>NC_141694.1:1112338990-1114738990 GCF_964263255.1 Lissotriton vulgaris
GCATGTGATCTCGTTCATTTCAGTTGAGAAAAGGGAGAGCAGTGGTTGCCAGATTTAGTTAAAGCTTGTAATTGGGCCTGTATGCGTTCCATACCTAGAATGTACCATAGCCTGTGCAGTCACCCTAAATATGTTGGGTTTAAAAGTGTTCCCCAATGCGATAAGATGTTTTGGATAGCCGCCCCCAATGCTAGCTCCATGTGTTTCCCTTTCTGGCACCTTAGTCTGGGTTAGCCAGACCCAGCACCACATAAGCTGGGAATCTGTGTCAGACTGGCAATCTACATCGTCCAGGATCGCTGACCAATAGCACGCCAATTCTGTGCACTCCCACAACAAGTGTAGTACCGTTCCGTCCGCTACAACACCCGCGCCCGCTGGTTGGGCTACGTTCAGGGTTCCCCCTATTATTACGGACCGGAGTCAAGTACCAGTACATGGCTACCTTAACTGCTGTCTCTCTCCTAGCTGTATTGCGTGCGGTGTGGGTAGCACAATAGTAGATGTCCGTCCATTCCTTTGCTGTAAGGTCTCTCCCCAGTTCTCCTGTCCATCTTCTCTGAACTGCTGTGGGTTCATTTGGGGCTGGAGGGCGTAGCACCGCATATAGCTCAAATCATTTTCCTATCAGTGTTTTTTGTATATCGAAATTTTTCAAATTTCGTCAATTTCCGAGAGACCTTTGGTAGCAGCTGTACATTGAGTAACCAGTGCCTAAGTTGCAGATAGTGAAACCGTTCGGTCTCCGGGAGGCCATATTTTGCGCACATGTCATGGAAAGTAAGGATCCCCTCTAGGTCAAAGAAGTGCCCTGCTGCATTGCATTCCGTCTCTATCCATCTCGGGAACGCCCTTTCGTCAGCCCCCCGGGAAAAAGTCCTTGTTGCTTAGAATTGGAGTCGTGGGCGAAGGGAAAGAGGACAACCCCTTTTTGATAGCAACTCCGTACCAGACCCTAAGCAATGAGTGCTTGATGAGGGAGCCCCTGAGATTTGGGGGTCGATCTTCTCTTTTAAGGAATGGGACCTTCCAAAGCGATAGTTTGGCCAGCGCTCTATCTTGGAGCAGCCTTCTCTTTTCTGATTCAGATCTGCTCCACTTGATATCGGAGTTGTGCTGCTCTGAAATATTCTAGGATGTTCACAATCCCCAATCCCCCCTAACCGGGTCGTAAGTAGTCCAGTTTTTTCCGCAGGTGGGTGAACTTCCGCCCATACAAAGTGTTGGATTACTTAATGCAGTTTCTGGATATTACCGGGTGGTGGCCAAATCGGAATTGTCTGGAAAAGGTATAGTGCTTTAGGAAGGATGGACATCTTGATTGCTGCAACCCTTCCCAGGAGGGATAGCTGGTAATGCTTCCACTGGTGTAAGTCCTGAGCAATTTGAGAGGATAGCTTGGTATAGTTGAGCATGACCGTTTGGGACACCAACGGGGCCAAATCAATGTCTAAGTAGGGGATAGATGTCATTACCTGTATACCTGCATATGTTTTCCCACTTGAGTCGAGCGAATGTCCTGCTTGGTTCAGCCAAAGGATCGTTGACTTCCCGACGTTAGCTCTGAAACCCGAGACCTGGCCAAAGGTCTCTAGTTCCCGTAAAAATGCTGGTACAGAGTGCGCTGGTGAATCAAGGGAGGCGATAATGTCGTCAACATAGACTTATTGTGTGCCATTCCCCCTGAACGCGATGCCCAGTATGTCTGGGTTCTCTCTAATCCTCTGGGCGAGCGGCTCGACATAGGGCAAAAACAAGGGGTGACAGCGGGCACCCCTGAAGGGTTCCTCTTTGTATCTCGAATGGTCTAGATGTTACCCCATTTACCCTAATAATTGCCATAGGCTTGTTAAATCAACTCGCCACCCATGCCCGGAACCTTTCCCATAGGCCAAAATGGATCAAGGTTTTGTCTAAAAAAAATATCCGTCTACGCGGTTGAATGCCTTCTCGGCATCCACCGATCATAGGAGGGCATCCATATCTGTGCGGTGAGCCTGGTCTATGAGGTGGAATAGGCATTTGGTATTGTAGCTGCTCTGCCGATTTTGAATAAAACCGACTGGTCGGGTTTTATAATGCCCGGCATGAGGGGACCCAATCTGGCTGCCAGTATGCCCGTAAACTGCTTCAAATCCACATTAAGCAGCGACACCCGTCGGTAGGATCCGCAAAAGGAATCATCCTTTCCCGGTTTCGGCAGTACAACTATTGAAGCCACTAGCATGTCTGGGGGAATCTCCCCCGGCCCCGTGAAGAAGTTAAAAAGTTTAGTCAGTAATGGGGCTAGCACCGCTCAGAATGTTTTATAAAACCTGGCCGAAAAACTGTCTGGTCCCGGTGACTTCAGAGGTTTGAGACGCAAGATCGCCCCTATTACCATCTCCTATGCGTATGGGTGCATCTTAACGCATCTGGGTGGATTGGACCTATGGCGGTTGTGTGGGTGCCCGTGAGGTAGGTGTCAATCTGGAAAGGTGATGGGATCTCCCTGCGATGAAGCTCAGCATAAAATGTTTGTAAGACCCGTGCTATATCCTCATCGCTTTCGGCCTTGGTCCCCTAAGTAGACTTGAGAAATCGTACTTTGGAGTGTAAGGTGCAGGCCCACAGCTAGCCGATGAGCATACGCCCTGTCCTGTGGCCTCCTATGTAGTAGGAGTGCTTAAGCCTGAGTGCTGCATACTTGGCCCTGTCTAGGTTGAGTCCCGCTAGCTGGGCTTGCACCTCTTTCAATTGGGGCAAAACCCTGGGCGCCCCAGTTCTGCTGTGTACCCTCTCCAGTTCCAGAACTTGGACTGTGAGCTGTTCGTTTTTAGGCCTACTCTCTCTGTTCTTGGCTGAGGATCGCAGTTTCCCCCTCACCACCACTTTAAGAGCCCCACAGAAGGTGGACATGGAGACATTGGGGGAGTCGTTTTTGTCGAGGTAGTCTGTGATGCATTTACGGATCTGTTCCTGCATGGCTGGTTTGTGTAACATGCCCTCTGTCTCCAACCCCCCCAAAAGTCCTACGTGATTGCGGCACCCACAGGGTCGCTTGTACCACGTCGTGATCGGATAGGGCCGCCGGCGTTACAGTGACATCCCTTACCAATGTGTTCACTTCTGCAGTACGCCGGCACGTCTGGAAGGCACACCAGCAGACCCCCCTGACTACGGAGAAACGCGCACAGCTACGAAATACTAAAATCTGGAAGAGGCCACCTAGTGAGACCAATCCTCTCCAACATTTACAATAAGGAATGGTGTGTGTGAAAATATAAATAACGATGGCATAACCATTAGAAAAATATCCTTCCTTCTACGCAATTGTTGTTAAGATCATAACTGTGGAACCAATTTGGAGTGAAATAAGTTGTGCCTGCGAATCTTTACTCAACCAAAATAATATATCCTATGAGTAACCCTGATTAAAAATAAGAAGTGGAATCAGCAAATATCAGTGCTATATATTTCCTGCTGAAACCTCTTCATTATTAAAAACATCAGAACCTCCATTCTAAGAAATAACTGGAATCTACTCTACAGGATAACTAAGGAAAGAACTTGTTGTACACCTGTCTGTGTGTAAAAAAACGAAATGACGGTCACCTGATGAAGGCCTCAGGCCGAAATGCGTTGTGTTCTATTCTACCGCATTTGCCTTCATATAATTTTCCACCGACCGATCATATCGTACAGCACCTTTTTTGTATTTAACTGTATATTGTTGTATGTTTTTGTTTACAATAGGTATTGTATGTTATTTATTGTCACTGTTATGAACTATAATGGTTACTCTATGAACTAAGTGAATTTACGTTTTAAAGAAGAAACATAAAACTTTGATGTTCAAAATGAAAAAAAAGATATAAATGAAACAAACTATAAGAATAATAAAATAACCATATATTTTCCATACGTTGCTGTCTAAGCGAATTATTAATGTCAATGTAATGAATATGTAAAATGAGGTTGTAACAAGGGCACTCATATTATCAATTGGTTTGCTATTTCTCTTTTCAATTCACTTCTGCAGTACCCAGCAAATGATCTAGACTGGCATGTGTGAGATGTGCGTGGGAGTAGTAGGAGAGTTTAGGCTTTTTTATTCTTTGTTTTATTTAAATTTCAATAACACAGAAGGACCCCACTTGTACTGAACAGTTATCTTGGTTGGTACCAACCAGCAGCTCCCTTGGTGATGCTTACGTGAGTTACTTTCTGACCTTTTCCACATTTTTTGCAAATTTTGTCACTAATATTTTGTGGTTTCAAATGTCCTTTTTGCAATGTGGTGTATTGACGATTTTTTTTTTTTAAAGTGAACGGTTGGACTAATAGGTTATTAGTAATGAGTCCTTCCTTTGGGGGAAGTGTAATGTCTTTAAAGACTTCCCCTATGTCTTAAAAGAAGACAACAAAGATAATTATTTAGTACAAGTTGAGTCCATTTGTGTTTATAAAGTACTGAGTGGGAGGCGACCTGACTGTTTACCCCTGGTGCTTCTTTTGTGTATTTTATTTAAATTTCAACCTGTTCTTTTGTAATATTCTCTATTCGTTGTGGGTAAAATTCAGGAGATAATTTTTATTGTAACCTATGCTAAAGAAAAACAAGCAATGGCAATATGTCTGGTTTATGAATGTAAGTGCTTTTGTGTTATTTATGGGTGTAGGCACTCAATAAACCATCATAAATTCACTCTGTCACTCATCTTTGCACTTGGACATCTGATCATTCATTCATTCTTCCATCCTCTGACTGCATGCTCCCTCTGACTGCATGCTCCCTCTGACTGCATGCTCCCTCTGACTGCATGCTCCCGCTGAAAACTTCAATAATACATGCACAAACTCGGCAACATACGCAAGATAAATTAGTAGAACACAAGTGGGAAAAAGAAAACGTGCTGCTGTCTAAACATGGTGGGCATATGCATGCAGAAACGAAACTAAACTGGTTTTGTAAATAGCCTAGTGTTTTAACCCCTTCCACGCTGATGACGAGCTGGGCTCGTCATGGCGTAGCCTCCTCGCACGCGGATGACGAGCCCAGCTAATCACGTAACATGCGATTTAAAAAATCTCAGCGTGCGAGCGGAATTCCGCTAGTGCGCATGAGGTTAAAGTTCCAGAATGGCCACCACATTGAGTACAAACATGTTGGCCATCTTGGAATGGTTAAGTGTTACCCTATGGTCAACCGCATTGCATGATGATCCATGGTTTAGTGGAAGTGGTCACTTGTAAATCAGTCTAATGCTGATTAAATGAGCGGCAAGCACGTATCCTGTTAGCACTTCCTAGAGAGCTGTAGTATCCTCTTAGGCATTACAATTAAAAGAGAAGCAAGGAAATAAAAGGGGAATATGAAACGGAGACACTAAAGAACTGGCCAACCAGCCCTGATGCTGAGGCACATCCTTTTCGGGTGGATGTACACAGGCTATAAGAAAACTGTCATTCACAGGGGAAGAGGACGAATGACTGTGGACTGAATTATTACCTCCATTCAATACCCTGTCCTGGATGGAAGTAGGGTGTAGATGGCATTCAGACAGACCAGAACAGGGCTGACCCAAAGGCCCTCGATCTATATAAATATGAATTTATCTGTATTACATTTATTTTAGCTATTTTTTACTAACTGGCTCATAAGCTTTACACAAGGCAACAATCTGGTATTCATTAATAAAATTACGAAATGTACAAAATAAAGTTATTAAAACAATATAAAATCCTCAGTCATCGAGCCTAATGATGAGCACCATAGTACAAATAGTCTGTCCCTGTGGTTTGTTTTGTGTCAACAAAACCCTTGCTTAATATGGTTATCTTTGAGATTCCCTGTAACAAATTACCAACTTGTATGTGTTATTACTATCTATGAGGAGTTTTTTTTGTATTGCAATGAATTTACTATCAGATACCGGTCTTTGAACAAGGTGGTCTATGTGAGAGGTTTGGATGGTGCGAGGTGTTTATGAGCTGGCTGCAATAATGTTTGAATTTTACGAAAAAGTAATTGATACTATTCTTGTACATTATGATTGACACATGTCTAAGAAATGTAATAGTAAAAGGAGGCTTTCTTTCTTGCTTGCTACTTTGAGAACCCTACCTGGACGCATATCTCGCCACACGCAGCCTCTGCCCCTGGGTCCAGGAACGCTGTAGGTCTCGCCGCTATTACCAACTCACGGCGGCTGGAGACTACAGCTCCCAGCGGGCTTTGCGTGTACTTCCGGTTCCCGCAGCCAGCGCGCCCGGAGGCGCTACAAAGGCGGGCCAACCCCTCCGCGTCGCGGGACGCGCGCGGGCAGCGCCGGGCGGAGCCCGGGCAGAGGGCGGGCCGCCTGTGGCCGTCAGGGGCTGACAGAGGCTGGGCTGGGCCCCGTCCCTTTCCTCTTACCAACCGCGACGACTCACGCTTGGTGCCTGTTGCCCTTCTGTTGCTCAAACCATGTCTACACGCTCTGGTAAGCCTCTCAGGGGTGAGATCGAAAGGGGATCTAATGTCGCGAGCCCTGTCATAGGGTCAATGGACCGTTTCATTACCAGGGTAGCGGCGGTGATTGAAAAGGAGATCGCCATGTCTGAGCGGCGTCTATCTGAAGTATACCTCCCCGCAAGACGTTCATCATTGGGGGCAGTCGCCCAGTCGCTCACACCAGCCATTACCCGGGTTCAAGCAGGTACCCCCCCTAGTATGGTCAGTGCTCCCTCAGAACCCCTCCATCTGACTGGTATTGAGCAAAATATAGATAGGTTGGAAACTCTGGCCGCTCTTCTTCCTATAGTCACAATGGAAGACGATGGCCCTAGTAACCGTTCGTATCACTACCACCTATTCCGTCAAGTGATGTCATTAGAGACCCCGAGTCCCCAAATTCCCCTGCACCTACCACAGTTGTACCAGATGGAAAGCTAGTTGGGGCTTCACCTATCACCGTGACTCCTGATACTAGGCAGGAGTTTCCCCTCGTAGGTAAAAAATCGCGCAAACACAAGAAGGGTAGGCTAGTGAGACAGGCCGCCCTCTACCAAAGAGTAAGGAAGTCTCCTGTACCTAACACAAGTATTACAAGGGGTGCCCCTATGCTGAATGAAACCGACACAGAAGGGGATGTACTGATTTCTCCAAAGGGCCATCACACAACCAAGGTCTCAAAGCGAGCTGACTTAGTAGCGGTCGAAAATATTCTGGAGAAGGTATATACCCTCTTGAAACCGTTACTAACTCAAGTGAAGGGTCTAGGGGAGAGGAATGACAAACTAGAGCAGTCAACTCTGGATGGGTTACACTCACTCAAAACAACAATCAAACAAGCAACTAGAGTGACTGTAAATAAGGATGTGGGTGTAAAAGGGAATGATCTATCAGCGCAGAAAGGCCCTAAGCCCCCAACAACCCAAAATAAAGCTGCTCCTAATAATCTAGTAATCCCAACTCCCAAATCTCCTCCCCATCTGAAACCAGGTCCAAGCCACAAGGGACTCCCAACAAATAAAGAGCCTGAGAAAAATAAGCCAAAATCTCTAACTCAAAAACAGCAACAGACAACTGATGGTAATAAGGAAGTCCAACAAAAATTAGAAGGTAGCAGTAAACCCAGCGGCCCAACGACTAGGAAAGCCCCCAGGCCTGCAACACAATGTTCTGCCCCAACAATCTCCCCACAGGCCCCCAGTATCCCCCCACGACGGATCCCCCCAATTAATCTCCCACCAGACTGTCAACCATTTGTTGCAGTCATGGTTAATGTGCCTCCCCTAAAGGATGGTCAGTTGGAAAACCATCAATCACTCAAGAACAAGTGTATACACTGGCTGAAGGCAAATAAACCAATCCCCCCGGGTATGGACGGCATTATTCTAAGTGTCCGTAGAGTGGGATGGGTAGGGCAAGGGAAAAAAATGCTGGAGGGAGACTGTGTAATTATAAACTTCCAAGATTACAGAGTGGTGCCATCCATTTGTACTCCTATTAAAAACATGGGGGCCCCGGGGGTTAAACTGGTAGACCTCTCATATTTTTACCCTAGGCACCTTGTTAGCCCAAATGGAGGAAGTGAAAGTTCTCTTAATCCTGGCCAAAACTGGGCCGGGGTTGTAGGAGGCGATAGGGAGAAACAAATGTGGGCAATTGGCCCCTGCTGACTGGAATCAGCGAGCAGAGCAGAACAAGTAGAAGCACCCCCGGTCAATAGTCAATAAACAAAAGAAGAGTGTCTATGAGACAAAGAACCACAAAATGGAGCTCAAAAAACAACCATACTAGGATGTTTAGGAAAGCCCTCACTCACCACCTAGTGATGACATGCTTCATCATTGGGCTCCACCAAAGAGACCGAGTGTCTCTTTGGTGTGCTGCAACGCCAGAATTACTGCGGAGCTGGTTGGTGGGTAAAGGGCGTGTTGAGTGAAAATGAAAATTAGTGAGTGTTGAGGGTATTTTTAAAATTGTCAGTAGTGTATCTGAAGCAATTTTTATTAGAGATCACTAAGGACAACAAGTATAAAACATATGTGAGGATCCAGTCCACTTTTAATTGAATGGTGGGATCCTAGAGAGTAGTAGTCAACATGTTTCTTGCCATCGAAACGGTGTCAATTTACCGGGCAATTCTTCAGGACTGGGTGTGATAAACCCTGGCGGTATGGGCACTCTAAGGCCCACCCTCACCTAGGGACGTGATATGTGAAAATTAAGAAAAAGTGAAAAAAGTGCGAAAAAATTAGGAATATTGGGTTGATTCCTAATTACTCCTGGTTTAGGAGGCTTCAACTTATCGTTTTCTGCACCTGAAAGGTAAGGGACAGAGACACAAGGACAGAACAGGACAAACAATTAGAGTTGCTCCTAGTTGCCAGCAGTTGTATGGTGAAATTGGTGCTCCAAACGTGATAGACACTCTAGCTGTGGAAAAATAGCGCTATGTTTAACACCGCCTACTAGCCAAGGGTTCTCAAGGGCCATGAGAGGGGTGGTGTACTATTTGTGGTACAGTCTAGTAGTGACTAGGGGATAAAATCACGAAGTTTTTCATTGTTGCGATCAAATTAAAATATGTACAAATGATCATCAATTAAAATTGTCTCACTTTTGGGGTGTTAAGGATAAACACCATGGGTCTCAGGAGGGGGGTGGGAGCGTATTTGGCACACCCTATTTCATGGCATAACGAGAGAAAAACACATTAGCCCGGCATTAGAATCATGAATAGTAAGGCGCGATCAATACTTAGCTCGTTTCTGGTGAGTTGTTCCTACTTACGCCCTCGACGCTCGGCACCCGTGGTGTACCTACGTCGTCCTCGTACTGGACCCCGACGATCAATGAGGGGGTTCGTAAGTTGTATTTAAAGCCGTGAGGCAAAGCGGCAAATGCTTCCGGGTGGGCGTGGCATGTTTTCGTTCTCTGACGCCACGGAGGCGTTGTTGAATTCGAGCGCCCTATTGGGCGTTGTCTCAGAGAGGGCCTGCCATTCTGTTGTCTGAGCAACAGGGGAAGCCAGCGTGACTGCCCTGATGTCAGCGCGTCCACCGTAATGGTGACGTTGCCGAATGGGCGTGGTTCCGTGACGCCGGTGATGGAGGCATCGCTTTTAATTGGCTAAAAAGAAACATAGGAAAGCGTCTGTGGTTGTCTGGGAGACAGTGATCGTTATGTGTACAAATTTCGCCATGATGGGTATAAAGCTTAAACGCATTGCGTGGAGGAGGCATGAAGTAGTGTATAGCAGATAGCTAACAGGGTCTCATTGGGGGGGCTCAGAAGAATCATAAAAAGGATGCTTATATCACTGAACTCGGACTCATTTGATCACTGTATTCCAAGGTATGTCATCATTTAGGCCAATTAGATGGGTGCCCAATCTGTAGACCCACCTTTGTTCTTTTTCAAAAAGAATGTTAGTGATGTTTCTTGTGCCACCTACATGTTCAATGATAGTCCAACGCATGTCGTTGGGGGTGTGGTTGAGCTCCAGGAAATGGCGACTTAGTTTGGTGGTTAGTTTTTTACACCTGATGTTGGATCGGTGTTCACCTATTCTTTGTTTGACTTTGCGGGTGGTCATTCCTACGTAACGTAGGTCGCAGGAGCAGGTGATCAGATAGATAACGTTATCTGTGTTACAGTTTGTGTGACATTTTTGTGTCCATGTTTTCCCAGGTTCCAGTTCTAGTGTTTTTGTGTGTGTCGTAAGGTGGCACACACTACAGTTAGCGCATGGAAAGTGTCCAGTGATTTGTGGGAGACCCCAAGTCTCTGTAATGGATCTTTCCGTGGTTGGGGTTTCAGCTCTCGGTCGTGTGTGCACGAGGCTGTCCCTCAGGCTGCGCCCTTTTCTGAAAGAGAACAGTGGTTTCTCCCAATCAGTTTTAATGCTAGATATAATGCGCCAATTTTTGTTGATTGATTTTTTCATGTAGTTAGACATGGCATTGTATGTAGTTACGCAGGTCAATGGTATAGTTTCAACATTGGTGGCCTGATCTTCCAGGAGTGATTCACGTGGTTGATTGCGTGCCCTTTTGTATCCTTTGTTAAGGATTTGCATGGGGTATCCACGGTGCTTGAGTTTTTCTGTTAATTCTGCAGACTGGGTTCTAAAGTCTTGTAGTTCTGAACAGTTGCGTCCGATTCGCAAGTATTGTCCATATGGGAGGTTTTCTTTTAGGGGCCTCGGGTGGAAGCTTGTGAATTGGAGCAGATTGTTACGAGCTGTTGGTTTCTGGTAAGTTCTTGTTGACAGCTTCGTGCCATTGATTTGGATCTTGACGTCCAGGAAGGTGATCTCAGTTTTACTTACTTCAGAGGTGAATTTGAGGTTGTTATCTAAAGTGTTTATCCAACTGAGGAAGGTTAATAATTGCTCATCATTTCCTGTCCATATCATCAAGACATCATCAATATAGCGTCTCCAAATTTTAATTGAAGACGTCCAGGGGCAGTTTGGTTGTATGATGTGTCTGGCTTCGAAATCAGCAACATACAAACCCGCTATGCTGGGAGCAAATGTACTGCCCATAGAGGTCCCTGTCGTTTGTAGGTAGAGTTTGTCTTTGTAGGCAAAGAAATTTTCTTTGAGAGCTATGGTTGCACAGTTTAGGATAAAGGCCTTCGAGGTTTGGTAGTCCCAGTCCTCTGAGTCCAAAACCGATCCCAGGACCTTGATGGTGTCATCCTGGGGGATACTGGTATACAGACTTTCAATGTCCAATGTTACTAGGGTGACTGAATTCTCTGGGAAGTCTAGGTTCTGGAGTAGTTGTAGTAGACTTTTCGTATCCGAGATAGGTTGGGGTGTTTTGGACCAACGGTTTTAAATAATGGTCACAAAACCGAGATAGTGGTTCCAACAAAGACCCAATACCAGACACAATTGGTCTTCCTGGCGGTGGTAGCCGGTTTTTGTGTGTCTTCGGGAGGGTGTAGAAATACGGGACTATACCTTCGTTGGTATTAAAGTCAGCCTCATTCTTGGAGATTTCTCCATTGTCTTCCGCTCTTCTGACTAGAGTGGTGATTTTAGCTTTCAACTCCGGGGTCGGGTCTTTGCTGAGGGGAGTGTAATTCCGCCTGTCAGCTAACAGGACTTCGCAAGCCTTTTCATAATCAATGGTGTTTTGAATTACCAGACCCCCACCCTTGTCTGCCGGTTTGATAGTTATCTTGGGATCATTTTGTAAAGCTTTCAGTGCTTGGTATTCTTCTGCACTGAAGTTGCAGTAAGGTGGGGCAGCCTGGTAGGTCTCGAGATCCAAGAATACTGCCTGTTCAAAGGCCGTAATAGCAGCCGGTATTGTTTGGACTGGGGGACTGAAGGTGGAGTTCAATCTAAGACCAGTGTCACCTTTGCGTTGGGCTTCATTAGGGTCTTCCTTACCCTCAAAGAATGCTTTCAGCTTAAGCTTCCTGAAGAAAGCTGAGAGCTCGCAATGAAGTTTAAATTTGTCTGGGCGGGCTGTTCTGAAGTAAGTAAAACTGAGATCACCTTCCTGGACGTCAAGATCCAAATCAATGGCACGAAGCTGTCAACAAGAACTTACCAGAAACCAACAGCTCGTAACAATCTGCTCCAATTCACAAGCTTCCACCCGAGGCCCCTAAAAGAAAACCTCCCATATGGACAATACTTGCGAATCGGACGCAACTGTTCAGAACTACAAGACTTTAGAACCCAGTCTGCAGAATTAACAGAAAAACTCAAGCACCGTGGATACCCCATGCAAATCCTTAACAAAGGATACAAAAGGGCACGCAATCAACCACGTGAATCACTCCTGGAAGATCAGGCCACCAATGTTGAAACTATACCATTGACCTGCGTAACTACATACAATGCCATGTCTAACTACATGAAAAAATCAATCAACAAAAATTGGCGCATTATATCTAGCATTAAAACTGATTGGGAGAAACCACTGTTCTCTTTCAGAAAAGGGCGCAGCCTGAGGGACAGCCTCGTGCACACACGACCGAGAGCTGAAACCCCAACCACGGAAAGATCCATTACAGAGACTTGGGGTCTCCCACAAATCACTGGACACTTTCCATGCGCTAACTGTAGTGTGTGCCACCTTACGACACACACAAAAACACTAGAACTGGAACCTGGGAAAACATGGACACAAAAATGTCACACAAACTGTAACACAGATAACGTTATCTATCTGATCACCTGCTCCTGCGACCTACGTTACGTAGGAATGACCACCCGCAAAGTCAAACAAAGAATAGGTGAACACCGATCCAACATCAGGTGTAAAAAACTAACCACCAAACTAAGTCGCCATTTCCTGGAGCTCAACCACACCCCCAACGACATGCGTTGGACTATCATTGAACATGTAGGTGGCACAAGAAACATCACTAACATTCTTTTTGAAAAAGAACAAAGGTGGGTCTACAGATTGGGCACCCATCTAATTGGCCTAAATGATGACATACCTTGGAATACAGTGATCAAATGAGTCCGAGTTCAGTGATATAAGCATCCTTTTTATGATTCTTCTGAGCCCCCCCAATGAGACCCTGTTAGCTATCTGCTATACACTACTTCATGCCTCCTCCACGCAATGCGTTTAAGCTTTATACCCATCATGGCGAAATTTGTACACATAACGATCACTGTCTCCCAGACAACCACAGACGCTTTCCTATGTTTCTTTTTAGCCAATTAAAAGCGATGCCTCCATCACCGGCGTCACGGAACCACGCCCATTCGGCAACGTCACCATTACGGTGGACGCGCTGACATCAGGGCAGTCACGCTGGCTTCCCCTGTTGCTCAGACAACAGAATGGCAGGCCCTCTCTGAGACAACGCCCAATAGGGCGCTCGAATTCAACAACGCCTCCGTGGCGTCAGAGAACGAAAACATGCCACGCCCACCCGGAAGCATTTGCCGCTTTGCCTCACGGCTTTAAATACAACTTACGAACCCCCTCATTGATCGTCGGGGTCCAGTACGAGGACGACGTAGGTACACCACGGGTGCCGAGCGTCGAGGGCGTAAGTAGGAACAACTCACCAGAAACGAGCTAAGTATTGATCGCGCCTTACTATTCATGATTCTAATGCCGGGCTAATGTGTTTTTCTCTCGTTATGCCATGAAATAGGGTGTGCCAAATACGCTCCCACCCCCCTCCTGAGACCCATGGTGTTTATCCTTAACACCCCAAAAGTGAGACAATTTTAATTGATGATCATTTGTACATATTTTAATTTGATCGCAACAATGAAAAACTTCGTGATTTTATCCCCTAGTCACTACTAGACTGTACCACAAATAGTACACCACCCCTCTCATGGCCCTTGAGAACCCTTGGCTAGTAGGCGGTGTTAAACATAGCGCTATTTTTCCACAGCTAGAGTGTCTATCACGTTTGGAGCACCAATTTCACCATACAACTGCTGGCAACTAGGAGCAACTCTAATTGTTTGTCCTGTTCTGTCCTTGTGTCTCTGTCCCTTACCTTTCAGGTGCAGAAAACGATAAGTTGAAGCCTCCTAAACCAGGAGTAATTAGGAATCAACCCAATATTCCTAATTTTTTCGCACTTTTTTCACTTTTTCTTAATTTTCACATATCACGTCCCTAGGTGAGGGTGGGCCTTAGAGTGCCCATACCGCCAGGGTTTATCACACCCAGTCCTGAAGAATTGCCCGGTAAATTGACACCGTTTCGATGGCAAGAAACATGTTGACTACTACTCTCTAGGATCCCACCATTCAATTAAAAGTGGACTGGATCCTCACATATGTTTTATACTTGTTGTCCTTAGTGATCTCTAATAAAAATTGCTTCAGATACACTACTGACAATTTTAAAAATACCCTCAACACTCACTAATTTTCATTTTCACTCAACACGCCCTTTACCCACCAACCAGCTCCGCAGTAATTCTGGCGTTGCAGCACACCAAAGAGACACTCGGTCTCTTTGGTGGAGCCCAATGATGAAGCATGTCATCACTAGGTGGTGAGTGAGGGCTTTCCTAAACATCCTAGTATGGTTGTTTTTTGAGCTCCATTTTGTGGTTCTTTGTCTCATAGACACTCTTCTTTTGTTTATTGACTATTGACCGGGGAATAAGAGTGTCCTACTACTCTCCCTACCTCTCTTTTTGATATCGCAAGTAGAAGCACCACCCACCCAAATAAACCTTGTAAGTGGAATGGGAGACCCTATAATAATTCCACAAGATCCCTGCTCTCCTCGGATATATAGGGGGAGCCCTATAGATAGGGGCTTTCAAGCGCCCAGCGACCATCCAGCTGTGACGGACCTAGTCTTTAAGGTTTTCAGCTGGAACATCGCAGGGATTGCTGGAAAACTGGCCCTCCCAGACTTTACTGCATGGGTTGATAAGCACTCCTTGTGCCTCTTCCAGGAAACCTGGAGCCTGATACCGGTCCATAGGGTGGGTTTTTCCTCATACTCCTCTCCTGCGCGGGTCTCGGAATCCGGGAGAGGCTGCCCAGCGGGCGGCCTTCTTATTTGGGTCGCGGCTTCTCTAAACTGTAGAGTAGTGGACTATCCCACAGGTTCCCCGGACATACAAAATATTACCCTTATAGACCAAAGGGGAAGAATTGTTCTAAACATCTTTAATGTGTATGCTCGGGGTACAAAGGGTGGGAGAAAGTCTCCTGTAATAGCTCTTCTCGAGACCCTGTTAAACAACACCCCCCATAAGACCCGCACCCTGGTTGTAGGTGATATGAACTGCACGTTCGAGCCTTTGGGCTCGGACGTTTCCCTCGACCAGGATGAGGAGGATGCCAGGTGGGGGATCCCGGCTCTGGACATCGCACCGATTAAAAGGTGGACAGAAGTGGCGCTCCAAATATACTCCCTTACTCTTGAATTTAATCTAAGGGCAGCGAATGGGAGGACTTCCTTAGATAGGGGGGGTGCACATACCTACAACAGACCAGGGCACACCTCTAGGCTGGATTATGTCCTAATAGACGTGTGCTTATGGCCTTATGTAAGGGACATGCAGGTGGTCCCTTTGACAGAAAGCGATCACAACCCTCTCTCCCTAGAAATGGAACAATGGTGGCAACCCCTAAGGAAGGCCAACATTAAAGAGGCACTCGTACCACTAGATGAATCTGAAGTCTCCCCATGTGGTAGAAGAATTAAATGGGCGAAACTGGTCCTATCCGAGGCGAAGGTTGGGGAAATTCAATCCCATTTAAACCACGCGGTAATATCTCTGGAATCCTCGCTAGAAGGGGTGGGTAAAGTGAGTGGGTTATTTCTCTCCCTGATTGAAGCCCTAACCAACGTGTTTACCCTGTACTCTAAAAAGCCGGGCAATACAGGAACTAAAAAATCTGTTGAGGGGTGGTATACCCAAGCATGCAGGACCCATAAGGCAAAGCTAGTTGAGGCAGTTAAATCTAAATCCCAAAGTGTGATCCAGGAAGCTAGGAAGGCTTACAAAAAGACCCTTAGTTTGGCTAGAAGGGAGTGGGAAGAAAATTACTGGGAAGACCTACTCCAGGCTAGCAAAATTAGGGATTCAGGGGTGTTTTGGAATCTTATAAGGAAACGGAGCAAATCCGATGCAGCCATGAGACCCTGCAGCATCCCGCCTCAAAGTTGGGCAAAACACTTTGGGTCTTTATACCTCCCACCAGATGGGGAACTGTCTGTGGGGATGGATCTCACACTAGCAATCGAACCTCATGCCTATGACCTCTTCACTCCCTTAGAGATTGAGGGGGTTATAGGCTGGGTGGCACCACGCAAGGCACCGGGCCCGGACGGCCTTCCGGGTGATTTGATGAGGGCTTACCCAGCGGAATGGGGAAGGATCATAGCAGCTCTCCTAAATGATATTATGAGGGGAGGAGTAGTACCAGAATCCTGGAAAGGGGCGGTGGTTGTCCCCATTTATAAAAAAGGGTGCAGGGAAACCCCGGGAAACTATCGCCCAATAAGTCTGATAGACTCCACCCAAAAGATAGCTGGCAAAGCTATCCTTGGTAGGATCCTCCATTAGGTGGAGGAGAATAAAATCCTATCAGACTTTCAGGCAGGTTTCCGGGCTGGTATGGGGACTGGTTGTATGTCTAAACAACGACTTCCTAAACCACGGCTTCCTTAACCTCGAAAGCCTAACCACGAGATTTTCTCAACCAACAGCCAAGTTCCACAGGTGCAATAAACCATGAAGGGGTGAGGAGAGCTGCTTAAACAACGTTCATATGAAGTGCTCCAAAACCCAGAAATTCTACAAGACCGTCATGAGAGAATCTGGAAAGTAGCCCATGAGCAAGCATTTAAACCAAAGCAACTAAGTGGGCAAACCCAATAGATCTGCTATTGGCTGTCGACCTTTTGGCTTTGACCATGCTTATTTTTTTGGTGAATGCATGATGTATGGAGAGACAAAAACAGACCGGTAGCAGGTTTTGGGGAGCCGCTGTGTCCCTCACCTCAGTAAAACGACATGGTCTAAAAGTCAAAATGTATATTTGTTTTGTAATTTAAAAAGTACACTGCAACAGTAGTTTGTGGCTCTGAAGGCAACTACTTATTGTGCAGGTTATGCAAGAACAGAAACTGTCACTCAAAGTCAGGTAAGCCATTGGCTCAAGTGGGCTGACCTTTAACGCCACCTGCTGTGGTGGGTAGAGGCAACATGTGAATGAAGAGTGCTGTCTAGAACTCTTGTAAGTATGTATTTTTTTTAATTAAAACAAAAACACCAGACCTCAAAAACATTAAATGCAGTCTCTCCTTCACGACACAAATGCAAATAAAAAGATTGAAAATAATTTGCAGAATTTTACAAGGCAATCAAGAAACGCAAACAAAAGAAAGCAAATCATTATTAGAGTACACGAAAAAATAAAATTATCTAGATTAATGAAGGCAGAACTAAAATTAAGGCAATTTCCAACAATTGCAAGGAGAGCTGACAATGTTTAACCAGCGTAAATTGCAACGGTCTAATCAAAACAAACAAATCCGACTGACCGGTTAACAAATACTTCAATACCCATGCAAACCATAATACAGAATTAGTCATTTACTTGATAAAATGTCGGATTAGAAATCTGTATCGGACAAACTAAGTTTAAAATAACGGGTTGGATGGCACAAACAATACGCAACAAACTTGAAATCAACCCAACAGAAACATTGGGTGCAATACAAACATCAAACAGCACAGATTAAATACCAAATCCACGAGAAAAAAAAACATCCAATCTTACATGGAGGATATAACTCCATATATTGGGTGAACTATAACGTTCCCTGAAGCCCAGATGATTAAATAATATTCAATAGTTGTCATGCTTCTTTGTTACAAGTTTGAAACATACCATTTATTAGGAGATTGATAGAAGGGGATAACAAAGAAATCATATTATCTTATTGAATGAAAAAATCATGGAAGTCAGAACACAACACATTCCAAAATCAAGCATGCGATTGAGGAGGTTAAAAAACAAATTCAATATGTGAAGCAAGGTTTCTCCACAAAAGTAGCACAACGTTTTGCCACAGAAATACAACACCTATCATAAACTGTTCAATTCAACAGAATGTCTTTTTTTTTAAACGGAAAAGGAAACTCAAATCAGCCTTATGCCGACAGCGAGGTAGACAAACGCCATAACTGGGGTAAATCCGCAAATGATGAACTGGAAAAACATGGCATATATGCAACGTCTAAACATCATACCAGCACAAGAAACGAAAGTGAATATTTTTACATTACTTCTAACAAAAGAGATACAATAAAAGTTCCTTCGGGTCTTATTTTGATCTTCCCAATTTTGACAAGATTACCTTAAGCACAATGCCATAGATTTGATCTGCTTATTCTAAAACATCATGACAAAGGCCTTTGGTCTAGCTTATTTCCTGTGAAAAATATGTATTTAAAACAATCTAGGGATGTACCTTGAACCAGACCTTTCCCGTATGGTCGAGGCGAATGAAATTATGCAGTAGGAGAGGGCAAATTATGGGGCCGGGTTGAGTAAATTGATGGGGAAAAAACAGGCAAATGACACATTTTGTTATAGTATTACTTCATCACTTTTAAACTTGGTAATACTGTCTGGGCACTGGCTGCATTTCATTAGTACCAGTTTAATACCCAAATACAGCAATAAGCAACAGAAAAGTGACTAGTCCAGCTTTGTAAAGAACCATCCACTGCTCAGCAACAAGTAACACTGCATTATTAGTAACTATTGAACCATTTGGGCTCGAAACGTTTTTATTTTTTGCTAATATTTGCAGATTAGGAGGGAGATGATGGATCATGCAGCAAATGTAAAAATCGCAAAGGCCACACAAACCCATAATTCCAGCGAGCCCTGCTCATAGGTCAGGTAAAGCATGTTGAAGCAACCTGCATTTTCCTCCTAAAGTTGCTCAGGAAGATTTTACCTTTCCTTCAAGGATTTTCATCAAATGGTGATCAAGGCGACCATACTTCATCACCTTGACCACTGCAACTCTATTTTTAGGCCTGGAGGGTGCCTTCTAGAGACGCTGCAGAGGGTAAAAAATATTGCAGCCAGGTTGGCGCTGATGCTTGCCCAATTCTCCCACATATCCAAGGCCCTGAAATCCCTGCATTGCCTTCCACTGGAAAAGAAGGTAATGTTCAGGTCCCTATGCATGGTGTTTAAAGTAGTTCACCTTAGTGATCCAGATTCCTTGGTGCAGAAGTTCATCCACTATATTCCATCTTGCTGTCTACGCTAATCAGGAGCGCAACTGCTGCTGCAAAGTCTTTTCAGTTAAAGCAGCTAAGCTTTGGAATGAGCTTCCCAACGGCTTGTCCTTCCATATTCAATTTTAGTAAGGCTGTAAAGACATGGATTTTTAAGAATAAGATTTGCTTCACTGAATTCCTGTGGGGTAGTACTAGTGTTTTCTGGTGCTTTTTCTTTATCGCAGGACATCCCCCGGGTAATCAATGCACTTTACAAATCCAATAACATAACAGTAAGCCTTTTGCAGTTGGTTATCACATTATGTTACAGCCTTCAGACAGGCATTTTGTTACATTTAATCTCAGTTTACCATAATGAGCAAGGAATTTGGCCTTTGGTAATTACCTCTGATAAATCCTAAGTATTTTCACTGTAATGATTCTTATTCCGCCCTGTTGAAAGGGGCTGTGCACTGTTTTGCAAGCCTGATTTTTCTACAAAAGTGAAATTTATATTTGTATGCATGATTGTTGCCACCTTATGTAATATAACTCAGTCTTGGACAAAACACATCCATCACAGACTAAGATATTCACTTAATTGGTTTCTTTTACTATTAGTCAGTCATAAGCTTTTATTCGATACGCAGAGATATCTTATAAGCACATACATAATACAATCAATACAGTATACAAAAAATTTATGCCATAAGAAGTCAGTAAGAAATGTTAGAATATTAAAAAGTGATAAAAGGATATAAAGTCCGTTAATAAATTAGCTAAAACGAGGATTAAACAGCTACTGACAATCTCTTACATCGAATATGCCAAAACTGCTTTAAAAATTTAGCTATTCCACAGACTATGGGGGGGGGGAAGTGTCCGTGCTTAGGATACGCAAGGCTACTAAATGACTGCGTGTGCCCATGTTACGGCAGAGTGGTTTCAGCCAAGAGCTCCTAGGCCTTGCATAATCCGGGCATTCAAATAAAACGTGCGCAATAGACTCAATCTTACTCGGGCAACATGCACAGTTGGGAGAAGTGCGATCCGCTGTTGACCATTTCGATACCAGGGCACCTAGCGGGAGGGAACCAACTCTAAATTTAAAGTAAAGAGCACGGTCAAAGGGGAGAGTAATCAAGTCCAAGTAAGGTTCGATGGCCACAGTGTCTTTAATTTGTAAAAAGGTGGCAGTGGACCTGCAGTGATTGGAGCTAGAGATTAGACGCTCAGCAGTCCATTTCCAAAAAAGCGCCTTGACAACTTCTTTTGGAGGGGCTGAGCGGGATGACCAACAATCCCCTAGTCCTATATTCTCCAACAGCTTTTTGGTGTCCTTTAACCATTTTATCTTGGCCCAACCCCCCTGGCTCATTATGTCTCTCAGGGCATCAGCATAGGATGTTAATTCTTCACACCTCCAGATCCGTGTCCACAACAGGAGCGGGCGAAGCTGGGCCTGATCTTTAACCCTTTCGATGCTGATGACGAGCTCAGCTCGTCATCACCCACGGGTGTCGTGTGCTGATGACGAGCTGAGCTCGTCATGAATACAGGGGAAGAGCCATTTCCAGCACAGGAGGGGAAAACACCTAGCAGCCAAGGTGTTAATGTTTTTACATCCCGTGTCCATCCTCACAGGTACTGACGGTGTGCTCAGAGGAACAGCGATGAAGGATTTTAATAGCTTGCTCTCAGCAGTAACTAGGGCATCCAGACGGCAGTGGCCCCACAGTTCTGCCCCATACAAGGCTGATGTCGCTACTTTGGCCTTGTAGATGTCAAGTACTGGGGTAAGTGATCTCCTAGTTGAGGCCCTGTATTCCCTCATGAGAGCTCCTCCTACTCTCCTGTGGTTAAGGACCATTTTTTCAATGTGGTTTGCCCAAGTCATCCTGTCCGTAATCCGAATGCCAAGGTAGTCGAATTCGGCTACTTTCTCCAGGGGAATAGAGTTGAGTGTAGGTGGGCGGCCCAATTTTTTAGGTGGGTTAACAACTAGGTATTTTGTTTTGTCCACATTTATTATTAGCCCTTTTGCAACACAGAACTCCTGGAATTGTGTTAGAAGTTTCTGTAGTCCTTGTGGGGTCTTCGAAATCAGGAGCGTGTCGTCCGCAAAAAGCAGGGTTGGGATACGGACACCTCCAAGACAGGGGGCGTCAGCTGGTTCTTGTTGAAGGTGTTTTACCACCCCATTCAGATATAACGAGAATAGGGTGGGTGCCAGGACGCAACCCTGTCTTACGCCCCTAGACACTGGTATTTTTTCCGTGAGCTCTCCGTTATTACCCCAGCGGACCTGTGCAAAAGTGTGGGCATGAAGGCTTATAAGAAGGGACAAGATGTAAGGTGGTAGCCCCAACTCACAAAGGACCCTCCAGAGCTCTTCCCGGGGAACTAGATCAAAGGCAGTCTTCAAGTCTATAAAGGCTAAGTAAAGACTACCCTTGCCTAGTTCCACCACCTTCCACCCCAAGAGGGACAACCTAAACACCTGCTCTATAGTCCCCATGGGAAACATCCTTAACAACGGTAATTGTATAACGACTTACCTGAACAACGAAGCCGGAACCACGATTTTCTTAAACCACGACTTTCATTAAGCACGACTTCCCTGAACCACGAGTCTCTCCACTACACTCCCCAGAATTAAGGGAACATTAGGGGGGGTGTGGGGGGGTCTCCCCCCCCCCCCCCCCCCCCAAAAAAGGAGAAAAAATAAAAGCTAATGGTATGCTAGTAAAACAAAAAAAAGTAGATTTAGATCCGTTTATTTTTTACGAGTGGTTCACTCAAGAAGAATTGTAATTACAATAGTGCCATCTACTGGCAAAACACGAGATGTAAAATTTCGTGGTTTAGGAAAGTCGTGTTAAAAAAAGGTAGTGGTTGAGAAAATCTCGTGGTTAGGCTTTCGAGGTTAAGGAAGCCGTGGTTTAGGAAGTCGTTGTTTAGACATACAACCTCCTGGTTCACATCTGTGTTTCCTTCTGTACATCTAGTAAACTTAGCAACCTGGAATTGATGATTTTGTGGGCATATCTTAGTGTTGAGGAGGTTTCCTATGGTTCCCTGTTGTAATTTAGCTTTATTAATGGCAGTTTGCAGCGTATTTCCAAAAAATCATCTGTATAACG
Source organism: Lissotriton vulgaris (assembly GCF_964263255.1). Classification (NCBI taxonomy): domain Eukaryota; kingdom Metazoa; phylum Chordata; class Amphibia; order Caudata; family Salamandridae; genus Lissotriton; species Lissotriton vulgaris. The sequence goes on from NC_141694.1 coordinate 1,112,361,326, forward strand.
CCACCATCATTTTGCCATAGGATTCCTTACGGGAACCTGTAGAGTGGTGTTCTGTAAAATTATGCTTATGAAATCTTAAATGTTTTATGCTGCGTCAATAGAAACATTTCTACTTATTGCTCTCATTCCTCATTTCATCCTCTATGCTTTTCCGTAAAGTGTTGTCCACATCACTTAATTTGATTTTACTGCCACATTTATTGCACTAGCTTTCGAATAGTCCATATTCTTCCTAAACTCCTGATTCACTACACATTTTAATGTATTTTCCATTCTTGTAGCAATTTGTTTAGTTTTGTCTAGCAAAGGTTCCATAACACTAAACGATTTAATCAATGGAGATCTTTAAAACCTGTATGGTATTGGTAACATACTTAAAACATTTACATACCTTTTTTATGTGTTCACCCATTAGCTGTTCTCGCAATAAGAGTCTCTCTCCTACAAGGACTTTTGTCTTGTGATTTTTTCTAACGATTGCATATCTTCTCCATGGCTATTAATACAAAACGTTCCTGCCTTCCACCCCCAAGTTATGTCTCAACAGGGCTAATTTTTGTTTTTGGTACAAATACCTGCCCACCAACAGCTTCCAGGCTCATTTCAAAAGTGCATTTCCAGCTCCTAAGTGGTTCTCCTATACATTGGCGAAATCTAGATGGTTATACAAGTGATTCTTGGTTATATTCTTATAACTTGAAAATACCAGTGTGGGTTGTAAATCTTTCAGCATAGTTCCACACCGTTCTGTAGAAAGCAAAAGCAAATTAAATAAACTGGTTACCATAATAGCCAACCTATGTCTGTTGTGACCTGCTTTGATGTTCTTTTGAGTTGCTGCTTCTATGTTTGAAGAGCAATAACTAATCCCTAATGACAACCGACTCCTCACAGACTATGCAAAACTTAAACAGCTTGATATTTCTCCCAAACGTGCCCAGTTTGCACTCCAGGTGAAACACCATGTCTTTGAAGATTATATTATCCCTCCCCCCCACCCCCCGCCTCCCCCCCACACCGAATGTGCTCTGGTATGTGAAACACACAAAAGGTGATGGGAGGAATGCTTGCAATTTGTCCAACCACTGACAATCACTTTGGGTAGCATCCCAACCCATTGTATTGTTGTTTTGCTCACCAAGCCACCTCCCATGTTGACTCTGCCATATGCAGATTAGTTGTGCTTCTCATGGGACAGTTCAGCCCGAGCTGCCAGGCCAGGTCCTCCCTGGACTGGAAAACAAGCAACCCAGGGCCATCAGGACAAGTATTTCCCTAGTTATGGTATCATCAGCTGGGTAAAGTTTTGTTCTAGTGACAGTTAACATGTGAACCACATGTGGGCATACCCATGCCACTTAGGTTGGTACATGAAACACAGCAAATAGACAATGGGTTGAGATGCTACCCCGAGTGATTGCCAGTGTTTAGACAAATTACATGCATTCCTCATCCTGTTTTGTGTAATTTCAAGACCTGTGGGGACTGCTGCGCCATAAACACTAAGGTGCTGCAAGAGAACTCATTGAAGCTCCTGGTTTATTTTTTTAATTTTATTTATAACGTTTTATATAGCGCGAACAAGATCCCGTGGGATAACAGAGCACTTTATAATCTGAATGGGAGGAATAACATAAATGCAGTATCAACATCCAAGCAGGTGAAAGTATCCCTCTTAGGGTAAGAATTTGTTCATAATGAATCGTTTAGCTTCCAATTTGAAAGCCTTCTTTGAAGATATTCGGCGTACTTCCGGTGGAAGAGTTCCAAATCTTTGGTGCAGCGCCAGAGAAGACTTGGTGACAAGTTCCTTTTTTGTTCAGGATAAGTGGTTTCAGGAGAAAGGTAGTGGCACTTCTTGAGGCTCTAGAACCACAGGATAGCTCAGGTTTTTGTGCAAGGTAACTGGGAGTGTTGAAGTGAAGGGCTTTGTCAGCCAGAACAGCAATCTTTAACTGAATTCGAGCTTCGTAGGGTAGCCAATTAAGATGTTTTATGACTGGGGATATATGATCGTATCTTTTGGTGACTGTGACCAGTCTAGCCTCTACATTCGGAGTTGACCTTAGTGGAGCCAGGGTGTATTTGGGAAGGCCACTGAGTAGCACAGCCGTAGTCCAGCCTCGCAAAGACAAGCGCTTGGACTACCTGCTTGAAATCCTTTAGTGGAAGGAAAGGTTTGATATTTGAGTGACCTCAACAAATGGTTTGCTCCCTTACATACTTTGCTGATACGATTTTTCATATTCAGGTGCTTGTCCATGGTAACTCCGAGGGATTTTGTTGAGTCAATGATTAGAGGAGTGCAATTAAAAGCAGTGAGGTGACTCAGCCATAGGTCTATCTTGGGATGTGGTTCGGGGGGGGAGATGAGCAGGAATTCTGTTTTGAAAGTGTTAAGCAGGAGATGGTTCTCCGTTAGCCAGTTTTGAGTAGACGTTAGAGTAGTGTTGAGGAAGATGTTATCCAAGGATGAGTTTTCAAATAAAATTGCGTGTCGTCCGCATACATGTGGAAGAGAATATTCCTAGAGTTTAATGAGTTAGCGAGAGGTTCCAGGAAAAGGTTGAATAGAATGGGCGATGGGGCGGACCCTTGAGGGACCCCCATGAGTATGGGAGAGGGAGTCGTTTGCCATGACTCTTTGAGATCTGTGATGAAGAAAAGACGAGAACCACTGTAACACCTGATCAGCAAAACCTATTCTGTTTTGCAGGATGGATAGAAGGTTGTCATGAATAACCGTATCGAAAGCGGAGGAAAGGTCAAGGAGAATCAGGAGGCAGGATTAGTTTTTGTCAAGCATTTTTAAAATGTCATTCATAACGTGGGTGAGAGCCCATTCAGTGCCGTGACCCTTCCTGAAACCAGATTGATGTTGGTCTAGAAGTTGATGGTTCTCTATGTGATCTCACAGTTGAGATTGAACCCATTTTTCTAGAAGTTTTGCAAGGGTGGGGATGTTGGAAATTGGGTGGAAATTATTGAGATCAGATTTGTCAGAGTTAAGTTTTTTTTAAATCGGTGAAACCTGTGCTGCTTTTAGGCAACTGGGGATCGGGACTTGTGAGAAGCATTTACTATCCTTGTCCAGGTGGGGATGAGTGCATTCTTAATTTCTTTGAAGATAGCCGGGGGTAAAGGGTCGCTGAAGTGGTTGGAGGGGTTGATATTCTGAATAATTTTGTGGATGCCATTTTCACTAAAAGGGGTAAAGGTACCCCACAACGGATGTATGACGTTACAACGCATGCATTTACATCGCATGCCTTTACAACGCAATTATTACAACGCAGTCCATTACAACGCATAGTGCTTTGGGGCGCTGGATAGTGAATAGTTTAATTTACTATTCCAACTCCAGTCCCCGTGGACACTAGGGAAGGTTATTGGATAGTAAATTAACCTATTCCCTATCCTAGAGCGCCCCCCAGAGCAATGCGTTGTAATAGTTTGCGTTGTAATGGTTGCGTTGTAAAGGCTCTGCGATGTAAAAGTTGCGTTGCAAGTGTTGTTCACCCCCCACAACGCCTTGTTCTTAGTGTTCATGGTGGTCAGTTTGTCCTTATCAAAGGGGTCAAGGGGGGAAGCAGCACCTGAGTGAGGCAATAGAGCCTTCTTAGAGGCGAGGTCAGCAGAGATGAGTCTTGATTTCTCCGAGAAGAAAGCGGCAAGATCATCGCATGAGGGTGGGCAGCCATCAAGTTCAGAGTAGTTTGGGCCAACAACTTATTGCTGTTTTAAACAATTCGAACAGCTTCTTGGGGTGGTGTGCCACTTGATCAAGTTGGTGTCTGAAGTAGTCAGCCTTGGCACTCCTGATTTGTTTATTGTAGAGGCTCCTGACTTCTCGAAGGAGTTTTAGTTGGTCCTTAGAAGGACTGGATCGCCAGGACCGTTCAGCTGCCCTGAGGTTGCGTCGTTCTGTGTTTAAGTTGTCATTATACCATGGTTTTGCTATTTTAGTTGAGGCATTTTGTGTTTGAGAGGAGCAATGTCATCCATGATGTTGGAAATTGTCGAATTGTAGGCGACAGTGAGGGATTGCACCTCGAACAGATCAGTTTGGGCAGAAAGGGCAGACTTGCATTGGGCAGCTAGTTCATCAGAATTAATTTATCTGAGGTCCCTTTTCCATATCTTTGAATTCAAAGGTTGAGCCTTTTTCATCAATACCTCCCTGCTAATGTAAAAGAAGATGCTATAATGGTCGGACCAGTCACAGGGGGTAATGGAATCTAGGGTGATGGTGTGCTCTTTAGAGATGATGAGGTCTAGAGTTTCTCCTTTAGTGTGAGTTGGTTGATCGCAGTGCTGATTCAGATCTTGATCAATTAGGAATGATTTCAAACAGGGTACAGCGGAGTCATTGGGGTTGGACCATTGAAGGTTGAAATCACCAAGAAAGATTTGGGCCACCGCTGAATCTACATTACTAGTGGTGATTTCCATTAGATGTTCAATGAAGCGGAGATTATCACTCGGAGGGTGATAAGATGTATGAAGTTTGCAAACTGGTAGGTTCATACTAGAGATACTGAGACACAGATATTCAATGGAGGAAGGTGCAGAGGACTCCTAAGAGAAATAGAGAGTGTGTTCCTGTGGATACAGGGTAGGCCACCGCCCAACTTCAGAGTTCTGTCTAGCCTAATTATGTCATGAGTGGGAGGAACTAGGAGGTCTAAGATAGGGGTGGAAGCGGGATTAACCAGTTTTCGGTGAGGATGATAATGTCCAACTCATTGTGTTGGATGAGGTCGAAGATATCGGAGGCGTGTTTACTGGCTGCTCTACAATGAAGTTTTACACATTTAAGTCGTAGTGGATAAGGGGGGGTGGAGGAGTCTGGGAGATGTTCACATGGGTGAAGTTGTTTGAGTTGCTGCCTTTAAGATTGCAAGGAGGTTCTCTGTTTGGGTTGGAAAGGATGGAATGTATTTGACTCGGCTGGACCATGTTAGATTTGGAACCAAAAGAATTAGAAATGTGACTGTCCAGGCGATCAGTGGACGCCGAGAGTGTCCCAGATCCTATGGGGCTGGCGGAGACATTGGGTAGGGGAAAGGATTTAGAAAAGGCAGGGGCTAGCGCCTGATCCGTGTGGTTGCAGTCTCTGGTGGGCGATCTGGACCAATTCAAAGAGATGACCTGATGCTGGTATACTCAGACATTCCAGGTACCAGTCGCATGGAAGGTCCAGTGCCTATTCGCAGAGAAAATCTAGGTGCTAATCCTTGTGCTTGAAGTAGTCTGGTAAATCCCACAAAAAGTCAAAAGTCCAAAAAGTAGATACACTCTTCGACTTCACTACACTTATCCAAGTCTTCGGACGTGATGCGGGAAGAACATCACCACTCTAGGCTATGCTCCCATACGTCAGCCATTCAGCCTGCCTCTGAGTCCAGTAGGCACCAGTGTTTGCCTGAGCCACCCTAGCTCAACTATGTGAATTTTGAGGCCATAAGCCGAATTTATTGTCAGAAAGACCAGTCTGGAGCGGCTTCCGGCCCCATTGGTTCTGCATGTGTCCCCACTGGATTTCTGCTTGCAGGTCCGCCCTTAGTGCCAATCAGGCCCCCTGGATCCAGTGCTGTAACTGGATCTGCTCAGATCACGGTACCGCAACCTGCACTGTTCCAGTGATGTTTTTCCCAGCGATGATTGAGTTCACTCCATAATCATACCAGACTATGGCGTTGTGCGGAACTAGACCTTTTGAGTTTGAGCCAGGCCCACCTTTTTAGGTCTCGCCGAGACGAAAGCAAAAGCGAAGCTTTTGCTGTCTATGCGAGACAACTTATGTTGCCACTTTTCTGGGAATGGTGTGGACATCAGACTGTGACGAGCCTGTCCTGGAGATTGCAGCTCGTGAGCGCGCACGTCGCGTCGCCCTGCCTGCTATTCGCATTCACACAAAGGCTCCCGCACGCATGCGCACATATACACACACACGCACCCCCCTTTAACAGACACACGCGCAGACAGACACACGCACGCACAGACACACTACAACAGACACACGCGCACACCCCACCCCCACTCACCCCTCCTCCTCCGCAACACACTCACCTGTTCTGGCGGACCGGGACTCGATCAGGAGCCTACCACAGACACACGCGCACACCCCACCCCCACTCACCCCTCCTCCTCCGCAACACACTCACCTGTTGTGGCGGACCGGGACTCGATCAGGAGCCCGAGGGCTCCTCGGACAGTGGCTTCTCTCTCGTCTCGCGCCGCGATGGGGGCGGGACTTCCGGTTGGGGCTGCGATTGGCCGGCTGCCCAACCGCTTCCGGGTCGCCGCAGGTAGCGCGGCGGCCCGGCGGGAACTTGATGAAACTCCCTGGGCTGCGGTGGTGAATAGAAATTCAGCTGCGTGGCAGTGTCTATGGTGGTTTTGCGACTCCGCAAAGAATAGACTGCTGTACAGCGATCTGGAGGACCTGGGCGTCAGAGAGCCCACAGACTCTCCTTTTGGTACCAGGAAGGAACTGAGACTCTGCAACAGTGCAAATGCCGAAGTCTGGTCGGGCTGTAATTGCAGGTACGGGGCTACAACTGCTTTAGCAGTGATCACTCAGTGCAGGACTGCAGCTACGAAAGTTGTGGCCGCTTGCAGGCTGATCACAACTGCCTAAGTTGCGACCGGCCTCTGTAGTAATACAACTGCTGAAGATGTGACGGGCACGTGTAGGGGTGCATCAGCGGAATTTCTGGTTAGGCACGAGGGGTTGCACCAGCCAAGTATCTCCAGGTCCTGTTGACGGCTTAGTCGTGAGCCTATTGTCAGACCAGCGCTTTGGGACAATACTGTTAACTAGCTGGGACAGCGTTGAATCAAGAAGCGCCACAAATGAGCAGCACCGGCTCACTCAGCTGCAAAGTCCTGTTCTTCAGTGGGGCACACAAACCCACAGCGCCTTTCGCCGCTTTCTGCGTGGTATATTACGTTCAAATGTTACCCTTACATTGGGAACGCAAAGCTCGTAAAATTTCCAAGTCCAAGCGTAAGTAGCATAATTAGTCCAGTTTTCTACACTTGCATTCTGGACCTGAAGTTCGGAGTTTATCATGTGATTAATGACTACATATCAAGGAATGCAGAGAGAAACCTGGACTGACTGAGCTTCTCAAGCACGAACATAGGAAACATGGGAATAGGCGGGCACTCTCACTAGAATGAGCTTTCTATCTTTACTGTTCTATGCTGGGAATAGGAGGGCACTCTCACTAGAATGAGCTTTCTATCTTTACCGTTCTATGCTGGGACAAGCAATGCCCTCTTCAGACCTCTCAAGTTGACCCATGTTCACCTGCTCCAGTTTATTTTTTTGTTGTCTGGGGATTGTAGTCATGCATTTGTTCAAATTGAGATTTTATACTGCAAGCATTAGAAATATAATGGCAAGGGAAGAATGGAAGATTACATAATAGGTTATGATGGGTTACGGTAGTAGCAAACTTGGTATAACAAGCATTTGCAACGCAATAGGTCTCGCATTTGCGAAAGTTTGAGCTGTGTTAGCATTGTAAATGACAGTGCCTTTTATTTAGGTTTTAAAAAACAAAACTTAAATAAAAGGCATTGTCATTTACAATGCTAATAGCTCAAACTTGTATAAATGCGAGACCTATTGCATTGCAAATGCTGGTTTCTACAGGCCTTTGGAGGAGTTTGAGTGGGATGGAGCGGAGGATCCTTATGGTTACGAGAACCCCTTAGAAGAGCCTGAGGACAACTGGTGTGAGGACTGGCAGATGCTAGAGATGTGGACACCTCCCCAGACACTGGCCTAGTCTCGCCTCCTAGTGTTAAGCTGCAATGCCTGTTGAGACCACTTCTTAATAGGAGTTATAAACAAGGGGGGAATACCCCTCCTTAAATCCTCTTCCAGAGTACCAAGGATGCCATCTGCTGCCAGGGGCTCAAAGGTGCAATTAAAGTCACCCGCAAGCAGAATATAAATTTCCGGGCTACACTGAATTAGTTCTTCTCCAAGCCGTGGTAGGGGAAGGCAAGCTTGCTCCAGGACCTCTAACATAAATATTAAAGATCTGTAAAGACCGCCCTCTGAGAGGCCCCCTGACTGATAATCTTTGCAAGGCTGGAGACCTAGTCTCTGTTCCTAATCTGAAGGCCCAGGGAAGTCCTTATCCAAATAAGCAGGCCGCCCGAAGGGCGAGCTCGCCCTGTGGAGGAAGCGATAGCAGGGACAAAGTAAGTTATATATCAGACTTTATAGCATGGCTCCAGACACCATGTCTCTTGGAAGATACATATTCCAAAAGACTCGATAAAGCTGTTCCAATCTGGAAGATCCACATTCCTGGAGATGCCCACAATGTTCCAGCTAACAATCCTCAGGTCATTATTCATTAAGTTTGGCCCTCCAAAAGTTCGTGGTGAAGGAGAGCTAAGACCAACATGGAGATCTAGTGATAAGCCCAACGATACCCCCAAGGTGCAAGAATCGACAGTGAGAGTCCCGCCAAGTGAGGCCCCCTGCGGGGTGCCAAGCGAGGTAGGAATAGGAAATTGCGGCGAGGGGATAAACCGGGGGAAATCCTCAAACATGGTTAATCTACGACTCCCAGAGCCAGCAGAAAAAACAGACAGCGACTTAGTTGGTAGCAGATCAACAGGCCAACAGCCCCATCCCGACCCGTAGGGGCTTGGGCCAAAATTCTGACTAAACACTCTTATGGGGGAAAGTCAGAATGAAAAAACCTATTGTCCCTGCTCCCCCAGGTTAAAGGACTGGGAAGCCATGAGTTGGCTGGGTGCGGGTTAAAATAGCGAAGATCGCGAGTGCTAATACCAGAGCTACCCTCTCCAAAATGATTAAAGATCCCAGGGTACCTAGGTTTATCTGTAAAGTTGACCAGAACAGTCTCCCTCCAAATCCTTAGGCCTGGTTTCAACCCAGCTAACCCGTCTTACATGAAGAACCTGGCCGTCAAAAGATCTAGGCAAGGGTCTATTTTCCCTAAGCCAAAACATAGTTTTGTTTTTGAGATCATGGTACGATTCGTGTTTACCCTACTTAAGGAAAGGGACCCCAGTAAGTATAGCTACGAAGGGCTGTCAATCGGGTGGTAAAGTAACATGTGGAATACTAGGAACACCCCTCGCCTCCACTTTCTGCACTTTAGTTGGTGCAATTTGCTTATCAGGCCTGACCCCCATACCTCCCTTATTGATGTTAGAACTATTGTCTTGAGTGAGACTCTTGGTGGCAGGCCCTGGAGGCCCTTTTGCCAGGATTGGGTTATTTTTGGCGTCTGAATGGGCTATAAGTTGAGCTTGCGGGCCCAATTTAGTTGACCCTGGACTCCCAAGTTCCCTCTGAGAGCCCTCTGCAGATGAGAAAGGAGCGTTCGACACTGGCACCCCCGATAATTCCACTAGTGTCGGTTACTGCATTATCAGTCGCTACAGTGTCATCTACCGCTATTGGCTGGTGAAAAGAGTTCCCCAAAGGCCCACCTTCCCTGATTTTCGAATGAAGCTTGATTAGGGACTGGAGGGAGAAAAAGTTGTCAAGAGTGGCCTGCTCAAATCTGTCAAGCCGCTCCGACACCCCCTTCACTCGCTCAAGAACCTGGAGAATTAAAGATTTCAATAATTGCTTGATCTGAACAAGAGAGGGAGTCTCAGGTAAGGTACCTACAGTGGAATGTAATAGGGATTTGGTAATCGACTGCTTGAACCCAGAGTTAGTTGCCTCTCCCCCAGCCCCAGACCACTGTTTCGTATACCCCTTAAAGTAGTTTAATCTCGACTTCTTAGGGGGTTTGAGTAAACTACCCTTACGAGGACTTATGATACGTTTCCTTTTAAAGGGGACTGTTCCAGTTATTTTGACAGCTGCAGCCCCCAAGGGGGGAGGGGCTTGAGGAACAGAGCACTGACTAGCAGGATAGTCTGATGGCACAAGTGGTAATGGGTCAGATGCGGGATTTACACGCCCACATGGCTCTAAAGTAGAGAGCCTATCCATGCGAGCCCTTCTTGCATTTACCCATGGGCAATCAGAACCAGGAGTAACAAGCACAGTGGGGACAGACGTGTGTTCTGGAGAAGAAACTAGTGTCAAATGCCCCTGGATGCACGTCGATGGGCGAGAAGATCGTGTGCAACGCGACGTTCCGTAAGGGCAATCTCCTTCTCTAGGACCGAAAAGGCACGAGTATTAAACTGGTCCATAGTGCCACTTACTGAACCCCCCCCCCCCCCCCCCCCTCATAATTTTGCCGGATCGTGTAGACATTGGCATAGGGAATCCCACTGGTAAAGGACAGGCCAACTACCGGACTTACAAATAACTGACGACAATAGTAGTGCAATGTCCTAGCACAATATGGGCTGAATTTTAGGGGGGGTGGTGCCAACCCAACCCGTTCAGCCCCGGATGGCCGCCCTTCTTCCGGGACGCTCCCGCACAGCGGTAACCCGGAAAATAATAATAAAAAAAAAATATATAAAATTCTCCAGGGGCGGGGCTGTCCAGGCAACGCGGAATAGGTGAAGCAGGGGTTCCTGGTAAACTGAGTCCCTGCAGCGTTAGGCACAGCCCTCCTTAGCCCCAAGACAGGAAGGACAACGACGGCAGCTCTCTGATGTCCAGCACCTTCCCAGAAACCAAGTGTGATGCGGCACCCGCGCAGCGGGTTCGGCGAGTCGTAGGCTTTTCTCCTCCTCCTCCTCTTCCTCCTCCTTTTCAGGCAACAAACGATGGCGGTGCTCAAATCCAGGTATGAATAAGTCAGTGCTCCCACTAGTTGCACAGATATGCGGGGATCTGAAAGACACGTTAGTGATAGATTCCTTACCTTAGAATATCCCCAGGCGTCAGACTGGATCCGGAAACTTTTGAGTAGCAGTACCCTTGCGCGTCGGTAGGCGTCGTCTGCGGCTCCGCGTCCGTCGGCGTCGTGGGCGCTGTGATGTTGTTGGAGTACTTAGACGCTGCCTCCGCGTGCTGACATCAGTTCTTCTTTTTTTCCGCGCCACCAAGCGCAGATCTGGAAAAAGCAGTAACCCTAGTCTAGTCAATTTTTGACTAAACTTTTTGGATCATCAGGGCGTGACTCTGGTGGTTCAACACCTGGCAGGTTCTCTGAACGCCTGGGCGGACGAACTCAGCCGCCGGTACATGATGGATCACGAATGGCGTCTGAACTTGGACGTGGCGCAAGGTCTCTTTCTGCAGTGGGGAGAGCCTTGGTTAGATCTATTCGCCACCGAAGAGAACGCGCAATGTCATCAGTTCTGCGCGTTGGAATTTCCAAGGCGGCACTCGCTCGGAGACGCTTTTTGTCGCGAGTGGCATTGCAATCTGTTGTCCGACTTTCCGCCTATACCACTTCTGCCCAGAGTGCTGAAGAAGATCAGGCGCGACCTGGCACAAGTCATCCTTGTGGCTCCGGACTGGGCACGAAGGTACTGGTATCCCGAGCTACTCAGTATGTCAGTCGATCCCCCGGTTCGTGTGCCTCTTCAGGAGGACCTTCTGTCGCAGCAGGGGATGGTCCTCCACCCAAACCTGTCCAGTCTCCACCTCCATGCTTGGAGATTGAGCGGCAACAGTTGAGGCCATTTCACTTGTCTCCTGAAGTCTGTGATGTTGTTCTGTCCCTCCACAAAATCGGTATACGCCTTCAGGTGGAACAAATGTGCGGCATGGTGCACAGCAAAGGCTGTGTATCCACTCTCTGCCCCTCTTTCTGAGGTTCTCCTTTCTTCTTTCTCTTGCCCAGCAGGGCTCTGCTCTGGGCACTATCAAGGGCTACCTTTCTGCTCTTTCAGCCTTTTTGAGGCTGCCTGATATACCTTCTTTGTTAAAGTCCCCTATCGTTAATCGATTCCTGAAAGGCATCACAAATACGTTCCCTCCTGTTCCCTTTGTGATGCCTCAGTGGGACTTGAACTTGGTTCTTACTTTTCTGATGTGCGCTCCCTTTGAGCCACTTCACAACTGTCCTCTTCGCCTTCTCACTTTGAAGACTGCCTTCCTGGTAGCCATCACCTCTGCCAGGAGAGTGAGTGAGCTCCAGGCTCTATCCTGTAAACCTCCTTTCCTTTCAGTCCATCCGGACAAGGTTGTGTTGCGGACAAGGCCCTCTTTCCTACCCAAGGTAGTCACGGCCTTCCACATTGGGCAATCCATCACCTTGCCCATCTTCTTTCCGCCTCCGCATCCCTCGAGAGAGGAAGAGAGGAAGAGAGGCTCCACCGTCTGGACCCAAAACGTGCGCTCTCATTCTATCTGGACCGCACACGCCAGTTCCGGGTGGATGACCAACTCTTTGTTGGTTACGTGGGCGCTAAGAAGGGGAAAGCGGTGCACAAGCGGACCATCTCGCAGTGGATCATCTTGTGTATCCAGGCGTGTTACTCCTTGGCAAAGAAGGAACCCCCTGTTTGGCTGAGGGCTCATTCCACTCGAGCCACAGCGACTACAACTGCCTTGGGCCGAGGTGTGCCCTTGCAGGACATTTGCCAGGTGGCTACGTGGGCCTCGCTGCAAACGTTTGCAAGACACTATTGCCTGTACAGTCTGGTCAGGAGGGATGGCTTCTTTGGCTGTGCCGTCCCCCAGGACTTTCTGGTGTGATTATTGGTTCGCAGACTCACCACCTGGGTTGGTATTGCTGGGGTATCAATTCTAAGGTAAGGAATCTATCACTAACGTGTCTCTTTCAGATTCACAAGTTACTACTTGTGTAACGATATATCTGTAAGACATTAGTTAGTGATAGATTCCTTACCGACCCACCCATCCTCCCCGTTCTGCGAACCGATATCTAGGGTTAAGGTCATCCCTTTTCAGGGCCCTAGTTTCATGGCACCAGTGTTGGTTTTTAGCATAGCTCTGCGTTTCTGGTGCGGAAAAGCTGTGTCTAAGAACTGACGTCAGCATGCGGAGGCGGCGTCGAAGTACTCCGAAGTCATCACGGCGCCGACGACGGACGCGGAGCCGCAGACGACACCTACCGACGCGCAAGGGTACTGCTACGCAAAAGTTTCCGGACCCAGTCTGACGCCTGGGGATATTCTCAGGTAAGAAATCTATCACTAACTAATGTCTCTTACAGATATATCGTTACACAAGTAATAACTTGTGTTTGAAGTGCACGTTCTGTCCAGGGGGCGGGGCTGTCCAGGCAACGCGGACCAGGTGGAAGAGGCGAAGCAGGGGCTCCTGGTAAACTGAGTCCCGCAGAGTTAGGCACAGCCCTCCCCCGCCCCTAGACAGGAAGGACACGATGGCAGCTCTCTGGTGTCCAGCACATCCCCAGAAACCAAGTGCGATGCGGCACCCGCGCAGCGGGTGCGCGAGTCGTAGGCTCCTCTCCTCCTCCTCCCCCCCCCAGGCAACAAACGATGGCTGTGCTCCAATCCAGGTACGAATAAGTCAGTGCTCCGTTCATTCAGATAGGATACATCTTAGACCAGTTTGCCTGTCCCATCTTAACTAGTCATTGTGGGAGAAAGGATATTATGCAAACATTTGACATCAGTTGCCGAGCATGTTATGCATTTGTGTATTACACATTCACAAATAACATTGCATCCCATAATCATTTTCACTTTGGTATCTCTGCCTATCAGTGATTACCACACTTCATCATGGTTGGGACAATCTGAACCTAGTCTTCAGCCTTTCTCGGAGCTTATGTTGTATTACGAGTCCTATGCGACTTGGCGTCAATGCCAAGGGAGCAGGGAACCCAGTAGTAAATAAAAGAGAAAGGAAAGAGGTGTTAACAAAAAAGGGCCAATACTACAAATGTTACTCTGGTGGGGGGTGTTTGGGTTGCATGTAGTAGGATGTGTTTTACAGTGTTTGTCTGGCTGTCAACAATACATTTTGTGTTTGTGGCATCTATTAAGATGTTTTTTATGTCCATTTGTGGGGAATGTGCTTTGGCATACTCTGTGTGCCATGTCACACCAGGTGTGTGCCTTCAAGGGGAAGGGGTACAGCAGGTTGACTGTCATCTAATCTATTATTCCAATTTGTGTGGCTCCCCATCACTCCTATATCCTGTGCCATCCCCTCGGTCTTCTCTCTCCTGATCATCCGAGGCACTTTGTTCCGGATCTATATCTCCTCCTGGGTGCTTCCAGCTCTCTAGTATTTCCATTGATAACTCTGGTATAGGGTGCCTCCCGACTCGCCTGGAAACTTCTCGACGGAGGGCTTGTTCCTCGGCCCTAGTCCAGGTTGTATCATCTTTTACCCTTTTTTAAAATACCGGTCCAGTTCCCAATTTCCATGGCACAGCTATTCTCCATTTGGCCAATGAGAATCAGCCCCGTTACATTTCTCATATCTTGAGATTTCTATTATGATGAACCGTTATGGAGGAGTGGTGTGTGTAGGTTATTACTTGATATGCAAAATAGTTACAGCACATCAGCTTTATTTTGTTGGAGAATGTTTAACCAGTGAATTAGAAATTCTGAGGTTATATGCTTGGACTTCCAAGGAATCTTGTTTATATGGCGTGTTGTACAGACATACTCTTTCTGCCATTTTCTCAAACTTGAGCAGAAGTCCTTTGTCTTTCTCTGCTCATGGCAGGCTATATAATTCAGAAACACTCAAGCCTATTGCAATTCTTTACCCGTGACAGCACCTTAATCACCTAAGCTCGTATTTGCACGATCGGCTTGGAAAAAATAGAGTGCTTTTAAGCTTTTTGCACTTTTATTTTTGTGCGTAGCAACAGAGAAAAATACTTTGTGTAGTAATATCAAAGCAGTTCCTAAATCCTTTTATTCCTGGTACTGTGCCTGTTGGTTTTAGGTCGAGCCTAGACGGTGCATGCGCTGTCTGGAAAACATGCTGTATTCAATATGTGGGCTATCATTCCACCCCTCGCTGATTGGTTAAGGAGAGCGTCACTCGCCAAAGCGTGCTTTTCAATGGAGTATTCGCCTTCTATGTCCAATCTTGTGTCTTGCTCCTCCCCTGCAGTATTGGCCTGTTACTGGTATCCTTTCACAAAAGGGTTTGTGTATGTTCACTCTTTTAGTTTTGCACAGCCAACCTTTTATTAATCACTCTGGTGCTGTCTCCATACCAACACCCAGCCGCCACTGCTTGTATATTTTTAGGTCTCACCTGTCGATGCGCATCGAGCAAGCGAGACTATGGGGGCTTATCCACTCTTTGTCCAACTTGCAAGGAATCGTGGCGATTCCTTGCAGTGCCCGTGACTTTTAAGCTCAATGCGCATGCGCATTGAGCTTAAAAGCGCGTGCACATGCCCCCAGCCGCCTGCCTTGCCTACTCTCCCGCCCCCTCACTTCTTGATTGCACGGCCGCTAGGCCGTGCCTCCGCTACTCTCCTCCTCCTACTCTTGATCTTCACTATTTCTTATATGCTCTTCACATGTTTTACTTTTACACATGGCTTATGTAAACACCACTTCTCCTGGTTCCTTATCAAGACTCTGATGTCCGTTTACCAATTTAAAATGGCGGCCGTTTTTTCATTTTTTGTTTTACTAAATTGAGAACTATGATGCTGGCCAGCCTCTTTTTGTTCTTTGGCCAAGTGATAATCGGCAAACTATTCTATCAGATAGCGGCCGTTTTTCTCAGATTATCGATCTACTACCTTGTTGTAGGTCCGACTTGTGTGTACTATTATCACATACTAGCACATAACACTTGAACATTCTAAGATGGCGGCAGTTTTTCTTGCCAAACTCCAACAGGCTACAGTCCTTTTTCTAATGCACCCGAATCATTATTTAAGCACTGCCGGTCGTGTCCGCTTTACTGCAGCTGTTACGAACGCGGCACGATTCTTTGCCTTTAGAATTTCTAGGATCGTAAGCTTTCTGACTTTTGGTAGCTAAGCCTGCGGCATCGATATGGCTTGAGGGAAATGAACTAATTAATATAGATGTAATGCGCTGACGGCTAAATCGAGATTCAGCCATTATATAAATATTTTTACTAGTGCTTTTTCTCATAGCGGTGACAATTATATTGCTGTAATATTTTACACTCTCTTACCGCTTTCCAGCACGATGATGGCGGTGTCAATATTTTTCAGAACTACATTTCTGACAGCGTTCCTCTCTCTGAGTGCTAACATGCAGATACTTAATGGACTATGTTTCTAAGCATGTGTTTCATGATGAGTAATGCACAGATATATCATAAGAATTGTTCTTGACATCATAATGTATATTGTGCATTAGTATGCAATTTTTTTGTTTGTGATACAGCCCATTGATCAAGCTATGAGTAGTTTGAATGTGCAAATTTTATTTTACCCCCCTCACCCTCACCCCCCTCACCCTCACCCCCCTCACCCTCACCCCCTCACCCTCACCCCCTCACCCTCACACCCCTCACCCTCACACCCCTCACCCTCACACCCCTCACCCTCACCCTCACTCACTCACCCTCACTCACTCACCCTCACTCACTCACCCTCACTCACTCACCCTCACTCCCTCACCCTCACTCCCTCACCCTCACTCCCTCACCCTCACTCACCCTCACCCTCACTCACCCTCACTCAGCGCAACCACAGCATCTTCACTAAATATATTTAATAAACTTTAAGCTATTGGCAATATAAAATAAAATCCATTTTATTTACGTATTAATTAATAATTGTTTTTTAAAGCCATTGATTTTTTTTATATCAATACATATAAGTCACATATAAGTCCCGTTAATACAAAACATGTTGCTTTACAAATGCTAGAGGTGTCACATTTACAAAAATTATAACTATTGGCTTTGTAAAGAAGAAAGCTATTAATTTAGCTATTTAGAAAAAACAACACATAAATAAAAAACAAAAAAATAAATAACACCCTACTGCGAGACCTATTGCATTTCCAATGCTTGTTTAGTTTGCACTTGGCTTCAGTTTTGCCCATCACTTACTCTCCGTGTGCCGCCCACCCACCCCCCTCACTCCTTCCACAACACTGCTTACCCACCCCCACTCTTCAGAGTTTGCTGCTTGTTTTAATGTACATTGGTAAAACGCATCATAGGTATCGGAGCACTTTACAAGAACACCAGATGCCATGAAGGGCTTGCATTTTGTTTTCGATTCTCGGCTTCACCCACTCTCCCCCTGCCAAACCGCGTGCCCCCTCACCCCTCCCACAACACTCCTTACCTGCCCCCACCACCACCCCTCCAAGTTCGCTGCTTGTTTTAATGTACATTGGTAAAGCGTGAAGTAGAAATCTGAGCGCTTTACATGAACACCAGTTGCATTACACAAGGCCCTATTCATTTTGTACACACAGGGATAAGAAGTACTTTTTTATGTTATGTGAGGTGGCAGACTTTACGGCTGCGGTGCTTTCTTTCAGCATGGCAGTTGCACACCTTTTTTAGGTTTCGCTGGGGGGCGGAGCCGTTAGGCTCCTCCTCCAGAGAAATCTATTGAGTACAGTAAGCACTCTGGAACACGCCCCCCCGTCCCATTGGCTAGCTCCATAAATGGAGCCTAGCCATTGGACGAGGGGCCTGTCCATCAATGCCGGACCAGACACGGGGGCGTTCCCGAGATTCTTTGGCTTTTGCCGACGTCACGCGACGCCGGGAACGCCCCCGAATCCATCGACACGTGTTTGGTGCAGACTGAAGGTTTGTGAGCCTTCCCCGAGCAGAGCGCACTAAAATAACCTGTGTGCAGCTTCACCACCGCAACCCGGGATCAGTAAACCCCCGACGAAGGGCCCCGTACCTTGCCGGTACCAACGCGACCGAAAACGAGCCCGCTGCTCTCCGATTGGACGGGAGAGCCGAGCCCCCTCACCAAACGCCGCGACGGGATTGGCCCGTGCGGCGCAGCGTCACCACTGTTGCCGTGTGGTGATTGGATTCCGGGGTTTGCAGTAATTTGGTACCCCCGAGTGCTTCGTTGCACTTTATTCTTAATTGACGGGTGCCACCCCGATTATGGCGCCCTTTGCGAGTGCCCACCTCGCTTCACTGTTTACTTTTGGTCTCGAGGGTGTCCACCCCTCTTAAATGCCCGAGAATCACCGCCGCGGCCTGAGCGCCGCAAAACAGGAAGCCAGGCACTACGGTGCCTGACGCGGGGCGGGACTTCCGCATTTGGAGGGAAGTCCCGCCTGCCGCCGCGCACCGATTGGCTGCTCGCTGCCGCCGGGAAAAAGAAACAAACACCCGAGCCATTGACGGCCCGGTCCCGAGATGGGGGACCGGGGGAACAGGTAGCGGGCCGGGAGCATTGTGAAGGCGGGGCTCTCATGTGCTGAGAGAGCCCCGCAAAGCGCTACCGCCACACAGGAGAAAGGACCGGAGTCCCCCACGAACCGCCCGGTAAGTGAAGGAGGGCTGGTGGGGGCTCCGTGACTGTGCAAGGCAGTGGCGTCACTAGGGGGGTGCGGGGGGTGCGGACCGCACTGGGTGACACCATCCCAAAGGGGTGACACCATCAGTGCGCTTTAAAAAGTGTGTTGCAGCTGGCGGCACACATCGGTTCTTGCACGGGCTGCTCCTGTAGGCTTGGGAGTCCTCCTAGCAACTCAGGCTCATCCTCCGAGAGTGGCAGGTAGTGCTGCTACACTGTATCTTTTTTTTATTCCTGCGGGGCGCGCAGCAGGGCTCTGAGTCACTAGATAGCCTGAGAGGCGCCATAGCCCGGCCCACCGTTCAGTGTAGCGTCGCATAAGGACGTCACGTCCTGCTTCCAAAAAGTGCAGAAGGGAGGTATTACATGTTGTGAGAACTCCCTCTGCTGTGGACTGGCCCATCTCTCGAGTGTTACTCACTTGTTTGTGGGCGACGGGGGGAATCATGGTGTTGCTCGGCCCCACAGCACCCTGCTGTTCGCACCAGACTGACCTGCCCTGCTGGGCCGCCCGCGATGTAGGGGAGGCAGGCTCAGGAGCTAAATGATCACTCAGACCGCCGGCAGCTCGGGCCCGCCAACACGAGGCAACATGATGCTGGCCTGGTGTGATCGCAGGTAAGGGCTCAGCTCATTAACATTGAAATCAATTCAGGTTAGTTAAAAAGTTGAAACGAAAGCTTACACTAGGCTAGTGGTTTTGAAAATATACAGGCAGGCCTGGCTGTGAATTAATGTGTGCCTCAGTCTCCTGAGGAGTGCCCTGAAAATAAATGCCCGGTCCTGTAGTCGACTGCGGCGGCGGGTCGAGTCAGCTGAGTCATACTCATGTTTTTGTTAACTTTATTAATTTGATCAATTGCATTGCGGTTGAGAAAGGATCCATGTTTGGGGCCTATTACATTCTGGTTTGGGAGGCTCGAGTCCGCCGGTCTTGGGCCCCACATGGGACAGAGAGCGGACTGGAGTCGAAACTAATGCTCCGCATAATGCTAATTGATTGCCAGAACCAAGGGGCATGGGGGTGGGGTGGTGGGGGGGGAGTCGGTGTAAGCTGGCAGAGGCACGATGAGTTGTTAATTGTTTTTCTTTCGGCCGCCTGGCAAAACAGGTGTTTTTCCTGCCTCAGCTTGTGCCCCAGCCCTGGCCTCCGGAATTGTTACTTTTTCCTGGCAACACTGGTACGAAGTTTTCACCACACAAGCATAATTTCTCTTTCACCACCCAGGAACATGGTTTGAATTATATTCTGCATCTATATATTGTTAAAGGAATCAAAGTAGCAGCTAGTCCATTTACAGTGACAGATTTACATATCCGATCTTAAAAAGATCTTTATTTTCAAAAAAAGGAATTGTTTTCTCTTTTGAAAGGGACCAGTACTTAGGTGACCACAATGTGTCATAAATCTAAACATTGTTTATTTGTGCAAAACCAGTATAATATAATGTCCAACTTTTTTTAGGTCTTCGTTTTACACCTTTGTGAATGTGCAATTTGTATTTTCTCATTTATTTGCACTGTTGCATGTTAAGAGGAAAACACCTCCGGGTTTTGCGCTGGCACTTCCCAGCATTCTTTTTTTTACCCTATTGCCCTAGCAACCAATAATGCCTGAGACTGAGTGATGGTGTAACCAACCTAGTTGCACTTGCTATGCTATTATTTTGTGTTTTTTTTTAGGCTAGCGCAGGTCATGAATGAGCAGATCAATTATATCATCTTCTTAACAACTGCTGTGCCTGACTGCTCTCTGATAATGAGAACTATAGTCACACAGTCTGTGTCTTGTTAGTGCCCTTTGCTGGTGTTTTACAGAAGTTTTAAGATGATCTTAGAGTTTATCGTTGTTCAAATGGGGATAATTTCTGATATTTATATGTTTTCCTTGTCTTCATTGTTAGATTTTGCTCGCAAGAAAATGTCACTCATAGTCCTCGTAATGTCACTCACTCTGAAATTATGACAATGTCACACATAGCTATCTGAAACCTTGGCAGCTATGACCATGGTCCGTGCCAACAATAATCTTGGCCGGCGGCCGGGTAAGGTTTGACAGACAGTAATATTATTTTGCATTTTGGTTTCACGGAGTCTGTGACACCAAAATGCAAAATAATATTTCTGTCTGTTGAACCTTACCCGGCCGCCGGACAAAATTATTGTCCTAATTAGCATCCGGGCGTCAATGACGTTCGAAACGTCACTCACGTCGTGACGTGGACCCGGACCTGACGTTTTAAAAATCCAAATGCTACAAGTAACAGCGCGGGCTGCTAATGCTCTCCAAAAGCCCGGCCTCCTTGCTCATCGTGCCAGGCAACGAGGGCTCCTGTTTCCTGTCCTTGGCAGTCGGAGCACAGAGCAGCATATTAAGCTGGGAGGCGGAATGCTGAAGCAGAGGCAGCGCTGCCCATGCCTGTCTGCAGTGACGGATGGCTTTCTCCGAGTCCTGCCTGCCTCTCTTAACGCTCCAGGGTGAGACATTCAGAGGGCCCCTCTCCCAACCCTTCCTCCAGTAGCGATCCTCGAGCCCCAAAAAGTTTATTTATTATTTTTTGTATAGCGCGGACTTTACCCGAAGGCGTCAGAGCGCTTCACAATAGGAACTCTGTACCATGATGATTAGAAAATAACAAGTGAACAAATTACAAAAGCAAACGTTAAGTTGCAAAAGTGACAATTGTGAGCAAACAAAATACATGAGGTTGGTAGCAAACGGTGCAATACAGGAGGAAAAAGTGACATGTGTACAGGTTACAAGAGAAAGCAGTACAATTAGAGGTATAATACTGCATAATCTGGCAGACACTAAAGCACAAGAACAAACGTTACGTAGGCAATGGTGGCACTTGTGCAATTATCTTTTGCAAACAAAATGTGAGAGGTAGCAAACAGTGTGCTACAAGAGAAAAGTGGCGTTCTAAACACTCCAAGGCCTCAAAAATCTTACCCGACCCAACACCAAGAAAGGGGAGGATGGATTCCGCCCCTGAGATTCTTGCGATGCGGGCAAGAGGAATCATTTCAGGAAAACCAAAGGAAAAAGAAGTCCCTGCAGGCTGAACTCTAGCTAACCGACCCAGGGAAGTGAACCAGGGTTTTGCAGCGCCAGGTGCACGCTTGTCTTCCTCTGCAGCTGGTAAGTGGCACCCCCATTCTTCCCTTCGCTGTGTTTGAAAGTATGCCCTTTGAGGATTACAACCTGTGCTCCTTGTGTCTGAGCGTGCAATATACCCAGTAAACTGCTTTGGTCTGTAGTTGCGCTATTGTGTGCAAGTGTAACGTACTGCCCACTGGCTATGAGTTGCACATGGGTGTCATGTTTCCATAAGTTACTGTGCGCATCTTTCTGAGTCTGTGCAGATGTAACATGCTATGCCCGGAAACAGTGTGGCCCTGAACGGGCATGTAGGGTTCTTGTGCTGCCAGTAAACCTGTGTCTAACTGGGCATGGGTAGACTGGTGCCATGCGTAGTGTGTGTGTCCTGTACTGTCCAGGACATGTGTGTAGCTGCACATGACACGCGGGTGCCATGTGCATTTTAGTCCCTTTGTAAAGCTGTGTAAGGGTATCTGGGGGGCATCATGGATTCATGATGTAAGTCATGAGGGGGTGACACCATGAGTTACCCGCACTGGGTGACACCAACCCTAGTGACGCCACTGGTGCAAGGCTCTGGGGGCAGTTCCTATTTGTTCGCCGAGCGGCCCCAGTTGGCAGAGGGCCGCTCCAACGCGTCGGGTGGCATCTTCTTTTCGAGCCAGGAGGCTCAAGGGGCATTGGTGGCATCTCGAGTCCCCCGAGAGGGACTCCAGCGAAAGGGGGCATTTCTGTGCATTTCGAGTCCCCAGGAGGGGGACTCCAACCCGAGCCAGAGAGGCTCTTCCTGCCATTGGTCTTCCTGAGTCCCCAGGAGGGGGGGACTCCACCGTGCCCACATTTGTTTATTGAGTCCTGAGAGGCTCACAGTATGACATCACTATCCCACGGGTAGAAGATAGCTAGTGGCCTGTCCAACGCGACCGAAAACGAGCCCAGTTTTATGTCTTTAGTAACAGAGAATGATCTTTATTTTGTATGTGCAGTAGCTGAGTGGTGTGCAGTTGAACAGCTGTTTAAAATCTCATGCCTACACTTCAGTTCAGTGGGGAGTGAATGATGTCACCTAAGATGGGAGAACGCGGCGGCTTGTGATCGTGGCTATCACTCCGTCATGTGATGGATCATTGGGTAGATATTAGGTACGCGTGAGAAGGAAAATAACATTGCAAAGTGTTGAAACACACGTTAGTCACGTGACTAGAGAAAGAAGAGCATCCCGGGCCCACTGGTGTTTGGGAGCCGTTCCCTCCACGCGGCTTCTTGAGCTCTCTTCTCCCCATCAGGCATCAATTATAGAGGTGGTCCCTCTCTCCCAGGGTTTGGTGTTGAGACAACTGGTAACCTAGTTCTTCATTGTTATGCGACTTTCAGGGTCTGGCTGACGAGCAGCGTTTCACTGTTGAATGGCTTCTCTCAGTTGGCCAGTGTGCTGGTCAGGGTAGATCACTGCAGCTCAGCCAAGTAGATATAACTCCGAGGGCAGATAGATTCTAAGTTAACCAGACAAAACTACCTTTTATATGCCAAATTTAAGTAATGTCATAAAAATGTCAAAATCGTGAACATACCTATGGCTAGAAACCAGATAATTGCTATGCAAAATACCTTAGCTGTGCAAACAGTACATGTGCATATTGTTTTAATCGCAAGCATAGGTAATGTAAGTAATATATAGCAGTTTTGGACAGATTTTAAATCCATGTCATGAGAATTTGGGAATCATGAATAATACCTGTGGCTTAATATCAGCTAATTACTGTGCAAATTAATTTACGTGTGCACAACAGTGCATACGGACTGGGAATTATATAGCAGATAGTTCTCAAATCATGGGCTCAGAGAGCGGCTAATGAAAACATTTTAAAGATCTATCCAAGTGGATTAAACCTGCCATATAAAACGTTAAAATTCACTGTTTTGGTGATTTTAATTGGAGCAGTGATCAGTATTATTAATGTCCTTAAATTATACTTGTAGCAGGCTTAAGTATTTGCCAAATTTCACCAAGTCACACGGCTCCACTGTGTTAAAAACCAGGATTGTTGCCTCTTTGCAGGTTCATATTCCCTGTTGGAGTGGCTAGGGAGTGCAGAGTGACTAGGGAGTGCAGAGTGACTAGGGAGTGCTAGGGAGTGCAGAGTGACTAGGGAGTGCTAGGGAGTGTAGAGTGCTAGGGAGTGTAGAGTGCTAGGGAGTGTAGAGTGCTAGGGAGTGTAGAGTGCTAGGGAGTGTAGAGTGCTAGGGAGTGTAGAGTGCTAGGGAGTGTAGAGTGCTAGGGAGTGTAGAGTGCTAGGGAGTGTAGAGTGCTAGGGAGTGTAGAGTGCTAGGGAGTGTAGAGTGCTAGGGAGTGTAGAGTGACTAGGGAGGGCTAGGGAGTGCAGAGTGACTAGGGAGTGCGAGGGAGTGCGAGGGACTGCAGAGTGACTGCAGAGATTAAGCTAATGGCAATGTAAATGACAATGCCATTTATTTATCTGTTTTCAAAACCAACACATAAATACAAATTTTGTCATTTACAATGCCAATAGCTCTAACTTTTCCAAAGGCGAAACCATTGCATTGTAAATGCTTGTTTTCTTTTGCACAGCGCCCTCTTGTTTTAGAGCTTCCACCAGTGCTGGGATTTGGGGTGTGGTTAATAGCAGACCAGCTTCTTCTGAAAGGTGGTTTAGCTGCTTTTAGGAGATTAAATGCGGCAGCGTTGGCCTGCGTTATTTTTCACTGTAGTCTGTTTTCTTGCTGATATGCCCTCTGTGGTGCTGCACGTTATGGTGCCACCCTTTCAAAATTAGGGATATTGGTCTACCTTGGGTAACCTACCCCAGTTCTCCTGCTTACCTTTTTACATTCCAGGAATATAGTCTGCTATTTCTGTTAACCGCTCCGATGCGAGGCACTTTTTACCGCTGTGTGGGCGAATTGCCCGCGTTTTCAAATTGGACGGCCCCCAGCCGACCGATGCACACGCCCACCGTGATGTCAGTCGGCTGGGGGCTGTCCGATGCACAGAAGAGGTTAAGCAGAGTTAAACCAGTTGCAAATTGTAGCTTTTCATTGCCTTCTCCCCACCCCAATGCTCCCATAATTTAGAAACCTATGCAACTGCTTTTTTTAGAATTTTAATTTTTTTGGTAGAGCATGCTCTCGTTTTTCAAATGATCACTTCACTGCAAGCAAAAAAGTTAAAAACATTGTCCTTTACAACACCAATAGTTCTAACTTTTGCAAATGCGAGACAGATTGTATTGCACATGCTTTACTGCTAATTTCACATTTTTAAAACTTTCTTTTGAAAAGAGGAAATTAAATTCCTGCGTATATAATAGGAGGAGCATTTTGTTGCCGTAAAAAAACAGGCGCCTGCAGGCCTAATGTTTCTCTCGTCCTTTGCCTTTGAATGCCTCTGAAGTCATGGGCTATTGAGCTCTAACGAGAAACTGAGAACATTATTTTTATCTTGATTAGGTCAAGCAGCAGTTCTTGCAGTGTCTGCGTTTTAGGTAACTCTGGCATTTGCAGATATGAGTTTTGTGTTTATTTGTGAAGTTCGTCTTGCGAGTGCCTGCACCTGAATTTTCGAACTGTCTTTGAAGTGTTTCAGTCAATCAATCAATTAGTCTTTATTCGATCATGTTAAAAGATCATAAAAGCACATATAAATAAGTCATTAAAATTATTTCAAATGCCTTCTTTTTAAAAAAATACAAATATTTCATCACAGTTCTAGGATGAAGACGAAAATACATAAGAAATGTTAAAAGGAAAGCATACCATTTCAAGTACATGCTCGGTGTGCTTGAATTATTATTTTTACAGACTCTGTATCCTACAGACTATCCCTTTCCTCTTCCTCATGCAAGCCCACAGGAATGACGCAACTGAATAACAAACCAGAGGGTCAGGGAGTGTTTTAAAAAAAATATAATACTACCCGACACAGCGTAAAATTCATTTTCTTTAATATTGGTTTACGGTGGACATTGCTTTCCTTCTCGTATAGGCTGCAAAATAAATATATATGCAATTCTGTTTGAGGTGATAGGTTGTTACAAGGGCACGCACTTAAGTCTGCGTGATTATATATTTTTTCCGGGTAACCTAACATCAGAGGAATCAAGTTGGTGTGAAACCTTAGTAATATTAATCTATGTTGCATCCTAAGTACATTTACTAAATAAGAGAAACCTCCTCCAGTTAATGGTGGGTTGAGGCCATATACCGGGGCTGCATATTTCTCTTTATGGTGTTCATCTCATTTATAATTGGCCATCAACATAAACCTATCACTAACCCTGTGTTTGAGAATCTTCTCGCAAGCTAGGGGATCTTTAAAAAGTTAGTGGAGACCGATCTCCCTTAAAGCTGACTCTACATAACTAAGCCACCTAGTCCTCTTCCATTTGTCCATTGCTAGGCAGCTTCTTAATATTGATTCAGTGGGACTGTCTCTCTCCTCCAGATTGAATGCCAGAGGAGGAGTGGAGCTAACCGTATTTAGTCTGAGATATAAGGTAGATCCAGTTCAGAGTGTAAAATTCCATTTGTAAGGGAGGGAGATAAACCCACTACAGATTTAAAGTATAAATTTTCAGAAATTTATAGTGGTGTCGGTACGACAATACCCCACACCCCAGCTCCGTAGGTTGCTGCTGCTTGAACTCTTGCCTGATATATATTTATCTGTATTAGGGGTTTTGCACCCAATTTTCTGGCAAAGCTTTTTATAGCACCAATACCCCTCTTCATCACCATCTTTCTCCCCTCCACCAGTTTTGCCCACAACAGATCTTTATCAAAAAGGGTGACAAGTAGGGAAAGGAATCCACTACCTACATTTTTTGCAGTTCTGCACAGAAGTGCAGTACCTTTTTTCTTTTTTTGTTGCCCCTGTTAATAATAAAAAAGATTTAGTTTGGTTCACTTTTAACTGAAGTGAATCCATGAAGGAGACCTATGCGGTTAGGAGCCTTTGTAGCCCAATCCCTGTATTAGCGATTAAAACCACATTGTCTGCGTAAGCAAGTAGTGGTAGCATTTGATTCTCAAAAAAAGGAACATCCCTGGTGGCCACTGTTAATGCCTTTTCTACTCCGTTGGTGTATAGTGAAAAGAGAAAAGGGGCCAATACACACCCCTGCCTTACTCCCTTGGAGATTTTAAAGGAACGTGTACAGTCTCGAGTTTTGGTGTAACGCACTGATACCATAGCGTTTGCATATGCTTGACTAATAAAGTTTAGTGGGTTTAATCCCCTCATCTCCATTATGGACCATAGCTTATCATGGGCCAATCAGTTGAATGCGCTGAGGTCCATTAAGGCCATGTACAATTCCCCCTCCTTCGCTCTGGTACATTTATCTATGATCGGTGCTAAATTTAAGCACTGATCCACAGTACCTCTTCCCTGCTAGAAGCCATACTGGGCCTGGATCAAGATCTTTTTTTCTGTAGCCCAGTCCTCTAATCGAGAGAGGAGAAGGCGGCCCGCTAGCTTTGATGTTGTATCCAGCATGGAAATAGGTCTGTAATTTTTTGGGCTTGTCCTATCCCCTTTTTTGTATATAGGTACTATAACCCCTGTTGACCATGCAGGGGGGGGGGAGCTACCAATACTATACTGTTCAAGACATTAGTTAGTTGTGGAATCCATAAATCTGGATTAGCTTGGAAAAAGTCTATTGGGACTCCATCGGGTCCGGAGGCCTTTCCTGAGCTACATGAGTCCAGCCCCACTTTGACTTCAATAAATGAAAATAATAGGGGCACTTGAGACATCTCCTGTGTTGATGCTTGGCAATTTGTTATACCTGGATGTGAAGTAAAAATATTCTCAAAATTATATGCCCATGCCTCCTCATCGACATGTGTCTAATGATGGATCACTATGAGTCTTAAAATAAGGCGCATTTACCAGCTTCCAAAACTCGTAACTGTTACCAGATCTGGCTGCATTATCCAGGTAGTCCCATAAGTCCACCCTAATTTCCTTTTCTCTAGATTTCCTTGCTAATTTAAAAGTGTTTCAGTCGTTTTTTCATTTTCTTTTATGTTTTTCCAGATGAGGTGTTTATGGACGACACAGAATGTGACTCCGAACCTGTGGCCTATGAAGCTCCTCGGCCTGTGCAGATAGTTCTGGCGCATGAAGATGACCACGACTTTGAGCTCGATGAGAGGGCATTAGAGCAGATTTTACTACAAGAACATATACGAGATCTCAATGTGGTGGTGGTTTCTGTGGCTGGTGCCTTCCGGAAAGGCAAATCATTTCTGCTGGACTTCATGCTTCGATACATGTACAAACAGGTAAACTGTGATGCGGCGTACTATGGTGCTTAAATTATATTTTTTTATAATTTACAAACGGGTGCCAGTGGCCCAGCATCTAGGCACAGATGCATGGCCCGTTTAACAATTGGAGGATAAAGAAGGTATAAGAAAATACCTTCATTCTGTAACTTTGCCCTGCAATTGACTTTCATTATGTCTGTGATAGACCCTTACCCACTTTCCTTTATGTGCCCTAGGTAACGCACTTGCTGCTACATTAGAAACTTGGCAGCTTTTAGAACTTATTTGTTTTACAAAATAGCCTAATCAATGCCATATTAACAATCTTCTGTTAGCTTTTTTTTGTATTCATTATGGATCTTTGGGATCATAGTTAACACCTTCGCCGCGGGGCTAATTACCCTGCGACGCGGGGAGCCGTGCGCTGCGCCGCGCTGCTTGTTACGAGCTCGGCTCGTCATGCAGCACAGTGGCGCTGTGCTCACAACGAGCTGAGCTTGTCATGACCACGCTCGCTTAATGGAATGCCCAGCACAGCAGGGAAATAATCCCCGCATGTGTGTTCCGCGGCTGTCATGACGAGCTCAACTCGTCATGAGCACAGCGCCACTGTGCCTCCTGACTAGCTGAGCTCGTCATGAGCACCGAAGGTGTTTAGACCACATAGTGAAACATCTATCTGTTGAATTTGTTTCCTCATTTGGAGATGTATGACATTCGTTGTTAACAAATAAAACTCTGAATGCCTTTTGATCAGGCATCCTTTCTCGTTCTCTACTGTTAATTTTCTTTTACTTTCTTCCCTGCCTCGTTCTCCTAATTTGTGGTGCAGACTCGGTGGTGCTTAAAGTAAAAGCCCCCTATTGCGTCTCCACATCAACCCTTTTTCCCTTTCATTCTCATGGCTCTACAAAAACCTATTTTTCTTTGCTCTCTCCAATTCTGACTTTACTTATCCAGTATTATGGGTATCTTTCATAGATTCACATGCCTGAATCATTCCCTGATGTCGGGGTGGGAGTCCCCGGTACATAACAATAGTAATGTCATATAGACCTATACATACTAATAGGCCAGAGGCCTCACATTAGTAACCTATCTAAGTTCTTTTGTAAAAAGGACCAAACTTTGGCCAGGAGCCAATCAGCTACTCCCGCCCTCTAGAACCTTCCTGGAAGGAGCCCTAGTCCCTCCGATTTTCTACCGCATGTCGTGCTATGGGAGTCTCCACTGAGCTCTGCTCAGCTTTCTGGTATTTCTGGATTTATTCCATATTTTTCTCACAGAACTTAATCTTGTGGAGGAGTACTTCAGTCCACCATGTCTGACACTCCTAAAAAAGGGCTCTTTAGACCCTGTGCTTCATGCAGCAAGTTGAGACTACATGTGGATGACCGGCATGAAGACTGCCTCTACTGTCTCTATCCTGACCACTCTGCGAAGGATTGCAAAGTCTGCCGCACTTTCTCTGCCAAGACCCTGAAGGACAGAGAGGGGCGCCTGCTTTTATGGCTCAAGAGACTTAAAGAGAAGGATCAGACCATCTCTTCAGGTGAGAGCGAGTGTTCCTTTTATGAGCTCACACTCCTCCTCCAAAAGGCCCAGACCGTCATCTCCAGACCATTCTGCAAAGCCACCTCAAAAGAAGACGCCCAAGTCTTCAGAGGTTCGTCCACAGGCCATGGCAGTGAAGAGTTCTCTTAAGAATGCCACCTTCAAGGAGCCTTTGCTGGTAACTTCGGCCATGTCTGTGACGACGTCGACAGCAACTATATCTAAGTCGACGGCATCGTCCTTCTCTGCCATGAAGACTACCACGGCATCGTCGTCGACGGGTAGGTCTATTATATCTGTGTTTGCTATTAAAAAATAGTCGACGTCGACGACCTCTAACACGTCGACGAAAGCAAAGTCATCGTCGTTGACGAGAGTCACATCAGCGTCGACGACATCCTCATCGACGGCATCTAAGGCACCATCGACTGCTCTATCGTCGACTAAGCCATAGACGTCGACCAAGCCATCGACACCAGCGTCGACTAAGCCGACGTTGACGCGATCGTAGACAAAGCCATCGACAACTGGTCCAGCGTCGACACTGCCGTTGACTAAAACTGCCGTCGACCGCATAATCGTCGATGAAGAAAACAGAGACATCTGCTATGGCCAAAGACGCTCCACCGTCGACTACCACCCCGTTGACGGGGTCGTCGACGACAGTCTTCTACACTGAAGTACTCTTACACACACACTACAGACTGACAACTATTACTTTAACGCCGGAATTGACGTCGCCTAGCAGAGTCCAGCCACTGCCACCGGCCCATCTGCTGGACACGGGAGGATTCTGATGACCGTTCAATGTTCCAAACTGCGACAAGTCATCAGAACTCCACGTTAAGGTCCATGAAAGCTCAGACTGTGAAGACCTGTGTCAGGATGAAGGGCGATATCAGGAGGAATCTCAAATTACTCCACCTCCTTCTTCACAACCTATGGTGTGCCTCCCAGCATCAATAGTGACGGACCTGCAATTTCTCATAGCGGACTACAAGCAATGGTTTCCGCCCACTCCGCCTCCTCCAGTAAAGCAACCTACACCTGTGATACCTCACCAACTTCTTCGCCCTAGACCACCTCCACTGGTCATTTGTCAAGATCCTGTCTCTTTACCACCTCTACCTTCTTCTGATGAGGAAGAGGAAGTAGTAGAAGAAGAGGAGGGACAGCAAGAGGAAGGAGAAATACAGAACAATGAATGGAATAACTGTCATTCAGGATCCGGCATCCCCTGACCAGGCACAGGCGGATTCACCCCCAGAGGATATCGGGGGGGGTTTCATAATATTTTGGAAAGGGCTGCGGCAAGATTTAAAGTCCAAATGACCACTCAAACCCAGGATTGTTTCCTGTATGACTTTAAAGAGCCATTCAAGAAGGCTGTGCGATCCATCCCTATTATTGATTACACCTGGAATCAGGGGGTAAAGATAATGAATAACCCCTCATCTCTGCTTCCAGTTCCGTCCAGGCTCGACAAGAAATATAAAGCCCCAGACACGGCTCCGGCATGCCTTATAGGCCAAACGAAACCGGACTCTGTTATTACGCAGGCTGCACAGGGTAAATCTAGTAATCCGTCGGCCGCGCTGACTGCGCCACCAAATAAGGAAGGCCGTAAACTTGGTAATATTGGTAAAAAGTTTCAGTCCATGGCGGCCCTTTCTATCCGGGCGGCAAACTCATTGGCCCTCTTAGGACGATACAATCGCCAGATGTGGGCGGATATTGCCCCATACTTAGGAGCAATACCCGAAGAACAAAAAGAAGAGGCAAAGAAGATGCTCCTTGAGGGCAAGCGATCCGCCTCGGAAATGATAGATGTGGCGATTGATATCTCCTACAGGATTTAGACAGATGGCAGGGGCAGCAGTCCTAAGGCGCCAGGGGTTGCTTAAAGCCACATTGTTCCGGCCTGAGGTACAGACCAAGGTACTGGATATGCCGTTCGATGGAGTACTGCTCTTTGGGGAGCATATAGATGAGATGCTGCAGGGTATCAAAAAGGATACAGAGACCGCGAAAGCCCTTGGTACCCTATAGTATAAAACTACTTCCTTTCGGGGCTCCAGAGGAAGAGGACAACAGACAAGAGGTGGCTATCAGGGATACAAAACCTCCTATGGCTCATCACAGCAATACAAGCCGCAATACCAGCAGAGACAGCAACAAGGCCACTCATCGTACAACAAGTCTTCCTTTCGAGGACGAGGAGGAAAAAAAGACACAGCCAGAAGGCAATGACCTCTTTCTCCCACAGGCCTCCATTTTTTTCTCCGCATTACGCAGTTGGAGGGAAAATATCGAACTTCCTCCACAATTGGCAAAAATTCACTACGGATCGTTGGGTTCTCCAGCTGGTTCGGTGTGGACATACTTTGGAGTTCGTAAAGACTCCTCCTCCGAACCCCCCACGTCCTTTGCAGCACAAGAATCTGCATCTCCTTCAAAAAGAACTCTCACTAATGCTCCAGAAAAGAGCCGTAGAAAGAGTTCCCCGAGGTCAGAGGGGGAAAGGATTCTACTCTCGATTCTTCCTAATACGAAAAAAGGAGAAAAAATGGAGACCTATATTGGACAGAAGAAGCCTCAACAGATACCTCAAGAAACAATCGTTCCGTAAGGTATCCATTCAAGAGGTGTTACAGCTACTCAATTCCAAAGATTTCATGGTGTTTTTAGACCTCCAGGACGCCTACTTTCACATACTGATCCACAAGAGTCACTGACAATTCCTGAGATTTGTGGTGACGGGAAGGCACTACCAATTCAGAGTGTTGCCATTTGGCCTGAAGTCGGCACCACACATTTTTACAAAATGCCTGTCTCCTTTGGCAGCGTACCTTCGCCAACTCCATCACCAGGTTTTCCTCTACTTTGACGACTGGCTCTTCAAGGCTCCTACTCTGGTAGGCGTAACCAGATCTTCCAACGCCTGTCTTCAACTCTTCGAGAGCCTAGGACTTGCGCTCAACCAGGAAAAGTCTGTCCTTCAACCATCGCAACGTCTCACCTTCCTGGGAGCAACTCCGGACACACGCCAGGGAAAGGCCTTCCCTTCACAGGAGCGTCAAATCAAACTAAGATCTCTGGCAAGCAGAGTTCGGACCAAAACGACCATCAAGGTGCGACTCTTCAAATCATTGTTGGGGATAATGTCCTCCAATATCCTACTAATTCCACACTACCGCCTCCTGTATGCGCCCATTACAGGAAGCGTTGTCACCTCAGTGGATCCAGTGCTCTGGGTGCTTCGACGATCTGATCAAGATCACGCCAGTCATGACGCAGGCCCTGCACTGGTGGCTTCAAACAAAAAATCTGAACCAGGGCCTTCCATTCCCGCTTACAATCTCCTCGCGTAATAACAGATGCCTCGTCGTTGGAAGGATGGGGTGCGTTCCTGCAGAAGCTCCGGATCTACGGCCAATGGTCACTACTGGCAGAAAAGCAGCTGCACATCAACCTGCTCGAGTTGAGGGCACTATACCTGGCACTTGGAGCATTCCTGCCTCGGATCAGGAACTCCCTAGTGCTTGTGAGAACCGATAACACCACCACAATGCACTATTTGAACAAACAAGGGGGTACTCGATCGATGACGTTGTCTCAAGAATCTCAACGAATTTGGAAATGGATACTCCAACACAAAATTTCTCTTCGAGCAGAGTATGTCCCAGGGGCAGACAGTACCCTGGCGGACTCTCTAAGCAGACAACGCTCCATTTGCCATGAGTGGGAGCTCGACCAACATGCTCTCATCGCAGTGTTCTCCCGCTGGGGCACACCTCACCTGGACCTGTTTGCGACGGAAATCAACGCAAAATGCCAACATTATGCAAGCTGGCTTTCCCAGACAGGATCTCTCGGGGATGCATTTTCTATCGCATGGTGCAACTTCTTTGCTTAAGCATTTCCTCCATTTCCCCTGATTCCAAGGGTTCTCCGGAAACTGAAAACAGAGCATTGTACCCTGTTCCTGGTAGCCCCAGCGTGGGCGCGCCAACACTAGTTTACAGAACTCCACCTTCTATCGCTGGAGCCGCCGATTCCATTCAGGCCATACCCGAATGTCCTCACTATGAACCAGGGGCAAGTCCAGCATCCAGATCCGGCATCTCTCAGATTATCGGCTTGGCTCCTGAGTTCAGAGAGTTCCAGGACTTAGATATTTCTCAAGAGTGCAGAGCAGTCTTGGCCCGGGCCCGGGCTGACAGTACAAACAAGACTTATTCCCTTAAGTGGAAGATGTTCTGTATGTGGTGTAAAGCTAATAAACTGCATCCATTTTCGTTATCTCCGGCGCAAATGCTGCCTTACTTCCTTCACCTGGCTAACTCTGGATTGTCCCACGCCTCCATAAAGGTCCACCTGGCGGCCATCTCTCGATTTAGGCGCTCTTCGTCTGGAACGTCACTATGGTCCAATAGATTGCTCAAGAAATTTCTGAAGGGGTTATTCAGAACATTCCCTCCAGTGAGACCGTTACTACCTACGTGGCAACTCAACATTGTCTTGGCTCAGTTGATGAAACACCCCTTTGAGCCAATTCATAAAGCAGATATCAGATACTTGTCATGGAAGACGGCTCTTATTGGCTCTCGCGTCAGCAAGGAGAGTAAGTGAGCTTCAGGCTTTATCTATTCAGGACCCTTTCCTTCAGTTCAAACAGGACAGAGTCATCTTAAGGACCAATCCTAAGTTCATACCAAAGGTTCCGTCTACTTTTCATCTCAATGAACCTATTGTTCTAAAATCTTTCTTTTCGAATCCATCCACAGCAGCGGAGAGAGCTCTCCACTTCTTAGACCTGAAGAGATGTCTGAAGTTCTACATCCATAGGACGGAACAGTTTCGAAAATCCAGCCAATTATTCATTGCCTTTAGCAGGCCAAGGAAAGATCATCCGTTGACAAAGCAGAGTATTTCAAGATGGATCTCTGCGGCCATCGCCTTTTGCCACCAACAAGCAGGACATCCTCTGCCTTCCAAAGTTCGGGGTCATTCCACAAGAGCAGTCTCCACTTCCATGGCGCTCTTTGCTGGGTTGCCCATTGTCGACATTTGTAGAGCGGAGACATGGAAGACACCACATACGTTCACCATGCACTTCTGCTTGGACTCAGAACTTATGAAGGATGCAGCAGTGGGACAAGCGGTGCTCCGTCATCTATTTCATTAGAGGGGAGCCTTCTTCCTCTCATCCCACCTTCCTATTGCCTTCTTGCACATTTCTTCCTCCTGATCATGTTTCCAGGTTCATGGTATTGCACTAATGATAAGGTATTATTAAGTGCCTTACATGGTGTATTATACAGAATGTGCTGACTATTGCTTGCTACTCTGATTCAGGCATGTGAATCTATGAAAGATACCCATAATACTGGATAAGAAATGAGTTACCTGTAACTGCAGTTATCCACTATTGGTATCTTTCATAGATTCACATGCAACCCACCCGCCTTCCCTGGAAGGGCTCACCTTGGTTCTCTCAGTAGGTACTACTTAGCACTGTGCTTACGAAAATCTGAGGGACTAGGGCTCCTTCCAGGAAGGTTCTAGAGGGTGGTAGTAGCTGATTAGCTCCTGGCCAAAGTTTGGTCTTTTTTACAAAAGGACTTAGGTTACTAATGTGAGGCCTCTGGCCTATTAGTATGTATATGTCTATATGACATTACTATTGTTATGTACCGGGGACTCCCACCCAGACGACTGGGAATGATTCAGGCATGTGAATCTATGAACGATACCAATACTGTTTAACTGCAGTTACAGGTAAGTAACGAATTTCTTCTACACAGTGGCTTTTTCATTTCTCCTTAATATTTTTCCAAAGCCACTCCTCCTTTCCTCTCACTTTGTAAGCTGCCTTTTTTAGTTCTGGCTAAGGCTGTTTTTTAGGACCTCATGTCTTCTCTTCAAAAAGTAAGGTGAGAAATGCAGATTATGGGCTTTTGGTCATTGTTTATGTTGGACCTAGAGAAGCCAGGTCACATAGGGTAGCCTGGCCTAGGGTAAGACAGTCAGTTATCAGAGGCACATTTGTAAAGGTTGCACACCACCCAGCAATAACTCAAAGCAATTCCACTCAAAAATGACACTACACCAATCTTGGAAAAATACGAGCTGTTTTATAAAAAATCACTTTTAGTCTCTATAAATGCTTAACACTCTTTAGTCACAATACATAGATTTAGCTCTGCGTCAAATCATCGCACGACAATGTTTACAGAAGAGAAAACATCACTATACGATTTATCAGCAAAAGAGTTCATCACTGGGAATCTTGGTGAGAACCAGCTATACACTAAGAGCATTTAAAAAAACCATTGGTTTCCACAAGGAAGGACGTCTGTCTATTCCTCCTATTGCATTAAGGGACAATGACTAATGACCCCCTTTGGATTCTTACCAGAGTTCACCTCCGCCACCCTTATAACAGAAACATTTCCTATCCCAATAGCATGTCATAGCATTAATAATTTAGGAGTCTTTGATGGAAGTCTTAAGGGCTTCCTGAGTCAATTACCCACACTTTCCGATCTGTGCAGAGGGAGAGGGAATCACCTCTCAGAACCCTTAGACAGTAGATCCCCGCTCTCCAGCTCCCCCAACACACACCCTCCTTACTTTCAAAGAAGGCCCTTCATTGGCCTCTGTCTGGAATCGCCGGAAGAAAAGAGGACATCAATAGAGGCTCTGCAAGGAGCTGAACGCCTCTTAGCCTAACCCACCAGACCAGCCACTCACTCTCCGGGCTGGCGTCAGGCGTAAGGCTTCATTGACTGTGGTGAGTTGATGCGCACCTCCTGCCGGGTTCCTCGTCGTGGTACAACTCCGCCTCACTCTCGATCCAGCCGAGAGTTCCTTCAGCCCTCCTTTGGGCCTGCGCGGCGCACAAGACGCTTCCCCACCTCCGGGTCCGCCCGCTTACCAAGCCTGCTCGCCTCAGGGACAGCGCTCCTCCTCAAAGGCACCGCCCGCCTCGCACCTGGCCTGCGCAACACTCGGGCCGCTACACTTCGGCAAAAGACGTGGCGCCTTCCAATGCTGGATACTGCTCGCGCTTCTGGGCATGCGCGGGGATCAGCGTCTCCTCGATCACGCACCAGCCCAACAGCCCCACTGCAATCCCTTGTCTCCGCTTCAAGGATTCATCAGCTGGCACAGGGCGTCTCAACTATGCTCTTTGGGGTGACCGGTAAGCAGTTCAGAGGTAGGGGGGTTTTACCCAGTCAGCAGCGAGGCTTTAGGCTAGCAGGGGCCAGAGGATCTCGGGGGGCGGGGGGGCGACTGAAATCACTGCTCTGACTCCCTCAGATGTCAGGGTCCCACCAGAAGGTTTGGTTAGAGGTTCGGGGGGGGGGGGGGGGACGTCGTCCAGAAGAGGCTGTCAAACTGTTAAACTAACTTCTCCCTGTGCGTCCACCTCCCCTCGCCACTGCCTCACTCCTCACACTTCCTAGACTGCACAAAATGGCTTCCTTGCCCCTGTCCTTTTATAGACTGGCCACACAGGGTCCAGTAGGGTCCAGAAGGTTCTGGAAGGCCTCTGTTAGCCTATGGGGCTTTCCAGGGGATGGCAGTTGTGACAGTTGAAAACCACCATTTTGTAGATCTGATTGAATTCCAGTCAGAAAAAGGCACCTAGGCCTGAGGTAAAATACTATGGGGCAAAAGAGCATCTATCCCCCAGGTCAACACCATAACAATCTAGTGGACACAAAGATGAAAAGGGTATGAGGGGCAAAAAAAGGCAAAATAAATAATTAATAGAAGGGGCTACGCAAAAGGCCAGACAGGTGTAACAGTTTACCATAGCTTGAATGGGCTGTCCAAGGCCATGACATATCCTAGACTGAAACATTGTCCCTTGGGTATTCCCATAATGTATTGGTGATTAGCCAAAAGAGTCTTTTTTTACACTTGAGCTTGTGTGTGTTTTTTATTTATTTACTTTGCTGAAACAGCATTTTAATTGCTAATTTTACAACTTTATTGCTTGGATAATACATGCTTTTTGGATTATTAAGTTTATTATAAATCAGTGCTGCTTACTAAATCCATTTAGCAATTTACTTAATAGGTTTCTTTATAAGACGGAGTTGCCCAATTATGACAAAACACACATTACCTAACAAAAAGCCAGACTTGCTGACTGTATCAAGGCTTGTTTCTGCATATTGCTCTGTCACAGTAGTCCGCTTTTCCTTACATTTCTTCAGTTTTGTATTGTAATTTAGGTTTTCTCTTGCCCTACCTACGCCCCCACTTTACACCCACAACACTCTTTTTCCCTTTTCAGCACCACTGAATCCTTATCCTGTATTTCTCTTTTTTAGGTCTCTCCTACTAGCGCGCATGCGCCGCATAGGAAAGAGACCTTTAGCCAGCGATTCCCTTGCGGGAGCGAGTAGCTGGCTCCATATGTTATCAATTATTGCGCCTTGCTGCTCGCTCCCTCAAGGGAATCGCGCAGGCCCCCTCCTCTCTCCCCTCACCCTGCTGTTGTGCGCATTAGTTTTATCTGCTATAAAAATCAGCCAGCCCTGGGAGGCATGATGGAGCTAATGGGAGAGCGGCTCCGCATATCAGTAATTACAGCTCACCCCGGACTTGGAGGAGATAAAACGGGAACTTGCGCACTCGTTTTATGGATGAGCTGCAAATAGGCGGATTAGAGGCGTAATATTAATAAGGGGGGACTGGTTTAAGGCTGTCGCTCAGAAGCTGTCTGCTTGGATAGACACACAGGCGGAGGGGTCAGTCTCTTTTTGGGGGTTCTTGGGTCACCTTGGGATCCTGCTGGCAGCAAAACAGGGTTCTGGGAACCTTTTAATCGTCCTAATAATATCTTGGTTTTATAGAGCTTACTCAACCGGGCTTGCCGCTAATAACGGCTTTGCTGTTGCCATCAATGAGTGACTTGGAGGGAGGGACAGCGGGCTGTACCCATCTCGTGGGCTGTTAGGGTTCACCTTTGCTCAATGCAGCTATGAAAACTCGTTTTCTTAAAGTGAGGGCATCATAAGAGGCCAGTGAAGACCCTTAAAGTGGGAAGTTCTGGCTCAGTTAAGTGTACGCACACTTGGTTCTTGCCCATGTGGAAATCAGCCACGCGCTCTGTCTGCCAGGTCTGGGCATTTACTCCTTTCACTGCCAGGCTCTGAGCTGCACCTCCGTGTATGAACGACTGCAGTACGAGGGACAGAGTGGTGACTAAAAGGTGCGCACCTTTTATTCCTGTCTTTGATTTGACATTGGAGGCACAAGAAATGATCGAAGTGAGACAAGGCAGAGAACCGGGAGTGTCCATAGCGCAGAATGGACAGCTGAGATTTTGGCAAGACTGGGTGCTGAGTTTGACAGAAAATAGTAGAATTTTCTATTAGACTTAAATGGCCTTGGTGAGGGGCTGTAGTGTGGAGGGCTTGTCTAAACATGACGGACTGTAGTCGAGGGGCCTTACTTAAGCACACTTTTGAAGCATAGCCCGTGGGGCATTTACTTCTGTTTTACAATTCTGAGTCCAGGGCATCAACTGTCTGTAAAGATCCTGCGCCTGCATTTATGAGTTTAAAGCTTACAACTGAAAGACCTATAACTATTTGAAGGTTATACTTTTGTTTTATAAAATGCAAGTGTGGGTCGGTCTTGGAGAAGTCACTCCATGACAAATTCTGAATGACCAGCAAATTAAAGTCCCATGAATGCATGTGGCCAAAGATCATTTAAGGCTAGAATTTCGTTCACTTGAGCTACACTCTTAACTTCACTATCAAATAATTCCGACTTGTGTAAAATAAATTCTACTGCCAGTAATAGTTTGTGGCAGCCAAACATCATTTTGACTATGGTGTGTGCATGTTCTGTATAGTCAGATAACGGATGCTTGTTATCCAGTGAAATCTACGCGATTGACCTCGGAAGGATGAGAAGCTGAGTGGATCTGCAAGGAATCCGACTCGTGACCAAGAAGTCAAAAACTGATAAGTAGGGTGGATGCATTAGTCAACAGGTCCTCGTCGAGAGCCGGCTCTGATTTGCTGTTTTGAGTCTGATACCACTGACCTCTCAGTCAGTACAAACAGGTTGAGGTTATGTTGTGAAGGCCTCACCAGCCCTTTTGCTCACTCTGGGCATAGGATTATTGCATGCTGTGGTCCTCGTCTTACCTCTTACCTTTGGCGATTAGGAGAGTCCATGCATGGCATGCATGTCATACAGCAATGGGGGTAACTCTTTACCAGTGCTGCCGGAGTTGGGGAGTTGCTCAGGATTTCACAAGAATGACCTGGTCAGTAGATGAGAATTGATGGGAGGCTGGTCAAGCATCCATATGTAATCTTGCACAAGTGTTATGACTGCCACCTGAAATGCATCAAACCGTGGGATTCCTTCAAAATATATGTGCAGGGGTCAATAGTCATGTCAGAAATTTTAATGGGGTTTTCCGGGATCTGAATGGAAGGCAGGTTAGATGAAAAGTGAAAGCAACAGTTGATGTCTCTCTACTTGCACGTTTGAGATGTGATTTTTATTCCGTATTTCATGGATCTGCTGGAATCGTTGTTACGGCAAAGTCTCCATTGGGCAAAATGGCATTCCAGGCCATCATACTGTCACTGTACCGCAGCAGTGCTCTGCTTTTAGATAGGAAACTACAGAGGAAGAAGGTTGAGCATTAGCACTGTCTGTAAACGGATGAGGTGCCTTCTGTAGCAGCAGCGTCTCACCCTCCGACACAGGCAGACCGGCCATTCAGGCAAAGAAAACCTCAAGTAACCAGTTATCCCGACCCTTCGCCATAGAGAGAAAACACAGGTTTCCTTTTTAACATGATCATTGTTGTATAACAGTAAGGCCATCTCTCAGAATGCCCTGTACATCCATTGAAAAGGGCCCTAGAGGGCATGCCTTGGGAGTGACAAGATGTTGTTTTTGTTGCCAATCATTTTGAAGTGTCTTGATTAGTATGATAAAGTGGGGCCTCAGCTCTGCTTTCTGATTTTACCCAGAGGGTATATTTTGTATCACTGCTGAAGTTGTCTCATGTCACACTTCAGTAACTTATGCAGTGCAGGCCGAATTCTTGGCGTTCCAGTTCTTGACGTTTTGCTTTCCCATTAAAAATGCATAATTAAGAGTCTCAGAATGCAAAGAAAAAGAGTGCTGGTTAAACTACTAATCCCTAAAACAGGGCAGAGTGAGATCTATGAATTATGAACAAAAACCTTTTTTTGTTAAGTGGTTTCTGAAATACCCATCTTCCGCTGTCATACATGTGTAATTTATCACAAAGAGTGCTAAAAATGTGGCGTAACAATAGTCCTCGCAGCCCTGCAGTGTGAGGGGCCCAGAGCTCTATGGGGCACCCTCTGGCATGGGCAGTGGGCCCCTGGGATAAGAGCTCCTGACTAGGACAGGAGCGTGGAGAGCCCTCTCCATATACATTGCAGGGGGTGCCCAGTCAAGTTTCATTTATGCTACTGCGTGCAGTTACTCACTATCTGAAGGCATTTCAGTCACTGCGCTTTCCATTAGCAGGACCTCAGCTCTGCTGAGAACTGTTGGTGATGCAACTTTAAAAGAACATCCATGCACTGATTCTACCAGATCTTGATAGCGGTAACAGCACACGCACCGTAATCCCCAAGGCACACCTGACCCAACTATAGAGCAGTCTTGTCAGTACAACACAAACACATTTGCTTTGACAGAACCCCACTGACGTACTGCGTGCACACACTGCATGCAGGGCTATGTCACAGTCTACAAGACCGTCAATGCCAGCAACCACAGTGCTTCCTTCCTTCCAAGACTAGGAGCTCCGGTGCAGCGGCATCTCTACCAGGATGGAAGCTAAGACGCGCTGGAAGAGAAGATGAGTCGACTGATCTTCTACTTCTAGGTCCCCGAGTTCAGCTCACATGGGCAACCAATTTGCAACACCTCTCCACCCTCTCCCTTCTTCAAGGGTGTAGTGTAGTTTGTCTTCCAGGCCCAGCGCTGCGGCGGGGTGCTGTGTTCGTGCTGTAGATGTTCATGGTGAATTTCCCCTAGGTGTCTGTGCAGTGCAGCACTCAGCAGCAGGTTACAAAAGTGGATTGAATGGATGTGGCGCAGCCATCAAGAGCTTCTGTCGATAGTGTGTGCAGCGATCCACGACCGCTTGCCTTGCACAAATCTTCCCAGTCTGGGTTTATTCATACGGCAAAGCCAGTATTGTCTCGTTTTGTCCTCCTGAAAGAGGCGTGCTTCAAAATTGTTAATCCTTTGTTGGGGTGCCCCAAACATCTGCTGCACGTGTCTAAACACCCTGCACAGCTCGTGGCCCTTAGGGACTGGGGTCCGAATGAGTGATGGATGGTTCCATGCAGACGGTGCGATAGCCCTGCATGTTTGAGGCATTCTCTTAGGTGGCCTGGGCGGCCTGGCGCTCAATCCATCATTTCACGCATCACTCCAGCTCACCCGCAAACTGTGAAAAGACCCGCCTGTGGGCTCAAACCCACTGAGAAAAACCAGCATTGGCATCGCCTTTAGGTCTCGCCTTTCGTACTTTATAATTTTTATTTATTTATTGAATTTGTATGGCGCGACAGCTACCCAGAGGGTTTCCCGGCGGTGTTTAGCAATGCAACAGTTTGTTGTTGCACCAAGGATATTGTGCTGCATAAATAAATACCTATAAGGTCCCAAAAGCGAGACCTATTGACTATGCCAATGCTCGTTTGCTGTGCTACTGTCTAATCTCTGTGTAATCTTAGATTTCTCTATATCCGTGGTAGAAATAGAATAGACTGCACAGACTCTAAAGTCTTTCCTAACTTTTTTCCGTAGTTTGCGTTTCGAATTATCGGTTTTGCTGCCAATCTGATTGCAGTGGTAGTTATTTTAGTCATGATCTGGACAGGCAAATTTGTTCTTTTTTTTTTTTTTTTTTCTTCACCATTTGCTAATGGCATTGCACCAAAACACACTTGGCTGACTGTTGTCAACATCTAAGTATTCTCCATATTACCTTTTTCCTTTATATGCAAACTATATGTTAAATTTGCCTTGAAACCATTCACGTTCAGTATCCGCAAAGTGGCCCCTTCCTCCCCATTACTAATCTGTCCAGGTCTCAGTTGAAGAGGCCTACGTGCCCCCTCCCCCTTTTTCCCCTGTGGCCTTGTCCCCAGGGACTGCCGTGCCCCTCCCCCAATATAAGGCCAGACCCTGGGGGATGGGGTCTTGGGCCAACATCTGCCGGGGGATGGGGCGTGTAGCCTCCCTCCCCTTATGAATATCAGCTGTGCCCCTGGATATGGGATCCCTTGGGCTGAATTTGGTCTGGGGGTGGCACTTGTCCCCCCCCCCCCCATTATTATATAAATTCCCCCAGGTCCTGGCCACCGGGGGGATGGGTGGAAACGAGCACGGTTCTCTGCGCTTATTTAAATTTGCAGCAAAATAATAAACTGTTGGTCCCTGGCAAGGTCCCTCTAGAAACCCCACCACCAGGACTTTGGGGTGGGGGGGGGGGTAATTCCTGCCCTACCTCTTGTCTTAAAAAAAAAACCACATTGTTCTAGGGACTTGGGCCGCTTTCCAAGATGGCTGGGAACGCTTCCTGGTTGAAGTGGTGGGAGTCCATCAGATCTCACCCTGAGATCTGTTGGATGCGCTGACCCGCTGCATCTCTAGATTTACATGAATCTTTTATCTTAACTCCAAAACTATGGGAAATTGATTTACCCCACTCTTTTTCTCTACTAAGATCTAGCTTTCTGGAACATTTGGTGTTATTCCATTCAGCGGTTCGAGCTGTAGTGGTGTTCAAAATCCCTGTGGTAAAGCGCAGTGGAGAAATGCATTTTGGGACCCCTTTCTTGGCCCCCGCTTGACGAATCCTCCCCCCCCTAAATCTTCCAAACAGAAGGTGAAGCTTTTTGTTTTTGTTTTATACAACGCAAGTTTGACCCGAAGATATCAGAGCGCTTTACCTGAGCACCAGTTGTGTTCCAGGCTGACACATTCATTTTGTTAAGCACGGGGAGATGAAATGATGTGCCCAGAATCGCAAAATGTTGAGCATTC
Organism: Lissotriton vulgaris; assembly: GCF_964263255.1. NCBI lineage: Eukaryota > Metazoa > Chordata > Amphibia > Caudata > Salamandridae > Lissotriton > Lissotriton vulgaris. Next base: position 1,112,404,748 of record NC_141694.1, read on the forward strand.
CTGCCTTGAACCCGGGTCCCCAGCTTCGAGGTTGACCGTTCTAGCTGTTAGACCGCATTTTGTGAATATTCATCAAACAAACCCAAAGTTATTAGCAAAACAAACACTTTCTCTATGGAAATAAGGTCCTAACTATAACTACCTTCTGGGGACCGCCAGTAAGTAATGTATATGTATATCCGTATCTATATATTTGTGAAAACATAAATCAGGTACACTTGTCTGTTAGAGAGACAGATATCAAACAATGGTGGAGAGATATTTAAGCCCAGGCCTGAAAGATGCAAAGCATTTCAGCTTCCTAGTATACTCTGCCAGACGCAGATGGTGCAATCCATTCATACCGTTTTAACATCATTGACATATACTGAATAGCGGAGTCAGACGTGTGCACCAAAACATGTAAGTTAAGCTGAAGAAAAGATATTACCAGTAATCTTATCCAAGCATGATGACTACATTCTCACAGTTATGAGGCCAGGTGTGGTTTCATTATCTGCTGTTTCTTTTTAAGAATTAAAGGATAAGGTAGAGAAAGGTATGACAAATGAGAAGACAAAAGAATAAACAGTTTGAACTTATACCCTCCTTCGCCTAACTGCAAAAGCCAGGGTTTATGAAATCACGGTGAAGAAAACCTGAATAGTTCAATTTCAAATTTCTGCTCCTACAAACCACCATTTGAACAACTGTTCAACATGGTTATGACTTTTTCTGTTCAGTATTTACATGCATTAGTGCAGTCCCTTCTTCCAGCTTTATGACACTTGAAACATGAACAGTATTTGATTCTTGGGAATGCACACTTTGCTACATGCCCGACAGCTAACAGGAAGCATATTTGCCCATAAATAAACCACTAATATTGCAATAACTATTGTTACCTTTAATATAGTCCAACACCAGCCTCCAAATAGAGAAAAAATAGTATTCCTAGTGCCAAATTACAGAACTCTTGGGCTGAGGTATTGGTCTGCTTCACCTCTCCTCTTTCTCTAGCTATACTGTCTTGTTTGCAGATATTTACTAACTACTCCATAGAAAGGTATGCCTTTTGTCTACAGATGAAATAAATGTAATCCCCTACTGTTACTGATAACAAGGGCCAAGAGGCAGTTACTCTGTCCCATTTCTCGCGATACATATGATCAGAGACATAACTGCCCTAATCCTTTCGTTTCCCATAAAGCAGGTGTATTGTTCAATAAGGGGGATGATGTTGGGAATCTAATTATTCATCCCTAGGGGGAATTGTTTACATCTTTTACTCATGACACTATCATTGAAGGCGTCCCTGTAGGTGAACCTTTGCCTCCGACGGAACAACCCAATGGTACAACTATTTCATCTCTATATTTGCGTATATCAGTACCCTTTGGGCCAGAAAACCAGGTGATAACGGTTTTAAATAAAACACAAATCATTAAGAGCCAAACATCACAGCAAGAAGTGCATTCGGTATTGTTACAGAAGGAAGTTTGAGTTAAATCCAACAATCTGAGACATTTAATTCCTTGTGATAGGCGTTCATCATTTGTATGGCAACGTTTTCATAGCAATCTTTGGAGTGGTGGTTGTGCAGATTTTCAGTAAGCATATTGTTAGAACCAGTAATTTTGTATGATATCATACAAGTAGATGATGATGGCGATTTAGGATAGTAATGATTTCAGGGCACATTATTTTTCTTCTTGTAAAAAGACGGTTACATCAAGGGACCTCTGCCATATGAGCTGAAGAAGAGCGAAGAGTGCGGGCAGGGACGTAAGGGGTGATTCTCTCCTTAACCGCATCGCTGCGGCGGTTATTTTTCCCCTACGCTGCTTTTTTCTAAAAGCCGCCTAAGATGACGAGCTCAGCTCGTCATCCGCACACGCCCCCCGTGGCTGATGATGAGTTGAGCTAGTCATCAGCATCGAAGGGGTTAAGATAGGCAGGACCCATTCCTTTCAGAGCTTTATGACCATGGCTTTAAACATCACCCTCTGTTTCATGGGAAGCCAATGGAGGGCCTTTAAGTGCGGAATCATGTGGGATCTCGAGGGGAGAGAAAGCAGAAGTCTAGCTGCAGTGTTCTGTACCACCTGGAGAGTGTTAAAAAGGTAGCCCGGCAGGCCCAGGTACAGTGCATTACTGTATTTCAGTCTTGATGTAATACCACCTTTCTGCTTGCTGCCTCGGAGAGTGAGGGAGACGTTTTTTCAGCGTGCAAAGTACGTTGAAGCAGGTCCCCACCAAGGCTAGGATCTGTAGAAGGAAGGATAGAGGGCGGTCGATTTTCAATTCCTAAGTTCTTAACACAGTTTTTAGCAAAACTGGGTGAGGGCAATTGCTGGACCAACAGTCTACCACAGCATTGTGTGGAACATCTCCAAAGGTCACAATTTCTCAGGTTTACATCTGAGGTGGTGCAATTCCATCCACTGGAAAACTCCAGCGAGGCACTTGGCTATTGCTTTCTCATCTAAATCCTTGTCTTTATCACATGAGAACAGTAATTGCTTGTTATCTGCGCATGAGACGAATTTAGCGCCAAGAGACTCTACTAATGTTGCAATTGGGTTCAAATACACTTTAAACAGCTTGAGGCTGAGAGACACTCCCTTTGGTTCTCCCACCCCCAATAGCCTATTCTGCGCTGTGAACGCCGGCACATACACTTCTATGGACCGTCCGTCCAGAAAAGATGCCAACCAATTATGGGCCTGATGTCTAATTCCTATTCATGTTGTTCCAGCAGCTTATGGTGAGGAACCGTGTCAAATGCTGACGTGAGGTTGAGCAGTATCTGCATTGCCTTACCTCCTCTGTCCAAAACGCTACGAATGAACTCCATCACCTCCAACAGTGTGGTCTCAGTGCTAAATTGAGGGCGGAAACCAGATTGCGTGGCATGAAGGATGCCATTGGCCTCTAGGTAAACGGACAATTGCGGTTTACTTCCTTCTCAAGAATGGGCCTATAGTTGGTAACTAACCTAGGGTCATGGTTATAGGAACCATCCCAGATGCCAGAGAAGCGTTAAAAATATAGTTTATTGCTGGGTTAATCATGGGTGCCACCATATTTAAAACTTACACAGGGCAAGGGTCAAGAGGGGAGCCAGATTTAAGACTTTTTAATGCTGCTAAGGACTGAGTCAATGGGATCGGGGTAAAGGCGTCGAGGGTGGCATACGTAAGTGGGGAGGAAGTAGACTTCCACTCCAGATTCAGTGTCCCAGGAACATTGGTCTTGAAACATTTTTATTGACATGATCTTCTCATGGAAAGATCGATCGAGCGCATTGCACCACTCCATCGAGGGGGGGGGGGGGACAGACTCTCGAGGGGACCATTGGGCGCATGAAGTAGTCGACTTTTTGGAAAATAGCCTTTGCTTTATTATCAGCTTCCATAACACTACTGTAAATACCTTTTTTTTTTTTTTATTTATTTTTTTTTTTTTTACAATATGTGGTTTTATTTGATTCGACTTTAAGGCTGCTTTGTAAGCAGCTTTATCCTCATTGGAGTATCCATGCCTCCAAACTCTTTTCAGCTTCTTACACTGACTCTTACAAAGATTCAACTCTGTATTAAACCGTTGGGCCAGCTCTAGATTTGGAGGCCTTCTTTATGGGTGCTCGGGTAATCACAGTTTCGCCAATCCAATTATTCAGTCGGGTAGTGTCAAAGTCTAAGTTCCCTGTCATAGCTGGGGCAGAGGAAAGTAAAGCTTGATTGATATCTTCCTATTGTAGTTTGTGATAGACCTGATAAGTGGCAGGGCCATTGCTGCAATATATGGGCGATTTACTACACATCTAATACCACGTGAAGATGATCAGGTAGTGCTCTGTCCAGGTGGGCCATGATCAAGAGTATGGCCCGCCGAATGGGTGGGAACAAAGACCTCCTCTTTCAGTCCCAGGGGACTCATAATCTCATGTAAGGCCACGGTTTCTGACCCTGTGGCGTTATCGAAGTGAATATTAAAATCCCTCAGTACCATGAAGTTAGTATATCTCATTGCCCATGAAGTCAGTATATTTTTCAACAAGCGGAGGCCATTGCTAGCCGGGCCCGTGGGTTGATAGACCAACAACCCAGCTAGCGACTGATTTGGTGTGAGTCAGGCAGATACCTAAGGCTTCTGCCTCGAGGAGATCAGCCAGTTCAAAACCAGCACAGTCATATTTATTTTTAAAATATAATTGCGATCTCCCCTCCTCTACCGACGTCGCGGTCCTTCCTGAGGATTCTGTAATTGGAGGGAATGGCTGCTGCTAATATGGGATTAGATGTCTCCGACAACCATGTCTCCGTGTAGAACAACAGATCTAGTTCCTCATCCTTATGCAGATGGTATACACAATGTATTTAAAACAATCCTGGGCACACGTATAGAATCAAAAGTTAATACATTTGTGTACAATGATGTGGTCGACACCAGTGGTTTTCTTAATGGATGTTTTATGTGAAGATGTTCATGTGAAAAACAACGCCAGCCGACACGTGTTTCTTCAACAGGTCAATGCCTGTGACTCTTCAGGGCTGGGAAACAATATGGCATGAGAGAATATATGATTATCAAAAAACAGAAATAACAAATTATTAAAAAGCATAGATAGAATACCTAATGTGAGGTGGCTTAAGTAACACCCTACTTAAAGTGGAAACCCTATGGAGACCTGCGAAATTCGGGGGAGGAGCTAACAGAATATGAAAAAACATATGTTATGATGTACAGTTGGATGGGAACATGGTATCTGGAGTTTTTAATTCGCTTGGAAGGCATACAAAAGTAGTTATTAGCAAGGAATGTAAAAACTGGGCAGGGTATAATGTGTGATTCACCTAGCCAGCATACACAAATAGTGCTTCTCAGGGAATATGTAGGCATCACAAAACAAGGTATTAAATAAACATTCTAGAGTCGGGAAACACGTAAGGTCTCAAAATTTTACTAAAACCTGTAATGAGGTGCATAAGTGGGCGCACGCGTGCGACGATTGTCCCTGTTTCTGTGTTTGGGTTTGTTACAATCTCACAAGAAATGAACGACTGGCACTGAAAACTCTGACGTCCGACCAAGAAATCATCCTAAGGGAGGCCGACAAAGGCAACAATGTGGTTGTTATGAACCTTTCGGACTACCATGAAGAAATAATCACAAAACTTAATGATTCCAACTGTTACATACCTCTAGACAACAACCCCACCAACAAACTTGTTAAAAACAATAGCCTCAATAGCAAGCTATATCGCAAAGAAACTGCATGCAACGCGATCCTCCATGCGGACAGCTCACACCCAGCACACCAGTTAGATTCCATTCCCTACGGTGAACTAGTAAGAGCACGCAGAAACTGCAGTAACAAAACAGATTTCCTGGAATGCATATCAGACATGGAAAAAAGATTCTCCAGACGGTGATGCAAACCCAAAGTCATTAACAAAGCAATCTCCAGAATAAAGCTACATGAGAGGGCTAAGACGTTAATATCCAAGAAGCACAAACCACCGAGTACCCAACAAACCAGGTTGAATATTGATTACAATGAAATGAGTGAGGTCATCAGGAAGAGTCTCACTAAGCATTGGCACATCCTACAAGCAGACAAATCACTTTGCGACAACATCAGCCCCAGACCACTCATTACATACAGGCGGGGAAGGACCCTTAGAAACAGACTTAACCCCACTGTGCCCCACACCAGCAGAACAGCATGGCTTACCAAGCACACCAAAGGTTTCCACAAATGCGGTAACTGTGGCGTGTGCAAATGGGCCAAAAATGGCGTCAGAAATGTTGAAGGCCACAACAAAAGACAACACTTGATCAATGTGAACATAAATTGCAACACAAAGTATGTGGTGTACGTTCTACAATGCACATGTGCAAGCCAATATGTAGGCAGCACCATCACAACAGTGAAAGAACGTATCGGTGAACATGCTAGAGGCATCCACCAACCGCCAGATACCCGATGGCTCTACACATAGCCTCTTGCCACTCACAAGGCTCACAGAAAAGCTTCTCCTTCTTTGGCTTTGAAATTGCCGAACCGAACATAAGGGGAGGCAACCGCGAACTAAGATTAAGACAATTGGAGGCGACATGGATATTGCGCCTTCACACAGTGGAACACGGACAGAACTCTGACCACGAGTTACATTACTTTCTAGGCAGCTAGATACAGCCCTTTTGTCTCTCCTAGTTATGTTACTGTCCTGTGGTTACTCACCACCTGTAAATTCCACTTGCTTTACTTTAGCTTGCTTCACCATTAATAAATCCCCTTGGTGCATGCTTTCTCACCACCCCTAATTCTCACATCTGACTCACGAATGAAATAATGTTAAGACCAGTCTGCTCTTTGTATTTACCCATTTACCATCTGGTTTGTACACACCCAATAACTGAGTCTGTCACATCTGTCACGGAATCTTAGTGTGTTTACTATTCTCCAATCTTGTGTTTGTTGTTTCTACATTGTATTCTCGTGATGCACCTACCACTGCAGTGATCTACATACTTGGTCGTCATTAAACTGCTCAATGTTTGCCAGACTTAAATTGATTCTTGTAGCCAATATCTCTGTACTACCATCATGTCACCACGCCTTGAAACTGATCTATTAGCCTCACCAGTAATGGCTTCTAGTAAATGTCTTGTCACTTCAGGCTGAAACCGTTTTTCAATCACATTTACCTTTGACTCCTGTTCCAATATATCTACAATAAATCTCTTGCTTTCTTACTTCCTCTCATTTTGGGCATCATAGTCTACACATACTGACTAATTTCTACAAAAATGTCCTCATTAATACACTTCCGGGGGGGACACCACTTCCCACTCCATTCAGCGGTCTAGTTGCTCTGCGTTAGTTCCTCTTTAAATCACACTTCCGGCCCCGTATCTCGCTCTCCGACATACTCCTTCGGCGAGCAACGACGTGGACCCTGAACCGCCAGGTATTTCAGCACCTATTAATAGAATGGTGAGGCGATACCATACAGGATTGCCTTCTCTAACCATCGCCCGTACCGATACCTGACTTCATTGTTTAACTTCAGGTTCCACTCCACCGTGGACGAACCCGCCCTTATTTCTCCCTTTACCCCATTACCAGACGGCCATACTCGGCTTTCGATAACCCGCTAACCGGGTTGGAATTATCACCGGTCTTGTAGTAAGTGTGCCTGCCTCCCCCTGATGAGCTATACAATTGGTGAGACACATATGTGCCAGACCCCCCCCCTTACTGACTATAGTTTTTTCTTTCTTTTACTCTTTACCCCCAGATACTCGCACCACGTGCTTTAAAGGTAGGCTGCCTCCTGGTCACCTCGCACCATCTCTTATCACATTTTTACTGGCATACGCCATTTTCACCTTGTTTCCCACCCTTTCTAGCTCAAGAGTAGACTGTGCTTATGATCATTTAGCCTTGTATAACCACAAATTATTGTGCCTGTTACACATTTATGAATTTCAGCTCCTGACTCCTTAATCGCATATATATCGTCTTGACATAATGCTAGTTCCTTAATATTGGAACTGTTTTTCCAAAACGTCATTTTATCTTGTATGTCACACTCACCGCACATGTGCACTCACTATTACTAGGAATGTTTTCCTTGCTTCACGGACAAATTAAGTACTTATATTAGAGAAAATTTAGACAGCCAATAAAACTTTCCATTCTGTCATTCTGGTCGAATCTGTTTTCTTAATACTAATTGTTCTGTATTAGTCACAATCGTCTCACGCGTGCGCCCACTTTTGCACCTCATTACAGGTTTTTGTAAAATTTTGAGACCTTACGTGTTTTCCGACTCTAGAATGTTTATTTAATACCTTGTTTTGTGATGCCTACATATTCCCTGAGAAGCACTATTTGTGTATGCTGGCCAGGTGAATCACACATACCCTGCCCAGTTTTTACATTCCTTGTGAATAACTACTTTTGTATGCCTTCCAAGCGAATTAAAAACTCCAGATATCATTTTCCCATCCAACTATACATCATAACATGTTTTTTCATATTCTGTTAGCTCCTCCCCCGAATTTCGCAGGTCTCATAGGGTTTCCAATTTAAGTAGGGTGTTACTTAAGCCACCTCGCATTAGGTATTCTCACTATGCTTTTCATTAATTTGTTATTATTTCAGTTTTTTGATAACTATCATATATTCTCTCACGCCATATTGTTTCCCAGCCCTGAAGAGTCACAGGCATTGACCTGTTGACGAAACACGTGTCTGCTGGCGTTGTTTCTCACATGTACATCTTCACATTAAACATCCCTTAAGAAAATCACAGTTGTCGACCAGATCATTGTACACAAATGTATTAACTTTTGATTCTATACGTGTGCCCAGGGTTGTTACATTTTGTTTAGTGTAGGGCTTTTTAGCTCTTCACTTGTTTCAGGGGTTTGGGTCTACCTCTGACCTGGCAGCACCACAGGCTTTTGTTCTCCTTTTGTCCACACTGGACAAGGTTACCTGTACGAGTGCCACTCTCCTGCTACCCTAAAACCCTATGGGTGTGTCTCCCTGCAAGGGCGGGTTGAATTGCCGTCTGACTCTGCTGTTCCTTCCACGCAGCTTCATCTTTTGGGAACCGGACCAACGCCTCGCGGCACCCGCTCCGCGGGCGCCACTCGTCTCCTTGGGTCCCCCAGTGACTGTGCACAAAGGACTCGAGCCGCAATCCACCAAGGCTCGTTGCGGGACTGCGAGGACCAGCAGGCAGTGCGCCAACCTGCCACAGCTTGTCCTCTTCCCGCGGCCTCCTCCCTGTGCATTCAAATTGGGGGGCGTGTTCTCTTTTCAAAGAACTATATAGTTGGACCTCCATTTCCGGCGCGCGGACGCGCACGGGCGAAGACCGGGCCAAGAGCAGGCCCGTTTGTGCCCGTTCGTGACCGATCTTGTCCAGTCCGGGCCCCCCCCCTCTTGTTTCCGCTGCTACCTCTTGCTATCCTTAGTGTGGGGAGATGTCCTGTCGAGAAACCAGGAGCAAGTCATCCCTAGCTGGAGCGGCCATCACTGGAGGTATGGAGAAATTTTTGATTAGAGCAAATACCCTCATTGACTCTGAAATAAACGTCCTTGAGAAGCGTTCATCAAAGGAACTATCGGCCTTCAAAAGATCTTCCCTTGGTACTCTGGCTAATGCTAAAACCCCCGAACGGCCTACAGAGACTATTAACAATACCACAGTGGGCCCATCTGTAACATCTACTGAGACCACCCCGGCGTCACTTGATCTGGACATTTTGGTTAACTAAAATCTTCCAGAAATTAATATGGTCCTTGATATTAATGTGCCCACTCCTTCAGATTCCGTTGGTACTTGTGATACCATATCAAAGGGGGTTAATGAAGGGGTCGCAACTAAACGTAAAAGGCCGTATAACTCGAAACCGGGTGGCAAATCAAAAACAGCCAAACATAAACATGATGCCCTCAACCCCACACCAGGTTTATCCCAACCCATACTTAGCTTGGACTTCTTTTTAGAAACTTTGGGAGCCCTTTTTAAATCTTTTATTCCCCCAAGTCTAAATTGGAACGTATAGAACTCCGTCTGACTAAGATTGAGAACCTCTGCTGCTATTCTAGCTAGATCCCCCAAGTCTAATACTCTCTCTAACCCCCAAATCACCCCCACTAACTTAGGTCCCCTTTTAGTGAATGATGCTGCCCCCCCTTTACGTCCCCCAATGGGCAATCTAGCCCCGATTCAAAATAGCAACTCCAACATTCCCCCTTTGCTTTCTGTAGGTCCAGTCCAATCTATGGCCACTACTAACGGGCCACAACTAACGGCCATATAGTTCCCCCACCTCCTGATAAGATTGTCCCTAGACCATGTTGGCCTGACCTGCCCCCTGAAGCTAACCGCGTCATGGTAGTCTTGGCCGGTGTCCCTTCCCTAGAGGTTGGAGAAGCCGAGAATTTTCAATCCCTTAAAAGTAAAGTCATTAGATGGCTGAACTGGAATAGACCCCTCCCGGCCCACCTTCATAATGAAATTATCTTGGTTAGAAGGGTGCCTTGGCCAGAAAGCCTATAATCTGGGACTGCATCACGGTGAGCTTTAGAGACCCCAGGATAGTCTCGCACATATGTGCCGGGTTTAATAGAGCCTTCGATTCCACCATCCAGACGCTGCCAGTGTCTTTTTTCTTTCTCCCTATCCATATGCACCACGATCAAGGCCGAGATAATTGGACGAGGGTTGAGAGGAGGGGTAGATCCCGTGGGTATGAAGCAAGACCGGTCCTGTTGCCCCCGGAGACCCCTTTCTGTGACTTTAACCGATTTAACTGTCTTAACGGTTTAGATGTAGTCGACTGACTACCCACAACTTATGTCTCAGTCCCCACTCCCCTTGCTACTGGTAACAGTTTAGGAGCAGTTTTGGGTAAAAGTATATCTATCGACCCAGCACCCGTAATGTCCCCACCCCTACCCCTGCACATTTACTATCCCAGGGAGTTGACCCCCTTGCCCCTCCCCTCCCACCTGTATCTACGGTCTCCCCTGTTGTTATTATGCCATCACTGGGATTCACTAGTGTACCGGAGGATATTGAACCAGCTTCATGTACCCCCGGCTTCAAATTTGCTAGCTGGAATATAGCTGGCTGGAGCCGGCAAATGTCGTCCTTGGGCTGGAGCGATACCCTTTCCCAGTTTGATGTCTTATGTTTACAAGAGACTTGGGTAACAACTGATATTATCTTTGATGGATTTGTGTCATATAACAACCCGGCACAGAGATCTAATATGGGCAGGGCTAAAGGGGGACTAGTAACCTTACTTTCTGTGAACCTCCCTGTTCGTGTGAAATCGCACCAGACTGTGGGTTTTCACTCGCAAATTTTAAGCATGGAACACAAAAGGGGTCATGTAACCCTGCTGATTAACCATTATAACAATTTGTTCGATGCTACAAATACCTCAGTTGTGGATGAGTTGGACTTAGCAGTGAGATATATCTGAAAAAGGCATCAATAAACCTCTTGATATCATCTTGGGCGGGGATTTCAATATTCGTACCTACCCCCACTCATTCACTAAAATTTGCAGGTATGACTGGGATAACGGGGAGAATCGGGCACATTTTATACACTCACCATATGGCGATTCCCTCAACTCCCTTATGCTTAAACTGGATCTACTGATACATTCCCCGGCTGCAGACCATGAGGGTAACCCTGTACCGACTTTTGTAGGAATGAACATGGCCTCTGTTATTGACCATTTACTGGTTTCTGTACATATTGTTCCATTCTGTATGGTTCCTATTGTTGTAGATTTTGGAAGTAGCGACCATAATGCCATCACCATGTTGATTTCTATCTGGGGGTCTCCGGTTAACATCTAGCGTACGATAGTAGAAGACTTAACCCCCTGTAGGCAAAATGGCATCCGCATCAAATGGTGTGTGGATAAATCCGAGAAGCTGCAGCTTAAAATTGTAGGAGCGGGGTCTGTAGCGATACTTAAATGTTTGGACCCAGAGGGCTTCCCCCCCCCCCCGCCCAGTGCATTATAGCTGATTTTGAGGAATTTGGTACCATCATAAAAAGATCCCTTACCATCACCAAAGGCTTAACGAAGAAGGCAGCTGCCGGTTGGTTTGATAGTGCGTGCACCAAATCCCTCCAAGAACTTAAGCGGGCACTTTCTTAACAACCCAGAGACAGGGAGGCCATTACATACCTCAGGCTGTCATACAAAAAGCACCTATCACGTAGAAAACATGAGCTAAGGGACCTTGCCTGGGACGATCTGACTAAAGCAGCAGTACTGCATGACAGTAAGCTCTTCTGGAATACGGTCAATAGCCCTTTTCTTGTAAAGGAAGATTTCCCTATACTATCACCACAGGTTAGCGAAGATAATTGGGTACTATATTTTACAGAAATCTTTGACCCGGCTAGGGAGGACTGTGCTAGCTCTTCTACCGCCCTGTACGAACCTAAGTTATCCCTGGGTATCACTCTTCAAGAAGTGGAAATTGCCATCAGTCAGAGCAAAGGGGGGAAGGCACCGGGACCGGATGGGGTCCTGGTTGACCTGTATAAATCCAACTTGGCACTCTGGAGCCCGCTCCTGACCCAGGTGTTCAATGCATCAGTCAGGGATAGTACACCATCTACCTGGAGTGAATCCATAATCCTACCAATCTACAAGAAGGGAGATAGAGGAGAGGCTAAGAACTACCGCCCTATCTCCCTTCTGGATTCCTCACTCAAGATTATGAGCAGGGTCCTACTGGTGCGATTGGAGGAATGGGCGGAGGACAATAAAATGCTAGCTGAATCTCAATATGGCTTCCGTAAGGGTCTTGGGACAACAGAGCAGTGTATTAATCTCGATCTTATCATCTGGAAATACACTAAAGCGAAACAGGGCTCTTTATTTCTCTGTTTCGCTGACCTCTCAAGTGCCTTTGATCTGGTGGATCATACTTTGTTATGGTCCACTCTATTGGGAATGGGAGCCCCACCAGCAATAATACACTTCCTGGCCAGACTTTATAATAAATTATCAGCCCAGATCCGCTTTGGCCAGGCAGGGGAATGTACCAGGAAAATCAGGGTTAAATCGGGCATAAGGCAAGGCTGTGTGTTGGCCCCGTTGCTTTTCTCCCTTTTTATAAATTCTACGGAGTCCGAATTGAAGAGGGTACATGCAGATTCCCCACAGGTTGGTGGTTTCCCTGTCCCGGTCCTGCTATATGCAGATGGTACGGTTCTACTCTCGCGTAATCCGAACGGACTCCAAAACCTTATGAATTATTTTTACGATTTTATCAAGGGGAGAAAACTAAAAATAAATAACTCTAAGACCTTCATTATGGCCTGCGGGAAACGGATGAAACTTTCTAAACCATTTCATTTTAATAATCATAGAATTGAGGTAGTGGACAAATTCTCTTATCTTGGCATAACTTTTATTAATAGAGGGACTTGGGCACCTGAGATTTTAAATGTGAATGCCAAGATGGGCAAAAGCTCCTCCGGAGTATTCCGCTTTGCATCCAAATTAGGCAGTTGTCGCATACCTGACATGATAACCCCTTCCAGGCTGATGACGAGCTGGGCTTGTCATGGCGTAGCCTCCTCGCACGCTGATGATGAGCCTAGCTCGTCACCAAAAGTGCGATTTCGAAAATCTCAGCGCAGGAGCGGAATTCCGCTAGCGCGCATGAGGTTAAACATCTATAGGCATAGATGTGTATCTATTGCCCTATACGGTTCAGGTATATGGGGCTACTGTAACCACAAGGATCTGCAAGTTACCGAGAATCAGTTCCTTAAAAGACTCCTTTGCCTTCCCCCCTCGGCATCCACCGAACTGAGTCATAGAGAGGTAGGTCTGGATTATTTTACAGACCTAACGGGATTGAGACCTTATGGCTTGGAGGTCAATTTGGGCTAAGGATGAGACTGGTTTTACCAGGCAAATCATCTTCGACTGTCTTCGGTTGGACAATGTCCGTAAGATCCCCTGGTTAAATTATGTTTCTTCTTCTTACAGTGAAATTTTTAATCTAAATATTTTTGATGAGCCCCTGAGCGCTGTCACTGTACTTAAAAAGGAGCTTAAAAACGTTTTTCTAGGGACCAAATCTAACCTGCGTAGTGTCCAATGTAGCCTCTTGTCAACCCATGTTTTTTACCACTCTAACATGTCTGTCGATTCAGGCATGCCTATGTATTTAAAAGCCATTACCAAACAATCTCACCAGTTTGTCCTCACTAGGTTGAGATTAGGCATTGTCCATAACCTGGTGGCCTTCCCACAGATGAAAATTTATAGCCCAACCCCTTGCCCTTGTGATGGCTCAACAAAGCAAAGCACATTGCACTTAATGCTTATTTGCCCTCTTTATCTACACCTTCGTCTTTACTATCTCAAACCTGTTTTTAACAAATATTCTGTGTTCACTACTGCCCAAGCGATGAAATTGTTATTTGCACTCGATACGTTGGATATTTGTTTTTTTTACCGTTACCTTTATATTAAAAGCTGTCTCCCATAGGAAAAGCCTGGTGTTTTAACCTTGGTCTTTTATAAATATTTGACTGTCTGGCCGACATACTTGATGCTAATTGAGCTGCTTTGTTTATTGTAACATGTGTTGCACGTTCCGTATTTTACTCTGTATTTTTAATACTGTATGCGTTTATGATTGTTCTTAATAATCGAATAAAGCTTTGAAATTTGAATTTGACCCTATGCAGAATACACAATGTATTTGTCAGCATTGTTCCTTTCCATGCAAATTATTCCTCCTGAGCAGTTGAGCCCCTTTGTTTTGTTTTTTAATATTCACCATCACTAACCCATGAGAGGTCGCGAGTACTTCGCAGCTCTGGACCCGAAAGTATGCAATCGTTTTGTGGGTCAAAAAGATGGATTTCTTGCAGGCGTGGGCGCAGGTTGTATCGCGGCCAGCATCCTTGATGGGCTGAGGTGGGACAGTAGGGTCAATCCTGTATGCTGCTGTCAGTGGCAAGGTCTGAGGCAAAGGAGCTCTTTTCACATTTGAGGCATGAGTCCGATTCTTATTTCCTGAATATTTCACACCTGTTTGTGTTGCCAACAGAACGTGTACAGGACCTTTTCATCTTGGTTGTAGGCACTTTGATGTTTGAAAGTTCTTAAACATCACTCATTTACAAGGTTGAATATTGTGTCCAGACCCCTGCAATGGCAAGGTGGTGTTCACCTGTTTATTAGCGGCAGCAACACGTTCTGTTCATTCAACACAATACACTCAGAGCAGTGTATCAGTTATTTGTGTTAGTAAAGTTACCAACAGGTGAGGGTTTATCCAGTTACTATTTCATGTGGGCTGAGATTTGTTACAATATCTGGGGTAGTTTGCATACTCATGTGGGCAAGTGGCAAGACATCCAACCAGGTAAATGTGGATTTTGTGAATATTTTAGTTCTACTGGCCTGCAGGATGCCATTTCTCCATTCAATTTATAAGAGTGGGGGGTTCGGCTCGTTTGTGGCACCAAGGCTGAGCCTCTTTTACAAAACTATCAACAGTTGCGGTGTCTAGGTGCTGAAATCGATGAATTCTATTTTACTGTTAGAACCACATTTCCCAATATGCTGGCCTTCATGATTTAGTTCACAATCCATTCTGTCTTTTTCTCATATAAAGATTTTACAACAGTGATTGAACATACTAAAACAATAACATTTAAAAGAAAAAACAATACAACTGTGAAAGACCAGTCCTTCAATATAAGAGCAAGACACCTGGTGGATTACACATGTTTAAATCAATCACACTATGCATCCTGCTGGTGTAAGCTGGTGGGTTTTGATATTGCAGGAACAGGCTGTTTGCTGTATTTCTTAACTTCTAATGTTTGGTTTAAATAATTATCTCCCCCCCCCCCAGCCCCCCCCCAACCACCAGGGGTTTGGCCCTGACATTTTTGTCCCCCGGGGACCCCATCTCCCTGCCCTGTATTTCCATTTTTTAAAATATTGGATTGGCCCCACATGGCCCCCCTCCTGAGGCCAATTTCAGCCCGGGGACCCCATCCCCCTTGGCATTAACCATTAAAAAAATAAATGGGTATGCCGGCCTAGGCTCTCCCCCCGACCCTGGCCGATACTGCTCCGAGCACCCCATCCCTTGAGGCATGGCCAGGTCGTTGGGAACCAAGTTGGGAGCCACAAGGCCCCGCGGTCCCTGCTGGCTCCCTGCCTCCTGTGGGAGCCTGCATTGCTTTTGGGCAGAGGTAGCTGTGAACATGCAGCTCCCTCTGGAATTTTGCTGAGCTTCATGGAAGCAAATGCATTTTTCAATGCTCTCGCTTCCATGAACTAGAGCAGAGTTTGCTATGGCTTGGCAAATTGCAATGTCCCAGGGGTGGTGGTCCCCAGGGCCATGAAGGGCTCCTGGCCTCCCATCTACTCTGTAGCCCTGGGGAGGTGGTGTTCCCTGGGGCTGGGCGTTCGCAATGGACACCAGCCTTTACTTTGTGTCCTGGCGAGATGGCGGTTCTTGGGACTTTGTAGGAGGTGGGGGGCTGGAGTCCCCCACGCAATTTGTTGTAATGTAGCCTCTGGGAGGTGGCGTACCTCGGGCACAGGGGGGGAAAGGCGCAGACCCCACCGCATTTTCATATATTATCCCTGGGGAGGTGGTGGTCACCGGGGCTGCGTGTGTGAGGGCTGGAGCCCCCCCCACACTTTAATATGCACACTTTCATTCAAATTGCCCCCGGGACCTGGCCCACCCCGTAGGCTAATTAAACTAAGTGCAAGAGCACGCGCTTTGTTTAACATTTTCAGCAGGATTCGCCGATCCACGTAACTCCAGATGAAAATATTACAAACAAAAGATTTTTGGGCCTACCCTTTTCTTTTCTTTTTTTTTTCTTTTTTCTTTTTTCTTTTTCCACGTTTCGGTTCAGTCGAGTCACAAGATGGCTGTCAACACTTCCTGGTTTGATATGTGACTGGCGGGGCGAGTGTCTGAAAAGTTTCAGCGTCCGTCCATCATCTCCTTGTGTTTGCTTTGTTTGCTTAAGTTGGCAGGTTATGCCCAGACGTTGGTCCCTTGCTCACTTTGACACTGGATTCAAGCTAGCCTGGCTGATGAGGGGAGTTAACCTGAAACTAGTCCCAGGATGCTTGTTTCTGGTCCAACAAAGACTTGGCTTGGCAGTTACGGCTAGACTGTTCCCATTAGGCACATGGTCAAGACTGATTTACGTATAGCTGGATCTGAACTGGGGGTGGTGAAGTGAGCTAAAGAACGATAATGGATTCAACCCATATCTGTGACTGGGGTGAGTGTCTGAAAAGTTTCAGCGATCCATCCATTACCTCCTTGTTTGCTTTGAAGTGTTGGCAGCCAATCAGATCTCCGGCATGATATCGAGAGGGTGTGCGGAACCACCACGACCACAGTTGTGTATCTGAGAAATCTTTTAATTTCTCAAACTACTTAACAGTTTCCTCCTTTTAACAAAGAGTGCTTTCTAAACCAATAGCTACCTTTCTGCCAAATTGGGTGTAATTCTATTCTGCAGTTCAGGCTGTAGCCACGTCGGGTTTCCTATAAAAATGAACATGGAGAAAGTGTTTTGGGGCCCGCCCCCTTTTTCTCGGCCCCCACTTGTCGGATCACTTTTCAAATTAAAAAAACGATGGATTTTGGCCCAGATCTTTGTACTGGGGTGAATGTTAGACATTGTTCTGCATTCTGTCCATCAACTGTGCTTTTTGCAATTTTCACCCCGAGTGGGCTGGGTATGCTCAGACGTGAGTCCCAGGCTCTCCACATCACTGGAGTCAAGCTATCCAGGCTGAAGAAGGCTGATGTAAAGAAACCGGTCCTTGGATGCTTGATTCTGATCTAGGAAAGACATGGCTTGGTAGTTCGGGCTGGACTGTTCCCATAAGGCACAGGGTCAAGGCTGATTTGCATATAGCCATTGTCTGACCTAGGGTGGTGTGGAGTGCAAAAAAAACGATTGATTTAGGCCCAGATCTTTGTACTGGGGTGAATGTAAGACATTGTTCTGCATTCTGGCCATCAACTGTGTTTTTTGCATATATAACATATATAGCTGCAAAAGTTACGGCATGTTTTAGCGTTGTGCACCTGAAACTTATTTACAAGCGGCAAACGTTAGGGCGTGTTTTGGAGCTGTGCAGTAGAAACCCATTTGCAAGCCTCTCTTATATAAAATACTACATATTCTGAAATCTACAGCAAAGAAAATGAATGCTGTCAACAAGACAGACAGAAACCACCAAGAAAGTAATGCGCATAAACAAACCGACATAGAGCAAAGTGAAAGGATAAAAGTTATAAGCCCCTGCTCAGTTTGTGGGAGCAAGACACCAAAAGCAGGGACAAAAACACACACATCCACATAGTAGCAAGCTTTTCAGAGGGACGTGTGTAAGCCCACAGAATAGATACAGCGTGTCTCAAAAAGGCGGTGCATGTGCTACCTATGCGAGACCTAAAAATTACTAAATAATAAAGTAATACTATTATGAAAAATACTGCAGTATACTGCATAATTTGCCTCTGCGTGCCGCATAATTTACCCAACTCTGCTGCATAATTTGGCACTCTGGACGCATAATTCCAGTGACCTTGCCTATCACTAAACAATGACCAGTCTATAGTTCGTCAAATTTCATCTCTATTGTGCCAATTTCAAGGTTGCATATGAGGCTATTGCAACAATGACTGGGAAACATTGGTCTCGGAAACAGGGCAACTGGAACTACAAGCTGCTTCTGACTGTATCAGCAAGACCATCTCTAGTCTGGTTGTGCAGATGGATAAATCTTGTGCAGGGAGTTCCCTTCCAACAAAAGACCTCATTAGAACCTGTTGCCAAAGATGCATCATTAGTAGGTTGGGAGCTCATATAAAATACTTGTTTGTCTAGTGCTATTGGACAGAGAAATAGATCATGTCAATTTAACTATCTTGAAAATATGAGCAATCTATTTAGCCTTCAAAGCTTTTCTGCCATCACTGAAATCTGACCGCATCCTGATCCAGACAACAAAACTATCATAACACGCAGGGAGGTACAAGGTTAAGGGGAGACCAACAATCTGGCCCCTCGCGTTAGAAAGAGATCTGACACTGAAGGTATTGCACATCCTGAGAACGCAAATCGTCAAGAAGACTTAGCTGATTTAAAAAAAAAAATATTCGTTGTAGATGACTCAGCTGTGCAAGACCTCTCTACTGTTTGCAATAGCTCAAAAACAAAAATACTGACCGTTCACGGCCTGAGCCCAAACAGATGTTAATGGGGAAGGCCCATTTAATAGACTGCTTGAAGAGATTCCTGACTTTCAACCGATTCCACTCATCCCAGAAGTGCTGCTGAATGTGTGCAAAACTCAATTGAAATGATTATGATAGCACCAGACCAGCCGAGGCAGTGGTGGTACCCAGATCTTCTATAGATGCCAGTCAGACCTCACAGGAGAGTGCCACAAAGCATTTATTCACCAATGATTGGGGTAAATTAAACATCCCAATATACCACCATTTGAATTGGCAGAATTCCTCCTGAAGTCAAAAGCTACGGACACCTAAATCTCCGACCTGCTTGTATAGTTCTGATAGAGGTAAACAACTCCTCAACAAGAATATTTTATTCAATAAAGTGGAAGAAATTCTGTGCAGAAAATCTTCCAAGTAGACCTGAAGCCCTTTCAACTCGAAGGAAAGCAGCAAAAACAGCTTGGCTTAGAAAAGCTCCCTTAGTAGATATCTGCAAGGCTACCACTTTAAAATCAGTCCACACTTTCCCGACGCACTACTCCATGTTTTCAGATGCACAAGCAAACATTAACTTGGGCCATGCCATCCAGAAAGTTTATTTGGCTAAGGATGAACTAGAGACAGTCTTAATGTTTCATATAAAATGTATTTAATGTGCCCAAAAGCGTCATAATAAAAATAGCACCTTGCTACTCTGGTCAACCTTCATGACTATCAATGAAGTTCCTACGATGTAGTAGAAATGGTTACTTGTAGTCCTAGTTCTGCATTGCAGGAATCTTCATTGAAATCCTAAGTGATCCACCTACCTCTACAGCTGCATTATCTTGGGTATTGGAAATCCAATTATTGTTCTGTTAGTATCTTACTCCAAGAACCTCTACACCCTAAGAAAAGCAATTGCTGGGGGAGCATCTGCCAGTGAGGTGTATTGTGGGTAGTTGAAGCTCCTAGATTCATGTCGGCTCAGCAGTGGGGTTTCTGCACAGCTTTACAATGCAAGCCGTATCCGGCTGCACTTTTGCCCCCTATTATAGACATATTTTGTTTTACATGTCTGTTACATTACAGAAGCAATGTAGTTTTCAGATGGCCTCTTGATCATTTTGTCAGTCTACATTTCGTAAAAACTTGCCTTGGATAGGTTTCTGAAGGATGCTGCACCTAATATATACATATTAATATTAGTAGACTGTTCATACTGTTATATAGTTCACAAATGCAGTAAGATATTATTTTAACATTTATAACTTCAGTGAAGATTCCTACAATGCTGCACCGGGACTATAAGTATCCTCTTCTAATTTATACACCCCTTACATTGTTCATTATTTCACAAAAGCAACACAAATAGTTTGCTCTGTAGTCTCCTGCTACTTCAGATTGTTGGTTTTCTGCGATCCTTCACTTTGCCTGTGTAGATTACTCTCTTAAATTGGTCCTAACCAGTTAATGCTCTTTTGCAAATAGTCATATTGGCACCATTAAAAGAATTATGCAGATCATTTGGCTAGCGAGGTAATGATCTGGGATCTTGTTACTTCAAAATTTGCCACGCTGCACAGTCATGCACAATGTCTTTGCTTTTCTATTACTCTTGTTTAATTCTGATTACACGTTTCCCTGCTCCTCTGTAGTTGCACCGTTTGCTTCTTTGATATTTCATCTCCTGTCCTGTAGATATGAAAGGTTAGTTAGCATTCTGACACTATTGGCCTACATATTTGTTTTCAAATTAATAGAAACCTTGCCTACCAGGCATGTAAATATCTTTATTTTTTTTTGAAGTGCCAGCGTTTTCTATGATTTGCATTTTTTATTACAACAAGCATAAATCTGTTTGACCTTATGCATGTTCAACTTTTTTCTGTGATGCATTTTAGTGGTTCCACTTCAATTGAGATTGGAAAAATATATCATTCTTTCAATGACGGACCTCACGCCTGCTCTGGTTGGTTCAGGACTGTATCCTTTTTGAAGGGGGTCAGCAGTACTACACTGTGTGTACAGTTGCACCTCTGTAGGGATGAAGGACTCTCACACGTGCGATATTTCATTGAAGATCTTTACAGCCAACAAATCTCATCTCATTCAGTTTTTGCAGCAAACCAGGAAATCCTGTTGTCTGAGACAATGTTGCCTTCTTGCTAGGCAAAGGCATCACTTATACGGTGGCTAATGTCGCAGATTCCCTTCTGTTTTAATCTGGTCAATGCTATTTTACCAGACCAACTTTCACAATTAAATGACTTAAACTTTTTTGTTTTTTAAAGGTAGCATAACAAAATAGTCAGGGGAGTTTGCATGCTGAAGTGCATACCCCCCCTTTTTTTTTGGTTCAACTGGGCCTAAGCAGGGAGCAGAAGATGATTGCTGGATGACAGATGCTAAACTCAGTGAATATTGTTGTTAACCACATTCTCTGGTGAGATACCAATGCAGGGCAAACTACAGATTATTTCCCTATGCTTCACATTTATAGGCATGTAAGGGGTATTAGCTCCGATGCGGATCCTATCCATTTAAGGATAAGATCTAATGTTGGAAAGAAGCCTTGCCAAAACTGGAGAATTAGCAGGAAAAGTGTACAGATGCACACTCTTCCACCTATAGGAGTTAACCGCTAAGCGTGTTTTTATTTTACTATGGACCTCCGGATATTCCTTTTTAGACATAATCTTGAGTTGCTTATTAATAACCAATGAACATTTTTCTATCTATGTGAAGGTAAGTTTCAATTCTATTAAGGGCAAGGGCGAGGGTTAATAAGCATTTCAAAAATACTTTTACTATGAACATCAAGGAAAACCGTTGATAAGTTCTTCTTTAATGTCCGCAAAGTGGTCCCAAACATAGTCCTCTGTCGCTGCTTGCATTCCCTCTTTCATGACACGAATCATGCCATAAGTGCAATTTCACGCATCCTGCTTTGATCCAGGTTTTCTTGCAAAGACATGCTTCGTCAGTAATAACTCCATACCCCCCTTTGTCAAAACAGATAACACTATAGCTATTACTGCATACACAGACAGGGAGAACCTAAACTTAACAACTATGTTATACGACGGTAATCTTCACCATGGAAAACCGAACTATTTACTTAAAAATAGGAGGGTCCGTGCCTTCCTTGACTGCCGAGTGGGATAATCCTCTCCTCAGTGCCCTTAACCCCTTGGCTGCTGGGGTAATTTTCCTGCTGTGCTGGGGGGCGCGCACAGCGCCCCGGTGCTCATGACGAGCTCAGCTTGTCATGAGCTACAGTGCTCCTATGATCATGACGAGCTGAGCTCAGCTCGTCATGAACACCGGAGCACTGTAGCTCATGACAAGCTGAGCTCTTCATGAGCATGCAAGGGATTAATAGAATTGAAACTTACTTTCACATAGCTAGGCAAAATGTAGTTCTATGCCGGGACCGAAGGCGAGGATTATGCTAGTTCAATGCTTACGTGCCACCAAGTGAGCCACTTCACCACCATCTTAAAATGGAATCTCTTAAAAAGTAGAGACTGAGGACCAATCTTTTGTACGCATTAGATCCTCTAGGTGTACCCCTAGGCAGAAAGGTTTTTAAAGCCATTGTTCCCCTTGCGGAATGTGCCCCAAACACTTTGATATCTATGCCAACGTCTTGCATCACCCATCGGACCCATCACTATTGTAGGAGATTGCACCACCTTGTATGGTTATCTCAAGGCAATGAGAAGCTGTTTTCCGCCCGAAGGGCGGATCTTTTCAGTAATTTCCTCATATGCTTTTAGGCACTACACAACACACAGTTTGGAGGGTGTTCTCTGAAAGCTGGGCAAGATATTGTACTAGTATTTGTCATGGTATGTCTATTGACTTTTAAAAACTACCCCATCGAGGAGGCGTGGCTAAGTAAGATGGCGGAGCAGTCGCGAACCTGCTCAACTCCGCACACTACCGATCGATTTATGGCGTTACCTGGTGTCTAGGGACGACGTTTCTGGCCTCCTAGGTGTCCGCTGCCTCCTGGGTGCTGTCTGGCTGACTGGGGATGTTCGTGGTGCCGGGAGAGAGGTGTGGCAGGTGACAGAGAGGCGAGCCGGAGGAGATCGCGAGCCATGGGCGCCATTTTGTGGATGCCTGTGCCGGGAGTCCGAACCCCCATTCCAGTGGAGGCCCAGAATAGAATCTGAGAGCCGGACCGGCTTGAGGGGCCCCGGGCTGACATCGGGGGTGGGCCCTCGCTCAGGAGGCGAGCGGCTGCTGATTGGTTTGGCGCCGCCGATACAGAACGGCGCAGGTGGTGAGACCCGACACGGTAATGGCGCCGCATCGACAGTAACGCGCTGCAGCGGCTCTGGTGAGGCGAGGCAGCAGCGGGGGCGTCGCATGGGCCCGTGGGACAGTACGGTTGTGGCCCCTCGCTCCCCTTTCATTTCTTGGGCGGCGCAGCGTGGTGCCCTTCCCTGCAAGCGAGAGATGTTTATCTCCCTTGCATGACCTCAAGATGGCGGCTGTTTGATCCCGATGTTGGCGGCGGGAGCGTGGCACAGATGAAGTAGCACCTGCAATAGAGTGATGAGGAGCCAAGATAACGACCATTGCCAGGGGGTTCGCACTTTGGTCTGAAGGAGGTCTAAGGCTTCGGAGGAGGTTCCAGCAAGGCAAGCCTCTTTCGTGGGGGTCCCCATCACGATACTTGCTTTGGAGTTCCCTTCCGAGGCTTCCGGGGATGCTTTCCGTTCCTTGGACATAGAGAGCACCCCTCGAGGGACGGTCTTAGAGTCGTCTTGTACTTTGTCAGGATTGGGCACTCACTGGGCAGCACGCAGATCTCAGGAGGAGGATGCCTCCTAAGAAGCACTCCAACAAAGACTCTCAATACTTCAAAGCCTCTGAGAAGACCCCTTCCTTGGGGGACGACACACTCGCACGAAATTGCGCTCACGCGTGAATACCTGGTGGCTACCCTCCGAGACTTTAAAGTGGAGCTCTGTCGAGAATTCAAACAGGACCTGCGAACCTCTGTAGACCAACTGAAGTCTCACTGAAAAGCTTACTACTCTATGGCAGGATGTGGATGCAGTGGGATCCCGAATCCTGGAGGTGGAGGGGTAAACGCAGTGTCTGGTGGTGACTCGGGTCACAATGCAGGATAAACAGCAGACCCTTCAAGCCCAGCTCCAGCAAGTTATGCTTAAGGCAGAGGACTTGGAGAACAGGACCCTGAGGGAAAATATTCGAATTCGGAATTTGGAGGAGGGGTGGAGGGGCCCGACCTGGAAGCCTTTGTATCTTGTCTCTTCGCTGAGATTCTTGCACCTCAACAACTCCAAATCAAAATAGACACAGTTCATTGCGTGGGAGCGCTACAGGCGGGGAAACGCAAGCACCCTCGAGATGTCCTGGTCAAGCTACATTCCTTCGGGGTGAAAAAAAGCCATCCTCTCGGCCTCCAGGAAAAAAAACATGTCCTTTCAGGGCCATGGGTGCCCTCTATTTCAGGACCTGGCATCTGCGATCCTGGCCCGCCGGCAGGCGTTGCGTCTCATCACCGCTAAACTGCAAGAGGATAAGTCTGCTACAGGTGGTCCTTTCCCTTTGGGCTCCTCTTTGAATACGGCAACAAAACTCACCACATCTCCGATCTTGCGGAGGGGCTGCGGGTTCTGGGGCTTCCCCTTCCAGATGAGTCCTCTGACACGGGGTCTTTGGCGGTAACATCACGGGGTGGCCCCAGCCCATTTCACACAGTCACAAGAAATCGTTGAATTTTCTTTGCCTATAGTGGAGCTTCTGGTCTCATGGAGATCTGCTGGGTGTTCAATGAGCCTTCCAGTCGGAGCCTGATGTCGACAGATTCTTGGTTGGTTGGTTCGTCAGAAGGGGCCCCGGAGATGTTCGGAGACACAGGTCCTGCTCATCATGGCCTTTGAGACTTTCTTTCTGTCTCTGGGATTGTCTTGGCCACTGGGAGCTCCCGCTTAGCCGTCGTCAACCGACGCCAGAAGACTCCCAGCTTTTGACTCACGTCCTCGAGGCCGCCCTGTGGCCTCTCATCCTCCTTGGGACCTTATCTTCTCCTGTCTGCCCATCATGTGGCTCTGAGGCTTTTCGCGGCGCAGTGGATGATGGCGGCGCCATGGCTGGGCCCAGCGCCAGGCGAGGCCACTGGAGAGCTGATCACCCGTACTGGCATACTGAGGACACTGAGGTTTTTTTTTTCATGGCTAATTTCCATTTTACTGTTCCTAGTTTTCTTAGCTTTAAGATCGGGAGGTGCGGGCCTTGCCCGTGGCACCCATTATTCCTCCCTTTGAGTTTGGGGGTGGGGGGGGTTTGAGCCATGGCCCTTCAAGTCCTACGGCTGGGATTTTTTGGGGCTGTTGGGAGGGGGGGTCGTTTGGGAGGGGGAGGATACTCGGTGGTGGCTGTTGGGTGGATTTTTGCATCTTGTTTTTTCTTTTTTGTGAGACAGACTTACAGCCTTCTAGTGGTGGGAGGTGTGAGCAAAGGACTGGGGTGGTGGACTTGGCCAGGTACTCCGTGTAAAGGGGTTTGGTCAGAGGGATGGGGGTCACTGCGGCAGTCCGGGGAGGGAGGGGAGTGGATACTCTTTTCTGATGGTTAACATTGCTTCTTGTAATCTTAAGGGACTGAACTCCCCACAGAAACGCCCAAAAATGTGGAAGTATTTGAATGATCCCAAATTTGAAGTGGTAGCATTTCAAGAGACCCATCTTAAGCGGGCAGAGTTCTCTAGGTTGCGTCACAGGGGCTACCCGATTATTTATACCTCCTCTGCCGCCATTAAACACAATGGGGTGGCCTTGCTATTCCATGTCTCAGCGAATTTTCAACTTGAGACTGTTAAATCCAACAGGGAGGGGAGGCTGTTATTAGTCAAGGGCCGCTTGAGGGGCAAGCTCTGCACCTTTGTCTCATTATATGCACCAAACTCTGGGCAATCATCCTTCCTTTCACATGCTCTTGACCAAATAGGGTGTTTTGCCGAAGGGCCCATTGTGCTTTTGGGGGATTTTAATCTCATATGGCAGGGATCTCTGGATAGTTCTAGTTCCAATATGACTGCCACTATTACTTTCTCAAGTAAAGTACGACAGAAAATCACTGACCTGGGGTTACTTGATGCCTGGCGCTTCCTACATCCCACTACCAAAGATTATACACATTTCTCCCATGTCCATAGGACGTATTCCAGAATTGATTATATTTTTATCAGTCAATCCTTGTTAGGGGCTCTCCAGGCTGCTCAGATATTCCTGATATCCGTGTCAGACCATAGCTTGATTACTCTGGGCCTCCACTGGAATGGGGCCTCTCCAGTCTCCCCGGTGGTATTTCCCGCTAGCTGCGACTCAAGATCCAGTGGCCAGAGAGGACCTAAGAGCGGCCATTGCTGACTTTTTTTTTATACATAATGATCCACAGGACACAACTCCCCAGAACACCTGGGATGCCTTTAAGGCTGTGATCGGGGGAAATGCATCCAACTTAATTCGAACTTAAATAAACAAAGGACGAGGGAAAGGGAGGCTCTGGAGAAAGAATTGAAGATCGCAGAGCAAGCGCACAAGGCCAACCCAACCAGATTTCTTCAGAGACAACTCACTGCTCTCCGGTGCAAATTAAGATCTATATATTCTAATCAGGCGGAATTCACCCTGCTAAAAATGTGTCAGTCTTCCTTCACACAAGGCAATAAGGTGGGCTCGCACTTAGCACGCCAGCTTAGGGTACAAAAGGAAAGGGACTTCATTGGGGGGATTTTAGACTGTCAGGGACACCTCACATATTCTGACACCGCTAAAGCAAACGTATTCGGGGAGTTCTATTGTAAGCTTGATCAGGGCAGCACTCCGGACACGGCTCGGCAGCAACAATTTTTAGATAAACTTCCCCTTCCGCAGTTATCAAGGGCATCAGCTGCAGAGTTGGATTCCCACATCACACAGGAGGAGGTTGGGGAGGCTATCTCGAGACTCAAATTGCATAAAGCCCCGTGACCTGATGGCCTACGGCTCATTTTTACAGATGTTTTTCGACAGAGCTCATTCCTCATCTTACAGCTTTATTTCAGGCAATCGCCTCCGATGAGCTGGTGTCTAGATCTATGGCAGAAGCTGTGATTACAGTGATCCCCAAACCTGGTAAGGATCCGCAACTCTGTGGCTCCTATAGACCCATCGCACTTCTCAATCTGGACGCTAAGCTTTATTCCGCGATTTTGGTAGCACGCTTGTAAACTCTGATGCCGGAGTTAATCCATCCCGACCAGTCTGGCTTTATAAAAGGCAGGCAAACACATGATAACATCAGGCGTACAGTCCATCTGATCGAGAAGGCTATGAAGTTTCGGTTCCTCGCAGTGTCAGTGGGCCTCGACGCGGAAAAGGCCTTCGATCGGGTGGACTGGGCCTTCCTTTTTTTAACCATGCGAAAATTCGGATTTGGGGACACTTTTATTAACGTGGTGAAAGCCAACTATCACCAGCCCACCTCTCGTGTGTTGGTTAATGGCTGTTCCCCCTCCCCCTTTGCTCTGAGCAGAGGCACCCGTCAGGGGTGTCCCCACTCACCCCTTTTGTTTGCCCTAAGTATTGAGCCCCTGGCGTTTAGGTTTCGAGCCAACTATGAGATCCGGGGTATCCCTTTTGGCGGGGTTGAACATGAAGCCTCCTTGTTCGCCGATGACATCCTCCCTTCGCTGGTGGATCCGGCGCGATTGTTGCAGGCGGTACAAAGAGAACTACGCAGCTTTGAGTAAGTAGCTGGCTTCAAGATAAACTACGCGAAATCATTTATACTTAATCCTACCCTCTCCACTGCTGAGGTACTTCGCTTGAAACGCCTGACGCCTTTTCAATGGGCTAAGCACTCTTTACTCTATCTGGGTGTGTGTGACTCACGGCTAAACTGGGCGATCTATATAAAATGAATTGCCCACCTCTACTGTCCCAACTCCAGCAAGATTGTAAATGATGGTCGCCTCTACATTTATTGGCTGGGGCGAATTAATGCAATAAAAATGACTACTACCTACATTTTTATACTTATTTCAGGTGCTCCCTATTGAATTGGAGGGTACTATGTTGCCGACCTCCGCACTTTGATCACCAAATTCATTTGGCAAGGGGGGAGGGTGTGCCTACCCCATCATGTACTCCGACGTCCACGTGCTAAAGGTGGATTAGCCCTACGTGACTTCACCTTTATATTATCAGGCGGCTCAGTTGCGGGTAGCAACTGAGTGGTCAGCTAGGGAATCTGATAAGTATTGGCTCCACATGGCCGGCACAGTTGTGGGGTGATGTAAATGGGATGTGCTGTGGAAAGCCAGAAGAGATCGTCCTCCCAATGCCTATCTCAGCACCCCCACTCGTACGATTCTGACAACTTGGGACAGGGTTACCAAGAGGGCGGGGTGGACTTCTTTCCCTTCCCCGTACACGCCCATTCACTTTAATCCAGATTTTCCCCCGGCGTTACATTGGGGGCCATTTGATTGCTGGAGGAGGGGGGGATTGCCTCAAAATAGCTGATCTGTTCCGCTATGGGGAGGTCTCGACGTTTGCCGAATGTAGAGAGGAATTTGCGCTTCCGCAGAGTGAACCGTACCACTACTTTCAGCTCAAACATTGGGTCTCGACACCTCCCATCCGAGAGGCGGCTACTAGGGAGCTTACGGAAATGGAGAAGTTTGTGGCCCATAGGGCGGGTTCTATGAAGGGATCCATTTCGGCTATCTACGATATGTTGCTCCACACTGCATACTCCCCACATGCACGTTATATGACCTTTGGGGAGCAAGTCTTGGGTAGGGACATTACAGATGGGGGAATGAGCTCATATATGGAGGGATATCTCCAAACATAATAGGTCAATGGCTCTTCGAGAAGCCCACTATAAACCCCTATATGATTGGTACCTATACCCTACTAAGCTTCGCATCTTTCCAGACACTTCAGATCCTTGTTGGCGGGGATGTGGGCTCCAGGGGGACTTTAGGCATATATGATGGAACTGCCCTAAGATTCGCCCTTTTTGGGACGATATTCTATCTCATATCATATCTATCTCATATCCAAGTCATATTGGGCTACCCGATTCAGACTTCCATTGACTTTGCTCTCCTTGGCCTTAGAGACCCCATCCGGATCAGTCAAACTCAGGCTGACAAAGCGATTAGGTGGACATGTCTGGGGACAGCCAAACTCACTCTAGCAGCTGCATGGAAGAAGACAGATGCTCCGGCAATTTCGTTGTGACATGCCAGACTATGGAGGATACTATCTATGGAGCGTCTGGCGGACATTTTCCAGAATGACTATGAAGACTTTGTCCTCCGCTGGGGCCCCCTGGTGACCTTTTTGTCTCAGGGTCTGCTCTCCGCGTACTGTCCACAGACAGTGTGGGCCATGCACCTCTTTCAACTATAGGTTCTCCCTGCTTGATCCGTTGGCCTCAGGGGGCCCCTTAGCTATATTATGGATCTGCCTGAATCTCACCACTAGTTAATGTGCCAATGTCCAATTCCGCCTCAGCTGTATTTTCATATTGTTTTCATTATCATTTAGTCCCCACCGGGTGAGGGGGACTCTGTCTGTTCGGGGGAGGGGTGTTGTATGTTCTTTAAACTGGCATCATTCACTTTGTACAGGGATGTAGTAGGCATGGGAATTATGTGAAGCTATACCCTTCATAGCTATCTCTATTGCAACCCCGGAAACTGCAGGCCCTCTGGTACTCTTGAGGTTGCTATCCTCTGTGTTATGCCTTGTTTGATGCTCAATAAAAAGACAAATTTGAAAAACTACCCCATCCGGGGAAAATACCCTGGCTGTAATATCCAAGCACACACATCTGAAACCCACCTGCACGAAACAAGGCAGACAATCATTGCTAATTTAGCTGAAAGTTCTTTCCGGGATAAAAACCCATTTGGTTGCAATGACAGAAAAGGTTCGGAACCAAGTTCACATCCCAAAGCACTGAATAATGTGGTTCTGGAGGGAGAGAAAGGCGAATGCCTCTGAGCAACCAGCAAACAAGGATATATTCCCACTGAGGCCCAGTCGATGGGAGCATGTCCCGCTGAAATAGTGTACCTGTGAGCGTTAATTGAGCGGTATGCTAACCCTTCTGCTAGACTGGACAAAAAAAATCCAGGACCTGCACTAAATCATCGCCCATGGGATCCAAACCCCATCCAAGAAGAGTGGTATCCTTCCGAGAAGGATGGCTCAGGGATGCCACAGTGGAGTCTACGACAAAGCCTAAAAAGGTTGCTCTTTGGACGGGTTAGAGAAGCAACTTTTCGTTGATTACACCCTAGGAATTTCAAGAGGTCGATTGCTGTCGGAGATGGGAGACCAGCTTTCTGGGACATTGAGCCATGAGCAGCTGGTCATCCCGGTAGACCATTAGTCTGATTCCTTGTTCTCTGAGGAATTCTACAGCCAGTTTGAGGACCTTTGTGAAACACCAAGGTGCTGGTGACCGGCTGTATGGAAAAGTGGTGAACTCAAAAGTCTAGGGCCGTCACAAACTGCAGAAAACATCAATTTGGGGGGTGGACACTGAGACTGACAGGTATGCGTCCTTCAGATCCAGGTGCACCATCCAGTCTGAGAGAAGCAACCCATCCCTTAGGAGATGAACTTGAAGTGGCGGTCAATCTGCCACTGGTTGAAGTCCCTGAAATTGATAACCGGTCTGCAGCCTTATTCTGTCTTGTCGACCTGAAAATGTTGCTTAGAAAACCATTTGGGTGCAACTCTGACAGCTCCTTTGTGCACGAGAGTCAAAATCTCCTAGTCTATAAGCGCTGCATCTGGAGCAGAGAAACATATGGGCCTGGGGCTGGTAACCTGGTAAGGGCAGCCGCAAAACTCCATGTGGAAGCCCTGCACTGTTTGTACCACCCATTTGTCTCAGGTGATCCAAGCCAAGGCCAGGACGAAGCCTGCCAGATGAACACCCCCCGCACACTTTTATCTGGGTAGATGGAAGGACACTTCGCGCTTGCACTGGCCTGCACCTTGTATCCACCACGACCATGGAAGCGTTGCCGTCTTGTTGGGTAGAAGTTGGTAAAGCGTGCATTATTCTGGTTCTGGCTGTGCCCGGAGCTTTGTTCCCTGGAAGGGATTTAGCAGGAGGGATATGAGTTTTATCTTGGATTACGCTTTATCCAGAGATGTGAATGTTGCCACAAACTTGCCAAGTTATTTCACAAAAGGGTCTACAAATAACCCCCCTTGAGCTACTGCATCTACCCCCGAGGAGGCAAGGTGCCCCAGCTTGGGGTCTACTTTGATAAGCAGGGTGCCCGCGGTGCTCTGTACATAACGCACAGTTTGCATTTCCCAAGAAAATTAACAAGTATGCTGTGCCCAATTTGAGAGAAACTTTGGCCTCTTCTGCCATATCCAAGATTTTGGTCATGGGACCTATGGTGTCCTAAAGCTTGTCATAGCATGAGTGCCACAACCTGTTTATGCCCTTCTTGGGGTCTTTCATGTACTTCGCTAAGAAGGTGGCCATTTTGCAGTCTATATTGGGGCAAGGGCCACCTTCGTCTCCAGGATAGCATGTGGACACTCCGCCCGGAGCAATTTTGGGCATACCTCTCCAAAGGTTTGCTGAGATGCACCACAATTAACTTTGCCACTTTGTTTTCTGGGCCCACACCGCTGATATTGGACGGATGAGATCATCCGGATCTAGTATGTCGGAATTGACCCTCTAAGGGGGAGTGGGATTGGAAGCTGGGTGACCAGGCCTCGAGGAGCCTGCGCCATCACCTGAATCCCCTCCACAGAGTCTGTCCTGCTGCTCTGGAGTATCAGGGCGAGAGGTGTTCAGGGGAAGTTGATGCGGGTTCAATGTGGCTTTCCCAAGGGGCTGTTTTTTGCCCAAAAAAATGATTTCACGGTCTACCCCTTCCTCACATTTCTTCAGGGTGTGGATTCCTTCCTCTGGGCATTTTGGAGAGGCTTTTCTGGGAGGGTGTATTTTTAGTAATTTTTGCATGCTTCTCCACAATTTTATCTGGGAGGTGCTGATCCATAGGCCCCATGAGCTCGCTCACCGGCCTATAGATTGAGGTGTCAGTTTCCGTTTTCAGTTTCAAAAGCTTTATTCGATTATTTCACAGAACAATTATAAAAGCATACAAAATATGTGCGATTTACGTTCCTCAATATACACTCTATTGTTAATATTGTTTAAAATACCAGTACATAAATAGAGATAAATAATTCAGCACATGTGGATAAAACTTGGGGGAAGTTAAAAAACCATACTTTTTCTAATGGCCATTGATTTTCAAATAAATACAGCTGTAAAAAGGCAAACGTCTGGATCCTCCAGGGAGAACAAAAGGCTCATTGCAGTTTTTGTCGTTGTTACAGCCTTTTTTTTAAATAGTGGTTTCAAGTACATAATTCTCAAGTGCAAGTAAAGGTCGCAGATAGGTAAAAAATGCACAGTGCTCTGCTTAGTAACTGTGTCACAAGGGCAGGGGGAGGAGGAATGATTTTTCATACGTGGGAATGCCACCAGATGGTGGACTATTCCTAATCGCAGTCTCGTGAGGACAAACCGATGGGATGGTTTAGTGACAATCCTCAGATAATTTTGGAAGCCAAGTGTCACCACATTGGAGAAATAAAATTGTGACGTTGTTAACGACATATTTGTCGCTCTACGAAAATTAGTTTTCTTAGTCGTATAACGACACTTTAGCTCTTTCTTGGGGATATCCGATAAACAATCAGGGTCAGCCTTGACATCTAGGTTAAATATGTCTCTAGCTGTTACCACACCATAATGGATCCATGCAATCAGTGAGCACTTGTCTAGGAGAAGGCAATCGCTAATAATACTCCTGGTAAAGCCAGTTTATTCCTTCAACCAGACTGCTCCCCACACCATCAAGGGCCTTAGGCTGATTAGATCAGACAGAAAATTCAAACCCAGTTCCCGATGTGAAATCTCGTTCGAGACTGATTTTGGTAAACATAAGTCTTTTAATAAAAGCATTTTCCTCGACCTGTAGATCCATGTGCCTACTGTGTCCCCAAACGCCGGATCCATATAATGTGATTGACACACATCTACAACAGTAGATGTGCAACATTTCATGGATACGTCGGTCCCCAAGCTTAGTCTCAAATTTGAAGATTCCGTGGGCACTTTTAGACATTTTGGCCTTCACATTAATTATCTCTTGGGACCACATCCCATTACTACTAAACGTAATCCCCAAATAACAGAATTTTTTAACAATTTCTATTTTTTTATCCTCTATGTAGAATTATTTTAACTTTCTCATTTTCTCACCGCACTGCATAATAAATGTTTTGGTGTTATTGATTTTTAACTTCCTGCCCTTGATAAACCCTGCAAACTTGTCCTCTGTAGGCCACAAGGGGTTCTTGATAAAAGCACCGAATCATCGGCGTAAAGCAGGACCGGGATGGGCAGACCATCGACTTGTGGGGCATCTGAGTTGACCTGCTTAAGTTCAGTTTCAATTGCATTTATAAAAAGGGAAAAAAGAAGGGGCGCGAGAACACACCCTTGTCGGATACCCAGATTAACATGGATACTGTTCGTACATTCTCCCCCTCGACCATATCTTATGTTGGCAGATGGTTTTGAATATAGTCTGGCCAGAAAGTAAATAATCCCTGGTGGGGCACCTTGCTCTAATAGTATCGACCACAACAATGCATGGTCAACGAGGTCAAACGCCCTGCTAAGGTCCGCAAAGCAGAGGAACAACGACCCCTGCTTGGCGCGCGTATACTTTCCTATTAGTAGGTCTAGATTAATACACTGTTCTATAGTTCCCATGCCTTTGCGGAAACCAAACTGGGACTTCGCGAGGATATCACCCGTTTCTGCCCACTCCTCCAGCCTGGCCAACAATACTCGGCTCATTGTTTTAAGTGACGAGTCTAAAAGTGAGACCTATCTCCCTTTTTAGGTCGAGCTCGACCTGCATTCAATGCGAAGCATTGATTGCTGTCTGCTCGACATCTATTGTCAGCCGTTTCTGGGAATGTAGACACGAGTCAGCCGCGCCCTTTTTCCTAGTCAGTTTTGACCGCGGGAGCGCGCTGCTGGCTGCTTGCCGTGTGTGCGGTGTCAGTTTCGCTTTCATCAGTTTCGTTAGCTCGAGCCTAGACGTGCAAGCAATGCAAACACAGCCAGCCCCCACCCCCCTGCACACACACATACACACGCTGCCACCCCCCTGCACACACAGACACACACACACACACACACACGCACGCATACACACGCCGCCACCTACCCCCCTGCACCCCCCCCCCCGCCTCATGCACCGGGAGATCCGCTCTGAGCACGACACTCTGGGCAGGCGGCATCAAACCCACCCTGCTGTGGATAGTTACAAGCATGGTGGAGGGGACACTGGGAGGCTGGTCAACCAAGAGTACACCAGAGCTGCACTTACTCTACACTATCGTTTCCTAAGGTCACACCAAGTCAGTATCTCCCTCGCAAGCCTTTCTCTCTGAATCTGGGCGAGCGAGCTCAAACCACTCCCCCCGCCGCGGTGAAGGGAGCGGGAGGGCGAGCAGGGGCCGTCTGAGGGTTCCGGCCGCAGCAGCAGCACCGAGGCGAAGCATCCTACCTGTGCCAAGACATCGCCGGGTATTGCAGTGTTGTTCACACGTTATTACAGTCTCATTGTCCTTCCGTGAAAAAGTGTTGCTGATAGTGCAGGGCTGCTGAGAGAGTGCAGCGAGCCCGATAATAAATCTGTATCAATGTGCTTTCTGTTTCAGTGTTTGCCGGTCGGTGGGCGGGCCACTAATTGGGCTTCATTTGGTAGAATGCTTAGGAAGGCAGCGTGTGCTGTGTGTAAGCTTTTTCCTTCCTTGTATGGTGGACCACGTCCCCGCACACACACACACCTCAGCAATGGACGAGTAGCACGTTAGCACAGCGTCGAGGCAGGCGATTTGAAGCAGCTGCGTAGCAGGCCTCTTAATTAAGGCTGCCACTGACACCAGCAGTAACCGATCACAGTAAGTAATAAAAACCCAATGCCGCTTTTTTTTCCCTTGAACGTCGTGACTCCGGTCACCTGAACGGAGTCAGAGGCCTTGGGGCACCACGCACCACGGACCCCAGTACCAAGGTCCCTGGCTACACACCATGTGGCACAATAGTAACAGACGTCTGAGTGGGGGCTTTTGATGGAGGGATTAGTTCTTCCAGTGTCTGACTTTGTCCATGAGCGATATATTGTGGGTGTGAGTGTAGGGGGCGGGAAGGGACAGAGCACTTGCAGGGCGTCAGTGAAAAGAATAGTGTCTTTCCTACAAGGGCGCGCTCTCTCGCTCTTACTGCACCTCTATTTGAGACTTCCCCAGGACTCTCCTCTCCTCTGCAGCGCACCTCTTATCACACCACCTGCCCACCACCAGAGCCCTTCATTATTCATCCAGGCTTTCCTCAGAGACCTCATTCACATACCCGTGGGAGGTTTTCCTCTTGCTCAGTGTGTATTCCTTATCGACCTCGTAATCGATGCCCCTAAGGGTCTCCCTCATTTAGTATGCCAGTAGGGCCTGTTCTGTTCTATCCCCTACCATACAGTCACATGGGCCTTCTTCGGGGTCTCCCTCCTATGCAGCTGGTCAGGGATGGTGGGCACCGTCTAAGGCACAGAGAGGGGTCAGAGCTTCAGAGAGAGAGCACTGTGCACCGAGGGACTGTCACTGAGACTACACTTCGTGCCCAGCCTAGCCTCCTACCAGAGTGCAGGAACATACCCCCCTATTCGACCACTGTGGGGCTCTGCTCCTGCCCTCTCCGTGCACAAGGTTAAGGCACAGGTCAGGTGCACGTCACTAAGCATTCCTGGGCGTGCCTGCTTCACAGGGTCTAAAGCAGGGCTGCTCATGGCTGGACCCTCCAGGCATAGAGGACAGCCATTCATTATGCAAATGAGTCCCATTTTGAATGATTATATGCAAATGTGTGCATCTCTGGACAGTTTTAAAAGTTACAATGCCCAGGCTGGGATGGTGAGGTGTGTGGTTTGTTGCACGTGAGAGCCTGACTTCACTGGAAAAAAGTGTAATGTAGTCCGTGTCTAATGTTGTGAAGTGCTCCTCTGTCTATCCACAACAGGGTTCACACCATATAAAACTGCAATAAATAAATAAAATTCTGATTCCTCTTGACACCCCTGCGCTCATTATATGCCCCCCATGGATTAAGGATAAAGTGTTAACCTGTGATGACAGAAATAAATGCACATCTAACTAGAATTGGTGAATTGCTGAGTGTGAAACTGGAGAATCTGGAGTCCATCCTGGCTTTGATGCTTGACCAAATGTTGTGATGATAGGCAAATATTTGATTTCAGGATGTGCGCTGCACAAAGCATCCCTTGTTTTTGACTTATTAGCATTATTAGCCTCTTTTGCTCCATCAGTCCTTATCTAGGTCACATTATGAGGTACATATCTCCGGATCCAAAGGTGAAAGTGAGTCGAGCCAATGGAGGATGTGGGTGGAGCCAGGAAAGGGGGTGGTTGCCTCCCATGAAAATATTTGAGCACCGGCACCTTTTTTTTTCTTCAAATTAAGCATTGCCTGGGCTCCACCACCGCCCGGCAGCAGGCGGCGAGGCTGCACCACACACACACACATATATATATATATATATATGTGTGACGGTGTTGGCAAGGAGGTTCAGGTGCGGGCTGCATGGCGCTTCGTTCCGTTGTGTGTGTGTGTGTGTGTGTGTGTGTGTATATATATATATATATATATATGTATATATATATATATATATATATATATGTGTGTGTGTATATATATATACACACACACAACGGAACGAAGGGCCATGCAGCCCGCACCTGAACCTCCTTGCCAAACACCGTCACACGGATTAGGGGTCTGCGGTGCTCCCGGGGACTGGACTCCGGTATCCGGCCCCCAGTCAATCAGAAAAGTGGACTGACACCGGGGGAACCTGCATCATAACATCGTCAGCAGAGGTTTTAAAAGTGGCTGGCACCACAACAGGACAAATATCCACCACCCACTGAAGGGTTTCAAAACAGTTTCAAATCGGACGCTGGCTACACTACAGGTACCAGAATGCTGCTAACAAACGGAAGTGATTCCTAATGGGCGGAGCTATTTAGAGCTACGTAAAATTTGAAAATCCTACCTGCAGTAAACCAGCGAACTGAATTGGTGGCAGGCGCAACCTATGAAAAAGTTTCCAGCAGAAACGAAACATGTCGGGAAAAACGCTTTGTCCTGTTACCCTGCACGAATAAATGGTTAAAGGCAAGTTTTGTGGCGACTCATCTTTCTCCCGTGGGAGATACCTTGTTGTAATAAATATCAGCGTGGTTCAGCTGAAGAGAAACGCACAACGGAACGAAGCGCCATGCAGCCCCGCACCTGAACCTCCTTGCCAAACACCGTCACACGGATTAGGGGTCTGCGGTGCTCCCGGGGACTGGACTCCGGTATCCGGCCCCCAGTCAATCAGAAAAGTGGACTGACACCGGGGGAACCTGCATCATAACATCGTCGGCAGAGGTTTTAAAAGTGGCTGGCACCACAACAGGACAAATATCCACCACCCACTGAAGGGTTTCAAAACAGTTTCAAATCGGACGCTGCCTACACTACAGGTACCAGAATGCTGCTAACAAACGGAAGTGATTCCTAATGGGCGGAGCTATTTAGAGCTACGTAAAATTTGAAAATCCTACCTGCAGTAAACCAGCGAACTGAATTGGTGGCAGGCGCAACCTATGAAAGTTTCCAGCAGAAACGAAACATGTCGGGGAAAAACGCTTTGTCCTGTTACCCTGCACGAATAAATGGTTAAAGGCAAGTTCCGTGGCGACTCCTCTTTCTCCCGTGGGAGATACCTTGTTGTAATATATATATATATATATATATATATATATATATATATATATATATATATATATATATATATATATATACACACACACAATTCCCCCCCCCCCCCCCCCCCCCCACACACACTCTCACCACAAGGTCGAAGGGTCTGATCACTGCCGGTCTAGTTAACTCCTTACACTTTAAACGTTGTTAAATTCCCCCAAATGGCTTAAGTAAAGATGACACTAAATGGCAGTGCAGCTTTTACGTGTTTCACGGAGCATACCACTTTTTAGGTGTCTTTCTGTCTGCCTCGATGGTGGTTTTTTTTTTTTCTCCAGAAGAGCGCTGTGCATGTTGATTAGACTAGTCATTTACATTGTCCGTTGTAAATTTAGACCTACAAGTCCCAGCATGCCCTTTGCTATTGGCTGATAATCCACGACGGGCTGAAACCAGTCTCGTGATACGGAGCCAGTTGACAGCTTTGATAACAGACAATTGTCCACGTGGTGGCCGCTGCTTTTGACACTAGGCCACCATTAAAACAAGAGTCCATGTTATCATCAGTTAGTTATCAAATGCAGTGGTCTCATCTTGCCAGCGAACCGCCCTCATGGCATGGGCCTGGTGACTCCTATGCTAATATTACCAGTCAATAATCCATGCCGTGGCCTCTGCCTTGTGCCTAGGTGTCAGTTTTCAGCTGTGGTATTATTAGCAGTCAATCTACGCCATAGCCACTGCCTAGCGTCGGTTCAACACATATTAAATTACAAATGCTATCAGTGTCACATTTGCGAAAGTTAAAACTATTGGCATTGTAAATGACAAAGATATTAATTTCGCAATTTTCAAAACAAACACATAAATAAAATATTTGTCTTTTTCAATACCAATAGCTCAAACTTTCCTAATGCGAGACCTATTGCATTGCAAATGCTTGTTGTATATGGGAATGATTATAGATTCACCCCAAGTATGTGGTGTGCTTTCCTCGACTGCCGCATTAAACACCTTGGTCAAGACGGGGCCCCCTAGTTTAGTATCGGCCTTATAAAGGTCGACTGGCACCCCGTCCGGACCTGGGGCTTTCCCGCCCTTACTATGTCTAATAGCAAGCTCAACCTCTGGGACAGTTATGCATAATTGAATAATAGGCCACTGTTTGGACGCCATGGTCGGTAAAATGCCCTCTCCTTCCGGGTCGAAAATACTTGTATAGTGTGAGACCCAACACTCCTCACTAACTAAAGCAGTGAGGCATGGCATATTATCGCTTTTAAGGAAAGGGCAGTTAACAGTGTCCCAGAGAAGTTTACTGTCTGAGAGTTCAACGGCCCTGGTCGGCGTATCTCACGCTTCCTCTTGCAATTCACGCTTCCTACGTTTTATCTACCCCTTATAGGCAGCTCTCAAATTTTTAATAATCAGCCTGTCTCTGGGCCTAATGACTAATGCCTTTTTTAACTTGCGTAATGACTCCGAACAAGCAGAGTCAAACCATCCGGTCCTCTGTTTCATATTGCTGGACTTAGTTATGGTCATGATGTTAACAACCTGGGCATTAATCCGACTAAAACTTATCAAAATGTCCCTTGAATCAGTATTAATGGCCAGGCAAATGCTAAGGTCTGGTAGGCAAGCTACCACGATCCTAGTCAGAAGATTTTCCGAGTTATCTCCCCTCCATTTAATCCTGTGGCCATTAGATCTAGTTGGGGCAATATCAGTAACCACAGGTTTAGCGGCCAATACTTTATTACCCCAAATAGTTATTACCATGGTGACACAATTATGGTCACTCATCGCAAAGTCCAGGATGACAGGACTATCACAGCACCTGCTAATGTTGCCCGAGATCAGCACATGATCTATAACTGTTGTAGCATTCCTCCCGGTGAATGTAGGGACAATGTTACCCTCAGTCCTTCGCGGCTTGTAAAGCAACTAGATCATGTTTTGCTAAGACCCAGTTCAGTGATTCCCCATATGCACTGTGGGCAAAATGCAAACAGCCATCACCATTCTCGTCATTAAAGCCACATACCCTGTTAAGACAATGGGCACATATGGGCATTAACCCCCCCCCCCCCAGATGAGTACAAAGTTAACCCGGTTAACTCGGCAACTCTTTTCCATGGCCTTTTCCAATTCAATGACTGCATTCGGCGTTATTAATCCGGCAAATTATTATAATAATTAATCAATAAAACATTGCAGCCATTCTTATGACTTAGCGACAATAGTTGGGATTGCCAACCAATCTTCTCATAAAGAATAACTTGCACAGGAAGATCAATGGATAACCGGATCAGGAGACCACCTTTAGCTCTGCCCATGGTAGAACCTTGGGCTGGTGACTTGAACGAGACAAATCCTTCATAACTTATGTCCTCCACACTCCATGTCTCTTGGAGGCATAGAATGTCAAAGCCTTCCACAATGTCTCCCCATCCCAAGAGGTCTTTTTTATTATTCCAACCTGCGATGGTCTAGGAAGCTAGTGTATACCCTCTCTGTCCATTCGTCTGTCCCAGTTCGAGGGTTCTTGTCCTATCACTAGATACATCTTCTCTAAGCCCAGTGTTCACAAAATTGGTATTTAGGCCATTGTTCTCTATCACAGGGGATACTTGAATGGAGACCGAAATATCATTTCCAGGCGCCCTGAGCCTAAAATAGTCACCTTGCTCGCCCATGTTAGTGTCCTCCTTCATACCTGGATCAACACTACCTTCGTTATCCCCTATCCCCAGTGGTATTGGCACTATCTGGCTGGATGTTTCCATCTGTTCAAAAGGCGTACTTTCCACCCCTTCCTGGTCACATAGCGGCACCAATTTATAGTCGAGACCCAGTCAGTCTACCGCCTCAAGACAATTAAAGCGGTTGTAACTAAGGAACATGTTTGGTATAAACATAGGATCTGGTCTATTCTGGGATAAATGATCCGGTCTATTCCACATTCTCCTATATCCACCCCTCCTCTCTATTCTTATTCAATCCATAGGATTGAGGTGTCAACAGCTTCATAGAAATCTTCGTCCCACCGGAGGAAGGACAGGGGGGGGGGGGGGGGGGAGATGACTGCATGTTCATATTGAAATTTACCCCTCCTGAGCGTGTAGGTCAGTGCTATTTGGGTAGAGTGCTTCATATGTATGGATTTGGGCAAGACAGCCTGGGTTGAGGTAACCTCTTTTTGATTTCACACAAGCGTTTTAAACTGGGAGCGGACAGGGAGCCTAGGCGCCAATGTGTGGACCAGAGGCACATAGGGAGGGCACAAGCCCCAGGGAGACACACTCTCCCTTAATTACTGTAGGGTTTTGTTTCCCAGGAATGTGTCCACACATGCTGGGTGTCGCCCTGAGCTGCAGCGGGACAAGGCTCCACTGTTTGCAGGCTCCAGCTGCGTGCACTCCACTCCTTTCAACGGGCGAGAGAGACACGATGCACGGAGCCAATGTAACTCGCCACAGTATGGTCCTTTAGCGGACAAAAGACGGCAACGCGATACAGATGAGCCCAGTCTTGTAAAGAGCCCTATAGCGGTCCCGCAACTGAAAGGGGATCTAAAAGTGAAAAACGCCTACAAGTGGCATGTTAGTTCATACACAGTACAGTCACAAAAAGCATTAAAGTTACAAACACTAACTCGAACTGCCTGAGAGAACCAGAGAAGCCAAAAGGAGCGCTTAACTGGCTGTTTAGCAACGTAGAAAGTACAAGCAGCAACAGAGGACTATTTGGGACCACATTGAGACATTAAAAAAAACTTACATTGTTTGTTTTCCCTGATGTTCACTGGAAAAGTAGTTTAGAAATTTTAAAATGGCTGCTGTTTAAAAATGATGTATATTAAAGGGAAGTAAGAAAGCCTAATCCTCACCTGACAGAATGTAAAATAAATGTGACGTTGAGTGCTTTCTCACTCTTGGTAGAGCTTTGTTCCAATGCGTCATCCATTGAGTTCCGGGTGCACTACTTCTCGCAAAAGCTCATTCCTTATGATGGGCTGGGGGCACCCAATGGAGATGACGGCATGACTTCAGAGCTTTGCTGCATGGCTAGAAACGGCAGGCGATTATCACATGTAGTGCCCATCTATCTGTTTATTACTCGTCTAACTTCTGGCCTTTGCTATGCCCACAACATGATGAAAAACTTCCGTTGCTGAGCCGGCAAGCGCCTACTCTGATCTTGCATCTACTTGAGAGTCCCTCCATGGTAGCTCTCCAGATGGTGCCGTTCACCTCAGCTATTCACAATGGCTGCTGAATTCTTACAAGTCTCTGGGTTGGAGCCCCTTGTTAGTCTGGACCCCTTGGCCATCGACTTTTGCCTTGGGATGCCTCCACCTCCTCACGTTGCCAGTGCGACCAATGGAGAACAGTGTGCTGATGTTTACACCACCAACAAAGGAGGTGGGAAGGCTGGCTATTTCTTAATGTGATGGTCGCTATTCTCAACTACCAACACTGGCTGATAGGTTTTTATCCTCTTGGTGGAAAACTTTACCTTGGAGCATTCTTGCCTCTTTGAGTCCCTGGAACTTACTAGATTTTCAGCATTCTGCAAATTGGCTATACGCTCTCTTTAATAATTAAAACTGGTTACTTTGAACTGTCCCTCCATAGTGGCATTTCTAAATCTCCTTCAAGTCCTATGCAGTACTCAGATCTAACATTGCTGATAGCACAGAGCGACCGGGTTGCATGGTCACGGTCTATATGCTTTTTGACCAATTCAAATTGGAAAAACAATTATACACCTCTAGTCCCAGACTAAGGAACACACTCTACTGCCAACTTAGAAACCGCTCTAACCATTTCACAGCCATATCTGCTCTAACCTATTGTGCAAACCCTTTCTTGGTGCAGGGTTCGTCAAGATGGCTGACTATAAAATGAAAGGCTATAAAGGCAGCAAAGATACCAAAGAACATAAAGCAGGTCAGAACCGCACCAAGACAGATCGTCTCTAGACTTTCCTATAAAAGGAAAACAAGACGGCACTAACATGACATCATTTTACAACAGTTTAACTCTCTACATGATCTGTCGTAAAGCACAAAATCCAACACAGAATTTTTACAATCAGAAATATCTGGTCTGCGACAAGTGTCAAATTCTTGGCCAACAGGCTTGAGGAAGCTGAATTTAGAATTTGGAAACCTGAATGTACTGATTTTATGGCACAGAAGTTTGAATCTCTTGAAAAGGACGTTGCCAAGCTTGAAGATAGAAACAGAAGAGGCAATCTGGGAATGTGTGGCCTACTTGAAAATGTGGAACAGGAAGTCCACTTTTGGGTCGCCTTTCTTGCATCCTGGCTAACACAATCCTTGTGGATATCTTTTGTGAAAGATTTTGAAATTGAAAGAGCACATAGATTTCCATTTGGAAGCTTAAGCTCCCTTTCTACTCAAAGACCAATAATTTTTAGGCTGCTGCGAAACCAAAATACAGAACTTATTTTGGAAAAAATGAGGAAAATAAAATTTCTGGATTGAAAGGGTCATAAGATTGGTAAAACATGTGCCGGTTACTGAGGTACTTATTCTACAATTTTGTAGTCCTAAATGTTTATCATTGCATTGTTAACTATATGCATGGCTGTACTTGCGGTCTACTGCATAGTTGCTGTTTTTTAATTTTCTCTATTTTCTAGGATAACACTCCTCTGTTTTTTAGGTATCCAAACTTCTGATTTAGTACTGCTTTAACTGTGTTTGAAATACAATATAGGTACCACATGCCTTTCGATAAACTACATTATAGAAAATTTTCTTATTTTAGACTCCCACTGTGGTTTCGTTAGATACAAGATGCAGTGATCTCTAAAATATTTTTTTAATTTACCATACTATCTTCAGCATGGCAGGTCTCGGTTCCTGCTGTTCTAGTCCCTGTGTTGCTGAGCACCTTCTTTCTCAGATGACCTGTCGCAGCCTACACTTTTCTCATGTTTCTCTTGGTTTGAGGGGTGACTTGGGTGGTAAGGGTAGAAGCTTTTTCTTGTTCTCTTTTTGTAGTTGCGTACACTTGCTTCACACATTTTCTCCCGTTTTCATTCTCTACTTTGTTTCGCAATTCCAGAACTTTTGCTCTCATTTCAGTTCGTTTTTTGTCACGCAATGCCATTGCATTTCTCTGAACGTGTTTCGGGGGGGCGGGCAAGTACTCTGTCTGACAGTCCCATTTGTGCTAGTCAGCCTTTTATTCCTAGTCGCATAACTCCTTTAGTCTAGTTTATTCCAAAATGATTGCAGCATCACTTAAAATTATATGGTTAAACACCAAGGGTCTCAACCATTTTATCAAATGTAAGAAACTACTAGATTACGGCCACCAACTGAAGGATATTATTCTTCTACAGGAGACCAGAGTGGTAGAGCCAGAAGCCCATAGTATGCAATACTCTGGATCCGAGACATTGTGTGTTCCCCTGCCAAACATAATAAATTAGGGTATTCACATTATACTTGAAGAATGCCAGGAGCACTTCAGAAGTCTCACATGATGACAATGGCAGATAGCTCATATCTAAAATACCAAGGGACGGCATATCCTTTTATGGTACCAATATCTATTCCCAGATTGCTGATGGAACTCATTGCTGA
The DNA here is from genome assembly GCF_964263255.1 of Lissotriton vulgaris. Classification (NCBI taxonomy): domain Eukaryota; kingdom Metazoa; phylum Chordata; class Amphibia; order Caudata; family Salamandridae; genus Lissotriton; species Lissotriton vulgaris. Next base: position 1,112,449,102 of record NC_141694.1, read on the forward strand.
ATTGAACTCATTAAGGAATTAAGGGAACTACCTCCGAACAATCACATAATTCTGGGTGGCGATTTAATCTTCCATATGACTAAACACTAGACAGACTCCTTGCCTGTATACAACAAGTACATCTCACACTCAGAAGAAACAGTTATGTAGAGAGAACCTGTTGGACATCTGGTGTCTCTTAAATCATACAGGAAGTGAATTCACTTTCTACTCTCATCCCCATAATACCATGTCCAGAATTGCATACTTGCTCACCAGTAATCTCGGATCTGTGGCCTCAAACTCTAACAATAAACCAATTGTAATATCTGACCACACCTGCATCACTCTGGACATGTAATTGTCTTCTAAGTGTCCTAAAACTAAGACCTAGAGAATGAATGAAGACATCTTGGAGAACACTGATGCTAAAAGTGTAACTTTTTAAATCTATTAAAAATTTCTTTCTAGATTATAAAAATCCAGAACTCTCTAAAAAAGCTATGTTGGGCGCATTCAAACCCACCATTGGAGGCACTATAGTAAGCCTAATGACAAAAATAGATACATCCATACATAGGAGACTATATACACTAGAATTGAAAATAAACAACTCAAACTTGAAAGATAGATATTTCTGGTCTCAATTATTAGCAATAAGATAAAATCACTTGCATAAGAATTTAACAAGATCCTTTGCAAGAGACTATCTGTCTGGTCTAACAAAACAAAAGCAAAAAATATTTTAGAACGCAATAAGGCAGGTACGTTTCTGGCCTCAATATTGAAGGATACTAAGAACTCTACTAAAATCCCAGCCATTAGAGCTAAACATGGGAACATTCTTGTGGATCTGGACAAAATATTGGACTCAATTTACTTCTATGCTGAACCAAATGGGGAATGTCATACTGGTAGGTGTAAAACCTAGCTTGATGAATTGAGCTTTCCTAGTCTGCCAAGTGATCTACAAGAAAGTGTTGATAATATGATTGAGGAAGAATATAGGTCATGATCCATCAAATTTCTCAGACACAAAAGCCCTGGGTCCCAATGGATTTTCGGCCGCTGCTTACAAGACATTTCATTATGCTTTAGTACCTCACTTAAAATAACTTTTTGATCACGTTGAAACCCCTGGCAGAAGTTCTGGTGAAGTGGCTTTTTTTTTGGAATTTTCGATTTTAAACCGCACAACAGTATAACATTAGGATATTTCAATATGCCCCCAAAAGTTGCACGTGGTGGGAAAACTAGACCCAGTGGTGACAATCCGATTGGGACTCGTGCTGCACTTGCGGCAAAGTCTAGGCAAGATAACAGTAATAACGACCCGGATAACACTCAACTGAGCACCCCAAAAATTCCACAAATGTTCTCCAAGGGAAAAGCACCAACAACAATTAATACTGACCCTCAGAAAGATGGAGGGAGTCAGGGAAAGGACGGTGTATCATTGGTTAATGACCAAGACAAGACGCTAGTAGCTGCGCTTGAACAGCTGATTGTTTCTCCAACAACCTCTTTTGCCATTCCATCTACAGGTGCCCTATCTGTTGACTCTCACGCACCATTAGAAATACAAAAGGACGCCGTTCTCAATGGTAATGATGAAGGGGCCACGGAATTGGACCCACCCCTATTTGAAGGGGTAGAAGGGGAAGGCGATGCTGATCCCACTGGCAGTAAAGATAGCAAATTTTATTCTTTATCAGAACATTCTGAGGGGTCCGACCTGGAAGAGGATCTGGATGAGGAGATTGAAAATGTGAGCAAGGAGAACGCAAGTAAGGAAGCACATGCTAGTGCTACAGATGAAATGCGTACAACTAGATCTTGGAGCGAGGAAACCTCCGAAGGAGATCCAACCGTCATAGACCAAGAAATAGAGCTGGATCTAGCAGACTCTATTCAACAAACCACCTCTAGTCCGGGACCGCCAAATCAAATGCCCATTGATATTATACTGAAAGCTATATCGGAGCAACGACAAGAGGCAAAAGCGAGCACTTGAAAACGCATAATGCATGCAAAAAACTGCAGAACACGGTACGACGCTTAGTGAAATCATGTAATGATTTCACAGATAGGATGGCAGAAGCGGAGGGACGTATATCCTCATAAGAGGATCAAGTAACACACATTAAAACCAGCCTTGACGACTCAAAAGGGCTGAAAGAAGACGTGAACTCCAAACTGGTTGATTTAGAGAATAGACTCCGTCGTAATAACCTACGAGTTCTGGGTGTTCCAGAAGGAAGCGAGGGGCATGATGTACGACAATTCATTGTTGAACTCTTTGAAGAAGCCTTTCCTGAAGTCAAAGAGTGGATTTGGTCTTTGGAGATCCAGAGGGCACACCGGTTCCCCTTTCGCAAACAAACGGCACGGAACACCCTAACACGTCAATATCCTCGAGCCATCTTGATATCTGTGAATAACTTTTTGGCAAGACCGAAAGTGTATGATCTGGCTAGGCCGGATAAGAAGCGCTCCGGGAAGGGTATAGAATTTTTTGTACGCCCTGATTATTGTCATTCTACTGTAGAAAACCGTTGGAGAATGCGTCAAATGATTGAACCATTCCAGAAAAAGGGTGCGCAAGCCTTTTTGCTCCAACCATCCACGCTTAAAATTGTGTATAAAGGTCAAAATAGATTCTTTACCGCTGAAGCTTTAGCAAAGGCCTATCTGAATACACTAGAGTGAGAAGTAAGATTTGAAGATTAGTAGATCAAATGTATAGTACGGTACAGACTCACTCTATCTAATGTTTGGACTTTTTGGTCACGCCCAAACATCTGTGGCGCTCTCACATACATCACCGGGGCAATAGGCCCCTTTGCCTTAATGTTGGGGAAGGGTCACGGGGGGAGGGTAGCTGTGTTGGGGGAGGGGCTTGGGGGGGTGGGTTGTTCACGGGGGGTGCGCTTGGGGGAAAAAGGGGGAAAAAACTCAGTCAAAGTCATGGAATACTATGCTGAAATGAATAGCTTTTTTGATGTTGCTGGAACGGTACAATGTTATAAATTAATATCTGCAATGAACTTCTATTTTCTTCATGGCAAATTCTAATTTTCGAATATGTTCTTTTAATGTATGTGGTCTAAATTATGTGCAAAAGCGTAAACGTGTGATGCATGAAATTCGGTTAATACAACCTGATATAATATGTATTCAAGAGACGCATATACCATGGGCGAAAAGACAAGTATTAACAGATCTTGGATATATTGTGCTGGCTGTCTCACAACAATCAACCACGAATAGAGGGGTGGCTATCTTAGGTCAACGCTCTGTAATCACGACGGGGAAGGTTAAAGTAGATAGTGTAGGACGTTGGGCTATTGTGGAATGTGTAATTGGCAATGTTGTGACAACGATCTGTACAGTATATGGATCCAATGTGGACGACATTGCAGTTATAGAATATTTAAATGTCGAATTAGCCCGATGGAGTACTCCACTAATTGTACTGGGTGATTTCAATATCCATGGGGAACTGAATACATGGGATCCAAACTTTTCTAGATATCTAGGTAGGAAGCCCAAGGTTTTTGAGGCACTACGTCAACTATTATCCCATCATGGGTTGATTGATGGATGGCCTGTGACCCATTTGAATGATCCTGGATAGTATTTCTTCACCACATAAGAAATTCGTCCGAATAGACTATATATTCATACCTAGGTATATGGCACAAGGATCCAATATGTCTGTTAAACCACGCATCACCTCTGATCATGCCCCAATTGTTATGGAGTTACCTATACCTAACACACATAGAATACAAAGATCCTTCACTTTCAATAAGAAATTGTTATTAGATGAAACATATGTGAAGCAAATTATGGATTGGGCTCAGCAATTCCTAGATCATAACAGAGCCTCTACATCGTATGCAATGGTGTGGGATTGCTTTAAGGCAGGTTTACGCGGTGAAACTTCTAGCTATAGCTGGAATGTACAAAAGAAAAGGAAAAATATAATGATAGAATTAATACGAGATTTAGCTAATGCAGAGCATGATTTAATCCGCGACATTAGATTACAACGTAATAGTGAAATATCCCAAAATGAAGTCGCGAAACGTAAAGCGAAGATAAACGGAATTTGGAGTCAGGATATAGCATTACAATATAAGGCGTTTCGCACAGAAAGATATGAATATGGGGAAAATATAGGTAGATGTTTAGCACAGAGAATGCGCGGAAGACAGAATATGCAGCGCATAAATTCCATAGAAAATAATCAGGGAATACGTGTAGAATCACCAGAGGGGATACTACAAGTGTTTTATGAATACTATACAAATCTCTACACCCAAGAAGATCTCTTGCCTGACTTACTTAACCAATACATAGATAATCTGGAGTTGTCCCATTTAAATTCAGCACAGCAGGAACAATTAGAGCTGCCTATTACAATTGAAGAACTTGAGACTTCACTGAAAGAATTAGCCCTCGGGAAGGCCTCTGGTCCTGATAAACTGCCATTAGAAATTTACAAAATATTATTCCCTATAATTAAAACAGACATGCTTGCAACCTTTTTAGAAGCTCAAAAGGGCCATCCTCCACCATCATGGGAAGATGCTAGCATAGTTATATTTCATAAAAAAGACAAACCTTCTCATTTACCTGGCTCGTACCGCCCCATCTCCCTTATAAATGCGGACGCAAAAGTATATTCTAAAATCTTTGCTAATCGATTGAGTCAAATTGTTCCAACTTTAGTTTCTCAACAACAACGCGGCTTTCTTCCAGAACGTGGTACTATTAACCATATACACCGGGTAATTGCAACACTAGACTATGCTACTGCACAACATAAAGACGTTGGATTGGTGCTTTTAGATGCTGAAAAAGCATTTGACCGTGTGTCATGGGCATTTTTGTGGGCAGTTATGGGGAAAATGGGATTTGGTTTACGACTTATATCTTCGTTACAAATTATGTACAGGCACCCGAGGGCCAAGATTTGTATATCTGGACAAGAATCCATGGCAGTTGATATCACGCGGGGCACACGACAGGGTTGTCCCTGTTCACCCTTAATATTTGCTATCTATATAGAACCCTTGTTAAAAGCATTAATGTCATCTCAACAAATTCAATCCATGGCTCTACCAGGAGGCGACATAAAGGTGTTAGCTTATGCTGACGATATTGCAGTGGTAACCTCTGATCCGGAATCTGCACTAATTGAAATAGAAAATTTGACAGTCATGTTCGGCAATGTATCCGGATACAAACTTAATAGCCAAAAAACCCAGGTCATATGCTCACCAGGCCTATGTATTAATGACAGCAGGGTTACTATAGAGGCTAAATACTTGGGTATTAAAATTAGACTCGTGCCACAACAGTTAGTCTCGTCAAATTGGGCAGATATATTAGTGTCAGTAAAAAATCAACTTGACAAAATAGAATGCCTGCATTTATCGTTAGTAGGGAGACGCAATGTCTCAAAAATGACTATTCTTCCGAAAGTTTTATATTATTTCCGAGCAATACCACTGGAAATACCCACATTAGAACTGAAAAAATTGCAATCTATAACTGATCGATTTTTATGGAGTGGAAAAGCAACACGGAGAGCATCTAAATTTATGACTTTACCAATCTTAAGGGGGGGCTGGGGAGTCCCAAACTCCGCACTTTATTATTTGGCATGCCTTATACAAAACGTTAAATATTTTTCAATTGGCGGAACTCCACCCTCATGTGAAAGCCCTGATATTTTCTCTCTTCTATTAGGTCCACAATCTCGTCAAATGCTACTTCGTTTTACAGAACCTAGCTATTAAAAAAGAACTAGATTCAAACTAATATTGTCTGCTTTCAAAGGATGGCGTTCTATTCGGAAGCTCATCTCACTGGGTCGTATTAACTTTTATACTCTGTGCAATTCTATAGAACTTCTCCCGGTAATATTCAGGGATCGCACTATGGGCATCTGGCGGGAGAAGGGTATAATAGCTATTGGCGACATGGTTAAAAACGGTAGTATTGCTTCATTTCAGGAGTTAAGAGACCAATTTAGCCTGTCGAAACATGACTTTCAGTATTTGCAAATAAGGAATTTTTTCCATACACACCCACATATTGTACCATTATGCTCCAATGAGTTTATTGAAATATTAAAAAAACCAACACGCATAGGGACTATTTACAACTATCTGTTAAACTTACATCAGGACGATATGGACCAACAGGCATCAATATGGTGTACGAGACTAGGCACATCAGCAGTACCATTTCAAGAATCAATATTTATTGCTGATAAAATTATTCTTTCTGCCAATTTATATTCTCAACATTATAAAACCTTATTTAATCTTTATCACACACCACTTAAAATGTTAAGATGGAGTAATACATATAACGGGAAATGTTATAGGTGTCAATGTGATTTGGCAGATATTATACATATATTCTCAGACTACCGTATATTAAAACCTTTTTTTAATTCTATAGAATTCTTTTTAGCACATATTACTAAATGCGATGTAAAAATCTCTAGAGAGATTATTATTTTTGGTTTATAGAATGATAATGAATTGTTTATAGGTTATCAAGAGAATAGATAGGTTATATTCATGGCCATGGCTGTAGCTCGCCTTTGTATATCATCAATGTGGTTAAAACCTGAGGCACCTACATATGAAATGTGGCGAGCAAAATTTTATAATATCTTTAACTTGGAGTTTTTAACCTTTATCGCATTAAATCAATTGGGAAAAAGAGAAGAGGGTACAAAATTTGGCAGACTTTAATAGATTATTTGGATCATTAGTGATTATTATTTGTTATTTAATATTATGAAGATGTTGCTTAGATTGTATATATTTGATGTCAAGACCACTTCGTGATTCTCTATTACTATGTATGTTGAATATTTGCTTTTTTTGTATACATGACTTTGAACTGAATCAATAAAAAAAAAAAAAAAAGAAACCTCTGGCAAACTCACAGGCACAGCTTCGGAAGCACGCATTATTGATCCTCAAAGACACTAAAGACCCTTTAGAACATAACAATTATGGACTGATCTCTACCTAATGCAAATTATAAAATGTATGCTAAAGTACTGGCTCTACGCATGGAAAGAATTCCCCCTATTACTGATTCACTGCACTCAAACTGGCTTTCTGAAGAGGAGACTGGCAGCCGACAACATACACACCTTCTGTCATGTTATTTAAAAGACAAGGCTGTCACTGTCTCCCACCATGGCCTTGGAAGCGGAGAAGGCCTTTGGCAAAGTTTCTTTCTCTTTCCTCCACCCAGTATTAAACAAATATGAAGTAGGCGAGAGATTTATTTGTACTTTTTCAAGGGACCAGACCAGGTTGCCCCTTGTCGCCTTTGTTTCTTCTCACTATGGACCCCCCCCAAAATCTATTAGAAACAACACTGCTTGGAAAATAATTCCTTTTCCAGTGATGAAAGAAAATGTGCGGCCTATGTAGGTGATATGCTTACTTTCTCTAGTGATTCAGATGTGGCTATACCAGAGATCCTTAAAACTATGACTAAATACACTGGAGCATCAGGTTATTCACTAAATAAAGGAAAAAACCATATCCTTCTCTTTAAATTTGCTTTGCTTTTTGAACAAAGCTCAGTAAGTTAATTTTCAATGTCAACCCTCAACTCTCATATATCAAGGTACTGCATTTAAAAAGACAATGGATGACACAAGGTAGCATATTGAAACCTTACTACTGATGAAGGTAAAAAAAAAATACTGGTGTGGTCACCAATGTTTTTTAGTTGGTGGGGACAAATAGAAACAGTTGACGGTGGTTCCTCAAATTAACTTTATTATGGGCATGTTTCCTCTGAAACTTTAAGATTCCATAAATCTGTAAACGATCTAATCCCAGCCTTTCTACAGAAAGATAAGAGCCACAATATATCAGCGGAACCTATGCATTAATAAGTTTAAAGGCGGTTTGGGCCTAACAATCATTCTCCACTATCGATCAGCTTTCTTAGTGAGATCGGTCCTCTGGTGGATAAACTTGAGCTCTCCTTGCCTTCCGTTGTGGGTAGATATTGAAAGTGGTGACTTGGTTAAACCCCTTTCCTTGTTAAATATGTCTACTATAAAACTCCTGAAAGTTACTCATTTGGTCCAGATCATTAGGAATACCCCAGTGGCCATTTGGTCTCTGAATAAATATTTCACTACTAAGGTGCAAAACTCTGAATCTGCCTCACTCTGGCTTCAGGTATCACAAACTCAAAATGCTTTTCCAGAAGGACTGGGCTGAACTTGGCATTCTTATTATCAAATACCTTGGATCTTCTGCTAACCTGATTGCCTTTGCAATGTTAGAGATTTAACCGTCACCCATAGGAATTCTACAATTCCTTGAAGCTGAAGGTTGTTCTTAGAAATATGAAGCACTGTCACCCATCTAACTGCCTTAAATTCCTAGAAACCCTGATAAACAAATCTCACACTGCTTCTCTGGTTTACAAGTTTATAGATGCACAACAACAAATCAATAAACATATTCAAAGAAAATGGGCGATTATTTTACTCATCATTTACCTGCACTTCCACATCCTACTGGGAAACAATATGGGATTCCCTGCTGTCAGAACTTCTCACCTATTCTTTATTCATGTAAATACTGGACAATTCATAGGTCCTTTTGGATTCCTGCAAGACTTTACAAGCTTGGTCTGTTGGACTGCAAACTCTGATGGCACTGTGGTGACCTCCCAGGCGACTTAAACCACTTATTGTTTTACTGCAAACATATCACATCTTTTAAAAAGATTGAATATATCTTAAAGAACATCTTTATTATGAGTCTTAATCCAAATCATATGATAGTTGTTGCCCTTGGTGCACATTGTGCACCTCGACAGTTGGGAACTTTACCTTTTAGACCTATTGATTACAATACGGATCAAGATTATTTTGGTAAGTGGGAAATACCACTATAATGTATCATATCATGCTTAGTGGGCTTGGATATGCTTTGATTGAAGTGCTTACAAAATGATCCATAATCGTACCTTCTGTACCAAATTTTCCCGGCTACTATTATTGACTCTAGACCTGTGCTTACAAAAAGATACCACCTTAGACTTTCCCTTGCCCATGTGTTTTGCCCCATATGTTGTACCAGTCCTTCCATTTGGAGTGTCCAACTCATATTTTATCTCTTCCCCTTCCTCCTCCTTCTCTTTGCTCCTAATTATTTCTCCTTCTCTCCTTTTCATTATTCCATACATGTCTCCTTTGTACAGTTGAAAATCTCTTGTTTTCTTCTGTGCATGTTGACTTTGTTTCTTCTCACAATTGCTTTTGTTTCCACATAAGCATTTACTCTTCTGATACATGTTTCTTCACTTTGCTTGTTGTGTTATAAGAATGTCATATGCCGATACTTTCTTGATATCTCCAATAATGTAAAATTTTTTGGGAAAAAGGCTCATTCTACAGTAGTGATTTCAGGGAGCCCATTTAATCACTGTTTGATATTGGAGGTTTCTATTGCTCTGATTGTTTTGATAATTAAAATTCTAATTTTATTTGTGCTGGAGAAACTATTCTAGGGACTTTGAAGAAAGCCGTATAAAAAACTTTATAATGGGCAATTTCGAAAGACTTCCATGAGCAGTCCCTGAAAGTTTCTGCACTGTAGGACAGAGTTGGAACAGATTTGGCTTTTTTATTTGACAATAGATTGTTTATACGTTTTGGTGGTCCAGCATCTGCTGGTGTTTCGAACTCATTGGGTTGTGGAAATTTTTAAAAGCAACAAGAGAAGCGGTAACGGAGGCATCCAAGGAAGTTGAGAAATTTTAAGATATTAAGATTTAAAATATGGAAAATGTTAATGTTTTAATGGTTTTAAATGTGTATAGAATGTTAAAATGAACTATGATGTAAAATTTTCTATTGCTAATTGGATCCATGGCCTTGTGTATGGTTTATAGATAGGCTTTCCTGTTTTCAGTTTCTATTTTTGGTAAATTCTGGTGGAGTTTTTTCAGTTTTTTCAATACTTAACAAAAACAGTGGTTATCAGGGGTTACACATTTTTGAACCATTAAAAACAATAGAAACAGTGTTTTTCCGGTGTTTATGGAATTGTAATTTAATTGTAATTATTGCTTGCCTTCCGCACTGATAGCGCATGTGTATAGATAGTGTGTGCATAGGGTATATGAGGTCCAAATACATTTTTACTGCACCAGAATGGACTACATTGTCAGTAGCATTCTTCATTTTCTCTGAAGATTGTAAGGATGCTTTCAGCATACCATCTAGCGAGTGTCAAGGCTCTCTTTCGGGGAAGCACTTCACCTTAGGTATCGATTTTGAGAGGCCATCATACAACTTTTTCATATACGTAGCTGAATTGCTGCAAAAACAAACACTATCACTCCAATCTTTATTGAACTTGGTAGGAACTCTTTTTCAGCAGCATTCCATGTGACACTGCGTTCCATGTTTGCTAAACATCTGATGGCATGTTTTCACCACTATCTCAGATGCTTGGTGACAAAATTCTTTTCACATACACCTGTCACTACATCTTGCATTGAATGTTTAAAGCCTGGGGTATTTGGCAATTCACTTACAATCAATACTGGCTCACTAGAAAAGGGGGCTGATGTATCAAAGGATTTCACCTATTCTCTGTCTGTGGGCAAATTTGATGATACACATTAGGATAGATTCTTATGAAACCAGTCATTTTACCTATCACTGAAATCAAATGTCTCCAATATCAAATATGATTTTGTTATTTCCTGATTCTTTACAGTTTATAAAATAACTAAGACCTAAAACATGATTCTAAACACTGCATCTTTAGACCAAAGACCACACAACTGAAAAAAGCAGAAGGAAGAAGAGACAATGTTTTAGTGCCATCCCTAAACAACAACACTCAAGCAGAGTAATGTTAGCCCAGTCTTTCTTGATGCTACCTTGTATAAAAAAGTTACATTGTATTGGCCCCTTCAGGAAAAAATAAAAATGACTTTTTCACTCATCTTTTCCATTCTTTGAATGGCACCCAGTTTGTGGTCGTAAAGGTGTTTTTTCAGTGTTTATAGGTTTACACCGGTGGTGGCTATTTTCCTTTCAGTGGGGTTTTATCAGTTATTATAGGTTTAAACCTAAAACCAGATAGCCTATAGACTATTGTCTAAATAAACTTTGTTTTTACTACTACTACTTACTACATTGGGTTGTGGCTTTCATCCACACAGTTCACACAGTTTATTCTTTCAGGTCAATTTGCCTCCTTTTAGACTTTTTATGCCTATCCATTAGGATTGCGCAATGGGTTAGGGTAGCGTGCCGAAGCAGTCCATCATCCAAATTAACTTCATTGCTTTCTTGATCCACTCACCAAACTTTCTTGCATTAGATCATGGTCCCCTCATTGATTCTAGCTTTAGCCAGATTATACTGAACAATATTTACACAATTATTTAAGGATAATAAGTACTGTGGAAAGTGTCATGGTGTTCGCTGCAGTAAAACGTGTCCAGTTATGTACTTTGTGCTTTATATGTCAAGAGTGGGTGTCTTGTAGGCTAGTGGTAAAGTAACTTGGTTGAAGAGTGGAAAGGAGTTCTCTGAGGGCAAAGGGAAATCTGGTCACCAGTTGGGACTTTTTTTCTAATTTTAAAGTGAACGTTGTGTTCTGGTCTGTCAGACAAGGATATAGGGTGCAAGTGCATGATTACTGTAGGCACAGTTAATATAGATGTTATTAGGATGAGAAACTGAAATGCAAAATATTTATCTCCAAATGAATTCTTCTGTTGTGAAGCCTTTTAGGTTTTTCACATAGGCTTTTCCCAACAAGAGACCAGCCTGCTGAATGTGATTTAAAAGGTCAGTTGCACTTTTGCTTTTTTTATACTGACCTATGTTTATCTGTTTTCAAATGACCCATGAATGACTATTTTATAGTTTTATGCATTACTTATCGACACTTGGTTGTTTTCTCCTAATGTGCATGTGAGGCTGCTGATGAATAGTCATCGGATAAATGCTTTCTTTTCCACTCTTGCACGCATCACGAGCAAATCGATAGGTCTACAAAGGCTGGAAACTTGTCATGGTACTAGAGTGTGATTGAATAGAGAATTAGCAGAAACGAAATAAAATGAACTAATTGTTGTGGCCCCGTACATTATCCGTTTACTATAGAGCTATTGTCTTACTATATAGGTATAGCACATTGCTTTGAATCTTGGTGAAAGATGTAATTTCTTTGATCCAAATCCATGCATTAACATATTTGAATGCCAATACCACCGAAAGACCCAGAAATTCAAGCATTTTTCACGTTTTCCTAGCTCTGCTAGACTTTTTCCCACGTTGGCAGAACCCCTGCTAGCATCCCTCCATTCTAATGTTTGCATTGAGGCACTCTAGATCTTTTTTCACAGATAATCTGCAATACTCCAGTCACACACCATGGATGGGCTTACCACCCTATTGCCACACACTCTCAACCTTTACTTTATTTCTACCTTGCCTCTCTTTACTGCTTCATTCTTTCATCTCACTTGTTTCTCTTTCTACTGCACCTTTCTCACATCTCTACCTTGCATGTCTTTCACCAATTTTCGACCTCTTCTTTCTACCCCTTTTTTGCTAAACTGCCACCTTCACTTATGCTCTGCCTCCACTTCCAACATCCCCCCTCCCCCCAACCCTTGCTAGTTGGTCAGCCACCACTAACTCCAGCCCCCGCATCTCCATTTAGCCTGTCTGGGGCTGCCTCCACTCCTCTGGTCCTGATGGATACTCTTGCCGTGGATTCCTCAACTTTTCCATTCCACCTCCTCACCCCAGGTATCAGACTGGATCCGGAATCTCTTTAGCAATTTGTACTGCATGTCATCGAACTCCGCATTTGCTTTTTCCCCCTTCAAGAAGTGAACATGCAGAGCCTTATAAAAGTGCCATTCCTGCGTGCTGGTGTCGGTTCCTTTTGTTCTGTATGCTTTGACCATCATCTGGGGCTCCTCTCATGGACTTTGTCAGTACTTTACTGACTCTCAAAAGTGTGTGACAGTATGCAAGTGATGTTTCCCCTGAACACTACAGGCTTCTATTTGTGCAGCTTCTACAGGAAGCAGTTGTCCGCTACAGACCCACAGGATATTTGTCTTTAGTGTCTCGGATAGAATCATGATTCAGATTTATGCGAAAAATACTCAGATTCACCTGAAAGACTTGAAGGAGTGGGAGGCAAATATGTACATCACAACCACAATAAACAGCCCTGCTCCAAATTGCGGACCCGTTCCTGGTCCGGATCACCGTCCTGGAGTAAATCAAAGAAAAAGTCAAAGAACAAATCATCTCATAAATGCCAGAATCTAGACTAGACTCTGTCTGCTATTCCTCCACCTGGTAGAAATCTTGCAGTCTGCACTTTAAGGGCTCCACTCTGTACCAGTTCGATTTTAACTTTATTACACAGCTGAAGCTTTTGCGCCTCAAATTTCTCACATATTCTCTTGTTCCTCCCCAGGTAGGACCTTTGAAGAGGCAATGCCTTATCTCATCCTGATGATTTGGCTCCCTCAGGGCTGCCCATTAGTCTCGGAGCCCTCCAGTTTCTCTTCCACCAGCAAGTCCTGCCCTTGTAACAACTGACCCCATTAGACTGCTCCTGAGCCACAACTTCGCTCTTTTGCCAAAGGCACTGCACGTTCTGGGTGGCCCTGATGCTGATTTACAGATTCAGAACAGAGTTTGGCTAGATCTCTGCCAATGTTTCTCTATAAAGTTTATGAAGCACAGCCAGTTGTGCTGGAGGACTCTCCAACCATGACTTTACCTCGGTGCTAGTATCTTCAGCCCCATGAGGCCTTTTGTGGTTCAGACTCAGATGCCATACAGTATTCTCAGAATGTTTCATATGATGGTGGTTGATGAAAAGGCAATTGGTTGCCCTTTCACTATATTGATAACTACGTTTGGATCTCCAAAGTATTAGTTGGGTTATCCCTTGTCAGACAATAAACTGACCTCACCTTTGAGGACCCCATCGAGAAAAGTGCTTTCTTTGCTGTCATGATATCGAGGACCGAGGAGGTGTTGGAACTGCAGTTGCCAACAGTAGAAACCAAGGATAATCTGCTTACTAAAATTCTGCACTGCAACTTTAGAGCCTTTAATACCCTTTATCGAAGCCCTGATAGAAACTCTGGCTGTGAGCGAAGCCCTGCTCAATGCTGCTGGTTTATTGCCCCAGAGCCAGGACCTGCTCAGGTGACATAGGCTTCTTGGACTCTGCAGCCAACACTGCAAAGGGTTATAATGAAGGTTTTGGCCTTTAAAGTGAATGCCAGTGTATTTCCTAATGCTCCACCTGATAATGTAAGTGCATTATGCATTATTGTGCTTGGCAAGCGGGTGTTCTCCTATGTCAGTTTGCTGTTATGACTGTTAAATGCAGTGTCTGAGTAAATACACCCCAGCACTGCAACATTGGAAGTTAGATTTTGTCTGCCCTTCGAAAGGAATTCTCAAATATCTTTCTGGCAACAGTTGATGACAGACAGGACAAGGCCAAATATTCAGATAATTACCTGGGATTATTCAGGTTGGATCCTACAGATTGTGTAGTTGTGCCTTTGGTAGTGGTGTGCTGATTCATTTTATGAATAGATGGGTGCCAACAATTTTTCTGGGTCTCTGCAGGCATCCCTTATGATGGGCCTTTTGACAGCTCTAGGCTTTATAGAGACCAGGCGGAGCCATTGTTTGAGCAGTTTAAGGGCAGCCAGGCTACAGCTTGGTTTTGTGTGTTCGTCCTGGTCTGCTTGCTTCCTAATCCAATACTGGAAATTCAGGGGCTACTCCCAGAACCTGGCTTATCACTATAGGTAAACATTTCATCCTGTGCAGCAGCTGTCAAGCACCCCATCCATCCTTTAGAAGGGGGAAAGAGTGAGAACTGGTTGTTGAAGTCTGACCTATTAGTCAGTTGCAGACCACCTGCAGAAGCCCTTGTTACTCCGGTCTTGTCCGGGGTTTTTCACTGACCAGCCAAAATCTCACCTTCTGGCAGTGCAAAGGGTTACCTTTATGGAGGCTGTTCTGGATTCTGAGACACTCAAACTTTTTCTGCTCCTCCCCATCCCCCCCAGCTAGCATGGGAAATTCAGGATATGATTTTTGAGCTTTGTGTTCAAGCTGGACGGATCTTGAGTTTGTTAGTCTTCTAATCTTGTGCATCCTCCTGGTGCCTCATATCATTTGGCACATGTGAGCTCTACACTGGAACCAGTGTCATATGACGTAACCTGGGGCCTTCCATTGTTGATAAAAGATTCCACTCTTTCTTGTGGTGTGGTGTGCTGTTCTCCCAGTTTTCATTGGTGACAGATGCATTGGCTCAATGGGAGGGGAGGAGGGGTTGGAGGGGGGGGAGGGGAGGGAGGGCGTCAACCTAGACTAGGTGGTGATCAGGGGCATCTGGCTTCCGTTGGAATAAAGGCACCACATCAGTCTTCTTGAGCTGCGTGCCATCTGGCTGCCTCTTAAGGCCTTTTGGCCTTTCATTAAGGATATTCTTGTGCAAGTTTTGACGAACAACTTGTTGGACAGGCCTCGCGGAAGGCCCGCTCCCCCCCCCCCCGCATGGCGGGACCCGGACCCCTGCTCTCCCTGTATCCAAGACAAAAACCATCCCGGCAACCCACCGGGGCAACCCACGGCCCGTCCACAACGGAACTCCAGCTCCTGAACACCCCGGTATCGGCTGGCCCGGGCCCCCGTCAGTACCACTGCCCCGGCCCAGCCGCCATTTTTGGACACCACACGACAAGGCCGCGTGGCCTCGGATCGACCCCAACCCTGGGCCTGGCCAGGCCCCGACATCGAGGCACCACCTTCCACCCAGGAGGTGAAGAGACCACTTGGCAGGTCAATGGGAGAAGGAGTGTCAATGGCTCCCCTCCGCCAGGTGTCGATCGCCCCCGGCCTCCCCGGGCGCTGGCTCCACCCCCCTGCTGGGTGTCTGGACTCCCTCATCCCGGACCTCCCGACCTCCAAGTGCGAGGGTCCGGACATCAAAGGAGGCCAGACCTATAACTGGGGCAGCTCCAGAGCAGGAAGGCAGTTGTATCCTGTAGTCGAGAGACACCGAGACGAACTCATCCTTGGAGGCCTGCTGACGCTGCCGCGGCCCTTTCTTGTGAACCATCTTCGAAGCCTGCTGGCGCTGCCGCGGCCCTCCTCGTCGTAACCATCTTCAAAGCCTGCTGGCGCTGCCGCGGCCCTCCTCGTCGTAACCATCTTCAAAGCCTGCTGGCGCTGCCGCGGCCCTCCTCGTCGTAACCATCTTCGAAGCCGGCTGGCGCTGCCGCGGCCCTCTTCATCGTGTACCATCGTCCAGGCCTGCTGGCGCTGCCGCGGCCCTCCTCGTCGTGAACAATCTTCCTAGCCTGCTGGCGCTGCCGCAGCCCTTCTTTGCGAACCCTCAAGCTCGAGGATTGTGAGCTCCATCTCTTGCTGTTCCCGTACCGGGCCGGTACTAAGACTATCCCGCTACCCCATTTCCCTACAGAGACTAGAATTGGCAGGATCCTCGTATCCTGGGCCCGCTGTATCGTTTATCACCTTGCCTCAACATTCTTATATAAAGTGTGCAGAACTCATCTCTGTGTGGTGTCCATCTGTGGGGGGGAAGTTACTTGTCTGTACGATCACCGGAGACGGCCCTCACCGGAGGCCTCTCCCCCTGTACTCGGCCGACCCTCCGGGTCCCCGTCTAACACAACTCATCCACCTTATGGTACTGCAACAAATAGTTTGGGGATTGTGTGTGACGTTAGAGGCATTGAGACTGACACACTGGTTGAACCTACAGGGAATTTGCTTGACTGTGAACCATTTGGCAGGGTTCATGAATGCCAGGGCAAATTAGCACAGTAGACTGTCTTGCTGACTGCTAGTAGTGGCTGCAGCCAGAGGTAGTTCTACGTACCTTCGCCTGATGGGGCATGCCTCAACTAAATCTTTTTGCTACTGCTGAGGTTCTGCCATAAGGTGCCCTGGGTTCTGGCTCCATTGGGACTGCCGGACTCCGATATGCATTGCTCCCTATGCTGTTTCCTCGGGTCTGAAATAGGGAGGTCAGGAGAAAACAGACTTTGGTTATCCTGAGAAGCGCCGGGACGCTCCTTAGCTGGGGCAGCTGAGCGCTATATAAAAATATGTAACATAACGTAACATAACATCCTGAAAAATTCTGCATTGGGCATAGCGGGCCAGGTACTCTGATTTGCTGAGTTGTCCTTCTGCCTCTGCTAGAGGGATTCTGCTGCCCCAACTACCGGTCTGGGTGCTGCTCTCGGACGCTGACCACCTGCACCTCCTTGTCTGCACATTAATCAGAATCAGCTAAGCAGGATCGATCTGCCTATGGTGGTTTTGGATGTCACCTCGTCAACCGTCCATAAAGTCCGTCCGTTCTGGGCAGTGCCAAAGTTTGTGACCTAATGTGACAGCAATTGGGTCAATCAGCTGCAGGCTGAATTCTCTATAGCACTTGCTATTGTCCCGTTTCCATCCTTGCAATGGGCACCATTACACCATTAAAGGTTATTTGTCAACTCTTACGGCCTTTTTTATTTTCCCCAGATTAGCCTTACCTGTTTAGGTCACCAGTCGCAATACTTATTTTTGAAAGGGCTTGCATACATGTTTGCACCCAAGCTTTTATTATGCCCCAGTGAGACCTTAATTTGGCTCTTACCTTTTTTAATTGCACTTTTTGCTAGCCTGTGCACAGCTACTCCTTGGGACTATTGACGTTCACACTTCCATCAAACATTATTGCCTTGATTGTCAAGTCTGCGGGGAGGGCCATTTTGCTTGCTCAGTCCTGTGGGATTACCTGGCCTGTGGTCAAGTCATCAGACCGTCCAGCGTTTGGAGGTACTACTTTGGTGTCTATTCAAAAGGTAAGACATCTGTGATTAGAAGTGTATCTAAGAGAAGATCAAATTCACATACCTTCTTTCTGGTGGATATGTTATCTAACTGTAGATTCCTCTCCGACTTCCCCGCCTCTCTGGACTTTGTAGTGAACTTCTAGGTCTTAAGATTCCATGTTCGATTTTGCACACGGTCCCAGTTCTAAGTCTTTTACCAAGACTCTACGTCTAAGGGTGCAGTTTTCTTTATTGTTCCCCGATACCAGTGGACAGGGAGGTGTGTAGATTGGTCTCTGAGCTGTCACTTTCAGAAACTGGGCAAAGCCAACTTTGAGTCTGATGGTATACCACCTATAAAATCACAGAAGTAATTGTTAAAGTTTCTGGATCCAGTTTGACCCAGGGGAATTCAAAAAAGGAAGAATCTGTGGTTAGAGCAGTGTTTCCCAAACTAAGGGGTTGTTGCGAACTGGTTTTTTTTTTTAGCAGTTCGCGAAAGTCAGACCAAGTAGTAAAAATGTCTTTAAATTCTGTGTTTAACTTGTCACACTTGCTGGTGATTCAAAGACAGAAGTTCAATGTCACGCTGCTTTATCCTTTTAACAAGAAGATTGGTGTTTACTTTTTTTTTCCCTTTGATTGCAAAGTGAGAGGAGTTTTCAAAGTGAATTATAAGACAATTTAGAATGTATTTTTTGCTATACACAACAAAATGTAAATAACTTTAAATTAACTGTATTGCATGCATCCAGCCGTTAGGACAGCAAAAATTAATTACTTTTTTTGTAATTCTAACGTATGCTGGAAACGAATATTAATAGGATCAAAACAGACACTTACTAGGTGATCCTAAATTAAATGTGAATGATGTTCACAGAAGCCCAATTTCCACACATTATAATTTGTCTGCTATCTAGTTCTGCCAGTAAAACTGTACGTTAGTGCAAAATTAGTGATCATTTCAATGGAAAATGTACTGTATGTAAATGACAATGCTCTACCCACAATGCTTTAGTTCTATTTAAAAATTGCCCCGCCTCATGTCTGTTGAAGGTATGTGGGTTGTGAAAGTTTGTTGATCTAAAAAGTGGGCTGTGGTTCTAAAACGTTTGGGAACCACTGGGATATACTATTCATCTATTCATCATAGTGTTACAGAAGGTCCTTTTGGTTGGGCATCCGCCTCCTTCAACTTCACCACTCCCCTTTTTATTTTTTTTGATCAGTCAATTGTCACCACTTCATATCCACTGCCTCATTCTTGGTTAGTTCACTGCCACCACCACGCACCACATTTTATTTTTCTTGCTTCTTCCACACAAGTCCCCTAGCCTTTTAATTAGTTCAGCAGCCCCCACATTTTTTTTTTCTTTTTTGACAGCCACATCCTCCAACAACACCTATGTATATTTGGAGTTTGACAGCTGCCACACGGGCCAGCCAGACAATTCCTTGTAGAATCGGTGGTAAATGTGGACAATGCAACGTTTCTATGTAAAATGTTGCCAGACAAAATTGCTATATTTAAATAACAAATTAGCTTTGTCAGTGCTTTTAAACATTCTTCTCACTCTGAACTTCCCCCAAAAAATGGAAAACATGCTAATTATCAGTGGAAACATGTGAAACTGTTGTAAAGACTGGGTGTCCACCTAATGACCTTGTTGGCCTTCACATAGCCACACATCCTTGCAGCGCTTTTCCTCATGATCAACCCGACGCAAAATGATAACATTTGACAACTAGACACCTCCCTGTACCGCCATTGAAAGGAACCCTTTCAATCAAGAGACTGAGGAACATAATTGCTATCCCAATTCAGCACGTCCATCTGCTGGTTTTACAAATACTTTTTACGTTTGTCATAATCTAAATGCAAAATTCTAGTTAGACTTAAATTCTGGAAACACTCCTTGTCCAATGGCATAACTATGGTTTAAAACTAAACAAAATGATGCATTGGTACCTTTTAGTTTGCTAGTGTTATATACTCATTTTACAGTGCATATTTTTTGTTGAACGTGTTTTTTGTTTACACATTGTGTGGTCTTTCTCTGTTGCAGGATGGGTCTAGTTGGATGGGTGGACTGAATGAACCCTTAACTGGATTTACGTGGAGAGGTGGATGCGAGCGAGAAACAACCGGGATACAAGTCTGGAGTGAAGTTTTCCAGATTACAAAACCAGATGGAACTCGGGTAAAGTGCAACTTTTAATACATGTAGACCGCTTTATTATACACTGTAGAACTTGAGGTGACTCATGTGAATCAGTGTATACTGGGAAAGCCCAGGGTAGGGTATGTCCTTGCTTTTCGAGCTACATTTTAATGAAATCATCAGAAAGGGAAGCGCATCAGAATACGCTTTCTGGGAATTGGGTGTCCGATTTGTAGCTTTTTTTTTTTCGTTTTTCAAACTTGGTACCAAAATGGAATTTTTACGTTTAGATTAGAGACAGCTTAAGTTCGCAACATAGATTTCTTTCGCTGGGGTTTTTGCGAGCACAGGATTTTGATATCGGAAAAATGCCTACTGATTTTTACTCTCTACTGTACCTTGGGAATGAGCGACTGTTACCAGTGAGTGTTCTCCTTGTCAATGCAAAACCATACAACTGCAGTGCACTTTATAGCTTGCCTCCTCACTGGCTACATCCTTGTTGGCTGCAGGGACAAAAGCAACATTATTCTGCTAGAGACATCTAGGTGCAGGTTCCTCACCCATTGACTGTTCCCCAGGCGTCAGACTGGATCTGGCTGCTCTAGCATGAAGTGCGGAGCCTGTATAGTCTCTAATTCCACAAGCTGACCTCTTGTCTTTTCTTTCTGCGCCATCAAATGTGATCGTCTGCGCTCTCATCTCTGACTTGCCTCGATAATTTTTGTCCAAATTACTTAGTGTGCATGGGATGCCACCCCAAAACCAACAGGTTTTATGCCCTGTAGGTACTGTCACAAACAAATGCCTGTGCTAAATACCCATCAGGGGGGCCTGGGGATCCAGTCAAGACTCTAAGGCCTTCAGTGACTGCGCATCAAAATCAAAGGCCATCTAGGGCTACGAGGTAAAGCTTAATATCGCCAAGCACAAGACTCTGCGAGGAGACTGGTTTAAGTAGTCGAAGTTCAACGTTCGTCCCTCTTCCACTTCAGGAGATTCCAAAGCCATTCCATAGGCTGGTCTTAATGATCAAAATCTTCAGGTAAATTAAACACAAAACCCAAGAGTTTGAAGTGAACTCTTTCCTCTCTAGCCACCCCCACATGCTCACTTGCATTTTCCTTAGTAGGCGCAGGGGTGTCAGCATGGCTCCTGATCTTGCTCTCACCTGCTAGTCTTTGAAGCCAATCCCGCATTAGTTTCCGTCACAACCAAGGTTTCTGGGGCGGTGCGCCACTCCACAGCAGATCGAAGAGTTCTGCCTGTCTTGGCTTGTTAAAAGCAAAACGACAATCATGAACATTACCTGCGCCATCTTGTCTGGTGGAAATTTCTATGTGCACATAAGCTGCAGTCATTTGTATCTACCACAGCCATTTTGTACTCTGTTGGTCACCTTTGTTTCACCCTGCCCTTACTAGCATCCCTCTGACCGACTTGGTATGTGTGCGGGGGGCTATAAACTCTATTGCCACAAAAAAAAAACTCAACACCCCTTGCTGCCACAAACTCGTTTTTTCTCTCAACTCGGTGTACAGGCAAACCCTTGGACACTCTTACACAAACCGGTTCCAAACACCAAACAGACTCTTGGAAACATGGTTTATTGCACTGCAAACTGTAAGACCTGTTTTTGCCAACAATGGGACCTGTTTTTATCAACAGAACAGACTCTTAGATCTGGCCGGTTCTCGCACGTTTTAGACCCTGAAGCAAGGTCCAGCTGCAAGATAAGATTGTCTGTTTTGACCTGGGTGGGAGGAGAATTAATGTTGGGCTTGTGTGACAACCGGGGCGGGGACTCCAAGCTTGTGTAACCATGTTGATGAAACAAATGCATTGTGTCAAACCTGTATAAAAGGAAAAGCCAAAGGAGTTGCTAGCAGAACACCTCCCTCAGACATCCCGTGTCTGCAGTTGACGTGGTCTCCTAATGAGAAATGAACCTTTTTTTTGTCTTCCAGTTTCCAGCGCTTGCCTCATTATTTTGGTAACGGACCGAAGGTGAATTATAGGTGAACCCTGCGCCGGGCAGCATTGGGGGTCTTAAAAGACTCTCTGCCTTTCACAGGCTCTGATTTTTTTTTTATCCTTGCTGACTTATCTGGGGCGCACCGAGAGACCTTCCCTCTGGAGTACCTCCAGTAGGTTTGCCCTTGGTGTCAGTTGAACCGACCGAGCCAGTCACCACATCTTGCTCCGATAACTACCCTGCGTCCAGTGACATAGTCCACGCTGGTCCTTGGAACTGAGTCCAGTGCCGAATTCATTGATGCCAGACTAGGAGATGCCCATACTATTCTGAGCTGTCACTAGTCTGACATTGACCGTAGCCACTTCGTACAACAGTGGAGGGGCTGCGTCCCTCAATTGGACTGCTGCCTCCAGACGGGAGAACATACTTCCTACTCTACCTTTTATGTCACTGACTCAGACCATGATTGACGTGGGTGATGTGTTCCCCCAGCCCTATCAAGATAACAATTGATATGATGACTTGCAGGAGACTGGTGGTCCGTCTCCTCTGAAAATGGGTCTTTTCTCACCCTCCTGGTCCAGCTACTGAGGAATCTGCTTCCTAAGACATGATAATGCGTTTGGCGGCCGAAGTCCTTGGCCTTCAGCTCACCACATTGTGGAGCCAGGGCGGACATCCTCTAAGCCCCTTCTGCCATTTAATGAGGCACTAACGTGTGCCTTTTTTTTTGTTTAAATTTGTTTTATTTTTCAGGTGCATCAGGCATATTACAATACAATGAACACGTTCTGAGTAAACTCTCAAATTCAATTGCCTTACCTCCCCCGAGCAACAAAAGTGTATCGACGCAGGCTGCATGAGGGCGTAAGGTGTCCATGCGAGCATGTCGTGGGCAATCTTCAACAATCTGCGCACCCAAGCACCAAATAACATAACCAACCTCCCCCCACCTCCAGCAATCCCCAACTCCCCCTACCCCCACCACCCACCTCTCCGTGGAGTCGTACAAGTAGCTTGCCGGCCTTGTCCCTATTAGGTGGAAGTGGCCCCCTTGGAAGATGCGTCAGTAAGCGGTTGCAATCTAAGATATCTTGGGCATGTAAGTTAGTTAAATACCCTGGGTAGCAAATTAAGCAAGGGCTGCCAGATGATGTTGAATGATTCTGTGGCCTACGTGAGTTGCCTGAAACGGCTCCATGCCCAATATATACCAGAGTCTATGTAGCCAGCCTGAGTGTGTAGGTCTTCTTGTGGTGCCCCCAAGCGAGAGAATATGCTGCGCCGCTGCACCTACCGCTAACCCCATTTGTTTCACTCTAATCGATTTTAGTGGAAATTTAAGTGCATTTAGGAGACCAAGTAGTGTGTAGGCGGGGAATCTCCGTATCGAAGTGTGTGTTGACATCATCTAGAACTACCTGCCAGAAGTCCGTCACCTCCTCTCATTCCCACAGCAGGTGAATCATGGTCCCTATCTTGCTGCACCCCCTCCAGCATGTGGGGCTGCGGTTCAGATTACCCTTATGCAGCCGAGCCAGCGTCAAGTACCAGTAAGTCGCAATCTTAACAGCAGACTCCCTGCTTGCTGTGTTCCTGGCGATGTGGTGGGCCCTACGGTATATATTGTGCCATTCTTTGTCAGTAAAGGTTCTCCCGAGCTCAGATTCCCATCTCCTCTGACCAGCAGAGCGTGATGGGGATGGGCTGATTATTTTATAGAGGTCTGTGATCGCTTGTTTGTCCGTTTTTTTCGTGATGAGCCATTTCTCAAAGGTCGTGAGGCGTCGGCCCACTAACTGCTCCGTGTCCCTTTGCGTCAGCCAATGTCTAATCTGGAAATATTGGTACCGCTGTGGTACTGTTAAAGTATACATCTCTGTTAGGGCGTCCAGCTGGATAAAGCCATCTAAGTCGAACATGTGTCCAGCGGACCTGCAATCTGAGTTCCTCCACTAGCCTAATGCCTGTGGCTCCATCCCCGGGGGAAAGGCTGGGTGCCGCTCGAGTGAAGGACTTTGTTGGTGTGTCTTGGGGCATTGTTTCTATGCTAGCGGGACTGCGAGGACCAGCAGCCCGTGGGGTGTGACGCTGTGTGCTCTTCCCACCCCCCCTCCAAGCCGGATATAAAACCAGCGCCTCGCGCCCCCTGCTTCGCGGGAGCCGCTTGAGTGAAGGACTTTGTTGGTGTGTCTTGGGGCATTATTTCTACGCTAGCGGGACTGCGAGGACCAGCAGCCAGTGGGATGTGACGCTGTGTGCTCTTCCCGCCCCTCCCCCCACGCACAATATCTACAGGCACGCCCCCCGCTGCGCGGGCCCGTTTTAGCCCGTTCGAGACCGTGAAAGCCCGGACCGGGCCACCCCTCTTGGCCCTCACTGTAACCATCGTGGTGTAATCCAGGGCTTCCACCAACACTGGTCATCTTGTTACACGCCAGGTCGTACAATGACGAGCCGAGAGACCAGGAGCAAAGCAACGTCTTCAGGCACATATGTGGCAGGTACTTTGGACAATTTCCTGGTCAGAGCAAACTCGGTGCTGTCCAACAAAATAACTATTCTAGAACGGCGATTGTCCCAGGGAATTGATAATGCTAAGAGATCCGCGTTGGGACATATAGCTAATGTTAAAACTCCGGAAAGGTGCAGGTTTTCCCCTGCTGCCAACACCCTAAGCCAGGACGATTGCCTGATAATCACTGCCTCGCCGAAGCCCAGGAGTAGCCCTGCAAGGGGCAGAGTTTCACTGCAGGCTATCCCTGAGTCTTCACTAGTGCCCAATATTTGTGATAACTCGGCAGCTGATAGCCTACCTGAGCTTAATACCCGCCAGCTAAGGGGGAACCGAGAGGGGGCCGTTCCAAAAAGAAAACGCGGGGCCCAGACAAGCGGGGGGAGAAAGGCGAAGCTAGCTAAACAATCCAGCCACCACGATCCCATGGCCCAGGTACAAGGCAAGGTGGCTCCCCCTGCAACTAGCGGAATTGCCACATCTCCTGACCCGAGTTCTCCCACAGTGATGTCCAACAACTCCAATACTAGTGGGGTAACCCTGGTTGAGGGAGACCTAACGATTCCCAACATAGGCACTCTTTGAAGTCCCTGTTTGGCCCCTTAGATGCCAGACTAGCCCAAATTGAGTTTAGGCTAACAAACTTGGAGAAAGTTGCTGGGGTTATGGCTGACTGTTTACAAACTGCAATAATCACACAGGGGAAGCCTGATACCAACGAGGGAGCTGCCCCTATAACTAACAGCCATCCCACAGCAACCACCCTCGCTATAGTTCAGAGTCTTCCAATTAGTTCCACCCACTCTGCCCCCCCTGCCAGCCCTCCAAGGTTGGCCAAAAAGCCTACTCCGTGTGGAGAGCGAAAAATTACTGAGGGTAATATATTGAGTAAGAAAATGGTAATTGCTTTACCCCCGGAAGCAGCTCCCCTTACAGTGGTCTTAGCGGGAGTCCCCGAGCTGGACACCCCACCTGCCGAATCATTTGTATCACTCAAAAATAAAGTTGCAAGCTGGCTGAATAAACACAGACCTCTCCCACCACATATATCCAGTGAAATTCTGATGGTTAGAAGGGTTAGCTGGGTGGGCAATACTATTAGGAACATTAGTGGGGATTGTGTCCTAGTTAACTTTAGGGACCCTTGAACAATTGTTCACATCTGTAACTGGCCGGCCGGTAACCCCAATACAATTATCCAGTCCCTCCCACTGTCCTTCTATCCCTCTGACATCTTTTGTCCTGAAGAGGGGCTAGCGGAGGGAAGGACCAGGGTGGTACCCAGAGGGCAGAGCAGGGGGTCTAGGGACACAGATTACAACACTAATATGCCTACCCAGTACCTTGACTACAACCGGTACAGTTGCCTGGATCAGGTCGACTGACTACAGCGTAATTATGGAGTTGTAGCCCGACCCTGGACAAGTGATTGTTCCACCCCTAACCTAATTCACCAGAGCGGGTATGTTAAATATAGGAGCGAAGAAAGGTCCAAAGGTACTGACCATGGGGAGAGTATCCATTTAAGCCCACTTACATGCGCACCCACTGGACTCAGCAAATGTGACCTTTCGACATCAGGCCCAAATACTCTACACATCCTACTAGTTAATACAATTAAAATAGGACCATGCTCCCCCAAAAAGGGAACCTAGAACTGATGTCGACTCACTGATAATATTGTCCTGGAACCTGGCCGGTCTGCGCAAAAAATGGGCTGCCCAGAGTGGGGTTCTTTTATAGATAATAATGACGTGTGCCTTTTTCAGGAAACTTGGGCTAGGGAGGATCAATTACGAAGTGGCTTTGTCTCATTTTCAGTCCCGGCTAGGTGGGGGGCAAGGGTCGGCCATCCGGGGGCCTAACTATTTGGGTGGGTTCCCATCTGGGTTGCAAAGCCAGGATCATGAATACTCTGTCGGAGGACGTACAATGCGTAGTCTTAGAGTGGTCGAACGCCTCAAGGCTTGCATTGTTTAATGTGTATTCCAGGCCTACGAACATTACAAGCGAGTCAAGAACCATTGAGGAGCTTTCTTCATTTTTGAACACCATTCCTCATGGTACTTCACTCGTGGTAGGGTGTGACCTGAATTGCCATTTCGAGCCACTCCCGGGCTTGATGGATGGTGCAAACCTGGATGAAGACGAGCACTGGAATATACCTCCAAAAGAGGGCCCCCCACCCAGGTCATGGTCCCCTCTAGCCGTCCAAATCATGGCCTTAACACTTAATCATTCAATTAGGGCCTGTAATGGACGTGCAAAATCTGATATCCCCCCGACCTGTACCTTCAACAAGCTTGGGCAAGAGTCTCGCTTGGACTACATATTTTGTCGAAAGCCGTGGATGGGCCAAGGTAATTGATTTTAGGGTTGTTCCCAGAGGCGAGAGTGATCATAATGCGCTGATCTTGGAGCTTTCCTCTCCTGGCATTCTTAAAGACAACTGCATGCCAAATGATGCTCTCGATTCAAGGGCGGTTCTATCTAGCAATAGGCGTAGAGTTAAATGGGACAAGTTGGTAACACATCCCGAGCAAGTGGCTGAGCTTTATGCTCGGTTCGTCCCTGTATTGGAAGCTGTTGGTGCTTTAACCACGCAGAATAGTACCCCTGACATATGTCAAAAACTAGGGGACTTGCATCAGGAGCTAACCAGCACCTTAGCAGAGATACTAAACCCCCTGGTTCCAAATCGGACAACCAGGGGTACAAAAGCCACCTGGTACAATTCTGCCTGTAGAAAGGCGAAGGCAGATTTGCTACGGGCTGTGAAGCAAAATAATAACAAGGCACTAATAAAATCTAGGAGACTGGAATATAGGCGACTTATTCACTACGCCAAGATTGAATGGGATAATGACAACTGGGCCACCCTAGTGTCTGCCCTCAAAACAAGAGATGCTCGTAAGTTCTGGCAAATCGTGAATACGGGGTCGGGCGAGCCCCTGTCGGCAGCTGAACCAAATATTGTTGCAGGTGTGTGGGAGGATCACTTCCGCACCCTCTACGGTGGGGCCAATGTCGAAAGTAATGGGGAACAAGGGGGCTTGCGGCTTGCTCTTAAATCTTACTGCTCAAACCGATGGGGACCCCTTCATGTGGAAGAAGTCTGTGCAGTAATTTCCAAGCTCTCAGCTGGCAAGGCGCCGGGGTTGGACAAACTCCCAGGCGATCTGTTAAAGCATGAACCCATGGTCTGGGCTCCTTACTTAACAGCTATATTCAACGCAGTCCAGAGGGGAATGGCAGTCCCTAGTACTTGGCTGGGAGCAGAGATTGTCCCGATCTTCAAGAAGGGCTCCCCTCTTCTCCCAGCCAACTACAGGCCTATCAGCCTCATTGATGTGCCACAAAAGATCTTTGCAAGGCTGGGTTCAGGAAGAATGTATCCACTACAGATCAAATTTTTCGCCTGACCATCCTATTCTGGAAAATTGTCAAGATTGAGGGCGGTACACTTTATACTGTCTTTGTGGACCTTCGCGTGGCCTTCGATCTGGTCCCACGCGGAAAATTATGGTCTATGCTACTAGAGCTGGGAATACCTTTCCAACTTCTGAACTTAATAATACGGCTCCACAAGGAGAACTTTGCACAGGTCAGGTGCGGAAAAAACGGTGCGCTGTCGCCCAGGTTCTCTGTTGACAGGGGGGTGAGATAGGGCTCTGTGCTTGCACCGACCCTGTTTTGTCTTTGTCAACGGGGTAATCGCTCACCTGAATGCGGTACCGAACAGCGATGCCCCTAAGCTCGCCGGCTGCCTGCAATTATGTTTGCAGACGATACTCTGCTATTGTCTAAATCCCCCATGGGTATTCAACGCGTGTTGGATGGTTTTGAAGTATTTTGCTACGAACGGGGCCTAGAGATAAATACCCTCAAAACCAAATTCATGATTTTTAATCCACTAGCAACCACACGCCTAACCCCGAGGATAGGTGTAGCTAGGCTGGAAAGGGTTCAGACCTTTGAGTATTTGGGCGTGACCCTGAATGAAACCATGACCTGGGCCCCCCATCAAATTAAATCTCAACTCAAATTGCCCCAGCGGGCGGGGGCCATTTTCAAGTTATCAAACAAATCTTCCGTCAAACCGATTGGCCCACCCCTAGAAATATATAAATTACAGGCAAGGGGGGCAGTAACGTATGGCGGGGAACTCTGGGGCCACCAGTGTAGACCCGAGATTGTGGCCACTGAAAATAAATTTCTAAAGAGTCTCTTGGCTCTGCCCCCCAGCAAGCCTCTGGTACCGGTTAGGCTTGACCCGGGGCAGTGCTGCGACAAGCGACTACGCTGGAGCACCTTTTTTATGTGGGTGCTATGTGAGTGAATAGGAGTGTCAGTAGGGTCAGTGGTGAAATATAAATAAGTGGTGTTAAAAAATACCTGGCCTAGTGGTAGAAAAAACTATTTAATAGACACTGGCTGGTATTGTTAAAAAAGTGATTCGGAGAGATAAAGCAAGTTAATGGGCTTACTCTCCTGTGCGGGTCAACATGTTTCGGGGCGCTATGCCCCTTCGTCAGGACCAGGGTCAGATCCCCCTGTCACTCACTAATGTTTTACCACAAAAATTTTTAAGGTGTATGTACAAAGAAGTGTGATGATATTCTCTTTATCAATGTGTATATATATAATTTATATTTACACGTGTCACTAGCTCTGTCAATAATTCTGATGTAGTAAGCCTGAAAAACAAGAGCACGTGGTTATTAATGCGCGGATCCCATTGCGCTAGACTAATAGTCACCTGTGAGGGAGAGAGAAAAAGGACTACGAACACACATAGACATTGGTACTACGTATATCAGATAAATACGGAAGTTCTCAATTGTGGGACAATGAAGTGCTATATAACATCTAGTAGAACACACATACATTAGAACACACATACAGTACGTTAGCTTAGAAACCAGCATGTATTCTGTCATGGATACATACTTAGGAAGGTAGGAGTCAGTGCCTCATGAGCCAAGTCTAGACAAAGGGTATTGGGGGGGGTCCATCTGTAAGGTGGAAAAGCAAAAGAAAGGGAAAGAAATATATTCTTGTCCCAGGTTTTTGAGCCACCTAAATGGTTGTTTTCTGACCCAGAGACAGCCTGCAGTCTGGTCCCACACAAGCATTTGGCAAGGTTGTATTATGAAAGTAAATTATCTGCCCTGACGCAGAACGCACAAACTGGCACTTTATCTGCAACATTCTTACTCGCTAACGACTTTTATTACTTTGAAGGTGTTTCAAATGATATTTATCCTGTTTTAACTAGAAAATTGTATCTACAGTGGAGATACGGCACCCTGCCAATTAGAGCTTTTACGAGCAAGTGGTGTCCGTCTTCTCCAAGAAATTGTCCAGGCTGTAATAGCGAGCAGGAAAACGACTTACACGTATTGTTTTATTGTCCAGCCTACAAAAAGCATAGAAGGTACTGGATCATTCCTCTATGCAAAAACCTGAGTTTTACACATTGTATGCAAGCCTACAGAATTTTTAAAACAGATCTCTCCACTGTAACTGTATTTGTGGTAGCTAAATACCTGGCAGCCATGTGGAATAAGAGAAGGCTGCTAATTAACATTATCTGAATGTAGATCTATTTATTTCAAAACTTGTAGATGCACTGATGTTTACATGAATGAATTGATATTTCAGACACGCAATGGATGAACTTATGGATGTTTTTAATTAATAACGGACCGTTCATGATCATCAGGTCCTCTGGTTATTTGTACTTCACTCGCTTTTACTACTTGGATAATTCGTGTAAACTTATTTTAATTCTCCTAAAAAGTTTAATTTGTGTGAATTCTTTTATGACAAAATTTCTCGAAATAAAGATACAATGAATGAATGGGAAGGCTGGGTTGTCAAACAGCGGCGTAATAGGCGAGTGGAACGTGGTGAGGCCCCTGTTGACTGCCACTGTGTCCCATACTTTGAGTATCGAGCGGTTGATGGGCGATTTCTTAAGGTATGCCTGTCTATCTGAATGCTTCAAAAAAAAGGGACCTTCCAGAGAGACATTTAGGCCATCGCTCTGTCCCGGAAAAGCCACCTCTTTTCTGACTCTGGGCAGTTTCATTCCAGGAGATAGCGGAGTTGTCGCCTGGAAGTACCTCAATAGGTCAGGAATTTCCAAACCCCCCTCAAGTGGGGCGCATCAAGACAGGTCTTTACGGATCCACGGGCGCTTCCCGGCCCATGCGAACTGCTGTATCGCGTCTTGTAGTTTCTTTAGCATTCCTATCGGTGGAGTCACCGGGATGGTTTGGAACACATACAGGACTTTGGGTAGTATGGACATTTTAACCGCCACAACCCGCCCCAGCAAGGAGAGTGGTTGTTGCAGCCATCTTTACAGGTCTCCTTGAATTTGGGCAAACACAACCGCATAGTTCTGATCGACCGTCTGCGTTGCGCTTGGTGTCAGGGTGATACCCAAATACGGAAGCAACGTGTGCGTGGACAATCCCCCGAATGTCCTGAGGCCGCCAGCGGATTTACAGACGTTACGGCCCAACGGGAGGATCATGGATTTCCCTATGTTCATTTTGAACCAGACACCTCCCCGAAGGCCTCCATTTCAGCCAGGAAAGCTGGCACGGACCGTGCGGGGTTGTCTAAGGCAGCTAAAATATCATTGGCGTATAGGCTGATGGGATGTAGCTCACCTCCGAAAGTAATTCCAGCTATATCCGGGTTGTCCCTTATTCTTTGCGCGAACGGCTCTATGTAGAGCGCAAAAAGTAAGGGCGAAAGCG
The DNA here is from genome assembly GCF_964263255.1 of Lissotriton vulgaris. NCBI lineage: Eukaryota > Metazoa > Chordata > Amphibia > Caudata > Salamandridae > Lissotriton > Lissotriton vulgaris. The sequence continues at coordinate 1,112,480,461 of NC_141694.1, forward strand.
GGCACCCTTGCCTGGTGCCCCTCCGGATATCAAAGGGTTGCGAGCCAATGCCATTGATGCGGCTCGCCGCCTGGGGTGTGTCGTAGCAACTGGCGACCCATGCCCGGAAGCGCTCCCCGATACCGAAGCGCGCCAGAGTCTTGTCCAAAAAGCCCCAGTCCACCCTGTCAAACGCTTTCTCTGAGTCAACTGAGAGGAGAGCAGCATCTGAGTTGTTGAAGTGAGCTGTATAAGACGCTGATTGTCACTGCCCTGCCTATTGGGGGTGAAACCTGACTGGTCGGGCTCTGATATACATGTATACATATATATGTATGTGTATATGTATATATGTGTGTATATATATATATATATATATATATAATATATATTCACTGAAAAAACCATAGGTTTTAGGCCATATATAGTTAGGGATTAGCATTTACAATACCTTAATTTACTCGCACAAAACCATAGAAATTCGCATATATAGTTAGATGCAATAACTATATCGCGCACCCGCAATCCACTGCTGATGATGTCACATATTACATCATTCATGACATGGTCAGTGACATCACTGACGACATCACTGACGACATCACTGACGACATCACTGACGACATCACTGACGACATCACTGACGACATCACTGACGACATCACTGACGACATCACTGACGACATCACTGATGACATCACTGATGACAACATCCAGTGACTGTATGTTTCTGTAAAGTTAAAATATGCCTTACATATTGAAGAATGAGTGGATGTATAAGTGTTTGGATGAAGGATTTAGTAGGTGCATGACTGACTGTATGAGGGAATGATAAAATGTGTCTCACTGAGTGCATGGGTTAGTGACTAAACTGTCTTAATTTGTGCATCATTATTTCTGTAGTTCTGTAAACTGCTGCATGTGTTGATCAGTAGCCATATGAGTAACTATATGGGTTATTGATTGGTTGCCCAAATATTTGTATGGGAGAGTGTTTGTGTGTGTGTGTGTGGGGGGGTGGCTGGGAGGTATGTGACTCTGTGCATAGATGTGTGAGCAGTTGATTCACTAGATGTATGGGTTCAAAAGTGCATGTGGAAACAGCTGTATGGGCGGTTGACTGTCTGCATGAGTGTATTGGTGAGTGATTGGATTTCTCAGTGCTACATGTCAAAGTAAGTACATATGTAAAACACAGTACATGTAAGAGTTGATATATATATAAATAACTGTGCATAAGAGCCAGTGAATGTGTGAGTGGCTGTATGGATCATTGTGAACTTGTATCAGTGATTGTATAAGAGTAAATATGTGTTAGTATATGTTTGATTAAGTAAGGTGTGTATAACTGTATAGTTGAGGAAATGGAGGTGTGATTGATTCTTTGCATGACTGACTAGGTGTGTGAGTAACTCCATGGATGAGTGACAGTCTGTGAGTGTCTGTTTACACTGATTGTATCTAAGGTTATATTCGAGTCTGAAGAGGTTCATCGTATTATCACATGAATGATATCATCAGTGATGTGATCAGTAATGTCAAATGAGATGTTATCAGTGATTTCATCAGTGATGTCATTTGAGATGTCATCAGTGATGTCATCAGTGATGTCACTGACCATGTCATGAATGATGTAATATGTGACATCAGCAGTGGATTGCGGGTGCGCGATATATAGTTATTGCATCTAACTATATATGCGAATTCCTATGGTTTTGTGCGAGTAAATTAAGGTTTTGTAAATGCTAATCCCTAACTATATATGGCCTAAAACCTATGTTTTTTTCAGTGAATTTTCAAGGTTTTGTAAATGCTAATTCCTAACTATATATGGCCTAAAACCTATGTTTTTTTCAGTGAATTTCAATGGTTTTTTAATAGCAAATATCAAAAGCTGTCAAATGTCAAGTACGTGATAGGTAAAAACATTTTCGTGTTTATGCACGCTGATGTGCTTTGAACGCTGCCCCCCCCTCTTTTCTCTTAGTAGTACTCTCTCTTTGCAGATAGTGATGGGTAGTTAACGCAGGACTTTGCCCCCGTTGTAATCCGTCGTGCCTGCTTGTCTCTCCATTTGATTGATTGTTATCCAAGCATTTACTGTTTTAGAATTGATTCTCTTTGGTTCATTCTCTATTTACAAACAAGCACAGAGTCGCAATACTCTGTTTAGTCTTTGCAGATAGTGAAAAATCGTGTAAAAAAACAAAAGTAATCGAGCAAAATCAGTAGGCCACTAATGGGATCTCTTTTTGACCTCGCTAAAATAGAAACATTAGGAACAACCCTTCATGAGAAATAAGAAACTAGTGAGATGAACTGAGCTCCACACCATGATGGCTGCAAGACAGCTCGGCTCCGCCACCCAACCCGCCCAAAATAACGATAAACTCTATGCAAATATTATAAATATATACAACACACCAGCAAAGTAACAGGGTAAAACATTTTATTAAATAACTATTTACATAACTATTTTATACTTTTTGTTGCCTGATCCGGCTAGCTCAATTGATCGAGCATGAAACTCATGCACTCTGATAGCAAGCGTTGCTGCTGATGCTATGCAGACAAAAACTGGTTTTCAGTTTGTACATTCTTCAAGATTTTTCCATCCAAGGCGGGTTGAGAGTTTGTAGAACGATGGCTTCAGATTTTCAACATACGGTGTGGTGGCGCGGACTGGGAGGGGGCGCTTGGCTCCTGCCCCCTCCTCAAGTCGTGTTGCCCTGGTGTGGCCTAAGATCGCCCCGACATAGGCGGAACTTTTTACCTTTTGATGACTCTTCCATTCAGGACCTTGTCCCACGATCCGTTTGACCTGAAGACACGCTGTAGTGGGGCGCCCCTTTACCGTTTCAGTTGCCATTCCGCCCGCTTTTGCTACACTGTGCCTCTTCCGCCATTCAGCTGTTTACCGCCCGCTCTTGCGACTACAGCGTCTCGCTCACCATGTAGTTGAGTTGCTCCCGCTCTTGCGATGCATTGATAGGCGGCTGCCACAGGACTCTCAAAATGGCGTCCGGCTCTTCAGATTTGGGCGTGGTCCACTAAAATGGCCCTGGGACACCTTGGAACTCGGACGCTTGTCTGCTAGGGCTGGGGCCCCATTCTCGAAAGCGTCCCCTCAGCCTTGAAGATTCTACAAAAGTCTTGGGGGCCCCTGACTCCCGCAGGCTTCTGGTGGGGAGCGGCTGCCATGATTGCTCGTGCAATGGCCACGACTGAGCTACGAGATAGTGGTGCTCTCATGCTGACGCCAGCTTCAGTCTGAAACATCCAGAAACACTGTAGACTACCAATTCGATCAGTTCCGGTAGCGCCCCAACGTGACCCGGTAGAGAAGAACTTGCCCTCCCCTCTTTGACTGATGGTTCTTGTTGCCTGTCCCTTCTGTTGTCATTTAACAGAACTTTTTAGACTGCTGAAAGGGGTTGTGTTCCGACCGCTGGTTGGTGGAGACATTTTGACTATATTCTGGACCTACGTTGTCTCGTAATGCGTTATATGACACGCCGCGTTAGCGCACCGGAAGTGCTCCGGTGCGCGAAGCGCAGCTTCCCGGAAGCGATCCGGTGCGCAGCGTGTAACGTAAGCATAACAGGTCATGTGACTTGTTAATAAAACTTTGCATTGGTTCATTTTACTTTTGTTATTCTAATGATGAAAGGCTTGGTCATATGACCTAAAAATTACGCTTTTTATTGCTTTCGAACATTATTTTTTCTTAAACATATATGTTATAATGTTCCAGGCTAATGTACTTTCCCGGAAAATTTACAACTGTCCTGCAAGTAAAATATATTCCTTTTTCGAGAAAAAGGGCGTTTCTTCGTCCCATGACGGAGCCGTTGAGCAAAAGAGGCTCGGCCTGCTGTCTTAGTCGCCGATACGCCTGAATATCAGATTCTTATCGATCACTTTATGTTGCAGGAGTAGAAAACACAACAGCCCTTGACCATTTATCTTTACTGCGTTCCTGCGTATTATACCTTTTATCCGTCATGTAATTGGACTGCTTTATTTCACTTGCCTTTTACTGATTCGAAAACGGTGAGTAAAATTAAAAACTTTACCAATGTAAATACTACTACCATATTTTGTTTTAAAAACCTTTATTGTGAAAATGTCAGTATACAAATACGGGCCTATAACCACGTGGGCCGGCCACGGAGCAAACTGGAATCATATATGATGAGGAGACATTTACACTGTAGAGGAACGTAACGAGCGGGCCATTAGGTTGCAAGAACTTAGGTGTCTAACAGTTGCGGAATCGGTGGACGTACATTTTGTAATTAAAATACGACAGGGCCACTTACAATAAAATTATCTAGATATACATTTGCGGGCAAGTACCATGGGTGACGTTAATTCGAACTTTCAATAGTACAGTAATCAACAACACATCAGAACTTAATATCAATAGGGATGTCGAAATATTCAATCAATTCTCGTCCCCGCCCGCCAGGTGCTTCAAAACTGCATACGGATCTCGTGATATCAAGGTTGTGCAACCAGTACACAACAAGGAGTTACGAGTCCCATTTATACCGGCGCCATTTTGGATGGAAAAATCCTGAAGAGTGTACAAACTGAAAACCAGTTTTTGTCTGTATAGCATCAGCAGCAACGCTTGAGTCAGCTTTGTGTGAAGCCGCCATTTTGATTCAATCAATAGCGTCCCCCTGCACACATTCAGGGACCTGGTCGTGTCTTCAGGTCAAACGGATTGTGGGACAAGATGCAGAAAGGAAAAGGAAAAAAGTTCCGCCGGACCCCGGGAGCAGGCCGCCTATGTCATGGGCGATCTTTAACCACACCAGGGCAATAGTGAAGCTGCAGCAGGTGCAAATAAGCTTCAGACAGTGTTACAAGCGCTGCTCAGAACTCTCAACTATGACACCACCTCGGTGCCATCCGGATCTTGGCGCCTTGTGCCTGTTCCGGCCTATTCACACATCGGTCCGCTACTGACACCACCTCACAGGCCAACGGGGCACCCCACGCCGACTTTCGGCGCAGCATTGTAGGATGGCCACACCAGTGCGGCAACTTGCTGGACACCACCTCGGTGCCATCCAGATCTCGGCGCGTTGTGCTGCCTTCGGCCTACTGTAGCCGCAAGTGCGGACGCAACTCAGCTGGATAGCGAGTGAAACTCCAAGGGGCGCCCCACTGCAGCCGAGGAGCCTCCATCTTGGGGGCGACGCACAGCATCCCATTGCTTTCCAATGCAGTCAGATCCTCAAACAGCCCCCACTGACTGACGCGATCTCACAGGCCAACGGGGAGCCCCACGGCGACTTTCGGCGCAGCATTGTAGGATGGCCACACGAGTGCGGCAACTTGCTGGACACCACCTTGGTGCCATCCGGATCTTGGCGCGTTGTGCTGCCTTCGGCCTATTCGCACATCGGTCCGCTACTGACGCCGCCTCACGTGCCAACGGATTTTCTACGCTTTTTATAGCCCTATGCCGCATAACAGGTCATATGACTTGTTTATAAAACTTTTCATTGGTTCATTTTACTTTTGGTTTCCTAATGATGGAAGGCTTGATCATATGACCTAAAAATAACACTTTTCATTGGATTAAAACATTTTTTTTCCCAAACGATGAAAGCCCCACCTTGTTTCTGGATGTTTCAGACTGAAGCTGGCGTCAGCATGAAAGCACCACCATCTCGTGGCTCCGTCGTGGTCATTCCGCGAGCAATCATGGCAGCCGCTCCCCACCGGAAGCCTGCAGGAGTCGGGGGGGCCCCCAAGACTTTTGTAGAATCTTCAAGGCTCAGGGGACGCTTTCGAGAATGGGGTCCAAGACCGAGCAGACAAGCGTTTTTCGGAGCAGCATTGTAGGATACCAAAACCAGTGCGGCAACTTAATGGACATCACCTGGGTGCCATCCACATCTCAGCGCGTTCTGCTGCCTTGGGACTATTTGCACAACAGACCGCTACTGACGAGGCCTCCCCCCGCACCCCTCGGGACGCCCCACGCCGTTTTTCGGAGCTGCATTGTAGGATACCAAAAACCAGTGCGGCACCCAGGTAACATCACCTGGGTGCCGTCCAGAACTCAGCACGTTGTGCTGCCTTGGGACTATTCGCACAAAAGACAGCTACTGACCATTGTTGCTTCTTTTTTCAAAAAATGTTTAAATGTATTTACTGTTTTTGTTGCGTTGTATATATTTATAAGTTAATAAAGTTTTATAATCCTACTACTTTGTTGGAGTGCTATATATTTTTAATGTGACACATAATTGTAAAAACTTTGATGTACAAAGAGGCATCCCTGGAATCTTCCGCTTCAGGCTCGGACCCACACACCCTCACAGTGAGAATCCCCTCCCCAAGCACAATACAGGATGGTTATCAGATAGTAGGACCGCGTGTGGTGTGACGGATCTCATCGGGTGGGGGCCTTGATCTACTGTAACTCCTTTGAAGAGGGGTGATTCTTTACAGTTGGGGCCATAAACTACATCTGCAGGGCTAGGTGATAGCCTGGGACCGGCCTGGACAATCGGACACAGAGGAAGAGGAGTGTCAGAGGGTGCGGTAGTGAATAGGGTGAAAGGGAGGTGTCGGGCGGGCACAGGGTGCGATTCACAGAGAAGAACAGCGCAGATGGGAGGAGGTTTCTGGCTCATGCATGAGAGAGAGAGCGGGGGTGACCAGTGCGTGGGGGAGATGCTTGCGAGGGTGGGGAGCCATGCTGAGGATCGGCGGCGTGCAGAGAGTGGGTCTGGTCAAGGCATCTAAAATGGCTGCCGTGCACGACAAAAGTGTGGCATTGCAAAAAAGACAAGATGGCGTAGACAATGTTTATCAATAAGGATTAATTTATAACAATTATTTTTAACAAAATATTTACTTGCAGTGACAAAATGGCGGTCAACAGTTCCTGATTTCCATCGAATCGAACGTTAACAGACGTCATGCAGCAAAAAAAAACGCTCACGCACAGCCGCTGGAAGACATGTATCAACATATATGAGCCTCCTCAGCCACCCTCAGAAACATAAGGGGTCAGGATACGTCTCCCGTACCCCCTTATACCCTGTAATTTAATTAAACCGAAACACAAAATGGCGAATTCCCGTTTCGCTACCAGTTTGCGGCCCGGTTCGCGAACCGGGAAGCGCTTCTACCGTGAAAAATCAAATTTTTTTTTTTTCCACACGGGACCCTTTAATAACCCCAACATCATTCCTAGGGGGTCAAGAGGGGTCTACCTTGCCCCCTTTCATTAAATTCCCCCTTCGTTTTTCTCCTCCTCTTGTCTCTCGATCCTACCGAGAGACAAGATGGCGGCCGCTCCGGACTGTTTAGAATGTTGACAGACACCGGAGAGCCAATCAGCTTCGCTTCGCAAAGCTCCGTTACGCGAAAAATACGCGATCTGGTGCGCTACCCGGGACGCTGTCACAGATATATCTGTTTTTTTAAACGTTAATTTCTCGAAATCCACTGGAGCACATATATTGAGACCTAGCAAAGGCACAAAGGGGCTAACAGTCCCTACAATTTTGCCAAGTTTCGTGCAAATCCATTCAGCCGTTCGAGCTAAAAGTGAGGCCAAAGGCCCTATGGAAAAATGAATGGGAAAAACGCGTTTTGGGACCCCCCTTTTTTCTCGGCCCCCCTTGACGGAACCCCCCCCCCCCAAAATTTTCAGGGGCTGCTCAAACAAAATGTGCCATTTTCCTGAAAATTTCAGCCGATTCCGTCCACAAACGCCAAAGTTATTAGACATAGGATTTTTTCTCTATGGAAATTTTGAAAATTCTAACATGTGCCGTTTTTTTTCTTGCTTTCTGGGATCTGTAGTTCATTTATGCAGAACTACAGGTCCCAGAAAGTCCGGAGGGGGCACAACGACTGAGTGTGAAGCAGACTGCCAATCTAAATAAAAGGGTTGTTACCTACCTGTGGAAGAGTGTGGCCTCATATCTGGGGAACTTTTTGGTAACATATATATATATATATATATATATATATATATATATTCACATTACATTTACCTTCAATATTTCTGCGTCTTCCCAAGACACACATTTACTTACCTTGTTGTTATTTCTCTTTAGATGTTAAAGCTCTCTCCCTCACCCCAATGAATACCATGCATGGAAGAAGGGAATTAACCAGGTAGACATACATGTGAAATAGGAAAAAAACTATCCGGGGAGACTGCGTTGTAATTACGCTTGAGGACCCCAGTATAGCTGAGTACATCTGCTCCTGGGAATATAATAACACCACAGGGGGGATCGCCACAAGATCCTTGTCGTACTTCTACCCAAAAAGATATAATAACAACAATTACATACGTGACACTGATAACATCTGGCGGAAACCAATCCCACAGCTGTGGGAGCTAGATGTCGCTGGTCCAAAACTACTGCCGCGACATAGTGACCCCGATAACTCCTGGTGGTCAGTAAATCAGAATCACCAGCAAAGAGAAGTCCCGTGGCAGATTATGGGCCCACAAAATAGATCTAGAAACTGGGAGCAGTGGGAGAGACCACCCCACCAACTATACGGACCCAACTATAGAGATTCCATCAACGGGCAAAACTGGTCAGGCATACCGACTATGAACCGGTTTAGCGGCCTGGAAATGGTCGATTGACCAATAATTAAAACCCCGGAGTCCCCACAAACAACCTTCGCCCCATCCACCTCCATTCCAGCCCCTCCACAAACGAAAATCTCAGCCTTAGATAACACACCCTCACAGCTCCCTGTGATCTTTTGGAACGTGGCGGGTCTCCGAAACAAAATAGAGGACAGTTCGGCCGCTGGTTTCTTGAAGGACGCCCAAATCATTTGCTTACAAGAAACCTGGGCAACGACGCCCCTACACCTTGAGGGATACAGGACATTTACATCCCCCGCCCTTCCTAGCATTTCAGGTAGACCTAAAGGGGGACTGGTAATCTACCTAGCAAATACAATTCCTAACATAAAGATCATCAATGTAGACCTATTACCAAATTTCCAGATCCTCAACTTCATAATTGGGAAAAAACTCCTCATCACAATAATCAACTTATATAACAACCTAGAGGATGACAACTTTTTGAGCGTCCTTTCCCTAATCCAAGAAAAAATAACCGAACATCGGCACCCCAAACAGAAAATGGAAATCGCCCATATAATTTGGGGAGGAGACTTCAATCTACATTCCTGCCCCAATAACGACACCTGCGGAATGGTGGACGAATATGAGAACTCCCTAGTCCACTTTATCCATTCAGGAGTGGGGCCAGCCATGAACAAAATACTTTCTGATCTGGATCTGCAAATTATAAACCCCATCCAACACTCAAATAACAAACTAGAACCCACCTACACAGGAAGGGGCCACGAGACCACCGTTGACTACGTAATAGTCTCAGAAGGCCTTAAAGATCAAATTAATAATTTTAAAATTTTGGAAAACAATCTCAGTGACCATTTTGCTCTAAGCCTAAACGTTCAAACAAATCAACCAAGAACACTGATGGCAACTATAGCAAATACTCTAACACCGAACAGGCTAGAACTGGGCAAAAATAACGGATATATCATAAAATGGGAAAAAGTGGATCCCAATATTCTCACAAAACGGCTAGTAGAATCTGCCTATAATAACATTTTGATCTGTCTCGATCCTCATGCGGAGCCGAACCAAATCCTGGAAAACTTCAACACAATAATAGAGCACGTCAAAAAACTACTAACCAAAACACCTAATCAAAATAAAACAAGCTCCATAGGTTGGTTCAACCGAGACTGTACCAAGGCACAGACCAAACTGAGGAAAGCTCTCGGAAATCCAAATAGAGACAAAACCACCATCCAAGCTCTTCGACGGGAGTATAACACTGCTAGAAAAGCAAGGAAAAAAGAATTGAAACAATCTTTGTGGAACGCTCTGCACAAGAGTGCACTTCTGAAAGACAGCCAGGCATTCTGGAAAATAGTTAAATCCCCCTTGCTAACGGACTCCAACGGCCCAAAAATAGACGTGGCCATCGACGAGGATTCGTGGGTGAACCACTTTTCAAAAATCTTCAAATTGACATCTATTAGTGAAGAACACCATCCTAACATCTACCCAGTAGTTTATCCAATATTAATGGATGTCGATCTGCAGGATTTCGAAATGGCGCTATCTTTAAGCAAGAGTGGGAAAGCTCCCGGCCCTGACGGGGTCCCAGTCGACTTATTTAAACATCTTCCTGACCTCTGGGTACCAATACTCACAAGAGTCTGCATAGCAACAACGAAACTCGGCCTGTTAGAGTCATGGTCATCTTCCATCATGGTCCCAATCTTCAAGAAGGGGGACCGACAAGACACTAAGTGCTACCGACCAATCTCGCTCCTCAACTCCTTGGGCAAAGTAGTTGGCAGAGTCCTTCTCGAAAAGCTACAGCAATGGGTAGAAGACAAAAACATCCTCTCGGACTTACAGTTTGGGTTCAGGGAGGGCTTTGGAACTGTCGAACAGGCCCTAAATCTAAGCCTGTTAACATCAAAATACACCCATGCTAAACCTGGTTCCATCTACATGGTATATGTTGATTTGTCCTCCGCATTCGACTGTGTTTCGCACGCGAAGCTCTGGTCACTGCTGAGCGCAATGGGGGTAGACCCTCCTCTTTTGGACTTTCTGAGGGAGCTATACAGAGAAGCCACGGCGAGAGGGAGGTACGGGACAAAAGGAGAACTGACGGCACCATTTAGGGTAGAGCGGGGAGTGAGGCAAGGCTGTGTCCTGGCCCCCTTCCTCTTCTCTTTGTACACCAATGGCATAGAAGAGACTATGTTGAGAGGGGGGAGGGACCTCCCTAGAGCAAAAGATCGCTTGATCCCCGCGCTGCTTTACGCGGACGATGCAGTCATTTTAGCACGCACCCCCATCGAACTGCAGAAATCTTTATCTAAATACGCAGACTTCATGGGTGCCTTGGACTTGCACATTAACGTCAAAAAAACTTTTGTCATGGTAGCCGGTGGATCAAGAAAAGCAACTAAGTCCATCTTTCTGAAAGATCAAAAAATTGAAAAGACCTCACAATATCCCTACTTAGGCATTATGATCGATGACGCCCTAAACTGGAAAGCGGCGGTTGAGGCCAGGAGACATCTCTTCAAACGGGCGGTCATGGCGTTGATGAAATTCTCCAATAAACTCGGAAAAAGACCACCAGTAGAACTGCTGCAGATTTATGCTGCGAAATGCCAAGCCATCGCACTATACGGTGCAGGGATCTGGGGACATACACCCACCGGCTCTATACAAAAAGAGGAGAATATCTTCATCAGATTCCTTTTATCAACTCCAAGAGGCACCTCCACCTATGCCTCACACATGGAACTGGGAATCCCATACATCGAAGATTTAATGAAAATCCAACCTCTTTTACTCTGGAGGCGAGTTTGGTTGTCGGATAAAAATAGCCTGACTAAAAGCATTCTACAGGACACTATGGATTTGGACCACGCTCACAAAATAGCCTGGCTCTCCTATGTAAGACATTTTCTTTCCGACCTGGGTCTACAAAAATATTACCACACGGCAGAAAAGCTGAAAGAAATATCCAAAAAAGAACTGAAACTAGTTGCGCTGAGCCATTTGGAATCCCTGAGACTGACGTCGCTGATTGCGAAAAAATCTGTTACTCACGCAATCATGACACAGCAGTCCCTGAAAATTCAGTCATATTTGACTTTGGAGATCACAGCATATGAAAAGATGCTCCTAACAAGGTTTAGAATGAATCTCTTTTTCAGGCTAGTGACATTTCCTGAAAAAAATAACTGGAATACTCAGATGGATCCGTGCCCATGTGATGATCTTTCCCAACAGTCCACCATGCACACAATATTGTTTTGCAAGTTTTTCCACACCCACTGAAAAATCTGGCTAATCCCTTTACTAAAAAAATGGGGCCACAGACAATGCCGTCCAGCCATGCTGGCACTTCAAACTTTGGACTCCGAAGGTACTGTTTACCACGTACTGAATTTTCTAAAGTGTATCATGAGGCACAGAAATAACCTGTAAAACAGAGGACTAATGTGTATATCATCTAACCGTTTGCATTCTCACTTTTTAACTGTATATTCAATTGTACTTTTTAAACAAATTTTACTGTGAATTTTTGTATGCTACGATATCTTTTATGGTTTTGCAATGCTAAAAAACCGAATAAAGATTTATTATTATTATTATTATTATACATGTGAATAGAAAGATAGTGTTTCACAGAAAATATATCTGTATGTGTGTATATATATATATATATATATATATATATATATATGTATATATATATATATATGTATATTTATATCTATATATATATATATCTATATATATCTATATATATTTATATCTATCTATATATATATATATATATATATATATATATATATATCTATATATAATTTATATATTATACCTCTTCTATTCTTTTTAACAGATTTGTGTTTTGAATCACCCTTTCTGGTTTCTTAAATCCTGATTTAGACTGGGGTGGGACGTGGGACCCTCTCCATTCCTTGTTTTCTTTACCTTCTTCCCCCAAATTGCTATTGATACTTTGACATTGTTGGGTTAGATACGCCCATTGGTAAAGTAGTGTCCCTGCAGAAATGTGAGTACACAAAAGTTTCTTGATACCAGATCATTCGAGTAGGTCAGTACTGGGCCCTGAGAACTCCTGGGCTTGAGCAGATGTCCTTCGGACAGGCTACCCCTTCGTAATCTGCTTTCACTGCAGCAGGGCTGAATTCTGCATCCTGGTCTTTGTAATCTCCACCTTCATGCTTGGAGATTGAGCAGTGAAACCTGAACACATTCAAAGGTGTTTGATGTTCTCTTGGTAGCCAGGCATCCCTCAACTAAAATTGTACTCATCTGTATTTGGGGCAAATTGATGGCTTGGTGCAGCGTTCACCTTATAGACACCCTTCAGGTGAACCTCTTGGATGTATTGTATTTGTGTTGGCCCTAGGCTGGCAAGGCTTTGCTCTGGGCACAGTTGAAGAGTACTTTTCGATGTTTCTGGCTTTTTTGGCTTGCCGGATCAGCCTTCCTTGTTAAATTCTCCAGTTGTTATGCAACATTTGTTTCGTCCCTCTCCCATTGTCGTGCCATTGTGGGATGTTAACTTGTCCTTACTTTACTGATGTGGACTCCATTTGAGCCTCTTCACAGCTGCCCGTTGCAACTTCTTACCCTTAAGACTGGGCTTCTCATTGCCATTACATCGGAGCATCAGGTAAGTGAGCTTCAGGCTCTGTCAACCCGCCATTCACCATCGTCTTCAAGACAAACTGGTTTTGCAGACGTGAGCATCCTTCTTACCAAAAGTTTGGGCACAGTTTCACAGAAGACAAACTATTACATTGCTGGTGTTCTATGCGCTGCCTCACCTCTCCAAGGAGGAGGAAAGACTCCATTGGTTGGAACTCAAGAGAACACTTCGCTTTAACATACATCGTACCAAAGAACACTGGGTGAAGGATCAGCTCTGTATGGGATTCTCTGGAGTGATAAAAGGCACAGCAGTGCAGAGGAGAACCATTACCCCCTGGATCCTGTTCTGCATGAAGATCTTTTGTGCAATGGCTAAAAGCCCGCTTCCGGAAGGCCTACGTGCTCCTACCAAGGCAAAAGCTGCTATCACTACATAGGCAAACAAAGTACTTTTGTCTGGACAATCAGGTTCACCAAGAGGGGCATTTTGCCTGCTCAGTCCTGCAAGACTGTGGTTTGAGTACATTCAAATCCCCACCACCTCCCCTGCGCCATATTAGGTCCTGCTTTGGTATCTATTCAGAAGGTCAAGAATCTGCTGCTCTAAGTCTCCATGAGTAGAACAGGTTACTTACCTTTAATAACCCTTTTTCTGGTAGATACTCTTGCTGCAGATTGCTCCCGACCCTCCCATCCTCCTTGCTTACTTTGAGTGGACTCCTTCCTTTAAGGTCCCAAGTATATGAACCTGTGCACTGGTCACACCAATTTGGTTTAAGGCTCTGCATCTGGGGGCATGGTCTTGAAAGCATGACGTTAAGGCATGGGAGTGGCACATATATAGGCCTGCGTCCTTTCCGAAGTGTAACAGCGTCCGTGTGGATACAGACACTGCCCAAAAATAGCATGCATAGGTTCTGCTGAAATGTTTCCAGATCCAGTCTGAGGGCTGGGGAATATTGAAAAGGTGAGCAATCTGTAGCTAGATAGTCACTACCAGAAAGAGTGTTACCAAAGGTAAGTAACTTGTTTGTCTTGTTTGATTGTACCCTTGTGTAAGCCAAGATGGAGTTCCACATTCATCAAAGTAGTCTCAGTGAAACAAAGTTGCACTGTTCACTGTTTTCTGAATTGCTGCTTATGGATCAACTCTGTTTATTAGTTTTTCAATCTAGTTGAATTAAAAAAAACATAACCACACTTACAACCCAGAGAACGACAAGTGATAAACTCCACCCCCTAGACTCGGCCCTCCTGCCTCTCACCCTAACACACAGCATAAGGCAGTTATTCCATGTGATAGACCAGGGCAGGCCCTAGGTGATCACTTTGTGTGTCAAGACTCAAACAATCGGCACTACATGCTGGAGAGCCCCCCCCCCCCAGTCTAAAATCTGCATAACTCTTAAATAGTTTGGGCAGGAATGTTCCCTAATGTCAGAGGCTAGGAATTGTAGAGAAGGGGCCCATAGCTCCTGAAAGGTGTCTTCTTTGTTTTCAGATACCATATTTCACTGTTCTATTACCAAGAGGTCAGAAATATGCTGATGCCATTCCCGATCAGCAATTGTATTTGTTCCCCAGAACATAAGTATAGTTAGATGTTCTGCACAAAGAGCTATGGCCATCTTTCTTTCCCTCATTGAGTGTAAAGGAAACGTCAGTTCACATGGAAGGCCTAGCAAAATGTAGGCTGGGAAGCGAGGTATTTTTTTGCGCAGACTGAATCAATGTCACCTAACTCTGGGTTCCAACAGCAACATAGTTTATGAAAAATCCAGAGTAGGTGCAGCAGAGTCCCACTGCTACTGGTTTCTCTCCAACAGACTCTGGATTTCTTCTGAGCCTAGGCTTGGGTCAGGGCCAGAGTCGGATACTAATATGAAATAATCTTCACCATTGTCTTCCTCCAGCTGCTTACTTTGCTGTGGTCTGAGATCTGTAAAAAAGAAGAAAAAAAACATATGTCCTCCCACTTTTTGTGCGTTTGCACCCTAGTTCCTGTTTTCATCTCCTCTGGCCAAATAACTTCTCTTTTGTTAAGGAATGCATCAAGGTAGTGTAAAGGTCAACTAATAGGTGCTTGTTCTCAATTTTGGCAAGTAACTACTTTCAAATTTGGTCAAGTATTTACTAAACTGGAGTTTCATGGTTATGCCTATGAGCTAGTGTCTGGCCTGATTTTAGTCCGTCCTTTTATTTTTTGAAAGTCAAGGCTCACATTTCAGTAATTTCAAAAGGAAAAAAAGACTCTATCAAAGAGTTGGCCTGCCATTTTACATTCAGCCTCTTGCCACAACCTGAAGGCATCTGTATGAAGAGCAAGAATGAACTCCGGATTAGCAATGATAGGGGTCAAAGGGGATGGAAAGGTAGTAGGTTTTTTCTTGATCAGCACTGCATCACAGACTGTAAAAGTGTTTCGGTTACTAGAGAGGTGTGCTCCCCAAGGTCTATTCTCTCTTGGCAACCAAGGGTCATTTCATAAGTGCTTTCCTACCACATGTTGATCAGTACCAGTGTTACTCCAGTATTGGAGCTTTCATAGATTCACATGTCTGAATCATTCCCCGTCGTCGAGACAGGAGTCTCCGGTACATAAAAAAGCGATGCTTAGTAGTGTAGCAAGCTGAAGAGGCCTATGCCCATGTCCCTTTTGCAACCCATAACCTTTGTTATGTAAAGAGACCAAACTTCTCCCTGAACCAGTCAGAGCTCCTCACCCTCTTGAACACTCCTGAGAACCTTTTGCCCCTCAGATTTTTACGCACACTCTAGAGCTTTTGCAAACGCCCCCTTGTATACTGCCGAAACATCAAGAGGTCAAGCACTTACATCAGATGTGTCTGAGATTCTGACAATGCTCTGAAAGGGAGCAATAGAACTGGTGCCTAACTCCCAGAAGGGGAATTTTATTCCCGATTCTTTCTAGTCAAGAAAAACGTTCTCCAATGGAGTTCTATTGTAGACCTCAGATCCCTAAACGCCTACCTCGAGAAGCAATCTTTCAGAATGGTGTCTCCAAGACATCCTTCTACTTTTAGACCCAGGGGATCATATGACCACATTAGACCTACAGGATGCATACTTTCACATCCCCATCCATCCATCCATCTAACAGGCAGTACCTTCGGTTCATGGTAGCCGGAGAACATGCTTAATCGGCGGGAGTAGCTCATTGTAGTTAAGGGACAAAGTTGTGTTTAGGGAGGCTGCTATGCATATGCCCAGGTATGAGAATGAGCGGGCTGCTAATTCCACATGAAATTGTGCTTGGAGAAGTTGTTTGGTAATGGAAACAGTGATACTAAGGAGGGATGATATTTGTTAATTTAATTTAAAGCCTGAGACGTCACTGAATGGATTCATAATGGCTACCAGGGCAGGCAATGCATTGAATGGGTCTGTAAGGGGCGCTACTACTCCATCTACCTCTAGGCAGAGTTTGAGAGTTGTGTGCCATTCTGGTCCCTTCAGTAGCAGGTTTGAGTCTCATCCTTTGTGTGAATAGTTCTCAATACAGCGCAAAAAGTAAGAGTGAATGCGGGCAGCCTTGTCTCAAGCTGTGCTGTTAGGGGAACAGAGGGCACGCCAAGCTATTGACTTACTCTAGTGCTAAGGGTGCTATAACAGTAGGCGAATCACTGCAAACATTTATCCACGAAACCGATTATCTATAGCCGTTAAGGATAGTGGACTCTGTCAAACACTTTTTCAGCAACAATACTAAGTATTTAGTCCAGCACTCATTCTTTTTGTACTTTGCCAGTGCTGCGTAAGAGGCGTTTGGTATTTATTTTCTGCGCATTTCATCTCTGGCACAAAGCCTGTCTGCTCTGGGTCAATCGTGACGTGCATAAGGGGATTGAGTCTAGTGACCAAGATCACAGTAAATGGTTTCGCATCTACGTTTATAAGGATATGGGTCTATATAAAGAGCATAAGAATTTATTGTTGTCTGGCTTAGAAATTAGTTATAGAGTCCTCCAACATCGAAGGAGGTAAGGTCCCATGCCTGGCGAAGGAATTAAGTAGAGCTACAAGAGTTGGGGTCCAGTGTTGGCCTTAAACCCTTATAGAAAAGGGAAGTAAAGCCACATGGGCCAGTGGAGTTCCTTGGCTTTAGTCAAACTACGGCAAAGTCACCTTCATCTGACGAAATGGGGCTAACGGGGCGTTCTACATGTTGTAGACCGAGCACTAGGAGTGGTGTCTGGTTGAGGTAAGTATCTACAAAGTCTTGGAGTAGCACTTATGCTTAGTTTAAGTTCTATCTAATGGAGACTTCTAGCCTTACCTTAAAATTCCCTCCATGCAGAAGTCTTGTTCCAGAAATTTTTTATGAGCAGTACCTCTGTGCGCCAGTAGATGGTGTAGTTTGGCTCCCAGTTTCATGGTCTGCGTTGTCAGCGGCAGAAGTGACATGCGTGGTGCTTATATAGGCGGCATCCCAGGGCGCTGATGTCAGTTCTTTTCTTTCCATGCCAGTGAGCTCCGATCCGGCGAAAGCTACCCCCAGCCATTTTTTCTCACCTTTTTTAGACTTTTGTTCAAGTTTTTTCGAGACTTATCTCCTGATATGACAGGGATGTCCACAAGGAAGGCTGCCTTCAAGCCCTCTGCGGCACCTACCAATGGCTAATGTCGGTGACAGACCTGCACCCTGTTTGCCTCTGGTGTCTTGAGTGCGACCCCGATGCCAAGATCTGCGTCTGTTGTCGCGTCATTACCCCAAGACCTCGCAGGAGCGATCCCTCAAGCGACTTGCCTCTCAATGCCGCTACTATGTCGGTTGAGCGGACAGACCCGGAATCCATCCCGGCACCATTGATCTTCGTCGCAGTTAGTCATCCCACTCTGGTAAGTTTCACAAGAAGTATAAGAAGTCAGAGAGGTCTTTGGCATCTCCCGGTCCGTAGAAGTCATACGCAGAGGGACAGTAGTCTTTCCAGGCCTAGATTTGCGGTTGAGCCCGCACCTGGACAGCCTCTGCACCTCCCCGAGGTTCCAGGAGCCAGTGCGAACTTTGTTCAACTCTGAACATTTTGAGGGGATGCACCTCCTAATTAGGCTGCCCATCCCTGCTGGAGTGCCTTCGGGCCCCTGGGTTTGGGAGAGTCTGGTTCTCCACTGGTTTGGGTCCACCCCTGGTGCCAGTCATGCCCCTTGGATCCACAGTCGGATCCGGACGGGCTCCGGTCGTACCACCTCCACCTTCCCCCAATGCCGGTCTTGATGTCCGCACTCCCGGTGCCGCCAGCACCCTCTGTGCCGATGTCCCCATTCGCATCCCCTACTGCGACACAGAGCCGAGGGGCATTGCCATATGCCGACTTGACCCATACTCTCCAGGCTGGAGCCAGACCCTTATTCTTGTGGACAAGGACTTGGGGAAGATAGGCAGGAGCCACTGGATCCTGAAGAATACCAGTCCCTAGGCCTCAACATGGACTGGTGTGAGGAATTGGCGGATGCCAGTGGACTGGATCCCTTCCCAGATACTGGCATGGTCTTTCCTCCTACTGTGGCTATGGAGGCCCCTTGGATCCACAGTCCGATCCGGACGGGCTCTGGTTGTACTACCTCCACCTTCCCCCGATGCTGGTCCTGATGTCCACACTCCCGTTGCCGCCAGCACCCTCTGTGCTGATGTCCCCATTCGCATCCCCTATTGCGACACAGAGCCGAGGGGCATTGCCATATGCCGACTTGACCCATACTCTCCAGGCTGGAGCCAGACCCTTATTCTTGTGGACTAGGACTTGGGGAAGATAGGCAGGAGCCACTGGATCCTGAAGAATACCAGTACCTAGGCCTCAACATGGACTGGTGTGAGGAATTGGCGGATGCCAGTGGACTGGATCCCTTCCCAGATACTGGCATGATCTCTCCTCCTACCGTGGCTATGGAGGCGGGAGCCTCCTTTGATATGGTGGAGAGAAGGGCGGCCGAAGGTCCTGGACCTTAGTCTGCCGTCGGTGGTAGTCATGACTAATGACTGAGGTGCTTCAGTTGGGAGTTATCCTCTCAGAACCACTTCTTCCATTTAATGAAGCCCTTACAGACACCCTGCTCTGGGCCTGGTCCAAGCCCTGCACAGGAGCTCCTGTGAACTTGACAATTTCCCCGCAGTCTTCACTCGGCCCCAGGGGACCACATTTTTTTCACACAGCACCCTAGCCCCAAAGAGCTTGGTGGTCCAAGCCTCCGCTTCTCTCGTAAATCCTGTTGCATTTCCTACCACTATACCAGATGGGAAATCCAAGAGGCTTGACTCCTTAGGCAAGAACATTTATCTTACACCAGCCTCACACCGAGGTCAATCAGCACAGCATGCCATTTAGGGCTGTTATTCTCTTGCACTTTGGGATTCCATTGTGCAGGTGCTGCCCATGGTCCTGTAGGAGGACTGGGCTATAATTTACAAAGCTATGGCATACAGGAGTGATGCAGCTAAAATCACAGTCCGATATCGGCTGGATACAACTCGCTAAGCAGAGTAGTTTCTTTGTCTGTGGCCTTACAATACTACACCTGGCTAAGCACGACTGGCATTTTAGAGCATGTCCAAGCTTCCCTTATGGATATGCCCTTTGATGGTTACAGTCTTTTCGGAGGCAAGATAGACTCTGTGCTGGAGTGCTTCAAGGATAGCAGAGCTCCCGCCAGGTCCTTGGGCCTTTCCGTGGCCCTCCCACCAACCCCAGTCTGCCTTTCACTCCTTTAGTGCCCACTTAAGGGGCTTCCAGCCACATCCCTACCCGCACAGTTATCACAGCATGCAAGCTCCCAGCCTTTGCCTGGCAGAGGACACAGCACCCTGGATTGGGCAGCCAGAGGTTGGGCCAGTCCACCAATTGGCTCAGGTTCTCTGCCCTCGACCTGGGAGAATGGTTGGTAGCGTTGGACATGTAGGATGCATACTTACTCATTCACGTCTTGCTTGCCCACAGGCAATCCCTGCGGTTCATGGTGGGCCATGAGCACTTATGTGCCATGCTCCCTTTTGGCCTTACCAACAACTCTCGAGTGTTCACCAAGGTGATTGCAGTGGTTGCAGCTCCTCTGCGGAATGCAGGGCTACCAGTCTTCCCCTGTCTTGATGACTGGTTGTTAAAGGCAGGCTTGCCCCAGGCAGTTGTCTCACCTCCAGATTATGACAAACCTCTTGCACTCTCTGGGGTTGACTATCAACATGCCAAACCCACACCAGACTCCCTCTCAGATGCTGCCTTTCATCAGATCTGTTCTGGATACCGTTAAGTTTCGGGCCTATCCTGAATGGCAAGTCCAGGATATTCAGACTATGATACAGATGTGTCAGCCTCTATCCTGGTTTCGGTGCAAATTACTCTGAAGCTGCTGTGCCTCATAGTCTCTTGCATCCTGCTTGTGACACATGCCAGCTAGCATATACATGCTCTGCAGTGGGACCTGAAGTTTCAGTGGGCGCAGCATCAGGGGAATCTCTGCAACATGGTCCAGATCTCAAAGGGAACTGCAGAAGATCTGCAGTGGTGCTTAACAAACTGTGATTGAATCAGCAGCAGACACCTCTCCCTTCCCCAATTAGATCTGGTAGTAGTGACGGACGTCATTCCTGGGATGAGGCGGCCATTTGGGAGAGGTGGAGTTCAGAGGCTTCTGGTCTCCGGCAGAATCGGGGCTCCACATCAACCTACTGGAACTTTGGGCGATCCGAATGGCATTGAATCAGCCTTTACTTGGAGGGTAGAAAGGCTTTAATGTGTTCACGGACCACACCACCACCATGAGGTACTGTAACAAACAGGTCTGGGTGGGGTCATGGACCCATTCTCAAGAGGCTTTCCACTTGTGGACCTAGCGGGAACAGGGCATATCCCTAATGCTTCAACACCTGGTGGGGATCTCTGAATGCCGGGGCTAGTTAGCTCAGCCAAAATGGCTAGCGTATCACAAATGGTGTCAAGGTCTCTTTCAGCTATGGGTAGAGCCTTGGTTAGATCGGTTTGCCACCGCTGAGCATGGGCATTGTCAGCAGTTTTGCACGCTAGAGTTTCTATGGTGACTCTCACTCAGATGTTTTTTGTCTCGAGTGGAGCTCATGCCCTCCTGTATACCATTCTGCCCATACCACTCCTGCCCAAAGTTCTTAAGAAGATCAAGAACGACTTGTCCCAAGTCCTCTGTGGCTCCATACTGGGCTCAGAGTTTGGTATCCCAAGCTGTAGACAGAGCATGGCCATCGGTACTCCGATCAGGCTGCCTCTTCGAGAGCAGTGGAGGGTTCTCCAACCAAACCTGCCAATGCTCCTTCATGTGTGGAAACACATGTGAGCAGCGACCGCTGGTGACCTTCCGCTCAAAGTCTGCAATAATATTTTGTCAAACAGGTGTCCCTCCATCAAGACAGTATACCCCTGGCTTTCTGGCAGGTTTATGGCATGGTGTGCAGAAAAACTTGTTAACCCTATATCTACTCCACTTTCTCAAGTCCTCTCAGCCTTTCTGCGTTCGCCAGATTCGCAATTCTTGTTCAAATCCCCTGTTGGAAATGGGTCTTAAAAACCTGTTTTCACCTTCACCCTTCATCATGCCTCAGTGAGATCTCAATCTAGTACTTACTTTTCTGATGTGTCCTAGTTTTGTGTCACTGCACAACTGTCCTCTCAGGCTTCTTAACATCGAGATGGTCTCCCTAGTGGCAATAACATCTTCCCAGAGTGTTGGTGAGCTCAATTCTTTGTCATTTAAGCGTCCATACCTAAATATGTTCCCAGACAAGCTGGTTCTTCGCACTAGAGCTTCTTAGTCACTCCCTTTCATGTAGTCCATTCCATCACACTCTGCCTTTTACGTTCTGCCCCATCCCTCGAAGGAAGGGGAGCGACTCCGCCGACTGGGTCCAAAAAGAGCATTGTCGTTCTGACCACATGATAGATTTCTGGGTGGAAGACAAAGTCTTTGTGGGGTATGTTGGAGCGCAGGAGTGGAGTGTTTGCATAAACTGACCATCTCCTCTGCATTAAAATCTGCTATGCACTGGCTAAGAAGCAACCCCCTGAGGGTTTGCGTCTCATTCCACCAGAGCAAAGGCTTCAACCACTGCATTAACACGCAGAGTTCTGGTCCTGGATATCTGCCATGCAGCACCGTGGGCTTCTCTGCACCTCTGCATCAAGCACTACTGCATGTTGTGAGGTCATTATGCTATTTTGGTGCTGCAGGGCTTTGTAGTGTGAAACGGTTTCACAATCTAGTGGAGTATCATTAACATCTTTCTTCCGATTGTATGTATGCTCTGTTCTTTTGAGCATTTGTTGATTGGCTCTAAAAAGGTTTTATTCTAATTCACACAAGAAGTATCCAGGAGTCAAAAACACACTCTAATCACAGACAACCGTTTTGGTATGACAAAAAGAAGGATTGTGAACTCAATATAATTAGATTGAACTAAGACAACACGTGATGCTATATAAACAAATGCACGTGCGGCACAAACCCAAGGTGAGAATTTTCCCATCAGTTGTCGAACTGTTCCACCACTTTCACATCATTTGGGTTCTCCTTACCCAGGAGTTAGTGCGCACACAGTCGCACAAGTTGGAGAAGAGGACTGTGAGAGTAAGAAGACCCTATGCTTTATCTAATGAATGGTGTCGGTGTGATGTAACAACTGAAAAAAAGCAGTGCAAGTGAGAATAATTAGTGATGTGAGTAAAATTAGGTGAGACTGAGTAGAAGTAGAAGCTTTAATGTTTTCTCTCAGCTCCCTAAACATAAAAACAATGGTGAGATAGCAGATTTGACAGAATATCCGCTCAGCAAGTGGTCAACATGTTTCTGCATACGTGGAAAAGTGCCTATGCATTCATCAGGACCTTGGTGTTGCTACTGCTGTTAAATATAGTGAAATAAATAAAAAGGAATCATATCACCTGTTCATCAGGTACAGATCCTCCGCCACAATCTCAGAATAGTCATACCAACGAGAAAGTGAGAAGAAACAAACATATTTAGAAAAGAATACACTCATCAGTAGTGTTATTTCTGTGATCATGTCGTTGCATTTGATTAGCATGATATCACTCACTCAATTTCTGTGGGGATAGCGCCTCACCTCACCTGGCTGCAGCTCAGGTAATTTAGGAGCACCGCTCTGTTATGAAAAAGACACACAATTGTAAAAACATCCCACCGTTTGTCCCATAGGGAAGTGAAATTCACATTAATAACTAAAATAATAAGACACCTAGAGTGAAATAAAGTGTTGAATTACACATGGGTTTTGCCTCTGTGTTAATAAACCCGCTGTGTTTTCACCTAAGGCAGTTGTTATATTCGATCTCGAAACTTATATGGACTCCGCCGTTAAAAGAATGTTTTGGTAATCACAGAATGTTACACTGCTTGTGCCCAAAAGCGGCTAAATTGTAGGTTATTCCAACACAGGGCCGCGTGAATACCAAGCACATAAACAGGTGTTAACTTTCTTTTCGGCAGTTAGTGACTCCTTCACGGTCAGACAAAAGGCGTATAAACGGAATATCGGCGGCAAATGCAAGCATACAAACAGGTATTATGCTGCTTTGTGGCAATTATTGGCCCCTACGATATCAGGCAAAGATGCGTATGAGAGGCAACAGTAGTTTAAAGAAACATAACCATTAGCGGACACGCTGTACTGATACCTCGAGCAATACACAGAAACTCCCAAATGGGAAGGAGCACACTCTCACCATGTACGCGTCGTGTGCCTGACAAGTAAACAAACACACTCGATAGAAAAAAGGTTTTGCCTTACTCAGTGGGATCTTGTAATTTTCTCTATAAGAATCCTCATGGGAAGTCTGAAGAGAAGGTGTATTTTCTCTGTTAAAAACCCTTAGACTTAAGTGGGGAGAGCAGTCTCCGTCTCATTACTTATTTCCTCAATATCAGATGAGTTGATACACTCTAAATCAAATGTGATAAGTTGGGTAAAATTGTGTTCGAGAAAGAACAGCAAAACTACTGACATCCCTCCCTCCCAAGAACTCGGCTCCTTCTTTCAGATCAAGACGCTCTACGACAACTTCAACAACAAAGACCACAACAGAGCCCTAACCCCCACCCCCAATGGCGTCATTCAACAGACCCTGCTCACTTGGAGCCCTCTCACCACAGAAGACACCTTAAGGACTATGAAGAGCATTCACTCGAGCACCTACTGACCCCTGCCCGCTGCACATCTTCCACTGGGCCGCCATTGCACACTGAGCTACGCTGAACTATCAACTGCTGCCTTATTCCCCCGATGACTGGAAACGCCCAAGTCACTGCCCTCCTAAAGAAGCCCCCCGCAGACCCAATGGAGCTCATGAATTTCAGACCCATCTATCTGCTCCATTTTGCCCCCAAAGCCATCGAAAAGGCTGTCAACACCCAGTTAGCACACTTTATAGAAGCCAACAGCACCTGGGACACCTCTCAATCCAGATCCGTAGCAACCATGGCACTGAGACTGCCCTCCTCGCCGCCACTGACTACATCCGCGCCCTCCTCTTCCAAGCCCACATTGCAACCCTCATCCTCCTGGATTGATCAGCAGCTTACGACAGACTCCAACCTCCCAGTAACCACCAGGCTCCACGACGCCGGCGTCCAAGGAATATCCTTAGACTGGATACATTATTTCCTCTCAGGCAGAACACAGAGTAGAAGACTCCTGCCCTTCCTCTCAGAACAGACAGATCAGATGTGGAGTACCCCAAGGATACTCCCTCAGCCCACATTTTTTAATGTCTACATGGCGCCCAAAACGAACCAGACATCACCAGGCGCAATGTCCAAGAAGGGATGAAAGCTGCCACGACCTGAATGAGCAACAGCTGCCTGAAGCTCAATGCTGGAAAAAACTGAAGTCCTCATCCTCTGCTCCACCCCCTCTGCATGGGACATCACCTGGTGCCCCCCCCCCCACCCTCGGAACCTCACCCACCCCAATGGACCACGCACACAACCTTGGCATCACTCTTCACTCACCTTTAATCGCCAGATCAACGCTGTATCCTCCTCATGCTTCAACACCTTCCACATACTTGGCAGGACGTTCAAGTGGATCCCTCAAGACTTTAGGTAAACTGTCACCCACGCACTCCTCACCAGCAAACTGGACTACGGAGACACTCTCTACTCCGGAATCAAACAAAAAACTCTGCTGCAAACCATCCAGAATACGAGAGTCGGACTCGTACTCAACATACCACGACCTGACCAAATCACCCAACACCTCGGCGACCTCCACAGGCTCCCTGTCGAAAGAAATATAACCTTCAAACTGCTTACACACGCTTACAAAGCTCTCTACGTCACCTGAGCCCAATATCTCAATGACTGAATCTCCTTCCAAGCCCCTAAAAGAAACCTCCGGTCAGCCGACCTTGCCTTCGCCACCATCCCCCGTGTCTACAGCGCCAGAGCAGGGGGAAGATTCTTCTCCTACCTCGCAGCAAAGACCTGGAACAAACTCACCCTCCACCTCCGACGAAGCCAGACACTACACCAATTAAGAAAGGACCTCAAGACCTTGCTCTTCGAGTGACCCCAACTGAGCTGCCCACTCCCCTCCTCCCTCAGTTCCTTGAGACCCTCACGGGAGAGTAGTGTGCTCTACAAACACTGATTGATTGCATGAATTCACAATACGCTTGACTTTATTCTGATTACCTGGTGAATGCCCACAAACAGCAGTCCTGTTCAAGAAAGTCATTTTGGTTAGGCCAGGCTATTTTTGTTTCTTTTTCTTCCACTTTCTATTCTATTGAACACTTATGAATATCAATGGAGATCTCGTGAAGGAGAAGAAAAGTTTACCTAACCAGGTATTTAGTGGCATCGTCATTAAAATTGTAATCGACCTCTCCTTATACCAGATGGAAGAATACAGGCAGTTTGCCTAAGGGAGGATACTAACAGCTAGATTCATCATAGTGCCGTTTTGCGAGTCCTTAATAGCGATTATTAAGGAATCGTTATTAAGGACTTGCAAAACAGGATTCATGTAGGAATCGCTAAATAAATTGCGATTCCTACACATTCCTTATTTGCGATTAGCAAATTGCTAATCGCAAATAAGGAATAACTCCTCATTCATTCCTATGGGCTAGGCCCATAGGAATGAATGAGGAGTTATTCCTTATTTGTGATTAGCAATTTGCTAATCGCAAATAAGGACGCGATTTCAAGGGTGCCAGGGGCGTCCAAAGGACACCCTGTAGCACCCTTGAAAGGTAATCTACATTGGTGTTGCGCACACACATGTCCAAAGGACATGTGTGTGTGTGTGTGTGTAACATGCAACTTAAAAAAATGCATTTAAATGCATTTTTCTAAGTTTTCGCTATTTACCACGAGGTTTGACCTCTCGGTAAATAGCGGACCAAAATAGCGATTTCGCAATTTTTAAATGCTTCTTGAATTGCATGTAAGGAATCTCTAATTGAGATTCCTTAAATGCAATTATTCGCAAATATGCGATTTCTAAAAATGCGATTTTTGCATTTGGGATGATGAATCCCAAATGCAAAAATAGTGCTCGCAAAGGGCCAGATTCTCAGAATCTGGCCCTTTGCGAGCCGTTTTCGGCTTGATGAATCTGGCTGTTACTCTCCAATCAGAAACTGCTTGGGAAAATGACTCCAACATGGGATAATGGTGGAGTATGCTTCCTTAAAGGAACAGTATCAGTTTTACCCTCCGTGGACTACAGCCTTTTGTTCCACATCACCCCTCTTTCAGCTCACTGTGCTTTTAAACAAAGATTTGTGAAAGCGCTTTCTTGTTCATTTTCTAATATAGTGACTTTTTATATTTCAACATGGCGTCTTTTATTTTTTATGTTAATGAAGTAAATGAAAATTGCTTAATACGTTCTAAAATAGTCAATAAAAATCTACGTATTTGTTTTTCCAAAGAAAAATGGTGGGACAATTCAGTGCTTATGATCATTAGTGGAAACTGCGTGATCAGATGGGTTTTAGAAGTACATGACCTTTATTTTTTTATTGTAATAACGGTCCTTTAACCAAATTGATGTAGGGAAAAATATGTATGCATTTGCCATTTTATTTTTGTATCGTATAAACTGTTAATACAGCTTTTCTTTGTGCTTTAGGTTGCCGTACTGCTAATGGATACTCAGGGGGCATTTGACAGCCAGTCCACAATCAAAGACTGTGCAACGGTGTTTGCACTGAGCACCATGACCAGCTCTGTTCAGGTACAAGGTGTTCTTAATTTAGATAGTTAAACATGTAATTTAGAATTCTTCACGTTGCTCGCTTTTTTGCTTTCCAAATGTATTTTTATCTCTTCAGTCCACTTATCACTTAACTTTCAACTCTGATTTAAGCATTGTTGTGAAGTGTATCCTACACCATTGACTTAGTGATGTATATGTTTACAACACAAGGCTAACAGTTCAAGTTCTTACTAATGTAGATAGCTGCAATTTATCATTTAAATGTTTGCACAGGTAACATGGTGTAAATCAGTTGGCTCTAGGAGTTTTCTGATAGAACTCTGTTCCTTGTTGAGTTGTAAAAGTTTGCGCTTTAAGTAATTTAGTAAGTTAAAGTAATACCAATAAAATTCAGTAGAGCAGTCAAAACTAAAAAACAGTTAATATTGCATTTTTACAATGCATGATAAAATTAATAAATTTTTTAAAGTAACCCACAATTTCCAGACTTTTTTTCATTAAAAGCTAAAGCACTGGCAGCACAACTCATTAGAACTCCCATTTATTTGAAGAGAGGACAAAGCTATTTTTCTGACATGTAGTACTTGGCAAATACAAGTCGGAGGAGTTTGAGTATTTAGTGTTTTGTTGGCAAAATTGGCATATCCTTTGTGGTTTATTAACTATTCATGGTGCCTTTAGCTCATAACGTTCAATGCAAGTACTCTGATGCTTAAAAAGGTTTACCTTTCAGATCATGAAAGCAAATTGATTTAATCATTTGCCTGTGAGCCAAATGAATTGTCGGTCTTCGTGTTCTCCCCGTCCGTCAGCTAAAGCGACGCGGATGCGCGTAGGGCGGCTGAGACCTTAAACCTTGAGCTTCCTACGGTGGCGGTTCGGAATAACCTCTTGACCGAGGTGCTTCAACTGGCTGGGGCCTCTTCGGAGCCCCTGCTGCCGTTCCATGAGGCCCTCACAGACATCTTTTTGGGCACTTGGTCCAAGCCCAACACAGGGGCTCCTGTAGATAGGATGATTGCCCGACGGCCTGGCTCCGGGGGACCCCATTTTCCTCTCCCAACACCCCAACCCTGAGAGCTTTGTGGCCCAAACCTAGACTTCCAAGGGTTCATTCCAACTGCTCTACCTGATAGGGAATCCAAGAAGCTGGACCACCTTGGAAAGAGGTTTTCTTTCTCCAGCTTAGGACTGCGGCTGGTAAACACTGCATGTCTTTTGGGCTGTTACTCCCACTCTGTTTGGGACACAGTCGCACAGTTACAGCCACAGTGCCCAGAGGAGGCCTGGGCTGTGCTCTCAAGTGCATTTCCCGAAGGGGGAGACGCAGCGAAGTTTGCCATAAGATGTGGCTGGACACCGAAGACTCACTGGGCAGGACTAGTTCAACATCAGTAGCCCGACGCTATGTCCCGGCTCCGGGTGACCCCATTTTCCTCTCCCAACACCCCACCCCTGAGAGCTTGGTGGTCCAAGCCTCGACTTCCAAGGGCTCATTTTGATCAGACTGCCTCTTTGGGAGGATCTTCTTTAACAGCACTAGGTGACGGTTCTCCACCCAAACCGGTCTAGTAACCACCCCGTGCGTGAAGATTGAGCGGCGACAGTTGACAGCTTTCGACCTTCCTCCCGAAGTTTGTAAACTTATCTTGGCAGCCAGGAATCCCTCCACCAAACGGTATATGCCCCTAGATGGAACAAGTTTGTGGCATGGTGCACAGCAAAGGCTGTGGTTCCCCTTTCTGCTCCCCTTTCAGAGGTTCTCCTCTTCATTCTTTCTTTGGCCCAGCAGGGCTCTATTCTGGGCACTCACAAAGGCTATCTTTCGGCCATTTTGGCATTTCTTCTGCTTCTTGACCAGCCTTCTATTTTCAAGGCCCCTATTGTAAATCGCTTCCTTAAGATCATTACTCATTTGTTTCCTCCAATTCCTTTCATAACGCCCCAGTGAGACTTGAACCTGGTTCTGACCTATCTTACGTGTACTCCTTTCGAGCTGCTGCATAACTGTCTTCTCAGACTTTTGACTCTTAAAACTGCCTATTTGATTCCCATCAACTCTGCTCGCAGGGTGAGTGAACTTCAGGCGCTATCTGCCAAACCTCCTTTCCTGGCTGTTCATCCGGACGAAGTTGTCCTTCGCACTAGGCCTTCTTTCCTTCCCAAAGTGGTTACCTCTTTCCACATAGGACAGACCATCACTTTACCCACCTTCTTCCGCCCTGCATCCTTCTACAGAGGAGGAGAGGCTCCACCTTCTGGATCTAAAACGTGCGCTTTCCTTCTATCTGGATCGCACAAAGCAATTTCTGGTAGATGACCAGCTCTTAGTTGGCTATGTGGGCGTTAAGAAAGGTCGGGCCATGCACAAGCGGACCATCTCTCGATAGGTCGTTCTTTGCATCAAAATCTGTTATTCCCTGGCAAAGAAGGAACCTCCAGTGGGACTGCGCACCCATTCCACCAGGGTGACGGCAGCCACTACTGCTTTGGGGCGTGGAGTCCCTCTTCATGACATCATCCAGGCAGCCATGTGTGCTTCACTGAACACGTTCACCAAACATTACTGTCTGAACAGTCAAGTCTGGAGAGACGGCTTCTTTGGCCATTCGGTTTTCCAGGACTTTCTGGTGTGAACTTAGTTCGCAGACTAACCTACGGGGTTGGTATTGCTGGGGTATCTATTCTAAGGTGAGGAATCAATAACTAATATTCTCTTTCAGATGAACAAGTTACTTACCTTCGATAACGATATATCTGTAAGAGACGTATATCAGTTATGGATTCCTCACTGCCCCACCCATCCGCCACGTTCTGGGAACTGACTTTTAGGGTAAGGGACTTCCTTTCAGGGCCCTAGTGTTTGTGCACCAGTGGTCTGTGTCTTGCATGGCTCTGCATTTCTGGTGTGGAATGTCTTGTAAAGAACTGACGTCCGTATGCAGGGGCGGCGTCTAAGTAGATATCGCGATGTCATTGCGGTGATCACGGCGCCAATGACTAACGCGGAGTCGACAAGACGCCACCTACCTGCGTGCAGGGGTCCTGCTGAAGAAAAGATTCTCTGGATCCAGCCTCTGGGTAATTCTATGGTTAGGTATCCATAACTAATATTTGTCTCTTACAAATATATTGTTAGCGAAGTTAAGTAACTTGTTCTTTACCTCTAGATATTTAATATGCGACGTGGTCCACTGAAGTGGGAATTCGCTCTTCAGGCATTCGATTTTCTGAAGGGGGAAGATTTATGTTCTGGATTTCTGATTTGTATATCTTAATTTTATAAACCGCCAACTGCTCAAAGACTGTCAGTTATTCAAGGGTTCCCTATAGCAATTGAGATGGGTCAAGTTGTCCCAGACTAGGGGCCCTTTTTATGTTTCCATCAAAAATGGTATCCCCTGTAGGTGTCCACCCCCCCCCCCCCCCCCCCCCTTCCCCCGATCCCCCGAGGTGGGATGCCAGAGGTTCGACGGCAAGAGCAACCTGGAGGTGGGATAGAGTATGTTCCTGCCACTACCTTGTGTCCTCTGGGATGTCTTTACCATGTACCTCGTGTCGTCTGGGAGATCTGGCATTAGGGACATTCTAGCTAGCCATTATTGATATGTACCTTGAGCCCATGCCCAACCCCTCAAGGACTGATCTCCTAAAATACCAGTCCACCTGGTTGAATGCATTCCCAGCGTCCATAGAGACCAGATCTGCTGGTACCTTTTTTCTTTTCAACCAGGTGCGGGAGGGATGTCCCATTGCCAGACCGGATTCAAGCCTTGTGATTCCTGCTACAAGCTGATGTCTGTCACGGATCCGCATCTCGTGTGCCTCTGGTTCCTGGAGCGCAAACACGACTTGAAGTTGTGCTCCGACTGTCTGGCCATGAATCCAAAGTCTTTGTGGTAGCGGTCCCGAAAGCTTTTGGAGGCCCGACATTCGGATGTTCGTCGCTCCCGGTCTCGCTCGAGTGGAAGGTCTCGAGACCGGTCGTGGAGCCATCACACCTCGTCAAAGTCTTCGCACTTTTCGGGTAAGTCGAAGCACCAGAAGACTGCAAAGAAGCACCGTTGCTCTCTCGCCTTCTCACCATTGGTCGGCCAACGCGAGAACCGGAGCATCGTCGCTCTAAGGCTCTGTCTCCGGTGCTTGATTCTGGGACGACTCTGCGCCTCCCCCCGTTTCCGGGAGCCGGGCTTCCCCTCCCATCTTAGTGCATTTTACGAGTCCTCCCCTCTGGACTCTCCTGGTGCACCTTTGGGCCCTGCAGAGCGAGCTGAGGGCCCGGGCTTTCGATGCTGGCGGCTTTGGCCACGGTGCCACAGCGTCCCCATGGATCCAGACCTGGATCCTGAATTGAACCTGGTCAACCTTTCTGGACCTTCCCCGGCGCTGACGTCTCCGGCGTCTGCCGTGCCCCCGGCAGCCTCCGTCCCCATCCTCATCCCCGAGATGGTCCCGGAGCCAGATCGACTTCGGCCGACGTCTAATCTGAAGCCGGAGGGTATTTTTGTTCCCTTGTTCATCCCAGGTGTTCCCTTTCGCCTTGAGGGTGGTGATGAGGCTCGGGAAGGTTCGCTGGACCCTTTCGCAGACCAGCTGGAAGATCCGGACTGGAGAGAGGAATTGGGTGAAGCCAGTGGTCTGGATACCTCCCCAGACCGTGGCTACGGCGGAGGGAGCGTCCTATGCAGTGATGGTGCTTAGGGAAGCCGAGGCCTTGGGCCTGGAGCTCCCTACAGTGGCAGTCGGGATTAACCTCCTTACAGAGGTGCTTCAACTGGTGGCAACTTCTTCCAAACCCCTCTTGTCCTTTAATGAGCCCCTCACTCACATCCTTCTAAGCACCTGGCCCAGCACAGGGGCTCCTTTGGAATGGAAGATTGCCCGTAGCCACTGCCCAGGTCCGTGCAATACAATTTTCCTCTCCCAACACCCTTCTCCTGAGATCTTGGTGGTCCAAGGGTGATTTCCCTTCTGTACCCCCGGATAGGGAATCCAAGTAGCTGGACCGGTTGGGACGCCTAGGCTTTCTTCCTCCTGCTTCTGTCTGCGGTCTGTGAGTACTGCATGCATCTTGGGCCGCTATACCCATACAGTGTGGGATACGGTTGCGCAGGTGCTGCCTCAGTGTCCTGAGGAGGCCTGGGCCGTTCTCTCCCAGGCAGTGGTGAATGGGAGAGTTGCAGAAAAATTCACAATGCCTTGCTGAGGATTTTTGGTTTTTCGGGGGATGTCCTGGCAACTTTGCTGGAAATGCCCTTCGATGTCTGTCGCCTTTTTGTTGACCAGACTAACTTGGCGCTCAAGCTTTTTAAGGATTCTTGGGCTACGGCCAGATCCTTGGGCCTCGCTGCGTCCTCCCCCCCCCCCCCCCCCCCCCCCCCCCACCGTCTGCCTTTATTCCCTTTCGTGGCTACAGAAGGGGCACCCCACCACGTCCAACCCAGTCCAGTCCAGTGCAGGCAAGCTGCCCTGCCTCTGCGTGGACGTGGGGTCCAGCGACACAGGTCTGGGAACCAGTGGGCGGTCCAGTCCACACACTCTCCCCCTCCCCAGTCTTCCCCTATCTTGACGACTAGCTGTTCAAGGTGGCCTCGCCCCAGGCGATCGTTTCCCACCTCCCGGATATGGCGGGCCTCCTGCATACGCTGGGGTTCACTATCCATGTTCTGAAGTCACACCAGACTCCCTCTCAGTCGCTCCTTTTCATCAGAGCAGTTCTGGACACAGTGCAGTTACTGGCTTATCCTTCCGAGCAGCGAGTCCAGGATATTCGAGCTATGCTGATGTTTCAGCCTCTATCCTGAATTTCGGTGAGAATGACTGAGGCTGCTGGGACTCATGTCCTCCTGCATCATGATGGTAGATCAAGCCAGATGGCATATGCAGGCTCTGAAGTGGGACCTGAAGTTCCTGTGGGTGCAGCATCAGGGGAATCTTTCTGACTACGTCCAGATCTCGGAAGGGACTGTCAACAACTGCAGTGGTGGTTAACAAACCAGGATTGGGTCAGAGACAGATCCCTCTCCCTTACCCACCCAGACCTTACGGTAGTGACCGATGCATCACTCTTGGGATGGGACGGTCACCTGGGGAGGCAGAGATCCAAGGTGCCTGGTCTCCGGCGGAGTCCTGTCTCCATATCAACCTGTTGGAGCTCCGGCTATTCGCTTGGCAC
The DNA here is from genome assembly GCF_964263255.1 of Lissotriton vulgaris. Classification (NCBI taxonomy): domain Eukaryota; kingdom Metazoa; phylum Chordata; class Amphibia; order Caudata; family Salamandridae; genus Lissotriton; species Lissotriton vulgaris. The sequence continues at coordinate 1,112,514,106 of NC_141694.1, forward strand.
TGAAGGCATACCTTCCCTCCCTCAAGGGAAGGCATTGCAGGTGTTCACGGACAAAACCACCGCCATGTGGTACTGCAACAAACAAGGCTGGGTGGGGTCGTGGACCCTTTGTCAAGAGGCTCTACGCCTTTGGACATGGCTGGAACATCAGGGCATAACCCTGGTTGTTCAACATCTGGCGGGTACTCTGCTGAGTTCATCCGCCCTGGCTTTCAGTCGGTGCCTGGTGGATCATGAATGGCGACTTAATTCAGAGGTGGTGCAAGGTCTCTCTCAGCAATGGGGAGAGCCTTGGTTAGATCAGTTTGCCACTAAAGAGACTATGCAATGTCAGCAGTTCTGTGCGTTGGAGTTTACAAGGCGGCACTTCCTCAGCAACGCTTTTTGTCACGAATGGACCTGCGGCCTTCTGTGCTCCTTTCCACCTGTACCACGTCTGCCCGAGTGATGAAGATCAGGAGTGACCGGGCCCAAGTCATTCTTGTGGCGCCGGACTGGGCAAGAAGAGTAATACCCTAAGCTCCTCAGCATGGCCATCAATATGCCGATCAGACTGCCCCTTTGGGAGGATCTTCTGTCGCAGCAGCAGGGTACATTCCTCCACCTGAACTTGTCTAGCCTTTCCCTCCTTGCATGGAGATTGAGCGGCGGTAGTTGACAGCTTTTGACCTTCCTCCTGAAGTCTGTAATGTCATCCTGGCAGCCAGGCGTCGCTCCACTAAGACAGTAGATGCCTGTCCATGGAATAAGTTTGCGGCGTGGTGCACTGCAAAGGCTGTGGATCCCCTTTCTGCCCCGATTTCTGAGGTTCTTTTATTCCTTCTTTCTTTGGCCCAGCAGGGCTCTGCTCTGGGCACTCTTAAAGGCTACCTGGCAGCCATTTCTGCTTTTCTTCGGCTGCCAGATCAGCCCTCTTTTTTAAGTCCCCTATTATAAGTCGCTTTTTTAAAGGCATTATTCACCTCTTTCCTCCATCTCCTTTCATAATGCCTCAGTGGGACTTGAACTTTGTCTTGACTTAACTTATGCACGCTTCCTTCGAGCCTCTTGACAACTGTCCTCTCAGGCTTCTCACTTTGAAGACTGCCTTTCTTGTTGCCATCACCTCTGCTCGCAGAGGTGATGGCCTCATCCACAAATGGCCTCATCCAAGGATGGCCGTCATAGGATTGCCTCATCTATGATGGTATGGTCTATGACTGTCGTCTACGACAGCCTCATCCATGATGGTTGTTCATGATGGTCATCTATGACGACTGCCTCGTCTGCGATAACCTCGCCTACATAACCAGGTCTACGACGGCCTAGTCTATGATGAGATCGTCTACGATGGCCTCATCTATGACTGCATCCTGTACATAATTTAATGCAGCCGGCAGCAGCTAGATTTCAACTGCCAGTTAGTCGAACAGTCAGAATGTTTCCTTCATGATTTCAAGGAAGAGTCCAGGAAGATCACGAGAGCGGTACCTATAATAGACTACATCTGAAGGGTTTAAGATCATGAAGATGCCTGCATCTATTCCAGCAGTGCTTCTGCGCATAGAAAAGAAATACTGTGCACCTGCTAACAACCCATCCTGTTTGATTGGCTACCCTCTGCAAGATTAAGTAATTTCACAGGACGCCCAACAGCGATCTAAAAATCCCGCAACACCTATTACCACACCATCTGACAAGGGAGGACGTAGTCTGGACCTTATAGGGAAATAATCCTCTACCATGGCAGCTGCCTCTATTAGAGCTGTCAATTCTCTAGCCCTAATCGGTTGTTATGACCGTCAAATGTGGTCAAACGTGGCGAGCCTCCTTGACCTCATTCCTGAGGACTGAAGGCAGGAAGCAAGAAAGATTCTGTTGGAAGGAGAACGTGATGCATCGGAAACTATAGATTGTGCCTTGGACATCGTGAACACCAACTTCCGTCAGCTAGCAGGGTCTGCAGTGCTTAGACGCAAGGGATGGCTTAAAGCCACTACTTTCAGACCTGAGGTGCAAGCAAAGATTCTAGACCTGGCCTATGACGGCGAGTCTTTGTTTTGTAAACATATTGATGAGGCCCTCTTAGCTATAAAAACTGACACTGATACCGAACGATCATTAGGCACCCTTCAGTACAGGCGCAGATTTTTCAAAGGAGCGAGACGTGGTTTTTCATCAAGAGGAGGATCCCAAAACCAACAAAGTAGGCAGCATTAATCCCAGTATAGACAGCCTTGCAGCCAGACCTCATACTGTCAATCGTCTAATACTAGTTTCTCCCGTCAGGGTGGTCGAAAGAGATAACAATCAAGGCTGAGACACTAACAGGAAGCAGTGATCTCCATAGGGCGCCAACCATTTTACCCTCCTTACCCGTGGGCGCGAAGATTTCAGCTTTTGTTCATAAGTGGCAAGAAATTACATCAGACCAATGGGTTCTAGACCTAGTAACCAATGGCCACACCCTGGAATTCATCAAACAGCCACCTACTACTCTCCCAGGGGTCCCCTCCCCCTTCTCCTCGTCTTCACAAGATTTTTAGTTGTTTAAATGAAGGAGATTTTATGGCTTCTCTGAATATGGAAGACACGTATTTCCACAAACCTATCCACCCCAAACATCGCAAATATCTTCGCTTTCAAGTGGCTGGCGCCCATTATCAGTTTAAAGCAGTTCAAAGTGCTCCCGTTTGGGCTGAAATCGGCACCAAGAATCTTTACGAAGTGCTTGGCACCAGTGGCAACGGCATTGAGATCTCGAGGAATAAAAGTATTCCCTTATCTAGACGATTGGCTGCTCAAAGGTCCCTCAGAACGTGAAACCAAGGTTGCCACAGCAGAATAAATCCATCTCTTCTCTGGGGCTGACTCTCAACAAGAGCAAATCAGTTACGTCCTCCAAGTCATGTCTTTTCTCGGAGCAGGGTTAGACGCGGTCCATTGCACAGCATTCTTGTCACAAAGCCGCCAGCTGCGTCTTCAAAGATTGGCATGGTTAATTTCAAAAAGATCAGTTTCAGTCCGAATGTTTGCTTTGCTACTGAGGAGGTGCTCTTCAGCGATACATCTCATTCCCTTGGCGCGGCTCATAATGAGACCTCTGGAGGAAGAGGTGCAACTTCAATTGCAACAAGCCATGGGTTCCTTTGACGATACCATCAAGGTCACGCCGCGCATGATAAATTCTCTACATTGGTGGTCGCAGACAGAGAATCTAACCCAGGGTCTCGCGTTCCTATAGACCATTCCAGATTTCGTGTTAATGACCAATGCCTCCATGGAAGGATGGGGAGGTCATCTGCAGGATTTCCAGATTCCACGAAGATAGTCTCAAATACAAAAACAATAGCAGATCAACAGACTGGAGCTCCGCGCAATTTTTCTGTCTCTCCAAGCATTCCTCCCGAGGATTGCGGGCACCTCTGTGCTAGTCCGGACCGACAATACCATCAGCATGTATTATATCAACAAACCAGGAGGAACGAAATCGGCTACGCTCTCGCAGGAGGCTCAGGAATTGTGGGAATGGGTCACATTCCACAAGATAGCCCTGAGAGCCGAGCAAGTCAGGGGTCTCCACAATACCCTGGCGGACACGCTGAGCAGGTCTCAGTCGGACTGTCACGAGTGGAAGCTGAAAGAGGAACAGGCGAACAGTGTTCCAAGCTTGGGGCAAACCAGCACTGGATCTATTCGCAATGAGAGAATACAAGAAATGCCGATATTATGCCAGCAGGTTCCCTCAACAGGGATCAAGAGGGAATGCCTTGTTTATCCGATGTTCAGGGATTTGTGTGTACGCTTTTCCCCCAATACCATTGATCCCGAAAGTGCTCCGCAAGATGAAGCTGGAAGGTTGCGGTCTAATTCTGATTGCACCCTGTTGGCCAAAACAATATTGGTTCCAGGAACTTCTACTATTGTCTCAAGACAAGCCCTTTTGCCTGCTGCCGACACCTACGATGTTGTCAAGGGACGGAGGCCAAGTGGTTCATCCGGACCCACAGTCACTGCACTTGCAGCCATGGCTCCTGATTTCTTAGAGTTCAAGGACCTCAACATTTCACAGGACTGTCGTGAAATATTGGCCAAATCTCGTGCCCAAAGCACAATCGAGACTTATCGCTTCAGATGGAAGCGGTTTTGCTGTTGCTGTGAGGCGAATAATATTCACCCAATTCAAGCTCCTGCACAACAAGTTCTCCCTTATCTGCTTTCTCTAGCCAAGTGTGGGCTTACTTTTTCATCGGTCAAAGTACATCTTGCTGCTCTTTCCGGATTCAGGAAATGCTCAAGAGTCCCTTCTCTCTGCTAGTCTTCACTTGTCAAACAATTTATGAAAGGACTTTTCCGAGCCTTCCCTCCAGTGCAAGCACCCCCTCCAGAGTGTGAACTCAACACCGTGCTAGCGCAGTTAATGAAGCGTCCATTTGAGCCGATCCATAAAGTTGATATCAAATTCCTCACTTGGAAGGTTGCCCATTTACTGGCTCTTATCTCTACAAGAAGGGTTAGTGAAATCCAAGCTTTCACTATAAAGGAACCCTTTTTACATTTTACTGGGGACTACGTAACCCTTCGAACAAATCCCAGGTTCATTCCTAAGGTACCAACACAATTTCACTTGAACGAACCGGTAAGATTAAAAACATTCTTACTGGATCCATCCACTCCAGCTGAAAGAGCATTACACTCTCTGGATTTTAAGCGCGGTTTAAAATTCTACTTACAGAATCTAAAGACATCAGACATCCCAGCCAACTGTTCGTGGCCTGTGGTCAAGCAACACTTGGAAACGCAGTAACAAAGGCATCAATCGCCAGATGGCTGGCATCTACGATTCATTTCTGCCATGACGAGGCTAAAAAACCTTTGCAGAGGAAAGCCAAAGCTCACTCTACGAGGACTATACCAACTTCTACAGCATTGTTAGCTGGAGTGACTCTGGAATGTCTTGCTGCGACATGGAAAAATGTCCCCATGTTCAGGAAGCATTACTGTCTTCAATCTTCTTATCAAGAAGATGCAGCAGTTGGACAGGCTGTCCTACGCCATAATTCATTTTGGTCAGATTCAGGTACCTTTTTCTCCTTTATATGCTATTCTATTATTGGCAATGTTCATGCAATATACATATAAATTATCTCTGCAAAATTGTAAAAAATTTATATATATATTCATATCTTAATGTTCTTGTATTTATGTCTCTTATCGATAATGTCTTTTAAAATAGCTTTTGATTTCTTAAAGGCTTGGTTATTTTAAAAAAAGGTTAATGTTCTCAACCATTGTGGATGCAGTTTGTGAGTTTATAAACACTTGTCTCCCACCATCCGCAAACTACAGTATATTTGGTATACCGCTTGCTACTCTGATTCAGGCATGTGAATCTATGAAAGATACCCCAATAATGGATAAGAAAACAAGTTACTTACCTGTAACTATAGTTATCCAGTATTGGTATCTTTCATAGATTCACATGCACCCACTCTCCTCCCTGGCGAGTCAGTTCTCTATGATTTGGGATACTTACTTCCCACTTGTGCTATGAAAATCTGAGGAGAACTGCCTCTGCCGAGAGTTTTCTCGAGGGTGCTGGTAGCTGATTGGTTGGAGCTAACTTTTGGTTCTTTTTACTATAATGCTGTAGATAGGCTACTAAGATTTAGGCCTTAGGCTACTAAGATTTAGGCCTTAGGCTTTTTTCTTTTAGCCTACTACTATTATTTACTTATGGCACTACTTTTGTAATTTACAGTGGGACTCCCGCCTCGGCGAGAGGGAATGATTCAGGCATGTGAATCTATGAAAGACACCAATACTGGATAACTGTAGTTACAGGTAAGTAACTTGTTTTCTTCTCTACCAGGGGAGCCTCATTATTAGTCCTAAGCACTTAATAGCAAGTCAGGGGGATCATAGAGCTTTTTTTTTTAAACATCTACAGTTGTGTACAGTAGTGATTTAACTATTGTTTCTAGCCTATAGAAAGGCTAGAAATTACCAGATTTTTTAAATTTTCATTTAAAATAAGAAGCCAATTAGATCAAATTAGTCAATGACTAGAAAAACAAATCTTTTACAACATTTTGTAAAAGGAAAGGAAGTGAAGGACGTGTTAGCCAATTGGCTGAAATGCAGAACATAAGTGAAACTTGCACTGTGCCTTTAAGGGCCTCAAAATACACCATATATCTGATCTTGCCCACAGGTGCCAGTTGGGTCAGTTCATTTTTTCGGCTCTCTGAAACCTGATCCTGGGTCCTTGAGCTCTTTTATTTATTTATTTATTATTATTTTTTTGAAGTTTCAAAGACCTTTATTGTTCATTATCACAGTACATCAGTGTAATATACACGTCCAATCAGCTGTCCTATATCAAACATGAAACAACACCTTCCCGTGTCTTTAATCACATTATGCATGACCGAAACCGAAAAAACTCCCTCCCTTCCCATAAACAGTTTACACGTTGTCAAAAGGTAAAAACGCAATAGTGAAATACAGTCTAGGTCATATCGGCATAGCAATTAGTTCAGTATTTTATCATCAGCACAGTACATTCTAAGTGGAATAGTGGCATTACACGGATGATAAAGAACACAGTTTCAAGTGGGCCGAAAACTCGACATCTCTATCTTAGCTATATCGCTCACATGATACAATAACCCCAGCACATTTTATTCCAGCGAGGTATACTACGAAGGTATCTTGCTTCAGAGTTACTATACTTTGGGTTCAGCCCGTTGGGTATGCAGCTCGCCATTATCCATTTGCCCCTCCCTTTCCTCCCCTTCCTCCTCGCCTGCTTCCTGCCTAAGGAGATGAGATAAGTGAGTGGGCCCCAAATATTCTTTGGTCGCGATCTGATGGGCAGTATTTCTGCGTAAGAATGTAGTTGATCTTGCCAGGTGGACATAGTGTGTATCCAGGACTTGAATTTGGGGGCTCGCCCCCTCCCCCACCTGCACGCTACTTGGCGCTTGGCCAGAAGCAGGCCCATGGCTAAGAACTTTTTGTAGACCGTAGCAATTTCTTGCGTCAGCCCCAACAGTGCTGTGAGTGGGCACGGCGTAATCTTGACTCCTAACATATCTGACAGTCCTTCAAAGATTAGTGTCCAGTAGTCTGCTACTTGTTGGCAGGTCCATGATAGATGCATAAAGTCTGCTCCCTCTTACCCACAGCGTTCACATCGAGCATTGTCTTTGAGATGAAAACTGTATAATTTAGCAGGGGTATGGTACAGTAGATGTAGAAACTTAAAGTGTATGAGGCGTAGTCTGCTATTGCTCGTGATTGCTTCCGTCTGGATATAACTGAGTTCCCATTGGTCATCTGTTAGGGGTAGTGTGAGGTCCTTATACCATGCCTGCCTAGCACGCGGGACCAGAACAGGTGACGCACTCAGTGCATGTTTATATAGGAGAGATATTACATGGCGTGGGGCTTCTTTTTGCAAAAAGGCGTGTAGGGGTGCAAGTATGTCCGGTTCATCAGGAAATGCGGGGTGACAGTCCCAACACTCTGCCGGAGCCGGGTGTATGAGAAGGTGTCCATTATCGTGGGTGCGTGAGCTCCAAAAAATTGTTCTAGGGAACGGAAGTGACCACCCGTATATAGGCCCTCCCCAAGTGTGGTATGTGAGCCTAGTAAGCATTCTGCGACATATCTCCTCGCATGTCACCTGTAACCGGGGGTCATTCAGCAAGGACATCATAGTGAGTACAAAAATGGGCTCGAGCAATCTGTCCCCATGCCATTACTGTGCAGTCAACAGTGGACGGGTCCCGTTCCCTCTCCCTCACGTTTGTATAAAGGTACCCAGTCGGAGGCGTCTGGGCTATAATAACCGTCCTCCACCTCCAGGTGGGCCATAAATGGCGGTGGGTGATTCCAGTATGTGGCGAAGTGGGCCTGTGCACAATAATAATAATGTTCAAAATTGGGGACTTCATATCCACCCTGTTGATAGGGCAGTATCAGTGCATCTAGATTAAGTTGCGCCTGTTTCCCTCCCCATATGAGCCGTGCGAGTTGGGTTCTAAGTGTACAAAAGAAAAATCTCCCTAGGTGGCATGGGATATTGATGAAGAGGTATAATAATTTGGGTAATGTGACCATCTTGATGAGAGAGATGCGGCCCGGCCCGCCATGGAGAGTGGCAAATGTCTCCATTTAGTGATGGTATCAGTTACCTTATCAATGGCTGCCCCATAATTAATCCTCAGCAATGTATCCTTTTGCCTCGCAATCCGTATGCCCAGGTATTTCAGCTCATCCGACTCCCAGATGAGGGGGTAGTCTAGTTGGTGCGATTGGGTATTATCAGTAAGTGGGAATATGGCAGATTTAGCCCAGTTGATCTGTATGCCAGAAATACCACAGAATTTTGTAATTTCTCGTAACACAGGGTTTAGGTTATCTCGAGGTTTCTTAACGTATAGTGTCATGTCATCCGCGTATAGCGAGATGAGCAGCTACCTGGCTGGATAAATGAGTGCTCTGTGATTATGATGCTGTCTTAGTTTTGCTGCTAAGGGCTCAATGGCAAATGCAAAAAGGATTGGGGAGAAGTGGGCACCTCTGCCTGGTGCCTCTGAAAATATTGAAGAGGTCGATCTAGCCCCATTCAGTAGTACTGTAGCTGTCGGCTGGCTGTATAGCAGCTGCACCCAGTTTAGAAAAGTCAGAGGCATCCCCATGTACCCCAACGTCCCCAGCAAATAGTCCCACTCTAGTGAGTCAAACGCCTTGGTAGCGTCGAGAAATACAGCCTCACAACTAGGTTCGATATCCTGCAGTACGGCAGTTAGGGTCCGCAGGTTATGTGACGTTGCCCAATTGGGGACAAATCCCGCTTGGTCGGGCAACACCAGCCATTCCATCAAGAGGTTAAGGCGGGCAGCCAGGACCTTTGCCAATATTTTAGTGTCGCAATTCAATAATGATAAGGGGCGGTAGGATTCACAAAGTAGTGGGGATTTTCCAGGTTTAAGCAGCAAAGTTATAAGGGCCTCTTGCATAGTACGGGGCAGGCACCGTTCTTCCAATGCAGCGTAAAACACTTCTTTCAGGACAGGGGCTAGTAAGGGAGCATAGGTTTTGTAAAATTCAATTGGGAGACCATCCGACCCCGGAGCCCGACCAGATTCCATCTGCATGATGGCGGCCGTGATCTCGTCAAGTTCCAGATCCAAGTCAAGGAACTTTCGTTGTCACCCAGCCAGGTAAGTGCGGTATCCTCAAAGTAGGCAGGCAGATCCAATGGAGCACCCCTTTTTGAGGAATAAAGCGCGCCATAATAGTCTCTAAAAGTACGGAGCTGGTCTGGGAGGTTCCTATATGTATTGCCCTGTGCGTCTTGTTTTTCAGTGACCTAATTGGAGCATATAGGGGGCCTAGGCACACTTGCCAGCGCCTTCCCCGGGTTGTCCCCTTCACTGTAGATACGTGCCATGTACGGTTTCCCCCGAAAGCTACGCTCTCTATCTGCAGCCAGTTCATATTCAGTCAGTTTATCGAGCATTTGGGCCTTAGTGGTGTTGTCGTCTGGGCTGCGGGCAAGATCTTTTTCCAAATCGTGCAACTCTCTCTCCAGCTTGAGGAGGTCTCTACGCAGGGTTTTCAGGACCCCTCCACCCTTGGCTATGCACCATCCCTGCACCGTAACTTTTAACGCCTCCCATACCGTTGTAATGCTGGAGACGGAAGTTATATTGCGTTTGAAGAAGTCCTGTATGTCTTGTTCTACTTCAGCTTTAAACACTGAGTCACAAAGATGGGATGGGTTGAGGTGCCAATTTAAATATGGGGAGCTGTCTATAGGGGTCTGCAGTTCCACGACCACTGGAGAGTGATCCGAGAACGTGCGAGCCAAGTGGAGTACACAGCTCATCCAATGCGCCATCTCCGCCGACACAAATCTATAATCCAGTCTAGCCCATGTGGAGTTGACCGCTGAGTAATGTGTGCCTTCTCCAAGTGTGGGATGCTTGTACCTCCAGGAGTCAAGCAAATAATTTCTGTCTACTCTATCTTTTAATGTCCTTTGTGTAACCGTGTAGTGGGAAGGGGAAGCACGAGATCTGTCCACCCGGGGTTGCAGGGCCGTATTAGTCACCACCCAAAACTACGTAAGGGATGCCCAGCACTTGAATCTTGCTCCATAGTAAGAGGAGAGTATGAGGGTCATCTATATTGGGGCCATAATAATTGGCGAACACCACATTGTACGAGTGGAGTCTCCCCCAGAGCAGACAGAACACATCAGCCTCTGCTCCGGTGGGCACAAACGCTACCCCTCATTTGATCAGTATAGTCACTCCCTTAGAATAATTAGAGTAGGACGCAAAGCAACGGTGTGAGGCCCATCTCGAGGCAAATTGGGGAATGGCTCCAGGCGCCAGGTGTGTTTCTTGTAGAAGGGCAATCGTTATGGCATGTCTATCCAAGTACCCAAGTACCTGCTTACACTTCCTAGGGTTATTAAGGCCACTGACATTCCACAAAGCCACCTTAATAGACCGGTTAGCGTGTGCTTTACCTAACGTCCCCATTACAGTAGAGGTCAGAACTTATGCGTACACTGTCAACCTGCATTATCTGAACCCTATCAGCGTATCTATCATTAAATAGCCCCCCTCCTCTCACACCGGCGACCCCAACTTGCCGGGCATAAAATCCCCACCCTCCCAGAAAAAAACACATTATGCAAAACATAGCACCCCTATTAGGTTGTTTCGGGGGTTCGCCCTCGTGGGGAAGCACTAGGGGCACTTTACCCACCCACTCTCCCCCTTACTTGCACCCACTAGCCCTACCTCTACTCGGGTGGGTAGCCATTGTGGAACGGAGGTAGGTGGCCGAGCAAGGCATACTGAGCATATCACAAAGAGTTAGTCATTTGTATACATCACCAATGTAGATCAGTCCTTCGTGCGGGGAACATCAGCAGTAACTGCCAAGAGAACTATCTCACACCTTGTACATCAGTCCTGTTGGGATAGAGGAGATTGAGACCTGTAACGTGCACAGGCCGCAGCTTCTCTGGAGGACGCCTGCTTGTGTCATTTGAGGTAGTCCTCAGCTTGCTGCGGATTCAGGAAATAGTGCTGTTTCCCTTGATGTGGGATTTCCAGCTTGGCTGGGTACAGCATAGCGTAAGGGATTTCCTGCGCTTGAAACTTTTTCTTGACCACAGCAAACTTGCGCCTAGCATCCTGCACCGCTGGGGTGAAGTCCGGGAAGAAAGCCAGCGTTGTATTCTCATAATGTACTTGTTGCTTTTCACGGGCTAGGCGTAGGACTGTGTCCCGGTCACGATAGTTTAAAAAACGTACTATCACGAGTCTCTGCGTTGCTCCAGGGGGTGGGTGCGCAGCCAGGGATCTATGCGCACGTTCCACTGTGAGGTGCGCCGAGAAGGATTCCCTACCAAATAAGTCCACGATCAGCTTTTCAATGAAGTCTTCCATGCGGCCCGTGTTGGTGGATTCTGCTAGGCCAAGAATGCGTACATTGTTCCGTCTGGACCGGGCTTCCAGATCCTCGTTCTTATCTGCGATAATCTTGAGCAACTTATCCATCTGTGAAATGTGGTTCCCACTCGCCATTGCTCCATCCTCAAGGTCCAAGATCCTGCTTTCCGTTTCCTTTATACGGTTCTCATTTTGGCTCAGTTTAGTGACGACCGTGTCCATTCTCATGTTTATCGCGTCCATTTTGGTATCCATGGATGAGGCTTTGCTTCATTCCAAGCAGGAGCGCCTTCCAGTCTTCTTCTGGAGCATCTGCGGCATCAGATTCTGTGTGCTCCGTTGATTAAGATTTTGGCGGTTTGCGTGATTCGAACAGGATCTTAGTTTGCTTGGCTTCAGTGGGCCCCATATTGTAGGAAGGAGAGGCGGTCCAGTGGTCAGGGCAAAGTTTCACAATTCAGCACTCGTCCCAGGGCAGACAGTAGGATTCCTGGATCAGTGCCAGGCCGGGCTTGTCACGTTGGGCAGAGGTACCAGGGCACCGCAATTCACGAGCCGCGGCGCCGCAGAGACAATGGGTTGGCTTACCCAAATGTACGTAGTGGTGTATGCTGAAGATATATGTTGCGGGCTCCTACATACACCAATTACACCGTCAGTAAAGCATAGAGATTCAGCCTCAGCGGGGGAGGGCCGGGACCGCGACGCACAGTCAGCAGGGAAGCAGTACTCAGACAGTGCGCCCTCAGGTATGCCGGCGAGATTCACTTCCACATCGAGGATTGGCAGGCAATGCTTTAGTCCCAGCTATCTGGGTATGTCGGTTCAGCGCAGAGGTGGCGGAATGAAAATGAATGGAAGGTGAGCGCCGCTGGTGTCTGGCCCCGGAAGCCTCAGGCGTTCAGTATTACTTCAAGAGGCACGGTATCCCTGGTGCTCCCTGCTCACTTGGCCCCTCAGAGATACAGGTCTTAGCTGCACAGTGCTCGGAACGCCGGTGCGGGAGACAAGATGGCGGCCCCAATTTGCACTCCGTCCCCCCACAGCCTGTGTGTTGAATCTTGCTAAGCTCACCCGCTGTTTCGGGACGAGGGCCGCACCTCGACCAGCCAACAGAGTGTCATAGCGGGCCAATCGTACAGTCAGGCCCTGTAATTTCGCCTCGTCGCTTTATTCCCGCTTTCGTCGTTCAGCGCCGCAGCCTCGGCGCAGCCACCTCCCAGGAGCCGCCGTGTGGGAGATATGATCGGCTATCGCCGCATCCGCGGTTGTGTTTAGAATCGGTTGTAGCTCAGTAGTTTCAAACTGGGCACGTTTTATTAAGCCGTCAGTTGTGTCTGTCCCCGGGGCCCGCCAAATCTTGTCCCTCGCCAGGCGCGGTACACCAGTTCCTCGTCGGGCGACAGGCTCAGCAGATCTCCCCCCATCGCCCACTGCTACTTGCCTCGTAGTGCCAGTCTGTCAGTGGCATACGGTGTGGCTCTTCAACGAAGACGGTGGCATATTCCGTCCGGCATGTAGATGAACTCAATGTCAGCGAGGCCTCCCAGCCTCAGCGCCCGGGCTCCTGCTTCGTATGAAACATGCGGCAGGCCGCGCTCAGCTTCCACAGCTTCCTCGTCGGCTATACTTTAGGGTAGCGGGTCAAGCAAGGCATTGCTAGCATCCGCAAGATCTTGCGCTTCTGCTGATGAGGTCAATGAGATTGGAATATGCATCTGGATGTGGAAGGATATTTCCCTGCTCGGCAGGGCTGGAGCCTCACTCTTGCGCGGCCATCTTGGTCCAGCGTCACCTAGCGCCCCCCGAACTCTGTCTTTTTAGCTAAAAATAGTTGAAATCCAAGGAGAAGAGACATCAGAGGTAGCGCTCCTCATCGGCATTGAGGAGCATGACTTTGAGGACAGGTAACATAACCCACCTACTCATCGTCTACAAGCAAACTGTCCGACACGTCAAGACTCCACTCAATGACGACCCACCAATCAATTTGGAAAGATACAGGACGTAGCCATGTTAGACTCTGAGAACAAGGTCTTCATTGCCATGGATTCAGAATTTGCCAAGTTGGCTCGAAGACCACCTTAAAAAGGGAGTGCCTGGCTCTCCAGGCTCAGAGTAATCCCGAACGTATTCAGGATTACTTATGAAATACTGCTAGAACTCTTCTCCATCACTAAGGAGTTAAACATCATTCAGATTTTTGCCAGGGCCATCCAATATGGCTCCTTTCCCTTCAAGGCTCCCACCTGGGAAATTGCTGCCACAGCCACCGCATGCTCCTACAGGAACTCTTAGAGAAAGGAGTCCCCGATCACCACCTCCACAAGGTTCCAGAACACACAGGAGACCCCATCATTCACGTTTCAGATAAAAAAACTAAATCTTGGAGAACATATAGATGGGTCTTTTCATTCTCGTTTGCCGAAAATCTGGTCTTAAGAATGTAGCAGGAGGTCACGCTATAGCCGTTCCGGACAACCTCATCTCGTGCATGAGTCTACCGTCTTACTCTGACAGACATCTCCAGCAAGAGTCTCACCGGTTGATTGATTACCTCACAATATTTAATGTTATGTTAGTGAGAGGAGCAGCAAAACGTAATAATTAAAATGTCCACTCCTTGTACTTCCACATCATTCATTCTTTAGATCTTGCATTAGAAAATCTCTTCCATTAGTACATGGTCTAGTTGAAGCTGTTCCTCACACATGCATCAATCAGGTCCGCACCATCTTAACTATTTCAAAAATACAAGCCACCAGATCTGGATCCTTTATTTTGGAGAGCAGAGCCAACACTAGACTGGCATTGTGGCAGCATCAACGAGAAAGTCTGGTGCAGTAGCTCCTTTGTCTTCTCTTCCACCGGACAGAGAGCAAACTTATATAGTCAGTTGGCAGAAAGATGAGTTGAACACCTGCATCCATCATAAAAGCTGGCAGTGCCACTGCTCTCTTGAGGGAGATACAACAGATCCCTCTGGAATTCTCCTCAAAGAAGACCAGCAGGACCTCCAGGATGTTATGAATGAGGGCGTTCTTGACTCAAATCCGATCATTGGAGCAGCAGATGATACATCCGATATAACGGCATGTACATATTACGATGGAATCTGCAATGGATGTACTTGGTAAAGCACAGCAGAAAATCCTGAATTTGTCTTTTTGGCTTTGATGCAGACGAAAGATCTTGCATTAAATCTGTGGACATTAAAGGCTGTTGGAGCAGTAAAAGAAATACAGCTGAAGATGCATGCTGTACATTAGGTGTTTCCCTCAGAGGTTTCAAGCCCCCGAGTGGTCGCATCAGCAATACCAGAGGCAGCATTACCATCCTCAAAGGTCCTGAAGTGGTAGAGGAGGCCAACCACCCACGGCCACAAGGAAAAAAAACCTGTAAAACAATGTCTTTTTTTAAAAAATGTTATAATACATTTTATTTGGTTATTTTGCAATATGTAGGGGTCGCAGCCCCACCATGGCAAGAGAGATGTACACTTAGCTTGTGCCAACAACCATATTTCTGATTTATAACCACACCCACCGAACATGTAGGTGACATAAACGACAAGTTCTGGTCTCCATATTCGTACAGGCGGTGTATTTGTCATAGTGTGCAACATTAAACATATCCATAGACCTATTTTAGAACTCACAGTGAGGATATACCAGCACCTAAAAACAATACGATCCAGTCTCAGGGGTCCGGGGTAACGTCGATACCACGATAGTCTGCCCATAGAGTTCATATTTTTCAATGTTTAGCGGGGCACCCTCAGTCCGCAAAAACAGCAATCTCGGCCTCCATACATTTATCTAGCAGTCTTCTATTTGCCCATGGTCGGGAGCAATGTTGCCTTCCACATTGGCGCTATGTGCCTCTTGGCCACCGTGAGATCTAAAAACAAGAGGTGCTGCTTATATGAATGTACCAAGAAAAGGCGAGGGTCAAGTGGGAGATCCCCTGACAGCACATGATGGAGACACAAACGGATTCGGCGCCAAAACTGCTGTAACGCCGAGCAGCTCCAAACCATGTGTAGGAATGACCCCTCCTCCCTGTTGCACCTCCGGCACATGAGAGACTGAATAACACCCATCCGCCATAGGCGTACCCTAGTGTAATATGTGCGATGTATGTACTTAAATTGGATAAGCCGAAAACGCATGGAAACCGCCGCACCCCTAGGGCTGGCGATGGCTTCAGCCCAATCATAGTTAGTGATTTCAGGTATATCTGCTTGCCATGCAAGCCGTGTCTTGTCCAGTGTGGTGGGTGTATGGGTTGTCTGTGTCTGATAGACCTGTTTGATCTTGTGGGGTCCTAGGTCACCTGTAAGCAACCATCCCTCTAGGGGCTGAAACTCAGGGAGGGATTCTAATGTGTGGGTCTTGGGTAGAAGTGGGTGTTGGAGTTGAAAGAACTTATAGAATTGTGTTTTGTGTAAATCGAAATCATCCTGTAGTTGTTGAAAAGATTTACTTGTGGTGCCCCGCATTACATCGCAGAGGGTCGAGATCCTGACGCGGTCACACCCTCTAAACCCTTTTAATGTCATCACGGATCGGAGGTATGCGCCCTGCCCTAAGGGAGTCATTTGAATGAGTGTCCCCTGCCAGCCCATCTGTCTGGTCTTAGCCCGCCAGAGTTGTATCACCACTCTTCCAGCTGGTGGCAGAGGATCAAGACGAACTGAACTATACAACAGGTGGAGGAGCGGGACCTGATCCATAGCAGCATGTTCAGCCAAATATGCTGGATCCGTGGGGGAGCTATACCACCATTTGTTTATTACCAGAATATGCTACATAATAGGCATAAATATCTGCTGTGTCGATCCCGCCGCAATATGTGGATTGTGTACATGTATGGAGCCCCACTCTGATTGCCCCACCGTTCACCATGAATTTATTTTGTATGGCTGCGACTTGTGTGAACCATGAGCGCGGAATGGGGTATGGGTGATTCTGGAGGCGATACAGAATACGCGGCAGCTACACCATTTTAAAAATGGCTGAGCACTCGTATAGGGAGAGAGGACCACAGGGGTTTCGCTGTTAAGGCTAGACAATTGCGGAGTAATATTGCGTGCCCAGGAGACTTTCAATATGGGGAAATATATATGCAGAGATATTTGAAGCCATACGTCGCCCGGTAAAGCTGCGATGCCCAGGCGTCGCGTCTCTGATGCCTGCACAATGTCTCTTTTTTAACCCCTTCTCTGTTGGCCATTCTGGTGAGAGGATGCAATACCAATAATTTTCAAGAGTGACTATATATAACAACATTCAAAAACAAATGGAGGAGTACCCCCGTGAGGCTATTGAAAATAAGCCTCTGGAATCAAATTTATTGTGGTGCACGTATTGCCCAACCAACCAAGGACACAAGTTGTTCATTAAGAAGACCCCTCACTCACCAACCTGGTTGGTGACCTGCTTCATCATCGGGGTCCCACCCCGAAGGCTGAGTGCCAACATGGTGTGCTTCGACACCTGGCTACAGTGGAGCGGGTAATTTTTCTTTTTTTATATGTGCAATGAGATATTTAAAGTGAGTGATTTAAAAGGTGTCCAATGCTACTCACTCGTAGACACCGTGTATAAAAAACTGCGACACCTTTGTCTAGTTAGGTAGGCTTCGGTGTACAAGACGTGTGGTGTATTAAAATCGCGTCATGTGTTATGGGATTAAAATACAGGTCTACATGTTTCAACCATGTTAATATTATCGGTTTTCGTCAGGACAATGTGAATGATCTGGGTGGTGCACACGCTAAGGTGTACCTTGCCTTCGATCAGTGTATAAACAGGAACCACAAAATTGTGGTTCACATAAAAAGATGTAATGTAGTCTTCTTCCCGAGTCTGGAAAAAACCTGTGGATAAAATTTTTTGGAAAAAGGGGTTGGGACCACGATGACAAAAGACAAACAACCTGTCATACATATAACGAACAAAAAACATGCAAGAACATGCTCTTGAAGGTAACAACTGGACTAGAGTGTCAATGTCACGGAAGTCCCTGTTGCAAAGTGCACAGCGGGCCGCAGATGATCAAGTAACCTGCACTCGTTGCGCATTTCCCATGGTGTGCATAGAACAAAAGTCCGTTATAACAATCGATACGCCCCACTCGTCTAGGCAACAAGAACTGTTACCTAGTTGTGAGGGCAGCGGGTGAAACAAAGGTTCCATGTCAGGGCAAATGGGTGGCCCACATAACTGTAAATAGACACCTGCATGCCACCATAATCAATGTTGCGCTAAAAGGACATACGTGCTGGTCAGATCAGGCCAACATGTAGTAAGTGGACCACACACAATCATACACACTCCCATATCACCTGGAACAGGCTTACTCAAAGCATAGAATCTATTAGCTTCATGGGCGACCCGGTTCCAATGGCTGATTGCTCACGTTATCTGCTTTGCCGGAAAAACAAAGGGTAGAGTCCGAACCGGAGCACCATCGCCGTTCAGAAGGCACCGTGGTGATCGCCAATCTTACTAAGCGGACTTACTTGTGGCAGGATCCTGGCGGTCTATTAACCTACTTGGTAACCTTCATGGAGCCCCGATGGTAGTGACCAGCGCTCTGCGTGTGCACTGTTATTAACGCAATCGCTCGACTTCTGGGTTTCGGACGGAGTCGGAACACGTGGGAACCCTCAGCCAATGGGGATCAGTGTCAGCTGACACAAGACAGAGGCCTTGGGTTGCAATAGTTACGTTGCTCGTACCGCAGTTGGTGTTGGATAAAGTTATGACAGCGAGTTGTGAGTAAGGGAATGCAATATGCGTCAACCTGCAGAACAATGCAGAAATGTACCGATTTAGATTGCGGGGCCTATTAAAAAATGCAAGTGAATTAATGATAGGGAAGGGAACAAAAACGGAGTACTGAAAAAAGGAAAGATAGGGATTACGAGTAATACTCAGTGTATTCAGGCACTTAAAAGTGTCAGGGGGACAAGTGGCAGCTATGGTCTAGATGCTGCCAATCTAATCTAGGTCACCAAAAATCATGTCTTTGGGACCAAGGTGGTGATATGGAGAGTGAGCTAGAACAGACATGTTTGGAGTCATATCTGGTAGAGTTCATGTGCAGATGGGCACCTATCCCATGATGGAGTTCCAGGGTATATTATCATTAAGACCAGTCTTGTGCGTAGAAAGCCTGTAGACTCATCTTTGTTCCTTTTCGAACAGGCGCTGGTTCTGGTTCTGACCAGGGGTGATTTGCTCTATAATGGTCCATCTCAAATAGTCAGGTAAGGAGCAGACGTTGCGGTCTGCTCCTTATCCCCCGTTCCCTGGGCAGAACGCGACGCCGGAGATCGAAGCCTTCCTCATGGCCATGAGGTCACTCTCTCTTCAGTCTGGTTCTGCGGCGCCTTCGGGCCAAGCGTCCCCGACTTGGAGCCCAAGCGGGCCGGGTGCTTCGGCCCAGGCGCCGTCGGGTGCTTCAGCCCCGGTTCCGGATCCGGGTCGCCGCTGGTCGACCTTAAGACCCCGCTGGGGTCGGCCCCTTGGGTGTCATCCCCGGCGTCGTCCCTGGTCCACCCCTCGGTCCAGATCCGGCGTCAGAGCGGTGTCGCTCGACGCTGCATTCGGCGCCGGCTGAAGAGGAATTCTTCGATCTGGGTCCATCCTTTACCCCTGAATTTCAGGACATGGACGACGAGGGAGATTGGGGGGGTCTGATGACCCTCTGGTCAGTCTTTTCAGGACTGGACACAGGAACTAGGGGAAGCTAGTGGCCTGGCTACCTCCCCAGACACTGGTTTTGTCTCCCCTCCTACCGTGGCTACGGAGGAGGGGGCTGCTTATAGTGTGGTGCTGACGAGGGCGGCCAAGGCCTTGGCTCTTGATCTCCCGGTCTCAAAGGTGAGGTCTAACATCCTCACAGAGGTCCTTAAACCGCAGGTAAGCTCCTCGGAGCCTCTACTGCCATTTAATGAGGCTCTCACGGACGTCCTGTTGGGCACCTGGTCCAGGCCCGCTACAGGTCCCCCTGTAGATAGGAACGTCGCTAGGCGCCACCGCCCTGCTCCGGGCAGCCCTAGTTTCTTGTCCACCCACCCCACCCCAAGAGCCTTGTTATCCAGGCCTCTACTTCTCAATCTGCATTCCGACTGCACCACCAGATTGGGAATCCAAGAGGTATGAACAATTTGTCAAGAAGATGTTCTCCTCCCTTAGTTTGGGATTGCGGTCGGTCAACACTGCGTACCTCTTGGGCCGTTACACCCACTCTCTGTGGGATACGGTTGCGGAAGTGCTGCCTGAGCGCCCGAAGAGAGCCCGGGTGAAGCTCGCTCAAACCCTCGCGGAGGGACGAGACCCAGCGCGGTATGCAATACGATGTGGACTGGATACCATGGACTCGCTGGGAAGAGCGATTTCCAAGTCTGTGGCGGTTCGCCGCCACGCCTGGCTGAGGCCGGCCAACTTCTCGGACGATGTCAAGAACACTCTTACGGACATGCCGTTCGATGACGGCCACCTCTTCGGTGGCAAGGCAGATAGTGAGCTGGAACGCTTTAAGGACTCCAGGGCTACAGCTAAGTCCTTGCGCCTGTCCGCCCCGTGCCAGCAATCTTCTGCCCAGCGCTCCTTTCGTGGCCACGGAAGGGGCGCCCCCACAAGTCCTGCCAGCCACTGACCGCAGACTAACATTCAGCGCGGCAGCGGACATGGTTACCGTCGCGGAGGTAACAGGGGACAACAGCGCAGCCAGTCCACATCTACCCCAGCAGCATCTGCCTCAAAGCCTTCCTAGTCCGAGCTTTCAGGCCCATTTGACCCCAGTGGGTGGCAGGGTTCGCCATCACCTCCTCCACTGGCGCACCATCACATCGAACAGGTGGGTGCTGCAAATCGTCTGAAGGGGCTACTCCCTCCCCTTCGAGGCGACCCCTCTAGCCATGCCACCGCAGTACCAACTCATGTCGGGGATCACTTGCAACTTCTGCAAGGGGAAGTTGCGGCCCTCTTGGCCAAGGGGGCCATGGAGCGCGTTCCTGGGCCAGAAGTAGGGTGTGGTTGTTACCCCCACTACTTTCTGGTTCCCAAGAAGGGCAAAGGGGGCCTACGCCCTATCTTGGACCTGCAGAACGTCAACGGCTTCCTCCGGAAGGAGAAGTTCAAGATGCTGACTTTAGCTCGGTCCTGGCTGCCATAGACCCTGGATGGTAGCATTGGACTTGCAGGACGCATATTTCCATATCCCGGTCCTTGAAACACTCAAGCGCACCATCTGCTTTGTCGCCAAAAAGGCGACGGCCATCGAAGGGCAGGAGCGTGGACTGGACATCCCCGAAAAGTTGGCGGACCTCAACCAGGCGTGGTGACGGATCGCCACAGTCGTGGAAATCGCTCTGCCCAGCGAGTCCGTGGTATCAAGTCCACATCTGATGGAATAACATGCTGCATCCCGCCCCTCAGCAAGAGCTTGGGCGAGCCGTGCCTGGGCCTTCTCCGGACACTGGGGCAGCACGGCCGCAACCATATCCCACAAAGAGTGGGTGTAGCGGCCCAAAACTAAGTGAGGAGAACAGTTTCTTTCCAAAATGGTCAAAACCTTTTGGATTCCCGATCTGGAGGGGTAGACGGGAATGCGGTCTGGGACGTAGAGGCCTGGATCACCAGGCTCTCTGGGGGGGGTGTACGGACATAAAGCAGGGGTCGCCCGGAGCCAGGCGGTGGAGTCTGGCCACGTTCCGATCCACAGGGGGCACTGTGGAGGACTTGGACCAAGTGACATCAGAAAGTCTGTGAGGGCCTCATTGAACGGCAGCAGAGGCTCCGAAGAACTTACTGGCGGTTAAAGCACCTCAATGAGGAGATTAGTCCACCGAAGAGAATGCGCAATGTCATCAGTTCTGCGTGTTGGAATTTCCAAGGCGTCACTCGCTCGGCGACGCTTTTCGTTGCGAGTGGAGATGCGGTCTGTTGTACGCCTTTCGCCTATACACTTCTGCCCAGAGTGCTGAAGAAGATCAGACGCGACCGGGCCCAAGTCATCCTTGTGACTCCGGACTGAGCACGAAGGTACTGGTATCCCGAGATACTCAGTATGTCAGTCGATCCCCCGATTCGTCTGCCTCTTACGTAATGTGCCATGCTTCATCATTTGCCACCTCGTTCCACCCTGGTAAGGTATTACTACCAGGGCGGACTCTACCTCAGAATGGGACCTTTCTGAGGGAGTTCTTAGATATTTCTTTTCTCAGGACAATAGGGCCAGTTTACAACTTTAAAAATCCATAAGATAATCCACTATATTATCCTTTAATTTGATGCTATCCCTGGTTTATTAAAAGATTATCATGGGGTAAATATAGGAGGCGTACTAAGGTGTAATGACTTGTATGTGTCACTGTATAGGAGTTATGCCAAGCGCCTATACAGTGACGCATACAGGTCACGCCATATTTTGTGTTTATTTGATGAAGAGTCCAACCAAAGCCAAATGTCTAACAGACACACACAGCAAAATCGAGCTCCTATACCAATCGGCCTTCAAAATAAATGCAACCAAGTCCCATCTCCTTCAGGTACAACCATACCTGGGAGTGCTACTCAATTCACTCTCAGGATAGCTTACCCCCATGTGCAAAGGGTTTTCAGTCTCCAGAACCAACTGGACTTTTTCAGCCAGTCACCTACCATTCAAAACAGTGATGCACCTTCTAGGGGTGATGGCATCATGCTTAGCAATAGTACCACATGCAAGACTACACATGAGATCTCTCCAAGCATGCTTTGCATCGCAATAATCACAAGCCGGGGGCAACATGGAGGATCTTGTGTTGGTTTCACCCAAGGTCCATCAGGCACTGTAGTTGTGGAACACCTCAAACCTATTGAAGGGAAGAGCCTTCAAGGACCCAATGCTGCAAGTAACAATCACTATTGATGCATCCCTTATGGCAGGGGTCTCCAAACCGGTCCTGGAGGGCCGGATCCATGCCAGATTTTTAAAATAACTACATGTATCTCAATGGGGATATCCAAAAAATCTGGCATGGATCCGGCCCTCCAGGACCGGTTTGGAGACCCCTACCTTATGGGGTGGGATGCCCCTATGAAGGACATTGTGGTTCAGGGACACTGGACTACACAACAACTGACATTGCTCATTTATGTCTCTCAAAGCATTCCTACCAAACTTAACAGGGAAAAATGTCCTCCTACGAGCAGACAATGACTCTAATGTTGAACATTCAGAAACTGGGAGGGATCCATTCCATCCAACTGTCATAGCTGCCACAGACATATGGAAATGGGCAAACAGTCAAATGCCCCTCCTGACACAATATATACCAGGGCAGGACAATTCCATTTTGGACCTTCTCAGCAGGACTCACCAACAAGTTCACAAGTGGGAAATAAACTCCATTATTACGATACCAGAACCACCACAATAGACCTTTTTGCCACTGCCAAAAACTCAAAGGGCCAAAGAAACCCCCACCCGCAATCCAGGGGGGAACGCACTATGGATGACCTGTTCAAGGATATTTGCTTTTGTGTGTCTCCCACTCATTCCATACATGGTCCGGAAACTCGGGCAGACTTCATTAAACTAAGTACTCATAGCTCCCACATGAGCTTGGTAACCATGGTCCTGAACACTACTAGAGCTATTCCTAGAACCTTACAAGAAGCTACCAAACTACCAAAACTACCTCATTCACAGCAGAGTGAGACATCTCCATGTTATACACCTCAACATTGCAGTCTGGCTAATGAGATTCTAGTTTGGATACCTGAACCTACCTCCAGAATGTATGACTATTCTAAAAGAGGCCAAAAGACAATCCACACGGGCTTGCTATGCAGCAAAATGGAAACGTTTTGTGCACTATTGTGCTTCACCAAACATTAATCCTCCTTCTCCAAAGAAATAACAACTAATCAGTTACATGCAACACTTGCAGAAAGTGCATTTACCATATGCATCCATACGCCTCCATTTAGCAGCTATTGTAGCATATCTACAAAACAGGAAGAAGAGATCCCGTCTTCTGCATTCCTGTCATCAAAGCCTTCATGGGAGGACTAAAACTAATCATCCCACCTCGTACACCTCCTATACCAGCTTGGAACCTCAAAAGTGTGCTAACAAGACTCCTTGGTCCACCATTTGAGCCACTTCATAACTGTAAAATTAAACTCTTACAATGGAAAGTGTTTTTCTTTTAGCAATAACATCTGTAAGAGTTAGCGAAATAAATGCGATCACTATTGAAGAACCATACTTCCAAGTGTTCCCAGATAAAGTGTGTTCATGCACAAACCCAAAGTTCCTACCAAAAGCTTTCCATTTAAATCAAACTTTGGAGTTGCCCGTTTTCTTTCCAGAACCTGTGGCAGAAGGTGCTTTACATACACTGGATGTTAAAGCACTTATGTACTATTTGGAGAACACAAAATCCTTCAGAAAAACACAGCAAACGTTTGTTTCTTTCGAAAATCCACACAAAGAGAATGCTATTTCTAAAATAGGAATAGCAGGATGGATTTCCAAATGTATCCAAATTTATTATGCCATAGCAAAAGTAACACTACCAACCATGCCAAAAGCACATTCAACATGTTAGAAAGGAGCAACCCTGACTCTGTAATGTAAACAACAAGGACCCCCTGTTAAGAAACTGAATTTGTAACTCAGGGAAATAAACAATGTGAGAGAAGTAATCGAATATCAATGCAAAAAGGGAGAAAAAGTATGAAAAGCACACAACCAATTAAAAAACACAAGATTGCATTTATTTTTATATACACATATTCAATTTAAAAACATTTAATAACCAAGCATCATAATCTAATAATTACATAAACAACTCAGTAGTACATTAATCATATGTTTGTAACACAATTACACGAAAAAGTCATAAAAGAGTGGCAAACAATGTTAATCAATCATATGTTTGTAACACAATTGCACAAAAAGGTCATAAAACAGTGGCAAACAATGTTAATCGACGCGCGTTTCGGCGTTACGCCTTCAGGAGCCACAATAAAATCTGAAAAACATATATGTAAAGCAATTTTAAAACAAGAAATTGCAATCTCAAATTCCAATTTTAACTGTAAAAAGTGCATATGCGAAATATACATATAACAGTGCTTACATACCAATGACTCCCTACTAGTGTAGCTTGAAGATATAGCTACATTAGGTACAAACTAATAATTTTATATTTGAGCAGTAGTATATGAGCAAGGGGGAACTTTTGAGGGGCAAAGAAAAGGTGGGGAAAAAAGGGGGAGGGATACCCTCTGAATGAGTCAAATACACAATAGAAAAAAGTAGAACGATGCACCCAAGTGTTACAGAGCTCTGACATTGAATAACCTCATAAATTCTTCGAACTACATAACTTCCTAGGGCTGCATAAGGAAGGATACATTTATATATGTGTATATATATATACAAGAGAAAGCCTCTTAACATAACTTTATGTATAACTTCAAATAAAGGCCCAAAGTACCTAAATCTCTTGTAGCTATTTGAGAAAGGCAATCTACAACTGTCCAAATTATGATATAAAGTGTTTTACACAAATCACTAGAAGTTATCTTGGATGATTGGTATAAGCCGCTTGCATATCTTAATTCTAAAATAGGCACATCGGAAAATATGTAAAGGTATTCACCCTAGGATCAGTTCATTGTCAATTGCATCTAACCGAAACACACTGTGAGTTATTCGATGGTCAAGTCTTTATAAAAAATATATATATAACTAGCAGCGATAGATGGAAAGTTTATAGGCATGAAAGCATTAATATCGTTGTTTACATCTTACCAGAAAGAACACAGGATACGTGTTCAGTACTTATTCTTTAAACGTGCACCAGAACGGGACAGATTGCGATCTCTTTGTCTTTCTAAGGCCTGGGTGGAAATTAGACTCCACGGCGGGACTTGATATCTAAAATGGCAAAGTGTGTCTAATGCAGTTACAACACAATTCTTTAACACTCTGTATTTTATGCACGTGGATAAACCCTAAATACGGTGAGGACGTGTATCTTACCATTAATATAGAGATGAGCACGTGTGTAACACGGGCTGAAAATAACCGTTGGCGTCGTACATACGCTGGAGGAGTAGGATACCTTGATGTGTAAACGGAGCCCTTCTTTAAGTTTCTTGACCGGACAAAAGTATAGCTAAATGTCGGGCTGCGTTTCTGGAAGGGGAGAACAAAGTGGCTACTAATACGATCGAGATCGAGTATACTTTGTATCACCAATACATTAGTAGCTTTGGTGTACGTCGTAGATGTTTCTTACCGTAAATATGAAGGCAAGGGCGTGTTCCACAATCTATGGGAGCCACATAAATGATATCTGGTGGAAGCTTCCAACCGTTTGGGAAGAAAAATAACTCGAAGTGCCCTTCCTTGGCTGAGTGAACTGTATACACAAAAGGCCATCCGTCAGACTTTGATACTAAAAAAGAATTGTGACAGACCCATAGTTACAATTCAATGGACGGATAATCTATGTCACGTGTGCAGTACTAAGCTAAAGTTCCAAGCGTGGGTAGCTATCTTACCGAAGATAAGGAGTCACGGACGGTTGCATCAACCTGCGGGAACCGCGCTCGAGATATCTGCTGGCGTTCCGCAGCCGTTGGAACTGGTGAATGACCCGACCAGCTGCTAAACCCCTCCTTATGTATGTGTAACTTGTTGGCCTATAGTGACGCGCCGGCCTACCAGTTCCTCCTGTTAAAGGGAAAGGTGCTTGAAATTACGCGCTAGGTGAAGCGAAATAAACAACGCGTTACGGGATTCATAAAGGTGACACGAATCGTATATTGTACCCGAATGGGCGCATGTCCCTAAGCCCACCTATTATCTTTTAATGTGAAGGCAACATTAACAAGTGATACAGACTAAGCTAAGCTTACCGGGCGGTAAAGAAAGGCGTTTGGAAGCATGTTTCCACGTTATAACTCGGTAGCTGGCACACGACACCCGATCCACTATCAATAGGTAATCTGAAAATGCCTTGATGGGAGGAGTAATCCCCCAGTAATGATAGATGTTCTCAACTATAACTTGATTGACGTTAGAGCGGCGGGTCTCAGCTAAGCCGCTATCGGAGGAATTATTCTGGCCAAGAAATTCCCCTCTTGTTAAAAGGTTATTATCGAGGTACTCTTTATGAAAGGGTTATTGCCGGGGTACTTACTTCTTATGATCCAAAGGGGGAGATGGGGAAACCCCCAGTATGCCAATGGATTAATGGTTCGCTATAATCTTAGATGAGATTTACATCTATTCTTTGGACTAAGGACGAAACACAAAGGACCATCTTCAATTCTAATATAGATGGTATTTTTGTTAGACAGATTGGTCACAGTGGATGCCCAGTATGTAAGGTTATACAATGGCATTTTCCCAGGGAATTTCGTTGTTTAATCCCCTCTTGTGTGTGTCCAGGACAAAAATCCAAAAAACTTCTCGTTTTTTTCGGATAGCGCATCCGCCCTTACTGTCAGGGGTTTTAATCTTTTCTAAGACGCGCCAGTACAAATCTTCAGGTTTGTGCTGTAGGTCGAGTAAGTGTTTCACTAGAGGTGCATTTAATTTCTGGGTTTTGATAGCTGATCTATGCTCTGTGAGCCGCGTTTGAATCGACTTACATGTTTCGCCAACGTAGCCTAGGCCACATGGACAGATGATGAAGTAGACCACATTTGTGGTTTTACAGTTCCATAGGTCGGTTGCTTTAAAGGTGGAGCCATTGTGGGTGAACACCTCTCCAACCACAATGTTTTTACAAGATTTGCAAGAGGAACAAGGAACTGTTCCTCGGACCGGCAGATTTGTCAGTAATGATCTCTGAGTCTGATTACTATTGGGCAATTTGGGGTTGAACTTGGAATGAACTATCTTGTCTTTAAGATTTCTGTTTCTCCTATGTGCAAATAGGGGTTTCGGTAAGGCAGACATAGAGGATGGATTGCAATTCAAAATATGCCAATTGGCATTGATAATCTGTCTTATGCGTTCATTCATGGTGGAATGTGTGGTTACACACACAAGACGATCGTTGGCCTGATATTCTTTAGGGGTTAATAACGCGTCTCGATCGAAAAATCGAGCACGTTTGTAGGAATTTCTTATCAATCTGTGTGGATATCCACGGTCTAGGAACTTTTTGCGCATAATTGCCGCTTGTTTGTCATAATCAGACAAGTTGGAACAATTTCTGCGGACCCTGAGAAATTGGGAGAAAGGAATACTTTCTCGTTGACATTTGGGGTGGAAACTACTGAAATGTAGTAGAGTATTTCGAGCTGTTTTTTTCACAAATAAGTCCACTTCCAATTTATTATTGTTGACTCGAATTAATAGATCTAGAAATTCGACTTGATTCTCATTATGATGCGCAGTAAATTTCAAATTACTGTCGGTCAGGTTAATCCACTCTAGGAACTCCAGAAGCGTGTCTTTCCAATTGGTCCAGATAAAGAAGATGTCATCAATATATCTGGACCAATGGGAAATCGATTCAAAAAAGGGTGCTGTTTCGTTGTCTATGAATTGTTCCTCAAAACGGGACATATATATGTTGGCTATCGATGGAGCCACCGACGCCTCCATACTGACACCCCTGAGTTGGCGGTAGATATCTTCACCAAATTCAAGGACATTCTGTCGAGACAATGAACAGACAGCCAATTAAGAATTTCTTGGGGCATATGATGTTGTGTTTATCTATAAACCAATCAGTTGCTCTAATCGCTTCATCTATCGGAATATTGCTATAGAGAGATTCAATATCTAGAGTTACTAGTATATCTCTCCCTGGTATGATATCTAGGTTTTCTACTATATTTATCATGTGGCAAGTGTCTTTTACATAAGATTTGGGATTTGGGATATGTGGTCTTATGAAATGATCTACGAATTTTGATAGGGGTTCTGTCGGGGTGCCAATAGTTGACACAATTGGTCTGTATGGAGGATTTTCTTTATTCTTATGTATTTTCGGAAGACCGTAAATACAGGCAGTTTTGAATTTGTTATTATTTAAAAATTTGTGATCTTTAATATTGATATCACCATTTGATAAAGCATCATTGGTCAGAGTACTGATTTTTTAATTGTGGTGTTAATAGGATTACAGTTACTTAAAAATTAAGTTGAACTGTCGCTTAACATTTTTTTCATATTCTGTTCATAGTCGCTGGAATTGAGGACAACAATACCTCCTCCCTTATCTGCTCCTTTAATCGTTAATTCTTTATTGTCTGAGAGTTCTTTGAGGGCTAGTGATTCATTTTTCGTCAGGTTATATTTTGGTTTGGGAATATATTTTAAAGTTCTTTCTAGTTTTTTAATAACTAACTCAAAGGCCGCTACTTCTGGCCCTAATTGATCTAAACCAGGAGTAAAAGAGGAGGGTAGTGAGATTTCATTCTGCCTTTGTCTAGTTAAGTCATATACATTGTCCTCTTTATCTTGAAAAAACTTTCTCAATCTGATTTTCCTAAAGAAGGCTACTATATCTTTGTAAAGCTCAAAAGTGTTCACGTATGTGTGGGGTACAAAGGATAAACCTTTCGATAACAGAGCTTCACTGGAGCCGTCTAACTCTTTAGTGGACAGGTTAAAAATGGGGATTACATTCCCTGACCCCAATATTGCCTGTTTCGAGATTCCCTGATAAACTGGGGTTCCTGTTGTTGATGTTGTTGGTGTTGAATTTGTTGATGTTGTGCTTGATGTGAGTGTTGATTCATTTGGAAGTTCCCTCTGGATTGTCCCTGATTCTGGAACCTTACCCTGGGGCGACCTCGTCGAGGCCCTCTGTTCGATAAAAAAGGACGTCGCTGGGGTCTAGAGTTGGTATATGAATTAAAGCCACCATCAGATTCATAGTATGTATTACTGGAGCCTTCACCCTCCGAGTCGGATGAATCAGTGAAATTGTTGACTCTCTGTTGGACATTTCTGGACTCATCAGTATAATGGTTTTGTTGATAAAAATCTTTATGTAAATAAGGGTATGCAACTTCCTCTGAATAAAATCTTTTGTCTTTATTTAGTTTATCAGTTTTTTGTTTATTTAGATAATTACTGAATGATTCTAATTCCCTGTTGTATTCCTCTATCTTTTTGATAGCATCAACTCCAGTGAGTTGTTTTAACTTCTCTTCTAATTCATCTATCTCTTTTTTTATTTCTGAAGCTAATTCTTTTGATGTTGCCACTATCAATATCATCAGATCCCGGGAACATCTATTCGCTATAAGACTCCATTTTTCTAAAAACGGTCTATGGTGCACGAAAAGACCCGGTATATTTCGTACACGTAGCCCATTGGGGATAATTCCTGTTTTGAGATAGGCCAACATGAATTCCCCATGGGCTTCCATGCGAATGAGTTTCTTCTTAAGTTCTAGTAGTCTCTTACCTTCGTCCTGGCCTCTAACTGATAAGTTGGTATTAGTAGCTGGGACTGTAGTGCCAACTAATGTTTCAAACTCCTCATCGGTAAATCCGAAGGTTTTCATATTGGCCATACCTGGAGAGGATGGGTTGAATGTGGAGGAAAAGAAATTAATACTCACTGCTCAAATATAGTACAATCAATAACATCCACAACAGTTGGAAGAACGGCCCTGCACAGACAAGCTGTGGGAATAATAATGTAAACAACAAGGACCCCCTGTTAAGAAACTGAATTTGTAACACAGGGAAATAAACAATGTGAGAGAAGTAATCGAATATCAATGCAAAAAGGGAGAAAAAGTATGAAAAGCACACAACCAATTAAAAAACACAAGATTGCATTTATTTTTATATACACATATTCAATTTAAAAACATTTAATAACCAAGCATAATAATCTAATAATTACATAAACAACTCAGTAGTACATTAATCCTATGATGCATTGATATTCGATTACTTCTCTCACGTTGCAACCCTGACTCTGTGCACAGGCCGTTTTCGAGCATCTCCCCTGGCGCGCTCGCTAGAGGATCGGCTCCTATGCACCAGAGTAGTTTTCCCTTCTATTTTGGTGATCGCTGGAGCTTCGGCTCCGCTGTCATGCTCTGTAGAAAGAGAGATGGCTGGGAGCTTTCCTCCATGTATGGGTTTGCAGGTTGCTTAATAATGCGTGTGTAAATGAAGCGCTTTACCATAGCAGCCAGTGACTCTGCATTTTTTTTTACCTCATCTGGGATTCCAAGGGCTTCACAACCCTTTTTCCAAACTGACAAGCACACGGCAGTGCTTGGGCTCCCCTTGCTGGCTATATATAAGGTAGAGTGAGAGTGAAATCTGATCAAATCTGTGTAATACTAAATAATTATTTATACCAATTATAAACAAGCATTAACATAGCCAATAGGTCTCGCTTTTGGGACCATATAAGTATTTAGTTATGCAGCACAATATCCTTGATGCAACAACATCAACTGTTGCATGGCTAAACACTTCTAAGGTCCCAAAGGCGAGACCTATTGGCTATGCCAATGCTTGTTTATACTCTACATAAGCTCATGACTTGTCTCCATTGTAAAAATAATATATATATATCACGTTTGGGTAGAATGAGGCAACCTGAGCTGCCCTAGACGTTTGTTTTCTCTGTTTTGGAATGGCAACGCGACTGGCTCTTTGAACCCCTCGTGTTTTCATCACAGTTTGACAGTCCATGTAGCAGGAATAGCATTGTGCTGAATAACCTTGGCTGGTCTCTCTACCTACTCTTCCCTGCCGGCACGAGTACTCATGGTGCCTGAATGTGCATAGTTCAGGTGTTATCTGTTCACATGAGCGGGCCACACTTCATTCAACCCTCACCCCTCCGTACCCTTTTCTTGAGTAAATGGAGTAGTTTGACCGGCTATCATAAGGACGGTGGGCATAGACAAAACGCATAGGGGGTTGAGGAACTACTGGTCGAAGAGGACTCCATCCGTATGGGAGATCCACCCAGATCCCGCAGCTGCTGTTGAGCCAGGTGGGAGATCAGGGCCCACCACAGTGCACTCTGCTGACATTGTCCCAGTGAATGTACCGGCACCTCGTGAGCTGTACGGCAAGGAATGTAACGTGGTCAGCACGCACCACAAGGATCTCTGCAGCAAAGGCAGTAACCCACAGAGCTGTCTATAGAAATTACAAATTTGTGACTTGCACGTTAGATGTTGTGCTTTGCAGCAGACACATTAACCCTCTATGCTAGTTTACGATGGGCCATACCTGTGATTAGACTGGAAACCGATTTCTCCAGCAAGTGCATTAACCACTAGTTATCCTACTGTTATTATACCTTGAAACTCGCTGGGTATACAAAGATCTGGGCAGCAGGCATCTTAACTTGTAAGATATTTTTAAATGCAATCTTTTTATGGTCAATTAGATAAGGAAGTCCAGATGTACTATATAATTTATCCTTGTTCTGAATTTTTTTGGGCAGAGCTTTTTTAAAAAAAAATCTGCTATTTTACTTTCAGATTCCAATCTTCTTGCCTTCGACCCTCATGACTCTTTGCGTATCTGCTGCTACCTCTTGACCACCAATTTGTGGCGTTCCAGGGTGTTTGTTTCCTTTTCCAGCACAAAGCCAATAAACCTGGCCTTCTCTTTGTTAGTCTGAGCTCAAACCCCCATTCCTGCTTCCCATCTTGCAGTTGCGCCAGACACCATCAGTCACACTCCCAACAGATGCACACTTTTCGCCATTCTGTACCAAAATGTCAGTCAGTGCCATATTCTGGATGGCCACTGGGTGCCAGTGTTTCGCCAGTCCGTGTCTAATAAATGCTTCTTGGTGCCAACACCATGGTGAAAAGTGCTTCTAGCGCAGGAACTCAGACTCTCAGAGCTAAATGGAGTGAAATAATGTTTTTATGGCCCTATAGAAAGGAGTCAAGTGATTCGGCGTTGGTTGTGTGGAAGTTTGCACCACAGGTACGGCGTAACACTGCAAATCGTATACAGCTCGTTGTCAGACACAGAAGTTCAAAGTGGAAGTTTTCTCTACAGGCCACCAGTAGGGGGCAGCATCTTAGTGACAGAGGCGGCCGCCATGTTGCGCACCACCCACAGCAGTCTCATCTGGCGGCCTCCAGACAGACTTGTAATGTCCACCCCACCGTCCACATGACGCAATTGCAATGTTGTGAAAAGCTTCACTGATCGGATTTTGGAATTAAAGTCAAACTCTGAATCTCAGTAAACCACACACGCCTTGTGCTGGTTTGTGTGCTAGGGAAAGCAAACCTAGGAGGTTTTGGGTGCGAGGACTCGGCGGAAAGGTGGTGTGGATGAAGGAGGCGTCCTTCAGTTATAATCCGGTGGCAGTGGCCGAGCACCAGGAAGTGTCTCCAGCATTTAAACATCAGCCTTCTTTCTCTGTTGACTACCGCTTCCAGAATGTCGCGGGCATACCGATGAACTGAGCTTGTCTGCGTCCTGCTCTCTGCTGAGAAGCTGCCTTGTCCCCCAGATAAGAGGGATTCACAGGGTGGAGGAGCGTCTAAAAGTTACTGAGGCTTAACAATATGGAATAAAAGTGCAAACATTGCTAACTCAGTTGAGATGTAATGGGAGAGCGCAAGGGGAGTGTGGACATTTTTGCAGATAAAACAAGATTTGGCGGCGCGGCCATAATAGGAACGGGGCCGCGCGGCCGGGAAAGCGATCGCGGGGACGCGTTCTGTGGTGGGGGAGGGGCGGAGCGAGGAAGGGTGCAGCAAAGAAAGGTAGATGGCGGCACCGCGAAAGTAATAGTGCTGTAAGGGTGTCCGCAAGATGGCGCCTGTGCTTGTAAGCGCGCGCGCTCGCGGGACCACAAGCTCAAGGCCACCACCAAATGTGTGTGGTAGCATTTTTTGAAGCCCTTACTTAACGTCTCGCCTGTCGGCACATGCGCTGGCTCAGGCGAGACCTAAAAAGAATAGCACAGTAGGACTCAAATTTCTGTATAAAGTCCTTCCATTTGCACTAAAGTCCGCTCCTCAAACCTTATGCAGAATGTATGGCTGTCCATCGCAGCACATCTAAGGAGACAAAAACGTTTTGTCTACGCTTACCTAGATGGGCTAATAGAGGGTACACATCGTAAGAGGAGACTTTAAAGCATTTCCAGACATTCATCAATGCTCTTTTGTTTTAAAGGAAAAGGCAAAGGGAGCCCCCGGTACGATCCAGATAATTAGTCCTCGGGGGGGGGGGGGAAAGTAGAGTAGTTGGCACAATAACATTGGCCCCTCCATTTTTTGGTTAACTTGGTAGCCTCCCTGTCTGAGAGGTGAGTCTGCTTTAGGCAGACAATATCTACCTCACTTACGCCTCTTCAAAAAGGAGAGCACTCTACACCGGTTTTCATATGTTCCTAGCCCCCTTGCTTTCCCGGTAAGGAGCTTAAAAGATCCTAGCTTACTCGGTATAGGCTTGTGCTTGCAGGACAGTCCCCCACCCTTCTCCCTGTTACATGATGGCAAAAGAAACATTGAAAAGCAGAATAAAACCTGTAAGCAGTAGATACCCCCCGAACAAGTGATAGCAAACCATAAGTGCATATAAGCCTACAAAGAACTATTCGCTCCCACAGATGCACACCGGAGGTGCACCAGATATAAAACATTCTATGCAGAACACAGCCACCCAACATCAGGAGACTCGCCGGTATACCCATACCCAACCCAAGGATTAGCTATATGCTGGAGCAGAAACCGCTGCATTGATGGGTGACCTTTGAACATAGGATTCATCAGAAATCGGATGTTACTTGCTCTCACTTTCAGACCAGTGACCAGGAACAGCCACGCCCCAGTCCACTCTCCAGATACAGAAGAAAACATGCGCGGCAGTGGGGGTCCCACCGCAAACAGGGGACACACACACCTCAGAGCAATATAGTGTCATAAATGTCACGGAGTGGGGAGGGAGCATCCATTGTCCCGCCTGCAAGAAACATCGACGCGAGCCACGGAATTACGCTTCGCTAAAGCAATTCAAATTGCAAACTTCGTAACACACACCCGTGTCCTTCCTGTGTTCTCCACTTTTCGAATTATTCTGGATCTATTGAATTTGAGCCATGGTTTTCCATGTTGCTGCAGTGAAATAATCGTTTTAACCAAGACACACACCTGTTTCCCTACCCGTGACTTCTCATTGAACCCTTTATCACTTGACAAGATTTCTTTGTACTTGGTTACGTTTCACTCCACTTGCGGTTCAGACCTGCCGGGTTGGAATTATCACTGGCTTGTCGCCCTGAAGAAGTCATGGGAGTATCCTCCTAGACGAAACGCGTGTCTGCTGGTTGTTTTTGCTGGTTACTTTTCTATGTGGTATGAATCAAAAGAAACAGGAAACAACTCTTCTGCGAACTTTAAATACATTTATTTCTGAATGGACTTATGTTACTGTGACCTCATATGTATACACTAATGCACGTATGCCCAGAATTTGGATGTATTATTTTGATGTAGGAGTTTTCCTACACGCATACTGGGGTTACAAGGGTCTCCCCTACCTGGTTAGCACCGTATTCATTTGAGTTTTTCTTACCACTTATGCATATATAGCAGAGCGCCACTACTTCCTACTTACTTAAAACCCTCCCTTTTGATTGCACCACCGTCCAGTGTTGCACGACTCAGCAGCGTCTCTGGCACTCGCTTTGTTTCCGGTTCAGCAGTGTCTGATGCCATCTTCCTGAACCACAATACAGCTGTTGCCTGCTGTCGATGACCTGTTGCCGTCACTGGGTCTGGGGCACCCACGTCCCTGCCAAGGAATGTGGAAAGGTGTCTGATTTGCTCAAGGTGTGCACTGAATGAACATCCGACATGTCCAGCCAGTACCAGACTGCTTAGGCCAATCAAAGAAGTGCAACCTCCTTGCTGCGAGAACATGAAGCATGACCGGATAGAGGAGCATGTACAGGAGATTCATGGTGCACAATTTCCTTTTCAACTCCAGGAAAGACTTGCACTGCTGCTAAACTTCTGAGTATAATCGGGGAAAATTGCAATATTCGTTTTTGAGCTGTGGTATGAGTGTGGCTCTCAGAACTGCCTCCCTGTCCGTGTAATTCAGTATCCTTGCATTTAAAGCCCATCGAAAGGTGCTAGGTTGAGTTGCAGGCACCAATGCCCTATGTGCCCTTTCAATAATAAAGAAATCAACCAGTCTTTTAGACATAAGATGTGCCTCACCTAGTGGTCTAGGAAGCATTAAGCAGACTGTCCCTCTCAGGGAAGCCCAGAAAGCTCACATTGATCTTTTGAGAGCGACCCTCTTCATCCTCAACTCTGTGTTCTAGGGTGTTGGAGACAACCCTCAACTGAGATACCTGCTACTTAAGTTACCAGTAATGTTGGTTCCTGCATTCTCCATTTTTTCGGCCACCTTGCGGAAATCTGTCATCAGCAGATTTACCTAGATGGGCACCCCAGCTCGTTGACCCTCAAGATTTTCTCTCGAGCCCTGTGTTGCTTCTAGTAGGGTGGCACATGAGGCTTCCTCCTGATGCTCCGTGGTGCTTGGGCGTTAATAACGAGTAAGTCTGAGTTGCCTGACGGGAAGTCGAGCATTAAGTGATTGTGTGCACCTGCTGCTATCTCTATGGTCTGTCCTCCATAACATAAATGTAACAGAGGGGAGTGTGCCCTGGGAGTTACTCCTAAGTCAGGTCAAGAGGAGAAGTCCCCACCGGTTCCCCTGGCTGAGTGGTGGGAGTCCCGCCCCAGGGAGGACATGTAGCCAAGAGTGTCCCAGCTCCAAGTCAGTAAGATTTCCAAGGACTGTGAGAAGTTGGCCTGATAGGTAGTGTTTCCAATTCTGGAACCACTGGTTATCAGTCCAAACAAACCCCAAAGATGTCAGGTTGTAAGTCAACCTTGTAGACAAGCTATCCTAGTGGTAGCATGGACTAAGCAGCCTTAAAGGCTTAACTTAAGAGGTCGTGTTAAGCGAGCTGTTTTACCACATACAATCCTGTAATCAAATGAAAGGACACCACACAAGTATATATTATAAAAATATATGTATTTATTACTAAATTACTCCCCAGTACTCTTTATGAGGAAAGGGGCACAAGCGTTAAATCAAAAGCACTGTTACACATATAAAGTTGCACAATTATGGATGAGGGCGGGTGGCCACTCAGACCATATATCAAAAAAGTGGTATAAGTAACACTTTACGAACAATGGTTAGGCCTAGGGCCTAGAGATTCGCTGGGAGCAGTCAGGACAAGCAATGAAGATGTCGGGAGTAGCCCACAGGAGACGGATGCAGCACGGAAAGTGCAGCGCGCACCAATGCACTGTCAATGGTGCGTAAAAGTCAATTAAAGTGAATAAAAAGATACTTCCGCTGAACCTAGGAACACAAAACTTTAGACACAGACCCTAGAGGTGTGTACCAGTGTAAAGACACCGGCGTTGCAAAGTTACCTCACCCACAGGCCGTGGGTGCACAGGGTCGAAGTGGCGTCGGGTTCTGTCACGCAGGTTCTGGGTGCTTGGAGCTGTTGCAGCTGCAGGCGCTGTGAAGCAGAAGTGTCCGGTGCGATCCAAGGGTGGATCGATGTAGAAAAGTACCTGAAAGCAGAGGGGACAGAGTCTGGGTCACTCAGCAGTGACCAGGGTGGAACCAGGACGGAACCAGGCAATGTCGGGCGCAATCAGGCGGTTGTCGATAGGCTTCTCTCCGCTGTCACGTGGGCTCTGGGGCATCTGCGACGTCCAGGAGCGGGTCACGATCTGTCCCACGTAGGCTCTCGCCGTCAGCACCGTCGGCTTGAAGATTGTAGCAAACAGCACTTGGCAAAAGCAATCCACGCGGAACCGGGAGATTGCTTATCACTCGAACCAGGAGGGTCAGAGTGGGTGCTCCTTTTTACAGGAGCTGGTGCAGATCTGGAGCAACCAGAAAAGCAAGTCGGATTTCAAAGTTCGTCGGCACAGGGGCCACAAGCCAGCTGGCAAGTGACCGGGCCAACGCGTCGAGCGCACCCAAGCAGAAGGGCCCCACGCAGCACTCAGCGAGTGTGGAGGGGTGAGCTTTGATGCAAGTGGAGCTCGGGGCTGGGGCTTCTCAAACCCCGGTGTACAGCTTCGAGGGTCACTCGTGGGCCGCACGGTCAGCGTCTCGTGGCCTTTTCAAGATGGCGTGCCCCACGCTTCCGGTCGCCTCCACGGGTCTCAGCTCTGCAGGGACTGTGGATCGGGCAGGTAGAAGGCAGGCAAGCTTGATCTCGTCGATCTCTGTCGCTCGAGTTCCGGCGGGAACTGCAACAAAGCAAGGGTCGAGGGCTGGATGGTGCCTGTTTGCACAGGGTGGTCACTCCTTGACCACAAGGGAGATTCTTCAGTCTTCTCACGTCGTGTAGAAAGTCGAAGGGTCCAGATTTCGTTTCTTATGTTTCTTCAGGATGATCTGAGGTCCGTTGGGACTGCTCCCCCTCTTATTCGAATCTCGGGGGTTGGACATCCTGCTAGGTCCCCTCCTATGGGTGGGACCCAGGAAGGGGGTGGTTACACCCCTCTCCTTTGATCCTGGCCGCGCTGGGACAGGGGCTGGGAGGCCCCAGAACCGGTTTGGCCGGATCCTGCAAGGGGCAGCCTTGTGCTCCCCAGGCAGTGTCTGGTTTCATTGAAACCTCCCTACTCCAATCCACTATCTCCTGTCTGGGGTGGTTTGACACCGCCCTGTGACAGGAAACTCTTTGTCCAGGCCTCCTCTGCCGGGTTTCGGTCAGCAGCAGGAGGTCAGACCCGTGTGGCAGGGGCATCCATTTTGTGGATCTGAGGCTCATTTTAAATCAACCGCGTTTCAGTAAAGTAACATGTCTTCTCCCTCTAGAAGGGTGGAATGCTACCCCCGTCGCCAGAACTGGCGAGGGGGTAGTATTCCAATTCGTATGACACCTTACACGACATGTTTTGATAAAGCCAAACCAAAGTTGCTATATAACCGCGAGGATTATAAGGCGCTTAAGAGTATATGGTATGGCATTATCCCGGATCAGCTTAGGGAGTTGTTCCCGACAGCTGCAGACAGGCTCAGCTCATGCCAGAGCACCATCTCACATAAAACCACGCACTCTGCCTCCAGGATTGATGAGGCCTTCCATAGGAGTGGCTTACAGGCTATATATGTGTCCAGATATAGGTTTAGATATAGGTATACTATATCTAAGCAAGGGGTGATTACACCCACTTGCCCCAGCTGAGTGATCAGCCAGTTGTGTCAATTTAAGAACCAGCCAGGGGTGGCAAAAGCTATGCTTCAGCCCCTGGTAGGCCTTGGTGGCACCTATGCCCTGGGCACCTATAGTGCATGGTACAGGGGCTGACAAGGAGTCCATTTCCAATTGTGGTATGTACCTATAGCACATGTATTATAAATTTAGAGAGAGAACAGCAGGCTGGGGGTCTGATTAGCAGGCCCACAGCCTCAGTAAGTCGAAAACCAGTGAAGCAAAAAGCAAAAATTGGGGTGACCATAGGATAGCAGACCCTACTCTCCTACAAGGACCCATGCAGACGGCCGCCACTTGGCAGACCCACAACAGTTACTGGGCCAGAGTATAAGGATGCACTGTGCCACTGTCGCCACATGGAGAATCACCCCTCTCAGGGATTAGTTTAAAGCGTGCCAACTTACTTGGAAAGGATGGCAGAGGTTGGCTTTGGCCCTGGTAATGGGCACCCAGGGCGAGGCGGGTTATCTATGTATCCCTACAGGACAGACCGAGGTCCCCCCTCCCCAGGGTCACCCCTGCTCCTGTCACCCCAGGAGGAATCCCTACCAGCTCAGGAACACCACTGTTCGCTGCTGGATCCTCTTTTCCCCGCTGGTGTAAAGTTCCCCCAATGGGATACCACGTTCCTTTGTTGCAGCACTGACCCCCCCTCATAGTCCCATGCTTCTTTGCTCCTCAAGGTCTCAAAAGGGAGCAGATGACACAGGACCCCTACCGGGGTGACCTCAAGTGTGCAGGCAGTGCCCACAACCTCTGTATGGGGGCAAAAAATTCTCCCTGCGGGCGTCCAGCTGAGCCCCAGAAGTGTTTGAGCTGTGTATGAGCTGGCCCGGGTGTGTCATCTGTGAAGCCACTCCCAGGCGTCCCTGCACCCACACGCCGTGGGGGAGATGAGACCAGCAAGCTACGCAGGCCTTGGTGAGCTTCACATGTCCCCTAGCAAGGAGTGATCTTGAGCTCAGGGGCTCCCTGAATCTAGCTCCTGTGAGTAAGGTGGCGAGTGACGCAGCCAGGTGTCCTCTAATGGAATGTGGAGCACAGGATAATTGTAGCGGCGACATAGGCCCCTTAAGGGCACGTCCTGGCGGCTATCTTGGCTGACCATTCCCCCCCCCCCCCCCCCTCCCTTATGCATCTATGCATAATCTAATTTGGATCTTTCTGTGAGCTTCAAACTGAACAACCCACCCAGTGGGCAGAACACCCTACCACAACGCAGTTTTGGATACCAATCCGCGAAATTGTATCCTTCAGCTGAAATATTTTAATCTATCCTTAAGTGTACCAGTCTTCTGCGAACTCCTTACCCAACCGGACCACCGAGATCTTCCTTCTGTGAGTCGATGACAACCTGTATTTTCTTTGATCCTAAAGCCAGGCTTCACATAAAGCCCTTACCACAATGCCTTGAGGACCAGTGGAAGCAGTACTCTGGGAGCTAGGTAAAGATACTGATTCACAATTGACAATTCAATTTCTTTCATGGCAGATCAAACTGAGAAACTTAATGTTGGGGACCTCGTTCCATGAAGATATTGATGAGGATCCCCTGGAAGAGAAGGAAAAGTTCTCTTCCAGGGGATCCTCATCAATAGTCATAAGCATTAGAATATTCCCGCCCATGCGCGGGACCCCGGAAACAATATATTATATGTGCCCCACATATACATATACATATATATATAAATATATATATATAAAAATAAGCAATTGCAGCCAAATAAAACAGTAGAGCTGGAATATGCTGTGAAGAATTTCCACCATACATGTGTATTAGCATTAGAAACATGATAAACAACACCAATGCTTGTTTAGAAACTGTTTTAATGCTTAGAAAACAGCAGAAATTCTTATAAGACACTGTAAGCATATACAGCTCCCAGGCTGCATTGCAAATACCCAGTCTAAAAAGACTGAAAAGCTAACCCTGTGGCTGCATGTACCAAAACTGACGCTGTGCCTTTAAGGCACCTCTGCCCCTAGCTTCCCATCATGCCTCAGGGGGTTACAGTTAGGTCAGTTGTTCTTTCCGGCTCCTTCAGGAAGGACCCTGGATACACAGCTCCACAGTTTTTCTGCCTTTTTCAGTCAGAAAAGCTTCTAAAGAACATTTTTTTTTTTTTTTTTTTTTTTGATTTACTTTGACTTTTTACATCAGGGTCAAGTAAATAACTGCTTAGCAGTCGAATTTTTGTGAGGTTTTCCTGTCAGGATGCCTTCATTATTCGATGATTGCCCTTCTTGTGGCCACAAGAAGGCAAAAACGGACTCTCATGAGGTCTGTATTTTATGCTTGCCAGAAGATCACGATCCAAAGGACTGTTCTCATTGTCAAAACCTGTCTGACAGAACTTTAAAAGACAGGGAGAGGAACAGGCTCTATGGTTTGGCCCAAAGATCCATGAGGGGAAGATCTACAGAGAGGAAGAGTTCAAAGAGACCCAGAACTCCCTCCAAAGGCAAGTCAGAGCGTCCATCGACCTCAGCGCCGGGCTCGGCGCTGAAAAAACAACATCTGATGGAAAAATCGAAAGATAAAGCTCCGTCGACGTCGGGACCGGCGTCGACGAGGAAATCGTCGTCGAAAAGAAAATCACCGACGACGAAGAAAGCTCCGCCGTCGTCAACTAGGCGACGATCGGCGTCGAGAGAAGCCACGAGATCTCCGTCGACGAGAAGATCGACGTCAAGACGTAAGTCAACTCCGCCGCCGTCAACCAGGCGACGGTCGGCGTCGAGAGACAGAATACACTCGCCGTTGTCTCAACGTCGACAGGCTTCGAAGAGTGTGACACCTCCGCCGAAGTCTCCACGGAGGCGCTCGGCGTCGAGGAACAAGAGCCCCCTCGGACGATCGTCGTCGAGGAAGGGATCACCGTCGAAGACGTGTCGGCGCTCGACGTCGAGGATGTCCGATCCTCCGCCGTCGCCACATGCCAGGTCGACATCGAGGGCTTCGTCGACGACAGGACGTCGAAGGCCATCTCCGTCGCCGACAGACCAACGTCGGTCGACGTCGAGACCTCCGTCGACGGCAGGGCAACGCCGTTCGACGTCGAGACCTCCGTCGACGGCAGGGTAACGCCGCTCGACGTCGAGACCTCCGTTAACGGCAGGGCACCGCCGTTCGACGTCGAGACCTCCGTCGAAGGCGGGACGACGCCGTTCGACGTCGAGGGAAAAGACACCGTCAGCGGCTCGACATCACAGGTCGACGTCGAGAGAACACGGGTCATCATCGAGGCGTTCGACGTCGAAGATTATCACTCCGTCGACGCCGCAGAGGCGTCCAACGTCAAGGGAAAGACTTCTAAGACGTCCGCCAACACCGGTGAGACGAAAATCCCCTTCAGTGCCTTCAACTATTTTGGTGACCCAATCGGCTTCTCACCATTCCTCCTCAAGGGCCTCTAGCTCATCGAGGTCCACTTCCAGGAGTAGAAGTCCGTTGCCCCAGCGAAAGATAACACTCTCGCCAAGATGGTATGCTCCTTTGCACACGTGGAAGGATTCTGGAGCGACGGAGAGGCTGCACAGATATGTAAGCCCACACCACAGGTCACCCCTTCAGAGACTGATAGAAGAGGCAGACAAACAGAGTCCTATCAGGCACCAATCACGCTCTCGGGAGAGGAGAGCGGAAAGGTCGCATACCCCCAGGGTCTCCCGATCACCACGGAGAGAGCATCCCAGATCTCAAACGCCGAGAAGGGAGAAACGAACTGAGAGGTCGAGATCTCCACGAAGGGAGCGTCGGAGAGAATCACGTTCTCCTCGAAGGGAAGACCGACCGAGAAGATCGCCAGTGAGGAAGGAAAAATCTCACCACAGGAGAAGGAGAACACCATCAACCTCCTCCTCATCTTCTTCAAGATCTTCTAAAGGGGATTACTCCCCAACGCTGGCAGACAGCCCTCACTCCAGAGCTTCCCCGCTTGACGACGTCAACACATACCTGGACGTTCTTCAAAGGGGCGCTCAAAAACTTCAAATAGAAATGGCTGTTCCAGAAGTTTCCACTACTGTAATTTTTGAGACCCTTCGGCACAAATCATATTCAAGGCCTTTGCTCCCATTGGTTCCAGGGATAATGGACCCAATCAAGGAGGTCTTCCCCACGCCAGCGGCAATCAGGGCGGTTCCGGCACGTATCCAGAAAAAGTATAGGCCGGCCGACTCGGATCCAATCTTTGTTAAAGGGGAGCCTGCGGCGGACTCTGTTATCGTAGCCTCAGCTAGGAAGAATCACGCAGTCGCACCCTCTTCTTCAGTTCCTCCTGACAAGGACAGCAAGACCCAAGATTCTTGGGGACGCAGAGTGTGCAGCACAGCAGCTTCATCACTGAAAGTCTCTAGTGCCTCAGCACTTCTCGGCAGATATGATAGAGCACTGTGGGACTCCATGGAACGATTCAAAGAGAAATTGCCCAAGGAGGACCAGAAGGACTTTGACGAAACAGTGACGGAGGGCTGTTTGGTGGCAAACCAAATGATCAGTTCATCCGCAGATAACGCACTCCTAGCAGGACATGCCTACTCGCATGGGGTTTGCGCGAGAAGATCTTCTTGGTTGCGGTTGACGGGTCTCAAACCAGATGCCCAGCAACGCATCCTCAATCTGCCCTTCTCAGGATCTTCACTCTTTGGGGAGCATGCCGATCAGGAAATGACCCGCATGAAAACCGAATTGGACACGGTGAAGGCGGTTGGTCTGGAAAAGAAGAAAGAGCCGTTCAAACGACGCTTCAAGACCAACAAGAACCGGGGAGGCCAACAGAGGGTTCAAACCCCTCAATGGTCTCAGAACAAGCCACAAGGGAAGACACAATACAGAGGAGGAAAATCGGGCAGAGGCAGAGGCGGACATCATCAGTCCTCTGCCACGCCCAGAGGAGGCAAGGCCTGAGCAGTGGCTTCCTCTGGCGCCGTTACCCACTCCAGTGGGAGGAAGTGCTTCGCAACACCTGGAAGAGTGGGTCAGCATCACAAAAGATCAGTGGGTGCTGAATATACTGCGCAATGGATATGCGCTACGTTTCCGGACGAGACCACAACCGATTCCTCCAAAAAAGACTCGCTCGTACCATCTAAACCTCCTCAAAAGGGAGGTGAGCGTCCTCTTACAGAAAAACGCAATCGAAGAGGTACCCCCATCCCAA
This sequence comes from Lissotriton vulgaris, assembly GCF_964263255.1. NCBI lineage: Eukaryota > Metazoa > Chordata > Amphibia > Caudata > Salamandridae > Lissotriton > Lissotriton vulgaris. The sequence goes on from NC_141694.1 coordinate 1,112,558,010, forward strand.
AGGGGGAGAGGAGTGTACTCAAGGTATTTTCTAGTCCCCAAAAGAGACCAAGAGGACAAGTTCAGACCGATTCTAGATCTTCGGACCCTCAACAAAGTGGTGGTCAAAGAGAAGTTTCGCATGCTGGCACTTCATCAGATATGTCCTCATCTACAAAGTGGAGATTGGATGTGTTCGGTGGATTTACAGGACGCGTACTTCCACATTCCTATCACACCAGGTCATCGGAAGTACTTGAGGTTTCTGGTAGGGAACAAGCATTACCAGTACAAAGTACTTCCGTTCGGTCTGAAATCCGCACCAAGGGTGTTCACCAAATGCATGGCAGTGGTAGCGGCATGTCTGCACAAAAAAGGTCTTTTTGTGTACCCATATCTAGACGACTGGCTCCTGAAGAGCCAGTCCCCTCATCAAGCCACCAAAGACTGTCGTCTGTGTCTTCAACAACTACACAGGCTTGGGCTCCACGTGAACACAGAAAAGTCAGTCCTGCATCCCACGCAAACCATCCACTATCTGGGAGCAGTCCTAGACACAAATTTAGGAAGAGCGTTTCCTTCGCAGGAGAGACTGTCTTCCATGGGGCAGAAATGCAGAAAGTTACTTCAGTTTCCTCGTCCAAAGGTGCGAGAAGTAGCGTCTCTACTGGGCTCCATGGCGTCCTGCATCTTCCTAATTCCAAACGCCAGGTTGAGGATGCGTCCTCTTCAAGAGTCTGTGGAAGACCAGTGGGACCAAGCGACTGGAGATTGGGAGGATCGAATCATCTTATCTCAAGCAGCACTGTCCTCAATACAGTGGTGGACTCGCCCTCGGAATGTCTTGCAGGGAGTCCCGTTTCAGCAGCCTCTTCCTTCGATGTCTGTGGTAACGGACGCATCTCTGGAAGGTTGGGGTGCTCACATGGGTCGTCTTCAGATTCAGGGTCGCTGGTCGACCAACCTTCAGACATACCATATCAACATGCTGGAACTTCGAGCAGTTCATCTGGCGCTCAAAGCGTTCCTTCCAGCAATCACAACGGACAAGATCTTGGTTCAGACGGACAACACTACAACAATGTTCTATCTGAACAAGCAGGGAGGAACACGGTCTCGCCCTCTGTCTCAGGAGGCCCAAGCCATATGGCACTGGCTTCTGGCTCGGGGACTGTCGGTGGTGGCAGTACACCTTCCAGGCGAGCTAAACACAAAGGCGGACGCACTCAGCAGGCACTTCGAAGATCAGCCAGACTGGGTGCTAAACGACGAAGTAGTCGAAGATCTCTTCCGTTGCTGGGGCCGTCCAGACATAGATTTATTCGCGGACGACGAAAACGCCAAATGCCACGCCTTCGCGTCCAGGTTCCACCGACCAGGGACGCAAGGGAACGCTCTCCTGCTGGAGTGGACAGGAATGTTCGCCTATGCGTTTCCTCCTCTGGCTCTGATTCCGAAGGTGGTGGCCAAGCTCATCAGATCGAGCATGGACATGATCCTAGTTGCTCCGGATTGGCCGCGACAATGGTGGTATCCAGACCTATTACATCTGTCGCTGTGTCCACACAGACGTCTGCCATGCAGACCAGACCTGTTGAGCAAAATGAACGGGAGGATCCTGCATCCCAACCTCCCGTCACTGAACCTGACTGCATGGCTCCTGAGGTCTTGCAATACGGACACTTAAATCTGCCTCCAGAATGTATGAATATTTTAAAAGAGGCAAAGAGGCCTTCCACTAGGGCGTCTTATGCATTCAAGTGGAAGAGATTTTTCATTTGGTGTAGGGACCATGGCTTTGATCCCACCACAGGACAAGAAGAGGTAGTCCTCCCTTACCTCCTTTACTTAGCGACATCAGGGTTGAAATACGCTTCTATCAGGGTTCACCTATCTGCCATAGTAGCGTACAGAAAATCACCTACACAAACATCGTTTTTTCAGGTCCCAGTGGTTAAGGATTTCCTTCAGGGATTGAAGAAGGTCTATCCCCCTGTGAGAAATCCTTCTCCTCCCTGGGAGTTGAACCTGGTTCTCTCCAGGCTGATGTCTGCACCGTTTGAACCTATACACAAGGCCTCCTTGCAGCATCTCACTTGGAAGGCGGCCTTCTTGGTGGCAATAACCTCTGCTCGCAGGGTTAGCGAGATTCAAGCACTCTGCACCAAGGAACCCTACACGGTGTTTCACCACAACAGAGTGGTAATGAGGGCTCACCCTTCTTTCCTTCCAAAAGTGGTATCGGATTTTCATATCAACCAAACGATTACCCTTCCTTCGTTCTTTCCTAACCCATCGACCCCAGCTGAGAGGTCGTTGCACTCGTTAGATCTTAAACGGGTGCTAAAGTTTTACCTAGAAAGAACAAAGGGCACCAGAAAGACAGACCAACTCTTTGTCAATTATGGGTCAATGAGGACCGGGTTTGCAGCAGCCAAGAGGTCCATCTCCAGATGGATTGTCTCATGTATCAAACTAGCATACCAGCTGGCTGGCAAACCTTTGTTACAATCACCCAAAGCTCATTCCACTAGAGGGAAGGCAGCCACAACAGCATTTTTACATGACATTCCCATGTCAGAAATTTGCAAGGCTGCGACATGGAAATCAGTCCATACCTTTACAAGGCATTATTGCCTAGAGTCTGATTCCAGAGCGGATTCTCAAGTAGGGCAAGCCTCCTTGAGAAACCTATTTGGGTAGAATAAGGCCTATTTTTGGGCCTACGAATGTGAATGTTACCTGTTGATTCCTTTGCCCGCAGGGATGAGGTGAGGCTCGCTACTCTATTCTAATGCTTATGACTATTGATGAGGATCCCCTGGAAGAGAAGGATTAGTTACTTACCTGTAATCCTAGTTCTCTTCCAGGGGTATCCTCATCAAAGTCATAAGCAACCCTCCCGCCTCCCCGGGCAAAGGACTTTGTTTATTAAGTAGGAGATGTTTTAACCTGTTATTACCATGGTGTTGTTTTCAGTCTCCGAAAAGAACAACTGACCTAACTGTAACCCCTGAGGCATGATGGGAAGCTAGGGGCAGAGGTGCCTTAAAGGCACAGCGTCAGTTTTGGTACATGCAGCCACAGGGTTAGCTTTTCAGTCTTTTTAGACTGGGTATTTGCAATGCAGCCTGGGAGCTGTATATGCTTACAGTGTCTTATAAGAATTTCTGCTGTTTTCTAAGCATTAAAACAGTTTCTAAACAAGCATTGGTGTTGTTTATCATGTTTCTAATGCTAATACACATGTATGGTGGAAATTCTTCACAGCATATTCCAGCTCTACTGTTTTATTTGGCTGCAATTGCTTATTTTTATATATATATATTTATATATATATGTATATGTATATGTGGGGCACATATAATATATTGTTTCCGGGGTCCCGCGCATGGGCGGGAATATTCTAATGCTTATGACTTTGATGAGGATACCCCTGGAAGAGAACTAGGATTACAGGTAAGTAACTAATCCTTACTCACCTGTAATCCCAGTTGTCTTCCATTGGAATCCTACCACCTCCTCAGACAATAATACTTCAATCTGAAATAAAGTTTTATCCAGGACCCAGTTTTCTCATAAAAATTATCTGACCTGTCACCAGTGGGGCTTGATGGGTTACAGGATGTAGTGTGAGGCCTTCTAGGCACAACACAATGCCAGTTTCTTCTATGTTCTGCATTGCAGCCTATTGACTAACACAGTCATTCATTACCTTCAATTTTCCTTTAAAAAAATAAGTGTCTGTGAAAAATTTTCAATGGTCACTTTTTCTGGTCAGTGATTAATTTCCTCTTACTGGCTTCTTTTTTCAAATGAAAGGGAGGCTGGAGATTGGGAGGGTAGTGGGGAGAGGACCATGAGCAACCCTGCTCGTCTCTTGATTTTGCAATTAACATCATAGTGGAATTGAAAGACTGACCAAGGTGTTCTGTGCCCGTTTGTAATATAGAGCAAATGGTGCACCCCAAGCATGGTAGCTGACACCCAATGCAGTGTCACTAGTCCAGCCACCCTCAAGCCATTACTTTGTGAAGTTTAATGTAGTTATGGGGAAAGAGGTATCGCAGTATACCCTGTGCAACATGTAAGGTGGGAATGTCTTTGGTATATTATTTTGACGCGATTTGAAAGCTCTAAAACTAACAGCAATCATTAATTTCTGTGTCATTGTCAGATTCTTTGGAAAACCTCAATGCTTTTGTTCAGTTCTTGATGATTGACATAAGCAGTATCTTTTGTTAAATAAAACCTTGTATTCATTCATGCACATCAGCAACTTGTCTGTGTAATTAGTTAATGTTTCAATTTTTGTAAATCTTTTGTTTTCTTGTTATTTAAGGTATACAATTTATCACAGAACATTCAAGAAGATGACCTTCAGCATCTACAGGTGCGTGGTTGCTTATTTAGTATGACTTGTATGCTTTGTATTTTGATGGTCATGCTATTTTTTCGCTTTGACATATGCAAACTAGTGTGATAAACAACTTTACTTTACTTCACTTGACTACTTTTTAAAAAAAAATATTTTATTTTTGTGCTTTTAAAGTATGAATACATAACTGGTACAATTCACAGCGACGTTCAGCAGACATAATACAGTGATAAAAAAGGCAATTTCAGCTCCACACAGGTACATATATGGCACAAAGCCTAATTGGGTGAAGTATAGGCACATTGCAACAGATGGGTACAGTGATTGCTCTACTCGGGTCTAGAAACAGGTGTCTGTAATGTGTAAAGCTACAGTACTCCTGACCAGACAAGTAAACCTATCAGGGGATGTTATTTCTCATCCTAGATAACCATTGGCCATTACAATATATGAGTAAAACCGTACGCATCTCACTGGATTCAATACAATGATCAGACATTTATGGAATGGTGAAGGCAACAGATATATCTTAACATAATATGCTGTTCCTCACTACAGCAGTGTCTCTGGCTGATCCAATTGAGAGTCTGATGAGTATGCTAGAAGGTAGCTTTGCAGTGGATTCCATATATCCCTTGGTATTGAGACCCGAGGCAGTGTTTCAGCATACAGTCAGTTGGTCTTGGCAGTATACTAGATCAGTCAGCCATTCCTTAAATGGGGGCGCCCTCCCCCTACCCTACCTACACGCAACTGTTTAGCTAACAACAATGCTATTGCTAGATATTTGCGACATGACCTGGGCATGGATTTAGTGTATCCTAACAATGTTATTAACCCCTTCGAAGCTAATGACGAGCTGGGCTCGTCATGGCACTTACCTGCCGTGCGCGGATGACAAGGCCAGCTCGTCATGAATAATGGTCCTTTTGGTTTTTCAGCGCAGGACAGGAAAACGCCTAGCAGCCATGTGGTTAAAGGCGTACGGTTTACAGTAATGGGCACCATCTGATCTAGGGCATCAAGCTTTAGCCCAATATTCACTCACTCGTGGGCACTCCCATGACCAGTGTGAAATATCTGCACCCGGTCTTCCACTAGCAGAGATCTGCTCTGTTTGCAGGCAACAGTACGTCCACTGACTATCCGCTATTTCCTGCCCTAGTTCCAAGCTCCACTTCGTACGGGAGGAGCTGCTGACCGTTGAGTGTGAGTTGTATGATAGTGTGGAAACCAGATGTCCCGGCGATGCATTGCGAAGCATTGTATGTAGGGGAGCAAGTGTAGGAGGTTCTTGGGGGAAATCTGGGGTAATTGATCGTATCCCCTGGCGAAGGCAGACGTAAAGAAAAATGTCCAATGAAGAGGGTTGCATTTCCTGAAAAAGGGACTCTGACAATTGGAATTCCCCATTTTGATAAAGATCTCCCCATGTGGTAATGCGCGTACGCTCAGTGTCTGTGGAACCCGGTTTCTTGTAGCAATGGCATGCCGGGATGATATGAGAGCGGGAGTAACGGCGAGTATAGCATTGGGCATTGAAGAAGCAGTAGGATATGGTGCCAAGCATCTACTGTACATGTGATTGCGGTAGGTGTACTGTCTGGTGTTTGGGGGGGGGGGGGGGGGAGGGTTGTGTACAATACACCATTCAGTGGATTGGATTCGCTAGCCAATGTTCCGCTGCGGTCTATGGCATATACCTAGGAGGATGGATCCAGTAAAAAGCATAATGTGCCTGTGCGCACGTATAGTACAATTCAAATTCTGGGATATCAAAGCCCCTCTGTGCATATGGTTGTGTGAGTATTTGCCATTGCAAGCGTGGTTGTTTGCCTCCCCATATCAACCTTACCATTTCAGATCTGAGTGTTTGAAGGAAGTGACGACCGGGATAGTAGGCGATATTTAAAAAAAGGTATAGTATTTGCGGGAGGATCACCATCTTGATTAATGCAGCTCGCCTTGCCAGAGAAAGCGGCAGCGATATCCATTGTGTGGCATTAGCTCCCCCCTATCCTTAGTTACTGCTATCCCAAGATATCTGAGATCAGAATCGTACCATTCCAATGGAAAGTCTAGGGGAAATCTAGATGATGCTTGTGTCAGGGGAAAAATGTGCTACTTCCACCAATTGATTTGGATCCCAGAGAGTGTTCTGAATATTATAAATTCGCGCTATTGCGGATTTAAATTATTCTCGGGGTCTTCCACATAGAGGGTCATATCATCCGCATATAGTGATACGAGGTTCTGTCGCAAATAGCATCTCAGTGCCTTGTTTTGGTGATGTTGCCTCAATTTAAAAGCCAACGGTTCATTTGCAAGCGCAAAAAGTAGGGGTGAAAGTGGGCATCCCTGCCTCGTACCTCTAGATATGGAAAATGCGTCAGATACATATCCATTGATTAGTACTTTGGCCGTAGGCACCTGATATAATAATTGTATCCAAGAACAAAATACAGAAGGAAATCCCATATGTTGCAGTACTCCCAGCAAGTAATCCCATTGGACAGAATCGAACGCCTTTGTGGCGTCGTGAAACACTGCCATCAGTGGCAGTTCAGGAGTGGCGTTCTGTAGAATGGAAAACAGGGTACGTAGATTGTGTGTAGTTGCTCTGCCTGGAACAAATCCTGCCTGATCAGGGAGCACCAACTTCTCCATAAGGAGAGCCAGGCGGTTCGCAAGTATTTTTGCAACTATCTTTGTTATTGCAATTAAGGCGGGGTAGTGGCCAATATGAATCGCAATGAATAGGTGATTTGCCAGATTTAAGGAAGGTGGTAATTAAGAGCTAGGTTTTATAAAATTCAGCAGGCAGCCCGTCCAGGCCAGGGGCCTTCCCAGATTGCTTCTGCATGATCACTCCTTGTACTTCATCAATTTCAAATTGGGCGTTGAGAAATCCCCTCTGTCGCCAAGCCATCCTATTGCCACATCTTCAAGGAAGCTATCTAATTCGAAAGAGTCTCTTCTCTGCGAAGTGTACAGTGTTGCAAGGTGGGCGGTGAAGGTGGTAAGTATGTCAGTGGTGTCGCGCTGTATTATCTCCCCCGGACCCAAAATTTCCAACAACGAATTGGAGAAGCGAAGACGCCGTATAGTATCAGCTAGGGCCTAACCCGGTCTCTCCCCTTCGCCATAGCCTTGGGCTATCCAATACTTCCCTTTAAATTTCGTTTCGCGATCGGCCGTTGAAGTATATTCCGTTAACTTTTCCCGAATTGAATGCTGAACATCGCTACCACCCCCCCATAGCCAGTTGTGCTTCTAGAGCCTTAAGTTCTGCGTCCAGTTTGCGTAGTGTTCCTTGTATGTCTCGTAGCACCCCACCCCATAGCTTTTAGAAATACAAAATCCCCAATTTGTAACCTTGAAGGCTTCCCATATAATTTCTAGAGTGTCAACCGACCCTCTGTTTCTCTGGAAAAAATCTTGGATTTCATCCCTTAATTCATTATGGAATACCGTGTGAAAGAGTGATAAGGTTTGCAGCCTCCAATTACTATGTGGTTTGTCATATCCTGGTGAGGTGAGTCTAACAGGGGAGTGGTCCAAATAGGTTCTGGCCAGATGTGACATTTTTCATTGAGGGGCCTTGGCCTCGAGATAACGGATAATAGTCAAGGCGGGCCCAGGAGTTGGCATGGGTAGTCTATTGTGTACCCTACCGTGTAGCGGGTTGGAGATGACTCCAAGCATCTAGTAAACAGTTATCTGATTTAAGCCTCTGTGTAGCGTGATATGATCTATTATAGTGATGTATAGCAGGGTTAGATCTGTCTGTTGCAGGGCCAAGTGCTACATTAAAATCCCCTCCCCAAATTATGAGTAGAGCCTATTTCCATAATCTTCCCCCACAGCTGTGTGAAAAAATCGGGAGTGTCTACATTTGGGCCATAACCGCTCACTAGCGTAACTGAATCTGTGCCCAATCGTCCCCAGACAATGGTGTACCTGCCATTTTGATCAAGTAAGGTGCCACCCAGTGAGAAAGGGGTACGTACGCCTTTCAATAAGTATGGCCGTGCCCCTAGCGTAGGAAGAGTATGATGAAAACGACCAATGGTCTGCCCACTTGGTAGCAAAGGTAATGGTATGCAATGGATTAGTATGTGTTTCTTGGAGGTGGGCAATCTGTATATGTTGCCTATCCAAGTATGCTAGTAGCTGACAACATTTTCGTGGATCACCTAGCCCTCTCACATTGCAGTTGATGATGTGCAAGTTCTGATGTGTAGTCCGATCAGCCATCTTTGTCTACTGCGTACAATAAATAGTAATGTACTCTTTGCAGACGTTGCTTCCTGTGTGTAGCATGTACCGAAATCGCGTATATTTCTCTGTCGTGCTGTATCTTGGGAATACCAGTAAACAGTAAAACATCCCCTTGTCCACCCCCTTGCATGGAAGCATCCCAATCATGCCAGACATAACATTCCCACCCACCTCCCTTGTCCATGAGAATTCAATAACCAAGGCACACATATTAGCGCAGTCAGTCCAGAGTGATAGGGAAATGCCCTTATGTGGGAGAACTCCTAGGAGCTAGTTAGCACAATTTCCCACACTTCCATAGAGCCAGCGAGATGATATCCGCTGTCCCCACAGGAGCGAGGGTGTTCGGCAGCCCAGACATATTTATCCAGGATACCAGCTTTTCAGGTCATAGTCGATGTCAACCTCTGGGAATGCACATATCAGTTACTGGAAGGCACCCTTTAATCTCGGCATCATTAGCCGCGCAGGTAGAGCTGTTTTCACCTCCGCGCTTCATGGTTCATTCAGTAGTCGGTGAGGAAGCTCTGGAGGAGGTATCAGGCACTTTGGAATCCTAGTTATGCTGTATCAACCGCTTCAGGAGTTCCTCCACTTGCCGCGGTTTGGTGTAAAACTACTGCTTCCCTTGATGGGTAATTCTCAATCGAGCCAGGTATAGAAGTGCATAGTCAATTTGAGCTTTTATCAACTTCTGCTTAACCAGTATGAATTTTCGCCTCTCGTCTTGTACCGCTGCCGTGAAGTCAGGATATATTGTAAATGAATTTCCTTCATAGCTGAGCTGCCGCTTCTCACAGGCTATTTTCAGGGCAACATCACTATCCCAGTAATTGAAAAGCTGTGTGATGATGGGCCTGGGGCGCAGCACCTGGTGGAGGTCTGGGACCGAAGGACCGATTAACTCATTCAACTATGAAGTGTGTAGAGAGCGCTTCAGCTCAGATTGTCGCTAACAACATCTTCTCCACATATTCCTCCATTTTACCCATGTTCGTGCTTTCCGGAATGCTAATTATGCGCACATGTTGCTCTTGCTTCTCGCTTCAATATCCATTTTTGACAGCAATGATTTTCAATAGTTTATCCATTTGTGCCACATTATCCTGTAGATGAGGTCTCATCTTCAGCATCTTAGATTCTGCGCTTTGTTTCTTTAATGCGTTCGTCATGGGTCTTTAAATTGTGCACTATGGCATCCATGCGCGTGGTCATGGCACCCATTTTATCAGCGATGATGGTGAGTCCCAGCCTGACTTCTTGCAGTAATGTCATGTCATCATTTCGAGACGGACCCTCCTGGATTGCAGGTTGCTCCATACTCCTCTCGTTGTCCTCTTGTTGCAGTCGCATATTTTTCTTTGCATCAAGTTAGCCGTGTCAGTCTTCCCCATATTTGCTATATATTGCTTCCTGGAGCTGCACTGGCAGGATTCACTTGCGTGTAATCTCCCTTGTTGAGGATCACCTGCCCAGTTATTCCCTCCTGACCTATAACTTTACCCTTGCAGAGAGTAGTGCCTTATGTATCTCGAGGAAGCAATGAATTGTAGTTCCACGACCTTGAAACTGTGGCAGCGGAGCTTAAGCTGGTCTAGGATTCTCTGCACATCCCGCTTGCATACCAAACTGTGTCTTATTTATACCTTTATCGGCACAATGCGATTTTACAGCTAGAGGGTCTAGATCCAGCACCTAATGTGCATTTCTGTGGAGGGATTGGGCGCATTGGATAGTGTAGGTGCAGTGGGAGGATGAATAGAGGACCCACAACCACCGTAATAAAGTATTTTGAGGTTAGTTATAAGCTAGTATTGCTCAGCAGTGTCTTTACTTATTTGCATCAACAGCGGTGTGCTTCAAATACACCGTAATCCTGATGGCAGTAATCTCCTGGCTGGGCTATTACAGGCGCTCTTTCTTTTAGATCGTGTAGACGCAAGTTGCGTGCTCCTGTGTCTTTTCGCAGCGCTATTAGCAGCAATCTGTTTTCTCTTCAGTGCGCCTTCCACTACTCTGTCTTCCAAGCGATTCGGGCTCAATATGTTGGCTAGATGTTAACGTGGCACTCACGCACTTCTGCGCCACAATGCCAGCAGTTATTCACTGTCTCCCGGGGTTCTCCTTCACCTCCCTTTGAGCGGGTGACTCCGATCGCAGATCTTCTCTATTTAGCGCATAGCTAAGGACGTGCACTTTTATCAGGGAATCAACCTGCCGTCATCGCATCGGTACATCTGTGGCCGATCTGCCACCCGGACGACAAACAGAACAATACAGCGTCCTTGGGCAATCCTCTAGCAGCGCGTGTGAATAGGCCTGTTTCTTTGCAATAGGGGCGAACGCTGTGCGGTATATGTGGGGGCTTACGCTCAACTCCCTATAAGCAGGCTGTAGTTGCTGCGATTGCTCGGTGCGGCCCACGCGCCTCGTAGTCTGCACCGGAGTCCCGTGACTCGCTCAGCCTGGCGGCAGCTCCACCCTTCAGCAGGCCTTCTCGCAGTGCAAACTGTACTCACCAGCTGCTCCGCATAGTCTCGCAGAAGCACCAAATTCACACCCTTGCTTCACCAGACTTATATCTGCAATCCGTCGAGTATGTGACTTTATCGGATAAATGATCGGATTAAGACGCCGATCGGCAGGAGCCTCACATCAGTGTGGCCATCTTGCCAGTGCTCAAGTGTGGGTCACGCACTCCTCAGTGTAAATGAGTTGAACAGGTTGTGGTGTGCTTCAAAGATATCACCCCCGACGAGAAGGTGTGGTAATCAGACACGTGGTTGGTGGCACCTAGGGTAAGCGCCAACTCTCTGAGCACAACCTCTTTGAAACAAGACGTGTTTCTATATCATGCTTCAAATGCCACAGTAAAGTAAGACCAATAATGTATCCAATTCCTTCATGTTTTATTCACATGAGATTTTCCATCAAAATTAATGAAGATTCTTTTCAATGGTTCAAATGTCAATTCATTTCAGTATGTACATTATGACATCATATCCCAATGCATTTCGGACCAAAGGTCCTTCGTCAGGGGAATCCTGAAAGAATAATGATATAATCTAAGTGTGATCCACCGAGATGTAATCTTATATACAAATGCGTGTCATCATTATCTAATTGCGTCAAATGCTTTGTCTTAAAACATTGAACATTACGTGAATATAAACCGCACCTCGAAAACGTGCTTGCCCAAGAATAGAGAGAAAAGTTATCCAAAATAACATGGTCAGTAAAATCAATCTCATATCTATAAGGTTTAGTGAGCCCGGTGACGTGAGGAACAAAATGCCAAACAGTGGAGCACAAATCATACAAGAACTCTATCATCTGCGAAACGTGTCCTCAAATAGTCAAGAGAGTTACGCGCTACGCGGTGCATGGACTTACAGAATGGTAGCTGCAAGATCGCGCGTCCTGCTAGTTCGCCCTTCACCATTGAATGCAAGACTGGTGTTCCGTATATGCGGAAGTGAGTAGGGTAAAACAGTGTGTATGGAAAGAGGACTGTTCAGGTGGCGGCCATATTGGAAAGATTACGGAACATAACAAAAGGAAACCCTGATGTCACAGACAAAGTGTAATATGACAAGTATACATATAGAGTCTATACTCGCAATTATGTACCCAATCAGAATTGGGTGAATTAGGTGACACATTTCGGTTGAATACATGCATAATAATACAAAGAAAGTACATAAGAACAAAGCTAATCTACAGATAACATTGAAACTCCATCCTGTCATTAAGACCAGACGGTTTCATGGATTGAAGGTATTTAATCCAGTGGTTTTCACGCTGCAATAAAAAGTTATTGTTGTTTCTGTCGTCACGCTTATTCACCACTTCCACAGCAGCGAACCTGAGCTGACTGATGTTGTCTGCTGTCTTTAAAGTGTAGAGCCAAATTGGATTTTATGTTGACAGTTCTTATATTGCTCATTTATTCTCAATTTCAGTTTACGTGTGGTTTTTCCAGTGTATACCAATCCACACGGACATTTAATGATATATACAACATTTTCAGTGTCACATGTGGCATTCAGTCTCAATTTGATATTGGTGCCCTTCATGGGATGCTTGATCACAGGACCTTTCATCATATTGTTGCAGTTTTGGCAATTTAAACAAGGTTGTTTACCTTTGTACATGATTGAAGAAAAAAGGGGGGGATGAATGAAGTGCCTTTTTGTAATACAGTGATTTCTTGTTCAGATAAAGTGTGTGAGGAAATGTTGACATTTCCTCACACACTTTATCTGAACAAGAAATCACTGTATTACAAAAAGGCACTTCATTCATCCCCACCAGTCACACCAATGAGTTGGAGCTTGAAGTCAGTCTATTCAAATTTATGCGTAATTTGCGCTTGAGACACTTTTTTGAAAATGTTTTGCCTCCACAAGATAGAGATCATGATGACCAACTGAGAGGATTACGAGCCAAAAGTACATTCATGGCACCAACGAGTCACAAATCCTTTGACATTTTTGAGAGTTTGGTCAAAAACGACATCAGTGGCATCAATTATACCAGGAAGAAAAAGCATATGAATTTGACCAAGAAAGAATATTCTATACTTAACAACCTAGCTAAGAGAATGCATATCACATATCAAACTGCTGATAAAGGGGGTGCTCTTGTCCTCATGGACACCACATTCTACAAGGAACAGGTTCAAGATCACCTTTCAGATAGGAACACTTATGACCTTATGCACTCTAATCCTACAAACCTATATCGAGAAGTTTTGATGCACATACTGTCAATGGCTGAAGAGAATGGTACTATAGATTTGAAAACCAAGCAGTTTTTGACTCCCATCAATCCTAGCACACCAAGCATGTACATGCTGCCGAAAGTTCACAAAAGCATAACCCAGCCTCCATTCAGACCCATTGTATCCACACGTGGCAGTATACATGAAAATACTGGTAAACTCATCGATGGGTACCTTCAACCACTGATTCAACAGTCTTGTACCTACATAAGGGACACCACACACTTTCTACAGAAAATAAATGGAATTAGATTTGAGGAAGACGAAACCATCTGGCTATGTTCCATAGACGTTAAATCGCTCTATACAAGTATCCCGCATGATCTTGGCATGGAAGCAATCGAGAATATTCTAATACACTCGGATCTCACTCAGGATTTACAGATTTTCATCATACAGCTGATGCATTTCACTCTATATCAGAGCTATTTTTCTTGGGATGATCAATTCTATGCACAACTGTCCGGGACATCTATGGGCAATTGCGCAGCACCTGTCTATGCCAATGCATTCATGATATATTTTGAAGAAAATAACATCTTGAACCAGACTCCTTGGACCACGCATGCCATGATGTTCTTGCGTTACATAGACGACATTTTTGTGCTATGGAGAGGAGAACAGGAATCTCTAGAAAAGGCATTAACAGATCTCAATCACATCAATGACCGGATCCAATTTACCTCGGAGGTCAATCAAAAAAACTATCACATTCTTAGATGTGAGAGTAACTAGGATGAATGATCATCTAGAGACCAATCTTTACAGGAAGACAACCGACAAAAACAATATCCTTCACTATAGTTCGTATCATCAGAGATCATTGAAGAATCATCTTCCGTTCTCACAACTCCTCCGTGTCAAACGGATTGTATCTGATACCTCTAAGTATGAGGAACAAGCATCCAACATGCTAGAACGCTTTGAAAAAAGAGGATACCCTAAAACCATTTTTGGCCAATGCCAAAGCGCTGTGACAGCATTAAACGTCAAGACATATTGGTCACACAACAAAAGGACAATGTTAAAAGACCCGTGGTCGTATCCAAATACTCTGAGGCTTCTAAAGCATATAAAACCTCTATATTGAGACACTGGCCGATCATCAGTCGAGAACAGGATTTCAATGGTATCTTTTGTGAACAACCGTTGTTTGCCTACAAAAGAGGCAACAACCTCAAAGAACTCATCAAAAACCCTAAACCCACGTCTTCAATCATGTACAAAGGTAATCAACCTTGTTTAAATTGCCAAAACTGCAACAATATGTTGAAAGGTCCTGTGATCAAGCATCCCATGAAGGGCACCGATATCAAATTGAGACTGAATGCCACATGTGACACTGAAAATGTTGTATATATCATTAAATGTCCGTGTGGATTGGTATACACTGGAAAAACCACACGTAAACTGAAATTGAGAATAAATGAACACAAGAGCAATATAAGAACTGTCAACATAAAATCCAATTTGGCTCTACACTTTAGGTTTAAAGCATTTTTATTAAGACAAAAAAAACATGGGGGAGGGGAATGGGAGGTTAAGGTTACATACAGCATAATAAGGAAGAAGTGCATCTCAGGAGCGTTGGCGAAAAGTAGTCCAGTGGTCCAAAAGAAAAAATACAGCAAATGTAAGGCAAATAAGCAATCTGTGTGACCCTTGCGTGCACCTCAACACCCCATCTAAAGCCGAGCGCGAGTAGCCATCAGCGGCTCATCAAAGCACAACCTAGTCCCTCCAATCCCCCCACCCCCAATAGAAAAAAGAGAAAGAAAACCACACCCCAACTCCCCCGTCCGATGGCCCTGTACTAGGATAACCCGCCCCAATCAGCCCACACCCCATCTCCCAAGATCCTGTCCTCCGTGCAGTCTAATCCACCGGGGCCGTCGGTGGCGTCAGCCTAAGAAGTCGAAGGTACCTCGGGCAGGTGAGCTCCCGGAATTCCGTGGACAGTATTGCTTGTAGAAAAAGGTAGGGCTAGGACCTTTCTCAAGATTTGCCCGGCGCTAACCGCCCTTGTACCATTCAAATTACCAAGCAATGAGGCAGGCGCCGGAGACCAGAAGGCAGGAAACAGAAGTTTTATTCCGACGGAGCAGAACACATCAGATCAGACAACAAGGTATCGTCTCGAGGTGCTCTAACAGCCTCTCGGAGGCCTGGCCTCTTATACACTGGTTTATGGCATGTGACCTCTCTTTATTACAATCAGAACATTGTGACATAAAGAAAAAGACATCCCCGTAAGCCTTGTGTCAATCCCACCCCCATATACCTCCACAATAGAGGTCCTCAACCTGCTGATAAGAGGAGGGGGTCATCACGCAGCTGTGTGTTCCGTCGAGTCTTAGGATGTGTGCGCCTGATCATATCACAGGGAGTGGGGAGGCCTGGATCAATAGAGGGTCCTTTGAAGGAGAGCGACCTCATACAATAAGGGGCAGTAAATGATATCTGCCGGCTTAGGCGATGGCCTCGGACCTGTGTGGACAGCTGGACACGGGGGAAGGGGTCATCAAAGGAGTGGTATTCATGCCGCGTGGACAATCGAGCGTGGAGGGAAGGTTTATTAACAGAGGGGCATTCATGGGAGGAGAGGAGATGCTGGTCAGGCGCAGGCGTGACTCCCAAGGACAGGGTCATGCAGAAGGGTTATGCTCATGAGGGGGAGGGAGGGGGAGCCAGGGTGCGTGGAGGATGCTTGCTGGGTCAGAGGGGCGCGCTGGTGATCGAGTGTGGACAAGGAGGCCATGATACCTAAAATGGCTGTTGTGCATGTTGTACGTGGGTGACAAGCTGGCGCAGATGATGTTTAGCTCGCAAACTAAAATTCCACAGTCCTCCCTTTTAACATGTCTCGCCAACTTGTCAGTTTGGATTTATCCCCATAAGGCCACGTATTTCTACTTCATAGAGGGGGCTCATGTGCTCATTTCGGAAGTCCAAAGTCTTTGGGCACATACAGTTAGAAACAAGGCCGCACAAAGGTGGCAGACATTGGATACCTAAGCAACACCCACATAATATCACAACAGGTATCAGCACGAAGGAAAACAACTTCCAACCCCAGTTCTTCAAAGCGTCCCAAAACCAGCTCCCAAGCGACCATCCTTCCTGTTCTTGGTGAACCTCTGAGGAAAGTCTGTGGAGGTGTTCAATGGTTTTGTAGACTGAAGGCGAGTTGTCTGGCACGTAGGTGCAGCAGCTGGATCCGATGATGCGGCATGCTCCTCCTCGGTCGGCTAGGACCACGTCTAGGACAAGACGATTTTGAAGGGTCACAAGGCGGACCGCCTGAAGCTCCGCAGTGTTGTTGGCGAGGATGCCAGCCGTGATGTTGATCGTTGTTTCTACTGCCTGGGTCAGGTGTCGGATAGCACGGCTGTTTGCCATTGGGCCCCACAGGGGAACAAGTCCATTTGCTGCATCCAGGAACTGTGCTCCGGTGGAGTCGGCTTGTCCAATGTCGTCTGCACGCCTCTGCCGGTGGTGGTTGGCAGGGGCTACATATGTGGGTGGAAGAACGAAGGCAATATAACAGATACCCTTCCAACCTTTCGGGAGCCAGGTGTAAGCTTTGGTGCCACACACAAAGTACATGTTTGGAGAGGCGACAAAAGAAGGGGGGGTCAACTGAGTCCAGTGTTCTGGTGATTCGGCAGGAACTGTGACCCACCAGCTGCGTTCCCTGGCCTTCGAGGCACACAAGGCCAGTGACATTGATAACAGACAGAGCCACAGTCAGGGTGGCGGTAGTTTGTTTTTGCAGATGAGAGAAGGTGGTTCTGGCTGGATTGTGGAGCACCTGTACTTCGACTCGTTCTTTGGCTGGAATGTCTTTAAGGAAGGTGGCGCCTGCGAGCGCAGGACACAGGGCAGCAGGGGTCTTTCCGGTTTTGTTCAGCCAGAACCCAGAGTAGAAGTGTGACACTGTCCGGCTGGAGGTGGCGTTGTCCTTGTGGCTCTCTTGCATGAGTATCAACCAGGCGAGGCAAGAGCCGTGAACTGAGAAAGGTGAAGGGATGAAGGGGATGGAGTGTCCAGTGGCATGCGGGAGCAACCCGCAGATCCAACAGTTCGTAGCATTTGCAGCAAGGTTGTGTTGGTGCAACAGTTGCACGAAGGAATTGTTCCAGAATTCCCTGCGCCTTTCTCGGAGCTGAGGCGACAGAGAGATTAGGTGATGCTCTTTCAGGGATGTTGGCTGTGCAGTAGGTAGCAATGCCTCATGAGCCGGTGTGCTTTCCTCCAGAATCCAGAAGGAGGTCATGAGGAGGAGGCAGAAGAGGAAGACAATGAAGAGTGCGATTGTCTTTGATTTGTGCAAGTTGTCAGTTTTTGGATTTCCATACTGGGTATTTCCTGTTGCTTCCATCATCTTCTTATCTGGCGCTTCCATCATCTTCTTATCTGGCGCTTCCATCACCTTCAAGGGGCTCGGTAGTGGGCAGAACCACAGACTTCGTTTAGCTTCTCTCCCGGTAACCCTTGATTGTGTTTAGGTCACCGTTCTGAGATTTAACTTAGTCCGTGGCCTACTTAGCCGAAACTCCCTCCTTTCGACGCAGGAAATACCCTTCTCTGGATGGCACAGTGGGATCAGAGAATTTTGCAAGTTCGAGTGCCTCAGTATCGGGATAACAGTCCAATATCGGTCGGTCTTTGCTCAGGAGCTCTTCTTGGGTGCTGACGTTTTCTGTCGTGGCCAGGTTCGCAGAGACCTTCCGGCAATGATGTGCGTGCAGCCAGTGCTTCTTCCCCTCCACTCGAAGCGCCGTTCGTGTGGTAATCAGCACTTGCCAGGGGCCCGTCCACCGAGGTTCCAGACTCTTGGTCCGCTGGAAATTTCGTATTAGGACGAAATCTCCCGGTTGGATGTCGTGGCCGGGGCCCCTGGAAGCATCGGGGATGGCCTGCTGCACCTGTTGATGAATGACAGACAACGTTTTAGTTAACTTGCACAAATAATCAGATAGTAGGACGTCTGGGACGTCATGAATGGAGGTCGGTTTGGGAGCAGTCCAGAGATTCATCGGTCGCCCAAACACGACCTCGTAGGGGGTCAAATGGTGCTTGGTGGGAGTGGAGCCCATCGATAACAGGGCCAGTGGGAGGGCATCCGGCCAGTTAAGTCCAGTGGTGGCCACTATTTTTGACAATTTCAGCTTCAGTGTGGCATTATGGCGTTCCACTAGACCGGCGGATTGGGGGTGGAAGACCGCATGAAACCTTTGCTTCACCCCCAACCCCTTTAGGATTAGTTGGATAACCTCAGCTATGAAGTGGGGGCCATTGTCGCTCCATAAAATTCGACAAAGGCCATAGCGAGGGAAGAATTCCTTCAGTAGTACTTTGGCAGTAGTCATGGCAGTGTTGTCACGGGTCGGATAGGCCTCTACCCATTTGCTGAAGGCACATACGATGACTAGTACATACTTCAGGTTTTGGCATCTCTCTAGTTGGATGTAGTCCATCTGAAGGACCTCAAAGGGGTGATTGGGGGTCCCAAACCCTCCCCGGGGTACCACAGTTCCTTTCCCGGGGTTGTGTTGCAGACAGATGAGGCACTGCTGAACTAGGCGTCTGGCTGAGTCAGGGATTTTGTCGTTGTGCCAGACTTTGGAAATGAGTTCGATCATGGGTGCAGATCCTATGTGTGCGGGGGAGTGTGCCATTGTCAGTATGGGGATCAGGTATGAGTCGGGTAGCAACCATCTGTTTGCATCTTTTGTTCGCCAGCAGCCCTCTTCGTCCTTCAAACCCACCCCTGCCCACTTAGTCAGTTCGTGAGGGGTGCTGGCCGACTGGATGTCTCTGATCATTTCCCTTGCGTCAGTCCATCTCTCTGCTTGTGACCTGGTCACATACATGCGTGTTGCCGTCCTATTCTCAGCTGTGGTTCGTGCAGTGATGTCGGCCAATGCATTCCCTTGTCCGACTAAGTCTGTTACCCTTTTGTGTGCCTGACATTTGATCACCGCTAATCGTTTGGGGAGGAGAACTGCTTCAATCAGAGCGGAAACTAGATCTCCGTGGAGGATTGGGGTGCCGTGGGACGTCAGGAATCCCCCCTCCCTCCACAGGAGCCCAAAATGGTGGACCACTCCGAAGGCATACTGGCTGTCTGTATATACGTTCGTGGTGGTCCCTGCGGCTATGATGCATGCTCGTGTGAGGGCTATCAGCTCTGCTGCCTGGGCAGATCGTTGTGTGATGCAGGCTGTCTCAACTACTGTTCGGGCTGTCGTTACTGCATAGGCAGCTGAAGTGGTGCCATCTGGGAGTTTGATGCATGAGCCGTCTACCCATAGCTCTCCATCGGGGTCAGAAAAAGCAGTGTCTCGGAGGTCAACCCTACTCCTAGTCTGTTCGTCTGTGAGGGTCATACAGTCGTGTATGGGAGGCACGTCGGGGTCATTTTCAGGCAGGGGTAACAATGTGGCAGGATTCAAAGTCGTGCATCTCTTTAGTGTGATGTGGGGTGCAAGCAGAGTCAACTCGTACCCTGTCAGTCGTGCGCTAGTCAGGTGTTGGGTCTTTGTCTGGTTCAAAAGGGTGTCGACTGCATGGGGTACTAATACTGTGAGGGAGTTGGAAAGTACGATTCCCTCGCTCTGACGGATAGAGACAGCAGCGGCAGCTACTGCTCGAAGGCAGGCAGGCAAAGCTCTGGCTACAGGATCAAGAGTGGCGGAGAAGTAGGCACAAGGGCGCTGCTTAGGACCAATCGATTGAGTTAGGACAGACAATGCGCATCCCTCCCTTTCGTGGGTGAAGAGGGAGAAGGGTTTGGAGTAATCCGGCGTTCCGAGGACGGGTGCTGAGCAGAGTGCATCCCGTAATTCCTTAAAGGAGGCTTGACACTCAGTGGTCCAAGGAAGCGGGGAGGGGACATCTTTGGTCAGCAGGGCAAGTAATGGTTTCACAATGAGGCTGTAATTAGGCAACCACTGTCTGCAAAAAGAGGTTAGGCCAACCAAAGAGCGGACCTGCTTTTGTGTTTTTGGGATGGGGGTGTCTAGGATGGTTTGGATTCGGTCGGGTGTAAGTTTCCTCCCTTCTTTGGACAGAAGATGGCCTAGGTAAGTCACTTGTGGCTGGCAGAACTGTAACTTCTTTTTGGAGACTTTATGGCCATTTTCTGCAAGAAAGTGTAGGAGTTGGACGGTGGCTGTCGTTGCAAGCGGGGTGGTGTCGGCCGCCAAAAGGATATCATCGACATATTGGATCAACACCACTCCCTCTGGTAGCTGGAAGGCATCCAGCTGTCTTTTGAGGGCCTGGCTGTAAATGCTGGGACTTTCAGTGTACCCCTGGGGAGCTCTACAAAATCGGTACGAGCGGGATTTTAAAGTGAAGCCGAAGAGATAACGGCTGTCTGGATGAATGGGGATAGAGAAAAACGCGTTCTTAAGGTCGATAACAGTGAAGGTGGTGGCAGTGGACGGGATGAGGGTCAGAATGGTGGTGATATCGGAGACTACAGGATATTGGGGTACAACCACTTTGTTAATCTCTCGTAAGTCGATGATGAAGCGGTACGCTTTCTCATCTCCTTCACCTTGCTTCTTAACAATAGGTAGGATTGGGCTGTTGCAGACGTTGCTAACCACCTCTTCAACCACTCCTGCATCTACCAGAGACTGAATGATCGCTACCAGTGCCTTCTCACCCTCTGGCGATATCCGATATTGTGGGAGTTTCGGGAGCATAGCGTCCTGTCGTACAGTTATGTGAATAGGATCAATCTTCATTCGCCCCACATCAGAGTCATTTTTGGCCCACAGGTACGGAGGCAGGGTGTCAAGCAGGGACAGGTCAGCGTCAGTTATGGAGCACATGTGTCGTGGGGGACGGGATCTGGGCATGTCTGGGTTGTCGTACAGGATGACTCGTATTCCATCTGGGGAACACCTAATGGTAGCTCGAAAATGTTTCAGTAAGTCAATGCCCATAATGGCGTCAGGGGAGTTGGAGGAAAGCAGGAATGTCGCGTCAGTGGTGTTGTTTTCCAGGTCAAAGATAATAGGTACGGACAGGGGGTTAGTGGAGGGCGTTCCTTCAAAACCTATTGACGTTATGTGTGAGCCAGACAAGGGTGCCCTTGGAATCAGTCGTTTTGATAACACACTACGTGTCGCCCCAGTGTCTACCAAGAATGGAGACTCTGTACCCAGGACCTTAGCGGTGACATAAGGACCTTGCTGGTCAACACAGAGCTCGACTGGATCCCTCCCTTGCCCCTGGCAGTCCTATGCAAAATCGGGGGCATTTTCACCTTCGGATAGCTGATATTGGTTCTGTCGGGGACGGTCAAATGTGTTCAGTCTCCCTGATCTGTCATTGTTGGTGTCGTTGGGGTGCCCTCGTCCCTGTACTCTATTCCTCGGACCACCTGCCACAACCCTGGAATCCCTATTTCTATTCATCTCTAGCAGAACCGGACACTGGGATTTCCAATGGCCGAACCCTTTGCAGAAGGCGCATTGGTCATTGCTAATGTCTCTACGTCCAGTGTGGGGTGCTGGGGTGTGATCTTTAGGAGGTAGATCTCTGGGGGTGGTAGATTGGTAGTTCCCCCTTTGGTGTTCCCGTCCTACCGCTATACCCTGTATCTGGGCTATCATTACCCTTTCCTTTAAATCTTTCTTCTTTTTCTCGGACGCCCTATCATTCTCATTCTTTTGGTGCTCGTAATACTGAGCCATCTGAAGGATAGCTGCGGGTTTGGAGGCCCCCCAACTACTCTCACTCGTCTGCAGTTTTTGGGAGACTTCTTGTGTTAGGCCCTTTACATAATTTTGTACAAACAGGTGCTGTCCGGTTGCGGTGGTCATGTCTTGACCACTGTAGTCGGAGAACACTGTCTCAAATCGGGAGAAGTATTCTGACACATCTTCCAGCGGTTTCTGTCGACAGGCTGTGACTATCGACCAATCTACCTTTCTTTCTGGGATCAGTGTCTTTAATTTCTGGACTAGTTTGTCTGGGAGTTCCAGTATGTCTTTTACTGGTTTCCTTCCAGGCTCTCTTTGTCCATCTAGTTTACCGAGTTGGTCCCAGGTATGTCCAAACAGATCCGCGTGGTCAGCCTTCCGGATTTGCTTCCACACGTCAGCTGGCAGGCATAACCCAAAGAACAAGTCAATGTCCGCTAAAGTCATTATTGTCGAACCCAAGGCTGTGCCTAATTCGGTATAAAATGCCGTCGGGTTCTTTCTTAAATCGGGCAGGGTTTGTTTGAAGGTTAGGATATCCTGTCGGTCCCATGGTTGGTAAACCCAATTGTACACAACCCTCCCTTTTGCATCTTCATTATTAATATCATCGCTTGTTCCCTTGCCGCGTGGCGGGATCCAGTAAGGGGCCGCTTCTCTGATAGGCATCATAGTATTGGCTACTTCTACCGAGGTTGTTTCAGGGACTGTAACCTTGGCTTCTGGTTTTTGTTCCGTGAGGTGGCGGAAGACCTCAAGCATCTGCATGAAGAGCTCCGTCGCCTCACGTTCAGTCCCATCTCCAACATCAATCTTCCTATACAGCGTTGTTAGTTTAGCGGGACCCTTACTTTGATACCTATCTTCATATGCGTTCAGGGTGTAGTAGCTGAATCGCAAGATGAAATGCCGTCTGTGGCTGTCGGCATGTGAATTATATACGCTCATTGTATAATCTTCGCTCTCCCTTCGTTCTACTAATGTCTTTGCTATTTTGTCGATCCCATCCCGCTCATCTTTGCTCAACCTATTTAGTCTGGCTGGTGATTGTTTGCTAGCCTCGGGATCACCTGACGAAGTTGTTAATGTGGCTGGTGCAGAGGCCGTGAGGGCTGGTGCACTAGCGCTAGGGTCACTTTCACTCACACTCGGGGTTTGCAGGCTTTGTTGGCTGGGAGCATATGGAGGGGGCATGTAGATGATTGGGGGACCTAGCAGTAACTCATCGTTTGCCCGTTGTTTGGAGGGCAATTCAGGGTAGAGCGCAGAGGGGGTCCTAACAGGACATTGGCCTGTCGACCCTGATTCTTGGTTTTGTGTAGCTTCCTTTCTTTCTTTTATTTCCTCTTCTAGTTGCTTTGCGGCCAGGTGGGCTGCCTTTCGTAATTCTTTCCCTATTTTTGCTTCTTCTCTTTTCTTTCGTTGTTCCGTTTCTTTGTGCCACATACCGATACTGTCGAGCATAGTGGGCGTGGTCTTATTCTTCTGGAGCGCTATTTCTAATGTTTTTATTTTATTTTCATTAAAGGAACCTATCAGTGGCCACTGACTTTCAGGGTTCTTTTTTGTATATTTATGCCATAGTTTAGTGTAATCTATAGCGACTAGTCCATACTTAGTGAACATGTCCTTATTAGGGGTGCCCTCCAGTGGAGCTGGATGGTTCATCTCTAATAAGCGGTCCGGGCTAAACAGGCTACCAACCAGTGGGGAGAAGATAGGCATGACGGATTACAACGGGGACAAAAGTCTGCACTACCTATCTTATCACGGCGGGCAAAGACTAGACAGAATATTTCTATTCTCCGTTGTTTGCCGGCGGTGAATACCTCAAACGAACCAATACCGAACAATCGGTCAATCAAAACAATCAGTGGGGAGAATAAGTGGGCACGAAAAGTTATCGTTACCTACTCTTTCTCTCCCTGCAAAGAGAGACCTTGTTCTTCCCTGTTTGCAGAAAAAGAATCTCCAGACAATAATCCACGAACGACAGTTCGGGAAACAGTGGGGGAGGAAGATAGGCACGACGGATTACAACGGGGACAAAAGTCTGCGTTACCTATCCTTCACTGTTTGCAAAGAGAGAGCCTGTTGTTTTCTCCGTTTGCAGACAGCGAATCTCCAGAGGTTTCAACAAAGCGTAATACTAGTATTATCCAAACAAAACAATCTTTTCTCAATTCGTCGTGTTTACACGACCTTACCCGGACCGCATGGACGGTTTCCTGTCCTCTGGATCCAGCGCCCGATCGTCCTCTCTCCTTCGTGATGCCCGTGGCACTCCTGATGGTTCCCAGTCAGGACCGTAGATCACTCGAGAGAGGTCTGTTCAGAACTAGTGAAGGTCGGATGATCGGCTGTCAGACGAGGGTCTATCGGACACGAGCTCTTCCCGATCGTTGCAGTCGTTCACTCTGTCGTCGGGACCTCTCCCACTGGATCCACGTGTCGCTGATGGGCCCCACGCTTTGGGACGCCAATTGTAGAAAAAGGTAGGGCTAGGACCTTTCTCAAGATTTGCCCGGCGCTAACCGCCCTTGTACCATTCAAATTACCAAGCAATGAGGCAGGCGCCGGAGACCAGAAGGCAGGAAACAGAAGTTTTATTCCGACGGAGCAGAACACATCAGATCAGACAACAAGGTATCGTCTCGAGGTGCTCTAACAGCCTCTCGGAGGCCTGGCCTCTTATACACTGGTTTATGGCATGTGACCTCTCTTTATTACAATCAGAACATTGTGACATAAAGAAAAAGACATCCCCGTAAGCCTCGTGTCAATCCCACCCCCATATACCTCCACAATAGAGGTCCTCAACCTGCTGATAAGAGGAGGGGGTCATCACGCAGCTGTGTGTTCCGTCGAGTCTTAGGATGTGTGCGCCTGATCATATCACAGGGGGTGGGGAGGCCTGGATCAATAGAGGGTCCTTTGAAGGAGAGCGACCTCATACAATAAGGGGCAGTAAATGATATCTGCCGGCTTAGGCGATGGCCTCGGACCTGTGTGGACAGCTGGACACGGGGGAAGGGGTCATCAAAGGAGTGGTATTCATGCCGCGTGGACAATCGAGCGTGGAGGGAAGGTTTATTAACAGAGGGGCATTCATGGGAGGAGAGGAGATGCTGGTCAGGCGCAGGCGTGACTCCCAAGGACAGGGTCATGCAGAAGGGTTATGCTCATGAGGGGGAGGGAGGGGGAGCCAGGGTGCGCGGAGGATGCTTGCTGGGTCAGAGGGGCGCGCTGGTGATCGAGTGTGAACAAGGAGACCATGATACCTAAAATGGCTGTTGTGCATGTTGTACGTGGGTGACAAGCTGGCGCAGATGATGTTTAGCTCGCAAACTAAAATTCCACATGCTAGGAAGGGTTGCCATAGCTCCTCAAATTGATCTACATCCCCAGCTACCGTAAGCGACATCTTCTCTATTCCCAACACCTGCCAGAGCCTATGCAGCCAACCCGTAATGGAGGGGACAGTGGTGGTGCGCCAGTGGACAAGGATGTTCTGGACCGCTGAGCCCAGCGCAATTGCAATCTGTCTACCCCTGCGGGACTTCAACGGATACATTAGATCATTGGGAAGGCCTAACAAGACATACACTGGGAAGCGCAGCAGTTCAATCTCAAAGTGCTTATCCACCTCACCCAAAACCTCCTTCCAATACGCGATCAGCACCGGGCAAGCCCATAGAATGTGTGAGAGGGTACCCTCCTGTCCGCATCCCCGCCAGCACCCCTTGTCAGTGTGTCTATGCATTTCATACAGCCTCTCCGGGGTGTAGTACCAATAAGTAGACACCTTAGTAAAGGTCTCCGTAAGTCCCGTGTGATATGCAGAGTGCCGCGCCAGATATGCGATTTTGTCCCACTCCTTATGGCTGAGTGTCCTACCCAGTTCTCTGTGCCAGCGCTCCCTCCCCGGGTTATAATAGTGGAACGTCGGGGGCTGAAGGAATTTATACAAATCGGTAATCAGCTTGGCATCCGAGGTCCGAGTCACCAACCACCGCTCATACGGTGTGATTTGGCGAGCAGCGGTGTCGCGTACCTGGGGTTGGAGAGCCCAGTGTCGGACCTGCATATAGCGCAGTCTGTCCATCTCAGTCAGGCCAAATTCCTGTCGAAGTTGATGAAAAGGAAGCACTCCTTCCGGCCCGTAGACCTGAAACAGCGCCCTACAGCCCGCGCTCACCCAATGGGAGAAGGCTCCCGGCTCCATCCCTGGGGAGAAGTCCGGGTTACCCACTATGGGCGTGAACGGCGAGGGGAAGGTGGTCAGGTCATGAGCCTCGCAAACTGCATCCCACACCCTCAGGGGGACCCGCGTAACAAGAGGCGTAGAGATTAGCAGGGCGATGCGCGCGGCGTAAGAACGGAACCTCCTGGAGGGTGCGGCCCGCCACCGCCTGGTCTTGAAAAAGCCAGTGTTTGTCGGACTCCCACCTGCTCCACTCCACCAAGTATCGCAGTTGCGCCGCCTGAAAATATTTACGGAGGCCTGGGATACCAAGACCTCCCGCCTCCGGGGCAAGCGTGGAGAGGACCCTCTTCATCCGCGGCTTGCGGCCTTGCCAAACGAAGCGGGAGATGTCAGCCTGCGTTTGTCTTATCCAACCCACAGGGGGTTGGAGAGGCAGAGCGCGAAAGAGGTACAGAATCTGGGGCAGCACCGTCATCTTAACTGCCGCGATGCGACCCAGCCAAGACAGAAGGCCCTTGCTCCAGGGGCCAAGTTCCTCCTTGATCTTCCTGCCGAGGGAAGTGTAATTGGCTGTCACCATCTCAGGCAGTGTGGGTGCCAGCAGGATCCCCAGGTATGGCACCGTAGACGAGGACCACTGCATGGGGAAGAGGCGCTGAAGGTCCCTCCTGGTATCCGCCGCCAGGGACACATCCAACGCCAGGGACACATCCAACGCCACCGACTTGCTCATATTCATTTTGAAGCCGGCCACATGCGCAAAGGCGTCCAGTTCCTGGACTCAAGCAGGGAGCGACCTCCTGGGGTCGTCTAGGGTCAGCAGGACATTGTGCGCGTAGAGGCTAACCGTGTGGACATATTGCACCATCTTGACCCCAATAGCGTCCGGGTTGTTGCGAATCCTCTGAGCAAACGGCTCCATGTAGAGGGCAAACAGAAGCGGCGAGAGGGGGCAACCCTGTCTCGTACCGCGTTCAATGGCAAAACTACCGGAGCTACACCCATTGACCCGCACCGACGCCGAAGGACGTTTGTAACAGTTGAAGACCATGGTGCGAAACTTCTCACCGATACCCAGTTTCCTGAGAACCAGCTCGAGGTACGGCCAATGAACTCTGTCGAAGGCCTTCTCCGCATCAACTGATAGCAGCATCCTCTCCCCCGGGATCCGCGAGGCCTTCTCTAGTACATGCGTCACCCTCTTGGTGTTGTCAACCGTCTGTCTACCGGGTACGAAGCCAGCCTGGTCCGCCACCACCAGTCCTGGCAGGTGTAGACCAAGCCTGGACGCTAGAATCCCCGTATATAACTTGAGGTCGACATTTAAGAGCGAGATGGGCCTGTACGAACCACACAAGGCCCGGTCTTTCCCGGGTTTCGGGATGACCAATACCGTTGCGTTCAGGAGGTCCGGTGGGATGGCGCCAAGCTCGGAGAATGAATTAAACAGTCGAGCCAGGATTGGGGCCACAGCGGTGCAAAAGGTCTTATAAAACAAGGATGTGTAGCCATCCGGGCCCGGGGCCTTACCATGCTTCAGTCGCGCTATAGCGGAGATTACTTCCTCAACATGGATGTCCCTCTCCAGATGGTCTGCCTGGGCGGGATCCAGCACCGGGAGGGCCACTGACTCCAAATAGTCCTCGGCGTCTCGCGGTGAGGAGGGCTCCCCAGCATACAACGCTTCGTAGAAGCTGCGAAAGGATTCCGCCACCTCTGCGTCACCAGAAACAACAACCCCGTCCGTGCCCACCTGTTCCTTCACGACACTACGCTGCTGTGCGACCCGGAGCCGGTGGGCTAGGAGCTTACCACACCTGTCCCCCCCTGAGTAGTAGGCATGCTTCAGGCGTAAAGCGGCATACTCCGCCCTATCAAGATCCAGTGCCGACAGGAGCTTCCTCGCTGCTTTCAATTGCCTCCAAACTCTCGGAGCCCCTGTACGGCGGTGGACCTGCTCAAGCTCCCGGACCTGCGCGGTCAGTTCGTCCCTCTTACGTTGCCGTTCCTTATTTTCGGCTGAGGAGATGGAAATAAATTCCCCCCGGAGGACCGCCTTCAAAGCCGCCCACTGCGTTGCTTGGGACGTGTCGGAGTTGCCATTATGAATCAGATAATCCTGTATGACCTCTCCCATGCGCGTCACAACAGACTTTTTATGTAAAAGGGTATTGTGAAGACGCCACGTCCCCCGAGAGGGAGAGGCCACCGGCCACTTGAAATCGCCGGAAACTGGCGCATGGTCGGACAGAGACAGGACCCCAATGTCCGCCGCCGTGGCGGCGGTGCACAGTGGCCCACTCACCAGGAGGTAGTCCAGCCGCGAGTAGGTGCGGTGCGCATGGGAAAAGTAAGAGTAATCCCTATCAGTGGGGTGCATAGAGCGCCAGAGGTCGTGCAAATCCATCTCCACAATCCGATCCTTCACCGCGGGGGAAAGTTCCCCCGTCTGCGGGGAGCGTTGCGCCGACCTGTCCATAGCAGAGTCGAAAACAATGTTAAGGTCTCCCCCCAGGATAACATGGCGGTCGGGAGAGGCAGTGACGTCTACCAACACTGAGTCCAAAAAACGATCCTGGTGATCATTCGGGCTGTAAACTGAGCCAACCGTAAAAGCTATTCCTCCTAGGCGCATGCGATATGCAAGGAGCCTCCCCTTCTGTTCAGCATGCTTATACAAAACCTCCCCTCTAAAGGAGCTCGCTAGAAGAATGGCTACCCCCGCGGTCTTGTTCGCTGCCGAGGAGAAGAACTGGGTGGGGAACTTAGCAGAGCGCAGCCTATGGCAATCCCTGGACAGTAAATGGGTCTCCTGTAGGAGGCATATGTCCGCCTGCGTCCCCTTCAGCAATGATTGGATCGCCCTTCGCTTCACAGGGTTATTCAGACCCTTAACATTAAGGGTCACCACCTTTAAGGACGACATTCCTCCCGGGGATCAGAAACGCTATGTAGCAAGCAAGGGATCAGCGGGTGGGGCGCATGGGGTAGGCGCGCGGGAAAGGCCAGAACAGGCCAAGCGTAGGCATGGACAACATCGGACGGGACTTCCCCAACAACAAAACAACCCTTACACCCTCCCAAAACACACCCATGGCAACTAGCCAAATGCAAACTTAAACACCCCATTGTCTCAGTCAAGCCCCAAAAATGGGCATGTCCGTAGGAAAAAGCAAAGTGGACGTTCAGCCACTCACCTCCATCCGCTCCCCCCCCCCCGGCCCCAAACCCAGCATCGTGAAAGCTAAGAACATCTCCCCCCGGAGTGAATTTAGGCCGTCAAGGCCACGCCGTTGGAGTCGGCCAAGTCCCTGGCCGCCGCCCTCAAAGCATCAGCCATGTCCGCCCTGATAGTAGGGGAATCAGGACGCCCTGCACTCGCTGGCGGCTGTCTCCTCGTTGACCTCCGTCGGCTCCGTCTCTCTGGGCGCCTCCACGACGGTGTAGCTCCGTCCTCCTCTGCAGCCGTGAGTCCCAGGACCCCACAGATGTCTTGTAGGGAGCGGAGCTGGTGCAGCACCCCGTTCCACCTAAAGATCAGACGGAAAGGGTGTCCCTAGGAGTAAGGCGTCTCGTGTTCGCGCAGAAAGTCAGTGGCAATCCTGAAGGACCTGCGCTTCTGCAGCGTGATGGCGGACAGGTCTTGGTAGAGCGCTACAGGCCGCTCCCTGAAAGTTAGAGGCTGCTTCTTTCGGGCCTCCGCCATGATGCGTTCTTTCAGCGGGAAGTCGGGCAAGAATGCCAAAATGTCCGGTGGGGGCGCCGATGACTGGCGCTGTCGACCAACCCTATGCGCTCTGTCAATGCGGACAGGGAAGTCTGCATCTTCCCCCAGGATCTCTCGAAACAGGTCCTGCAGATAGGCCACCAAGTCGGTCCCCTCGTCCGCGGACGGGACCCCACGCACCCGGATGTTGTTCCGCCGGGACCTGTTCTCAAGGTCTTCAGAGTGGGCCTGGAGCTCAACACATTGCTCCCGGAGGCGCAGAACGTCCTGTTGAAGATGGACTATCTCTTCATCCCGGCGCTGGGCCGCCGTCTCTACTGTTTCAACTCGCTCGCCGAGGCCCTCCACCTCCCTGCGTACTTCACGGACCTCACTGGCCACTTCCCTCTTCAGCGTTTGAAAGTCTTCCTTGAGGGAGCTAAACAGTTCCTCCATAAAGGACCTTGTGACCGGCGGTTCGCCCCCAGTCGCATCCGCCGAGGCCCGGGAGGACCCCGGCGACGGCTGTGTTCTGTCCCACAGCTGCTGGGCCCTGCCAAGCATATCCGGCAGGGTACGGTCCCCCTTCCTCGAGCCGCCCCTCCCAGTCATCGTAGTCGCTGCAGTGGACGAGCGGGTTCAGGTCCGGCCGCTTCAGGGTTGCCCAGTCGCCGGCGAGCGCCAGATGTGGGGGCCGCTCTGCAAGCAGGGGCGCTGCGTCACAAGCGACAAAATGGCGGACCAGTCCGGGCACCTCCAGGCGCGGCGCCCAGCCAGGGCGGCGATCGGGAGCCAAAGCAGGGGTCCCCCTTCAGCACCTCCCACAGGAAGTTAGTATAGTAGCGGAGGCGACTGCAAGCACCCGCCAGCCAAGGGCACCGATGGAGGCTACCAACCCCAGTCCTTCGGGGACAAGATGGCGGCAGGGCGGAGCCGGGCAGAGCGGCCCGGGCTGGCGACACCGCCGGTGCCCCCCCCCGGAACACAGCAATCAGAGAAGTTCCACAGCCAATGTCACACAGTTTCACAGAAGGGTCCGAGTGGGCCGATCCCAGCGTTAAGGCCCTCGGTTGTCGTTCACGGGGCCGGGGCCCGCACAGCGCAGTGTGTTGCCGTCGCTAGCCGGGGGGTCAGGCGCAAGTCTCAAATCCAAAGTCTTCCATGTCGCCAAGACCCCGCCCGTAGGGCTCCGCTATCCTCCGGCACGCGGCGGGTCCGATCCCCTCCGCGTCGGCAGCTTTCAGCACCAGGTCCAGCCGAGGCGTCTGGACAGCACCGCAGTTCGCTCCGCCTCTCGGGCTCTCCTCCGTTCCTCGATCTTTGACCAAACTTTTGAAGTGCTTCCTCCGAGGTGATTAGGGCCAAAGAGACATCAATGTGCGCGCCAAGTACTCCGCCACACTCCTCTCACTCGCTGAGCATCAGCGGGGGGAGAGAAGCGCAAGAAAGGGGCTCGAGCTGAGCCGGGCCGGAGGAGCTACGGGAGGAAGCGTCCGCTCACCCCGCCATCTTGGCCACGCCCCCCCTGGCTCTACACTTTAAAGACAGCAGACACAACATCAGTCAGCTCAGGTTCGCTGCTGTGGAAGTGGTGAATAAGCGTGACGACAGAGACAACAATAACTTTTTATTGCAGCGTGAAAACCACTGGATTAAATACCTTCAATCCATGAAACCGTCTGGTCTTAATGACCGGATGGAGTTTCAATGTTATCTGTAGATTAGCTTTGTTCTTATGTACTTTCTTTGTATTATTATGCATGTATTCAACTGAAATGTGTCACCTAATTCACCCAATTCTGATTGGGTACATAATTGCGAGTATAGACTCTATACATATACTTGTCATATTACACTTTGTCTGTGACATCAGGGTTTCCTTTTGTTATGTTCCGTTATCTTTCCAATATGGCCGCCACCTGAACAGTCCTCTTTCCATACACACTGTTTTACCCTACTCACTTCCGCATATACGGAACACCAGTCTTGCATTCAGTGGCGAAGGGCGAACTAGCAGGACGCGCAATCTTGCAGCTACCATTCTGTAAGTCCATGCACCGCGTAGCGCGTAACTCTCTTGACTATTTGAGGACACGTTTCGCAGATGATAGAGTTCTTGTATGATTTGTGCTCCACTGTTTGGCATTTTGTTCCTCACGTCACCGGGCTCACTATACCTTATAGATATGAGATTGATTTTACTGACCATGTTATTTTGGATAACTTTTCTCTCTATTCTTGGGCAAGCACGTTTTCGAGGTGCTGTTTATATTCACGTAATGTTCAATGTTTTAAGACAAAGCATTTGACGCAATTAGATAATGATGACACGCATTTGTATATAAGATTACATCTCGGTGGATCACACTTAGATTATATCATTATTCTTTCAGGATCCCCCTGACGAAGGACCTTTGGTCCGAAATGCATTGGGATATGATGTCATAATGTACATACTGAAATGGATTGACATTTGAACCATTGAAAAGAATCTTCATTAATTTTGATGGAAAATCTCATGTGAATAAAACATGAAGGAATTGGATACATTATTGGTCTTACTTTACTGTGGCATTTGAAGCATGATATAGAAACACGTCTTGTTTCAAAGAGGTTGTGCTCAGAGAGTTGGCGCTTACCCTAGGTGCCACCAACCACGTATCTTGCCAGTGCGCCACCTAGCACCCCCCCTACTTCACTTGACTACTTAATCTTTAATAAAGGCATCTAAAAATACTTTTTACCCATTATCTGATAATTACGATGGAAAAAGTGACATTTTATTAAAGTTGTAGCTTCATTTTCTAGGCGCTGGGGCTGAAAAAACAGGCAGTTTGTGATAGTCACTTTCTAATTACGATATTACTGAATAAGTTATGCTTGCCAACCAAATTGGACGTCTTTTTCCCCCTGAATTTCTACGCCAAAAAACCTTTTAAACCTCTGGTGCAAGGAAGCTTCTCTCATGCTTGGGCCTCAAACCCACCAGTTGACATCCTTCTCCAGTGGTTTCACTTGACTGAGTTGGCAATGAATGGTTTTTGCCACATGAGTATTCAGAATGGGGTGTTTATCTGTGGTTTGTCTCTTTTTGTGTTGGGTAGTCCGTCAGCTGCTGGCTTCATTGCACAAAGTGCATACTCCTTTGCATGTCTGCTTCTAGTAGCCTGTAAAATGCCATAGCTGGGGGGCCTGGCCAAGATGGAAGCCAAGTAGAAGCATCTCTGCCTTGCTCTGCCGCCCCTACAAGCCAGCCTGCAGCAACGGCCAACCTACTGCAAATTCCTCCTGAGCGCCCAACTTGAGAACGTACCCAAAGAGCGGGGAGCCTGGGCGTGCCACCCAGCATCCCTAGAGCAGCAGAGAGCAGTCTGTGGTTGCACAGCTCATAGCAAGAACTGAAAGTCGTTTTCCACAGAGATTGTGCAGTGAAAAGCCTGGCCCAGCACAACCACTCGGGAGCCGCAGAGGCTGCACTGCTCCCTGTGAGTTTCCCTGTGCTCTCAACACCCAGCATTGCGGCTCCTAGCCATACCCTCACCGGAAACTGAGCAGTGCCTCACCAGCCAAGGGAGCCTTTTTCGGGCACGGTGCCTAGCAGAGCAGAGTAGGAGACTAGCATTTACCTCCTGCTGCACTTTCTCCATTACACCCCCCAGGCTGGAATCACTCCCTAGTACTGAGACCACAAGGGACTGCAGTCGGAGAGACCAGTGATAAAGGCCCCATAGAGGAACTGCATGGACTTGGAGCGAGGTCACTGCTCCAAGGCTCAGGGTGCACAGGGCATCAACAGTCACCGGCCAGTCTGGGTGGTCACTAGCTTAATTCCAAGGGGGCAATGCAGAGTTGGACAGCATAATAGTTGGGGCAAGGGACTCAGCTGCCCAACATGGAAAACTTGACTGCCAGCGAAAGCCAACCTGTGCCTGCTCCAAGTCAAGAGACCGAGGCTACAGATGGATACCAACTGGTGGAACACACCATGTGTCTGCACGCGTCTACACCCCCTCGCACAAAGGGTAAGCTGTCCACAATCACCACCTTAACTCGCACTAATGTGTACAGCTCCAGAACACCACCGATTACAGAAGAGAATGCCTTCGCCTGTTGGGTGACACGAGAAATTATGTCATACTAAATGAGGACCCTACAGAACGACTAAGAATCTCTATTGCCTACCTAACTGAGGAATGTCAGGCCAACGATTGGTTGAGTAAAAAAGAAATAGAGTTTCTGACTAATAAGAAACCTATTATACCATATTTTTACACTATCCCCAAAATTCATAAGAGACTAGAAAACCCACCAGGGAGACCAATAGTCTCTATGATAGGATCAATCCTGGAACCCGGTCTGAGAATTTTTTCCGTTTCGAATCAACACTATACAAACAACAACATGGGACCAGCATGGGCAGCACATTTGCGCCGAGCATTGCGGGCCTGTATGTCCATCAATTGGGGAAGAATAAAATACTAAATGAGAGAAACCCCCACAGACACCAGATTTTGGAATGGAAACGTTACATCGACGATATTTTCTTGATCTGGCACGGTACAGAGGAAGAAGCGAAAACCTTCTTAACGTGGCTCAACACACAAGATCCTTTCCTGAAATTCACATGCTCAATGAGTAAGACTAACCTGTTTTTTTTGGACCTGAACATACATGCTGAATCAGGCAAACTAGTCACAACAACTCACTTCAAAGAGACATCACGAAACTGTCTCTTAGCTTTTGACAGTTTTCATCCTCGCCACCTCAGACAGAACCTCCCGTTCAAGCAATTCCTCCGATTACGAAGGAATTGTAGCAAAAAAGCTGATTACCTGACCCAAGCAGAAGACCTGAGCAACAAGCTGAAAAACAGGAAATACCCCAGCAAACTGATTAAGGAAGCCAAAAAACGAGCTGGAAACAATAATAGAGATGCCCTATTAGAACAAAAAGAGAAAACTGAATCAGAGAACGCCAGACCAATCTGTATTACTACATTCAACCAAGTATCAGACACTGTGTCAAAAATAATCAAGAAACATTGGCCAATGATCAACAGTGGTGGATTAACCATACCTACCCCTATGTTTAGCCACAGACGGGGGAAAAACTTGAAAGATTTTCTGGTTCACACTCGCCCCATACTCACAAATCAGACAATAAGAACCCAACCACTACCAAGTGGACATTTTCCATGTAACAATTGTAGTGTGTGTCATTTAACATCTGTAACAAAAACTATAACCTTCAACAATGCTACAAAATGGGAACTACGAGGTTTCTCTAATTGCAATACCAGTGGAGTGGTGTATCTAATAACATGTACATGCAACTTACACTATGTAGGGATGACCACGAGGAAGGTCAGTACCCGCATAGTGGAACATAGAAGCAACATCAGATGCAAACGAGCCACCACCAGAATGACTACCCACTTTTTTGAGCAAAACCATACACCAAATGACCTCACTTGGGTGGTCTTGGAAACAGTAAAAAACAAGGACAACCTTTAGAGAATTCTCCATGAGCGAGAACAGAGATGGGTGTTCCGATTGCACACTGTCACCCTTGGGCTCAACGATGAAATCCCATGGGGCGCCTTCAGAACCTAGTCTTACTACCTGAAAACAACAGTATACTTTGGAGGTCCATTACTCTCCCTGAATCTCTCTGACCCTTTCCAAAACAGAAAAACTAAAACATCTAATGACAAAGAGAAGCATTATTCCACTATCACAGGAACCCAAAACCTAACTAAACTAATGGAGATGGGTTCAACTGTTTTTCAGATCCACTATCCAAGATCAATATTGACTGATTGATTTTTCTAAAACTGTGTTCTAAATTATATAAAATGAAAGCTCAACACTGGAGCATCACTCTAAAAAACTCCTTTTCCCAAAACTCGGCCAAATAAGAAATCTACACGTAATTTTATGATACACTCGGGTCGATTTCATCGACCTACATCCAAGATGGCCGCCGCAGATAGAACGGTCTAGCATTCGCAGAGGCCATGAACCCGGAAACGCGGTGATTCTAAATACACCGGCGTACCCGTACAGCATTAATATGCGGCCGGGTGAGGACTGAACAGGTAGTACCGAGCGGGTTTGCCGATAGGAAGTAAGTAAAACATCGCGAAACAATACAGCTGTTTCAAGCCTTTTAGAGGGTTTGAACTCTTTAAGATGGAAACGCGGAACTGTAAAGAAATGTAACTATTATCTCAAAACTTTACAGCAATGTTTCCACGAGGCGATCCTGCCCTCGCCTGAGACCATGAAGTGTAACTTAACACTTATATATGTAAATATACCATTTGCCATGACATTATTCTATGTATATGTGTTGTGTGTCTTGTCGATAGTCACATTAAGTCCAGCGTCATCAGTGTGAAATCACGAAACCACTTTATTCACAGCTCTTGTTTTTGCACTAGTTTTGAAAGCCTGCACGCACCAATATGGTGCCCAAGGCACACCCACGCCCTAGACGAAGTGAGCTGCATGTGTGATCCCCTTGCTCTTTTGAGGGGGGATGTTTGCCACTAATCAAGTGTCATTTTCTTTTACAGAAATACGAGTAGGATACAAATCGTATGTATAAAAAAACGCATGTCTAATCATTAACAGCGTATAGCACAACAACTATTTTTTTTTAAAAACCTATTTATTAAAATATAGGAGTGGAAAATACGGGGCTGGACCCTGTATGGTCCTGATGAAAAGCTTGGGGAGCTTGAAACATGTCGACCATAACATTGATCTAGCCCAAATTTAAGGTTAGAATACAGTGTTACCCCATTTTAATATATACCCCACTAGGAGCAAAATAAATTGTTGAGGCCCACTAGCACGGTATTTTTAATCACACACCCACTCCACCATCACCACACTTTACACCACACATAGTCATTTCACAAACAAGTGCTCCTGCGTAGTCCGCTAGTCGCAGCACGCCCCTTTTCGTAGAGAACTGGGATGGCCCCAATGATGAAGCATGTCACCGTGGGGCAACCCCGGTGAGTGAGGGGACTCTAGAAAGAAATTTTTCTTTCTCATCTCTTGGTACACACTGACATAATTGACAGTAACCATATACACCAACTAGGTCTCTGAACCCTTCAAAGTGGGTTCCTGTATTTCTGATACTGACTGGAGGCCGACCTAGTTTGGTTTAACCTCCTTCTCCCTCCTATTTCTTGTTCTACAGCTCCAGAAGACCAGGGGGATATCCACCTCCACCATGGCGACACACATGTCCCTGGAAAGACTCCACACTTAAAGGCAAGCTGACCAAAGCCCCTTTAAAAAAAAAAAAAAAAAAAAAAAAAAAAAAACGTTGTAAAAAACCCCAGCGAGACATTGTCCCCATTGATCTATTGTCTCAAGACACCCAGGCCCTGAGCCTTGCCGAAACAAACAGATGCACCAATCATCCACACTTTCATGCAAACACCATTCGGCAAACTTAGGGAAGATATCGCCGCACTCTGGTAAGATGTTGCTACAGATTTCAAAGACCTCAAAAGAGACGTGGCAGAGATTGGCTAATTGTTAGTTACGTTGTAGAATAGTAGCGGTGCCAAGGAAGAGGAACTCTGCCGTTACAGATGCGAGCTACTAGAGTTGCAAGAACAAAACACAGAACTGCAAATCTACCTAGAGGATCTTGAGAACAGATCTCTCCATTTGAATATCGGGGTCAACAGCAACCCCCTTCAAGCAGACACTGGTGATCTGGAGAGCTGTGTAACTCTCCTCTTCCGTTATATACTTCCAGACTTAATCTTCACTAGACCCATAGACTGGGTCGACCGTCTAACACATCATAACTTCTGTCCATCACTTTTGACAGAAGGAACCCATAATTGCAGCGGTGTGGAACCAGAGCCAAATCCTGGTGTAAGGTGTGGTTATATTAGGGCCTATCCATCTCCAGCAACGTCGCTCTTTGGACAGCCAAAAGCTTTCTGCATGAGAAAGGGGTCAAATACAAATGGGGTTCACCAATTCCACCTGATCTTCGCATAGAACAAAGGAATGCATATGATCAGCATCCTGGAAGAAGCCCGATCTATCTTGCGGCTAGGAGATATCCCCCCTCCCGAAGAACCTGACCTGCTTACTGACAGAAGAGTGCCGCTGTGAACACTCCGCATTACTTTACCAACTCCACACCCACAACACTGCCTAGGAGCCAGAATAACGGCCCACCTGCCCAGCCCAGGAATACACATACAGAAAGCCCTTTCACAAGGTTTAAACTTCCAAGCTCTATTGATGGGAGAATTGTTCCCTATGGCAGACCAATGCTGCTGATATACCCTGACATTTGATAGCATTGGGATAGAAACTCCGCCCATGTAGTGACTACTCTGCCGCAATGCCCACCTGTATCACCCCCCCCCCCCCCCCCCCCCCCCGTACAAGCAATATGCCTTAGGGATTGGGAACAATGCGTCCTGCCCTGGGTCACCAACCACCAACTCAGTCTACCCTGCCGGACGCAGTCAGTCCCAACCCCCTATTTAAAATACTTAGCCTAAAATCTCTGAGGCCTCAGTGCCCACACAAAACACCTAGCAATCCTGTGTATACTCGGATGTGGGCCCGAGCAATGTTTGGGGGTCTTGGCATTCCACCTCTAGGGGCTATACCTTCTTCCCCACCTCGCATCAGGCCTACGCCAACATCAACTACTTCTTAGCACCCCTGTGCATCCTAGCAGCCACAAACCAGATTGATGTGGGAACCTCTGCACTCTCCGAAAACTCCAGCTCAATGTACTTCCATATACCATGTCTAGCCATCCCCCCCACCCACCCAACGGACCTGTCGACTCAGCAACAAACTCTTAAAATAAGAGTCTACTTCAAAGGAGGTCAGGGCGGTGATCCAACACTTACTCCAAATAGACCACACCCAGGACACTCATTTCTGTCTTGAAAGTAGTAATCGGAGGAACTCAAATAGCAAACTCTTCAACAATCCGTAAGGTCAGAAGGGGCAAACGCTTCACCCTAGAGGAGCCCGTGAGATCTCTACAGGAGGACAATACCCACAAAATCTTGTTCGGAGAGCCTCTAAACGGACACGGAATAACAATTGTGAGGCCCTTCTGGAAACTTATGCCAAACCCAGGGTGGAAAGACTGATTTGTGTCAGTACGTTCAGCCATCTGACGGAGACAGTCAAAGCAATCAAGAGAAACTGGCCTATTTTGAATAAGGGCAACAAACATTATGAGAAACCCCTATTTGCCTTAAATTGTAGTAGCAATCTTTTGTTTTTTCCCAAAAACCTTTGACAAGATTGCATAGACAGGTTACATATACTCGCACTGAATCAGAGCACCATATACATGAATACTATTGAATATGACTAGGTTGACCAATAATACAAATCATCAGGAAGCAACAACATGACTGGTATAACGTAGGCGTGCCAGGACAGTGTACAGGAATTGATGAGAGGGACCCAAGCTGCAGGAGAAGGGATGGGCCAAGCTGAAGGGAGTAGGGACAGGGGGGAGCCAATTGCTGACCAGCACCACCGGCTGCTGCGGGCGGAGTGCCGGTATGGAGCGCGGGATAGGCTGCTGGGCTTTGGGA
Source organism: Lissotriton vulgaris (assembly GCF_964263255.1). Lineage (NCBI taxonomy): Eukaryota > Metazoa > Chordata > Amphibia > Caudata > Salamandridae > Lissotriton > Lissotriton vulgaris. Next base: position 1,112,597,682 of record NC_141694.1, read on the forward strand.
GGTACGACCCAGGAGGTAAGATGCAAGAGGGCCCCATATGGCGAGTGGGCGAGATGTAGCTGACATAAGATCCCAGAATTCGGACAGTAGGGTCTGGCAGCGCGATTATTATTATTATTATTATTATTGGGACATTTGTAAAGCGCTGCGTTACGCACACCGGCGTGTCCACGCGCTAAAAGTGGGAGAGGCAGCGTGCAGGGAGCACAAAAGCAGAGCAGACAATTATTTTGTGTAAAGGAATGTTTTAAGTTTCGCTCGGAACCTAGCTTCCTCCGGTTCCAGGCGCAGGTCCGCTGGTAGTTTATTCCAATTATTTGCCGCTAAGCATCTAAAGGACCTACCTCAAGCAGCCTCAAGCCAATGAGTTACCCAAGCACATGGAAACCCTACGCCGTGTGAGGACAAGCAGCATGGCAATCCAGCAGCGGGAGGCATCTGGGCAGAAGTTAACACCTAGGATGCAGTGCGGGGGGGTCAGGCTGGACCGACTAAGTGATCTCAGAGATAGCAGCACAGACCTCACACCAGTAAGCAGAGACCTTAGGGCACAGCCAGGCAAGGCGGGAGTAGTTCGCCGTAGGAGCAGCACGACGCAGGCATCTATCTCTGGGGATGAGTCCCAACTTGTGCAGCTCAACAGGAGTACGGTATAGCCTATGCAAATATTTAAAATGAAAGAGGCGCAGGCGGTATTTTGGGGACAGTCTGTTAGTCTGCCAGCGTACAGTTTGGTCACCAACTTCCGAGGGGAGGAAGGCGAATATTGGGAATCTAGAGCGACCATCGAGGGGGAGGCTGGTGGAATATGGGATGTAGCTCCCTGCAGATCGCCCTGAGTTGATGATAAAGTAAAGTGTTGCTAGGACCAGAATCTTCAGCGAGCGGGAAGAATGTGTTCCCTGGGTAGGGATCCTCTACTGTAGTCAACCCCAGTCGAGTGGAGGGCTGGAGAGGAGGTAAAACCGGATGTTGAGCGATCTGCATCGCGTTCGCCGAAAGCATAGGAGCACAGGAAAAGCTAGAGTCCCTCCCAGGCCGAGCGTAGGGTCCCGACTGTGTCAATCTCAGTGCGTGGGAGTTTGGCTTGGGTACACAGGGCGGTGGTAAGCGACCACGGGGCAGCAAGATCAGCCTCTACCGCCACATGTGGCTGGAAAGGAGTGGGGTGAAGCCAAAAATGCAGAAAATTGGCCTGAGCGCATTGAGCGTAGAGCTTAGTCGGGAGCAACAAGGCCTCCACGCGACATCAGAAGAGTGAGTGTCCTACACGATCCTGGGCTGCCTGCCAGCCCAGACCAGAGAAATATGTAACGAGCGGACCCTGCAAAAAAAGTGGGTAGTGAGGGGAACCGGTACGTTATGGAAAAAATATAAACCTTTTGGGAGCACAACCATCTTGGCAATTGCTATTCGCCCGGCTAACGAAAGGGGTAGCCGGCTCCAGGGGGGTTTTTGGACTCGAACCAGTCCACGGCGCGACCGAAGTTAGCCCTCCAGAGTTCGCCCCCTTCCCTGCTCAGCCAGATAACTAAATAGTGAGTAGGGCCTGACGCCCACATGAAGGGGTAGTCCCGGGTGAAATGCGTGGCGGCGTCAGTAAGAGGGAAGAGGACGGACTTGTTCCAGTATACCTGAATAGCCACCGAACCGTATAATTTTGCGCACCCGAGGGCTAAGATTTTCCTGGGGGTTACAGACATATAAAGTGATGTCCACGTACAAGGAGACCAAGAGGGCGTGGGCGTCGAATCCAATGCCCCTCTTGGTGTGATGTTGTCGGAGTCTAGCCGCCAGTGGTTTCATCGCGAAGGCGAAGAGCTTGGATGACAGCGGGCACCCCTGACTGGTGCGTTGCCCGATGGGTATGGGATCAGATATTAGACCATTGATCCAGAGACTGGCAGTGGGAAGGGTATAAAGGAGTAAGATTTTATGTATAAAGACCGGGCTGAAGCCCAGACGATGGAGAGAAAAGAGGAAGGGCCATTCTAGGGTATCAAAGGCATTGGTGGCGTCAAGCAGGACAGCCACTGCATGGAGCGCTGGGTTAATTTGGTGGAGAACGGAGAAGATGGTCCGAAGATTGTGGGAAGTCTCCTGGCCGGGAACAAAACTGGAATAGTCCGGGCGGGCAATGTGCGGCATGAGGAGAAGGCGAGAAGCGAGCAATTTGACGAAGATTTTGTTATCCGTATCAATAAGGGACAGGGGGCGGTAGGAATCTCGCAACTCAAGAGGTTTGTCTGGCTTGAGAAGGAGTGTAAGCATAGCCTCGCTGAGCGAAGGGGGGAACTGACCGTTCTCAAAGGGCTCATTGTACATGGCGGCCAGGTGTGGTACTAAAAGCAGAGCAAAGGTCTTGTAGAGGGAGACAGGCAGGCCGTCCAGACCGGGGGCCTTTTCACCAGACATACCATTGATGGCAGCTAGGATTTCTTCTTTAGAAAAGGGCTCATGAAGCAATTCCCGGTGATAATTTTCAAGCCAAAGAAGTTCATGGGTATCCAAATATTGGTCGAGGACCTAACGCGGGGATGGGATGGGGGGGGGGGGGGGGGGACGGACGGAACTGGCCGTGTTCAATTGCGTGTAAAAAGCTGTAAATCGTGCCTTGATTTCTTCAGGGGAGGTGGTCCGGGCTGGGCCACCATCTTGGAGGGCTGTTATGTAGGATGCAGCACGAGGCGGACGGAGGAGGTTGGCCAGGGTTTTAGAGGGCTGATCACCCTTGCCGAAGCGGCGCGCTCTGGCCTCCCTACCTAAGAACGACTGCTCTCTATTGGCCTCGTCAGCAAATTCAGTGAGTTTCTCCTGGAGTCGGGGAAGCGTGTCGGGGCTAGGGTCAAGAGCGTGGGAGGAGTCTAAAGATTTAATTTCCATTTCCAGTTTATCAAGTGTGCTGCAAATGGAGCATAGGATGCCGGACTGTTTAGAAATACATTCCCCGCGAATGCGAACTTTGAAGCCCTCCCAGAGCGTAGAGGGGGGAGTCCACTGTACCCTCGTTTAGGTCAAAGTAGTTGGTGATCGCAATCTGGATCTCGTCACAAATGACAGTCCCACAACGCACTGGATGGGAGCCGCCGGGGGTCTGGGGGAGACAGAGACTAAGCTGAACAGGCAAGTGATCTGAGAGGGTGCGCGCCATGTGGTCAACGGAGGTGAGTCAGGAGGGCGCGGGTGCCATTAACGCAAGTGCCCTCGCGAGCCTCAGGGCCCATATGACGCCAATCATCAAATGGGGAGTTCTCAGCAAGAATAGAGCTAAGGAGTGCCGCAGCGCGTGGGTGGGAGGTGTGGGGGCCAGACCGATCCAAGACAGTGGGCAGTGTTACATTTAAGTCCCCTCCCCAGAGGAGCGCAGCAGGGCCAAGGCATGATATGTGGTGCCACCCTTGCGCAAAGAAATCCGGGCCGTGGCAGTTGGGACCATACAGCGCAGCGATAGTCAATGGTTGGGCCTGGAGGGAACCGTGGATAATTACAAAACGCCCCACTGGGTAAGTAATTAATTACCTGGGAAGTTTGCCAAGGAAACCTTCTGCGGAGAAGGATGTGATTCACCCCAGTGCTGGGAAAGAGTCTAGAGGCGGATGAAGGGAGCAGGTGGGTTTCCTGAAGGAAGCAGATGTCCACTTTGTGCCGGAGGAGGTGAGCATGTCCCAGTCGTGCCTTGCAATGGTCATTAAGACCACATACATTCCAGGTCCAGAAGATGGTGTCTGTCATGGTGCCATATATCGAAAGCCAATGATGCGGGAATTGGTGAATAGGGCATGAACCTCGTGCAGATGTGTGTGATGGTGCAATATAAAAGAGCAGCTGGTGGATCACAGCAGGCGCATGCAGGAGGACAGTGTGCTGAGTGGGGTTGAGAGTGCCAGTTAAATTGAGCGGGTGCAGGGGCCTGTAAGAGAGTAGGATCTGCTTCCTATAGTTACCCCCAATTTTTGCTGGTGTTTCACTGTTTTTGGCCGTTAGGCTGGCTGGGGCCCTGCTATCCAGGACCCAAGCCTAGCTACTTCCTCTCTAAAATGATTCCATGTACTTTTGGTACACTCCAGTTTGGTTACTGGGGTACCCTTATAAGTCCCTAGTAAATGGTACACTAGGTACTAAGGGCATAGGTACCCCAGAGGCCTACCAGGGACTGAAGCATGTATTATGCCACCCCTGGAAAGCCTTCCAAAATGACACCACAGGTCTGCTACTGCAGCCTGGGTAAGGTGGTGTATACACCCCTTACTGAGATATAGGTTACCTATATCTACCTTAAATCACTACACATATAAACCTATCAGCCACCCCTATGGCAGGCCTTATCAATCCTGAAGGCAGGGTGCTGGGTTTTGTGAGAGGGTACCCATGCATGAGCAGGAACCCTCTGCAGCCTTCGGAATCTATTCTCCTGGGTTGTTCTGTGATGCAGCCAGACCATATACTCTTAAGTGCATTATAATCTCGCGGTAAATGCTAACTTTGGAATGGCTGCAAGGAAACATGTCGTGTTTGGTGTCAAACACTTTGGAATCATACCTTCCCCCCCCACCAGTCCTGGTGGCGGGGGTATTATTTCACCCTTCTAGAGGGAGAGACATGTACACACCGGTACACTCGGTACCAGTTTAAAAGAGCCCTGGCTTCACAAAATGGATGCCATAGACAAGAGTCTGACCTCCTGCTGCTGGACGAAACTCCGGCAGGGGAGGCCTAGACAACAGGTTTCCTGTCACAGGGAGGTGTCGCCACCTCCCAGACAGGCTTTAGTGTATTGGGGCTGGGTGGGTGCACTTTAAGAGTGCTTTTAAGTCAGCACTGGGTGCACATTTGGTGTCCCTGTGCATAGCCCAGTTCAAACTGGTTGCAGGGGCTACCAGCCCCTGCTCTGGCGCAAAACTGGACAAAGGAAATGGGTGTAGCCACCCCTCTTTCCAAACCCTCCCATAGGTGGGTCCCCAGAGTTTGTCACACCCCTTCCTTGGGTTTAAGATAGGAACACCTGGCAACAGGACTTTAGATTACACCTAGACGAAACTCTTGATACTGAATCCTGGAACTTCGACTATCTGCACAACGCTGGATGACTGAAGAATCTCCCTTGGAGTAAAGGAGTCACGACCCTGCCTGGCAGGCACCAAAGACACATCTGACCAGTTTGCATTTCCAAAGCTCCCGCCGGACTCCAAAGTATTTGCAACACAGGAGGTGGATTTCCAGACTTCTCTGAGGCCGACCCGAGTTCCCAGCAAAGCTGAGACCCACAGCCCTCGTGAGTACCGTAGAAGCCGGAACCCTCTGGACAACATGTACATTTGCAAGTGCATCAGCTTCTCGACGTTCCTTGAGACTAACTGTGCATTGTGTTACTTGTATCCCAGACACCGAGCTCCTTTTCCACCGGAGATTGCTGGCCTACACTCACAAGTGTTACGTGAGCTGGCCCTTTGTGTTTTCTCTTGAGGTACCTTCGCGATCCCTGGTCCGTCGACTGGTGGGACTGAGAAGGCGACTTTGACTTTCCTTGGGCTTCCCTGGTTGCTCCAGACGTGCCCTGACTCACCACCACTTGTTGAGTCCCCTGGACCTTGCTAGTCTGCACCGAAGCATCTTTTCTCTTCCTGCGTGGGTTGCTGTTGCCAAGGCTTGTTGGGTCCAATCCGGGCACTGACACCGCAGCACTCGACATACTTCGTGGGACAGCTCGAATCCAGCTCCTGGTCGTAGGCGACGCCTTCTGGTCATCGTGGCTGCAGAGTCAAACTTCACCTCTTCACACCTGAATCACCCGACATCAGTGGGCATTCGTCTATCGTGCCCCTAGTCACTGGCAAGTGGCCCAGACTCTGTACCCCCTGCTTTCAGGTTCCTCACATCTTCGATCCAGGCTTGGATCACACCGGACACTTTACTTCTGAACAACAGCAGCACTTTGCAGCAGTTCGCCATTGAAATCCATGACTATTCCAGACACCAAAAGACACCTATGCACCCGGCTTCCCTGGGTGAGGTAACACGAGTACCACAGTGCTCCCGTGGGTGTTGGCCCTAGAACCCCTTCTGTCTAAAGGGGTTTGCTCAAAGTCCTCCAAGTGTCCTTAATCTTTAAATTTACAACTGTGACTTTCCCCATAGAAGATAAAAGCGATTCGTAGCTGTGTTCTCACACTGCACACGTCCCCCGTGGGTTCCCTATGTCACTACTTTGGGTTGTTCCTTGGGGCCCCAGCGATTCTACAGGCTCTAAACCTTGTCTAGTCAAGTTGTGGTTCTTATACCACTTTCTTAATATATGGTTTGGGCCCCCCCTGGGGCCCAGTGTATATTGTGCTATTTACTGAAGTTCTATTGCATTTTTGTGTAATTTGCTCTGTAATCTCAAAAAGAGATTACTAGAGAGTGTTTAGCAATAAATACATTTATTTTAGATATATATATATATATACACACCTTAGGTGGTTCTCTTTTCATTTAGACATTCAAAGGTTGCTCTCCATAGCTACCAGTAGGATAGCTTTTAATAAAGGTTTTCTTAAACCTATCGTCAATAAGGGTTATTTGGTCTGGTGCAAGGTGCCCACTGGAATAGTGGTCAGCATATGCTAGGCCAACTTCTCACAGGTCCCTCATCGCCATCTGAATAGTTGTCAGCGCTGGGCCCAGCAGGAGATCAGAACGAGAGCAGATGTGGTTTCAGGTGTGGGGAGGCAGGTCAGAAGAGTGCCGCGCAGACCAGCGCGTGGGCAGTGTTTAGGGCAGAAGGACGGCCCGATGAACAGGCCGTAGATCAGGGAGGCAATGCGGGCCACAGAGAGGCCAGGTCCGAGATGCAGCAGAAGCTGGTTAAGGAGATAACAACCGGGCAGTGCAGGGGGCTGGGCGCCGCGGAAGCAGGAGGCCGGTAGCAGCGAGGGGTCACAGGAGGCGTGCCGCCTACGTCGCACGGCCTGGTAAAAGGGAAGCAGTCTCGGCAGGAGCCGGAGCCCAGGCGAGCGGTGCTCGCACAGAGAATCAACAATAGGCCAGTTGGGGTGCCCAGCCCCGCCGCCGATAGCCCCCGGCGGCCGCAGGACTCACCGGCAGTTCCCAGCAGTGGAGGAAGGAAGACCTAGAGTTGGCGCTCTAGACATCGCACTTCGTAGCAGTGAAGAGGCAGGTAGGCCCAGTGGCGCCAGCGGGAAGGCCTAACCTCGATGAGCAGGCCCAAGAACGCAGCAGGGCCCAGAAACAACGTGGGCTGCCGAAAAAGGAAACTGGCGATGCCCCGGGAAGAGGTAAGAGCAAATATGCAGGAGCCCAGGCGGTTACGGGGAAGCCATCTCCAGGATTCTGATGAATGATGAGCTTGGCCCGCAGAGCCTAATCAGAGTGCGGCCATTTTGCAGCCGGCTAAGCCACGCCTCCCAAACGTAGTAGCAATCTTGGTAACATTCTGGTCCATACAAGACAGCACTGCTCATTCATTTGTGATACTACATGAACAATATGGACAGGGGAATCTTTCAGGGGGCCTTTTCCCTGCAGCACCTGTGTTGCTGGTCACTCCACCCAGTGTACGAAACAGCTAAACTTATGCCTGAAAACCGTCATGGGTCCTATCTAACCACACCAATTGCAATTTGAGGGCCTTATTTATTTGATCAGGTGCCCATGTGATTTAATGTATGTGGACATGACCATCCGGAAGATCAAGATGAGAATTATCTAACATGGGAGTTCTGTAAAATGTAAAAAAACAAATACAAAACTCACTAGACACTTCCTGGACGCTGGCCACACTGAAGAAGACATCAAATGGGTGGTCCTGGATAAACCACATTATTGAATAGAGGTGGCCCCCTTAGACCAGGTTCTCTTCCGTAGAGAACAGCGCTGGGTGTTTAGACTGAGCATGTAACAATAGGTAGGGGACCCAGTGAGATGGGTAGGCTTGACTGGCCCTGACACGAGCAGGAGAAACCTCAAACTTTATGGCTTCTCCCTTGATGTCAGACCCACCGGGTACTGTTGACACCCTATAACTCTAACCCTTAGGCAAGAGCAGTGTCATACAGGTAGTACAACTTATGTGTTGTATTTAAACTGATACTAATCATTAGGTCATGTTTTGTAGATTGTAGTTTTTTACTAGGTCCTGAAGAATCGCAGTCAATGTACTAGAAGCGAGAAACATGTTGTCCACACCATTTGCATTTTAGCCCTGTTCCACTCTGGGAAACCATAGTCCCCATGAGCACCGGCTATCCTTGATTTTACTTGTGGCAGAGGACCACCAGAATAAAATTGTTTTCCGGTACCTTGTGCCACATTTTATCCTCACCCACACTATCTACTCTGTCCTGGCCCCTCATCCCCACTTCACCCATAGGCAGTTGGATAAAAGATCTCTGATAAAGAGCCCCTCTTTGAGGTGAGCCTGTTGGGCATTGCACCCCCTGCCCAACGAGGAGCATTGCCGATGATGAAGCATGACACTCGCAAGTGTGTGTGAGGCCATTATATCCAACAAATTAGATACCCAGGGGTTGTCCTCCATTGAGCACTAACCCTTTTTCCCTAGTGACCCTTTCCTTCTTCCTTCCCTAAGGAACAGCCCAGTCATCTCTTTTGTTGTCTGTTTAGACTGGGCAGCCACCTCAGCGGTCTGAATGATGACACTCCGTGGTGTGCACTATAACACACTTAGAGACATATATGCTATATAGAGTTGCCATATGTAATTAAATATGGGTTTGTCCAGTGCATAATACTTATACAACCATAGGTCGCCTTGCCATTATCTTTTTGTGGCCCATCATTACATGTTGACAGGCTCCAGCGCATACTATTACCACTGCCCCTTTCTTTAAAATTATGAGACATATGTTAAAAGCTGGCGATTTAAATAGTTAGTGGCCACCACAAGCTCCAGGTATGCATTGCCTGTTTCCTGTTCGACCCCCAGGTCAAAAGTAGCCCTGACACCATCTGCATAAGTACACTATATAATATTTTATTTCCAAGGCTAATGAGAAGTTACAGTAAAATACACAATGTATACATTGCCTGGTCAAATATTATAATAAGGTTTGCGTCGCAAGAGTAATATCTGAAAGATGAAACACATTAGTGTTCGATTCCTTACCTTAGAATATCCCCAGGTGTCAGACTGAATCCAGAAAGTTTTCGTCAGGAGTACCCCTGCGCATCGTTAGGTGCCGTCTGTGGCTCCGCGTCAGACGTTGCTGGAGTACTTAGATGCCACCCTCGTGCACTGATGTCAGTTCTTCTTTTTCCTGCGCAGCAAGCGCAGATCGGGAAGAGCGTACCCTTAGTCATGTTTTGACTAACTTTTTGGACATTTTTGTCTAGCTTTTTCGAATCGACTCGACTCTTGGTGCCGATAGGGATGCCCGGGTTCAAGCCGTGTGAAGCCTGTCACCCACTGATGTCTGTTACCGACCCCCACCGCTGGTGTCTCTACGGTTTGGGGGCCGACCACGATGACCCGACTACCGGGCCTTGACGTTGAAGGCTAGGCGGGAGCGTTCCCGTAAGCTACTCGAGCTCCGGCAGTCGGCTCTGCGCTGCTCAAGGTCCCGGTCGCGGAGGAGGTCGAGGGACCGGTCGCGGAGCCGGAGACATCACCGATCGTCGGGATCCAAGTCCTCGCACTCTGGTAAGTCAAGGCAAGGTAAAAAGAAGTCGCAGAAACACCATTGTTCTTAGACCTCCCCTCGCCGGTCGCTCAACTCGGTCGAGGGTTCAGGTGGCGCCGCCCTCGCGGCGCCGGCGGAGCCTGCGTAGTCTCATCCAGCCCCACACCCTCCGGTCCCTAGGCTCAATGCGACTCCGGAGCAGATTCAAGACTTTCTGGTGGCCATGAAGACTATTTCTGCCACCGAGACCCGCTGGCGCGCCTTCGGGCCCTGCGGGTCCGACTGGGGTCCTAGCCCTGTGTTGCCGGTGGCTTCGGCCTCGGCGCCACCAGCGACTGCGGTCCCGGCATCAGACGCAGGTTGACCTCACAACTCCTCTGCCGGCCTGGGCTCAGCGTCGGACCGGCGCCGATCCAATGCAGAGTGGTGAGTTGTTCACCTATGTCCCGGCTCCTTCATTTCTGCCTGTTTATCAGGACATGGATGTAGTGGAGGACAGGGAGGGGTCTAAGGACCCTCTGGCACAGCAGTGCCAGTTAAGTCAGGACTGGGGGATGAGCTAGGGGAGGCTAGTGGTCTAGATTCTTCTCCTGACACTGGTTTTATCTCTCCTCCCTTTGTGGCTATGGGGGAGGGAACTACTTATGTTGTGGTGCTGTGCAAGGCGACCAAGGCCTTGCGCCGTGAGCTCCCTGCAGCAGCCATGAGGACTAACCTAGTCACCGAGGTGCTTCAACCTCCAGTAAGCTCTTCGGAGCCTCTACTGCAGTTTAATGAGGCCCTCACTGACGTTATGATGGGCACTTGGTCAAAGCCCATCATAGTCCCTCCTGTGGTTCAAAACGTGGCCCGGCGCCACCGTCCAGCTCCGGGTGACCCCTGCTCTCTGTCCACCCACCCCACCCCTGAGAGTCTGGTTATCCAGGCCTCCACGTCCCAAACCGCCTTCCCGACCACACCTCCGGACCGGGACTCCAAAAGGCTGGAACAGTTTGGCAAGAAACTGTTTTCCTCCCCATTCTCTGTGGGATACGGTGGCAGACGTGCTGCCCCAGTGTCCGGAGGAGGCCAGGACACAGCTTGCCCAGGCTCTTGCTGAGGGGCGGGATGCAGCACGGTATTCCATTCGATGTGGACTTGACACCACGGACTTGCTGGGCAGAGCGATTGCAACAACGGTGGCGATTCGTCATCACGCCTGGCTGAGGTCCACAAACTTTTCAGAGGATATCCAGAGCACTCTCATGGACATGCCTTTTGATGGCTGTTGCATCTTTGGCGACAAGGCAGATAGCGAGCTGGAGCGCTTTAAGGACTCCAGGGCTACGGCCAAGTCCTTGGGCCTGTCGGCCCAGCGCCAGCAAACTTCTGCTTTTTGCCCCTTTCGTGGCCAAGGAAGGGGCACCCCCACATGCTCGTCCTGCCACAGTCCGCAGCACCAGCCTCAACGCAGTCGCGGACGTGCATTCTGCCGTGGCGGAGCAGGGGGACAGAGCCGGTCAGTCAACATCCGCTGCCGCAGCATCTGTCTCAAAGCCTTCCTAGTCAGAGCTATCAGGCCCATTCCACGCCTTTGGAAGGCAGAGTTCACAATCACCTGCTCCACTGGCGTGCCATCACTTCGGACAGGTGGGTGCTGCAAATTGTCCGAAGGGGCTACTCCCTCCCCTTCGAGACGACCCCTCCAGCCATGCCACCGCAGCACCACTGCATGTTGGGGTATCACTTGCAACTGCTGCAGGAGGAGTTACAGCCCTCTTGGCCAAGGGGGCCATCAAGCGCGTTCCTGGCCCAGAAGTAGGACAGGGTTGTTACTCCCACTACTTTCTGTTTCCCCAAGAAGGGCAAAGGGAACCTACGCACTATCTTGGACCTCAGAAGCGTCAACGTCTTCCTCCGGAAGTAGAAGTTTAAGATGCTGACTTTAGCTCAGGTTTTGTCTGCCCTAGACCCTGGAGACTGGATGGTAGCGTTGGACTTGCAGGACGCTTATTGCCACATTCCCGTCCTGCCGGCCCAGCGGCGTTACCTGCGGTTCGCGGTAGGCCACGAGCACTTTCAGTTTACCGTGCTTCCCTTCGGCCTCACCAGTCCCCCTAGGGTGTTCACGAAAGTGATGGCGGTGGTCGCAGTTCACCTTCGCAGATTAGGGGTTTCAGTCTTCCCCTATCTCAACGACTGGTTGTTGAAGGCGGGCTCGCCCAAACAGTCGTCTCCCACCTCCAGACTACGTGGACCTCCTGCATTCACTGGGGATCTCCATCAACGTGCCAAAGTCACATCTGAGTCCCTCCCAGAAGCTTCTCTTCATCTGAGCTTTTCTGGACTCGGCGCAGTTTCGGGTTTATCCTCGCGAGCAGCGGGTTCGGGATAGTCAGGCTCTGATTCCGATCTTTCAGCCTTTATCCCGAGTTTTGGTCAGGATGGCCCTACGGTTGCTGGGTCTGATGGCCTCCTGCATCCTGCTGGTACATCACCCCAGGTGGTGGATGCGGGCTCTGCAGTGGGACCTGAAGTTCCATTGGGCACAACATCAGGGCAACCTGTCCGACCACGTCCTGATTTCGAAGGGATGGGGGGGGGCCACATGGGAGAGGCGGAGATCCGAGGCCTCTGGTCTCCGGCAAAGTCATGGCTCCATATCAACCTTCTGGAGCTGCGGGCGATCAGACTTGCTCTGAAGGCATTCCTTCCCTCTGTCCGGGGAAGTGTAGTGCAGGTGTTCACGGACAAAACCACCTCCATGCGGTATTGCAACAAACAGGGCGGGGTGGGGTCAAGGACCCTTTGTCGGGAGGCTCCGTGCCTCTGGACATGGCTAGAACATCAGGGCATCACCCTGGTGGTTCAACACCCAGCAGGTTCTCTGAACGCCAGGGCGGACGAACTCAGCCGTCGGTGCATGATGGATCACGAGTGGCGTCTGAACTCTGACGCGGCGCAGGGTCTCTTTCACCAGTGGGGAGAGCCTTGGTCAGATCTATTTGCCATCGAAGAGAAAGCGCAATGTCATCCGTTCTGCGCGTTGGAATTTCCAAGGCGGCACTCACTCGGAGACGCTTTTCATCGCAAGTGGATTTTGCGGTCTGTTATATGCCTTTCCGCCTATACCACGTCTGCCCAGAGTGCTGAAGATCAGGCGCGACCGGGCCCAAGTCATCCTTGTGGCTCCAGATTGGGCACGAAGGTACTGGTATCCCAAGTTACTCAGTCTGTCAATCGGTCCCCTGATTCGACTGCCTCTTCAGGAGGATCTTCTGTGCAGCAGCAGGGGACGGTCCTCCACCCAAACCTGTCCAGCCTCCACCTACATGCGTGGAGATTAAGCGGCGACAGTTGATGCCATTTGACTTGCCTCCTGAAGTCTGTGATGTCATTCTGGTAGCCAGGCATCCCTCCACGAAGACGGTATTCGCCTGCAAGTTGAACAAATTTGTGGCATGGTGCACAGGAAAGGCTGTGGATCCCCTTTCCGCCCCTCTTTCTGAGGTTCTCCTCTTTCTTATTTCCCTGGCACAGCTGGGCTCTGCTCTGAGCACCATCAAGGGATATCTTTCAGCTGTTTCAGCTGTCTTAAGGCTTCCTGATCACCCTTCTCTTTTCAAGTCCCCTGTTGTAAATAGATTCTTGAAAGGCATTACTCACATGTTTCCTCCTGTTCAATTTGTAATGACTCAGTGGGACTTGAATCTGGTGTTAACCTATCTGATGTGTGTCCCTTTGAGCCACTTCATAAATGTACTGTTCATCTTCTGACTCTCAAGACTGATTTCCTGGTTGCCATTACCTCTGCCAGGAGAGTGAGTGAGCTCCAGGCTCTTTCTTCTAAGCCTCTTTTCCTCTGTCCATCCGGACAAGGTTGTTTTGAGGACTCGTCCTTCGTTTCTACCAAAGGTGATCCCTGCCTTTCACATCGGCCAGACCATTACTTTGCCCACCTTCTTTCCGCCTCCACATCCTTCAAAAGAGGAAGACATACTCCACCGTTTGGACCCAAAACGTGCGCTTTCCTTTTACCTAAACCGCACACAACAGTTCCGGGTGGATGAGCAGCATTTTGTTGGCTACGTGGGCGCCAAGAAGGGACAAACGGACCATCTCTCGGTGGGTCGTTTTGTGCATCAAAATCTGTTGTTCCTTGGCTAAAAAGGATCCTCCTGAGGGGCTGCGCGCCCATTCCACTCGGGCCACAGCAGATACTACTGCCTTGGGACAGGGAGTCCCTTTGCAGGGCATTTGTCAGGCAGCTACGTGGGCCTCGCTGCACACGTTTGCCAAGCATTATTACCTGGACAGTCAAGTCCGGAGAGACCGCTTCTTTGGCTTTTCTGATGTGATTTTGGTTTGCAGACCCACCACCGGGGTTGGTATTGCTGGGGTATCTATTCTAAGGTAAAGAATCTAACACTAACGTGTTGCTTTCAGATGCACAAGTTACTGACCTTGTGTAACGATATATCTGAAAGTAACATTAGTTTGTGCTAGATTCCTTACTGCCCCACTCATCTTCCCCGTTCTGTGAACTGATATCTAGGGTTAAGGACATCCCTTTCAAGGACCTAGTTTCATGGCACCAGTGTCGGTTTCTTGCATGGCTCTGTGTTCCTGCCGCGGAAAGCTATGTACAGAACTGACGTGAGCCCGGGAGGTCGGCGTCTAAGTACTCCTGCGACGTCATTCCGGCGATCACGACGCTAACGACGGACGCGGAGCCGCAGACGACACCCACTGACGCCTACTGCTGACGAAAACCTTCCGTATCCAGTCTGAGGCCTGGGAATATTCTAAGGTAAGGAATCTAACACTAACTAATGTTTCTTACAGATATATTGTTACCGAAGGTAAGTAACTTGTGCGATGCTTCTATGTTTAGCTGCAACTACAACCCCTATTTACACCCTGTTTCTACTTCCGGTGGAGGCCCTGAGTTCCCGAGACTCGTGTAAGTACCCCCTCCAGATGTCTCCATTGCATCAATGGATTCTGTACTTAATTTGTAATTTTTTACTCTTACTATTTTTGTGTTCAAGGCTGATGATGAGTTACAGTAGAATACACAATACATGCATTGCCCGGTCACACAACACAATAAGGCATACATCAGGAGAAGACTGACGCTTCTACTTTTAGGGGCAACTACAACTCCCAGGTATTCCTTGCTTTGACTTGCGGTCGAGGCTCTGAGGTCATAACAAGCACCTTAGCCTCGCGCAAACATTCCCGCCAGATAACTCACTGCATCTATCCTTCTCCCTCGAGTTCCCCCCTAACTCCAGCTTCACTGGTATCCTCATTTATCGCCCCCCGGGTCCCATTGGACAATTCAATACCTCTCTCCTCACAGTGGCTTCACAGCTGGTTGTCTCCCCCTCTAACTTCTCCATTATGGGAGATCTTAACATCCACTTTGACAACCTACTTGATCCCACGGCATCAGAGATACAATCAAACCTGGCGGCCATTCAACTGGAACAACTAGTTCCTTCAGCCACACATGAAAAGGGGCATCTTCTTGACCCAATTTTCAGCAATAGCGACCAGCTCAAAGTAGGCTCTATCAACAATCTCCCATGGTCTGACCACTTCCTGATACCTTTTACCTGGACCACGAACAGACCATCTCCCTCTCTATTTACTCCCAGGAAAACTCGAAACTGGTCAAAACTCCCTCTTGATAACTGGATGAAGACCCTCAGTAGCACCAGACCCTCCCTTTCTCATGATCCCACCTCCAATAACGTCAAATACGAAGCGTGGCTAACAGCCTCGCTGGACTCCAGTCTACCATCACGTCCTTCTAGATCCAAAAGACAAAGTAAATCAGCCCCGTGGTACTCAGAAGATCTCAGAAACCAGAAACGTCTATGCAAGAGACAAGAGAGGAAGTGGCGCCTATCCTACAACCCAGCCGAAAAAACTATATACAGGGAAATGATTAGAAAGTACAAAATGACCATAAAAACATTGCAAGCAGCCTATTACACCGACAAAATAGCAGTGGCAAAATCAAAACCTAAAGAAATCTATCACATAGTTAATTCTCTGATAAAACCTCTCCCATCTGCCTCTGATAAGAACAGTTCATCTTCCAAATGCAACGACTTGGTGGAATTCTTTTTCCAAAAAGTGAACAAAATATACTCCTCCTTCTCAGACCCACTCACCGACCTCCCACCTCAATGCCGGGACTCTGCGCTGCACAGGGACTCTGAGCTTAAATCAGTTCCCTTGATTACTATGGAAACCCTAGAGAAGATAGCTCTACAAATAAAAACCGGTTCCCCATGCGACCCGGCCCCCCCAGGTTCACTGGTCCTAGCTAGTAACATCATCTTCCCCACCCTTTTAGAACTGCTGAACTCCTCCATACTGAGTAACACAGTACCCGTCACCTGGAAGCATGCAATGGTACGGGCCCTCCTTAAGAAACCATCCCTTGATCCAGCCAATGCCAGTAACTTCCGACCAATTTCCCTACTCCCATGGGTCTCTAAGATCCTGTAGAAGCACGTTAATACCACTCTAACGACATTCCTCGAGGACAACCATCTCCTTGATGCTTCCCAGACAGGCTTTCGCCCTAAACATGGGACAGAGACCGCCCTACTGGCGGTTACAGAGGAAGCAAGACGGATCTTGGATCGAGGGGGATCAGTGGCAGTGATCCTCCTCGATCTGAGTGCAGCGTTTGATACGGTGCACCACATAATCTTGCTGAACCGTCTTGCCGACCTAGGAGTGTCTGGAGGTGCACTGTCATGGCTGGAATCATTCTTGTCCGACAGAACCTTCCAGGTTTTCGATGGCACTTCGGTGTCCTCCAGTAGGCCACTAGGGTGCGGAGTGCCGCAGGGTTCCTCCCTAAGCCCCACACTCTTCAATGCTTACATGAGGCCGCTGGCTGGGATTGTGCGTCCGCATGGTGTCAACATCATTTCCTATGCGGACGACACCCAGCTGGTGGTTTCCCTTGCACAGAAGAGCGGGCTTCAGTCTTCACCTGATCTTGCGGCATGCCTGGAGGACGTAAAAAGATGGATGTTGAGCTCATGCCTGAAGCTCAACGATGATAAAACTGAGCTTATGTTCCTTGGCCCAGCGACTCCCTCCACTATGGAGCAACTATGGCCCCCTAGCATGGGCACCCCCCCACTTCCCAAAGACAACATCAAAAGCCTTGGAGTATGGCTCGACAAATCTTTGAGCCTTAATACCCAGGCCACTAAGGTATCAGCTACCTGTATTGGTCTTCTCAGGGTGATCAGAAAAATCCTTCCCCTTCTCCCATTTGAGGCCAGACAAACTGTTATACAGGGCCTAATCCAATCACGGTTGGACTTCAACAACGCCCTGTATCTCGGAGCCCCTGACTACACCCTGCAGAAACTCCAGCGCACCCAAAACTGTGCTGCCTGAGCACTTCTTCTGGGAGTGCCTCGGAGGACCTCCATAAAATCTGGCCTGAACTCTTCACTGGTTGCCTGTCCGGGACAGAGTAAAGTTCAAGGCTCTCTGCATCGCCCACCAGACCCTCTGGAAGACAGGACCAGAGATAAACTCCTCCTTGATCTCTCCCTACCTGCCCAACAAAACCTTACGTTCCTCAACCGCCAGACTTGCCAAAATTCCCAGAATCCTCAGATCCAGAGCAGGAGGACGTTTGTTCTCATACAACGCCGCAAGACTCTGGAACACCCTCCCTCTGCAGTTGCGCAACAATGCCAATCTCACCAGCTTCAGAAAACAGCTTAAAACTCTCCTTTTTAACAACTAGTAACCTCAGAGGTCAGGTCTGTTTCTAGCTCTAGCGCCTGGATGCCTCA
This sequence comes from Lissotriton vulgaris, assembly GCF_964263255.1. NCBI lineage: Eukaryota > Metazoa > Chordata > Amphibia > Caudata > Salamandridae > Lissotriton > Lissotriton vulgaris. The sequence goes on from NC_141694.1 coordinate 1,112,615,143, forward strand.
GGGCAACTGCAGCGCTCTAAAAATCTAATTTTCATTTCATCTATAAGCTACACATAAGGTGAGCAAGCGTTATATTTTTTGATATGAGAGATCCACAACCGTAGTTATTTCCCAGCCTGTGATGCCGTTAATTATACAGTTCTGAAGGGGTAGGCGCTTTTTGACAAAGTTCCATCATACTATCATTAAATGCAAATGCCACTGCAGCTACGAGGTGGTGGCCATAACTTTTCTTTATAGATTCCAGCCACATCCTTAGACCTGTATTTTTGTAAAGTTCAGTACTCTTGATAATGAAAGACATTTTTGTAATACTAATTACCTTGGGAATAAAAGTGATGATGGCCAAACAATTACCTTGGGAATAAAAGTGATGATGGCCAAAAAGGTGATTTACCTGACATCATAGGGTCTCAACAGGCCAAGCACACGGTCAGTGAATTGTGATGTAGTGCAGAGTTACACACTAGCTACTGAAAATGGGCTAGGTCTATGCTGTCACGGAATGGTTAACCAGCTGGGGACCATTATTTACCTTACTGTTTCTATTCCCTCCTTTTTCCATGCCCCACTATATAATTACTGAAGTGTATGATGGATTGTCAGGTATGGGGGAGGTGGCACATCATGCCAGACGTGAGATGCTTGGTTTTGTTTTTCCATTCTTTATAAAAAGTTGTTTGTGCATGCTTATTTAGAGCTCTACGTGTTGTCTGCGGATGTTTGACTCTGACTTTACCTAAATAATCATGGTAAGACATAGGTAGATGCTCACTGTGAGCACCAACACACGTTTTACAATGGTGGTTGTAGACACTGGTCTTGCACGTCGATTGAGCAATTACATTTCATATTTTTCTTTTGCTTTTACAGTGCCATCTGACCCGCTCAAGTATTTGGTGCTATAAGCACAGCTGGTCAAATGTTTGTATGGCCTAATTATATAATAGCATTATTTATTTTTGCACACATTATATGCAGCAGAGTGACTTACAATCTTGGTCCTGAATAATGCCCTGAACTTTACAGTCCTACATGGCAGAAACATGTTGACCTCTATGTAGGGTATTATCTCAATCTTACTATGCTTTTACCCTCATTTCATTAGGGTACTGGAATAAAGTTGTTTTGCCCTTAATGAGAAAGTTTTAAAACACTTTTACTTTAAGCACTCTGCCCCTGTAGGTAGGTTTACTATCCGTGCTACAGAACAACCCTGCTCTTTTCCTACGGGAAATTCATAGCCCACACTGGGTACCTTGTGGTCCCAGTGTGCGGAGGGAGGGGACACCATGATGAAGCATGTCACCCTAGGGTGAGTGAGGGTTCTCTTCCAAACACAAGCAGTGCCCCACATTCACTTACATAGGTTCACTTTTCTACCCCGTACATAGTGTGAGTTAAGCTCTACATGATGCCCCTAACCAGTCTGGTGCTCACAGAATACGGAAACAACCGACTTGCTAGAAAACAACTCAAGGAACTGGACATGGATAGTGCAGAGTATGCCCTCCTCTGCATTAAGCAGAAGTGTTAGGGGGAAATAAGGCTTGGCGACTTCTCGTTTATAAACTGAGGGTCCAAATCCACAAGGGTAGGATAAGAGATCGAGATAGCAGCTGGTAAAAGAAAGCACTATGATGTAGAAATTGCAACTGCATTTGATCAATTCTAAACTGGTCTCTAGACAGCGTAGAAGGCAGATCTCACCAAAGCCAATACCCATCTCTACTGTGCGCGCAACATGCTTGCCAGTGTGAGAGGCACTCACTAGAGGCTGACATTCTGTAGTAGGGGATCTCTATGTATAGTCCTAATCCAGTGAATAGTCCAGCCCATGTGCGTGGACCCGGGAGCAATTAAAAATAATTTCAAGCTGTCTTCTTTGCAGTCCTGCATAGACACATAAGAGAAAATCAAGACAAATATTGCAGCCTAACACTTACAAGGCTACAATGGCCACCACTTCATCCAAACAGTGAAAAGGATAGCCAATAATGTCAAATTTTACACATTTTACCAAGTTTCCCTCATAGAGAACTCCCCTTCACCAAAATCCTTGAAATGATAGAGGGGAAGGGTTGGACAGACAAGCCCCCATAGGCTGCCATTATGTGTCTGGAAAAGGGATATTGTGCCTTTAAGGAACTCTCCAGAGACCCTCTGTATCCCAGGATGCACAGCCAAAGTCCTTTTTACTTTCAGTTCTTTTTTCCGGCTCCTGCTAGCACGACCCTGGAGCATTGAGCTCTCCCTTTTTGGGTATTTCTTCAATTTTTGCCACTTTTCAAGTGTTTTGAGTGTTTCACTCGACGTCTGGGGTCTTCCTCTTCCTGTGGTTTTTTGCCAGTTTTCCCACTCTTTCTGTCGAATATGCCAGCTTTATTCGATAAGTGCCCTGAGTGTGCCAGGAAGAAGGCTAAATCTGACCCCCACGGAGCATGCATACTCTGTCTCTCTTCCTCCCATGTCCCTGAAGCCTGTGAGATTTGTCAAACTTTCTCCAGGAGGACCCTGTGTGACAGAGAGAAGATTGGTCTCCAAGGCCTGGAGCAGAGGAGAAATCCGGAACCAGGTGGGTCTGGGCATGGAGGGACTCAGTCATCGTCCTCTGCCCGTAATTCGGCCTCTGGGGGGCTCCCCAGTCAAGAAAAGGAACCGGTCCTGGCCGACGTCTATGGCGTCGAGAGGCATGACCACTATCTGTTCCCCGTCGACCCAGGGCTCTGGGTTGAAGCGACGTAGACGTTCGACGTCGAGAGGAAGGACGTCGAGACCTCGGACGAGGTCGACGTCTAGGACTTCACCGGTGTCGACACATCGACGTAGGGATGAGTCCAGGAGGCACCAGCGCTCGCCATCGAGGCGGCACAGCCGTTTGCCGTTGACTCGACATCTGAGTTCATCGACGTCTAGACGATCTACGTTGAGAAACAGGAGGGCGAAGGGATCAACGTCGAGGAAGGAAATGTCGAAGTCGAGGAGGCGTTCAAGGGCCAGGACGGTGTCCTCTGCCTCAGTAGTCAGCCTGTCTTCTGCATCTACGAGCCCCCGGTCGTGGCGGCGCCGGCGCTCTGCTGAAGAGAGGTCTGCCTCCAGGGCATCCTCTTCAAGACCTGCGCAGAAGAGGAGGAGAGTGGGTAGGTCTTTGGAATTCGAATATTATCGGACTTATTCGCCTTCTACGACCAGGACACCATTGCCTCCACCATTGCCTCTGAGGAAGCCTCCTTTGCCTCCTCCTCCTCTGACTTCTCCGCCTCCTCTTCCACAACTGCCTCCTCAGTCTCTGCCGCACCTTCCGTCACTGCCTACGAGACCTCCGCAGCTTAAGACTCTGGTTCTGCCTCCACCTCTCCCGTGGCCAGTGGATCGCCCGGGGCCTAGTAGGTCTAGATCACGGTCCAGAGGGAGACCTCGATCACGGATTGATCGTCTGTCCTCGACACGGTCCCGTCATAGTCACCGGAGGGACAGTTAACGGTTCGTCATACGGACTCTTCTAGTGGCCGAAGATTTTCTCCCATCTTGACGGAGTCCCCCCATACGAGGGTGTCACCGGTGGATGACATAGTGACATTTCAGGAGGTGCTATTGCGAGGTGCAGCGAAGTTAGGGATCACTTTGACGGTACCCACACCTTATACATTGGTGATATTTGAAACCTTACACAAGCGGCACCTGTCTCGCCCCTTGGTGCCAGGACAGGAGGAACCGGCGATGGAGCTTTTTCTATCTCCGGCCTCAGTGAAGTCGGCTCCGTCCCAGCTGCAGAAGAAGTGCGGGCCCCCGGATTCCGATCCGGCGTTCCTGAGGTCAGATCCGGTACCTGATTCTGTTATCGTAACTGCAGCCAAGAAACAGCATATCTGAAAGAGACACGTTAGTGATAGATTCCTTACCTTAGAATATCCCCAGGCGTCAGACTGGATCCGGAAATTTTTGCGTAGCAATACCCCTGCGCGCTGGTAGGCGTCGTCTGCGGCTCCGCGTCCGTCGTCGGCGTCGTGAGCGCCGGGATGACGTCATCGGAGTATATAGACGGCGCCCATGCGCGCTGACGTCAGTTCTTCTTTTTTCCGCGCCAGCTAGCGCAGATCCGGAAGAAGCTCTACCCCCAGTCACTTTTTGACTGAAAACTTTTTGGTCTTTTTGATCCTCTACTTAGTCGATTCTCGACTATCGGTGCCAGGGATGCCCGGGTTCAAGCCTTGCTCGAAGTGCGGCCGACTCATGTCGGTCACGGACCCCCATCGCCGGTGCCTGAAGTGCTTAGGCCTCGACCACGACGATCGAACCTGTGACGACTGCCGGGCCCTGACGTCGAAGGCTAGGCGGGAGCGGTCCCGCAAGCGTCTCGAGCTGAGGCAGTCGGCCCCGCGCCGCTCCAGGTCCCGGTCCCGGTCCCACGGGTGGTCGAGGGACAGGTCGCGAGGTCGGAGTCATCGACGCTCCGGGAGTGGTCACCGATCGTCTGGATCCAAGTCCTCAGGTAAGAGGCATGAGAGGTCGGAGCGACACCATCGGTCCTCCGACCCGCCCCGTCGCTCGCTCGATGCGACCGGGGATTCGGGCGACACCGCCCACGCGGCTCCGCGGGAGTCGCAAGCGTCGCCGCCTGCCCCACACCTTCGGGTCCCTGGGCACGGCGCGTCGCAGGAGGAGGTCGAGAGGTACCTCATGGCCATGAGGGCCCTCCCTCCTCAGTCGGTTCCCGTGGCGCCTTCGGGCCGATCGGCTCCGTCTGGAGGTCCTTCCGGGTCGGGCGCTTCGGCCCCGACGACGTCGGGTGCTTCGGCCCCGGCGCCGCTGGCGACTTCGGTCCCGGCGCCGCGCGACCTCGCTGGATCCGGCTGCGGATCCGGGACCTCGCCGGTCGACCTTACGACCTCACCGGCGCCGTCCCTTCAGGTGTCGTCCCCGGCAGCCGTAGTGGTTGCCGACCCCAATGCTTCCTACGGTCCGCCTCAGGCGTCGGAGGGGCGCCGCTGGGCGCCGATTCCGTCGGCCGTCGGAGAATTCTATCTCCACGAGGAGGCCCTGGCTGTTGATCCTGGTCTCCAGGAGCTGGGTGACGAGGAGCAGTGGGAGGGGTCCGAGGACCCTCTGGCACGTGATTGCCAGTCTCATCAGGACTGGACATATGAGCTTGGGGAGGCCAGTGGTATTGACACATCGCCAGACACTGGATTTACGTCGCCCCCGACTGTGGCTTCGGAGGCGGGTTCTGCTTACAGTGTAGTGTTGACGAAGGCAGCTAAGGCCCTACACCTTGAGCTCCCCGTCGCGGCCGTGAGGACTAATCTCCTCACTGAGGTACTCAAACAGCAGTCCGGCTCCGTGGAGCCCCTTCTGCCGTTCAATGAGGCCTTGTGTGACGTTCTGCTGGGCACTTGGTCCAAGCCCGCCACAGGTCCCCCTGTGGATAGGAACGTGGCCAGACGCTACCGCCCGGCACCGGGCGACCCTTGCTTTTTGTCCACCCACCCCACCCCCGAGAGCCTGGTCATCCAGGCCTCCAACTCCCAGTCCGCATTCCCGTCGGCCCCGCCCGACAGGGAATCCAAGAGATTTGAGCAGTTCGGGAAGAAGGTCTTCTCGTCTGTGAGCCTAGGGCTCCGGTCAGTGAACACCAACTGTCTCTTGGGCCGCTACACCCACACTCTGTGGGACACGGTTGCGGAGGTGCTGCCACAATGCTCTGAGGAGGTCAGGGCTAAACTCAGCCAAACCCTTGCGGACGGCCGAGATGCAGCACGCTTTTCCATCCGGTGTGGGCTGGATACCACGGACTCACTGGGCAGGGCGATGGCAACGACGGTGGCGGTTCGACGCCACGCCTGGTTGAGGTCCGCCAATTTCTCGGCCGATGTCCAGGCCACTCTCCTGGACATGCCGTTTGATGGCCGTCGCCTCTTCGGCGACAAGGCAGACCATGCGCTGGAACGTTTTAAGGACTCCAGGGCCACGGCCAAGTCCTTGGGTCTTGCGGCCCCACGCCAGCAATCGGGTGCCTTTCGCTCCTTTCGTGGCCACGGAAGGGGCGCCCCACCGCGGACCGTCAGCCACGCGCCGCAGAATGTTCAGCAACGCGGTGGCGGCCGTGGGAACCGCCGTGGCGGTGGTCGGGGCCAGCGGCGAGGCCAGTCCACACCTCCCTCAGCAGCCCCCGCCTCAAAACCTTCCTAGTCCGAGTTTTCAGGCCCATGTGACGCCTGTGGGAGGCAGGGTTCGCCATCACCTCTCCCACTGGCATACAGTCACTTCGGACAGGTGGGTGCTGCAAATTGTCCGAAGGGGTTTCTCCCTCCCCTTCGAGTCTTCCCCTCCATCCATGCCACCTCAATGCCACCGTGTGTCGGGGGATCACTTGCGACTTCTGCAAGAGGAAGTTTCGGCCCTCTTGGCCAAGAGGGCCATCGAGCGCGTTCCTGGGCCAGAAGTAGGACGTGGCTGTTACTCCCACTACTTTCTGGTACCCAAGAAGGGCAAAGGGGGCCTGCGCCCTATCTTGGATCTGCGGAACGTCAACGGCTTCCTCCGTACGGAGAAGTTCAAGATGCTCACTTTGGCTCAGGTCCTGGCTGCCCTGGACCCAGGAGACTGGATGGTAGCGTTGGACTTGCAGGACGCCTATTTCCACATCCCCGTCCTGCCGGCCCACCGGCGTTACCTGCGGTTCACGGTAGGCCACGAGCACTTTCAGTTTACCGTGCTCCCCTTCGGCCTTACCAGCGCCCCACGGGTGTTCACGAAGGTGATGGCGGTGGTCGCAGCCCATCTGCGCAGGCAAGGGGTGTCAGTCTTCCCCTACCTCGACGACTGGTTGTTGAAGGCGGGCTCGCCCCAGACAGTCGTCAGCCACCTCCAGACTACGGCCGACCTCCTGCACTTGCTGGGGTTCTCCATCAATGTGCCGAAGTCACACCTGTGTCCCTCTCAGAAGCTCCTTTTCATCGGAGCGGTTCTCGACTCGGCGCAGTTTCGGGTTTACCCACCCGAGCAGCGGGTTCGGGATATTCAGGCTCTGATTCCTATCTTCGGGCCGTTATCCCGGGTCTCGGTCAGGTTGACGCTGCGGCTTCTGGGACTGATGGCCTCCTGCATCCTTCTGGTGCGTCACGCCAGGTGGCGGATGCGGGCTCTGCAGTGGGACCTGAAGTTTCAGTGGGCCCAGCATCAGGGCAACCTGTCCGATCATGTCCTGATCTCGGAGGGCACTGCGAGACAACTGCAGTGGTGGCTCACGGACCGCGACTGGGTCAGTGGCAGACCCCTCTCTCTACCCCAGCCGGAGCACGTAGTTGTGACGGACGCGTCCCTCCAGGGCTGGGGAGGCCACATGGGAGAGGCGGAGATCAGAGGCCTCTGGTCTCCGGCGGAGTCCCGGCTCCACATCAACCTTCTGGAGCTGCGGGCGATTCGTCTTGCACTGAAGGCATTCCTCCCCTCTGTCAGGGGGAGCGTGGTGCAAGTGTTCACCGACAACACCACCGCCATGTGGTACTGCAACAAACAGGGCGGTGTGGGGTCGTGGACCCTTTGCCAGGAGGCTCTGCGCCTCTGGCAGTGGCTGGAACATCAGGGCGTGACTCTGGTGGTTCAACACCTGGCAGGTTCTCTGAATGCCAGGGCGGACGAACTCAGCCGCCGGTGCATGATGGATCACGAATGGCGTCTGAACTCGGACGTGGCGCAAGGTCTCTTTCGACAGTGGGGAGAGCCTTGGTTAGATCTATTCGCCACAGAAGAGAACGCGCAATGTCAGCAGTTCTGCGCGTTGGAGTTTCCAAGGCGGCACTCGCTCGGAGACGCTTTTCGTCGCGAGTGGAGCTGCGGCCTGTTGTACGCCTTTCCGCCTATACCACTTCTGCCCAGAGTGCTGAAGAAGATCAAGCGCGACCGGGCCCAAGTTATCCTTGTGGCTCCGGACTGGGCTCGAAGATACTGGTATCCCGAGCTACTCAGCATGTCAGTCGATCCCCCGATTCGTCTGCCTCTTCGGGAGGACCTTCTGTCGCAGCAGCAGGGGACGGTCCTGCACCCGAACCTGTCCAGTCTCCACCTACAAGCTTGGAGATTGAGCGGCGGCAGTTGAGGCCATTTGACTTGCCTCCCGAAGTCTGTGACATCATTCTGGCAGCCAGGCGTCCCTCCACTAAGTCGGTATACGCCTGCCGGTGGAATAGATTTGTGGCGTGGTGCGCAGCAAAGGCTGTGGATCCCCTCTCTGCACCCCTTTCGGAAGTGCTGCTCTTTCTTCTCTCCCTTGCCCAGCAGGGCTCTGCTCTGGGCACTCTTAAAGGGTACCTCTCTGCTCTTTCAGCCTTCTTGAGGCTACCAGATCAGCCTTCTTTGTTCAAGTCCCCTATAGTGAGTAGATTTCTGAAGGGCATCACACACATGTTCCCTCCTGTTCCCTTCGTGATGCCCCAGTGGGACTTGAACCTTGTTCTCACCTATCTGATGTGTGCTCCCTTTGAGCCACTTCATAACTGTCCTCTTCGCCTCCTTACGCTGAAGGCGGCCTTCCTGGTTGCCATCACCTCTGCCAGGAGGGTGAGTGAGCTCCAGGCTCTTTCTTCTTCCCCGCCTTTCCTGTCTGTTCATCCTGATAAGGTGGTGTTGCGTACACGACCTTCCTTTCTGCCCAAGGTTGTCACGGCCTTCCACATCGGGCAGTCCATCACCTTGCCCACCTTCTTTCCGCCTCCGCATCCCTCGAAAGAGGAAGAGAGGCTCCACCGTCTGGATCCAAAACGTGCGCTCTCCTACTACCTGGACCGCACTCGCCAATTCCGGGTGGATGACCAACTCTTCGTTGGTTACGTGGGCGCGAAGAAGGGAAAGGCTGTACACAAGAGGACCATCTCTAGGTGGATCATCTTGTGCATCCAAGCATGCTACTCCATGGCGAGGAAGGAGCCCCCGGCTGGATTGCGGGCTCACTCCACTCGGGCCACGGCAACGACAACTGCCCTGGGCCGCGGTGTCCCCCTGCAGGACATCTGTCAGGCAGCCACGTGGGCCTCGCTGCACACGTTCGCAAGACACTACTGCCTGGACAGTCAAGTCCGGAGGGATGGCTTCTTTGGCCGTTCCGTCCTCCAGGACTTTCTGGTGTGATATTGGTTCGCAGACCCACCACCGGGGTTGGTATTGCTGGGGTATCTATTCTAAGGTAAGGAATCTATCACTAACGTGTCTCTTTCAGATGCACAAGTTACTACTTGTGTAACGATATATCTGTAAGAGACATTAGTTAGTGATAGATTCCTTACCGCCCTCCCATCCTCCCCGTTCTGCGAACCGATATTTAGGGTTAAGGTCATCCCCTTCAGGGCCCTAGTTTCAATGGCACCAGTGTTAGTTCTATCATGGCTCTGCGTATCTGGCGCGGAAAAGCTGTGTTATCAGAACTGACGTCAGCGCGCATGGGCGCCGTCTATATACTCCGATGACGTCATCCCGGCGCTCACGACGCCGACGACGGACGCGGAGCCGCAGACGACGCCTACCAGCGCGCAGGGGTATTGCTACGCAAAAATTTCCGGATCCAGTCTGACGCCTGGGGATATTCTAAGGTAAGGAATCTATCACTAACTAATGTCTCTTACAGATATATCGTTACACAAGTAGTAACTTGTGCGCTACTGCCCCGTCTTCTATGGTGCCTCTGGATAAGGAAAGCAGTCAGATGGAATCAGCTGGAAGGAAAGTCTGCGGTACAGCAGCCACCTCAATGAAAGCGGCGAGTGCCATGGTGCTCTTGGGTCGCTATGACCGCTCCTTGTAGGAGTCCCTGCAGCAATTCCTGGAGCTGCTCCCGAGGGATAGGAGGGAAGACTTCCAGGAGATTTTGAATGAGGGCATGATGGTCTCTAATCAGGTCATCAGCTCTGCAGCGGACGCCTCTCTCCTGGCGGCTCATGGTTACTGCCATGGTATCAATTTACGACTCCATTCCTGGTTGCGCCTTACATCTCTCAAACCGGAGGCGTAACAGAGTTGCTAATTTACCATTCTCTGGATCGACTCTTTGGGTCGCATGCGGACGAGGAGATGGCCCGCATGAAGGCAGAGGTAGAGACACTTAAAGCCGTTGGTTTGGAGAAACCAAAAGAGCAGAGGAAGTCCTTCCGTCCGTTCCAGAGGCGGTATGGTTCTCAAAGACGAGGGCAGGGTCGGCAAGCTGGTCAACAGCAACAGCAGCAGTACCAGCGGGAGCCATTCCAGAAGCGGCAGAGAGGCAGAGGCGGACAGCAGTCCTCATCGGCGAATAAGGGCCCGTCCGGGTCGAAGCCCTGATGTGCTACTTCCCCCTCTTCCGTTACCCGCTCCGGTGAAGGGAAGCATACAGAATTACTTGGCAGAGTGGAGAAAAATTACTCTGGACAAGTGGGTGCTGAATATAGTTTGCAATGGATACAGTCTTTGTTTCGTCAGCCCTCCTCCAGCGATTCCACCAGTTTGCTCGCAGTTCCAGCTGCTCGAGCTCCAAGCGGAGGCCGATACCCTGTTAAGAAAAAGGGCGATAGGAGGCGTCCCTTCGTCTCAAAGGGGAAAGGGTCTTTACACCCTGTTCTTTCTGGTGCGCAAGAAGGACAAGAACGAGTTCAGACCCATTCTGGATTTGCGACAAGCAAACAAATGGATTCACAGGGAATAGTTTTGCATGCTGTCTCTGCACCAGATTTATCCTCAGCTGCAGAGAGGAGACTGGCTTTGCGCAGTAGATCTGCAAGATGTGTACTTCCATGTGCCCATTGCATGGAAACATCGGAAGTTCCTTCGATTTCTGGTCGGCACAAATCACTATCAGTACACCGTGCTACCGTTTGAACTGAAATCTGCACCCAGGACCTTTTCAAAGTGCATGGCAGTTGTGGCAGCGCACCTGAGAAAGAACAAGGTGTTTGTCTACCCGTACCTGGACGACTGGTTGATCAAAGCCTCCACCTTCCAGGAAACGCAACTGCACTTCAACAGGACGATCATTCTGTTGAACCGGCTGGGATTGCATATCAATATGTCCAAGTCTGTCCCGACTCCTGTCCAGTGCCTACAGTACTTGGGAGCCTCCATCGATACTCTTTCAGCAAGCGTGTCTCCTTTGGAGGAGCGATGCTTATCGATCCTTCGGAAGGCTCAGGCTCTCATAGCTGTTCCATCTACGACAGTGAGGATGGTGTCTTCTCTACAGGGGTCGATGGCCTCTTGCATCTTCCTAACGCCACACGCACGCCTTCACATGAGGCCGCTGCAGGAATGTCTGGAGGATCAGTGGGACCAGAAGCGGGGGAGCTGGGACGACAGGATCCGGCTGTCCCTTCATGCTCAACAGTCCCTGAGATGGTGGTGCTCAGCAGAGAATCTCCTCAAAGGGGTTCCATTTCACAAGGACATTCCCATTCAGACTATCGTCACGGATGCCTCTCTCCATGGCTGGGGAGCGCATTCAGACCATCTACAGATCCAGGCCCCCAGGGGAATCCACGTATCTCATCAATATCCTGGAACTCAGAGCTGTTCACTTGGCACTGAAGGCCTTTCGTACATCCTTCCAGACCTGCTCCTTACTTGTACAGACGGAAAATACGACCACAATGTATTACCTCAACAAGCAGGGGGGCTCGAGATCGCGCACACTGTCACAAGAAGCGCAGGCGATCTGGCACTGGCTCCTAGCCAGAGGACTGACGAGAACTGCTACCCATCTGCCAGGTGTGCAGAATGCTCAGGCGGATGCACTCAGCAGGTTAGTGCAAGGAAACCACGAGTGTGTTCTAAACGACGAGGTGCTAAGAGACATCTTCGACAGGTGGGGCACTCCAGACCTAGATCTGTTCGCCACCGCCGAAAACAGAAAATGCTGAGACTTCGCCTCCAGGTATTACCAACCTGGGACCCTGGGGAACGCACTATGGATCAGTGGGTCAGCTTTCTGTACGCCTTTCCACCCATTCCCCTGGTTCCGGCGGTGCTCATCAAGCTGTCTCAGTCCAGAGCACGGATGATCCTTATTGCTCCGGAATGGCCCCGACAGTGGTGGTTCACGGACCTGTTTCACAGGTCTCTCCTACCCCACCTGCGGCTACCGTGTCGGCTGGACCTTCTCACGAAGTTCGGGGGGCAGATGGTGCACCCCAACCTCTCCTCTGAGTTTGGCGGCATGGCTCCTGAGATAGTGAAGTATGGACACCTGAATCTGCCCGATGAGTGCATGGATATGCTAAAGGAGGCTAAGCGTCCTTCCACTAGGGCTTCCTATGCTTACAAGTGGAAGAGGTTTTGCATCTGGTGCAAGTCTAAGAACTATGATCCGACGACCTGCAAGGAAGATGTCATACTTCCATACCTCTTGCATTTGGCTCAATCTGGCCTTAATTTTCATTCTTTTAAGGTTCACCTTGCAGCGTTGACTGCGTACAGGAAATGCCCTTCACAAACATCCTTCTTCCAGATTCCTGTGATTAAAGATTTTTGGGAAGGATTGAAGAAAGTGTTTCCTCCTGTTCGGCGTCCTTCGCCTTCGTGGGAGCTGAATGTGGTGCTATCCAGGTTGATGAAGGAGCCTTTTGAACCTATCCATAAGGCTTCTCTGCAGCACTTGTCATGGAAGGCGGCCTTCCTTGTGGCCATTACATCGGCCCGCAGGGTGAGTGAAATTCAGGTATTGTGTTGCCAGGAACCTTATACTGTATTTCATGCTGCTACGGTTGTGATGCGTACTCACCCAAGTTCCTTCCTAATGGGATTTCTGATTTTCATGTTAATCAAACTATATCTTTGCCTACATTTTTTCAAAACCCTTCCACTCCAGCGGAGAGGTCTCTGTATTCCCTGAATGTCAGAAGAGTGTTAACATTTTACTTGGATAAGACAAAGGACATTCGTAGGTCGGACAAATTGTTTGTCAATTATGGGTCGGTCAGGACTGGTCTTGCCACATCGAAACAGTCCAGTTCTAGATGGATTGTGTCCTGTATCCAGTTATGTTATCAGAAGGCTAACAAAACCTTAGGCTGTAAGCCTAAGGCTCATTCTACCAGAGGCAAAGCAGCTACAATCGCTTTGCTTCGTAATGTTCCCATTGCAGAGATCTGGAGGGCTGCCACTTGGAAGTCGGTCCATACCTTTGCTAAGCATTACTGTCTGGACTCTGATGCCAGGGCAGATGCTTAGGTTGGGCAGGCTTCGTTGAGAACTCTATTTGCACAATAGAGGTTGTCTGTTTTTTCTCCACCGCCGGGTTGGTTGTTTGAGATGGGCTTGCCATTCTATTCACTGGATTATGACTATACACAGAGATCCCCTGCTACAGAAGGAGTAGTTTCTTACCTGTAACTCCAGTTCTGTAGTAGGGGTATCACTGTTATAGTCATAAGCGCCCGCCCTCCTCCCCGGTGAGAAAATGGTACTGTAATGTATGCTACAGGCCTTGCTTTATACAACTTCAAAAAGAACAAAGTAAACGGACTTTGGCTGTGCATCCCGGGATACCGAGGGTCTCTGGAGAGTTCCTTAAAGGCACGGTATCCCTTTTCCAGACACATAATGGCAGCCTATGGGGGCTTGTCTGTCCAACCCTTCCTCTCTATCATTTTAAGGATTTTGGTGAAGGGGAGTTTTCTCTGAGGGAAACTTGGTAAAAAAAAATTAAATTTGACATTGTTGGCTATCCTTTGCACTGTTTGGATGAAGTGGTGGCCATTGTAGCCTTGTAAGTGTTAGGATGCATTATTTGTCTTGATTTTCTCTTACGTGTCTATGCAGGACTGCAAAGAAGACAGTTTAAGAGATTATTTTTGATTGCTCTGGGGTCCACGCACTTGGGCTGGACTATTCACTGGATTATGACTATAACAGAGATACCCCTACTACAGAACTGGAGTTACAGGTAAGAAACTACTCCTTCAGATGGATGGAATTCTCTCTGCCATTTCCTGGCTTCAACTCTGTAAGGCTCCGGGCCAGGACATGTGCACCCCAGGCTTCTACAAAACATTCAGCTCCCACTTGGCCCCTATTCTCACCCATAATTACAACTCCTAGGGAGTCCTCACTGAAGCAATGAGAAGGGGTTATCACATTGAAACCTAAACCAGGGAAAGAACTATACTCTTCCGACTACCTATCCTTGCCAGACGTCCACGCTGCACCTCACAGCCAAGGTAACGCGCTCCCAAGTCCTGTTGCTTCTCATTTTGATTGACACTGACACCGGGTACATTGCCCATTCCTCCGGCATATACTAAAAAAGATGGGATTGGGTACACTATTTTGAAAATGGGTGTGGTGTAGCTATGCCAGCCCTAATGCCTGGATGAATCAGTGGCCTGACCTCCCAGGCTTTCGCAATAGCCAGAGGCACTCGCAAGGGATGCCCACTCTCCCAGCTTCTTTTTGGCTTTTATGTAGAGCCACTTGTGGAATGGATAAAAGCGAACACCCAGATCCGGGGCATAACGGTAAGCCGTCAAACACAAAATAGCTCTCCACGCAGACAGTGTCATGATAACCATTGCACAGCCCCTTACCTAAATTACTGACCCTCCTGTGAGAGGTAGAGGTGTTCGGCAGGGTCGCTGGCTTTTTAGTTGCTATTCAGAAATCCCATACTGTTAATTTCACTGTCCCACAGAATGGGTTCCAGCTGGAGCGCCTCAATCTGCCTCTTCCTGGAGAAAACGGTGAAGTGCAACTACACCAATGCAATAGCTACTGCTCACTCAAATGTACAGGCATGGATAGGTGGAGGCTTCTCATGGGTGGGAAGGATAGTGGCAGTGAAAATGACCCTTTTTCCCAAGATAATGTTCCTTGCAGGCTCTCCTCACAAAAAGGGCATCCCTTAATATACTATTTTAGGTTTGGGAACATGGGGGTAACAAAACATCAGACATGAAATGAACAAACTACATTAATAAGTGGATTTAATCGAACAGTCACTCACCCCAAAATATTGCCTCAGATATTTGTTCTTCATAAATTATAATTTTACATATTTTGCTTTTCTAACATTTTTTCTTACATTCAAAAACATATTTTTCATTCATTCTCATTTTCTTCATGATTCACTTAAAAAAAAGCAAGTTCGTTTGTCACCACCAGTATAGCACAAGAACTAATTCTCTGCCATACAATAATTAAAAATCACCACCCCACTTCAGACAGCCCTTGTTGCCTATCAGTCATACACACTCGATACACATACGTTTTCCCAAGACCCCCCCTCCTCCTGTCTGCCCCCTCAGTTTATTTCAATATCCAACAAAGGAGACCGCTTCGCATTGTCTTCGATGTTGCCGTTTGATCTAGGACATCCAAATAATGGTCCATGCCTGTTCGGGTGCATATTACGTTTTCTCAACCACTTTCTTCAGGACCTATGACCATTGGATTTTCTTCTTTCATCCAGGACAATAAGTAGGGTGTATTATAGATTTCTGCAGGAGGCACAGCATTCCGCTGAAACTTTTCACCGCAGCTCTCCCACACAAACTAGGATGTCTAAATGGAACGGGTACGCAGGCGATCCCTTTTCCCACCCGCTGTCGACGTATAACCGTTTTTCCCAGGGCTCTCCATTTCTGGGAATTTCCTTTGTTGCAAGTCGTAGCGTCTTTATAGCAATGAGTCTAGCTACTCAGAGAAAATCTGGTTTCAAACCATGAAGGGAATGTGGGGGCCAGGTGTATTACTGACCCCCATGTTGCCTGTTTGTGGTGTCTCTCGTCATACCACGAGGTCAAGGAGTGTTCATCTTGCAGAGGTATGAAAACCAAAGCGCTTAAGGAGAGGGAGGCCAAATTATTAATGGCCAAAGCCAAGAAACAAAAAAGGTTGAATATGGTCAAGGTCCTAGAACAGGGTTTAGCTCCCACTTCTAAGAGTGGGGAGCCAGAGAGATGGGTTTCTTCAGCTGCCCCTACTCCATCTGTAACCCCTGTTCCTCCAGTTACAGCAGTTGCGGCAGTTACAGCAGTTGCAGCAGTTACAGCAGAAGCAGTTGTTTCAGCTCTCCCCCTGGCTCCTCTAGCCATGGCAGTTACTCCAACTTTAAATTCTGTGTCAGAGGGGGGAATAGAGAGGAGAGTAGTGCCTAATACTGTATCCCAAACCATCACCCCAGGAATACTTGCTCCAATTAAACCAATATCAATACCAATGTCACAGATGCTAATTGCACCTGACCTATCGGCAGAGGGGAGAGTGGGGAGCATGGCTATTTCCTCTAATCCTTCCAACTCTTCAACTCCAACTCTAGTTGTAGAGGGGGAGAATTTAACTCCGGTCATACTATCAGATTTGTTTACAGCATTGCCAGTACTATCGTCCCCCTCAAACACCCTACCTGGAGTTTCACATAATTTTCCCATGTACCCCCCCCCCCCCCCCCCCTTTCCTTTACTAGTTATGCTGCTAGTACAGCCCAAAGTGATCCGTGTTTGAGTAGAGCGGTCAAAGACTCAGCGGAAAGAGGAGTGGAGGAGGATATGCTTGGTCAACTGTTCAATTTACCGAGGGAGGATTTGATGGAGAAATTTGCCACATCGGAGAACTACCAAAGAGAGCTCTATGATAGATTTGACATTTTGGAGGCAAAAATTGAGGGTATAGCTACTCGTACAGGAGTGTTAGAGGGAAAGGTAGCCTCATTGTCAGAAATATCAGTGGAGAACACTAAGGATATCGAGGCTCTTAAAGCTCAAAACTGTAAATTAGTCATGGACATGGAGCGGCTGGAAATGCAGAGTAGACGGAATAATCTACGAATTCTGAAAATTCCAGAGGGCGCAGAAGTGGAAGATATTAAGGGCTTCGTATGCCGTTTGCTACGCGAAGATGTACTGAAAGATCGACTTGATATAGATTTGGAAGCTGAGATACAGCGTGTGCACCGAGACCCCTTCAGATTGCATCCGGATCGCAAGGCCCCGAGAAAAATACTTGTTTATTTTCAAACGTATGCGGTTAAGGAACTTATCCTTAGCAGATGTCTTGCACACTCTTCCCTCCACTACCGTGCTAATCCTTATCAAATTAGATCAGATTTGGGGGGAAGACGGCACAGAGACAATGGGAGTTGGGTTCCAGGATGCCCGAACTCCGATCACTGGGCGCACAGGTGCAAATGAAATTCCCTGCACTATTAAAGATAATGTGGAAGAACAGAATGTATAATTGTAAATACCCAGAGGAAGTGGATGAATTGTTAGTGGGGATGAGAAAGCAGTAGGGTAATAAGTTTATCTTTATTTTAATCATCTTTAGGTGAGAGGGAAGTGATGGACAGAGGGGTGATGTGATGAAGGGAAGTAGGGGATGTAGGGGTGATAAAAAAAAAAAAATGAGAGGAACTTAGGGGGAAAAAAATTAAATAAAAAAAAAACATAAACAAAACAAAACAAAAACAAAAAAGGGAATGGACACAAGTTATAGGAGTGGTAAAGGTGTATAAGTATTGAAAATTAGAACAAAATGGTTGGGGGAAATTTCTATTAGATGTGCTTTGGGCTGGGAGCTCCCTAGGGCGTCGGATACGCCAATTGTGAAGGGAGGGTTCCTCGGGGGGTGGGGGGAGGTGAAGGTCCAAGGAGGGGGGGGGGGGGGGGTAAAAACAAAAAAAATTCCTCATATGCCAGAATCCTAGGTTGTAAAGGTTTGGAATATTACTACAAGTCTGTGCAATTATTGGTTAAAATATCACCATTCTATCAATGTGTATATGGCATCGAATACTAGAATCCTATCATGGAATGTAAATGGACTGGGAAGCCGGAAAAAACCACAGAGAATAAGCGAGTTTTTAAGGATTTCTGAAGCATTTTTGTATCTTCTTCAGGAAACACATTTAGTGTCGAAGGAGTGTGCGCAAATCTTTACTAGATATAATTGGGTGCAGGAAGTTCTGTGCTCTAATCAGAAAGGGTCAAATAGAGGTGTAGCCATCATAGTACAGGCATATAAAGGGATGATCAGTTGGGGTACTGACCAGTCGGGAAGATGGCTGGCAACAGTTTTGTCTGTTGGAGGTTTGATTTTTCTTTGCGCTGTATACTATGGTCCCAACGAAGATAACGCAGTGTTTCTTCAGAAGCTACAAGAGTACTTAACACAATATACAGCGCCAGTCCTACTAGGTGGAGATTTTAACTGAGTGTTTGACCAAGACTTAGACCGCACCTCGAAGGTGAAATATAATTTTCCTAATAAATCTATCTCAGCATTAAATAGTATTATTAAAGAATTTGTCTTAGTGGATGTCTGGAGAATTAAGCAAGGTAATCTTAGAGAGTACTCCTTTTTTAGCAAAAAATATAAACAATTTTCAAGAATTGATTTTTTTTTGATAGACCAAACCTTCCTTTCAGATATACTGTCCGTATCTTATATGCCAATAGGTTTGTCAGACCACTCTGCAGTGGAGTTGGAAATTAATTTTAAAATTGATTATACAATGCGGCGGTGGACCCTGGATAGAACAATGCTCTTAGATGAAAAAGCTAAATTGAATATTAAAGAAAGTCTTTCTGAATTCTTTCGGTTTAACGTTGGGACAGCTTCAGAGCGAATTGTTTGGGACACATTAAAATCTTTCTTAAGGGGGGTCTTTAAGTCACAGAAGGCTTTAATAATAAAATGTAGAAAAGAAATGGACATCCACGATCTAGAAGGGATTAAAAATAAAGAACGGCAGCTCCAACAGGCAGCATTAAATGATAGAGGTAAGATCCAGGATTTAGAAAAGGAACTGGGTAAGATACAGGCACGCTTTAAGGCTCGTACCGATAAAATTAACAGGGATAGGTGGGAGGTGAGCAAGCTTCGTAATTTCGAATATGGGGAAAAATGTGGCTCGCTTCTCGCATGGAAGGCCAGATCAGAGAGAAGTAGAAATAACATTATGTTGTTAATTCAGTAGGGAACAGGGTCAAAGTTAACAGAGTATTCCGAAATAAGGGATGAAGCAAGAAGGTTTATGGAGGAACGGTACAAAGAACAAGATATGCCCAGCGAAAATGTATTGGAAAATTGGTGGATGGAGAAAGAACTGCCACAGTTGAGTGAATCGGATAAACTCTACCTAGTCACAGCTATAACGGAGGGAGAGGTGAGGACCCAATTGAAAAAAATGGCTAGAAACAAAGCGGCAGGCCCGGATGGCCTGCCAACTGAAGTATACAAGGGCAACGTAGAGGAGGTAGTAGGCCCACTTGTTTCATTATTTAATAAAATTCTTATAGAAGGGGAATGTATTCCGGATACTTGGGCTGAGGCAACAATAACATTACTGGCTAAACCTAATAAGGATCCAAAAAGAATAGCTTCATACAGGCCTATTTCCCTCCTTAATTCAGATTCCAAAATATATTCCGGCATCCTTTCTACTAGACTCGCAAAAGTAATTAAATCCATCATACAGTCAGATCAGAGAGGTTTTATACCTGGACGCCAATTAAATGAACTAACTTATCAGGTTATAGGGGCCATAGACTTTGCAACTAAGAATGGGCTTCCACTGGCTATCGTTGCGATCGATGCTGCAAAAGCCTTTGATCAGGTGAATTGAAGGTTTTTGTGGAAAACTATGGAAAAATTTGGATTCCCGGACACATTTATTAAGGGGATTGAGACTCTATACAGACGACCTAGAGCTAAAGTTTTAGTTAACGGGAGCTTAACAGATTGGCTATATATTTCCAGAGGAACAAGACAGGGTTGTCCCCTGTCGCCTCTTCTTTGATATCTTTATTGAGCCTTTTGTTTGTTCTATAAGATCTGACTTCAATATTTTACCATTTGTGTTGGGAAATCTGGAACTTAAGACGGCACTTTACGCTGACGATCTTTTACTTTATACATCAAACCCTGATGAGGCTATTCCACGTTTAATAGAATTGGCCAAAGATTTTGGTACAGTGTCAGGGTACAGAATAAATCAAGATAAAACTGACCTGTGTTGGAATTGCCCGTCCCCCATATTAGAGGCGAAAACAAAAATAAGATATTTGGGTATTCATATCACTCAAACCCTGGATGAAGTAGTGAAGGCCAGTTGGAATGTTGTATTAAAGGAAGTTAAGAAACTCTTGACTAGATGGAACACTCTGCCTTTTAATATCTATGGCAGAGTGAATCTGGTAAAGATGATTATTTTACCAAAGTTAACTTTTTTATTTAATTCAATTCCTCTGGGCTTCGATAAAAAAGATATAGCTAATCTCCAAGGTCGGATAGGCTCATTTATATGGGCTACTAAATCCCCTAGAATAGCATGGAGAAAATTGAGGAGGGGTTTGAAACTAGGAGGCTTGGCTTTACCAGATTTACTTTTTTACTGTTATGCTTTTCAGTTTAAAAATTTTAGGCTTCTGGCAAATAAATTGGACTAGTCATCCCATGGTAAACTTTTTCAAGCCATGCTCACAGACTTGCCACAAGGCTTAGATTTTTTCTTGTTTAAATTTGGAGACCAGAAATTTTTAAAAAAGGTTCGTCTTAAGGTTTTGAAAACCGCACTCGCTGTATGGCAGGCGATACGAAGAATTTTTGATATCCCCTACTATCATAATTTGGCCCCCATTTGGGATTCTCCAGGTACCCCAGAATGCTTAATGGATCGTTTAGCTATTCCATTGAAAGTTGCAGGTTTTTCGCATTGGGGTGACCTGTGTAATCATGAAGAACTATTAAGTTGGGAATCTCTTCTTAATCTTACAGGAGGTGCTATTTCAAGGTTTAAGTTTTACCAGCTATCCTCCTGGTGGGAAGAGCAATGCGGGGGAAATAGAAAAGAGATTGTAATGTTGGAGCATGTTAACAGGGGAGGGGGCTTGAAGGGTGAGATATCACACTTGTACACTATGATGTTACACGAGAGATAATCTGGGAGCAGAAACAATTAAACTCTGGGGAGACTTAATAACCAAAGACTCTGGGGATATGGTAAAATTATGGACAGAATCTTTTGTCCTTTCACAGAATGTTATAAAGCCCTCTAACCTAAGGAGGAACCATCTTTATACAGCATATAGGGCTTATTGGACTCCATCTAAGCTTTCAAAGATATCTGCAGATGAGTATTTATGCCCCAGATGCAAGACGGTAGCAGCTGATGATAGGCATATGTTTGCGGAGTGTCCCATATTGGGAACATACTGGGAGAAGGGTGTTAGTTTTTTAGAGCAGGTAACACTATCACCCGTTGAATGCAATACCAGATTAATACTTTTCGGCCTCCCCGAAGACTATGATATTAGAGACAATATTACACAATTGATTTTTTATGTTTTAGTCATTGCTAGAAGAGAAATATGTAGGGAGTGGAAGTCCGCCAGTCCTCCGAGATTTGCGGACTGCCTTAGAAACATCATGGTGAGTGGTTTGGATCTGCTATGTGGCGGAGAGAAGGCAAGAATGGTATGGTCTCCATTGATGGCATGGTCTGAGAGCTAATTCGGAACCGAGTCCGATGATTATGCCAAAGGTTCTTTTGGTCCTATCCTCCCGCAGGGCAAGAATCACCGAAAATGGGAGTGGGATGGGAAATGACCTACCTCTGGGTGATCTCTGTTGGTTGCTTGCAGACTCCAGGGCGGGACCAATTAAGTCTGAAGTGGTGGCCCGGAGAAAGCCTTTCTAGAGTTCTATTTCTGGTGGCAATATATGAGGACTCAAAAATAAATAAATAAATAAGAATATGGTCAAGGTTCTGTTCCAAGTCGCCTACTCCGCATACTTCGAGGTTGTTTAAGAAGCGCAAGGAAAGGTGACAACATGGGTCTTGACGTCGTTCGTTGAAGGATGCGACTCCGAAGTCTTTATCCCTGTTTTCCACACGTTATCTGAAAGATGAAATCTCCATCTCCTGAGGTGACTCCAGCCTAGTCTCCAGCTCCGAGATCTGTGACTCCACCAGCTCTAAGAAAAGCAACGCCTCCACAGTTACCAAAGCCGAGCATTCCACCTCAAGCTCCAGGGTCTCTGGCGCCGGAGCCAAGTTTGCTGGATCCTAGAGCGGCTTCAGAGCCTGCAGTGCTGGATCTGGTGTATTCTACCTTCCTGACTCCGGATTCGTTGCATTTTTTTTAATGCGCTGTTCGGCTTGTTCGCAAAAGCGGCAAACTCAACTGGTGCACTTGTTGGCCCCATGGGTCTGCTGGCATTTTCCCTGAGAGGTTTGCCACCTTATCTCCCTCAGGCACTTCTTATGCATTTTATTTTGATCGCTCCATGGAGTTGCCCTCTTCCGACACTGATGTTTTCGACACCGGTACAATCTCTGAAGGGGCGAGTGCCACTTGATGGAGCTTCCCCTGTGCCATCCACTTCTGAACCGGTGCAGACTCCACACGACCAGCGTCGTCTACTGTTCTGGTAGACCTCCCTTCGACACTGATTCCGAAGTCACTGGCACCACCGACGCCTGTTCCGAGGATGAGGTCACTGAGAGAAGCACAGAGATTAATAGAAGAGGAAGAATATCAAGAAGCACATGAGGCTGAGGAAGGGGAGAATGTGGATGGATCCTGATCCGGATTTTGAAGGTCTGAAGGAGGCTAGGGACCTGGATACCGCTCCTGAATGGGAGTTCTCGTCTCCAAAAGGTCTCCCAACACAGGGGGTGACTTATCACACAGTGATCAGGAAGGCAGCGGATTTGCTAGATTGGCCTCTTTCTACAGCGGAATTAAAACCTAACATCTTGGCAGATGTTCTCCATTCTCCTTCCTCTATCTTGGAGCCTTTACTCCCTTTTAAAGAGGCTTTGACTGAGCCCATCCTTGATGTATGGCAGAAGCCTATGACTGCTCCAGTGGTGTCCAGATCGGTGGCAAGGAGGTACAAGGTGACTCTGGGGGATCCTGCTTTCCTGTCCCCTCATCCTTCACCTGAAAGTTTGGTCATCCAGACTGGTTATCCCGGAGTTGAAACACATAGAACAATCTGCAAAATAAGTATTCTGATCTGGTAGTATGGCTCTCAAAGCAACAAATGCCACATGCCTTTTGGGTTGCTACATCCACACCCTTATGGACTTAGCCAGGGAGGTGCTCCCAAAACTGCCTTAGAAAGTTCATGGACATTTTTCAGAGCTACTAATTGATGCCCAAGCTGTGGCCCGTAGGGTCATACAGTCCGGTGTTGACACTGCTGATTCGGTTGCCAGGGCAATGGAATCGTCCGTGGCTACCTGGAGGCACACTTGGTTACAGTATTCAGGGTTCTCTCTGGATGTCCAAGCCACCCCGTTAGATCTGCCATTTATTGGATCTCACATGTTTGGGGCCAAAGCGGACTCTGCGCTGCAGCGCTTTAAACGCAGTAGAGCCACAGCAAGGTCTTTAGGACTCCAATCTCAGTCCAGGGGTTTTGGATATCGCAAGTTTTGTAATTTTGGGAGGAATATGCCCTTTTGTGCCTGGTAGCAGTAGCAGCAACCGCAACAGCAGGTAAAAACCCTGTACAGATCTTATAGGGGAAACGGCATAAGTCTACGGGGTGCAGCACAACAGCAAGTCTTCTCCTCCCCTTCTGTTCCTCTAACTAGTGCGTCAGGGAAGCAGCTCAAGCACCACCATCCTAGAGCATGCTTGTCCCGCGGGAGGATGGGTGTCCCATTTTCTATTATATTGAAGGTCTGTTACTACATATCTCTGGGTGTTGAACATCATAGAGAATGGGTATGCCCTACCCTTCTGGGAGTCCCCCCCCCCCCCCCCCCCCCCCCCACCTCCCCACCAGGGTTCGTGCTCGGAAGAACACTTTCTGCTTCTCCAGCAGGAGGTTTTGTCATTACTACAAAAATGTGCGATCTGAGATTCCGGAGCAGGAAAGACGTCAAGGATGCTACTCTCTGTACTTACTGACTCCCAAAAATGACGGTCGCAAGAGGCCAATCCAAGACCTCCGGGTTTTTAATTTTTACCTCCAACAGGAGAAATTCAAAATGTTAACCCTGGCTCAGGTTCTTCTTGCGCTGCAGAAGAAAGACTGGATGGTGGTGTTGGATTTACAGGATTTATATTTTCACATTCCCATCCTGAAGTCGCATCAGAAGTATCTTCGTTTTTCAGTGGGGATCTCAACACTACCAGTTTGCAGCCCTTCTATTCGGCCTTACTTCCGCTTCTCGACTCTTCACAAAGGTGATTGCATTGGTGGCGGCACATCTCAGAAGGTTGGGGGTTCCTGTTTTCCCCTATCTGGACAATTAACCGCTCAAAGCGAAGTAGCCAGAGATAGTGCTGTATCATTTGCAGGTAACAACACAACTGTTGTTGGTCTTGGGGTTTTCGATAAATGTACCCAAATCTCACCTGGTGCCCTCTCAGCACAACCTGTTCATAGGGGCAGTACTGGACACTACTGTGAGTTGTACCTTCCCGCCTCTACAGAGGATTCAAGACATCCAGGCTATGATTCGACTTTTTCTGAATGGAGCGACTGTTCCAGTTCTGATGGTCTTGCGCCTGCTCGGTCTGTTCCCTTCTTGCATACTGTTTGTCAACCATGCACGCTGGCATATGAGGGCCCTCTAGTGGTGCCCCTGCAGGAGGTTCTTTCAACAAATCTCGAAGAGGTGGTCAGAAGCTCTCGGGACACTGCAGGGGAACTGTTATGGTGGAGTGTTCCGAGCCACCTGTCTCAAGGGAAGCCATTTCAACCTCCCTCTCCGGTGGCCACAGTGATAACGGATACATCCACTCTAGGGTGGGGTGCTCTTCTGGGGGATCTGGAGGTCAAAGGCCTTTTTCTCTCCAGAGGAAAGAATTTCACATCAACCTTTTTTTAATTGCAGGCGATACATTTGGCTCTCAAGGCTTTTCTTCCCTGCCTTCGTGGTCAGTTGGTTCAGGTACTGATGGACAACAATACTGCGATGTGGTACATCAACAAACAGGAAGGAGTAGGGTTGTATCTTTGAAGAGAGGCTCTGCGACTTTGGTCTTGGGCTCAGGACCATCAGTACTTAGTGGTCATGAGAATTCTCCAATAAGAAGACAAATATTATTCATTTAACTTATTTAATGTTCCCTTGAACAATGGCTTGTGAGGAAGATTGGAACACAAATCTTAATTTTTGATGAGCGATATGTCTTCACATTTGGAAGAGTGTGTCCAATTAATCTGAACAGACTCCTCGTTGCCATCCCTTGTTAAGTCAGTTTCCACATTTATTTACTAGAAATATAGTGGTGTCTGAGGAGTTTATCTCCCTAACTTTTACATTAGAGTGGAGTGCCCAATTTGTTGGAAACTTTCCAGGCGACCGGTCTCAAGTTTTTCTCACTTTTGCTTGCTTATATTTGCATGTTCGATCAGTCTTTATTTTTCCTGAGTAGCGACCAAGAAGGTGACTCCCCTCCTTATATTGGACCTTCCTTGTGCCTTCCTGAAATCCACTCTGTCAACACCTAGAGTTCTCTTGGAAACACTGAATCACTGTCAAAACATCCCCTATGGTCATTGGTGGATTCAGCATTAACTGAGCATGCTTGAAAGCTTTAGCATCCCTTTTTTTTCTCCGCTTGAAAAGAAATGTATTCCACTCCAAGAGTTTAAAATCATTGTTTCACACCTGTTAGTCTCATTTTATGAAGAGGAGTAGAATATTTCATCTTGTGTTTACCCTTGTACGTTGTTGATGTCCAACTCCAAAGGCACAATGTGGGGCTCCAGTTGAGACATTAACATTGCTAATGATGCTGTGTTGTGCACTCCCATTGGTGGTGCATACCTCTTTGGTTATGTCAGTTCATTCTCCCCAGGACAATCAGCAACTGAATCCTAGAAAAGTAATGTCACCAGCGGGAAGGTGTTCCATTAAATTCCCTTTGCTTTGTGAAATCTTCAAGAATTTTTGACTAGAACACATGAAATAACAGTTTACACTTTAGCTGACCGGTCAGCTTTGTTACATCTACAGGTAGGGAACTAAACAAGTTCAAGATGGAAGCGGTTCACGCAAGTGCCCATCCTATTGCTTCCTCTAGGCCCGCCTCAAACCCTCATAGGCATCTATTTCTAATTCTGTAATGACCGAACCAGAGCTTTCATTGTAGTTCTGATGTCATCTGCATGGCAAGGTGTTTGCAGTTTGCTATTTGCAATTGACTGATAAGTGACTTTTATCTGTATTTCTCACACCAATGAAAATAAGGACTGGCTACCATCATTCTGCATCCATGTACAGTGGTCTACATGTTTTTCTGCGTCTACAGGCTAGTAGGATTATTCCATGGGAATGTGGGGTGATCCTTCTCACTTTTCTGCTTTCATCAGTCTGTGATGTAGGTGTAGAAGCTGCTATAGATCTTGGTCTTTACCTGAGATAAATTAGAGAGAGGGTAGTTAATTCTATCCTTTTTTTAAGTGGACTAGAAAAGTGCTGAAATTCTAAGTACTTAATTAGTGAGACACTGACTCTATCTGATAGAGTATGCAGACTTCTGCTTCCTAATAGAACCATCACCAAAAGTGTTTGAAGCTTAAGGCCAGGGGCGCACATTTAGAGTAAATCGTCCTGTTTAACTGGGGTTTGCCACTTGGGATTTTATCAAAGGCATGATGATGGAGCAGCTTTCCTCCATTTGTGTGAGTAGACCTATAGTTTAGCCATATGACCAATCTGCTGTTTGAAATTAATTTGAGCAGCATAAATGTAATAGATACAAATTCTTCTCTGTAGTATTCAGTTTGTTTCTGTTCTCTGCTGTTGCTCATGTTCAGTCTATCACATCAGGCGTATTTTGATTACCTTTCTCTGCCTCCTCATTTAGAGACTCCCTCTGTTGGATAGTGAAAAGCCCCAGTCTTTTCCTCCTCTGTGAAGAATTCTCATCCTGCAGGATACACTTGAATGGTTTAAGCAGTTGTCAGTAATTTCATTCATTTTAATTAAACTTTTAGAGCACTTCTGTCTAAACTAATTGCAAGACTGCAATCGTCCAACCAAATGAAGAAAAAAATGGACGCAACATCACCAATGTACAAATGGATAGCAGATAAGAGCTACTTTTCAAGCAGGAGGTCAAAGGAATGCCAGTGGAATTGTGGCAGGCTGGGTTCTAGAATTTGTGGGAAAGTAAGGACAGGGATGGGAAATATGATTGCACAGAGAAACAAAGACTACCCAAATGGTTCAAAGGGGAACCTGGTAATTATGTATATGAAGAAAAACAATGGTTTCGTTGTAAATACGGTATTAGAATTCAGTTTCGCATCCCCATTGTGCAATTTAATGTTTACCAAACAGTTGAAATCGCTAGTGAGCCTAATCTATCCAATACACCGCATACACAAGCAACAGGTAAAGGTCAAGGAAGCCAATATATTCTGAAGATGGAGACCTCCATTGTGAGAGGCCACCACTGCAGATGAAGAATACTCTGCTGATGTAGCAGACAGTCGATGACCAGAATGCATTTTCAAAGGCCATTCAGTCAATTATAAGGCTTCAGTAACTACTGGCACCCTGTTGGCAATCACTAGTCGCCTACTAAGTCTACAACCACTCAGACTGCAGCAGCCTTGTTGAGAACTGTGGCCACTACACTCATATTGACCCTTCAGCAAACTACAATTTCTGCAACAGTGCCACAGTTATCTGTCAATGTCTCCTATAGGAATAATGCCCAAGCCACCTATTCACCTACTGGATAGTTCTTCATTTTGACATAGTGAATATGAAGTGACAAAGCAGGAGAAAAAGGTGTCCAAATCTTTTTTTAATGAGGACGATGGCAGATCTGAAGCTGCTGCACCAGCAGACAGTGTGCATGATTTGGAGGTAGTTCAGGTAGTGGGGGATTCTGAAGAGAAGGTGTTTGCTTCCCTAAAACCCCTGCATTATGACCGATGCAATCCTCCACTTGTGCTTATAGTACAAGTACCGACAAACTTCTTGGATTCCATGAAGCAGCTTATGCTGGATTTTTACAGCAGAATAGCCCCTCCTCAATTTGTTGTCCCTGCGTATGCAACTCTGGCGGATCTGCCTTCTCCACCCCCTCAAGCAGTTGTAGCGCCTGAATAATATCTTTTGACACCTCTTCCATTACTTGTACTATCGGAACAGATACTTAGCACCCAGCTGTTAAACTCTTACCTGTTGCAAGGCAAGATATAACCTTGTGTACCGATGACGACTACTCCAGGAAACCAGGAGAAGAGAAACAAGATGATCAGCCATACCTTGAAAGGGTTAGTTGTGTACCTGCTGAAGAGCCTATCAGATGATAGTTATCATTTTTGTTTGACTTTACATACAAGTCAAGATGTTAAATAAGGATTATTTCCATATCTGAAAGAAACAGGTTAGTGTTAGATTGCTTACCTTAGAATATTCCCAGGCGTCAGACTGGATCCGGAAAGTTTTTTTCGTCAGCAGTTCCCTTGAGCGTCGGTAGGCGTCGGCGGCGGCTCCGCGTCCGGCGTCGTGATCGCCGGGATGAGGTCATCGGAGTACTTTGACGCCGCCCTCGCGCGCTGACGTCAGTTCTGTTTTCCCCGCCAGCAAGCGCAGATCCGGGAAGAGCTAGTGCCCTAGTCACTTTTTGACTAACTCTTTGGCCTATTTTGGCTTTTCTTTTTGAGTCTACATCGACTCCTGGTGCCGGGAGGGATGCCTTGGTTCAAGCTGACCGACCCCCACCGCCGGTGTCTCTACTGCCTCGGGGCCGACCATGAAGGCTAGGCGGGAGCGGTCCCATAAGCTCCTCGAGATCCGGCAGTCTGCTCCGTGCCGCTTGAGGTCCCAGTCGAGGAGGAAGTGGAGGACCGGTCGTGGAGCCGCAGCCATCAACGCTCGTCGAGCCATCACCACTCGTTGGGCTCGAAGTCCTCCGGTAAATCGAGGAGGAAGAAGTCGAAGAGGCGACATTGCTCTTCTGACTCCCCTCGCCGGTCGCATGACGCGGCTGAGGGTTCGGGTGACACCACTCGCGCGGCTCCGCCAGAGCCGCGGGCGTCTCATCCAGTCCCTGGACTGCATAAGACGCCGGAGGAGATATGGGACTTCCTCGTGGCCATGAGGACTCACTTCCCTCCGTAGAGGCCTGCCGGCGCACCTTCGGGCCCCGCCGACCCAACTTCGGACCCTAGCGGGCCGGCGGCTTTGGCCCCGGCGCCGTCGTTTACTTTGGTTCCGACGCCGCTGGGTCCCGGGGGATCCAGGCCTGCATCCTCGTCGACGCTGGTCGACCTTACGACTCCTCCGCCGGCGCCGACCCCATTGGTTCACTCCTGATGCAGTCTTCAGACGACGACGCCCCCGGTTTCAGCCCGGGTCCGGCGTCGGAATGGCGTCGCTCGGGCCGTCTCTGGTGTCGGTTGGTGACCCATTCACCTGTGATCTGGCTCCGTAATTTTTGCCTGCTTATCAGGACACGGATGAAGGGGAGGACTGGGAGGGGTCCGAGGATCCTCTGGCACAACAGTGCCAGTTAAGTCATGACTGGGCAGATGAGCTGGGGGAGGCCAGTGGTCTGGATACCTCTCCTGACACTGGATTCATCTCTCCTCCCTCTGTGGCTACAGAGGAGGGTGCTACCTATGGTGTGGTGTTGCGCAGGGCAGCCAAGGCCTTGACTCTTGAGCTCCCTGCTGCGGGCGTGAGGACTTATCTCCTCACCGAGGTGCTTCAACTGCCAGTAAGCTCTTCGGGGCCACTGGTGCCATTCAATGAAGCCCTCGCGGAAGTTCTGATGGGCACTTGGTCCAAGCCCTCCACAGTGACCCCTGTGGATCGGAACGTGGCCCGACGCCACTGCCCAGCTCCGGGCGACCCCTGCGGATCGGAACGTGGCCCGACGCCACCGCCCAGCTCCGGGCGACCCCTGCTTTCTGTCCGTTCACCCCACCCCTGAGAGCCTGGTGATCCAGGCCTCAACACAGGTGGAGAAGTGTGGCTCAATGGTTAGAGCGGCAGACCCTGATGCAGAGGTCTAGCCCGGGACCAGGGTTCAATTCCCCACCTCGGCGGGTCTTGGGCTCAAAAATTCCACGGACCTGACAATTCTCGCCTCTGTGCCTATTTCAATCATGGAGTCCCACTCTGCAACTCTGGGCAATAGCTTGCTTAATCTCCACAACGGCCCCCACAACGCTAAGGATGCCGGGCCTCCACCTTGGGGGTGCCCAGGAGTGGACGCCTCACAGGGAAAGCCAGGATGGGTTCCACAGCGGTATTCGTACAAGCGCCTTGAGACCCTTGCGGGTGAGTAGTGCGCTATACAAGTATCAATTTACATTTACATTTACAACATCCCAGTCCATGTTCCCGAATGATCCTCCAGATCGGGAATCCAAAAGGTTTGATCAGTTCGGGAAGAAACTGTTCTCCTCAGTTTGGGGTTGCGGTCTATCAACACTGCTTGCCTTTTGGGCCGTTATACCCACTCTTTGTGGGACACGGTGGCAGACATGCTGCCCCAGGGTCCGGAGGAGGTCTAGACATGGCTCGCCCAAGAACTTGCTGTGGGGTGGGATGCGGCACGTTATTCCATTGGATGGCGACTTGATACCATGGACTCGCTGGGCAGAGTGATTTCCACGCCGGTGGCGATCCGTCTGGCTGAGGTCTGCCAAGATGTCCAGTCCACGCTCATGGACATGCCCCCTCGATGGCCGTTGCCTCTTTGGCGACAAAGCACACAGTGCGCTTGAGCGTTTCAAGGACTCCAGGGCTATGGCCAAGTTCTTGGGCCTGTCAGGCCAGCGCCAGCACCTAAGGAAGGGGTGCCCCCGCACGTTCATCCAGCCACAGGCCGCAGAACCAGCCCCAACACAGTCGCGGACGTGGTAACCGCCGTGGCGGTGCAGGGGGACAGCGGCAAGGTCTGTCTACATCCACTCGCGCAGCATCTGCCTCAAAGCCTTCCTAATCCCAGCTTTCAGGCCCATTCGACGCCAGTGGGGGGGGGCAGGGTCTGCCATCACCTCGGACAGGTGGGTGCTGCAATTCGTGCGAAGGGGCTAATCCCTCCCCTTCGAGGAGACCCCTCCAGCCATGCCACCACATGTCGGGGGATCACGTGCAACTTCTGCAAGAGGAAGTTATGGCCCTCTTGTCCAAGAGACCATCAAGCGCGTTCCTGGGCTAGAAGTAGGACGTGGTTGCTACTCCCACTACTTTCTGGTACCCAGGAAAGGAAAAGGAGGCCTACGCCCTATCTTAGACCTCCGGAGCATCAACGGCTTCCTCCGGAAGGAGAAGTTCAAGATGCTGACTTTAGCTCAGATCCTGGCTGCCCTAGGCCCTGGAGACTGGATGGTAGCTTTGGACTTACAGGACACATATTTCCACATCCCCGTCCTGCTGGCGCTACCTGCGGTTCACTTTAGGCCACGAGCGCTTTCAGTTTACCGTGCTCCCCTTCGGCCTCACCAGTGCCCCTCTGGTGTTCACGAAAGTGATGGCGGTGGTCGCAGCTCATCTGCGCAGATCAGGGGTTTGTCTTCCCCTATCTCAACGACTGGTTGTTGAAGGTGGGCTCGTCCCAGACAGTCCTCTCCCACCTCCAGACTACGGCCGATTACCTGCACTCGCTGGGGTTCTCCATCAAAGTGCCGAAGTCACATCTGAGTCCCTCCCAGAAGTTTCTCTTCAACGGAGCGATTCTGGACTTAGCGCAGTTGCGGGTTTTTCCTCCCGAGCAGCGGGTTCGGGATACTCCGGCTCTGATTCCGATCTTTCAGCCTTTATCCCGAGTCTCGGTCAAGTTGACGCTGCGGCTCCTGGGGCTGATGGCTTTCTGCATCCTGCTGGTGCATCACCCCAGGTGGCGGATGTGTGCTCTGCAGTGGGACCTGAAGTTTCAGTGGGCACAGCATCCGGGCAACCTGGCTCACCAGTGCCCTGAGAGACCGTTGCAGTGGTGGCTCACGGACCGCGATTGGGTCCGCGGCAGATCCCTCTCCCTACCCCAACCGGAGCACGTAGTAGTGACTGCATCCCTCCTGGGATGGGGGGACCACATGGGAGAGGCGGAGATCAGAGGCCTCTGGTCTCCGGTGGAGTCCCTGCTCCATATCAACCTTCCGGAGCTGCGGGTGATCCGGCTTGCACTGAAGGCATTACTTCCCTCTGTCCGGGGAAGTGTAGTGCAGGTGTTCATGGACAACACCACTGTCATGTGGTACTGCAACAAACAGGGCGGGTGGGGTCGTGGACCTTTTGTCAGGAGGCTCTGCGCCTCTGGTCACCCTGGTGGTTCAACACCTGGCCGGTTCCCTGAACGCCAGTGCGGATGAACTCCACTGCCGGTGCATGATGGATCACGAATGGTGTCTGAATTCGGACGTGGCACAAGGTCTCTTTCAGCAGTGGAGAGAGCCTTGGTTGGATCTATTCGCCACGGAAGAGAACACGCAATGTCATCAGTTCTGCGCGTTGGATTTTGCAAGGCGATACTCGCTCAAAGAGACTTTTCGTCGCGTGTGGAGCTGCGGTATGCTGTACGCCTTTCCACCTATACCACTTCTGCCCAGAGTGCTGAAGATGATCAGGCGAGACCGGGCCCAAGTCATCCTTGTGGCTCCGGACTGGGCACGAAGATACTGGTATCCCGAGCTACTCAGCATGTCAGTCGATCCCCCGATTCGTTTGCCTCTTAAGGAGGACCTTCTGTCGCAGCAGCAGGGGACGGTCCTCCACCCGAACCTGTCCAGTCTCCACCTACATGCGTGGAGATTGAGCGGCGACAGTTGAGGCCATTTGACTTGCCTCCTGAAGTCTGTGATGTGATTCTGGCAGCCAGGCGTCCCTCCACAAAAACGGTATACGCCTGCAGGTGGAAAAATGTGTGGCATGGTGCACAGCAAAGGCTGTGGATCCACTTTTGGCCCCCCTTTCAGAGGTTCTCCTCTTCCTTCTTTCTCTTACCTAACAGGGCTCTGCTCTGGGCACTATCAAAGCTATCTCTCAGCCATTTCCGCCTTCCTAAGGCTTCCTGATCAGCCTTCTCTTTTCAAGTCCCCTGTTAAACAGATTCTTGAAAGGCATCACTCACATGTTTCCTCCTGTTCCCTTTGTGATGCCTCAGTGGGACTTGAATCTGGTTTTAACCTATCTGATGTGTGCTCCCTTTGAACCACTTCATAACTGTCCTCTTCGTCTTCTGACCCTAAAAACTGCATTCCTGGTTGCCATCACCTCTGCCAGGAGAGTGAGTGAGCTCCAGGCTCTGTCTTCTAAGCCTTCTTTCCTCTCTGTCCATCCGGACAAAGTTGTTCTGAGGACTCGTCCTTCTTTCCTTTCCAACGTGGTTACGGCCTTTCATATCGGGCAGTCCATCACGTTGCCCACCTTCTTTCCGTCTCCGCATCCCTCGAAAGAGGAAGAGAGGCTCCACCGTCTGGACCCAAAACGTGCGCTCTCATTTCATCTAGACCTCACACGCCAGTTCCGAGTGGACGACCAGCTCTTTGTTGGTTACGTGGGCGCTAAGAAGGGACGGACGGTGCACAAGTGAACCATCTCTCGGTGGGTCGTTTTGTGCATCAAGGTCTGTTATTCCTTGACGAAAAAGGAGCCTCCTGTGCGGCTGTGCGCCCATTCCACTCGGGCCACAGCGGCTACTACTGCCCTGGGTCGGGGAGTCCCCTTGCAGGACATCTGTCAGGCAGCTACTTGGGCATCGCTGCACACGTTTGCTAAGCACTACTGCCTGGACAGCCAAGTCCGGAGAGATGGCTTTTTCGGCTGTTCCGTTCTCCAGGACTTTCTGGTGTGATCTTGGTTCGCAGACCCACCACCGGGGTTTGGTATTGCTGGGGTATCTATTCTGAGGAAAGGAATCTAACACTAACCTATTTCTTTCAGATGCACAAGTTAATTACCTTCGGTAACGATATGTCTGTAAGAAACATTAGTTAGTGTTAGATTCCTTACCGCCCATCCTCTATGTTCTGCGTACCGATATCTAGGGTTAAGGTATCTCTCTTTGAGGGACCTAGTTTCATGGCACCAGTGTCTGTTTCTTGCATGGATCTGCGTTCCTGGCGCGGAAAGCTGTGAAGTGACGTTGGCGACGTCATCCCAGCGATCACGATGCTGACGACGGACTCGGAGCCGCAGACCACGCCTACCGACACGCAAGGGTACTGCTGACAAAACTTTCCGGATCCAGTCTGACGCCTGGGGATATTCTAAGGTAAGGAAAGGAATCTTAACACTAACTACTGTTTCTTACAGATATATCGTTACCGGAGGTAAGTAACTTGTGCTTTAGGTAATGTTTGGGTGGGTTGGCAGGATTCTCCTGAGATTTGGCTACAGGCGCAGGTTTTATATTTTGGATATAAAAAATATTAAGGCCAGAATTAGTGCAGGAATGTTTGCTGAATCAAGTAAAGATAGGTTCAGTGATATCTGAGGCGGCACAAAGGCAATCTCAAAATCGAACTACCCCATGCGTGGTGCATGCAGACCCTGAAGGGAAATGCCTCTACACAATAGGGAAGAAGATTGATTTTTTTCCAGAGCATAATTGTAATAGCAGCCACTTGTCAATATTGTCACAATACAACTTTTAGTTGTGACACCCCATCACCCCCTTTATGTATGGGCTACCAGAAGAGTTGTGAAGAGGTGAAGGCCATTGTTGGAGAAAGCAACTACGCTTCATCAGCACTTAAGATGCATCAATTACTGCTTCTAATTCTGGATGTTGCTAGATGACAGTGGGTGCTGTATCAAGGAGGAGTGATTGGCTCAGAAGCACATCTTTTCCACCTGAAGTACAGTCCAGGGTGCGACTGTTCAGTGGACAACACCGGTTCAAGAAGACCTGTGGATGACTAGCTGCAAGCAATAAACCTGACACATACAGAGAGCCACCTCAATTTCAGGAAAAAGCTCAAAACCTGGCTCTTCACTCACGAGGTTTTGTACCCTCCTTCCTCTTCTCTCATGGGTGGATTATACTTGTTCTGTGGGTAGCTCTGGGATGCCCCGTTTCTGGGGCAGCTAAGTGCGCTACAAATGTTATTAAAATAACCTACCTCAGGTTACTTGATACTGTTCAACAAAAACAACCTTTCTTTCTATAGATGCCAACCTCCTGATCAGAGAAGTGCTCATCAGCTTCCAGTTCTTGTTCCTACAGGCTGGGGCACTACCAGCAAACATTCCAACCCATAGTGAGGAAAACTCCAAAGAGGACGAAAACATCAGCACAAGGACTTGACATTTAGCAGAGACCAAGTCTAAACCTGCCTCAAATGAACTGCCAGATAGCCCTCTAACCCATCTTGCATTCCATAAGGGGTCGAAATACAGGCTTCTCTCCAAACCTGGCAACAAATTGCATCCAACCACTGGGTACTGAACATTAGAAGATATAGGCTACCAATAGAATTCCTTTTGACACTGCCACCAAAGAAAGAACATTTGCATTTAGAGGCTTTGCAGTTAGAAATTATCAACCTACTTAGCAAGGCAGCACTAAAACTAGTACTCCAAGCCCAAAGACATCCGGTTTACTGCTCCAGATTTTTCATAATTCGTAAGAAAATGGAAAGTGGCATCCTCTCTTTGATTTGAAGGTAGTAAACAAATTTATAAACGGACAAAATTTCAGCATAATCGCTCTCCAGGACATCCTGCAATTAATTGGCCATATAGATTACCTTGCTTTACTACAGGATGTTTTCCATCTGCCCATGCATCTACTGCACCATAGGTGCTAACAGTGTATGTGGGATGGCCACCTCTACCAATTTAAAGCACTGCAAAATTGGCCTGAAGTCCGCACCAAGTGCCTAGCTCCAGTGAGTGCAGATCTTTGGCTGCATATAATGAAGTTTTTCCCACAGATTCCTCATCTTTTGAATATTCTCCAGACTGGACCAGAAACTTTTTTAAGCTGCAACCCTCATGTAGGTGGCATTGTGCGGTTCTGCGCTGACATTGTTCTACTCTTGAACAGGTTTGTGGAACTACATATAGGCACCACTCATGCTGACATCAGTTTCATTCTTTACACGCCACTAGACTTGGACCTGGGGTTCGCCTTTGTCTCTTCACGAGACTCTTGTCTCAAAATTGTTTCAAAACTAAGGTGTACAAGGGAAAATGCCACCTTCCAAGACCTGGGTCTAAAACCTTGTAGAGAATGTGGCAGGCAAATATCTGTGACAGACTCCCATGAGGTTTGCCTGTGATGCCTGGGGTCAGAACATGACTACAAGGACTGTAGTGACTGCACCTTGCTGAATTCAAAGGCCGGTGCAGTGAGGCGGAGCTCTGTCACCATGTATCCAGAAGACTACATGCTATGATTGTCTGAAGTCTAACAGAAAGTCCTGTTCACTGGTCCCAAAGTGCTTCTTGTTGCCCATCATAGTCATGGTCATTGGGTAAGTCGAAGACCAAGCATAAAAAGTCCAAGTTATTCAGTCTCTTCATGCCACTCTCATACTCCACAAAAGGCACAAGGGTCTCAACCTGACTTGCTGTCTTTTTCTCGAAGCCATTCCCCTTTAAAGCCGATTGTGACTCTTGTCTTGAAACTACCTGAATTTCTGGGTCTGTCAGCGGCGCCACAGCAAATCACTAAAATTTGGTGTAGCTATGCTGTGGCTATCTTAAAGAGACACGTTAGGGATAGATTCCTTACCATATCCCCAGGCGTCAGACTGGATCCGGAAAGTTTTGCGTAGCAATACCCCTGCGCGTCGGTAGGCGTCGTCCGCGGCACTTTGGGCTCTGCACCAGCTTCCCTGCTGGATTCGATCCTGGTGCCACAACAGACTCCAGACCCACCTAGTGCGTAAATGCCGAATTACAAAGTGCAATCTATTGTGCTTTCGAAGAGCTGCACCCTGATTTTCTTCTTGCGCCACAGCCTTCGGGCAATCCATCCGATTCTGATAGTTTGCCTTAAGTAAGGGCCCAAATCCACATTAGTTTATTTGAAAATTATTCAGACAATGTCTTTCATGAGGCTGGGCTAGTTTCGCCTCTGGGCCCTGCCATTGAAGAAAGTGTCTCCTTTGCTATGGTCATCTGAAAGGCGGCCAAGGTTGTCAAGCTTTAGTTATTCACTCTAGTGGTGAAGCCTGTCATTGAGATGCTTCAGTCTGGGCAAAATAAAATACTGAGCCCCTGCTTCGGCTCAATGGAGCCATTGCAGATAACCCTTCTCTGGACTTTGGCAAATCCCAGTTCTAGACCTCAGGTGAACAGACCAGAGGTGTGGTGTCATTATCCAGTCTTAGATAACCCAGACTTCTTGTTTCGGTACTCTACATGGAAAGCCCAGCTGTGCATGCCTCAACGAGTAAGGTCAACCCCAACATTATACCCACACCCTTTGGGATTCCAGTATGGCTCTCAGGAAGCACTCCTGGGTGAGGTTCACACGCTTCTTCAGTGACATCCAGACCACATTAATGGACATACCTTTAATGGCTCTTTCCTTTTTGATGAGAAAGCAGACTGCCCCTAAGCGCTTTAAAGACCGTAGAGCCACGGCTATTGCCTTGGTCCTGCCTGCCCTGCCACACCAACAGTTACACCCCCTCTGGTGATATGGCACGGGTTTTCAAGATCTCCATAAGTTCAGACTGCCCAACAAACCCTTCAGACTTTTCGTGGCAGAGCATGTGGTACCCACAAGCCCTGTGGACAAGGGCAGCATGCAGTACAGTGTTCCATCCTTCCCGTTGCTGCAGCCTCAAAACCTCTTTAGTGTCTTTCGAACACACAGCTCATAGTATGAGCGAACATTCTGTAGTAGGGAATCTCTGTGTATAGTCCTAACCTGTGAATAGTCCCGCCCATGTGTGTGGACCCCAGAGCAATCAAGATAGTCTCTTAAGTTCTCCTCTTCTGCAGTCCTGCATAGACACTAAAGAGAAAATCAAAGAGAAATAATGCAGCCTGCAGTTAAGAAGGCTACACTGGCCAGCACTTCATCTTGAAGTGAAAAGGATAGCCAAATAATATTACAATTTACACATTTTGCTAAGTTTCACACACAGAGAAACTCCCCTTCACAAAAATCCTTTGTCATGATAGAGAGGAAGGGTTGGACAGACAAGCCCCATAGGCTGCCATTATGTGTCTGGAAAAGGGATACCGTGTCTTTAAGGAACCCTCCAGAGACCCTCTGTATCCCATGATGCACAGCCAAAGGCAAGTTACTTTCAGGTTTTTTTTCCGGCTCCTGCTAGCAGGACCCTGGAGCATTGAGCTCTACCTTTATTGGCATTTCTTCAATTTTTTGAGCTTTTTTGAAAGTTTTAATGTTTAATTCGACGTCTGGGGCCTTTCTCTTCCATTTGATGGTGTTTTTTTTGAGCAGCTAAACCACCCATTTCTTGTCAAAATGCCAGCTTTATTTGACAAGTGCCCCGAGTGTGGCAGGAAGGCCAAATCAGGCTTGTACAGGGTTTGCATACTATGTTTTCCATCCTCGCATGTACCGGACTCCTGTTCCATCTGCAAATCTTTCTCCAGGAGGACCCTGCGGGACGGAGAAGATCCGGCTTCAAGCACTGGAGCAGAGGAGACATCAGGATGCAGGTGGGACCTCTGGGCGTGGAGTGACTCCTATCAACCTCCTCTAGCCATGCTTCGGCCTCTGGGGGGGGCTCCCCAGTCGCAAGAAGGCCCAGAAACTGTCCCGGTCGATGTCGATGGTTACGACGTCTGCGTCAAAAGGTATGACGACGATATGCTGCCATCGACCCAGGGTTCTGGGTCTAAGCGTCGTCGACGTTCGGTTATCGAGGGGAAGGAAATAGAGACCTCGGACGAGGTCAACGTCTAGGACATCGCAGACGACGTCGACACATCGTCCTCGGTCTGAGTCCCGAAGATACCGCCGTTGAGGCGACACCGCCGTTCGCCGCCAACCTCAACACACAGATCTCCATCGAGAAGGCGATCATCGCCGTCCAGGAGCAAGTCTTCGTCGAAAGTAGACGTCGAGGAAGTCGACATCTAGAAGGAGCTCGTCGTCGAGCAGTCTGTCACCATCGGTGGTCAGCATTTCCACTTCTGACAGTCCTAGATCACGGCGGCACCGGTGTTCGAAATCAGGAGCGCCCTCCTCAAGGCCGGCCCGCAAGCAGAGGAGTGTGATTCGTACCTTGGACTCAGACTACTCCAGGACCTATTCACCATCCAGGTCTCTTGAGACAGCACAACCTGTGGTCCCTCATCTGTCGCCTCCATGGCCTCGGACGCTGACTCCTCCTCCACCTCTTCATCTTCCTCCACCGCCGCCTTCTCTGCCTTTGGCGCCAGCGCCACCACCATCACCACCTCAACCTCAGCCTGTGCCGGGCATTCCAGCTGTACCAAGAAGGCCGAGATCTCGCTCTCGTACGAGACATCGCTCTCGCAGTCGGCACAGATCTTCGACCAGATCTCGACATTGTCACCGCCACAACAGGTCGCGATCCAGGTACACCAGGGACACAGATTCCTCTAGTTGTGGCAGATATTCGCCGACCCCGTCAGACTCTACCAACGCGGGTTTCACCAGTTGATGACATCGTCACGTTTCAGGACGCCCCATCCACCTCCGTAATCTTTGAGACGCTGCAACGGAAACAACTGTCTCGACCTCTCCTTCCTTTAGTGCCCGGTTTGCAGGAACCGGCTATGGAACGATTTGTGACGCCTGCTCCTGTGGAGTCGGCTCCATCGCGACTTCAGAAGAAGTATGGGCCCCCCGAACTCTGATCCTGCGTTCCTTCGAACGGATCCTCTGCCGGATTCGGTGATAGGGATGGCAGCTAAGAAACACCTCTCTACGGCGCCATTGTCCACTGTTCCACCCGACAAAGCCGCTGACTAGATTTGGCGGGAAGGAAGATCTGTAGCACGGCAGCCACTTCCATGAAGTCAGCAAGCTCGACTGCTCTCTTGGGCCAATATGACTGCTCCTTATGGGAGTGAGGGTTTCCCCCACTCGCTCCCGACGCATTTTGAACATACAAAACAGGGGGAGGCTTTGGAGCTTCTCCTGGCTTCAATGAATTTCTATGAATCTGGATGCTGCGAGATTGGGCCTAGGTCAAACACATATGTAGGAAATCATACAGGCACAGTTATTGATTTTATTTTTTTATCCTCTTATGTTTTGTCGCAGGTCATAAACTACAGGGTAGAACATTCTGTCTTTAGCGACCACAATCCCGTAATCCTGGAGGTCATCCGAGGGGTATTACTGGGACGTATTGAGACCCAGGCTCTTTGCGCCACCGAGCTGGTCCCTAAAGACCAGAATCGGAGGCTAAAATGGGACAAGGTAATCCCAATGACCTTCCTACAAGACACCCTGGCTAAGGTCGAGGTAGAGGTGGGCATTTGCCTGGATAATATTGATCCGAATGCAATAATAGTTGAGGCTTTTAATGTTATATGCCATCAAGTTAATTCCGAGTTAACGGTCAAAGCAAAACCAGGTAGGCATTTGGGGCCAAAATGGTTTGACTCCAATTGCTCAAAAGCCCACTCAGTTCTCCTTAAAGCGCTAAAGGAAAAACCTAGGGACAGAGTGCTTATTGCTCAGAAAAGGGGGTGGTGATGAACAGAGTGTCTGAATTAAGCAGACCACTCTTACCCAGTCCAAAGATCAGGGCTTGATCCATCACCGTTTTTTTGCTCACTGCACCATCCGAGCTCAGAACTTGGCTATATGCAAATTAGTGTGACCCTGGCCCAGTGCATCATGGGAACAGGGCAGACCAAACTACCAAGCCAATTCTTATACTGGGAAGGAAACAAGCTACCGGGGACCGGTTTCTGGCATTTCAGCCGTCTTCGGCCCGGCTTGCTTGAATCCTGATGGTGCAATGAGCTAGGGACTCACATCTGAGTATACCCTTCCACGCTTATGGTGGACAAAAATGATTCAGAAAAGGGGGTGGTGATGAACAGAGTGTCTGAATTAAGCAGACCACTCTTACCCAGTCCAAAGATCAGGGCTTGATCCATCACCGTTTTTTAGCTCACTGCACCATCCCAGCTCAGAACTTGACTATATGCAAATTAGTCTGACCCTGGCCCAGTGCATCATGGGAACAGGGCAGACCAAACTACCAAGCCAATTCTTATACTGGGAAGGAAACAAGCTACCGGGGACCGGTTTCTGGCATTTCAGCCGTCTTCGGCCTGGCTTGCTTGAATCCTGATGGTGCAATGAGCTAGGGACTCACATCTGAGTATATCCTTCCACGCTTATGGTGGACAAAAATGATTCAGAAAAGGGGGTGGTGATGAACAGAGTGTCTGAATTAAGCAGACCACTCTTACCCAGTCCAAAGATCAGGGCTTGATCCATCGCCGTTTTTTTAGCTCACTGCACCATCCCAGCTCAGAACTTGGCTATATGCAAATTAGTCTGACCCTGGCCCAGTGCATCATTATAGGTGTGGCAGGGTATACTCAGACATGAGTCCCTTTCTCACTGCACCATCAGGATTCAAGCAAGCCGGGCTGAAGAAGGCTGAAATGCCAGAAACCGGTCCCCTGTAGCTTGTCTCCTTTCTGGTGAAGAATTGGCTTGGTAGTTTAGTCTGCCCTGCTCCCATGATGCACTGGGCCAGGGACAGACTGATTTGCATATAGCCAGGTTCTGAGCTGGGATGGTACAGTGAGATAAATAACGGTGATGGATCAAGCCCTGATCTTTGCACTGGGTAAGAGTGGTCTGCTTAATTCAGACACTTTGTTCATCACCACCCCCTTTCTGAATCGAGTGCTTATTGCATCTCTTAGAAAACAATATAAACAGGCCATCCAGGCTCGTAAATCAAAGATCAAAGATGAGGCCTGGAATGATTTGCTATCAGTAGAGGCTCAGCGGGATAGTGCCAAATTTTGGTCTTACATAAACCATCCCTACTTCCTGGGCGTAGAGAACCATGGAGTAGAATGTATTATTCCGGATGAACAGTGGGTGGCTCATTTTGGAAACCTCTACAGTCACCCAGCCCACACTACCATACACGAGATGACGCCTCCCCGAAATGTAGCGATGGTTCCGGCTTTCAGGGTTGAGGAAGTGGAGAAAGCCATAAGACACACTAAAGAATAAAGCCCCGGGCCCAGATGGGGTACCCGCTGATTTCTTGAAGTGCGCACCGAATTTTTGGGCTAAAATTCTCTAACGTTTTTAATGCCACAAGAGACAATAACTTCCCCGAGTCTTGGGCAAAGTCTGTAATTATCCCAATTTTTAAAAAAGGTCTGAGGGGAGATCCAGCCTGTTACAGGCCGATCTCGCTAATAGATTCCAGTGTAAAAATCCTGGGCAGAGTGTTATTGGGGAGATTGACAACATGGCTTGATGGGAAAGGGATTATGTCAAATGCACAATATGGTTTCAGGGCTAACAGGAGCTAACTGGACCAGTGTCTTAACCTCGAACTCCTTATAAATAAGTATTTGATTGCCATGGGGGGGGGGCGGGGGGGTCACTGTACATGGCCTTTATGGACCTCTCCTCAGCCTTCGACCTTGTTAACAGGGCGAGGCTGTGGGGGGTCCTTTTGGACATGGGCTTTGATCCCCCACTGGTTAGTTATATGGCTGCCCTCCACCGCGACCTTTCGGCCTCGGTTAGAGTCACCAAGGAGGGGAGGTGCACCTGCCACTTTAAATCAGAGAGGTGGGTTAGGCAAGGTTGTAACCTTGCCCCCCTCCTCTTCACACTTTATATTAACGCCCTTGAGCCAGCTTTGGCTGATTCATCTTTGGACATCCCGCGTGCAGAAGAGACAGAGATCCCGGTCCTCCTGTACGCGGACGATGCCGTCCTTTTGGCACGTTCCGGGGTGGCCCTTAACCGATTATTGGCTTCCTTTGGTAAATTTATGGCCTCTCTAGACCTGAAAATTAACACTCAGAAATCCCAGATTATGATCGCAGGAGCGGCAGGCAGGAAAAAGAAAACAAACATTTTTC
This sequence comes from Lissotriton vulgaris, assembly GCF_964263255.1. Taxonomy (NCBI): domain Eukaryota; kingdom Metazoa; phylum Chordata; class Amphibia; order Caudata; family Salamandridae; genus Lissotriton; species Lissotriton vulgaris. The sequence continues at coordinate 1,112,658,077 of NC_141694.1, forward strand.
TGTACTGGGCAGGAGATAAAGAGTTCCATTCTTCCCATACTTAGGGGTCATCTTCGATGACAGAGGAACCTGGGGTCCCCAGAAAACTTCAAAGTAATGCTGTAGCAAGAGCGGCTGCAGCATTACTTGGATTTACAAAAAGGCTGGGAGCACGCCCCATGGAGGCTATTTTAAAAGTATATAAAGCCAAATGTTTGGCTATAGCCTACTATGGCTCTGCCATCTGGGGACACACGAACCATGGCAAGATTCAAAAGGTGGAAAATACATTTTTAAGATCTCTGCTCTCTGTTCCCCAATCCACCCCTACATACTCACTACACACAGAACTGGGCTTGGGCTATGTAACAGACGCATTAAAGTTAGCCCCAGTCATTTGTTGGCTAAAAACCTGGCTCAATAAGGAGATATCATTAAATCATATAATCCTTAAAGACTGTTTAGCCCTGGATAGAGCCTTAAATATCCCGTGGGTGAGATATGTTAAGTTACAGCTTACACAAGCTGGACGTCCTGAGCTTTTTCTCTCCCCAGATCGTATTACAAAAGAGGATGTTAACACAGTAAAAAGTACCCTGGCTAATATGTATATATCAGAAAGGGAAGAAATTGAATTAAAGAAGCCACTTTCCAGAAAGAACTACATGCTAAAGACTGTCCCGGGCATCGAACCTTACTTTATCTTAGTAACCAGACCATTTCATAGATTCCTTTTAATCCGATTTCGTTTTAATCTTATCCATCTAATGCTTAGTCATTATCTTAATTGGGATATACCAGAAAATGCAAAAACCTGTGACTGTGATCATTTTTCTACCCAGGACACATTACATTTTATCATGTTCTGCGATCACTACACTAAGATCAGAAAAAAATATTTGCTACCAATTTTGCGTGAGGCAGGCTTTATACAGGTTAGGCCAGCACTCATGTTCTTGCAACTTTAACCTAGTGCAAGAGTAACATTCACGTAGCAAATTTTTTAGTCGCAGGAGTTCGCGTTAATAAGAATCGCCTAAACTTATAGTTTACACCAATTAACATCTTACCATTTTTAGCATATATGATGTTTTTATAATTTTTAATAATTTTTAATATCGTTTAGATACTTTTTATATGTATTAATTCCATGAAATGTGACTGTATGAATTTTTTATGTGGAAACTTTTTTATAAATTTGTAACTAATAGATGATGTACTGTGCGTGTAATGATGAAATGTATTGTGTTCACCTTTTTTGAATTTTATTAATCGAATAAAGAAATTTGACTGACTGCTTCTTATGGGAGCCTCTCCAGCAGTTTGTTGAACTCCTCCCTAGGGACAAGCGAGAGGACTTTCAGGAGGTTTTGAATGAGGGCATGATGGTATCAAATCAGATCATCAGTGCGGCTGCGGATACCGCTCTCCTGGCAGCCCATGGATACTGTCACGGGGTGACTCTGAGGTGCCACTCCTGGTTGCGGCTTACCTCCCTGAAACCAGAGGCACAGCAATGGATTGCTAACCTGCCCTTTTTGGGTTCCATGCTCTTCGGTGCCCATGCAGATGAGGTAATTGCTCGCATGAAGGCGGAAGTCGAAACGCTCAAGGCTGTAGGCTTGGAGAAGCCTAAAGAGCAGAGCAAGACTTTTCGTCCATACCAACCACGCTATTCTTAGCGTTTCCAGCGTGGACAGGGTAGTCAAGCTGGACAGCAGCAACAGCAGTTTCAGCTACAGCCCTTCCAGAGCCGACAAAGGGGCAGAGGCAATCAACAGTCCACATCGGGGACCAAAGGCCCAGCTGGGTCTAAGCCCTGAAGGATTACTTCCCCCTCTTCTGTTACCCACTCCGGTGGGGGAAGCATTCAGAACTACTTGGCAGAGTGGAGATTAATAACTCTGGACAAATGGGTACTGAGTATTGTTTGCAATGGATACAGTTTACCTTTTGTCAGCCCTCCTCCAGCTATTCCACCAGTTTGCTCACAATACCTGCTACGCAAACTCCAGGTGGAGGCCGATACCCTGTTAAGAAAAAGGGCAATAGAACCTGTTCCTCAGTCTCAAAGGGGAAAGGGTCTATACTCCAAATTCTTTATTGTGCGCAAAAAGGACAAAAACGAGTTCAGGCCCATTCTGGATTTGCGACAGGCTAACAAATGGATTCGCAGAGAAAAGTACTGTATGCTGTCCTTGCATCAGATTTATCCTCCGCTGCATCGAGGAGACTGGCTTTGCGCCATAGATCTGAAGGACGCGAACGTCCACGTCCCTATTGCAAAGAAGTATCGGAAGTTCCTGCTGTTCCTAGTCTGCACCAACCAGTCTGCGCACAGGACTTTTTCAAAATGCATGGCTGTGGTTGCAGCACACCTGAGAAAGAACAAGGTGTTTATTCGTACCTGGAAGACTGGCTGATCAAAGCATCCACGTTCCAGGAAGCGCAACTACATTTCAACAGGACGGCTGTTCTGTTGAACGAATTGGGTCTGCACATCAACATATCCAAGTCTGTCCCAACTCCTGTTCAGTATCTGCAGTACTTGGGTGCCTCCATCGATACTCTCAAGGCAATCGTGTGTCCTTTGGAGGAGCGACCCTTATCGATCCTTCGGAAGGCTCACTCTCATGGCTGTTCCAACGATAACTTGGAGGACGGTATCCTCTCTCCTGGGGTCGATGGCCTCGTGTATCTTTCTCAGTCCACATGCTCACCTCCACATGAGGCCGCTGAAGGAATGTCTGGAGGATCAGTGGGACCAGAAACGTGGGAGCAGGGAGGACAGGATCAGTCTGTCTCCGCACACTCTACAATCCCTGAAGTGGTGTGCACCGGTGAATCTCCTCAAAGGGATTCCGTTCCACAAGGGGATACCGGCTCAGACCATTGTGACAGATGCGTCTCTCCAGGGCTGGGGAGCGCATTCGTACCTCCTTCAGGTACAGGGCACGTGGTCTCTGACAGAATCCACGTTTCAACATCAATTTTACGGAACTCAGAGCTGTTAATCTAGCGCTGAAGGCCTTCCACCTGTCCTTTTGGACCAGTTTCCTGCTTGTACAGACTGACAACACAACAACAATGTATTACCTCCATAAGCAGGGGTGCTAAAGATCGCGCACACTGACTCAGAAAGCACAAGCGATCTGGAACTGGCTGTTGGCCAGGGGACTGACGATAACGGCGACACATCTGCCAGGTATGCAGAATGCTCAGGCAGCCGCGCTCAGCAGGCTCGTTCAAGAAAACCACGAATGGGTCTTAAACGACGAGGTGTTAAGAGACATCTTCGCACGATGGGGCACTCCAGAAATCGATCTGTTTGCCACCGCAGAAAACCGCAAATGCTGAGACTTCGCCTCCAGGTTTTACCAACTTGGGACGCTGGGGAATACACGGTGGATCAACTGGTCGAAGAGCTTTCTCTACGCTTTTCCACCATTTTCCTGATCCCAGCAGTGCTAATCAAGCTGTCCCAATCCAGGGCCGGGATGATCCTCATTGCTACGGAATGGCCTCTGCAGTGGTGGTTCACGGACCTCCTACACCGGTCTCTCCTGCCGCATCTTCGACTTCTGTGTCGGCCGGACCTTCTCACGAAGTTCGGAGGGCAGATGGTGCACCCCAACCTCTCGTCGTGGAGTTTGGCAGCATGGCTCCTGAGCTAGTGCAGTATGGACATTTAAACCTGCCTCAGAACTGCATGTAGATACTAAAAGATGCAAAGAGACAGTCTACAAGGACTTCCTACGCCTACAAGTGGAAGAGATTCTGTATTTGGTGGACTTCCAAGAATGTTGATCCTACGACCTACAAGGAGGATGTAATTTTTCTGTACTTGCTGCATTTGGCTCAATCTGGCCTTAATTTTCATTCTATTAAGGTTCACCTCGCAGCTTTGACTGCGTATAGGAAATGCCCTTCAAAAAGTCCTTTTTCCAAATCCCTGTCAAAGAATTTTTAGAAGGTTTGAAGAAGGTGTTTCCCCCGTTAGGCGTCCTTCGCCTCCGTGGGAGCTGAATGTGGTGCTCTCTAGATTGATGAAGGAGCCTTTTGAGCCTATTCATAAGGCTTCTCTGCAGCACCTATCCTGGAAGGCAGCTTTCCTTGTGGCTATAACCTCGGCTCGCAGGGTGAGTAAGATCCAGGCCCTGTGTTGCCAAGAGCCCTATACTGTGTTCCATGCATCTAAGGTTGTCATGTGGACTCACCCAAAGTTTCTCCCTAAGGTGATTTTCTGATTTTCATGTAAACCAAACAATCACATTACCAATGTTTTTTCAACATCCTTCCTCTCCGGCGGAGAGGTCCCTTCATTCTCTTGATGTGAGAAGGGTGTTGAAATTCTACTTAGACAAGACCAAGGAGATTCGTAGATCGGATCAATTATTTGTTAATAATTGCTCGGTCAGGACTGGTCTTGCCACCTCTAAACAGTCCATCTCTAGATGGATAATGTCCTGTATCCAAGTATGTTACCAGAAGGCTAACAAGACTCTAGGAGGTAAGCCTAAGGCTCACTCAACCAGAGGCAAAGCTGCTACAGCGGCTTTGCTGCGTAATGTTCCCATTGCAGACATCTGTAGAGCTTCCACTTGGAAGTCCGTCCATACCTTTGCTAAGCATTACTGCCTGGACTCTGACGCCAGAGCAGATGCTCAGTGTGGGCAGGCTTCGCTGATGAATTTATTTGCACAAGAGTGGTTTTGTAGGTTTCTTCCACCGCTGGGTTGGTTTGTTTGGGATGGGCTTGCCTTTCTATTCACAGATTATGACTATACACAGAGATCCCCTACTACAGAAGGAGTAGCTTCTTACCTGTAACGCCAGTTCTGTGGTAAGGGGTATCTGTTATAGTCATAAGCGACCCGCCCTCCTCCCCGGTGGATGAAACAATGATATCCTGAATGGTACAGGCCTGGCTTTATACACCTTCAAAAAGAACTGAAAGTAACTTGCCTTTGGCTGTGCATCATGAGATACTGAGGGTCTCTGGAGGGTTTCTTAAATGCACGATATCCCTTTTCCAGACACATAATGGCAGCCTATGGGGCTTGTCTGTCCAACCCTTACTCTCTATCATGACAACAGATATTTGTGAAGGGGTGTTTCTCTATGTGTGAAACTTAGCAAAATGTGTACATTCTAATATTATTTGGCTATCCTTTTCACTTCAAGATGAAGTGCTGGCCAGTGTAGCCTTGTTAACTGCAGGCTGCATTATTTCTTCGATTTTCTCTTAAGTGTCTATGCAGGACTGCAGAAGAGGACAGCTTAAGAGACTATTTAGATTGCTCCGGTGTCCACGCACATGGGCGGGACTATTCACAGATTATGACTATAACAGAGATACCCCTACTACAGAACTGGATTTACAGGTAAGAAACTACTCCTTTTCTGCCAGGGTGACAAGCGATGACCTCTGACAAGTTGCGGGCGAGATAGCAAAGGTCCAAGGATTCTAAGGCTTGAACAACACTTAGATAAGCTGTGTTTGTAGGTGAATGGAGACACACTCAAAGCTCTGGACCTCTTGGTCTTCATATAGAAAAACAGGTTGGAGAAGTGGTGAGTGTGTGCTCCATGGAAAATCACAAGAGTTTTTTCAGGATTAATATCCGTTCCTTCAAGTTGTGGTACAGAGGACAGAACTATATTTGATTGCAGGAAAATATCTTTATTATTTTTTGTAGAGCATGGACAGCCGACACGTGTTTCGCCCCCTCCTGGCGATTTGCGCCAGGGCTTTCTCAAGGCTAATTTTACATTTATGGCGTAAATTATTTTGATTTCCAAATTTTTTTCAATGTCCAAGATACAATAAGTACAATTCTTCAGGAGCAAAGATTCTTTGAAGGTTCGGTGGAAATTATCAAACCGGCTGCGTTGCAGGGAGAGGCGAAAACAGGTGAATTGGAGCGAGAAATTCCGCTGGGCTGAAACTGCCGGTAAGCGGAAGAACTTTAGGACGGGTACGTCCGGAGTTGGAAGTCCGCGTTAAAATTTCGAAGTTGTCGGGTGGAGCACGGGTCGGTGCAGCAAGTAGAGCGTCGGGATCCAGGTAGCCTGGTAGCAAGGCTACCTAGACCCCGACGTTCTACCTGCTGCACCGACCCGTGCTCCACCCGACAACTTCGAAATTTTAACGCGGACTTCCAACTCCGGACGTACCCGTCCTAAAGTTCTTCCGCTTACCGGCAGTTTCAGCCCAGCGGAATTTCTCGCTCCAATTCACCTGTTTTCGCCTCTCCCTGCAACGCAGCCGGTTTGATAATTTCCACCGAACCTTCGAAGAATCTTTGCTCCTGAAGAATTGTACTTATTGTATCTTGGACATTGAAAAAAATTTGGAAATCAAAATAATTTACGCCATAAATGTAAAATTAGCCTTGAGAAAGCCCCGGCGCAAATCGCCAAGAGGGGGCGAAACACGTGTCGGCTGTCCATGCTCTACAAAAAATAATAAAGATATTTTCCTGCAATCATGTATAGTTCTGTCCTCTGTACCACAACTTGAAGGAACGCAGCACCTCTGACAAGTTGCCCCTACAGATTGTCTAATGGGGGTTACGCCCACCACACCTTAGGACCTCCACAGAACGGCTGATTGAGGACCATCTGTCCCTGTTGTAATATTAAGTGAAGGCCCCCCTAGCTGAAGAAGCCATAAAGAGGGTACTGACATCGGAAGTAAGTATTTTCCTTTTTGTTACTCTGGCTACTTTTTCATTCCAAAGAAGGAGGGAGGCCTTCATCCTATTTTAGACCTTTACTGTGTCTATGCCGGCAGGACACATTCAAGAGGCTCACCCTGGCCCAGGTCTTTGCTGGGCTCAGTGCTGCCAAATTCATACTGACTTTTTCACAGAGACTCTTCATCAGAGGCATGCTGGTGAACATGGTGCACTTTCCCCCCCCCCCCCCCCCCCCCCCCCCCCTCCTCTCCACGGAACGGAGAGAGTAGAACATTCGGCTATGCTCCAGATGTTTTAGCCTCTTTACTGAATCTCAGTGAGTATGTCTAAGGCTGCTTGGGCTGATGGCCTCCAGTATTCTGTTGGTCAAGCATGCCAGGTGGCACATTATGGCTCTGCAGTGGGATCTGAAGTCCCAATGGACACTTCTCCAGGGCAATTCTCAGATCACTTTGAGATTTCGTAGGAGACTGCATATTTCAGAAACATTTTACCTCTTGAAATCCTTCTCACCTGCTTCACAACATCTGCTACAGTAAGGAATCTAAGGTAGGTGTGGAGTTGGAAATAGCTTCTAAAAGTCATCAGAACTGTATTATCTGTTCTTGATGATGATGAAGCTATCAAAGACGACTTGTTGAGGTTGTAGTTATACAGAGGACAGCCATGCTGTATAGCATAATCTCTCTATATAAACATATATATTAATATAGTTACTTGAAGAAAGACTAAGCAAAAAAATCACACTTTCAAAGTGGATTTGTGTAGATGAATGTCTAGCAGTCATCTTGGAAAAAACTTGGGTTCATTTTCCTTTTCTGACGTCCAGTCTGTTCAACACAAGTAGGCAATGGTTACCAATCATTTACCCAATTCCTTCTGAATGCCTTGTTGACATTCATCTATAATTAATAAAGTGAATCGAAATTTGCCTAGCTTACGTAACGGTAAGTTTCAATTCTATTAAGGACACGGAGGCGAGGATTATGCTATATCTTCCTTCGCTTTATTAACATAAAGAAACCACAGCAGCTTAGGAAAAGATATAATAAGAACAAAAAAATGCTTTAAACATAAAGCATTGACGTAATGTTCAACAAAAAATCAACAACAACTCCCAAGAGTCTCTTTGTTATAATCATAGTCCACAGTCCTTTGTCACTGTTCATCATCCCTATATACCCGGACTTCCCATCATCTTCCTCCTCTTTCTTCGCGCAGATCACGCTTAAGCCTCATTGGTCCTGTTTAGCACCGTCGTTGCCTGCCAAAAAAGGAACAGCATCAGCGAGGTGGCCCAGGAAAAAGCTACAACAAGGTGAGGAGCATTCAGTGAACAACACAGTACAGACAACGTAAAGGAAAACGCTTTACTTACTGCCATACGGGTGGGTAGAGACACCACCGTAGTCCGGGTGGGATAATCCTCGCCTCCGTGTCCTTAATAGAATTGAAACTTACCGTTACGTAAGCTAGGCAAATTTCGATTCTATGTCAGGACCGGAGGCTTCAGATTATGCTAGTTTAAAGCTTACTTACCACCAACTGAGCTAAATCCACCACCGGCTTAAAATAAAACCTCTTGAAGGTGGAATCCGAGGACCAGTCCGCCGCTCGCATAAGGTCCTCCAGACGAGCACCCACCGAGAATGCCTTAGAGGCCATGGCCCCCCTGGCGGAGTGTGCTCCAAAGAGAGAAGTATTGATGCCCGCTTCTTGCATGACCCAACGCACCCACCTAGCGATAGTGGGGGAGGAGACAGCTTTGTGTGGCTTCCGCAGGGCAATCAACAACTGACGCTCGCCCGGAGGGCGTAGATCCAAGGTCAGGTCCTCATATGCTTTGAGGCATTGCACGACACACAACTTAGGAGTGTCAGTAAAGGCTGGATAAGAAATGGAACGCGACGACGTCTTAGTGCGTCGACCCACCGTAAAAGTAACCCCCTCCGGGGAAAAAATGCGTGCAGAAACATCCAGCGCGCGCACGTCCGAGACGCGCCTACAAGAGACCAGACAGAACAACATGGCTAATTTCGCCGAAAGCTCCTTCAGAGACAGATAAGAATTCGCTGGCCACGATAGGAACAGGTTCAGGACCAAATTGACGTCCCAAAGGACGGAGTACCTGGGCTCTGGCGGCAGCGCGAGGCGAACCGCTCGCAGAAGCCGGCACACAAAAGGGTGTTCCCCTACCGGATGGCCATCGATGTTATCATGGCCCGCAGAAATCGCCGACCGGATAGCATTGATCGTTCTATACGCCAAACCCTTGTCGGCCAAATGAGCCAGGAAATTCAGCACGGGAACAAGGCCGGCGACCATGGGATCCAAATCCCTTCGTAAACACCAACGCATCCACTTAAGCCAAGCGGATCTGTAACGCTTTGTCGTACTATCGGCCCATGCTTTGGAGAGCAAGTGCTCAGCTGACCCCGAAAGGCCCGGGAGCGTCCAGCGTCTCCTGAGAGCCTCCACGCCACGAGGCGGAGAGTGTTCTGCATGACGAGAGGGTGAGGTTCCCGATCCGGGCTCGTCAGGAGCAGAGGAAACAGGGGGAGTAGGATTGGAAAATCCCAGGAAAGTTCCAGAAGAACCGGAAACCATACTTGAGACCTCCACAGCGGTGTAACCAACACCAGGTCCGCACCCTGGCGGCGTATTTGAGCCGCCGTCCGCATGATCATGGAGAACGGGGGAAACGCAAACGGCTGTTCCCGACTCCAATCCTGCAAGAACGCGTCCGTGGCCTCCGCCAGAGGGTCCGGCCTCCAGCTGTAAAACCGCGGCAGCTGGTGGTCGAGACGGGACGCGAAGAGGTCCACCGAGAAGGGGCCCCAAAGGGAGTGTAGCCACCGGAAGACTCCCGGATCCAGTTTCCACTGGCTGGCATCCCAGAGATGTCGAGAGTGCCAATCCGCTACCTGATTGGACTGGCCTGGCAGATACTCCGCCGTCACCGCAATGTGACGAGACAGGCAATAATCCCAGAAGTCCTTCGCTAAATCCGCCAAGGCGCGGGACCGAGGACCTCCCAGGTGGTTCACATATCGGACCGCCGAAACATTGTCCATCCGGAGCAGGACACAAGCCTTGACCGAATCTTTGGTCCAACAGCGAACCGCGAAGGAGCCCGCAAGGAGCTCCAAACAATTGATATGCAATTGTTGTTCTTCTGACGACCAGGCGCCGCCGGTGGAAAAATCCCCGCACCGGGCGCCCCAGCCCGACCTGCTGGCGTCGGACTCTATGATTAAGTCCGGAGCCGACCCGAAGATCGCTCGCCCATTCCATGCCTCCATGTGAGACAGCCACCATGACATCTCCTCCTTCACTTCGTCCGTGAGGGGAACCCACTGATCGTAACACATCCCACGGCGCAAATGCTGCGCTTTCAGGCGCTGAAGAGCCCTGTAGTGCAGCGGGCCTGGGAAAATCGCCTGGATGGAGGACGACAGAAGACCCACCACCTTGGCGACATGGCGCAGTGACGTACGATCCCTCGCGATCGTCTGCCGAAGCAGGTGCCGTATCTTTGCGACCTTCCGGCTCGGTAGGCTCAAGACCGCCTGCACCGAGTCCACCACGAAACCTAAAAAGGTGATCTGCTGAGTGGGAACCAAGACCGACTTGGAGCCGTTGACGACGAACCCCAGTCTCTGAAGCAGGCCGACCGCTTGACGCAGTTGTCCTGCCAGCACCTCCGGGCACTGCCCCATGAGGAGGATGTCGTCTAAGTATACTATCATACGGACCCCCTGGCTTCTGAGAAACTCCACTACCGGGTGAAGGACCTTCGTGAAGCACCACGGGGCCGAAGAAAGGCCGAACGGCAGGGCGGTGAATTCGAACACCCGGCCGTCCCACAGGAATTGTAGGAAACGACGATGAGGGGGGTGGATGGGAACGACCAAGTAGGCATCCTTGAGATCCAGTCGCACCATCCAATCCCGAGGGAGGAGCACGTCCCGAAGGAGGTGGATCCCCTCCATCTTGAAGTGACGGTAGACCAACCACCCATTGAATTCCTTGAGATTGATCACAGGCCTCTTGCCCCCATCCGTCTTGTCTACCAAGAAGACGTAGCTGAGGAACCCATGCGGGTGGCGCGTTGATAGGCGGATGGCTCCCTTGCGCAGCAAGTCTGAGACCTCCCCGTCTATCAATCGCGCGTCGGAATCTGAGAAAACCATCGGGCGCGGGGGCCTCACCTGAGTTGGCTGGTCGTGAAACTCTATATGGAAACCTCTCACAGTTTGCAAAACCCAAGCATCGGCAGTGAGCAACTCCCACTCCCCGTAAAAGCTTGCCAGCCGCCCCCCAATCGGAACTTGATCCAAGCAAAGTACACTTACCGGGGGCATTTCCTTGTCCGGACTTCTTTTGGAATCCTCTTCCACCATAGCGTTGTCCCCTCGTGGGGTAGAAATTGGTGTAGTTGGCCGAGGTCTGGTACTGACCTCTTCCGGAGCCTTGTCCACGGTTGTTGGTCTGCTGACCACGGCCGATCGCGCGGCCCCTGCCGCGACCGGCCCCTCCAGAAAAACGCTGGTGAAACACCCTCTTGATGCTGGACTGGGCCTTGTCCAGCGACGTGAACGTGTTCACGAACTTTCCAAGCTCGCGGATGAAAGGTTCACCGAAGAGGCCACCCTGGGCCACGGCACCTGCCTCCGACGAGGCCAGGTCCCCCAGCTTCGGGTCCAGCTTAATAAGGAGCGACCGCCGCCGCTCCGTGGACAGGGCACAGTTGGCGTTGCCCAAGAAGACGATCACCCTCTGGGCCCAGTTGGAGAGCACCTCCGGTGAAATGGCGGTGCCATTCGCTCGAGCCTCCTCCGCCATATCGAGGATCTTCGTGGCGGGCCCGACCGCATCCAACAGCTTGTCCTGGCAGGCCCGCCAGGACCGATCGATCCCCTTCCTGGGGTCCTTCATGAATTTCGCCAGGAAGGTGGCCATCTTGGGGTCCAATTCTGGGGTCATAGCCACCTTCCCCTCCAAAGTAGGCCGAGGGCATTCCCCTCGCAGGCAACCCCTCGCCTCCTTCTCCAGGGGCTTGCGCAGCCGGCCCGCGACAAACTTCGCCACCGTCTCCCCCGGGGCCCAGGCCGCGGATCGGGGTGGACGATCTCGTCCGGGTCCAGCATGCCCGACTCATCTCGGGGCATCTCCTTTCCCGAAGGCGCCGGGAGCCAAGACCGGGTCGACTCCCCGTCGTCATCCGTGTCCGGAGAGTCGTAGATCGGGGAGGCGGGCGCCGTTGACAGACCGCCCGAAGTGCCAGGGTCCACCAAGGGCGTCGGAGGCACCGCCGTCGCCTTGGCCAGGAAGGCGTCACGAAGACGCTCGAAGGCGCCCTTGTCCACGCCTTGGGCCTCCGATGAAGGCTCCTCACCCCGGGGTCTCTTCGGAGCGGGCGGCAACCCGCCGGACGTCCCCGGGAGCTCGGGGGGCGGCGGCACCTGCGCCGCTGCCAGCTTGGCACACTCCTCTACGATGCGGGCCGAAAGGCGGTCCTCCATGGGCCCTACCACCTCCGTCACACAACGATAGATGGAGCTGTCCACCGCCTGATAAAACTCATCATCCTGCAGATAGGGGCAGGCCTCCTCATCATACTCCCCTTCCATGTCGGAACCAAGGGCAAATGCGGGGCACCCAAGAGGGCGGCAACCGAGAAAGTTCTCGAATGTGGGCAGGCCCAGCGGCTGCGATCACGTTTTGGGCCAGCTGACGTGGCAGGTGGGCTGCACCAACCCCCAAGCGCGCAGACCCTCCTCGCCGGGACCGGGTCTACGTACCCCTCAAGCGCGCTAGGCCACACACGAATAAAGAGGTGCACAGATCTCGCCCGAAGGCGATTCACGCGGTCAAAACCGCCATACAGACCCCAAAGGGCGTCAATTTGTGAAGTACAGACCCGGAGCACCAGGTGTCAGAGGGGTACGCGAGGGTCGGCCCCTGCGCAAGCAGACCCCACGGCGCGGCTCCTCGCACCGCGGAGGCGCGCCGGAGGGTCGGCGAGGCGACAGGCCGCCCCCTTGCGGTCTATGTACACACCGCACACAAGTGGGAAAAAAGTCGCGTAGGAACGGCAGAACGTTCCCGCAACTAAGGGACTCTGAAAGGAAATAAACCATGCAAGGAGTCCCCAAAGACCGCAAGACATCAAGCACAATAAAAGAAGACAAATAGAAAAGCACTTATCTGGCTGCGGGAGCAGCGAAGAAAGAGGAGGAAGATGATGGGAAGTCCGGTTATATAGGGATGATGAACAGTGACAAAGGACTGTGGACTATGATTATAACAAAGAGACTCTTGGGAGTTGTTGTTGATTTTTTGTTGAACATTACGTCAATGCTTTATGTTTAAAGCATTTTTTTGTTCTTATTATATCTTTTCCTAAGCTGCTGTGGTTTCTTTATGTTAATAAAGCGAAGGAAGATATAGCATAATCTGAAGCCTCCGGTCCTGACATAGAATTGCAAAAGGGCGTACGTAGTTTGAGTTTAAGGTTATCCAATAACTGTAATTAGTTGATTAAATTGAACTAAGATGCTTGCAAATGGTAATTTGTAAAGAAAGGCCTAGCACTCGAGCATTGCATTTTCAATATCATGAAGCCCTCTGGTAATCATCTGCCACCACTGTAGCACATTAGTCTTCAGAACATCCTAATGGGCTCTGTGATTTTGATGTACTGTAGGCAGTCTTCACAGACACCAGTAAAGTAGCAGGCATTCAAGTTAAATCACCCGGACAGTTTGAGTGATGAGCATGCAGAGGTGACGAGCAGTGCTGAATGTCGAGCATTTGTAGCATTCTGAAGATCATCCAAAACCTCTAAACCAAAAACTGAACTTTACCTTCTGACATTGGATGGCTATCATTGAGATGTTGTTGAAAATTGACACTGCAGACAAAGCTTCAGGTTGTTTCCTACATGCATGTTTTTATGCTGTGAAGATGCTTGAAATGTACTGCAAACTCCTCCTCTGCTGACGTTCGTTAAAACGAAGACTAAGGCAACTTAATCTCGATGTATTACTTGCGTGGATATATTCTCTGCACTTTATATGTACCAGATTGCTATGCAAGTTAACAGCTAGTGTGTGATTTGTTTTTGTCATGTTTACTGCTCTTGTATTTGTAGGGAATTACTTGTTGCTGGTTTTCGTCAAAGTTGGATTTTTAAGTTCTCTTTTTATATTTTTAAAGTGATGGATTGCTAGGTTTTTGTGCTTTTATGGACACATTTGTAACCAAAACAAGCATTGGAAATGCAATAGGGCACGCATTAGGAAAGTTTGAGCTATTGGTCTTATAAATGATTTTTTTTTATTTGTGTCTTTTTTTTATAACAGCTAAATTAATAGCTTTCTCATTTACAATGCCAATAGTTATAACTTTCGCAAATGTGACACCTATGTAATGCAACATGTTTTGTATTTACGTGACTTAGATGTATTGATATTACAAATAACCATGGCTTTTAATTTAAAAAAAATAATTAATACTTGTAAATGTAAATGTGATGGACTTGTAAAGCGCACACCTGCCCGTAAGCGTCCCGGCGCTTGCTTAGGGAACCCGTCCTGGTATTCCCCTGTGAGAAACCACGGCAGGGTGTCCACAAGGTGAAAGCCAGGCATCCCGCCGCGAGGGGCCGTAGTGGAGATTCAGCAAGCTATTGCCCAGAGTCGCAGAGTGTGACCCCGTGAGTGGAGAAGGCACCGGAGCAAGAATTAACGAGTCCGTGGAATTTTTGAGCCCAAGACCCGCCGAGGCGGGGAATCGAACCCTGGTCCACGGTCGATCTCAGCTTCCGGGTCTGCCGCCTCTAACCACTGAGCCACGCTTCTCCACTTAAATAATTTATTTAATTTGTAATGGCAATAGCTTAAACTTTTTTAAATAACTTTTGTGAAGATTATGTTCAGTGTTTTTTATTGTGACGAAAATCAGAACAGAAGTGAAATATTAACATCTTTTTGTGATTTGTAATAAAGCGTGAAAGCTTGAAAACAGCTTGAAACATTGAAAGAACATATTTGAACCAGTGATGCTGTGGTTGCGCTGAGTGATGCTGTGGTTGCGCTGAGTGATGCTGTGGTTGCGCTGAGTGATGCTGTGGTTGCGCTGAGTGGTGTGTGCATTGGTGGAGCTGTTTGGTGGGTGCATTGGTGGAGCTGTTTGGTGGGTGCATTGGTGGAGCTTAGTTGGAGCATCGGTGGAGCTGTGTGGTGGGTGTCTAGGTGGAGCTTAGTGGGTGCATCGGTGGAGCTTAGTGGGTGCATCGGTGGAGCTGTTTGATGGGTGCATCGGCATAGCTGTGTGGTGGGTGCATCGGCGGAGCTGTGTGGTGGGTGCATCGGCGGAGCTGTGTGGTGGGTGCATCGGCGGAGCTGTGTGGTGGGTGCATCGGCGGAGCTGTGTGGTGGGTGCATCGGCAGAGCTGTGTGGTGGGTGCATCGGCGGAGCTGTGTGGTGGGTGCATCGGCGGAGCTGTGTGGTGGGTGCATCGGCGGAGCTGTGTGGTGGGTGCATCGGCGGAGCTGTGTGGTGGGTGCATCGGCGGAGCTGTGTGGTGGGTGCATCGGCGGAGCTGTGTGGTGGGTGCATCGGCGGAGCTGTGTGGTGGGTGCATCGGCGGAGCTGTGTGGTGGGTGCATCGGCGGAGCTGTGTGGTGGGTGCATCGGCGGAGCTGTGTGGTGGGTGCATCGGCGGAGCTGTGTGGTGGGTGCATCGGCGGAGCTGTGTGGTGGGTGCATCGGCGGAGCTGTGTGGTGGGTGCATCGGCGGAGCTGTGTGGTGGGTGCCTCGGCGGAGCTGTGTGGTGGGTGCCTCGGCGGAGCTGTGTGGTGGGTGCCTCGGCGGAGCTGTGTGGTGGGTGCCTCGGCGGAGCTGTGTGGTGGGTGCCTCGGCGGAGCTGTGTGGTGGGTGCCTCGGCGGAGCTTAGTGGGTGCCTCGGCGGAGCTTAGTGGGTGCCTCGGCGGAGCTTAGTGGGTGCCTCGGTGGAGCTTAGTGGGTGCATCGGTGGAGCTTAGTGGGTGCATCGGTGGAGCTGGGTCGGTGGAGCTGTGTGGTGGGTGCATCGTTGGAGCTGTGTGGTGGGTGCATCGGTGGAGCTGTGTGGTGGGTGCATCGGTGGAGCTGTGTGGTGGGTGCATCGGTGGAGCTGGGTGGTGGGTGCATCTGTGGAGCTGGGTGGTGGGTGCATCTGTGGAGCTGGGTGGTGGGTGCATCTGTGGAGCTGGGTGGTGGGTGCATCTGTGGAGCTGTGTGGTGGGTGCATCGGTGGGTGCATCGGTGGAGCTGTGTGGTGGGTGCATCGGTGGAGCTGTGTGGTGGGTGCCTCAGTGGAGCTGTGTGGTGGTTGCCTCGGTGGAGCTGTGTGGTGGGTGCCTCAGTGGAGCTTGTGTGGTGGGTGCCTCGGTGGAGCTTGTGTGGTGGGTGCCTCGGTGGAGCTTGTGTGGTGGGTGCCTCGGTGGAGCTTGTGTGGTGGGTGCCTCGGTGGAGCTTGTGTGGTGGGTGCCTCGGTGGAGCTTGTGTGGTGGGTGTCTCGGTGGAGCTGTGTCGGTGGAGCTGTGTGGTGGCTGCATCGCTGAAGCTGTGTGGTGGCTGCATCGCTGGAGCTGTGTGGTGGGTGCATCGGTGGAGCTGTGTGGTGGGTGCCTCTGTGGAGCTGTGTGGTGGGTGCCTCTGTGGAGCTGTGTGGTGGGTGCCTCTGTGGAGCTGTGTGGTGGGTGCCTCTGTGGAGCTGTGTGGTGGGTGCATCGGTGGAGCTGTGTCGGTGGAGCTGTGTGGTGGGTGCATCGCTGGAGCTGTGTCGGTGGAGCTGTGTGGTGGGTGCATCGCTGGAGCTGTGTCGGTGGAGCTGTGTGGTGGGTGCATCGCTGGAGCTGTGTGGTGGCTGCCTCGCTGGAGCTGGGTTCCTCGGTGGAGCTGTGTGGTGGGTGCCTCGGTGGAGCTGTGTGGTGGGTGCCTCGGTGGAGCTGTGTGGTGGGTGCCTCGGTGGAGCTGTGTGGTGGGTGCCTCGGTGGAGCTGTGTGGTGGGTGCCTCGGTGGAGCTGTGTGGTGGGTGCCTCGGTGGAGCTGTGTGGTGGGTGCCTCGGTGGAGCTGTGTGGTGGAGCTGTCGTGGAGCTGTGTGGTGGGTGCCTCGGTGGAGCTGTGTGGTGGGTGCATCGGTGGAACTGTGTGGTGGGTGCATCGGTGGAGCTGTGTGGTGGGTGCATCGGTGGAGCTGTGTAGGTGGAGCTGTGTGGTGGGTGGCACTTTTTATAAATCATTAGTAAAAGAGATCAATGAAATATATATAGCAGAAGAGGAGAAAGCTCTAGTAACAGGATTCAGGATGAATGTATTCCTTTGAAGCAAATCGCCAGCATGTAAAAGGTGTAAAATAGCAATCCGCATAAAACAAAAATGCCAGCAAAAGACTTTATAAAATTGTGTGGCCCTGATAAAATAATTACAGCGTTTAATTATATCATGACCAACAACGGTTATTCTTTCAAGAGCAGCGTGCGAGATGGTTAGGCTGCAATATAAACAAGCCCTCGGCATTGCTGTGGTGGGAAGGGTGGGCGGGGAGAGGCAAGAAGGGAAGAATAGGGGCCGGGAGCAGCAGCCTTTGATGTGCCGGCCGGCTGGCCGTGCACTGAATAATTAGGGGAGGAGAAATGCCGGTTGAGGGAAGCTTTGAGATGCCTGAGGAGGCTAGTGGCTTTGATGTGCACGTGCTCTCGAGCACTGCAACAAATCGCCGAGATGGTTAAGCTCTGTTTAAGCCACAATATAGCTCGCCAGCTATGCGCAAGCGCATCAGCTGGCGAGCCCAATTAAAAGTGAATTGAATTATGTAACTTCAAAATGGTCTATGCAATAATGATACATTCTACCAATGTTATTAACTTTGTAGTTGTATGAACAATTAAACACAAGTGCCATAAATGGACGAAGTGTACGACAGAAGACAAAATGAGCTCATTGACAGCTGGTGTTGTCTTTTTCTATTTAAATTCTTTGAAATTTTCCAGTGTTATTGCTTATTTTGCACAGTCTATTTTAATGTGTTGTAGTTTCTAATATTTTTCCCTTAATAGTTGTTCACAGAGTACGGACGACTTGCCATGGAAGAAATTTACCAAAAGCCATTTCAGGTGAGATGAATATTGCTTGTATGTTGACTTTGTGTACTGTTTGATGCTGAACTCTGTGTATGCTGACAAGTCTTACTAGTGTTGTTTTCTGTTCTTAATTTATTGGTGCTTTGAGTTCAGTACTTATACAGACTACCATTGTAGACGGAAGACCGGCCTCTGCTGGTGACTGAGGCATTCCTATTCGATAAATATTGGTATAGAAAATGTGGTATGTAGAAACAGATCTGTGCTTCTGTTTAATTAATGGTGCCTTAATAAAAACAAAATGATTAGTCCCCTGCGCCCAATCTTTCCTATGAGTTACACACAGGAGATCATGTGCATTTGAGACCAAACTAAATGCATTTATTGAGTGTTTGAACGCCTAGTGCTCTTTAACTATGCGTTGCATGTTTTGCTCTAATGTAGAATGTACCCCACCCAAACACATCGATCATCATATTGGCATGCTTATAATTTTAACTTGTGCACAATTTAGTATTTACTGCAGTTATAATTGATAATGATACCACTTACTTAGACTATTCAGTTAAACCATAAGGTATGTTTCTGCATTGTAGGATCTTCATTGATATTCATTAACATTAGAATAATTACTGCTGCACGTGTGGCCCTGGAACTCTTCATATTCAATATTTGTTCATAGAATTATATACTTTGGCTGCCAAGGTACATATGAGCAAGACCCTTCAAAAGTCTATCTGATGAATTAAGACCTGTACTAACAATCTCAAAATTACGATGCAGCATGTGAAATAGCGTGAAATATAAAGAGATAAAACAACCTGTCAAGCATTGAGGGAAAAGTGCAGCCTAATGAGAAAACATTGTAATACAGTGGAAAGCTTTGACATGATAGCAAAAGAGAATAAGAAGTGGTGGGCTGAGAAGCCACTTGGCCAGCTAGCTTGAAGATGCCTGCACCTCGAAAAGAATTCCCCAGAGCTAGATTCAAGGAAAGGAGCAAGAAAGATTATAGAAAATTACGTTATTTTCACCGCTCTTGATGGGACTTCCAATAGACACCGAAGATGTTGGCGGGAAAACCTCAGCTCCGACATGCTTACCATTGAAAGTGGGATCATCGCTAGCAACGTGATATTGCAGGACCTAGAGTCAAGAAAGTCCAGAGTCTAGCATTTCCTTAAGATTAAAAGACCCTCTGGCAGCAGCGACTTGTTCACTGTCTAGTTAAGTGTCCAATCAGAAGCAATCACTGCTAAGGGAGACTCACCTTGGTAGACGTTTAAGACATCTCCCTCAACATCAAGACCAGCCATGACTTTCTCAGTGTCATCCACGCTGTTAATCCAGTCAGTTTACTCAACATCCACAACCCACTCACCAAGGTTCTCCCCCCTCCCCCCCCAATCTATATCTATTATGGCGAAGTCAACTTCAAGATTTTCAGCGTCTCCATACACACGGATACCCAAAAGGAGAGTGAGGCTCTGACTAAGTCATACCACATTACTAGGTGTTCCACGCTTTGTAATACCACCTGACAATTCATTGCCGATTCAATTTGTTTGAATTAATCTGCCTTCTCAACCTCGCACTATCACAGCACAAGAGTTACTGGCGTCTATTCCAATACCAAGAGTGGTCTCCAGACCAACACCTGTCACCATTGGGAAATGTGTACCTCCTGTGATGTCTACATCTCAACATCACAGGAAACACCAGCATCTGAAAGAGACACGTTAGTGATAGATTCCTTACCGTATCCCCAGGCGTCAGACTGGATCCGGAAATTTTTGCGTAGCAATACCCCTGCGCGTCCGTAGGCGTTGTCCGCGGCTCCGCGTCCGTCGTCGGCGTCGTAGGCGCCGGAATGACGTCGTCGGACTACTTAGACGCCGCCCATGCGCGCTGACGTCAGTACTTCTTTTTTCCGCTCCAGCTAGCGCAGATTCGGAGAAGCTCTACCCCTAGTTATTTTTTTACTATACTTTTTGATCTTTTTGATCATTTCTTTCCTCGAGTCTTCGACTCGATCGGTGCCAGTAGGGATGCCTGGGTTCAAACCCTGTTCGAAGTGCGACCGACTGACCCCCATCGCCGGTGCCTGAAGTGTTTAGGCCTCGACCACACCTGCTCCGACTGCAGGGCCCTGACGTCTAAAGCTAGGCGGCAGCGGTCCCGCAAGCGACTCGAGCTCCGGCAGTCGGCCCGCACTGTTCCAGGTCCCGGTCCCACGGGAGGTCGGGGGACCGGTCGCGGGGTCGGAGTCATCGCAGCTCCGGGAGTGGACATCGGTCGTCGGGATCCAAGTCCTCACGTAAGAGGCATGAGAGGTCGGAGAGACGTCATTGTTCCTCCGACTCACCCCGACGATCACACGATGCGGCCGGGGGTTCGGGCGACACCGCCCACACGGCTCCGCGGGAGTCGCAAGCGTCGCTGCCTGCCCCACACCTTCGGGTCCCTGGGCACGGCGCGACGCCGGAGGAGATCGAGCGGTACCTCATGGCCATGAGGTCCCTCCCTCCTCAGTCTGGTTCTGTGGCGCCTCCGGGCCCAACGGTCCCGGCTGGAGGCCCTAGCGGGTCGGGTACTTCGGCCCGACGCCGTCTGGTGCTTTGGCCCCGACGGCGACTTCGGTCCCGGCGCCGCCGGACCTCACCGGATCTGCTTCCGGATCCGGGTCATCGCCGGTCGACCTCACGACCTCACCGGCGCCGGCCCCACGGGTATCGCCCCCGGCACCCTCTGTGGACGCCGTCCCCGGCACCCACTGTGGACGCCGTCCCCGGCACCCACTGTGGACGCCGTCCCCAATGTTCCCTTCGGTCCGACTCTGGTGCCGGAACGGCACCGCTTCCAACGGCCTTTGGAGATTTTTATTTCCATGAGGAGGCCCCGTCTGTTAATCCTGTTTTACAGGAGACGGGTGACGAGGGAGATTGGGAGGGGTCTGAGGACCCTCTGGCACTGGAGTGCCTGTCTCAACAGGACTGGACATATGAGCTTGGGGAGGCCAGTGGTATTGACACTTCGCCAGACACTGGATTTGTCTCCCCTCCAACCGTGGCTTCGGAGAAGGGGTCTACTTACAGTGTAATGTTGACGATGGCGGCCAAGGCCTTAAACGTTTAGCTCCCCGTCGCGGCCGGGGGGGACTAACCTCACTGAGGTCCTCAAACCGCAGTCAAGCTCCAGCGAGCCTCTGCTGCCGTTCAATGAGGCCTTGTGTGACGTTCTTGTGGGCACTTGGTCCAAGCCCGCCACTGGTCCGCCTGTGGATAGGAACGTGGCCAGACGCTACCGCTCGGCCCCGGGCGACCCTTGCTTTTTGTCCACCCATTCCACCCCCGAGAGCCTGGTTATCCAGGCCTCCACTTCCCAGACCGCATTACCGTCGGCCCCGCCCAATCGGGAATCCAAGAGTTATGAACAGTTCGGGAAGAAAGTGTCTCGTCCCTAAGCTTCGGGCTGCGGTCTGTCAATGCCGCCTGTCTCTTGGGCCGCTACACCCACACCCTTTGGGACGCGGTCGCGGACGTGCTGCCGCAATGTCCGGAGGAGTTCCGGGCTAAACTCGCCCAAACCCTTGTGGAGGGCCGAGATGCAGGGCGATATTCCATCCGGTGTGGGCTGGATACCACGGACTCACTGGGCAGGGCGATGGCAACGACCGTGGCGGTTCGACGCCACGCCTGGTTGAGGTCCGCCAACTTTTCGGCGGATGTCCAGGCCACACTTCTGGACATGCCGTTCGATGGCCGTCGCCTTTTTGGCGACAAGGCAAACCATGCGCTTGAGCGTTTTAAGGACTCCAGGGCTACGGCCAAGACCTTGGGCCTCTTGGCCACACGTCAGCAAACGGGCGCCTTTCGTTCCTTTCGTGGCCAAGGAAGGGACGCCCCCACACGTGCTGCCAGCCACGCACCGCAGAATGTTCAACAGCGCGGTGGCGGCCGTGGAAACCGCCGTGGCAGCGTTCGGGGACAACGGCGAGGCTAGTCCACACCTCCCTCTGCAGCACCTGCCTCAAAACCTTCCGAGTTTTCAGGCCCATGTAACGCCTGTGGGAGGCAGGGTTCGCCATCACCTCTCCCACTGGCGCACGGTCACGTCGGACAGGTGGATGCTGCAGATCGTCCGAAGGGGCTACTCCCTCCCCTTCGAGGCGACCCCTCCAGCCATGCCACTGCAATTCCACCGCGTGTCGGGGAATCACTTGCAGCTTCTGCAAGAGGAAGTCACGCCCTCTTGGCCAAGGGGGCCATTGAGCGTGTTCCTGGGCCAGAAGTAGGGTGTGGTTGTTACTCCCACTACTTTCTGGTACCCAAGAAGGGCAAAGGGGGCCTACGCCCTATCTTGGACCTACGGAACGTCAACGGCTTCCTCCGGAAGGAGAAGTTCAAGATGCTGACTTTGGCTCAGTTCTTAGCTGCCCTGGAGACTGGCTGGTAGCGTTGGACTTGCAGGACGCTTATTTTCACATCCCAGTCCTGCCGGCCCACCGGCATTACCTGCGGTTCACGGTAGGCCACGAGCACTTTCAGTTTACCGTGCTCCCCTTCGGCCTTACCAGCACCACACGGGTGTTCACGAAGGTGATGGCGGTGGTCGCAGCTCATCTGCGCTGGGTAGGGGTGTCAGTCTTCCCCTACCTCGATGACTGGTTGTTGAAGGTGGGCTCGCCCCAGACAGTCGTCAGCCACCTCCAGACTACGGCCGACCTCCTGCACTTGCTGGGGTTCTCCATCAACGTGCCGAAGTCGCACCTGTGTCCCTCTCAGAAGCTCCTCTTCATCGGAGCGGTTCTCGACTCGGCGCAGTTTCGGGTCTACCCACCTGAACAGCGGGTTCGGAATATACAGGCTCTGATTCCAATCTTTCAGCCTTTATCCCGAGTCTCGGTCAGGTTGACGCTGCGGCTTCTGGGGCTGATGGCCTCCTGCATCCTTCTGGTGCATCACCCCAGGTGGCGGATGCGGGCTCTGCAGTGGGACCTGAAGTTTCAGTGGGCCCAGCATCAGGACAACTTGTCCGATCATGTCTTGATCTCGGAGGGCACTGCGAAACAACTGCAGTGGTGGCTCACGGACCGCGATTGGGTCAGTGGCAGATCCCTCTCCCTACCCCACCCGGAGCACGTGGTTGTGACGGACGCGTCCCTCCAGGGCTGGGGAGGCCACATGGGAGAGGCGGAGATCAGAGGCTTCTGGTCTCCGGCGGAGTCCCGGCTCCATATCAACCTTTTGGAGCTGCGGGCGATTCGTCTAGCACTGAAGGCATTCCTCCCCTCTGTCCGGGGGAGTGTAGTGCAGGTGTTCACGGTCAACACCACCGCCATGTGGTACTTCAACAAACAGGGTCGTGGACCCTCTGCCAGGAGGCTCTGCGCCTCTGGCAGTGGCTGGAACATCAGGGCGTGACCCTGGTGGTTCAACACCTGGCAGGCTCTCTGAATGCCAGGGCGGACGAGCTCAGCCGTCGGTGCATGATGGATCACGAATGGCGTCTGAACTCGGACGTGGCGCAAGGTCTCTTTCAGCAATGGGGAGAGCCTTGGTTAGATCTATTCGCCACAGAAGAGAACGCGCAATGTCATCAGTTCTGCGTGTTGGAATTTCCAAGGCGGCACTCGCTCGGAGACGCTTTTCGTCTCGAGTGGAGTTGCGGTCTATTGTACGCCTCTCCGCCTATACCACTTCTGCCCAGAGTGCTGAAGAACATCAGGCGCGACCGGGCCCAGGTTATTCTGGTGGCTCCGGACTGGGCACGAAGATACTGGTATCCCGAGCTACTCAGCATGTCAGTCGATCCCCCGATTCGTCTGCCTCTTCGGGAGAACCTACTGTCGTAGCATTAGGGGACGGTTCTGCACCCGAACCTGTCCAGTCTCCACCTACAAGCTTGGAGATTGACCGGCGGCAGTTGAGGCCATTTGACTTGCCTCCCGAAGTCTGTGATATCATTCTGGCAGCCAGGCGTCCCTCCACAAAGTCGGTATATGCCTGCAGGTGGAACAGATTTGTGGCATGGTGCACAGCAAAGACTGTGGACCCACTCTCTGCACCCCTTTCTGAGGTTCTCCTCTTTCTTCTTTCTCTTGCCCAGCAGGGCTCTGCTCTGGGCACTCTCAAGGGGTACCTTTCTGCCCTTTCCGCCTTCTTACGGCTACCTGATCCGCCTTCCTTATTCAAGTCCCCCATTGTAAATAGGTTTTTGAAGGGCATCACACACATGATCCCTCCTGTTCCCTTTGTGATGCCCCTGTGGGACTTGAATCTTGTACTTACCTAATGTGTGCTTCCTTTGAGCCGCTCCATAACTGTCCTCTCCGTCTTCTTACTTTGAAGACTGCTTTCCTGGTGGCCATCACCTCTGCCAGGAGAGTGAGTGAGCTCCAGGCTCTTTCTTCTACACCTCCTTTCCTATCTGTCCATCCGGACAAGGTTGTGTTGCGGACGAGACCCTCTTTCCTGCCCAAGGTTGTCACGGCCTCCACATCGGGCAGTCCATTACCTTGCCCACCTTCTTTCCGCCTCCGCATCCCTCGAAAGAGGAAGAGAGGCTCCACCGTCTGGACCCAAAACGTGAGCTCTTATTATCTAGATTGCACACGCCAGTTCCGGGTGGATGACCAACTCTTTGTTGGTTACGTGGGCGCTAAGAAGGGAAAGGCGGTGCACAAGAGGACCATCTCGCAGTGGATCATCTTGTGCATCCAGGCATGTTACTCCATGGCCAAAAAGGAGCCCCCTGCTGGATTGCGGGCTCAATCTACTCTGGCCACGGCGACTACAACTACCCTGGGCCGAGGAGTGCCCTTGCAGGACATTTGCCAGGCAGCTACGTGGGCCTCGCTTCACACGTTTGCAAGACGCTACTGCCTGGACAGCCAAGTCCGGAGGGATGGCTTCTTTGGCTGTTCCGTCCTCCAGTACTTTCTGGTGTGATTATTGGTTTGCAGACCCACCACCGGGGTTGGTATTGCTGGGGAATCTATTCTAAGGTAAGGAATCTATCACTAACGTGTCTCTTTCAGATGCACAAGTTACTACTTGTGTAACGATATATCTGTAAGAGACATTAGTTAGTGATAGATTCCTTACCGACTCACCCATCCTCCCCGTTCTGCGAACCGATATCTAGGGTTAAGGTCATCCCCTTTCAGGGCCCTAGTTTCATGGCACCAGTGTTGGTTCTATCATGGCTCTGCGTATCTGGCGCGGAAAAGCTGTGTATCAGAACTGACGTCAGCGCGCATGGGCAGCGTCTAAGTACTCTGACGACGTCATTCCGGCGCTAATGACGCAGACGACGGACGCGGAGCCGCGGACAACGCCTACCGACGCGCAGGGGTATTGCTACGCTAATTTTCCGGATCCAGTCTGACGCATGTCATGTTATGTTATGTTAAAGGTATTTGGTACGGCGCACATACACCAATTGGTTTCTGGGCGCTCAGAGAACCAGTGGGAGAAGGACGCAGGAGAAAAGAAGCAACTAGTCATGAGCAAGACGAAACAGGTAAGTTTTCAAAAATTTACGGAAGGTAGAAAAGTCAGGTATAAGCCGGATTGAGAGGGGGAAAGAGTTCCAGGTAGAAGGAGCAAGAAAAGATAAACAGGCACCACCGTGCTTCTTACGTTTAAACCTAGGAGTGATCAAGAGGTTGTGGGCAGAGGATCTGAGGTGTCGAGAGGGAACGTGGGGGTGCAGACAAGAAAAAATAAAAACGGGGGCAGAGGTAGATAAAGATTTGAAAATGGTGCAACCCATTTTGAAGATGCATCGTTGCGCAATCGGGAGCCAGTGTAGGGTTTTCAGCAACGGCGTAACGTGTTGGTGTTTGGGCTGCTGAAAAATTAGTCTGGCTGCCTGGTTTTGCACCAGTTGAAGTCGGTGAAGATGGTATGCGGGAATCCCCACGTATAGACAGTTGGCATAGTCTAAACGCGAGGTGACCAGGGCCATGATGACCAGGTAAGAGCCTCTAGTGATAAAAACCTTCGGAACTTCCCGATTCTACGAAGATGGTAGAAGCAGGCCGAGGTGACAGCGTTGATATGCGGCCGCATCGAGAGGTCACTCGAAATAATGACTCCTAGGCTCTTCACGGAGTTAACTGGACAGGGAGGGGGACCGAGGGCAGGGGGCCAGAAGTTGGGAGTCCAGGGCTGTGAGAGCCCACCGATCAGAACCAGCTCTGTCTTGCTAGGGTTGAGCTTCAACTGGCTGAAGTTCATCCACTCGTAGATGGTAAGCATAGTGGATTGGAAATTGGAGCAAGAGAGAGGGGAAGGGTCGATGGGAAAGATGAGTTGCAGATCATCTGCATAGTTAAAGATGGTAACAGAGGAGTGACGAAGAGAGACTAGAAGGGGCTGCATATAAAGATTAAACAAAAGAGGGGACAAAGCAGAACCCTGGGGAACACCGCAGGAAAGTGACGTTTGGGGAGCAGAGAAGGTGGACAGTAGTACCGATTGGGAGCGGCGTTGGAGGAAGGACACAATCCAAGACGGGGCCGGGCCCGAGATACCCGCATTTCTGACACGATCGATCAAGATGTCATGATCGACCGTGTCAAAAGCGGCCGAGAGATCTAATAGCACCAGAGCCTGGGCCAAGTTCTTATCTGCCCCCTGTCTCAGTGTATCCATAACCGCCACCACCACTGCTTCCGTGGAGTGGACCGGTCTGAAGCCTGCCTGTTGGTCGTCAAGGAAGTGAGTTTCCTCGATGAAGGTGCTCAGGCAACGAGTGACTTAAGTCTCCAAGACCTTCCCCAGATAGGGAAGGAGGGAGATAGGTCGGTAGTTACCTAGGACCGCAGGGTCAGAACCGGGTTTTTTTAAATAGGAACTACCACAGCTCTTTTGAAAGCATCGGGGACAAAGCCTGTAGAGAGTGAACGATTAAGAAGGTCAAGAGGAGGGCCGGGACAGGCCATGAAGGCATCTCTTAAGATTTGGGGAGGACAGCAGTCGTTGGGGGAGCCAGAACCGATAACCTGAAGTAACGAAAGAAAAGTGTCCAGGGAAATTCATGCAGGGAATGAGGATTCGGAGAAGGAAGGGCACTGACCTGAGACATGGTGGTGGGGGGGATATTATTTTTAATCGTGGAAATTTTATTAATAAAAAATGAGTTTAGGGCATCGCACAAGGCCTGCGAAGGTAGAGGCTGAGGCGTAACACGATCAGGTAGGGAGAGTTCAGCCACAATGGAAAACATTTATTTTGTTATAGATGCAGAACTAATGACTTTCTGGGAATAATGGGAGGATTTGGCCAAAATAATAGATTTTTTGTAGGATTTTAATAAATCAGTGTAAATGGACTTTAATGAGGGGTCATAATTTCGCCTCCAACGGCGCTCAGCCTGTCTGAGGAGTAGTTTATCAGCCTTCAATTGGTCAGTAAACCAACGCTGAGCCTGGGGATATACTTCTTTTTTTTTTTTAATTTCAAATCTTTTTTATTGAAGATTGAAAAACAAAGCAAAGACAATACAGTAAGTCTTCCAATACATAGATTAATACAGTCGTGGTAATAAATGACGCCTACAGAAAATCAAAGGAAGGGAAAATTAAAGGAAGGAAAAATAAGGACAAGTGTATCAATGCATCAAGGTTAAGCAATCGGTGGGAGCATTAGCCATAGTACAAGCAACAGTAGAATATACAATCATTTGAGCATATAGAATCATACAGTCAATGAAGCATATATGGATAATCAACATTTAGAAGGTTACATCATGGAGGGTCAAAGTGAGAGGATGACTCATCCAGTGAGGACCACAGTTTTTTGTTGGAGGGTTTCCATGTAGCTGACTGCAGCGCCGGATTGTCCGCCCCTCTCAAGGAGAGCCATTCTAGCCAGATTTTAAAGTTGACCTCAGCAAAATTCTTCCATTTACAAAGGATGACCTTGCATGCCAGCGTTAACATGATATCTAACAGTTGTCGATCATGTATGTCAGGTAATTGTGGATCTATTGAGCCCAGTATGATATAAATAAATTCCTGTGCAGGTTTAATTCCAAATATCTGGTGGATATAAGCAGACTTTCCCCCAAAATGTTCGTAGTAGGGAACAATCAAAAAGCATATGCGCCAGATCCCCAGGTGCTGTCTGGCAATTCCAGCAATTGGGCGTATCTTTTAGGTGGCATTTAAACAACTTCTGAGGAGTCCAGAATGCTCTGTTCAGCAGCATGTACTTTGTTTGACAGAGGATCGGGGAAACCTTATTTGATAGTGCAGTACTATGTATTACATCCCAGTCTATCGCTATTCCTGTCGAGTTAGGTTCCGATTCCCATTTGCCTTCCGTTAGCTTATGGGGTTTCTTGGGCATGGGGAGGAGTAATTTATAGACTCTGGACACAAATTGGTCAGCATGGTACAGGATTGGCAAGCGCGTCATAAGCCAGGGTAATTCAGTAGTGAGGGTACGTTTAGAGATGACGGATTTCAGTTTCAGGAATTGATAAAATTCTATGGGTGGTAAATTAAAAGTAGTTTGCAGTGTCGAGTAAGGGATGGGTAGAGTACCTTCATAAAGGTCTTTTACCATGTTGATACTGCTTCTAGCCCACAGATCCCAATAGAGGGTTTTGCCATCTATCCGAAACATAGGGTTCTTCCAGAGTGATACCAGGGTGGATTTCTTGATTACGGAGTAAGTTTTATGGGATTGGTCAAGCCTGAGGAGAGCTCGTCTGGTGTTCAGTAGGATATATTTGGAGTGAGGTAAATGCACTAAATCCATGCTAAGGAGGGCCGGAAGGGGTGCATGTGCAATTATCGATTGTTCAATAGATAACCATACTGGAACAAAAGATGGAGAATCGACCAGCCTAAGAGCACCTTGTTTGCAGAGGAAAGCCGTCTGGTAGTTCCTGAACGAGGGAATGCCCAGGCCGCCTTTCTCTTTTGCTAGCTGCAACTTTTTCAATGATCTCCTGGCTTTTTTCCCTCGCCACAGACACTCCCCAAACAACTTATCCACTTTCTTGACAAATTCGTCTGAAAAAGTCATTGGGAGCATGCTGGCTAGGTAATTAACCAGTGGTGTGCACATAATTTTAAGGGTCTCAGCCCTACCCCACCAGGACAGAAACTTGGGTGACCAGCCATCCAATAATGCAGATATCTTTTTTTAAGTTAGGTCCTCATTCACCTTCAAGGTTGATATTAAATCTTTCTCGAAATCCAGACCCAGGTATTAAAATGCTTGTGGTTGCCAAGTGAGGCCAGATGTACCAAGTATTTCTTTATTTCCGACATTATTTAGGAGCTTGACGTCCGTTTTGTCCTTATTCAGTTTGTAACCTGAAACCTTAGAGTACTCATCAATTGTAGTCATTAGCGCCGGAATAGCCTCGTCAGCCCTTTCCGTCATAATGAGCACGTCATCTGCGTACGCAGATAATTTTACAGTACATCCATTAAACGGCACCCCGGCAATGGCTTCATTATTCCTTATATGATATAGAAAAGGTTCAATTGCTAGCAAAAACAAGGATGGGGAGAGAGGACATCCTTGCCTCGTTCCTTGTTTCAGACAGAAGGATGAGGAGAAGGAGCCACCTGCTCTAACCCTAGCAGTGGGACAGGCGTACAAGGCCATTACGAGTTTAGTGAATGTTGTTCCTAAGTTGAATTTGTGTAAAACTGCCTCCAGGAAGGCCCAATCTACCTTATCAAAGGCTTTCTCAGCGTCCAACGTGATTGCCGCTGTGGGGGTATGTAGAAGCTTTGCTTTTTCTAATACGTGGGCTAATACTCTGGTGTTATCGCTGGACAGTCTGTTTTAAAAATCCCGCTTGAGATGGGTGTACCAGGTTAGGGAGAACTCGCTGTAGCCAAGCTGATAGAATCATAGCTAGCAACTTACAATCTAGATTAATCAAGGAAATCGGCCTATAATTTTTTGGCAGTGATGGATCTTTGCCTTCCTTAGGGAGTACCGCGATAATCTCATCCGCTAAAGTGCCTTTTACCTCACCTGTGTCTGTGATTTCCTGGAAAAGGTGTAGAAGAGGTTCTATTAGATCCGATGCAAAACTTTTGCAAAATTTAGCCGTAAAGCTATGAGGGCCAGGCGCTTTTCCACACTTCAGACCTTTGATTGCCTTCTCCACCTCACTAGTTGTGTTCGGGTCATTTAGACTCTGTTGTTCCTCTGCTGATAATTTTGGTAAGTCGCATTCTTGCAAGTAACCCTGAATCTTACCCTCATCCACCAGTTCATTTTTAGCATATAGGTCCTCATAAAAGTCTTTAAAGACTTCAGTTATTTCGTGGGGATCAGAGTGGCTTACTCCTGCAGAGTCTCTTATAACATTAATAGAGTTTTTGAATTTTAGATAGGCGGCCAGGCTTTTGCCTGCCTTGTTAGATTTGCAAAGTTTAAATTCCCGCCTTCTGTCCAGCCATACTCCCGCCCTTTCACTCACCAACTTGTTGTACTCGTATTTTCTATTAGTCATAGTGTTAAGTGTCTCCCCATCCCTATTCAACTAGTCTGTTCTCTAATTCGGGTATCTCTCTTTCTAGTGTTTCTAATTTTGCATTGTAGTCTTTGTTCATTGCAGAACGAATCGTGATGCATACTCCCCTCAGCGTGCTTTTCAAGGCTTCCCAGCGAACAAGGTCTGAGGTGTCCCCTCTCCTATTTATTTCCAGATATGACCGGATTGCTGTTTGAATGGCAATCCTATGCCGTTCTTTGTTTAAGATTTCTTCATTAAGTCTCCAGGACGTTTGTCTAGGGGAGGGCTTAATGTTGCTGATGGAAAGGGAAATGCACGAGTGGTCTGATAGGACTCTCGGCTCTATGGATGTGTCCTCTATCCTTGGTACCCCATTTTGTGTGACGAAGATGTAATCAATACGTGAGTATGAATCATGTGGGGAAGAGTAAAATGTGTAGTCCCGATCAGTGGGGTTTTGTATTCTCCATGTGTCAACCAGATTAAAACGCTGGCACAATTTAATAAATGCACTATGTGATTTGTTTGGCTTGAAAGTGCACTTCGAGTCTCTGTCTAGGGCAGGATCGAATGGGAGGTTAAAATCCCTTCCTAGTATGTGAACTGCCGTGTCGGGGATAGTTTCAATCTGTTTCACCAGTTCCTGCCAAAAGTTTAGGTCATTAGTATTAGGTGCATAAATATTTGTGATATAAAATTCTCTGTTGTCCCTGGCGAGTTTAGCTGTGACCCAGCGTCCTTTTTCGTCAGCTGATGAGGACAATAACTCGATCTTAGATTTTTTTGCTAACAGTATCAATACGCCGTTCTTTTTGCCTAATGCATTTGAACCCACTACCTCCGAATAGAACTTATTACGCAGCGTGTAGAATTGTTTCGTGTCTAGCTTGGTCTCCTGTAACAGGACGATGTCGCCTTTCTGCCTGCGTACATAGTCTAATATCTTCCGTCTTTTTATGGGTTGGTTCAAACCTTTTACATTCAAGGACAAGATTTTTAATTTGTCTAGGGAGGCTGCTCCGAGCGGTGTGTTAAACGTAGGATGTACCATTTATGTTATTGCATACATCATGAGTGCATTATGAACCTCAAGGAGTTGTGCACCACGCGGCACATCAGGTGAAGTATCCCCTTTCCTGTTGGATATGGCACTAGATTGACTAAACCCTCGAACAGATGTATGGGCACATAGAAATGGCATGCAAATGATCCATCTTGTCCAAACAAGAAATAAGGAGAAGAATGAAAAGGAAAAGGAAAAAGAAATCAAAAATAAGAACCACAGCGCAGGGGGAGGAGCCTAGCCGGCGACTAAGATGGCCGCCTGAACCCTCAGCTCCGCTGATCCGTCTCCCTCTTGTCCGAGCCGCTAACAATCCTAGAGCTCACGGTGCACTCTCTCTGCGGCTTCGGACACGGGAGGCGGCGCTGCGCCCGACGGTGTGATTCCCGTCGCTCTGCGCTCAGCAGAAGTGCAGAAACGTCCCAGTTTGTTCCCGGCGTGCCTGGATGGCGTCCAGTTCTTTGTCTCCGTGGAAGGCTGCCCCCGACGAAGTGGAGTATTGGCCGTAGACGGCGGATCGGAGCAGTTTGGCGGTGAATTGTGGCAACAACGAGCCATCCGCTACATTGTTGCATCTGCTTCCACAACACGCGGCACTGGAATCGCGGCAAGTAGCGATACATTGTATCCGTTCCTGGCCTCTTTGTTTGCCTTCATCTTCCGACGACTTCCCCGGGGGCCATCTTGAGCCGGGTGCTCTTCAGCTCGCTGTTGCGGGCAAGGCAGGATCCTGCCGACATTGCTATCCTCTGCCTCATGCTATAGCCGGGAAGGTGCTACTATGGAGAATGCAGCTTTTGCCCCTGAGCTCCGGTCGTGCGAGTCGAGACGCCGTGGGCATTCTGGGCAGCTGGGAAATGGCGCTGGCAGGGGGGCCCAAGTACTGACTCACGATCGGGAGCTCCACGGTCCTGGTACTGAGCCGTCCCTTTCTCCTGAACTGCCCCTGAGCCTAAGGGTCATTCACGACGCCCTGACCGCTCTGCGGGCAGATGTCCGTTCCACAGCTCGGGACCTGGGAGGTCGACTGGACACCGGTGGGCTCGCCCTGCCCCCCGTTGATCGAGCCTGCGTCCGCCTGCGGGGCGCTTCGCCATATCCTGTGCTCGGTCGTGATGAACCGACTGGGCGGCTATGCACGGGGGAGCCGGTGGACCTGGACATAGTGGCCGCCTCGACTTTGCCGGAGTCACGTGTGGGCAGTGTGGAAACTCCTATATTACCGCGTCGACTGGAGAAATGCAACTGGGGGCCATGTCCTGGACTTTCCGTGGGGACCGCTGGCGGCTCTGCCTATTGTGGTGAACCCATGTCGCCACCGTCTAGCTGGATTGTCGTGGGTGACTCGCTGCACTGCGCTGCTTCTCACTATACAGTTTGGGACTCCACGGCACTGGACTGGTCGGATGCTGGGGACAGGCACCTTCGATCGCTGCCGTGTGGACTAGCTGCCTTTGGTGGACTGCTGCCTTGCTATGGATCATCTGCCACGACGGCGGACCACTCTACGACGACCGAAATGGACTTTGGTGATCGATCCTCGCTTCTGCAGTGGTCCCTTTGTTTGTTCCCACCTTCTACGAGTACTGTTGTGCAGCCGGACTGTGCCGTTCCACCGCACCGTAGGGGCCAAGGGTGAGGCTGCACCCTCTTGGGTTAGGACTGTCTCTCTTCTGCTGCTGGGACGCTGATGGACTGCCGGGGATTTAAACATTGGTATTGTATTGGTCTTGGAGTCGGGGTAAGGGTGGCCGGGGAATCGTATGTTCATCGGACTGAAAATGCTTAATAGGCCCTCCTCCGGTCCTGTCTTTTCCTTTTCCTGGGAGTAATAGGGTATTGCACTCTTCCTTTCTCCCTGGGTTCAACTGTGATTTTCTGGACCCTTTTCTCTTCTTTCTCTTACCTCTATATTTCGGGTTCTTCTGGGGCGACAGACACGTAGCTTGGGGGGGGGGTAGGCCATAGCCTCGGCATGCGTGTAGGGTGGGGGGTCCTCATTGATATGTTTTATTTCTATGGTGCCTTCTTTTTCTTTTTCCGCTCTTTCTTCTGTCTTTTTAGGGTCAGTGGTGGGGACTGGTGTTAGATGGGTAGTGATTGAGTGGCACATCTCGCGGCGTATCCCTATCCTGATGTTGCAGTATCGTGCCGCCATTTTAGATGTGTTTAGTGCTAGTAGTCTCTCCTGCTCGCCGTTACCCAGTCATCATGCGATTGTCTGTACTGTGCACTGATCCGTCTTGATTTCTGTATCTCCTTACATATAAAATTATAAAATTAACCTCACTGTCTCCTGCCACTCGGAGCACGTGGATTTAGTGTAACAAGGATCGTATGCTTTTCTGTGCTGCCGTGCTACCGAGTGGACGTATCCTTTGCTAACAAGCTTCAGAAGTGTGGTGGCCGGCCGGATGGTTGTAGGCCCGTATTTGTACTGTGCAAAGAGCTTAATAAAGGTTTTCAAAAAAAAAAAAAAAAAAAAAAAAGAACCACAGCGCACAACACACACCCCCCCCTGACCCCCCAATCTCCCCACCCGACCCCCCAATCTCCCCACCCACCCCTACTGCAATATGTAAGCATGGCGACGTGAGGAAAACCTCAGTGACCCTCCCGTCATTATTAATATTGCATAAACATTGGAACAACATTCTGAAGTGTTTAAACCGTACACTAAACCATTTAAGCAGTGTAACTCAACTATGGGATTATACTCTGGTTAACCTGATACTCTATTAGACTCTATTGGTAGAGCATCAAATGGAATTGGCATAAAGTATAGAGGAAGCCATTGTAGAATATTGTGTCATCAGATTCTCCATTTTGGGGTTCCCCAAGAGCCAAGAGACTTGATACATAAACAAGAATGGCAGACTAACATTAAGTGGCCCCTTTGTCAACTGTCTCAACAGGGCCGTAATAAGGTGGTAATGTCACACAATTTGTATACCTCAAGAACTAGGTACATTTTTTAAACTAGAGCAATAAGCGGGACCAATGAAAAAATATCAATTAGGTGCATACTCGTAGGCGAATATTTCAAACAGGTTTGGTGATAAGGAATCAAAAGCATAATAAATTGCTAAAAGTTTTGAGCCAGAGTAATACGTTGTAACATAACTCACGGAATAACTCCCAGAACCAGAAGAGGTTCTCGATTGTAAAATCCTAATCAGATAGGTGCTAGAACCACAAAACCTGCGAGTCAATATGAATAGTAGTGATCAATTGTAGACAGCATATCACAAAAATGATCATTTGTATCCCGAGGCCACCATATTGTCCGGATTGTTAGTGTCCATGTCGCGCTCCTCCAACTCCTCAAGCATGCGTTTGAGTTTCATAGGATCCGTGAAAATGTGAGTAGATCCACGCACCGTTACTCTATATTTCGCCGGGCCCACAAAACCAAATTGGTATCCCCTCGACTTTAGTTGTGGTCGCAGGGCCAGAAAGGCCTTCCTTACTTCTACTGTTTCTTTACTATAATCTTGTGAGATATAGATCTTTGCGTCTTTCCATAGGATATGGTTGTGCTTCCGAACAAAGGCAAGGATTTGTTCCACATGCTGATATCGTAACGGCTTACAGACGATGGGCCTGGGACCTTTTTGCGTCTTAGTGATCCTTCCGGGTACTCTGTGCGCTCTGTCAAACTCTAGTGGATTAACGAAAGTCAAATTTGTGGCCTGAGCGAACCATGATTCCAAGAACTGGATACAGGATCCCTGCGAATCCTCGGACCCTTCCGGGACCCCAAAAATGCTTAGGTTCCGTCTTCTATTTCTATCTTCCAATTCAGCCAGTCTTCTAACGGTTTGGTCGGAGGAGATGTGTAAGTGTTTCAGAGCCGCACAAGTTTTGACTTGGATATCTTCCAATCGACTAATCCTGGATTCCGTCTGTCAGACGTGCATTCGTGTCCCTAATATCTTGACGAATTGCCACCACCTCCTCCTTGGTGACCTTAGCCAGATCTTTCACTTCGTCCAGCCTGTTTAAGATCATATCAAGTGCTTCAAAGTAACTTTCTTTGTCTTGTTCGGCGATCCCGGGTTAGAGTGGTCTGATTTGAGTCTTTTAAGGGTGCTCTGGTCTTTGGTATCCATTATGACTATTCGGGATCTTGAGTGGTGCCTCGAGAACCTCTCCGCCACAAGCGTGTAAAGCAGACTTGGCCAATGTTCTATATGACTGACGTAGTCACGTCGATGTAGGTAGAAGGTTGAAGGTTAGACCGGCAGATTAGTATAGGCACAGAGGCTCTCCCAAGCAGAAGAGATTGGAGCGCCACGTGGGGTTTAAAGTCTGGTAAATTCCTGAAAGACCTGCCCTGAAGATCGCAACTCGGTCAATTCAATGCCAGACAATGTCATACATCAAGAGCAGATACATGTGAGGTTGCTTCATGTATGATTCGCCAGCTCATAGGACACACAGCAATTAAGAAGCGCCCACAGCGAAGATCACGGAGTTGCCGTAGGGTGCCTCATATATTCAATTATAACTGACATGTGGCGTCATGGGAGGAGTCGCCGCTATCAGAGCAACATGTGCGTCACTCATATAGTGCACCTTTATTAGGCCCTCGTCGCTGGATCAAGATTGTGTGCCCATGTCTTGTCAATAATTACCAGTACTGCCAATACTGCCTCTCATCAGGGAAATCGGCACCAAAAGTCATTCACGCTCGTGCTGTGTATTTGTAAAGATGGCAGCCGCCATCTTGGTAAAGGCATTGGAAGCCCTGGGTCCCCACATGGCGGGTCGGACTGTACTCACGCGTCCGTATTGCTCTGGGTCCAGGGTAGGGTCCGCAGCTCAATCCTCCAGATCACCCCCACACCTCCGCGTCCCAATCCCACCGTGCAATTTCAGTCATTACACCGCATCGGTGATCGCGCGGCGTCCCGCATTCACTCCCTCTTCGGAGATACGGCTGGGAACGTCCGGAGTCCCGCTCGACGTTTCTCCAGTTCTGGAGCAGCCCCAGTCACAAAAAACAGCTCACTGCATACCAGGAATATTCCGATCTCCAAATCCGCCTTCACATCGCGGATTTAGTCGGAAGAAAGCGTTCCAATTTCTGATGTAGGAACTCGTAATGGGAGGAGAGACGCTTTACACCGCCATCTTCCTCGGCGTCCAAGCCACGCCCCCCCCGACGCCTGGGGATATTCTAAGGTAAGGAATCTATCACTAACTAATGTCTCTTACAGATCTATCGTTACACGTAGTAACTTGTGCTTCATTAACAATAGGCCCTTGTACTAGAGATAAGCCATAGAAGATCTTCCCTTTGGACCAGTTTACAATCTTTATCTAGTCACAAGTCGTGCACATCCTACACCCTGATCTCTCCTGCTGTTTTCTTACCACTATTTAACTAGAGAATAACATAACTGTGTTGCATGAGGTTCTTGCCAGAACAGCCAACAAACTGAACAATCTAATGGAACGTCCACAGACATCTGTGTGTATCCTCCTTGAAAAACTTCACCTGCCAAGGCCATCTATAAAACCTCTGCTTCCCTGTCTCGGAGGCATTCTGGAGTATCCTGAAAAACACATTTTTCAACATCATCCACTGAGAGACTTCACTCTTTAAAATAAAAATCCCCCACAACATGATCCTGAAGTCTGACCTTAACCCTGTGATTGTACCTTCTTTAAGGAAATGTTATGGATCAATCCCCGAGACTACTGCTCCGTCTGAAAGAGAGAGCAAAAGGATCAGCATAAAAGGCAGGAAGATGTGAAACACTGTGGCGACTGCGCTAAAGAACACAAGTGTAGCATCACTACTGGTTCGATACCACAGAGTGGTCTGCAATAGGATGAGAGCTTTGATGGATTATTTTTAATAACACTGTTAACAGGACTTTGAGGAAATGTTCTGTGAAGGTTTTGAGGTTGGCAATCCAGCTTTAAGTGTAGCTGTGGATCGGACAGTGCTGGTAGCAACATTCTACTGCCATGGGGCCTTTGGTTGAGTCTCACCACCTTGAAACCAGACCGGCAGCAAAAACAATATAAATCTTCCTTTCTTTGGTACAGCGTGGTTTGGCCAGCACAGGCATGAAGAAATTATAAGGATGAAAAACAAAGTAGACCCTCAAAGCCATAGAACTGGAGCAAAAGAAATGCTTTAGGCACCAGCAGAAACAGAATATCAGGTACAATTGCATCGCTGGCCATACCAGCAGCAGCACCAGCAATAAGAGGACCAGAGGTATCAACGACAGAAGTCCTCAAAACCCAGGTCGACACTATTGAGACTCCAATTTGAGCTTGCGCTTCCACTCCAGTGGTTGGGGGCGGGGGGGGGGTTGTTCTCGTCTGACTTAAGAGTGCAATCCCATAACATTGGACGAATGGGTCTTGAACAAAGTTAATCGAGATTACATCTAATGGACAAGTTATGGCCTGAACACCCAAAATCAACAAAACAATTCACATTATCTAAAAACAGACGCCTGTTCTGTAAAATAAATGGGGGCAAGAACTTGTTCCTCCCTGGCTAAAAGGACTGGACGCGTACTCTAGATAGTCTTGGTTCTCAAAAAGGAATCACATCAGAGAGCATTCCAATATTTGATTTGTTTCTCTACAAATTCAAACAAAAATTCAGGATGCTGGGTTTAAACAAACAGTTTTTTAAAGGGGGATCTCCCTGGTGCAAAAATTAGATCTCCAAATAATTTTACAGAAAGTCAATAGCTGCTCATCTACAGCAGCTATCCTATCCAGGGACACAAAAAAAGGAAAGTATTATCTTCGGGAGGCGAGATTGTTTTCCATTAATGACAAATGTCAGCAACTGATGAACAGCTCATTAGATGTCCTCACTACTCTCCAACAAGGCATCCTGTATTTACATTGTCCTAAATGCCAAGTTCCTTATGAGATCTTTGCATCAATGCCTCTACCTGTGGTCACAGAAACATGACAGTTGGGACAACGTTTAAAAAAAAAAAAAAGTTTTAGGGTTTTTTGGCATAGTGTGACCATATTAAAGGAACAATGTTTGCATGTAGAATTCCATAGCATTAGTGATAAGTTGTCCCCAAATATCAGACTGTTGCAAAATTGCATACAAAATAGTTGTATCAAAGAAAACAATCTGGTCTTAAAAAAACAGTGCCAGCTGACACATAAGGAAAGATCGGATATGTAAGCCTGACAGATCAGTGGGGAATGTTTTTTAATAAGATGGTCAGATTTCACTTTACTTTTCCGCCAGTTCCACATATTCCCGTGGTGATGTTAAAATTGTGCACCACTCAATCAACAAGCATTTGCAATGCAATAGGTCTCGCATTAGGAAAGCTTGAGCTATTGGTCTTGTAAATGACAATTTTTTTTATTTGTGTTGGTTTTGAAAATAGCTAAATTAATAGCTTTGTCATTTACAATGTCAATAGTTATAACTTTCGCAAATGTGACAACTATAACCTGGTGTTGTGCTGAGTGATGCTGTGGTAGTGCTGAGTTTTGCTGTGGTGGTGCTGAGTGTTGCTGTTGTGTTGCTGTGGTGGTGCTGAGTGTTGCTGTGGTGGTGCTGAGTGTTGCTGTGGTGATGCTGAGTGTTGCTGTGGTGGTGCTGAGTGTTGCTGTGGTGGTGCGGAGTGTTGCTGTGGTGGTGCGGAGTGTTGCTGTGGTGGTGCGGAGTGTTGCTGTGGTGGTGCGGAGTGTTGCTGTGGTGGTGCGGAGTGTTGCT
The DNA here is from genome assembly GCF_964263255.1 of Lissotriton vulgaris. Lineage (NCBI taxonomy): Eukaryota > Metazoa > Chordata > Amphibia > Caudata > Salamandridae > Lissotriton > Lissotriton vulgaris. The sequence continues at coordinate 1,112,697,175 of NC_141694.1, forward strand.
GTGGTGGTGCGAAGTGTTGCTGCTGAGTGTTGCTGCTGAGTGTTGCTGCTGAGTGTTGCTGCTGAGTGTTGCTGCTGAGTGTTGCTGCTGAGTGTTGCTGCTGAGTGTTGCTGCTGAGTGTTGCTGCTGAGTGTTGCTGCTGAGACCTAAAAAAACTTTGATTCGGGATCTTTCATTGGTGGATGCAATTTAAATTTCAATACAGCAGGACCAAAAATTATCACGATCTGCCAAGATACTGGAGATGCAGCCATAAAATAGGGACTCTAAAGTTTCCTTTCCTTTTATATGTATCCTAAATATGGACAACAAAAGAAGCGATTTGGAAGTATTTATTACAAACTGGTGAAATGGTTAATTCAAATGGTATCACATCAAGTATTGCAATTAAAGAGTACAAGCTATGCTTCTAGACAGTTTAAACGGTTAGTAAATTGTGAAGTGCAGCCATTTCTGGTTCATTTTGTAATATTTTACCAGGTATTTAAAAAACGGCGTGGAGAGTTGAGAAATGTTTGGGCTCCTCTACGCAACCTATCATCAAGGGATTTCAGGCCAGAATCAAGCTTCACTGGCAGAAACTGAGGATACAGAAATGCTTACTGCTCAATGGAATTTTAGAAACTTATTTTTACTGGCCCTAATAGGCAAGCACTTGCTTTGCGGGCAGACAGAGACTCGCTCAGGATACACATGTCACATCTCCTACAGAATATGCAAGGCTTTATTTTAGGAGTGTCTTTAAATTAGGAACGCAGAAAGCTATGTGCAAAAGTGGAAGGTACCTGAAAAATTCAATGCGTCTGAGGCACAGATATTTTGCGTTACTCAACATCACCAACATAAAAAAATAAAAAAAACTCTTTGGCGACAGCAAGGGTAAATGAAAACTTTAGTAAAACGAAAAGAAGCATGCCAACTAAACTCATCTAGTCGCAGCACTTATTTACAGAGCACATAATACCGGAGACTTGCATGTCTCTACCTGCAACAGTCTCTGGAGGAGTGATCAGAATTGTAGAGACAAAGGGATTTACTTGCAATCATAGAATTCGAAAGAGGCCGGGGTATAGTCAAAATCAGGTAAAACTTGAGATAAGTTAGACAACGGGCAACTGGAATATTCAAAGTGTTTTAGGTGGGCAGCCTTAATGTACCGTGGTCTCCTCACTTTAAAACTCAATCGAGTGAATTGTTAAATACACGCTGTGTCGGATAGACTTTACATAAAAACATCAGCCTTGGCGAGAACTTTAACTTAGCACCAACTGCTTACTTTTGAAACTCTATTGAGCACATTATTAGAGACATGCTGTGTCTGACATGGCGGACGCAGAAACATCGGCTTTGGAGAGAGCTTAAACTTAACACCGGCCATTCACATTATGCTTTATTGAAAGCATCCCTAAAGATATATCATATCTGATATGGCAAGACGTAGACACATGGCTTTGGTGGGACCTTTAACTTAAACCTGTAAAACGGATAGGACACACCGATATAAACACTTCTACCGTGTCCTACATCTGCAGTAGCAAAACAAGGGTTTAAATGCATTAGTGCGGTGGGAGGGTAAACGTAAAGTGCGCTAACGAGGTGAAGATTATTCATAAAGTGTGAGGAGGGCTGGGGCGGGTGCGTCTGTAAGGGGCCGTGTGTGAAAATTCCCGTTCCCGAGGTTAACAAGTCTTCTTCTTTTTTTTCCTTTCCCTATTTTACTTTTGCCCAGGCCTTCATGTTGTCTAGATCACCTTGTTTTTTTCTTCCCCAAACCCTCGATTGGTACAGCTGCTGCTTTATTTTACTTTTTAATTACCCACCCTTCGCCCACTTCAACGTTGCTTTTTTTTTATATCTACGTCATCACAGTTATTAAGACTGTGACAGAGCTCCGTACCTTTAATGACCGTTCTAAAATGGCCATCAGATATGCATGCTGTGTAAACCCCCCCCAAAAACAAACTGTCTGGCAGCCTTGTCTCCTCAGGGACTGTGATGCGCGTAAGGACATAAAGTCAGAAAGACATGCTTTTTCCTATGACACAAATGTTTGTCTGCTATGCGTTCAGGATTTCCAAATGTCCACACAGATCAAGGCATAAAAGTGCATTTGCAACTGTAGAGGAATACTATAAAGTATTGGATAATGTAATGAACGGTAAATCAACATCTAAACCATTAGAAACAAGCAAACTCACCGCCGCAGCCCGGCTTCAACAGGAAGCCAGGCAACCTTTGTTGGGACAGGGCCGGACAAATACAGGAAGCAGACGGGAGTCTACCCTGCGCTCCTGTGCCCGCCGGAAGATTTGTGTCTCAGCGCGGCACCTGCCTGTTGCCCAGAATGACCGGATGGCTGCCGAGGGACACGAACGAAGAACCTGGTGAGTGGGGTGTGAGGGGGATGTGTGCGCGCTGCCATGTTATGCTGTCTTAGTCAAAAGCGCACGCGCCCAACGTTATCAATCCTTCGTTGTAGGGGGGGGGCGGCGGGGGGTCTTGGTGCGCTTGTGTGAGTGCTGTGTGTGTGTGTGCGCGCGTGTGTGTGTATGCGACCTCGGGGGTGGGTTCTCTCTCTGTATGTATGGGTGCGTGCGTGCATGGGCGCTCGTGTGTGTCTGTGTATGCGTGTGTGGTGTTGGAGCTTCCGAGGGGGGGGGAGCGTGTGTGTATGCAGTGTGTGTGCATGTGTGTATGCGACGGCGGGGATAGGTTCTCTGTATGTATGGGTGCCTGCGTGGGCGCTTGTGTGTGTGGTGTTGGAGCTTCCGAGGCAGGAGATGGGCATGGCGCCGTGCGCGCCCACGAGGTCAAATCTGCGATAATCTGCGCTCGTGCCACTCTCGTGTCCTCATTCCCAAAAACGGCTGACAATAGTTGTCGAGCAGACAGCAATCAATGCTTTGCATTGAATGCAGGTCGAGCTCGACCTAAAAATGATTCGGATCATTCCTGACTGTCCAATTCAATGGTGCCATCTGGACCCACTTCAGATGTCAGACAGACCTTATTAGATTGCCATGCAAACCAAATCTCGTCACCCGAGGGGCGAATATGCGTCTCAATACAAAATTGCAGAATTTGGCAACATGTCTCCTGGTCAGACAGAATTGAACTTTTAATTTGCCACTTGCTTGCATGGAAATTCTAAAAGGCGTAAAACACCCATCAGCAAGAACATGTTATGCAGTTGAAGCGTATGAGCTTCTGCATATAGTGGCAAAATAATGGTTATGATCCAATTTCATGTCAAGAGAATATTATTGTTCCATGCCATTTCCATTTGGCTCAGTCAAAATTGTAACTCCCTACAGCAAGACACTAAATCATATGTATTTCTTCAATATTCCTGTGGTAAAAACTTTTGGAATGTCTAAGGAAAGTGCTCATTCCAATACAAAAACCATCACCATCTTGAGAATACACTCTATCTTACCTTATTTAGACTAATGGGTCCTCATTATGAACATATTCATAGAGCTAGGCTGCAGAATTTGTCTCGGAAAACTGCCTAATAGCAATAACACCTGCTATGAGTAAGATATTCTACAGAGGATAAAGCAATGACAATTAGAAAATCCAACCAGCTATTTATTAATTATGGACACACCCATAAAGGGTTAGCCTCATCCGAACAGTCTGTTTCCAGATGGATTGTGGCGTGCATTTCATTTTATTACTGGTTAGCAGAGAAACCTCTCAAGTGAACCGAAGGGCCATTCAACTATGGGAAAAGCAGAAGTACCGCTTGACTTGCCATTAATAAACATACGTGTCCCCTTAATGTTTTTTTACATACTCAAGAAATGCATACAGAAAGCTGCTCTTAGCTTGTTACTCTTTTCTAAAGATTTTGACCATCAATTAAGATCTTACAATGAAGAAGAATCTATTACTTTATAGTCCTGGTTCTGCTCTGTAGGAATCTTCATTGAAGTCATAAACTACCCACCTGCCGGCTTATCTTAAGCACTTAAAACTCCGTTATGACCATGCCAAAGTAGCTTTTTAATTTCTCACTAGGAAAAGGATGCTGCAGTGTAGTTCAAAAAAGCCTATTTTTAATACACATCTGTCTACATTTTGGAAACATTTTGCTTTGGATAGACTTTTGAAGGATGCTGCTCACAGCCTGCATACATAATTTATTGATTTATTGATAGATATTGAATATGAAGAGCTATGGGGTCCACAAACTCAGAAGGAATTATTCTAACATTTACCATTAAGATTGCTATGATGCCGAACCTGGACTAAAAATAACTTTATGTAGCATTTGCTTACTCATTTGATTCTTTACAGTTTTTTAAATAGTCCCTGGTTGGAGCTCTTGTAGAAAATTGCATTTAGTTTCCTGAAGGGTTTGTTGTAGGTATTGCTGCCGAATAAATTTCTCTGTAGGCCCTTAGTTTATAGTGTTTCATAGTGTATCATTCCTTCTCCATTTCTATTTTGTTTATCTGTTTTGCTTTTTATATGATTAGATAACAATGTAGACGGCCTAAGGGAAAAATAAAGATACCCAACCAAATTTCTCTTGGATCAGTATGGTGTGGATTTGTGATTAGTGAAGCTTTTACTGACATGTGCCCCTCTTGTGTGGCATATTTGATCATAATTCTGGTTGTGTTTAATATTGGAGTGCCTAAGACTAGAATATACATTGGTTCTTCTATAGTCTTTATTTGTGGAAGAGATCTCTAGCGCCAGATTCCTTACTTTAGAATATCTCCCAGCTGTCAGACTGCATCTGAAATATCTTGAGTATTACCTCTGTGCACCGATAGATGGCGTTGACTGCCTCGTGTCAGTGTTGCCCACACCGGATGTGATGCGCATAGTGCCTGTATAGGTGCCACTCTGACATCCGCTCCTTTCTTTCTGCACCAACAGTAGTAGATCCAAAGATCTTACCTCGTTCACTTTGTGACCATCCTTTTCTCTACTTCATTGAGCCATTTTTTCGAATTGTTTCAAGTGTGCTAGATATTACCACTGAAACCTAGAGGTTTTAAACCTTGTGGGGAATGTCACATGCAGGTGTCTGCAACTCATCCCCATTTGGTTTGCGTTTGGTTTTGCGGTCCAGCCAAGACTCCAATTCCTGTTTGAATCGCCTTTCAGCGCACTCGGAGGCGATTCACAAGAGGTTGCTGAAGCCTTTTGCGGTAGAACACAAGACCCCATGTTATCCAGTATTGGGGTATCTTTAATAGATTCACATGCCTGAATCATTCCCCGTTGCCGAGGCGGGAGTCCCACGGTAAATAAAAAAGCAGTGCCAAAGGTAAATAACAGTAGTAGGCCCAAAAGAAAAGGCCTGAGGCCTAGATCTTAGTAGCCTATCTACATCATTATGCTAAAAGAACCAAACATTTGGTCACAACCAATCGGCTATCAGCACCCCCTAGAACCCTCTCTGCAGAGCCAGTTCTCCTCAGATTTTCACCGCACGTCGTGTGTGAAGGGAGTCTCCCTGAGCTCTGTTCATTTTCTTCAGATTTTACTTTTTGGATCATCCAAGATCATACTTCATTTCTCTGACCCTATTAAGGCAGTAATATGGCAGATTGGAGAACAAGGTAATAGACTACGAAATATGTCTAACCTTTTCCTCAATAACTCTCATGTTCTGTGAGATGAGGCTATTATTGGGACTACAGAGAATTTAATCTGCCACTTCTGATGAGGACAACGAGGATTCCTTCACCTAATAGGAGAGGTCAAAGGGAGAAGTTGCGCCAGGAGCCTCCAGAGGGCGTGCATAAAAGCCATAAAGACTCACCTTGAGTCTTTAGAAGGCACTTCTCACGGAGAGGCAATTGGAAAAAACTTCCTCAGAGGCTGATCCTACAACTCCCTTTTCATCACTGACACTACATCAGGGAAATCCTCTTAACCTGAAATTAGGAGTCTATAACAAAACTTCATGTCTACTTTTACTGCCTCACCAATATGGACCTCATCTACGATGGTCTCGTCTATGATGGTCTCGTCTATGATGGTCTTATCTATGACGGTCGTCGAACACTGCCTCATCTACGACGGTCGTCGAACACTGCCTCATCTACGACGGTCGTCGAACACTGCCTCATCTACGACGGTCGTCGAACACTGCCTCATCTACGACGGTCGTCGAACACTGCCTCATCTACGACGGTCGTCGAACACTGCCTCATCTACGACGGTCGTCGACGACGGCCTCATCTACGACGGTCGTCGAACACTGCCTCATCTACGACGGTCGTCGACGACGGCCTCATCTACGACGGTCGTCGACGACGGCCTCATCTACGACGGTCGTCGACGACGGCCTCATCTACGACGGTCGTCGACGACGGCCTCATCTACGACGGTCGTCGACGACGGCCTCATCTACGACGGTCGTCGACGACGGCCCTGTCTATGATTGTCTCATCTACAATGGCATTGCCTAGGACAGCCTACGCTCGAAGACAACCATCTACGACGGTCGTCTATGACAGCCTTGTCTATGATGGTCTCATCTACAATGGCATTGCCTAGGACAGCCTATGCTCGAAGACAACCATCTACGACGGTCGTCTGACAGCCTTATCAATGAAGCCTCATCTACGTATGGCCTCATCTATGAATGGCCTCATCCACGGATGGCCATCATACGATTGCTCTCTCGTAGCAGCTGTACTGCAATAGTATAGCTGTCACCCTGAGCACAAGTTTGTGCTGGTCCTCCAGCAAGTTTTATCGAAATGAGTGTTCAAAAATCCTAAAATTAATTCATAAGTGTCTTTATTAGCACTTCTCCATAGTTAATGTCCAAATAATAACAATTCCCAATTTATAACATCCAATGCATTTCGGCAGGGTCTCCCGCCTTCATCAGGGAAGTGATTCTGAAAATCCAAAAAACTTTCAGTCAGTTTTAAAGCCCACTTAAATCAAACAAGTATTTCAAACTGGCTAAACACATGATTAAATAAACAGTCATCAATTTAAACACAGTGCGAGCTTTTACATGCGAATGTTTTTAACATTCTGTCAATGATCATTGCTTAAATTTAAGACGAATCAGTAATTGTATTTTACATGTAACTCACTATTTCAACCTAATCTGGTTTTTGAATCACTGTCGCTCGTTGCGCTTTTTAAATCTTGTCTATAAACACACGGAAATACAATGCTATGCCGCCCCTCCTCCTAAGGTAGCTGGTTGCACTGCCGTTAAAGCCTGTAATTTCAATACCTCTAACGTTGCCTATTGATTTAAACTCTGCTCTTACCTCGGCTAGTTTCTAACGAGTCCCTCTCGGTAGTGTACAACGTGTGTAGACCATACGGGCTCCTACTTCCGTGTTTGTATGAACGCGCTATGCCGCGCATGCACTGATATGCCCTTTCAGCGCGGGTTTATTTTAAAGGCACACGATCCTTTTAAGCAACTATATGTCGACAATGTACTGACGATGTTGGTTCGATCCCCAGCGCGGGGGAATGCTAAACTATGCAACTGCGCGCTGCGCATAATTAATAAATCTAAATGACCAGCTGAAAAATAAACATTTAGACATATGCTTATGCGTGTTATCGTCAGACGATAAAAACGGTCAACATAAGTTATAAGTAACACACAAACTCTGTACGTTCATTTAGCCCTTTTGGCTTAAGGCTGTTCAGATAGTATATCCAATGGTTCTCCTGTTTTAACAAATTGTTTTTGTTAATGGACCCTTCTTTTTTCTCCAACATTTCCAACACGCAAACTCAGTTGGCTTATGTGATGTGGCTTAACTGTAAAATGTTCTGCTACTGAAGATTTAAAAGATTTCGTACGTATGTTGCTTTTATGTTCATTAACACAAATTTTCTATTTTCTCTCGGTGTGCCCCACATATACATCTCCACACGGACATTTGAGCATATAGATCAAGTTCATTGAATCGCATGTTGCGTTTACTTTAAGATGGATCGGGAATCCCTTCCTTGGGTGTGTTATAGTTGTTCCCTTCATGATGTTATGACAAGTGTTGCAATTAAGGCAGGGTACCGTGCCCCGATACGTTGGTTTAGTTTGTGGTTCTTTAGTGGGTTTCAAAAAATCTGCCAAATTTTTTGCTCGTGTGTGAGCAAATACTGGTTCTTGAGCGAAGGCTCCTTGAAAATCCGATTCCATGGATAAGATTGACCAGTGGCGTCTTATGATTTGTTTAAATTGCGTGCTAAGTGTGGAGTATTTACTAACGCAGGTAATGAGTTTTTCTTGTGTCTTTCGGTCGCTCTTCAGGAGATCCTGTCTGGATTTCGACGTAGCTCTGGTTTTTGCCTCTTGTATTATCTCTTCTGGATATCCTCTATCCCGAAATCTTTGTGTCATGTTATCCATTTGTTGTGCACATTGTGGGACCTCTGAGACTACTATTTTGACCCTCAAAAACTGTGAATATGGCAAGTGTCTTTTAAAAGCTTGCGGATGGTGACTTTCAAATTGCAATAAGTTGTTCCTGTCTGTTGTTTTTCGAAAGATGTTTGTAGTGAGGTTATTGCCTATTTTACTGATTTCTACATCCAAATATTGGATTTGCGTTTCATTGATGTTCCATGTAAATCCTATTCTGTCCACTTTGGTATTCAGAATTTCAATTTGTTCTTGTAGTGATTGTTTGGTGCCCTTCCAAATCACGAAGATGTCGTCTATAAAACGTACGTACATTGAGATGTTTTGATTCCAAGTCAGATTGTGATAGATATAGTTCTCTTCAAATGCTGCCATATACAGGTTGGCATACGCCGGCGCGGCACAGTTGCCCATTGATGTACCACTGCATTGAATAAACCACCTCTTTTCATACTCAAAATAGCTGCGCATAAGCGTGAATTGCATCAGTTCTAGTAGAAATATCTGTAGTTCTCTTTGATATTCACTATCCAATAAGGCTCGTTCTATAGCTTCCAGTGCTTGTTGGTGCGGGATAGATGTGTATAAAGCCCTCACATCAATTGTGGCCCTCACCCATTCTTCCTCAATTTGTACTGTGGATAGTCTTAACAAAAAGTTGGTGGTGTCTTTTAGGTATGATTTGGTCTTCAATACTAAGTTGTAAGTATTTGTCGAGAAATTTCCCAACCGGTTCATGCAAACTTTGTTTGGTGGACACAATGGGCCTACACGGGGGCCTTTGCAAGTTCTTATGGACTTTGGGTACCATATACATTGTGGGGCATCTAGGATTGTCTTGGATGAGGTATTTTTTGGTCCTTTCTGTTATGGTTCCTAATTCATACGCTTTCGTAATGATAGTTTGTAACGTTTTTCTGATGTTTCAGTAGGGTTGCTTTCCACTTCCATATAGGTTTGTGTCATTGAGATGTTCCATGACTGCTTCCTGGTAAAAAGATCGATTCATTATTACCAATGCTCCTCCTTTGTCTGCCTTTTGGCAGATTATCCCTTCGTTGGTTGCTATCTTTTTGAGAGTCCCGAATTCCTTCTTAGACATGTTCATTCTTCTGGTCTTTTTCTCTGTATTCAATTGATGCAGGTCCTTCCTGCACAGTTGTTCATACAAATCGATAGTTTTATGGCTAATCGGAGGCATGTATGTACTGTGTACTTTAAGTCCTCTCAATTCATCAGTTTCTTCCATTCTTTTTTCTACCACATTATCAAAGAAATGGCGAAGTCGGAATTTCCTAGTGAGCTTGAATAAACTCACTTCCAGTTCCAATAAATTGGTGTGGGCAGTGGGTACGAAAGATAAACCTTTTTGTAAGGTTGAGACTTGTGCTGAATTCAATTCTACATCAGATATATTAAGTACCAAGTTTCTTTCTTCACTTAATGTTTTTTCGTTTTGTCTTTTTTGCTGGTTGCTGTTCGTGTCTGTGGCTGACTCTTCTTTTGTTTTTCCTGAGTCCCCTCCTGAGTCTTCTGTTTCTTGGTGGCCTCCCTCTAAAAAAGGGACCGCAGTAGATGTGCCAGCTTGTTCCTGTTGTTGTGGTGGTGTTTTATTTTTTGGAGGTCCTGTTCTCTCGCTGTCTGTAGACGATGTATCTGTGTGGGATGTATATCCTTTAGTTTGTCTTTTCCTTGCGTACACTTCTGCCCAGGTATAAACCTCTTGTAGCTTGTAATCAAGAGTGTCGCGTCTGTATTTTCGCAATTTACGTTCGGTTATTTCCTGAGTGTGTTTTTATTAGCTGGTTGTTAATGTCTTCTATGGTAGATTGCAGTTCTTCTGCTGTGATCATTTTCCCTAGTTCATCCTTGGTTGTGTCTATATCTTCTTTTAATTCTTCAAGAATACGCAATAGTTCCTCTATAATTAGCAATATGAGGTCCATGCTACATTTATTTAAAATGGCGAACCACTTTTCCGTGAAGCCTCATCTATGATTGCCTCATCTACGGATGACATCACCTATGATGGTATTGTCTATGACTGTCGTCTGACAGCCTCATCTGCGTATGGCCTCATCTGCGTATGGCCTCATCTGCGTATGGCCTCATCTGCGTATGGCCTCATCTGCGTATGGCCTCATCTGCGTATGGCCTCATCTGCGTATGGCCTCATCTACCAATGGCCCCATCTACCAATGGCCCCATCTACCAATGGCCCCATCTACCAATGGCCCTCATCTATGATTGTTATCTATGATTGCCCTCATCTATGACTGTCGTCTATTACAGCCTCAACTATGATGGTTGGTCATGACGGTTATCTATGACGTTCTCGTCTGCAATAACCTCGCCTACATAACCATGTCTACGACAGCAAAGTCTATGATGAGATTGTCTACGATGGCCTCATCTATGACCGCATCCTGTACATTTTTTAATGCAGCGGGCAGCTAGATTTCAAATGCCAGTTACAGTCGAACAGACAGAATATTTCCTTCATGATTTCAAGGAAGAATCCAGGAAGATCACGAGAGTGGTACCTATAATAGACTCTATTCCAGCAGTTCTTCCGCGCATAGAAAGAAATAATGTGCACATGCTAACAGCCCATCCTGTCTGATAGGCCACCGTTCGGCCATATTCAGTAATTTCACAGGCGGCCCAACAACAATCTAAAATCCCACAACACCTATCACCACACTGCCTGACAAGGAAGGACGTCGTCTAGACCTTATAGGCAAACAATTCTCTACTTTGGCAGCGGCCTCTATTGGAGCTGCCAATCCTCTAACCATAATCTGCTGTTATGACCATCAAATGTGGTCAAACATGGCGAGTCTCATTGACCTCATTCCGGAGGACCGAAGGCAGGAAGCAAGGAAGATTCTGTTGGAAGGAGAACGTGCCGCATCAGAAACTATAGATTGCGCCTTGGACGTCGTGAACACCAAACTCCGTCAGCTAGCAGGGGCTGCAGTGCTTAGACGCCAGGGATGGCGTAAAGCCACTACTTTCAGGTCTGAGGGGCAAACAAAGATTCTAGGCATTGCCTATGATGGAGAGTTTTTGGTTCGGTAAACATTTTGATGAAGCCCTCTTAGCTATAAAAACTGACCCGGATACTGCACAATCATTAAGCACCCTTCAATACGGGCGCAGATCTTTCAGAGGAGTGAGAGGACGTGGTTTTCATCAAGAGGAGGATACCAAAACCAACCGAATAAGCAGTATTAATCCCAGTACAGCCTTACAGCCAGACATCATACCGTCGATAGTCTACGACTAGTTTCTCCCGTAAGGGTGGTCGAAAGAGATCACAGTATCAAGGCCGAGACACTAACAAGAAGCCGTGATCTCCACAGGGCGCCAACCATTTTACCCTCCTTACCCGTGGGCTGATCTCAAATTCCTCACTTGGAAGATGGCCATTTACTGGCTCTTACCTCGGCAAAAAAGAGTTAGTGAAATCCAAGCTTTCAAAATAAAGGAACCCCTTTTTTACATTTTGCTCTGGACTATGTAACCCTTTGAACAAATCCCAGGTTCATTCCTAGGGTACCAACACAATTTCACTTGAACAAACAGGTAAGATTAAAAACATTCTTTCCGGATCCATCCACTCCAGCTGAAAGAGCAATACACTTGCTGGATGTTGAATGCTGTTTAAAATTCTACCTATAGAAAACAAAGGATCCAGCTGTTCGAGGCTTATGGTCAAGCAACTCTTAGAAATGCTATAACAAAGGCAACAATAGCCAGATGGCTGGCAACAGCTATTCATTTCTGCCATGACGAGGCTAACAAACCTTTGCAGAGGAAAGTCGAAGCTAATTCGACAAGAACAGTATCAACGTTGACAGCTTTGTTTGCTGGAGTAACGCCAGAAAATGTTGTGCTGCAACATGGAAAAATGTCCACACTTTCGCGAGACATTACTGCCTTCAGTCTACATGTCAAGAGGATTCGACTGGTGGAAAGGCTGTCCTACGCCACCTTTTTCTTTGACACCAGTTGCAGGTACCCTTTGGCTTTTTAAATATTATCTATGATTGTCATTATTCATGATATACATAAGGTTATGTGATTATAACACGTTCTTTATATGTGGATGTACTTTCGTATATATAATGTGTATAAGGCTTACATATCCATGTATGGACATTACTATGCATGTCTCTGTAGTTCTTATAACTCCTGTTTTAACTTTGAAGGTTTGCATTTTTCAAGCCTCTGTTTACAAATAATGGATGCAACTGGGAGTTTATCAGCACAAGTCTCCCACCATCCGCAACAGACTGTATACTTGGTATACTGCTTGCTACTCTGATTCAGGCATGTGAATCTATGAAAGATACCCCAATACTGGATAAGAAAACAAGTTACTTACCTGTAACTACGGTTATCCAGTATTGGTATCTTTCATAGATTCACATGCACCCACCCTCCTCCCCGGAGAGTCCGTTCTCTGTTTTGGGATACTTATTTCCCACTTGTGCTAATGAAAATCTGAGAACTGGCTCTGCAGAGAGGGTTCTAGAGGGTGCTGATAGCTGATTGGTTGTGACCACATTTTTGGTTCTTTTAGCATAATGATGTAGATAGGCTACTAAGAGCTAGGCCTCAGGCCTTTACCTTTGGGCCTTCTACTGTTATTTACCTTCAGCACTGCTTTTTTATTTACCGTAAGACTCCCGCCTCTGCGACGGGGAATGATTCAGGCATGTGAATCTATGAAAGATACCAATACTGGCTAACCGTAGTTACAGATAAGTAACTTGTTTTCTTACTGCTCATGAGGGCGGTCTGCCCCAGAGCTGTTTCCACATTCATTTGTCCACCAAGTCAGTCGTCGATGGGTAAGGCCATAATATTTTGGAGCATCTCTTGACTTTCTGTGCCCTTCCAAGTCTGTATTGCGTTGTTTGGAGAAGCACATCCGTCTTAAGAGATGGGTCTGCACCCCTTTATGGCTAGAAAAGAATCTCAAAGAGCCGATGAACGTTTAGTTCAACAGATGCAGGGTGCACAGCCAAAAGAAAGGGCCATCGGCCTTTGTGACTCCCTATTAAATTTTGAACAAACTTCTCATACATTTGTCTCTATTTCTTCAAATTTTTCATCTCAAATTTTAAACGAGTTGAACAATAGGTATTCAATCTTCATGTGTATAGAAAAGAATCTCAACCGGATCTTTTGCAGTTTCCTCTATTTGAAGAGATCAGGCTGAAAAAGGATTACGGATTTCATTTAGTCATGAATGTCTGCTTAACATAAGTGTGTACATTTAAAGTTATTTGCATCATCATTTTGCTAATTTACCAGCCATATAAATAAGAGGCTGAAAGGAAGAGTTAAACTTATAAAGGATTTAAGAAAAACAGAATACAACTTTATGAACTTCAGTCAAAAAAAATAGACAAACACTACTGCAGACAAGATAAGAGTTAAATATACTTATAGCCTTAAATTGAAAGACTGCTGTTTTTTTACTTACAACATATATTGGGAACAATGGACTTGAGCTGGTAAATTGCTTTCAAGACACTCATGGCAATTTATCCGTGATGGATGAAATGCAAAAAGGTGCTACACCTACACGGAAAATTACTAAAGTTTTCTTTTGTTGGAGAAGATGATTTTTTGGCATCATTTCAGATTTCCACTTTATATTTGATATGTAAAAATTAAGTTTGAGGCTTTGATTGATGAAGAGTAATTGATGACTGCTTTTGAAAGTTTATAGATAAACATGGCCTAGATAGTTTTACCTCCCCCTGTTACAAGGTTTTCAGTTAAAGTCCCCTCTATGTTTCAGTCATGGGCATGGTAGCGATCTGCAAAATGGTTTTCCTGTACGCTGCCTCGGTCTTCAGGACTTCCTTCTGTATCATACAGAGGAAAGCATTCCAAGAATTGAACACTCTCCTGATCTCATTGGTATGGGTAGGCAAGTGAAGCAGGGTAAAACTAGTCGCTGAAGATGGATAAGGAGCAGGAGCCCCTGCTGCTGTTCAGTGAGGCCCTTACTGACATCCTTCTTGGCACCTGGTCCAGCACAGTGGCTCCTGTTAATAGCATGATTGCCCGACGCCACCGCCCGCCCCCAGGCAACCCACTTTTACTCTCCCAACACCTTACCCCTGAGAGCTTGGTAGTCCAAGCCTCACTTCTAAGGCCTCATTCCCTACTGCTCCCCCAGATCAGGAATCCAAAAAGCTGGATCATCTTGGGAAGATGTTTTCTTCCACCAGCTTGGGACTGTGTTCGGTGAATACTGCATGTCTTTTGGGCAGTTATTCCCAGTCTGTGGGATACGGTTGCACAGGTGCTGCTGCAGTGTCCAGAGGGGGCATGGGCCACTCACGTGCAGTCGCAGAGAGCAGCGATGCAGCGAAGTTCACCATTAGGGTGGGATCGGGATAGGGTTGAGTATAAAAACAGTAAAAGGACTTACTCGCGAGGATAACACTTCCATTATTGCCTGAGGCTTGAGCCGGGCTGCTACTATTTTAAACGCTCTTAAACGATTTTACTTGTTTCTGTGATTACCCTCTGTGTCCTACCCCCCCCCCTGCGTGCACACGCAGAATTATCGCGCTGCTTGTCTCCACCGACTGAGGGTGGAGGCATTACCGCTTTCAGGCGATTTTAAAATACTGATAATACTTACTGGAGTGAGCGCTGTATTTTCGCTCATCTGCCTCCTCCCCTGGGTGAACAGCCGATTCAGGGCTGACTCATCAGGGCCACGCTCGAAGAGACGGCGGCGGCCATCTTGGATAGGGTTGAGTATAAAAACAGACGGTCACTGCCTCGCGCAGCGAACGCGTACAGCGGGCGCGCCATAGTCGCGCCGGAGTCCAGCCAGAGTCCTGCCCGTCTGCGCTCGTCCGCGCTAGGCCGGGCTCTGGGCTCTGGCATACTCTTCTTCTGGTGAGTAAAGCCACTATATCCATCATGGTTCTTACATATTCTTTTGAAGAGTTATATGCGCTACGTGGTGCTCCCAATAATAACTGCTCCACCTACCCTTTCCCGCCTCATAAGTTCAGCTGTCCTCGCTGCAGCTTCTCATTAAAAACTCCTACCATATGCAGATCCCTTCAACGTCAAGGTAGACTAAAGAGACAGGTATGCTCTAGGACAGCTTCCACTCGCCCCCCTTTAAGATTTTGGAGCATAATTTGCAGATCCTTGCCACAACATAGATACAATATCCAGGACTTTCTTGTTGAAAATCAACCTGATGCGATATTCCTAACCGAGACGTGGCTCAGAGACTGCTCAGGTCCGGATATTGCAGATGCCATTCCCTCCAATTATGCCATTCTTCGTCAGGATAGAGTTTCTGGCAGGGGTGGTGGAATTGCAATTATTTACAAGAATGCATACACTTGTAAATTGGTAGATGCCACACAAAAAGATTGTGAATCAGCCCTATTTAAATTGTCCATTACCCCCAATTCACGCTGTCAGGATTATTGGTATACCGTCCCCCTGGGACAGCGAACTCATGGATAACATCATTACCGGATTTCTTAGCTCCAGTAATGCTTAAAGCGTCAAATTTTACGATCTTAGGAGACCTAAATATACACTTAGACGACCACGAGTGCCCTAATAGGAATCAGCTTCTCTCCATCCTGGAAGCTTTTAATCTTCAACTTCAAAACACGGGTCCCACACATTGTGCCGGTCATTTACTGGACCCGATCCTGTCCAATCTGTCTTTAGACTGCTCTCGTGAAGCTCTACAAATTGCCTGGTCCGCCCACTTAGCTGTCCCCTTCTCCTTAGATATGGCTGAAACAGCAATAAGACCTGAGGTGGAAACTACGAGGCCAGTTCGGAATTGGGGGAAGATCAACATGCCAGAACTCAATAAGCTATTGATCAAAACACTCCCGTGTGCTGAACTACCAGTTGCTGCACTCAATTGCGCCACTGAACTCTGGCTAACCAATGCGGTCAATTTGGCGCTACCGATGACATCAAAGTCCGCACTTTCACACCATCCCCCGGCTCCATGGTACTCGGAACAACTTAAAAGCCTCCGCTCACAATGTAAGACCTTGGAGCGTAAATGGAGACAGGGCTATTCTCCTTCACGCAAAGTCATATATAAAGAAGCCTTGAAAAAGTACCACAACAGCTGTAAAACTGCTAAAGCAGATTACACTAAAAAAACAGTGACTGATGCACAAAGTTGCCCAAAGGTGCTATTTTCCGTTGTTCAAAAACTGACTGGTGCAAATTCTACTCCTCCTCCTCTGGCACTTAATGCCACCCAGTGTCAGTCCTTAGCAGATTACTTTATAAATAAAGTTGATCTTATCTACGACCATTTTACTACACTTCCAGGGACTACTTCCACTGCCCCTGATATGGTCCAGGAACCAGAAATTACCGCCACTGACGCAGTAATTACTACCTGGCAGCCTTTAGATGCCACTTCCTTTGTCTCCTGTTTAAATAGTGTGCGATCGGGCTCCCCACGGGACGCTCTCCCGGACAAAATACTAAAACAATTAGATCCCCTCACTCACCCCATCATTATCTAATTACTAAACGCTTCTCTGAGTGAGGCCCATGTCCCCCAACCTTGGAAACACGCCATGGTTGTACCTTTACTGAAAAAACTGGGTGCAGACTCTTCCATCCCTGCCAATTTTCGCCCTATATCTCTGTTGCCAATCTTCTCGAAGATACTGGAGAGACATATAAATTCCCAGCTTTCTAAACTGGTCGGAAACACTGCTTTTCTCCATCCTTCTCAGTCGGGCTTTCGGCCTAGGCACTCAACTGAGACAGCCCTCCTGGGGGTAACAGAGTCTTAGGCACGGTGTCGATCAGGGAAACACCATGGCGCTCATCCTGCTGGATTTGAGCGCAGCCTTCGACACCGTGTCGCATTCCATCCTCATTGACTCTCTGAAATCTCTAGGTGTGGCAGGCCAGGCCTTGGCCTGGCTGGTGTCTTTCCTCAACGACAGAAGCTTTCAAGTGTTTTCTTCTAAAGCAGCTTCCACCATCTGCCCATCTACCCGCGGCGTTCCCCAGGGCTCAATCCTTAGCCCTTTATTATTTAATATTTATGTTAAACCCTTGGCAACCATAGTTGAACAGGCTGGGCTAACCCTGTTTTCCTACGCAGATGACACCCAGATTGTCTTCTCCTTATCAGGGAGAGACGAGAACAATATCTCCGCACTCAAGTCGGGCCTCACTCTTGTGGCCGATTCGATGCGGAGAAACTGTCTCAAGCTGAATGGGGAGAAGACCGAGGTGGTGATTCTGGGACGGAACAAACATCTATGGGGTCCCCGCCATTGGCCCACCGAACTGGGAAATGCGCCTACACCATCTACTGCAGTTCGTAACCTGGGTGTCATTATTGACGACAGGCTAACTATGAGGCAACAGGCTACTAAGGTTGCAGCCATTTGCTTCTCAACGCTGCAGTGGCTTTATAAGATTCTGTGGATGCTCCCCCTGTCCTCCCGCAGAACCGTAGTCCAGGCACTTGTAACATCACGCCTGGACTATGGCAACATTCTCTACCTGGGCGCAGATAAAGCCACCATACATGTGCTGCAGGTTGTGCAAAATGCGGCTGCGCGCCTGCTAAAGAACGTCCCTAGACGCACTTCAGCCACTGCCGCCTTGCGTGACCTTCACTGGTTGAGCATCCCTGAACGTGTTAAATTCAAGGCACTCTGTTACATGTTCAAGGCCAAGCAGGGCAGTGCCCCAGCATATATTCAAGGGCTGGTAAAACCCTACAGACCCCTGCGCTCACTAAGGTCATCGGACACTGGTAACTTCACAGTGCCAAGATGGAAGCTGACAAAAATGGGTGGCCGCTCCTTTTCTACTTTGGGTCCTAAATACTGGAACTCCCTCCCATTGGCACTAAAATCAGAGACCAACCTACTCCGCTTCCGTAAGGCTCTGAAGACTCTGCTTTTTACTAAGCGTGACCAATAGTCGGCTGTGGCCTCAAGTCAGGTGATACACCCTCCTTTCTTCTATAGTCTATCCCTGGCGCCGGGAAACCCATTGTGGGTAGCTGCGCGCGATATAAGCTTAAATAAATAAATAAATAAATGGACACCGCTGATTCAATAGGCAGAATGATTTCCATGTCGGTAGCCCTATGACACTACGCATGGCTGAGATCCCCTGGCTTTTCGGGTGGTGTCCAATCATCACTTTTGGACATGCCCTTTGATGGCCGTCGTTTGTTTTGCGTCAAAGCGGGCAATGCGCTCTAGCGCTTTACGGGTTCTAGGGCTACGGCCAGATCCTTGGGCCTCGCTACCACTGTTTGCCCCTTTCGTGGCTATGGAAGGGGTGCCCCACCACGTCCTGCCCAGAGCCTCAGGCCTGCGCAAGCTTCAGCCCCTGTGCGGCCGGGGACGTAGGACACAGCATTGTGGGTCAGAGGGCCAGCGGGCGAGCCAGTCTACCAGCGCACCCTCTGCAGCAGCCTCCAAACCTTCCTTGTCTGTCCTTTCAGGGCCACCAGTGGGCAGCAGGACCCGCATCACCTCCCCCACAGACAAAACATCACATCAGACAGGTTGGTTTTGCAGATAGTCCAAAGGGGCTACTCCCTCCCCTTAGAGACTACCCCTCAGAGACTACTTTCCATCCATGCCACCTCAATTCCATTGTATGTCTGAGGATCACTTAGACCTTCATCAATAAGTTAAGGTTCTCTTGGCCAAGGGGGCTATTGCACAAGTTCATTCCCCAGAAGTAGGTCGCGGCTGCTACTCCCACTACTTTCTGGTGCCCAATAAGGACAAAGACCTGCGTCCTATCTTGGATCTCAGAAAAGTCAACCGCATCGTCAGGAAGGAAAAGTTCAAAATGTTGACGTTGGCTCAGGTCTGGTCTGCCCTTGACCCTGGAGACTGGATGGTAGCAGTGGACTTGCAGGACACCTATTTCCTCATCCCCGTCTTGCCACAGGTGTTACATACCTTCACGGTAGGCCACAAGCACTTTCAGTTTACCATGCTCCCCTTTAGCCATACCAGCGCCCCTTGGGTGTTCACGAAAGGGAGGGCTGTGGTCGCAGCTCATCAGAGGTTCCAGTCTTCCCCCTATCTCGATAACTGGCTGCTGAATGTGGGCTCGCCCCAGTCTGTTGTTGCCCACCTCCAGACTACAGCAATCCTCCTGCATTTGCTGGGGTTCAGTCACCTTGCTGAAGTCGCACCTGATCCCGTCTCGGAAGCTGCTTTTCATTGGAGCGGTTCTGGACACAGTGCAGTATCGGGCCTATCCTCCCGAGCAGCGAGTCTGGGATATTCGGGCTATGATACCGATGTTTCAGCCTCTATCCCGGGTTTCGGTCAGAATGACCCTGAGGCTGTTGGGCCTCATGGCCTCCTGCATCCTGCTGGTCGATCATTCCAGGTGGCATATTCGGGCTCTGCAGTGGGACCTGAAGTTCCAGTGGGCACAGCATCAGGGAATTCTTTCTGATTGCGTCCAGATCTCGGAGGGCACTGCACACCAGTTGCAGTGGTGGCTAACACACCAGGTTTGGGTCACCAGCAGATCCCTCTCCCTTACCCAACCAGAGTTCACAGTGGTGACAGATGCGTCACTCCTGGGATGGGGCGGGCACATGGGAGAGGTGGAGATCAAAGGCCTTTGGTCTCCGGTGGAGTCTGGGCTCCAAATCAACTTTATGGAGCTGCGGGCTATTCGTCTTGCACTGAAGGCATTCCTTCCTTCCCTCCGTCCGGTGAAGAGTAGTTTAGGTGTTCAGACACCACCAGGGCAGGGTGGGGTCTTGGATCCTATGTCAGGCGGCTCTCCGCCTTTGGACATGGCTGGGACACCAGGGCTTATCTCTGGTGGTTTAAGACCTGGCAGGTTCCCTGAAATAGTGAGCAAGTGGGGGAAGGGGGTGTATGGTGCACTCCAGAATTTGGACGACAATCTTAACGTACTATATCACCATTTCAAGAAAACTAAACACTGATAGTGTGCTGCGCAGAGATCTGTGGGCTGCCCGTCCCACATTAAAATAGATGAAAAGGAACTCCAGCAAATTATTTGATTGAAACACTGTGTGCACAACAGATTATATATATGCAAACTTTGTATTCACTTCTTTGCAATTATTTTCAAATGAAAAACCAACAATTTTAACCAAAAAGTACTCATACCATAATTGGATTTTAAACAAATGACATTTTTGTTGAAAGAATGTCTTTCATGCGATAATCAACGCATATTGCAATGATTACTGTGATCATGTCTCATACAAATTGTAAAAATGAATCCATGTTTTATAATTAAAAAAAACGTGTTTCTGGTCGAGCAGGCAAGGCGCTTCTTCATTTGATTCCTAATGAGTTTTTCTGTTCCACTGGCACCCGTTTCTGGGTAGAATATTAGCATGTCAACAGCAGTGGTTGTTTGCATTTTAATTGCGGTTCTCCTTGTTCACCCAGTTTTAAAATTTCCGATCGACCTCAGTCTGGCATCCTTCCTTCACATTTTGTCTCACTGGACACCAGTTTCTTGCGCTGCTGGTGAGTTTTCACTCTGCACTTTATTTTGGTATAGTTTCTTAACGATTGCATTTAGAATTATTTACGTCTACTCATTCATTTATGCACTGACAGTGTCATTTTACGCTGTTCCAGATTCTTCTCTAACATTCAGATATTTAGGGCGTTTTGATACACATTATCTTACGTTTCCCTATACTTTCGGGGTGTTCATGTGTGCTCTGATTTTTCTCAGGAATTTACAGTTGTGCATTTAAGTAAGGAACTTAAGCAGCATTTCTACTCACATTTTCGCATCAAAAGTAGCGCGTACTTTCTGCCATGAGCACTTGTACCTACCGTTCTTGAGGTGTACTTTTGGGTACTTTCCTATTTTTTTCTTCCCAGTCTCAGTCTGCATGCGGTGATGGCATCTGGCTCCCGTGCCGGGACACTCTTGAGTATCCGTGCGTGATAAAAATGTTATGTAACATAACATTAAATAGGTTGGTCACTACACATTTCACACATTGTGAGCCGTGTGCAATTTTCTATCTTTCACAAGTCAGGTCATTTTTTCTACCTTAAGGTCATTTGTACATAGACCTCTGTGTCGTCTGGTTTCAGCTGCTTTGAGATATTTATAGTAATATGAATCGCAACATGTTTTCTCATTGTTTCATTATTTGTTTAATTTAGTGGCTCCTGAAGAAGGGACATCTGGTTCCGAAATGCATTGGGCTGCACATCTTTGACCTGCATTTCTACAACACGTTTTTTGTATAACATGGATTCATTGTTACAATTTGTATGACGCATGATCACAGTAATCATTGTAATATGCGTTGATTATCGCATGAAAAAAAAATATTTTTCCTCAAAGATGTAATTTGTTTAAAATCAATTATGGTAGTACTTTTTGGTGAAATTGTTGATTTTTCGTTTGAAAATAATTGCAAAGAAGTGAATACAAAGTTTGCATATGTATAATCCAATGTGCACGTAGTGTTTCAAGCAAATACTGTGCTTGAGTTTCTTTACAGGTTCCCTGAACACCAGGGCGGACAAACTCAGCCGCAAGTGCAGGATTGATCACGAATGGCGTCTTCACTCTGAGTTGGTGCAAGGTCTCTTTCAACGGTGGGGAGAGCCTTGATTGATTGATTAGATCTATTCGCTACAGAAGAGAACTGATTAGATCTATTCGCTACAGAAGAGAACGCGCAATGTCAGCAGTACTGCGCTTTGAAATTTCCAAGGTGGCACTCATTAGGCAACGCTTTTCGGTGCGAGTGAAGTTGCGGTTTTCTATACGCCTTTCCGCCTATAACTCTTCGCCCAGAGTGCTGAAGATCAAGCAGGACCGAGCCCAAATCATCCTTGTGGCTCCATATAGGGCACAGTGAGTCTGGTATCCCGAACTCCTACACATGGCCATCTATCCTCCAATCAGACTGCCTCTTCGGGAGAATCTTCTGTTGCAGCAGCAGGGGACGGTCCTCCACCTGAACATGTCCAGTCTACACCTTTTTGCGTGGGGATTGAGCTGCAACAGTTGGCAGTTTTTTCGACCTTCCTCCCAAAGTCTGTAATGTTGTTCTGTCAGCCAGGCGTCCCTCCACTTAAAAGGTATACGCCTATAGATGGAACACATTTTTGGCATGGTGCACAGCAAGGGCTGTGGATCCCCTTTCAGAGGTTCTTTTGTTCCTCCTTTTTTTTGGCCCAGCAGGGCTCTGCTCTGGGCACACTGAAGGGCTATCTATCGGCCATTTCAGCCTTTCTTCAGCTTCCTGATCAGCTTTCTCTTTTCAAGTCCCCTATTGTAAATAGATTCCTTAAGGGCATTACTCAGCTTTTTCCTCCAACTGCTTTCGTAATGCCCCAGTGGGACTTGATTCTGGTTTTGACTTATCTTATGTACGCTCCCTTCGAGCCACTCCATAACTATCCTCTCAGACTTTCAACTTTAAAAACTGCTTTTCTGATTACCATCACCTCTGCTCACAGGGTGAGTGAGCTTCAGGCTCTGTCTTCTAAGCCCCCTTTCCTGGCTGTTCATCCGGACAAGGTTGTCCTTAGGACTAGACCTTCTTTCCTTCCCAACGTGGTTACATCTTTCCACATTGGATAGACCATCACTTTGCCCTCCTTCTTCCCGTACCCACATCCTTCAAAGGAGGAGGAGAGGCTCCACCATCTGGATCAAAACGTGCGCCATATTTCTATCTAGATCGCACGAAACCATTCAGGTGGATGACCAGCTTTGTTGGTGATGAGGGTGCCAAGAAAGGCTGGTCCATGCAAAAGCGGATAATCTCTCGGTGGGTCGTTCTTTGCATCTAAAAGTTACTCCTTGGCAGTGAAGGAACCACCAGGGCCTTGTCTGCCACTACTGCTGTGGGATGTGGTGTTCCCTTTTATGACATCTGTCAGGCAGCCAAGTGGGCTTCATTCTCTGTTCACCAAACATTACTGCCTGAACAGCCAAGTCCGGAGAGACGACCTCTTTGACCGCTCAGTTCTCCAGGACTTTCTGGTGTTAATTATTTTGCAGGCCCACCTTCAGGGTTGTTATTGCTGGGTTATCTATTCTTTAAGAAATCCATAACTAATTGTCTATTTCAGATGAACAAGTTAGTTACCTTCGGTAACGATATATCTGTAAGAGACCTATTAGTTATGGATTCCTTATCGCCCCACCCATCCTCCCGCTCGGCTAACTGACTTCTAGGGTAAGGGACTTCCTTTCATGGCCCTAGTTTTTGTGCACCAGTGGTCAGTGTCTTGCATGGCTCTGCCCTTTTGGCATGGAATGTCATGTAAAGAACTGACGTCCGCGCGCGATTGCAGCGTCTAAGTAGATACCGCACAGTCATCCCAGCGATCACAGAACCACTGACGACCGCGGAGTTAACCGATGCCACCTACTGACTCGCAGGGGTACTGCTATGAAAAGATTTATCCTGATCCTGTCTGACGCATAGGGGTATTTTTAAGGTCAGGAATCTATAACCAATATATGTCACTTACCTGATGTAAGTAACTTGTTAGTTAGGCTCAGGGCAAAGGGGGTTTTGGTTTTTAGCTGCAGGCTCGGTCCTGGAAGTCTTCCAGGAGTAACCAACAGCTGGACAGGTGAGTTGGAGGGCTTGGGGACGTAGGTACACCTCAGGTTCTCTTTTGCAGGGCGGCTCAATGCATGGGTGTCTTTTGAGATCTGATTTCACCTTACCAGGCCACCCGCGGGGGGGGGGGGGTTGTTGTGAATGTATCTAGGACCCTAATTAAATATTCCTGATTCATGCCCTGAAGTGGTTATAACAAATCATATCCTTATAAAGGCATAAGAATCATATCCATTCTTAGTCATAGCCAATGCAGTCCAAATACGGCAAGGCAACTTCCTTAGACTCCTAGAAAGTACGAGTTCTTTCAACAAACCAAACCTCCAGCAACCTGGGAATTCCCCTTGCTTTTGTTTTGATTTGTCCTAGAACTCCTGCGAGGTCCGAAAGAACGGCCAGTTCCTAGTGACATCTTTTATTGACGTCTTATGTCCAACCTTACGTCAAACACGGCACCTTCCAGGTATAAATATACCAGCGTTTGCCTTAAGCAACACACGGTGGTTTGGAGCAGAGCGATTATCTACTTATCCGAAGCCCAGCTGATGCGAGTGCCGAAGGAAGCGGTCCCTCCCATTTGATACACTGAGAAAGACGCTGCCTTTTTCTCCTGCCGAGAAAATCCAGCTCCAGTGTTTCCAGTCACCCTTGCGGGTTATTAGGAGATCGAGTCCTGAGAGCGAGATACAAGACCTCCTTTATTCAAACACCAAGGTACGGAGCTGATTAGATCCTTCGAGAATTCTTGAGTCAGATTCTTGGCAAAACTAACTTAACTTAAAAACTCCTTTACTCCTTCCACGTACTAGGCTTAGGTTAGGTGCACTGGGGTAGGCGTATTATCCAGTATTATGGGTGTCTTTCATAGATTCACATGCCTGAATCATTACCCGTCGTCGAGACGAGCGTCTCCGGTACATAGAAAAGTAATGTCCTATAGACCTATATAGAGAAAAATAGGCCTAAGGGCCTCACCTTAGTAGCCTATCTATGTCCTTTTGTAAAAAGGACCAAACTCCAGAAGGTAGCCAATCAGCTATCACCTTCTCTAGAACCTTCCTGTCAGGAGCCTCAGTCTCTCAGATTTTCTACCGCACGTTGTATCTGAAGGAAACAGGTTAGTATTAGATTCCTTACCTTAGAACATCCCCAGGGGTCAGACTGGATCCGGAAACTTTTGCGTAGCAATACCCCTGCGCGTCGTTAGGCGTCATCTCTGGCTCCGCATCCGTCGTCGGCGTTGTCTGTGCCGGAATGACATTGTCTGAGTACTTAGACGCCGCCCATGCGCGCTGACGTCAGTTCTTCTTTTTTCCGCGCCAGCTAGCGCAGATCCGGAGAAGCTCTACCCAGTAGTCACTTTTTGACTAAAACTTTTTTGATCATTTTTGATCCTCTTTCGACTCTTCAGGTGCCGGTAGGGATGCCCGGGTTCAAGCCCTGCTCAAAGTGTAGTCGACTGATGTCGAATACCGACCCCCATCGCCGGTGTCTGCAGTGTCTAGGCCTCGACCACGACAACCGATCCTATTCCAACTGTCGAGCCCTGACGTCGAAGGCTAGGCGGGAGCGGTCCCGCAAGCGGCTCGAGCTCCGGCAGTCGGCCCGCGCCATTCGAGGTCCCGGTCCCACGGGAGGTCGAGGGACCGGTAGCGGGGTCGGAGCCCTCGCAGCTCCGGAAGTCGGCATCGGTCTTCTTGTTCCTCCTCAGGTAAGAAAGTCTGGCAACAGAAGTACTACCAAAATAATCACAAAAGGTACTATGGTAGTGCAAAGAACACCTTTCGCATATACTGTGGATAAACAATAGAACCACATATAAGTGAATTAACACAATGAAATTGACAAATTATATTCAAGTGAACAGATTTTTGCAAAAAAGGCGTTGTGCGTCGACGTTTCTGTCCTTGTTGGTCAAACCGATCCTTAGGACCATCTTCAGGACAGAATAGTTACACAGGAATATATGTCCCTTTACTAGGACCAACTGATAATGTTCAGAACACGCCAGACTGGTCGGTATCCGAAAGCCACCATACAACTTGAGCCGCAAAAACAACCGGCAATACTCAGTCCGTGCTACTCCCGAACATTACCAGTTGGTCCTAGTAAAGGGACATATATTCCTGTGCAACTATTCTGTCCTGAAGATGGTCCTAAGGATCGGTTTGACCAACGAGGACCGAAACGTCGACGCACAACGCCTTTTTTGCAAAAACCTGTAAATTCACTTGAATATAATTTGTGAATTTCATTATGTTAATTCACTTATATGTGGTTTTATTGTTTATCCACAGTATATGCGAAAGGTGTTCTTTGCACTACCATAGTACCTCTTGTGATTATTTTGGTAGTACTTCTGTTGCCAGACTTTTATCTCCAAAAAAATCTACCTATTCATTCAAAATGAAAATAAAATAATGTATATTTTTGATACAATTGGAGTGTTGTTATTGAATCCCTATGGTCACTATAACTAAGTGTTCACGTATGTGACATATATAACATTGAAATTATATTGAAATGATTCCTTCCTGGACATTTTGCTTCTACTATTTGATACCCAGTCCCGGGGGGATTAGTGGGTGGCTCTGTTCTATTGCTATCCTCAGGTAAGAGGCATGAGAGGTCGGAGCGGCATCATCGCTCCTCCGACCGCCCCCGACGCTCGCCCGACGCTGCCCGGGTTTTGGGTGGCACCACCCACACAGCTCTGCCGAAGTCTCAAGCGCTGCATCCTGCCCCATACCTACGGGTCCCTGAGCACGATGCGACGCGGGAGGAGATCAAGCAGTATCTCATGGCCATGAGGTCGCTCTCTTCTCCGCCGAGCCCCACGGCGCCTTCGGGCCCAGTGGGCCCGGCTCCGGGGCCTAGCGGGTCGGGTGCTCCGGCACCGACGCCGTCGGCGGCTTCGGCCCCGGCGCCGCAGGCCCCGGCCGGATCCGGGTCGGCGTCGGTCGACCTTACGACCTCGCTGGCGCCGTCCCCGAGGGTGTCACCACCCCCTAGTCCTTCTGTCGCTCCTGTTCAGCAGTCGACACGGCCCCGTTGGGAGCCGTATGAAACGGCGATAGGTACATTCCACTTTAATGAACGGGCCCCGATTGTTGATCCTGGCTACCAGGATTTGGGGGACGACGAGGACTGGGAGGGGTCTGTGGACCCTCTGACACGGGAGTGTCAGGACCAAGCGGACTGGACAGTGGAGCTTGGGGAAGCCAGTGACCTGGACCTCTCTCCAGACACTGGTTTTGTCTCCCCTCCTACCGTGGCTACGGAGCAGGGGGCAACCTACAGTGTAGTGTTGATGCGGGCGGCTAAGGCCTTGAACCTTACGCTCCCCTCAGCGGCCGTGAGGACTAATCTCCTTACCGAGGTCCTCAAACCACAGGCAAGCTCGGTCGAGCCTCTGCTGCCGTTCAATGAGGCCTTATGTGACGTTCTGCTGGCCACTTGGTCCAAGCCCGCCTCAGGACAGCCTGTGGACAGGAACGTGGCCAGACGCTACCGCCCGGCTCCGGGTGACCCTAGCTTCCTGTCGACCCACCCCCGAGAGCCTGGTTATCCAGGCCTATAACTCCCAGACCGTGTTCCTGTCGGCTCCTCCCGACAGGGAATCCAAGAGGTTTGAGCAGTTTGGTAAGAAAGTGTTCTCGTCCCTTAGTTTGGGACGGCGGTCAGTCAATACCCCATGCCTCTTGGGCCGCTACACCCACACCCTGTGGGACACGGTTGCGGACGTGCTGCCACAATTCCCTTAGGAGGTCGGGGCTAAACTCGCCCAAGCCCTAGTGGAGGGTCAAGATGCGGCACGGTACTCTATCTGGTGCGGACTGGATACCACCGATACACTGGGCAGAGCAATGGCTACAACAGTGACGGTTCGACGCCACGCCTGGTTGAGGTACGCCAATTTTTGGGCTGATGTCCAGGCTACTCTTCTGGACATGCCGTTCGATGGCCATCGCCTGTTTGGCGACCAGGCAGACCACGCGCTTGAGCGCTTTAAGGACTCCAGGGCTACGGCCAAGTCCTTGGGCATCTCGCCCCGCGCCAGCAGTCGGGTGCCTTTCGCTCCTTTCGTGGCCAAGGAAGGGGCGCCCCCACACGTGCCGCCAGCCACGCGCGGCCGTGGAAACCGCCGGGGAGGCGGTCGGGGACAACGGTGAGGCCAGTCCGCACCCGCAGCATCTGCCTCAAAACCTTCCGAGTTTTCAGGCCCATGTGACGCCCGTGGGAGGCAGGGTTCGCCATCACCTCTCCCACTGGCGCACCGTCACTTCGGACAGGTGGGTGCTGCAAATCTTTCGGAGGGGGCTACTCCCTCCCCTTCGAGACTACCCCAAATGCCATGCCACCGCAGTTCCACCACGTGTCGGGGGACCATTTGCGACTTCTGCAGGAGGAAGTTACGGCCCTCTTGGCCAAGGGGGGGCATCGAGCGCGTTCCTGGGCCAGAAGTAGGGTGTGGTTACTCCCACTACTTCCTGGTACCCAAGAAGGGCAATGGGGGCCTACGCCCTATCTTGGACCTACGGAACGTCAACGGCTTCCTCCGGAAGGAGAAGTTCAAGATGTTGACTTTGGCTCAGGTCTTGGCTGCCCTAGACCCGCAAGACTGGATGGTGGTGTTGGACTTGCAGGACGCTTACTTTCACATCCCCGTCCTGCCGGCCCACCGGCGTTACCTGCGGTTCACGGTAGGCCGCGAGCACTTTCAGTTCACTGTGCTCCCCTTTGGCCTTACCAGCGCCCCACGGGTGTTCACAAAGGTGATGGCGGTGGTCGCAGCTCATCTGCGCAGGTTAGGGGTTTCAGTCTTCCCCTACCTCGACGACTGGTTGTTGAAGGCGGGCTCGCCCCAGTCAGTCGTCTGCCACCTCCAGACGACGGCAGACCTCTTGCACCAGTTGGGGTTCTCCATCATTGTGCCGAAGTCACACCTGTGCCCCTCTCAGAAGCTCCTTTTCATCGGAGAGGTTCTCGACTCGGCGCAGTTTCGGGTTTATCCGCCCGAACAGCGGGTTCGGGATATAAAGGCTCTCATCCCAATCTTCCAGCCTTTATCCTGAGTCTCGGTCAGGTTGACGCTGCGGCTTCTGGGGCTGATGGCTTCCTGCATCCTTCTGGTGCATCACGCCCGTTGCCGGATGCGTGCTCTGCAGTGGGACCTGAGGTTTCAGTGGGCCCAGCATCAGGGCAATCTGTCCGACCATGTTCTGATCTCGGAGGGCACTGCGAGGCAGCTGCAGTGGTGGCTCACGGACCGCGATTGGGTCAACGGCAGATCCCTCTCCCTTCCCGAACCGGAGCATGTGGTTGTGACGGACGAGTCCCTCCAGGGCTGGGGAGGCCACTTGGGAGAGGCGAAGATCAGAGGCCTCTGGTCTTCGGCGGAGTCCCGGCTCCATATCAACCTTCTGGAGCTGCGGGCGATTCGTCTGGCACTGAAGGCATTCCTCCCCTCTGTCCGAGGGAGTGCAGTGCAGGTGTTCACGGACAACACCACCGCCATGTGGTACTGCAACAAACAGGGCGGTGTGGGGTTCTGGACCCTCTGTCAGGAGGCTCTGCGCCTCTGGCAGTGGCTGGAACATCAGGGAGTGACCCTGGTGGTTCTACACCTGGCAGGTTCTCTGAACGCCAGGGCGGACTAACTCAGCCGAAGATGATCGATGGATCACGAATGGCGTCTGAACTCGGACGTGACGCAAGGCATCTTTCTACAATGGAGAGAGCCTTGGTTAGAGCTATTCGCCACCAAAGAGAACGCGCAATGTCATCAGCTCTGCGCGTTGGAATTTCCAAGGTGGCACTCGATCAGCGACGCATTTCGTCGCGAGTGGAGTTGCGGTCTGTTATACGCCTTTCCGCCTATACCACTTCTGCCCAGAGTGCTGAAGAAGATCAAGCGCGACCTGGCCCAAGTCATTCTTGTGGCTCCAGACTGGGCTCGAAGGTACTGGTATCCCGAGCTACTCAATATGTCAGTCGGTTCCCTGATCTGTCTGCCCCTTCTGGAGGGCATTCAGTCGCAGCAGCAGGGGACGGTCCTCCACCCGAACCTGTCCAGTCTCCACCTCCATGCTTGGAGATTGAGCGGCGACAGTTGAGGCCATTTGACTTGCCTCCTGAAGTCTGTAATGTTGTTCTGGCAGCCAGGCGTCCCTCCACAGTCGGTATACGCCTGCCGGTGGAACAGATTTGTGGCATGGTGCACAGCAAAGGCTGTGGATCTTCTTTCTGCCCCTCTTTCTGAGGTTCTTCTCTTCCTTCTTTCTCTTGCCCAGCAGGGCTCTGCTCTGGGCACTATCAAGGGCTACCTTTCTGCCCTTTATGCCTTCCTAAGGCTACCTGATCAGCCTTCTTTGTTCAAGTCCCTCATTGTCACTCGTTTTCTGAAAGGCATCACGCACATGTTTCCACCTGTCCCCTTTGTGATGCCTCAGTGGGACTTTAACCTGGTTCTTACTTTCTTGATGTGCGCTCCCTTTGAGCCACTTCATTCTTGTCCTCTCCGTCTTCTCACTTTGAAGACAGCCTTCCTGGTGGCCATCACCTCTGCCAGGAGGGTGAGTGAGCTCCAGGCTCTGTCTTGCAAACCTCCTTTCCTATCTGTACACCCGGACAAGATGGTGTTGCCTACAAAACCCTCTTTCCTGCCCAAGGTAGTCTCTGCTTTCCACATCGGGCAGTCCATCACCTTGCCCTCCTTCTTCCCGCCTCCGCATCCCTCAAAGGATGAAGAGCGGCTCCATCGTCTGGACCCAAAATGTGCGCTTTCATTCTATATGGATCGCACACACCAGTTCCGGGTATATGGCTTCTTTGGCCGTTCCGTCCTCCAGGACTTTCTGGTGTAAGTATTGGTTCGCAGACCCACCACCGGGATTGGTATTGCTGGGGTATCTATTCTAAGGTATGGAATCTAATACTAACCGGTTTCTTTCAGATGAACAAGTTACTTACCTTAGGTAACGATATATCTGTAAGAAACAGTAGTTAGTATTAGATTCCTTACCGCCCCACCCATCCTCCCCGTTCTGCAAACTGATACCTAGGGTTAAGGTCATCCCCTTTCAGGGCCCTAGTTTCATGGCACCAGTGTTAGTTCTAGCATGGCTCTGCGTATCTGGCACGGAAAAGCTGTGTCTAAGAACTGACGTCAGCGCGCATGGGCGGCGTCTAAGTACTCCAACGTCAATCCGGCGCAGACGACGGACGCGGAGCCAGACACAACGCCTAACGACGCGCAGGGGTGTTGCTTCCCCTAGCCCTACAGACGTTCCTCCTAAAAAGACTGCCAAAAAGTCTTCAGAGGCAAAATCCACAATGTCTGACAAGGAGATTCCTGCCTTCAGGAAGCCTGCGCCGTCGTCGACGCTTTCCTCAGCGCAGAAGAAGACTGTGTCTCCAGTCTGTTTCGACGACGACGACTGAGTCGTCTGCCTTCTCATAGACGACGACTACTCCATCGTCGACGGCGGGGTAAGCCTGTGTCGTCGATTATCCTCAATAAAAAGCCATCGACGGCGATAAAGATTTAGTCGACGTTTACAACGACATCAGTGTTGACGACGAAGCCAAGACCGTCGACGAAGACATAGACGACGACGAGTGCACCGTCGACGAGTGCACCGTCGACGAGTGTGCCGTCGACGAAGGCACCAACGACGACGAAGGATATTCAGTTGACGACGCCACCGTCGACGACATCATCGTCGACACTATGGAAGCAATCTGAGCCGATTTCTGTCGACAGCTGCCATTCAGCCGTCTACGATCCCACCATCGACGACCGGGCCATTAACACCAGCAGACGGCTTGCATCGAACCCCTCTAGGAAAAAAGGGCACAAAAAGCCAATAACACCAGACTTGACGTCTCCCAGTAGGGTGCAAAGGTTGCCCCCAACTCGCCTACGAGGACTCAGACGAGGATCTGGAAGGACAGGCCACCAGTCCTTCACACCTAATAGTGAAGTGCCAAAGCACTGATGATGAGGGGGATGAAGTGGAATTTACAGAAGAGACTGTGCATTCACAAGTCCAGACGCACGTCACGCCAATGGTATGCCTCCCAGCGTCTATAGGTTCAGACCTGCATTTCTTGATTCAAGACTACAAGCAGCGATTTCCTGAATCGCCCTCTGCTCCATCAGCGGGGACAAATCCAGCTGCATCTGGACCAACGCCATCTTCAGGCCTAGACCACCACCATTAGTGATCCGTCAGGAAAGAGAGCCAGTGCAGGATATCCCGTCTTCTGACGAGGAAGTTGAAGAACCGGAGGATGGAGAGGTCCAAGATGACCACTCTGACCATAGAGACGATGAGAACTACATCGCTCCTTCTCCTGCCACACCTGAGCCCACTACCTCAGACTCACCGCCAGTGGACATTGGCGAATTTCACAACTTAGTGGAGTGTGCGGCCAAAAGATTCCATATGACGACGGAATCTCATGAAACAGACTGTTTCCTGTATGATTTTAAAGACCCGGTTAGGAAAACAACCAGATCAGTTCCTATCATTGACCACATATGGGTGCAGGGAAAACAGCTGATGCAGACACCAGCCTCCGTCTCAGCAGTGGTACCACGGCTGGACAAAAAGTATAAGGCACCAACAACAGCGCCAGCCTGCCTTACTGGTCATCCCAAGCCAGATTCTGTGGTTACCTAGGCGGCACAGAAAAATTTTAGGAATCCGTCATCTCCATTGCCAGCTCCACCGTACAAGGAGGGCAGGAAACTAGACCGTATTGGCAAACGCTTTTCCACCACGTCGGCCATGACTGTGAAAGTAGCTAATTCCATTGCGCTACTGGGCCGCTACAACAGGCAATTGTGGGAGGATATTGCTCTGTATCTGGCGGAGCTACCAGACAACGTGAAAGAGGAAGTTCAATCACTCCTTAAAGAGGGCCAAACATCAGCATCGGAACTTATTGATTGGGCGATGGATGTTGCAATGACCGGCTTTAGACAGCTGGCAGGGGCTGCGGTCTTGCAAAGGCAGGGGTGGCTCAAAGCTACATCTTTCGGCCAAGAGGCCCAAACTAAGGTACTGGACATGCCTTACGATGGCCAACACCTCTTTGGAGAGAAAATCAACGAGGCCCTACAAACGATCAAGAAAGATCCTGACACGGCAAAGGCGCTTGGCACACTACAGTTTAGGAGCCAGTCTTTTCGAGGGGGCAGGGGTAGAGGTCAATCCTCTTACAAAGGATCTTACCAAAACAAATCCACATACTCCTATAATCGGGGCCGGTCGCAATACCAACAACGACAGCAGCAACAAAGTCGCTAGACCTCGTATGGAAAGTCCAACTACAGGGGAAAAAACCAAAGGAAACCCACTGGCGGACGCCAATGACCTCTTCCAGCAGCCAGTCCGTCCACGATCTCATTTTTTCAAACTTGGAGGAAAACTGACACACTTCCTCAACAGTTGGAGATCAATTACAACAGATTGGTGGGTGCTCCAATTGATCCAATTCGGACATTTGTTGGAATTCAAATCAATTCCCCCGACAACTCCTCCTCGCAAAATGCAACACAGGAATTTACGATTACTCCTTCAAGAGGTCTCTTCTATGTTGAAGAAAGGAGCAATAGAGCGAGTACCATCAGCTCACAGAGGAAAAGGATTTTATTCCCGCTTCTTTCTGATACAAAAGAAAGGGAAGAAATGGTGTCTTAAATTTTACCTTGACAAAACAAAACAGTTCAGGAAAACAAATCAGCTATTCATCGCTTTTAGTAGGCCAAGGAAAGGCATGCCGCTTTCCAAACAAAGTATTTTAAGATGGATATCTTCGGCAATTGCCTTTTGCCACGACGGAGCCGGACGGCCATTGCACTCAAAAGTAAGAGCTCATTCTACAAGAGCTGTCTACATCGGCTGCACTGTTCGCTAGAGTGCCAATACTGGACATTTGCAGAGCGGCGACATGGAAGTCGCCGCATACCTTCACCAGGCACTATTGCCTGGATACGGAACTGATGCAGGATGCAGCAGTGGGCCAGGCTGTGCTTCGCCATCTTTTCCAATGAGGTATGCCTTCCTCCTTCCCGCTATCCTTCGCTGGTATGCACATTTATTTGCTTATTCTTGTTACTTATTGATGGCTCATAGTTGCATGATATGTATTATCTAAAAGACTGGTATATGCTGTTCCATCAGAAATGTGCATATTGTATTGCTTGCTACTCTGATTCAGGCATGTGAATCTATGTAAGACACCCATAATACTAGATAAGAAATGCGTTACTTACCTGTAACTGCAGTTATCCAGTATTGGTGTCTTTCATAGATTCACATGCAACCCTCCCGCCTCCCCTGGAAGGACTCACTTATTTCTTTAACAGTATTACGCCTACCTAGCTTGGTGCGTACGAAAATCTGAGACTGAGGCTCCTGACAGGAAGGTTCTAGAGGGAGGTGATAGCTGATTGGCTACCTTCTGGAGTTTGGTCCTTTTTACAAAAGGATATAGATAGGCTACTAAGGTGAGGCCCTTAGGCCTATTTTTCTTTATATATGTCTATAGGACATTACTTTTCTATGTACCGGAGACTCCCGTCTCGACGACGGGGAATGATTCAGGCATGTGAATCTATGAAAGACACCAATACTGTATAACTGCAGTTACAGGTAAGTAACTCATTTCTTTAGAAACATCGGTTGAGTATGTTTAGTCAACTTTTATCATTGTATGTAATTGTATATATTTTATACATTTTAAGTATCATATGGCTCAGAAACCATATCAATGCTTTTACAGTAATATTTCATAATACTCCTTTTACTGTACGTACTTTACTTTATGACAAGTATTGCAATTATAGCAATTCACTTCTCTTGCATGAGAAAGAAGACTGTTCAATAAATAACACCTTTTATTGAAAACGCCTGTCTCTCTATTTCTCTGCACTCTGGTGAAACTAAGTATGCACGATTGACTGAGTGAAATAGCTATCTATTGTTTTCACACGACTCTGGAGATATACTCCTTATTCTGGGGGAGCAAAGTTGTCATGTTTATGTGGTTGTCAGAAGCTAATCCCTTGTCTAATCAGGGAAGTTAACTCCTCCCTGTTCTTTCGAGAACGTTTCTAGTGACCTCTGAGCTAGCTGGCAAACCTAATTAAGTCTAACATATTCAATAGAGACCTAGTCGACCTCAGTCCTACGTCTAAACTATCGTTTGTTATTCCAATGCGCAGAGCCTATTGGGAAAATAGGAACTACACTACATGGCGCCCAACGTTTGGTAAGGCGATAATCTAACGCAAGATACTAGAGTAACTTAGTCGTGCTTTTTCACACTGACCCTTTTTTCCCTTAAAAACTCCAATAGACGTTTGAAGTGGGTAAAAGGTTAATATCCGCCAAAACTTAGTAGGATGAGAATCCTATGTATTAGTTTTTGGTTTAGTCAACGTTGAAGGATACAGTGTTCAAAAATATTGTGCACCTAATCTTCGTTTCCTCAAAACTTGCTCTGCAAGAAACTTTCATTAAATAATGTCAAATCACGGCGACAACAACGAAACCGGTGAAACCGCAGTAAATGCGAATCAACCGGGTGCAGACGTTACAGGGTTTAATGAAGATAACGACCCGAATGCAATAATCATCCCGGTCAATATAAGAAAAACCATAACTATAAAACTTATGGAAAATGGAGTAACATCCAGAGGTGGTACAGTCGTATTTGTGGTATAGGCACATGAATTTCGGCAGACAGAAGTATTCTATTCCTGGATAAATTTTCCCGCAGCACATGCTGTAACACATGAGTTCCACTACTACAAAATAGCGGAAGCTCCAGCGGAATACTCTCCTTTCGAAGAAGTTGAAATTCCACTAACATACCAAGAGCACCTGCTCTGGTTTAATGGCGCCCTAAAACATCAAAATCACATTACCAGGCTCGGTCCACTAGGTAGACCAGGAGCCACATGGCCGGTTCTCGCCAGCTACACACCACACCCCGACATTGAAAAAATATCAAGCGAAGAACTTAGTTAAAATAAAAGAATTAACAAAGGCATATAGAGATTTAGTTCAATTAACAGTTGACGGTACAACCTACCGACTAAAAACACTAACAGAAAATCCTGAAAAAACTTTCATTAAAAATAATCTCAATTCTCAAAAGAAGTGGGAGGGTAATAAACAAACCACTCCCAGAGAAAAACAGTTTCAGACCAGAGGAAGGTCTCCCCAACGAAGACATAAATCTCCAGAACAGGGGGGCAAGTCTCCCCAAAGGGAGCCCTCTGAAAAAAGATACAACCTTAGAAACGGGGACAATTTGAGAAAACCTGACCGATACCAAGATATTGATACACGTCCCTCTCGATCTTTTCAGACTTCATCAAAGAAATCGTAAAGAAAAGGACGGTCAGAACATAAAGAAGAGCACGTCAAGTCTAAGGACAAGGAACCTGCTCATCAATGTAAAAAATTACAATTTCCCAGAAAGAAGGTAGCCAGTATTAAAATAAAACATGCCGAGAATTCTGGGGACACAACTGAAAAACGGAGAGTGGGCCCAGAGAATGCTAGACGGCGCAGGAGAAGTGAGCATAGCTCGCAAGATCCTGATGAATCTTCTGGAGACAGTGGACACGAATGAATACATTCAAGTGGAAACTGCAGACACCCGAGTGAGCGTGCCCCATAAACTATATGAAATAACATTACGTAAAGAGGGAGATAAAACTAGGAAAATAAAAGGTCTCTTTTGGGAGAATCTATCTAAAGGCTATGATATCCTTCTAGAAGAGAAAGGCTGGCCACCAGAGTTTGTCAGGGAGTGCCCACATGGCGAAGAAATGATTATGCCTGCCTTCTCAAATCACATTCCAATTCATACAAAATACACACTTGCTAGACAATGGGTAGTGGCCCAAGCCCCTGCATTATATAAAAATCATGTAGGGTGGGATGAGGATTCTCCTCACCATAAAATCCAGTTAAAAAATCAACCTACTGCACAGAGGCAGTATCCTGTTAAGCAAGAAGCTAAAAAACAAGTAAAAGAAATTTTAGATCAACTTGAATATCAGGGGGTGATTGAAACATGCACCTCAAAAATTAATATTCCTTTGTTTCCTGTCTCCAAGCCAGACGATTCACATAGTCTAGTTTTGGACTACAGACATCTAAACTCCTCCTGTATAACTTTTGCAGTACAAAACTCACACAGTGCAGCACTAATGAATAACATTGTGCGCAAGAAATATAAAACGACATTAGATATTTCAAATGGTTTCTTCTGTCAAAACATAGCACCTGAAAGCAGATTTTTGACCGCTTTCTCCAGCATGGGGACCCAAACACAATTTTGTCGTCTCCCACAGGGATTCAAGAATAGCCCAGGATTATTTTCAGCCAGGGTAACAGAGTTACTACAAATGTATGATGATGAGGCATTATCCTATGTCGATTACATCTATCTTAAAGACGATGACCTGGAGACTCACTTGAAAAGAGTGAACGCCATAATACTTGGGTTCGCAGCTGAAGGGTACAAATTTAACTTTAAAAAATCACGAATTGCCACTATAACTGTCCTATTTTTAGGATATGAATTATCAAGTGAAGGCAAAAGCCTAGCAGACAACTTCTTAGAGAAGTGTGCAGTACTCCAAGCTCCAAAAACGCTGAAAAACTTGCAATCAATACTAGGTTTCCTGAATTTCGGAAGAACATACATTCTAAATTATGCAGAGAGGGTTAAACCTCTCTACGAACTAATAAAACCTGACTTTAAACCAATTAATTGGACTCAAAAACACACAAATTTTAAGATCATTACAGACAGACATGTTAACTAAAACAAAACTGCAAACACTCGCAAACGAACGCAACCTTGTAATCCGAGTCATCCCAGGAAGATGCGGATTCACATACCTGACCTCTAATGAGGAAGAAATGGTACCAATAGCTTACAAATCACACTTGTACACACAAGCTGAAATGAAATTCAGTTCTACTGAAATAATTCTAACTGCGGTTCAAACTGCTGTAGCAAAAGAAAGAGCCCTAGCCCAAGGGAAGAGGATATCTGTTTTGACAGCAGTATCAGCCCTTGAGGCAGTAACAAGACCAGGCATTCCAAATGCTATAGCTCTAGATCCAAAATGGATACAATGGGAAAATTCTCTTGCTACAGAAGACGTGAAACGCGCTTTTGACCCGAAAATGAAAAAAAACTAGAAAATCTGGAATATGAATGCCCACTGTCAGTAGAAATTCTGCCTCTCTAACAGTACACCTGTGTAATATACACGGACAGATTTGCATAACACTACGTTGTGGAAAAACAAATTTACAATGCTGCGTGCGCGATTGTTAAAGGTCGCTGGCGCTTAGGTAAATTCAGACCGATGGTCACTAAAACAAAATCACTCAAACTGTACAGCTCAGCGAGCTGAAATAAGATCTTTAAAGATGGCGCTTGAAAATGCTGATCGCGAATTCCCGACACTAATAGTGTGCGATTCGCATTACTGCGTCCGATCTTACAATATTTCCATGCAGACCTGGATAAAAAACGGTTACAAAGATGAGACAGGTGCCACAATAAAGCATAAAAAAACTTTGGGAACAAGTAGTTCTTTTGCAGAAAGAACTACAAGAGACTCGCGTGATACATACACAGAGTCTTCAGCGTGATGGCATTCACGTTGCAGGGAATTCATTGGCAGACAGAGCCACAGCGGCAGCTGATCACTCTGCTTTCGTAGCCACAAAAAAGCGTACGAAAAAACAGATGGCGAAACGCTGCTTGCAGTAAAAGCCTCACTGGAAGGCAATTATGCGGCGTTACCTCAAAACTATCCACTCGGCAATACATACATAATTGATGCGAACTCCGTTCTGTTTGCTCAAATCCCTGGAGTGGGGGATAGAGTAATTCCAAACACGAACCGGAGAGTCTTCTTGATACAAGAAGCACACATGGGATTGGGTCTGAGGCACCAAGAGATCCTGAAATCTCTAATAGAATTACCATCACAATACTGGTGGCAGGGGATGAGCGTGCAAATTTATGACTTTGCAATGGACTGTCAGGACTGCAATAGAGATCGCAGTTGTGAACCGGACCAGATACCAGCCCAGACACCTCTGTTAGAGAGCATTAGACTGTCTACACGCAGACGTCCGACCGGACAAATGCGGTCCCATAAATATTTAGACGAGATTCATTTGGATGTGGCCCCAGCGCTCGGCTAACGCCAGAACTGTTATAAAAGATTTGCGAGACTTTATCGGCACATACGCAATTGGCTTGCTACATTCTGACCAGGGTCCTGCTTTTAGCTCTCCGGCTTACAAGGAGGCCATGGCCAGCATGGGCATTGCATTGCGGTATTCTAGTCCATTCCATCCCGAGGGAAATGCGGTAGTGGAGAGAAAAAACCGGGACATTAAGCAATCTATAACAGCGAGGGTATTAGGTTGGGTGACGGGTGGGTCAAACATCTAATAAGTGTCCAACGTAGTCTTAATAATATGCCAAGAAATTCTCTAGGAGGTATCAGTCCATACAAACTTTTATTTGGTACTAGAATGATCATCCAGGACTTGGATTGTCAGACTTCAGTGGTGCAACAAAAAGCCTTTATCAAAGATCGTTTGGCTGTTTTACAGGACTTAAATGAAACAAGAAAAAGTCTGAGTAACGAAAAGCTAAAGCCAACTACCACTGTAGAAAAACCACCTGTCCCAGCAAGACCTGTCTGGATTCCAAAGATTGGGGATCTGGTCAGAGAAAAGATCGCGGTGAAGAAGGAATTTGGGCCTTCTTACAGAAAAGCAGTACCTGTCTTAGTTGTCAGCGGAACAAGATCAGTTGTTCTACCGCCCCTTGCTGGTAAAAAGGAGAACCGAGTTGTATCAATCGACCTGGTGAAACCACAACCATGTGGCCAATAATAAGTAGCAGGCCCAGTGGACTCCCAAGAAATAGCAGAAGACCAAATCTTGCTACAATCCAAGAGGTTCAAACTGAGACTAATCACATTTGACAAACCTGCAGTGATTAAAAAAGGACTATGCAACAAAGCCATGGAACTTGTGCCTCTTGAAACCCAAATTGCAACAGTTCATCAAGAAACACCAGGCTAAAACGATGTAGCCTCGGACTTTACAAATGTAACAAAAGAAAATGAAAAGATCAATGGAAATCCGGAAGCAATCCCACCAATTGACAGAACTGCATCTGGCTACTTTATCAACTTTGATGACTTTTCCGATGATCCAAGTGAACATGGAGACAAGCCAGCAACAAAAACTTTCAAAAATAAAATCACAGAGCTCTTTCATCAACTGAGAGAAACATATCTAACTTCAACATGGATTAAATTATGGATTGTGTTAGGTGTACTTTACCTCCTTCTATGGCTCATCTTGGCTTTAAGTTTGGGTAGATTTATTGATGGGAAATACAGTACAATGGGCACAGCAAGTCAGAACATCAACTTGGTCCTGAAACCACACAGATCCTCTCACATCAAAAAAAGAGAACTGTCATCAGTCAACCTCACAGCAAAGCCTATACCTGGTGGTATAGCATGGGACAAAACTGATTACGAAATCTATGGCCCGTTGGAGCTCTTGAAATATCCACACCAATTCAAGATCTCCTTAAGTGACTTTGTATCA
The DNA here is from genome assembly GCF_964263255.1 of Lissotriton vulgaris. Lineage (NCBI taxonomy): Eukaryota > Metazoa > Chordata > Amphibia > Caudata > Salamandridae > Lissotriton > Lissotriton vulgaris. The sequence goes on from NC_141694.1 coordinate 1,112,737,886, forward strand.
CCTAGTACTTTCTCTGATGATTGGGACTTTGAAAATATTAATAATATGATGTCAGATTTAGAAATGTCAGCAAAATTTACAGAACATGATTATTTACAGGGTTCGTTGAATTATGAGGAAATGTATTGTTACAATCACTTTGGCCATCATTATCTGCATAAATCTGCAAATCCTAGAAAGTTTTTCAGTTATCAATGGGAACATTGTCCAACTCCAGGCAGTTCAAAAACATTTTATGGCAAATTCCCATACTTCTCAGGGTTTAATGTCACTGATCCTGAAACATTCTATTTCAAAGTGTTAAATAAGACAGGAATGAAAAACATGTTGACAAATACTAAACTGATTTATTCTGAAAAATTTTATGAAAAAATGTCAACATTTGGTTTTGAATTTTGGAAAAACATTGAGACAAAAACCATCAGGGGTACAAAAGAATGGCAGGTACAAGGTTTAGAAGCATTGTTTAGAGCCAGAACAAATAATGTTCCTGAATGACACAATTCAGCAAACAACCTGTCTAGGTTTCGACAAGATAAAAGATTTAAACAACCCGTCTATACCAAAGCCTATGCCTGATAGAAACACCACTACAGATTAGGGGTTAGATGCGGCCTATATTTTTAAAACAAAACAGAACAATTCCTGATTGGAACAAATGGTTGATCTGGCCCACAGACACTAATAACTGTCAAGATAGATTCCTGAACAAATTACAGGGTTTTAAAATGAACAGGCCAGACCCAAGATATTCTCAAAGACAACATCCAGGGATAGTTACAACATACAGTGTAGGAAAACTATGCCTCGACTCGCTACAGAAATCCACACTTCCCGAAATTAAGCAACACTTAACTTTACTTAAAGAAGGTGCTGACTTGCGAGATTTCGTACTTGGACCTCGCAAACAGCGTCAAAAATGTTTCATATACGCCGGTATATACGCAGCTTACAATGAAGCTTGGAAATTAAATGAAATTGAAACTGCAGAAAAAATACGAGAAATTGATCGTATTATTTGTAAAAAACACTTTCTGTAGTGGACAATGGGTTAAGGACTCTGTCCTCCAGAATCTATTCACTGGACAGCATTGTATCATCTGCTATTGATATAATAGAACAGGATATGATAATGTTACAACATGGTCCGTCCCAATTGCGTTCTATTGTACAGCTAGGCTGGACGATACAAAACCTGCGTTCAGGTCACGTGCTATGGCGTCTAATCAACATAACGTCATTTTTTTCTATCTTTAACCTAACTGATAGACAAATCTCGTTGGCACAAAAAGGAGCAGACTATACGGTGCTGGGCATTGAAAAACTAGAGAGATTACCATTGACTATGTCGGAAAGACCTGTCATTGAATGGATTATACATGGCACCATTAGTATCCCGAAAACAACTTTTCAGTTTCAATACTGCCAAAAATATATACCAGCAGGCCTGTATGAAAGGTTGGGTTAAGGATACATCAAATCAACCTGGAATTTACCTTTTACATATAAATGTTATAGTGAAGGCAAGAAAGAGGTATTTCTTAGTGGTAGTAATTGTAAAAAATCACTAAGCTGTACACTTCTATGTCAAGGTATAAACGTGCATGGAGCCTGCGAAGGTTCATCAAACAACCTTTCATGTCATCTGCACGGCACCCCAGCTACACAGATAAAGCCCTTTTTCAGACAATTTTCCAACGGTAGCTACGTTATATTAAGTGACCACAGCTGTTGTGGCATGATCCCAGGAAAACCCTATCTCGTGAGCGTTACTTCCAGGGTCATTTGTTGTATGCAAGTATTGTATCCAAACAGCAATCCAGACATGGAGGCAGCATTATGGCCTTATGTGAATAGCTCTTCTATTCGAATTGATACTTTAAGCAGTTGTCTTTTACAGACAACTGTGCCTTTAACCTCGTCCAAAGAGACGTATGACCTGCAAGCTGCAAGGATAGCGGCAGAGATACATACCCTATTATCCACAAATTGCCCGTGCATTTCGTAGAAATGTTAAGCCAAATCTTAAACATGTCAGATACCAGTGGCATCGCACATGTATTTAGGACATTTTTTTCTGGACTGTTAGCACCCTTTGAAACAGTTCTGGGCATCTTCCCGAATTTTGTGCATTCGCTATTCGGCGGCCTGCCTCTCATTTTTGGACTTGTAGCAGGAATTTTATTTTTGTTCCTTCTGCTCCGATATGGCAAGCCAAGTCACAGACAAGGCTCAGGCTCTGATGGTAGAACGATCCTAGCAATAAGATACCGAGACCGGATCACTAAGGTCCTCGGATTGGCCCGGCTAAGAGATCTGAATACTACCTGGTTTGTTTCATTCAGACCAGTCTGGCAAGATTGCATCTTACCTGTGCTTCGATGTCTTCTATGCGGAGAAGAATGCGTGTTGGACGTCTGTCTTACACTACCATCAGCAGTACCAATGGATATCAATACTTTGCTCGGTCCGGTAACGACTCATGCAACGTGTTGTCCCCAGCGGCTACCGATTCGGATGACTGCATTCGTTGAGACTTCACCATTACGATTAGGTGGCGGTGAAGTACGAGATGAAAGCGACACCACACAGGTACAACCTTCTGTGAACATTGCTGATCCTGACATCGATGATAGCAATGCATCTCACATATGCACTAAAGCAGCTTTTTGAAACTTGGTAGAACTTTCACCTACTGTAGTAGAGGAATTTTTCAACAGCTTATCTGATTTGGTGTTCTCTCCTAACAACAAGAATAACTTTTGAAACAAGCGAGCACACAGCGTTCCCTGAACTCTGAATTCGGCCTTCAGTTTTTTAAACATCACTACTGAAAACATTTGGAACTATTTATTTTCCCCCATGAAAGCGAAATTATTTTTTCCCAATTTCCAAAATTTTTACCCTTTTTTTGGGCACATGGTACTCTGCTTAAAGTAGAACTATTCTTAAAGAACAGAACTTCTATTTTTAGAGACTCTAGAGACAATATTTTGAATCAAACTCTAGCACATGTACAATCTTGTATAAATATGTGATGAAATGGTCTCGACCTTCTCTTCTGTATTAAGAGCCATTTCATAAATGTAATTTTCGCAATTCATTCAGCTGATATTTATACTTGCATTATCTGAATGATACCACTGCTTGAAAGCGTACAGTACAATACTCCTTTTCGTGTATCTATACCATTTCAAATGCATTTGATGTATTTTGGGGTGGGCTGGAAAACACATGCATACCTATGTTTATATATTGCTTAGTTTAGTAATGATGGACATTATACGTGGAGTGGGTGTTGTGAATGTATCTAGGACCCTAATTAAATATTCCCGATTCATGCCCTTATGTGGTTATAACAAATCATATCCTTAAAAAGGCATAAGAATCATATCCATATTTAGTCATAGCCAATGCAGACCAAATACGGCAAGGCTACTTCCTTAGACTCCTAGAAAGTACGAGTTCTTTCAACAAACCAAACCTCCAGCAACCTGGGAATTCCCCATGCTTTTGTTTTGATTTGTCCTAGAACTCCTGCGAGTCCGAAAGAACGGCCAGTTCTTAGTGACATCTTTTATTGACGTCTTATGTCCAACCTTACGTCAAACACGGCACCTTCCAGGTATAAATATACCAGCGTTTGCCTTAAGCAACACACGGTGGTTTGGAGCAGAGCGGCTATCTACTTATCCGAAGCCCAGCTGATGCGAGTGCCGAAGGAAGCGGTCCCTCCCATTTGACACACTGAGAAAGACGCTGTCTTTTTCTCCTGCCGAGAAAATCCAGCTCCAGTGTTTCCAGTCACCCTTGCGGGTGACTGGGAGATCGAGTCCTGAGAGCGAGATACAAGACCTCCTTCATTCAAAAACCAAGGTACGGAGCCGATTAGATCCTTAGAGAAATCTTGAGTCAGATTCTTGGCAAAACTAACTTAACTTAAAAACTCTGTTACTCCTTTCACGTACTAGGCTTAGGTTAGGTACACTAGGGTAAGTGTATTTAGAAACATCAGTTGAGTACGTTTAGTCAACTTTTATCATTGTATGTAATTGTATATATTTTATACATTTTAAGTATCATATGGCTCAGAAACCATATCAATGCTTTTACAGTATTATTTCATAATACTCCTTTTACTGTACGCACTTTACTTTATGACAAGTATTGCAATTATAGCAATTCACTTCTCTTGCATGAGAAAGAAGACTGCTCTATAAATAACACCTTTTATTGAAAACGCCCGTCTCTCTATTTCTCTGCACTCTGGTGAAACTAAGTATGCACGATTGACTGAGTGAAATAGCTATCTATTGTTTTCACACGACTCTGGAGATATACTCCTTATTCTGGGGGAGCAAAGTTGTCATGTTTATGAGGTTGTCAAAAGCTAATCCCTTCATGTCTAATCAGGGAAGTTAACTCCTCCCTGTTCATTCGAGAAAGTTTATAGTGACCTCTGAGCTAGCTGGCAAACCTAATTAAGTCTAACATATTCAATAGAGACCTAGTCGACCTCAGTCCTACGTCTAAACATTTTGTTATTCCAATGCGCAGAGCCTATTGGGAAAATGGGAACTACACTACAGGGTCTCCATGCAGAGGCTACAGGCGACAGAGTCCTGGAGGGGTCAGCCCACGGTGGACTCTGACTCAGGAGCGTTAGAGGTCCTTGCTGGGACCGGTGGGCCACTTGGGCCGTAGGCGTCTGGTGCAGTGGTGGTTCCAGGCGTCTTGTTTCTTTGTCCTCAGCAGGCTCGGAGTCTTTCTTGGCTGTTTCTTTTGAACAGAGCTGGTGTTCACATGAGATTGGTCTTTGTTGAAGGCAGTCAGTCCTCTCAGGAGGTCTGGAGGGCGCTGGCTGCTGGACAAGGTGACTTTTGCCACAGGATCTCTGGAAACTGAAGACAGGCCAGTAGGGCTGGAGCCAAGTCAGTTCTTCTCTGCAGTGTCATGTGCTTGGCGTCTTTTTGCGTTCTTAGGTTGGGGGACTGTCTCTTCTTGGTTTAGGGCTGCCCCCTAAATACTGTATTTAGGGGGTGTTTTAGGGGTCTCGAGGTCAGTAGCCTTAGGGTGACTACAGCCTTGGTGTGCTCACGCCACTTGGGGCAGTGGGCACAATCCCTAACCCTGATTGGAGAGTGCCTGCCTAACGGAGAGGCAAGATGGCGGACGCCTTCCGCATCCGAGTGAGCAGCTGAACTGTGCTCGCTGATGTTTCGCTTCCCGTCTGCTAGTCTATCGCTATTCTCCCTACTTCGGTAGATTTTGTGTGTGGATTGCTCTGCCGATAGATCTGGTCGCTGTCTCACCTGGGTTATGCGGCAGGACTTGCATCGTAACTACTGCCAGGAGCTGCATGCGGTCTGGCGTTCTACAGCCGTAACTCCGGATCGGCTTGTGGGGCGGAGCTGGGCCAGCGGCTGGCGTGATTCTGTTGCGAAGCTCTGGCTGGCGGCTGAACAGGATCACGGATTGAGGCTGGTGGAGAGAAAGAGGCGGAGACGAGGCCGCGTGATGGCTCCCAAGAACCCGAATTCTGCCACAGCGTCCAAACCGAAGAACCGAGCGGCGACAGCGGCAACGGTAACTCCGGTCACGGAAAGAAATGTGGAAATTGAAAGATCCCCGGGTGCCGGCACAAGCGCTTCTAGTATTTCTCATGCAGAGGTTGTTTTAGAATTGCCTGATGCCAGCTTGCATGCTCCATCTATCAAACAGACATCAATAGTGAATGCTGGGAGTTGTAGGAATGGAGATACTCCTGAAAATACCTGGTATGTTTAAGAAAAAGAATCTAAACATAGCAAATGACAGGCAAGATACTGTTATAGGCTTGGATTCCCCGCAGACTGTTCCATTTAAAGGTGTTTTGGTTGGTATCGGAAGCGGGAAAAATATGGGAACTGACGAGAACATATTGTCTTTACCTGTGGCTGACTCAGGGGTTCAGGTTACCGCTGCATTTTCCCCAGGGACTAACACTGGCCGTAATGTAGGACAGCATGACTCTGACAATACTGATTCGTTAAATCTCTAAGGAAACTTGCCAGATACACTCCCTTCAATTCACTGTCAGGAGATACCTGAACCTACTGGGGACTCAGTCGATCGATTCGGCAGGTAACTTCTAATAAATGTCGGATCTGTCCAATGCCCTAGAGCTAGAGAGTCTTCACTGGGAATAGAGAGCCGACTTAAGTGTTACTAGTTTAACTAGCTCGGCACAAATGGGCGGAATTCACTAACTGAAGAGGATGGAGATAATGAGATATCTCTCCCTGCTAGAATTGAGTGGGGAGCTGAAGAGAGCACTGTCCGTAAGGCTCCAGGTGTTATTGGTAGGGCTCCCCCTTCAGATCCAGGGGATGCCGAAAATCAAGGATCTCCAATATTAAGCACTACTATCGGAGCTATTTCGGGGGATCAGCCACAAATGCCTCAAATGCCTGAGATTACTTTAGGTATGCTTTATCAAGTTATGCTCCAACATCGAAAGGAAACGAAAACCGAGAATTTGCGCACGCAAGGAGCAGTCCGCAAACTTCAAAATAATCTGAGGCGAGTGGTGAAAACCTGCAATGAAACATCAGCCAGAGTATTTGAGGCAGAGGGGAAGATTTCAGCAATTGAAGACATCAAGACACAGCAAAAATCGCAGCTCTCTTCTTTGGAAACTTTAAGGGAGGATGTTAACTGTAAGTTGATTGACTTGGAGAACAGATCTAGGCGTAACAATTTATGAATTTTGGGCATTTCTGAAGGGAGCGAGGGGTCCAACGTTAGGCAGTTCGTCATTGAGCTCTTTACGGAAGCCGTCCCGGAGCTATCCCAGTGGCAGTGGGACTTGGAGCTGCAAAGAGCTCATAGATTACCCTTTCAACTAAAGAATGCCAGGGCTGCCTCCAATGCTAAGCCAAGAGCCATACTAATCTGTTTGAATAACTTTTTGGCTCGAGAGGCACTGTATGACCTGGCTAGGCCGGACCGAAAACGAAAGGGGAAAGGAATGGAATTCATCTGTCCGGACTACTGCCATGCTACAGTCCAACAGCGCTGGCAGTTCCGTCAACTCATTCTATCCTTTCAAGCTAAGGGAGCTCAAGCATTTCTTCTTAACCCCTCAAAACTTAAAATATTACATAAGGAGAGAACATATTTTTTAACCCTGGAGAGTGCAGCAAAGGATTTATTAGCCACCATGTAATCTTTTCCTGTCTCTAGCTTCAATTCCGACCTAATTTAGTATTGAATGCATTCTTTTCAGGGGGATTAGTTTGTATTTTTCTGAATTTGTGTTATTACCATTTAGTTCTTTGGAGGGGGACTAACTTGATTTGCAAGTAGATGGAAAGCGAATAGCGAGACGCATTAAGCTTCTCAGGCCATCACTCTTAGGGACTTTTCAGTCCCTTTGCCTCTGATGGGTAGAGTTTGGGGAGGGGGGAGGGCGGATACTAGAGTAAGGTTGGGGGGGCACGGTGGTGGGGCAAGCCACTACAGTCAGTCAGAAAGGCTTCATTTTTTCGATAAAAACATATCATAAAAGCTTCACATTATAAAAAACACATTTGGAATTAAAAACAAGAAATAATCTATTTACACCAAATTTTTACAACTAGTATTTACAAGTTAAAAACAACGTTTTAAGCAGTTAATAAAAAATCAGATTAAACATTTCATTTAAGCCTTTTATTTCTAACATGCCATGCCCATGATAAAAATTTAGAGAGGCCACAGGCATACAATGGCCGTGAATCTGCCATTAAAATGTGCAGCGCCTCATTGTGAGACCTAGTGCCTAATAACCGACACAGAGGTTTGAGCCACCTGTTCCTTGGGTGCATGTACGCCGGGCATTTAAACATAAAGTGCTCTATAGTTTCTGGTCTGGTTAGGCAGATAGGGCAAAATGCTGTTGTTTGAGCCGGGGGTTTCCAGTGAGCTGTTAGGGCACGCACTGGGAGAGCCCCGACCCTAAACCTGAAGTAGAGGGCCCTATCGAATGGCTTCCAGGTTATATCTAAATAAAGTTCCCGGATCGGCAAATCCTTGAACTTTAGGAAGTCGTCCGTAAGCCTGCCCAGAGCGTGATCAGTACTAGTTCTAGACGCAACCCAGTTCCAGTAGAGGCTCTTTAAAGTTGCCTTCGGAGGAGAGGACCTACCAACCCATGCCTCACTAAGGCCCAAATCGCCAAGCAAAGCTTTTACATCTTTTAACCACTTTACTTTATGCCATCCAGGCAATGACATTACTTCAGATAGCCCTTTAGCATATTTGGCCAATTCAGGTACTCTCCACAGCCTGGCCCATAAGAGCAACGGCCGAAGCTTTGCCAAATCGCTAATAGGGCGACAGCCTAATTCAAGCAATAAAGGTATCATTGGGGTATTCTGTGGAAGTGACATAAGATCCCTATAGAATTTATTTTCGGACCTTGTCAGTTCATCTGTACCAATGGTACCCCATAGGTCTGCCCCGTAGAGAACAGAGAACTCCCTTTGCTTTATAAATGTCAATGACAGGGGCTATTGGCCTTATCGAACAGGAGCGCTGTTCCTTGAGCAGTGCCCCGGCTACCCTCTTATGGGTTAGAAGCATTTTACAGAGGTGCGGGGTCCACTGCATGGTATGCGATATACGTATGCCTAAATAATCAAACGCAGTGACCCTTTCCAAAGGCACATGGTTCAATGTAGGGGGACGGCCAAGTTTTTTCGGGGGATTCATCACCAGATACTTTGTTTTATCAGTGTTGATTACTTAACCCCGCTGCAAGCAAAAAATCTGGAAGTTGTCAAGGAGGTTTTGGAGGCCCATTGGGGTCTTAGATATTAAGAGCGTATCATCCGCAAATAGGAAGGTAGGAATTCGCTCGCCCGCCAGGGATGGTTCATCTGAAGGGTCTTTTAGCAGATGCTCAACCACACCATTTACATATAGTGAGAAAAGAGTGGGAGCAAGGACGCATCCCTGGTGAACCCCTCTCTCTACCGGGATTCTATTGGTTTTCTCGCCCTCTGTGCCCCATCTTACTTGGGCAAAGTTGCCTTCGTGGAGCCTCACCAATATGGACAGGATGTAACGTGGGAGCCCCATATCAGAGAGTACACCCCAAAGAATCTCCCTAGGCACAAGATCAAAGGCAGTCTTTAGGTCGATGAACGCAAGATAGACTGCCTTTGCCTATAACCACCACCTTCCAGTAGATTAACATTAATCTGAACGCCTGCTCTATTGTGCCCGTACTAGCCCTGAACCCCGCTTGGTAGTCGGAGAGAATCTCATTTTAGTCAATCCATTGTAATATTCTCTCCAGCAGCACCTTACCAACAACCTTCTGGGTTGAGTCTAACAAACTTATAGGCCGATAATTGGAAGGGTCGTCCCTCAGCCCCTTTTTGAAAATGGGCACAACCTCGGCCCCTTTCCAGGACTTGGGGATGGCAGCGCCTCTATCAATGGCGATAAGCAAAGAGTGATTGAGCTTCCCCCATTTCGGCTTATCCGATCAAAGCAAATCCCCAGGGATGCCATCTGGGCCGGCTGCTTTTTGGGGCACAATGGTGCTAATAGCATACTCCACTTCCTTAGTTGTAAAGGGGAACTCATTAGAATCACCCTCCAAAACATGGAAATTAGATGTAGCTAAAGCGCTAGTCCCATGCTGGCAGGTATACAGTTTTGAGAAGTGGTCAAGCCATGCTTGGCTAGTAATATTGCATGTAACGAGGTCGCTATCTGGTCTATTTCTAGCTCTTATTGTATCCCAAAAGCATCTAGCATCCTTGCTAGAGCTAGCCTCTTTTAATGTTTGCCAATACTGGTCTTCCCACTCCTTTTTTGCGTTTATTATTGCCTGCTTATACTCTTTTCTAGCGCACTGTATCAAGGGTTGTGACTTCCCTTTGATAGCCTCGATCAGGGCAGACTTTTTATGCCTGCATGTAGGAGTGAACCAATCATGCGCACCCTTTTGCTTCTGGGACCCTATCAACGTGCCCCCACGTTCGAGGCATGTGGGCTGCTGAATTCATATCTGTGCATAGTCCGCCACCTAGTGTTGGGTCCGGATGATTGCACATTGTTGTCCTGGAAGAGTCTTCGAAGTATCACGAGATAGGTGGCTCCTCCCCTGGACTACAGTGCGCATGGGCATCGCCTCCATCCCCAGATTGTTTTTTTCCGCCATTGGGTTCGGATGTGTTTTCGGTTCCCTCTATCGGAACCGATAGTTGTTCTACTTTTACTCGAGACCAAAAGGTCTTTAGGCTGGGCGTCGGTATAGTTGCGTTCGGGTTTCTTACTGACTCTCAGCTCCGATCTCCTACTGCCCTTCCACATGCTTTCGACGCGGACGGGCCTACACTACACCCTTTGCTATGGAGCGGACTCCATTCAAAAAGTGTCCGCTGTGTCACTCTAAATATTCGCACCTCGACGTGCACCCCGTGTGCAATACATGCTTGTCACCGGATCACCGTGAAGACACCTGCATGGCGTGTTCGAAATTTAGGAGTAAGAAAACTTTAAAGATTCGCCGGGCTAATCGGCTCCAGGCTCAATTGTCGGCTTCGGCACCCCCACCTGATGACATCTTCCAAGAATCTGTTGAGGGAGAAGACGACGTACAAGGGTCGGACTCTGGCCCCGCGTCCGAGGAAGAGACCGGCGACGCGGGTGATGAGGCCTACGACGAAGTCTCCGACGAGGTAGGGGACGACGAACTGGCTTGTCCCACGATGGGAGATAGCTCGGAGGAAGAGCATCCCCAACAAGACTCCGGGGTTACTCCCCGTCATACGGCCCAGGTCGAGGGATCGCCTTCGGGCCTTACCCAAGATCTAACTACGAGTCCTACGTCCCCGCCTCCGGGCCCGGTCACGGACATTTCTACGAAGAAACCGAAAGTGAAGCCAACTGGTCTCGCACCCTCGGATGCGAAACCGAAACCGAAAGTGGCGTTGGTGAAGAAGGTTCTGGAGGCGTCAACTTCCACGAAACCCAAAATGGCCGACCAGAAGAGCCACGCCAAAATGGCCGACCAGAAGAGCCACGCCAAAATGGCCGACCCGAAGCCCTCTGGGTCGGCGCCGAAGGTGAAGGCCTCCGACGCGGCTGCATCGGCACCGAAAGGGGTCGTGGACCCGAAGACGTCTTCGAAGAAGCGTCACGCCGACGGTGCGCCTGGCCATGGGGCGTCGGCCCCGAAGAAGAGGCCTATCGGCGATCGGGCTCTCGGAGTCAACGAGTCGCTCGAGCCGGTTCAGCCCTCGGCGTCCCTTACAAGGAAGGTGGGGGAATCCTTAAAGCGGATCCAACAGTCCACTGTGGTTCCCAGCCAGGACACTGTAGTGCCTCGACCCACGCAGAAGCCTGCTAAGGAACAAACGCCCATTCGTTTTACCCTTCCACCCAAAACGGCGCCGAAGGCCTTCGCGCCGAAACAGGGCGGACACTCACAGGAGGTATTGACGCCGAAAGCTGCCCTGGTGGTGTCGAAGCTTCGGCTCCAGCCGCTTGCGGTGGAGGAACGTCGTGAGGTGATCATCGACGCCAACACCGGAAAATTGTCGCTCCTCAAACGAAAGATTACGTCGGAGCCGGCCTTGGAACCTTTTAGGATTCCACTCAAGAACAAGAGGTACTCTGCGGACTCTTCGGCTCTGATGGAACCTCTGTCTCCACAAGCCCCGGAACACTCGCCGGCCCATTCCCCCGCGCCTTATGTGGACGAGGACGAGTACACCTATCCTGCGTACTCGGATCCGGAAGAGGAGCATGTGCCCTGGACAGCGGGAGGCGACGCAGACGACCCGCAGTCGGGTCAGGACACTCAACTTTTCGCCGCAAAGACGTCCCCGACAGAGGACTCGGCGGCCTTCAATGCCTTAATAGAGAGAGCTGCAGCGAACCATGACGTCGAACTGCACTCGGACCCCGTGGATGCGGACTTCTTAGTCGACACCTTCTCGGTAGCCGAAAAACAAGTCAAGACACTACCGATGCTTAAAGGGGTGCTGAAGCATGCCCAGGAGGTATTCAAGGAGCCCACCCGGGCGCGGGTGGTCAATCCTCGCATCGACAGAAAATATAAAGCGGCGCCCACGGATCCCACGTATATTAAGGGACACTTACCATTGGACTCCCTGGTGGTGTCCAACGCTCGAAAGAGGGCGAATTCGCAGACTACTGGTGATGCTCCTCCCCCAGACAAAGAGTCCAAGATCTTTGAGGCATCAGGCAAACGCATTGCTGCACAGGCAGCGAACATCTGGAGAATCTCTAACACTCAAGCCCTGCTTGCACGTTATGATAGGGCCCATTATGACACATTAGAGGCCATCCTGCAACACTTGCCTGACCAATACAAGGAGGCGGGGGAGATGCTCATTCAGGAGGGTAAACTCATTACAAATGCATCCATCAAATGTGCCCTAGATGTGGCAGACACTGCCTCCAGGGCTATCAATACAAGCGTGTTACTTAGACGCCATGCCTGGCTTCGAATTTCGGGGTTCAAACCCGACATACAAACCACAATACTGGGTCAAACAGTGAATCCTGACCATCTGTTCGGCCCTGAGGTGGATGCCTCCCTAGAAAAGATGAAAAAAGATACCGAAACTGCCAAGTCTATGGGGGCTTTACAAAGTCAGCAGTTTCGGGGCGGTTCCTTTCGCCGCTCCAATTCAAGAGGCACCTCGAGGGGCCAGGCATCCCAGTCCACGCAATACTACAAGGGTAACACCCAGTCCTCGTATAACAACAACAAGGGCAGGGGTGGCTACAGAGGCAATAATATCAAAGGCAGGGGACGTGGAAACAATGCCTCCAGGTCCACCACCACCAACAAGCAGTGACGTCTTGTCACTTCCCCCCGATCACACGTCACCTGTCGGGGGGAGACTCCAGCAGTTCCTGCCGGCGTGGAGGTCCATCACCACGGACAGGTGGGTGAGGTCTCTTATCCAGTACGGGTACTGTCTAGAACTTACGTCCATTCCACCGGACATACCGCCAAGAAGCCGTGCTATGTCCGACGAGCACTTGACCTTGTTGCAGCAAGAAGTACTGGTCATGCTGCAAAAAGGGGCGATAGAGCTCGTTCCATTGCAAGAACGGGGAAAGGGGGTTTACTCCCTGTATTTTCTGATCCCCAAAAAGGACGGATCACTCAGGCCGATCCTGGACCTCAGGCCCCTGAACTGGTACATCAACTCGGAGCACTTCCATATGCTCACATTGCAGCAGGTGCTTCCCCTGCTTCAACAGGGGGACTTCCTAGCAACGCTGGATCTGAAGGATGCCTATTTCCATATTCCCCTGCATCCTTCCCACAGAAAGTATCTCAGATTCACGATCTTAGACCAGCATTACCAGTTCAGAGTCCTGCCGTTCGGGGTCACCACGGCACCGAGAGTATTTACGAAATGCCTAGCGACTGTGGCGGCGCATCTCCGTCGCCAGCACGTCCATGTCTTTCCATACCTAGACGACTGGCTTATTCAGGCAAAGACGGAACAGCAGTGCGTAGACCACGTGTCACGCACCATTCACCTCCTGCACGATCTGGGATTCTCTCTGAACTACCCAAAGTCCCATCTCCAGCCCGCCCGCGTGCGACAGTATCTGGGCGCGACAATCGACACTCTGGCAGCCACTGCGCAGCCGAGTTCAGTGAGAATCGCCAGTATCCAGGCGCTGATCCAACGATTCAGACCCCAACACTCGCTTCCAGCGAAGGTGTTCATGCAGTTGATAGGCATGATGGCCTCCTGCATCTCCATTGTCCCGCTTGCGAGACTACATATGCGTCCGCTTCAGGAGTGCCTGGCACGTCAGTGGACTCAGGCTCATGGGCGACTGACAGACCTAGTGTTGGTGAGCGGTCGGGCGTACAACTCTCTGCATTGGTGGAATCCACAAAACCTTTGCAAGGGCCGACCATTCCAAGAGCCTGTCCCACAGATCATCCTGACGACGGACGCCTCTCTCCAGGGATGGGGAGCGCATGTACTCCACTACACTGTGCAGGGACTATGGACACTTCAGCAAAGGAAGATGCACATCAATGTGTTGGAACTGATGGCAATCTTCATGGCCTTAAAGGCGTTCAAAGTACATCTGTGCAACAAGGTCGTGTTGATCCGGACGGACAACATGACGGCCATGTACTACATCCAGAAGCAGGGAGGTACACACTCTCCACAGCTGTCTCATCTGGCTCAGAGCATGTGGAAGTGGGCCATTCAGAGGAACATCTTCCTCATGGCAGAACATCTCCCAGGCAAGGGCAATCAAATGGCGGATCTGCTCAGCAGGCACAGCCATCAGATGCACGAGTGGGAGATACATCCATCAGTACTCCAACCGTACTTCCAAAGGTGGGGTCATCCAGAGATAGACCTGTTCGCCACAAAGGAGAACGCAAAATGCCAAAGCTTCGCCGCCAGATTCCCACACCCCCAATCACAGGGCAATGCGATGTGGATGAACTGGTCAGGCAGATTTGCGTACGCTTTTCCCCCAGCACCTCTGATACCGCTGGTGGCACGCAAGCTCAGGCAACACTCGATGACGCTCATCCTGGTTGCTCCAACGTGGGCTCGCCAACCATGGTACAACACGTTTCTGGAACTCTCCGTGGTACCGCATCAAAGGCTTCATCTCACTCCCAGCCTTCTGACGCAGAGCCATGGCGACATTCAGCACCCAGATCCGCAACAGCTCAACCTGGCGATCTGGCTCCTGAAGTCCTAGAGTTTGGCTACCTCAATCTTCCTCCCGATTGCATGGACATCATTCGGGAGGCAAGGAAGCCCACTACTAGAGCTTGTTACGCGGCTAAATGGAAGAGGTTTGTCGTCTACTGCGTGGAGCACAGCATTGACCCGCTAGACGCTTCCATTCAAAACATCATATGTTACCTCTTTCACCTGTATCGTTGTAATCTAGCTTACTCTTCCATCCGCATTCACCTGTCGGCTATGGCAGCATACCTCCAGAATAGGCAGCACCTGTCACTCTTTAAGGTCCCTGCTATCAAGGCTTTTCTGGAAGGACTCAAAAGGGTCATTCCACCAAGGACTCCACCAGCTCCAGAATGGAACCTCAATGTGGTTCTTACAAGGCTGATGGGTCCTCCCTTTGAGCCACTGCACTCTTGTGCGCTCCAGTTTTTAACTTGGAAGGTTGCGTTCTTAGTAGCAATCACATCGCTACGGAGGGTTAGCGAACTGCAGGCGCTCACCATCCAAGAACCTTTCTTCCAGGTACATGCTAACAGGGTGGTGCTCCGCACTAACCCTAAGTTCTTACCCAAAGTGGTCTCACAGTTTCACATAAACCAAACAATTGAATTGCCGGTGTTTTTCCAAAACCCAGAGACGCTGGCGGAGCGTATGTTCCACACCCTTGATGTGAAGAGGGCCTTGATGTACTATGTGGACAGGACAAAAGATTTCCGCAAAACCAAACAACTTTTTGTTGCTTTTGCCACACAACACAAGGGAAATGCAATCTCCAAAGCAGGAATCGCTAGATGGATAGTAAAGTGCATTCAGATCTGCTACGCTAAAGCTAAGCGCACTCTCACTATCCCACCGAGGGCCCACTCCACTAGGAAGTTGGGGGCCTCTATGGCTTTCTTAGGTAACATTCCCTTAGAAGACATCTGTAGAGCAGCCACATGGTCTACCACTCATACTTTCACTAAGCACTACTGTGTAGACGTGCATTCAAAACAACAGGCAGCTGTTGGTCAGGCTGTTCTAAAAACGCTTTTTCAGACTGCTGCAGCTGGCACGGGCGGCCGCCGCTAATGGAGGGACTGCTATGTATTCTATGCACAGATATGAATTCAGCAGCCCACATGCCTCGAACTGCAAATGCTACTTACCAGTATGCATCTGTTCTTGGCATGTAGGGCTGCTGACATTCATATCGCCCACCCTCCTCCCCGGCGCCTGTAGCAGCTGCAGTATGTATTCATATACACACATATGCTCATAGCATGGTCATCACTCACTTCTTCACTCCATCTCTGCCAATGGCTAAAAACAATCTGGGGATGGAGGCGATGCCCATGCGCACTGTAGTCCAGGGGAGGAGCCACCTATCTCGTGATACTTCGAAGACTCTTCCAGGACAACAATGTGCAATCATCCGGACCCAACACTAGGTGGCGGACTATGCACAGATATGAATGTCAGCAGCCCTACATGCCAAGAACAGATGCATACTGGTAAGTAGCATTTGCAGTACTTGTTTCAGAAATAATTTCCCTACAATCTTGATGGTATCCTGGAAGACGAGCGTTGCCCTACCTGGGACAGGGTGGGCTAAAAAGATAGTGTCCAGCTCCCTTTGTGAGGTAGTTAATGCTATGTCTATAGCCTCTAGCTTTGCTTCATCCAGGGCTACTTTACACCACTTAAGGCGTCTCCCACAGTTAGATGGGAAAACTTTGGGGGCAGGCTCCAATTTGCTTGATATTACTTCATTTGTTGTTCTGGGCCACAAGCTCTTAAGGGTTAGCGAAAGCGAGTTGTGGTCGCTATCTACAGTGGGTAAGACAACCATATCCTGAACAAACTTCCAAAGCATAAAATCAAGGAGGATATAATCAATTCTTGTCATGTGGTTCACCCTATTGAATGTATCGGCACCCATGGAGTCCGAATTAGTTCGACCGCTAACAGCTCTTAGCCCAAATTCCACGGGCAATGCGTTCAGCTGAATCGCCCTTTGGGACTATCTTTTTATTGGTTGAATAGTTAGCATGGGTATAACCCTCCTTACGCCATCCTCACCAAAGTCCAAAATATCCTCTGTCGCAAGAGGCTCATTTGTACAATTAAAATCTCCTGCAACCAGGAATTGCATGCCATCATTACAATCTCTAAGCTCACTTTCAAGGATGGTTACTATTGGAGATAGAGCCATTTTTAGTACCCCTAGCATAGATGTTGAATAGCTCAAGGGTTCGCCCCCTATTGGAACCCCTCAACGAAATTCTAAGAATATCTGGGGAGTTGCACTGCTTTTGCGTGACTCCCACTGGTGTCATATGGTCGTAGGTCATTAGATTGTCCTGACCCCTTCGTACGTGGTGCCCCCTGGGATCTTTTCTGTGGTCGGGCACCCGGGGGAGTGCGAAGTCACTTCGAGGTGGGCTGCTGCCCCCCTCTTCTGTTCTGGCCACGTCCATTTCTCCCTCGAAAGGACTGACCCCTTGGTTGGTATTGCCAGGACTGCTTCTGGTGACCTTGCTGAGCCTGCGAGTCTGCCTGGTGCATCTGCTGGAAGGCCTGGTGCGATGTACCTGGCTGGTTTCCACCTCTCCCGCCGGGCCTCCGTGCTGGGGTGCCTCTTCTGTTGCCTCTGAACTGCAATGCCCCCATGGATCTTGCAGTCTCATTATCTTTTTTGAGTTGGCATAGTTTGTCGTCAACCGTTGCTCCGAAAAGCGTTTCGCCGTTGAACGGTGTGTTCAGGATACTGTGTTGTACCTCGGGTTTGAACCCTGAGATCCTGAGCCAGGCGTGTCTCCTTTCCGTGACACCCATCATCATTAGCCTGCTGGCGGTATCTGCTCCGTCCAGGGCCGTCTTAAGGCAAGAATTTGCCGCGTTCTTCCCTTCTTCGATCAATTTTTCGGCCTTCTGCCTGGCATCCTGGGGTAGGTCCTTCACCAAGTGCCCCAGCCCCTCCATGATCTGGTACATGTGTCTGTTTAACAGGGCAATGGAATTAGCCATGCGCCAGTGGGTCGCGGCATTTCGCTCGATCCTTCTCCCCACCAGATCCATCCTCTTGCTCTCCTTATCCGGCGGTGGGCCCGAGGTAGTAGATACGCTCGCCCTCTTCCTAGCTGTGGCCGTGATAATGGAGTCAGCGGAGACATCGCCTCGAATGTAGGCCGGGTCCTTCGAGGAGTGTTTGTATTTTTTCTCTGTTCTGGGAGTTACCGCCTTGCATGTTGCGGGCTCTTTGAACGCTTCCTTTCCCTGCGCCAAGACGCTCTTGAGCATTGGGAGGAACTGGCTTCTTGTTTGTGTTGGGAGCAATGTCTCTAGCAGGAAGTCTGCTTTCTGCTTTTCTTCGTCGAGCTTCAACTTGAATGCAGTCGCGGCAGATTGTATCGCCGAGTTGTATGCCCCGATGTCGTCCAGCGGCGAGGGTCTCGAGGGGTATGAGTCGACCGCCTCCTCCGGGCTCTCGGTATCGACGTCTAGGTAATCCTCCTCACGTGGGTCAGAGGTGACCAACTCGGGGTCCACTCTACTGCCCTCTTCGTCCTCGTAGCTGTAATCCTCGTAGGGATTTTCTTCAGCTTCCCGGTCGTCGACCATCTCGTCGCTAGGCACATGGTCGTCGACATGTTCCTCTTCCTCCTCGACCAGATCTAGCACGGCGTGCTTGGTCTTGTGTGGGATCGTGAAGGCACTCATCTCGGCGGCGACCTCCTTTCTCCGCTGCAAGAGGCTTGCCATCTCGGCTTCCAGCCGACGTCTTTTCCTTTCCACCTCGGCCGCGTTTTCGGCTTCGGAACGTTCGGCTCCTCTCTTCGGCGCCTGGTTCGGCGTCGAGATTTTCGGCATCGACGGCTTGGACATCGAACTGGCTTTCGGGTCCTTGGACGTTGCCGAGGCTTTAGGGTCTTTCTCCCTCGACGTCCATCGGTCCCTTTCGGCGACTATCTCCGACGCTTTCTGCTGGTCAACAGCCTTCGGCGCCAGGGACTCCTTCTCCGAGGATCCGCTGGGCCTGCTCGTGGTCGCGGACGGCAGATGTCGCTGCGTCGGCGCCTTCGGGCTCTTGGCCTCGTGCTTTCGAGACTCAGAGTCTCTCGTGTTCTTGTGGGACGTCGTGTCTCCTACCTTATCAGGTGTCTTCTTGTAATCGGTCTCTACGACCGTGTAGCCGTCGTCTTCGGCGGCAGCGTTGTCCTCCTCCTCTGAGGACATCCCCAGCTCGTACAGCGATGGCGTCGGGGATTTTCCTCTGAGGGCGGCGTGTGCTACCCTCTGTCTCTTCCTCACACGGAGGGTCTTCTGGGCGAAGACGGCGCAGGCGTTGCAGTCCTCGCTTCTGTGTTCTACCGGTAGGCAGAGGTTGCAAACCGGGTGCTGGTCTTTCTGTGCGTACTTGTGTCTGCAGTTCGGGCAGAACTTGAACGACGTGTTGTCCATCCTCGTGCGTTCAGGCCTCCCTGAGCGCGTGGGCGTCGACGATCGTCTAAGTTCTCGAGGTTTTCACCTTCTTTCCTCTTCGTCAATGTTTTGTGAAGTCTTCTTTGGTCTTCTGCTTCCAATATCTCTTCCAACTTCCACTCTTTTCAGTACTTTCTCCAAAAATGTCTGGAGCCCAACGGGATCGATCCAGACCCGACCGCGGAAAAAAGAATCTGAAGATGGCGCCCAAGAGTGGGAGCTTCCGCAGGAAGCATGCCGACGTCACTGGAAATGCAACCGAGGAGGTGTGACGCCGACGCCCACAACGGCTACAAAAAAAAAAAAAAAAAAGAAAAGACTACGAATCCGGACCCAACCACAAGACCGCGGAATATGCACAGCATAGTGAATCCAGAAAGATCTTCAAGCTGCAAAACTACACCGACAGGTAAGAAACTATTCGTACTACCTCCCTTGCCTTCTATAGTTGCTACATTACTGGGGACATTTTTGTCTCCTTGGGCTTGGGAGGGTTCCCTGTCTCTACACCCCTTATCCCTTTTTGCTTTCGGATGTTTACTTAATTTACTCCCCCTTTTTTATAGTTGGTACTGATGGATTATTTCTGTCCGTTATCCCAGGGAGATCTTTTTGGTTTGGAGAAGCAGTAGTACATGTCTGCGAATGATCTTGCAGCTTCTGTTCATCAGAAGCTGAGCTATTTTTTGAGTGTAGGTTAAATGGTATCTTTACCGAAAACAAGTTATCGGGAGTCCCTTGTTCAAAGCTATCGAGCCTTTTTGATAGAGCCTTTTCCCTCTCAAGTACCGGCAGTATAAGGGACTTCATGATCTGTTCGATATGGGCAATGGGAGGAATATCTTTAGGAGGACTTGGTGAGCTTTCTAGGTTTACACTTTCACCAGACAGCGGAACAGTATTGGTATTAGAAGTTCCACTGTTGGTTTGGGCATAGGGTTTCTCCAACAGGGCCTCCAGTCTTTGTAAGAAGAGTTCACCAGTTATTGGACGTCCAGTTTCAGCTAATGTGAATACAGAGTCAGATACATAGCTACTATTATTCTTTTCCTGTGGTGCTTTATGCTTTTCAGCCCCTTTCTGTTTATTTTTCCTGTTGTCTCCTGCACTCCCCTTAGTCTTTTGGGAAAAAAGGTTTTCTCTGGAAGCAAGTTCAGACCTAAGCCTAGCCAGCTGTCCTCTGGTAGTTACACGCGGACTATTTGCGCTTTGGTCTCCCTCAGAAATCGAGGTCGAACTTAGTGATCTTGCACAGTTCTCGCAGTTTTTAGAGTCATCTGGATGGGATAAGGGGGTGGTCGGGGTCTGGGACAACCTATCTTGTGGGGATAAAGGTGGTATCACAAAGGGCACATTACTATTCACAGGAGATAGAACTTGAGCCGGCGTGACCTGACGAATACCTGGAAGAGAAACAAAGGAAGGTGCCAAGATTGAATCTTGGGAGTTGGTGGTAAACATTGATGTATTAGAGGGGGGCAAGGGAGGGAGAAAATCCACAGGCAGTGGACGACGTTCTGTACTTTCTATGGCGTTTGCCACCACACCAATTGTTTTTTGCAGCATACGATCTATCGCCGTCAAGCTAGGAAGCAGAAGATTAGCGGCTGCATTTTGCTTGGGTGCGGGGACAAATCTCGAGGTGTTGCGCCTTCCCATTCTTAAGCAATCTAGATACAAAGTACAAATTTAGGTACTGGATGTAAGATTAGCACTTGCCAAGACCTCCCTAGATATAACAAAGTGTGGTACCCTAGAGGAGTGGAGTTCTTCTAGCTGGTGTTTCTATATGCCTTCAGCCCTTAGCTAATAAAAGCTCACAGTCGTACAAATAACCGGTGTGAGAAGGTGGCCTGATATGCAGTGCTCACTATTCTAGTGAACACTATGTATCAGTCCAGCAACCCTTATTGATGATTGGTTGTAAGTCAACCTTATAGACCAGCTATCCTAGTAGCGTGGATACGAGCAGTCTAAGGCTAAAGACTCGAGAGGGCGCGTTAAGCCAGCTGTTTACCACACATATACCCCTTGAATACCAAGTGAAAGGACACCACACAAGTGTTATGAAAATAAACAGTTATTTATTTAAAGATCACAACAGCCCTGTACTCTTTATGAGGACAGGGTACTAAGCACAAACCAAAACTCTTACAAAAATACTTAAGTTAGCACAGTATATACAAATGCCCGAGGGGCACGGAAAACCATATACTCTGAAAGTGGAATGCGAAATTCCTAGCAGGTAAGTACAGTACTAATAGCTTTTGGAATCGCTAGGACTTGACTAGGGAATCGTTAGATTATGTCTAGGAGGCCTAGGGGACTCGGGTGCAGTGTGTGCACTCTCACGCGAGATGCGGGACAAGAGTCTATGGTAGCTAGGAATTAGAAAGTTAGTGTTCTCGGGCGAACCCGACCTGGTAGGGAGAAAACGAAAGTAGATTCTGACCCTTGGATAGTGAGGCTATGCTGGGGCACCGAAATGCCGAAGTTACCTAGCCCAGGGGCTGCAGCTGCATAGGTCTGAAAAGACGTCGGGAATCCTCGTAGACGGACCAGGAGCCGGAAGAAAAGATGCTGGCCGGTGACCAGTGAAGAAAGTTCAGTCGGATCCAAGCCTGGATCTTGAAGATAGATGACACCTGAAAGCAGAGGGGACCAAGTTCGAGACTACTAGCCAGTAGTCAGTGGGCACCAGGAGGGCACCGGATGGTAGCCACCTCGACTAGGTGAGTGGGTGACGCTTGACTCGAAGATCTCACGGACCAGGAGGCGTTGTCGGCGACCAGGATGGAGGATCGAGCTGTCCCACGAAGATAGAAGCTGTCGGCGTCGCTGGACCCAGGATTGGGCAACAAAGCCTTGGCAAATTCAAGCCCACGCGGTGGACCTAAAATGGCGTCTGGAGTGGACCAGGAGGGTCCGGGGTGCCTCTCTTGAAGAAGGAAGCAAAGGCCAGCCTGGAGCAACCAGACCAGCAGTCGTGAAGTCGTTGGGCGTCGTTCAGAGGGCCACAAGCCAGCCGGCTAGTAGCCAAACAACGCGGTGCACAGCAAACAGCAGAAGGGCCCCACGCAGATCGTGGAGATGCAGGGGGGCTGATCTTGGGTGCTGGAGCTGCGCAGGGTCGGGGCTTCTCGGACCCCAAAGCACTCACCAGTGGAGGACACGGTGGGCTTGCAGTAAAGATGTCGTGCAGTCTTGGCGATCGTCGGTCCCTTGAGGTCTCGTCGCACTCACGGTTCTCAGCTGGGCTGTAGAGGTGAGTAGAGGTCAGAGGTGCCAGGGAAGCCGGGTCTCGTCGAGCTGGGTCGTCGGATTCGTGATGAAGGACTTGCAGCAGACCGCAGTGTTCTTTAGGATGGTGCCTGCGGATGCAGGGTGACTACTCCTTAGCCACAAGGGAGAATCTTGAAGAAGAAATCGTGAAGTCCTTTCGAAGAAAGTGGTATCTTGATTCCAAAGATGATCTAATTTTAACAGGGGGCCCGCTCCCATCTTTATACTAAAAAAGGGGGCTGACCCGGTGACTAGGTCCTGCCTATGGGTGGGACTAGGTGGGGGGTGGTTACACCCCTCAGCCATGCCGGACTTCCCCAGGCCAGGGGCTGGTGTGCCCCTGGAACTGGTTCAGACCGGCCTATGCGTAGTGAGCACCGGGGTGCCACTCAGCAGTCACCTTCCTGTAAAGCCCTGCCTACCCAGGATACACAAAACCATGTCTGGGACGGTGCTAGCACCGCCCCTGACAGGAAACCCTTTGTCCAGGCTCCCCTCGCTGGAAGGACTCCCAGCTGTAGGGGGTCAGACTCGTGTCTGTGGTGGCAGCATCCATTTTGTGGAGCTGAGGCTTCAGTTAACTTTAACCGGGGTTCACAGTTACATACATGTCGTGTCCCTCTAGAAGGGTGGAATGCTAACCCCGTCGCCAGAATTGGCGAGGGGTTAGTATTCCAATTCGTATGACACCTTACTCGACATGTTTTGATAAAGCAATACCAAAGATAGCATTTAACCGCGAGGATTATAATGCACTTAAGAGTATATGGTATGCGATATCATGGAGCAGCTATTAGGACTTGATTCCGCAAGCTGCAGACAGGCTCAGCTCATGCCAGAGCACCATCTCACACGATTCCAAGCACTCTGCCTTCAGGATTGTCAAGGCCTGCCATAGGAGTGACTGATAGGAATCTGTGTGTCCATGTTAGGGTTAGGTATAGGTATACTACACCTACAGCAAAGGGTGATTACACGACTTTGCCCCAGCTGTCATGCAGCCAGTTGTGTCAAATTTAGGAGGCCAGCCAGGGGTGGCACAATACATGCTGCAGCCCCTGGCAGCCCTGGGTACACCTATGCCCTGAGTTACAGGGTCTGATAGGGTGGCCCAGTACCAATTGGAAATGTACCTAGGGTACATGGAATCCATTTTAAAGAGAGAGCAGTAGGCCTGGGGTCCTGATTGG
Organism: Lissotriton vulgaris; assembly: GCF_964263255.1. Classification (NCBI taxonomy): domain Eukaryota; kingdom Metazoa; phylum Chordata; class Amphibia; order Caudata; family Salamandridae; genus Lissotriton; species Lissotriton vulgaris. The sequence goes on from NC_141694.1 coordinate 1,112,761,578, forward strand.
CAGGGTCCCAGGTCGACTATGTCCAAAACCAGCTAAAACACAGGGCAAAAAGTTGGGGGCAACCATAGTCAGGATGTACCTTCCTACACAACCCCCCCCCAAACGAAAGGAGATAAGGCTATCCTTGTCCAGGTAAGCCTCTATTACCTAAGTGGCCATATAAGGAAGGACCAGCTCTGGCTTGGTTTCCCCCTGTGTCATGGTCCACTAGGCAACCCCTCACCCTAAGGGTATCTGAGGGTCTCCACCATAGGGAATCTCTGTCTCTGGTGTGTCTTGGGAAAGAAGAAGGCTGATGCTGGGATGGAGTACTGAAGTGAGGCTCCTCTACCTTTGGGCTCAACTTCCTCCAATCACCATCCATCATATGTGCCTTTCTTTCTTTAGCTGAGATGCACTGAGCTCTCAGGGTCAGCCTCTGGCTACCTAAAGCTGGAGGCTGGGTCCCTCTGTTTGGCTTACTGGAGGGACAGGTCAGGTCTGGGGTTTTTAGGCCCCATGTTTGGCTGTGCCCAACAGTGTCCAGCTGTGGGAGTTCCCTAACTACTTTTAAGGGGGATCCCTCAGGAGTCTGACTTATTTTCACTTGGCTGGGTTTACCAGCTTCAGTGACCCTAATCTGCTGATTAAGTGGTTCTTTTGGACAGGGGGCCCTTTGGGGTCCACCACTGGCCTCCCTGGTCTCTTCAGCCCTGGGCTGACTGAGGCAGGGTAGAGAGGTGCAGGTTACCTGCTCCAGACTGGGTCCCACCTGGGAAGGGTCCACTGCCATCAGGGGCTCTGCCAGGCTAGGCCTGACTACCTCTGGGGCAGTTCCTTCAACAGGGGTAGAGTCAGTTCCCTGAGGAGGCTGGCTCTCACCTAGTGTCTGGGAGGGGGGAGACTCTTCTTCCTCCTCAAGGCTCTCTGTTTGAGTGGAGTGATCCATTGTTTCAGGCTTCACAACCTCACTATCTGTCTGAGTAGAGGCTGAGACCATTTCAACCTTGCCAACCTTTTCAGGGAGGACTGGTGCTTGGACTGGGGCTGTAGCTATTACTGCCCCACTAACCTGTCTGGATAGGCCTATCATTCTGGAATGAGTTTCTTGTTCCACTTCAGCCCATGCTGAGAGTTCCAGGTCATTCCCCAGTAAGCAATCTACAGGTAGGTTATCTGTCACTGCCACTCTCATGGGCCCTGTGACATTACCCCAGCTGAGCTTGACTACTGCCATGGGATGCCTTCTCTTCATTCCATGAATGTCTGTCACCTGATAAGTAAAACCAGGGGTCAGTTGAGCAGAGGGGACCAGATGGTCACTCACCATGGTGAGGCTGGCCCCTGTGTCTCTGAATGCCTCAACTTTCTGACCATTCACTAACACTTCTTGTCTATACTTTCCCAAAATGTGGGGTCCAGTAGTGAAGTTGGCAAACCCCATGCCAGTCTCACAGACAAGAGTGTGGCCAGGGAACCTGGCTAAGCCATAGTCCTCCTGATTGCCCAAAGTAATGCCCACCACATTCTTGGGGGCACTCCCACCACCTGGGGGATTACCACTAGTGGTAACAGGAGGTTTAGGAGTATTACCTGGGGGTGTATTTCCCTTATTACCATTTTTAGGGCAACTGGCATCACTTTTGTAATGGCCCACCTGTTTACAGGTATGGCAATAAGGTTTCTTCTGTTCTGAAGGAGTGTTCTGGGACCCACCACCCTTGTTGGAGTTTTGGGGCCCTAGGGAAGTCTTCTCTGTGGATTTATCCCCACCCTTCTCTTGAGGCTTGGTTGATTCCTTTTTCTGGTCACCACCCTGGTTTTTAGGCCTAACCCTGGTTCTGACCCATTTGTCTGCCCTCTTACCCAATTCCTGTGGAGAGGTCAACTCAGAGTCTACCAGGTGCTGATGTAATAACTGGTTCTGACAATTATTTAAGATTTGCTCCCTCATAATTAGATTATACAATCCTTTAAAATCAGTAACCTTACTACCCAGTAGCCAGCCTTCAAAAGCCTTAGTGGCACAATCAACAAAGTCAGTCCAATCTTGAGACTGAGTTTTCTGGGTGTCTCTGAACAGCATCCTGTATTGTTCAGTGGTTAAACCAAACCCATCAACCAGTACATTTTTCAAGACTTGGTAATTGTTAGCATCCTCCACCCTTGTGGTGAGGAGCTTATCTCTACCTTTACCATCAAAGGAGAGCCACAAGATAGCTGCCCACTTACTTTGGGGAACACCCTGCACAGTGCAGGCTCTCTCCAAAGCAGTAATCCATTTGTGGATGTCATCCCCTTCTTTAAAGGGGGGCACTATCTTATTCAGGTGCTTTGTATCAAAACTCCTTTCCCTATTGCTAGGTTTATTGCTGCCACCAGTGGGAACTAGCCCACATAATTCTTGCTCTCTAGCAAGGGCAAGTCTCTCTTTGGCCAGGGCAAGTTCTTCCCTTTCAATCCTCAGTTTGACTGCCCTTTCTTCAGCTTCATACACTCTCCTCTTAGGGGAAGACATTCCTCTGTGAGAAGAGTTGAGAGAGCCATTGGTTCGAAAGGATCTGCTAGAGCCTCTTGATAGAGACCTAACTCGTCCATTCCCAATGTTAAGCTGACCTGAGAGTGGGCCCAGGAGTTCCCCAGTACCAAGCTCATGTCTGCTTAAGTTGGACCTGCTTAGTCTGCTGACTTCTACCTGTCCCTTATCTGCCTCATCCCCTGATAACTCATCCTCATCCTCAGCAACATCTGCCTCAAGGAGGGGATGGATATCAAAGGGACCCTGTAAGGAGGGCAAACTTCCATCTGGATTAGAAGGGTCTGGGTTACCAGCCCTACTGGCATCATAAGCCTCTAAGAGACCAATCAGAAAGGAAGTGGTGGGGTTAGACCCCTGTTTTAGTTTCCTGAGAGTACACACTTGTCTCATCTCATGGAAGCTAAGAGCAGTATATTTTGAAGGGATGACCTGTGGAGGGTCAACTGACACAAGGGGAGACTCAGTGTTTCCTCCTGTGGCCGACATACTGCTTCTAGTGTGGTGTAAGTGATGCACCTACCTACACTATGTGTTACCTACTGATCCCTTGCTAAGAGTTGCAGCCAAGGTGTGCTAAGCCTTGAGGAGCTACAACAGCTGGTTCAGTAGAACTCAGAGTATTCTAAGCTTTAGTTATATGTACCTAACAGTACTTATGTGATCTTTCAACAAGATATTCTTAGGATACGTGTGGTAAAACAACAGCAAGCTCAAATCCCAACCGCTGCTCACCAATGTGAGAAGGTGGCCTGATATGCAGTGCTCACTATTCTAGTGAACACTATGTATCAGTCCAGCAACCCTTATTGATGATTGGTTGTAAGTCAACCTTATAGACCAGCTATCCTAGTAGCGTGGATACGAGCAGTCTAAGGCTAAAGACTCGAGAGGGCGCGTTAAGCCAGCTGTTTACCACACATATACCCCTTGAATACCAAGTGAAAGGACACCACACAAGTGTTATGAAAATAAACAGTTATTTATTTAAAGATCACAACAGCCCTGTACTCTTTATGAGGACAGGGTACTAAGCACAAACCAAAACTCTTACAAAAATACTTAAGTTAGCACAGTATATACAAATGCCCGAGGGGCACGGAAAACCATATACTCTGAAAGTGGAATGCGAAATTCCTAGCAGGTAAGTACAGTACTAATAGCTTTTGGAATCGCTAGGACTTGACTAGGGAATCGTTAGATTATGTCTAGGAGGCCTAGGGGACTCGGGTGCAGTGTGTGCACTCTCACGCGAGATGCGGGACAAGAGTCTATGGTAGCTAGGAATTAGAAAGTTAGTGTTCTCGGGCGAACCCGACCTGGTAGGGAGAAAACGAAAGTAGATTCTGACCCTTGGATAGTGAGGCTATGCTGGGGCACCGAAATGCCGAAGTTACCTAGCCCAGGGGCTGCAGCTGCATAGGTCTGAAAAGACGTCGGGAATCCTCGTAGACGGACCAGGAGCCGGAAGAAAAGATGCTGGCCGGTGACCAGTGAAGAAAGTTCAGTCGGATCCAAGCCTGGATCTTGAAGATAGATGACACCTGAAAGCAGAGGGGACCAAGTTCGAGACTACTAGCCAGTAGTCAGTGGGCACCAGGAGGGCACCGGATGGTAGCCACCTCGACTAGGTGAGTGGGTGACGCTTGACTCGAAGATCTCACGGACCAGGAGGCGTTGTCGGCGACCAGGATGGAGGATCGAGCTGTCCCACGAAGATAGAAGCTGTCGGCGTCGCTGGACCCAGGATTGGGCAACAAAGCCTTGGCAAATTCAAGCCCACGCGGTGGACCTAAAATGGCGTCTGGAGTGGACCAGGAGGGTCCGGGGTGCCTCTCTTGAAGAAGGAAGCAAAGGCCAGCCTGGAGCAACCAGACCAGCAGTCGTGAAGTCGTTGGGCGTCGTTCAGAGGGCCACAAGCCAGCCGGCTAGTAGCCAAACAACGCGGTGCACAGCAAACAGCAGAAGGGCCCCACGCAGATCGTGGAGATGCAGGGGGGCTGATCTTGGGTGCTGGAGCTGCGCAGGGTCGGGGCTTCTCGGACCCCAAAGCACTCACCAGTGGAGGACACGGTGGGCTTGCAGTAAAGATGTCGTGCAGTCTTGGCGATCGTCGGTCCCTTGAGGTCTCGTCGCACTCACGGTTCTCAGCTGGGCTGTAGAGGTGAGTAGAGGTCAGAGGTGCCAGGGAAGCCGGGTCTCGTCGAGCTGGGTCGTCGGATTCGTGATGAAGGACTTGCAGCAGACCGCAGTGTTCTTTAGGATGGTGCCTGCGGATGCAGGGTGACTACTCCTTAGCCACAAGGGAGAATCTTGAAGAAGAAATCGTGAAGTCCTTTCGAAGAAAGTGGTATCTTGATTCCAAAGATGATCTAATTTTAACAGGGGGCCCGCTCCCATCTTTATACTAAAAAAGGGGGCTGACCCGGTGACTAGGTCCTGCCTATGGGTGGGACTAGGTGGGGGGTGGTTACACCCCTCAGCCATGCCGGACTTCCCCAGGCCAGGGGCTGGTGTGCCCCTGGAACTGGTTCAGACCGGCCTATGCGTAGTGAGCACCGGGGTGCCACTCAGCAGTCACCTTCCTGTAAAGCCCTGCCTACCCAGGATACACAAAACCATGTCTGGGACGGTGCTAGCACCGCCCCTGACAGGAAACCCTTTGTCCAGGCTCCCCTCGCTGGAAGGACTCCCAGCTGTAGGGGGTCAGACTCGTGTCTGTGGTGGCAGCATCCATTTTGTGGAGCTGAGGCTTCAGTTAACTTTAACCGGGGTTCACAGTTACATACATGTCGTGTCCCTCTAGAAGGGTGGAATGCTAACCCCGTCGCCAGAATTGGCGAGGGGTTAGTATTCCAATTCGTATGACACCTTACTCGACATGTTTTGATAAAGCAATACCAAAGATAGCATTTAACCGCGAGGATTATAATGCACTTAAGAGTATATGGTATGCGATATCATGGAGCAGCTATTAGGACTTGATTCCGCAAGCTGCAGACAGGCTCAGCTCATGCCAGAGCACCATCTCACACGATTCCAAGCACTCTGCCTTCAGGATTGTCAAGGCCTGCCATAGGAGTGACTGATAGGAATCTGTGTGTCCATGTTAGGGTTAGGTATAGGTATACTACACCTACAGCAAAGGGTGATTACACGACTTTGCCCCAGCTGTCATGCAGCCAGTTGTGTCAAATTTAGGAGGCCAGCCAGGGGTGGCACAATACATGCTGCAGCCCCTGGCAGCCCTGGGTACACCTATGCCCTGAGTTACAGGGTCTGATAGGGTGGCCCAGTACCAATTGGAAATGTACCTAGGGTACATGGAATCCATTTTAAAGAGAGAGCAGTAGGCCTGGGGTCCTGATTGGCAGGGTCCCAGGTCGACTATGTCCAAAACCAGCTAAAACACAGGGCAAAAAGTTGGGGGCAACCATAGTCAGGATGTACCTTCCTACAACCGGTAACAAGATCATAAAACAACCTGTATAGGTACTGATGCACAGGACCATAGGACCAAAAAAGGTGGCCCAGCCCAGCCTCTCCCGGCCACAAACGGTCCCGCCCTTATCCCGGGCTTCTCCCGGCACCCGGGGAGATGACGCCGATTATATGCGCCTCCAGGCGCGTTGCGTTCGTTGGTGGCTTCCTGCCGCTAGGTCTCACGGGAGATGTAGTCCTCGCGGTCCTCCCCCCAACTGTGGCCGCGCTCCAAGCAAGAGAGCAGCGGCGGCAGGGGAAGTCCAGCGGCAATGTCCCCAGCGCTCAGGGCGCGGTAAAATCACCAGGAAAGAAAAGCCCTCAGCTACGTGTCCGCGTCTGCCTCAATGCTCCCCAGCCACCAGGTGAGACCCCCGCTTCCCCGGGAGAAGACTCCGATTATATGCGCCTCCAGGCGCGTTGCGTTCGTTGGCGGCTTCCTGCTGCTAGGGCTCACGGGAGATGTAGTCCTTGCGATCCTCCCACCCCCCCCCCCCCCCATCTGCGGCCGCACTCCAAGCAAGAGAGCAGCAACGGCAGGGGAAGTCCAGCTGCAATGTCCCCAGCGCTCAGGGCGCGGTAAAATAACCAGGAGTGGGCACTAGGAAAGAAAAGCCCTCCGCTACGTGTCCGTGTCTGCCTCAATGCTCCGCAGCCACCAGGTGAGACCCCCGCTTCCCTGGGAGAAGACGCCTCCAGGCGCATTGCGTTCGTTGGCGGCTTCCTGCCGCCAGGGCTCACGGAGATGTAGTCCTTGCGGTCCTCCCCCCAACTGCGGCCGCGCTCCAAGCAAGAGAGCAGCGGCAGCAGGGGAAGCCCAGCGGAAAAATCCCCAGCGCCCAGGGCGCGGTAACATAACCAGGAGTGGGCACCATGAAAGAAACCCCTCAGCTACGTGTCAACGTCTGCCTCAATGCTTCGCAGCCACCAGGTGAGACCGGGCAGGCAGGGGAGAACGTTGCCAAACTACCCCATCTGAGGGGAGGCAGGAACACTAACGCCAAGTGATAAGTCCCAGGTCCAAGGCAGAAGACAGACTCTGTGCTTTTCTGTGAACTTTCTTCTGGTTTAGAAAATGCCGTGCTTGAAGCGCTATTCATTCTTGTGGCAGGAGTCCTCTAGTGTCGACGGTCTACAGAATTATCTGCCTTAATACAAGCTCTGCATCTGAAGTGTTTAGTACTTTCTTTTTTTGTGAGACGGGGACAATTCAGGTCATTCTACTAAGAGGTGATGCTTTTGTTTCATTGTTTATCAATCAATTAAAACATTTCAAATGGGTAAACTTAGGATTTGTTCGTGGAACGTCTGTGGACTCAATAATAAGAAAAAAAGAGGCATATGCACACAAATAATTCAGAGTATGAGGTTAGATTTACTTTGTCTACAGGAGACACACCTGACATGGAATGCTAGGCGATGGCTTAATGATTTGGGCATGCAAGTATTAGGATGCACTCGTCAAGGGACTACTACAAGGGGGGTGGCAATACTTATGAAAAGAGGCTTGGGGTGCTGTAAACGTATTAAAACTGATCAGTATGGTAGATGGGTTAAAATGGAAATCTCTATAGAGAGTAATCTCTGGACCATTTGTTCGATCTATGGTCCAAATTTGGATGATCCTGATATTATACATTTTCTTAGTATAGAATTAGCTGGTTGGCCTGCTCCCTTATTTTTTTGTGGAGATTTTAATATTCATCTTGAGGGAGATTTCGATATCCGGTCTGATATGACGTATGGTGGGGAAACACCAGTTACAACGGATGGATCGCATCGCGCTGCCATCGCAACGCGACTATTACATCGCAACGCAAGTTATCCCGACGCATGCTACTACATCGCATTCACATACACATCGCTAGCGATTACATCGCTAGTGATGTCTATGTGAATGCAAACATGCTCGCAGATGTCAATATTTAATATTACATTGTAATATTAGTAGCGAAGAAACGGGTGTCAAATACATTAGTAAACATGTAACAGGCTATAACAATAAATTCATAAACCTGGAACCGAACAGGCTTGCAGATGTCAATATTTAAAAAAGAACAAGGCTCAACCGAACATGCTCGCAGATGTCAATATTACATTATAATAAACATGAAACTGGTGTCAAAGAAACGTGTTTTTGTATGTGTAATCGCCGCACAAGGCAAAGGGAGAGGATGTGGTCTGACGGCTGGATGGATGGATGCATGGTAGATGCATTAATGATGTGATAGTGGATGGTGGGTGGGTGGATGGCTGAATGAATAGAGTTTATCAGCAGTATGCTGCACTAAGACAGTGTTCTGCTCCATAGTGGTAACGACCCATAACAGGTGATACATGAGTGTGCTGCATTACATAGCAAACAATAATTAGAACCCATAACTCCCCGCCCTGGGCAATCCGAAAACCTTGATCTCCCAAACATGGAAAAAATTGTCACATAGTTGGGTGCTCCTGGGTGCATGGTTATGCACTTTGAAGTCATCAAGGAGCCAGACAATGGGGGTGGCCAGTGTGTCTCCAGTCCATACCACATGCACAATGGGGGTGGCCAGTGCGTCTCCAGTCCGTACCACATGCGGGCTGCTAAAAGTACCTTTACTAAGTTTGGCAGGAAAACCCATTAATTTCATATAATTCCATATTCTACTGTAGAATGTCTTTTGAGGCGCGTAACTTCTTTATCGCCAGAAGCATTCATAGAATCTCATCAGCTGTTAATGGAATTATGACTGGAAGAACGGACGAGGTTGCACTGCCATTGCAGTGAGCGGGGTCCACATCCGAGATTTCATTTTCCGAAGGCTGCATCGTTGATGATCTATGATCCAACCACAGGGCAACTGCCACCGACAAGGCCTGAGCCCATTCTTCCCTGGCCTGTTCTGGGGTAGGGGCCCTGTAGGGTTGGAGGTCCTGGAACCACAGGCCCTACTGTTATGGTGCTTTTACCCCCTTATTTTAAAGCCAAGGAAGATTTTATTCTCCTTGGAGATTTTAATATTCACACTGACCTACCTAATCACCCAGACACAATTTCCCTGCTCTCTGATCTTTTGATATTAGGACTGAAAATCCAGAATAGTGGCCCAACGCACTTGGGTGGACATACCCTGGATCTCATTCTAACTAACTGCCCTAAAATAAAATGCTGTTCTCCTACCCCTGTTAGTTGGTCTGATCACTACATGGTAGAATTCACCCTACTAGGTCTTCATTTGCCACATCAAAAGCCACTCCCTGCAATATGGCGTAGACAATGGCATAAAATAACCTTTGAAGGACTTCAGAAGGCTTGGAAAGAACCCTCTGTCTCTGTGAACGACAATGTTGAAATAGGTCTCATTAAGTTTAATAAAGCTCTTTTAGAGGCAGTGGATTCGCTTGCACCTTTGAAATTGCACAAACAGTATCCCAAATGTAAGCAGGAAGTATGGTACTCAGAAGAATTGAGGGTAGAGAAACAGGGGTGTAGAAAGTTGGAGAAAGACGCGCACACCCAGTAGTAGAAAGTCGTACTTGGAGGCCCTAGCTAACTATCATAAAAATATAAAATTGGCTAGGAAAAACAGTCTTGCTTTACAATTAGCGGATGCAGTGAACTCCTCTAGAGAACTTTATAAAATTCTACAATCATTTGTAAAACCTGTGGCCTGCGAAAGCCCTGATGATTTTACACAAATCTTATGCAATGACATCTCCGCATTTTTCCCGAACAAAATAGTCTATATATGAGAAAATAGCACAACACTCAAACTTTAAGAGCAATGCTGACTCTTTTTCTTCTCGGAAACCAAAGAATGAAAGCAGCCGATTTACTACGATCCCGGAGGTTAGTTTGTCTGAGGTCACGGCTCTGTATAGTCAAATTAAATAAGGATCCCCAACCGATCTCCTGCCCGCTAAAATGATAGCTCCTCTGGGAAGCCTGCTCTCCCCAGGTTTTCGAACATTAATCAACCTCTCTCTTAAGGAAGGGCAAGTGCCCAGTGTCTGGAAAAAGGCTATTGTGAACCCTATCCGTAAAAACTCGACGTTGCCATGGTCCGACTTGAACAACCTCCGCCCGATCTTCCTCTTGCCCCATCTGAGTAAGAGGACTGAGACACATGTCAATACACATGTGTCCAAATACATCGAGGCAGCGGACGGTCTGGACCCTTCTCAATCGGGGTTCAGACCTAATCACAGCACCAAATCAGCTCTCGTCTCCGTGACCGATACCATCCGGATGGCACAGGATAGAGGAGGCTCCATGATTCTGGTGCTGTTGGATTTGTCCTCTGCCTTCGACACTGTGTCACATGACATTCTTATCAGTTGTCTGAAGAGGGTAGGGATAGGCGGAACTGCTCTGGCATGGCTAGAAAGTTTTATTACTGGCCGCTCACAAAGTGTTCGACTGGGCTCCCATTTATCCATCTCTAGGGAGCTCACCAAGGGGGTTCCACAGGGCTCATGCCTAAGCCCCACATTGTTCAATGTGTTTGTGCCCCCCTTGGCTGAAATTGTGAGAGAATATGGGTTCACACTGATATCATACGCAGATGATACCCAGCTTATGTTCCCTTTTCAGACAATGACGCCAGTAGTTAAAAACTCCTTCGCTGCAGGAATGAGAGTTGTATCCAACTGGATGACCTCCAATTGCCTGCAATGTAATGTGGGCAAGACGGAGGTCATGCTCTTCGGAGAGGCCCCGCTTCTGTGGTCACATGAGTGGTGGCCTCCCGACCTAGGCTCTGCCCCCTGTCCCAAAGAGACCGTAAAAAACTTGGGGGTCCGACTTGATCAATCTTTGATACTCAAAGATCATGTCAATCAGGTAACGGGATCTTGTCTTAGGGTCATTGTACTCCTGAGAAGGGTGTTCCCCTATCTAGCGGACAGCCATAGGAAGACCTTAGTTCAGGCATTGGTAATCAGTAGACTAGACTACTGTAATGGGTTGCTCATTTCTGCCAATGAGGAGCAACTTGGCAGGATACAGGTAACCCAGAATACAGCTGCTAGACTGATCCTGAGCGTTCCATCTAGATCCCCTTCTCGTCTCCTGTTGAACAAACTACATTGGCTGCCTATTCGCCAGAGGGTGAAATTCAAGATATGCTGTACAATTCATAAATGCCTGTTTGGCATTGGTCCAAAGTACCTATCAGAAAAATGTAGACCTTATGAGCCAGGTCGCTCTCTGCGCTCTCAGAATCAATCTTTGCTTCAGGTACCACGGATCAAAAAGGAAAGACAGGGAGGCAGAGCTCTCTCTTATAGAGGCCCCACCCTCTGGAACTCCCTGCCCCTTACTCTTAGGCAAAATCCCAATTTAACCACTTTTTGGAAATGTTTAAAGACTCATCTGTTCCTGACCATGTAGACATTTTCTCTCCATGCCCTGATTGACTTTATTTGGATATAGCTTTGGTAAGTACAAAAGCGCGGAGATACCCCCGATAAATGGTATTTCAAGGAACCTGTTGGTGGATGGCATCGTGGTCGCGCTGTGGTGGCAGAAACCTCATAGCTACGCTGCTCCACCCAGTCCCAGGCAGAACCTGGTTTTGTAAAGGAGTAGGTCCTATTGTTGACATCACTTTAAGTCTGGCAGGGAATAGCAGAGTAGAGAGCAGGACCAACGGGTGTTAAAGGAACGTGTTTTTGTATGTGAAATTGCCGCACAAGGCAAAGGGAGAGGATGTGGTCTGACGGCTAGCTCTGCCGACTTTGGTGCTGGCAACCAAGGTTCGAGCCTCCATTGCGATGCCAACGTGATTTAAAAAACATTGCACAATGGATAGAATGGATTGATAAACAATAATATTTAATAAACATGGAAACAACGTATGATTTCATGTGCAGAGGCTTGCAGATGTTAATATATGGATGATGATGACTGATGATTGAATGGTGCATGCAGGAATGAATGATGGCTGGATTTATGATGGATGAATGATTGTTGGGTGCATGCATGATGGGTGGATGGTGGATGGATGGGTGGATTCATGAATGATGTATGGATGCATGCATGATGGGTGGATGCATGGTGGGTGCATGGATGGGTGGATGCATGAATGATGTAGGGTGGATGAATACATGGATGGATGGATGCATGCATGATGGGTGGATGCATGATAGATGAGTGATTGTAGGGTGCATGCATGGGTGCATGCATGATGGGTGGATGCTGGGTGGGTGGGTGGGTGGGTGGATGGATGGGTGGATGCATGAATGATGTATGGATGGATGCATGGATACATGCATTGTGGATGGATGGATGGGTGGATGCATGAATGATGTATGGATGCAGGGTGGATTGAAGGGTGGGTGGATGGATGGGTGGGCGGATGGGTGGGTGGGCGGGTGGATGGATGCATGCAATGATGGGTGGATGCATGATGGATAGATGCATGAATGATGGATGCAAGATGGATGGGTGGGTGGTGAAAATACACGACTTTGGTAAAAATAACAAGCAAATAAATAGATGAAGGCAACTCCAACAATGACTTTGGTGTGGAATTCTTGAGAAATAGTTTTCACAACAGTGTGTAAACTGCAGGGCCACACCGAAGGGGAGAGGATGTGGTCTGACGGCTCATCATGAGCCCTGGCTGCCTTGTGCATCACAGATCATGTTAACTCTGTGCTCGGTGCGCCCTAACAAAGTGCATCACTTCGTCGGGGATCAGGAAGGCAAAACAGATTGATTTAATTACCCTTTAGAGGGCCGTGTTTTAAAACCACAGAATATCATTTGACACAGCTGCAGCTATTGGCTCTCGGATGGCCCTGCAGTGTTTACGCGCTCCTCCCATGGAAAGGAATGTACATCAAAAATAATGAGGAGGCAGGAAGAGCAGTGAATTGAAATGAATCGCTGGCTGTCCATGGATAAAATCTTTACGTGAGGCTCCTGCGCCCACTCCTCCATCCCTCTCACACACCCACGCTCATTTACATCAAATACTCTTGTCCTCTGAAATATGGAGCTGTGTGCTTAGCAGTACTAATTCAGACAGGACAATTATCGCACTTTGGAAATAAAATATGTTAGTAAATTAATTGGATACAATCTAATGTATAGGGGGCATGGCCCGCACTTTAGAGCACACGATAAACCGGTGTCTGTCAGGAACTTTCAGAGCGGGGTTTCTGGCAGGAACTCTCCTCATGCAGTTTACTTCGACTTCGCCCCCAGAACTACGAGAATGCAAAGCACGCGTTGTAGTGACGTGCGATGTAGGCGCCTACGATATTGCAGCCTTGCCTATAGGAATGCATGCATTTGCATTGTAAAGGCGTGCAATATAACAGAGGGCGAAGTGTTGCCCTTTGCGATGTCTTAGCCGCGGTGTTAAATCCCGCGATGTGTTGGTGCGCGATGTAGGATCATACATCCCGTATGGTGGGCTAAAGAAAAAGACTTATAAAGCATTGAGAGGTTTAGTAAACGAGTTTGGGCTGTGTGATGTTGGGTTTGCAAAAAGTACTACTCCATCGGGCTTTACTTTCTTTTCAGCCCCTCACCAGAAATTCGTACATCTGGACTATTTTTTTGTCACCTCTAGACTTATTAGTAATATCAAGTATGAGATTTTTCCCAGAATAATATTGGATCACAATCCTATATTGATAGAGATTAAGACAGAGACAGGCACCATACCCAATCCGACTTCTTGGACGTTTGAGCGTAAATTGCTGGCAGACCCGCTATATATTGAGTATATGGGTAACTGAATAAAGGAATTTTTTAAATGTAATCGAGGGTCTGCATCAATCCAAATAGTATGGGATGCTTTTAAAGCAGCTGTGTGTGGAGAGACTGTCTTTATCTATTAATAAGCAAAAAACCTCTCGGGACAAACTTGTTTCTTATTATAAGGCAGTGCAGGAGTGGGAAGCCAAATTAGCCACAGCTATTAATTCCTCGCAAGATACTGAACATATTAAATCTAGCCTTGCCATACATAAATCCAGGCTGTATGAGATCTTTGCTATGAGGCTAGCTGAACAGGTGGCAGCTTTTTGCTCGCAAGTGTATGAAGTTATACAAGTCAGTGTGGTCACGACAGCGCATTTGCGAAAGATATGGACCACAGGTACCATCAGGCCACGGGGGTGGCCGCGCCCTTCTGAGGCGTGACTTCATGAAGTTAAATGTTGCACTGAAAAATTGCCGTGCTATCCTGAGCATTGTCCAATGCCTGAGGAAGTGCTCTATGCAGGAAACGCGTCAGGCAGGACATCAATTTGCTGCGAGTCCAGGTTTCTACACGCTGTTGTCTGAACTGAATAAATGTGACATAAGTTTATCTTCGTGGGAGGCTCCCTTCATTTTGACAGGCAACTGTTTTGGAGATATATATATATATATATATATATATATATATATATATATATATATATATATATATATTATGTTCTAACTGCAAAGGGTGATGGATGATGTAGAAATGTGTATATAATTGTAAATTATAGGTTGAATACAGATAATAAATCATTATATTATGCATTGTCTAGAACACATCCACACATTATCTTATACTTCATAATTTCTAAAAAAAAATGCAGCAGACATCATTCTTCTTTGTTGTCACGTTGGTAAATGTTGTAGATAGTGAATACCTACAAATATCATATTGTTTTGGGAACTATTCCCTCCCTCCCTTCCCTACTTCGTTTTTCTTATACAGGTTAGTGAGAGTACTTTACTGAAACAATCGAAATTTAACATCGAATTACTGTATATAGAAGGAATTTGATCTGATTGTAAATACTTTATTTTTATTTTTATTGGTTCAGGGTTACCTTTGTACTTCACGTAAATTGTATATATTCATGCGAAATGACTGCATGCATGTACCGGCCATGTGTCTACTATGCAGGGGTGGTGGTCTAGATGACCATGGAAATAGTAGAGGGTACTCACACTTATCACTGTATTTAAGTAAGGTCTAGACCAAGGGACTCTATGGTCCAGTTGAAGGCAGGAGCCGTAGACCGTCCATTTGATGCACTTTTCTTTTGCACTTGGTGTGTAAATAAAAGCGCGAAGAAACCATCTGTTGCTGTGCCGAGTCTTTGTCTACAAAGTTGTAGGGAGAAGAAGCTGTGGTAAAGACGAGACCAGCTGCTTCCAATGCCGCAACGTCCATAGCAAGGAGGGGGTTATCCGCTCGTGTCAAAGAAGCAAATTGACACCAAAATATTCCAGTACTCTATCCTTGCAGAATCCAGTCACCAAACCACGGACTCAGATACACAACGCGGACCCATTTTCTTCGTGCGTTTCTTATTTATTTAAAGTTTTTTCCGCCCTGCATCAGTATGCCGCCATGACGCGTTTCGGTCCGACCTGGACCTTGATCACATAACGCGTTACTCATGCACCGGTGCCAAATTTAAAGTGCAAGGTTACACAAAATTGTAAACAGCTGTGACATTACAGAAATAGAACTGAAAAACAGACTATGTAACGCACAATGTATATACAACAGACTGCAAAAGGAATACATAGACAATCCAGTGGAATGTACAAGTTAAAATCACACATTTACAGATAATTTCATAAATGTACACCTTCATATATGTAAAAAATATATATACATCTCAGTAAGAAAATATATATATATCTTTCAATAAAAAAATAGACATTTTGAGTGCATGGAACCTTAATTAATTTACGGAACACAAACCACATAATAATAATAATATGCAGCAAAGCCACTGGTCACACACTATACGTGCGTCCTTCCGCAGTCTGTAATATGCTGTTTACATTAATACTGCCCCAGTGGGCGAGCACTTAAACAAAATTAGGCATCCTGATCCTAGAATTGGATGATCGATTTTATCAGCTGCCTGAATTATTTAGGCGAGAAATTTCGTGATAAATTAACAGTGAATCAGTGAAAAAAATAAAATCAAAAGTACTACATTCGATTACAACTAATAACCACCAATGTGTTCAGTGAGTAATTAAAAAAAAGACAATGCTTAGTTACATAGTTTTAACGCAGATGTATGTGTAGAGAGACATGTAGAGGCATTCTATAATGGATAAATGGAGAGTGTAGGCAGTGCCCTAGCAGTATATTTTCCCAAACAATGTTCCAAAACCACCTAGGCAATGCAAAGCTGACCAAACTTTCTATCACTACAAGGACAGTGAGACTAGATTTATATACATGTGTATAAGTCCTCCGTGGTGTTAAGACCATTTGGAACTTTGGAATTTAATTCCAAGATGTATCTGGTCTCCAACACTCTTAAGGCACTATCCCTGTTTCCCCCTTTGCGCGATGAAGGTATACAATCAATGGCAAAGTACTGAAGCAGAGTGTTGTCACTGCCATGTTTGGCTTCGAAATGCCGTGCTACCGGGTATGTTTGGTCCTTGTTATTAATGGCCCGGAGGTGTTGAAGGATCCTCATGTGCACGGGTAGCTTAGTACTGCCAATATAGCGCAATGCGCAAGGGCATTCCAACACATAAACAACGTATTCAGTTTTACATGTAATGCGTCGTTTGATTTTAACAGGTTGGGGCAAGAAAGGAGTACCAGCCCATATGAAGGCAGGCGTAGCTGGGGGAGAAGCAGGCCCCCATAGCTACCCCCCTTATTTGCTGGAAAATGGTGTTATCGAAAGTAAAATAGTTATGTTCCAAACATATTTTAATCATATCCACCGACATCTTATTGTGGAGAGAAAAGCATGCAGGTCTACGATTAAGGTAGTATTCAATCGCCCTGATCCCATCCCGATGACTGATAGAAGTGTAGAGGGATGTAACATCTATGGTAATTAAAATCAAATCATCAGACCAATTGTTGTCACTAATTTTTCTCAAGAAATCAGGTGTCCCTAACATAGGATGGTAATGTGAGCACCCATTCTTGTAAGAAAAAATCTACGTATTTGGAGGTGTTTTCAGTTAAACTCCCAATACCCGAGATTATGGGCCTGCCAGGAGGTTTTTCCATATTCTTATGCACCTTGGGAAGAAAATATATCGAAGGTACAGTAGGGTAATCATTGTGCCAAAAGAGGTATTCATCATTGCTGATTAATCCACTACTTTTCCATGCTAGTAATTTGCCATAATAATCCAACCAAGATGACTTCATTATTTGTAGATTACTCCGTTTATAACAAGAAACATCATTAAGTTGGCTGTAAGCCTCGTCCATATACATGGGTCTAGGCCAGAGAACAATGTTGCCCCCCCTGGTCAGAGTGTTTTATAACAAGTTCCTCACTGGCCTGTAACTTTTTCATCAATTCTATGTAGCACCTTTGTTTACAATTCATTTTAGTGTTACATTGATTAGTGACTCTGTAAAGATCTTTCAAATCCGAGGCAACCAGTTCATGAAAACGGTCTAAGTTATCATGCATCATGATTGGCAAAAAAATCGATTTTGGCTTGAATGGAGTTTTAGTAGTGCAACCAAAATCCATACCTTCCAACCCCAATGCACCAATGGGTTCAGTTTGATCTTCCTGAAGTTGCTGTAAGTCAAAGAATAAATTCACATCACCGGCAGATAATAAGGGTGGACTGGTTGCATATTGAGGAGTCTTAGTGCTGTCCTTATTTGCCTTCGTTTTGTGAAATTTTTGCAATTTTAATTTCCGGATAAATCGAAACACATCCATTCGGGTTTCAGAATAATTAAAATTGCTTTCAGGACTGAAAGAAAGGCCAAGAGAAAGTATCTGACATTCAGCCTTATTCAATGCGATGTCAGAAATGTTGATAACAGTATTAGCTGTGTCTTCAAAATTCATTTTCGGTTCCATCTGCCCTTCGTTGTTTTTTTCGGAGGTTTGCTTAAGTTTGCGCTGCCTCCTAGCCCCCCGCTTGGCGTTTGCGCGCCTTTTTGTTGCTGCTGTTTCTTCCGGGGTCTTAGCTTGTCTCTCCAGTCTTGGCAAAGTACATTCATTTCCTCTGCCCGGGACATAATTAAAACTCCGTCTTTTGGCTGGTTAGATGGACCGCTTTCCTCTTCGTTTTCACTTCCGCTGACAACACTTTGTTCAGAAGTAGAAGTGAGCGAGGGTGTGCTGTCACTCGCGGTGCTTTGCTTTGTGCGCTGAGTGGCTATGTTGTTTTTATTTTTAGCAGCGCCGTACCTTCGGGCAAATGTGAAGACATTACCATTCTGATAATCAAGTTTATCTCTATTAAATTTAAAAGCTTTGCGCTTTTTTATCGCATCCTCATCCTTTCGCAGTCTAATCAGCATATCCTCTCTCATTTTTTTTATATTCTCAGTCTCTTCAATAGCAGCTATTTCTACCTGTAATACATCAATTTGTGCTTGTAGTTTCAGTCTGTCGCTCGCTGCATATTTCACCAGTATTCTTATCAATTTAGCTGATGATTCGAGATTAGCATCCGCCCATTCTCCAAGCATGGCGGGGTCAGGGTTCTCATAGCTAGGCGCCAGAGTAATCCGCAACCCTCTGGGGACCCTGCCCACCTCCAAGTAGCGAGTTAATGACTTCTCCTCCCACCACTTGGACTGCTCGGCACGCATCAATTTCTCCAGGCGCCTAAATAAGTCTCTCACGCTAGTATTCACTGAAGGTGCAGTGTTCTGTTCCTGCACCGTCACAGTTGACCCCCCAGCCGGGGAATCATCAAAGATGTCGATCGCCGCCTCTTCTCGGCTACGTAACGCCTCCGCGGCCATGATGCAAAAACGGGCGATGGGAATTTAAACAGTGGGAGTTTTAAAGCACAATTGTCACTCCACACCCAGCACTCTCCTAACTGGATAGTCCGATATGTTCCTACCTCTCCAGATATCTTCAGGTCGCTCGGATTCAAACACTCCGTCCACCTCGATTCCGGCACCACAGGCAGGAACTTCTCCACGGTATCCAGGGGCTTCCGTGCGGCTCGCTCTTCACCAGAGCAAATGAGTACGTCCCGCCAAGACGAGACCAGCTGCTTCCAATGCCGCAACGTCCATAGCAAGGAGGGGTTATCCGCTCGTGTCAAAGAAGCAAATTGACACCAAAATATTCCAGTACTCTATCCTTGCAGAATCCAGTCACCAAACCACGAACTCAGATAGACAACGCGGACCCATTTTCTTCATGCGTTTCTTATTTATTTAAAGTTTTTTCCGCCCTGCATCAGTATGCCGCCATGATGCGTTTCGGTCCGACCTGGACCTTGGTCACATGACGTGTTACTCATGGACCAGTGCCAAATTTAAAGTGCAAGGTTACACAAAATTGTAAACAGCTGTGACATTACAGAAATAGAACTGAAAAACAGACTATGTGACGCACAATGTATATACAACAGACTGCAAAAGGAATACATAGACAATCCAGTGGAATGTACAAGTTAAAATCACACATATTTACAGATAATTTCATAAATGTACACCTTCATATATGTAAAAAATATATATACATCTCAGTAAGAAAATATATATATATCTTTCAATAAAAAAATAGACATTTTGAGTGCATGGAACCTTAATTAATTTAAGGAACACAAACCACATAATAATAATATGCAGCAAAGCCACTGGTCACACACTATACGTGCGTCCTTCCGCAGTCTGTAATATGCTGTTTACATTAGTACTGCCCCAGTGGGCGAGCACTTAAACAAAATTAGGCATCCTGATCCTAGAATTGGATGATCGATTTTATCAGCTGCCTGAATTATTTAGGCGAGAAATTTCGTGATAAATTAACAGTGAATCAGTGAAAAAAATAAAATCAAAAGTACTACATTCGATTACAACTAATAACCACCAATGTGTTCAGTGAGTAATTAAAAAAAGACAATGCTTAGTTACATAGTTTTAACGCAGATGTATGTGTAGAGAGACATGTAGAAGCATTCTATAATGGATAAATGGAGAGTGTAGGCAGTGCCCTAGCAGTATATTTTCCCAAACAATGTTCCAAAACCACCTAGGCAATGCAAAGCTGACCAAACTTTCTGTCTATCACTACAAGGACAGTGAGACTAGATTTATATACATGTGTATAAGTCCTCCGTGGTGTTAAGACCATTTGGAACTTTGGAATTTAATTCCAAGATGTATCTGGTCTCCAACACTCTTAAGGCACTATCCCTGTTTCCCCCTTTGCGCGATGAAGGTATACAATCAATGGCAAAGTACTGAAGCAGAGTGTTGTCACTGCCATGTTTGGCTTCGAAATGCCGTGCTACCGGGTATGTTTGGTCCTTGTTATTAATGGCCCGGAGGTGTTGAAGGATCCTCATGTGCACGGGTAGCTTAGTACTGCCAATATAGCGCAAGGGCATTCCAACACATAAACAACGTATTCAGTTTTACATGTAATGCGTCGTTTGATTTTAACATGTTGGGGCAAGAAAGGAGTATTATATTCCTTAACATTTTTGGCATGCTTGCAAGCTTTGCAATGAAAACATTTGAAAAAGCCTTTTTGTTTGGAAAGCCAGTTAGTGGGGGGTCTGATTTCAGGATTACATTTATCCAGGCTATTACCCATGGATCTGGCTTTACGAAAAGTTATTTGAGGGGTAGGGTTGTCCCTAAGTAAGTCCTCGCCTATAACTGGGTCCTTCAACAATAAGTCCCAATGTCTTCTGAGTATTTTTCTAATGGCCGCCTGTTGTTTATTATAGGTGACAATGACCCTCACCTTTTTACTGGCACCACTGGCCGTGACAGGGATTCTAGGGGATAAGGCACTCTCACGATTCAGAGACTCAGTTTTATGAATGGCTTTCTCTATAATCGCAGGACTGTATCCCCTTCGAAGGAACCGTTCCTTACACCTCATCTGTGCCAGTTTACATTCCTCCTCATCACTGCAGATGCGTTTGATCCGCAGCATCTCCCCGTAGGGGATGCTGTTGATCAAGTGCTGGGGATGGTGGCTAGAGGCATGAAGAACTGAGTTTCCAGCAGTAGGCTTGCGATGTAGTCTAGTACATATACTGTTATTATTAATATATACTTCAACATCTAAGAAGACTACAGAGGTCTTGCTCATGTGAGCAGTGAACTGCAAGTTCAGTAAGTTATCATTCAAGCTGTCGATGAATTCCCTGGCTACTTC
Organism: Lissotriton vulgaris; assembly: GCF_964263255.1. NCBI lineage: Eukaryota > Metazoa > Chordata > Amphibia > Caudata > Salamandridae > Lissotriton > Lissotriton vulgaris. The sequence continues at coordinate 1,112,782,657 of NC_141694.1, forward strand.
CTCTGACCCCCTCCACAAGATGAAGAGGTCATCAATATACCTCAGCCAAAGGGGGACATGTGCTTTCAAGATGGTTTCATGCTCTCTTTTCAGGACCTGCTCCTCCCACCAGCCCATATGAAGGCAGGCGTAGCTGGGGGAGAAGCAGGCCCCCATAGCTACCCCCTATATGTATATGCAAAAAAGGAGAGAACTCTGGGTAGTTCTCAAGTTTAGGTGGAAAGCAGCTCTGTTAGAGCACTCAACACCAGCGACACTCTAGATCTGCTCACCTCAAATGTCTGTTTTTCTATTCAAGTTTTTAAGCATAGGATTAGCACAGTGCTATCCAAGCCGAGATAGAAAATGACAAAGTCTTTTGCAATTTATACAGCAAAGTCTTTAAGCGTAGGACTAGTACAGTGCTGTCCTTGCCGAGCTGTAAAATTACAAAAGCCATTTATCACTCCAGGCACAATATTACAGCTTTGAATTAGTGAAATACCAACTCAAGCCAACCTGAAATTAGTAATAGCAACCCCTGACACAGTTTCTCGCTCTAATTATAGCACTTCAGAGAGGTATAGCTTTGTCCAGACACAAGGGAGCACCCAGTATTAAGTCAAAACAAAACAGACATTTGAGGTGAGCTGATCTAGAGTGTCGCTGGTGTTTAGAGTGCTCTAACAGGGGCTGCTTTCCACCTAAACTTGAGAACTACCCAGAGTTCTCTCCTTTTTTGCATAATTTATGCGTCACTCTATGCCTGAAAGGGTTTTGTTTTGATGTATGTGTATGTGTGTATATGTGTGTGTATATGTGTACATGTGTGTATATGTATATGTATATATGTATATATGTGTGTGTGTGTGTGTGTATATATATATATATATATATGTCCACAAAGTCAATAACTCCTTCTGGATCTCCGCGACCCGTGAAAGGTGGTGTGTACGTCCGCGGAGTAGTTCCGACAAAGGTATGCTCTCATGCGCCCAAAATTAGTAAGACACTAATTTTGGGTGCATGAGAGCATGTATATATGTATGTATGTATATATATGTATATGTCTATGTATATATGTATGTCTATGTATGTATATGTATGTCTATGTATGTATATATATATACAACGAATGGCTCCCTTTTCCTCCGTAAGGCGCTACTTTGTTCTGGTCGCGTTACTCCTGTGGTCGAGCCAGACCGCTATAAATTCAACAGGGTTTCCCCACCAAGGGGGAGAGTGGAGTCGCAGAAAGAAACAGGCTGCAATCGTTCGTCTGGTGCAAATTTTCTCAATTTAATTCATTAATCCATCGGGGGTCAAAAAACAATATAGCAACCAACGCGTTTCGACAGCGTCCGCTGTCTTGTTCACGGTCAGTGTACTGTGTGTAGCTCAACAGTTTTAAAGAACCGACAAACAAACAACATTGTTAGATACGCCCCCTTGTCACATGTTACATTGCTTGTATACTTGGAATTCTGGGACTCGTAGTTTAACCTTGTTTTGGTATGTAATACTTACTCGAGGTGACTAGTTGTGAGGGCATTGTGATGATTATGCTAAATACTGTATGACTGGCAGATTGTGTGGGGTGATCTTATTCATTAATAGCCCCCCATCTGCCGATGTTGGTTCTGTAACCGTTTTTATCTCGGGGAGTACAGCCCTCCAGTGGGCATAGTATTGGCAATTCAACATATTAATGTAATTAACTAACAAAGTGTAGCCCTCCAGTGGGCATTTTTACATGTCATCATATATTGCAGCCAATTGTGTACTTTCCTGAGTGAGCTCAAAACAAAGGTGAAAACTGGTGAGGGGGTGAAAAATAAAACTGGGACAAATTTCATTAAAATGTTGTACATGACAGGCGGGAATTTTTGGAAGTCAGTTTAGTTCATTTATAAATGTATATAAAGCTCCTCAGATTGATTTAGCCCTAATGGGGTCATAGTTCTGAAACCAAGGATATGTTTTGATTCCTTGCGTCGTAACTGCTTTTCATTGTGTCCACCTCCTAGGTGATGAGTTCAGTGTCTCAATGCCCCAGAAACGCAATTGCTTCCAGTCTCCATTATGTTCCGATTCCATGTGTTTTGCAACTGCGTTGCTTCTGTCTTTATGCACAGTTGCACGGACATGCTCAAGGATACTTTTTTTAATTCGCAAATTGTGCTTCCGATATACCTGAGTTTACACGGGCATTCGATCATATATACCGTGTATCTGCTGTTACAAGTTATGCATTCATTGATTTTCCAGACTTTTTTGTCCGGCATGGTTATTTCCTGGGTGGGTTTGGCAATTTCACAGGCTTTGCAATGATAGCACTTCACGGATCCCTTGGTTTGTAACCAATTTTTCTTTTTCAATGTTGACTGGAAATGGTTTTAGGCTGTCCGATCTTGTGGTCTTATTTGCTCTTTCCCAACAATGTCCTATTGAATGTTGATTGTATTGTCTCTTTTGGAAACGCATTGCAGAGTTTTTGCTTTGTTTTTGATATATACTTCAGTGTCCAGAAAGATTGCTTTATTTGGACAACATCAGTCCAAATAAAGCAATCTTTCTGGACACTGAAGTATATATCAAAAATAACAAAATGGAGACCACCTTGCACCGGAAAAGCACTGCCACAAACGCTACACTTGAAGCCACTAGTTTCCACCAGCAGTCCCTAATATCAAGTATCCCCTATGGGGAATTCCTTCGACTTAGAAGAATTTGCAGCAAAGAAGGGGAATGGCAAAAACAAAGCAAAAACTCTGCAATGCGTTTCCAAAAGAGACAATACAATCAACATACAATAGGACATTGTTGGGAAAGAGCAAATAAGACCACAAGATCGGACAGCCTAAAACCAAAGGAAATCCCCACTAAAATGGAGGAGGAGCCAATCAGGTTGATCACAACGTATAGTAGGGAAACAAAACAACTAAATCAAATTTTGAAGAAGAATTGGAAGATTCTACAGCTGGACCCCATCATAGGTAAAAGGATGGGTAAACACCCGACAGTGACTTACAGGAGAGCCAAAAACCTCCAGGACCAATTGGTTCACAGCCATTTCCAGTCAACATTGAAAAAGAAAAATTGGTTACAAACCAAGGGATTCGTGAAGTGCTATCATTGCAAAGCCTGTGAAATTGCCAAACCCACCCAGGAAATAACCATGCCGGACAAAAAAGTCTGGAAAATCAATGAATGCATAACTTGTAACAGCAGATACACAGTATATATGATCGAATGCCCGTGTAAACTCAGGTATATCGGAAGCACAATTTGCGAATTAAAAAAACGTATCCTTGAGCATGTCCGTGCAACTGTGCATAAAGACAGAAGCAACGCAGTTGCAAAACACATGGAATCGGAACATAATGGAGACTGGAAGCAATTGCGTTTCTGGGGCATTGAGACACTGAACCCATCACCTAGAGGTGGACACAATGAAAAGCAGTTACGACGCAAGGAATCAAAACATATCCTTGGTTTCAGAACTATGACCCCATTAGGGCTAAATCAATCTGAGGAGCTTTATATACATTTATAAATGAACTAAACTGACTTCCAAAAATTCCCGCCTGTCATGTACAACATTTTAATGAAATTTGTCCCAGTTTTATTTTTCACCCCCTCACCAGTTTTCACCTTTGTTTTGAGCTCACTCAGGAAAGTACACAATTGGCTGCAATATATGATGACATGTAAAAATGCCCACTGTAGGGCTACACTTTGTTAGTTAATTACATTAATATGTTGAATTGCCAATACTATGCCCACTGGAGGGCTGTACTCCCCGAGATAAAAACGGTTACAGAACCAACATCGGCAGATGGGGGGCTATTAATGAATAAGATCACCCCACACAATCTGCCAGTCATACAGTATTTAGCATAATCGCAATGCCCTCACAACTAGTCACTTCGAGTAAGTATTACATACCAAAACAAGGTTAAACTACGAGTCCCAGAATTCCAAGTATACAAGCAATGTAACATGTGACAAGGGGGCGTATCTAACAATGTTGTTTGTTTGTCGGTTCTTTAAAACTGTTGAGCTACACACAGTACACTGACCGTGAACAAGACAGCGGACGCTGTCGAAACGCGTTGGTTGCTATATTGTTTTTTGACCCCCGATGGATTAATGAATTAAATTGAGAAAATTTGCACCAGACGAACGATTGCAGCCTGTTTCTTTCTGCGACTCCACTCTCCCCCTTGGTGGGGAAACCCTGTTGTATGTATATATATGTCTATGTATGTCTATGTATGTGTGTATATATATATGTCTATGTATGTATATATATATGTCTATGTATGTATATATATATATATGTCTATGTATATATATATATATGTCTATGTATGTATATATGTGTATGTATGTATATATGTGTATATATGTATGTATATATGTGTATATATGTATGTATATATGTGTATATATGTATGTATATATGCGTATATATATGTATATATGTGTATATATGTATGTATATGTGTATATATGTATGTATATATGTGTATGTGTATGTGTATGTATATGTATATGTGTATGTATATATGTGTATATATGTATGTATATATGTGTATATATGTATGTATATATGTGTATATGTATGTGTATATATGTATGTATATATGTGTATATATGTATGTATGTATATATGTATGTATGTATATATGTATGTATATATGTGTATATATGTATGTATATATGGGTATATATGTATGTATATATGGGTATATATGTATGTATATATGGGCATATATGTATGTATATATGTGTATGTATGTATATATGTGTATATATGTATGTATATATGTATGTATGTATATATATGTATGTATATATGTGTATATATGTATGTATATATGTATGTATGTGTATATATGTATGTATGTGTATATATGTATGTAAATATGGGCATATATGTATGTATATATGGGTATATATGTATGTATATATGGGTATATATGTATGTATATATGGGTATATATGTATGTATATATGGGTATATATGTATGTATATATGGGTATATATGTATGTATATATGTGTATATATGTATGTATATATGGGTATGTATGTATATATGGGTATATATGTATGTATATATGGGTATATATGTATGTATATATGGGTATATATGTATGTATATATGGGTATATATGTATATATGGGTATATATGTATGTATATATGTATGTATATATGGGTATATATGTATGTATATATGTGTATATATGTATGTATATATGTGTATATATGTATGTATATATGTGTATATATGTATGTATATATGTGTATATATATGTGTGTGTGAGAAGTTGTCCTGATATGATGCTCACTAGTTCTAGTGATCACCTTGTATCAGTCCAAACAACTCTTATGGTGATTGGTTGTAAAGTCAACCTTGTAGACCAGCTATCCTAGTAGCGTGGACAAAAGCAGTCTTTAGGCTAAACTCTGAATGGCATGTGAAGCCAGCCTTTTTGTAAAACATCACATACATGAAGGGGCAGCACTCCAATATTTACTCAGTTTTAATTATCCATTTTTAATTGACGCAGTCCTTTTAATCCATCGCGTGCACACGTGACGTGCTCAGCCCATACTGCACGTAATAATCTGAACACCATAACTGTGGGACACCTTTTTGTTCCACATCGCAGCACTGCTTTCTTTGATTGCATTTGCCGCAATATATTTCATTTTTCACTGTTTTTTCTTAGCGCTCTTGCTTTTAATCCTTAATCTTTTCCACATTCATCCTTCTTTCCAACCTCAAACCAGGAAACGCAATTTTCCAAAATTTTTCTCATGTTAATGTTGGGCCATCCGAACCTCTTGACAAAAACACGTACTGATGCCAAAATCCATTTAAAAAGCAGTTTATTTAAACCCAATGCATTTCAGGCCTCTTGGGGCCTTTCGTCAGGGGTAACTGAAAGTACAAAATAAATCCATTAAGATTCCATCCACCCGTTTAAAACCACAATATCATGTACTTCAATGATTATTATCCAGATTAACATTATGTAATTGTGTTAAAAATAAGCATCAAACAAGTTCCACACGAGAATTCATTCTTACATAAACCCGAGTTAATACATTGCTGCCTTCCTGAGTTGCACTCCCTGTATTTTATGGGACCAACTGTTTGCTCTCTTAATCAATAACTGTCCATCTTTAAATATAACCTTTTCACTGGTTCCCGTTATAAAGCCCTTTTTAAACATTTCCTGGCTTACCTGCTGTTAAAACAGCGTGCTCACTCCAGCTCAGAACAAAATAATCTCTCTTGCATCCTCTCAGTTTAAAAGCGTGGCTTTCACTCCTCTCTCCTTGAATTCCCCACTTAGTGCAACTCTAATTATCACCTGTGAAATGCTAAACCTCGCCCATTCCCAACTGATTACTCACATTCCCATAGTGCACCATAAATCTAAACGAACTTATACACTGGAATATTTTTCTGTGAACAATGATAAATCATGATTACATAACATTATTTGGCACTGCTATGACATTGCAATTATCATGAAGTACTTTCAAGTCTTCTTTAAAATGTGCTTTATAAATGAAAGATTTTCCGCCTGGCTTGAAGGTGGTCACATGCATTTTTTCCAAAAGTTCACTGTTTTGTTCGGGTGCTGTTTACCCCGGGGGCTAAATTTTGTAAAACATCACATACATGAAGGGGCAGCACTCCAATATTTACTCAGTTTTAATTATCCATTTTTAATTGACGCAGTCCTTTTAATCCATCGCGTGCACACGTGACGTGCTCAGCCCATACTGCACGTAATAATCTGAACACCATAACTGTGGGACACCTTTTTGTTCCACATCGCAGCACTGCTTTCTTTGATTGCATTTGCCGCAATATATTTCATTTTTCACTGTTTTTTCTTAGCGCTCTTGCTTTTAATCCTCAATCTTTTCCACATTCATCCTTCTTTCCAACCTCAAACCAGGAAACGCAATTTTCCAAAATTTTTCTCATGTTAATGTTGGGCCATCCGAACCTCTTGACAAAAACACGTACTGATGCCAAAATCCATTTAAAAAGCAGTTTATTTAAACCCAATGCATTTCAGGCCTCTTGGGGCCTTTCGTCAGGGGTAACTGAAAGTACAAAATAAATCCATTAAGATTCCATCCACCCGTTTAAAACCACAATATCATGTACTTCAATGATTATTATCCAGATTAACATTATGTAATTGTGTTAAAAATAAGCATCAAACAAGTTCCACACGAGAATTCATTCTTACATAAACCCGAGTTAATACATTGCTGCCTTCCTGAGTTGCACTCCCTGTATTTTATGGGACCAACTGTTTGCTCTCTTAATCAATAACTGTCCATCTTTAAATATAACCTTTTCACTGGTTCCCGTTATAAAGCCCTTTTTAAACATTTCCTGTTTCATTTATAAAGCACATTTTAAAGAAGACTTGAAAGTACTTCATGATAATTGCAATGTCATAGCAGTGCCAAATAATGTTATGTAATCATGATTTATCATTGTTCACAGAAAAATATTCCAGTGTATAAGTTCGTTTAGATTTATGGTGCACTATGGGAATGTGAGTAATCAGTTGGGAATGGGCGAGGTTTAGCATTTCACAGGTGATAATTAGAGTTGCACTAAGTGGGGAATTCAAGGAGAGAGGAGTGAAAGCCACGCTTTTAAACTGAGAGGATGCAAGAGAGATTATTTTGTTCTGAGCTGGAGTGAGCACGCTGTTTTAACAGCAGGTAAGCCAGGAAATGTTTAAAAAGGGCTTTATAACGGGAACCAGTGAAAAGGTTATATTTAAAGATGGACAGTTATTGATTAAGAGAGCAAACAGTTGGTCCCATAAAATACAGGGAGTGCAACTCAGGAAGGCAGCAATGTATTAACTCGGGTTTATGTAAGAATGAATTCTCGTGTGGAACTTGTTTGATGCTTATTTTTAACACAATTACATAATGTTAATCTGGATAATAATCATTGAAGTACATGATATTGTGGTTTTAAACGGGTGGATGGAATCTTAATGGATTTATTTTGTACTTTCAGTTACCCCTGACGAAAGGCCCCAAGAGGCCTGAAATGCATTGGGTTTAAATAAACTGCTTTTTAAATGGATTTTGGCATCAGTACGTGTTTTTGTCAAGAGGTTCGGATGGCCCAACATTAACATGAGAAAAATTTTGGAAAATTGCGTTTCCTGGTTTGAGGTTGGAAAGAAGGATGAATGTGGAAAAGATTGAGGATTAAAAGCAAGAGCGCTAAGAAAAAACAGTGAAAAATGAAATATATTGCGGCAAATGCAATCAAAGAAAGCAGTGCTGCGATGTGGAACAAAAAGGTGTCCCACAGTTATGGTGTTCAGATTATTACGTGCAGTATGGGCTGAGCACGTCACGTGTGCACGCGATGGATTAAAAGGACTGCGTCAATTAAAAATGGATAATTAAAACTGAGTAAATATTGGAGTGCTGCCCCTTCATGTATGTGATGTTTTACAAAATTTAGCCCCCGGGGTAAACAGCACCCGAACAAAACAGTGAACTTTTGGAAAAAATGCATGTGACCACCTTCAAGCCAGGCGGAAAATCTTTCATTTATAAAGCACATTTTAAAGAAGACTTGAAAGTACTTCATGATAATTGCAATGTCATAGCAGTGCCAAATAATGTTATGTAATCATGATTTATCATTGTTCACAGAAAAATATTCCAGTGTATAAGTTCGTTTAGATTTATGGTGCACTATGGGAATGTGAGTAATCAGTTGGGAATGGGCGAGGTTTAGCATTTCACAGGTGATAATTAGAGTTGCACTAAGTGGGGAATTCAAGGAGAGAGGAGTGAAAGCCACGCTTTTAAACTGAGAGGATGCAAGAGAGATTATTTTGTTCTGAGCTGGAGTGAGCACGCTGTTTTAACAGCAGGTAAGCCAGGAAATGTTTAAAAAGGGCTTTATAACGGGAACCAGTGAAAAGGTTATATTTAAAGATGGACAGTTATTGATTAAGAGAGCAAACAGTTGGTCCCATAAAATACAGGGAGTGCAACTCAGGAAGGCAGCAATGTATTAACTCGGGTTTATGTAAGAATGAATTCTCGTGTGGAACTTGTTTGATGCTTATTTTTAACACAATTACATAATGTTAATCTGGATAATAATCATTGAAGTACATGATATTGTGGTTTTAAACGGGTGGATGGAATCTTAATGGATTTATTTTGTACTTTCAGTTACCCCTGACGAAAGGCCCCAAGAGGCCTGAAATGCATTGGGTTTAAATAAACTGCTTTTTAAATGGATTTTGGCATCAGTACGTGTTTTTGTCAAGAGGTTCGGATGGCCCAACATTAACATGAGAAAAATTTTGGAAAATTGCGTTTCCTGGTTTGAGGTTGGAAAGAAGGATGAATGTGGAAAAGATTGAGGATTAAAAGCAAGAGCGCTAAGAAAAAACAGTGAAAAATGAAATATATTGCGGCAAATGCAATCAAAGAAAGCAGTGCTGCGATGTGGAACAAAAAGGTGTCCCACAGTTATGGAAGCCAGCCTTTTTACCACATATAACCCCTTGAATACCAAATGAAAGGACACCACACAGGTTGTTATGAAAATAAACAGATATTTATTAACTAACATACACCTCTGAACTCTTTATGAGGTCAGAGGGCTAAGCACATGACAATACTAAAAAGGAAATACGAGTTCGCACAATATTTACTCAAGTGCCTTAGGGGCACGACAAACCATATACTCAAAACAATGGAATGCGAGGAAGGAAAATACTGTAAGGAGATCCAGAGGCTGGAGGATCGCTGGGACTACGCTACACACTAGGTAAGTAAGGAGCAGGAGGCCCACGGGACTCGCGTGCAGAGTGGGAACTCTCACGCGGGATGCGTACCAACGTCTATGGATCTTACAGTTTAGAAAGTTACGGATTCCGGACGAACCCGGCTGGATGGAGGGAAAACAACAGTGGACCTGAACACTAGGATAGTGAACACAGACTTCAGCACCTAGGAGCTTTAGTTACCTAACCCACAGGCTGCGGGTGCATAGGGCTGAAGTAGTGTCGGGTTTGCTGCGTTGATCCCGGTGATGCCTGAAACAAGAAGTTTCTGGCAGGCGGCCAGGTGGAGGAATCCGGTGGTTCCAAGGATGGAACTGGGAAGGAAGAAGTCCTGAAAAGGAAAGGGACAGAGTCTCCGTCACTAGCCAGTGACGGTGCTGGAACCAGGAGGGAACCTGATGCTGTCGCCGCGTTCAGGTGGAAGAAGGGTCGCTTCTCTCTGTAGCTGTGCGGACCAGGAGCTGTTCACGACCAGGCTGGAGGCACGAGCTGTCCCACGTAGTCTGCTGCTGTTGGCGGTGTCGGATCGTCGATCTGGACAGTAGGCCTTGGCAAATGCAAGCCACGCGGTGGAACAAAGATGCCGTCTGATGAGGACCAGGAGGGTCCGGGTGCTTCTCCTTTACAAGGAAGCAAAGGCCAGTCTGGGGGACCAGACTAGCAGTGGTGAAATCTTCGGATCGTTGTCTCGGAGGTCACTGGCCAGCCTGCAAGTGACCAGACAACAGGAGATACAGCAACCAGGCAAAAGGGCCCCACGCAGATCTCGTGGATGCTGGGGGGCTGGTCTTTGGTGCAGGAGCTGCGTCAGTGTAGGGCTTCTCAGACCCTGGTGCACTCACTCGAGGATCCTTCGGCGGTCGTGCTGGAAGCGCTGTGCAGGTTTCTCAAGATGGCCGTCTCCACCTTGCTCGTCGCACCCACTGGTCCCAGCTGTGCTGTGGATGTGGGTAGAGGTCAGAGGTCTGGAGGTCCGGGTCTTGTCGAGCTGGGTCGTCGGATTCCTGGATGGAAGGACTCTGCAGCAAACCGCACAGGAGCTTGATGGTGCCCGCAAGGCAGGATGGTCACTCCCTGACCATAGGGGAGATTCTTCAGTCTTCTGGTGTTCAGGAGGTCGAAGGTCAAGAGTTTCTTTGTGGAAGTTGTCAAGATTAATCTAAACTGGAATGGGACCAGCTCCTACCTTTTATTCAGCTAAAGCGGGCTGCACTACGACTAGGTCCCTCCTCTGGGTGGGACCAGGAAGCGGGGTGGTTACACCCCCTTTCCTTTGTCCGGTCTTGCGCCAGCTCTGGGGCTGGAGTGCCCCAGGAACTGGTTTAGACCGGTGTATGCACAGGGCACCTTGTGTGCCCCAGGCATGTCTCATTCCTTTGAGCCCTGTCCTACCTAATACACAAGATCCTGTCTGGGGTGGTGCTAGCACCTCCCAAGGCAGGAAACCCTTTGTCCAAGCCTCCCTCGCTGGAAGGACTCCCAGCAGCAGGAGGTCAGACTTGTGTCTGTGGTGGCAGCATCCATTTTGTGATGCTGAGGCTCGAGTTAACTTTAACCAGGGTTCACAGTTGCATACATGTCGTGTCCCTCTAGGAGGGTGGAATGCTACCCCCGTCGCCAGAATTGGCGAGGGGGTAGTATTCCAATTTGTATGACACCTTACTCGACATGTTTTGATAATGCAGTACCAAAGTTAGCATTTGACCGCGAGGTTCATAATGCACTTAAGAGTATATGGTATGCGTTATCATGGAACAGCTATTAGGACTTGGCTCCGCAAGCTGCAAACGGGCTCAGCTCTTGCCAGAGCACCATCTCACATAATTCCAAGCACTCTGCCTTCAGGATTGATAAGGCCTGCCATAGGAGTGACTGATGGGAATATATGTGTCCATTTTAGGGTTAGATATAGGGATACTATATCTAAAGCAAAGGTTGATTACACCGCCTTGCCCCAGCTGTCGTGCAGCCAGTTGTGTCTGTTTAGATGGCTAGTCAGAGGTGGCATAATACATGCTTCAGCCCCTGGTAGGCCCTGGGTGCACCTATGCCCTGGGTACCTAAGGTACACTGTACAGGGGCTGACATGGTGACTCAGTATCCAATTAGATATGTACCTATAGTACATGGAATCCATTTTACAGAGAGAGCAGTGGGCCTGGGGTCCTGAATAGCAGGGCCCCAGGTCAACTAAGTCGAAAAACCAGCAAAACACCAGTCAAAAAGTTGGGGGCAACCATAGTCAGATATCCACCTTCCTACAGTATGTATATGTATGTATATGTATGTATGTATATGTATGTATATGTATGTATGTATATGTATGTATTTGTATATGTATGTGTATATATGTGTATATATCCACACGACGGTTCAAGTTTCCCAGGTCATTAAGCGCTAGTTATGGGTGCCTCTCCCTACGGCAGAACCAAGCCGTTACGTATCCAAACACTTCCTTTGAATTAACCAAAGAATTGGGGCTCACTCCTTCTGGATTTCCACAACAGGATATTTATTGCGATCTTATTTGTATTGTAGCGAGTGATCTACGCGTTTCGATGCCACAAGCATCTTGTGGCAAAGGAAGTGTTAGGATATGTGTATATATGTATGTATATATATGTGTATGTGGCCTCTAAGGGTGGCACAGGATGTGCTGCAGCCCTTAGAAGCCTTCCCTGGCCACAGTACCCTTGGTACCTTTTACAAGAGACTTGTATGTAGCCAGAGAGGTGCCAATTGGGGGTACAAGGTACAATTTTGGGAAAGAACACAGGCCCTGGGAGCCTGATTTGGAAGTGACACAGGGCACATCAAGTCAAAGTGCATCAGTAGTCTAGTGGGGGGTTACTTCAACAGGAACCCACTTTTCTAAAATACTGGGTTGGTAATATAGAAGTGTATCGACATGCAAACTGATTTAAATCATGTATACTATTGTATCTTCTGCTAGAATGCAAAGTTTCTAAGTAATTTGCAATGTTGATAAAACTATCCAGTGTTGTGGAAGTATCTAGTATTCAACACAGAGCATCCTCACCCCCTCCCCACACACCCATCCACACAATGACACAAATGTAAATTACAGTGGTGTGCACAGTTCACAGATTTCTTAGACCAGGAGCACGGTTGGTCTTTAAAGTCCTCCAGGATGAAATCCCAAAGCTCTGGCATAACGTGTATACAAGTATCAGTGGATGGAGGCACATATTGATTCTGACCTCACCAACCCACCCAATTTATGTTCATTAATATGTTGGCTTATGCTTTTCAAATAACAATGACCAGTCACATGACAAAGCAAAAATCAAAGGAGTTTTGCTTGTGCTTTGAATGGAGCAAATAATGTCTGTTACACTTTAATGATAAATTTGATGTGCCTATATAAGGTTACATCTCTATTTTTTTAAAGATTTGAAAAAAAGTATTGTAGATGTTTTGGGAATGTTTTCTGTCTGCTCAGTGGCTCTCTATCTATAGTGAAAGGGCCAGCATACATAATACCAGAAGTTTAGTAATAAATAACAGGATTGATTTTTTTGAGGTGCAAAAGCAGGACATTGTAAGTCTCGGTTAGCGTTTGTACAAAATTAAAATACTGATTTGTTTTCTCCTCATGTAGACATTGATGTTCTTAATAAGAGATTGGAGCTATCCTTATGAGCATCCATATGGTTTGGAAGGAGGAAGCAAGTTTTTGGAAAAGCGGTTGCAGGTAAATGATGGATTAACGTAATTTCAGTTTTGTGAGTCTTGTGTGTGAACTGGTGGTGAGACTATTCATGCATTGTGTTTTAATATTTTCTTTGGTACAAAGCTTAATTGAGATATGCTTATTTTTGTTTCACCAGGGCCCCTGTTTGGAAGAGGTGTGTTGAAATGCTTACAAATTATTGCTGTAGTTACTCAGATGGACATTGGACTCCATCTTCACACTATAGTTCGTCCTAAAAGTTCTGTTGTGACAGTAGATCTATATATGAACTATAGCTTATTTTGTATGCACTAGAAATTGCACCAACAAAACATTTTAACTCTGCTACTTTTGACCGTGTAGGTGCTGCTCTTCAAACTCCACACCCTCTAGTGCTTTTTCTTTTGTTTGGTTAATGGAGTGAAGAATGAAGCACAATTCTCTACCCTCCTCCCACATGTCACGCTACCAAAAGCCTGCTGCTGGTTCCAAACAATGCTCTATTGCTCTGACTTGTCCAGTCTGAGGTATGCATCCCTACAGATCTTGGGGAATATGCACCCTTCTCTTAGCAACACAAGTAAATGTTCTCCATGGCCAGGATTTTGCGTGGGTCCATAGTCTATGAAGTCCATAGCACCATTTATTGGAATCCCACACATCTGGACATTTTTTGCTCGATGCTAGATTTCTTGCCATATGTCAACAAAGATAAGTGTCTCATGAACTTCAGCAGCATTCCATGTTCCTTAAATGTAAGGAATGTTTTCTGATAGAAAGTTGTAGCCACTGATGGCTTAACTTAGAATATTCCCGAGCCGTCAGACTGGATCTGGAAATTCATGAGCAGTACCTCTTCTGTGCTGGTAGGTGGCTTTGATCGGTTCCTTGACTGCATCCATGCCGGATGTGACGTGCTTGGTGCCGGCATAGCCGACACCACAACGCTTACATCAATTCTTTTATTTCGGCATCATAAGCGCAGATCTAGAGATGGCTACCTCAGTCCTTTTGAGGGGGGGGGCTATTTTTTTCAACGTTTTGTAGACCCTTTTTGAGCTTTTTGCTCCCAGTATACATAAGAATTTCCCCTAAAAAACCTGTGGGGTTTAAAACCTTTTGTTCTGGATACAGACCAATATCTTTGACCGACCCCTTCCTGGTTGCCTCTGGTGCCTGTACCTGGATCTAGACTTCAAAGCCTTTCCTGACTGCCTTGCATTTCCGGAGCATTACTTGAAGCTTCTGTCTCATTGCCCAATGCCAGTTGTCTCCAGGTCCCAGTCCCAGAGCTGTACCTCGCACTCAGACATTGGTTAAGTTGCACAAAAAATCTAAAATATCAGCTTTCAGACGAAGCGTGGAAACAAAGCCACAGATATAGGCTCTGCTTCCACACATCGGACACAATCTGTATCTGATCTGCACCTCCCTGAATTATTGGAGCCGGAGTGATGCCCGTCAAGTTGAGTTTTTTTTAAGCCATGCCCCTCATATTTGGGAGGGCCAACCCCTCTGGTGTGCCTTGGACCTTATGGGTTAAGCAGGTACCCCCACTGGATTCCTTCCAGCGGGTCTGTCCTCGACGTGAGTTGGATGCTTTGGGTCCATCCTTTGATCCGGATCAGCTCCAGTAGTGAGATTTCAACCTTCCCCGAAACCTGTTCCAGTGAAGTCATTCCCGACGGTGCTGAGCTCATAGTTATACCTGACTCCGATATGGAGCTGGACCGGCTTTGCTAGTCATCGTCTCCGGTGCCAGTCAGAACTCGACCTTCTGAGTCTGAGCCTATTCTTTTTTGATAGACCTTGTAGGGAATTTGATTGGGCGGGGTGTTCTGAGGGTCCTTATGGCTACCCTAACTCCGTAGAAGAGCCTGAAGATAACTGGTTCGAGTAACTGGCAGATGCTAGTGGTTTGGACACCTCCCTAGATTCTGGCTTCGTCTCTCCTCCTAGTATGACCATGGAGGCAAGGGCTTAATTAGCTGTGGTGGTGAGGATGGCGGCTGCAATCCTGGCCTTTACGCTGCCCTCTGTGGCAGTTAGAATATTTTTTTGATAGTGGTGCTTCAGCTGGAAGTCACCCCCCACAAAACCTCTACTGCCTTTTAATAACGCCTTCACTAAAGTCCTACATGGGGCATGGGAAAAGCCCTGCACAGGGGCTCCTGTACACAGGACAATTGCCTGCTGCCAGCTCCTGGGGACCCAGCTTTCCTCGCCCAGCACCCCACTCCAGAGAGCCTAGTGGTCTAGGTCTTCACATCCAAAGTCAACACTATTTGTTACCAACCACACCACCAGATAGGGAATCTAAGAAGCTGGACACCTCCGGCAAGAGGATTCTCTTCCGCCAGCATTGCACTGCGGTCTGTGAACCCAACATGCCTCATTACCCTCACCGCAGAGTCCCTCCCCGGCAGCTTCCAAATGCCTTTAGTTTGCCCTCTCATCACAGATAGCTGGTCGGTTGCGGGATCATGCACCACCTGCCTGTAGGAGAGTAGGGTCTGCAATCCTATGATCACCCAGATTTTTTGCTTTTGTTTCACTGGTTTACGACTTTCTCTGGCTGTGGGCCTGCCAATCAGACCCACAGCCTAGCTGTTCTCTCGCTAAATTGATATGTGTACCTTAGGTGCATTACCCAATTGGAACTGGGCCACCTTGTCAGACCCTGTAACTCAGGGCATCGGTGTACCCAGGGCCTACCAGGGGCTGAAGCATGTATTATGCCACCCCTGGATGGCCATCTAAATCTGACACAACTGGCTGCACGACAGCTGGGGCAACGTGGCGTATTCGCCCTTTGCTTTAGATATAGTATACCTATATCTAACCCTCAAATGGACACCCGAATTCCTATCAGCCACTCCTATGGCAGGCCTTGACAATCCTGAAGGCAGAGTGCGTGGAATCGTGTGAATTGGGCTCTGGCACGAGCCGAGCCCGGTTGCAGCTTGCGGAACCAAGACCCAATGGCTGTTCCATGATAACGCGTACCATATTGATAACTTCGGTATCGCGTTATCCAGACATGTCGAGTAAGGTGTCATACGAATCGGGATACTGACCCCTCACCAATGCTGGCGATGGGGTTAGCATTCCACCCTTCTAGAGGGACACGACATGTACGTAACTGTGAACCCCGGTTAAATTTAACTGAAGCCTCAGCTCCACAAAATGGATGCTGCCACCACAGACACGAGTCTGACCTCCTGCTGCTGGGAGTCCTTCCAGCGAGGAGACCTTGGACAAAGGGTTTCCTGTCCGGGGCGGTGCTCGCACCATCCCAGACAGGGTTTTGTGTATCCTGGGTAGGCAGGGCTTTACAGGAAGGTGACTGCGGAGTGGCACCCCGGTGCTCAATACGCATCTGCCGGCTAGAACCAGTTCCAGGGGCACCCAGCCTCTGACCTGGGGGAAAGTCCGGCATGGGAGAGGGGTGTAACCACCCCCTTCCTGGTCCCACCCCTAGGGCAGGACCTAGTCGCGTACCCACCCCTTTCTTTAGGATAAAGGCAGGAGCAGGGACCCTTCCAAATTAGATCTTTGAATCCTGAAACTACTTTCTACGAAAGGAAATCAAGACTTCTTCTCAAGATTTCTCCCTTGTGACTAAGGAGTAGTCACCCTGCATCCGCAGGCACCATCTAAGAACTCTGCGGTTTGCTGCACGTCCTTCCTCAAGGAATCAGACTGCCCAGCTCGACGAGAACCGGCTTCCCTGGCACCTCTGACCTCTACCCACATCGTCAGCTCAGCTGAGATCCGTGGGTGCGACGAGACCTCGAGGGACCGGCCATCATCAGAACCTGCACGATTTCTAAACCAGCACGACCACCGAGGGATCCTCTGGTGAGTGCTCTGGGGTCCGAGAAGCCCCGACCCTGAGCAGCTCCTGCACCGAAGTGCAGCCTCCCAGCATCTCCACGATCTGCGTGGGGCCCTTCTGCTTTTTGCTGCTCATCACGTCTGTCTACTAGCCCGCTGGCTTGTGGCCTTCTCGACGACGCCCGACAACAACGCTGCTGGTCTGGTTGCTCCAGACTGGCCTTTGCTCCCTTCTGAGAGAGGAGCACCCCGGACCCTCCTGGTCCACTCAAGACGCCATTTTAGGTCCACCACGTGGCCCTGAAATTGCCAAGGCTTGTTGCCCCAATCCTGGGTCCAGCGACGCCGACAGCATCAACCTTCGTGGGACAGCTCGCACCTCCATCCTGGTCGCTGACAACGCCTCCCGGTCCGTGAGACTGCAGAGCCTTGCGTCGCCCACTCACCTAGTCGAGGTGACGATCATCCGGTGCCCTCTTGGTACCCTCTGACTACTGGCTAGTAGTAACGAACTTGGTCCCCTCTGCTTTCAGGTGTCCTCCATCTCTGATCCAGGCTTGGATCCCTACGAACTATCTCCACTGGTCGCCGGCCAGCAACTCCTTCCTTCCGGCTCCTGGTTCGTCAGCGAAGACTCCCGACGTCTGTACAAGACTTATGCAGCCGCAGCCCCTGGGCTAGGTAACTTCGGCATTTCGGTGCCCGCATAGCCTCCTTATCAAAGGGTCCAGAGTCTCTGTCGCTTCCGACTTACCTTATCGGGTTCGCCCGAGAACACTAAACTTTCCGTGCCCTCGGGCATTTGTGTAGATTGTGCAACTTGAAGTATTTTCCTAAGAGTTTTGTTGTGTGCTTAGTACCCTGTCCTCATAAAGAATACAGGGCTGTTGTGATTCTAATAAATACACTGTTTATTTTCATAACACTTGTGTGGTGTCCTTTCACTTGGTGTTCAAGGGGTATATGTGATGGTATAACAGCTGGCTTAACACGCCCTCTAGAATTTAGCCCGAAGACTGCTCGTATCCACGCTACTAGGATAGCTGGTCTAAGGTTGACTTACAACCAATCATCATAAGGGTCGTTTAGACTGATGCATAGTGATCACTAGAATAGTGAGCACTGCATATCAGGCCAACTTCTCACACTGCCCTGCTGGCATTCCAGACCATCAGACGAATGGATGCTTTAAATTGTTCATTGGGGTTATACCCTTCCATCCACTGAAACCCCATTGCCCCTTCCACCATCCTCAGACTGGCTGATGGAGGACCACCTCTCCCTGCAGGCTCTCTTGGCCAAAGAAGCCATTGAGAGGATGCAGACATCAGAAGTAGGTTGTGGTTGCTATTCCCCTTACTTTCCAGTGCCCAAAAACGATGGAGTCCTCCAACTTATATTAGTCTGCGCCTTCTCAACTTCTTCCTGAAGGAGGAATTCAGGATGCTCTTGTTAGCACGGGTCTGGTCTGCTCTGGAGACTGGATGGCAGCATTGGACTTGCAGGACACCTATTTTCATATACCAGACCAGTCCCACAGGCATTACCGAACACTTTCAGTTCCCTGTGCTCCCTTTCGGCTTTACCAAAGTACCTTGGATGTTCACAGAGGAGATGGTGATGGTGGTTACAGCCCTTCTGCGGAAGACAGGGGTTCTAGTCTTCCCCACCTATAAGACTGGCTGTTGAAGGCGGGCTCACCCCAGTCAGTTGTCTCCTACCTCCAGACTATGGCGGACCTCCTGCATTCACTGGGGTTCACTATCAACACGGCAGTCATACCTCCCTCCCTCTCAGAAGCTCCCTTTACATTGAAGCTATTCTGGACGCAGTGTAATTTTGTGTCAATCAATCAAGAAATTTGTATAGCGCGCTACTCACCCGGAGGGTCTCAAGGCGCTTGGGGGGTGGGGGTCCGCTACTGCTCGAACAGCCAGGTCTTCAGTTGCTTCCTGAAGGAGAGGTGGTCTTGGGTAAGATGGAGGTGGATGGGGAGGGAGTTCCAAGTCTTGGCCGCTAGGTAGGAGAAGGATCTTCCTCCCATGGTGGCTCTCCGGATGCGCGGAACGGTGGTGAGGGAGTGGTTGGTCGATCATAGCTGGCGGGTGGGAGTGTAGAAGGTCAGGCGGTTGTTGAGGTACCTGGGGCCCAGGTCGTGGAGGGCCTTGTGTGCGTGGGTGAGGAGTCGGAACGTGATTCTCTAGCTGACGGGGAGCCAGTGCAGGTCTCTCGTGTCCAGAGATGTGGCTGTGACGGGGGATGTCCAGGATGAGTCGTGCGGAGGCGTTCTGAATGCGTTGGAGTCTTTTCTGTAGTTTGGCTGTGGTTCCGGTGTAGAGGGTGTTTCCGTCGTCCAGTCGGCTGGTGACGAGTGCCTGGATGACAGTCTTCCTGGTTTCGGTGGGGATCCAGCGGAAGATCTTTCGGAGCATGTGTAGGATGTTGAAACACGATGAGACGGCGTTGACTTGTCTGGTCATCGAGAGGGAGGAGTCCAGGATGAAGCTCAGGTTGCGTGCGTGGTCTGTTGGTTTAGGTGCGCTGCCCAGGGCAGGGGGACACCAGGAGTCGTCCCAGGCAGAGGGTGATGGTTCAAGGATGAGAACTTCAGTCTTGTCTGAGTTCAGTTTCAGGTGGCTGTTCATCATCCACTCGGCTACGTCTTTCATCCCTTCGTGTAGGTTTGTTCTGGCGGTGGCTGGGTCGTTGGTGAGGGAGAGGATCAGCTGGGTGTCGTCGGCGTAGGAGATGAGGTTGTGTTGGCGTGCGATGGTTGCAAGGGGGCTCATGTAGACGTTGAAGAGGGTGGGGATGAGTGATGATCCTTGTGGTACGCCGCAGATGACTTCGGTGGCCTTGGATCTGAACGGGGGGAGGCGGACTGTCTGGGTTCTCCCGGCGAAGAACGAGATGATCCACTCCAGTGCCTTCTCTTGGATTCCGATGTTGCTGAGGTGTTGAACTAGGTTGCGGTGGCAGACCGTGTCGAACGCTTCGGAGAGATACAGGAGGATGAGGGCCGCTGTTTCCCCGTTGTCGAGCAGGGCTCGGATGTCGTCAGTGGCTGCGATGAGGGCGGTCTCGGTGCTGTGGTTGGCTCGGAAGCTGGACTGCGAGTGGTCGAGGGATCCGTTCGTCTTGAGGAAGGCGGCAAGCTGTCGGTTGACGGTCTTCTCGACGACTTTGGCAGGAAACGGGAGGAGCGAGATGAGGCGGTAGTTCTTGAGCTCGGTGGGGTCTGCTGATGGTTTCTTCAGGAGGGCGCTGAGTTCGGCATGCTTCCAGCTTTCCGGGAAGGTGGCGGTGTTGAAGGAGCAGTTGATGATGTCTCGGAGTTTGGGTGCGATGACGGAGTCGGCCTTGTTGATGACGTGGTGGGGGCATGGGTCGGATGGTGATCCGGAGTGGATGGTGTTCATCGTGTGGATGGTGTCTTCGGTGCTGACCGGGGTCCAGGCGCGGAGGGTGGTGGTGGGGGGCGTAGGTTCTGTGGTTGGGTGCGTGGTTTGTGCTCCGAAGCTGTTGTGTATGTCTGCGATCTTGCTGTGGAAGAACGAGGCGAGTGCGTCGCAGAGGTCTTGTGAGGGAGTGATATCGTTGCTTCCGGTACTGGGGTTGGAGAGCTCTTTGACGATGCTGAAGAGTTCCTTGCTGTTGTGTGTCTATTCCCAGGAGTTGCGAGCCCAAGATATTCAGGCTATAATTCTGATGTTTCAGCTTCTATCCTAATTTTTGGTGAGACTGAGGCTTCTGGCTCTCATGGCCTCCTGCATTCTGCTTGTAGCGCATGCCCACTGGCATATGCGGGTTCTGCAGTGAGACCGGAAGTCCCAGTGGATTCTACATTAGGGGAATCTCTCCTACCTAAATATCTCTAAATAATAAATAAATGTCTAAATATCAGAGGGAACTGTTAAAGATCTGCAGCAGTGGCTGACAAACCGCGATTGGGTCAGCGGCAGACCCCTTTCCTTCCTCACTAAGAACTGAATTGTGACAGATGCGTCACTCCTGTGTTGGGGTTGCCATCTTGGAAAGGTGGAGGTCAGAGGATTCTGGTCTCTGGCATCGTCTCAGCTTGACAGCAACCTGTTTGAGTGTAAGAGATTTGCCTGGCATTTTAAGCCTTTCTTCTTTCCATCAAAGGAAGGTTCGCTTGGGTGTTAGCGAACCGCATCACTTTTATGTGGGACTACAATAAGCAGGGAGGTGACCGTTTGTCAAGATGCCGTGCATCTCTGGAGATCGCTGGATCGCCAGGACATTGCTGGTTGTAGAACCTGCCAGGATCTCTGAACACCAGGGAAGAGGAACTCAACCATAGATGTCTTGAGAATCATAACTGGGTTCTTCACCCAGAGGTGTTTTAAGGTGTTTTCTGCGACTGGGAAGAACCTTGGGTAGATCCATTAACTACTGCTGAGAACGTGCACTGTCAGCATATCTGCACGCTGGTGTTTCCAAGGCGCCTCTCACGCAGATGCATTTCGCCTTGAGTGGACTTAGGCCTCCTGTACTCCTCCCCACCGATACAACTTCTGGAGAGTTCTCAATTCAATATGCTTTATTCAATTTATTTATTTATTTTTAATAAATCATAAAAGCAGAAACAATAAAAACCAGTATGAATCATCCTACACATTTCATATATAGTAAAAACACACATTTATAAATTATTATATACAGTGATCAGATCAAACTGCAAATTTTATTCTGACTCCTAAAAACATGCATTTTTAAAATGTATTATCATAGTTTTTCTGCATCCAATGATTCCTTCAAAATCATGCTATAGACCTGGTAAAATCCTAGTTCTGTAAAAATTGCAAAAACAATAGTGCAGGCTGGAATTGTCTACAACCCAATATCTTTAAAATTGGTAATATCCATATCTTTCTTTGTACTAAGTTTACAAAAAGAACCACATGAATTTTAGATTGGACTGACACGTCATCACATGGACACTTACTGTTTTAGCCCAATCGTTCATTATGGGAAAAGATGTTATATGGTGGAAGATACCAAACCTAAATCTGGTCAGGACAAATCTATCCTGTATTTCCTCCATGTATTTTAGGTATGGTTGCATGTCATATGTAGTAAGTGTCAGTTGATTGAGCTGGACTGTTGGCCTCCCTATTTCTGCAGAGAATCTGCATGACTCTAAAAGTCATACTCTTTTTAAAAATCTTTTCTAGTAACCAAGAGTGTAAAGTTCCGCTCCTCATCCTCCTATTCATGGTTTCCTAAATCATACATAAAATCTTTTATATATTTCAACCATGGGATGTAGGAAACCTGGTCAGGTTTAATAAAAGTTCTCAAGATGATCAGGAACCACCGAGCTTGTCATTCTTTTGGCTCCGGATTGGACATAGAGTATGATACCTCAAACTCCTGACCATGAGCATTGGTCCTCCAATCAGGCTGCCCTTTCGGGAGGATGTCTTGTCACAGCAGCTGAGTAGGTTCCAGCACCCAAACCTGCGATCGCTCTTCCTTCATACATGTTAATTGATCAGCAACTGACAGTCTTTTCCCTCCCTTCAGAAGTCCGCCAATTCATTCTGGTAGACAGGTGTACCACAACCAAGCAGGTCACCCTTACCATTGAGACAAGTTTCTGGCTTGATGCACTACTAAAAATAATGATTCCCCTCTCTGCACCTTTGTCCGAGGTGGCGTTTGTTCTATTGCCAGCCTTCTTTGGGCACAGTTATAGGGTATCTTTTCATCCACATTAGCTTTTTTGAAGTAGGCAGATCAGCCCTCCCTGTTAGTCACCTGTAGAGACTCCAATACATATTTCCTTAACCACATCCCTGCTGATGATATCCCTCTCCTGTGCTGGGCCATAATAAAAACGGGTGTGGTCATGACGAGCTCAGCTCGTCATGAGCACAGGAGCACTGTGCCTCATGACGAGCTGAGCTCGTCATGAGCATCGAAGGGGTTAAAGGATTCATCCTGCCCCAGCTGAGACCTGACTTGGTTTTGAAATGTATGTGTCCTGCCTTCGAGCCTATGCATAGCTGCCCTCTGTCTAATAGCCAGTCTTTCTAGTGCCGATTACATTGGCCAGGTGGATTAGCACGTTACAAGCACTCTGTACCCTCTAATACACCACCTTTGTCCCAGACAAACTGGTTTTGTGAACACATTTCTTATTTCCGCCAAGTTATAACTCCTTTCCACATGGGCCAGACATCACACTGCTGACCATATTTACTCCGCCTAACCCTTCCAAAAAGGAGCTAGACTCCATCACCTGGACCCAAAAGCACCTTATTACTCTACATTGATTGTACCAAAGAACACCAGGTTTGCCGGAGTGAAGAAAAAGGAAAGCGTGCAGAAACTGCCCAGTTCCAGTTGGATTGTACTCTGCATTCAAATCTGCTACGCACTGGCGATAAAGGACCTGAGGCCTTGTAGGCTCCTTCTGCCAGAGCTAAATCTGTGACCACTGTTAGCCTGTGGGGTCCCTGTTCTAGACATCTGTCAGGCTGCGATATGGGCATCTCTGCACACGTTTATCAAGTACTACTGCCTGGACAGTGCCCGTTCGGTCCTCTGGGAATTCCTGGTCTGAATCTATTTTCAGACCCACTTCAGGGGTAGTATTGCTTGAGTGCCTATTCTAAGCTAAGGAATCTGTGGCTAGAAATCTGTCAGATGAACAAGTTATCTTTGGTAATGCCTTATCTCCATCTAGCTACAAGGGTTTCCGAAGGTAAGTAGCTTCTTTTTCTGGCCCTCCAACATGACCCTTGTTACCTTAATAAAACCAATAGGAGATTGAAACAGCGTATTGCCTCCAGATTTGTTACTCCATTGGGATATTGTAGTTGCAACCTAGATCTTGCACCAAAGATATAGATTTCTTCAAAGATATAGATTTCTTTTCATGGGACATTAGGAAGCCTCATCCGAATTTCCTATTTAATTATTTTTAATAGCCTGTACTTTGAATTTAAATAAAATTGAGGTACTGTTGAACATGGGAGATGCTATATTTTATTTAAGACAACCAACAACATCCAAATCTTTTCAATTAAGCAGCAGTTGGACTGTCATACCCAGATTTAAGTTTTCAATTATCCCAGTCTTAATCATGTGATCACATATAGGTCCTGGAAGCTAGTGTGCCACACTTTTTGTTTTGTCTGTGCAGGTCCCAAACAGATGCATAATCCTACACCTCACCCTTTAGCTGAAGGAAATTAGGCAGTGTTCAACAATGCCCTGCATATCACAGCTCCTAACAGCAATGTGAGTGAACGTCACAATCAGACCCATTTTTCTTGGTTCCAAGGGACCGGGTGGCAGTGAAGCCAGTGATCCTGTGGAACCTGGTAGTGAAGATCTCACCCAATATATTGTCCATTTCTTCGAGCTGACATGTCCTAAGGAGTAACATTTGTACCCATAGAATCCAAGTGGATTTTATGGTTGTGGACTCATTTTATGGGTATTGCCTCCCTGCACGGTGTTCTTACGGCCCATGTTCTTTCTCGATCAGTTGCTTGTTTACTTCTTCATTATGTAGCACACTGGTGAGAATTTTCTTTCAAGCAATATAGAGAGGAATGTAATGCTAACTTCATAATAATGCATGGGTTCTGCTTAAGAGTTTTCTTTGTGATGCTATTCCCTAAATGTTTCTTATGCCATAATCAAATTACTATTCCTCTCCATGTCCAGCTGGTGCATTTGTTAGTATACATTTCCCCATGGCACTGAATTGTAAATGTTGTTCATTAATTTTCATATTAGTAGGTGATGTGTTTATAGATCAGTTTTTATATGCATTTATTATTACTCACCAAATGATAGGGATTTTGAAAGCAATGATTATTTAAAACTGCTGCAATTATAGATCATTGTTCCTTTCTGACACATTGATTTCCCCTTTCAGCACTTTACTGGACAGTATTAGTCTCCAGTATTGGATGTTTCATATATTCACATTTCTGATTGATACACCTGCCTGTTGATTCCTCATCCTTTTGAATTACTCCAATGTGCAGCATTCCACAGAAACTTTTCTCCTTAGGTCTCCCATGTTGAGGACATCACAAAGGAACTGCTCCATTCATGACTTCACAGGACTTCATCGGAGCCATCAGCATGCGGACGTCGGTTCCCTTTTTTCCGTGCTGTCTACGCGTAACCTTTTTTTCCCCAGGCTCTCCATTTCTGGGAGTTTCTTTGTTGCTAGTGTTGCAACTGTGTTGCTGGATGAAGTTGGCTACTCTAAGGAAGTCCAGTTTCAAGTCATGGAGAGAATGTGGGGGCCAAATGTCAGTCACTGACCCCATGAGATTGTTTGTGGTGTCACACATCGGACCTTGACGTTGGGGCATGCACTTCCTGCAAGCACATGAATCCAAAGGCGCTGAAGGAGAGGGATGCCAAATTACTCATGGCTAAGGCGAAGAAGCAGAAGAGAGCTCCTAGGAGATCAAGGACCCGCTCCAAGTCGACGACTCTGCACACTTCGAGGTCTTCCAAGAAACACAAGAAGCGGTACCATGGTTCTCTGCGTCGTTCTACGAAGTTTGCATCTCTGAAGTCGGTTTCCCCTATTCCCAGAAACTCCTCGCAGGGATGAGATCTCGGACTCTGTCACTGGGGGTGAGTCCAGCCCTGTGTCCTAGAGCACAGACTCCTCCAGCTCCGAGAGAGCCAACGCCTCCTCCATTGCAGAGGTCATCCAAACTACCTCTGGCTCCGAATTCTCCAGCACCGCAACTGGAGCCGAATACAGTGCCTCACCGAACAGCTCCAGAGCCTGTGATGCCTGATCTGATGTATCCTGCTTTCCCTGCTCCGGGATAGGGTTTGTCGCTTTTTTTTAATGCAATGTTTGGCTTGTTCGCAAGAGCGGCAAACTCTACTGGTGCGCATGTTGACCCCATGGGTCCATTCTCAATACAAATGAGGGAGAAGGGGTGCATATAGGTCCAGCATTCAAGCCCCAATAAATGCAATGTAGCACCAAAGGTGTATACAGTTCCTGTAGGGTGGGAAAAGGAGGCTAGGTTGGTCAACACCCTTACTCAGTAGTGGAGTCAGAGTGTCTCCCAATTTGGGAAGTGGAGCCCTCACACACCCATTTGGGTGTCCTGCTTAATCATAGGGCTTGCTCCTTGTCAGGCTGGCGCTGCAATGCCTGGCAGGCACCCTATGATGGTCTTTTTATCAAATTGGGAGACACCCACATTCCACTGACCAACCTAGCCTCCTTCTTTCCCCACCTTAAAGGAATTGCATACTCCTTTGGTGCCCCATGGGTTTGTTAACATATTATCTGGGAAGCATTCCTCCTCACTTTCCAGGGCAGAACTCATGCTGATGGCTCCAGGGATTTGGCCTCTTCCGACGCGGAGATTCTCAACACAGGTGCAGTTCATGAAGGGTCGAGCTCTTCTAGATGGCGAATCTCCAGCGCCGTCTGGTTCGGAACCGGCGCAGACTACCTCGGCCGGCTTCGAACTCCTGTTCCTGTGGACCTCCATTTGACGCCGATCCCAAAGTTGCCGGCGCAGCGTCTGGTGCCACAGACGCCGGTTTTGTGGATAAGGTCTCGGAGAGAGGCTCAGAGGCTGTTGGAGGAAAAAGAGTACTTGGAGGAAGAAGAGTACTAAGAGGAAGATGGAGGGGCAGAGGCAGGAGAAACTGTAGATCCTGATCTGGATTTTGAGGGTTTGCAGGAAGCCAGTGGTCTGGACCCTTCTCCTGAGTGAGAGCTTTAATCACCAAAAGGCTTGCTGACGCAGGAGGTGACCCCTTATCATGCTGTAATCAGAAAGGCTGCCGACTTAGAGTTGAGGTCTAATATTCTGACGGAGGTGCTCAATTTCCCTTCCACCATTTCAGAGCCTTTACTTCACTTCAATGAGGCATTGACTGAGCCCACCCTCTGTCTGGCAGAAGCTAATGTCTACTCTAGCGGTCTCCAGGGCAGTGGCTAGGAGGTACAAGGTGTCCCCTCGGGATCCTGTTTTCCTGTCCACCCATCCTTCGCCGTTAAGCGTGGTGGTCTAGGCTTTGTGCTCTTCGAGGCTGTCTGCAGGTTCTTTACTATCTGCGCCAGCCGATGGGAAGTCCGAGTGCATGGAGCAATCGGCAAAGGTGTTCTCTTCGGGGAGTATGGCCCAAGAGTCCACCAATGCCTCATGCCTTTTGTGTTGCTACCTCCATGCCCTTATGGACTCAGCCAGGGAGGTTGTCCTGAAGTTGCCAGAGGAGGTACAAGGGCATTTCTCAGGTGTGTTGTCGGATGTCCAAGCTGCTGCCCGACAATTGATACAATCTGGTCTAGACACGGTTGATTCAGTAGCCAGGACGATGGGATAGTCTGTAGTGAGTAGGAGGCACACATCTTAGCGTGGTTCTGGATTCTCACTTGATGTCCAGGTCACATTGCTGGATTTGCCTTCCAATGGATCTCACCTGTTTGGGGCTAAGGAGGATTCGGCACTGCAGCGCTTTAAGGACAATAAAGCCACAGTGAGGTCTTTGGTGCTTCAGTTTCAACCCAGGAGCTTTAGGTAGTTGGGCAAGTTTCATGGCTTTGTAATAAACATGTCCTTTCGTGCCAGGCAACAGCCAAAGCAACAGCAGACAAATCCCTTGAACAGATCCTACAAAGGAAAGTGCAGAGGTTGTCTTTAGGGTGCTGCGCGACAGCTTGTCTCTTCCTCCTCTTCTGCCCCTTCAGCTGGTTCACCATCCTAGGGACGGGTGTCCCACTTTCTGTAGCATTGGAGGTCTGTTACTGTGGACTCTGGGTATTGAACATTGTAGAGAATGGGCATGCCCTACCCTTCCGGGATTCCCGCACTTCTTTCCCTCCCCGTCAGGGATTTTACTCAGAAGAGCATCCTCTGCTGCGTTCTGTCATTGTTGCAAAAGTGTGATCAAGGTGGTTCTGAAGCAGGAAAGGGGTCCAGGATGCTACTCCCGGTACTTCCTCATTCCCAAAAAAGAACGGTCATTTACAGCCGATCCTCGACCTTAGAGTTTTGAATTTTTTCCTCAAACAGGAGAAATTCAAAATGTTTACCCTGGCTCCGGTTTTTCTTGCGCTGGAGAAGGAAGACTGGATGGTGTTGATCGATTTTTACAGAATTCATATTTTCACATTCCCGTCCTGAAGTTCCATCGGAAGTGTCTTCGTTTTACGGTTGGGTCTCAACAATACCAGTTTACTGTCCTTCCTTTCTGCCTTACTTCTGCACCTCAGGTTCTCACAAAGGTGATGGCGGTGGTGGCAGCACATCTTATAAGGTCGGGGATTCGGTTTTGTCCCCATCTGGATGACTGGCTGCTCAAAGCAAAGTCGCCAAGGATGGTGCCTCGAAGGCACGTACAAAATAAGTGGAACTGACGTCAGCACGTTGAAGAGGTAGTCTTATGGCTCCAATGACGTCACGTGTAATCTCGAGTGGAGCACTTGCAGTAGGAAATCCTCGTCGAAGTGGTAGAGCTGAGTAGAAAAGGTTCAGTGAATGATGTGTATTGCGGCCATTCAAAAGGTGAGACATCCACAAGCGGTTACTTATCCACCAGAAAAGCGTAACCAAAGTAGTTCTTTTGACACAAACTTTCTGGAGGAATTTGGCAAAGTAGATCTGTTAACGGTTTTGTTTGAAGATTGGACATAATTCTGGATGACATATCTGTTAATCAGTAGGGGTGCTAGACTTGTTTACTGCATCACAGATCTTCCTTTTACGTAATCAGTACGGTCTTTACTGCTGTTCAGTGTGCAAGTTAATACTTGATATTTTTCAATTTAGCAGCTCCTAGAATAGGCTGCAATAAATGCTGCAACGTTCTTGGGGCTGCTCCTCCTCTTCTGTAGGGAAGTCCCAAATATGAGCACTTCCATCATATTTCAAGACAGCTGCAAGTCACACCAGAGCCTTCTTTTTGAGTGGGCTGCCTGCTACCACTACCTGGATGCCGCTGCTACCTGGATACTGCTGCTGCCTGACCCACTGCTTCCAAGGTAACCAGGTTGGCTACCCAAACTTTTTGGCTACTGCAGTGGTGTGCAAAACAAGCATGCAAACCAGTGAGCATGGCAGCCTGGCAGCCGAACACGCCAGGGCCATGAACTCCACGGCCACTTACGCAGTCTTCTCTCTTCACCTGCCCCTCCCCAATGCAGAAGCCCTCCTCGAAATGGACTTCCTCACTAAGATTTGCACAGACATCCCATTGTCATCCGGCTCGGCTCTATAAATAGGCCTGGGTAAATGAGGCTACTGGAGACACCACTTGGATTCTGTGCCCTGAGTTCCCTGCCTATAGTTGTCAGATGTTTCCTAGCATTTTCAAAGACTCTTAATTTTTGAGCGGTTTTACTTACATTTTTTTCAATCCTTGCTGTTGGTTGCTGGTGTCAAAGCTTGCTTTCCATTTGCCCAAAGCCACTGGGGGGGGAGGCACCCTGAAGGATAGATACTAGGTGTTTGCCAAGTTCCACTAAGCACTCATTCACTGCCCTCCAACTCCGCTGTCCACTACCCTTCAGGTTGCTTTACGGTTATTGGAGCTGGTGTACGGCTCGAGCAGAGTGGGACAGACGAGTGAGAGATGACTCAAGGCCGCCGTTGGTCGCATTTGCTCCATATCTGGGCTGTCTGGATGGCTAAAGGCAGCGAAAGACGTGTGGAGGTGCAGCGATAAGGGAGTCATAAAAGGTATCTAAGGCTAGATGAATGGCCAGGTGTTGACAGGCCACTGGAACATTGAAGCTGCTGATCGCCAGGTTGGAGCCAGAACAACTGTTAATGCAACTAACAGGCTTGTTTGGGCGGAGCTTGTGCATCAAGGAAATCTTTCATATCTGACGCACAGTGAAGACTGTCAGGGAGAGGGCGCCCATGGAGATGTAGGGTTGAAGGTTAGTCTCCGACATTTTGACTTTGCGAGACATGTTATTGAAGAGTTGTAAATTCACTTGAAACCTTGTTTCAGAGTATAAGATGTTAGCACGTGAATCCCTGCTCCACAGCCTATATTTTTTCGTCCTTGGAAAAGGTTAATCTTTCTTTTTTGATTTCAAGGTATTTTGTTGATTTTTACACATAGTTATCATTGCTTTATCGTTACAGGGTGGCAGCCCAAACTGGCTGTCCTTGTCAAGGATACAGGTACATGATATGTATGTTTGGCTGTCCCCTTTTACACTGTCTTGCTAAAAGAGTAAGAGTCGGTGAAAAGGGAAAAGATGGAGAATAAAGGAAAGAGAAGAGGAGATAGTGACTGTGACACTTCAGCACATTATTGCCTGTGCGTCTTCAATCTAGTTGACTCGTTCGGTCAATTGATGTGGGATAGTCAAGGGCATAGCATTTTGAGGAAGATCGGTCAGTCTGTTCCCAGGGAGTTCTTGGGACTACTCTCTTGAAGTAAACCGATTTTATCCATTGCATTGAAGAAATGTATGCTTTTTATGTAATCATTGCAAGTGTAAGAAATGTTAGATAAAAATTGTTGGGTTAAGTGCACGATGAGGTGAAATGGGTAATTTGTATTGTTGCATCAAGGGTTCCTACATATTTATCTTGTAGGACCAATACAGCCTAATATTTGTACTTTGGAAATGAAATCTGGTGAAATAAATTCTTTCTTCATATTTTATAGGTAAAACAACACCAACATGAAGAGCTCCAGAATGTAAGGAAGCACATTCACTCATGTTTCACTAATCTTGGTTGTTTCCTGTTACCACACCCAGGTCTTAAGGTTGCAACCAATCCAACGTTTGATGGGAGACTGACAGGTAAGGTGTTTGCTACTCCATCCATCAGTTTAATTTTATTAGCAATATATTTGCTCCATTGCTATCTCGTTAACTTGTGTTTATGATGAAATTTTGTCAGGTAAACGGAAAAATATAGATCTGCTTTTGAAATAATAAAATATTTGTAGGTATTGAGCCAGTAGACTTCAAAACTGTGTATGTTCTGGAATGCTATGTAGGAAACATGCCCCGTCGTCCAAACTGCCTGTTTGACCATTACATTAATTTTTTAATTGTTGAGACTACATTGGGGTCTGTTGGGGTGAAGGGCTGGCTGAGAAAGGCTAATAACCTGCTATTGGATATATTACTATTCTCCAGTATTAGGGGTGTCTTTCATAGATTCACATGCCTGAATCATTCCCTGTCGTCGGAGTGGGAGTCCCACGGTATATAGAAAAGCAATAAATGCCATAATACTAATAGCAAATATCATTAATACCCAACCAGGAAGTAAAGTAGCACCAGCTACAGTAGAAAAAACCATCACAATCGTGACTATCCTAGTCATTATGTATTAGTCCAAACTGCAGCCAATCAGGCGACAGCACCCACCAGAATGTTCTCCCCAGAGGCTCAGGCTCTCAGATTTTCTACTGCACGTCGTGTGAAGGGAGTCTCCCTGAGCTCTGCTCAGTTTTTTCTTCTACACAGTTAGTTTCTTCAAGTTTCACAAATGTCTTCTACAAAATCCCTGTTCAGGGCCTGTGATTCTTGTGGGAATCAAAGACTTTTCAAGGAAGATCCCCACAAAAAATGTTTATATTGCCTTTATCCAGACCATAAGGCAAAAGAGTGCAAGATCTGCCGGACCTTCCCCCCCTAAGACCATCAGGGACAGAGAAGGACGACTGCTGTTGTGGCTCAACAGACTCAAGGACAAAGAGGACCCTTTGTCTGAGGTAGGAAGCTTTGCCTCCGATTTTTCATTTCTTTCTACTAAGAGGAAGGCTGAAACAGAAGTTTCATCTCCAAGGGCGAAGGTGGCTAAGAAGGCTCAATCCTCTCAGGATGCTCCTGGGCCTAGTACTTCGAGTAAGACTCTCCCACCTACTAAAGGGGATAGTACGCCCTCTAAGAAGTCTGGGAAATCTACAGTTCCCAAGAAATCTTCTAAATCTGCGCCTCCTCAGTTGCCACCATTGACAATTTCAACGTCAAAAAAGGACTGTGTTTCCTCTCATGTGGCCACGTCTACCACCTGCACTATGACTTTCTCCTCTCCAAAGCCTACTCTTGTCATGTCTTCAGCTTCATCGCCTACACTGGTTCATGTTCAGATCAGGCTTATCTCGTCGTCGACAATTGTCCCGTCGACGACGGCCAAGGTACCGTCGACTAGTTTCTCGTCTACAACTATGAGGTCGACGGTTGGATCCCCGTCGACGAAGTTGGTGCCGTCGACGAAGCCGTCGACGACCTTTCCGTCGACGATGAAATCCTCGTCGACGACGAAGTCCACGTCGACGAAGCCACTGTCGACGACCTCGTCGACGAGGAGATCCTCGTCGACGGCAAAAACCACGTCGACGAAGCTACCGTCGACGACCCAGTCGACGACGATACCGTCGACGAGACAACAGTTTCAACAGCAAACTGAGGTACCATCGACGCCGCCTCTATCAAGCTGCACTACTTTGCAAGTTTGGTCAGCGCAGACAGCAGGGATTCCGTTACCATCACCTGCAACTACGGCTACGCTGTTGAAGAAAAGGGCTACTACTGAGACGATTTCTTCTACGCTAGTAGTACCAGAGAAACTCTTGGATTCCGATGAGGAAGGATCCTATGAGGATGAAAATTTTGGAGCAGCTAGAAGTCCATCTGACCTCCGAATTAAGGTTCAAGAGGATATAGAGGAAGAGATGGAGGAAACTGAGCCTACTTCGCATGCAGACAGGCCTGCTCCTGGTATGCAGATGCCGGACGATTTGTTTCGCAATCTGGAGTATATGCTCAGTGACTTACAGACGTTTCCTACCTTCAGAGTCTGGTGAATCTCCGGTATCTACACCAAGACCTAAGACAGGGACTCCGCTTTCTAAGCAGACGCAGCCAGTGGTTACTGTGACGTTGGAGGAAGGACGTCCAGCATTAGCTGCAACAGAAGTTTCAGCTCCTCAGGCAGGGGAGGAAGAGTTCTCAGACCATGAAGAACAAGAAGGAGAACTGGACAATGTGTCAGAATCGTCGGAGTATGAGGATTATAATGCAAACATGCCCTCTCCGGCAGAACCTACTACATCTGAGTCACCACCCGTGGACATTGCCTCATTCCACAAGATCATGGATAGAGCAACAAAGAGGTTCATGATAACCATGGAGTCAAAGCAAGAAGAATGCTTCTTGTATGATTTCAAGTCTACACCACAGAAACAGAGTTAAACCATTCCGATTATAGAATTCATCTGGAAGGAAGGACTAAATATCATGTCCAAGCCAAACTCTTTACCGGCAGTGCTCCCAAGAGTAGATAGAAATATAGGGCGCCAAATTCTTCTCCAGGGTGCCTTATCGGACAAGCTAAAGCAGACTCTGTGGTAGCGCAGGCAGCGCAAAAGATCTTCTGATCCAACATCTCAAGTCTCTGTTCCACCAGACAAGGATGAAAGACGCCTAGATTCTATCGGTAAGAAGGTTTCTACTATTGCAGCTACGACCATCAGGGCCGCAAACTCCCTAGCCATTTTAGGAAGATACGATAGGCAGATGTGGTCGGACATCTCGCCGTATATGGACAAGCTTCCCGAGCCAGATCGAACTGAGGCGAAGAAGATCCTTCAGGAAAGAGAGTGTGTCTCCTCTGAAATAATTGACGCTGCAGTGGACGTTGCTGCCACTGGATTTCGGCAGCTAGCGGGTGCAGCTGTTCTCAGGAGGCAAGGATGGTGGAAGGCAACATCCTTTCGGCAGGAGGTCCAAACAAGGATTATAGACATGGCATTCGATGGAGAATTCTTATTTGGAAAACATGTTGATGATGCTCTGGAGGCCATCAAAAAAGATACTGAGACAGCACGTTCGCTGGGTACTCTACAGTACCGGAAGTCTTCCTTTCGTGGAGCAAAAGGAAGATGGAATTTCTCTAATAGAGGAGGTTATAACCAGCAGCGCTCCTATTCTTCCGCCCAAGGAAACCAAAGATTCCAGCCATATCGGCAGCAAACATATGGGCAGAGGAAAGGAAATTTCTCTCAACCTCGAATAAATCTAATTATTGAGGGAGAGACAATAAGAAATGAGGTACGCATCCTGCCACCACTTTCTGCCAACCCGAACCAAATTGGAGGAAAAATATCCCAAAATTACTTAAATTGGTCCAAAATTACCACAGACAAATGGGTTCTGGATGTGGTAGCCAGAGGTCACATTTTAGAATTCGTAAAAACTCCCCCAAATTGCCCCCCAAAAGGACCGCCTCCAGCGCACCTCAAGGAGCTGTTCTACCAGATCAACACCATGATTCGGAAGGGAGCAATAGAAAGGGTACCTCATCAGAAAGGAAAAGGCTTCTACTCAAGATTTTTCCTTATTCGCAAAAAGTCGGGAGAATGGCGTCCCATCCTCGACCTGCGTGCCCTAAACAAATTCCTAAAAAAGCTGACATTCAGGATGCTAACACTTCAAGAAATCCTCCAATTTCTTTCGGCGGGAGAGTTTATGGCAACACTCGACCTTCAGGATGCATACTTCCACGTACCGATTTTTCCCAGACATCGGAAGTTTCTGAGGTTTAGAGTGGCTGGCAGGGACTTCCAGTTCAAAGTTCTTCAATTTGGACTGCGTTAAGCCCCCAGAGTGTTTACGAAGATACTGGCCCCGGTGGCTGCCCATCTTCGGTTACAATCGATACAGATATATCCATATCTGGACGATTGCCTTATCAAGGCCAGTTCTTTCGACATGGCGCAAGATCACATTCAAACAACTGTCACTGATGCAAAACCTGGGTTTCTCAGTAAACTTCGAAAAGTCACACCTCACGCCAGCAACAAGAAAGACTTTCTTGGGAGCGACACTGGATACCAAGCTCGCTCAAGTATTCACTCAAGGGAAAGACAGGAAAATGTTCAACGATTGGCTGCGGCACTGTTATTAAAAAAGTGCGTTTCAGTGCGCATGTTCAAGTCCTTCATCGGAATGATTTCTTCCTGCATTCTTCTCACCCCCAACTGTCGTCTTCGGATGAGGCCCTTGCAAGAAGAGCTCAGTCGCCAGTGGATTCAGGTATCGGGATCCTTCGAGGATATCATCCAAATTACGCCTCGAATGCGAGAAGCGATAAGATGGTGGACCCACTGATCCAACATACAAGTGGGATGCTCTTTCCTCACGGAAGTGCCCAGGTTCATGGTAACGATCGACGCTTCAATGACAGGCTGGGGTGCACACCTCCAAGGCATGACGGTCAGCGGGAAATGGAACCAGATCCAAATGAGATGGCACATAAACAGGCTAGAGCTGCACGCCATATTTCTAGCCCTGAAGTCCTTTCAAGCGACTCTAGAAGGTGCCACAGTTTTAATTCGGACAGACAACACCACCTGCATGCATTATCTGAACAAGCAGGGCGGCACAAGATCAGCCCGGTTGTCGCAACAAGCACAAGAGATCTGGAGTTAGGCCCTAACTCACAATATCCATCTGTCAGCGGTCCATGTTCCGGGAATCGCAAATGTGCTAGCGGACTCTCAGCAGGTCCGGGGGCTGCACTCACGAGTGGGAACTACATCTACCATCTCTAAACCGCATCTTTCAGATATGGGGGCATCCGGATTTGGACTTGTTTGCGACATACCAGAACCGGAAATGCCCATACTTTGCAAGCTGGGTTCCCCACAAGGACTCGTGCGGGGATGCCCTTTCGCTGAATTGGAATCAAATATTCGCATACGCTTTTCCACCGATACCTCTGATCCCGAAAGTCATCAGGAAGATGAAGAAGCAGCCATGCCGGTTGATACTGATTGCTCCACGATGGCCCAGGCAATACTGGTTCACCGAGCTACTCCTTCTCTCGGAATGCAACCCTATCAAACTTCCACGCATTCCGAATTTTCTCTCCACCCAGCAGGGCAGAGTGTACCATTCAGACCCGAACTCGCTGAAATTGTCAGCTAGGCTCCTCAGCACATGGAATTTGCACACCTAAACATTCCACAAGATTGCCAGGAGGTGCTGGCGAAGGCCAGAGCTCCATCCACGATCAAAACCTACAAACTTTAGTGGAAACACGTTTCTGTGCATGGTGCCAATCTAATGGTCTACATCCCATTCATGCAAAACCGGAGCAAATCCTTCCTTTCTTTTTGCATTTGGCCAGATTGGGTTTGGCACATTCTCTCTTAAGGTCTTCCTGGCTGCCATTTCTAGATTTCGTCAAGATGGATCAAGCTCTTTGTTTTTTGTACGGATCATGAAACAATTTTTCAAGGGATTATTTCATATGTTTCCGCCTGTACGGAAACCTCCTCCTTCATGGCATCTGAATGTTGTACTAACTCAGCTCATGCGTCACCCGTTCGAGCCAATCCATAAGGTGGACCTGAAATTCTTAACATGGAAAGTGTCATTGTTACTGGCCTTAACATCTGCTAGAAGGGTGAGCGATATTCAGGCATTTACATCTAAAGCGCCTTTCATCCAATTCACTGCGGACTCATTAGTACTGCGTACTAATCCAACGTACATGCCAAAAGTGCCTTTGGATTTTCATCTGAATGAGCCGGTTGTCCTCAAGACATTCTTTCCAACCCCTCAGTCTCCGGCTGAAAGAGCACTACATTTGTTAGACATTAGAAGATGTCTTAAGTTTTACCTATCAAGAACCTCTGCCACCCGCAAGACAGACCAACTGTTCGTGGCTTATGGACGGCAGCGCCAGGGCTGTGCAGTTACGAAACAGACCATTGCTAGATGGGTCTCCTCTACAATTGGACTTTGTCATCAGCAGGCCAGTAGACCCTTACAGGCCTTGCCAAGAGCACATTCTACAAGGGCGGTTAGCTCTTCCACTGCCCTTTTTGCTGGTGTGCCTCTTCGACAGATCTGCAGAGCTGCTACATGGTCTAGCAGACACACCTTTACTAGACACTACTGTCTAGATTCAGCAGATGACGCAGATGCTTCGGTTGGAAGAGCAGTGCTGCGCAATCTTTTCAAATAAGGTGAGCCTCTGTTCCACCTCCTCCTCTATGCTCTTTAGACGTTATTCCAGATGTCGATGATTATTGTTATACATGTATACTGTATATATATATTTGATACTCTGACGTCTACGAGCCTTATGCTAGGAGTACTGCTTACTATTCTGATTCAAGCATGTGAATCTATGAAAGACACCCCTAATACTGGAGAAGAACAATAGTTACTTACCTGTAAACAGGTGGTTCTCCAGTATTGGTGTCTTTCATAGATTCACATGCAACCCGCCCGCCTCCCCCCAGAGACTCACTCAGGCATTATGGGGTTTCACTCCTGTGCGAGAAAATCTGAGAGCCTGAGCCTCTGGGGAGAACATTCTGGTGGGTGCTATCGCCTGATTGGCTGCAGTTTGGACTAATACATAATGACTAGGATAGTCACGATTGTGATGTTTTTTTCTACTGTAGCTGGTGCTACTTTACTTCCTGGTTGGGTATTACTGATATTTGCTAAATGTATTATGGCATTTATTGCTTTTCTATATACCGTGGGACTCCCACTCCGACGACGGGGAATGATTCAGGCATGTGAATCTATGAAAGACACCAATACTGGAGAACCACCTGTTTACAGGTAAGTAACTATTGTTCATATAGTGCCTCTCCTATAGAATGCTTAAAACATTCCTTCACCTTTTGATTCTAAAGGGGCCGGAATTTGTGAATGTCTCGTAGTGGTCCGTCACCTTCTGGAAGCAGTCAGACTTTATTCTTAAACTCTTAAAGAAATCCTTATATTCCCCTTCCCAGACAGGCGATTCTTCTCAAACATACCAGTAGGTGTTCTGGTAATGGTTGGAGGTAATGCTGGCTGTGCAGCTTGCAGGTGGGCCAGCCGGCGCAGGGAACTGGATGTGGTCAGCACTCTTTGGTGACAATACAACATGCTTTGCTTTTGGGATACAAGAAGCTCCGATATCGCTCAAGGTGCTGGTGTAAAAGGAACTTTCGGGGTGCCACTATAAAATATGGTGGACCAATGCTTGGCTTAATTTGCTCAGCTATGAATGCGTGAAAGGGACTTTGGGTAATTTGAGAAAATTATTAAAATACGTGGACCGAACTCCTGATGCGTCGGAATTGGCAGAGATCCAACACTGCTAGACCTATATTGGATCCATAGCCAAACGGTCATTGAAAATTCATATAGATTTCTATAACCTGGAAGAAGTTAAGCAGTATGCAAACTTTGTTAAATTGAAGTGGTAGAGACTAATGCGTTTTTCCAACTCTACCCTACAAAGACATTTGAAAAACCCACATTCTGAAATAAATCTCATTAGGGAAACCTCTGCCCTTTGTTTTGAGAATGACCCAAATGGACTTGAAGTGCTGTTCACATAAAAAAATAAGTGACACCACACAATATTGCAGTGCTGTTCAAAAAGCATACTGGAAAGCCAATGCGCAGGTTTACAATGCTTAATTCTATATAATCCATATATGTACCTTGGCAACACCTGTCTGGCTTGTTATGCCTTCGAAGTGTTTGAAGTACTTTGTATGGCATAGTAGATTAGGCGAAATCTATGTAATTTCTTGTTTGGACAGTCCTTCAGTTCATAAGTTTGAAATACATAGTTAATTTGAACCTGTTCAAGTCTGTGGTCCAGCTGATGGAATATTTATTGCTTTCTTGATATGTAAGATACCTTTTTCAGCTGTTGATTTGTATTTCATTATTACAGACATAGATGAT
This sequence comes from Lissotriton vulgaris, assembly GCF_964263255.1. Classification (NCBI taxonomy): domain Eukaryota; kingdom Metazoa; phylum Chordata; class Amphibia; order Caudata; family Salamandridae; genus Lissotriton; species Lissotriton vulgaris. Next base: position 1,112,821,776 of record NC_141694.1, read on the forward strand.
GATTTTAAAAAAGAACTTGAGAACCTGGTGCCCTTATTGCTTTCTCCAGAGAGTTTGGTAGAAAAAGAGATCAGTGGATCCAAGGTGACATGTCGAGATCTTGTAGAGTATTTTAAGGTAGGCAGTCTTTTCCTTATACTTTTGATAAAGGACAATGCTATGTTTTTCTGCCATTTACATGCATTATCTCTCTTTAGGGGTGCAATTTGCTACTGCATTTAGTCTATTTTTTAATAACGATCCGAATTAAAATTGATAGTCCTTATATTTGTATTGTCATGTCTAGCCAAGCTGTCTGCCTAGAAGACATTGACCCTTTTCTTCATGAAGATAGCTCAGTGTTTTTATGCCTAGTTATGTCATTTTGAGTTACTGTTCGAGTATTAGCCCTCCCCATTCACCTGTGTGCTGAGGCCTATGGCATTAACCATTTGGTTGAAGAATTCTCTGCTAGTAAGCCATTTTAGTGAAAGAAGCTTTCATAAAAAAATTCTCCCAGCTCATTTCACGATCGGAGTTACACTTAACAGAGCTGTTAAATGCAGGGAGAGATGGAGTGAAGAAGTAATCCATTGGTAGCACAGTTAAAACGTCACTTGAGGAACGTCACTTGAGGAACGCCACTGCAGTTGTACACTCGAAATTTTGAGACAATTCAACGGTTATAGCTGTTGGTCCGCGCCTCATTGAGTTGCAATGGAAACGTTTCGTATTCCTGCAGCAACTGAAGCTGGTGCACAAGCTTCTCGGGTAGGCCCAGACTTTAAGGCTAGAGCCACATGCCAACTAATTTACTGTATTATAAAATGAGCACAATTCTGCTCTATTGATCCACTAGCTTCCATTCTCATCGAGAAAGGAAAATAACGGGCAATAATGTATAGGTTTTGGCTCATCCGCCACAGCCATGAAAATAACTATTCCTACCTCTTCGCTTGCTCTTTGAAAGGTTATTCAATTACCTCCCAAATAATAAATCTCAGAATTTGCATGAAGTGTTGAATTAAAGTTTGCTGCTGTCCAATCACATAAGTGCAACTTTGAACTCCTAGAGTTTATCAATCCGTGGATCTTGTTGCTGTCTGAAACTCAGAACGTCTTGGTGACTCTAGTTAGCTGAGCACAAACTTGATGCACAAAAGATTTTAAATGTTCAATTTCGCAGCACTCGCCCGCCCTTTCACTCGCCCGCCCGCCCTTTCACTCGCCCACCCGTTCACTCGCCCGCCTGCCCTTTCACTCGCCCGCCTGCCCTTTCACTCGCCCGCCCGCCCTTTCACTCGCCCACCCGCCCTTTCACTCGCCCACCCGCCCTTTCACTCGCCCGCCTACCCTTTCACTCGCCCGCCTACCCTTTCACTCGCCCGCCTACCCTTTCACTCGCCCGCCCACCCTTTCACTCGCCCGCCCACCCTTTCACTCGCCCACCCACCCTTTCACTCGCCCACCCACCCTTTCACTCGCCCACCCACCCTTTCACTCGCCCACCCACCCTTTCACTCGCCCACCCACCCTTTCACTCGCCCACCCACCCTTTCACTCGCCCACCCACCCTTTCACTCGCCCACCCACCCTTTCACTCGCCCACCCACCCTTTCACTCGCCCACCCACCCTTTCACTCGCCCACCCACCCTTTCACTCGCCCTCCCACCCTTTCACACGCCCTCCCACCCTTTCACACGCCCTCCCACCCTTTCACACGCCCTCCCACCCTTTCACTCGCCCTCCCACCCTTTCACTCGCCCTCCCACCCTTTCACTCGCCCACCCACCCTTTCACTCGCCCACCCACCCTTTCACTCGCCCACCCACCCTTTCACTCGCCCGCCCGCCCACCCTTTCACTCGCCCGCCCACCCTTTCACTCGCCCGCCCACCCTTTCACTCGCCCACCCTTTCACTCGCCCACCCTTTCACTCGCCCACCCTTTCACTCGCCCACCCTTTCACTCGCCCACCCTTTCACTCGCCCACCCTTTCACTCGCCCACCCTTTCACCCGCCCACCCTTTCACCCGCCCACCCTTTCACCCGCCCACCCTTTCACCCGCCCACCCTTTCACTCGCCCACCCTTTCACTCGCCCACCCGCCCGCCCTTTCACTCGCCCACCCGCCCGCCCTTTCACTCGCCCACCCGCCCGCCCTTTCACTCGCCCACCCGCCCGCCCTTTCACTCGCCCACCCGCCCGCCCTTTCACTCGCCCGCCCGCCCGCCCGCCCTTTCACTCGCCCGCCCGCCCGCCCTTTCACTCGCCCGCCCGCCCGCCCTTTCACTCGCCCGCCCGCCCGCCCGCCCTTTCACTCGCCCGCCTGCCCTTTCACTCGCCCGCCCGCCCTTTCACTCGCCCGGCCGCCCTTTCACTCGCCCGCCCGCCCTTTCACTCGCCCGCCCGCCCTTTCACTCGCCCGCCCGCCCTTTCACTCGCCCGCCCTTTCACTCGCCCGCCCTTTCACTCGCCCGCCCTTTCACTCGCCCGCCCACCCACCCTTTCACTCGCCCGCCCACCCACCCTTTCACTCGCCCGCCCACCCACCCTTTCACTCGCCCGCCCACCCACCCTTTCACTCGCCCGCCCACCCACCCTTTCACTCGCCCGCCCACCCACCCTTTCACTCGCCCGCCCACCCTTTCACTCGCCCGCCCACTCTTTCACTCGCCCGCCCACTCTTTCACTCTAACTCCTAGAGTTTATCAATCCGTGGATCTTGTTGCTGTCTGAAACTCAGAACGTCTTGGTGACTCTAGTTAGCTGAGCACAAACTTGATGCACAAAAGATTTTAAATGTTCAATTTCGCAGCACTCGCCCGCCCTTTCACTCGCCCGCCCGCCCTTTCACTCGCCCACCCGTTCACTCGCCCGCCTGCCCTTTCACTCGCCCGCCCGCCCTTTCACTCGCCCACCCACCCTTTCACTCGCCCACCCGCCCTTTCACTCGCCCACCCGCCCTTTCACTCGCCCACCCACCCTTTCACTCGCCCTCCCACCCTTTCACTCGCCCACCCACCCTTTCACTCGCCCACCCACCCTTTCACTCGCCCGCCCGCCCACCCTTTCACTCGTCCTCCCGCCCACCCTTTCACTCGTCCTCCCGCCCACCCTTTCACTCGTCCTCCCGCCCACCCTTTCACTCGTCCTCCCGCCCACCCTTTCACTCGTCCTCCCACCCACCCTTTCACTCGTCCTCCCACCCACCCTTTCACTCGTCCTCCCACCCACCCTTTCACTCGTCCTCCCACCCACCCTTTCACTCGTCCTCCCACCCACCCTTTCACTCGTCCTCCCACCCACCCTTTCACTCGTCCTCCTACCCACCCTTTCACTCGTCCTCCCACCCACCCTTTCACTCGTCCTCCCACCCACCCTTTCACTCGTCCTCCCACCCACCCTTTCACTCGTCCTCCCACCCACCCTTTCACTCGTCCTCCCACCCACCCTTTCACTCGTCCTCCCACCCACCCTTTCACTCGTCCTCCCACCCACCCTTTCACTCGTCCTCCCACCCACCCTTACACTCGTCCACCCACCCTTTCACTCGTCCACCCTCCCTTTCACTCGTCCACCCACCCTCCCTTTCACTCGTCCACCCACCCACCCTCCCTTTCACTCGTCCACCCACCCACCCTCCCTTTCACTCGTCCACCCACCCACCCTCCCTTTCACTCGTCCACCCACCCACCCTCCCTTTCACTCGTCCACCCACCCACCCTCCCTTTCACTCGTCCACCCACCCACCCTCCCTTTCACTCGTCCACCCACCCTCCCTTTCACTCGTCCACCCACACACCCTCCCTTTCACTCGTCCACCCACCCTCCCTTTCACTCGTCCACCCACCCTCCCTTTCACTCGTCCACCCACCCTCCCTTTCACTCGTCCACCCACCCTCCCTTTCACTCGTCCACCCACCCTCCCTTTCACTCGTCCACCCACCCTCCCTTTCACTCGTCCACCCACCCTCCCTTTCACTCGTCCACCCACCCTCCCTTTCACTCGCTTTCACTCGTCCACCCACCCTCCCTTTCACTCGTCCACCCACCCACCCTCCCTTTCACTCGTCCACCCACACACCCTCCCTTTCACTCGTCCACCCACACACCCTCCCTTTCACTCGTCCACCCACACACCCTCCCTTTCACTCGTCCACCCACACACCCTCCCTTTCACTCGTCCACCCACCCTCCCTTTCACTCGTCCACCCACCCTCCCTTTCACTCGTCCACCCACCCTCCCTTTCACTCGTCCACCCACCCTCCCTTTCACTCGTCCACCCACCCTCCCTTTCACTCGTCCACCCACCCTCCCTTTCACTCGTCCACCCACCCTCCCTTTCACTCGTCCACCCACCCTCCCTTTCACTCGTCCACCCACCCTCCCTTTCACTCGTCCACCCACCCTCCCTTTCACTCGTCCACCCTCCCTTCCTCCCTTTCACTCGTCCACCCACCCACCCACCCTCCCTTTCACTCGTCCACCCACCCACCCTCCCTTTCACTCGTCCACCCACCCACCCACCCTCCCTTTCACTCGTCCACCCACCCTCCCTTTCACTCGTCCACCCACCCACCCTTTCACTCGTCCACCCACCCTTTCACTCGTCCACCCACCCTTTCACTCGTCCACCCACCCTTTCACTCGTCCGCCCACCCTTTCACTCGTCCGCCCACCCTTTCACTCGTCCGCCCACCCTTTCACTCGTCCGCCCACCCACCCTTTCACTCGTCCGCCCACCCACCCTTTCACTCGTCCGCCCACCCACCCTTTCACTCGTCCGCCCACCCACCCTTTCACTCGCCCGCTCACCCTTTCACTCGCCCGCCCACCCTTTCACTCGTCCGCCCGCCCTTTCACTCGTCCGCCCGCCCTTTCACTCGCCCGCCCGCCCTTTCACTCGTCCGCCCGCCCTTTCACTCGTCCGCCCGCCCTTTCACTCGTCCGCCCGCCCTTTCACTCGCCCGCCCTTTCACTCGTCCGCCCGCCCGCCCTTTCACTCGTCCGCCCGCCCTTTCACTCGTCCGCCCGCCCGCCCTTTCACTCGTCCGCCCGCCCGCCCTTTCACTCGCCCGCCCGCCCGCCCTTTCACTCGCCCGCCCGCCCTTTCACTCGTCCGCCCGCCCGCCCTTTCACTCGTCCGCCCGCCCGCCCGCCCTTTCACTCGCCCGCCCGCCCTTTCACTCGTCCGCCCGCCCGCCCTTTCACTCGTCCGCCCGCCCGCCCTTTCACTCGTCCGCCCGCCCGCCCTTTCACTCGTCCGCCCGCCCGCCCTTTCACTCGTCCGCCCGCCCGCCCTTTCACTCGTCCGCCCGCCCGCCCTTTCACTCGTCCGCCCGCCCTTTCACTCGCCCGCCCGCCCTTTCACTCGCCCGCCCGCCCTTTCACTCGCCCGCCCGCCCTTTCACTCGCCCGCCCGCCCTTTCACTCGTCCGCCCGCCCGCCCTTTCACTCGTCCGCCCGCCCGCCCTTTCACTCGTCCGCCCACCCTTTCACTCGTCCGCCCACCCTTTCACTCGTCCGCCCACCCTTTCACTCGTCCGCCCACCCTTTCACTCGTCCGCCCACCCTTTCACTCGTCCGCCCACCCACCCTTTCACTCGTCCGCCCACCCACCCTTTCACTCGTCCGCCCGCCCACCCTTTCACTCGCCCGCCCACCCTTTCACTCGCCCGCCCACCCTTTCACTCGTCCGCCCACCCTTTCACTCGCCCGCCCACCCTTTCACTCGCCCGCCCGCCCTTTCACTCGACCGTCCGCCCGCCCTTTCACTCGACCGTCCGCCCTTTCACTCGACCGTCCGCCCTTTCACTCGTCCGCCCGCCCTTTCACTCGTCCGCCCGCCCTTTCACTCGACCGTCCGTCCGCCCGCCCTTTCACTCGTCCGCCCGCCCTTTCACTCGTCCGCCCGCCCGCCCTTTCACTCGTCCGCCCGCCCGCCCTTTCACTCGTCCGCCCGCCCGCCCTTTCACTCGTCCGCCCTTTCACTCGCCCGCCCGCCCTTTCACTCGCCCGCCCGCCCTTTCACTCGCCCGCCTGCCCTTTCACTCGCCCGCCCGCCCTTTCACTCGCCCGCCCGCCCTTTTACCCGCCCGCCCTTTCACTCGCCCGCCCTTTCACTCGCCCGCCCGCCCTTTCACTCGTCCGCCCGCCTGCCCTTTCACTCGCCCACCCACCCACCCTTTCACTCGTCCACCCACCCTTTCACTCGTCCACCCAGTCAGTCAGTCACTCACTTTTATTCGATTTTTAAAAAATAATAAAAAGACACAGGATACATTTCAAAGGTTACACGTACAAAAAAGTTAAATAACACAGGGAGAATATTTACATAATATGTACATAGTAATTCATAGTTCATAGCAGCTGAATGTAAAGTGACATGAGCGCAAGCAAATCCTATATACAGAAGAAATAGATAAAAAGGTTAAAAAGGTACATTTAAGATATATAAAACATCGCTAAATCTATTTTCTTGTGAGAGTTAAATTCTTAAAAAACAGTTGCCTTTAAAAAATTTCGTTTATAATCAATCCATTATTACATTTTCTGCGCTTTTTATTGATGCGTACTCCTGCTACTAAAAAACTTGCAACATGAAAGGTGACGTGTGCATTGTGCAAAAGTTGCAGGAATAAGAGCGCTGGCTTCACATGTATGAAGCGGGCCTCTCTAAGGATGGGGACAAGATATTTCCTTCTGATTTTATCATAGTGATCGCAGAACATAATAAAATGTAGGGTGTCCTGGGGTGAGAAGTTATCACAATCACATGGTTTATTGTTTTCCGGCGTCTCCCATCTATAGTATGAGCCCCAAAAAAAAAAAATGAATTAAATTCAACCGAAATCTAATTAAAAGAAAGCGGTGGAAAGAGTTGTTTACAAGTATCAGGTAGGGTTCTGGGTCTGGGACGGTTTTCAATCTGAAATTCCTTCTCACTGTAAATTTCATAAGTTCGGTTTCCTCTCGCTCTGAAATAAAAAGGTTCATCAGTGAATCCTTAACTGTTTTAACGTCCGCTTTGGTTATGCTCATAGGTGAGTAAAAAAGGTCGATGCGTCCCACCTTTGCTAACATATTTTTTACATACAACATCCAGGGGATCTTGAGAACTCCATCCAAATTTAAACAATCTTCTAGAATTTTATGATTTAAAGAGATCTCTTCATTTAACCAGGTTTTGAGCCAAGTAGTAACCGGGGCAGATTTTATCACATCAGAGACATACCCAACTCCCAGTTCTGAGTGAGTGGGAAAAAGTAGGGGTAGACTGGGGAACAGAAAGCAATGATCTTAAAAACCTGTTTTCTGCCCTTTGAATAGGGACAGGCTCTATGTATCCCCAGATTGAAGCCCCGTAATTAGCGATTGCATTATATACTTTGAGGATCGCGCTCGTCGGTCTTGAACCCAGTTTTCTGGCAAAATTCAGGATGGCTCCTGTCGATCTGCTTAGTGCATTGGATTTGGCCTTAAGTTGGGGACCCCACGTACCTTTATCATCAAATAGGACGCCCCGGTAGGTAAAAGAGGGAACCCTCTGGACCTCCTTTCCTAGACAGACCATGGTTATTGGTCTCCTCTTTGTCCCTTTTATTCCCATGATCATGACGTGAGATTTTTGTGTGTTCACTTTTAGGTCTAGTGAGGTCATGAATTCCCCAAAGGAGGCCAGGAGTTTATTCAGGGCAACACCGGTTCTCGCCAAGAGGACCGCGTCATCCGCGTACAGGAGAACTGGAATGTTAGTGTCTCCTGCACGCGGGACGTCGGCGCCCAAGGCAGAGAGAACCGGCTCAGGGGTGTTTATGTACAAAGTGAAGAGGAGCGGGGCAAGAATACATCCCTGCCTCACTCCTCTCTCGGAGCTGAAGGGATTCGTCCACCCACCCACCCTTTCACTCGTCCACCCACCCATTCACTGGTCCACCCACCCACCCACCCTTTCACTCGTCCACCCACCCTTTCACTCGTCCACCCACCCTTTCACTCGTTCACCTCGCTGAACTACCCAAAATCGCAACCCTCCCACGGCCAACAGTACCTGGGGGCAACAATAGATACACTGGCAGCAAAAGCATATCCTAACGCAGCACGGATCAACTGAATGCAAACATTAATCCAAAGGTTCAAACCTCAACACGGACAACATGACAGCTATGTATTATATTCAAAAACAGGGAGGAACACACCACAGCTGTCGCACCTAGCTCAAGCAATGTGGAAATGGGCCATTCAGAGGAACATGTTTCTCATGGCAGAGCACCTCCCCGGCAAGGACAATGCTCACAGGTACAGTCAACAAATGCACGAATGGGAGATTCACCCCTAAGTGCTCCAATCATTCTTCCGGAAGTGGGGACACCCGGAGATAGATCTGATTGCCACAAGCGAAAACGCAAAATGCCAGTACTTTGCCGCCAGGTTCCCACATCCACAGTCGCAAGGCAATGCGATATGGATGAACTGGTCAGGCAAATTTGCGTACGCTTTTCCCCCAGCTCCATTAATACCGCTAGTGGTACGCAAACTACGCCAACATTCACTGACGCTAATCCTAGTTGCTCCCACATGGGCGAGGCAACCAAGCTACACAACGTTCCTAGAACTGTCAGTGGTGCCTCATCAAAGACTGAGACTCACACCCAATCTCCTAACTCAGAGCCATGGAGAAATCCAACATCCAGATCCGCAACAGCTGAACCTGGCGATCTGGCTCCTGAAATCATAGAGTTTGGATACCTAAACTTGCCTCCAGACTGTATGAACATTATCAAGGAGGCAAGAAAACCCACTACCAGGGCATGTTATGCAGCTAAGTGGAAACGTTTCGTCATTTACTGCAGAAACAATGATATAAACCCACTTGATGCTTCAACTCAAAACATCATTTGCTATCTCTTGCACCTACAACGCTGCAATTTAGCCTATTTATCCATCAGGATACATTTAGCTGCGTTAGCAGCGTATCTTCAAAACAGGCAACACCTTTCACTATTTAGGGTGCCAGTAATTAAAGCGTTCATGGAAGGACTTAAACGCGTAATTCCTCCAAGACACCCACCTTAACCAGTCTGGAATCTAAACATCGTTTTAACCAGTCTTATGGGACCACCTTTTGAACCACTACACTCATGCGAACTACAATTTCTTACTTGGAAGGTGGCTTTCCTTATTGCCATTACTTCACTTCGAGGAGTTGGCGAGCTGCAAGCCCTAACTATTCAGGAGCCATTCATTAAAGTACATGCAAATAGAGTAGTTCTTAGAACAAACCCTCAATTCATGCCAAAGGTGGTATCCCATTTCCATATAAATCAAACAATAGAACTGCCAGTGTTCTTTCAAAACCCACAGACAGCCGAAAGGGCCTTGCATACTCTAGATGTCAAGAGCTCTACTATACTACATAGATAGAACCAAGGCATTTCGAAAAACAAAACAGTTTTGTTGCTTTCTCACCGCAACACAAAGGCAACCCTGTTTCAAAATTAGGTATAGCCAGATGGATCGTTAAGTGCATCCAGATATGTTATTTAAAAGCAAAACACACCTTAACTGTTCCCCCTAGGGCGCATTCCACACGCAAGCTAGGGGCATCCATGGCTTTCCTGGGTAATATTCCTTTACACGAAATTTGTAGAGCAGCCACATGGAAAACCACACATACATTTACAAAACACTATTTTGTAGATGTACATTCAAAACAGCAAGCTGCTGTAGGACAGGCTGTTCTCAAAACTCTTTTTCAGACTGCTGCAGCTGACACAGGTAGCCACCGCTAAGGGAGATACTGCTATACATTCTATGCACAGATATGAATTCAGCAGCCCACATGCCTCGAACGGAATATGCAACTTACCAGTATGCATCTGTTCTTGGCATGTAGGGCTGCTGACATTCATATCGCCCACCCACCTCACCGGTGCCTGTCGCAGCTGTAGCATTCACTCTTTGCATGGCCATCTCTTACTGTACTATACTCCATCTCTGCCACAATGGCAAAAAACAATCTGAGGATGGAGAGGATGCCCATGCGCACTGTAGTCCGAAGGAGGAGCCACCTATCTCGTGATACTTCGAAAACTCTTCCAGGACAACAATGTGCAATCATCCGGACCCAACACTAGGCGGCGATCTATGCACAGATATGAATGTCAGCAGCCCTACATGCCAAGAACAGATGCATACTGGTAAGTAGCATATTCCTTAATTGGGGCACTTGCCCAAGAATGGTCTGAATCCCGATGGGAATAGAGGTTCAAACCTTAGGAGACACAATAGGTATTTACCTTGTTTAAGAACGGATGATGTTAAAGTCTCACATGTCCGTGATAATTAGAACGATGTGCGTTACTCTATTATTAATTACCATGAGGTGAGAGAATTGTGTAGTGGCATTATGCACTAGTAACTTTACACTATAAGTACTGTCACTCTAAATGTAAAATGTTGGTTAATGCTTAAGGTTTTTAAAGAAACCCTGGAATATGTATATAGGAGAACAAAAATGGCAGCCACAATTGGTTTGAGAAAGGTAGCAGTGGCTACTGAAACGTGTCACTGTTTTATTGCCAAATAAACTCGTACTTACAGCATATCTGAGCCTGTTGGAGTCTGTCCAAATTCACTGGCAGGCATTTGGAGTGGATATATATATATATGTGATCAAGGCCCTTCGCGGGCTGAAACGAGTCATGGTTGATATGGTGTTTGGGCTCCAATAAAGATTTTGCACCATCCAAGGGTTCGTCTCGTCTTTGCTCGACAGCTGTTCAAGAAGTTGTATGCTATATATATATATATATATATATATATATATATATATATATATATATATATATATATATATATATATATATATATATATTGCGCTCAAACACCTTGAAATCCCAAGGAATAACAGACAGCACTCGGGGGTACCTTATCTCGCACAGTAGTTTATTTACTACAAGCGCGCCACAGACGCGTTTCGGCTCTTGGCCTTCGTATATATATATATATATATATCAACACAGTCTCACCGGTGTGATCCCTCCTCCAGTAGCGGAAAGAAACACAGGAGCCGCGGCCTCTATTCTCGGTGCAGTTTATTCAGAACACAACGTCCTACGCGTTTCGGAGTAAAATGACTCCTTCACGGGCAAGAATGTGCGTTTCAATAATGATAAAGTAAAATAATGTGTCACGTGATAATAAACATAAACAAAATACTTTGACTTAGTACATCTCATCCATTACGCTTTAGTTCAACTAGTATCTGAACTCCTGTTTGTTTAAACGTGCCAAATTCACAATTATTGTTTTAGCTAGTGGCCCCCAAGTATAAACGATAATCAATGTTTGAAATTCATACTCTCATGTCAACTTATCAACATAAACGAGAATTTGCTTCAATAATTGCTGTATATTCAATAAATTACAATTATTTAGCAAGTTTTTGGGTACACTGTTTGAAAGTTTTCAAAATAAACGGGTTCGGGACTCGAACCTATCATCCCAAAAGAGAACACTCTCTGAAGCTGTTTAGTGCCTTGCGCTATATAGGTAGCGATCTCAAATTTGGCAAACTTTGATATTATGATGTTAACATGTTAGATCACAGCGCACTTCACATTAATATAAAATGAAACTTATGTTTGTACTGTACCCAAATTTTTGAGCTGCTTATAAAGTCTTAGAGAGCAATCAGCAAACAATATTGCCCCAGTGGGCCATATCTACACAAATGTGCAAATAAAGTTCGTCATGATGAGGTAAGGCCAGTGGGTACACTGTTTGAAAGTTTTCAAAATAAACGGGTTCGAGACTCGAACCTACCATCCCAAAAGAGAACACTCTCTGAAGCTGTTTAGTGCCATGCGCTATATAGGTAGCGATCTCAAATTTGGCAAACTTTGATATCATCATGTTATCATGTTAGATCACAGCGTACTACACATTAATATAAAATGACTTATGTTTGTACTGTACCCAACTTTCTTTTGGGCTGCTTGTAAAGTCTTAAAGAGCAATCAGCAAACAATATTGCCCCAGTGGGCCATATCTACACAAATGTGCAACTAAAGTTAATCATGATGACGTAAGGCCAAGTCAAATCATGCCCCAGTGGGCTAATGCTTTCTTGATCATAGGTGGAGTCCATAGTACATCGTTCTTGTATATAAGTCTGTAACAGATAAGACGATAAAGACAAGGTTCTATTAAAATCTCTACAACCTAAATGAAATGGTTGTGAAGTTTAAAACGCACAAATTCTAAAAACAGCAGTCAGAGATTGTAAGCAGCAAGAAACACATTTGATTAACCACACATTTAGTCACCATGTAAATGCACAGACAATTCTTCGTCCATATTTAACCCATGGGGCACCATGGTGTTAAACCTAATGATGAACTTGGACTCCAGTTTCCTAAGTTCCAACAGTCTATTCCCTCTTATATTGGGGGAGATGCAGTCAATAACAGCAAATTTGACAAGATTGGCATTACTTTTGTGGTACTGTTGGAAATGGCGAGCGACCGGATAAGTTGTATCCTTTTTGTTTATGGCCCTAAGATGTTCCATTACACGTTTTTTGCCTTTATGAATGGTACTCCCAATATAATACTTCAGACATGGGCATTTCAGGGTGTAAATGGCGTATTCAGTGTTACAATTAAGGTGTTTTTTAATGACCCATGGAGCTTCATTGTTGTTAAATTTCAAGGATTTGACACTGCCACTGAATTTACAGGCTTTACACTGATTACAGGTAAAAAAGCCTTTTACTGTATTGCATTTTTGGGGGTTTTGGATCCTATTACTGCACAAGTGGTCCCGTAGTGATTTGGGTTTACGAAAGGTCAGAGAAGGGTAATCCCCTATATATTCCTTAAGGTCATCATCAGTCTTTAAGACCTCCCAAAAATTCTTGAGGCTCTTTTTCACTTTCCATGCTTGTGTATTGTAAGTCGTTATAAATCTTATGATTTCTTTGGGTTTACTTTGTGAATCTTCAACCTTTGGGAATATAAGCTCTTGGCGATTCAGGGCATCGACTTTTGTAATGGCCTCTTTGATATTTTTGGGACTGTAACCTCGTGTCGGGAATCTTTCGCTCATAATTTCTTTTTCTTTCTCAAATTTATCAATGGTACTGCAGTTTCTACGGGCACGTAATAGTTCCCCGAATGGTATGCTGTGTATCCAATTACGCGGATGGCAACTACCCGCATGAAGTAAGCTGTTCCAGCCGTGGTTTTTCTATGCAATGAACTTTCAATTGTATTGTTTATAATCATTATTGAAACGCACATTCTTGCCCGTGAAGGAGTAATTTTACTCCGAAACGCGTAGGACGTTGTGTTCTGAATAAACTGCACCGAGAATAGAGGCCACGGCTCCTGTGTTGTTTCTTTCCGCTACTGGAGGAGGGATCACGCCGGTGACTGTGTTGGTGTTAAAGGGGGTGGCTACCCCTGCCGTGTGCCTGCCGAAAACATAGGCTTGGGGAACAGCCACAATTTTGTGTGTATATATGTGTGTATATATATTTATCCAGTATTTGGGTGTCTTTCATAGATTCACATGCCTGAATCATTCCCCGTCGCCGAGACGGGAGCCTCCGGTACATAAAAAAGTAATGTCCTAAGGACATACATAGAGAATATAGGCCGAAGGGCCTCCCCTTTGGGGCCTTTCCACGTCCTTATGTAAAAAGGACCGAACTCTCATCGTTAGCCAATCAGCTCCGACCTCCCTCTAGAACCTTCCCGGGAGGAGCCTCAGTCCCTCAGATTTTCTACCGCACGTTGTGCTAGGGAGTCTCCAACCTGAGCTCTTCAGGTTTTTCTTGCTTCGAAGTCTCAAACTTCGCTGGAAGTACACTTTGTACAAACAAAATACATATCCTATCTTCGACTGCTGTCTCCCATGTCGGAATCCAATAAGAAGGCTTCATCCATGGCGGACTCGCAAAAGAAAGCCCTTCTCAGGGCCTGTTCCTCCTGCGGCAAGCAGCGGATTCAAGCGGAGGACAAGCACGATCTGTGCTTATATTGCCTGTACCCTGACCACGTCCCTGACAAGTGTAGGGTGTGTAGAGCCTTCCCAAAGAAGACTGTTAAGGAAAGAGAGGCTCGCCTTCTCGAATGGCTCGACAGGCTTAAGGTCCGAGACACTCTGGAATCTTCCGAGGGTAGTGTCTCCGTGACCTCCAAAGTCTCCAAGAAGAGACCCAGGGTGCAGTCCCCTGGAGAGACAGACACTCCTCCTAAGAAGGCGCACAGGAAACCTTCGGAGGCACGTTCCACCACCTCCTCCGTGTCTGTTAAGGATGGCCAGAGGTTCAAGAAACCCGCTCCATCTACTAAGCGGACCACCTCGGTCTCGACCACTGTGTCGACCACTACGGCCTCATCGCCCTCCGCGACGGCCACAACGACCACCACTGCGTCCTCAGGCGCACCGGTCTCCTCGACCATTCCTCCAAAGCCTTCGTCCAAGACTAATACCGGACCATCGCCACTATCTGCGTCATCGTCACCTAAGAGGTCCAAATCTAAAGGTACGCCTTCGCCGAAGACATCTCATACCGAAGGATCGTCACCTAAACGGTCGAGGTCAAGTTCAAAGGGTCCGCCTTCACCCAAGAAATCTCAAGTCGAAGGCTCTACCACCAGTAAGTCGGCGATTCCCTTATCCCCGCAGAATTTGATGCCATCGACACTAACGGAGGCGTTCAAGTCACCAACACACACGGCGGGCGCGCCATCTTCACGCACGTCGTCGGAAGAGACCCCGGCGCCATCTTGGAAAGAATCTAGATTGGTCGAAGTCTCCATTCACTCGATTCCAACTTCCTCGGTTCCCCCAACGGTAGAGTTGGCACCCGAGCAAGAGCAGGTGACACTGCAGAGTGAGGAGTCCGACGAGGAACACCAGGACGTTCACGAGGACCAGGACGAAGTTATGTATCAGGAACGCTCCTTGAACGTCAACACGGAGAACACCCCGATGATCTGTTTGCCCCTGTCTCTGGTCAACGATGTGCGCTCCCTGGTGCAGGACTATAAACAACGGTTCCCGGATGCCGACAGCGGAACCCAGGTGCCGGTCACCCAAGCGCAACCGTCGGCCTCGCGCCCTTCCGCTCTCCAGGCCCGTCCTCGGAACCAACCCCAGCCTCGCACTCGGCCCCAGCCTCAGGTGGAGGACTCCTCGGAAGGCGAGGAGGAGGAGACGGACTTGGAGGAAGGCGAAGTGCAAGACGTTGACTCGGACCACAGAGACGACGATGCCGATGCTGCGTCATCACACCATTCGTCTACCCCGGCATCCTCGCGACCGCGCCAATCTGAGACGGCGGACGTTGGGGGTTTCCACAAACTGGTGGACAGGGCAGCAAAGAGGTTTCACATGGCGGTGGAATCCACGGAAACGGAATGCTTCCTCCATGATTCAAGGAGCACAGCCAGAAATTGGCCAAGTCTATTCCACTTATAGACTTTCTGTGGGAACAGGGCAAGAAGCTGATGCTTACGCCTGCCTCGGTGCCTGCGGTGGTTCCGCGCCTAGACAAAAAATATAAGGCCCCGATCACCGCGCCAGCCTGCCTGACCGGCCACCCCAAACCGGACTCGGTTGTGACTCAGGCGGCTCAAAAGCAATCCCGCAACCCCTCCTCGCCGCTGTCCACACCCCCAGACAAGGAAGGAAGGAAACTGGACACCATAGGCAAACGGTTCTCTACCACGTCCGCCATGACCATCACAGTGGCGAATTCCATCGCCCTGCTTGGGCGCTACAACCGCCAGCTATGGGAAGACATAGCCCCCTATCTGCAAGGCCTGCCATCCACGGTCCAGGACGAAGTGAAAGCTCTCCTAGCGGAAGGACAAAACTCCGCGGCTGAAATCATCGACTGCGCCATCGGCGCAGCCATGACGGGATTCCGCCAGTTGGCCGGGGCTGCCGTGCTCCGCCGCCAAGGCTGGCTCAAAGCAACGTCCTTTCGACAAGAGGTCCAATCTAAGGTGCTGGACATGCCGTTCGATGGTCAATTTCTCTTTGGGGAGAAGATAGACGAAGCACTCCAGGCTATCAAGAAAGATACCGATACGGCGAGGGCTCTGGGCTCCCTCCAGTCCCGGAACCAGTCCTTTCGGGGGGGCCGCTCCCGAAGTCAGTACTCCTACAGAGGTTCCTACCAAAATCGGTCGTCCTACTCCTACGGCAACAGGAACCAGCCCCAGCACAAACAGACCCGACAGTCGTCCTATGGGAGGTCGTCCTTCAGAGGCAAATCCGCCAAGAAGGGCACCGGCGGCCGCCAGTGACCATTTACTCCAGCCAGTCCCACCACCATCTCAATCCTTTCGAATTGGGGGAAAACTGACCCACTTCCTCCAAAATTGGCGAAAAATCACTACGGATCGGTGGGTACTACAAATAATTCAATTTGGACATTCCCTCGAAATGGTCAACACCCCTCCCAACACTCCTCCACTGAAGCGTGCTCACAAACACCTGCACCTCCTTCTCAAGGAAGTATCCGCCATGTTGGTCAAAGGAGCCATCGAAAGAGTCCCAGAGTCCCAGAAGGGGAAGGGTTTTTATTCCCACTTCTTCCTAGTCCAACAGAAAGGGGACAAATGGAGGCCGATCTTAGACCTCCGGGCGCTCAACGCCTTCCTGCGGAGTCAATCCTTCCGGATGGTCACAATCCAGGAGATCCTGGGGGCGCTGGAAAGAGGAGACTCTATGGTCTCCCTGGACTTACAGGACGCCTACTACCATATCCCCATCCTCATACGGCACAGGAGGTACCTACGGTTCGAAATAGCAGGCAGACATTACCAGTTCAAGGTCTTGCCATTCGGCCTCAAATCTGCACCACGTATCTTCACGAAGTGCTTGGCGCCGGTGGCAGCCTTCCTGCGACAAAGGGGTCACCAGGTATTCCCCTACCTGGACGACTGGCTGGTGAAGGCGCCTTCCCCGGAGGGCGCGACTGCTTCCTCCAACGCCTGCAGCGCTCTCTTTCAACAGCTGGGTCTGACGATCAACCTCAAAAAATCCTGCACTACTCCATCAACGAGGATCACCTTCCTGGGGGCTACCTTGGACACGAAGCGCGCAAAGGCTTTCCCCTCGGAGGACAGGACCAACAAAATACTGTCTCTGGCCGCGGCTGTGGCCAAGAAGTCTCGCATCAAAGTCCGGACATTCACCTCCCTGCTAGGGATGATGTCCTCCTGCATTCTCCTCATACCACACTGCAGGCTCCGCATGCGTCCCCTGCAGGAGGCGCTGGCGAGACAATGGAAACAGAGTTCCGGCTCCTTCGAGGACATTATCACAATCACACCGGCCATCACAAAGGCCCTTCTGTGGTGGAGAAACCGGACACACCTGACGGCCGGCTTGCAGTTCCTCCTGCCGCCGGCACCTCTGGTCATCACGACAGATGCCTCACTGGAAGGCTGGGGCGCGGTTCTGTTGGACCTTCGAGTCAGCGGCAAATGGGACGCCCAAGAGAAACAACTACACATCAACCTCTTGGAACTGAGGGCAGTGTATCTGGCTCTGCAGGCATTCCTGCCACGTATCGGAACTTCCCCGGTGCTCGTCAAAACGGACAACACCACGACGATGCACTACCTGAACAAACAGGGGGGAACGCGATCTCTCTCTCTCTCAAGAGAATCGCAAAAAATCTGGAACTGGTTGGTGGCACACGGGCTCTCCCTCAAAGCGGAGTACGTTCCCGGGAAGGACAACACCATCGCGGACGCCCTCAGCAGACAGACCTCTCTCTCCCACGAATGGGAGCTGAACGGCGACACGGTGGCCCACGTCTTCTCGCAATGGGGGACCCCGAAGATCGATCTCTTCGCGACGGCAGGGAACGCCAAATGCCCAAGCTACGCAAGCTGGCATCCCCAACGGGGGTCGCTGGGAAATGCTTTTTCCATCGGCTGGTTCAGCGTGTTTGCGTACGCTTTTCCTCCGTTCCCGATGATACCGAGGCTCCTCCGGAAGATGAAGACGGAGCCGTGCACCCTGATCCTGATTGCTCCGTACTGGCCGAGACAACACTGGTTCTCGGACCTGCTTCGCCTTTCCATCAAGCCCCCGATTCACCTGCGACAACACCCGAACCTCTTAACGATGTCCGGGGGCCAGGTACACCACCCGAACCTCCGTTCGCTCAAATTATCGGCCTGGCTCCTGAGCACCGAGAGTTCGGAGACCTAGAGATCCCGCAGGACTGCAGGGACGTACTAGCCAAAGCGAGGGCGGGCAGCACGAACAAGACCTACTCGCTGAAGTGGAAGAGGTTCTGCTTGTGGTGTTCGGAACAAGGCTTACACCCTCTCCGGGTCACCCCAGTACAGTTGCTACCATACCTCCTCCACCTGGCTCAATCGGGGCTGGCTCACGCCTCCATTAAGGTTCATCTGGCTGCGATTTCTAGATTCACCAGGACCTCATCTGGACCTTCCCTATGGTCCAGTCGACTGATAAAGCAATTTCTGAAAGGGCTCTACAGATCCTTTCCGAGGCCTCGGAAAGTCCCTCCGACCTGGCAATTGAACTTGGTGCTCAACCAACTAATGAAACACCCTTTCGAGCCCATACACCGGGCCACTCTCAAACATCTCTCATGGAAGACGGCACTCCTGCTCGCCCTGACATCGGCCAGACGAGTCAGCGAACTTCAAGCGCTGTCTATTCAGGAACCGTATCTCCAATTCAGGCACGACCGAGAGGTACTCAGGCCCAACCCTAAATTCATTCCTAAAGTGCCGTCAGACTTTCATCTGAACGAACCAATTGTACTCAAGTCATTTTTTGCGAACCCTTCCACAGCGGCAGAAAGGTCGCTGCATTCCTTGGACCTTAAAAGGTGTCTCAAATTCTACTTGGACAGGACCAAAGAGGTCAGGAAGTCTTCTCAACTCTTTGTAGCCTACAGCAACCCGCGCATGGGTTTGCCCTTGACAAAACAGAGCATCTCCCGCTGGATTTCTTCAGCGATTGCTTTCTGCCATGATCAGGCCGGACGGCCTTTGACGGACCGAGTGGCTGCCCACTCTACCAGAGCGATGTCAACGTCAGCGGCGCTCTTCGCTGGAGTGACGATCCTGGACATCTGCCGAGCGGCGACCTGGAAGTCCCCGCACACCTTTTCCAGGCACTACTGCCTGGACATCGAACTGCAGAAGGACGCTGCAGTGGGACAAGCGGTGCTGCGCCATCTCTTCCAATAAGGTGAGCCTTACCTCGTCCCGCCATCCAGGTATGCACATTCTTCATGGGTTTTTTCTGCTATATGCATGACTGTATATTGCCATGTTTTTCTCACGTTGTCTGTAATTTATGCAGGCCTGCTGGTTGTGAGAATGTGCTTTACCACTATGCATGTATAACTGCTGGCTACTCTGATTCAGGCATGTGAATCTATGAAAGACACCCAAATACTGGATAAGAAATGCGTTACTTACCTGTAACAGCAGTTATCCAGTATTGGTGTCTTTCATAGATTCACATGCAACCCTCCCGCCTCCCCGGTAAGGACTCACGTACCTCTATGTCTACATTGCGACACCCTATCTGGGTGCGTACGAAAATCTGAGGGACTGAGGCTCCTCCCGGGAAGGTTCTAGAGGGAGGTCGGAGCTGATTGGCTAACGATGAGAGTTCGGTCCTTTTTACATAAGGACGTGGAAAGGCCCCAAAGGGGAGGCCCTTCGGCCTATATTCTCTATGTATGTCCTTAGGACATTACTTTTTTATGTACCGGAGGCTCCCGTCTCGGCGACGGGGAATGATTCAGGCATGTGAATCTATGAAAGACACCAATACTGGATAACTGCTGTTACAGGTAAGTAACGCATTTCATATTCACTGAAAAAACCATAGGTTTGACACATGTTATAGTTAGCTGGAAATTTCACTCATATAAAACCAATGAAATTCCCCCGTTATAGTTACTTCAGCTAACTATAACTCGCGCGCCCGCAATGCACTGCTGATGTCACACATCACATCACTCATGACATCATCTATTAAATAGGTTAGTTTTAAAAATTACATATATTTTATATATGTAGATCTGAAAGTTGGTTGAACAAAAATGTAATATATAAATGTATAACTGGTTGTTTTTTAGGTGAAAAATAGATTCTATAACTGACTGACTAAATATATCTTAATGAGTACATGGGTTACTGAGTAATATTTAAATATATACCTATCTGTGTCTATCAGTTTCTATTTTAGTGGCTGAATGTGTTGATGAGTAGCTTTATCACTGATACATTATATCTATATAGGATATTGTTTCTTTATTATTACCAAAAGTGTCTCAGTGTCTAAGTGTTAATATGCTACATTAGGAGATTATACATATTGCCTACATGCAAGAATCAGTGACATACTATTCCTATATGTTGTAGGCAGCATATGTCAGATTTTAGATATTATCAGTGATGTCAAGAGTGATGTCACTAACCATGTGATGAGTGATGTAATATGTAACATCATCAGAAGTGCATTGCGGGCGCGCGATTTATAGTTAGCTGAAGTAACTATAACGGGGGAATTTCATTGGTTTTATATGAGTGAAATGTCCAGCTAACTATAACATGTGTCAAACCTATGGTTTTTTCAGTGAATTTCATAGGTTTTTTGAATGCTAGTTCCTAACTATAACGGGTATACCTTAAATAAATATCGGCATACCAATCTTACGTGCGCGACAGAGTACGCGCACCCGCCTATATATTTCGTGAAAGCTTTGCAATTTGAACCTATTGAATTCCTTCATAGACCCACCAAAGAACTTATAGTACATGAAAGAGACTAAACCTAGGCTTATTTTTTATTCTTGTCAAAATTTTCATTAAATAAAACCGAATATCTTTATAAACTTTCGTACATGACTGGATGTACACACCTTTCAAATTTTTTTAAGAAATATAAAAGGTTTTATAGTTTAATAATTGTATGCTTGAATCGAGCTTAGAAGATATATGAAATCCGGATTTGCTTGGATTTACTCCTTTTCACGTTTTGAAACCTCGCTGAATTAGACCGCTACTTCAAAATAACGTACGTGACTAGATAGTATCGCGTACACGACCTGAGACGCTCATGTGAAGTCATGTGACTTGAAAACAACACTTCCAATTGGTTCTTAGTAGTTTCTATTCTGTAATTTACACGAAGCACTCCACCCACTTCCCTCACTTTCTTTTCTACTCTCAAGAGAGAACAACGTCCAACATCTTCCGGAAGACTTTGCTGAAATGGCTGCCGTTCCGCATTCATCTTCCGAATCTGAAGAAAATGAGCGACTACCTTTAAGAAGAAAAAAGGAATCTTTCATTTGGCAATTTTTCACTTATCCTGAAGATCAAAAGAAAGTGAATGCGCCAAAAGTAACCTGCACGATATGCAAATCGGAGCTCTCAAGGGGAAATCCAAGAAAAAAATATTCCTTTTCCATAAATACCATGATGCGGCATGTCAAACAAAGGCACCCTGTGGAGTTTGCAAAGGCATCGACAAGAGCCCTGGCCACGCTATTACCATCAGAAGTGGCCAGCACATCTTCTGGTGGACGACCTGTATCTCCATCGAGTGCTGAGATGGACTTGAGGCCATATCTTGCGAAGGTGCACATGAAATGCAACGACTGTGGAGAAATTCTTCTGTACGAAGAGCAGAGCCTCATTCTAATTAAACTCAAAATTGAGAGTCATAAATGCTCCGAGAAAAGATACATTTCTTCATTTCATTTTGATCGTATGTCATACTTAAAAATGTCGTTGCAAGTTTAAAAAATCAAAAGCAACATACCACTTGTTTCCAAGAAAAAATAAAAAAATAAAATAAAAAAAAAGTTCTTTTCAGAACTAACTCTTTTTACCAAAACGAGCTCCAGGAGCATATTATAAAGGAAGTTTATCGTCTTTTTCGTGCGCGACCGGGTGCGCGCACCCACCTATATATTTCGTGAAAAGTTTGCAATTTGAACCTATTGAATTCCTTCATAGACCCACCAAAGAACTTATAGTACATGAAAGAGACTAAACCTAGGCTTATTTTTTATTATTATCAACATTTTCCTTAAATAAAACCGAATATCTTTTTAAACTTTCGTACATGACTGGATGTACACACCTTTCTATTTTTTTTTAAGAAATATAAAAGGTTTTATAGTTTAATAATTGTATGCTTGAATCGAGCTTAGAAGATATACGAAATCCGGATTTGTTTGGATTTACTCCTTTTCACGTTTTAAAACTTCGCTGAATTAGACCACTACTTCCAAATGACGTACGTGACCAGATACTGTCACCGCGTACACGTCCTGAGACGCGCATGTGAAGTCATGTGACTTGAAAACAACACTTCCAATTGGTTCTTAGTAGTTTCTATTCTGTAATTTACACGGAACACTCCACCCACTTCCCTGGAGAAAAAGTTTATCGGAAAACTTGTAAACCCTCCTCTTATCAAACATTCAACATCGTTAACATAACAGTGTAGTAAATAAAACTAAATCCACCCCGTCCCTTAATTACAAGGGACACATTACTGTGTGAAAACAACTTTTGTTTTCACACGATAATGTGAAATACTGAGCCTGTTACAGGATTTTCTTTCACATATATGTTCCCATTGATTTTTAAGCACTAACACCGTGGAAAATACCACCAATAGCGGTGATATTTTTAACGCCGAGAACGGGCGATTTTTATCGCTTAGAGCCCTTGCTATTATAAAGGTTTATCTCCTAAGTCTCTGATTCTCAAACTGTACAACGCGGCTCCCCTGTGTGCGGTAATGAGGTGCTAGGGGCGCCGCGCACACTCTAGTGTGACTAACCATCCATAAATTCCACGGACATCTCTACCCTGTTATCTGCAATTGTAAACATCAAAAGGAGCTGCGCTGCGCCCCTCGGAGAGGCCTCACTCCCACTGCTACAGCGGCTAGGCAGTCGTCCAGAAGCACAAGAACAGCCTCTCCGATCCATTGAACTTCTGTGTCGGTCTCAATGAAAATAAGCACTGAAGAATATTCAAGTATGTAGTACTCCTCCTGCTACAGCATACAGAATGCATTCTGTTAGGTATAAAAATGTGAAACACCTACGCAACAATCATACAGAACACTTCCTGTAAAGAAGCTTATGATTAACTTTAAAACATCAGGTTAACCTTTTTTCACACTCATCATTGTTAAAGATAAGTATTTATAATACTATTTAAACAATGCCATGGTTCTTGCTTTTTTATTTAAAGAATCTTGCAATCATTCACAAATCCAATACTCATGGCTTCTTTTTCGTGAGACAAATCTTGCAACATTATATATCTACATAGAATAACACAAAAAACATAACACTGCAAAGGCCGAACACTCTACTAAACGCAGATTTGTAACATATAGGGCAGATTTATGTTAACTACTTAATACCCAGATATGCACTAGTTAATGTGCACCACAGTATGCTAGTGCTCCGTCACCCATGGTGTGCCACATTTAAAATGAGGCGCACCATGGCACAAAGACAGCATACATGCGTAACATATCTGTGCAGAAAAAATAATACATTGCTACAGTTGCATCGCAAATGTAATGCAGCTCCAGCAAGGCTCACCAGTGCACTATATTCACAATGCTGCGTCAATACCTACGCCTGCTTCAAGCACATGCACAGTTTTGAAACAGCATTGGCCTGAAAGTCACTGAGTGAAATCTCATGGATTACAGTCAGCCACTTTCAAGACGCATTACTTCAGAGGAACACTTCCTTATGATACAGGGCTTTAGAATGTCACATATCTCCTAGATTCATTAATGTTGTATATATGATGCATTATTTCCACTGTCATTATAAAAAATAAAGGGGCATATTACCAAGCAATAGCGATAATTATCGCTATTGCTTGGTTAGACACAAAAATTTACCTCTGAGCTGCGGCGATTTTTATCGCAGATAAACCTTGGTATTACCAAGCTTTATCGCAAATGCGAAAAAAATCGGCCAAAATGCATGAATATCGCTGAAAAGTCAGCGATTTTCATGCATTACCGAGCTAATGCTCTTAGCCATGTTATCCACCTCCCATTGGATAACATGGCTAAGAACTGCTCAGGGCAATTGTTAGCTTTTGGAGATATTCACGCTTAGCGCGAATATCTCAAAGTTGGTAATAGGAGATAGCGATGTTAGCGACTGTTTCCAGTCGCTAACATCTTGGCACGCCCACTTTGCATGTCATTAGTGATAAATATCACTGACATGCAAAGTGGGGCCCAAGATGGTCGCTATCTCCTACTAGCTGTCGCTAACTGGTGTTAGCGACAGCTAGGTAATAGGGAGATAATTTTATCTCCGCTTTCTTGGCTTTTAAAGCCAAAAAAGCGGAGATAAACCCCCTTGATAACATACCCCAAAGTGACGAAATTGTAGCGCAAAGAGACGCAACGTCAACATAAAGCTGCCACAATGTGTTTTTAAGGAACCCTTTAAATTACAACCAACACTCTTTGTAGAGACCCCTCAGGTTTTTATAACACCTGTTAAATCCTTCCATACTCATCACAAAGCCGCTCCATCACGAGCATCGCCTCAGCTGTCCTCAGGACGGACCACATTTGTCATGGGCTTGCCGCTGTGCTTGTGCAACACTAACATTGCGCCTCCATGACACGTTCTATTGACAAAGCAGAACCATGATGGAACCACTCTATCATGAACACACCTCAACCATGGCTCGTGAAGGAGTAGCTCTATCATGACCATACAAGTACCACTCAGCCCCCCGACCCCCTAATCCTGAGGCAGAGTTACCACTGCAACACAGGATTTAAACTCCTGCAAAGAACACCATGTAACATTTAATATCATTTTCCACCAATATTTTCATATATCAGTGTTGCTAAACTCACTCACTGAAATGTCGCTCATTTCATTAAATCACTTTTAAAGCATGCCTTATAACAATGCACCCAATCCTATATGGAAGTGTTTATATTAAACATGACATTGCTTTAACCAGGATAGACAAAGAAATGACACAGTGATGTAAAAGTTTCTTTATTTTATATACTTACCTAAAAAAATAAAGTAAATTTCTTTTTAAAACATAGTACCTGTGGAAGAAAAGTAAAAATAAGATTATAAAGTACATTTCATTAAAGAAAAAAAAAATAGGAGACAATAAGAGAGAGGCAGAGAAAACTCTCGGATATTATTTATTGTACTTACCTTATAAATATAATATCTGTGGAGGACAGTAAAAAAAATCTGTTATAATACATATTTCTAAATGCAATGTAACAAAAGAAGTCAAACAACATATTAAATGGTTTATTTTTGCTGTCCTCAGAATACATTGATTTTCACTATAAACAGTGATTTCAATATTAATCATCATATGACAGCGGGGAAAAAAACACAATCAAAATGATTGTGTTTAAAAAACCCATACAAAATCTCCATACATATTATAAATACCTGAAAAAAACATGTCTTAAATGTTGTTCTCAAATTCGCAATTTCTTGAGCAAGCACACTACATCTTCCACAGTTACAAACTAATTAAACTATACGACCTACTTTTCAATATATCTCAACAAAGCCCCGTGCAAGTATCTCCTATAAAAAATCTATCTGAAGGACACATTTTCATCTCATACCTTTCCGCGTGGCCTAATTGTATAAGCTAACTTATTATCTTTTAAATACCTCTCCCAAAAACTTGCGTCCATATAAGTTCTAAAATAATTATCTAAAGTACTCATTTTCTTCTCTCATATTTTTCCACGTGGCCAAATACTATGAGTTAAGAAGTTTTTTTCTGAAATTATTAAATCTTAGTCTTATCTATTCTTTTCTGAACCTTTACAATTAAAATTTGTAACATGTTTTATACCATCAAACATTAATTAAATTTGTACCTGATATCAGTATGCCAAACACAAATTTCATTTATAGATTTGTACACCCTCAGTCACATGATATTTGTAAACTAGTAAGTTTCAGATCTTTACAGTATACATCTTCCTACAGCGTCATTCTACTGAAATTTGGGTTCCAAAAATAACAGATAAGAGTTAGTTAAGGCAAAAGGCAAACGTTTCTTAAAAGTCAATTGGCTATCATTGCAAAGCGTCCAGCCACTAGCACACTTCAAATAAGCTGTATAATGTCCTGATGATGTAGAAGGCCCTTCATGAAAAATAATGGCTACAGTTACAAATGTTCTTCTAGAAATAGATACTTGAGAATCCACAAAATTTTTAATTAAAGTTGACAATTTACTCCCATCAGCTCTGCATCGTTGAAACATTAAAATTACATATTGTCCGTATCTATGGATAAATAAAGTTGATAACATTTCAGACTTACATTGAGAACAGACCATGTTCTGATGCGCATCTTTAACTAGTTTATTAAAAGACACATCTTTGCAGTCTGGTAATGTTAAATATAAAAATCTTTCACTGTGTATATCATTACTACTTGAAAATGAGCAATTACCACAATTATGTTCCCATTTATAAGAAAGGCCAAAAAGACTATCAATATCTACACCTTCATCTTCCAAAACGGTAAACATATACATGATAAATTCCTGACAATCTTGCTGAATATTCTGAGAAAATTGATTTACTCCTGCACATATGTCTAAAACATTCCTTAGTTCTGAAACACTTGCTACTTCACTATCACCACTACTACCTATTTCAAATATAGAATTTAAAGAATAGCAAAATGTTTGCTCCTGATTTTCTATAATCTGTTCTTTAACATTTTTCAGAAAGAAAACAACATTAACTACTACATTTGCATAGCAGTTGACACCAGACCTATTTTCAAACTTAAATCCAACAATCTCTTCAATACTATCAGTTTTCTTACGGCTACCAACAACAGCTACATCTTTTTTTCGTCGTTTCTCGACTACTTCAGCACATTTCTCCTCATTTTTCCTTTTCTGACCAACCATACGCCTTTCAATTAAAGGATATTGAGGTAAACTTGGAGCATATTCTCTTCTTAACCTATTATACTCCTTCACACAATTTAAATCTGCACTAATCTTTCTCATCATAATCAATTAGATAAAGTCCACATAAAATTCTAACTCGCGATAAAGCAACATACGCCATACCCTCTTTGAATACAGTGCTTCCAATATTTACCAAAGCACAATCTACACTTAAACCTTGAGATTTGTGTATAGTCACTGCATATGCCAAACAAATTGGAAATTGCCTAAGACGGACATATAAGTCTTTCACAAGCAAAAAACGAGTTGAACATAGACTAATTTGTTGAACTTCCTCAATTCCATCAAATTTTATTCTCAAAAATTCAATCTCATCTTTATTTGTATAATTGACAAATCCAACATTACCCATTGCTCCATTTACCAATCCTCTTTCTACATGTAAATTTCTCCTTAAAATTATCCGACAATTTAAACATACATACAGATTTTTCTCTAAACCAGCAGTTTTAGACAGTTTTTTGAAGAGAATCCAATTTTAACTTCAACTTTTCAGACAAAACAATAGTACTACCTTCATGCTCTATTCTATCTTTAGCTTCCAGTTTCTTAATTTCTTGATTTTCTAAATTCAACATTTTCTCATTAAAAACTGAACATTCTTTCAGAGTTGGCATCCAGCATATCACTGACTTATCTGCTTCCTCTTTACTATATATTTTCTCAGGTACATTATCTTCATTAGGAAACAGCTTGGAAAGTAATCGTGTTCGTAGAGTGTGTTTCGCATCTTCAGTTAGTTTTCCAATCCTAATATCTTGAAGAATATTTCCATATTTAGTATCCTTTGCCTGTCGCATATTTTGAATCAGTTCAGTATATTTGAAATGTGACCATATATTTACATTTCCAATACTGCCCAGGCACTTTCTGGTCTCCTCATGTGTAACAGTTTCAAATACAGGTTGTCCTTTCACAGGAGTTAGCTGCAGTAGATCTCCAAAAACTATGACATGTTTACCTCCAAATAACACATCATACTCTGTCTTAAGTGTCTGTTGCATTCTTAAATGCACAAAAGCAAGCATTAAATTGGATACCATGCTTACGTCATCAATAATAAGAAGTTTCATTTTTTTAAGGACTCTAAACTTCAAAACAAGCTTCTCCAGATAGCTTCTGATGTTGTAATTTATTTTCATGTTCAACTGGCAGCATCAGTAAACTATGTAAAGTAACACCTTTAATATTATGTGCTGCCAATCCAGTTGGAGCAGTAACAACACACGACAGTGTTGACTGAGTTGTTTGCTGTAAATATGTAGTAATTCCTTTAATTAGCAAACTTTTACCAGTCCCAGCTTCTCCACTTACATATAATCGAATAGGTTCAAATGACATACATGAGCAATCTTTTCTCTCATGACGAAAGCCATGCTCAATGTGCTCTGTCACTTCATCATATATCTGTCTTTGCTCAACATTAAACTGCTTCTTTAATTCTTCTAAGTTGATTACTTCCTCTTGACCTTGCTGCATTGCTCTTTCTACCTCATCCATGGCGGTGGCTGCTTCATTTTGGATAATTGGTTGTCCCAGTGGATCTTGACTTAATGAAGCTGAACTTTGACTACCTTGTGAACTATCTCTAGCAATCTCCGCTGCAATTGTCGCTTCTTGCTCTATTTCATCATTCAACATTTGGAGATAATTACTAAAAACAGGACATTCAATACTACTTTTAGATGCGTTGAATGAATCTTCATAACTATCAAAGTCTCCAAGTAGTTCCTCTTCTCTACGCCATGGTTTAAAGAGTTGCAAAAGAGCAAAATAGTAAAATTCTCTTTTGTCAGGTGTTTCGCAACTCAGTTTCCGATGATTAATCAAGTGTCCTTTTCTTTGTTTCACCAGACATCCTTCATGTCCAATTACAGCGTGTACACCTTTATCAATGTTCTCCGTAACATTCCTTTTAAAAGTGTAGTTTTGAAGTATTTCATACAGACAAATGTTTTCAAGCCGAGTACTTCTATTTGGATAGTATGTATCCAACATATTTGTTTTCAGAATGTCTGTACTGTTTGGTTCTTTCTGGGCTAAATATTCAATTTCTTGCACAGGTTTCAGAACACGGTTTCGTGTTTCTGCTAGGCCCAAACTCACCCAGAGAATAGTCCTTGATTTAGCATAAAGACTTGCTGATGATAATCGGTCACAACATTCATATGCTCCAATTTCTCGATGAGACCGCATCTTCAAACTGTACGTATACAATTTCTTGCTTAGGCTCTTTTCATGAGAAATGTCTTCCCATATCTCCTTCAATTCCGTCTTTTCAGATTTCGTGATGTAAGACGTTACATATCGAGCCACAGCAATAGAATTGTCTGCAACATATTGTATGTCCATGTTAGCACTCCACATGGACAAAATGACTGGGTTATAATCATTTATATACTTGGATTCTTCACCTCTTCTTAAATTGTACGTATTTTTAGGTGACCTCCTTCTGATATTATGTCGCAAACATGACATCAAATTGTTGACTCTTCCTTTTGAAAGTACCGGTCGTGCAAATCCAAAACGACATTTGGTGTAGAATTTGCTCTTTGATTTGAATTTTCGCCGACAATATTTTCCACAACGATGACTTTGAAAACGTAACACTTTTCCTCTTAAGTCCTTATCAGTTGTACTATTAGGTATGTCACAAGTGGCATACTGTTCAATAAAAGACAGTACAGTCTCATCCGAGTCTGTTCCAAATTTAGGACCATCCTTGATCCATAACAGCATATGAATATGAGGAGCACCTCTTGCTTGATATTCTTTTCTCCAAAAGAAATCCAGTACTTCACCAAGAGGCGGATTTTTCTTGTTTGTAATGAAAGACATCATAGCTTCAAATCTATGATTAAAATATCTGCAAACATTAACTGGATCTAATGAACAGTTCTCCAGGTGTCTTGTAGTTTGTTTTCTATGTTTGCATTCGCCTCCCGAAGAAATTCAAGTAAATCTTCCCAAGCATACTCTGCACAGCTTAGAGTTAAAAACCATGTTGGTGCTCCTAAGTTTCTAAGCATGCACTTCAAATCTCCATGACGACGGTACCAATACTCATTAGTAGCACGCTGACAAGCCATTAAATTAATTAGGTGTGAATCCAAAACACTATCTTTCTGTTGCACTTTATCCATAAATTCCTTTGCTGAAATATTTTGCAGATGAAATCCACTTTTTAAGATATGGTTTACTGCATAAGACAGAATAGATAAGTCACTCTCAAACAGAAGATGAAACAAATATGGAATGCATTGGCGAAACCTCGGATCTTCTGCATATAATCTTGTTGTCCGGTATTCAGATGCAGGAATCTGCATAGGTCGATCATCATATCGTGTACCTTCACCTGTAGGGAATAACTGTGGAAAACAACGACCTTCCAAACTTTCTTCCCACACACTAATAGGATTTCCTTTCGCCTTTTTCATCTGAAATAATTCAATAGCATTCCCTATTGCTTCTTTGGAATGCAGTGGATGAACACTGTAATGTTCATAAATTTCTTCACTTCTGGATACGTCAACTTTTTCAATTTGTCCACTAGACAAATCACTGTCCTCTTCTTCACTTACATCTTCTTGTTCTACGTATACATCTTTAAAGTACTTATTGTTTTGGACTAAATACAACGTTGCCTTTTTGACTTTTCTAACATCCACTAAATCTTGCCAGATTTTCTTACTCTTTGTAGGTACACCATTAACTAGAATAACTAGAGGTTCCTCTTCTACATTTTCAACACCAATTGTTTCCATATTTTTTTGTAAATCAAGTGGCAAATATACAACTCTACCCTTTAATCCTCTTTGTAAATCTGAAGGATTTAATTTACCAGTCTTAGGCTCCATACGAACAATAGCCTGAAAAGGATGTACACATTGAATCAGAATAGTCTCATAAGTATTTAAATCCATCAATTCTGATGGAATATTTATCAACTCTAGATTATTATGAACAGCTCTAGCAGGCATTTTATTTTCATTTAATTTATTATAACAATATTTACAAACACGTTGCTCAAAACCCAAATCAAAATAGTTTTCCACCAACAAATAAGTTGCAAAATCTTTCCATTGACCATTACTTTCATCTTCACTTTTTAAATATAAATCAACTAACCTAGTTTGACTTTTATAATGAATGCGTCGACAACAAACACAAGACAAATTTGGTTTCTCACCTGCAATCACCTTAAACTTGATTATATCCTGTTCAAAATGTTCAATATTAACATGTCCAACATTTTCTAATACATTTCCTTCTATAATTATATCAGTTTCTGCATTGTCTTCCTCTGGACCAAAATAACTTACCTCAATTTCTGCACAGATCTTCTTAACATCTAAGTGACATCCATGCAAAAGAGCACTATTTAACTGTTTAACTGTTTAAGTTTAAGTGCTGGACTTTTTGCATAATACAACTTTCTCACTAATTTTCTCATTTCAGTATAATGCACTGCTAACATCCTGAAGTGATGAAACACAATCTGGCATATTTTTTTAGAAAGACAAGCCAGTGAATGACCTTGCAGACCTATTTTTTCTCGCACTCTGCAATGATCTAATTCTTGCAACATTTAAATTTTTTTTTTTAGACTTTCTTTAGTGTACTTACGTAAGAAATTGCGAAAGAAATCAATTGAATCCTGTCGTACACTACAAATGCTACTACAATTCCAACTGTAAACAGGAGCATTAGGACGTCCCTCTAAAGCTTCTCCAGCCATAACCTCTTCTGCATTTCTAACCACAATTTTCTCTTTCTCAATTACACAACCATCCTTCACCTCATACGCTCGACCACTGGTGTCAACTGCATGCAACAGATCGTTACTTTGAAAGTAACTCTCTTCATTGAAAAATGGCTCAGAAGTTGAAGTATGCATCCACTTCCCAGAAAACACTTTACAAAAATTACTCCTATTTATGTGTCTCTTCCATTTACTTTTACCTTTTAAAACTCGAATTGCCTTATTTAGAATATTTATTCTATTAAGTACTAAAATAAATAATTTTCTTTTTGTCTCAAACGCGCGCTCAACGATACCCTCTATATATTGTTTCTTCTTAAGAAAAGCAGATCTTCTTTTAGAAACTTTCTCCTTTTGTAATAAATTCGAAACTACTCTGTTGTAAAACATACGCTTCCTGATTGGGCTAAATTGATTAGTCCGGGTTTTACTGTACTCTTTTTCTTGTCTCCTGATTCCAGAAACATTTTTATCTTTGATTCCATATCTCCTTCTCGATACTGATATCGTTTTCTTCTTCTGGACTTCAATATTAACATTTTTCCTTCCCAAAATTGCTTTCAAAAACTTTTTAGTTTGCTTACCAGGAGCACTCTTCTTTGTATCCGTCCTTTCTTCGTTTGAAAATTGTTCGATTCCTTTCTTCTTCAAACTGTAAGTCCGTTTATAGAGGTTTTTTTTTTCAATTCTGGTCGGCATCTTAATTTAAAATTTTGATGAAATTGTCAATCTGTAAAACACAAAAATAACAAATATTATAGTTCACTACTAGCATATACTGTACAAATTAAAACCACAGATTCATTTCCTAATAGAATAAAGAAAATAACAAAGTCTGTGAACAAAGTAGGAAATCCTGTAGTGAATGTTGGTTCTAAATTTATCACACTCCATATCGGTTTTAACATTATAGACAGTTTTTTATTCTAATTTTTAAAGCATACAAACAGTACACTTTTTTCAAGAACTATCGGTCATCGTAGATGTTTTAATCTTTTTTACTACAATCTTTTTTACTACAATCTTTTACACTTCATGAGAACATGTCTTCTCACTCTCATAAAGCATATCGTCGACGAATATGTCAAGAAAACTGTCTTCACGAATGCTTTGCTATCAAATTTTTTTTATTTATTCAAAACTTCATAATTTAGAAGAACTTCCAGCATTAGTTCATCAGGGACTTCAAGTCCATAGTCCTCATCTCCTTCTACCATCTCTAAGTAAGCTGAGTCTAAAGATATGTCCATAAAATCCTCATTTTCATCTATTTCCTCTCCAAACACCGCGTCTAAAATTTCCTCCATCACTTCGTTAATGATGTCAAAATGAATTTCATTGTCTTCTGAGCAATTCTCCATAACTAGACTGTTTTTATTCTTCTGTATCCTTTTAAAAAAATAGACTAAATTATATCTTTTTTCATAAGTGTATAACTTAAAAGTACCTTTACTAATTTTTAAACTACATATATTTTTATAATTTCTAACTTAAGTCTATATATTGTAAGATACCACATTCCTCTTGTTTTGAAAAGAAATTGGCAATATAACCCTAAACATTTACACTGATCTTGTTTTTTCCATTAAATAATTACTGTTGTTAAGACATTTCACTGTAAAATTTATTTTTAGATTTTGTAGATATCATAAATATTTATTACCTGTACAATTAATTTTTAGAGACCCTTTTTGAGTTCAACACTACAAAGTGCAATATAAACTATATGCACTCAGAAATAAAGGATCACACTATACAAACCATAGCATTCACTTAACAGATTACTACTTCCCACAGAGACAGTTCCTTTTATGTTTCAACAACATACTCACCATGTAAATGTCATAGCATATACAAAATGTCATACTAACCATGAAGAACCACCTCCTAATAAAGCTCTGCATTAATATGTAGAACAGTGCCTATACATAGTATAATCACAGATATGCAGGAGAGATGCCCATCACACCTAGAACCATATCATAATACCTCTCTGTAAATAAAGGAGAAAGACTGCCAAACATAATGCAACAAGATTTCAAAAATAATGAGCACTTCACAAGAATTAATTAAAGGAAACCTGAAAGAATTATACTCTAATGATTCGTAAATCTGAACTCCTTCCAAAAGAACACATGCACCAAGCTCATTAAAAGATAATTTCAACTGTCAATGGAGAACATCTCAAAATACATATCTAGTATAAGCAGATACAACCACATGTGAAAAATTTAAGATAAAATCATGTTCCAAACATTTTAAAAAATATTCTTTATTATTTTCATGAGCACCCAAAGAAATTGCCAAAGCAAAAAAACTAACTCACCTGAAAAAAAGAATAGATTTCCTCATTCTATAATTCAGTAGGCAGGTTGTTGCTTTCAGGCACCAAACACTATAAAAAAAGAAATAATAAAATTTAATTAACTTATTACAGACTTATTTCTTACACAACATAGAACCATTATAGCAAAGAACAAGCATAACCGATAAATTCCCCAAAATCCTCTATCATTAAAATAAGATACAAAATGTCTCATTTATGAAAGCGTTGCGCCATAGATATGTCACTTTTTCCCATGTTAAAACTGATGCACCAGCGACACTAGGCCATCATATCAAAAAGCCCATGTGACAGAAAACAAGTGCATAAACAGAAAATACAAGGCCGGCCTTAGGCATATGCAAGCATTACACATGCACAAGACCACCAAACCCCAGGGGCCACCATGTAAATATATATCCTTAATATAATAATCCTCTAAGGATGGATACATATTTACGTGGCGGCCCATGCCAGAAATTTGACATCCTCTTGATCTATTCCACTTCCAAACAACCAGACATCCCCCCCCCCCTAGTCACTAAACTCCGCACTCCACCCCGCCCAGACCCCCTGTTATGAGGCCCCCTACCTACACGCCCTGCCCAGGGCCACCATGAGCCTAGACCCGCCCCTGGAAAATTTATAAGACACAGCATGGCTAAAAATCAAAGAATAGGGAACAGGCTGATGAACTAAACAGCAGATAAAGAAACATATTTTTTAGATAACCCCATTGAAAAACATGTAGTGATTTTTTTAAATCTACCATGCATCTGGCCCTCCAGGACCACTTTGGAAACTCCTGCTTTAAACCTTTACATTTCATTTTGAAACCACACACGTTTTTTTATCAAAGCTACCTATGCAAAAAATACCAACTCACCTGAAATAAAGAATATAATTCCTCAAATTGTATAATTCACAAGGCAGATTGTTGCTTTTCAGCACCAAACACTATAACAAAGGAAATAATGGAGGAGGAGCCTAGCCTGCAGCCGTGATGGCCGCCTAGACCCTCGGGTCCGCCGACCTTCGCGTTTTACTTCACTATCCTGTCCTTCATCCTGCATTTCAACCCAGCGAGTGAACGGGGAAACTATCCTGAACACAATGGTGTGTTCCCCGTCTCATTCCGACCGGTAGCGGCGGCGAGGCGTCCTTTCTTCTTTCCCGGCTCTTCGTGGGAACGACACGGAGTCTTTGTTTGTGGGGACGGCCGGACGCGGCCACAACAACAGCGGCCACAGCAGAAGAGGCGGAGTCGATCGACCGGTGGGAGACTGTCGCGCTGTGCCTCTCGCTGCAGCGCTCCATCCCGCTCAGCAACTTTGCGTGCTTGGATACATTGTGCCCGGGGAGAATACACTGTATCCTTCCCGGCTTGGAAGTGGCCCGGACAGTTTCTTTGTTGCTCCTGTTTTGTGACGGTCGCCATTTTCTGCATCGCACATTGGGTGCCCGGCATTGGAGTCCTCAGATCGCGATTGGGGGTCCGGATGCTCGCTGGAATCAAATCAGCTGGTGCTGCAATGTGATCAGTTGCCCCCACGTCTCCGGCCCAGCGGTGCTTATCGGTTCATCGGAGTGGTTCGTGGTCGGTGAGTGAAAATGGCGACCTGTGTCCAGAACTGCTAAATTTCCATGAGCCCTGGGTGGCGGACACTGCTGCATCCTCTTTTCCTGAGACAACCGCTGGTGATCTGCGATGTTCTGGGCGCTTTGGAGGCTATAAGAACTGCTTTTCGCGACAATGCCCGAGATCTGGGAAGCAGGCTCGATGTTATTTCTCCTGGTGGCCGTGAATGCCCCCAAGTGCTGCACACTACGCCACACTCTACATCAGACCACAGTAAACTGCCTACCCAGGTGCATATGGAGGCGTTGGCTGATCACGCTCCTGATTCATCTGAAGTGATGTCCCGCAGTGGATCGTAAGATGTCTGGTGTTCATGGTTCCATGCAATGGTTGGTGCATCGTCATTGGACGCCATGTTTGCCATCTTCTTTGTGTTCTGGTGGCGTGACTCTTCAACCCTTCCAGGAGCTGGTGTTCTCGCTCTGGCCTGCTGCTTCCGATGGATTGTTGCTTTGTTTTGATCGTCTTTGTGCCACTCTCGGACATGCAGCAATGGTTTTCGTGGACTTTGGTGGACGACCCCTCATTCTGTGTTGGCCTTCCCGGCGCCCCTATCATCTGTGGCGTCGGCTGGACTGTTGGACTCCATTGACCAACTTGATCGCAGGGGGCAAGGTTAAGGACGTTTCCTGATTGCTACTGCTTGTATTGCTGGGACTAAGTGGGATAAGCGGGACATTGCTTGAATTGACTGTTGGTGTCATATCGGTGGCGGAGTCCGGGGTTGGGCAGCCGAGATTATATTTTTGATGGTTCTCCTCCTCCACTGTTTTTTATGTTTTCTTTTTCCTTTCCTTTTTCTCTTCTCTGGGTCTATATTTCGGGACTCGGTTTTTGGGCGACAGGCACACTGCTGGGGGGGGGGGGGGGGGGGGGGGGGGGGGGTGGGGCGTAGCCGTAGCCTCTGCATGCGTGCTCGGTGGGGGGTTTGGGGGTGGGACTTTTGTTTCGTCTTGGTTCTATGGGCCTTATTTTTCTCCTTTCTCTCTTGACTCTTCTTACTCTTTCCTTTTTTTCCTTTTTCCTTTGGGTCAGTTTGGTGGTTAGGTGTAGCGCTGCTTGTTGTTTCTGTTGTTGGTCTCTCCACTAACGTTAGTCAAGATGTTCCACGATCATGGGGCGGGTACTGACCAGTATGTATTGTACTGTTTGTTATTATATTCAAGTTCTTCTGATGATCCTCTAATTATTGCTTAGTTTGTTGCTAATCCGCTGGGATCATTGCCCGCCATGTGTTCTCGATGAAGTGACTGCGTCTGATCCTTCTTACCTATAACTTTAAAATTAACCTCATTTATCCTGTACTCAGTGGTCCTCCCTTTTTCCAGTATGTGATGTTTCGGATAATTGCTGCTCCTCGTCTCAGGGACTGCTGAGCTGTTTTGATTTTGCCTATTGTGCTATCACTTGATTTCGCGGCCGGCCTGAATGGTTGTGGGCCCGTACCTGTACGCTTTTGTTGCACAATAAAGGTTTCCAAAAATTTAAAAAAAAAAGGAAATAATAACATTTTATTAACTTATTACAAACTTATTTCTTACACAACATACAGCCATTATAGCAAAGAACAAGCATAACTGATAAGTTCCCCAAAATCCTGTATCATTAAAATAAAGTACAAAATTTCTCATTTATAAAAGCATTGCGCCACAGATGTCACTTTTTCCCATGTTAAAACTGATGCACCTGCAACACTAGGCCTTCATAACTAAAAGCCCAAGTCACAAAAAAACAAAGGCCTTATTTATGAAGACCATGCGCCGCCGGTGCGTCACTTTTAACATTGGAAAAAGTGACGCACCGGTGGCGCAAGGCCTTCATAAATAAGGCCCCATGTGCATAGACAAAAAACTACAGGGCCAGCCTTACACACATGCAAGCAGTAGACCTGCACAGGACCACCAAACCCCAGGGGCCACCATGTTAATATATATCCTTAATATAATAATCCTCTGAGGATGGATACATATTTGCGTGGCGGCCCATACCTGAAATTTGGCGTCCTCTGGCTCTGTTCCACTACCAAACACCCTGACTCCTCCCCCCCCCCCCCCCCCCCCCCTCTTCACTGAACTCCGCACTCCACCCCACCGGGACCCCCTGTTACAAAGCCCCCTACCTACGCTCCCTGCCCAGGGCCACCATGAGCCTAGAGCCGCCCCTGGTAAATTTATAAGACCCAGCAATAGTAAAACTCAAAGAATACGCAACAGGCTGAAAAACTAAATAGTAGATAAAGACACATATTTTTTACATAATCCCATTGAAAAACATGTAGTGATTTTTTTAATCTACCATGCATCTGGCCCTCCAGGACCTCTTTGAAAACTCCTGCTTTAAACCTTTACATTTCATTTTTAAACCATACACTTTCATTATATTTTTTTATTTAATTACAATTCCTGTAATGTTGCACACCTTTTCAAAAATACACCAGTGCCTGTTATTATAACAATTTTTTTTCATTCTTCATCAGTGATATTTTTTAACATATAATGAAAATCACTATAACGTTTTAAAAGACAAAGCTAACGCGGTAAAAATAACTCTCCATTTGCTTCCCTTTAAGAATGTAGAATATCTACCCCACGCATGCGATCCTGGATATTTCCATCTGGCAGCGAATACCGACCTTGAATCGGAAGACATGAACAGCTCCATTGTCACATTTAGAAGTTAACGTAGCATCTGCTCACACACATCTTTCACTTAGCTAATATTCACAGACAACAGCATTTGTTTAAAAAAAAAAGTGACCTTCCTTTACAATTTGCTGAAATGACTCCCTTATTTTTTAACGCATCCTCCACTTCAAGACAGGCTATTTTTTGATAACTACTAAGCAATATTTAAGTGACTACTCTGCTAGAAATTTTATCAAGTCATTCTGCTACTCTTCACTCCATAGCCGGCGACCTAATTCTGTGGACTTCCTGTTGAACTGGCAGTGCTGCAAAGTTTGTTTTACCATCTTGCTTAATTCAAAATGGATGTCCCTCCTGTCTTCGCAAACGTGCCAGACCACTTAGAACTATTTCGACAGAGGATGCTTCACTACTACGGCACCTTAGCACTCTCGACTTTGAATACTTCATATCGATTATCATTTCGATATTTGTATTTCACCTGTGTGCAGCCTGTATTTCATTGCCTGAGCTGTGATTTCATGTGGGCCCTGGACTTATGTCTCTGCAGCTTGGTACCTCCTGAAGCGAATTACAATCACCTCATGAATCCGTTAATTGATCATGAACAGCTTTGTGACAACGGAGGATTTATGGCCTTTGCAGCGATACAAGGAGTTCTAGGTCATTGGAATATATTCGCAGCGGCGCAAGATTTCCTAACAGAGAGCTACATCGAAAACCCACCGAGCTGTCCTCTGATGGTAAAAGAGGCTCCGATAATAACAGATCATGAATGCTGCTTTCCTCTTTTCAATTGGATGGCTGACATGTTTTCAGATGATAACAGTGATTTCCTGTTGGAAGCAGTTGCTACCTACTTTGCTTACACAATAGACGGATGACTCTGTCCTAACAGAGAGCTACATCGAAAACCCACCAAGCTGTCCTCTGATGGTAAAAGAGGCTCCGATAATAACAGATCATGAATGCTGCTTTTCTCTTTTCAATTGGATGGCTGACATGTTTTCAAATGATAAGTGATTTCCTGTTAGAAGCAGAAGCTACCTACTTTGCCTACACAATGGTTCGATAACTCTTATGCAAGCCATTGACGTCCACATTTCCTTTTGCCTCCCTATGTTCTTCACGTTCTTTTGGATATTTTCTTAACAAGAAC
The DNA here is from genome assembly GCF_964263255.1 of Lissotriton vulgaris. Classification (NCBI taxonomy): domain Eukaryota; kingdom Metazoa; phylum Chordata; class Amphibia; order Caudata; family Salamandridae; genus Lissotriton; species Lissotriton vulgaris. Next base: position 1,112,861,373 of record NC_141694.1, read on the forward strand.
AGACCTATTGGCTTTACTAACAGTAGACATTATGATTTCGTGCTGGTTAACTTTTGGTCTTTTATGTGGACTAAATTTTTTTCTTCAGCTACTCGATTTTCAACTTTATTTTTTTTTTTAACTCTAATCTCAACTATTCTATTGCATATCTTATTTCAAACGTACTCGAAGCAAAACTCGCTAATATATGCTACATGTGCCCTGATTAATGTGTAAATATAGAATGAGTTTTTTATAACTGTAAACGCCATTTCGCCTTTCAACTGCTTATTTCTGCCTCACACGCCTCTGCTCCTTTAATTTTCCATAAAAATAATTTTTTTTTAATATATGAGAAAAATATATTCTTTCAATAATATTTCCATTGTTTTTCGTGCTGTATTTCAAATGCAATACTACAACCTTCAAAAGATATCTCAATACAGTAGTTCTTCTCAACACTGATTTGCGAACGATACAACAGATTACATACATGCACCTCTCGCCATTTTGTCGCTTTTGGCGCCTTTTTTTTCCCTTACACAGTAACATAACACAAACTTGATAGTGCTTCGCATGTAGACAGCTGATTGATAAAGTGATGATGTATAACCACTAGCATTTTCATATATCGTTCCTAAACTGAAAGGCCAGAGACCTTCCATTTATTAAAATATAATATACTTCCTTATAAGAGTGTACAATTAATTTTGCGAAACTATATTCATTTTTCATCAACTATAGCGTTTGCATTCCATGTACTGCTGACTATACCGATTACTTTGTTTTTTGCAATGTCTGTACTCATATTACATAATGATTTGCCTTCAAAACCGTACATTTCTGAATAAACATTTCAAATATACACGTTCTCTCTTTTAATCCATAATCTGAACTGAAATGATTGCATATTGAAAGAGTATTCATGTGTTCCACGTAACCTCTGCTGTACTAACTTAATGTTTTCTATTGTCGACCTCACTTACTCATACTAGAACCCGCAAGCCTATAACGGCCCGTGAACTCTTTCTTAGTAGGTCGCGCACCGTACAGACAGTTGTACCACTGTTAAAAAAAAATTATTACTGTTCCCAAGCACCGCCACAGTTCCGCTTGACTCAGAGTTAATCACTACTCCCACGCTTCTACAGACCAGACGCTATGTCGTATTTCACTCCTTATCACGCTTTCATCTCTACAATAACAAATAGTTCTCCGCCAGCCACCAAAGAACAAACTGCAGATGCAGAGGCACTAACAAGTGAAATACGACATACCCTCTGCTCTGTGAAAGCAACCAAGCGGTAATTGTGAAAGAAAACATTCACTAGGGCTTCAAAAAAGCAATGCAATTATATAATTATTTTTTAGAAAACGTTCCAACTACTTTAATAGGACTATCTGTGTGTGCCTCCACAGCAAACTTCCTCAGCCCGGACTGAAGGCAGACACAGACACACACACACACAATAAGATAACACAGGGCAACGGAGACGGAAAACAGAAGGGACATGAAGATGCAGTCAAACAGCAGGACTGAGAGAGATATTTTTATACTTCGTTTGGTACCTCAATTTACGAACACATTTACTGCACAAATCTGTGTACAACCTCATAGTCAAAACTTTTCATTTTATTTTACTCGACCACCTCCCCTTCTCACCCCACCAGTGCAAGCCGCGGCCAGAAACGCACTATAATTTTGTCGTCTAACAGAAACTTTGTGAATACCTTAATCATTACCACTTTGGCCCCCTTCCCCCTCCCTCTCGCCCCACCCCCACCAGTGCAGGCCACGGCCACCAACCACCCTAAAATTTTGTCGACTGACAAAAAGTTTACGAATTCATTAACCATTAGCATTTTTTGACGACGGCATCACTAGTAATTTACCATTTCTCTCTCTATCTGCATTATCTGTCTCTCTGCTAATATCATTTTTTCACTTCATGAACAACTTCTCTCATTATATATAAAAGCTTCAAAATCTCACAAATAATTACTCTCTATATTATAAATATTCTATACTGCGTATTTTACATTTAAATGAAAAAATTAGTTTTAAAAATACAACACATTATGACAGCCAAAAATTATTTTTATTTCAGGCTACGAGGAAAATCAATCAAAGTTTGTGACTGAACCATATTTTACGGTACATGATAAAACAAACTGTTACAGACTTACCTTTACCAATGCTTTGTACAACAGTGACAGACACAAAACAGATATTCGTTTGACGGAACACTCTATTAAGCTTCTATGACTGCACCCAAAATTCAATGGCACAGATATCCAGTCAATACAGACTCATATAACTCTTCAGCCAATCATATTTCGTCACGCAAAATTGTAAAATCAAATTTACATTTCAAATGGTTGTCCCTCACAATATTTTTAATATTTTTAATGTCACGTAAAAGTCACCCATCACCCACTGCCGTCTCTGGTTGTTTCCATGGTAACACCTCATTCTGCACCTGGCTGAAGGCACAGGTCAAAAGTTCATATCTCAACGTTCTACAGCAAACTAAGAAGACTGTTTTCCCTCCAGAAACGCCTCCCAATCCACAGCTCTGTTACATGTCATTTTTTTCACACCCAATAGTACTTTTCATTTTACATAAACATTAACATGCAACGTAGTCTTCAATCTTGAGGTATTACAATCAACCAATCATTTTTATTTTTTCAACCACACCTAGCCTCATTTTTTTTTTTTATCCTGACTTTCAACTTCTAACTACCATTCCACTTCCAGAACCCATCGGAGTACGACTGCATATCCCTTGAAAATGAAGGTTTGGCTTTTAGGACACAGTTCTATTCACTGGAGTGGAAAATATGCAGCAAACAGAGGTATTTCCAACCTTGATTTAGCAAATGCACACATAACGTGGATTGGCCAAAGAGGATTGAAATGTCACCAATTGATTCCATTGGTGAAAACTTTTATGCATCTCCCAGAACCAGACCTTATAATTGTGCACTGTGGTGGGAACGATCTAGGCACAATGACTGGGGTAGGTCTGGAAATGCTTCTAAAAGACACCTTTCGACAATTGATGACACTTTTTCCTCGAACTGCCTTGGTATATTCTAATATATGCCAAAGACAGAAATGGAATTGGTCCAATCAACATTGTGCACAAATTGAGAAAGCAAGGAGACATGTAAATACATCTGTTTCTGCTTTCCTCAGAGATTATAGCATGGGTTCTATTTACCACAACAACTTGCGTTACCACATGCAAGACGTCTATAGGAGAGACGGTGTTCATTTCACGGATGAGGGAAACAGAATCTTCCTCTGCAACATCAGGCTCTGCATCGGTACTTACTTATAAATGCAGAAAAAACTCAATTAACACAAGGGCTCTTTTCAGAGCCACCTTATATCTAAGCACTCAAACTTCTGATTTATCTCCATTTTCACACTCTTGTAAATAGGTGTGCGCGACCGGGTGCGCGCACCCTGCAACTTTTAAAAAAAAAATATATATATTTTCGCGTTTAAGGGCCTTACTGCACACCCTGAGAGAACCTACGCAGCAAGACAATCTCTACCTTCTCCCCTTTCCATGTTCCAACGCTTTGAAATGAACAATATATTTACTCGCAGTGACAAAATGGCGGTCAACACTTCCTGATTTCCTTCAAATCGAACGTTAACAGACGTCACGCAGCAAAAAAAAATTCCGCTCATATATTCACTGAAAAAACCATAGGTTATAGACCATATATAGTTAGGAATTCGCATTTACAAAACCTTATTTTACTCACACAAAACCATTGAAATTCCATATATAGTTAGTTGCACTAACTATATATCGCGCACCCGCAATCCACTGCTGATGATGTCACATATTACATCATTCATGACATGGTCAGTGACATCACTGATGACATCACTGATGACATCTCAAATGACATCACTGATGACATCTCATTTGACATTACTGATCACATCACTGATGATATCATTCATGTGATAATACGATGAACCTCTTCAGACTCTAATATAACCTTAGATACAATCAGTGTAAACAGACACTCACAGACTGTCACTCATCCATGGAGTTACTCACACACCTAGTCAGTCATGCAAAGAATCAATCACACCTCCATTTCCTCAACTATACAGTTATACAAACTTTACTTATTCAAACATATACTAACACATATTTACTCTCTTATACAATCCCTGATACAAGTTCACAATGATCCATACAGCCACTCACACATTCACTGGCTCTTATGCACAGTTATTTATATATGTCAACTCTCACATGTACTGTGTTTTACATATGTACTTACTTTGACATGTAGCACTGAGATATCCATTCACTCACCAATACACTCATGCACACAGTCAACCGCCCATACAGCTGTTTCCACATGCACTTTTGAAACCATACATCTAGTGAATCAACTGCTCACACATCTATGCACAGAGTCATACACCTCCCAGCCACCCACACACACACACTCAGTCTCCCATACAAATACTTGGGCAACCAATCAATAACCCATATAGTTACTCATATAGCTACTTATCAACACATGCAACAGTTTACAGAACAACAGACATAATGATGCACAAATTAAGACAGTTTAGTCACTAACCCATGCACTCAGTGAGACACATTTAATCACTCACTCATACAGTCAGTCATGCACCTACTAAATCCTTCATCCAGACACTTATACATCCACTCATTCTTCAATATGTAAGACATATTTTAACTTTACAGAAACATACAGTCACTGGATGTTGTCATCAGTGATGTCATTTGAGATGTCATCAGTGATGTCATCAGTGATGTCACTGACCATGTCATGAATGATGTAATGTGACATCAGCAGTGGATTGCGGGTGCGCGATATATAGTTAGTGCAACTAACTATATATGGAATTTCAATGGTTTTGTGTGAGTAAAATAAGGTTTTGTAAATGCGAATTCCTAACTATATATGGTCTATAACCTATGGTTTTTTCAGTGAATTTTCAAGGTTTTGTAAATGCTAATTCCTAACTATATATGGTCTATAACCTATGGTTTTTTCAGTGAATTTTCAAGGTTTTGTAAATGCTAATTCCTAACTATATATGGTCTATAGCCTATGGTTTTTTCAGTGAATATATATATATATATATATACATACATATATAAACATATATTATCTGTATATCTATATAAATACAAACATAAATGCATGCATACATATACTTATATGCATACAGATGCATGTTATTTACATGAACGTTGAAAAAACACTAATAAAAGCAAAGCTAAAAAGCCACCTCATTACAAGCAGAATGGCTTTAACTTAAACGAGGGCGAGATCTATTGCATTTTCAATGCTTGTTTACTTTAATTCCATCAAGAAGGCATTCAGATGTGTCACACATTTGCCATAAATTCTGAATGTTAGCACTCTAGTTGCACATTAGATCACTGTAGTAAAGCTACTGCTCACCAGGGACGTCTGCTGCTGGTATTTAAAGTGCATGTTTCAGTCTGCATGTCAGAATTTTTTTAATGAAATAGAAGAGGATTTGAGAAGTCACTCAAAATGATCCCTAATTTTTCTTTCTGAAGCACTAATCATACTTTCTATGGCAAAATTAACCCCCTCATGTTCCTTTTTAAATTGAGTGTTTTCAGACTTAACACTTCATTCCAATCAAGATGGCTTCTGGTGTGCCATACTTTTGTCATAAGTAAGACTGTTAGCGCTCTAGTTCTTCTTTAGAACACTCTGGGACATTCTGTCATTGGGCTATACTTGGGGTACATCTGGGTGATATTTGGGCTACATTTGGGCTCTTTTGTCTCTGGTGGCCATCTTGGGAGACTGTATGTCAGAATTTTTTAATAAAATTGAAGAGGGTTTGAGAAGTCACTCAAAATGTGCCCTAATTTTTCTTTCTGCAGCACTAATCATAATTCATATGGCAAAACATACCCCCTCATTTTGTTCCTTTTTAAATTAAATGTTTTAAGAGTTACCACTTTATTCCAATCAAGATGGCTTCAGGTGTGCCATACCTTTGTAATAAGTAAGACTGTTAGCGCTCTAGTTGTTCTTTAGAACACTCTGGGACATTCTGTCATTGGGCTATACTTGGGCTACATCTGGGTGATATTTGGGCTACATTTGGGCTCTTTTGTCTCTGGTGGCCATTTTGGGAGACTGCATGTCAGAATTTTTTAATGAAATAGAAGAGGATTCGAAAAGTCACTCAAAATGTGCCCTAATTTTTCTTTCTGCAGCACTAATAATACCTTCTATTGCATAATATACTCCCTCATTTTGTTCCTTTTTAAATTAAATGTTTTAAGAGTTACCACTTTATTCCCATCACGATGGCTCCAGGTGTGCTATACCTTTGTAATAAGTAGGACTGTTAGCGCTCTAGTTGTTCTTTAGAACACTCTGGGACATTCTGTCATTGGGCAATACTTGGGCTACATCTGGGTGATATTTGGGCTACATTTGGGCTCTTTTGTCTCTGGTGGCCATTTTGGGAGACTGCATGTCAGAATGTTTTAATGAAATAGAAAAGGATTTGAGAAGTCACTCAAAATGTGCCCTAATTTTTCATTCTGCAGCACTAATCATACTTTCTATGGCAAAATATACCCCCTCATGTTTCTTTTTAAATTAAATGTTTTAAGAGTTACCACTTTATTCCAATCAAGATGGCTTCAGGTGTGCCATACCTTTGTAATAAGTAGGACTGTTAGCGCTCTAGTTGTTCTTTAGAACACTCTAGGAGGCTGCAGTAGAACACAAAGGAATCAACTGACAGTCTCTGTCCTTGTTGGATGTACATGTTTTACTGAGAATGTCAGACTTCATTTTCACATGACTGAGAAAGATAATGTGAATTTACAGAAAATATGCTTTCAGTTTAGCTTATAGATCCCCTTCCAAACCACTGTGAGAAAATCATGAGATATTAGTTTTCTTTCAAACAATATTCATGATATCACAGCAGAAGGTTTTTTCACATGGTAAAATCACTTTAGAACCCACCACAATTCCTAAAACGAGTATGGTACCATCAACAAATGATTTATAATGTAACTAAAGTCCTAAAACCCTCTATTAACTACAATGCTTTTTAATGAGGTGCTATCATGTATATTGGTCCCAAGATGGCTGCCAACACTTCTTGGATGAAGTGCTGACAGCCAATCAGATCAGATGTGTGGTTAGGCTCCGCCCAGATATATATCTTTTTTTGAACCTAAATTACTCAAAATCCACTGGAGCACATATATTGAGACCTAGCAAAGGCACATCGGGCTAACAGTCCCTACAATTTTGCCAAGTTTCGTGCAAATCCATTCAGCCGTTCGAGCTAAAAGTGAGGCCAACCGCCCTATGGAAATTAACATGGGAAAAACGTGTTTTGGGACCCCCCTTTTTTCTCGGCCCCCCCCAAATTGTCAGGGGCTGCTCAGAAACAAAATGTTCCATTTTCCCGAAAATTTCAGCCAATTCCGTCCACAAACGCCAAAGTTATTAGACATAGAATTTTCAAAAATCCCATAGAGAAAAAACCCTAACTATATATACCTACTGGCGACCGCCAGTAGGTAATATATATATATATATATATATATATATATATATATATATATATATATATATATATATATATTTTGGGGACGTTGTTAGTCTTTACCTTATTTCAACATCTGATTATAAAAAAAGAAAAAAAACTCAAATTCACCAGCAACAGCATTTTGGAAAACTTAAGTGAATACGTGGATTTTTTTTCTCCAGGACTTCGTCAAACTACCATCATTTGTTCTTGATACAGGTGACTTGCTGAACAAATTGTCTGATATTGAATGGCAATCCAGTTATTTACTTATTTCCCTGGATGTTTAGTTCCTTTATACTTCCATACACCACAGGGATGGACTACAAGCTGTACAGCACTATTTAAGTTCTAGACCCACATGTCTCTATGATCACAACATGATGTTACTGTCAATGATTGATCTTTGTTTGCATAACAATTTCTTCTTGTTTTCTAACCAAGTATTCCATCAGGTGCGAGGTGTGGCAATGGGGGCCTGTTTTTCTCCCAGTTAAGCCTGTCTTCACATGGGTTACTGGGAGGAACAGGTCCTCTTGCCCCTTCACCTGGCAACAATATCTACCAAGGTAGTCAGGTGGTTAAGGTATATTGACTACCTTTTAGTTATATGGAAGGGTTCAGAAACTGAGGCTAATGAGTTCATTAGCAATCTCAACAAAAATGACCTGAACTTGGGTTTCACCAGTCAAATCAGCGCAAGCCCAATTTTTTTTGGGGGATGTAGAGATTTTTATTGAAAATGACAAACTGGAAACCAGATTATTTAGGAAGCTCACAGCCGGCAATGCCGTGCTGCATGCATCCAGCCATCACCCTGCACATCTAATACGGAGTATTCCCTATGGAGAAATGCTCCGGATTAGACGGATCTTCAGTACTGAAATAGACTGTAGATTAGCTCAGAATGAATGCAGGGCCAGATTTTTGAGAAGGGGCTACCAATCGAACATTCTCGATATGGCTATGTGCAGAGCCAATGCGCTGAGTAGACAACAAATTTTTGACAGGCAGCCAACGTCATCTTAGCAATTTGGATGGCGAAACTAGATTGATCCTTACATATAGTAGCCAACATCTAGCTATTCGCAAAATTGTTAAAAAGAATTGGGCACTGATTGCCAGTGATCCAATATTGGGGCAAGATTTAACACACTCTCCCAACATAACTTACAAGAAAGCTAGATCAATGAGCAACTGCTTGGTATCCAGTAGTCCTGAGATTAGGTCATCAAGTTTATGGTTAACAAGCAGCAAAGGATTTTTGAGATGCTCGGTATGTAAAGCATGTAAAAATGGAATTAGCAAAACCGAGTATCATTCTCCTTTTACTGATAGACCGGTCCTTATCTCCAAGAAACTGACTTGCAAGACTGAGTACGCGGTGTATGTGCTTGAGTGTCCGTGTGGCCTGCGCTATGTTGGTAGCACGAAACTGCCGGCACACAAGAGGATACTCCAGCACCTGCGAGCCATTACCAACGGCGACACCGCAAACCCAGTCGCGCTGCATTTTGAGGAAAGCCCCAACAAGAATCCTGCTGACCTCAAGTACTTTGTAATTGATTGTGTTCCTCCACTTAGGAGAGGGGGTGACCGTGAGGCACTCCTCTGCAAATTAGAGACTAGACACATTATTCTACTCGATTGCAAAGTACCAAATGGACTCAATGCCTGCGATGACTGTTTTACCTACCTTTAAACACTGTTAATGTATAATCATTGCTAGCTGCTTTTCTGACCCATGGTGGTCTTTTAACTTTTCTAATTTTTCACTGCTATATTTACATTTTTTAACACTTGGTTTGCACTGCATGCTATGAAATCATTAATTTATTTGTGGGATGTTGCACATATTGATTAGATTTAATTTATGTGGTTGCCCAATATTTGCCCACTTGGGCTACATTGAGGTTGTCTTAAATATATTGCTCTACTGATTAGGGATTGTTAAGATATACAATTCCATAATCAAATAGCAACAAAACAGAATATCAAAGAGCAATTGTGTATATATATTTTTTAACAGCATTAAGGTATTTATTTATTGAATTTTAACGTCTATATATTTATTTATGGTCTTTTTATTCTATATGCTGCTCATATGATATCCTTTGTATATACTTGAAGCTCTGACAATGTTTTTTTACAGTTATTTATTGTCTTATTTTTGACATCCATTTGCCCGCGATTTAGAAAGACGATAGTATGTCTCCTAAGTTTGTTATCAATTAATGGTTTTTTTTAGCATGCGTTTACTTTAAATTTACACTCCTTCTCAGAAGTGTCGTGTGATCAAGGCCCTTTTCGGGCTGAAACGCGTCATGGCGGTTTTTGGTGTTGGGCAACAATAAATAAGAAATTTGCACCAATTGCGGGTTTGCCTCGTCTTGATTCAAGTGGCTAAGAAGACGTCCTGTACCATATATATATATATATATATATATCATGTGAGCAAGGCTACACCGTTAGCCGAAACGCGTCATCCTGTCTGTTTTATTGCGCATCTGGTTAAAATAAGTCACTGTTCCCAGCAGTGAGGAAAGTTATTTGGAGTCAGAGTTTCTCCTTGTGGTGGACCGAAGCACCGGAGTGGTAATATATATATATATATATATATATATATATATATATATATATATATATATATATATATATATATATATATATATTCACAGAAAAAACCATAGGTTATAGTGGATATATAGTTAGGAATTTGCATTTACAAAACCTTGAAAATTCAATGAAAAAACCATAGGTTATAGGCCATATATAGTTAGGAATTAGCATTTACAAAACCTTATTTTACTCGCATAAAACCATTGAAATTCCATATATAGTTAGCTAACTATAAGCGCTAACTATATATCGCGCACCCGCAATCCACTGCTGATGATGTCACATATTACATCATTCATGACATGGTCAGTGACATCACTGATGACATCACTGATCACAACATCCAGTGATTGTATGTGTCTGTAAAGTTTAAATATTGAAGAATGAGTGGATGTATAAGTGTCTGGATGAAGAATTTAGTAGGTGCATGACTGACTGTATGAGTGAGTGATTAAATGTGTCTCATTGAGTACATGGGTTAGTGACTAAACTGTCTTAATTCGTGCATCAGTATGTTTGATGTTGTGTAAGCTGCTGCATGTGTTGATCAGTAGCTATAAGAGTGGCCATATGGGTTATTGATTGGTTGCCCAAATATTTGAATGGGAGGCTGAGTGTGTGTGTGGGTGGCTGGGAGGTGCGTGACTCTGTGCATAGATGTGTAAGCAGTTGATTCACTAGGAGTATGAGTTCAAGAGTGCATGTGGAAACAGCTATATGGGCGGTTGACTGTGCATGGGTGTGTTGGTGAGTGAATGGATTTCTCATTGCTACATGTGCAAGTAAGTACGTATGTAAAACACAATACATGTGAGAGTTGAGATATATAAATAACTGAACATAAGAGCCAGTGAATGTGTGAGTGGCTGTATCGATCACTGTGAGCTTGTATCAGGGATTATATAAGAGAGTAAATATGTGTTATTATATGTTTGAATAAGTAAGATGTGTATAACTGTATAGTTGAGGAAATGGAGGTGTGATTGATTCTTTGCATGACTGACTAGGTGTGTGAGTAACTCCATGGATGAGTGACAGTCTGTGAGTGTCTGTTTATACTGAGTGTATGTAAGGTTATATTAGAGTCTGAAGAGGTTCATTGTATTATCACATGAGTGATGTGATCAGTGATGACAAATGAGATGTCATCAGTGATGTCATTTGAGTTGTCATCAGTGATGTCATTTGAGATGTCATCATTGATATCATTTGAGTTGTCATCAGTGATGTCATTTGAGATGTCATCAGTGATGTCATCAGTGATGTCACTGACCATGTCATGAATGATGTAATATGTGACATCATCAGCAGTGGATTGCGGGTGCGCGATATATAGTTAGCGCTTATAGTTAGCTAACTATATATGGAATTTCAATGGTTTTATGCGAGTAAAATAAGGTTTTGTAAATGCTAATTCCTAACTATATATGGCCTATAACCTATGGTTTTTTCATTGAATTTTCAAGGTTTTGTAAATGCAAATTCCTAACTATATATCCACTATAACCTATGGTTTTTTCTGTGAATTTCATTGGTTTTTTAATAGCAAATATGAAAAGCTTTAAAATGTCAAGTACGTGATAGATAAAAACATTTTCGTATTTATGCACGCTGATGTGCTTTGAACGCTGCCCCCCCCCTCCCCTCTTTTGCCTTAGTAGTACTCTCTCTTTGCAGATACAGAAGGGTAGTTAACGCAGGCCTTTACCCCCGTTGTAATCCGTCGTACCTCCTTGTCTCTCCATTTGATTGATTGTTGTCCAAGCATTTACTGTTTTAGAATTGGTTCTCTTTGGATCATTCTCTATTTACAAACAAGCACAAAGTCGCAATACTCTGTTTAGTCTTTGCAGATAGTGAAAAATCGTGTAAAAAAATAAAAGTAATCGAGCAAAATCAGTAGGCCACTAATTGGATCTCTTTTTGACCTCGCTAAAATAGAAATATTAGGAACAACCCTTCTTGAGAAATACGAAAATAGTGAGATGAACTGAGCTCCACACCATGAGGGCTGCAAGACAGCTCGGCTCCATCACCCATCCCGCACAAAATAATGACAAACCCTATGCAAATATTAAAAATATAGACAACACACCAGCAAAGAAACAGGGTAAAACATTTTATTAAAAAACTATTTACATAACGTTGGTTTATAAGATGATGTCAGTAGTGGACCGATGTGTGAATAGATCGAAAACAGCACAAGGCTCCAAGATCCGGATAGCAAGCTCCTGGATGTTGGGTGCCATAGTTTAGAGTTCTGAATTTCAGCCTTTTTCGATGCCTGTGCTTTGTTGAATCAAAATGGCGGCTTGACACAAAGCTGACTCAAGCGTTGCTACTGATGCTATGCAGACCAAAACTGGTTTTCAGTTTGTACATTTTTCTAGATTTTTCAATCCAAGTTTGGTTGACTTTGTAGAACGATGGCTTCAGATTTTCAACATACGATGTGGTGGCGCTGACTGGGAGGGGGCGCTTCGCTCCTGCCCCCTCCCCAAGTAAGATTTTCATACGTGAAAGTACGTTAATGGTTTTGGTCCCTGAGATGCTTCGATGTCACTACCATTCTCAAATAGCATAAGTTCTAGATGTTGGGTGCCATAGTTAAGAGTTCTGAGCAGCGCTTGTAACACTGTCTGAAGCTTATTTCCACCTACTGCAGCTTCACTATTCTCAAAGTAAGTGAGTGTCGTTTGTGGACCTGACTGCATTAGAAAACAATGTGATATGTTACCTTCCTAAACAGCTTGACGGAGGCCCCTGAGGGGCGCTGTGATGGCCATGGACTCGGAGAAGACGCTTGGCTCCGACACCCTCCCCAAGTCTTATAGCACTGGTGTAGCCTGAGATCGCCCCCGACATAGGCGGCCGGCTCCCGGGGTCCGGCGGTACTTTTTGCCTTTTGATGACTCTTCAATTCTGGACCTTGTCCCACAATCCGTTTGACCTGAAGACAAGCTGTAGTGGGGCGCCCCTTTATCGTTTTAGTTGCCATTCCGCCCGCTTTTGCTACACTGTGCCTCTTCCGCCATTCAGCTGTTTTCCGCCCGCTCTTGCGACTACAGCGTCTCGCTCACCATGTAGTTGAGATGCGCCCGCTCTTGCGGTGCAGCGATAGGCGGCTGCCACAGGACTCTCAAAATGGCGGCCGGCTCTTCGGTTTTGGGCCTGGTCCACTAAAATGGCCCTGGGACACCTTGGAACTCGGACGCTTGTCTGCTAGGGCTTGGGTCCCATTCTCGAAAAGCGTCCCCTCAGCCGTGAAGATTCTACAAAAGTCTTGGGGGCCTCCGACTCCCGCAGGCTTCTGGTGGGGAGCGGCTGCCATGATTGCTCGTGGAATGGCCACGACGGAGCTACGAAATGGTAGTGGTCTCATGCTGACGCCAGCTTTAGTCTGAAACATCCAGAAACACTGTAGACTACCAATTCGATCAGTTCCGGTAGCGCCCCAACATGACCCGGAAGAGAAGAACTTGCCCTCCCCTCTTTGACTGATGGTTCTTGTTGCCTGTCCCCTCTGTTGTCATTTAACAGAACTTTTTGGACTGCTGAAAGGGGTTGTGTTCTGAACGCTGGTTGGTGGAGACATTTAGACTATATTCTTGACCTACGTTGTCGCGTAATGCGTTTTATGACACGCCGCGTTAGCGCACCCGGAAGTGATCCGAGGCGCGGCGCGCAGCGCGTAACGTAAGCATAACAGGTCATGTGACTTGTTAATAAAACTTTTCATTGGTTCATTTTACTTTTGTTAATTTAATGATGAAAAGCTTGGTCATATGACCTAAAAATTACGCTTTTTATTATTTTCGAACAATATTTTTTTTTCAAACATATGTTATAATATTCCAAGCTAATGTACTTTCCCGGAAAATTTACAACTGTCTTGCAAGTAAAATATATTCCTTTTTCGAGAAAAAGGGCGTTTCTTCCTTCCATGACGGAGCCGTTGAGTAAAAGAGATTCGGCCTGCTGTCTTAGTCGCCGATACGCTTGATTATCAGATTCTTATCGATCACTTTATGTTGCAGACATGAAAAACACAACTGCCCTTGACCATTTATCTTTACTGCGTTCCTACATATTATACCTTTTATCCGTCATGTAATTGGACTGCTTTATTTCACTTGCCTTTTACTGATTCGAAAACAGTCACTAAAAGTAAAAACTTTACAAATGAAAATACTACTACCGTGTTTTGTTTTAAAAACCTTTATTGTGAAAATGTCAGTATACAAATACGGGCCTATAACCACGTGGGCCGGCCACGGAGCAAACTCAAATCGTATATGATGAGGAGACATTTACACTGTAGAAGAACGTAACGAGCGGGCCATTAGGTGACAAGAACAAAGGTGTCTAACAGTTGCGGAATCGGTGGACGTACATTTTGTAATTAAAATACGACAGGGCCACTTACAATAACATTTTCTAGATATACATTTGCGGGCAAAGAGTTACGAGTCCCATTTATACCGGCGCCATTTTGGGCGAGGCCGGGCAGGTCCAAGATATAGTCAAAATGTCTCCACCAACCATCGGCCAGACCAGAACCCCTTTCGGCCCTTTATGTTACAAGATGGTGTCTTCCATTCAGAAAATATTGGTGGCAGCATTTTGAAAGGAAACAGAAACAGCCGTTCTCCTAGTGAGTTTCACATTGTTACATTTAGGAAGAATGTTGAAGAGTAGTATGTGGAAAATCTGAAGCCATTTTTCTACAAACTCTCAATCAGACTTGGATGGAAAAAAAAACCTGAAGAATGTACAAACTGAAAACCAATTTTTGTCTGTATAGCACCAACAGTAACGCTTGAGTCAGCTTTGTGTCAAGCCGCCATTTTCATTCAATCAATAGCGTCCCCCTGCACACATTCAGGGACCTGGTCGTGTCTTCAGATGAAACGCATTGTAGGAAAAGATGCAGAAAGGAAAAGGAAAAAAGTTCCGCCGGACCTAGTGAAGCTGCAGCAGGTGCAAATAAGCTTCAGACAGTCTTACAAGCACTGCTCAGAACTCTCAACTGAGGCACTCAACATCCAGGACTTGCCATTCGGATCTTGGCGCCTTGTATTTTTGTTTTGTTTTTGATGGAGGGGAAAGAACAAAAAACAGACATTGAAAAAGGCTCAACAGTGCAGGGCGCCTTGTGCTGGTTCCGACCTATTCACACATCGGTCTGCTACTGACATCACCTCATAAACCAACGGGGCACCCCACGCCGACTTTCGGCGCAGCATTGTAGGATGGCCACACCAGTGCGGCAATTTGCTGGACACCACCTCGGTGCCATCCAGATCTCGGCGCGTTCATTCATTCAATAGCGTCCCCCTGCACACATTCAGGGACCTGGTCGTGTCTTCAGAAGAAACGCATTGTAGGAAAAGAAGCACAAAGGAAAAGGCAACAAGTTCCGCCGGACCTAGTGAAGCTGCAGCAGGTGCAAATAAGCTTCAGACAGTTCTACAAGCACTGCTCAGAAATCTCAACTGAGGCACTCAACATCCAGGACTTGCCATTCGGATCTTGGCGCCTTGTGCTGGTTCCGACCTATTCACACATCAGTCCACTACTGACATCACCTCATAAGCCAACGGGGCACCCCACGCCATCTTTCGGCGCAGCATTGTAGGATGGCCACACCAGTGCAGCCACTTGCTGGACACCACCTCGGTGCCATCCGGATCTCAGCGCGTTCGAGTCACTGTGCCGGAAGAGTAACCGGAACTCAGCTGAACACGCCGTCTTTCGGCGCAGCATTGTAGGATGGCCACACCAGTACAGCAATTTGCTGGACACCACCTCGGCGCCATCCGGATCTCGGCGCGTTCGAGTCACTGTACCGCAACAGTGACCGCAATTCTGCTGGACACGCCGTCTTTCGGCGCAGCATTGTAGGATGGCCACACCAGTGCGGCAATTTGCTGGACACCACCTCGGTGCCATCCGGATCTCGGCGCGTTGTGCTGCCTTCGGCCTATTCGCACATCGGTCCGCTACTGACGCCGCCTCACGTGCCAACGGATTTTCTACGCTTTTTGTAGCCCTATGTCGCATAACAGGTCATGTGACTTGTTTATAAAACTTTTCATTGGTTCATTTTACTTTTGGTTTCCTAAAGATGGAAGGCTTGGTCATATGACCTAAAAATAACACTTTTCATTGGTTTAGAACATTTTTTTTTCCCAAACGATGAAAGCCCCACCTTGTTTCTGGATCATTCAGACTGAAGCTGGCGTCAGCATGAGAGCACCACCATCTCGTGGCTCCGTCGTGGTCATTCCGCGAGCAATCATGGCAGCCGCTCCCCACCGGAAGCCTGCGGGAGTCGGGGGCCCCCAAGACTTTTATACAATCTTCACGGCTGAGGGGACGCTTTTCGAGAATGGAGCCCAAGCCCTAGCAGGCAAGCGTCCGACTTCCAAGGTGTCCCAGGGCCATTTCAGTGGACCAGGCCCAAAACCGAAGAGCCGTCCGCCATTTTGACAGCCATGTGGCAGCCGCCTATCGCTGCACTGCAAGAGTGGGAGCAACTCAACAACATGGTGAGCGAGACGCTGTAGCCGCAAGAGCGGGCGCAACTCAGCTGGATGGCCGCCACCTGGGGAGGCCCGTTCACGCCGCCTCCCCCCCCCCCCCCCCCCCGGGCCGCCGCACGCCAATTTTCGGAGCAGCATTGTAGGATACCAAAACCAGTGCGGCAGTTTACTGGACATCACCTGGGTGCCTGTCGTACATGTTGTGTCAGCCATGTGACACTGGACACAGACCGCTACTGACGAGGCCTCCCCCCGCACCACCCGGGACGCCCCACGCTGTTTTTCTGTGCTGCATTGTAGGATCCCTAAACCAGTGCGGCACCCAGGCGACATCACCTGGGTGCCGTCCAGAACTCTGCACGTTGTGCTGCCTTGGGACTATTCGCACAGCAGACCGCTACTGACGAGGCCCCCACCCGGGACGCCCCACGCCAATTTTCGGAGCAGCATTGTAGGATCCCTAAACCAGTGCGGCACCCAGGCGACATCACCTGGGTGCCGTCCAGAACTCTGCACGTTGTGCTGCCTTGGGACTATTCGCACAAAAGACAGCTTCTAACCATTGTTGCTTTTTGTGTTAATAAATGTTTAAATGTTTTTAGTTTTTGTTCTGTTCATTATCGTTAAAAGTTAATAAAGTTTTATAACCTTAATTTGTTGGAGTGTTATCTATTTTTTGAAAAACGGGTGAATGGGGCCTTGAATCGGGTTATTGTCATGTGTGGGCTTTGGAAGTGTGCTGCTGCAGGATCGGACATTTCAAACTCAAATGCACGTTCTTTTTCTTACCTTTCCGAAGCATGGAGCGCAATAGCAGGCAGAGAAAGGGTGATGCACGTGTTGAACACTACCTGACCTGGCAAGTTGCTGGCAGTGCCCCCCCGCCCGCTCCTGAAAGAGGGCACACACACACCGCCGCCCCGAGTACTTCACAAATCTTTAAAAGACCATGCGCTTGTTCATGAGGCTTAAATGGTTTATCACCTCTTCTAGAACCCCTACATCGACCCTCTGACGTTTCATGGAAAAATTACCATGTAACACAATACCAAGCCCTGTCAGCTGAAACCCCCAAGGAATCGTGGGGCATATTATCAAGGGGGTTTATCTCCGCTTTTTTGGCTTTAAAAACCATGAAAGCGGAGATAAAATTATTTCCCTATTACCAAGCTGTCGCTAACACCAGAATTAGGTGATAGCCTGGGACCAGCCTGGCATCTAAAATGGCTGCCGTGCACGACAAAATTGTGGCATTCGAAAAAAGGCAAGATGGCGCAGCCGCTGGAAGAGATATATCAACATATATCAGCCTCCTCAGCCACCCTCAGGAAACATAGGGGATTAGGATATGTCTCCCGCACCCCCTTATACCTAGTACTTTAATTAACGAAGCACAAAAT
The DNA here is from genome assembly GCF_964263255.1 of Lissotriton vulgaris. Classification (NCBI taxonomy): domain Eukaryota; kingdom Metazoa; phylum Chordata; class Amphibia; order Caudata; family Salamandridae; genus Lissotriton; species Lissotriton vulgaris. The sequence continues at coordinate 1,112,879,534 of NC_141694.1, forward strand.
GGCGAATTCCCGTTTCGCTACCAGTTTGCGGCCCAGTTCGCGGCCCGTGAAGCGCTTCTACCGTGAAAAATCATTTTTTTTTTATTTTCCCCACGGGACCCTTTAATAACCCCAACAACATTCCTAGGGGGTCAAGAGGGGGATACCTTGCCCCCTTTCATTAAATTCCCCCTTCGTTTTCCACCTCTTCTTCTCTCTCGATCCTACCGAGAGACAAGATGGCGTCCGCTCCGGACTGTTTAGAATGTTGACAGACACCGGAGAGCCAATCAGCTTTCTGCGCGCAAAGTTCCGATAAGCGAAAAGTAAGCGGACCGGATCGCTGCCCAGAGCGCTGTTACAGATATATATCTTGGTTTGAACGTTAATTTCTCAAAAACTACTGGAGCACATATATTGAGACCTAGCAAAGGCACATCGGGCTAACAGTCCCTACAATTTTGCCAAGTTTCGTGCAAATCCATTCAGCCGTTCGAGCTAAAAGTGAGTCCAACCGCCCTATGGAAAACTCAATGCAAAAAACGCGTTTTGGGACCCCCCTTTTTTCTCAGCCCCCCCTTGACGAAACCCCACCAAATTTTCAGGAGCTGCTCAGAAACAAAATGTGCCATTTTCCTGAAAATTTCAGCCGATTCCGTCCACAAACGCCAAAGTTATTAGACATAGAATTTTCAAAAGTCCCATAGGGAAAAAATCCTAACTATATATACCTACTGGCGACCGCCAGTAGGTAATATATATATATATATATATATATATATATATATATATATATATATATATTATATCCACAGGTAACTCCTTTACAAGAAACCAGGAAGGACACAGCGAGGATTGTAGGGAAAGTTGCTTTATTGCTCAAAACTGCGGCATAATGCATTTCGACGTGAGTCTTCTTCGGATGCCTTCGCAGATGAAAATGAGGCAGCCCTTCGATTTAAAACCATCCTGGCTCCACCCCAAACATCGGAGTGCAGCTGGCCCCAATTAACAACAAAGTTTTGGTTGCGTAGTCGGATATCACAGACTACCAATCCCACAAGACACCAGGTGTAAAGCTGTCTTGTGTGGAGCTCATTGTCAAGTTCGCGCTGTAAGTGCCATTGTGAAGGTGAGCAGTGCTGCCAAAATAATGTCTAATTTTAAAAGTCAGTTTCCCAAAAGTCCCCTGACACTCCGCCTCAAAATACTAACTCCAGCAGGGTCACATATATATATATATATATATATATTTCACTGAAAAAACCATAGGTTTAACACTCGTTATCCAGTATTTGGGGTGTCTTTCATAGATTCACATGCCTGAATTATTCCCCGTCGTCGAGACGGGAGCCTCCGGTACATAAAAAAGTAATGTCCTATAGACATACATAGAGAAAATAGGCCTAAGGGCCTCCCCTTAGTAGCCTATCCTTGTCCTTATGTAAAAAGGACTAAACTCTCAGTCAGCCAATCAGCTCCGACCTCCCTCTAGAACCTTCCTGGGAGGAGCCTCAGTCCCTCAGATTTTCTACCGCACGTTGTGCTAGGGGTCTCCAGCCTGAGCTCTCCTCAGGATTCCTTAAAATCATCTAACTTTCTTATGAAAGTGATTCTTCAATTTCAACTCCTCAAGGATTACTTCACGACACTGTTCTGCAGTAAGTGTTTTCTTTCCACTACTTTCTTCCATGTCTGAATCACAGAAGAAAGCCCTCTTCAAGGCCTGCTCTGCATGTGGGAAGAAAAGGATCCATGTGGATGATAAGCATGACCTGTGCTTATACTGCCTTTACCCGGACCACGTCTCGGACAAATGCAGAATATGTAGAGCCTTCCCTAAGAAGACTGTGAGGGACAGAGAAGGTCGCCTTCTCATCTGGCTCGACAGGCTTAAGGACAGAGACACTCTGGAATCCTCTGAAGGCAGTGTTTCCAAGTCCTCAGAAGTCTCTAAAAAGAGGCCTAGGGTAACTTCCCCTGGCCCCTCAGACACTCCTCCTAAGAAGGCACACAAGAAGTCTTCAGAGGCAAGATCCACGACATCTTCAGTGTCTGTTCAGGAAGATCAAACCTTTAAAAAGCCTGCTCCGTCATCTTCCAGACATGCCCAGAGGACTACCTCAGTCACTACCACGGTGTCGACGACGTCGGCGTCGTCGCCTTCAGCGTCGACGACGACGACTACATCCTCGTCATCAGGTAGACCTGTCTCCTCTATTATTCTACTGACATCGTCGTCGACGACGAAGACCCTGTCGACGACTAGGACTACACCGACGACGTCGTCGTCGACGAGCCCATCATCGTCGAAGACGTTACTTAAGAACCCACCGTCGACGACGAAGACGTCGACGAGGGAGTCGACGACTAAGACACCGTCGACGACGGACTCGTCGTCGACGAGTGCAACGACAACGTCGAAGTCGTCGACGACCAAGGTACCGTCGACCACCCCACCGTCGACGAGGATACCGTCGACAGACTCATCGTCGACGACGAAGGCACCGTCGACGGAAGACTCGTCATCGTCGAAGATGACCCGGTCTGAACCATGGAAAAAATCCAAGCTTGTGGAAGTGTCGGCCCTTTGCGCTACCGCCATCGACGACACCCTCGACGACGACAGGATCAAATGCTACGTCTAGCAAGACTGCCAGGCCGCAAATTACCCCGGAAACAACGTCTCCGAGCAAAGTGGAAACGCAACCACCTCAAATCTTCCAAAGTGAGGAATCTGAAGAGGATGACCACATGGGTCCCGCTACCTCTATCTCGGAACTCAATATCAAATGCCAAAGCACTGATGAGGAACAGGAGGATTTCACTTATCAGGAACACTCCGTCCAAACTAATGTCCGCACGGAGGTCACCCCCATGATATGCCTACCGGCGGCTCTCGTCAATGACCTCCGGTACCTTGTACAAGATTACAAGCAGCGCTTCCCGGATGCGGACAGTGGAAATCAGACGCCTATGGTACATACACCAGCGTCCGCCCCAAAACAGTCTCAACCTCTCCCTCAAACCCACCGTGACAAGGTCCAACCTCAGGTGGTGGACTCCTCAGACGAAGATGAAGATGAGGAGGAGTTAGAGGAAGGAGAGGTCCAGGAGGTCCACTCGGACCACGACGAGGAGGATGAGTATGTGGCGTCATCCCCTGCTTCACCACAACCACGCCAAGCGGACTCACCGCCTGTGGACATTGGCGGCTTCCACAAACTTGTGGAAAGGGCGGCGAAGAGATTCCATATGGTCGTGGAATCAACTGAAACGGAATGCTTCTTGCACGACTTCAAAGAACAGCCGCAAAAGTCTACTAAATCTATTCCAATTATAGAGTTCTTATGGGAGCAAGGCAAAAAATTAATGCTGACACCCGCTTCTGTTTCCGCGGTTGTCCCACGCCTGGACAAGAAATACAAAGCCCCACTTACAGCAGCGGCTTGCCTCGACGGACACCCCAAACCTGATTCGGTAGTTACGCAGGCGGCCCAGAAGAACTCCCGCAACCCTTCCTCCCCACTGTCCGCCCCTCCTGACAAAGAAGGCAGGAAGCTTGACACGATTGGGAAAAGGTTCACGACCACATCGGCCATGACCATCAAGGTCGCCAACTCCATCGCTTTGTTGGGACGTTACAATCGTCAGCTTTGGGAAGACATAGCCCCTTACGTAAAGGAACTGCCTGACGCAGTCCAAGGTGAAGTCAAGGCTCTCCTCGTAGAAGGTCAAACTTTGGCTTCGGAAATAATTGACTGTGCTATTGACGCAGCCATGACTGGCTTCCGTCAGCTTGCCGAGCTGCTGTTCTGCGCCGTCAAGGATGGCTGAAGGCGACGTCGTTCCGCCAGGAGGTACAAGCGAAGGTGCTGGACATGCCCTTCGATGGCCAGCATCTTTTTGGGGACAAAATCGACGAGGCACTGCAGACCATAAAGAAGGACACAGATACTGCCAGGGCACTGGGCACTTTGCAGTCGCGAAACCAGTCCTTTCGAGGCAACCGATCCAGAGGTCAGTCCTCCTATCGAGGTTCCTATCAGAACAGGTCCTCGTATTCCTACAACAACAAGAACCAATACCAACACAAGCAACAACAACAAGGTCGTCAATCTTCATACGGAAGATCTAACTTCAGAGTCAAGAATTCCAAGAGGGGCACTGGCGGCCGCCAGTGACCTATTACTCCAGCCAGTCCTACCACCCTCTCCATCCTTTCAAATTGGAGGAAAGTTGACCCATTTCCTCACCAATTGGCAACACATCACCACGGACCGGTGGGTCCTCCAAATGATACGATTCGGCCATTCTCTCACCACCATCCCTCCCAATACACCTCCCCAAAGGCGGACGCACAAACACCTATGCCTGCTTCTCCAGGAACTTTCTGTCATGCTACAGAAAGGAGCCATCGAGCGGGTTCCTGCATCCTTAAAAGGGAAGGGATTTTATTCCCACTTCGTTCTTGTACGACAGAAGGAGAACAAGTGGAGGCCCATTCTAGACCTCGGGGCGCTCAACGCTTTCCTGCGGAGCCAATCGTTCAGGATGGTGACGATCCAAGAAATCCTGGGCACTCTGGAAAAGGGAGATTTCATGACATCCTTAGATCTCCAGGATGCCTACTACCACATCCCCATCCTCAGGCGCCACAGAAAATTCCTGAGGTTCGAAGTTGCAGGCCGACACTATCAGTTCAAAGTCCTGCCGTTTGGCCTCAAATCCGCGCCGCGGATTTTCACAAAGTGTCTTGCACCGGTGGCGGCCTTTCTGCGTCAGCTGGGTCACCAAGTCTTCCCCTACCTAGACGACTGGCTGGTGAAAGCACCCTCCCCAGAAGGCGCGGCAGAATCCTCCAGCGCCTGCACCAATCTTTTTCAGAAGCTGGGATTGACCCTCAATCTCAAAAAGTCCTGCCTTATCCCTACGACAAAAATTACCTTCCTCTGGGCTACCTTGGACACGGAGTGCACAAGAGCCTTCCCCTCGAAAGAAAGGGCGGACAAGATATTGTCCCTAGCCACGGCTGTGGCAACAGACACACCTCAAGGTCCGGACTTACACATCCCTCCTGGGAATGATGTCTTCCTGTATACTTCTCATCCCTCACTGCACACTCAGGATGCGCCCGTTGCAGGAAGCTCTCACGAGCCAATGGACTCAAAGTACTGGCTCTTTCGAGGACATTGTACGGATCACACCAAAAATGACCAGAAGTCTGGAATGGTGGAGGCGTTGCGAAAATCATGACCATAGGATTACCGTTTCTCCTTCCGGCGACACCTCTGGTGATCACCACGGACGCCTCCCTGGAAGGATGGGGCGCTGTTCTTCAGGACCTTCGGATCAGCGGCAAGTGGGACGCACAGGAAAAGCTGCTCCATATAAACCTCTTGGAGCTGAGGGCTGTCTATCTTGCTCTACAGGCCTTCCTGCCACGCATCCAGAACTCTCCAGTGCTCGTCAAAACAGACAACACCACGACGATGCACTATCAAACAGGGGGGAACGCGTTCGCGCTCTCTATCACGCGAATCGCAGAAAATCTGGAACTGGCTGGTGATACACTGTATCCAGCTCAAAGCGGACTATGTACCTGGAAAACACAATACCATCGCGGACGCCCTGAGCAGACAAAGATCCCTCTCCCACGAGTGGGAACTGAGCGACAACGCTCTGGCTCACATCTTCTCTCAATGGGGAGTCCCAAAAATCGACCTGTTTGCCACCAAGGAGAACGCCAAATGCCCAAGCTACGCAAGCTGGCGTCCCCAACAAGGGTCACTGGGAAATGCTTTTTCCATCGGTTGGTTCAGCGTGTTTGCGTACGCTTTTCCGCCGTTTCCGATGATCCCGAGGCTCCTCAGGAAGATGAAGGCGGAACCCTGTACCCTGATCCTGATTGCCCCGTTCTGGCCGAGGCAGCACTGGTTCTCGGATCTGCTACGACTTTCCATCAGGTCACCGATTCGTCTGAGGCAGCACCCGAACCTCATCACGATGTCCAACGGGCAGGTACAACACCCGAACCTCCACTCGCTCAAGTTATCGGCCTGGCTCCTGAGCACAGAGAGCTCTGTAACCTAAACATCCCACAAGACTGCAGGGATGTCCTAGCAAAAGCGAGAGCGGACAGTACAAACAAAACCTACTCTCTCAAGTGGAAAAGGTTCTGCATTTGGTGTTCAGACCAGGGCCTGCGACCGCTCGCTGGCACCCCGGAACAGATATTACCATACCTCCTACATTTGGCACAGTCAGGACTGGCACATGCATCAATTAAGGTTCACCTGGCAGCTATCTCTAGGTTCACCAGAACTTTCACAGGGCCTTCTCGGTGGTCAAGTAGACTAGTCAAGCAATTTCTGAAGGGGCTCTACAGCTCATTTCCGAGGCCTCGGAAAGTCCCTCCGGCATGGCAACTGAATCTGGTGCTCAATCAACTCATGAGACATCCGTTTGAACCCATTTATCGGGCATCTATCAAATACATCTCCTGGAAAACGGCACTCTTGCTCGCTTTAACATCAGCCAGGAGGGTGAGCGAGCTACAAGCTTTGTCCATTCAGGAACCATATCTGCAGTTCAGACAGGACAGGGTGGTGCTGAGACCGAACCCTAAATTCATACCAAAGGTGCCTTCGGACTTTCATCTCAATGAACCAATTGTCCTTAGGTCCTTCTTTGCGAACCCTTCCACAGCAGCAGAAAGAGCACTACATTCTTTGGATCTCAAGAGATGCCTAAAGTTCTACCTGGACAAAACTAAGGCTCTCCGAAAGTCTTCACAACTGTTCGTGGCATACAGCAGACCAAGAATGGGCCTGCCTCTTACGAAGCAAAGCATCTCGAGATGGATCTCCTCGGCGATTGCATTCTGCCACGACAAGGCCGGACGGCCTTTGTCTGATCATGTTACTGCTCATTCCACCAGGGCGATGTCCACGTCAGCAGCACTGTTCGCTGGGGTGCCAATCTTGGACATATGCAGAGCGGCGACCTGGAAGTCACCGCACACTTTCTCCAGACACTACTGCCTGGATATCGAACTTCAGAAGGATGCGGCAGTGGGCCCGGCGGTGCTTCGCCATCTTTCAGTGAGGTGAGCCTTCCTACATCCCACCATCCAGGTATGCGCATTCTTTGCTCTTGTGATGTTCCAGCTATGCTGTCCCCATGTTATATGATAATATATGCATTGTCTAACATGTCTGCAGGGCGACTTTACATCACACATGTGCATATCTGATTGCTAGCTACTCTGATTCAGGCATGTGAATCTATGAAAGACACCCCAAATACTGGATAAGAACTGCGTTACTTACCTGTAACAGCAGTTATCCAGTATTGGTGTCTTTCATAGATTCACATGCAACCCTCCCACCTCCCCTGGAAGGACTCACATCCCTCTCTGACAATATTACGCCAACCTAGCTGGGTGCGTACGAAAATCTGAGGGACTGAGGCTCCTCCCAGGAAGGTTCTAGAGGGAGGTCGGAGCTGATTGGCTGACTGTGAGAGTTTAGTCTTTTTTACATAAAGACAAGGATAGGCTACTAAGGGGAGGCCCTTGGGCCTATTTTCTCTATGTATGTCTATAGGACATTACTTTTTTATGTACCGGAGGCTCCCGTCTCGACGACGGGGAATGATTCAGGCATGTGAATCTATGAAAGACACCAATACTGGATAACTGCTGTTACAGGTAAGTAACGCAGTTCTTATAGTTAGGAATTAGCATTTAAAAAACCTTTGAAATTCACTGAAAAAACCATAGGTTTAACACTCCTTATAGTTAGGAATTAGCATTTAAAAAACCTTTGAAATTCACTGAAAAAAACATAGGTTTCACACCAGTTATAGTTGGCTGAACATAACTCATGTCATCAGTGATGTCATTTGAGATGTCATCAGTGATGTCACTGACATGTCATGAATGATGTAATATGTGACATCAGCAGTGGATTGCGGGCGCGCGAGTTATAGTGAGTCCAACTAACTATAACATGGGAATTTCAATGGTTTTGTATGAGTAAAATGTTCAGCTAACTAGAACTGGTGTGAAACCTATGTTTTTTTCAGTGAATTTCAAAGGTTTTTTTAAAAGCCAATTCCTTACTATAACGAGTTTGTAACCTACGGTTTTTAAAGTGAATTAAGTTTTTTTAATAGCTATTTTTTATAGCTATTATAATTTTTATAAAATTATTTGTCTATTTTTATAAAATTAATTTTTCAATGTATTTTTAATGTGTTTTTTTTAATCATTTTACCACGGAACGCTCAGGGTACGCGCACCCGTACATGTAGCGAGAGCGCTATTCCCACGTGCGACAAAAAATATAATTGTGTATTTAAAGTAAATAATAATGCAAGACATTCAGTGACCTACTCAGAAAAAAACTGATTTTCATTTTTAATATCCGTATTTCACCTTTAAACGCATTTAAAAAAATCTAGCAAAACGTCATTCTGATGCGCCGCGTAAGCGCCCCAGAAGCGTTCCCGGAAGCACCTACGTACGTGCCGCGTAAGCGCCCCAGGGCGCGTAGCCTAAGCGCGCGTCAAGCCATGTGACCTCAAAACAACACTTTTGATTGGTTAAGAAGTTTTTTTCACAAGTAGGGAAACACCCCACCCATTTCTCTCACAACCTCTTTGCTTTTGCTGAGACAACACCTCTTGTCTGTACCTGCAAAAAAAAACTTCTACCATCATTGTCTGGTTCCCAGAACCCTTCCCAGGACCAGTCCTCTGACGCTTCCAATGGATTCCTGCCTGAGGACCCCCCACAGAGAAAAGTGAAGGAACACTTCATTTGGAAGTTTTTCTCTTTTCCAGAGGGGGGAGAAAAAATGCAATGCAGCAAAAGTCACGTGTAAAATTTGTAACACTACTCTCACGTGGAAATCCCACCCGGAAATATAGTTTTGGAAATGCAACATTAATCAGGCATGTTGAGAGGAGGCCCCAGATTAATGTGCACGGGAGAACACCAGAGCCCTGACTCGCAATCTACCACAAGAAGGCCCCTCCACTTCCACCGAAGCTTCCACATCATCAGTAAGAGGAAGACCAGAACTGATGATTCCAAATATTCAACCTGTTTTTGGTGACATTACAATTTGTTGTAAGCAGTGTGACCAACTGCTCTGTTATGGGGAGCAGAGCATTCAAATAATTGTGAGAACCAGGGAAGAACACCGCTGCACCCCTCTACCCTAATTTTTCCCCTTTTTTTGCTCCTGTTGAGCAGTTTGGCATTCCTTAGTTTTGTTTTTGTTCTCAAAAAAATACAAAAAAATTTTTAAAACGTTCGGAAAAACTAAAAAAGAAGAAAAAAAATAGTTCTTTTTAGAACTACCTCCAATTCTCCAAAAAGAGCTATATTCTTTACATATTCTCAAGGAGTGAGTGAAGTGGAGTACGGTGAGAGAGGAAAGGAAAATGAGTGAGGGAGCGAAGGAAGGGAAGAGAGGGGAAGTGAAGCAGGGGGACTGAAAGAAGGTGAGTGTGGGAGGTGAGTGAGGGGAAGGGGAGTGAACATAGGGAATGAGGATAAGTGAGGAAAGCGGAGCAAGGGAACGGGGGTGAGGAAGGGTAAGAGAAGAACAGTGAGGTTGAGGAAAGAGTGGTGATAGAGGGTGGATAAACGCAAGTGAGCGTGAGACAAGGGGAGTGAGGGAGTGAGACAGAGGGAGTGAAGGAAAGAGTGAGAGAAGGGGACTGAGTGAGGAAGCAGAGAAAGGTAAGTGAGGGAGTCTTGGAGAGTTAAAGGGAGTAAGCATGAGGGAAGGGGACTGAGAGGGACAGAGGTAGTGAGGCTAAGAGGGAGTGAGGGAAGGACAATGAGGATGTGACAGGACAGTGGCAGTGAGAAGGAGTGAGTGAAGCGGAGTAAGGTGAGTGAGGGAAGGGGAATGAGTGAGGGAGTGAAGGAAGAGAAGAGAGGGGAAGTGAAGCAGGGGGACTGAAAGAAGGTGAATGTGGGAGGGGAGTGAGGAAAAGGGGAGTAAACATGGGGAATGAGAATAAATGAGGGAAGTGGACTAAGGAAACTGGGTGAGGGAGGGTGAGAGAAGAGTAGTGAGGTTAAGGAAAAGAGTGATGAGAAACTAAATTTTGCTTGTCAAACTTACCTTATAAGTAATGCAAACTTAGTTACCTATTTTTACTAAATTTATTATCTGTGGAAGATGAAAAAAAATTACTTATAATTTTTATAATATATATTTCAAAAAACAAGACACAAGGCAGGAGATTAAAAGTCAAAAAAGGGTACTAAGATAAAGTAGGAGTGAAGGACACAAAGGGAAACAAAGGAATGGTGAAGGACAGAGAGGGAAAATGAAATAGAGGGTGAGCAAATTACTAAGAGGATAATGAGGTGGATAGATTCAGTGACAGAGGGAGATAGAAATGAACTGAAGGTGAGTAAGATAGTAAAGGAATGTGAGTTATTAAAACTAAATGAGGAAAGGGGAGTGAGAGAAAAGGGGGAGTGAGGGTGCATTCACGACAATGAGGGATGGAAGGTGAGAGAGAGTGAAGGGGCGTAAGAGATATAGGGGACAATGGGAGTGAAGGTAACAGAGGGAGTGAGGGAAGAGGAGTGAAGAAGTGAGAGGACAGAGGGAGTGAGAGAAGGAGTGAGTAAAGTGGAGTAAGGTGAGTGAGGCAAGGGGAATGAGTGAGTGAGCGAAGGAAAAGAATAGAGGGGAAGAGGACTGAAGCATAGGTACAGGGAGAAGTTGAGTGGGGGATGAAAGGGAAGGGGAGAGAAGGATGGGGAATAAAGGGTAGTGAGGGAACTGGAGTAAGGGAACGGGGGTGAAGAAGGGTGACGGAAGGGCTGAGCGTAAGTAAAGAGGGGTAAAAGAGGGTGGATAAAAGTAAGTGAGGGTAAATAAAAGTAAGTGAGGGTAAGACAAGGGGAGTGAGGGAGTGAAGGAAGTAGTGACAGAAAGGGACTGAGTGAGGAAGCAAAGAAAGGTAAGTGAGGGAGTGTGGGAGAGTAGAGTGCCCCTCACCCCCTAGACCTTCTCAGGGGGTCCCAAAAGGATCAGTTTCTGCTTTCCTGAGAGACTATGGTATGAGTTCCATAAACCACAATAACTTGCATTACAACATGCAAGATATCTACAGAGGAGACGGTGTACATTTCGCAGATGAGGGGAACAGTCTTTCTCTTGAATTTTAGACTCTGCATCGGTACCTACTTGTAGGTACTTAAATCACCCACATAACACAACAGCTCTTTTTAGAGCTACCCTACCTCTAAGCAATCCAAATTCTTATTTTACACTATTTTCTTTCACTGTTTTTCCCTGTGGTACGCTCCGGGTACGCGTACCTGGAAGCGTACATGGGAACGCACCCAGCGCTTACCCCGCGAAAATTTAAAAAATAAAAAAAGGTTTTTTTGCATCACAGGGTCCTTCTAGGCCCCCCTCAGAAAACCTAGGGGGTCAGGGGGTGTCTACCCTGCCCCCTTATAATCATTTCCCCCTTTTTTTTCACCTCTTGTGTCTCGAATCTACCGAGACACAAGATGGCGGACTCTCCGGACTGTTTGAAATGTTGACAGACACCCGAGAGCCAATCAGCTTTCCGCTCGCGCACTTCTGTGAACAGAACTCAAGTGGCTCCCAGTAGAAATGAGAGTAAATTTCAGAACCGCCTGCCTCACACACAAAGCTCTACACACTGGCCAACCCACCTATCTAGCTCCCAAACTCAAGAAAGCGGGACAGACAAGAAACCTCAGAAGCACCAACTCTCTGCTTCTCATCCCTCTGAAAACCTGCAAACAAAAGACTCGATCTAGGTCCTTCACTGGAAATGCACCCAAAATCTGGAATGCCATTCCCATACATATTAGGACGAACTCCTCCTACAGAGCCTTCAAGAGCCAGCTCAAAATGCTCTTCCTCAATCAAACCCTCACAAAGTAACAACAGATCTTCTTTAACTCCAGACCACAAGACAAAAGACCCAGCAACTACGTTAAAGCCACTCATGACATCACTTCCCCTTTATTCGGAACGTTACTCCCCCTTACCTGAACATCAAACTCTCAACTTTGCTTCGCTTACTACCAGATGATTACAAATTAATGAACCTCCTTAGACTCACTATTCACCTGGTCACTCTTGGTGTAATAATCTGTTCTGTAGTAGGGGTATCTCCGTTATAGTCATAATCTAGAGAATAGTCCCGCCCATGTGCGTGGACCCCGGCAATCAAAAATAATCTCTTAAGTTGTCAAATCATGCAGAAACTGCAAAGACACTTAAGAGAGAATTTAAAGACAAATAATGCAGCCTATATCCACAGGCTACACTGTCCAGTACTTCAACTAGAAATTCCACCAAACACCACACACAACACAGCCTGCCCAGTTTCTACCATAGAGAAACTTGCCTCCACCAGTAAAAGAGGAAGGCATGGACAGACAAGCCTCATAGGCTGCCATTATGTGGCTTAAATAGGATACTGTGCCTTTAAGAGAACTTTCCAGAACTTTCTCCCAGTATCCCAGAATGCATAGCAGGTCCCTCTACTTTCAGTTCTTTTTCCGGCTCCTGCTAACAGGACCCTGGCATTGAGCTCTCCCTTGTTTCAAGGGTTTATTGGATTTTTGTCACTTCTGTGTTTAAAAGTGTTTGAGTTCGACGTCGCGGAGGCGGCGTACGGCGTCAAGGAGGAAGAGGTCGACGTCGCGGGGGTGGCGTTCGACGTCATGGAAGAAGAGATCGACGTCGCGGAGGCGGCGTTCGACGCCGGAGTCGCGGAGGCGACGTTCTACGCCGGAAAAGCGGCGCTCAGCGTCGAGAAGGAAGAGATCGGCGTCTAGGAGTCGCTCCGCCTCTCCTAAACGGTGCAAGAGGGATTCTGGCCCCAGAAGTCAGACTGCTTCTAGTGGAGGACGCAAGAGGAAGCGATCACCTGCTGAAGGGGCTGGATCTCAGCCCCCTTCGCCTAAGGGGTCACCGGGCTCGGTGTACTCGGTGGTGTACACACCATCTCGGCCTAGGTCGCCACCTCCGCCTGTACCTAAGGAGGACCCTCCCGCCAACCCTCCACTTACGCCAGGCGGACCACCGCCACCGATTCCACCGCATGGGCCGGCCCCTCGGTCGGTGGAATCTCCGGTCCCTCTGCCGAGGTCCACGTCGTTACCACCTTTGCCTACTCCTCCTAAGGGGACACAGAAACCTAAACCCCGAGAGGAGCCAAGGAAGACCCCACCATGGAAACCGGTGGAGCGGCCACGGGCTGGCAGATCTCGCTCTCGCTCTAGGAGGAGGGAGAGATCGCGACACAGATCGTCCACGCGGTCGAGACGCTGCCATAGGAGGCACGGATTCACACTCTCACACTAGGTCCTCAGGGACGAGGGACTATTCTCCGACCTTGTCGGGGTCACCGGACACGAGGGTGTCTCCGATTGATGACCTGGTGGCGTTCCATGATGTCCTTTTAAGGGGCGCTGCGAAGTTGGGCATATCCTTGGCGGTGCCTACACCTAAGACTTTAGTAATTTTCGAGACATTGCACCAGAAACACCTGTCTCGTCCACTGTTGCCTCTGGTGCCGGGCCTGGAGGAACCGGCTATGGCCCTTTTTCTCACTCCTGCGGTGACGAAGGCGGCTCCATCGAGATTACTAAAAGTACCGGGCTCCCGATTCGGACCCGGCCTTTCTGAGGGCGGAACCCCCTCCGGATTCTGTGATTGTGACGGCGGCCCGCAAACAACATGCCACCACCCCGTCATCCACGGTTCCCCCGGATAAGGAGTCTAGATGGGTGGATTCGGCAGGGAGGAAAGTATGTGGAACGTCGGCGACCTCTATGAAGGCTGCGAGTGCCACGGCGCTGTTGGGACGCTACGACCGCGCCCTCTGGGACTCCCTCCAGCAGTTTGCGGAGCACTTACCTCGCGAGAAGCGCGAGGACTTCCAGGAAGTACTGAATGAGGGGATGCTGGTGGCGAACCAGATTATCAGCGCTGCAGCAGACTCATCCCTGTTGGCGGCTCATGGGTTTTGCCATGGAGTTAACCAACGACGTCACGCCTGGCTCCGTCTTACGTCCCTGAAGCGGGACGCACAGCAGAGGGTAGCCAACCTGCCATTCTCTGGTGAGTCCCTCTTCGGGAAGCATGCGGATGACGAGATGGCCCGCATGAAGGCGGAGGCCGAAACGCTCACGGCTGTGGGCCTGGAGAAGCCTAAAGACACGAAGAAATCGTACCGCCCATTCCAGCGGCGGTTCGGTGGGCAAGGCAGAGGACGTGGCCAAGCTTCGGGACAATCGCAACAACAACAGTTCCGTAAGCCGTTCCAGAAACGCCAGAAGGGCAGAGGAGGCCAACAGTCTGCTCCAGCGACCAAAGGCCCGGCCAGGTCTAGGCCCTGAGCACTTACTTCCCCCGGATCTGTTACCCACTCCGGTAGGGGGAAGCATTCAATTTTTTTCTGGCAGAGTGGAGAAAAATTACTCAGGACAAGTGGGTGCTGAATATTGTTTGCAATGGATACAGTCTTCAGTTCACAAGCCCGCCTCCGGCGATTCCTCCGGTCAGCTCGCAGTTTCAGCTGCGCGAGCTCCAGGCGGAGGCCGATATCCTGTTGAGGAAAAGGGCGATAGAAGACGTACCTCTGTCCCAGAGAGGAAGAGGTCTGTACTCCCGGTTCTTCCTGGTTCGCAAGAAGGACAAGAACGAGTTCAGGCCCATTCTGGACTTGCGACAGGCAAACAAATGGATTCGCAGGGAAAAGTTTTGCATGCTGTCGTTGCATCAGATTTATCCTCAGTTGCAACAGGGAGACTGGCTATGTGCTATAGACCTACAGGATGCTTACTTCCATGTGCCCATTGCACACAAACACAGGAAGTTCCTGCGGTTCCAAGTCGGCGCCAATCATTATCAATACACAGTACTCCCATTCGGACTAAAGTCTGCGACGAGAACATTCTCGAAGTGCATGGCGGTGGTGGCAGCACACCTGCGGAAGAACAAGGTGTTTGTCTACCCGTACCTGGACGATTGGTTGATCAAGGCATCCTCATTCTCGGAAGCGCGAGCACACTTCCAGAAGACGTGCGTTCTCTTGAACAGGCTGGGGTTGCACATCAACATGGCCAAGTCTGTCCCGACTCCGGTCCAATGCATACAGTACTTGGGAGCCTCCATCAATACACTGTCAGCAAGCGTGTCTCCTTCGGAAGAGCGACGATTGTCTCTCCTTCGGAAGGCTCAGGCTCTTATGACAACTCCATCTACAACAGTGAGGACGGTGTCTTCTCTACTGGGATCGATGGCCTCTTGTATCTTCCTGACGCCACACGCACGGCTGCACATGAGACCGTTGCAGGAGTGCTCGGAAGACCAGTGGGATCAGAGGAAAGGATCTTGGGATGCGACTGTCTCTACATGCTCTTCAGTCGCTGAAGTGGTGGTGTTCGGCGGAGAATCTCCTGAGAGGGGTTCCCTTCCACAAGGACATTACCTCGCAGACTGTCATGACGGATGCTTCTCTCCTGGGATGGGGGGCGCACTCCGGGACCCTACAGATTCAAGGAACGTGGTCACCGATGGAGGCCACGTATCACATCAATTTCCTGGAACCCAGAGCTGTTCACTTGGCACTGTAGGGCTTTCTTCCGTCCTTCCAGACCAACTCTCTGCTTGTACAGACGGACAATACCACCACAATGTTTTACCTCAACAAGCAGGGGGGCTCGAGATCACGCACTCTGTCACAGGAGGCGCAGGCGATCTGGCACTGGCTCCTAGCCAGAGGAATGACGATAACGGCTACCCATCTGCCAGGTGTGCAGAATGTTCAGGCAGACTCACTTAGCAGACTGGTTCAGGAAAACCACGAATGGGTCATAAACGACGAAGTACTAGGAGAAGTCTACGCAAGGTGGGGAACTCCAGACGTAGATTTGTTCGCCACCGCCGAAAACATCAAATGCAGAGACTTCGCCTCCAGGTACTACCAGCAGGGGACGCTGGGGAATGCGTTATGGATCAACTGGACGAACAGCTTTCTGTACGCCTTTCCTCCCATTCCCCTGATTCCGGCGGTGCTCATCAAGCTGGCCCGGTCCAGGGCTCGGATGATACTCATTGCCCCGAAGTGGCCAGGCAGTGGTGGTTCACAGACCTGCTTCACCGGTCTCTCCTTCCTCACATTCGGCTGCCGTGCAGGCCGGACCTTCTCACGAAGTTCGGGGGTCGGATGTTACACCCCAACCTCTCGTCTTTGAGTTTGGCGGCATGGCTCCTGAGATAGTGCAATATGGCCATCTGCATCTGCCTGCGGATTGCATGGACATACTGAAGGAGTCTAAGAGGCCTTCCACTTGGACTTCATATGCTTACAAGTGGAAGAGGTTTTGTATCTGGTGCCAGTCTAAGAACCATGACCCTACTACGTGTAAGGAAGATGTCATCCTTCCTTACCTTCTACATTTGGCGCAGTCTGGACTTAATGTTCATTCCATTAAGGTTCATCTCGCCGCATTGACTGCCTACAGGAAATGCCCTTCACAGACTTCCTTTTTCCAGATCCCTGTGATCAAAGATTTTCTGGAGGGATTGAAGAAAGTATTCCCTCCTGTCAGGCTTCCTTCGCTTCATGGGAACTGAATGTGGTGTTGTCCAGGTTGATTAAGGAGCCTTTTGAACCTATTCATAAGGCTTCGTTGCAGCACTTGTCCTGGAAGGCGGTGTTCCTCGTGGCCATTACATCGGCCCGCAGGGTGAGTGAAATTCAGGCGTTGTGTTGTACTGAACCTTATACTGTTTTTCATGCTGCTAAGGTTGTTATGCGTACTCACCCTAAATTTCTTCCCAAGGTTATTTCTGATTTTCATGTCAACCAGACCATAACTTTGCCTACGTTTTTTCAGAATCCTTCGTCTCCAGCGGAAAGGTCTCTCCATTCCCTGGATGTTAGGAGGGTGTTGAAATTTTATCTGGATAAAACCAAAGATATTCGTAGGTCTGACCAGTTGTTTATTAATTATGGATCAGTCAGGACGGGTCTTGCTACCTCTAAGCAGTTCATTTCTAGGTGGATTGTGTCCTGCATACAATTGTGTTACCAAAAGGCTAATGAGACCTTGGGAGGTAAGCCTAAGGCTCATTCCACCAGGGGCAAAGCTGCCACGACGGCCTTGCTCCGTAACGTGCCGATTGCTGAAATCTGCAAGGCAGCCACTTGGAAGTCGGTTCATACCTTTGCTAAGCATTACTGTTTGGCCTCTGATGCCAGGGCAGATGCTCAGGTTGGGCAGGCTTCGCTGCGGAATTTGTTCGCACAATAGTGGCGTTCATTTCTTTCTCCACCGCCGCTTCGGTGTGGGGATGGGCTTGCGATTCTATTCACTAGATTATGACTATACACAGAGATCCCCTACTACAGAAGGAGTAGTTTCTGTCCTGTAACTCCAGTTCTGTAGTAGGGGTATCTCTGTTATAGTCATAAGCGCCCGCCCTCCTCCCCGGTGGAGATATTTCTTCATGTAAGGAATGCGACAGGTCTGGCGTGCTTCGCCTTCAAAAAGAACTGAAAGTAGAGGGACCTGCTATGCATTCTGGGATACTGGGAGAAAGTTCTGGAAAGTTCTCTTAAAGGCCCAGTATCCTATTTAAGCCACATAATGGCAGCCTATGGGGCTTGTCTGTCCATGCCTTCCTCTCTATCATTCCAGAGTCTTTTACTGGTGGAGGCAAGTTTCTCTATGGTAGAAACTGGGCAGGCTGTGTTGTGTGTGGTGTTGTTTGGTGGAATTTCTAGTTGAAGTACTGGACAGTGTAGCCTGTGGATATAGGCTGCATTATTTGTCTTTAAATTCTCTCTTGTGTCTTTGCAGTTTCTGCATGATTTGACAATTTAAGAGATTATTTTTGATTGCCGGGGTCCACGCACATGGGCGGGACTATTCCCTAGATTATGACTATAACGGAGATACCCCTACTACAGAACTGGAGTTACAGGACAGAAACTACTCCTTTATAACAATGTTATCTGTTTATAACAATGTTGTAAAGCGCTCAGATACCTCCGGGTCTGGCTAGCGCTATAGAAAACTCCAAAAATAAAAAAATAAATCAAACAAAATAAAAAATTGTGTCGCGCCGGGTGCGCTCCCCGGTACGCGTACCTGTAAGCGCTCGAAGCGCGCATATAGATATATATGCGTTTTTTAAGTTAATTTTCGTTAAAACCACTGGAGCAATTTTCACCAAATATAGAAAAGGCACTTCTGCGTACTAGTCCCTACAATTTTGCCAAGTTTGGTGTAATTCCGTTCAGCCGTTCGCGCTGTAGCCGTGTCTAATCGTCCTAAGGAAATAAACATGGGGAAAACACGTTTTGGGACCCCCCTTTTTTCTCGGCCCCCGCATGACGAATCCCCCCAAAACTTCCAGGGAAGGAGCGGAGCGGGCCTAAATTTTGGAAATGTGCACGCAAATTCCTCAACTGGTGCCAAAGTTATTCCCAATAGAATGTTGCGGATTTCCTATGGTAGCTTGGTCCTAACTAGAACTACCTACTGGCGACCGCCAGTAGGATATGTATGTATGTATGTATGTATGTGGTTGTGGTTGGTTTTTATTTTTTTAAAGTTGTTAGTCTTTACCTTATTTCAATTATTTCAACACCTAATTATTAAAAAAGAAAAAAAACCTCAAATTCACCAGTTATAGTTTACTGAGCTAACTAAAACTTGCACCCCTGCCATTTACTGCCTATGACCTCACATATTACATCACTCTTTCCATGATAAATAACATGATTGATGACATCACTGATGACTTCTTTCAATCATTGTGACAGTCATGTAGGGTATGTGGGCTCAAGTAATTTAATTACAGGCTGACAGGTATCCATTTGCCACTGTAAATACAGGCTCTGAGCAGCAAGGTGTACATAAAGAAAACCGTGTAAAGTGTTTGAACCGCACCAAAACAATTGAAGAAATTGACAACACTTAAGGAATCCGAAACACATTTATAAAAATGGACTGTATTTTTATGGATTTCTAGACACCTGAAAGAAAAAGATCCACGCAAGGGTTCTAGATAGAATTTACATGGTAGAGTAGATAGGAGCATTGCGCCCAACCGCGAACAAGCTTTGTCAAATGGAACAAATTTGATACTTAAAAACGTTTTCCCTAAAAAGTTTGAACTAACTCAAATGTGGTCACTTGGAGTCACTTTAGGTGACCAACTCAGTAGGGAGCCAATCCGGGAGACCAGTAAGCTCCTCAGAAACCGTTGCCTCCGCACGTGAAGCAGTCTTCAGTCAGTCCCAGGCACTTTTATCTTTTGAAGGGCTTTCCTATGGAAGTTGTCCTGATGCTAGAGATGAAGGATACTGAAGATGCTGTGGATGGGATGCGGTCGACGGGAGTCTTGCTGTAACTACACCTATGTCCATGTAGGTGTGAGGTGGTCCTGGTCACAGGGTCGACACCCCTCTGAGTCGCTATTGGACTACCAGTTGCCCAGTATTGCGGTCGAGGACCATTCTTTCCTGGGTCGTCAACTCGACCTCTGGAGGTCCTACCTGCACTCTGACACTCCTGGGTTCAGCGAACTCAAGTGCATTGGGTCCTGCACGCCGGCGTGTTGCCTATTTTTGGCTACCAACTTGCACGAAGCGGATTCTCAGATGTTATATTCCTATACTGTGAACAGGAGGCCAGCTCACTGACCCTTATTGCTTGCTTTTGACTGGACTCTGGAGAAGACTCCTCCTTGAGTAGAACACAGCAGGTACAGTCCCTCTTCTTTACTAGCCATCAGGTTCACTCCACACCGGTGCACCTGTGTGGGTTCCGGCAGTAAGGATATGACCATTCTTCCAGAAAAGGCCCATGTTGTATCCTTTCCCATGAAGTCGTTAGCAGGTCGCATCAGGAGGGCAGAAAGGGGTCTCTGCAACAGTACTCGGTGTGCCGTCGGTATGGGCACAGAGGACTACAGAAGTTACACACCGTTGGCTTAATCTAATGAGTTTTTTGATACCCTGGATGACCCACTTTTGTAGTAACACTTCAGAATTAGCATAGTTGAGGTGTCAGCATGTAAATCTGCATGTGCCAATTTGGCGACCAAGCTTTTCCATAGTAGAAACAACAGTTTTGTGTTTCTGCTATCAGAACATGTAAAGTTGCATGTTCTGCCTATGGGATATGTGGCACCCTACCTTATGACTTGATAGGTCTGCCACAGGAGTGACTTACAAATATACCAGGGCGAGGTTTGGCTTTGCCATTGACTTAGATGGCAATGTCGATTTAGCAGTTGAAACTGCTCTTCCAGCCTACAAATGGCGGGCTGATAGTACAGTTTTACTCTTGTCACACCCAGGGTGGCACAACCGGTGCTGCACTCCTTGGGGGAGCCTCTAACTTGCATGCCATGGTTACCCTTACAGGTAAGTTAGCTTGGCCAATTGGGTAAAAGCTAACTGGACATACCAGTTTACGGGTAAGGGCACAGACACTGAGTTCTGGCTATCAGGCCTCGGTGCACTCTGAGTCGAAAAACCAGCAGTATAGTACAAAAACTTGTGGTGTGCATACAAAAAAAATTCCTTACCTTAGAATATCCCCAGGCGTCGGACTGGATCCGGAAAGTTTTGCTTAGCAGTACCCTTGCGTGTCAGTAGGTGGCGTCCTGCGGCTCTGCGTCCGTCACCGACATTGTCAGCGCCGGGATGACATCCCGGAGAGTACTTAGGCGCCACCCATGCGCGCGGACGTCAGTTCTTTCTTTTTCCGTGCCAGTTTGCGCAGATCCGGATTGAGCACGTACCTTGGTCTCTTTTTGACCACTATTTTGAGATGTTTGTCTCCCCACTTTTTCTCATGGTGCACGTTGGGATGCCCGGCTTTAAGTCCTGTGGGACAGGTCTCTGAAACATGTTGGTAGCAGACCCCCATGATGTTTGCCTCTACTACCTGGAGGCCTACCACGACTCCTCTGACTGCTGTGCCATGGCCCCCAAGGCCTTGCGTGAGCGGCGTCGAAGTTGCTGGAGGTCCATCATTCCTCGCATCCCCGCTCCGGGTCTAGGAACCGTTCCCGGGACCACTCGCAGGACCGAAACCGTCGCTCCTCGGACTCGAAGTCTTCACCTTCGGATTCCGGTAAGCGTCGCCATAGAAAGAAGTCGAAGAAGCGGGTTTGCTCTCTGTCCCCCCGTCGCTCCTCGGAGGCAGACGAGGACAGGAGCCTCGCCCTTGGCGCTCCTATGAAGCCAGGGAGTCCCGCGGCCTACCCACCATACCCGGGTCTGTCGGCGACTCCCGATCAGATGCAAGATTTTTTTCCTGCGTTCATCCCACCCTTGCCCCGGTCTCCAGACCATTTTTGTTCCAGCCTGGGATCCGCATTGGACGCTGGTGCTGGTCCGACCCCAACCGACACAGTTCTCAGCGCCGTTCCCGACACCGTTCGTACCTTCTCCGGCTCTGGCCCTGCTGCCGCAACCGGCCCCCTCTACACCAGAGGCAGACGACTGCTAGGAAGGATCTGAGGACCCCCTTGCTCGGCAATGTGACTCCGAACACGATTGGGTGGACAACTTTGAGGATGCAGGCGACCTCGATGTCTCTTCTGGCCTGGGTTCGCCTCTCCACCGCCTACTATGGAGGAGGGTGCCTCCTACATGATGGTCCTCATTCGGGCTGCTGAGGCCCTCAACCGACCCACTGTGGCCCTCAAGACCAACCTCCTCACCAAGGTGCTCCAGACAGCGTCTACTTCGGCGGAGCCACTGCTTCCCTTTAATGACGCCCTTACAGACTTTTTCTTAGGCACTTGGTCGAGGCTGGCCACGGGGGCCCCTTGGATAAAAACGTTGCCAGACATCGGCGCCCGGTGACCCTGCTTTCTTGACAACTCCCCTTATGCCTGAGAGCCTGGTCATTCAGGCCTTGACGTCCGAGTGCCTTTCCCACGGCCCCGCCAGATAAGGACTCTAAAAGACTGGACCAGTTTGGGAAGTGGTTGTTCTCTTCGGCCAGTCTCGGGCTGCGGTCGGTGAACACCGCCTGCTTGTTGGGCCGCTACTCTCGCATGGTGTGGGATGCCGGTGCTCAGGTGTTGCCTCAGTGTCCTGAGGAGGTGCAGGCTACCCTTTCTCAGGCGATTGCTGAGGGCAAAGATCCGGCTAAGTTCGCCATTCAGTGTGGGTTAGACGCCACCGACTCACTGGGCAGGGCGATCTCTACGACTGTGACGTTGCGGCGCCACGCCTGGTTGCGTTCAACCGGGTACTCGCCCGATGTCCAGAGTTCACTCATGGACATAACTTTTGATGACACCCGCCTGTTTGGCGACCAGGCTGACAGTGCACTGGAGCGCTTTAAAGACTCGCAGGCTACGGCCAAGTCCCCTGGGTCTTCCTACTAAGAACCTGGCCACTCCTGGTTTTCCTTCCTTTCGTGGCCAGGGTCGAGTCGCCCAGGCGCGCCCTTCCACCAGGCCTGTGCAGAACCAGCCCCAGCGAGGCCGCAGTCACGATTTCCGCAGAGGCGAGTCGGGGAACCAACGTGTGGGTCCGCCCACCTCCACTCCCACTGCTTCCGCCTCCAAATCTTCCTAATCTGAGCTTCAGGGAGCACCCCTTGTCGGTTGGTGGCAGGATCAGTCACCACCTCCCCCGCTGGCGCGAGATTATGTAAGACATATGGGTGCTGCAGATAATCTGCCAAAGTGAGTGTGTGCATAACCATGCGCTTTATAAGCTTCCTTATTATTATTATTATTATTATTATTATTATTATTATTATAGTTACTCTCTTCCCTTTCAGTCCCCACCCCCAGCCAGGCCACCTCGGTGTCACCGCATGTCGGATCATTTGGCTCTTCAACAGGAAGTCGCTGCCCTCTTTGCCAAGGGGGCCATAGAGTGCGTTCCTGGGCCAGAAGTAGGGAGTGGTTGTTATTCCTTCTGGTCCCCAAGAAGGACAAAGGTGGTCTGCGTCCTATCTTGGACCTCCAGGACGTGAATCGCTTCCTCCGGAAGTTGTTCAAGATGCTAACTCTGGCTCAGGTCTTGGCTGCCCTCGACCCTGGAGACTGGATGGTGGTGTTGGACTTGCAGGGTGCGTATTTTCACATACCCGTCCTGCCGGCCCACCGGCGTACCTGCGGTTTACGGTATGCCAGGAGCATTTTCAGTTTACCATGCTCCCCTTCGGCCTTGCCAGTGCCACTCGGGTGCTCACGAAAGTGATGGCGGTGGTCGCAGCTCATCTGTGCAGGTTAGGGTGTCTGTCTTCCCCCTACTTCGACGACTGGTTGTTGAAGGCGGGCTCGCCCCAGGCAGTTGTTACCCACCTTCAGACTACGGCCGACCGCCTGCATTTGCTGGGGTTCTCCCTCAACGTGCTGAAGTTGCAAATGAGTCCCTCTCAGAAGCTCCCCTTCATCGGAGCGGTACTGGATTCGACGCAGTTTCAGGTTTATCCTCCCGAGCATAGAGTACAGGATATTCAGGCTATGATTCCGATCGTTCAGCCTCTATCCCGGGTTTCAGTCAGGATGACCCTCCGGCTCCTGGGCCTGATGGCCTCCTCCATTCTGCTAGTGCAACATGCCAGATGGCATATGCGGGCTCTGCAGTGAGACCTGAAGTTCCAGTGGGAACGGCATCAGGGCAACCTGTCCGATCATGTCCAGATCTCGGATGGCACGACACTTGACGTGGTGGCTCACGCATCGCAACTGGGTCAATGGCAAATCGCTCTCCCTTCCCAAAATGGAGCACACAGTGGTGACTGATGCATCCCTCCTGGGATGGGGAGGCCACTTGGAAGAGGTGGAGATCAGAGGCTTTTGGTCTCCGGCGGAGTCCCAGCTCCATATCATCATATGGCTGTGGGCGATCAGACTTGCATGGAGGGCATTCCTTCCCTTTGTCCGGGCAAGTGTAGTGCAGGTGTTCACGGACAACACCACTGCCATGTGGTATTGCAACAAACAGGGCAGGGTGGGGTCCTGGACCCTATGTCGGGAGGCTCTGCGCCTCTGGACATGGCTGGAACATCAAGGCATTACCTTGGTGGTTCAACACCTGGCAGGTTCTCTGAACGATAGGGCAGACTAACCCAGTCGCCTGTGCTTGATGGATCAGGAATGGCATCTGAACTCAGACGTGGCGCAAGGTCTCTTTCAGCAGTGGGGAGAGCCTTGGTTGTATCTATTGGCCACCGAAGAGTACGCACAATGTCATCAGTTCTGTGTGTTGGAATTTCCAAGGAGGCACTTGCTCAGCGACGCTTTTCGTCGCGAGTAGAGGTGCGGTCTGTTGTACGCCTTTCCGCCTATACCACTTCTGCCCAGAGTGCTGAAGATCATCAGGCGCGACTGGGCCCAAGTTATTCTTGTGGCTCCGGACTGGGCTCGAAGAGTATGGTATCCGGAGCTACTCAGTATGAGCATCGATTCCCCGATCCGACTGCCTCTTCGGGAGGATCTTCTGTCGCAGCAGCAGGGGACGGTGCTCCACCCGAACCTGTCCAGCATCCACCTCCATGCGGGGAGATTGAGCAGCGACAGTTGATCGCTTTCGACCTTCCTCCTGAGGTCTGTAATGTCATTCTGGCAGCCAAAAAACACAGTTGATGGACAGAATGTAGAACAATGTCATACATTCACCCCAGTACATGCTCCGTCCATCACCACCCCCTTTTGTACCGCTTTTGGCTGCCATAAGTGTGGCAGGGTATGCTCCGACGTGAGTCCCTTGCTCACTTTGCCACTGGATTCAAGCAAGCCGGGCTGAAGACGGCTGGAATGCCAGAAACCGGTCCTCGGAAGCTTGTTTCCGGTCCAGGGAAGACATGGCTTGGCAGTTCGGGCTGGGCTGTTCCCATGAGGCACAGGGTCAGACTGATTTGCATATAGCCATGTCTGAACTGGGGTGGCAGAGTTGGCTAAAGAACGGTGATGGATTAAACCCAGATCTTTTGACTGGGTGTGAGTGTTTGATTGATTCAGATGCTCCGTCCATCACCACCCCCTTTTGTACCGATTCTGGCAGCCAGGCATACCTCCACTAAAACGGTATACGCCTGCCGATGGAACAGATGTGTGGCATGGTGCACAGCAAAGGCTGTGGATCCCCTTTCGGCCCCTCTTTCTGAGTTTCTTCTGTTTCTTCTGTCTTTGGCCCAGCAGGGCTCTTCTCTGGGCACTATCAAAGGTTATCTTTCTGCCATTTCCTCCTTCCTGAGGCTTCCTGATCAGCCTTCTCTTTTTAAGTCCCCGGTTGTTAACAGTTTCCTCAAAGGCATTACACACACGTTCTCTCCCATGCCTTTCATAATGCCTCAATGAGACTTAAATCTTGTCTTGACTTTTCTAATGTGCGCTCCCTTGGAGCCTCTTCATAACTGTCCTTTACTTCTTCTTACTCTAAAGACGGCTTTCCTGGTAGCTATCACCTCTGCCAGAAGAGTGAGTGAGCTCCAGGCTCTTTCTTCTAAACCTCCTTTCCGGACAAGTTGGTTTTAAGGACCCGTCCTTCTTTCTTGCCAAAGGTTGTCATGCCCTTCCACATCAGGCAGACCATCACTTTGCCCACCTTCTTTCCGCCTCCTTCCAGGGAAGAGGAGAGGCTCCACCATCTGGACCCAAAATGTGCGCTTGCTTTCTAAACTGGGGTGGCGTAGTGGGCAGAATAGCAATGGATTTAACCCAGATCTTTTGACTGGGGGAGAATGTTTGCATTGTCTGCTTTCCGTCCATTTTTTGGCTGTAACACTTTTCGCCCTAAGTGGGATGGGTATGCCCAGACGTGGGTCCCTTGCTCACTGTGCCACTGAATTCAAGCTAGCCTGGCTGAAGAAGGGTGACATACCCTGAAACCGGTCGCAGGATGCTTGTTTCCTGTCCAGGGAGGACCTGGCCTGGTAGTTCGGTCTGGACTGTTCCCATGGGGCACAGGGTCAAGACTGATTTGCATATGGCTCGGTCCAAACTAGGGTGGCGTAGTGGGCAAAATAACGATGGATTTAACCCAGATCTTTTGACTGGGGGAGAATGTTTGCATTCCGTCCATCATTTGTTTGCTGTAACTGCTTTCTATCTGCAGCGTACACAACAGTTCCAGGTGGATGATCAGCTCTTTGTTTGCGCCAAAAAAGAGTGGGCTGTGCACAAACGGACCATTTCCCGGTGGGTCGTTCTGTGCATCAAAGCATGGTACTCCTTGGCCAAGAAGGAGCCTCCTGTGGGGCTGCATGCCCATTCAACCAGGGCAACTGTAGCCGCTAATGCCTTGGGACGCGGCGTTCCCTTGCAGGACATTTGTCAGGCAACTACGTGGGCCTTGCTGCACACGTTTACAAAGCCCTACTGCCTTGACAGTCAAGTCCAGAGAGGCAGCTTCTTTGGCCGTTCTGTTCTCTGTGACTTCCTGGTGTAATTTTGTTGTTGCAACCAAATGACATTATGGAGTACCTCCTCGCCTTTGTCTTCAATGTAAAACGTAAGTGCTCTAGTTCCTCATTAGAACTCTGTGGTAAAGCTGAAGTTGATCACCAGGGAATCAACGGAGAGACTGCTGCCGTTTCAGTCTGCATGTTCAAATGTTTTACCAAAGTGGGTAAGAAAGTTATTTGAGACCGCCTAGAAAGTGTATCCTTATTTTAACTTTAAGTTCTAACCATACTTTATATGGCAAAAACAAGCCCCCTTATTTTGTTCATTTCAAAGGTAAAGCTTTAAGTTTAACTGCTTTGATTCCATGAAGATTGCTTCAAGTGTGCCACAGCGTTTTTATAAATACAGATTGTTAAAGCTCTAGTTCATTAGAACACTGTGGGAAGCTCCATTAGAACAGTAGGGAATGAACTGACTGGCTGCTGCTGCTTTTGGAAGTGCATGTTTTACCCAGAAAATCAGACTTTATTCACACATGGCTCAGAAAGGTAGTGTAAACATATAGAAAATGTTCTCTTATTTTAGTCTCCGGAGTATTTTCCGTTACCTCATGAGAAAATGGAGTTTAAAGTTTACTCTCAAATACTGTTCATCAGATCCCAGAAGAGGATCAGCATTTTTCACAGGGTAAAATCTCTTTAGAGCACACAACAATTCATAAAATTAGTATGGCACCACCAACAAATGATTTATATTGTGACTAAAATCTGTTATCACTCTTTCTATGTGCTCCTTTTTGTGTCTTTCTTAAACAGGCTTTTACTACCATGCCTTTCAATGAGGAGCATGTTCACGAGTACTCTAGTGGCTGAACAACTTGTTATCCATGATGTGGCCAGCCAATACAAAGTTGGTCCCTTTGGAACCCTCACATGTCCGTTGGTACGTGCGGTGTCCACCCTCTCCCCTTATTTAGTTAGACATGGCTTCCACAAAATTGTTCAGGTTGTGGTCTGCCTCTCAGGATGGACTAGTCTGCTTTTAATTGGCCAGTCATGTATATCTTGACTGTTGGTGTTCAGATATGCTCTAACTTTTTTTTAACCCCTTCATGACCACACAGAGCACCTTTTTAAGTGCAAATATCTCAAACTGTTGAACGGGTTTACACCGAATAGCAAAAAGCACACTTTCTGGAAAAGAAATTATAATTTTCGGCCAAATTTGGTTCAGCTGTATTTTCTATTGCTGCTTTAAAACTTTTTTTCTTTTGCCATTAAAATGTGACATCAATGTTTTACAATATCCTTTTTCTTGCCCCCCTTGCTTGACAATCATTTTGGAGCTTTCCAGGATGTTCCTGAGGTGGATGAACCTATAGGGGGGAAACAGCAAAACAAAAACAAAAAAACTCTTCCTATGGAAACTCTAACCTAACTATACAAGCCAGCTTAAACTGCATTTTTCTGTGGTAAACTACAGTATGAATTTAAATGCAAACCACATTGCATCCTCTAGTTGTAGAAATGTGATATATATAGCTTACATAATCCAAAAACCTGCTCTACCTGCAGAGAAAAAAAAAGCAAATGGTGCTTTTGAAATCAAAATTGTAGTTTCTGCATTCAGCATATGCTATAGCTTTAAAAAAAACAAGAGTTTGTTACCCACCATGCATTGTATTGGTAGTTTGCATCAGCCTTGGTACTTTTTTTCAGAATCATGTTGACTGGTTCTGCGAACACTTCAGGGGTTTTCAACCCTCTTTTCTTCAGAAAAGAAGTATCACCTTTACTTAAACTTAAATATTTTACCTGTCTTTTAACATTTTCAGGGAATATGGTTTCCTTCAAACTCGTTTACGTTTTATGAAACTATGTGGGTGGGAGAAGGCTGCTTCTGACTCTTGTGGTTTGTGTTTTGCACTGTTTACCTCCCTTTCACTCTGTCAGGGATTATCCTCCTTGCAAGAAAATGACAAAAGGGCTCTCAATGACTGGGAAGGAATACTCCTGAGTGGAAAATTAGAAGAATGTGAGCTGAGATATAAAGTAAAAAACAGTGGTGGAGAGGATGGGCTACCTCTAGAGCTCCAGGTTACTCATGTGAAAAGAGTCTCTACAGAAAGAGATCCAGGTAGAGAAAGTGCCGAAGACACTACTTTTCCCATCTCAAGCACTCACCCCAACCCCCTTCCAAGTAGCACTGATCAATGTGAAAACCATCGGTACAGACAAGCTCGCCATCAAAGGGCTTTACAGTTCCAGCAACATAGCTACCGTTAGCTACTTCTATGGTACCGGTGCTTCAGTCCCCTCCCCCTTTCGGCTCCTTCGTCATCATGGCTTCTGCCTTTAAAAAATGACAACACTGGCAATAGAACAGGCTGTCGCTGACACTAGTGCATCATCTACGGAGCAGTGACACTTTAGATGGTAGTAAATCGTTGAACCGTTGTTCGACATAATTATTTCGTTAGTTGAGGAACTAAAATTCTGCAGCTGCTTGCCTAGTGAAGTAGTGGCCCACAGAGAGTTAGGTATCCATTCACAGCAATTGAAAGGTTTACCTAATAGTACCTCCACCTCAGTCAATTTCCCAGTACCTTGCTTTAGTATGATACAACATAAAGCAAGTCGGAAATCGTAAGGCGGACTTAGAAGGGCACTGGGGTCAGAAAAAGCAAGTCTCCTGCCTGTTTCACTGCTTCAAGCACACTTTACAACAACCTAGTCACTCTTTGTTGGGTGTTGCAGAAATTTTATCAGCAAAGTGTCGCTCCTGCAGCCTTTCTACGTCCTCCAGAACACATAAGGTGGAGTCTGCTGCTTCTAATGCAGTGAGACTTTCAATCATAGACGATTGAAAGTCGGGGAAAGACAGAAGTCTTCCTGTGGTTGCCTGACGATAAACAACTTACGCATTGTATTTTGCCATCTGCGTCAGGTGGGTAAACCGTTTCTTACACCAAGTGCGAGTTTTACGACTCATTTTATGGCTGAAGTACTTGGTGGTTCTTATCCACTCTGCCCATGTACTTGTTGTAATCAAGTATACAGGTGGGCTTGTGGTCTTCAGTCATCTGACCCCAAACATTGATGGGGGGGGGGGGGGGGGCGGGGGGGGGAGTGCTCATCATGAATTGGTGTAATTATGTACACATCATGCCTATCTGAGACTGACTGCAAGCAGTTTGTTAGAACGCAACTTAGTGCTCTGGGATTTCCTAGCTTCTTGCAAACAAGCTCCAGCCGGAATCCTTTGCGGCAACAATGAATTGTACCACAGGCCACATTGCCAGCTTTTTAGAGCTCACTGAACAGCTCTACTCCAGTATAGAAATTGTCCACATAAAGGTAATAACCTTTGTCTAGGAGTGGCTGGACAATCGCCCATACCATTTTTCCTGTGGCCCCCTAGCATGGGAGGCAAACCTGCTGGGTTTAGAATAGAGTCCTTTCCTGTATACACACTCAAGTTGTACACATTGCCAGTCGAGCTCTCACACAGCATGTACAGCTTGATGCCATAGTGAGCTTGTTTACTCACAATGTACTGCCTGAACAGCAGCCGCCCTTTATATATGATCACGGGCTCATTAATGACTGTATTCTTCCCAGGAATATGAACCTCTGGAAACCTGGCAGACAAATGTTCCACGACAGGCCGAAGTTTGAACAACCTGTCATGGTCTGGATGGTCCTGGAGCAAAGCAGCAGAATTGTCACTGAAATGCAGCATGCACACAAAACGATCTGCCCTTTCAGCCTTTCTGAGGCTGCCCGATCAACCTTCTTTGTTCAAGTCGCCCATTGTAACGAGATTCTTGAAGGTCATCACACACATGTATCCACCTGTTCCGTTTGTGATGCCTCAGTGGGACTTGAACCTGGTTCTAACATTCTTGATGTGTGCTCCTTTTCAGCCGCTTCATTCTTGTCCTCTCCGTCTCCTGACTTTAAAGACGGCCTTCCTGGTTGCCATCACCTCTGCCAGGAGGGTGAGTGAGCTCCAGGCTCTTTCTGTCAAGCCTCCTTTCATGTCCATTCATCCAGAAAAGGTGGTTCTGAGAACTAGGCCTTCTTTCCTGCCCAAAGTTGTCTCTGCTTTTCACATCGGGCAGTCCATCACCCTCCCTTCTTCCCGCCTCCACATCCTTCAAAGGATGAAGAGCGGCTCCATCGTCTGGACCCAAAACGTGCGCTTTCGTTTTATATGGATCGCACACGCCAGTTCCGGGTGGATGACCAACTGTTTGTTGGCTACGTGGGTGCGAAGAAGGGACGGGCGGTACATAAACGGACCATCTCTCGGTGGGTCGTTCTGTGCATCAAAGCGTGCTACTCTTTGGCTCGGAAGGAGCCTCCTGTTGGGCTGAGGGCCCATTCCACTCGGGCCACGGCGGCTACAACTGCCCTGGGCCGGGGAGTCCCCTTGCAGGACATTTGCCAGGCAGCTACGTGGGCCTCGCTGCATACCTTTGCGAGGCACTACTGCCTGGACAGTCAAGTCCGGAGGGATGGCTTCTTTGGCCGTTCTGTCCTCTAGGACTTTCTGGTGTAGGAATGTATTGGTTCGCAGACCCACCACCGGGGTTGGTATTGCTGGGGTATCTATTCTAAGGTAAGGAATCTAATACTAACGTGTTTCTTTCAGATGAACAAGTTACTTACCTTCGGTAACGATATATCTGTAAGAAACATTAGTTAGTATTAGATTCCTTACCGACCCACCCATCCTCCCCGTTCTGCGAACTGATACCTAGGGTTAAGGACATCCCTTTCAGGGCCCTAGTTTGCGCTGGGGATGCTCAGACGTGGGTCCCAGGCACTCCACACCACTGGAGTCAAGCTAGCCGGGCTGATGAGAGGTGTTACCTCGAAACCGGTCCGGTCCTCGGATGCTTGATTCCGTTCTGGGAAGGACATGGCTTTTGTAGTTCGGACTGGACTGTTCCCATGGGGCACAGGGTCAGAGCTGATTTGCATATTGCCATTGTCTAACACAGGGTGGTGTGGAGTGCAAAAAAACGATGGATTTGGGCCCAGATCTTTGGACTGGGTTGAATGTGTGACATTGATCCACATTCTGTCCATCACCTGTTTTGTTTGCAAATTCCGCCCTAAGTGCGCTGGGGATGCTCAGACGTGGGTCCCAGGCACTCCACACCACTGGAGTCAAGCTAGCCGGGCTGATGAGAGGTGTTACCTCGAAACCGGTCCGGTCCTCGGATGCTTGATTCCGTTCTGGGAAGGACATGGCTTTTGTAGTTCGGACTGGACTGTTCCCATGGGGCACAGGGTCAGAGCTGATTTGCATATCGCCATTGTCTAACACAGGGTGGTGTGGAGTGCAAAAAAACGATGGATTTGGGCCCAGATCTTTGGACTGGGTTGAATGTGTGACATTGATCCACATTCTGTCCATCACCTGTTTTGTTTGCAAATTCCGCCCTAGTTTCAAATGGCACCAGTGTTGGTTCTCACATGGCTCTGCGTGTTCTGGCGCGGAAAAGCTGTGTGCAAAGAACTGACGTCAGCGCGCGGAGGCGGCGTCTATATACTCCAGCGACGTCATCACGGCGCACGATGCCGACAACGGACGCGGAGACGCAGGGGACGCCTGCAGACGACGCCTACCGACGCGCAAGGGTACTGCTACGCAAAAGTTTCCGGATCCAGACTGACACCTGGGGATATTCTAAGGTAAGGAATCTAATACTAACTAATGTTTCTTACAGATATATCGTTACCGAAGGTAAGTAACTTGTTCACCACCGCCATGTGGTATTGAAGCCAGCAGGGCGGGTGGGGTCCTGGACCCTATGTCAGGAGGCTCTGCGCCTCTGGATATGGCTGGAACATCAAGGCATTACCTTGGTGGTTCAACACCTGGCCTTTTCTCTGAACACCAGGGCGGACGAACTCAGCCGCCGGTGCTTAATGGATCACGAATGGCGTCTGAACTCTGACGTGGCGCATGGTCTCTTTCTGCAGTGTGGCAAGCCTTGGTTAGCTCTATTCTCCACCAAGGAAAATGCACAATGTCATCAGTTCTGCATGCTGCAATTTCCAAGGCAGCACTCGCTCTGCGACACTTTTCGTCATGAGTGGAGCTGCGGTCTGTTGTACACCTTTCCGCCTATACCACTTCTGCCCAGAGTGCTGAAGATTTGGCGCGACCGGGCCCCAAGTCATCCTTGTGGCTCCGGATTGTGCACGAAGATACTGGTATCCCGAGCTACTCAGCATTGCGATCGATCCTCCAATCCGACTGCCTCTTCGGGAGGATCTTCTGTGGCAGCAGGAGGGGACGGTTCTCCACCGAACCTGTCCTGCCTCCAACTCCATGCTTGGAAATTGAGCGGCGACAGTTGACAGCTTTCAATCTTCCTCCCGAAGTCTGTGATGTCATTCAGGCAGCCAGGCGTCCCTCCACTAAGATGGTATACGCCTGCAGGTGGAACATATTTGTAGCATGGTGCGCAGCAAAGGTTTTGAATCCCCTTTCTGCCCCTCTTTCTGAGGTCCTTCTATCGTTGGCCCAGCAGGGCTCTGCTCTGGGCACTATCAAAGGTTATCTTTTGGCCATCACCGCCTTTCTACGGCTTCCAGATCAGCCTTCTCTTTTAAAGTCCCCGGTTGTTAACCGTTTCCTGAAAGGCATTACACACGTTTCCTCCAGGGCCTTTCATAATGCCTCAATGAGACTTAAATCTTGTCTTGACCTATCTGATGTGCACTCCCTTCGAGCCCCTTCATAACTGTCCTTTACATCTTCTCACTCTAAAGACTGCTTTCAGGTAGCTATCACCTCTGCCAGAAGAGTGGGTGAGCTCAAGGTTCTTTCTTCTAAACCTCCTTTCCTTTCTGTTCATCCGGACAAGGCGGGTTTAAGGACCCGTCCTTCTTTCTTACCAAAGGTTGTCACGTCTTTTCATATCAGGCAGACCATCACTTTGCCCACCGTCTTTCCACCTCCACATCCTTCAAAAGAGGAAGAGAGGCTCCACCGTCTGGACCCAAAATGTGCGCTCTCGTTCTATCTGAAGCGCACACAACAGTTCCGGGTGAATGACCAGCTCTTTGTTGGCTACGTGGGCACCCAAAAATGTTGAGCCGTGCACAAACGAAGGTATTGCACCGTTACAACGCAACTTTTACAACGCACTACCATTACATCGCAACTTTTACAACGCAAATACCATTACAATACATGCCATTACAACGCATGTCATTACATAGCAGATACTATTACAACGCATGCCATTACATCGTAAGTATAGGTAAGTATATTATTTTTATTTATTTTATTTTACATTATTTTATTATTTTAATTAATATTAAAAATAAAATAAAATAATATATTAATTTAAGTAATTTTGGGGTATTTTTAGGTTTTAGGGCTGGGTTTGGTTTTTGGGGTAAAGGGGTATTTTTAGGTTTTAGGGCTAGGTTTGGTTTTTGGGGTACAGGGGTATTTTTAGGTTTTAGGGCTAGGTTTGGTTTTTGGGGTACAGGGGTATTTTTAGGTTTTAGGGCTGGGTTTGGTTTTTGGGTATAGGGGTATTTTTAGGTTTTAGGGCTGGGTTTGGTTTTTGGGGTACAGGGGTATTTTTAGGTTTTAGGGCTGGGTTTGGTTTTTGGGGTACAGGGGTAGTTTTAGGTTTTAGGGCTGGGTTTGGATTTTGGGGTACAGGGGTATTTTTAGGTTTTAGGGCTGGGTTTGGTTTTTGGGGTACAGGGGTATTTTTAGGTTTTAGGCCTGGGTTTGGTTTTTGGGGTACAGGGGTATTTTTAGGTTTTAGGGCTGGGTTTGGTTTTTGGGGTACAGGGGTATTTTTAGGTTTTAGGGCTGGGTTTTGTGTTTTGGGTTACAGGGGTATTACGACTTTAAATTTGAATTAATTTAATTAATTTAATAAAATTTAATTTAATTATAATTTTTACAATTAAAAAATTAATTGAATTACATTACTTAAATAAATTTAAAAATAAATTAATTTAATTTATTACATTTAATTATTATTATTTACAATTTTTAAATTAATTACATTTCTTTAATTATATTAAGTATTTTAATTTTATTTAATTTATATTTATTGTAATAAATTACATTATATTTACTATTTTTTATTTTATTATATTTCATTAATTATATTATATTAAATATATTAAATTCATTACAATTTTAATATTAATTAAATTACTATAATTAAATTCATTACTGTTTTAACAATTTTTAAACTATATTTAATAAATTAAATTAATTACATTAACTTTATTACATTTTTAAAAAAAAGATATACTTACCAATACTTACGATGTAATGGCATGCGTTGTAATAGTATCTGCTATGTAATGACATGCATTGTAATGGCATGCATTGTAATGGTACCTGCGTTGTAAAAACTGAGTTGTAACGGTCTGCGTTGTAAAATAACGCGTTGTAACGACATAGATCCACAAACGAACCATCTCTCGGTGGGTCGTTCTCTGCATCAAGCATGTTCCTCGTTCGCTGAGGAGCAGCCTCCTGTGGGTGCCTCGCTGCACACGTTTACCAAGCATTACTGCCTTGACAGTCCAGTCCGGAGGGACTGCTTCTTTGGCCATTCTGTTCTCTGTGTGTGATCTTGTTTGCAGACCCACAACCGGGGTTGGTATTGCTGGGATATCTTTTCTAAGGTAAGGAATCTATCACTAACGTGCCTTTCAGATGCACAAGTTACTGCTTGTGTAACAATATATCTGTAAGAGACATTAGTTAATGATAGATTTCTTACCGCCACACCCATCCTCCCCGTTCTGCGAACTGATTTCTAGGGTTAAGGTCATCCCTTTTAGGGCCCAAGTTTCATGGCACCAAATGTCAGTTTCTTGCATGGGTCTGCGTTCCTGGCGCAGAAAGTAGTGTACAGAACTGACGTCAGCGCACATGGGTGGTGCCTAAGTAGTCTCTGTGATGTACTCTCGGCGCTAACGATGCCAGCGACTGATGCACAGTCGCATAACGCCACCTACCGACGCGCAGGGGTACTGCTGACAAAACTTTCCGGATCCAGTCTCACGCCTGGGGGTATTCTAAGGTAAGGAATCTAATGACTAACTAATGTCTCTTACAGCTATATCGTTACACAAGTAGTGTTCGAGGCATGTGGGCTGCTGAATTCATATCTGTGCATAGATCGCCACCTAGTGTTGGGTCCGGATGATTGCACATTGTTGTCCTGGAAGAGTCTTCGAAGTATCACGAGATAGGTGGCTCCTCCCCTGGACTACAGTGCGCATGGGCATCGCCTCCATCCCCAGATTGTTTTTTTCCGCCATTGGGTTCGGATGTGTTTCGGTTCCCTCTGTCGGAACCGATAGTTGTTCAACTTCTACTCGAGACCAAAAGGTCTTTAGGCTGGGCGTCGGTATAGTTGCGTACGGGTTTCTTTCTGACTCTCAGCTCCGATCTCTTGCTGGCCTTCCACGTGCTTTCGGCGCGGACGGGCCTACACTACACTCTTGCTATGGAGCGCACTCCGTTTAAGAAGTGCCCGGTGTGTAACTCTAAATATTCACACCTCGACGTGCACCCTGTGTGCAATACCTGCTTGTCGCCGGATCACCGCGAAGACACCTGCATGGCGTGTTCGAAGTTCCGGAGCAAGAAGACTTTAAAGATTCGTCGGGCCAATAGGCTCCAGGCTCAGTTATCGGCTACGGCGCCCCCACCAGATGACATTTTCCAGGAATCTGTCGAGGGAGAAGACGACGTGCAAGGTTCGGACTCTAATCCCGCATCCGAAGGAGAAACCTATGACGAAGGTGCGGAGAACTTTGACGAAGTCACCGACGAGGTAGGGGACGACGAACAGGCTTTTGCCACTATGGGTGATAGCTCAGAGGAGGAGCATCCCCAACCAGGCTCTGGGGTTATTACCCCTCCTACGGCCCAGGTCGAGGGATCGCCTTCGGGCCTTACCCAAGATCTAACTATGAGTCCTACGTCCCCGCCTCCGGGCCCGGTCACGGACACTTATGAACCATCACTTACGTCGAAGAAAACGAAAGTGAAGCCAACTGGTCACGCACCATCGGATGCGAAACCGAAAGTGAAAGTTGCGCTGGTGAAGAAGGTTCTGGAGGCGTCAACTTCCAAGGAAACCAAAATGGCCGACTCAAAGAGCCACGCCAAGATGGCCGACCCGAAGTCCTCGGGGTCGGTGCCGAAGGCTAAATCGTCCGACGCGGCTGCGTCGGCTCCGAAAGGG
Source organism: Lissotriton vulgaris (assembly GCF_964263255.1). Lineage (NCBI taxonomy): Eukaryota > Metazoa > Chordata > Amphibia > Caudata > Salamandridae > Lissotriton > Lissotriton vulgaris. The sequence goes on from NC_141694.1 coordinate 1,112,916,209, forward strand.
GTCGTGGACCCGAAGTCGGCTCCGAAGAAGCGTCTGGGCGACGACGCGCATGGCCATGGGGCGTCGGCCCCGAAGAAGGCGCATGCGGGTGATCGGGCCCTCGATGCCGAAAAGTCGCTCGAGCCGGTCAAGCCCTCTCCGGCCTTGACGAAGAAGGTGGCGGAATCCTTGCAGCGGATTCGAAAAGACACTGTGGCGCCAAAGCTCACGCCTAAGCCTGCGAAGGAGCAGACGCCTATCCGTTTCACCTTTCCTCCCAAGTCGGCGCCGAAGGCCTTCGCGCCGAAACAGAGTGGACCCTCGAAGGAGGTATTGGCACCTAAAGCGGCCTTGGTGGTGTCGAAGCTTTGACTCCAACCGCTTGCTGAAGAGGAACGTCGTGAGGTAACCATCGACGCCAACACCGGGAAACTGTCGCTCCTCAAAAGGAAGATCACGACGGAGCCGGCGTTGGAACATTTTAAGATCCCTCTCAAAAACAAAAGGGACTCCGAGGGCTCTTCGGCTTTGGTGGAACCTGTGTCCCCACAAACCCTGGGGTACTCGCCGACGCATTCCGTCGCGGCCGGTGCGGACGAGGAGGACGCCGAGTACGACTATCCGGCATACTCGGATCCGGAGGAGGAGCACGTCCCGTGGTCCGCCGGAGGCGACCCGGAGGACCCGCAGGGGGGTCAGGACGCTCAACTTTTCGCGGCCAAGACGTCCCCGACTGAGGATTCGGCGGCCTTCAATGCGCTGATAGAGAGAGCTGCTGCTAACCACGACGTCGAGCTGCACTCGGACCCCGTGGATGTGGACTTCTTATTCGACACCTTCTCGGTAGCCGAAAAGTCAGTCAAAACGCTACCGATGCTGAAGGGGGTGCTTAAACATGCAACGGAGGTTTTCAAGGAGCCCACCCGAGCGCGTGTGGTCAACCCTCGCATCGACAGGAAATATAAGGCAGCGCCCACGGATCCGACATATATCAAGGGACACTTGCCATTGGACTCCCTGGTCGTTTCCAATGCTCGGAAGAGGGCGAACTCTCAAACTACTGGTGACGCTCCTCCCCCAGACAAAGAGTCCAAAATCTTCGAGGCCTCAGGCAAACGGATTGCTGCACAGGCAGCTAATATCTGGAGAATATCTAACACCCAAGCCTTGCTTGCACGTTATGATAGGGCCCATTATGACACATTAGAGGCCATACTGCAACACTTGCCTGACCAATACAAGGAGGCGGGGGAGATGCTGATTCAGGAGGGTAAACTCATTACGAATGCATCCATCAAATGTGCGTTGGATGTGGCAGACACAGCCTCCAGGGCTATCAATACTAGTGTGCTGCTTAGACGCCATGCCTGGCTTAGAATTTCGGGGTTCAAACCCGACATCCAAACCACTATACTGAATCAGACAGTGAATCCTGACCATCTGTTTGGCCCTGAGGTGGATGCCACACTGGAAAAAATGAAAAAGGATACGGAAACTGCCAAGTCCATGGGGGCTTTACAAAGTCAGCAGTTTCGGAGTGGTTCCTTTCGCCGCTCAAACTCCAGAGGCACCTCAAGGGGACAAGCATCCCAGTCCACACAATTTTACAAGACTAACAACCAAGCCTCGTATAACAACAAAAATAGAGGTGGTTACAGAGGCAATAATGTCAAGGGCAGGGGACGTGGCAACAGCTCCAGGTCCACCGCCACCAACAAACAGAGACGTCTTGTCACTGCCCCCCGGCCATACAACACCGGTCGGGGGGAGGCTCCAGCAGTTCCGGCCGGCGTGGAAGTCCATCACCACGGACAGGTGGGTGAGGTCCATTATCCAGTACGGGTACTGTCTAGAGCTTACGTCCATTCCACCGGACATACCCCCAAGGAGCCGTCCTATGTCAAGCGAGCACTTGACCTTGTTGCAGCAAGAAGTTCTAGTCATGCTGCAAAAAGGGGCGATAGAGCTCGTTCCATTGCAAGAGCGGGGAACAGGGGTTTACTCCCTGTATTTTCTGATTCCCAAGAAGGACGGATCCCTCAGGCCGATCCTGGACCTCAGGCCCCTGAACTGGTACATCCTCTCGGAGCACTTCCATATGCTCACGTTGCAGCAGGTGCTTCCCCTGCTTCAACAGGGGGACTTCCTGGCTACGCTGGATCTGAAAGATGCCTATTTTCATATTCCCCTGCATCCTTCCCACAGGAAGTACCTCAGATTCACGATCTTAGACCAGCATTACCAGTTCAAGGTTCTGCCGTTCGGGGTCACCACGGCACCGAGAGTGTTTACCAAGTGCCTAGCGACTGTGGCGGCGCATCTCCGTCGCCAGCACGTCCACGTCTTTCCCTACCTGGACGACTGGCTCATTCAGGCAAGGACAGAACAGCAGTGCGTCGACCACGTGTCACGCACCATTCATCTCCTGCACGATCTGGGATTCTCTCTGAACTACCTGAAGTCCCATCTCCAGCCCGCCCACGTGCGACAGTACCTGGGCGCGACAATCAACACTCTGGCAGCCACCGCGCAGCCAAATTCAGTGAGAATCGCCAGTATCCAGGCGCTGATCCAACGATTCACACCCCAACACTCGCTTCCAGCGAGGGTGTTCATGCAGTTGATAGGCATGATGGCCTCCTGCATCTCCATTGTCCCGCACGCGAGACTACATATGCGTCCGCTTCAGGAGTGCCTTGCACGTCAGTGGACTCAGGCTCATGGGCAACTGACAGACCTAGTGTTGGTGAGCGGTCGGGCATACAACTCTCTGCATTGGTGGAATCCACACAACCTTTGCAAGGGCCGACCATTCCAAGAGCCTGTCCCACAGATTATCCTGACGACGGACGCCTCTCTCCAGGGATGGGGAGCGCATGTACTCCATTACACTGTGTAGGGACCATGGACACTACAGCAAAGGAAGATGCACATCAATGTGTTGGAACTGATGGCAGTCTTCATGGCCTTGAAGGCGTTCAAAGTACATCTGTGCAACAAAGTCGTGTTGATCCCGACGGACAACATGACGGCCATGTACTACATCCAGAAGCAGGGAGGCACACACTCTCCACAGCTGTCTCATCTGGCTCAGAGCATGTGGAAGTGGGCCATTCAGAGGAACATCTTCCTCATGGCAGAGCATCTCCCGGGCAAGGACAATCAAATGGCGGATCTGCTCAGCAGGCACAGCCATCAAATGCACGAGTGGGAGATACATCCATCAGTACTCCAACCGTACTTCCAAAGGTGGGGTCATCCAGAGATAGACCTGTTCGCCACAAAGGAGAACGCAAAATGCCAAAGCTTCGCCGCCAGATTCCCTCACCCCCAATCACAGGGCAATGCGATGTGGATGAACTGGTCAGGCAAATTTGCGTACGCTTTTCCCCCAGCACCTCTGATACCGCTGGTGGCACGCAAGCTCAGGCAGCACTCGATGACTCTCATCCTAGTTGCTCCAACGTGGGCTCGCCAACCATGGTACACCACGTTTCTGGAACTGTCCGTGGTACCGCATCAAAGGCTTCATCTCACTCCCAGCCTTCTGACGCAGGGCCATGGCGACATTCAGCATCCAGATCCGCAACAGCTCAACCTGGCGATCTGGCTCCTGAAGTCCTAGAGTTTGGCTACCTCAATCTTCCTCCCGATTGCATGAACATCATTCGGGAGGCAAGGAAGCCCACTACCAGAGCTTGTTATGCGGCTAAATGGAAGAGGTTTGTCATCTACTGTGCTAACCACAATATCGACCCGCTAGATGCTTCCATTCAAAACATCATTTGCTATCTCTTCCACCTGTACCAATGCAATCTGGCGTACTCTTCCATCCGCATTCACCTGTCTGCTATTGCAGCATACCTCCAGAATAGACAACACCTGTCACTCTTCAGGGTCCCTGCTATCAAGGCCTTTCTGGAAGGACTCAAAAGGGTCATTCCACCAAGGACTCCACCAGCTCCAGAATGGAACCTCAATGTGGTTCTTACGAGGCTGATGGGTCCTCCCTTTGAGCCACTGCACTCTTGTGAGCTTCAGTTTCTGACTTGGAAGGTTGCGTTCTTAGTAGCTATTACTTCGCTACGGAGGGTTAGCGAGCTGCAGGCGCTCACCATCCAAGAACCTTTCTTCCAGGTACATGCTAACAGGGTGGTGCTACGCACTAACCCTAAATTCCTGCCCAAAGTGGTATCCCAATTCCACTTAAATCAGACAATTGAATTGCCGGTGTTTTTCCAAAACCCAGATACACTGGCAGAGCGCATGCTCCACACCCTTGATGTTAAAAGGGCCTTGATGTATTATGTAGACAGGACAAAGGATTTTCGCAAAACCAAGCAGCTTTTTGTTGCTTTTGCCACTCACCACAAGGGAAACGCTATCTCTAAAGCAGGGATTGCTAGGTGGATAGTGAAGTGCATTCAAATCTGTTACGCTAAAGCTAAGCGCACTCTCACTATCCCACCCAGGGCCCACTCCACCAGGAAGTTGGGGGCCTCTATGGCTTTCCTAGGTAACATTCCCTTAGAAGATATCTGTAGAGCAGCCACATGGTCTACCACACATACTTTCACTAAACACTACTGTGTAGACGTGCATTCCAAACAACAGGCAGCTGTTGGTCAGGCTGTTCTAAAAACACTTTTTCAGACTACTGCAGCTGGCACGGGCGGCCGCCGCTAATGGAGGGACTGCTATGTATTCTATGCACAGATATGAATTCAGCAGCCCACATGCCTCGAACTGCAAATGCTACTTACCAGTATGCATCTGTTCTTGGCATGTAGGGCTGCTGACATTCATATCGCCCACCCTCCTCCCCGGCGCCTGTAGCAGCTGCAGAATTCATTCATTTACATACATATGCTCATAGCATGGTCATCACTCACATTCTTCACTCCATCTCTGCCAATGGCTAAATACAATCTGGGGATGGAGGCGATGCCCATGCGCACTGTAGTCCAGGGGAGGAGCCACCTATCTCGTGATACTTCGAAGACTCTTCCAGGACAACAATGTGCAATCATCCGGACCCAACACTAGGTGGCGATCTATGCACAGATATGAATGTCAGCAGCCCTACATGCCAAGAACAGATGCATACTGGTAAGTAGCATTTGCAAACTTGTGCAACAAATCAACAAGAAACACTTTGTAAAATATCTAATATACAAGATGTGTCTATCAGAAATGACCTATATTCTCAATACCACTCACTTGCCAGAAGCAGCTAGACTCACCACCACCTACTCTGCACAGACACAGTAAGGACCAACAATATCCCACTAAAAAAGAAAATAACATTTCACATAAGAACACAGAACACATCGCGAAGAATTTCAGGCTCAAAACATTAACTACATATGCTGCTATTATGACACTACTTACAAAAAAATTCAATCATGCATGGCAATAATACTCATTTGGAGTAAACACAGCAAAAAACAAATTCTTACCAAATTAACGCAACTACGCAAAAATGCAGATCAACCACTGCCGAAACCACAAACAAGAATCAAAAGTTTTGCACTAGAATAAAAAGGAGAAATAAAACATTACAATCACATATGCAAATAATGCACTAGTCCACACGCAATCCACCAGTCAAGCTGGGGGGTAGGTAGACCTAAAAGCATACGGCTGATCTACCCCCACGGGGGGCAGAAACATCCCTGAAATTCACCCCCTTAAAAGGGGAGCGACCCTTGTCCAAGGGGTCAATCCGCAACACCAACATTTAAAAAACCCTGGTCTAGTGGCTTCTTCTCCCCTTGGGGACAGATAGGCCTGAAAACATATGGCCGATCTGCCCCTAAAAGGGGCAGAAACAGCCACAATAATTACCCCATAATGGTGAGCGACCCTTGCCCAAGGGGCTGCTCCCCAACAACACTAAAACAATCCCTGGTGTCTAATAGCTTCTGCCCCCCTTGGGGGAAGATGGTCCTAAAATAAGGCCGATTCCCCCCAGCAGAAACAGACAAAATAAATGCTCCCCACATACATATTTAAAAATAAAAAAAATCCCAGGTGCCCTAGTGAGCACACAATACAATTATTTTATTTGGGCTGATCTGCCCCCCAAAGGGGAGCAACCCTTGCCTATGGGGCCCCTCCCCAAAAACATATTAAAAAAAAAAATCCCTAGTGGGCACACAACTAAATATATAGCTCTTTGTGATTGGACGATAGAGCTCCAGTAGGATTTCATCATGGAGCATTTTAAAGCCCCAGGGCTGGTTTTTCCACTGAGACCACTCTTCTCGGTGTGTCGGAGACCATCAGAAGACAAGTGGACAATGGGGAGACAGTGGCACTCATATTTCTTGATTTGAGTGCCGCATTCGATACTGTCTCCCATTCCATCTTATTGTCCACCTTGAAATCTGTGGGTGTCGAAGGTTCCGCCCTGGCCTGGATTGCTAATTTTCTGATCGCACTTTTCAAGTCTTTTCCTCTACGTCTGTTTCTTTAATACGCCCCTCCCCTCACGGTGTTCCCCAAGGATCTATTCTTAGCCCTCTTTTCTTTAATCTGTATGTGAGACCCCTTGCATTCTTGGCAGAACAAGCTGGTCTCACAATTTACTCTTATGCTGACGACACTCAAATCGTCTACTCACTTTCTACCAATAAACATCTCCCTACGTCCTCCCTTCAGTCCGGACTGAAACAGATATCTGACTGGATGTTTAAACATAAATTAAAATTAAACGGGGACAAAACCGAACTGCTCCTGTTTGGTCCAGATACTTCACTCTGGGGCCCGCAACATTGGCCTCCGCAGATGGGCCCTTTACCTACTCCATCTGTGACAGCCCGTAATCTTGGGGTCCTCCTTGACAACCAGCTATCTTTCAAGCAACACGTTGTAAAAGTCTCCGCCACCTGTACCACCATCATCAGGTGGCTGAGGAAAATCGCGTGGATGCTGCCTGCTGACACCCTGAGGACTGTAGTCCAGGCTCTTGTCACCTCACGCATGGACTATGGGAACATTCTACTCTTGGGTGCCTGTAAGGAGGTAACAATGAAGTATCAGGTGGTACAGAACATGGCAGTTCGCCTTATATGTAACCTGCCTGACAGATCCTCAGCCTCTACTCATCTGCGTAAACTGCACTGGTTACGAATTGAGAGCCAAGTGAAATTCAAAGCACTTTGTTTAATGCACCGGATCAAGACTAGTAAAGCCCCAAACGATCTATCCTCTCTGGTGCAGCAATATGTTCCCCCCCGCACATTGAGGACCTCCACTCAGAACAAGTTTAGGATACCTCGTGTTAACAGAGCTAAAATGGGCGGACGTTCGTTCTCCTTGTTAGCACCTTCCTTATGGAATTCCTTACCTCAAATCTTGCGTTCTGAAATGTGTTACCTGACATTCCGTAAAGGAATTAAGACCTGGCTTTTTAATACTTAATCTACTGTTTCTATGTTCCTCACACTTTGCTTACCTTTTGTTTGCTTTAGCGCCGGGAAACCTCCGGGTAGCAGCGCTTAATAAATGTAATTATAATAATAATAATAAACAAACTGGTCAACACGCAGCTGGTATTGAAGAAGGCATTCGCCGAAACTAGTCTGCCAGGTGTCTTCCTTGTGTACATGTATGAATTCTGTTGTGCCAAGTAGTGGATTAAAACCTTATCTCAAGGCGACCTGTACTCTGCCAGACCCGTCCTTATGTTGGGAGGCGGGATTGGAGGTGGATATTTGGCAGCAGTCCGCTCTGCACGCTGACGCGCCTCTTGTTCTGGTGCACCGCTGATGGCCGGCAAAGGCTGCAGAAGTGCTGGCTACACACTGCGACTGCACCCACCCCACCCCCGGCTGAGACATTGTTTGGCATTGGGGAGAGAGCAGCAGATTAACTCCTGAACGGGAAGCTTCTAGGTGAGGAAAACCGCCATTGACTATGCCGCAGCAGAGAATACGCGGCTCAACAGCTGACATCAGAGCTTTATCATATGCACAAACTGGTTACTTAACCGAGTTCGCAGAATGGGACAGCTTACACTCTCTACTTGTGGGATTTTGGACGCAACTGCTGCACACTCGGGGCTTTGAAATATAAAAGAAAAAGACAGTACTATCTGTGGGCTGAGACTTTACAGCAAGCTCTTTGTGATTGGACGATAGAGCTCCAATAGGATTTCATCATGCAGCATTTTAAAGCCCACGAAAAACAAACTGGTCAACACGAAGTTGGAATTGAATAAGGCATTTGCCGAAACTAGTCTGCCAGGTGTTTTCCTTGTGTACATATATGAATTCTGTTGTGCCAAGTGGTGGATTAAAACCTTACCTTAAGGCGACCCGTACTGTCAGACCGGTCCTTATGTTGAGAGGCGGGATTTGAGGTGTGTGTGTGTGTGTGTGTGTGTGTGTATGTGTATATATATATATATATATATATATATATATATGGATTATATTCTGTTTCCAGGATGAACCCACAGAAAATACGGACCACCACACGAGTTGCAGAGTGTCACAGCAGGCGTTTATTTAACCATTTTGCAGCTGAAATTTGGCATGACGCGTTTCGGGCAGGGTCTGCCCTTGATCACATGACGGACATGCAGTATTCTCATTTATATAGTGCACACACTCATTTTTTTCTCGCTTCAAATCACAGTGACACCACGTGATCTATGCATAGACATAGAAAATAAAAATAAACTACAAAGGTGTTATAACATGTGCATATAAATGGGCGCTGATTCTGGGCTATTTTAGCTTTTTGGCAAAAAAAATTTTTTGTTATACAAGGCACCCGCACATAAATATACAAAGTGACAATTAAGTGAAAATGTACATTGATAACCGCCTAAATGCGTTTTAAAACAATGCTTAACAATGAGCTTGCAGCCTAATCCCGAGTAACTGACACTTTCTTTTGAAGAAGGGATATTTTACACATATCTGTATAGCGAAGCAATTATTTACAACAATGCATCAAGATTTATATAACATATAAATATGTTAAAATTCTAAAAAGACATGTATAAAAATAGTCCATAATAATTTAAATGCATAAATAAATAAATATTATGCTATAAAATATATATATTGTGCAAAGATGGCAGTGTGTTCCGCATTCGCTAAGATAACCTTAGTGTGTCTAGTTCATTAATTACAACAGGAGCTCGCTCACTCAGTCATTGCATTACATTGTCACGTTGCAATGTGCTAATGTTTGCTTGTGTTAAAGTGCCGGTGCCAAAACCTATAAACAGGGATAGGAACCTATCCTTGCCCATCTAGCAGTCCCGGAGGGTCGACCACCTTGGTCTTGCTCCAACAGCAATTCCCATAATAAAGTGCTAAGTGTAATAAGTGCAACCCAGATTGTGAGGTTAAAAATAATGATTTAAAAGGAGAGGTACAAATAACAGGAAAACTTTGATAATAGGTTCGTGGTCAATCATATACGAATCACTAGGGCATTCTTTAATTAGATCTAATACATGGAGCCCGGCAAGGATACAGATTATGTGATTACATGTTGGTGAGACTGGAGAGTTAGGCAGAACAGTTCTACCATAGGTTAAAGGTAGGTATGTATGTCTTCCCTATCATTGAGGCCATTAGGATGCTTGCTGTTAAGATTCAGGATGTATCTGGTCTCTAACTGCCTCAGAGCCTTGTCCCTATCTCCACCTCGCTTTAACACCGGTGCCTGGTCAATTACAAAGTATGTCAAGCAGTTCACATTCTTATTGTGACTCACCTTGAAATGACGGGCTACTGGGTAAGCCGGATCACAATTAATTATTGCACGAATGTGCTGTAGGATACGCATGTACACAGGATTTTTAGTACTGCCTACATATCGCAAGCCGCATGTACACGTGAGGACGTATATGGCGTACTCAGTGCGGCAGTCATACTTTCCCCTAATGGATATTTCTTTTGTTCTGAACGGGGTTTTGTATGTGGCAGTATTGGCTCCGAAGTTACATGCCCTGCAAGTGGAACACTTGCGGAAGCCATTACTCGTGGGCATCCAAGTTTTAATACTGGTGGACCCGGCTGAAATCTCCCTAGACAAGAGATTGGCCATATTTTTGGATTTCCTAAATGTTACGCTAGGATGTTCTGGCAACGTATTTCTCAAAATGGGGTCAGTTAAAACTATGGGCCAATTTTTATTTATGATACTGCGTATTTTGCGCTCCTGTCTACAGTACGTGGTGATGAGTCTAGGTGAATTACTCTCATCCGCTGTACTTGTGTTGCTATCAGTGGTGCTAGGCAGTAGGGTGGTTCTGGGTCTTTCACTTGTTTTAATCATGGCTTTTTTCAAAATATCCTCGCTATATCCTCTTTTGCGCATGCGCTCTAGGCATGATTGACTGCAGACATCAAATTGCTCTGGTGTACTGCAAATACGTTTCAGCCGTAGCAATTCCCCGTAGGGTATGCTGGCTATTAGGTAACGTGGATGCGCGCTGGATGCATGTAATATTGCATTACCAGCAGATGGTTTTCTATAGGCTGAGGTAATGAGTGTCTCGTCAGTAACTTGTATCTGGACATCCAAAAATTCCAATTTGGAGTCACTCATATTGGAGGTGAAGTGGAGATTAAACTCATTGATGTTTAACAAGTTAACAAATTCTAATGCGCTTTGCATGCTTCCCTTCCAAATGACAAAGACATCGTCTATAAAACGAAGCCAAGATATCACATTGTTTTCAAACATGTCCCTGTGTGTGTTCATGAGGACTTGCCTCTCCCAAAAGCCCACGTGCAAACACGCGTAGCTTGGGGAAAAGCAAGCCCCCATGTATATATATATATATCCACCAATACATTCAATAGAAGGTGCACGCTTGATTCGGTCGGTGCCAGACAGCAGGGATGAACGTGTCCCACCAAATAATCTTTCACCAAAATAGAAAATAATGTCTACACTCGTCCATTTGCTTTAGTTTGGGTTTTATTCAAGAGACTCTAGGAGCCCCATTCACCTGGTGAATGGGGCTCCTAGAGATACAAGCAAGATAAAAGAGACAGCAAAAAGAATAAAGAAACAAAGACATAGAAAAACATAATAACAAGGAAGGGACAAAGACCCCACGAAGGCAAAAGTGAAGGAAAAGAAGACTATAAAAGGAAAGAAAACAAAAGGAAACCTAAAACAACACACAAAGAAGCGACAGAACAAAAAGAGAAAAGAGCATAGGAACACAAGAAGGCAAGAATGGCAGACCCAAAGCCCAGCGCACAATACAGGAGGCCTCTGCCGTTCAACCTATCGGAGCCACAAATAGGAATCCGGTGGGAAAAGTGGATCAGACGGTTTGAAAGATATATGGAAGCGACAGATTTAACAGACAAAGAGATTAGGATTACTACTGAATTTAGCAGAGGATGACGTCGAAGAACTTCTGGTGAAACTGCCTACAGAAGAAACAAAGACATATGAGAAATTAAAGAAATGCCTAACGGCCAAATTTGACCCACAACGAAATGTTGACTTCGAACAATATACATTTACTATTGCGTGTCAACAAGTCGACGAAACGCTAGATGACTTCGCGACAAGGCTGAGAAAACTGGTGACACATTGTGAGTTCGACAAATTCGATAACGAGCAAGCAATAAGGCTACGGATCATAGAGGGCTGTCGCGACACAGGATTCAGGGCAAGAATACTCAGGAACCGACCTCATTGGAGAACATCCTGTCACTAGCGAGAGCAGAGGCGAGAGCAACGGAACATGCCAAGGAAATGGAAAGAGGGAAGAATGTGAAATCGAAAACGCACACCTCATGACAAACAAATATCGCACAGGCCGGTGGAAGCATGACTGGTAGGAACAAAAAGAGAGGAGACATCCTGAAGGAACATGCTACAGGTGCGGAATGGAATTTCCACACAGAGGCCCGTGCCCAGCGTTTGGCCAGACGTGCAGAAGGTGTAATGGAAGAAATCACTACGCCAGTATGTGCCAAGGCGTACAATTCAGAGACGACAGAGGAAGAACAGGAAGACAACTAGAGTTGACAACAAGACACGTCAGGTATGTCGACAGAGAAAGGAGAAGTTCATCACGAGGGTCAGGCGAAGAAGAGAAGGTGGAAATACTATACCACATGTCGGAGGTTCACACAGAACTGAGTGGGGGAGACGAAAAAGGAGAAACACACCGTACAGGCAGAAGCACCCAGGAAAAGACGGACTTGGCGAAGATAGGAGTAGGAGCACATAAAGCGGAATTCGTACTGGACAGTGGTGCAACATGCAATGTCATGTGTGCATCGGAGTACGAGAAGATGGAAGCCAAGCCGACACAGAGCGTCCAAGGTGAAGATTTTCACCTGGGGGTCAAAGAAACAGGTAACAAACCTGGGAAAGTTCACAGAGGAACTGAAATATGGAGGCAAAAAGAGCCAAGAGGACATTCATGTGCTGAAAGGCGATGTCCCAGGACCATGCTTGCTGAGCAACAGCACCGCCCAAACAATGGGTCTCATAACTATGACATATGACAAAAAAAGAAATGAAAGACACACTGAGAGCAAGAAAAGAGAAGACGTAGAGACCAGAGGAAGAGAACGGAAAAGAATCACTGAGGGAACAAACAAAACAAAGGGCGGCCATAGAAGGAGAGGAGCAAACGGAGATAGTGCCAGCTGGCCCACGACATTGGGCACACAGCAAGGAGCTAGAAGCAGACGAAGAGAGGTTGGCAAGCGGAGAGCAGAAGGAGGACAACCGACAAACAGAAGCAAAAGCAGATGGCAGAGAACAGCGACCAAAAGGGGAATACAGGGGAACAAAGGGACTAAGTGATGAAACGTAGGAGTCGGGACTGGAGAGACGGTTCGACCAGACACATGGACACTCATTCTCTCTCTCTCTCTCTCTCTGTCTCTCTCTGTCTCTCTGTCTCTGTCTCTCTGTCTCTGTCTCTGTCTCTCTGTCTCTGTCTCTGTCTCTCTCTCTGTCTCTCTCTCTCTCTCTCTCTCTCTCTCTCTCTCTGTCTCTCTCTCTGTCCCTCTCTCTGTCTCTCTCTCTCTCTCTCTCTGTCTCTGTCTCTCTCTCTGTCTCTCTCTGTCTCTCTCTGTCTCTCTCTGTCTCTCTCTGTCTCTCTCTCTCTCTGTCTCTCTCTGTCTCTCTCTTCTCTCACCATAAGTCAATAAATGCTGTCAAGGGTTAAGGGGGCGAAAATGATCAGAAGAACTGTACCATGAACATTTGTTTGCAACAAAGGGGGAGATGTTGTGACCCGACAGATGGGATGACAGGACTGGAGGACACTAGGACCCTGTGGGTCATGAGGGAGGTGACCAGGTCATCGGACACCACATCCGGTTAGGGACAGGAAGGACAGTAGATTGACCAGGACGGGCAGCAGGACAGACGTGTATGTGATCAGCTCCAAGAAGAAGTAATAAACAAAGCATTGTGTAACTAACCTGTGTCCTGAGTCGGATGTGCTGCCTGACGCCCACCATAGAGAACACGACATTGCCCAAGGGGCTGCTCCATGACACAAAGGGCATTTAAATATAAAAGAAAAACCCTGGTGTCTAGTGCGCATTCCTGCGCAATCGTGCAGCAGGAATGCTGAAAAGAGACATCTGAGGAAAGGAAAACCCTCAGGGCGTAATACAGGCCCCTGCAGCCCCCGCGGTGCGGGGGGGGGCCGAGCTGCAGAAGGTCCCCTCAGCACAATTTTTAGGCCCAAGAACTCCTGATTAAACCCAGAGGAGGGCCCCTCTGTGTACGTGGCAGGGGTGTCCCCTCCATTTTCGTTACGCCACTGAAAATCCTTTCCTTTCCTCCGATGCCTCGCTTTTTAAATCACCCCCCCCCCCCCCCCCCCCCACCCTCCCCAAGGAGAAGCTCTCCTCTCCTCCTTGGACGCGCTGGAGCACGTCCGGTTTCACCTAATGAAGACTGTGCACGGTGCCATGACCTCATTAGATGATGTGGAGGGTGGGCGGGGGCCAGAATGAAGGGCAGCTCACCAGCGCTTCTCCTGTGGGTTGGTGCTTGGACGAGCCGTCCGACGCACGCAAAGGGTTGAATAGGACGGTAAACTCATCACATTACAATGAAGAAATAAATCCCAAACTCTTGAGGGGTTTTCCAAGAGGGAGCCTATGGAGTCTACAATTGGTCTGCCTGGTTGCCTTTTTTTCGAAGTTTTATAAAGCGTGAACTAGGAATCCGAGCGCTTTACATGAGCACCAGTTCCGCTACATAAGAACACCACATTCAATTTTGTTAGGCACTTTAGGCATCTTTGTGTATTTTCGGGAGAAAGTAGATGGTGGCCATTTTTGCATTCATAATTCGGATATAGTGGTATTCTTCCAGATCACTATTTAGCCGTTTATTCAGCAGTACATGATATTCTTTTTCTATCTGTTTTGCAGGGTTTTTTGTTTTAATTGTGTCTAATGTGCTGTATTTCCCAGCTGTCGTTGTGCCTCAAATTAGTAAATTGTCTTGTCCATTAAAATATTACCCCCTTTATAAAACCATCTGATTATTAGTGACTCAATGTTCTTTAGAACATTGATATGATTCCAGTCCTTGAATGTTCTATTTCCCCTATCCTTCCATTACTTTTTCCTTCTTAAATTATCCTCTACCACCAACTATGGAAGAGATCAATTGTGTTGCCTTCTGGCAATTGTGGCCAATATTATTTTCTGTTTGCAAACACGGTATATTACAGTGCCCATATTGAATCCCATCATTGCAGATCCGACAGCCGGTATATATGTATGTGTATATATAAATATATATGTGTATGTATGTGTGTGTATATATGTATATGTATATATGTATATGTATATATATATATATATATATATATATATATATATTCACTGAAAAAACCATAGGTTTCACACCAGTTATAGTTAGGAAATAGCATTTAAAAAACCTATTAAATTCACTGAAAAAACCATAGGTTTCACACCAGTTATAGTTAGCTGGAAATTTTACTGATATAAAACCATTGAAATTCCCACGTTATAGTTAGTCGGACTCACTATAACTTGCGCGTGCAATGCACTGCTGATGACATCACTCATGACATGGTAAATATGAATGTGTTTCAAAGGTTACTTTACAGTGAAAGGAGGTCTGTCACTGTGTTACAAGGATGGTGTCATCAGTGATGTCATCAGCAGTGCATTGCACGCGCAAGTTATAGTGAGTCCGACTAACTATAACATGGGAATTTCAATGGTTTTATATCAGTAAAATTTCCAGCTAACTATAACTGGTGTGAAACCTATGGTTTTTTCAGTGAATTTAATAGGTTTTTTAAATGCTATTTCCTAACTATAACTGGTGTGAAACCTATGGTTTTTTCAGTGAATTTCATAGGTTTTTTAAATGCTAATTCCTTTCTATATCGAGTTTCTAACCATTTTTTTTTTTTTACAGTTTGCTGTTTTTTTGTAAGTATTCATTTTTTTTTATATAATTTTTTTTTTGCGCTCTGGGTGCGCGCTCAGGGAAGCTTTCAGCTAAGCTCTCCGGTAAGCTTTCCGGTGAGCTCTCCTGAAAGCGCACCCAGAGCGCTACTGTCGTTCGTGAAAAAAAATATGAATGAAAAGTTAATAATAATGCAAAACATTTCGTACCATACAAATAAAATCAGTTTTTTTTATAAGGAAAATGATTATGCATTTCTGTAAAAGTTTGATGACGTCACTTCGGCGCGCAACGTAAGTGCCCTCGGAAGCGCCTACGTTCGCGCCGCGTAAAAACACCCAGAAGCGCCTTCGATCGCGCCACGTTTGCGCCCCGGAAGCGCCTACGATCGCGCTGCGTAAACGCACCCGGAAGTGCTCCGGAGCGCGCAGCGTAAACGCGTCGGGTCATGTGACCCTAAAATAACACTTTTCATTGGTTGCTAAGTTTTTTTTACAATGAATGAAATCCCCACCCATTTCCTTCACTTCTTCTTTCACTTTTGTGACTGAAAGACCTGTTTTTTGCACCTGGATCTTTTGTGATTTACCATGGCTGCCAGAGAATCCAGCAGTGAGGATGAACCTGAGTTCATCAATGAAGAGCCTCCTACCCCAAAGGTGAAGGAACATTTCATATGGAAATTTTTTAAGATTCCAGCTGACCAGAAGAAGGTGAATGCACCAAAAGTGGAGTGCAGGATCTGCAAACAGGTCCTGTCACGGGGTGACCCCAAAAAAAAGTACTCTTTTGGGAACTTTACGATGATCCGACATGTGGAGAGGAGGCACCCCCAGAATTTTGCCCGGGAAAGTGTCAGGGCTCTGGCACAAGAGGTTCCCAGAGATGGGGCCTCTACATCAACCGGAGGAGCAACTTCTTCTGGGAGAGGGCAATCGCAGGAGCAGGTGCCAAACATACAACCTGCTTTTAACCATGGTGTCCTCAGATGCAGATACTGCAATCAACTCCTCACCTATGGGGAGCAAAGTGTCCAGCTCATGGTTCGAGCATTGGAGAACGATCGCTGCCCTTCCCACCCCTAATTTTTTTTGTTTTCTTTTTGCTCCTGTTGAGCAGTTTCCATTCCCTGTTTTTGTTCCTGTTCAGTTAAAAGAAGAAAACCAAAAGTTCTTTTCAGAACTACCTCCAATTCTCATCAAAGAGCTATATTCTTAAAAAAATGAAGAGTAAGTGAAATATAGTGCATTGATAATTGAAAGGAGAATGAGTAAGAAAGAACAGAAAGGTATGAGAGGAAAAAAGAAGTGAAGTAGGAGGAATGAAAGAAGGTGAGTGTTAGAAAAGAAAGTTATGAGAAGAAGAGTGAATATGGGGAATGTTGATATTCAATGAAAATGTTGAAAAAGAACAGGAGTGTTGAAGGATAAGAAAAGATGCATTGCTGGAGTTGAAGGTAGAAGGCTTCATTTATGAAGCCATGCGTCACTTTAACGCCACCAAAGCATCACTTTTTGTGACACAACATTCCAATAAAAAATGCACCTTATTTATTCATATTTACAAAGTGGCGTTTCTTGGTAAATACATCACTTTGTAAACCCCTGTGCCACATTATTCCTACCTCAGGTGTAATGTATGCAAAAGGGACGTATTGACGCAAGAAAGGGTCGTAGAGGTGACACAGTGAATAAACTGGAGGCCTCATTTCTGAAAAGTGACGCATCGCTACGTGAAAACAGCGATGCGTCACTTTTCTGGACGCACTCCTTATGACATTCCAGATATGTCATATTTAATATATGACTAATCAATTCGCAAGGAGTTACAGATATGTCAGTATTTCTGACGTATCTGTAAACACAAAAGTAACGCATTGCTGGAGTGCGTCAAAAAGTGACGCAACTCCAGTAATGTGTCCTTTCAAATGGAAAAAGCACCATGTGAAAGGTCTGCTGTGAAGCAGGCGCAAGATTTGGACGCAACAGCATCCTAAAAGTGACGCACTGAAATCTCAAAGATTTCACTGCGTCGCTATTACAAAGCTTTTTGCGGGGGAACACCCCCTCTGCATGCATTATACCTGACGCAGATATAATGTGGCGCAGGATTTTAAAAAGTGACCCATCTACCTAGATGCGTCACTTTTTAAATATAGCGCAACGAGGCGCATTGTTTTACACCACTGGTACAATGCGTCACTTTTCTGTGCGCACTCCTTATGACATTCCAGATATGTCATATTTAATGTATGAGGAATCATGTCGCAAGGAGTTACAGATATGTCAGTATTTCTGACGTATCTGTAAACACTAAAGTAACGCATTGCTGGAGTGCGTCACAAAAGTGACGCAACTCCAGTAATGTGTCCTTTCACATGGAAAAAGCACCATGTGAAAGGTCTGCTGTGAAGCAGGCGCAAGATTTTGACGCAACAGCATCCTAAAAGTGACGCAGTGAAATCTCAAAGATTTCACTGCGTCGCTATTACAAAGCTTTTTGCGGGGGAACACCCCCTCTGCATGCATTATACCTGACGCAGATATAATGTGGCGCTTGATTTTAAAAAGTGACCCATCTACCTAGATACGTCACTTTTTAAATATAGCGCAACGAGGCGCATTTTTTTACACCACTGGCGCGATGCGTCACTTTTCTGTGCGCACTCCTTATGACATTCCAAGTAACGCATTGCTGGAGTGCGTCACAAAAGTGACGCAACTCCAGTAATGTATCCTTTCACATGGAAAAAGCACCATGTGAAAGGTCTGCTGTGAAGCAGGCGCAAGATTTTGACGCAACAGCATCCTAAAAGTGACGCAGTGAAATCTCAAAGATTTCACTGCGTCGTTATTACCAAGCTTTTTGCGGGGGAACACCCCCTCTGCATGCATTATACCTGACGCTATTTTTAAAAAGTGACGCATCTAGGTACATGGGTCACTTTTTAAAACTCTGCGCCACATTATATCTGCGTCGGGTATAATGTATGCAGAGGGGGCATTCCCCCGCAAAAAGCTTGGTAATAACGACGTACTGAAATCTATGAGATTTCTCTGCGTCACTTTTAGGATGCTGTTGCGTCAAAATCTTGCGCCTGCCTCGCGTCACTTTCACGTTTACAGATATGTCAGAAATACTGACGTATCTGTAACTCCTTGCAACATGATTCGTCATACATTAAATATGACACATCTGGAATGTCATAAGGAGTGCGCACAGAAAAGTGACGCATCGCACCAGCAGTGTAAAAAAATGTGCCTCGTTGCACTATATTTAAAAAGTGACGCATCTAGATAGATGCGTCACTTTTTAAATATAGCGTAACAATGCGCATTTTTTTACACCGCTGGTGCGTCACAAAAATTGACGCACAAGCGGCGCAAAACTGGCAGCGCAAGGCCTTCATAAATATGGTCCTGGATTTTCCCCGTGCTTCGCTTCCCGGTGCGCGTACCATGCGCTTCCCCCGCGCAAAACGAAAAAAAAAATAAAAAATGTAATGCCCCGCAGGACCCTATTTTAGCCCCCACATCAAACCTAGGGGGTCAGAGGGGGTCTACTCTTCCCCCTTATGGTCATTTGCCCCTTTTTTTTTCAAACCCCTTGTGTCTCGATTTTACCGAGACACAAGATGGCGGCCGCTCCAGACTGTTTAGAATGTTTACAGACACCCAAGAGCCAATCAGCTTTCTGCGCACAAGTCGCGTGTCGCGCCAGGAGCGCACTCCGGTGCGCGCACCGGAGAGCGCCTATAGATATATATTTTTTTTTTAACCTAAATTACTCAAAATCCACTGGAGCACATATCTTGAGACATAGCAAAGGCACATCGGGCTACCAGTCCCTACAATTTTGCCAAGTTTGATGGAAATCCATTCAGCCGTTCGAGCTAAAAGTGAAATCGACCGCCCTATGGAAAGTAACATGGGGAAAATGCGTTTTGGGACCCCCCTTTTATCTCGGCCCCCGCTTGACGTATCCCCCCCAAACTTTCAAGGAAGAACCGGAGCTCGACGAGGCCATTTTCAGGAAATTTTCAGGCAGATTCGTCAACCGGTGCCAAAGTTATTCCAAATAGAATTTTGAGATTTAACATTGAAAAAAATCCTAACTATAACTACCTACTGGCGACCGCCAGTAGGTAATATATATATATATATATATATATATATATATATGTATATGTATATGTATATATATCCTGTACTCCTTTTGTCTCCTAGCTCGCGCGCTCGCCCAGCCAGCAAGCAGACTCCGGACACGGACCTCGAGGTGCATAAAAGATCTTTATTTAGCAGAAAGAGTCACCGACGTTTCGGCTCAATGGAGCCTTGATCACATGACCTATGTATATATATATGTATATATATATTTATTTATATATATATATGTATATATATATATATATATCACTGTGGCGTTTGCCTCTTTGTAGTTGGGTCAGAGTGTCCATAGGGAGAGTGTTTTCTACTTTGTTAATAACGTTGGTACAGTTTGATACATTTTCACAAAACCTTTCAAGAAAGTTAATCTACCTCCACTCCTTTTTGGAAAACTGTGGGGAGATCCATCAAGCAGGTGCTGAGGGAAAGGAGGGTTTTGCAAAACATGTTTTCCCCATGCAGTTTCCCATAGGACATTTTAGACTGTGCCACAGGGGAAAAAATGGCTCCACAAATTTACATCAAATTTGACAAAGCTAGATCTTTACTCAAAGCGTGGTTTGTGAGATTTGGATTAAATCTGTTCAACACTTTTTAAGAAATTACGGTTAAAAGAAATCGAGCTATCTGGACAGTTGGTGTCCAGATATGCTCTGATTGACCACTTTAAGGGCAATTGATTAGTTGTTGGTTACAACCTGGACCATATGTTGTGGTAGCCATTACAGAATTCGAGGACATAGAACTTGTGTCCAGAAAGTGATTTAAATGTGGATGGATGGTCCCAAGTGGATCTCTGATTAATTGGCTGGCCATAACATTGACAATGTGGTGTTGCAGCTGTTAAAGGACTCTGGGACATAGTGTGGTATCTTCCATCCTTTGTTCCCCCCGGCGGCTCCGCATGTAATGGAGCTGCTCGCGGTGACATCACATAGAATGTCACCGCGACCAGCGTTCCAAGGCGAGCGCCGGA
Organism: Lissotriton vulgaris; assembly: GCF_964263255.1. Lineage (NCBI taxonomy): Eukaryota > Metazoa > Chordata > Amphibia > Caudata > Salamandridae > Lissotriton > Lissotriton vulgaris. The sequence continues at coordinate 1,112,936,747 of NC_141694.1, forward strand.
GACGACTGTGCGAGTTGACTGAGGAGTAAGGCTGTGGCTGAGGTCGTCAGGTTGACACCCATCTCAATAAATTAACCTGAGGTCACTTTCACTGGCGTCTGGATCCTTTCATTGACCGATATCACACTGGCGACGAGGGAAAGTTTGACCTGCGACCTCAACACGCTTGGGTAATAATAACATTTGTAGAAGTGACAACTACAGGAAGAAAAGCGGAACGGAAGCGGATGGTGATGCGCAGAATTAGATTTTTTGGGACACAAGGTGACAGCCGAAGGAATATGCCCTAAAGCCGAGCTCCAGAAGACCATTATAAGCCTAAGGCCTCCCACAAGCAAAGATGAAATCAAATCGTTTATGGGAATGCTAGAGTTCTACGGGAAGTTCATACGGAACCTTGCAGGAAGGACACACGCCATCAGGCTGCTATTGAAGAAAGAAACTGAGTTCAACTGGAGTAAGGAGTGTCAGAGGGAGTTTGAAGATGTGAGGAGGGCACTGGCAGAAGCCCCCAGCTTGAAGTCCTACATACCTAACCGGGCGACAGTGGTTACCACCGAGGCCAGCGCCAAAGGGCTGGGAGCAGTCCTCACGCAAATGGGCAAAGACGGTGAGGAAACGATTGCGTTCGCCTCTAGATCACTTCAGAAGTCTGAAAACAACTACTCGGTGATCGAAAAAGAGGCTCTGGCAGTCTCCTGGGCACTGGGTAAATTCAGAGACTTCCTGTGGGGCACACAGTTTACTCTGCGCACTGACCACAAGCCGAAGTCTTCAGCAAGAAGGGCCTGGATGCCATCTCCAGCAGGATCAGGCGGTGGGTGGTCAGTCTTCAAGAATACACCTTCTGCGTCGAGTATGTTCCGGGAGCACGTAACTTTGCAGCAGACTGTTTGTCAAGACTTGTAAATGAGGAGGAAACGAAAGAGGCTCATGACAGGACGGATGATGAAGCAGATGAACACCAGATGGAGAATGTCTGCGCTATCCAGAGAGCTTTAGGAGAAGAAACATGGAATAACGCTATGAAGGAGGATGGAATCTTGGAGGAGGTGTGCAAGAGAATAAAGGGCAAGTGGAAGCACGAAGACAAAAGGGAGGAGACTCTGCGGCCGTACTGGGTTGTCAAAGACGAGATGTCCATAGTCGATGAATGCCTGTTCAGGGGTACAAGACTAGTACCACCTGCATCAGTGAGAGAAAGCCTAGTTGAGATAGCCCATGAAGGCCACATGGGTATCACCAAGACGAAGCAAAGGCTGAGAGAGAGAGCTATTGGTGGCCAAACATGGACCTTGCAATTGAGAGGAAAATTAGGGACTGCATTCCGTGCAGAAACAGTGACAAAATCTTGAAGCAGATGACGCCGCCAATGGTATGCAGGCCGCCACTGTCAGGACCCTGGGAGGAATTGGCACTGGACATTGTGGGTCCATTGACAGGAGAAGTGCGCACGCCATACATTCTGGTGCTCATGGACATGTATTCCAGGTGGCCGGAGGTGAGACTAGTGAGCGAAGTCACGACGAAGGTTGTCATCGAGTTCATGCAAGAATTATTTGTCAGAGAAGGGCTACCCTGCAGCTTACTTACAGACAATGGGGTGCAATTGTGTTCCAGAGAGATGGAAGACTTCCTGGAGGGGAGAGGTATCACTCACAAACGGTGTGCTCTGTATCACCCCGAGACCAACGGCATGATCGAGCGTTTCAATAAAACCCTAAAGGAAAGCATCCAACTAGCGAAAGCCAGTGGAATAAGCTGGAAGGAAGAAATATGGAGACGAGTGGAAGCATACAGGTTCACCCCACCCCAAACGACGGGAGTCACCCTCTTCGAGTTGCTCCGGGCAAGAGTACCCAACACCAAACTGTCCCGAGGATGGATGGGGTGGCACAAAGGATGGTCGGATCACTCAAAGGAAGCGAAAAGCCAAGAAAAACAAAAGGGTGTCATGATAGAAAGGAAAGAAAGGTACGACAGGCTCAAATCAACACGAGAGGCCGAGTTCAAAGTTGGAGATGCCATCAAGATCAGGACACCTACTGGTAGAGCAAGTTGGTCAGGTTACAGCAGTCCCACCAAGATCACTAAACTGTTTAAGAATGCTGTGAAGACTCAAGAGGGGACAATCTGGAACCTGGGAAGAGTATTGAGGTTTCACCCACCCGGGCATGACTCTGATAGTGAAGGAGAGGGAAAAAGTGATGTGGGAGGGAGCAATCGTGCAAACACTAGAAAGCCGTTGTCGGTCTCCCACCCAGAGGGTAGGTCTAGCAGGAGAGTGACCAGGCCCCCAAGACATTTGGATCAATATGTTATGATGTAACTTTCTGCTTGATATTGTTCTTCTGTTCATTCTTCTGTTTCATTCCGCAGGGGAGGGGGATGTGTGGTATCTTCCATCCTTTGTTCCCCCCGGCGGCTCCGCATGTAATGGAGCTGCTCGCGGTGACATCACATAGAATGTCACCGCGACCAGCGTTCCAAGGCGAGCGCCGGGGACGACTGTGCGAGTTGACTGAGGAGTAAGGCTGTGGCTGAGGTCGTCAGGTTGACACCCATCTCAATAAATTAACCTGAGGTCACTTTCACTGGCGTCTGGATCCTTTCATTGACCGATATCACACATAGTCTCCATTGAAATGCAGTTTAGTGGAAGCCTGTTTTTGAGAGTCCCAAAAAGGGGTACTTATAAAGGGTGTTTGAAGATTTTAGTCCCCATATAAATCATTTGTTGGTGGAACCATATTACATTTAGGAATTGTTATGTACCGTGATTTGATTTTTACCATTTGTAAATAGCTGATCTGCTGGGATTCGATGAATCACGTTTGAGAGAAAAGTTTTCTTGCAAGATTTCCTAATAGAAGTTATAGAAGGTGCTCAAGACACTAAAATAAAAGCGAATTATCTTTAAATAAAATTCATCTTCCATAGCCATGTGAGAATAAAGTCTTACATAAGTAAAATATGTACTTGCATTAATTAGCCTGTCAGTTGATTCCCCAGTATTCTACGGCAGCTTTCCACAGTGTTCTAATGAATAACTAGAGCTCGAACATTTGTATTTATGGCAAAGGTGTGGCACACCTGAAGACATCGATGATTGATGTAACCAAAGCTATAAAACTTAAAACATTTCCTTTAGAAATGAACAAACGAGGGTTTGCATTATGATAAAAATTATAGTTACTGCTGTAAAAAGCAAAATTAGGAATCATTTTGTATGTTTTCTCAAATATCTTCCTCATCTGTTTAAGTAAAACGTTCTGACATGCAAGCTAAAACATGTACTTCAATACCACCCTGCCAGTTACTCCCTAGTGATCAACTACAGCTTTTCAAGTTTTCTAATGTGCAACTAGAGTGCTGAAATTCTGTTTACATGACAAATATGTGGTACACCATATTGATGGCATCAAAGCTGTCAAACTTCAAGCATTTCCTAAAGATGATACTATAGTAAATTAAGAAATGAGGGAGCTTGATTACCATAAAATCGGCCATAAAATGGCTGCTTGAGGAAAAAGGAGCCCATAAATAGCCCCAATATAGTCCAGTGATTGAAGTGTGCAAAATGCTCAAGTAACTTGTGCAACTAATTAAGTGATCAATTGGATACAAAAAAATAAAAACAGCAACAAGTTTAAAAACCCGTTGTCGCTATTAGAGAACTCAGAAAATGTGTCCCCATTTAGCTTTCTAGAGCACTAACCATAATTTCTATGAAAAAATAGTAATTTTGTTAATTTCTAAAGGAAATGCTTTAGGTTTTACAGGAGAGTAGGGTGGAGCAAAGGGATGCAAATGGAGGAGAGGGGGTGAAGGACTTGGGTAGCAAGCTGATCAGAGGACAGACCGGCATGGGCAGCACTATAGGCCAGGGTGGGCAAGCGAAAGGTACAAGAGTTCACACACACAGACAATGGAAGGAAGGCTGAAGGGGCTGGGGAACGCAGACTGAGATCAGAAGGCTGGCAGAAGAAAGGCAGAGGCACCAAGCTAAACAAGGAGGGCCGGAGTTGTAGGCAGGAGTATACAGATTGAGAACAGAGAGCAAGCAAGAGGGAAGCAGGGGCTACAGCAGCAAGCTGACCGGGGGGCAAGCTGCTGTGGATAGCCACCAGCGGAGGGTGGGGACTGTGCCAACCCTTGGCTGCGCATGGCCGAAGGCTGTGTGCTGAGGAGGTGTTGGCTGGATATTTTCAAAAAAATCCTTTATAAAAATTGGAAGGGTGATGTGCATGCCACCCTCCCCATAGCCGGGGACCGCGGACCCCATTCTCCGGGGTCAGCTCAATGAGTGTCCCAGGAGCCCACCCCCGGGACAAAGTTGTCCTGCCTTCAGGAGCACGGGCAAGCAAGACATGTCTGATCCCACCATTCGCAAGCTTTAAAAAGGCACCTGCTGGGTATGAGCAGATGGTCTTGTGTGCAGGGAAACTGATTGCTCCCAGCTAGCGGCAGCAGTGAGAAATACCTGCTACTGCTGGGCAGGAGCAATGCCAGCTCTCGATGCACCTAGGATAAGTGAATGCGGGGAGCCGGCGGCCCCAAGGAATTAAACCCCCCCCCCCCCCCCAGTCCTCCACAGTGTGCACAATGTGCACCCCAGATGGGTAATATGTCACCCACTAATGGCGGTCCCAGGCATGTAAAGGCTTGGGGAGGGGGGGATGAGTGCCTCCCCCCCCCCTTATAAAAAAAAGGCAGATCCCAGTAGATGGGGGTGGGGGGGGGGGGGGTCTTTGGGCCAGGAAAGGCTCGGTTAGGGAGGCTGCTCATTTTATATTACTTGTTCCTTGAAGGAGTGCCCCATAATTCTCTGGGATGGCTTGTTTATATTTGTTTGAGCTTGGTGCTGCCCCTAGAATAGGGTGGGTCACCACCAAACCTTTTTATTTTGGTAGCTTCAGGGAGGTCTCCTGGGTCATTAAATTCATGACACCAGGAGAACTTTTTCCAGCATCCTTGCTGGACCTCTATGCTTTTCAGCTGTAGTAAGGCCCTCTTGCATTTTCTGGTCTGAACAATGTTAAGTTTATATTAAAAACAAAGTTTAACTATTTAGTTTAGCATTTTTCACCCACAAAATGTAATAATAAAAACCGTTAAGGCTCACACACTTAATTTTTTTCATTAAAACTGTATTAAACATTTTTATAATCTGTATTAATAAACGTATTGTGTAAATGACTACAATATGCATTAGATTAAATATATTAGTGATGTGTGGAGAAAAATGATAGATCTGCCTTGTATATATTGATATGCTCACCCCTTGAAAAATTCTAGAGGCTCAATTTTTATATTTTAGCGTTGTGACTTTTTGACAGTCAGTGACTGCCTGAGTGCAGCCAGGACCTGCTAGACCAACCGCATGCTGCGCTTGCCAAAAGGCTGTGTATGGTGTGGGGTTGGCGGCTCACAGGCCAGGCCCTGTAACCAACTCCATGCCATGCATGGCCAGGGTTGTCTGCCAACGAGGGATTAGACGCAGGGCCTAGCTGCAGGCAAGGCACTATTGCCAGACCGTGTCATCCACGAAGAAAGGGAGTGTGCGGCAGAGATGGACTTTTGTATGATAATAAAATATTACTTTACGTTAAAAAAAAAAACTAGAAATTCACTGGAAAGAAACAAAGGATAAAGTGATGTAGTTAGGTGAAAATATCAGACAACACGTTTTACCTTTGAAATTGGCGTAGATGTGGTGGCTAAATTATCCAAAGGGTCGCTGACATTAGCAATCACCCTCCTCTCCATTACACGATGAGCTAGCCAGTAGGAGTTTGCCAGTCTTATTCCAGATGTCATATAGACAGTGCTGTGAGGAAACCCACTGTCTGGCTTTTGCTAATAACATTTCTTTTAAGGGCTACCTGACCTCTTCCAATTATTTAAAGGCACAACATCACACGCCTCCCGACCATATCTCAATTTCAGTCCAGAGAGAGTAGTGCCCAGGTCACGATCTTAGTCTATATGGTGGCCAGCTGTATAGGAGAGATGTACATGAATGGTTGTATTTAGAGCTTCTCATAGTGTAACTGCAGAGGGGGTGGAAGCCACATTGAAAGCTAAAAAGTCCTCAATATCCTTGTGGATGGAATCCGCTAAATGGCTTGCTTCCTCTGGGGGAACCCCGCGATGATCACCTTCCCTGGGGAGTAATTTGACAGGCACCTGAGAAGAATGTTGTATAGTACCTCCCCTAGCAGATCAGCCGCTTGGATGAAAAAGTAACCTAACCTTACCTGGAGTGTGACCCATGGGTGCCAGAGTAGAATGTATAATTCCTAGTGTGTGATTGGTGCAGTTTCCATACATCAGACAACCACTCGCTAGAGGCCCAGCTCTGTAAGGGAGCTTTACAGCCACTATTATCCAGTATTGGGGTATCTTTTATAGATTCACATGCTTGAATCATTCCCCATCATCGAAGTGGGAGTCCCACGGTAATATACATAAAGCAGTAAGTACACATTTCCATAGGCTATCATGAAGGCAACCATTTTATAGCCTATCTACCTCCTTTTCAAAAAAAGGGCCAAACTAAGTACAACCAATCAGTAACCCGCACCCTCTAGACCCTTCCCAAGAGAGGCGGAATCCTTCCGATTTGGACCACATGTAGTGTGTGAAGGGAGTCTCCCTGAGCTCTACTCAGTGTCTTCAACTATTACTTCTTTTTGGATCATCCTAGATTATATTTCATGTTTTATTTCTCTGACCCTGGCACTAATATGTCGGTAATATGTCAGAGTGGCAGAATACAAGGTAATAGACTATGAAATATGTCTAACCTTTTCCTCAAAAATGTTCCCGTTCAGGGAGATGAATCTATTATTGGGACAACAGAAACTTAAATCTGTCAATCCTGATGAGGACAGTGAGGATTCCTTCACCTCATAGGAGAGGTCAAAGGGAGAGGTCACGCCAAGGGTCTCCAGAGGGCGCGCAGGAAAGCCATGAAAAAGACTTACCATGAGTCTTGATAAGCCACTTTTCAGAGAGAGACAATTTGGGGAAAAAACTTTCTCAGAGGCAGATCCTACAACTCTCTATTCAGCCCTAACACTACATCAGGGAAATCCTCATAACCTGACAATGAGGAGACTATGAAAAAACTCCATGCCTACTATTACTGCCTCACCAATAATGGCTTCCTCTATGATGGCATAGTCTATGATGGTCATCTACGATGGCCTCTACGACGGTCTTCTATAATTGCCTCATCTAGGACTGTCTCGTCTACGTCTGTCGTCTGATGGTCGTCCATGGCAGCTGTCTACAACTGCCTCATCTGCTATGGTAGTCTACGACTGCCTCATCTGCGAAGGTATTCTACGACTGCCTCATCTGCGAAGGTAGTCTACGACTGCCTCATCTGCGAAGGTAGTCTACGACTGCCTCATCTGCGATGGTAGTCTACGACTGCCTCATCTGCGATGGTAGTCTACGACTGCCTCATCTGCGATGGTAGTCTACGACTGCCTCATCTGCGATGGTAGTCTACGACTGCCTCATCTGCGATGGTAGTCTACGACTGCCTCATCTGCGATGGTAGTCTACGACTGCCTCATCTGCGATGGTAGTCTACGACTGCCTCATCTGCGATGGTAGTCTACGACTGCCTCGTCTGAGATGGTCTACGACTGCCTCACCTGCGATGGTAGTCTACGACTGCCTCATCTGCGATGGTAGTCTACGACTGCCTCATCTGCGATGGTCGTCTACGGCGGCCTCACCTGCGATGGTCGGCTACGGCGGCCTCACCTGCGATGGTCGGCTACGGCGGCCTCACCTGCGATGGTCGGCTACGGCGGCCTCACCTGCGATGGTCGGCTACGGCGGCCTCACCTGCGATGGTCGGCTACGGCGGCCTCACCTGCGATGGTCGGCAACGGCGGCCTCACCTGCGATGGTAGTCTACGAATGCCTCATCTGGGATGGTAGTCTACGACTGCCTCGATGGTAGTCTACGACGGCCTCGTCTCCGATGGTCGTCTACGGCGGCCTCATCTCCGATGGTCGTCTACGGCGGCCTCATCTCCGATGGTCGTCTACGGCGGCCTCATCTCCGATGGTCGTCTACGGCGGCCTCCTCTCCGATTGTCATTGACTACAGTTTATCTATGATGGTCGTCGACGACTGCCTCGTCTATGACTGTAGTCTACGACGGCCTCGTCTATGCGGCCTCGTCTATGACTGTAGTCTACGACGGCCTCGTCTATGCGGCCTCGTCTATGACTGTAGTCTACGACGGCCTCGTCTATGACTGTAGTCTACGACGGCCTCGTCTATGACTGTAGTCTACGACGGCCTCGTCTATGCGGCCTCGTCTATGACTGTAGTCTACGACGGCCTCGTCTATGACTGTAGTCTACGACGGCCTCGTCTATGACTGTAGTCTACGAGGGCCTCGTCTATGACTGTAGTCTACGAGGGCCTCGTCTATGACTGTAGTCTACGAGGGCCTCGTCTATGACTGTAGTCTACGACGGCCTCGTCTATGACTGTAGTCTAAGACGGCCTCGTCTATGACTGTAGTCTACGACGGCCTCGTCTACAACTGCTGTCTGTGACCGCCTCTTCTACGACGGTCGCCTCTTCTACGACGGTCGCCTCTGACGGTTGTTTATGACGGTAAACTATGACGACTGCCTCATCTGCGATAACCTCCCCTACGATCACCATGTCTACGACGGCCTAGTCTACGATGACGTCTGCTATGGTCTCATCTATGACTGCATCCTGTACAGACAACCACTTTCTAGAGGCCCAGCTCCGTAAGGGAATTTTCCAGCCACTATTACTCAGAATCTGAACATTGAGGTCTGGATCCATTATGGAACTGATTCTCCTCTGAGAATCAGTTTGTCCACTGGCAACGTTTGGATCAAATCAGAAAGGGTGTCAGTATATCCTCATCCAATGCCTCTGGCACATAAGCACTCCCAAAGGACCAGGAGACACCCTGCAAAAAAAAGTTACTCCCACAAACCAGCCCAGCGGATCAGTGAGTACTCCAGTGACAGTATAGGGAAAGGTGCAGTGAATCATGATAGCAACTCCCATGGATCCTGGAGTATATCCACATGATGTACCCTGGAATAGCCGTACCTACTCAGACTCACATCTAGAACCCAGCAGTGGGTTTCCTACAGTAGACTGAGCTGGGGACCAATTTTCTTGAGGTACTGTAATGTTGCCCCTCTCCACCTTTTATTCAGGCCATTTACATTCCAAGATATAATATTAAACTCCGCTAGTGCCCTATATGGGCTGACAATTCTGCTGTGAAAATGTGTGTGCAACATTGGAGTATCTGACCAAGTACTGTCTTTTAGCTAACTAGAACAACAACTCAGTCCTACCAACAACCCCCAACCCACACTTCCCAGACTGAAGCATCTATCCAACTCTGTGATCTCCAGCTTGTCCATGGCATATCAGTTCTGTTCCTATTGAAATTAACCAAGTAGTACCAGCAACAAAATAACTGTCAATATCCCCTAATGTCTAATCACTCTAGGGCAGGGAGAGTGCCCTCCTAGTAGCCTTAACCTGTCGTCCTGTCCCCATCTCTTCCTCGACCCTGGTCTCCTCATCTTCACTGGAGTCTGTAGAGACAGGCTCCATACCACCAACCGCCCTCTGCCATCTCCGCCACAGGCTCTTGGGCCAGGGATGTTGTAGTATTTTTTACTTTGCCATCTAATGAACATCTCTGTCCCCAGTTCTGGTCTTTCAGAGGAGTTCTGGGATACCGACTCGCTCCTCTACCCAGTGCAAGGTGCTCTCCGGGGAGTCGAATAAATTTGCTTTCCCTTCATAAATAGCTTTCAACTTTGCAGGGTAGAGTAACATGTATTGGAGATCCATGGCTCTTAAATATTGTTTCACCTCCTGAAAGGACCTGCTTTGCTGCTACACCTTGATTGTATAGGCAGGGAAATTTAAGTTTAGAGTTGCATACTCCCCAGTCGGGGTGCGCCTGGCTGACATTACTTTTGCTCTCCTCTCTACTGCCTGGTGGTACAGTGCGACAACTTGCCGCCCACATACAGCCTGTGAATATGTGCAAGTCTTTCTTGGGATAGCCAAGGGAGGCAAACGTGAGAGGCCTGCGATCTAGTGTCCCACAGTGGCAGACCCATCCAGGCTTACAAATCTTTCCTGTAACCAGTGCTCCCAGGCTCAACGCAGCTGGCCCCCTGCCAAATGCCAGCTGTAGCGACAACAGCCCTGGAAGGCTTCTTGCTCTTCCCTCCAGTTCCAGCTGTTGGAGACCGCCAACCAACATCCACCGTTGGGGCCTCTAGTGTCTTCTACCCCCAACTGCATCCGGACTGCTGGGCAACCACAAATCCAGCTCTCCTCCTCCACCTGTCCCCGGTGTAGTCCAGCGGTCAGTGGGCTGTGCACTTTGGGCCCAGCCTCTGCCAGCAGAGTAAAGCCTTGTCTGCTTGTAATCTTTTGACAGCCTTTAGAGGGGACTTAGTCTTCACAGAGCCTAGAGGACACTGGGCGGCCAGCAGGGAACCTTCTGTGCCCATCCTGAAGGCTAGTATGCAGGATTTTCTTCATCTTAAGTGCGGCCGGCTGGAGGCGCTCTAGATTGCGGCCACCATCTTGATCACAACCCTGGAAGTTCTTTTAATCAATTTTCTGACATCCTGACAATGTCTCGAAGTTCTAATCTGAACAGTTTGGCAGTTAACTCCTTCTACCATGTCCACGTTTGGTAAATGTACGTTTCATATTAGTCGTTCACCTAGGGGGGCATAATATATGTGAAACCTTTCTCCTCTGTCTTTCAGAAAGACTAGGAATAGTCGCTGCAGTCTACATAAGCTTTTGTCGTGTCCATTCTGCGGAGCAACATTTTGTTAAATTCTATATTTTGCATATAAATTATTTCCTTGCTGTATAAATGAGTCTACAATCTGTTTGTTAAACATGCTGTGGTTTGTACTTAATTTGTATTAAAGTGCAAAGGTTTAATTAGGAGCCTCCTGAATGCTGAGGTTGCACAATATATGCCAAGGTTCCTACTTTTGATTCCACATCATGCTTCTTTGATCCACCATCCTACACTTCATGTCCTTTTACCTCATACAAGCTTTTTTTCCTCATTTATCCATTTGTCACTGTTATCCTATTGGTCTGTTTCTCCTTACTTCCTTTTCGGTCTTCCATTCTCCTGCTTGGTGTTAGTCACGTGAAAAATAGGGTTCAGTCCCAAAAAATAAATGTCATGACCCAATACCTACAAGCACAAATTTGTTTTTTCTCTGTTCATAGTAGTACACATGCACATAACTTTAGGAAACAAATACATGAAGCTATTTCACTTGATAACTGAACACTTGCACATTAAATAAAAACACTGTAAAGAAAATGTGGTACAAAGTATTGGAGTTAAAGTATTTCTCCTATGCACAATGGACATGAGCGGAAGGGAGTTTATTATTTTTTTCATTGCACTGCCTGTTCATTTAGATCCATTAGCTCATGCCTCAGAATTTTAGTAATACTTTCCACGAAGTTAATCTAGATACCTTCCATTTTAGTGTGTGATAGCAGTCTAGTAATTGTTTCTTTGATTTTTTTTCTGCTAAAATGTGTTCTTTCATTTCAAGGCTTACATCAAAATCTATCAAGGAGAGGAGCTGCCACACCCAAAGTCCATGCTGCAGGTATTGTATTTTTTGTTTTATTTAGAGATTGAGCCAATTACCCGATGCAGGTGGATAGGTGCAGCGCCAAATCCAACTATCAGAGGTGGATCTACCTTCCTCTGGGGTCTTCTAAAATCTCTGCCAGTGTTGCCTGTGTTCAGTGTAGATAGGCCAGTAAGCCTAAAAAATATGCTAGCCACTGCATAAAAATCACGCCCTTTAGTGAGAGGCAACGGCTTCTGTTTCCCCCACTTGGGACTTTACAAAATCTGTTTTGTTACTACTGTGCATCGCGAAAAGCAGATAATGGAGAGGAAGAGAGCAAAGTTCTTTAAATCGGTAACAATCCCATGAGTTTCTTCCTCCAATCCATCATGCAATAGTACTGTTTAAACTTCAACCTTTACAGGAGATGGCCTCTATTAAGGCCATTGGTTCTCCTGTGAACACAGAGCGTGAGCCTTCTCAAAGGAATCCTCTCTACCCTTGTATTTGACCAGAATTCATTAACTCCACCTCCTCTGTCACAGTTTTTAATATTTTGACAATTGTTTAGATCCCTTGGGTATGTAGCGGTCAATCCTGGATAATCAAATTGGCAAAACTTGAAATTGGGGCAGGCCATAGAGAAAGAAGAGGAACTTAAAGTTGGTACCAACCCAGAAGGACCACTGTGGCAGTAAACCCTGACATGGGACAGAAACACTCATTTAGACTTATAAGCATATGAGACATAAAAACAATAAAGACCAGTGTTTCAGAAACTCTGCAGGTTTTTTTTTCTTTTTTAACAATTCGGAAGATTTTGGAACCCCAGAGGAAAATATAATGGGTCTCTTACATAACACTCATGCGGTATAGTTTTTGTTCTTGCATTCTGGACTTGTAGCCCTATGTTTATAATGGTAAACATCAAACGTCAAGCCCCAGAAAGTAAATTATAAAACTTATGATTTGAAGGGAAAACACTGTAGATGAATACTCGTGGAATTATAAATGGAATTATTTGAATGTACTAACAGAAATTTTCAAGCCCTTTTCCAGACTTGACATAGAATTAAAATTGTGCCGCCATTTGTTGAAAGTTTGTTGATGAAAATACTGAAAAATATTTTATGAAATAACCCCTATACTTCCACTATATGTTGATTAGAGGTTGGGAGGGGTGGGGTGCGGAACATCGGAGGAGGGGGCCTCAGGGGGAGTTTGGGGTGGGGTGAATGGGGTTGGGGGCAGGGGGGTTGGGAGGGGCTGGTGGGGTGGTTTGTAGCATGACCGGGATGTCTGGTCATCGTAAATTGTTGTCCCCTCCCTTGCTTAATTGTATCCGTTCCCACAAATAAATGAACTCCATCATTGTTAGCTTAGGAGAAGATTGTTCTGGAACTGTAGGCCCTTGGTGAGATGTCTAAAGATCTACTCTACAATCAAAATTGTCTGAAACCCTTTAGGATATCTTCACCAAACTTAATTGGTGGTTTCCACAGCACCATCATCGGCAATAGACCTACTCTTGAAGCCCTGAAAACCTAGAGGCTGCCATTAAGCGGTGGCTGCTACTGGAACCATCAAAGCTGTGACTCCTGCTTTGGTGAGGATTAACAAACATCTGAAGTAATATAACGCAGATGAGTGCTGAATATTGCTTAAAATGGTTGTTCTCTGAAGTTTGTTTCAACTCCTTTAGCCACTCTTCTAAAACAAGTCCTCCGTGCCATTGAGATTTACCTGTGCAGAAGGTAAGCATGCTTCAAATCAGAAAAGGAGTGACAATGTCTCCTAACCTCTAAAAGAAATGTATTGCTGTTACTTTATGGTTCAAAGTAAGGATCCCAGTCAACATTAAAGATCTGGAGTTTATCCGAAAAAGTGAACAAATGGGTAAAGATAAACATTTTGAATGTTTGCCCTACATCAAATTTACTCTCAGGTGGACTGGATGTGTGCCATAGATTTTCGCAATACTTATTTGCACATAGCCAGTGTCTAGCAACACCTGAGGCTCTTCTCATTTCCAATAACCTTATCTGATTGAGACTCGCCGCAAATTCCCTTCACGTAGAATTATCCCCAGGCGTGAGACCGGATCCGAAAACTTTTTTGCCACAGCATGCCTGCGTGCCGGGGGTGGGGCGACTCCGGCCAGGCGTCGTCCACGCACGTGACGTCAGCGAGGTCATATAAGACCCGCCCTGGCGCGCCTACGTCAGTTTTTACTTTTCCACGTGCAACGCAGATCCGGTCCTTGCTATGGGTTCTATTTCGGGCCCTTTTTTCTCCATTCTTTTGGTGGAACAGTGTGCGAATGCCTTCGTGCTTCAAAATATGTACGTTTTGTGGGCGTCTTATGTCGACGACGGACCTGCACCTCGTTTGTATGTGGTGTTTGGGGGAGGATCACAGCACTACCTACTGCGAGGCTTGTCAACCGTTAAAGCCGAAGTCGCGGTGGAAGCGCCGCATGAACCTTCTTTTGGTGCATCTCTCCAGGTCGACGTCCTCCCCTCGGTCTGCTTCGGCAGACGGCTTCAGGTTCGGCTGTGGTCGTCGTCCTCACCCTTCTCCGATGTCACGTGAGCGTTGCTCCCTGGTGGGTAAGTGTTGCAGTTTGTCCCCAGGGGCAGAATTCTGGCCTACCGGGGGCGTGGACTCTCCGCGGGGGATGCCGCCCGCGTGTCGACCTATCCACCGTTCCCCGGTGTTGGGGCGTTGAGTCCAAATGGAGACATACGCGGTGGCTTTGCAGGCCTCGCTGGCGTCTCCCCCTCCTTTCCCTTCTGGGGCGTCGGAGGACCTCTTGACTTGCGCAGGGCCCTTTGCAGCACCGACTGGTTCGAATCCAGGTTTGGAGGGTGTGGCTCTGTTGGGGTGCGGCTCCACTGGGGCACCTCCTTCAGGCCACAGCATCCCTGCCTCGCCGCAAACTCCTGTGGGAGTGCCTGTGGGGTCGTGGGAGGCCCCCGGGGCTCGGGTCGCATCCCTGAGCCCCTCTCGGTCCCTTGACAGGGTGGTCCTGTCTAGGACCTAGGTGACGCTTCTACGGCGCCGGCAGCAGCTGGACCGTGCAGAGCCACAGGGTTCGGTGAACCCTCCTCGCCCACGCTCCGGGTCGAGGCCAGGTAAGGACCCCTCTACCCTCTTCAGGCCCCTCTCGTCCTCCCCCGCAGGCAGCTGCCTCGACGGGGGGGGCGAGTCAGAGGTGGAATCGTCCCTGGCACCACCTTATGGGTTGTCGAGCAATCTACGCCTCATTCTGGGCCCCGATTGAGGGAGTGCTTCGTGTCACTCCCTAGGACCATCTTGTTCCCCCACGCGGATGGCTACCTCAGTGGGGGTCGGGTCGGCTCTGTTCCGGGGCCGGTCCGGCTCCAGCACCGCTCCCCGGTGCGGGGTGCCTGGGAGGAACCTGGTCCGGCGACACCGGAGGGTGCCGACACTCTGCCTCCGGTGGCGGACTCTACGGCTCCACGCAGTGGTCCTGCCGCGGATTGGTCTTTGGATGCTCCTTCTCCGGAGGCAGCCTGTATTTTGGTGTTGTCCTCCCCGGAGACGGGTCACTGTGTGGTGTCTTTTTCACCTGCGTTGAAAGGCGGCTGTCCACCCTTCCTGAGGCAGAGGTGTTCGTCGGAAGAGCGCAGGTCCCTCATTCGTCTGCCCCTTCTGACTTCCAGGTCTGGCCCTTGCCCGCCCTGCTTATCCTCTGGGATGGCCGCCTTGGTTTGCAGCCGTCGCCCACGGTGGAGCTGCATTTCCCTGCCGCGGAGGCCTACGGAGGTGGGTGCGGCTTTCGCTCACGCGGTGTCCACGGCTGTGGGCATCCTGTGTATGGGTGACCCAGTGGCTCACTTTCCGGCGAACCATCTACTGGAGATTCTCCACCAGGGCTCTGGTGAGCGGCAACTATTGCTTCCATTTGAAGGGGCTGTAGGAGAGTAGGGTCTGCAATCCTATGATCACCCAGATTTTTTGCTTTTGTTTCACTGGTTTACAACTTTCTCTGGCTGTGGGCCTGCCAATCAGACCCACAGCCTAGCTGTTCTCTCACTAAATTGACATGTGTACCTTAGGTGCATTACCCAATTGGAACTGGGCCACCTTATCAGACCCTGTAACTCAGGGCATAGGTGTACCCAGGGCCTACCAGGGGCTGAAGCATGTATTATGCCACCCCTGGATGGCCATCTAAATCTGACACAACTGGCTGCACGACAGCTGGGGCAAGGTGGTGTAATCACCCTTTGCTTTAGATATAGTACACCTATATCTAACCCTAAAAATGGACACACAGATTCCTATCAGTCACTCCTATGGCAGGCCTTGACAATCCTGAAGGCAGAGTGCTTGGAATCGTGTGAAATGGTGCTCTGGCATGAGCTGAGCCCGTTTGCAGCTTCCGGAACCTAGTCCTAATAGCTGTTCCATGATAACGCATACCATATACTCTTAAGTGCATTATAATCCGCGCGGTTAAATGCTATCTTTGGTATTGCTTTATCAAAACATGTCGAGTAAGGTGTCATACGAATTGGAATACTAACCCCTCGCCAATTCTGGCGACGGGGTTAGCATTCCACCCTTCTAGAGGGACACGACATGTATGTAACTGTGAACCCCGGTTAAAGTTAAACGAAGCCTCAGCTCCACAAAATGGATGCTGCCACCACAGACACGAGTCTGACCTCCTGCTGCTGGGAGTCCTTCCAGCAAGGAGAGCTTGGACAAAGGGTTTCCTGTCAGGGGCGGTGCTAGCACCATCCCAGACAGGGTTTTGTGTATCCTGGGTAGGCAGGGCTTTACAGAAAGGTGACTGCTGAGTGGCACCCCGGTGCTCACTACGCAACTGCCGGCTAGAACCAGTTCCAGGGGCACACCAGCCCCTGACCTGGGGAAAGTCCGGCATGGTAGAGGGGTGTAACCACCCCCCTTCCTGGTCCCACCCCTATGGCAGGACCTAGTCGCGTACCCACCCCTTTCTTTAGGATAAAGGCAGGAGCGGGGACCCTTCCAAATTAGATCATCTTTGAATCCTGAAACAACTTTCTACGAAAGGAACTCAAGACTTCTTCTCAAGATTTCTCCCTTGTGACTAAGGAGTAGTCACCCTGCATCCGCAGGCACCATCTAAGAACTCTGCGGTTTGCTGCACGTCCTTCCTCAGGAATCCGACCGACCAGCACGTTGAGACCCGGCTTCCCTGGCACCTCTGACCTCTACCTACCCCTACAGCTAAGCTGAGAACCGTAGGTGCGACGAGACCTCGAGGGACCGGCCATCGTCAGAACTGCACGACTCTAATCCAGCACGACCACCGAGGGATCCTCTGGTGAGTGCTTTGGGGTCCGAGAAGCCCCGACCCTGAGCAGCTCCAGCACCGAAGTCCAGCCTCCCAGCATCTCCACGATCTGCGTGGGGCCCTTCTGCTTTTTGCTGCTCACCGCGTTGTTTGGCTACTAGCCCGCTGGCTTGTGGCCGCCTTAACGACGCCCGACGACATCACTGCTGCTGGTCTGGTTGCTCCAGACTGGCCCTTGCTCCCTTCCAAAAGAGGAGCACCCCAGACCCTCCTGGTCCACTCCAGACGGCATTTTAGGTCCACCGCGTGGGCTTGAATTTGCCAAGACTTGTTGCCCCAATCCTGGGTCCAGCGACGTCGACAGCTTCATCCATCGTGGGACAGCTCGCACCTCCATCCTGGTCTCCGACAACGCCTCCTGGTCCGTGAGATCTGCAGAGCACAGCGTCGCCCACTCACCTAGTCGAGGTGACTACCATCCGGTGCCCTCCTGGTGCCACCTGACTACTGGCTAGTAGTCACGAACTTGGTCCCCTCTGCTTTCAGGTGTCATCCATCTTCGATCCAGGCTTGGATCAACTCGAACTATCTTCACTGGTCGCCTGCCAGCAACTTTTTTCTTCAGGCTCCTGGTTCGTCTACGAGGATTCCCGACGTCTTTTGAGACACATGCAGCTGCAGCCCCTGGGCTAGGTAAACTCGGCCTTTCGGTGCCTCAGCATAGCCTCACTATCCAAGGGTCAGGATCCACTGTTGTTTTCGATCTACCTTATCGGGTTCGCCCGAGAACACTAACTTTGTCTTTACTAGCTCCCATAGACTTTGTCCCGCATCCCGCGTGAGAGTGCACACTCTGCACCCGAGTCCCCTAGGCCTCCTACTAGTAATCTGAAGGTTCAGTAACGTAGTCCTAGCGATTCCAAAGCCTATTAGTACAGTACTTACCTGCTAGTAATTTCGCATTCCACTTCCATAGTATATGGTTTTTGTGCCCCTCGGGCATTTGTGTAAATTGTGCAACTTGAAGTATTTTCATAAGAGTTTTGTTGTGTGCTTAGTACCCTGTCCTCATAAAGAGTACAGGGCTGTTGTGATTCTAATAAATACACTGTTTATTTTCATAACACTTGTGTGGTGTCCTTTCACTTGGTGTTCAAGGGGTATATGTGATGGTATAACAGCTGGCTTAACACGCCCTCTAGAGTTTAGCCCGAAGACTGCTCGTATCCACGCTTCTAGGATAGCTGGTCTAAGGTTGACTTACAACCAATCACCATAAGGGTTGCTTGGACTGATATATAATGTTCACTATTCTAGTGAGCACTTTGTATCAGGCCAACTTCTCACAGGGGCGGATCTAGCTCGCGACCAAGATGGCTGCTTGAGCCGATAGCTCAGATAGACTGCCACATTTCCGACTAATTATCCTGCTGCTGTGCCACTTCTCTCCCCCCTACAGTGTCCCATAATACTGGAGGCACCAGAGAACTGATCGCACAAGGGCCGACTCTCCTACCTGCTCACTCGGCGGAGATACGGTTCCCTCGATGCTGCGGTGGACTCGCCCCGAGTTGTTGGCGGGCTGAGCCTTGAATCCCTCCTTCTTCCCTCCGGCTCGGGGGGCGAAGTTTGGCTCCCACAGCGACCCGGCTGTGGATTCTGCCGGGCTGTGGACTGGCCCGACTGCTGGAGAGGGAACTGGTTGCCCCCTTCTGTGATCGCTGCCCCGCGACTGCCGGGGAGGAGCAGGCGGCCTGAGAGTGCTGCCGAACAGCCCTGCTGGTGCGGTGGGAGTGGCGCCTTCTGGTGAGCACAGGCCACGCTCCGATTGCTGACTGCAGGCCCCGATATATTGATATATATATATATAGCCTGTATGCTGTGTTAAGTTGACATGAGCTTTTTAGGAGTTTAAACGACATTTTACCTTTCTGCTGCTTTTGCACACGGCACATATCTGTTGCTTTAGCTTTGAGCCTAGTAGAATGTTTTCGATTTTTGTGAGAATAATATGTTACTCTGATAACAGTCTTGTTTGGCGAGCTGTGTCTGTACAGTGGGTGCAGAAACCTTCAAGGATATCTCAAGACAGTGGTTGTTGTGAGCACTGATCTTCGCACGTTCCTAGACACAACATACATGCAGCTGCAGCCAAGTTCTGGCTTTAGGAATGTTTTATATTGCTTTGCACAAGAGCATACAAACACACTTGATGGTGCTTCGCATGCCGAAGAGCTGGTTGCTGATGATGTGATCCCTTAACACTAGGATCTTGAGGTATGGGGCCGCTCTGCTAAAACCTAAAGAGACCTTCTTAGATATAATACAATATACTAGCTAGGGAGGGTGAGAATTAGGTTTTGTTAAACCCTATTCATTTTTTGCATAATACTATGCTTGCACCGTTTGTGTTCTATGGACTAGTGACTATGCTGATTACTTAGTTTCTTGTAATATGTTTGCTTGTATTAGCTAAGATACTGCGTTTGAGAACACGTGCATATTTGAAATGTTTATTCACTAATGCAATGTCCTCTTTTACTCCTTGTTCTGGATTGAAATGATTGTATAACGAAAGAGTGTTCATGTGTTCCACGTTACCTGAGGTGTACTAAGTCCATATTCTGGTTTGTCTAAGCATTGGGAGTTTATGATAACCAATGAGACACTGATAGCTAGTCTGGTAGGGGATTTTTGGGTACTAAGGTGAGTTTTGGCACACCCTAATTCACTGAGGTTCCAGGCCTCTATGCACAGTTCTGTCTGAGCACGGAATCCCTGCGACAACCCCTTGGACACAGGCTGGGGAGCGGCCCTGAGACGTTTGCGAGTGCGGCGGTGAGACCTTCTTTACGACCCTCCTGCCTCTTTGGTGGCTGCCGGTCGGGCTGGTTTTCTCCCCGTGCCTCGCCTGGATTCTGACTGATGCGGCCTGCGGCTGCCTATGCGGTGAGGCCTGCTGCTCGGCCCCTAGTGCTCCTGATACTGGGACTTATTGTTTCTGAAGCGGGCGGCTTGACCTGGGGGCGCAGCGAGCCCCAGCACTCTGGGGTCTGTGAGGGCTGATGAGGGTGGACTGTTGCTGGGCCCCACCTCTCCCTAGATAGTGTGGCGGAGCGTTTCTCGGGGGCTGCTGTGGATGCCCGCTGAGGGGAGCCCTACTGTTTGTGACTGTGTGCTGCCAGAGGACCTTTCTACACGGGGTCCTTGCCCTGACGGCTGTGGTCAAGCCTTTTGAGAGGAGTGCTGCTTGACTGCCCCCCTCCCTCTGATTCTTGATGCAGAGTGGTGGACCGGCCGCGAACTGACCGCGGGCGGGTTGAACAGAACTGCCGGAGGCTGGGACCTGTTTGCTATCAAGTAGAGGTACGGTGACTAACACTGCGACGATTGAACCACGCTCTGGTAACTCAGAGGGGCCTGGTGAGGTGTCCCGGCTGTTTGAACCTCCCCTCGGATGTATACGCGGGGCACTGGGACTGGGCTTTATTTGATCTCCATCCCCCCCCCCCCCCCTTTCTCCTCGCGATCCGCAGGTTGAGTCCTGCTGGTGGGGGGAGGTGCGGTACGCTGGCTCAGGGACTACTGACTGGGTGTAAGCAGAGGGGCCTGGTGAGGCCGCCATGTTGCGAAATTTGTGACTAGCTCCCTGAGGGCCTTTCCTAATCCGCGGTGACTGCGACAGCCCCGGGACTGGACTGAACGATCTCAGGGCCCTGCCTGTGTGTTCACTGATAGCGTCATGCGGAGCGCCCCTCTGCAGCCCCAACACCCATCTTGAATTTTACGTCGGGAGAGAGACTTGCGCTACGCCAATATGGGGCGAGTGGATAGGACTCAACCCAAATTGTCTTTTGACCCTAAGCGGACCAAACCTGGCGAGCCTTTGACGGAGGGTGGCGCTGAAGAACAGGTACAGGTCGCGGAGGACCAGAGCCAGGACATTCGCGGCCTACTATTGTCCATGGTAAAGAACCTCCTAAGCGGAATAACCTCCCTAGGCACCAAGATGGATGCCCTAACCTGTAGAATGTACTGCATGGCCAAAAGACTGGATAAGCACGCAGAACGGCTTGATATGTCGGAACGCAAGCTGACAAACGGAAGAGGCGCAAACTGTTCTTCATACTGAACATAAACCGATGGGCAGAGTGCTCCAAGTCTACAGGATAAAACAGAAGACCTAGAGGCCCGTTCCCGGCGCTGTAATCTCCGCATTACAGGCCTGCCGCAGTCTACAGCTACGTGGAACATGGAATTCTTCACTGAGAAGCTGTTAAAAACACTGCTGGGAGACTCTTCTTTCTCAAATATGTTTGTGGTAGAAAGGGCGCACCGATCTCTGGGCCCTAGACCAGCGCGGGGTGCACCCCCAGACCGATCATATCGAAGCTGCTAAACTACAGGGACAGGGAGGTCGCACTTAAGCTAGCCCGTGAGAAACAGCCATTAAGATGAGGGGTCTACTATTTCGCTGTTTCCAGATTTTACAGCCAAGGTTCAGGAGGCGCGCTGCTTATTTGCCCCTATTAAAAGACAATTCCGAGAATTCGGAGCGGACTACGCCATGCTTTACCCTGCGAAATTGAGAGTTAATCGCCAGGGACGCTCGCATATTTTCACAGACCCAAAGGCCTTACAAAAAGCGCTGAAAAAGTGGGTGTAAGAGAAGCGATCTCACCCGGACCAATATCTCCTGAGCGAAGCATCGGGAGGATACATGGACGAACAAGATTGACTCTGACATGTAACCTAGAACTATTGAGTAGGGCCTAATGATAGGGGGGGTAGGAGTTTTGTCCATTGGATGCTACTGGGCTGGGGTCGTGACATACGTAGCTGAGGGGGCTGGAACCTCCGATAGCACTCCTTGCAGATATGGTTTCTTTCATCTGTGTGGTGGTGGGAGGGGTTCTGCATACTCAGGAAGGGGTTGACACATTGCGATGCCCTTTAGATGCTACCTGACTCCAACTTGGCCTTCTGTTGAAGATGGGAGGGGTCTTCTGCGACAAACCAATGTCTGGCGGGTTTGGGGAATTGATCTATGATGTGTCTATACCTCCTGGGGACTAGTCAAGTTATGTAATGCTACTCTATCTCACTGCTGTGAGTATTTCTACAGGGCGGGTGAGGGGCTGGATCGTTTGGGATCCCACACCCTTATTGTGGTGTGACCTACATCTACCCCTTTGTGACTCACACCTGGGATGTGTTTTGTTGCCTTACAACACATTTGTTGGAAAGCATCTTTTCTAGTAGCCATCACTTTAGCCACAGTGAACTTTATACGGTTTTCTTAAAAAATAAATGCAGATATTTATTGGGAGAACTCCATTTGTTCACCCAAAAGTAGTATAAAAAATTTCCCTTCCAACCTTTTTATAGAACCCCTTCTCTCCAGCAGAGAGAACCTTACTTTCACTGGATGTTAAAATGGTGTTTAAGTTCTATCGCGCTGCAACAGTTGGATCAACTTTTTGTTAATTTTGGGTTCTTTCATTCACGTCTGGCCACTTCTAAAAAGTATTTCCAGATTGCATCCTGTAATGTTATTTTAATGCTAACAGAGCGTGGTCTACAAAGCCCACGGCCCATCCTACAAGGAGTAAAGTGGCTACTGCTGCATTAATAGGAAATGTTTCCATTTCTGATCTATGTACAGTAGCCACTAGGAGGTCCATACCCAGCTTTACAAGACCTTTTTGTCTTGACTCCAGTTCCAAAGTATATGGTGTGGTGCTCTAGCTTCCTTACTGAATGTTTTTGGGCACGGTTTCTTTGCCTTGTCTTGTGCCCGCTTTTTATGTGAATACTATTTCTACTGTATTCGTGGCTTTCCAGTGCTATTCAGTGACTATAAATGAAGATCAAACTATAAGAACTCTGCACCAGAACCAAGATAAGGGACATACATCCTTTATTGAGACAATTTGACAGCCTTCTTTCCATCCACATAAATATGGTCAACCTCAAGACCTAAATAGTTAATAGAAATCTGGACCTTCCTTAGGGTGGTATGCTTCGTACGCAGACCCGTTTCTCGCCTGTTTTAAGTGTCCTCAAAATATTGATGGGCTTCCTCACAGTGGTAAGGTGTGGTGCAGTGGCCAGGGCAGCTGACTTCAGAGCACAGGGCTCACGGTTCGATCCTCCGGCTCCGGCGGCAGATTAGCTCAGCACCATGTGATTCTGGGCAATAGCTCACTTAATTTCCATGACGGCCCCCATCGCCTTGAGACCCGTAAGGGTGAGTAGTTTCCGCTATTCAAATACCGGATTTACGATTTCCCATATTCAGTTAGAACTTGTCAGAAAGAGTCTTATCAAACACAAAGAAATGGCGCAGAGATGCGGTCCCTAAGATTATAAAGGTCAGAGAGCTGATTGGGGGGAGTGGGGAGTGGGGGGTGTCAGTTTAATTTGGTTCTCCTCAAAGTAACTGGTAAAAGTGACAGTGTTTCTACCTTATGAGAAGAGACTACATGTTTCTGCTTTTCAGTGAGCCTAGCAAGGTTTAATCCCTTTGCTTCTAGCACTGCCCCTCCCCCCAGCGTTTCCCTTGGTCTCCTGATAAAAATGATACCTCACTTGTGTGGGTGTCCAATGCTGAGTCAGCCTAAAAACTTGGCCCCCCACACAAGTGAGGTAGCATTTTTAACTGAGACCTGGGCGACGCTGAGTGGTAGGAAATGTGTGATGGCCCTGTGATGACACATCTTTCCCACACAGAAATGTGAGGAAAATGTTTTTAGCAAAATTTGAGGTTTTGCAGGGGATTCTGGGTAAGAAAACTTTGGGGTATCCACGCAAGCTACACATCCCTGCAGTCTACCTGGTGTCTATTTCTCAGAAATGTCTGGGTTTGGTAGGTTTTCCTAGATATCTGCCAAGCCCGGGACGAAATAGAGGGTGATTCCCTCACAAAACCAAGTTGTTTTGTGATAGATATGGGGTATCTGGGTTTTTGTTCCCGGGCTTGGTAGCCATCTAGGGAAACCTTCCTGCAAACCTCACATTCAGTTAAAAAAATTCATTTGGCTCACATTTCTGCATGGGATCAATGTGCCGGCACAAATTTCCTACCAACCAGCGTTCCCCTCTATCGCCCCATAAAAACGATACCTTGTGGGTGCCCAAAGAAGAGTCTGCCTAAAAACATACAAAATGAAAAACTGAGGAGGGACCAAAGCGTGTCTATAAGGGCAGTTTTTAAAATATTTTTATGGTGACTGATTTAGGCACCCACACAAGCAAGGTATCATTTTTATCAGGAGATCGAGGAGAACGCTAGGTGGTAGGAAATTTGTGCCGGCCCAGGGATACTTCAGCTTTCCTACACAGATGTGAGCAAAATGTGACTTTTTTTAGCTAACTTTGAGGTTTGCAGAGGATTCTGGGTAAAAAAATGCTGGGAATCCACGCAAACCACACTGCCAGCCAAGCAACAGTCCACAAAAACACACGCAGCCAGCCAAGCGACAGTCAGTGCACACTGCCAGCCAAGCACCATTCAACGCACACCTCCAGCCATGTGCCAGTCCACACACACCTCCAGCCAAGCGCAAGTCCACACACAAAAATGCCAGTACTCACACAGCCAGCCAAACATCGTACATGCAGACCGTCAGCCGAACTCCAGTTCACACGCACAAACAAACATTGCCTGTTATCTAGTGGTTTTCTGCTCCACTTGGGGACAGATGAACTTTTAAATATCACTGATCTGCCCCCAAGGGAAGAAACGGCTAAAATGTGTGCCTAAAGTGACTTGGTGTTCAATAAGGCTTTTTCAATATGGATTGAAGGCATTAAATCCGTCATGACTGTACCGAGCTGATGCCACGGTGATTGCCTATATACCTATATTACATCTGATACCAGAAATAGCACCTTGGTGAGCTTCTTTAAAAGAAAAGTCCAACCCTGATGAAGTCAATGTTGGATGAAACGTGTTGGCTGGGCTGTTGCATTTGACTACAAATAAAGAATAATTGAAAAAAAAGAAATCTCAAAACTCTTTGCACTGTATTTTCTGATTTGGTGGATCTTATAATATTTTGTTTTGTTTGCAAATGAAATGTTTAATTACATGCTTGAGCATAATTGATGAAGGAATGAAGTTACGACTGCATGCTTCTTTTCAGAATTTGATTATTTGGAGAGAAAGCCTTTTCTCTTATATATCTAACTTCAGTGGTGGGGTAACGGGAAGTTGAGCATCCTCACTATACACCTATGAGAATTAAATATACTGGTGCAGCCCCTATAAATTTAGATGTAACTTACTCGTTTGCCATTGTGGCATACATAAATTCACCTTCTGAAAGTTTCTCCTTGAAAATATTACTTTTTTTTAGTTGTTTTACATATATCATCAGACATATCATCGATCTTGCATTCATCGTGTCATAATTGTGGCATTCAGCTTATTCATACATTGCTATTTATTATACAGTCAGTCTACATATAATCTCATCTCTTTGCAGAAAGCATATCTTCTGCTCTGTGCCTTTATTTTCAAGTACCATTCTAATTTAATATAACCTCTTTAACTTTCAACTTGGGTCAAGGTTCGGGTTTGCTGTGTTAAAAGCTTAGTTCCTTTGGTTTTGTTGTAGGGTAGGTGGGAGGTTGATCAAATAGATATCTCATCTATTTAAGTCAGATCTTTCCTTTAGTTTCATCACTTGAAAAATGACATTAAATACCAGTTTGATGTCCTTTCTATCCTTAGCTTTCTGGCAATAGTGGTACTAAGTGAGCACTTTCCAGTGTATGCCCATTGCTTCTTCAACTAAAGATTAAGCAGTTTAGATGTCTCAATTTTAAAGGCTTCCTGGGAAGTACAAACATTAGAATCTGAGCATCTGTTTGTGAAAAATTGTGTTTTCAGTCCATGTCAAAAAGTGCAAGTAGTCTCTATTATCAGGTGGAGGGTCTTGGTTTTCCAACTCTTACATTTGCTAGAAAGTATCTTAATTCTCAGATTATGCCCAGTTCAAAACAGTAGCATCATTGAACTTGAAACTTGTCTCTTTTGCAGACATCTCTTGGCCAGCAACGTGGGCCACTCATCATGATTTTTTCAGCAGTTACTTTCTGGGTGCATCTTAAAGAAAAGATGCAAAATGTATATAGAAGTTCTGGGCAACCTATTAGATTAAAGCCTGGTCATGTATATGCTGTCTTCTATTCGCATGAGTCTTAAGGACCATGACGTTTGTCTGTTGATTTAGGGAGGAGAGAGAATGGGGCAACCAGGTAAGGTAGATTTGTCTTTGTGGATCCAGTGATTTTTGTTCTTGCTTTATTCTCTTCACAAAACCCAACACCGCCTCAATTCATATATGCTGTGCTAGATGTTTGAGATTCATGTAGGAACTGAGTGAAAGTCAGGCGCAAAGGTGAAGAGTGTAGCTCATGGGACCATTGGAATTATCACTGAAAGCAAAAGCGAGCTGAAGATGGGTAGGGTGCACATGAATCTGGGAGGATACCTACATTGTGTAAGGAAAGTTTACTTCTAGTCCTATTATAGTCCTAGCTATCTTCCAGAGAATCCTCATCTTTAGTCCTAAACAACTAATAGTTCTCATCCAGGGGATACTCATCAATAGTCATAATCTATGAATAATCCCCGCCCATGTGCGGGATCCCGGAGCATATAGAAAATACATATAAATATATATGTATATATATGTGAAACATATATTTGCAGCCAAAAAAACATTTTCTAACTGGCAAAATTGCCGCAAAATTACATAAATTTGCATACATACAGTAGTACTCTTCCAAACCCTAAGGAAGAAAGAGAGCAGAAAACATTTGTATACAACAATGCTTTATTGCCATAGGAAAACCTGTAATTGCAGGCATTTGCCAGTAGGATGCAGTAGAGTATAAAGCAAACAGAGAAAAACTGACACCTTGCCTTTAAGGCATTAGAGTAGGGGTACCGTGCCTTTAAGACCTGAAGGCAACCCCCTGCTCCCATGGTGCACCACAGGTGACAGTTGGGTCAGTTCTTTTTTCCGGCTCCTTCTGTGAGGATCCTGGAGCTTGAGCTCTTCAGTTTTCAACTGAAATTGGTTCTTTGAGAGAGTTTTCTCAAATATTTCGACATTTTTTGAATAAATAAGGCTTCTGATTTATTTTTCTGTGGTAACCCACAAGAATTTCCTGTCAGAATGCTTGCTCTTTTTAGGAAATGTCCTTCTTGTGACAAAAAGATGGCTCTGAATGATCCACATTCTGTGTGTATTGTGTGCCTTCCATCTTCACACATTCCTGATCATTGCCATCATTGTAAAAAATTTAAAAGTCAGACTCTTCGCGACAGGGAGAGAATTAGACTTAATCCCATGCAGGAGATGGACAAAAGTCCCCAGGTGGGTGCTTCCTCAGCCCCTAGATCGTCTCCTACAAGCAAGCATGTCCAAAAACGGCGTCATTCCACCTCTCCTGTTTCCAGAAAGAGGAATGAAGGTCGAAGATCTGTTGAGGACACCGTCGAAAAGGCCCAGATCATCTTCACGACGTCGAATATCTCCGCCGCAGTCAAGTAAGTGTGCGTCGAGGCACCATGCTTCGGGCTCGAAGTCCATGGCTGCTGCTACTTCCAAGTCTCCGTCGACGTCGAGGCTTCCGTCGACGTCGAGACACTCTCCGCCACCCCGGAAGGGATCGGCGTAGAGAGCTAGGACGGCATCTAGGTCGCCGCTGGCTAGCGGGCTGCCGTCGAGAGGGTCTGTCAGATCCCACCCTTCGACGTCAAGGAGGTCGACGCTGAGGCGACGCCAGGAAAGGTCGCCGTCGACGCAACGTCGAGGAAGATCATCGTCGAGACGACGTCGAGAATCGTCGTTGACTCGACGTCATGAAGTACCTCCACCTGATCGACGTCGAGGAAGATCGACGTCAAGGTGTCCGGATCGACGTCTAGGTTCTCAGTCGAGCCTTTCACGACGTGATTCAAGACACCACTCGACGCCGCTAGTCACCCAGACTTCTTCGCCAAGGATTTCGCCGTCGAGGGATAAAGTGACGGCAGAGGTGGAGTCACCTGGTTCTAAGACTTCAGGAGGAAAATCATCATCTCCTGGCTTGAACATTGTGCAGGTTTCCCCAGAATCTACGGGCAGCTTGATTTCTCAACATCTTCAAGGGGCTGTATCTGAACAGAGTAGTCTGGACTCTGATTACTCCCGTACATATTCCCCTTCTAAGGCAAAGACTCCAGCCAGACCAGCTAGATCTCTTCGGAGTCCCAGGAGGTCACCCAGGCCGAGATCGCGAGTCAGATCACGTTCTCCAGTGCGGTCAAAGACACCTGTCAGACCAAAATCTCCAATCAAACCAAGACCAAGGTCTCCATCAAGACATCGTTCTAGGTCTAGGAGCAGTCACAGCAGGAATCGTGACAGGTCCCATAGGAGGCGGCGCACAAGATCTTCCACAAGGTCGTTTTCGACTAGGTCGTCTTACCGAGATTATTCTCCGACCTATTCCTCTACGCCCCCTTCCCGTGTCTCTCCAATTGATGACCTCGCAACTTTCTCCGATGTACTGGTCAGGGGAGCAAAGAAGCTGAATATCACGCTGAACACTCCAGTGGTTACCTCTTCTGTAATTGTTGATACCCTCCGTCATCGTACAGCGCCCAGGCCTCTACTGCCTCTGGTTCCCGGTCTCCTAGAACCAGCTATGGCTACTTTCCTCACACCAGCAGTGGTGGGATCTGTTCCATCTCGGATAGCCAAAAAGTATAAGGCCCCTGCAGAGGACCCCTTGTTCCTCAGATCGGATCCTCCTGCGGATTCCATCATTGTGGCGGCTGCCATGAAGTCCCATGCAGGCTCTACTTCTTCCTCAGTACCACCTGAAAAAGATAGCAAGCTTATGGACTCTTTTGGAAGGAAGGTATGCAACACCTCTTCTTCCTTTATGAAGGTGGCGAGTGCCTCTGCCTTGCTTGGAAGGTACGACAAGTCCCTTTGGGACTCCCTGACTCGCTTTACAGATAAGCTCCCCAAGGAAGATCGCCAAGACTTTCTGGAGACTTTCTGGAGACTTTACAGGAGGGAGGCCTGGTAGCCAATCAAGTTATTAGCACCGCAGTGGATGCCTCTGACCTTGCAGCTCGTGGCTACTCAAGTGGTATTTGTTCCCGTCGTTCGGCCTGGCTCCGTCTGACAGGGCTCAAACAAGATGCCCAGAAGAAGATTTTGAATTTGCCCTTCAATGGAAAATCTCTGTTTGGTCCACACGCGGACGACGAAATGTCCAAAATGAAAGCTGAAATGGACACCGTCAAAGCTGTGGGACTAGAAAAGCGTAAGGAGTTCAAGAAACACTTTTGTCAAGGAGACAGGAAGGCCTTCCAACAGAGGGTTCAAACCCCTCAGTGGCAATCCCAGTCTCAGCAGAAGACGCAGTTCCAGCAGCGTCGTCCTGGCAGAGGAAGAGGTGGCAATAACAAACAGCAGTTCACCTCAAAGCAACCTCCTAAGCCCTGAGCCATTGCTTCCTCCACGTCTGTTCACCACTCCGGTGGGAGGGAGTGTTTCTCATCATCTGACAGAGTGGGAATCCATTACAAAAGACAGATGGGTGCTGAGTATTGTGCAGCATGGTTACTTGCTGAGGTTCAAATCCCCTCCTCCGCAGGTGTTCCCTCAATTGCAACATCTTCCACGTTACAAGACTCAATTGCTAAGAGACGAAGTCTCCGTCCTTCTAGAGAAAATGGCCATAGAGGAGGTTCCCTCAACTCACAAAAATCAAGGAGTGTACTCCCGATATTTCCTGGTTCAAAAACGAGGAACTGTCAAAGAATACAGGCCCATTCTAGACCTTCGAAGGCTAAACGAGTTCATACGAAAAGAAAAGTTCAGTATGCTTGCCCTGCACCAGTTCTTCCCACATCTACATCAGGGGGACTGGATGTGTGCCATCGACTTGCAGGACGCCTACTTCCACATACCAGTGTCAATCAGGCATCGGAATTTTCTAAGATTTCAGATCGGACGTCGTCACTACCAATATCGAGTACTGCCGTTTGGCCTGAAATCTGCACCTCGGACATTCTCAAAATGCATGGCGGTGGTGGCTGCTTTTCTCCGCAAAAGAAAGATCTTCGTCTATCCATATCTAGACGATTGGTTGTTGAAGAGCTCCACTCCGTCTCTGCTTCAGAACAATCTGTCGTTCTGCCTCAAACTGATGAAGTCGTTGGGTCTTCACGTCAATCTGAAGAAATCAGTTCTCAACCCTTCCCAGCGGATCCACTACCTGGGTGCTTCTCTGGACTCACTTCAGGCAAGCGTGTGTCCTTCGGAAGAGAGGTTGTCATCTATGCTCCTGAAGGGTCGCCTTCTTCTGGACAATCCGGCCCCCACAGCCAGACAAGTGTCCTCTCTGCTGGGGTCGATGGCATCATGCATTTACATTGTGCCCAATGCTCGCCTTCACATGAGACCTCTACAACAGGCCCTCGAGGATCAGTGGTCTCAGAGATCGGATCAGTGGGAAGACAGAGTTTTGCTTCCTCAAGGAACCAGGGACTCGATCAGATGGTGGTTGAAACGATCCAATCTTCTCCGAGGAGTGCCATTCCATCGTCCTCCTCCATCTGTCAATTGTCACGGATGCCTCCCTTCAGGGCTGGGGTGCTCACATGGACCAACTCCAAGTTCAAGGCCTTTGGTCCGAGGTAGAGCAAGGCTACCATATCCACTTCCTGGAGCTTCGAGCAGTTCACCTTGCTCTCAAGTCTCTTTATCCTGCTCTGCGCACCAACCACCTCCAGGTTCAGACGGACAACACAACAACTATGTTCTATCTGAACAAGCAGGGAGGCACGAGATCAAGAGTCTTGTCTCTGGAAGCACAAGCCATCTGGCACTGGCTCCTAGCAAGAGGCCTATCCATTGTGGCAGTTCATCTACCAGGAATTCAAAACGTCCAAGCAGATTGCCTCAGCAGAATCTTCGTAGAAGCGCACGATTGGGTGCTCAACGAGGAAGTGGCTCAAGAGGTTTTTCGGTGTTGGGGCGCACCGGACGTAGACCTGTTCGCAGACGCGGACAACGCAAAATGCCCCGTCTTCTCATTGGCGCCTACAATGCCGTCCAGACTTGCTGACCAAAGACCAGGGGAAGGTGTTGCACCCCAACCTTCTTTCCCTTCGCTTGACGGCATGGCTCCTGAGGTCATCCAGTATGGACATTTAGACCTCCCAGCAGACTGCATGACTATTCTTAAAGAATTGAAGCGACCCTCCACTAGGAAGTCCTACGCTTTCAAGTGGAAGAGGTTCTTCTTATGGTGTCGTGAGCATTCTCTAGACCCGGTACATGGCCAAGAGCAGGTGATTCTTCCATATCTATTGCATTTGGCGAGATCAGGCTTGAAATACCCCTCCATCCGGGTTCATTTAGCTGCCATCACAGCATATAGGAAGTCTCCTAATCAGACGTCTTTCTTTCTTATGCCTGTAGTTAAAGATTTCCTAGAAGGTCTGAAAAAAGTCTTCCCACCGGTGAGGTCTCCCTCCCCTCCCTGGGAGCTTAATGTTGTACTAACTAAGCTGATGAGTGCTCCTTTCGAGCCTATCCATAAGGCCTCTTTGCAGCACTTGACCTGGAAAGCTGCCTTTTTAGTGGCGATTACCTCTGCCCGTAGGGTCAGTGAAATACAGGCCTTGTGTTGCAAGGAACCTTACACAGTTTTTCATGCCAATAGGGTGGTTTTAAGAACGCACCCAAGTTTCCTGCCTAAGGTGGTTTCAGACTTTCATATCAACCAGTCTATTACCTTACCTACATTTTTTCCAAATCCTTCCACTCCCCCGGAGAGATCATTACACTCCCTTGATCTCCGGAGGGTCTTGAAGTTCTACTTGTAAAAAATCCTGCCTCTAAGAAAGTCTGACCGGCTTTTTGTTAACTATGGCAGTACTAATACTGGCCTGTCAGCTTCCAAAAGGTCAATTTCTCGCTGGATTGTCTCCTGTATAGCTTTTGCTTATCAGCTAGCTAACAAGACTTTGCAGGGTAAACCACATGCACATTCTACTAGAGGGAAAGCTTCCACTACAGCTCTCCTTCGTAATGTTCCTATTTCTGAAATTTGTAAAGCGGCAACTTGGCGGTCTGTTCATACCTTTACCCGCCATTATTGCCTGGACTCAGATACTCAGGCCGATGCCAGAGTAGGGCAGGCCTCTTTAAGGAACTTATTTGCATAAGATGTATTTGCAATATATGTCTTAATCGTTCTGTGAAGTTTTTATACTTCTTGCTCGTCCGCGAAACTTTGGGTATGAGCTTGCTAATCTATTCATAGATTATGACTATTGATGAGTATCCCCTGGATGAGAAGGATTAGTTACTTACCTGTAATCCTAGTTCTCATCCAGGGGTATACTCATCAACTGAATTTCATTTATGTTCTTCATTTTAAAAACAACTGCAAATACGTAAAATTACCCACCAAACAGTAAAGATACTCTCAAAAGTCATTCACAAACCTTTTTTAAAACAAGAGACGTGAATGAAGCGCAGTGTTGGCCAATAACCTTCAATGCAGTGTTTAGGAGAAACTGGCACTGTGCCTTTAAGGGTGTCACAATCCACTCTGTACATCATACCTCACAATTTTCTGTTCAGTTAATTTTTCCAGGTCTTTGAAACGGGGTCTTGGATCACTGAGCTCTGCCTTTTTGACTAAGTCATTGGAAAATCTTTCAAAAAATGATTTGCTTCTCTTTTTTTTTTTTACTCAATGGCTCTAGAGACTTAGATTGTATTTAAACCTTTTTCTTACATGAAAGGATTTATTTTTCTGTCAAAATACTTCCACTGTTGCAAAGTGCCATTCTTGTGGAAAAAAGGCCCAGTCAGACCCTCAGTCTGCATTATTTGTCTTCCAGTAGACCCTCTACTAGAGACCTCCAGCCACTGTCAAGTTCTCCAGAAGAACACTTAAAGACAGGGCAAAGAAGATCCAGCTACATGGGATCCAGAAAAGAAAACAAACAGCTGCTGGGTCAGCTAAAGACTTTGAAAAAGGTACTCCTTCTAAAAGAGAGACCTTCTTCCTCACCAAGGACTCCCGTAGAGGTAGATCCATCGTGAAGCACCATCAGAGGAAGAGTGGTCACTCCTGATCGACATTAAGAAACAGGACGTCTAAGTTGGGTAAACGTATTCACTTGTACTCAGTCAACAGGTATGCTGATGAAGATGACTCAAATACCCCTTTCGGCAATAAAAGCAGCATGGCAGTGACCCTCTAAGACACTGTCCATGTTGGACATCGTTGAAGCTGATGTCAGATACACCAATGAGACTTTATTCGATGTCCAGCACAAGATGTCCAACGTCATGGACATGATTTTCAGCATAGCTTTAGGAGATTCAGAAAAGAGTGCCTGCCTGCCTCAGATTCTGAGTACTCTTGTACCTAGTCACCATCAGGAGGCACTCCTGATGCTTTCCTTCACCAAGGTGACCAATCTCCCTTACTTTCATCAAGCACACCATTTATATGGGGTTTTAACAATCCCCTCTGCTTGCTTCTCAACACGTCATCCCTCTTCTCCTGTAAGGCCTCAGAGAGAGCAGTCTACAGTCAGACTTCCTCCCTTGGAACTCCCAGAATGTCTTGAAGTTAAGAGGCATCACTCATGCTTTATATCAAAAACTAGATCCAGCTGATCATGTAAGGGAACATCTTTTCATACAAGAGCTAGATGATCCAGCAGAGGATAAAATAGAATATCGCATTCTCATCACTGAACACTATCCACATCCTGAACAACCAATGCCCTTCGTCTGTCACAGATTATTCCCCATCTTAAACAAATTCTCCTCCAGCAAGTGTCTTTCCAGTGGACGATGGAACCACTTTCATTGACATCTTAGCAAGTTAGAGGAGCGGCAAAGACCACTTCAGCGTCTGTCACTTTACCAGACAACCCCATTGAAACCTTCTCATCCTCTGGTCCCTGGACTACTGGTACCCGTAATGCAACTGTTCCTCATGCTGCATAAATTACATGTGGTCCATCCAGACTGTTATAAGTATAAATCATCGGACCAGGACCCTCTGTTTCTAAGAGCAGTTCTCCTCCGGTCTCCATCATTGTAGCAGCAAGAAAGTCTTACGCAGTAAGGACCTTTCTTCCTTCATTTCACCAGCCAAAGAACAAAAGAATGGACTCTTGGCAGGAAAATATGTGGAATATCTGCATCTACCATGAAAGATGCTTGCACCACTGCACTTC
Source organism: Lissotriton vulgaris (assembly GCF_964263255.1). Classification (NCBI taxonomy): domain Eukaryota; kingdom Metazoa; phylum Chordata; class Amphibia; order Caudata; family Salamandridae; genus Lissotriton; species Lissotriton vulgaris. The sequence goes on from NC_141694.1 coordinate 1,112,971,021, forward strand.
TAGGAAGATGCAATAAATCTATATGGGTTTCTCTTCAGAAACTCTCAAATGAAGACACACTACTTCCTCATGGTACTTTAATGAGGGTATTCTTGTTTCTAACCAGATAATAGGTGCAGCGGCAGAGAAATCTGAGCAAGCGACTCATGTTTACTGCCATGATATCTGCATGAGACCAAATTCCTGACCTAGACTGACTGTACTCAAACCGGAGGCACAACAACAGATCCTGTATTGCCATTTTCCTGAAGTTCTCTCTTTGGTACTCATGCAGATGGTAAAATGTCTTGCATGTAGTCTGTAATTGAGACACTAAAAGTAGTGTCCCTGAAGAAGGAATACCGTAGGAGATGGACAGGCCTTACAGTAGATGTTAATTCCCTCAGAGGGTTCCAACCCCTCAATCACACCAGCAACAATACTACCATCCTCCTAATTCCTTTAGAGGTAGAGGTCAGCAAGTAATTGTGGCTGCAGGAAAATTACTTGCCAAGTAATGACTTCCTTCTTCCCCCTTCTCTGTTAGTCCGTTTAGGGCTTGGAAGCGTAGTCTGACATCTGCAAGAGTGGCTTCTCATAATTGACAAATAAGTCTTGAGTATTGTTCAGAATCAATATTTTCTATGATTTAAATCCCCTCCTTCTATACCACCAAGCAAAACTTTCTTATTGATTATCTGTTGCCAAAATAAGTTAACACTTTACTACAGAATAATGTGGTGCAGAAGATTCCTTATCACCAAAAAGGAGCAGCGGTTATTCCCATTACTTTTCAGTTTAAAAAAAGACACTATAAGAAATGTTCAGACCTATTCTCAAGCTCAGGATCCTGCATTTTCCTAACTTAACGTGCCAGGCTTCATACAATTGCCTAGAGGACCAGTGGAACCAGTTCTCAGCTGGAAAAATATTGGTTTGAAGACTGCAATAGTCAATCAGTCCCATGATAGAAACAGCCAAAAAAAGGATAAAAAATCGCATTCAGTCAAGATTTCCCAGATCAAACTCCAGTCACAGACTTTTCTCTACAAGGAAAGGGAGCTCAACTGGGCTGCTTAAGGATTTAAGGGATTTGGGTGTTTCATCTAGCTTTGAAATCCTTTCTTCCATCGATCACGACAAACTCTCACCTTGGTCATTACAATACAACAGTGTGTTATCTAAACAAGCAGAGGGGAACTCATTACAGACCACTGCCTCTAGAATCTCAAGCCATACAAAACGGGCTAATAGCAAGAAAAATGAACATCGCAGCTGTTCACCTGTCAGTGGTAAAAAATGCGGAAGCATACTCCCTCAGTTGTGCATTCAAAGAAAATCACAACTGAGTTCTAGACTACAAAGTCTTGCAAATGTTTTTTTCAGAATGCAGTTGTTCACAAATAGGTTTACAGATGCAGTAAGCAATACCTGCCCAGATTATGCCTCCAAATTTATACCCAGGGTCAAAAGTGAATGACCATTTGATAGACATCTGGTCAAAGTAATTTGTGTGCTTTTCCTCCAGTACCACTGATACCAACAGTTCTTGACAAAATGGGTTGGGGCCCTCAAATTGATATGGCCAATCTGAAGCTCACTCAGGCAATAGGGGGATTATTGAAAGTCCAGAAGGGTTGTTCCTCAAAGGTGATAAGCCCACCCCTAGAAATGTATAAAGTACAAGCGCGCTGGGCTTCTCTTTATGGGGCTAAACTTTGGGGTCATAGCTCAACAAATGCACTGACCCTTACTGAAAATAAGTTTATTAGACGCATTATGGCTTTGCCAACAAACACTCCCTTGTTACCCCTTAGGATAGATCTGGGTATCCTCCCAATGGTGGACTTAAACTCGAGCCGACCCTTGCTCTATTGGCGTCGGCTATGGAGTACAGCCGAGCTGAGACACTATAGGGAGGAACTCCAGGTACTACTATTGTCACCGGGGGCCGTGGGTAGTATACCGTGGCTGTCTTTTGTGAGGGATTTGTTTCGTGCTATTGGTCGACGCTCTAAAGAGTCGCGTCGACGCCAAGAAGGTCGATGACCAAAAGAAGGCCCCAAAGAAGCGTCAGGACGACCCCAAGTCTCTGACTGCACCGATCCCTGTCGACAAGGTAAAGGGAGGTGCTGCGTCGGCTCCGAAGACTGCGGCCTCGGTCGCCGACCCGAATCCGGACTCGGAGGACTCGCTCGAGCCGGTCCGGCCCTCCCCCTCACTCACCAAGAAGGTTACGGAGTCCCTTCAGCGTATTCGGGAGGAGGCCGCGGCGCTCGAGCCGAAGGACACTGTGCCGACCAAGCCTCCACAGAAGCCGGCGAAGGCGCAGACGCCGATTCACTTCACGCTGCCGCCAAAAACGGCGCCGAAGGCTTTCGCTCCGAAACATGGGGCCGGGGTGCCCTTAAAGCTAGTTTCTACGCCGAAGGCTTCATTAGTGGTGCCAAAGCCACGGCTCCAAAACTAGCGGACGAGGAGCGTCGAGAGGTCATCATCGACGCCAACACAGGCAAGCTCTCTCTCCTTAAAAGAAAGATCACCCCGGAGCCTGTGTTGGAGCATTTCCACATCCCACTTAAAAAGAAGTTGGACTCTGCGGGTGCATCTGCCCCTATGGAGCCTGCATCTCCACAAGGTCTGGAGCTCTCACCCACTCACTCTAACACTGGGGAGGGTGACGGCGACGAGGAGGATGAGTATAATTATCCAGCATACTCTGACCCGGAGGATGTGAATGAGCCATGGTCTGCCGGGGGCGACCCTGAGGACCCTCAGTCAGGACACGAGCCGCAGCTTTCTGCTGCAAAAACTTCTCCAACAGAGGACTCTGCAGCCTTCAACGCTCTAATTGAAAGAGCTGCAGCCAATCATGATGTCGACCTCCATGCTGACCCAGTGGATGTCGATTTTCTCTTTGACACTTTCTCGGTGGCTGAAAAGACTGTCAAGACATTGCCAATGCTCAAGGGAGTGCTAAAGCATGCACCAGAGGTTTTCAAGGAGCCCACCCGGGCAAGAGTCATCAATCCTCGTATTGACAAAAAATACAAGGCAGCGCCCACTGATCCAACGTACATCAAGGGACAGTTGCCACTGGACTCTTTGGTTGTCTCAAACGCACGTAAACGTGCCAACTCGCAGACCACGGGTGATGCTCCTCCCCCAGACAAAGAATCAAAGGTCTTTGAAGCTTCAGGGAAACGTATTGCTGCGCAGGCAGCTAATATGTGGCGCTACTTGCACGCTACGATAGGGCACACTATGACACCCTAGAAACCCTTCTACAGCACTTACCTGATCAGTACAAGGAGGGAGCTGAAATGTTGATTCAGGAGGGGAAGCTTATCACCAATGCTTCAATTAAATGCGCTCTGGACGTGGCTGATACCGCCTCGAGAGCAATAAACACTAGCGTTCTACTGCGTAGACATGCATGGCTTAGAATATCAGGCTTTAAACCAGACATTCAGACTACCATCCTAAACCAAACTGTTAATCCAAACCACCTGTTTGGGCCAGTAGTGGATGCCACCCTTGAAAAAATGAAAAAACACTGACACTGCTAAATCTATGGGTGCCCTACAGTCCCAGCAGTTTCGGGGTGGTTCCTTTCGCCGCTCCAATAACAGAGGCACCTCAAGGGGTCAAGCGTCACAATCCACGCAATTCTATAAAAGTAACACCCAGTCCTCATATACCAGCAAGGGTAGAGGTGGTTACCGGGGCAACAACGTCAAAGGCAGAGGACGTGGAAATAACAGCTCCAGGTCCTCCACCGCCAGCAAACAGTGACGCCTTGTCACTGCCCCCCGACCACACAACACCAGTCGGGGGGAGACTCCAGCAGTTCCTGCCCGCGTGGAAGTCCATCACCACGGACAGGTGAGTCAAATCTCTTATCCAATACGGCTATTGTCTGGAACTCACTTCCACACCACCAAACATACCTCCAAGAAACCGTCCTATGTCCGGCGAGCACTTGCACTTGTTGCAGCAAGAAGTCCAAGTCATGCTGCAAAAAGGGGCAATAGAGCTCGTTCCACTGCAGGAAAGGGGAACAGGGGTTTACTCTCTGTACTTTCTAATTCCAAAAAAGGACGGATCCCTCAGGCCCATCCTAGACCTCAGACCCCTCAACTGGTACATTCTGTCAGAACACTTCCATATGCTCACGTTGCAGCAGGTTCTTCCACTGCTTCGGCAAGGGGACTTCCTGGCTACTCTAGATCTCAAGGATGCATACTTTCACATTCCTCTGCATCCTTCCCACAGGAAATATCTAAGGTTCACCATTCAAAACCAGCACTACCAGTTCAAGGTTCTGCCTTTTGGGGTCACCACTGCGCCCAGGGTATTCACGAAGTGCCTGGCGACGGTGGCGGCGCATCTAAGACCTCAGAACATCCACGTCTACCCCTATCTAGACGACTGGCTCATTCAGGCAACGTCGGAACAGCAGTGCGCCGACCACGTGTCCCACACCATTCACCTCCTGCACGATCTTGGGTTCTCACTGAATTACCCAAAATCCCATCTCCAGCCCGCCCACATACGGCAGTATCTGGGTGCGACGATCAACACTCTGGCGGCCACTGCGCAGCCAAATTCAGTGAGAGTCGCCAGTATTCAGTCGCTGATCCAAAGATTCAGACCTCAACACTCGCTTCCAGCGAAAGTGTTCATGCAGTTGATAGGCATGATGGCCTCCTGCATCTCCATTGTCCCGCACGCGAGACTACATATGCGTCCGCTTCAGGAGTGCTTGGCACGTCAGTGGACTCAGGCTCACGGGCAACTAACAGACCTAGTGTTGGTGAGCGGTCGGGCATACAACTCTCTGCATTGGTGGAATCCACAAAACCTTTGCAAGGGCCGACCGTTCCAGGAGCCTGTGCCACAGATTATCCTGACGACGGACGCTTCTCTCCAAGGATGGGGAGCGCATGTACTCCAATACACAGTGCAGGGGCTATGGACACTACAGCAATGGAAGATGCACATCAATGTACTGGAACTGATGGCAATCTTCATGGCCTTAAAGGCATTCAAAGTACATCTGTGCAACAAGGTCGTGTTGATCCGGACGGACAACATGACGGCCATGTACTACATTCAGAAACAGGGGGGCACACACTCTCCGCAGCTGTCTCATCTGGCTCAGAGCATGTGGAAGTGGGCCATTCAGAGGAACATTTTCCTGATGGCAGAACATCTCCCAGGCAAGGACAATCAGATGGCGGACCTGCTCAGCAGGCACAGCCACTAAATGCACGAGTGGGAGATACACCCATCAGTACTCCAACCATACTTCCAAAGGTGGGGTCATCCAGAGATAGACCTGTTCGCCACAAGGGAGAACGCAAAATGCCAAAGCTTCGCCGCCAGGTTCCCACACCCGCAATCGCAGGGCAATGCGATATGGATGAACTGGTCAGGCAGATTTGCGTACGCTTTTCCCCCAGCACCTCTGATACCGCTGGTGGCACGCAAGCTCAGGCAGCACTCGATGACTCTCATCCTGGTTGCTCCAACGTGGGCTCGCCAACCATGGTACACCACGTTTCTGGAACTTTCCGTGGTACCGCATCAAAGGCTTCATCTCACACCCAGCCTTCTGACGCAGAGCCATGGCGACATTCAGCACCCAGATCCGCAACTGCTCAACCTTGCGATCTGGCTCCTGAGGTCCTAGAGTTCGGCTACCTCAATCTTCCTCCAGATTGCATGGACATCATTCGGGAGGCAAGAAAGCCCACTACTAGAGCATGTTATGCGGCTAAATGGAAGCGGTTTGTCATTTATTGCGCAAACCACAACATTAACCCACTAGATGCTTCCATTCAGAACATCATCTGTTACCTGTTCCATCTGTACCAGTGCAATTTGGCATATACTTCCATCCGCATTCACCTGTCTGCGATGGCCGCATACCTCCAGAATAGACAGCACCTTTCACTTTTCAAAGTGCCTGCTATCAAAGCTTTTCTGGAAGGACTCAAAAGGGTCATTCCACCACGGACACCACCAGCTCCAGAATGGAACCTCAATGTGGTTCTTACAAGGCTGATGGGTCCTCCTTTTGAGCCACTACACTCTTGCGAGCTTCAGTTCTTGACTTGGAAAGTGGCTTTCTTAGTAGCAATTACATCGCTACGGAGGGTTAGTGAGTTGCAGGCCCTCACCATCCAAGAGCCCTTTTTCCAAGTTCATGCTAACAGGGTAGTGCTCCGCACTAACCCTAAATTTCTACCCAAGGTTGTGTCTCATTTCCACATAAACCAAACAATAGAGTTGCCGGTGTTTTTTCAAAATCCTGAGTCGCTGGCGGAGCGGATGCTCCACACCCTTGACGTCAAAAGGGCCCTAATGTATTACATTGACAGTACCAAGGATTTTAGAAAGACTAAGCAACTTTTCGTTGCCTTTGCATCACACCACAAAGGTAACGCTATTTCCAAGGCTGGTATTGCTAGGTGGATCGTGAAATGTATTCAGATCTGTTATGCAAAAGCGAAACGCACTCTTACAATTCCACCAAGAGCCCACTCCACCAGGAAGTTGGGGGCCTCTATGGCCTTCCTTGGAAACATTCCCTTAGAGGATATATGTAGAGCAGCCACATGGTCTACCACACATACATTTACTAAACATTACTGTGTAGACGTGCACTCTAAACAGCAGGCAGCTGTAGGTCAGGCTGTTCTCAGGACACTTTTCCAAACTGCTGCAGCTGGCACGGGCGGCCGCCAATAATGGAGGGACTGCTATGTATTCTATGCACAGATATGAATTCAGCAGCCCACATGCCTCGAACTGCAAATGCTACTTACCAGTATGCATCTGTTCTTGGCATGTAGGGCTGCTGACATTCATATCGCCCGCCCTCCTCCCCGGCGCCTGTAGCAGCTGCAGTATTCATATATATGCTCATAGCATGGTCCTCACTCACATAGATCACTCCATCTCGGCCACAATGGCTAAAAACAATCTGGGGATGGAGTTGATGCCCATGCGCACTGTAGTCCAGGGGAGGAGCCACCTATCTCGTGATACTTCGAAGACTCTTCCAGGACAATGTGCAATCATCCGGACCCAACACTAGGCGGCGATCTATGCACAGATATGAATGTCAGCAGCCCTACATGCCAATAACAGATGCATACTGGTAAGTAGCATTTGCATTAATGTATTGGCAAAACCAAGGGTACGCATCATCATTCTAATATAGGCAATATATATTTCAACTGGTTTTAAGTCACCTCCGTTCCCGACAATTTGGTTGCATTGTACAGGTCGGAATTAGCAGAAAATAAGTAATAAACGTCCCCTTCTCGGGGCTACACGACGGGATTTCTATGTTTACCTCATCATAAGACACTTCCATTTATTTACCGTGAAAATATATCTCTTGGCTCTTTATTAACGCTGTATATGGTGATATTTAACGCAACGCGCCATCCCTGTCAAATGTTAACCCCAGTCCAAGTGTTTTCTTTGTATTCTGGGATATGTACAAGTCCCGGAATTCAAATACAGAAACGTAGACTGACACAGACATCACACAGGAGCAGGGAAACGCAAAATTCTGTATTTCAATCATGGGTGTTTATAATATAGCATTAGCTCACCCCATGTCAGAATTGTTTGGGGCTTGGGTGTAATAATTGGGTCTCCTGGCTGGAAAATAATAAGAGTTTCCCATGATAATTTCCCGCAAAAAAATACATAATTTGTGCCATTTTTAACTCCTTTTTAGGTCTCTACTCTAGATGGTGCGCATGCGCTGCCTCGAAAGGACGCTGCCTGTGAATCTCGGCAAATCACTTAAACACCCCGTGCCTAACAAAAATGAATGTGTCCTCATGTAACGCATGTATGTACCCACCACCATCACCACCACGCTACCCACCACCACCATCACCACCCTACTCGCCACCCCTACCCACCACCGCTAAGCATCACCACCACCACCATACCCACCACCACCACCCTACCCACCACCACCACCCTGCCCACCACCCCCCTACCCACACCCCTACCCACACCCCTACCCACACCCCTACCCACCACCCCTACCCACCACCCCTACCCACTGCCACCCTACCCACCATCACCCTACCCACAATCACCCAACCCACCACCACCCCCTATCAACCACCCCTACCCACCACCATCACCACCCTACCCACCACCATCCCTACCCACCACCCTTACCCACCGCCACCCTCCACCCCTACCCACTGCCACTATACCCACCAGCACCCTACCCACCACCACCAATAGTAGTAGGTGGTGGAGTAGTAGGTGGTGGAGTAGTAGGTGGTGGAGTAGGTGGAGGGGGAGGAGGAGGAGTAGGTGGAGGAGGAGTAGGTGGAGGAGGAGTAGGTGGAGGAGGAGTAGGTGGAGGAGGAGTAGGTGGAGGAGGAGTAGGTGGAGGAGGAGTAGGTGGAGGAGGAGTAGGTGGAGGAGGAGTAGGTGGAGGAGGAGTAGGTGGAGGAGGAGTAGGTGGAGGAGGAGTAGGTGGAGTAGGTGGAGGAGGAGTAGGTGGAGGAGGAGTAGGTGGAGGAGGAGTAGGTGGAGGAGTAGGTGGAGGAGGAGTAGGTGGAGGAGGAGTAGGTGGAGGAGGAGTAGGTGGAGGAGGAGTAGGTGGTGGAGTTGGAGTAGTAGGTGGTGGAGTTGGAGTAGTAGGTGGTGGAGTTGGAGTAGTAGGTGGTGGAGTTGGAGTAGTAGGTGGTGGAGTTGGAGTAGTAGGTGGTGGAGTTGGAGTAGGTGGTGGAGGAGTAGGAGTAGAAGGTGGTGGAGTTGGAGTAGGAGGTGGTGGAGTTGGAGTAGGAGGTGGTGGAGTTGGAGTAGGAGGTGGTGGAGTTGGAGTAGGAGGTGGTGGAGTTGGAGTAGGAGGTGGTGGAGTTGGAGTAGGAGGTGGTGGAGTTGGAGTAGGAGGTGGTGGAGTTGGAGTAGGAGGTGGTGGAGTTGGAGTAGGAGGTGGTGGAGTTGGAGTAGGAGGTGGTGGAGTTGGAGTAGGAGGTGGTGGAGTTGGAGTAGGAGGTGGTGGAGTTGGAGTAGGAGGTGGTGGAGTTGGAGTAGGAGGTGGTGGAGTTGGAGTAGGAGGTGGTGGAGGAGTAGTAGTAGGTGGTGGAGGAGTAGTAGTAGGTGGTGGAGGAGTAGTAGTAGGTGGAGTATTAGTAGTAGGTGGTGGAGTAGGAGTAGTAGGTGGTGGAGTAGGAGTAGTGGGTGGTGGAGTAGGAGTAGTAGGTGGTGGAGTAGTAGGTGGTGGAGTAGTAGGTGGTGGAGTAGTAGGTGGTGGAGTAGTAGGTGGTGGAGTAGTAGGTGGTGGAGTAGTAGGTGAGTAGTAGGTGGTGGAGTAGTAGGTGGTGGAGTAGTAGGTGGTGGAGTAGTAGGTGGTGGAGTAGTAGGTGGTGGAGTAGTAGGTGGTGGAGTAGTAGGTGGTGGAGTAGTAGGTGGTGGAGTAATAGTAGTAGGTGGCGAAGTAATAGTAGTAGGTGGCGGAGGAGTAGTAGTAGTAGGTGGCGGAGGAGTAGTAGTAGGTGGAGTATTAGTAGTAGGTGGTGGAGTAGGAGTAGTAGGTCTTGGAGTAGGAGTAGTAGGTCTTGGAGTAGGAGTAGTAGGTCTTGGAGTAGGAGTAGTAGGTGGTGGAGTTGGAGTAGTAGGTGGTGGAGTAGTAGGTGGTGGAGTAGTAGGTGGTGGAGTAGTAGGTGGTGGAGTAGTAGGTGGTGGAGTAGTAGGTGGCGGAGTAATAGTAGTAGGTGGCGGAGTAATAGTAGTAGGTGGCGGAGTAATAGTAGTAGGTGGCGGAGGAGTAGCAGTAGGTGGCGGAGTAATAGTAGCAGTAGGTGGCGGAGTAATAGTAGCAGTAGGTGGCGGAGTAATAGTAGCAGTAGGTGGTGGAGTAATAGGAGTAGTAGGTGGTGGAGTAGGAGTAGTAGGTGGTGGAGTAGGAGTAGTAGGTGGTGGAGTAGGAGTAGTAGGTGGTGGAGTAGGAGTAGTAGGTGGTGGAGTAGGAGTAGTAGGTGGTGGAGTAGGAGTAGTAGGTGGTGGAGTAGGAGAAGTAGGTGGTGGAGTAGGAGGAGTAGGAGGAGAAGTAGTAGGTGGTGGAGTATTAGGTGGTGGAGTAGGAGTATTAGGTGGTGGAGTAGGAGTAGTAGGTGGTGGAGTAGGAGTAGTAGGTGGTGGAGTAGGAGTAGGAGTAGTAGGTGGTGGAGTAGGAGTAGGAGTAGTAGGTGGTGGAGTAGGAGTAGTAGGTGGTGGAGTAGGAGTAGTAGGTGGTGGAGTAGGAGTAGTAGGTGGTGGAGTAGGAGTAGTAGGTGGTGGAGTAGGAGTAGTAGGTGGTGGAGTAGGAGTAGTAGGTGGTGGAGTAGGAGAAGTAGGTGGTGGAGTAGGAGAAGTAGGTGGTGGAGTAGGAGAAGTAGGTGGAGTAGGAGGATTAGTAGGAGTAGTAGGTGGTGGAGTAGTAGGTGGTGGAGTAGTAGGTGGTGGAGTAGTAGGTGGTGGAGTAGGAATACTAGGTGGAGTAGTAGGAGTAGTGGTAGTAGATGGTGTAGTAGGACTAGTATGTGGTGTAGTAGGAGTAGTAGGGGGTGGAGTAGGAGTAGGTGGTGGTGGAGTAGTAGTAGGTGGTGGAGTAGTAGTAGGTGGTGGAGTAGTGGTAGGTGGTGGAGTAGTAGTAGTAGGTGGTGGTGGTAGAGTAGGAGTAGTAGGTGGTGGTAGAGTAGGAGTAGTAGGTGGTGGTAGAGTAGGAGTAGTAGGTGGTGGTAGAGTAGGAGTAGTAGGTGGTGGTAGAGTAGGAGTAGTAGGTGGTGGTAGAGTAGGAGTAGTAGGTGGTGGTAGAGTAGGAGTAGTAGGTGGTGGTAGAGTAGGAGTAGTAGGTGGTGGTAGAGTAGGAGTAGTAGGTGGTGGTAGAGTAGGAGTAGTAGGTGGTGGTAGAGTAGGAGTAGTAGGTGGTGGTAGAGTAGGAGTAGTAGGTGGTGGTAGAGTAGGAGTAGTAGGTGGTGGTAGAGTAGGAGTAGTAGGTGGTGGTAGAGTAGGAGTAGTAGGTGGTGGTAGAGTAGGAGTAGTAGGTGGTGGTAGAGTAGTAGGTGGTGGAGGAGTAACAGTAGTAGGTGGTGGAGTAGGAATAGTAGGTGGTGGAGTAGGAGTAGTAGGTGGAGTAGGAGTAGTAGGTGGTGGAGGAGTAGTAGTAGGACTAGTAGTAGGTGGTGTAGTAGGAATAGTAGGTGGTGGGGTAGTACGAGTAGTAATTAGCATTTCTTACAAAGCCTTTGGACTATACCATTTCCTGCTGAAAGGCAATATTTTTCTCCATGTGTTCCTATACCTGGCGTGTCACGCAGTTTGGTGCTTGCTTACCCTCTATGTTAAACAAGCATTTGCAATGCAAAAGGTCTCGCAGTTACGCAAGTTTGAGCTATTGGCATTGTAAATGTATATGCGTTTTATTTATATATGTAAAACAAAACCCAAAATAAAAGGCCTAGCCATTTACAATACTACCCTAATTCCCTTACCTTTTATCTGCATATCTTCCCCTTCATTCTAATCTAAATACTCCATCAGTACAACAAATCTTACTCACAAACCTATACAATATATGTTGCCCTCTACCAAACACATGTAGTTTACAGTTACACAATAAGTCTTTATATATCACATTAGGCCATTTAGTACTATCTTTTTACTTTTATTTAAAATTACAATTCATTTTCATTATGTTTTACAAAATAAAAACAACACACAAAAAACAATGTCATTTACAATATCAATAGCTCTAAATAATGTCACTGCGAGACCTATTGCATTTTTAATGCTTGTTCATATTCTTGGGCCCCTCTCTTTTTCATATTCTTGGGCCTCTCTCTCGCTTTCTTGGGCCTCTCTCTCGCTTTCTTGGGCCTCTCTTGTGCCTCTTTCTTGGGCCTCTCTTGGGCCTCTTTCTTGGGCCTCTCTCTCTCTTAGTTCCTGTGCCTCTCTCTTAGTTCCTGTGCCTCTCTCTCGTTCGTTCCTGTGCCTCTCTCGTTCGTTCCTGTGCCTCTCTCTCTCGTTCGTTCCTGTGCCTCTCTCTCTCTCTCGTTCCTGTGCGCCTCTCTCTCTCTCTCTCGTTCCTGTGCCTCTCTCTCTCGTTCCTGTGCCTCTCTCTCTCTCTCTCTCGTTCCTGTGCGCCTCTCTCTCTCTCGTTCCTGTGCGCCTCTCTCTCTCTCGTTCCTGTGCCTCTCTCTCTCGTTCTTGTGTGCCTCTCTCTCTTTCCTGTGCCTCTCTCTCTCTCGTTCCTGTGCCTCTCTCTCTCTCGTTCCTGTGCCTCTCTCTCTCGTTCTTGTGTGCCGCTCTCTCTCGTTCTCTCTCGTTCTTGTGTGCTGCTCTCTCTCGTTCTTGTGTGCCTCTCTCTCGTTCTTGTGTGCCGCTCGCTCTCGTTCTTGTGTGCCGCTCTCTCTCGTTCTTGTGTGCCTCTCTCTCTCGTTCTTGTGTGCCTCTCTCTCTCGTTCTTGTGTGCCTCTCTCTCTCGTTCTTGTGTGCCGCTCGCTCTCGTTCTTGTGTGCCTCTCTCTCTCGTTCTTGTGTGCCTCTCTCTCTCGTTCTTGTGTGCCTCTCTCTCTCGTTCTTGTGTGCCTCTCTCTCTCTCGTTCTTGTGTGCCGCTCTCTCTCTCGTTCTTGTGTGCCGCTCTCTCTCTCGTTCTTGTGTGCCGCTCTCTCTCTCGTTCTTGTGTGCCGCTCTCTCTCTCGTTCTTGTGTGCCGCTCTCTCTCGTTCTTGTGTGCCTCTCTCTCTCGTTCTTGTGTGCCGCTCTCTCTCGTTCTTGTGTGCCGCTCTCTCTCGTTCTTGTGTGCCTCTCTCTCTCGTTCTTGTGTGCCTCTCTCTCTCGTTCTTGTGTGCCTCACTTTCTCGTTCTTGTGTGCCTCACTCTCTCCCTCATGGTTGGGCCTCTCTCCCACTCTGCTAAAACTAGACTTGTGCTTCTTAAATTCTCTTGTCAACTACTCTTGTGCATCTTTAATTCATGTACTGATTCTGCTCTATTGTTGTGCTCCTGCCAGTTTTCCCGCCTTCTGCCAAATTCCTCTTCCGATCGCTGCCTCCTCCCACCTAGGCCTGTCCACCGCCTCTCCCTCCCAGGACCTACTTAATGAAGTTCACAGCTGGCGTGCCAAAGGCATGCCCGTCTGCATCAAAGGCAAGCCAGCCTGTGCCTGGAACGCAGCCAGCACCCGGCCCCTGGCTTCCAGCCCACCACAGGTGTGCCACTGTCCTCCGTGCCCTGAACACCGGATGACCCAGCAAACACTGTACCAAAGGCAAGTTTGCTTGCCCCTGGATAGCGTCCCGCACCAGAACCCCTGCCCTCCGGCCCACTGCAGGTACATTGCCGTCGTCCTCTGCAGCCATAAACACTGGCTGACTCAGCAAATACTGCTGCTATGCCACACTGCATTCTATGGTAGAACTATCCTCCTGCACCTTCTGCTGCACCAGCACAGCCACCTTCATGCCACAAAGCACCATGCCTACCTCGTGCCACACCACACATGACCCACCGATTCCACTGCCTACTCCTCAGCATGCATTATATGTGCAAACATTCCATCGAGTTATGGGACCCCTTTGCCACCCTCGCACCTAAGTCTTCCTCACCTAGACCTGGCTCAACCCCACATCCCCTGCTGACATTGCCACAAAGATCCCGGACTGATATAAAATCACTCACCAGGACTGCTCCAACAAGCTGGGAGGAGGCACTGCCATCATCTACAAGAAAACCATACACGGTACCACCACCACAGACAATACCACCCCCCCATGGAACACGGTCTTCAAGCGCCACACTGACGACAAGATAACCATCAGAGGCAGCCTCGCATTCCGCCCCCTGGGCCCGTGCTCTGGCTTCTGCACACCATTGCAGACTTCATTGCTCCCCTAGCCCTGGACTCCAAGGACTGCCGCTTCCTAGATGATGTCAACTTCCACATCGACCCAAATGCCAACAAACCTGCACACCTGCTCGAAAGTATGATCAGTCTCTGACTGATCCTGATGGTCCGCAAACCCACACACACCGCAGGACACATGATTAACCCCAATCTTCACCTCCAGCAACCTTGCCAAATGAAGCAACATCACAGATGTCTCATGGAGCCATAGCTCCATTGTTCACTTCAGCATCTCCAGCCCCTGCATCACCACCCCCAAGATGGTCATTGCCCAACCACCACAGCTGGAACAAACTTTCAGAGACCAGCTGGACGGACGCCCCCAGCTGCTCCAACACAGCTGCCACGACCAACCTGGAAGACGGAATTCAAGAACTTCAAAGTCTGGATCGCCAACTGCGCCAACATCGCCCCCATCGAGCAACAAACCGAGCCTCCAAAGAGGCCAGTTGGTACACCCAAGAACCCGAACATCGAAACGTGACTGCAAACAGAAAGGGAGGAGATGGTACGCCAACAAGGACCTCCGAAAGAGCAGGTTTTTAAGACCTCCTTCTAACACCACCTGTTGAGGGCAACAAAGACAGCCCTAGCTACATGCATCGAAACCAGCACCACCAACTGCAGCAATAAGCTTTTTAACATTAAGGGATTCTCCAACCCGGATGCCTGCAAAATCAACATCACACCGTCACAAGAGCTGTGCGACAACCTCGCCAACTTTTTCCTTGACAAGATTGAAGCCATAAACCGAAACTTCAAACCCCAACCTTCACCTACGGACTTCCTCGACAGATACTCCTGCACTACAACCAACACGAACCACAGACTTACCAACTGGAACCTCCTCACCACCCGGGACACCTCCGTCATGAAATCATCCATTCCCGAGCTTCCACAGACCCATGCCCGCACCACATATTCAATCTGGGAAACCACTCCAACATTTCCCAACGCTTGAAAACATGCCGAAGTCTAATATTTTGGAGGATGAGAATGAGCATATGCTGTTGAAATAAAGTTACAAAATAACTCATCAGGAACATGTTTGTCATGAGTATTCATATAACTAACCAACTCTTTCCATCAGTTCTAATTTACTTCATTTAAACCAGTTGGGCTTAAGCTGTTTGCTGATGGTTTGTTAAAGGAAAACTGCACCAGAATTATAATGTCTTTGGTGATACTAATCGGAGGCTCAGTGCATGTATGTGAGTGGTTTAAGTTGTTCTCACGACAAAAGGCTGGTGAGTGAGGAGACTGAAATAAAGGATGTTAATTTCCATTTTGAAAGAATAGAGCAGTCCAATTCCAGATAAATTTGCTGTCGCTTGAGAAATAACGGAAGTGTATGAAAACAGTATTTAGAATTTGTCAGCTCATTTTAAAGAGGGCAGATATTCTTTAGTGTAGACATACCAGGGTTTAGGTAATGTTTGTTTAAACAGGGAGTGGTTGACTTTTCTTTTAGTTGAAGATTCCATTATTCTTATGTAAAAAGTATTTCTGGCTTGTATAATAGCTGGGACGAATTCTAAGCATACACGTTTGGGGTGGGCTCTCATGATAGAAAACTGCAGCCGTAGGTAAGTAAAACTTACATGATTTTACACTTTAACTGCTCCTTTTTTTATTATTGCTACATCTTATGTGACCCACTAGGGAGTTCTACATTTCTGATCAGAACTAGCCATAATCAAAGTATTTAACGTTATTTTCAAAAGGAGTACACTTGTGTAATTTATCACTGCCTTATTTCCCTAGGCAACTGCTGAAGCAAATAATCTGGCTGCTGTAGCAGGAGGAAAGGACACATACAGCAAAGGCATGGAACAAGTACGTGGCACAAGCAGCAAGTGTATATGCAGTCAGTTTAAAGCAATTTTAGTGCTTTCCCCTTGTTGAATTGATTTCTACTGTAACTCACCATTGTGCTTACTTTAAGTATAGCGTGAGCCCGTTTAATCTGATGAATGGCTGTTTTAACCCCTTCCGCGCTGATGACGAGCTGGGCTCGTCATGGCGTAGCCTCCTCGCACGCTGATGACGAGCCCAGCTCGTCACGTAACATGCGCTTTTGAAAATCTCAGCGTAGGAGCGGAATTCCGCTAGCGCGCTTGTGGTTAAGATGGTGTCCTTTGTCTTAAGATTCTTTACTCACACTTCAACCCCTTGTTTTTTTACCTTTTCTTTGATTGGTGGTGTATAGCAGTTATTACTAATTTAATCAGCAAATTGGGACCTGGAAGAGTGCAAGGTCATACTCCGCCTTATGTCCTACACACTGGAGCAGCTGTTGGCTACAGAAGGAGTAACCTTATTGTTTTCCTTACTGCGAATCTCACACTGTAGGGGGCAGCCACTTTGAACTCTTTGGACCCATATGTTTAATCAGGATCGAGTCTTGGTATTGCCGAAACTTTGAAATGAAAAATATTAGTTTAAAAAACATTGACTTTTTTCACTTCAATGTTTTATAATAGGCAATAATAACTGTAATTTATAGACTTTGCCCTGGACCCTGCGTAATGTTGGGAGTTAAACAGGACTATGGGATACAAAGAGGTATCCACTACTGAAATAAGTTGCCCAATTATATATTGGTTGACACTCTCTAGGAATCTGTCTTTTTATGTAATATACCAAAACTAGGTATACTATGTGGGAAGTACAGATGACCTGTATTGGCTTACAGGGCTTAAATTAATAATCCCATGTGCTCTCTTTTATAGTAGTGTTAACGAGCAGTTTAGGCTTAGAGGGTAGTGTTAATGCATTTGTTGTACACACTCTGTCAATAACTGAGACAGACAATCTGATAGACTTCTACCTGAAGATTCCTTACCTTAGAATTTCCCCGGCATCAGGCTGGATCCGGAAACTGTTGCTGAGCAATACCCCTTGCGCGCAATGTCGGGTGGCTCCTTTCGGCTCCACGTTACATAGTCTGTGTCAGCAGTGCCTACATAGGCGCCACCCATGCGTGCAGACATCAGTTCTTTTCTCTCTGTGCCAGTTGAGCACCGATCCGGGAGGAGCTAACCCTCTGCCGCTTTTTGGCAGTCTTTTTCTCGAATTTTGTCGTAAATTTTGGAATCGACTTTGTGTGCGAGGGATGTCTTCGAGGAAGACCGGTTTCAAACCATGCATGACTTGTTCCAGTATAATGTCAGTTACCGGTCCCCACCGCATGTGTCTTTGGTTTCTCGAGTGCGACCACGATACAAAGTAGTGTTCGGACTGTCGGGTGATGGCTCCGTAGACCTTGAGCGAGAGAGCGATGAGGGAGCGAGCGATGAAGTTACTTGCAGCCTGGCAGTCGACACCATCAACCAGGAGGTCACGGTCCTGTTCGAAGAAGAGGTGGTCACAGGACCGCTCCCAGAACCCGAAGTCCTCTTCCTCCCATTCAAGGTCCTTGGGACACTCTGGGAAGAGGCACAAAAAGGCCAAGCATACTTCGTCTTCATTTCAACTGGCGTCTGTCGTCGAGAGAGGTAAGGAGCAACGATGCTCTAGGCAGGGTTCCGCTGAGCCAGAGTCTACTTCGCTCCTCTCCCCCTTTCCGAGAGCTGGAGCGACTCCTGCTCAAATAAAATAATTTTATGAGCTCATGCGCCACGTATTTGAACGTAACAACCCCGCCGGAGAGCCTTTCGGCCCAGTGGGGTCAGAAGGGGCTCCATTGGGTTAATCACTGGGTTCACCACCAGTGAGGCCACAGGGATCCGAACCCAAATCCGGTTTGGTGCCCATCGCGCCAACGCGACCTTCCCCGATGTCAAACCTGAAGTCTGTGCCTGCGACGCCGATGCCCGAAGGTGGCGCAAGCCCCATCCTCATCCCTGTCGACACGGAGCCGGAATGGCGTTGATCGCGGATTCCGACATTGACTGAACCCAGAGTTTGTGTTGTCGCCTGAGCACTTTGAAGATGTGCTAGTCTCAGGAGAGGAATAGGAGGGATCTGGGGACCCTCTAGAGAACCAGGATGTTTCTGAGGAGAATTAGTACGGGTATTTGGAACTTGGGGAGGCCAGTGGTCTGGATACTTGCATGCTCTCACCTCGTATGGCTATGGAGGAGGGAGCGTCCTATGCCATGATGGTAAAGAGGGCAGCTGAGGTCTTCGGACTGGAGCTGCCCTCTGTGCAAGTCAGGACTAATCTCCTGGTGGAGGGGCTTCAACCTGTGGCTTCCACTTTTGAACCCCTGTTGCCCTTTAATGAGGCTCTTACGGACGTCCTTCTAGGAACTTGGTCCAAACCTATCACAGGAGCTCGAGTTTTGTGGTGCAGGGCTCTACATCCCAAGGTGCATTCCCTTCCACCACTCCGGATAGGAAATCCAAGAGGTTGGATTCACTTGGGAAGATGTTTTCTTCCTCCAACCTTGCATTGCGGTCTGTAAATACTGCATGCTTGTTGGACCGTTTCTCCCATTCCCTTTGGGAGACTGTTGCGCAAGTGCTGCCACAAGTTCTGGAGGAGGCCCGGGCTGTGCTGTCCCGAGCTGTCCAAGACTGGAGGGATGTAGCAAAATTTGCCATAAGGTGTGGATTAGATCAGACCGATTCGCTGGGCCAATTGATTTCAACTAAGGTGGCCCTGAGACGGCACGCCTGGCTTCGTACCACTGGCTTCCTGGGCGATGTCCAAGCTAATTTGATGGACATGCTCTTCGATGGAACCCGCCTTTTCAGTGAAAAGGCACTCATTCCTGGTCAGGTTCAAGGACTCTCGTGCTACGGCAAGATCCTTGGGCCTGTCCACCACTCCTCGTGGCCAGTCTTCCTTTAGCCCCTTTCATGGCAACGGAAGGGGTACCCAGCTGCATCAGCCCTACCCCAGCCACCGTCCTGCACAGACTGCCCAAGCCGTGCGTGGATGTGTATGCAGTGCATTCCGATCTCGGAATGGAGGACAGAAATAGTCTACCCCACTGCCCCCAGCAGCCGCAGCCTTCAAGCACTCCTAGGCTGATTCTGCAGGACCACACTACTCTAGTTGGTGTGAGAATTTGTCATCTCCCTGAAGATTGAGACACAGCAAAGTCGCAATTATACAAAGTGCACTTTTTACATGCCCATCATGCCAAAAACTTACATTTTGAACAACTCTGTGTATATAGTCTAGGCATCTGTTCAAGACTCCTTACAGCAATTATTCTTCACAAACAAATTATAAACAAAGTATTAACAAAACATTTCAAATATACAACATAGAAGAAACAATTTAGACTTTTATGCTGCTTTTAATATGCAGTACTTTCATCTGTCATGAAATTCATCAATTTCAGATACACAATGACGTATTTCTCATATCGTGTTTATTCGTCCCAATGCATTTCGGGATGACCCTTCGTCAGGGGAACACTGTAAATGATATTAAATTAGAAACCAAGCAATCGCTATAATGTTAACAATCTTATCAACTGAAATGATCTAACCATAGGTCTTCCAAGAATTTGCCCAGGTCTGCAAGTTAGCACAACAAACTTGAGTAAGAACAGTGTAAAGTAACATTCAAGCTTTCAAAATGAAAAAGGTTCCAGCACAAAACTACGCGAGGGAAAGAACCAGGGAAAAAAACGTGAGACCTAAACCAAACCATAACCCTGATCCAATGAAAGCGAGGTGCAATGCTAAGCACCAGAGAGCGTCAAGAGTGAATGCTGAGAGCAAATGGGACAAAGATCTTCACCTATCCATGGCCTCTATACGTCGAGTGCAATACTGAGGGGGAAGATACATTATAAAATATGTTATAATCAAAAATCCAAGTATAAAACCTAAAGAGTGGGGGTTAATGTATGTGTCCGAAATTGTTACTCACGTTAAAGTTGAAAAACTCCCTCAAGACTACACCACGATCGAAGTCGATGCAACGTGATGGCGTAAAGAAGTAAATTAATGTAAGTCCAGTTTCTATAGGAATGCGTCCACTACAGATGCAAAGTATCTTCTGTGCCAAGTCACGTTAAGGGTTTAGCAGCTGTAAACCAAGGGAGCATATTGTAACAAGAACGTGCTTCACCCAAAGCTTAGAATTAGATTCTAACCTCATCACGCTCTGAAAATAAGAGGAAACTTACAAGTATATATGAGTCTGGGCCGGAGGATTCTCCCTCTTTCAAAAATGCTGAAGGCGGGTATGCCGAGACGTGCTAATTTGGAACGTAACAGAGCGTAACGACATGAAGATGAAGAGGACTGCAGTTTATACGATTGTGATCGTATACTGAGCCACATAAAAGGTCATAATGAGTGAACGTCTACTCGCACTGTGATGCCCCAAATAAGCAAAAATAGACTGCCTAAATGCAGTAAATAGTGCCTACTTATAACCAAGAAAACAAAAGCGATCTGCATGTTATGTATTGTAGTGCAGGATCAAACCAGTGATTTGAAAAACATACACTAATTGCGGAACTAAAAAAGTGAGCAACTTGCAGAACTGTAAGATGCCCTCCTAAAAACAAAAATGTAAGATATTAGCATCACCAAAAAGACTAAAAAATGAAAGGAAGCAACAGCGTGGTCGCTGCCCTATATATGTGTTGGATCTATCTATAAAAAAACAAAAAATAGTTTTTCGATGTCTTTGGGCTTTAAAACACGTACCTCCTGTTCGCGCAAATGTCCGAAACGGACCCACATCTTATCTGTATGTAGCGTCTGGGCGAACACCACGACTCGACGGATTGCGACGCCTGCCAACACCTCAAGGCGAAGTCCCGGCGGGAGCGCCGGATGAAGCTCCTTTTGGCTTGCCTGTCCCGGTCGCAGTCGTCTCGACCCCTGGCGGCCTCATCGCCGGCAGGCCCCTCAGGTTTCCATTAGAGGCGTCGGTCGCCCTCTGGGGCCCAGAGAAGTTGCTAGCCCCTTATGGATAAGTTGCGGTACAGGTCACTGAGGCCCTTGACCTCACTTCCCTCTGTTGTCGGCACTAGTTCCCGGAGCCCTCCGGACGTGCGTACCCAGGAGTCGCCCCTCCCCTAGCTGTCTTTTTCCGGGCGCGGGGCCACTCAGTCCCAGATGGAGGCTTATGCTGCGGCCCAGCAGGCCTTCCTTGGTTCCTCTCCTGTCCCTGGGGTGTCCTCGGCGCCTCCTCTACTTACCGGGTCCCCGACTGACTCACCGGTGGGTTCGCCCGACGACACCAAATAAGCGCTTGCCCTCCAGGGACGACGGAGATATGGTGTAGTCAGGGTGCAGCCCGGCTGGGTCTCCCTCTACGACCCATAGCACCCCTACTGCTCTGCGTAGTCCAATGGGGCTTCCTGTGGCATTGCAGTGGTTGCTGGTGCTCAAAGCCTTGCTTAGGGCACCCTTCGGCCTTCCGGGCAGGTGGGCGCTTGTCCGGAGCTGGGGTCGGTGCCGGTCCGGCTCCGCTCCTTACTTCGGAGTCGGAACCTGTTGTGGCTGAGGCTGAGTTTGCACTGGTGTGGCGCCGGAGGCTTGCCTCCCTGGCTCCGGCGCCATCCCCTTATTCGGAAGCTGAGCTTGTTGTGGTGGACGTGGAGTCGGCGCCGGACGAGGCCGACTCGGAGCCCAATAGAGCAGAGTTGTGGCCCGGCGAGGCAGGGTCGGTGCAGCCCAAAGACGTATAGGCACCGCCCCGAAACCGGATTGTTGACTCTTCTCCGGAAGTTTCTGGAGAGAGTTTGACGTCTCCTTCACGTCCGGCGACGCCGGATCTATCCTTGCGTGCCCGTTCCCCCCCCCCCCATTAGAATTGATGGATCCGGCAGGAGCCCCATTCGGACCTCCCTTCGTCAATGGGGCTTCCTTCATTTGGGCATTGGTCGCATCCTCAGTGTCTTGGTAGACTTAGTTTACAGCCCTCGCCTACAGATGAGTTACTGTCCCCTCCTCGGAGGGCTACCAAGGCCGGTGCAGCCTTCCTCAGAGGTAGTCTCCTTGGCCGCTCGTGTTTTAAACATGCAGCCCCCTTCGGTCCCCTTGCCTGTGGACCCTCTGCTTGATGTCCTTCACCAAGGGTCGGGGAATGTGGAGCCGCTTCTGCCCTTTGAAGCTTCTCTTTGACGCCTTTTTGGGCACCTGGGCTTGGCAGGCAGCCGGTGGCTTGTTCTCTCTTGCACCGCCTCCGTCCTGCTTCACATGATCCAGTTAGCTTATTTGTTCACCCAGGCGTGCAGGGGTTTGTTTTTCAAACTGCCTTCCCTTCCTTGCCTCAGTTAATGCTTCCTCTCTCCCGGGAGTCCAGATGGCTTAAAGTCGTGGGGTCGTAACATCTTCGCCTCCACTAGTGCTGCCCTTCGTTCACTGAATATAGTGTGTCCTGGCTCGGGCTACCTCTGCCCTGTGGGACTCTGCAGAGTCTCTACTTTCCGCCACCTCTGAAGGCGCTCCTGTTTACCTCCTTCATCTTCTCTGAGATGGCCGTGACCTTGCTGAATTTATGATTTGCTCGGCCTTGGATACTGCTGATTCCTTAGGTCGAGCTATGGCTCGTTTGGTTGCCTTAGTGCGCCACGCTTAGTTGCGGGATAGCATCTTCCCATAGAATATCCGGGAGCGCCTTGTTATGCCTTTTGCTGGGGTTCTATTGTTTGATGCCTACGCCCAATCGGCTGTTCAGCGCCTCCTTGCGGGCTTTTGGCCTCCCCCATAAGTCTATATTTAGCAGGTCTTCTTTTCACATGTTCTGGGCTGGTTGCCTTCTTGTTTAGCATCCTTCAGATGCACTAGGTTTTAGGCTGGCAATAAGCCTACTGTGGCGTTGTTCACACATCGTTTGTGTTTGGGCCTCTGACTGGTTTGCCCTAAGAGGTGTTCCCTGCTTAGGGGTGTGACATTCTCCAAGTGGGGTACTTGTATACTATTGTATAGCTCTGCTATCTGTCAAATGGTCGTAGAGATCCTTTTGGGTTCTGTACGTCCACTGGTGCTTTTATCTTACTGTTGTACGGTGTTTATTGTTGTGACTTTTGACGCTATCTCCTTTACGCCGTAAGTCACATTACATATGTGCTCATTCTCCTCCTTAGGAGGCTTTCACTGTATTTATCACTCTTAAAATGCGGCTACCTCCTGCCATGAATGCACTAAGTGAGTTCCTCCTATGGCACCCATGTGACGGGGTCGTATATCATTCCACCCTATATATATATATAACCACATTTGGCAGAGAGGTGGTCCTCCGTTCCGACTTATGCCTTTCGCATATCTGGTGTCAATCTGTTCAGTAGTTTCTTTGAAAATTACGGTTAGTCATTTATATATCTATGGGCGCAGAGGATCCGCGGATTGTGCGAGGATTGGCCTCGTAGGATAAGCGCACCGTCCAGATCACGCGCTCAATTCTAATTGGCTGTCAAGCGGTTGTAAACATTCGAAATCAGGAACTGTTGGCAGCCATTTTGTGCCTCGGTAGAAGCGAGGCTGAGGAAGTAATTGAAATGTGTGGAACGTGTGAAAAGGGGGCAGGGTAGACACACCCTGACCCCCTAGGCCTGCTCAGGGGGTCACATAAGGACCGTAGGGCCAACAAAGTAAGATAGTACTTTTCTTTTTTTTTTTTAAGTCGCAGGATGCGCGTCGGATCCGGGCATTTCGCCGCCGAAAAAAAAGAAGCATGTATTTTTTAGATATACATCAAGCTTATATGTATAGATGTTGGGTGGCTCTAAAAAGAGCCCTTGTGTTTGAGAAATTTTAGTACTTACAAGTAAGTACCGATGCAGCGTCTAAAGTTCATGAGAGACTCTGTTCCCTTCATCTGTAAAATGTACACCATCTCTCCTATAGATGCCATGCATATGGAAACGCAGATTTTTGTGGTATATGGACACCATTCTATTGTCTCGGAGAAAAGTAGTAACAGATTTAGTCAAATTTTTTCCTAGCTTTCTCAATCTGTGGACAAAATAGATTGGAGTAGTTCCATTTCTGCCTTTGGCATATGTTAGACTAGACAAAGGGAGTTTGGGGGGATAAGTGAAATTAAAACAGAAAAGAAATGATTGGTTGTTTGACAACATTCTACACAGAAAACTAGGGTGCATGTTTCTGTTTTTTTAAAAGCATGATTCTTATTGGTTATCAGAACGTGATTGAAAATAACATTACGTAGGATGAGGTAGTCTATTGAGAAGTCGAGCACACTTGCTGTTTTTTTTTAGCAACATTGTGTGATGAACTTTTGCGTTCTTCGGGAGCCAGTATTGCTTTTTTGCATGTGTAGATGCTAATTTGTATATGGAAATGCAATCTGCTTTGGATTTTGAAAGTGAGATTAGATTTCACTGCTCTGTCTTCCAAACGGCAAACTATGTTTGCTATGGGAGGGCAGGAGTCGCGAGAGTCCCGCTCTGTCAAAGCAAACAGCAGTCTACCGGGGGAAGGCACCCCGGGACACTGCAGGAGCCGGTCGTAGTAGTTTCCAGGGCCCTCGAGGGCAACAGGCGGAGGGCCACGCAGTCTGCCTCCCGTAATACACAAATTCCCAGGGGTGGTGATTCCCGAAGCTTGAGGGAGGTCGTTCAGGCCCACATACTTGCAATTTTGTAGGGGGGGTGGATGCGAAAGTGGTGCAAGGGGGTTGCAAATCTGGTACTTAGTGTTTTGTTTTACTTTGCTCCCCTTTCTGTCATGTAGAGGATCCAGGGTGAATATAACGGTTTCTGTACCAGCAGTAACTTTTAACCCTACCCCCAAAAGGTTTTCTGCCTGTTACTATAGTAACAGTTCATGAAACACTTACGTGAGCACAGAGGTTAGAATTCACCACACTATGTTGCTAATGGCGTTGTACTTTTTATTCTTTTGAATTGGAACCGTAAGTTGTAGCTATACACTCTGGTGAAGAGCTAGTCTCAGAATTATACTTTACATTATAAATATAATTTCTATTGTGGACTGCAACCCCCACAAAGGTTTTTGTTTTTATTAACTTTTATCAAAACATTAAATAACTGGAAATATAACTAAATGATAACAATACAATAAATAACTAGAACCATAACTTTAACAAAACAATATAACAAACAACATATAATATGGAGTCCAATAGAAGTACTGTAGTTAATCTGCAAAACAAAAACAAAAATTAGTGTTTAAAATTAGATCGATGTGACTAAATGTGTGCAGTGCACCTGATTTCACTTATCTTATAGGCTTGCATTCAAACTGTGTCTGGGTGGTGCCTAATGCGTCATATTTATATTACAGATGAACAGGTCTTTAAAATGATTCACAGGTGAGACCGAATTAGGTGAATGATGAAGTCATTATGCAGGACAATATTTTTTAGGGCTTATTTACAAAACCCTTGTGCCACTTTTGTGTTACTTTTCTCATGTTGAAAGTGACGCAAAAGTGGCGCAAGGGGTTTGTAAATAAGTTCTTTTATTTCTAAAGCATTTAATTGGAGGTATTGTATATCTAGGCCGCTCTGCTTACCTTGTGTAAACACTGTGGCCAACAGAGTTGACAACTTAAACTACGCTTTGGTTGGCTACTTGCCGGATATGCAAGACTGCTTTTAAGAGGAGACCCCAATGAAGAGTACTGGTGTGGAACTGCAAGTATGCGGAAGGACTTGCAATCTAAGAATCCGGTCAACTTTGGAAGGGAAGAGTTAAGGATATCGAGAGAGGCTCCTTCTGTTTCATGAGAAGGCCCAAGTACCAGTGGAGCAACACCGTCAACCTCTACTGCACAGCCTAATATTCGTCCCCAACTTGGAACCCTTTAAGAGAAAAAGTAAGCAGGTTGGGAGCTTTGTATGCCATCCTAATACCTAATCATCCATTAATTATACAGAGATCCACCCTCTATCAGACTAATTTGTACAAGTGTGAATTGGACATTATCTGACACCAAAAACCCCTCAAGTACTTATATCTGTTACTTTTTAACTTCGTCAACTACTCGTATTGAGAGTATTTACCTTAACGTTGTTCGTTAAAAATTTGTGAATCTGCTTAGCTTCAGACAACTAGCTCATGCCATATTTGAGACATCGGTGTAATCGGCTGGAACAGGAGGATATACTTTTCTTCAACCTTGGCAATTTGCTGCTGATTTATGTAACATTCTGCAAAC
This sequence comes from Lissotriton vulgaris, assembly GCF_964263255.1. Taxonomy (NCBI): domain Eukaryota; kingdom Metazoa; phylum Chordata; class Amphibia; order Caudata; family Salamandridae; genus Lissotriton; species Lissotriton vulgaris. Next base: position 1,112,997,007 of record NC_141694.1, read on the forward strand.
TGAAAAAAGAGTTCAAAATGTATATGTTGTACATATGTCCAAGATTAATTTAAATGTAAATTAAAACATTTGTTCTCAATAGGATTGGGGATGAAAAGCGATCATCAGAGGTTATATTTGGCAGGAAAAATGGGAAATAGCATTGCATTATACAAATGTTAGGCCAAGATTGGTCACTCACTTCATTTACAAACTCCTGGCCTTGATCTGATAGAACCCTTTTAAAAGCAGTTATCTGTCTGCAAACTCATGAAATACACAAATGCTTATCTCAGAATGCTTTTCAATCATGAAATGTTAAAGTCAAACCTGATAAGCCCATTAGGCCCATTGCAATTTTCGTCTGATAGCATATAGAGAGCAGTCAGTGGATCTGGTATGTAGAGTGGTTGACCACCATCTGGTATAGTGCATGGGCAGGAATAAACAGCTTGTGGCAACCAGGAAATGCTATGGTTGAGATATCTGTGTAATGAGATAGGAGCCCGTTCTTTTTATTTTCCTGCCGAACTTTGGTGCCAGGGATTGTTGCCCTACCTGTTGCCGCAGAAGCTGCTTGGAGTGCTGAGGGGGCTGCCGCACCGCAAAAGTTCCACCTGAGTGCTGCAGAGAGCCGCCATTTGACTCCTGACACAAGGGGACTGCATCCACCACCATCCTGTGCGGCAATACCGCTGCCTAACAAGGCCACGTGCACCAGGAGGTGCTTGAAAAGGGGCCAGGGCTCCCGCAGCGCAGGAGCCCGTTCTTTTTATTTTCCTGCCGAACTTTGGTGCCAGGGATTGTTGCCCTACCTGTTGCCGCAGAAGCTGCTTAGGGGGCCGCCGCACCGCAAAAGTTCCACCAGAGTGCCGCCGAGAGCCGCCATTTGACTCCTGACACAAAGGGACTGCATCACCCACCATCCTGTGCAGTAGTACTGCCGCCTAACAAGGTCACATGCACCAGGAGGTGCTTAAAAAAGGGCCAGGGGTCCCGCAGAGCGGGCGTGCCCGGGCCAAGGGCGGGCCCGTCAGAGCCCGTCAGCAGCAGGAAGAGGCTGGGCTGGGCCACCCCTCCAAACATTTTCTTCGATTTGAAGTAAGCTGCGAAATCGACTTTCTTTGGACTTAAGGGAGCTTTGCTTGTATTCAGTCGTGCTGGAAGGAGAGTTATTGTTGAAGGAACAAGTTGTGTTATTTTGTGTTATTTAGTGTGTTATTTTTGCTAATTTTCTAAATTATACCCGTCAAGTTTACACCCAACGTTATGAGTAAAAACGCACGTAAGGGGGGGACTGGGGCAGGAGTAGTGGGGACCCTAGATGCCTTCCTCTCACGGGCCGAATCCGTGTTAATACACGCGATTGAGCTCACTGAACGGAAGCTTTCCTTAGACCCATTAAACCCACTCACAAAGCAAGCTCCAGTGCCAGAGTCCAATGTCATTGTAGTTACGAGCCCCCAAACCTTTCTAAGGATTACACCTAGCTCACAGCAGGGTACCCCGCAATCTCCACAAATGGTCAATTTCTCTTGCCTAACCCCATTTTCTCCACCAAACATTCGTACCAGGTACCTAAGGTCTTCACCAGGCAAAGAACAGGAATGTAGTTCACGGGCTGGGAGGGCCTACGGATACACCGACTGATTTCGACAGTACTAAGGGGGTTGAGGTTAGCGATAACCCATCTGTACCGGCGATCGGTCATGACTCTCCATGGGTTCAATCATACTTTATAAAACAGTTGGAAGAAAGATTCCTAGTTCTGATTTTTCCTGTAATGGTGAAACTTGAAGCAATCGATCAAAGACTAAGTAAAAGAGAGCAGCACATATTTAAAGATCAATCTGTTAATCCTGGGAACAGACATGTTGAAGATCTAGCCGTTAGAGAGAGGAGAATTTCACCTAGATCACCACGCTCCAACATGGCTTGGCCCTCATTATCTTCCATGGTAACCCCTCTGAACCCCCCTACATTGTACGAACCAAAAGGCAGGGAAGGGCCAAAGGGCCCAGTAGGGAGACTGCAGGGCTTGGGAAGTGCTACGTCTGCAGGAGCATCTTTACATCTTCCACCCGAGGCGACCCCACACACCATTATTTTAGCAAATGTTCCGAAACTCCAACATCAAGAAGAAGAGCACTGGTCCTCCCTTAAGAATAAGGCACTCCACTTCTTGAATATTAAAACAGGGCTTGGGAACCATCTCTTTAGGGAGTTTAAGATGGTGAGAAGGGTTGCTTGGGTAGGCCATTCTCAAAAAGGTTTGGATGAAGATTGTGTCGTTTTAAGTTTCAGGTCTCCGAACATGGTTCGGTGTATCTTGGACCAGGCAGCCCCCCTTAGGATTAGTACTGAGGCCATCAGTGTTCTTCCGTTGGGATATTTCTACCGATCTGATACACATCAAAGGGCAACAAGGGGGAGGTCAACCAGGAACTGGCCAGGATCTACCAATAGTGCAATCTCGATGGCTAATAAATTTGAGGTTCTTAGCACATTGGATGAAAATGATTGACTGTCCCCAAAAACAGACCCTAAAACACTAGGGGTGAGTACACCCCAGGGCCCTAGTGGGAACAAAGTTATAAGGACTAACCAGAGACAAGGGGCCACTATGTTATCGACTATCGGCGCACCCAAGGGTATTAACTGGGTAGATCATATAGGGGCGGTAAATAGTCCAAATAAAGTCTCATGGTCTGTTGTATGTCCAGTACCAGGTATAACTGTTCCAAGCGTAATCCCTGGTGCAAGCGGGCACCATCAACGCAGTAATCTCAGTTTTGGCTGTACACAATTGTCTTTGGTCTCATGGAACATCGCAGGGTTAAAAAGTAAATTAATATCACATGACTGGCTTACATTTATAGATAAAAACAATGTCATAATATTTCAGGAAACATGGCTAGTCGAACCGGAGTATAGACAAGGTTACTTACATTTTTTTAAGCCCGCCACTCGCAGTTTGCGGGGTAGACCGATGGGGGGTTTAACCACCTGGGTGAGACAGGAAGACAGTTACAAAGTCAAACAGATGGACTCCGAGATTAGTGACATCCTAATAATTAAAATCCAAAGTCCGGAGTTTAAGGATCTTTTCATTTTTAATATTTATGCAAGGGGTAAGCCTGGGGGTAAAGCCTCGGATACCATTGCTTTGTTAGATTCGTATCTTGACCTTCATAATGGAAAGGGAAACATTCTAGTAGCAGGAGACTTTAATTGCTGTTTTGAACCACTAGATCGCAATGACCTAGACCTCACCTTGGAGGAAGACTGCTCTTGGGACATTCCGCAACTGTCCCTACCTCCAATTAAGAAGTGTACAGAGCCTGCACTCCAGCTTAAAGTTTTATGCCTGGAACAGGGGTTAAGGGCTGTGAATGAAAGAACGGGATCCGATAAGCACTTTTAATAAAGGATTGTGTAGTAGTCGCATAGACTACATTCTTTTTAATAAAGAAAATTGGTTCTCTATCAAGGACATGGTCGTATTGGAAAGAGTGGAAAGCGACCATAATCCGCTTGTATTGTCCTTCCAGTTGTTTGGAAGTCATCCTCCAGAAGCTTGCTTAGAGGGTATCAATACTTTCCTCACTAATGACACAAGGAGAGTAAAATGGTCTAACTGCCTTCTTAAAGAGGACCATCTAGTCGCAATGAGTGAGTTGGCCATTGAGGCTACAGCAGACCTTCAAAAATGTCACGCAGCAGGATATGGTGTCTGTTATTTCCATCCATACTAACTTTTTTAACAAGCTCAAGGGTATTTTTATAATCAATGTACAAAATCTGAAGAATAGGTCTAATTCTAGGACGGAAACATGGTATGGGGAATCATGCAGGGATCCCTACAAAGCCTTGGCTAGGGCCATAAGAACTAAAAATAGGGACAGGATTAAAAGTGCTAGGGTGGCGTATAAGAAAGTGCAACATGATGGAAAGCTGGCTTGGGATGAGCAGCACTGGATGAAGTTGTATCATGCCAGCAGAGACGGGAATAAGGTTGCATTCTGGGATTTGGTTAAATGGGGGAAGGGGAATCCTAGGGAACAACCATCTAATCACGTACCACCAGACCTGTGGGTATCGCACTTTACAACTCAGTTCGCCCCCCCAGCTCTTGATCTAGAGCTGTGTCCTGACCTCCCGAACATCCCCAAAGATATCACACCCCTACATTTCAGCAAGACTGAGGTAGAAAGAACACTCAACTCTGTCCCAAAAGGTAGAGCGCCCGGGCTGGACTGTGTACCAGCTGTTCTTACATGATAGGGGAGTGTGGTGACTTATATTCAGTCCCTCGCCAATGCTATTGCAAAAGGCTCTCCCATACCAGATGCATGGAAGGGTGCTGAGATCATCCTGATGTATACGAAGGGGGATCGCTAAGACCTAGGAAATTATAGGCCTATAAGCTTAATTGATTGCATCCAGAAGGTAATAGCTAGGCTCGTTTTGACCAGAATCCAAGGCTGGATTGAGGAGGAGGACATTGTCTCCTCTTCAGACTGGGTTCCGCTCACATACGAGCACTATTGATCAGGTTTTTAGATTTGTTTTAATTTATTGGCGAGTGGTAATCCTTAGAGGAGGCACGCTTTTTGCTGCATTTGTCGACCTCAAGTCGGCATTTGATTTAGTGCAGCGTGCCAAGATGTGGAGTGCCTTTGCTGAACAGAGTATGCCACTGGACGTACTAGCCTTTTTAATTAAACTTCACGACGCAAACTTCGCCCAAGTACGCTGGGGACAGCAAGGCAAAGTAACGGATAGGTTTCCCATTTCCAGGGGGCTACGACAAGGGTGGGTACTAGCACCAACACTCTTATTTTATTTATTTTTATTTTTTATTTTGAAGTTTTATATAGCGCAAAAAAGATCTTTGCAGATATCAGAGCGCTTTACAATGGCACGGGGGTGATAGTCAAGGTACATGTGCATAGTTACATAGTTGAGGTAGATAGGTACAAGGTGCATAGTTACATAGGTAGGTCAAAAAAACAAAAAAAAAACAAACAGGAGGTAGGTCGCAGGTGAGGTAATGTCTGTACAAGGTGCATAGTCAAACAGTTGCGCCAATAATATAAAAGTACAAAAGTGAGCATATACTTGTTTAAGCGTGCTTAAGGTGTGCATAGTTGAGGTAGGTGAGTGCAGGATGTATAGTCACACAGGTGCATCAGTAGTACAAAAGTAGGGATAGTTGAGGTGGTGTAGGTACAGTGTGCAAAGTCAGACAGGTGCGTCAACAACATAACAATATACAAAGAGGGAAGGTATACAATCAAATAAGTCATAATACAAGTAGTGCAAGTAGACCGAGGGGTCCAAGGCAGGTAATTACTGAGCGGATTCATGAGAAAATACCGAGTAATAGATCATGTGTATTTAGCCATGAGGATCGCTTTTACCTCTTTCTTAAACAGTTTGTTGGAGGAGATGAGCCTGGTTTCAGGAGGGAGTGAATTCCAGATCCTGGGTGCCATTCCTGAAAAGGAGCGTTTATAGGTTTTTTCCTTCCGGAATCTTCGAGGTTTCAGCAGAAGATTGCTTGTGCTTCTAGTAATTCTAGAGCCACCCGAGATTGTCAGCTTTTGAGTGAGGTAGGCGGGTGAGTTCATGTGTACAGCCTTGTGAGTCATGCAGGCGATTTTCAGATGTATTCTGGCTTCAAAAGGTAGCCAGTTCAAGGATTTAAAGTCGGGGAAATATGGGAGTGCTTTTTTGAGCCAGTGATGAGTCTCGCTGCAGCATTAAGGGACGCTCTTAGGGGAGCCGTTGTAGTTAGGGGGATCCCGCAGAGGGCGGTGCTTCCGTACTCTATGTGCGGGATGACTGTAGATTGTACTGCAGTTTGGAAGTCTTTGGCTGGGAGGAAGGGTTTGAGTTTTCTCAAGGTGTTGATTTGAAAGTTCGCTCCTTTGGTTGCCTTGCTGATGTGCTGCTGCATGTTGAGATTGGAGTCAAGTGTTATGCCTAAAGATTTTGCTGAGTCTACGACGGTAGGTTGTACATTTAAAGCCGTTAAGTGCTTAAGCCATGTTTGCGCCGTAGAGATTTTTGCGGGAGGTGAGATCAGGAGGAACTCAGTTTTCAGGGCATTGAGTTTGAGGTGATTCTCAGCAAGCCAGGATTGGGTGTTTCTGATCGTGGTGTTCAGAACCATGATGTCCTTGGGGGATTGTATTTTGAGATAAAGTTGGGTGTCGTCGGCATACATATGAAAATGAACATTGGATGTCTGTAGCAAAGTAGTGAGAGGTTTCATAACTAGGTTGAACAGTGTTGGGGAGAGGGAGGATCCTTGAGGGACTCCTAGCGATACAGGTACCGGAGAGGACATCGCGTTGTTGCTTTTGAATCTTTGTGACCGGTTGTGTAGAAAGGAGGTGAACCACTTGAGAACAGTCCCTGATATGCCCATTCTTGTGTTTAACAGATCGAGTAAGTTCTCATGTTTAACTGTGTCGAATGCTGAGGAGAGATCCAGAAGGATGAGGAGGCAGGTATCGTTTTGGTCTAGTATTTGGAGGGCGTCGTCCACTATGTGAGTCATGGCAGTTTCGGTACTGTGCCCTGCACGGAAGCCTGATTGATGAGCGTTGAGGAGATCAAACTTGTCTATGTGTTTAGTCAGTTGTAGCTGTACGCATTTTTCCAACAGTTTAGCGAGGGTGGGAATATTTGTAATCGGGCGGTAATTGCTTAGATCAGTGGGGTCTGCTGTTGGTTTTTTTAGTAGAGGTGTGACTTGTCCGACTTTGAGGGCGTCAGGGATGGATCCTTGTTGAAGAGAGCTATTGATAATTTTAGTCCAGAGTGGGAGGAGCAAAGGGGTAAAGTCTTTTACAGCGTTTGCAGGAAGGGGGTCAGTGAGGTGATTGGATGGTTTCAGGGTGCTGAGCAATCTGCCAATTTCTTCTTCGGAGTAGGTGCCAAAGGATGACCATGTAGCCTTGTTCTTTGGTTCTGGCGCTGCTGTGTGTTGGGGGTTGGAGTAAAGGATTGCGTCATTGAGGAGATCGCTTCTTATGTTGTCGTTTTTTTGGCTAAAGAAAACAGAGAAGTCTTCACAGGAAGGTGTAGCGCCCATGGCGCTGAGTGTCTGGGGTTGTTCTTTGGATTGTGTTCTGATTAACTCAAACAATTTCCTTGGGCGGTTTTTTGCTTGGGCGAGCTGGAGGCTGAAGAAATCTCTTTTTGAGCGTTTTATTTTCCTGAAGTAGGCGTTTCTCTGTTTCTTCAGGTTTTTTAGGTGCAGTGCAGAGGGGGCTGACCTCCAAGTGCGCTCTGCCATTCGCATGGCCCGTCTATCCTCATTGAGGCTCCCATCATACCAAGGGTTGGAGATCTTGGACGAGACTCTTTTCAGTTGCATGGGTGCAGCCTCATTGATTATTGTGGACATAGCATTTAGATAGTGGTCAGTCAGGAGTTGAACGTCCGTAGCGCCGGACGGGGGGGGAAGTAGGAGATTGCAGCTGTTAGGCGGTAAGGAGTTTGGGTTGAGTTTCTTCATGTCCCTTTTCCAGACTTTGGGCTTAGAAAGTTGTACTGTGTTAAATTTAATTTTTTCATTGATAAGGAAGGAGACAATATGATGATCTGACCAGTCACAAGGTTGGATTGACTCAAGTTGAATAGCGTCCTCTTTGAAGATGATAAGGTCGAGAATAGAACCTTTCTCATGGGTCGGGCTATTGCATATTTGGGTGAGATCAAGGGCGTTGAGGAAGCTTTTGAGGCTATTTACCACTGTGTCACTGCTGTCATTCCAATGGAGATTGTAGTCGCCAAGGAAAATTTGGGTGTTTTGCCGTCCTGAATTGGTTGATATTGTGTCCATGAGTTGTTGGCAGAAGGAGAGCTTGTCCCCAGGTGGGTGGTATATGATGTGTAGTGTGCAAACCGGTTTGCTTTCGCTGATGACATCAAGGCAGAGGTATTCACAGGAATATTCCTGAATCACCCTGTATATTAACAGGGTGATTCAGTATTTTAAGAACCATCCTACTGATGCCCCCAAACTCTATGGCAAGATGATCCCTCTGCTAATGTTTGCAGATGACACCTAGTTAATTTCCAAAACTCAGCAAGGCCTTCAGAAGGCTATAGTGCGTTTTGAGGTGTTCTGCAAGGACCATGGTCTTACCATTAATGTGAGTAAGACAAAGTTTATGGTGCTGCACAAGTTCGTAAGAGGGAGGATGGTTATGAATGGTGTTATGCTAGAACAGACCCAAGTCTTTTCCTACCTTGGTATAACTCTGGGTTCTAAATTAGATTGGAAACCTCACACTAATCAGCTGGCCATTAAACATGCACAACTAGCTGGTGCCCTAATAAAGGAACTCCGCCTCTCAGCTACAAAATTAATCGCCCCAGCGCTTAAAATCTACAGTACTAAAATCAGCACATCAGTCCTTTATGGGGCTGAACTATGGGGGTTCAGCAATTTAGCAGCATTAACCAGCTCCCAAAACAGGTTTGTGAGGGGAATAATTGGCCTTCCACCATCTACGCCATTATTGCCCCTCTTTTATGATTTGGGATGCCAGTGACTAGAGGACGTAGCACGATTTAGACCTGTGGCTTACTGGAGGAGACTGTGGGTTACCCCAGAGCTCTCACAGTACGCTCAGGCTTTCCTCGAAGTTAGAGATGCTGATAGTGCCCATAGAATTCCATGGATGAGAGGCCAGGGCAAAAAACACAGTTTGGACAGAATGCAGAACAATGTCTTACATTCACCCCAGTACAAAGATCTGGGCCTAAATCCATCGTTTTTTTGCACTCCACACCACCCTAGGTCAGACACTGGCTATATGCAAATCAGCCTTGACCCTATGCCTCATGGGAACAGTCCAGCCGGAACTACCAAGCCATGTCTTTCCTAGACCGGAATCCAGCATCCAAGGACCGGTTTCTGGCTATAAGCCTTCTTCAGCCTGGATAGCTTGACTCCAGTGATGTGGAGAGCCTGGGACTCACGTCTAAGCATACCCTGCCCACTCGGGGTGAAAATTGCAAAAAACACAGTTGATGGACAGAATGCAGAACAATGTCTTACATTCACCCCAGTACAAAGATCTGGGCCTAAATCCATTGTTTTTTTGCACTCCACACCACCCTAGGTCAGACAATGGCTATATGCAAATCAGCCTTGACCCTGTGCCTCATGGGAACAGTCGAGCCCGAACTACCAAGCCATGTCTTCCCTGGACCAGAATCAAGCATCCTAGGACCGGTTTCTGGCTATCAGCCGTCTTCAGCCAGGATAGCTTGACTCCAGTGGCGTGGAGAGCACGGGACTCAATCAACTGTTTTTTTGCAATTTTCACCCCAAGTGGGCTGGGTATGCTCAGACGTGAGTCCCAGGCTCTCCACATAGTAGTTCGGGCTGGACTGTTCCCATGAGGCACAGGGTCAAGGCGGATTTGCATATAGCCATTGTCTGACCTAGGGTGGTGTGGAGTGCAAACAAATGATGGATTTAGGCCCAGATCTTTGTACTGGGGTGAATGTAAGACATTGTTCTGCATTCCAGGGCAGTCTATACTGCTATGGGCTTGAGTTTAATGTGGGAGAATCCCACTGTTAATCCTTTTCCGCCTAGAAAATACTTTTCCGCCTAGAAAGGCCTTTAAGGAGTTATATTGGACGATGGTCTCTATGAGAAGTTTTAGGATTTGTATTAGTCCATCACTCACAAAAGACTTCCTGGAGCTAAAACATGATATTGCTTACGAAGGGTACTGGGATTTTATCACACTTCCCTGCGATAGGAAATGGTACCACTAATTTAGGGTGGAAACGCTTCCTGTCAACTTTCACCGGCAAATGGCATGCTAAAACCAGTACAAGTTGTCCATTTTGTCCATCTCAGCCAGAAAGTATAGCACATATCCTGTTTATTTGCCCAGAGTACAAATATCCTAGGCATACGTGGTTGAAGCCTATTTGTCTGTTGAAGGGCATTACCACTGGTTCAGAGGCATTAAGGACATTTGAAACAGATTGTTCAGAACCCACTGTTATTGCTGTCGCTAAATTTCTACATTGGATGTGGGTAATTTGTGCGCGTAAGTTAAGCCAGAACTAAAATTGTTTTAATATATTTATATATATTTATTGTTAAATTAATTCTGTGATGCTCATTGTGTTTTGGCCCTGGACTCTTGTTCTACATTTTTCATCGTTTTTTTTTTTATTCTGCTTTTAGATAAATTGTGTATTGGGTGGATTAATAATAATAATAATAAAAACATTTATAGAGCGCCTGGCTACACAAAACTGTGTGTCCCCGCGCTAACTGCTTACAATTCATAAACTGAGGAGGATGAAACCTGAGGGAGTAAAGACAGCAATTATTTGGGGAATAGAAGAGTTTTCAATTTGGCCCTGAATAGTGTTTCGGAGGGTTCCATCCGAAGAGGAAGTGGAAGGGCGTTCCAATATTTAGTGGCCAAAAAACGGAAGGATTTACCTCCCATTTTGGCTCTCGTAATGCGAGGGAGTTTAAATTGCATCATTCCTGAAGTCTCTTAACGGACAATGGATGGTCAGAAGACTTCTAAGGTAGGTGGGGCCTTTATTATGAGCTATACGATGGGCATAGCAGAGGCTTTTGAATCTAATTCTTTCCTTGACAGGAAGCCAATGTACTTGATGATCAAATCTTTTTGCTGTGTTGCTCTGTCACTCATATGAGAATGAAATGTTTGTTATTTAAACTTTTTAACCTCATAGCTGCTCGTAAACATCCCTCCCCAGTGCTGCGCTGTCCATTGGAACTAGTGCTGAATGGACGTCCAATGGTCATGCGCAGCACTGGGGAGGTAGTGCTGCCGTCGGCCAACGCACCGAGGCAGCACTTAAGGGGTTAAATTAAATGTATAGTCTTTTATGATATGTATATCGAAATAGACTTTTGAATTGAATGGAGATAGAACAGGGGACAAATAAAGTTTAAGGTTATTAAAAAACTTGGAGAGCGTGCTAAAATACAACATTGGCTAATCGATTACATGTGCAGTGCATGGGAAGGAAGTAGCACTTGGCGCACTACTTTTGAAAATTAAAGGCGGCAGGATTAAGTGATTTGTCTAGAAGCATCGCCTACCAAGGCAAGATATTGGAGGTGTAAGAGCTGGAAACCGTGCTAAAATACAGCATTGCTGAAAACATTAATTATGCAATGCATGGGGCACGTGACGCTTTTGTTGTCTCGGGACAAGTCTATTCAGGGGCTTGAGAAGGAAGGGAGGGGGGGTGGGGGCCCGTCAGGGCGATCTTCTACAAGAGCTGCCTCTCCAACGGCAGCTGAAGCTGAAGGTCGGTACTTCCCCGGCTGGGGTAGGTACTAGGGGGGGTAGGGGGGGGACCTTCTCCGCAGGTCTCGGTGGGTGGGTTTTGGGTGGGAGGAAAATGGTTAAAACAAGTTTTCAGGCTAACAGGGATTTAATTGAAGATAGACAGGACATGGACATTATGGCACTGAATTTGAAGCATACTAGATGTGATAATAATCGTTTGAGAGAGATCAAGAATCTACGACGTTTTTGTCCCCATTACAGTTGTTTTATTCTATATATAATCATCAGCGTTTGTTTATTTACCGGGTATAGGAACCGATGTTTTCACCACTTTTTAAATGCATGAAATAAAATGCTTAGCATGGAATATAGCGGGTATGAACAGCAAAGGCAAGAGATCCTTGGTCTCCGAAGAATTGAAATTATATAAACCGCATTTTTGTCTGCTATCAGAAACACATCTTATTTGGAAAGATAGGAAACTACTTAACCAATTAGGATATGAAACTATGGTCTGCTCGTCTGCTGGGACATCTATAAGAGGGGTTGCAATACTTAAGGACAGGCGCGTAAGAGTTGAAGTTTTGCAGACTGCCCATGACAAAGATGGCAGATGGGCAATAATGCAGTTTAAGTATGAAAACAATACATTTGTATTATGTGTGGTGTACGGGTCTAACACAGACGAACCAATGTTATTTGACCAATTGAATATAAAATTATTGGACTGGGTGGGGGAAATTATAATTATGGGTGATTTTAACTGTATCATGGATTATAATCTGGATACAACCAGACCTAATAGCCACCAACGGATGCATAAGACTAGGGCGGCTATATTAGATATTTGTCGTATACATAATATTAAAGATGCCTGGCGTCAGCTACACCCAAGTCGATCTGGGTATACATATTATTCGGCACCCCACAAATTATGCTCAAGATTAGATATGGCTCTAGTCAGTGATAAGGTATTAGAGACTTGCTCCATGACCCTATGCCCTCGCATTTCCTCTGACCATAACGCTATAATTATATCATTTTCCACACCACACAGCACAGCTCCCCCCAGAATGTTCTCCTTTCCCAGATATCTTATCTCAGATGCATCTTATATTTCGCAGCTGAAAGCACATCTTGCCGAGTTTATTAGTATCAACAAGAACTCTGCCTCCTGTCTTGTAGTATGGGATGCCTGTAAGGCGAGCATAAGGGGTTTCACACAGGCCTATGTGTATAGACAAAATGCCGAACTTAAACAACGCAGAGCTATGATAATATCACAAATAACTAATCAAGAACAGCTACTGGCCCTGGCACTTCGACATAATTTAACAACTGTCACGGATATTAATCTTAAACTTAGTTCTTTAAAAAACAATGCAAAGAAAAGCTTCTATCAGAAACATAGTGCAAATATTCGTAAATATAAAACTGCGCAATACGAGGGGGGGGACAAAATTGGCCGCATTTTGGCTTATAAGGTGTCTGAGTCCAGAGCAGGCTCTCTAATCTCTAATATTCGGGGGTCAGATAACAAGATATATAATAAACCACAAGAGATTTTAGAGCTATTTGCTGAGTTCTATAAAACTCTTTATACCCCAGAGAATCAGCCAGATCCGGATCTTATACGGGCCTATATTGAGGAATACGCAATGTGGGCAGCTGATAGCGTAGACCTGAGCTCCTTGTCTGATGATTTAACCATGATAGAACTACATCAGGCTATTAATCATTTGCCCGTGGGTAAAGCGGCAGGGGAAGATACTATTCCGTTGGAGTTATATAAGGCATGTTTATCCGAATTAGATCTGCTATTATTAGAAGTTATGCAGTCAGTAGGGATGAATAGAAAAGCACCCAAATCATGGAATAGGGCGAAAATAGTTTTTTTTCTTAAGAAAGACAAACCAAAGGAAGAGAGAGGGTCATACAGGCCAATTTCATTGATAAACACAGATGCAAAAATATTTGCTAAACTCCTCGCAATCAGACTGGTACCTATTATGCCTCAACTTGTCAATATCCAGCAACATGGTTTTATTCACGGGAGAGACACTATCTCACATGTAAACACGGCTATAACGGCTTTCGATGTCGCAGAGATAGAATCCACCCCACTAGGCATGATCTTATTAGATGCGGAAAAAGCGTTTGATCGAGTGGGGTGGAGCTATCTCTGGAACACGTTGCTTAAAATAGGGTTCAGTGGAAACTTTCTAAGGAGTATACAGGCTCTATATGACAATCCCTATGCCTGCACTAGTTATAATGGTCTAACTTCCTCAGATTTTCCAATTATGCGTGGCACTCGCCAGGGCTGCCCTCTCTCACCCCTCTTATTTGCTCTCTCTTTGGAACCTTTTTTAATGGCTCTTAACTCGCAAAATTTAATCATGCCCTTTAGCTCTGGCTCTCAAGAGCTTAAACTGACTGCATATGCGGATGATATTGCTATCTATACAAACGACATAAATAAGGCCCTAAAAGGAATTAAACTAGAGGCAATTAAATTCGGGAAAGTATCTGGCTATAGGCTTAACATACAGAAGACACAAGTTGTTGCCAACTATTCCCCCTCCGTGGCTACTCCAGAGATTTGCAAGGTAGCTACCTATCTCGGTGTTAAACTCACGGCGAAAATACAAGAAATAAATCATATTAATTATAATGAATTAATCAAATCCACTGCTATACTTTTAAAGAAGTGGCATAGGTTACCTCTGAATATTATCGGCAGAATTAATCTTATTAAGATGAAGGTATTACCTAAGTTCTTATATTTATTTCGATCTATTCCATTGGCATTGAATAATCGGTTTTTCCAACAATTGGATGGGGTTCTAAACAGCTTTATCTGGGGCTATAAAAAAACAAGAAGATCGCTGAAACACCTGAAAAATAACACAAGTGAGGGTGGGCTTAACTTCCCAGATTTTAAGTTGTATTTTTGGTCCTCATTTTTTCTACGATTACGTTCTTTATTTCATAAGGAAGGAACCATATTTTTTCACTATCTTATGTTGAAGCAAGAGTCAAACATGTTTTTGTTTAGAGCAAATGACCCCAATTACTTCAAGAGGGTAAGGTTCAAGACGGCCAGGGATATAACAAAGATATGGAAGAACGTATTGATATATTGCAGGACCTCGTTCTTTCACCCGATGCTACCTCTTTGGGGTAATCCAGGTCTTCCAAGAGCATTTTCTGATAATATCAATAATATATGGGCAGAGAAGGGAGTTAATACCTTGGCTGACCTATATGGCCCACAGAGATTTGTTGATTTTAATCTGCTTAAACTTAAATATGATTTACCGGAAAATGCTAGATATAAACACTTACAGATCCATGATTTCTTAATTAATAAACAAAAGATTCGTAGCATTGCAGACTGTGATATCTGGACTTGTTTATATTCTAAAAAAACTAAATCAGTTATTAGTGGGGCTTATAAACTATTATTAAAATATAAAACAAATGACCTGCCTAAACTAGCGGAGAAATGGGGGGTCCAACTTGGCTCTAATGTCACCCCGAAGCAAATAACGAACTCCCTTTCTAACATCACCAAGCTAGTAAGATCATCCAGCCTTAGGCTACAGCAGTTTAGAACAACGTGCATGCTCTACTATACTCCTGAAAGAGTCTCCAGATGGTCCCCCAATCCCGATTTCACAGACCGCACAAAATGCCCCAAATGCTCTGGGGTAGCCGTTAATTTAGTTCATATGTTGTTTTCCTGCCCTAAGCTTAAAACCTTCTGGGACGAGATTCAAGATATCTGTAGAATCAAGAATATTTTTTTGCCTATTCTTACTGCCCACCTAGTTTTGTTAGATCATCAACCTACCCAAATCCCACATTCTCCTTTGGCAACCATACTTATCTCTTGTGCTAAACTAACTGTTGCAAGAGCCTGGATTGCTATAGATCCACCTACGGCCTGGGATTGGTGGGCTCTAGTAATGGAAATACATTCCATGGAATCTGCCCTAGCTAACCTAAGGGGAGGCCGTTCACTGATAAAATTTGAAAGATATTGGGGAACTTGCTTCTTAACTTGATATGAATTTGTCAAAATTCTATTTCCTTTGACATTGTATGAAATCTATAAACTTATATACCTTTTCTTTTTTTTTATCTCCACGTTCAGCAACTTTGGACGTCTATGATCTTTCTTTGCGTTTTGATGATACCTCTTTGTTCCCTCCTTGTTGCAATATTTGCTGTATTATTTAACTATTTCTCTAATGTATTTAATGTCCTGGATATACATATTTGTATCGTATTTTTTCCTGTTAACTTGTTTACAATAAAAAGTTAAAAAAAAAAAAAAAGCATGGGGCACGTGACGCACTACTTACACGAGAAAAACTACATCGCATTAAGTTGAACAGCATGTACCACACTGCTGCGGAAACGGCCACGTGGCGCTTGGCAAATTAAAGAAACGTGTCAGGATTAAGAGATTTGCACAGAACAAAGGATAGCAAATCAAGTTTAACGTTTTTAAAAACATGGAGAGCGTGCTAAAATTCAACATTGGTCAATTGATTACATGTGCATTGCATGAGGAGGAAGCAGCACGTGGCCCATTAGTTACAAAATTAAAGGCGGCAGGATTAAGTGATTTGCTTAGAAACATCGCCTACCAAGGTAAGATATTTGAGGTATAAGAGCTGGAAATCGCGCTAAAATACACTATTGCCGAAAACATTACTTTTGCAATGCATGGGCACGTAACGCACTACTTACATGAGAACAAATACTTCGCATTAACTTGAACAGTACGTGGCACACTGATGCAGGAAGGGCCATGTGGCGCTTGGCAAATTAAAGAAACTGGGCAGGATTAACTGATTTGCACAGAACAAAGGATAAGAAATCAAGTTTAATGTTATTAAAAAACATGGAGAGCGTGCTAAAATACAACATTGGCCAATCGATTACATGTGCACTGCATGGGGAGGCAGCAGCACGTGGCGCTCTACTTACAAAATTAAAGGCGGCAGGATTAAGTGGTTTGCTCAAACAAAAGTTACGAAGTCAACTTTAACAATATAAAAAAAGTAGGAAAGCGTGCTTAAAAACAATATTGTCAAATCGAACAGAAATTTGCATTTACGCGTTATTTAAAGATCATTCAGATTAATTATTTTAATTATTCTTAAAAAAAGTGCTCACCTACGAAGAAGTGGATACGAACACCATCAATGACTGTGACTGCGGAATAGGAAAAGTTTGAGAAGGTTGGCAGGTTATAAATGCTTTGCAGAAGGATGATTGGTTGAGCATGATGTCACTGGGTGTGAGACCTGTGATTGGGCATGTTGTAATTGAGCATGCGCAAATAAAAGTAAATACGTTAGGGGTACATTACCAGACGGTGGGACGTATTGTGCGCATACATAATATTAACCCGCATGCGCTACCACAAACATGCATGCATGCGTAAAGTGAAGGCAACTTCTAGGTGGTACATACACAGATGGACTTCGGATGTTGATAGAACACCGGCTCCTGCAGGAGGCGGGGAGCTGGTGGGACAGTAGGTGAATTGAAGACCCTCGCACCGTCCCAAACGGTGACGGTCATAATACATTTTTTTAAAAGGATGTCCCCGGGGCCTTGAAGTAGCTTCAGTAGGGGGGCTACGTAGCCCTCCTCCATAAAATAATAATATATAATTAGCCGTGCCCCGGGGGGTGGGGACCCCGGTGCCCGGAATTGACCACGGGAGGGGCAACGCAGCCCCCTTCCCATGAAAAAATTGAATACGGATACTCCGCTTATTGTCATCGTACCATAAGCGCAGCCTTCCGATCACGCGCTGAATGCTAATTGGATGTCGAGTGCATACGAAACTTGAAACTGTTGGCAACCATTTTATGCCTCGGTAGAAAGGAGGGTGAAGAAGTGTGTGAAATGTGAGTTTAAAACGTGAAAAGGGGGAGGGTAGACACACCCTGACCCTCTAGGTCTGCTCAGGTGGTTCCACAAGGACCCCCCCTGGGCCCCAATTTGGTTTTTTTTGGTAAAATCGCGGGGTGCTCGTATGATCTGCGCATTCTAGTGATATAAAAAAAAAAGAAAGACGTGGGCTTCCGCACGTCTTTGGTAATTTGCATTCTTTCAACTGTTTAGAGGTGATGCAGCAGTGCTGGATCCAGGATCCACCCCTGAGTAAGAAAATGTAATAACACTATTTACCTGCTAAGTGAGTTTCTTTTCATAGGCTGACATTGACTGGTTTCAGTTGCAAATTCTTCTCAGTGTGCAGTTTTCGAACTTTAAAATATTCACCTTAAGTCATCCGAACAAAGAATTCCGATGTATTCATTTATCAGGAGAGAATCCAGTGCTGCATCTTTTAGCCCAGCACTGACCATGAAAAGTAGTGTCAAGCATACTTACAAGTAACTTGTATTTCCTTCCATAGGAATCCCATTCCTATAAAAAAAAAAATATGAATAAATTTAGATTTGCAGGTCAGGCTCAAGAGGATGGGGTGCAGGGCCCAAAAAAATTAAAAAGAAGGGGGGCCACACAATGTAATGTAATGTAAAAAATAAAATAGCTAGTTAAAAAAAAATGCAAATCCGTATCAAAATAAAACAAGCATTTACAATGCAATGGTTTCGCCTTTGGAAAAGTTTGAGCTATTGGCATTGTAAATGACAAAATTTGTATTTATGTATTGGTTTTGAAAACAGATAAATAAATGGCATTGTCATTTACATTGCCATTAGCTTAATCTCTCGCAAATGTGAGACCTATTGTACCCTACGGACGAGCTCAGCAGACAGCAATTACTACCACACAAACACACCCAGAGCCAGCCACACACACACACCCAGAACCAGCCACACACACACACCCTTCTGTTCAGACTGTCTTGAGGCCTTGGTGGGTTTGTGTGCGACAGCAGCTGTTCTGAGTTGCATTCCAGTTACTGAAACACTTTTGCATCTACAGACACATTGGGAGACCTTTTTTTCCCGCAAGATCTCGCTCTTCTGTTCTATCGTTTTCTGTTAAGCTTTTCTATATAGTGCCTCCTTGTTCCCTGGCAGCGATACTGTAAGTCTAACCCCACCCCCATCTCCCCGACATGTCTTCCTTCAAGCGTTTTTTTTCCCCGTGTACCTCTCGGATTTAGGCAGACTTGAGTCCGCCCTGCCCACCTCGGTGTAGGTTTCATTCCAACTGCTGATGAACAAGAAACAGATGTTAGTTGCATTTCCCTGACTCTGCTGTAGTTTCCTGTCATTGCTACACTTCTGATTTTATTTTTCCACATAGTCCAGTCAATGATCTTCCTAAGGCTGGAGGAGAGCAGATTTGGGATGAACTAAGCAGTTGCATGACTACACCGGAAAAACATGAAGCACACGGACGGGGGGGGGGGGGGGGGGGGGGGGGGGGGGAACGGACAGCAGGAGGGGGGGGCGGGAAGGCTTCCTCCGTTGGCGGTCGGCAGCGGAATGGCCAAAACAAACCTGGACAACAACAACAAAATAAACCACGGCCGCGATGACGATGCGAAAAGGGTGGAGAGGGAAGAAATCGCGGGAACGCCCACGAATCTGGTCCGGCCATGACGGACAGATCTCTGTTCCCTTGGCTAGCCTCCATTTATGGAGCTAGCCAATGGAACAGAGAGGCGGTGACCAAGCCACATACTGTTCTCATTAGGTTTTCACCTTCGTGAAAAGCTGCGTGCGCAGCTTTCACTTAGGCGAAACCTAAAAATGGGCTAAAATCTATGGATTATGTGGCAAATGCGGCAGAACCAAAATTATGTGAAAAACGCCGCAGCAACACTACCGCATAATCTCAGTAGTCCTGCCTTGATGTGACTTTAGAGAGCTGCAGTTACCCAGAGCTTGTACTCCGAGTGAGAGGTGAACCAGGCATGGCTTCTGGTGATGAATTAAAGATGCACGGGGGAGGGGGGGGGGGGGGGCGGAAGGCATCCTCCTCTCGACCACGGTTCTGTGGTCACTCGTAAACTACTTGGAAAAGCAGCGTTGGGGTCTCTTTTGTAGACATGTCTCCTTTTGGGACTCAGAAAGGGGGTCACATCCGACATGTGAACGAGATTGCGGCCCAAACTTATATTGCCAATGCTTTTTTACTTTCCATTTTTCAATCTTTTTCGTGTGCCTAAGCCATGTGTTCTGCTCACAGCAGCTCAGAATCAATCGAATAGTTTCTTTCTACTGTTCAGAGGAATTCTTTCAGATGACAATCATTAAAGACAAAGGGCTTCTTTCTAAGTTCGAATCACGGCGCTGCTCACACGCACCCGTGCTCTGTCACAATGATGGGAGTGGTGCAATGACATTCTGGGGGGGCGTTCAGCTGCCACGTCAGGTGGTGGTGGGGGGCAGGGTTCCTTCGTCATTATCTTTATGGCGTATGGTTGCCAGCCTTAACAAAAAATAGAAGACAAATCGCCCTCACTGCGGTTCGCCAAGACCAGACCTATGGGCTTTGCTAATGGCAGACACCTGTCACCAGAAGAGGCCCGGGCGCGGCAGCAGGGGGCGGGGGGTGTACCTGGTCACAGGATGTAAACACAGACCTCACGCCCTGAAGACAGAGCCCGCACCGAGGATGCGGCGGGCATGCGTGGGAGACAGGTGGAGGGGCGTGATAGGCACCAGACACAAACACACCTCTAGGATGGGGAGGTGGGAAAGAGGGACCGGAAGTGACATCACTGCCCCTCCCCAAGCCCCGATCCTCCACCTCTGCTAAGACTTCTTTCGATCTCCAGACATTTCACACCGCCCCTCCCCGGGTAGTTCAAAGGATATTTGAGTTTTATATAGCGCTGCCTGGGCCCGACGGTATCAAAGCGCTTTACATGTTATGTGAATACGTTTACTCGAGGTACACGTGGGGATTCCTATGGGTTAAAAGAGCCACAGAAAAAGTATATAATAATGCAGCATTCAGGTAATGGGGTTTGCGACAGATCAGAGACAGAAGGGGGCAGACAACCGCCTCGAGGGCGGCCAGGGTAGAAGGGGCGAGAGGGTGGGGGCGTCCGGCACGAGGGTACTTGTGGGTGGAACAGGGCGGGCGAAAGGTGTGTAGGTGAATGAGTATGGAAGGGTGACATCAGTCTGAGGGAGTGGGGGCCCCACGAGGGATGGCACGACCGCACCCCCGAGCACCACTCAGCTGCCACGGGTGGGCACTGACTGGGTCAGTAGCGGAGCCAGTGCGCGGTGGTCCCTGGCTGCTGTTGGAATTATAAAATACAGTATTAAGTCAGGGTTGAGTGGTCCCCTCGGGCCCGGGTGTCACTGCACCCGCTGCACAAATGGTAGCTACGCCCCTGCACTGGGACTCAAAACGCAAACTCTCTGAACACCACGCAGTGACCACCCACCATACATACTGAACACCCACAGCGCTTAGAAGCTGCGCCATCTTGTACCAGCACTTGTGTATTTCACCTGACGTTTCAAATACAATAACACGCAAAACTGAACTTCACGTGGACAGAATGATATTATGTGTTGAACACGTCATCCTTTGGATTCTAGTCTTCTGTACTGTCCGTGGTCCCGCGAAGGTCACAAGGCCCCCCTAACCCTCTGTGATAAGACACGACCTTTAACCCCCCAACCACAGCCAGTGTTTGCCCAAAGTGCAGAGAAGCCTCTGCTAAGGCGCTGATTAAATTCTGTGCTCTGCTCGGTTTGTCTTAATCCCGCTCAAACAAAGGGCACAAAACACGTCCTTGGGGTGAAGTCAACAAGAGAAGGAACGTGAGATGCGGGGGGTGTGGGGGGTATCTCATGGGGCCTGATCAGGGGCATAGCTGTGGTGGGCACTCAGGGGCAGGCACCGGAGGGGGCATGCATATGAGGTGGCTGTGAATTGGGGGGGGGGGGGGGGTGCATGCGGACAGCGGGTGGGGGGTCATGAAGGCCGCAGGAAAAACATGAAGCACACGGACAGGGGGGGGGGGGGCGGGAACGGACAGAGGGAGGGGGGTCGGGAAGGCTTCCTCCGTTGGCGGTCGGCCGCGGAATGGCCAAAACAAACCTGGACAACAACAAAAAATAAACCACGGCCGCGATGACGATGCGAAAAGGGTGGAGAGGGAAGAAATCGCGGGAACGCCCACGAATCTGGTCCGGCCATGACGGACAGTTCTCTGTTCCAATGGCTAGCCTCCATTTATGGAGCTAGCCAATGGAGCAGAGAGGCGGTGACCAAGCCACATACTGTTCTCATTATGTTTTCACCTTCGTGAAAAGCTGCGTGCGCAGCTTTCACTTAGGCGAAACCTAAAAATATAAGAATAAATTTATTTAAAAATTGTCATTTACAAAACCTTTAAAATTCACTGAAAAAAAACAGGTTTCAGACATGTTATAGTTAGGAATTAGCGTTTAAAAAACTTTAGAAATTCACTGAAAAAACCACAGGTTTCAGGGGTGTTATATTTATTTGGCCATTTCACTCTTACAAAACCATTGAAATTCCCCCGTTATAGTTAGTTGTGCTAACTATAACTAACGCGCCCGCAATCCACTGATGATGATGTCACATATTACATCATTCATGACATGGTCAGTGACATCACTGATGACATCTCCAATGACCTCACTGATGAGATCATCCATGTGACAAACTGATACACCTCATCATACAGTAGCATAACCTTTCAACACTCATTATAAAATATGAAGTACCATATTTGAAACCATTGACACACCAGTACAAGTTTCTAAAAACCCACTCAGTGATTCCTAGATCTACGCACATCTAAACACTTACCTATAGATTCACTCATTCATGCTAACAAATATCAATAGAACACTATTAAATATACTTATGCACCTACATCAACATTACACACCAGCACATATACTATTCATTTATGCAGACATCCTACTCACTTATGCAAATAATTGATCATACTTATATTTACTGAGCTACATACTAACACAAACACCACTTTATTTATTAATATATCTCATACTAAGTATGTTATAAAATCACTGTTACACCACTCTGCGTCACTTGACTCCACACAGTGCCACTCTGCGCCACAACACTTCACACCACTCTGCGACACTCTACTCTACACGGTGCAACTCTGTGCCATTCCACTGTACTCCAGGCCACTTCATGGTATGTCACTCGACTCCACACAGTGCTACTCTGCACCACTCCACACTGCCACTCTACACTTCTCCGTACTACTCCACACCACTCTACTCTAAAACATGCCACTCAACACAACACCGCTCTGTGCCTCTCCACTATACGCCACTCCAATTTACTCCATTTCACATCACTCCACTCAGCACAACTCTATGCCACTCTACTTTACGCCACCCCACAACACCACTGTACTCAACACCACTCTGCTTCACCCTACTCCACTCTACTTCACCCCACTCTCTGCCACTCAACTCTACCCCACTCAGACACTCCATTCCGCTCTACATCGTGCCACTCTACACCAACCCATACACTATGACCCTCTCAACGCTGCTCCAGTTCACTCTGCTCTATGCTACTCTAAGCTACACCACTCTAGTTCACGCCACTCTGCTCAGGACTGCTCTATGCTACTCCACTCCGCTTTTAAGTTCAAAGTAGCAATTGATAATTTAGGAAAAGCTCACCTATTGTGGTCATTTATCTTTTTTTTTTCTTCAACTATGTATCAAAGTATTGTGACTAATTAGGTTTTAAAAATGTTAGCTAGATTGTCTATCGGTCTTCATGCAACAAAATCTTACTCTTAACAATTGCATGTTTTACAGGTATGCGGAGGAGATAAGCCATACATTGCACCTTCAGACTTGGATCGAAAACATCAAGATGTAAAGGATTCTGCTATCAAACAGTTCCGATCGGTGAAAAAGATGGGAGGGGAGGAGTTTTGTCAACGCTACCAGGACCAGCTTGAAGCAGAGATAGAAGAAACCTATGCAAACTTCATAAAGCACAATGATGGCAAAAACATATTTTATGCTGCACGTACCCCTGCTACGCTTTTTGCTGTTATGTTTGCCACATACATTATCGCAGGACTGACTGGCTTCATTGGTTTGAACACAATAGCAGTATTGTGTAACCTTATCATGGGTGCAGCACTTCTCTCCCTCTGTGCCTGGGCATATGTGAAATACTCTGGTGAATTCAGAGAAATTGGAACTCTTATCGATCAATTAGCAGAGTTAATATGGGAGCAGGTTAGTATTTCATTTTATTCTCATATACCTGCTTCTAGCTCTTTCTGTTTCTGAAACCTTGTTCAGTGAGTGCCTCATCTAAATCTTTTTTTTAAAAAAATGTTAAAGCATCAGGTTGGTGTGTAAGGTAGTTAATCAGTCCCCGGATTCTCTGTGAATCCGATAAACAGTTGAATATCTCAACAGACTGAAGGGATTTGCACTTGCTCGAAGATATTTTGTTTGTGGATTTAGAGCGAATACACGACGGAGCTAGGATACCAGGTAAGTAACTTTTCAATCTGACATATATGTCCCGTTTCAAATGAGTTACTTAAAATCCTGTAAATAACTTGTGTTGTGGTTCGATATAAAACGCCAAGATAGCTTCTTTTTTTTTAATGTCTTCATTGCCCAGGTTTATCAGTCATACTCCGAACACCGCAGTCTCCCCGTGATGGCGCCACGCCTAGATACCCTCGACTCATTTCCACGGAAAACCAAACCTTTCAAGTGTAGCCTAAAGATAAGGTGGAGGGGGCTCCGGCTTCCAGCCCTCCTCAAAGGCTCACATAGTCCTCTTATATTCTGCAAGATCTTCAGGACAACAGTGAATCAGCAGAGCTCTTCTCTCTCTTTTGTTTTCCTCACTAACATCAAACTATTTTGTTTGGAACTTATACATCCCCAGCCACACAGGTAAGCAGTGTCTGCTCCTTTCTTCAAGTGGCTGAGGTGGATTTGTTCATTTTTTCATCATTGCTGTGCTATGGCTGAATTCTCAATGGCCTTGTTCAAGCCATGTCCTTCATATGGGTCAGGAACAATCTGTAGTGATAATCTCCACACTAAATGCATTTGCGGTCTTCACAAATTGGGTTGTGTATCCAAGGACTGTTTAGTTCGTAGTGCAGTTAGTTCCAGGACTGACTGATAGAGAGAGTCATATCTTAATTATCTACCAAAGCCTCAGTTGGAAGCTATATCAGCAGCAGCACAAATAAAACCATACAACCAGTATTCATGCTTGATTCATACAGACCGTGATGGCAAACACTTGTATACGATGGGCTAGAGAAACTGCATCTTACCAGCAACGTCTGTGAAGATTGCTAATTCCGCTGTGGCTCTGGAAAAAGTTGCCAGAAGAATACTGTGTAGAAGTTAAAGGCAACATGAAGGTAGGCAAGGTCACGTTCTTCGCTCTTACTGACGCAGTCCTAAATCTATCAAATACTGGCTTTCGCCATATGGCCATGAGAGCAGAGCTTAGAAAAAGTGGTTGGCTAAAATAACTTCCTTGCAGACCAGAGGTGCTGTCAAAAATACTAGATATGATTTTTAATGGCCAGTGTTTATTCTATAAGCATGCTAACGACTTTCTTTAAACATCTGTAGACTGATACCGATGCGGCCAGATATCTGCATATCCTGCCAAAGAGGCAGGATTTTTCTTCTTGGAGTTAAAGACCATATTCTCAGACGTTTCTACCAACCAGGAACCTACAGTACTATTCATCCTTACAGAAAAGCTTCTATCCACAGCATGAATCCACCTAGTTATGTTCTGGGAGACAACCTGGAGGAAGACAGCAAAGTAAAGTCACGATCCTCCAATAACAGGCGAAACAAGTCCCATAGAACATGTCTTTTCAGTCAGCATCAACCTCATCTCGTACCTTCCCGTGGTAGGGAAAGTTCGGGCTTACTTCACACCATTGATGAAAACATTTGACTGTTGGGTCTTGCTCATAATAAAAAAACGAACAAACATTTGCATCTGCAAGACTTATGACTAATCAGTCAGCTATAGACCTGCTTCCAGAAGCCCAAAGAAATCAGGGCATCTATTCTATCATTTTCTTTATCTCCGCTGAAAATGGAGAAAGGCATCCTATTTTAAATCTGGGGGGTCTAAACAAATACATCGGGAAACAAACTGTCAGAATGGTAGCGCATATTCTACAGTCCATTAGCCATTCAGATAATTTAGCCTCAGACCTAGAGAATGCCTTTTTCCAGCTGTCTATTCATCCTCTGCACCGACAATTTCTCTGCTTTATGGTACATGGACGCTACTACCAATTCCAGGCTAAAATCAGCTGCAAGAGGTTTTACAAAATGTTTAGGACTGGTCGCAGCCTGCTTGCACAGAAAAGGAGTTGGCATTTTTCCACACCTAGACGACTGCCTGCCAAACAGCATACTAAATCAGCAGTCCAAACAATTAAACTAGTAAACTACTTATTCCTCGCTCTGAACGAGAAGAACATCTGTGTTCCCTGTTTTCAGGGAGCAGATATTCACACACATGTTGAAGGCATGTTCATCACAAGAAAAAGCAAAAGTAATAAACTTGAGACAAAACATGATTAGCAGATCGCAAATAACAGTACAGAAATTCATGGTCTTGTTACGTATGATGTCCTTATGCATCCTATTAATACCACACTGCTGTTTGAAGATTAGACTTAAGAGCAACTGGGCCTGCAGTGGGAAGGAGCATGTGGCCTCTAGAACGATCTGGTTAACTGAATGTGAGAAACCAAGACTATTATGGTAAGACAAGAGCATCATCTTTGTCAGGTCAGGTTACATAATAGACCCCTACTATCATATAAAAACTGACGCCTCATTGATGTGCTGGGGGCACACTTGCTAGAATTCTCAACAAGTGATCTGTGGTCTCCTGCTCGGGATCAAATACTCACAGCAACGTATTTAACCTCCGAGTGGTCAGACTCTCGCTGAAAGTTTTCCCGCCAATAATTGCTCAGCAACGGGTCCTCATAAGGACAGCTAGTGGGTCTGAACTATAGAAAGGAGGAACAGGATCTCTACCCCTTTCACAGGAGGCTCTGGCATTGGGTATTCAAGCTCAAACTTGCCCTGCCTGTAGAGCATATACCAGGCGTTCATCATTCCAAACCACATACCTTGAGCAGGAATAAGAAAATAATTTACTTACCTGTAACTGCAGTTCTCCAGTATTGGCATCTTTCATAGATTCACATGCTTGAATCATTCATCGAAGTGGGTGACCCAGGGTACCATAATAAAGCACTATCTATCACTCATAGGCTATAATGGCAATGAAAAAGTCGATTTAATAGCCTATCTATGTCCTTTATAAAAAAAAAAAGGACCAAACTTGAACTTTAACCAATCCAGCGACAACACCCTCTAGAGCACTCCCAACAGAGGCTGAGTCCCTCAGATTTCAAGCACAAATGAGAATAAAAAATCACAGGCTATAATGGGAATCTGTGAAAGATACCAATACTGGAGAGCTGCATTTACAAGTAAGTTACTTATTTTGTCCTCCAGTATTGGATATTTCATAGATTCACTTGCTTGAATAAGAATAGCAAGCAGTTACTGTATTTGTATATCTTATAGTATTAGCTCAAATAGCGGATGGTGGGTAGAAAATATATACATAACGTTCATATGCAATTTAGTAAATTAATGTATATACATCATGCATTAAAATGTGCATAAATACATAAGCAAACACATGGAACTAAGACTCCCCTTATTAAAATAAGTGGTGTAGTTAAACTTGTCCAACCACTGCATCAATACGCTGTGCGGGATGCAGGTAATGCTGTGTGAATACATACTCTTCCAAGTCAAAGCACGATATATCTTCTCCAGAGGCACTTTAGCAAACATAGTAGTTGAGTAGTTGAGGTGGAAACTGCCCTAGTTGAGTGTGCCCTGGTTTTCGCTGCAAGGGACTTGCCAGCCTTTGAGTGGCAGAACTGAATTGCAGTTAAAATTCATCGATCAATGCTTACCATCATGACTAGCTCACCCTTACCAGTGTGTCCATCTGAGTCCCTTTGGATGAGGGTTCAGTACCTGTGGAAGAAGAGGCGAATCCGGAGCCTGTATAGGGTCAGTCTGAGGGTTCTCACCCTCCTTTCCCGGCCCCAGGTCAAGACCCTTCGGCATTTTTAAATTCTATGTATGGTGTCTTTTCCAGAGCATGGTACCCCTCTGGTGAACCTTCGGGTCCTATGGGTCCTCTGGCTTTTAATTTAGGAGTTCCCCTCTCCTATGCTCCTGCTCCCTTTATGCCTTTCATGCTGGCGCCGCCTTGGCAGTACTCTGCTCCTCTGAGGTAGTTGATGCTGAACCAGACGTTGCCTGCTCCGAGTCGACCTCGTGAACAGCGCCCTGGGCCTTCGGAGTCGATCCCGGCTCCGTCTGAGTGGTTCATGGATCTGACGGCACGGCTGGTGAAAGAGATCCAGAAGGGATGCTCAGCGCCTCTTAGAAGAACAAAGGTATAGGGAGGCTGAGGCTGAGATGGAGGAAGGTGAGCTTCAAGATGATTGTTTTGAAGATCTAGCGGAGGCTAGTGGTCTGGAGCTTTCTCCTGAATGGGAGCTGCCATCTGTATCTGATGCCCCTTCAAATGATGTTAAGCCATACCACATGGTCATGAGGAAGGCTGCGGAACTTTTGAATTTAACCTTGCCTACGGTCGAATTTAAATTTAATCTTCTGACTGAGGTTCTCCATTCCCCAAGTTCTGTGATTGAGCCGTTGCTCCCTTTTAATGAGGCTTTAACTGAGCCTATTTTGGAGGTTTGGAACAAGCCTCTAACAGCTCCTGCAGTGTCTAAAAGTGCCTAAAAGTGTTGCAAGGAGGTATAGAGTTGCACCTTGGGACCCTGAATTTTTAACGTCCCATCCTTCGCCTGAATGTCTCGTTATTCAGGCAGCCTGTTCTAAAAAGACTGTGGGTGCATTTCCTCAAGTGCCTGGGGATAAGGATGCCAAGAAACAGGACCAGACTACTAAGAAGTCATTTTCTTCAGCAAGTATGACTTTAAAGTCAACTAATGCCACTTGCCTTATGGGGAGATACATTCATGCCCTTATGGATCGTTGCATCTGTTGGCTCCTAAAATTCCAGAGGACAACAGGAAGGATTTTGAGGTGTTGTCTGATGCACAGGCGGCTGCACGCCAGGTGATCCAAAGTGGTATAGATACTGTGGATTCAGTTGCTCGCATCATGGGAACCGCTGTTGCCTCTAGGATATCTGCCTCTCGCATCATGGGAACCGCTGTTGCCTCTAGGATATCTGCCTGGCTGAAGTCCTCTGACTATTCTGCAGACTGGATCCGGAAAATTTTGCGTAGCAGTACCCTTGCGCGTCGGTAGGCGTCGTCTGCGGCTCCGCGTCCGTCGTCTCGCGGAGGCGGCGTCTAAGTACTCCGACGTCATCACGGCGCCGACGACGGACGCGGAGCCGCAGACGACGCCTACCGACGCGCAACGGTACTGCTACGCAAAATTTTCCGGATCCAGTCTGACGCCTGGGGATATTCTAAGGTAAGGAATCTATCACTAACTAATGTCTCTTACAGATATATCGTTACACAAGTAGTAACTTGTGCGACACAGCCTTAGAGATTTAAGGACAGTAGGGCTACTGCCAAATCTTTGGGGCTGCGGACCAGGGGTTCATCTACCAAAAGGTACAGAGGGTTTGGACGTTCTTCCTTTTGCCCCTACCGGCAAGGTCAACAGCAGCAGCAGCAAAACCCCCTGTACAGGTCTTACAGGGGTAAGCAAAGTGCTCGTCCTCGAGGACGTCAGAACTCCTCCTCCTCCACCTCTTCCCTCCCCTCGCCCCCCAGCCACAGAAAAGCAGCCCTAGATCCGCCATTCAGGATCATGCGGGTCCTGTGGGGGTCGGCTTACCTATTTTCTACGGGATTGGGAATCAGTCGCATCAGACCTTTTGTGTTCTCAATCTCGTAGAAAAAGGGTATGCTCTTCCCTTTCGGGAATTCCCTCCAAATTACCCTCCTTGCCAAGGTTTTTGCACGGAGGAACACCTGTTACTCCTTAAGGAGGAAGTCCAGACACTGTTAAGAAAGGGTGTGATTGGTTCCAGAGCAGGAAAGGGGTATGGGATGCTACTCCCGGTATTTCCTGATACCCAAGAAGGATGGCAGGCTTCGTCCAATCCTGAATCTCAGGATCTTGAACCTTTACCTGAAACAGGAGAAGTTCAAGATGCTCACCCTTGCACAGGTTCTTCCGGCGCTGATGGAAGAAGACTGGATGGTGTCAATAGACTTGCAGGATGCATATTTTCACATCCCTATCCTGCAGTCGCACAGGAAGTATCTCCGTTGTACGGATGGTTCACAGCACTACCAGTTTGTGGTCCTACCGTTTGGTCTTACTACTGCGCCTCGAGTTTTCACCAAGGTGATGGCTGTGGTGGCAGCACATCTCAGAAGATCGGGGATACCGGTGTTCCTGTATCTGGACGATTGGCTGATCAAAGCCGAATCCCCAGAGATAGTGCTCCATCCTTTGCAAGAAACAACTCAGTTGTTACACAGGTTGGGTTTTTCGATAAATGTACCCAAATCTCGCCTGGTGCCCTCCCAGCGCAACCTGTTCATTGGTGCGGTACTGGACACAACTGTGTGTCGTGCATTCCCTCCACCTCAAAGGATTCGCGACATACAGGAGTTGATTCCTTTATTTCACAATGGAGCGGTCGTTCCAGTCCTGAAGGTCCTTTGCCTGCTCGGTCTGATGACTTCCTGCATTCTGTTGGTCAACCATGCACGCTGGCACATGAGGGCGCCCCAGTGGTGCCTCCACAGGCAGTGGTATCAGCACAATGGAGATCTCGGGGAGTCTGTGAGGATCTCCAGAGAAAATGCAGCGGATCTTGCTTGGTGGGGAGTGGAAGGCAACCTGGCTCAAGGAAAGCCTTTTCAACTGCCTCCATCTTTGGCCACAGTGATACCTGATGCATCCACTCTAGGGTGTGGTGCTCATCTGGGGGATCTGGAGGTCAAGGGTCTTTGGTCTCCAGAGGAAAGGTTGCTTCACATCAACCTTCTGGAATTGCCGGCGATACGTTTGGCGCTCAAGGCCTTCCTTCCTTCCCTTCGCGGTCGGTCGGTCCAAGTCCTGCCGGACAACACCACTGCGATATGGTATGTCAACAAGCAGGGAGGAGTAGGGTCGCAGTGTCTCTGAAGAGAGGCTCTGCGTCTCTGGTCCTGGGTTCAGGACCATCAGATTTTTCTGATGGTAAATCATCTGGCCGGGGTTCTGAACTCGCATGCAGACAGTCTGTCGGCAGTTCTCGGACGACCACGAGTGGAGGCTTCATCCGGAGGTGGTTCGTCATGTCTTTCAGACGTGGGGGACTCCTCAGGTGGACCTGTTCGCCACTTGCGAGAATGCTCACTACCTGTCATTCTGCAGCCTCCAGTATCCGATGCGGGGAGCCTTGGGGGACGCCTTTCAGTTGAGTTGGGACTCAAGGATCCTTTACGCGTCCGCCCCCCCCCCCACCCCACCCCCTCATACCCTTGATTCCTCGGGTTCTGAGGAAGATTCGCCAAGACCGGGCCCAAGTTATATTGATCGCCCCAGATTGGCCAAGAAGGGTGTGGTACACAGATCTTATCCACCTCTCCTCGTGCCCGCCGCTCCATCTCCCTTTCAGGGCAGATCTCCTCTCTCAGATGGAGGGGCAGGTTCTACACCCCCACCTTCAGACCTTACACCTTCATGCCTGGAGATTGAACGGGGCAACCTGAATTCCTTTTCTCTCCCACACAATGTGGTAGATGTCATTCTTTCGGCCAGGCGTGACTCCACTAAATCTATCTAACTAATCGTACAGATGGTCTAAATTTGTCTCTTGGTGTGTAGAGAAAGCCGTTGACCCTTTGAAGGCTCATTTGTCTGATATACTACAGTTTGCTCTTTCTTTGACGCAGCAAGGTTTTGCTGTAGCTACAGTCAAGGGTTATCTTTCGGCATTGTCGACATTTCTTTGTTTGCCGGATCAGCCGTCTTTATTCAAATCTCCTGTGGTTTTAAGGTTTTTGAAGGGTCTCACTAATAAATTCCCTCCTACTCCCTTTATTGTGCCTCAATGGGACTTAAATCGTGTCTTAACCTACTTGATGGGTTCTTCCTTTGAACCCTTGCACAAGTGTCCCATGAGACTTTTGTCTTTTAAGACGGTCTTCCTGGTCGCAATTACCTCAGCAAGGAGGGTAAGTGAGCTTCAAGCTCTTAGTTCAAAGCCCCCATTCTTGACCATTCATGCTGAACGAATGGTTCTTAGGACCAGGGCTGCTTTTCTGCCTAAGGTGGTAACTCCCTTCCATCTAGGACAGTCTATTACCCTTCCTACCTTCTATCCTCCCCCTCACCCTTCCAAGGAGGAGGAGAGACTACACCGTCTGGACCCTAGGAGGGCGGTGAGCTTTTATCTTGATAGGACTAAAGACTATCATGTGGATGACCAGCTCTTTGTTGGATTTGCTGGCCGCAAGAAAGTAAGAGTGGTGCACAAGCGAACTCTTTCAAGATGGATTATTCTATGCATCAAGATCTGCTACTCCTTGGTGAGTAAGGACCCTCCAGAGGGTGTAAGAGCTCACTATACTAGAGCAAAGTCATCAACATCTGCTTTGTCTAGAGGTGTACCTGTTGAGGACATTTGTAGGGCGGCTACTTGGGCCTCCCTCCACACTTTTGCGAAGCATTACTGTTTGGATGCTGAAGTGAGGAGGGACGGTCACTTTGCGCTATCTGTCCTCCAAGATTTTCTGGTATAGGAGAATGGACACCCTCATCCGGGAGTGGGTACTGCTGTGGGACTATTCACAAGGTGAGAAGTCCACTGGCATATTTATCTATCAGAAGAACAAGTTACTTACCTTCGGTAACGCTTTTTCTGGTAGATACAATATCTGCCTGTGGATTCCTCACTGACCCACCCGCCTCCCCGTTGTCCACTCTTGTATTCCGTGAGTTAATGTAATGTATATATATTTTATTGTCAAGGAAATGTTTTGTTTCAATTGCTTTCCTGCATTTGCTTCACACTGTGTGTGTTATCTTGACATTTATGTACTGTGTATAATGTGTATATATCTTCTGTCATCGGTCCGTCCGTGTGCCTCGAAGGCACGGAAAAAAGGCGGAACTGATGTCATCAAGCCAGCGTGGGCCTATTATGGTGTTGGTGACGTCAGCGGAGTCGCGCGCGATGCCGTGCCTCTGACGTCGTCGACGCGAAGCTACAAAAAAATTCTGAATGTTTCTGACGCAAGGGGGATATTCACAAGGTGAGGAATCCACAGGCAGATATTGTATCTACTAGAAAAAGCGTTACCGAAGGTAAGTAACTTGTTCTTCAGGCGTGCAAAAGGATCATATTGATCACTCACTAAGTACATGATGCCCAGAAGCTAATTGAACAGACTCACTGAAATGTTTGTTTTTTCTGTTGGAGAGCCAGTTCCTAGAGCCTTTGTGTCTTGCCTAGGGAGAGAAAGTCTGTCTTGGTCAGTATCTAGTGTTGCGTTCCCAGGAACAGCATCTTCTTGGATGGAGGAGTTATATATATATATATATATATATATATATATATATATATATATATATATATATATATATATATATATATAATTATTCCAGGTGCCTCTGAACAAAAGGACGCCACTCCGCTGGTGAGGTTAACAAACCTATTTATTTCAAAGGCTGCACAATATGCCGGATTTCTTTTCAGTCTTCCCCGACGCGTTTCGAAGCTCCTGCTTCTTCTTCTTGGGGTCAAGGCATCACGTGACGGATTCAAACCACAGCTGCACTTTTATTTATCCAGGGCACACTCTCCCCAGTGAGGTGTGCTGGGAGCTGTAGTTTAATGTCATTCCCTCGGTAGGGTCCGTGTGTGCCGTATTTTGAAGACACGATTACTGTTCGTTCATATCCCTTCAGTGGGCTCTGGACACACAATGCCTTGACCCCAAGAAGAAGAAGCAGGAGCTTCGAAACGCGTCGGGGAAGACTGAAAAGAAATCCGGCATATTGTGCAGCCTTTGAAATAAATAGGTTTGTTAACCTCACCAGCGGAGTGGCGTCCTTTTGTTCAGAGGCACCTGGAATAATGTTGTACGCGGCGGCCTCAGCCGCGGAGGATGCACCACCTGGCAGAAAACTGTAACGGGACTGAATGGCGGGGATCGTCTCTGCCGTACTTTTCAGCGCTGGTGTTTTCATCATTGAGGGCGGCATTGTGTGTCCAGAGCCCACTGAAGGGATATGAACGAACAGTAATCGTGTCTTCAAAATACGGCACACACGGACCCTACCGAGGGAATGACATTAAACTACAGCTCCCAGCACACCTCACTGGGGAGAGTGTGCCCTGGATAAATAAAAGTGCAGCTGTGGTTTGAATCCGTCACGTGATGCCTTGACCCCAAGAAGAAGAAGCAGGAGCTTCGAAACGCGTCGGGGAAGACTGAAAAGAAATCCGGCATATTGTGCAGCCTTTGAAATAAATAGGTTTGTTAACCTTACCAGCGGAGTGGCGTCCTTTTGTTCAGAGGCACCTGGAATTATATATATATATATATATATATATATATATATATATATATATATATATATATATTCGGTTTTACAAAATAGAAAACCATAAAAGCTGTGTTACAATCAGATAAACACTTATTAACAATTAATACACATTCATTAAAGTTTTGAGAATAGACTTCCCACACTGGCATTAAAAATTGTTATTTGGGCAAAGGTAGAAAATTATCCAGTTCATGAATCGTAAGAGGGCCCTACAGGTTTGTTCTATGTTTAAAACTACATTTCAAAAAATTGACGACGTGATAGCAGGTGCATTCAGACTCTAAAAACTGTGGACGCATCATAGCTGGGCGACATTGCCTAAAACCCCACTGTTTTAACAGAGGTAACAGCCCAGCCATAGTCTCAGATAAACATGATAACATTTACAGAACAGAACAGTGTGGATAGTAGTCTGCTCTGATGCGCCATCGCAGGGGCAAGGCATGAGAGTCAGGTCCCAGCTATTTCTCATTGGAAATGCTACTATACGATGAAAGAGGTTTAATCTAAATCTCGTCAAGAGAAGTCGCTCAAATACTTTAAACTCGTATGTTAAATAGGGCTGAATTGACAGGGTGATCTGAACAGCAATTACATGTTGGGCAGAAGGTTTCGATGCTTCGCTTGCGAGCCTTAAGGCTTCTAGGTGGCTCAGTGCCCTTGCTTTCAGGTCCTTCTTCGAGATTTCATGGATCTTCTCGGGTGCCATATAATAACACTCAAGCCCTAAGTCAGTAAAAAAGTTTTTCACATAGAGGAGCCAACTAATTTTCAGTGAGTAGTCTAATTCCATGCAATCAGCCATCATTTTCTTTGTAATTAAGTTCTTTTCAGAAGTCCATATTCGTCGCCACAGTAAAAGTGGTTGGATTTTTACCAAGTCCCCTAAATATGGTAACCCCAATTCCAAATGACAAGCTAATGTGGAAATTTGTTTTGGTGCCGCTAAAAGAAACCTTAGAAAGGTGCTTTCTGCCACCTGCAGGGAACCAATGTTAGCATGCCCCCACACTCCTGCCCCGTACAGGGCTATTGACTGGCATTTAACAGAATAGATTTTTGACAGTTCTGCGGGGGGCCTTTTTCCCAGCCTTTGTGAAAAGTTTGAGGGCGGTGATAGCTCTCAGAAATATGTTTTCTCGCCTCAACCGCAGCTTTCCAATTTAATTTCTGATCTATTATAATGCCCAAGTAGGGATAATGGTCCATTGATGCAATTTTTTGATTGCGAAGGAAAATATCTTTAACCCGTTTTTTCCCTTTGCCTGCTGTCATGACATATGTTTTTTTGTATTTATATGTAAATCAAGGCTCCCCATGAAGTTTTCATACCTATCCAAGGCCTTCTGCAGTTCATGTGGGGTACGAGCCAGTATCACAGCGTCGTCTGCGTAGAGCAGAGAAGGGATCGGTCGCTTTCGTACATAAGGTATGTCCTGGGCCCCCTCAGCATCTCCACTTCCTGGCCATTTGTGTAGAGGGAGAACAGGAAGGGGGCCAGGACACAACCTTGACGAACGCCGCACTCCACTCCAAACGACGCCAATAATTCGCCCTTTGTGCCGAAACGTACCCTCGCTGAGTCCTTGGAGTATAACTCCATTAGAAAATCTACGAGGGGGGCGTCTAATGGATGGAGGAGTTGATGATCTTTCATATTTCACAAGCAGCAGGGGCGGCTGGTGACATTTGACAGTGGTAAGGCGTAAGCTAATTTGCATATTGTAACTGACTTGTTTCCACGTACCTTTAGAGGGTCTGGTTCTAAATAGAGGGTCGAGGATCTGGAGTCAAACCATATTGAACAAAGCTGCCAAAGTTTTAGATTGCTCTGTGGGACCCTTTCACCACCCAGTGAAAAGTACACAATTATGAGTGACACTTTTTTCGCAAGCATTAGAAAGCCTTGAAGAGGATAAACAAAATTATTAGAATTTGCACCAGTTCGAGTAACAAGAACCCCAAGATGATCGTACCACTGCTGCAAGGCACCAGGAACAGAGGGGCCCTTAGTGCTGTAAGTTTGCAGTTTTGGAACGACCGATGCACCGAGCGGCTCGCCCACCCACACATGTAGCCTGTGTAGAGTAATAGGATAGTTTTTTGAAACTCAATGATATAAGCATCTGACTGAGGAATGAGGGTGGAAAACGGCACCATATTCTCTGGGAACCTGTGCCTCAGTGTTTTTTCCTTGCTGGTAATGGTGAAAAAAGGTGAAGCAGCGCCACCCGGTGGCCTTAATGACCCCTGGTGCGATGCTGGACTTTATCTTTGTGGAGGAGATCGAACTCGAGTTGCACCTTCGGGCCCAGCTGAACGTACTGCGCCTACTCTGAAAGAGCATAGATGTTGGAAATACGGCAGGACTAATTAAGTTCTGTTCCTATTGTGAAGCGCTCTGACGCCTTCGTTTAAAGTCCGCGCTATATAAAAATGCATAAATAAATTAATTAAAAGATGCCAAAACCAGTGCTTCTGCCTTTACCTCTTTGAAGCGTTAGGCCTGGTTCAGCTCGGCCTGAGATCGGGTTTATAGTTGCATGATGATGGCAAATCCAGGGTTAAGCAGAACAGCATCTCCCTGCGTAAATCCTGCCCCAGGAGCCAAAACGGGGTAAGTCGTTACACACATTCACCTGCTCAGTCCCACTCTCCCTAGCAGTTAAGAGAATTGACCAGCCAATCCTGGCGCTGTATACAGCACCAGGATTGGCTAGGGGGGCACCATGACTGCTCGCCCAGTCGCCCTGTGCAACCCCGGGGGCTGCGGCCCGCCCCCTGGTCCTCTCTCTGAGGGGAAATTCACAGGAAAACAATCTGCGCATGCACGGGCTAGTTTCTGCCTAAAAATCCACTTGCGCAGCTGCTGCAGGCCCATCCCCTCTAATAAATACCAGACAACCAATTATTTCTTTTCACTTTCTTATTTAATTTTATTCTTCCTTTTTTCTTTTTCTTTTACACTATTTTCTTTCATGAAACCATTATTTTGTGAATCAAACAGTTCTTTTACAAAATGACAGTATTACAAAATTATTTCCACATAAAACCTCTGATTAACATACACACCTGGGTAGAGAAAACATGCAACCAGTATCATACATACATACTACATACACACTCTTCACACAATACACTCCATCTGTAAGAGTTAACACGTTTCAGTTGTTTATCTATAGATCACAATGGATTCACTACATTCAGTAGGATTCAATAATAGACTTGGTCAACGCGTTTCAGTGGGATAAGCAATATTGAGAACCACCTTCAGGACCCGTCAGAATATTGCATAGGGATCTCTAAACCCAGGAGTATCTACAAAAGAGATATATATATATATATATATATATATATATATATAGATCTCTTTTGTAGATACTCCTGGGTTTAGAGATATTTATATCTCTATATATATATGATAAATATTTTTCCTTACTTGGTAAAGTGCCCTTCTACTAACAGTAACATCCGTTTGGACCCAAGTGATACATGCATCATGTGCTAGACATATCCACAGTCCCGTGTTTAACACACCTGTGGGGAGTTAAATCATTTACATTCATTTTCTCTTTGTGTACCGTTGTTTTTGGTACCTTGCACGTTGGCCCTACTTACTTGGGTCAAGGCAGGGTTATAGTGGCGAGGGTAGTACTATCAATCAATCGAAGACTTATTTGCCCAGTGCTATTTTCCGCCATAATTACACCATTTTGGAACTGTTTTTCCCACACGATGGCGTAAGCAGCACCAGAACATTGTCACTCTAGGTAAGCTAGAGCTACTGAGAGGGTTGATGAGTCTGATACCTCTGATAACTCTTTCGTGGGTCTTTCTAAAGGGTCTTTCAAAATTGTAATGTGCCAGAGGATCTTGCGTTGTTGGTCAATCTTGACTGCTTGCAAGGCGTCGTCGACATGCTTGCCAGAGAATGTCGCTGTGGTAAGGTAAAAATATTACATATATTTGCACCTCGGGTTCTAAATTTTTTGTGACCTTGAACCAACCTTGGAGTCTAGGGACCACTGACCCTGCCAGTTGTGGGTATTCTATTGAAGCTATATCTATAGCTCAATGTAAGTTTTCTGAAGAGGACGTTTCACCCCCCGCAGGATCTTTTTTTTCTATTAATTTTTTTTTTAAATCCCCATTTCTGCACTTTGTCTTCTGGCAGAAATTCTATGTATGTGGTATGTCTGACCATAAATTGCTACTTCTTGGTTCTGAAGCGCTACGAGGCCTCCGGGTAGTATAGGCGTTATATAAATGTTCTTTCCATTCAATTCAATTCATATTTAGTGGTGATACCTGCCACATATTGCCAGTTAATTAGCAACCCACACAGTAGCACCTGGCATACTTTGGAAAGTCTTGCTGGTCAGGCGGGGTTATGAGTGACATGGTTTTTCATGATTGTGATTCCTCCCGGATATATCAACAATTGGAATAAGTCTCGCAGATTTTCTATTTAAAATCGGTAGGAAAACAAACCAATTGCTTGTTGGCTATTGGAAGTTGGAAGCATTTGCAGCTCGTTCACTCAGGGTATGGAAACAACCAAAAAACATCTGGTGGGGAATCCACTGGTTGTGGTTCTTCTCTCTAACATCACCACATGTGAACGGGTCGTTCCCAGGAAGCATGGCAGTATTTGACACTGGGATCATTCTTTGAGTGGCATGATCATTCGGATGCTGACCTATCAGACACAATGTGACCTTGCAGGCTTGGGAAAGTGTTTGTAGTAATCCTGTAACATGCCCTGTAGGTCTAGTACTAGAGCTACATGGACCTGATCCATGCTCTGAAGTTGGAGGCGGAGCAAAGTGGTGAAATTGCTCTACATATTGCCTCTCCATATATTGCTGACTGGTGTAGACGTGCTCCTATTAGTCTCCTTAATTCTTGACATTAAATTATTCTGGATTATGTGCCTTTTGTTGTTTTTGACTACAGTGCTCTCGTCATCGTTTGTATTACCATCAAGTTTGTTGTCGACTAGGTGGACGTAGACTAGGTTGAACTATATAATCCAATATCCCGGCACTCAGTTGTAACAATTTTAGTTCCTTATGTATTACGAATTAAGGCTTGTTTCATGCATAAATCCTAAGTATTTCATCCACAAGTGACAATTTTGGTTCTTATCAGTAATAAGGTTTTATTAACACACATTGGTGAGCATAATCAAAAAGATATGTACATCAGACAAAGGATAATACAAAAACTGATCAGGAGAGGATGATAAACAAAGTAGACAGGACAGTTGATGTTTTGTATGTCCTCCTTATCCTGATCCACAAAAGACAACAGCCGACACGTGTTTCGTCACGTCATGTGACTTTCTCAAGGCTTCTGAAAATTTGTAAGACCACGTTGGATATCTAAGTCTTTGGTCATCCCGATGAATTCCAAGATTATACTTTTTGATGAATGACTTCGTCTAAGAGTTTAAAATTCTCCTATTTACTGTAGTTCGTATTTCCGGCCCATGTTCTGCGTATTGGGGCACGGATCCAGAGTGATGCACAGCGTTATGTTGGTAATTTGTTATCAGAGTGCGCAAAAGGGACCCCTGTACAGTGTATACCTTTCGTCTGAGTTGGCAAGTAAAGTGTATCCCTCTGAGTTCGTTTATCCCTTAAAAGACTCTCATATTAATTTAATTTGGTTTCTCTTTTCTTTAATGCATGGGATGACGACCTCGAACTCGTTTTTCAGTAATGGACTTGTATATTCCTTAACTATTTAATGTTGGGGATATTCTCAATCGTAAAGCGTGA
Source organism: Lissotriton vulgaris (assembly GCF_964263255.1). Taxonomy (NCBI): domain Eukaryota; kingdom Metazoa; phylum Chordata; class Amphibia; order Caudata; family Salamandridae; genus Lissotriton; species Lissotriton vulgaris. The sequence goes on from NC_141694.1 coordinate 1,113,036,751, forward strand.
GTGGTGGGCTCTGATACGCCGTATGTACGAACGTCCTCTCTGCAAGGCTACCAGGAACCCTAAATGCAATTGTGTTGACGTTTCGTACCTTCAAATCCCTAAATATATGGCCTAATCTGACTGTACTGTCAAACGAGGTGCACCCCAGTAGCATTACTACCAGTGAAAGTATATGTAGACTAGGTTGACATCAGCAATATTTGATTGCGGCAAGGCCTTAGTCGTAGACAATGCAGTCTTAGACCAGGCCGATGATGAGGGTATCTGAAAGAAACACGTTAGTGTTAGATTCCTTACCTTAGAATATCCCCAGGCGTCAGTCTGGATCCGGAAACTTTTGCGTAGCAGTACCCCTGCGCGTCGGTAGGCGTCGTCTGCAGGCGTCCCCTGCGGCTCCGCGTCCGTCGTCGGCGTCGTGCGCCGTGATGACGTCGCTGGAGTACATAGACGCCGCCTCTGCGCGCTGACGTCAGTTCTTCTTTTTTCCGCGCCAGTGGACGCAGATCTGAAGAGCAGTACTCCGGTCTTTGACCAAGTTTTTTTTTTTTTTTCGATTGTCTTTTTCTACTATTGTGCCTGATAGGATGCCAGGATTTAAGAATTGCGATGGCTGTGAGCGCACGATGTCGGTCACAGACCATCACCGCCTCTGCCTCCGGTGTCTGGGCCCCGACCACGACGTGGAATCCTGCGTCGACTGCCGGGCCCTTACCAACAAGGCTAGACGGGAGCGGTCCCGCAAGCTGCTGGAGCTCCGGGTGTCGGCCCCACGTCGGGACCGGGAGCGGTCCCGGTCCGGCCGGAGGTCGAGAGAGCGTTCGAGGGAGCGGTCGCGGAGCCGCGCCGGGCGCTCCGGAAGTCGACGCCACTCGTCATCCTCGTCAGGTAAGAAACACAAGAAGTCGGGGCGTCGTCATCGTACCCCCGACTCCCCCCGACGCTCGCGCGATGCGGCCGGGGGCTCGGGTGACCCCATCCCCGCGGCTCCGCGAGAGTCGCCGGCGCGGCCTGCCTCATACCCTCCGGTCCCTGGGCATGGCGCGACGCCTGAGGAGATCGAGGCGTTCCTCATGGCCATGAGGGCGCTCGCTTCTCCGACGGGGCCTACGGCGCCTTCGGGCCCAGTGCTACCGTCTGGGGGCCCTGGCGGTTCGGGTGTCCCTGCCTCGGCGCCGTCGGGTGCTCCGGCCCCGGCGCCGCCGACGGCTCCGACCCCGGCGCCGCAGGGACCTTCGGGATCGGCGCCGGCTGGTCTTCCGGCCTCCCCGGCGCCGTTGCCATCGGGGTTACCCCCGACGCCGCCCCCGCGCGGCGCCGGTTCTCCGCTGCCGGTTCCGGCCGGCGGTGGGGTTCCGACGCCGGCTCCGGGCGGCGCCGTCCCCTTACCTTCTCCGACGCCGGACGCGGCGCCGGACGGGCGTCGATCGACGCCGGTCCCGGCGCCGGTGGGGCCCATGAACCCCGAGGAGCCGGTCTTCATCATTGACTCCGAATACGGAGAGGATGAGGAGTACGGTGAAGGTTGGGAGGGGTCCGAGGACCCTCTGGCTCGCGAGTGCCAGTATGACCCGGACTGGACAGGTGACTTGGGGGATGCCAGTGGTTTGGACGACTCCCCTAACCCTGGTTTGATCTCTCCTCCAACCGTGGCATCGGTGGAGGGAGCTGCCTATTCTGTGGTGCTGATGAGGGCTGCCAAGGCCTTAAACCTTGAGCTCCCCGTCGCGGCCGTGAGGCCTAACATCCTCACCGAGGTCTTCAAACCGCAGTCATGCCCTTTGGAGCCTCTGCTGCCGTTTAATGAAGCCTTGTCTGACGTTCTGTTGGGCACGTGGTCCAGGCCCGCTTCAGGTGCGCCTGTTGATCGGAACGTGGCCAGGCGCCACCGTCCTTGTCCGGACGACCCCAAGTACCTGTCTACCCACCCCACTCCTGAGAGTCTGGTGATCCAGGCCTCGACCTCCCAGTCCGCATTCCCGTCGGCCCCGCCCGACCGGGAATCCAAGAGGTATGACCAGTTTGGCAAAAAGGTCTTCTCGTCCATTAGTTTGGGCCTGCGGTCTTGCAACACCGCCTGCCTCTTGGGCCGCTACACCCACTCTGTGTGGGATACGGTCGCGGAGCTGCTGCCAGAATGCCCCATGGAGGTGCGGGCAAAGCTCGGTCAAGCTGTAGCTGAGGGCCGGGATGCAGCGAAATATTCCATTCGGTGTGGTCTTGATACGACCGACTCGCTGGGCAGGGCTATGTCTACGACGGTGGCGATTCGTCGTCACGCCTGGCTGAGATCCGCCAATTTTTCGGCTGATGTCCAAAATACCCTGATGGACATGCCGTTTGATGGCTGTCACCTGTTCGGTGACAAAGCGGACCACGCGCTGGAACGCTTCAAGGACTCCAGGGTCACGGCCAAGTCCTTGGGTCTCTCGACCCAGCGTCAGCAACCGGGTTCGTTTCGTCCCTTTCGTGGCCAAGGAAGGGGCGCCCCCACACGTGCTGCCAGCCACGCGCCGCAACAATCCTTCCAACGCGGTGGCGGCCGTGGAAACCGCCGTGGTGGCGGTCGGGGACAACGGCGGGGTCAGACCACACCTTCCCCCGCAGCATCTACCCCAAAATCCTCCTAGTCCGTGCTTTCGGCCCCATGTGACGCCAGTGGGTGGCAGGGTTCGCCATCACCACGCTCACTGGCGCACGATCACTTCGGACAGGTGGGTGCTGCAAATTGTCCGAAGGGGCTACTCCCTCCCCTTCGAGACCTCTCCTCCAGCCATGCCACCGCAGAACCACCGTGTGTCGGGGGACCACTTGACACTTCTGCAGGAGGAAGTTACGGCCCTCTTGGCCAAGGGGGCCATCGAGCGCGTTCCTGGGCCAGAAGTAGGGCGTGGTTGTTATTCCCACTACTTTCTGGTGCCCAAGAAGGACAAGGGGGGCCTACGTCCTATCTTGGATCTAAGGAACGTCAACGGCTTCCTCCGGAAGGAGAAGTTCAAGATGTTGACGTTAGCTCAGGTCTTGGCTGCTCTAGACCCGCAAGACTGGATGGTAGCGTTGGACTTGCAGGACGCCTATTTTCACATCCCCGTCCTGCCGGCCCACCGGCGTTACCTGCGGTTCACGGTAGGCCAGGAGCACTTTCAGTTTATCGTGCTCCCCTTCGGCCTTACCAGCGCCCCACGGGTGTTCACAAAGGTGATGGCGGTGGTCGCAGCCCATCTGCGCAGGTTGGGGGTTTCAGTCTTCCCCTACCTAGACGACTGGTTGTTGAAGGCGGGCTCGCCCCAGACAGTCGTCCACCACCTTCAGATGACGGCAGACCTCTTGCACGACCTGGGGTTCTCCATCAACGTGCCGAAATCACACCTGTGTCCCTCTCAAAAGCTCCTTTTCATCGGAGCGGTTCTGGACTCGGCGCAGTTTCGGGTTTATCCTCCGGAACGGCGGGTTCGGGATATTCAGGCTTTGATTCCCATCTTTCAGCCGCTATCCCGAGTCTCGGTCAGGTTGACGCTGCGGCTGCTGGGACTGATGGCTTCCTGCATCCTTCTGGTGCATCACGCCAGGTGGCGGATGCGGGCTCTGCAGTGGGACCTGAAGTTTCAGTGGGCCCAGCATCAGGGCAACTTGTCCGACCACGTCTTGATCTCGGAGGGCACTGCGAGACAACTGCAGTGGTGGCTTACGGACCGCGATTGGGTCAGGGGCAAGTCCCTCTCCCTTCCCCAACCGGAGCACGTTGTCGTGACGGACGCGTCCCTCCAGGGCTGGGGTGGCCACTTGGGAGAGGCAGAGATCAGAGGCATCTGGTCTCCGGCGGAGTCCCGGCTCCATATCAATCTGTTGGAGCTGCGGGCGATTCGTCTGGCACTGAAGGCATTCCTCCCCTTTGTCAACGGGAGTGTAGTGCAGGTGTTCACCGACAACACCACCGCCATGTGGTACTGCAACAAACAGGGCGGAGTGGGGTCGTGGACCCTTTGCCAGGAGGCTCTGCGCCTCTGGCAATGGCTGGAACGTCAGGGCGTGACTCTGACGGTTCAACACCTGGCGGGTTCTCTGAACGCCAGGGCGGACGAACTCAGCCGTCGGTGCTCGATGGATCACGAATGGCGTCTGAACTCGGACGTGGCGCAAGGCATCTTTCTGCAATGGGGAGAGCCTTGGTTAGATCTATTCGCCACAGAAGAGAACGCGCAATGTCATCAGTTCTGCGCGTTGGAGTTTCCAAGACGGCACTCGCACGGCGACGCCTTTCGGCGCGAGTGGAGTTGCGGTCTGTTATACGCCTTTCCGCCTATACCACTTCTGCCCAGAGTGCTGAAGAAGATCAGGCGCGACCGGGCCCAAGTTATCCTTGTGGCTCCGGACTGGGCTCGAAGGTACTGGTATCCCGAGCTACTCAGCATGTCAGTCGGTCCCCCGATCCGCCTGCCCCTTCAGGAGGACCTTCTGTCGCAGCAGCAGGGGACGGTCCTCCACCCGAACCTGTCCAGTCTCCACCTCCATGCTTGGAGATTGAGCGGCGGCAGTTGAGGCCATTTGACTTGCCTCCTGAAGTCTGTGATGTTATTCTGGCAGCCAGGCGTCCCTCCACTAAGTCGGTATACGCCTGTCGGTGGAACAGATTTGTGGCATGGTGCACAGCAAAGGCTGTGGATCCTCTTTCTGCCCCTCTTTCGGAGGTTCTTCTGTTTCTTCTTTCTCTTGCCCAGCAGGGCTCTGCTCTGGGCACTATCAAGGGCTACCTTTCTGCCCTTTCAGCCTTTTTGAGGCTTCCTGATCAGCCTTCTTTGTTCAAATCCCCGATTGTAACTCGATTCTTGAAAGGCATCACTCACATGTTTCCACCTGTTCCGTTTGTGATGCCTCAGTGGGATTTGAACCTGGTTCTAACTTTCCTGATGTGTGCTCCCTTTGAGCCCCTTCATTCTTGCCCTCTCCGTCTCCTGACTTTAAAGACGGCTTTCCTGGTTGCCATCACCTCTGCCAGGAGGGTGAGTGAGCTCCAGGCTCTTTCTGTCCAACCTCCTTTCCTGTCCATTCATCCTGACAAGGTGGTTCTGAGGACTAGACCTTCTTTCCTGCCCAAGGTTGTTTCGGCCTTTCACATCGGGCAGTCCATCACCCTCCCTTCCTTCTTCCCGCCTCCGCATCCTTCAAAGGATGAAGAGCGGCTCCATCGTCTGGACCCAAAACGTGCGCTTTCATTTTACATGGATCGCACACGCCAGTTCCGGGTGGATGACCACCTGTTTGTTGGCTACGTGGGTGCGAAGAAGGGACGGGCGGTTTGTAAACGAACCATCTCTCGATGGGTCGTCCTCTGCATCAAAGCGTGCTACTCTTTGGCTCGGAAGGAGCCTCCTGTTGGGCTGAGGGCCCATTCCACTCGGGCCACGGCGGCTACTACTGCCCTGGGCCGGGGAGTCCCCTTGCAGGACATTTGCCAGGCGGCTACGTGGGCCTCGCTGCACACCTTTGCGAGGCACTACTGCCTGGACAGTCAAGTCCGGAGGGATGGCTTCTTTGGCCGTTCTGTCCTCCAGGACTTTCTGGTGTAGTTTTGTATTGGTTCGCAGACCCACCACCGGGGTTGGTATTGCTGGGGTATGTATTCTAAGGTAAGGAATCTAACACTAACGTGTTTCTTTCAGATGAACAAGTTACTTACCTTCGGTAACGATATATCTGTAAGAAACATTAGTTAGTGTTAGATTCCTTACCGAACCCACCCATCCTCCCCGTTCTGCGAACTGATACCTAGGGTTAAGGTCATCCCTTTCAGGGCCCTAGTTTGTACATGGCACCAGTGTTGGTTCTCTCATGGCTCTGCGTCTCCTGGCGCGGCAAAGCTGTGTGCAAAGAACTGACGTCAGCGCGCGGAGGCGGCGTCTATGTACTCCAGCGACGTCATCACGGCGCACGACGCCGACGACGGACGCGGAGCCGCAGGGGACGCCTGCAGACGACGCCTACCGACGCGCAGGGGTACTGCTACGCAAAAGTTTCCGGATCCAGACTGACGCCTGGGGATATTCTAAGGTAAGGAATCTAACACTAACTAATGTTTCTTACAGATATATCGTTACCGAAGGTAAGTAACTTGTTCATTAGGGCTTCAAAAATCCACACGCATAGTTGAGCAAGATTTAATCATGACTGGCAATTTTTAGGGACTATTCACCCATTCTGGGGAGCTAATAACAGGTGTTCTGCTTGCTCACAAAGTGAAAGAGCAATAATATTCCTTTAAATCTATTATCTTGTCACCTTTGCTGGCTTTCAGTGTCGGAGGTCAAAACTCAGTTTGTCTTCCTACATTTATTTTCCTTTCTGTAACTAAAGTTAGAGGATTTTCTAAAGTTAACTGTGTGACAATTGAACTGTGCAAAGCTTGTGAAATGAAAGGCTGTAAGAGGTCATTTTAAATGTGTTCCACTAGTTATGAAGATACGTTTTTGTAATTCTGTGGTGAAAAAATATTTTTATAGGATCAAAAATAATTACAACACTTGAATTGGTGGTGTGCAAATTTTTATATTTTTGCTGGAACCCAATTTTTAAATATTTATGAGCTATTATCAGTAAAGCTACGTTAGTGGGAAAGTTTTGAGGCCATTTCAATTGGAAATATGCTATCTGTAAATAACAGTGCACTACCACATCATGCTTAAGTAATATATTCATGAAAAACGAGTTTTTACACATGAACTGGGAATTAGTATTGCTCCTGCCCAGATGACAATGCTATTAGTGAACTATGAGGCAAGCCAGGGATCATGCAGTATACCCTATATATGGGCGAGTTTCTTTTTATACATGGAGCAAACAGTTAACTATGATTTTGACAGCGGTTTTGCCGTAGACGCCTCCTTGTCAGGTTATAAGGACTTCCCCGATGTAGTGTCAGGGCTGAAGAGGAAGTTTTAGGGTTTGCCTCTGAGGTCTTTTTTTCCCATTTTTGTCTGTGAGAAGAGCCTTAGGAAGTCTCATGGGAAGTCTTTTGTGTGGCTTTTCTGCTCGGCTTTTGGAGACCCTTGGTATGACAACTCCCTTTGTCCTCCCCTGTGAGGTGAAGGAGTCCTCCCTGTCCTCATTAGAAGTGACAGATTTCAGTTTCTGTAGTCCCAATAATAGCCTCATCTCTCTGAACGTGGGATTTTGAGAAAAAGGTTAGACATATTTTGTAGTCCTTTACCTTGTTTTCTGATACTCTGAACTATTAGTGTCACGGTCAGAGAAATAGAATATGAAATTTATTTGTGGATAGTCCAAAAAGAAATAATAGCTGAAGAAACGGAGCAGAGGTCAGGGAGACTCCTTTCACATGACGTGCAGTCGAAAAACTGAGGCAATCGACCTCTGTTGGGAGAGTTCTAAAGGGTACTGTTGCCAGATTGGTTATATTTCAAGTTTGGTCCTTTCAAAAAAGGACATCGACTATTTTACTGACTTTTTCATTGTCATTATAGCCCATGATATTGATACCATACTGCTTTATTATGGTACCATGTGACTCCTACTTCGGGGAATGTTTCAAGCATGTGAATCTATGAAAAATCCAATGCTGAAGAGCAAAGACTACCATGAGTAAAAACTTCACAGAAGACTGTTACCGTTGCTCTTTCAATTGTGGCACGTTCCTTCCCTAGATCTTTTTGCAGCACCACTGCATGCAAAATGCCAAAATATTGCTGTTTGGTTGTTGTTTCCAGGGACCTAGAAGAAAGCTTTTTTAGTGCCCTTGCTGGAGAAATTTGCTTAGGCTTTTCCAACATTCCCTTCCTCCTGCTATCAATATTTTGGAAATCGAAAAGGGAACCATGGAGATCATCCTCCTTCCACCAGCATGGGACAGACATTTCTGGTTCACAGCCCTTTTGGGATCTGTCAATAGACGCTCAATTCAAGTTCAACGCAGATCCTTACCTATTATACAAGAACCAGGGTTTAGTTCGTTACAATCCATCTTCCCTGCTCATGGCTGCTTCAGACCTAGATTATGGTTTTTCGAGTATACCACCAGGCTCTCGTAAGATTCTTAGTGCGGCACTATCAAGGTGCATTCAAATAAATGAAACCGTTTTGCACCCAGACTCATGACAGCTTGCCTTACTTCATCTGGTTCAGTCACGCTCGAAACAAGTCAAGTCAAGTCAGAGAATTTATATAGCGCACTACCTACCCAGAGGGTCTCAAGGCGCTTAGAAAGGGGGGGGAGGATTACTTGTCAAATATCCATGTTTTAAGTTGCTTTCTGAATGCTAGGTGGTTCTGGGTGAGGCGAAGGTACGCGGGGAGTGAGTTCCATGTTTTAGCAGCCAGGTAAGAGAAGGATCTGCCTCCCATGGTGGTCTTGTTGATGCGAGGTACAGTGGCGAGGGCTTGGCTGGAAGAACGTAGTTGGCGGGAGGGGGTGTAGAAGGACAGTCGTGAGTTGAGGCAGTCTGGTCCGATGTCGTAGAGTGATTTGTGTGCGTGGGTTAGCAGTCGGAAAGTGATTCTCTTATTGACGGGTAGCCAGTGGAGGTCTTTCAGGTGACCAGAGATGTGTTCGTTGCGCGGGATGTCTAATATGATTCTGGCTGAGGCGTTTTGGATTCGTTGGAGTTTCTTCTGGAGTTTAGCGGTAGTACCTGCGTAGAGGGTGTTTCCGTAGTCCAGTCGGCTCGTGACTAGAGCATGGGTGACTGTTTTCCTTGTTTCGGTGGGGATCCAGCGAAATGTTTTCCTGAGCATGCGAAGAATGTTGAAGCAGGATGAGGATACGGCGCTGACTTGTCTGTTCATTGAAAGTGAGGAATCCAGGATCACGCCTAGGTTCCGTGCGTGGTCTGTCGGGATGGGTGCTTTTCCAAGGGCTTCCGGCCACCAAGAGTCGTCCCATGCAGAGGGGGATGTACCTAATATGAGGACTTCTGTTTTGTCTGAGTTCAGTTTCAGACGGCTTTGTTTCATCCATTCGGCGACTTCTTTCATTCCTTCGTGTAGGTTAGTTTTGGCGGTGCTGGGGTCATTGGTGAGAGAAAGGATTAGTTGAGTGTCATCCGCGTAAGAGATGATGTTGAGGTTGTGTTGGCGGGCGATGGCCGCGAGGGGGCTCATGTATACGTTGAAGAGGGTGGGGCTGAGTGAGGATCCTTGTGGTACGCCACAGATGACTTCAGTGGCCTCGGACTTGAATGGTGGGAGGCGGACTCTCTGGGTTCTTCCGGTGAGGAACGAGGTGATCCATTCAAGTGCTTTTCCTTGTATTCCGATGTTATTGAGGCGTTGTAACAGGGTGCTGTGGCAGACTGTGTCGAATGCTGCAGAGAGGTCGAGGAGGATGAGGGCGACTGTGTCTCCATTGTCCAGTAGAGTTCGAATGTCGTCTGTTGCTGCGATGAGGGCGGTCTCAGTGCTGTGTTTTGCTCGGAAGCCAGATTGTGAGGAGTCGAGGGATTTGTTGGCTTCGAGGAAAGCGGCGAGCTGGTTGTTGACGGCTTTCTCGATGACTTTGGCCGGGAAAGGAAGGAGCGAAATGGGGCGGTAATTTTTGAGTTCGGTGGGGTCCGCTGTGGGTTTTTTCAGAAGGGCGGTGAGTTCAGCGTGTTTCCAGTCTTCCGGGAAGGTGGCGAAGTTGATGATCCACCTTCACTATATTTGACCCAAATATTCAGGAGGTTTTAGGGGCTTTTCTGTATATTCCCTCCAATAGCAAAACATTCGGCTGTCCTGCAGCATTACACTTTTTTGGAAGCTCTTGTGAGACATCAATTTGAACACATTCTTAACACTGGATTACAGATGCTGTTGTGGGGAACTTATTTCTGGAGGTGGTCTACAAGAAAAATTTATGAGAATCGGGTGTTCTCAATCAACCCCCTTACCTGACATTAGATCAAAGCAAAGCAGCATTAATGACCAATCTGAAATTAATTCCAAGTTCTCCATGCAGTTTTATCTAATTGAAAAAACGAATCTACCAACATTTTTTCACAACCAGCGACACTAGCTCAAGAAACACTACATTCACTGAATGTAAAAAGGTCTTCTATTTTACATCCAGGCAAAAGATTTTCCAAAATCTGGCCAATTGTTTATCATGTGGAAATTCAGACAAGGGCCGCTGTTTATCAAAACAAAGAATAGCTTAATGGATGATAATGTGAATCTTTTTGGCTAATGAAATCATGTCATCCTTTAAGAACTGCAGTTGGTGAACATTCCACCAGGAGTATGGGGTCCACAGGCATACTCTTTGAAGGGTTGCCTTTAAAGGGCATTTTGTTCCAGCAACATGAATCTCTACGCAAAGCTTCACCAAGCATTGTCTTAGATATTTAGTCAAAGACTGAAATAGCAGTTGGACAATCGGCACTAGGTAATCTGCTAAATTAAGGTGAGCCTCATTCACATCTGTTGTATGTTCTACTGGAAGAAATGCTTTTGTATTCTAAATTCAAGCTTGCAAATCTATAAAATCCAATGGTGAAGAAATATTTACTTATGTGTAACTACAGTTCTTTAGCATTTATACATTTCGCAGATACACATGTGCCCTCCTTATAGTTGATGAGGCTTCCAGTATAATTCAGCTGAGCTCTGAAATCCTGACAGTTGGTTTCTCTGTGGAGGGTTAGAATCCTTGTGCCTCCACCTGATTAGCTGGACTTTTAGGGCATGAAATGAGGTGAATTGGCAGCATTTACTTTGTGAATACTTGTCCATTTGTTTTCCACGAAATACTGTTTTTTAAATTATTTTCCAAGAGATATTGAAATACTTCTATGTTAACATTGACTGCTGGAAATTTCCAGACTGATTACTGGGACAAATTCAAGCATCTGAGTCTATTAAAAAAAATTAAAATCACAATGTTGAAGAACTGTAGTTACAGTCCAGTAACTTTCTTTGGTCTATCAAATATTTCCTGAATAAGACCTTTGATAGGTGACTATACTGCAGAAGCTACTTTCTGCCAAAATTCAGCTGGAAGTACATCAGATCCCAATGCCTTGGGTTCTTTAATTGTTCTAAAATATGGTATATTTCCTGAATGGAGATTAGCTTTTAGTGATTCTTGGTAATCTGTGGTTAATGATTGCAGTACACAATGCTACTTTAGAACGAAACATGCCCCTTGTTTGTTTGGTTGTAGTAATTCTGGGTAAGAATACATTGTGTGGAGTGGACGGTGAAATTCCTGCTACCTTAAATAAGTCAAATTCATAATTTCCATAGCCAAAAGGTCTGGTCTTCAGTCATGTCACAGCAACAATTAATTACATGGGTTGAGGAGCAACATAAACAAAGATGATATTCAAGAACACTTTCAGCAAAAGACGCATTTACACTACAGGGGCCAAGTCTTGTAAGAGTTCTTCATTTGAGGAATAATCATGGAAAACACAATGCTTCTCAAGTTGCAACATCGTTCCCTTAGTTGGACCTCCATAGGGACTGCAGTTTCTCTACTGAGGCACCTAAACAAAACCAATTAGCCATGTATAATATTTTGGCGCATAATTTCCATTCAATTTCATTATGATATGGAACTCCGCTGGAGATCCACATGATGCAAAATCGTAAGTACAAGATACATACGTAGGTCATATTAAATACAGTCATAATAATGTACAACTCAGTGATAAAAAATTTAAAAAATCTTCGCACAGCCTTTAATATAAGTGAGAGCATTCAACACTTGCAGGCCACCAGAAGTAATTATGATATTGGTGCACTAACCTTAAAAAATAAACTTGTACATATTAAATAAAGACTTGCAAATATTACATAAATAATCTTTTGTATCTGCAAGCCGCCTAACTCCTACAACAAATTTCAGAAACGTCTGGAAAATTGAATGATTTTGTCATCAAATATTTCCTTGGGTGTAAGCATTAGACACAACGAGTCTGAGTATTTAAAAACAGGGGTCTTAGAAAGTGATGTGCATAGTGCAACAAGATATGCCAAAAGTGGCATCATATGCTGGAACACAGAACTTACAGATGTTACCTAATTGCCCTTTTGTGTACACGAGCAACCTGACTCATTAGTACAAATTTAAAAAACATCTACAAAAAAAAAATCTCGTCAATCATTTCATTAGCTGGGAACATTAAACATTTATGGGCCTCCAACACTAAGCGAATATTGTATTTTAAAACATGGCCTCCGGGAGACTGTGCGTTGTACAATGCAAGACATTCAAATATTACATGATTTCAACCTTGAATATGTAACTGATATAACTCAATCTCCATTTTGGGGATCCTTATCCCAACGCCTGTAATAAAACGTAGGGGGAGAAAATCCATTCTCAAAAATAAAATTCATCTACGGGGCCCATAAAGGAGATTCCAGGTTACAAAAGGTTGAGGATTATTCCCAAGATTGCTCTCTTGTACCACCTGATTTAGCTGACACAAAGCAATGTCTCTAACTGGACTAATTTTATAAAGAGTATTTTTTTATAAGACTCTTTAAAAGAGACTTATACATACAACAGCCTACACTCAGATCAATCCCAAAGGTTTCTTTTGCCAACTCAAAGGACCTAAAGAAGGCACTCCTATCTTTTTGAAGGAGAAAAATTTAACTTAAAAGCTGCACTAAGTGCTGGCAGCTCTTCGCCTAAGATCGAATTTTCCCATCTCAGAACAGCAGCGAGTGCAAATGTAAAAGTTAACATTAACACAAACTCCAAGTGAAGGGCCTGAGGGCCTGCCACAGTATTCAAGCCACAAATCTGGTGGAGGATTCGACCTTCTATTATCTCAAAAAAGCTCCAGCACCTCGCAGGCGTAACTTAGTGAAGAGGTTATTTTAACCTTATAGACCAACAAAACGTGACTAAAACGACCTCTCCCACAGGATTTGTATAATCTGTTATGGTAATGTGCCTGAAATAATGTCCTACTCGAGCAAAGAATAACATAATCTTCATCCCGCCTGCTACTGGAAAAGATTACCCAAATACAAATAAGAGTCCAATTTCTCTTCCCCTAGATTGCAGTTGAACTTTCCCCTTGTTCTTTTTGCCTTTCTGTACGGAAAGTGAAAAAAAAATTTTTAGATAGTTATTTTCCGAAAGTGGGCTTCTGCCAACATCATCCGAGCAGAAAGGCGACGTTGCAGGCCAATAGGGGTTAAATCCATTATAGCCATGTCATCTGCATACAGCAGGCAGACACATTGCCAATTTTTGGCTGGTCCCCCTGCACCTGATCTAAAATACCAGGTAGATCCTGTGTGTGTGAATAAATAAAAAATAAAAATAAAAAAAAATATATATATATATATATATATATATATATATATCCTTTGATGCTCGTTTTGCGGTCCAGGCGCTGCTTCTCAGCCGTGCGTTATCCCGCGGTCAAGCAGACCGCCGTATATTCGATAATCTCTCTCCACAAGGAAAAGAAGTTGGATCGCACAACAATACTTCTTTAAGGTAAATTAGGATATTTATTTCAAACAGACTCCAAACACTCCAAACACCAACGCGTTTCGATCTTTCATTTCTCATCTTGCCACTGATGAAAGGATTTGGACTCCTGAAACGCGTCTGGATTTACAATGGATGCCTGTGCCCCAGCGAGGAGACTGTTGGCAAGTTGTTCACAATAAGGAAACAAACTACTTGAATTTCCTGAAGCTTTTCTTTGTGTTTGCTACCTGATGGTTTGATGGTTGGAGATATATATATATATATATATTATTTTTTTTTTCTATTTTTTTTTTTTGAGCGATTCAGACTCTTTTGAGAGTGTTCTAGAGGGTACTGTTACCTGATTGCCTAACAGTTGTAGTTTGGTCCTTTTTAAAAAAAAGAACATGGGCTATAAAACCTATGGTTCATTGCCATTCTGTCTATTGTAGTAATACACATTAATATAGTACTGCGGGACTCCCACTTCAACGATGGGGAATGATTTAAGCATGGTAATATATGAAAGATACCAATGCTGGAGAGCTACAGTTACAGGTAATTAACTAATTTTCTTGATAAATATTGGCAAAGCCAACAGCGTGATATTGCTTAAAAAAAATCAAACTAGTTTGGGGATGTGAGTGGGATGCTGGCAAGGATATGAAAAGGATGGAAACGGGGCGCACGGAGAGAAGCGCAGTTGGAAAACAAAATATGTGAGACAGGAAAGTGAAAAGCAGTAGGGGTGAAAAGCACAGGACAGTCAATGGTAGGGAAACGCAATGCACTAGGAATGCTTCATACAAAATTAAAAAATACTTTCCGGAAAAGCCGACACTGGCGGAAGCATAAAAGCATCCAATGATAGGAAGTGAACAAGCTGTGCTCCTTGGGAGGGACAAACAGGAGATGGGTGGGATAAAACAAATAAAACCGTTCGATAAAAAGCAAGAAAATAAGTGACAAAAACCAATGAAAAGCAACGGGCGGAGTTGCTTTCCAGGTAAGCAAGTAAGATGTCCCCAATAAGCCTGGTGGGCTTCGACCTATTTACAAGGGAAAGTAACGTGTCCTATGAATAAGATCATTTGGTTGCACAAATACAATGGACCTTTGTTGCTGATCGCGTCTTCCTTAGGTTTTCCTTTATTGCATTATTTCCAGAACAATCAAGATTTTACTAGTACTTGCTCTTCCATTTCAGAGGTCTTAAAATCCTTTTTTTTTAATTAAATTTGTTTTTAATCTGTGTAATGCGTTTTGTTTGAATCCTGATGCGTTTTGCCAATACAGAAACTTTCAAATTACATCCCTCATTAAAACTAGTAGTGGAGTGTAGGTTGTGGAAACATTGTCAAATAACTTGTCTGAATTCTCTGCTTTTCTTCTTATGCCGCACAGAGGAGTCCAAGGAAGGTGAGGCATTGCCCGACATTAAATCTCCTCCCTTCATTCCCCTTTCAATTACTTTACCTCTGAACATCGGTTAACTTCCTAACACGTCGCTCCATGTTTTAGGTATTTTCCAAACTGTTCGACGTTTGTCGCCGTCGGATGGCGCGTCGACCCGCGATAGCGGTGCCAAGATACAGACTGTCGTCGAATAATAACAAGAAGAACTATTAGACCAACCCTCTCTGCTTTACCTTTCTCTCTCTGAAGTGTTCGCACTTCCGCTGTACGACAATAAAAAGGACCGAATGGACCGCTCTGCATAAATGCGGACAAACATGCCAGGGTGATGCTGCAGATAGGCACTGGAATTGCACATCCATTTTGGAACACTAACGTGGGTTGAACTGATGACCCTCACTTGTCCGCAATCTGCAAAGACTAACCTCATATTATAGCAGCACAACTTGTTTATCATATCCGTTCATTCATCCTCATTTTTCAGTTGACAGTATATTTTCTTTTTCTTGTGAATGTTTTTACGTTAATGTGAGTCTTTCCTTTTCCATTTTTGCTTTCCTCATGTTCTGTTTTGCACATTCACACTGCAGGTACTGAAGCCCCTGAGCGATAACCTAATGGAGGATAACGTAAGACAGACTGTTACAAACTCCATCAAAGCAGGCCTCTCTGTACAGGGGTCTCACAATGCCAGGTTAAAGGCAGACTGACGCTTCTTCGCCTCTTCAGCTTTGCTCTCCTGTCCTTGACTTGCCTGCTACACATCGAGAACTCAGTAAAAAACCAAAGTTTACAACGGAATCTCTGGGTTTCATTTTCGCGTGACTGACTCCACCGGATGCGTCATCAAGAGGAGATGCTGGTTTCTGCCCAAGTGCCCCTGCCTATGACTCTGTATTAGTGCCAAGGAGGCTGGCCGGCGAGTTGTAAATGTTAAACTAGTATATTTTTCTGCACCTGTTTTCCATGCTCATCTATCCATGCTTTTCTCCTTTTCCTTTTGTTTTTTTCGTTATCTTTGCCTTATTTTATTAATGTGAACCATGTGTCCTGTGCTACGCGGATTTCAGGGAAATTGTTTTTTTAGTTTATCTTGAGGCAATCCTTTAACCGAATGTATGTAGGCTTACGATGTCCCGTTGTTTTATTTTGAGTCCTAGTTTTTGGTTAATTTGTATAAAGGTTTGGACCTGGTAATAACTGACACTACTGAAGTCATAATTGCTTCACTCCACTAAAATATTTATATTGTTGCTTTACTGCCTTTTGCTTCCAGTATTACCTAGCTGCATGTACATGGTTGTCCAAAACACTGCTGAACACTGTCTAAGTTGTAGTGAGATAACCTATTTCACCTTGGCCTTTCAAATTCAGCAAGCCTGCTCTCCTGAAAAGAATCGGCGCACTCAAAGATAGGGGAGTAATCGGACTGTGGGAAGTTCAGCCTTCATGTACATACAGATGCCATGGATTCTAATGGGAGTAATTTCATCCAAAAATGCCTAAAACAACTTTAAATTATCTGTACAGAGTGTTTGTTTTAATTTTCTATAAAAATGATAGGGCATGTATATGAAATATAAATATATAAATACACTTTTTGTATCGAGTTTTTGTAGTCCAATGCAAAACCTGGTTCTGTAGTAGACTAAGTACGTCCCTGTAAAGGAATGTTAGTGGCTCATGTCAATGTGTGAATGCATTAAGCCAATTTTGGAAGTTTTTGATATATTTGTGACATTTACCTGCCATGAGCAATGCAACCTCACCCCCTTGGTAAACAACAATGGGAATGTTTTATTGTGGAACTGTTTTTGTCCCCTCTCTCTCTCCAATTTTAAAAATTATTTCTTGTAATTTATTTTCAGTTGATAAATAAAATCACGTGTATATATGAACTTAGATGTGTACCTTTCTGGCTTTGCTTTAGACTTTTACCTACTTGATAGTTTCAGTTTTGCAATTTTATTGCAAAGATTTTTTCTGTTTCTGCATGTGAAATGAATTGGATATTTGTAAAGCTCTCTACTATCCAAGGTCTCTTAGTGCTGAATACGAAGAAATCAGGACACGAAATCAAGTCAAGGTAGGTCTTAAGCTGCTTCCAAATATTTAGACTGGTGCAAGTAGATATCTGATAGACTTCAAGCCCACATTCCTTACCTTAGAATATTCTCAAGCGTCAGACTGGATCTAGAATATCTTGAGCAGTACCTCTGCGTGGCAGCAGGTGGTGCTGATCAGCTCTGTCTTGAGCAGTACCTCTGCATGGCAGCAGGTGGTGCTGATCAGCTCTGTGGCATACGCGATGGAAGTGAAGTGCGCGGTGCCTGTATTTTTCTGTGCCATCAGCCCAGATCCGGAGACCTCAGTCTTTTTTTGACTGCTTTTTTAAAAACTTTTTGGCAAATGTTTTTTTGAGCTTTGCTGCCAGTGTGCTTAAGGGATCTCTCCTGAAAAACTGGGTTTTAAACCTTGTGGGGCCTGCCACAGACAGATGTCTGTGACAGACCCCCCCACCTGTTTACCTATGGTGTCCCCAAGACCTGCCAAGACTGCAGAGTGATGAATCCCAAGGCTGTCTAGGACTGTTCCTTGAAGCTCCTGGTCGCTCAACACCAGACTAGACTGCATCGCTGGAGTTTCGTTGAATGTCTTGGGACCACTCCCGAGTCGCTACTATCAGTCGTCATTAAAATCTTCATCCGGTAAGTCCCACAAGAAGACTGCAGCCTAGAAGTCGAAGCATTCTTTGATTTCATCACACCAGTGTAAGCCATGGGACGAGGCACTGGAAAGACGCCACAAGTCCCTGCCCTGCTCCCATTCTTCACCCAGAGGGCCTGGGTCCACTCCCCCCTGCCCCCCTCCCCCACCCACCCAGAATTTCCCAGAGCGGAGTGTCCCCTGTCCAATCAAGGGAATTTTAAGAGACCATGCACCTCATTTGGGCGAACTGACCCGTCTGTGGCTCCTTTGGGCCCCCTGGGTTCAGAAGGTGCTGCAACTGGACTTCTACTGCCTGGTTCGTCCTCAGCACCAGTTGGGTCCTTTGAATCCCTTCCTGGATCTGGGCTGATTCCGGTCACAATTTCGCAACCTTCAACGGAGTCCATTCCAGTGGTACCAGTCCCGGCACCACTGCACCCCTCAGCAGCGCCAACCCCATTGTCATTCCCGACTCTGATACGGAGACAGGTCAACATACTCTGGCACCGACCGGACCAAGACCCTCCAGGTTTTTCGACAGGCTCTGTGGTGAATGCGATTGAGGAGGATCTGTGGATCCTTACTGTTATCCGCTAGAGGAGCTCTTGGATGAGGATAACTGATCTGAGGAACTGGCTGATGCTAGTGGTCTGGACACCTCGCTAGACACTGCCCTGGTCTGTCCTCCTAGTGTGGCTATGGAGGAAGGGGCTTTATTTTCAATGGTGGTGTGGAGGGTAGCTGAGGTCCTGGACCTTACACTGCTCTCAGTGGCAATCAAGACTGT
Source organism: Lissotriton vulgaris (assembly GCF_964263255.1). Taxonomy (NCBI): domain Eukaryota; kingdom Metazoa; phylum Chordata; class Amphibia; order Caudata; family Salamandridae; genus Lissotriton; species Lissotriton vulgaris. The sequence continues at coordinate 1,113,055,086 of NC_141694.1, forward strand.
CTTGACCGAAGTACTTAAAAAAGGGGTAGCCCCTATGGAACCAATTCTGCTCTTGAATAAAGCTATCACTGATGTACTGACTAGGGCCTTGGCCAAGCCCAGCACAGGTGATCCTGTGCACTGTACGATTGCTCGCTGCCACTGCCCTGCTGCTGGAGAACCATCTTTACTCACCCACCACCCCACCCCAGAGAGCCTGGTAATCCAGGCCTCCACATCCAAAGTCAACCCTGAAGCATTCACTACCACACCACTTTATAGGTAATACAAGAGGTTGTACACCTTTGCAGTATACCTTCACAGTAAGGGACTTCGTAGCACAAGTGTTGCCCATGGTCTCGGGGAGGCCTGAGACATGCTGATCCAGGCTATTGCTAATTGCAGAGACACAGCAAAGTTCACAATTTGCTATGGACTTTACATGACAGACCTGCTATTTAGAGTAATTGCTTCATCAGTGGCCCTTCGTAGAGACGCCTTTCTGAAGTCAACTGGCTTCTCAGGGGATGTCCAGGAATCCTTTATCGATATGTCCTTCGATGGCACTTGGCTCTGTGGCATCAAGGCAGAGCCAGCAACCAAGTGCTTTAAGGACAGCATGGCTACCTCGCGGTCATTGGGACTCTCTATGGCCCAATACCAGGCTCATTCTGCCTTCGGTGACTATGGTAGCGCCCCCCCCCCCCCCTCCCCGGTAGCCAGAGCCTCAAAACCCCTTTAATATGCCCTCGCAATATCGCAGGCAACCAGTCGGCAGTAGGATCAAGCATCACCTGCCTGCTGACCGTCTATATCTACGGACACATGGGTACTCCATATTGTTCTGCAGGATTGCGCCTTTCCATTCACGTAAACCCTGCCACCCATACCTCTGTCCTCAGATCGACTGACGGAGGATCATCTCTCCATGTTCCGTCAGGAAGTACAGGCTTTTTTGGCCAATGTGGCCGTTAAGAGTATGCTGACATCAGAAGTTGGTTGTGGTGATTTCCTCTGCTTTCTGGTGCAGACTGAGGCCTCCAGCCTGTACTAGACGGGATCCCTCTCAACTACTTCCTGAAGGAGAAATTGAAAACTCTGTTTGACTCTGGTCCTGTCTGCCCTGGACCCTGGAGACTGGATGGTAACACTGGATTTTCAGGATGCATATTTTTATATAGCCACCCACCCGGCCACAGGGGTTACCTGCTGTTCACGTTGGGCCACACACATTTTCACTTCGCTGTGCTCCCCTTTGGCCTCACCAGCACCTCTCAGGTGCTCACAAAAGTGATGGCTGTGGTTGCAGCCCATCTGCAGAGGTCAGGAGTTCCAATCTTCCCCCTACCTCGATCGGCTGTTGAAGGCATGCTCTCCCAGGCAGTCGTCAGCCACCTCCAGACTATGGCGGACCTCATGCATTCTCTGGAGTTCTCCAACGTGGCGAAGTCCCCCCAGACTCCCTTTTAGGATGATCCCTTTCATTAAAGCTATTCTGGACATGGTGCAGTTCTGTGCATATTCTTCAGAGTGGTGAGTCCAGGCTATAACGAAATTTCAGCCTCTATCCTGGATTACAGTAAGACTGACTCTGAGGCTGTTAAGCTTTCTGGCCTCCTGCTGGGACAACATGCCCACTGGTATATGCAGGCTCTGCAGTGTGATATTAAATCCCAGTGGGCACAGCATCAGGAGTCTCTCCGACCTGGTCCAGATATCAGAGGGAACTGCAAAAGACCTGCATTGATTGCTCACAAACATAGATTTGGTCAGAGGCAGATCCCTCTCCCTCCCCCACCAAGATCTCACAGTGGTGACAGACGTGTCACTCCTGTGTTGGGGATGCCCTCTAGGACCGGTGGAGATCAGATGACTGTGGTCTCCAGCAGAGTTTTAGCTCCATATGAACTTGTTGGAGCTGAGAGCGATTTACTTGGCATTGAGTTCTTTCCTACAAGAGAAGGCTGGTGCAGGTGTTCACGGACAACACCACCGCCTTGTGGTATTGCCACAAAAAGGGAAGGGTGGAGTTGTGGAACCCGTGCCAGAAGGCTCTGCGCCTCTGGACTTGGCTGGCACCCCTGCACATCTTCCTCATTGTACAACCTGGCGGAGTCTCTGAACGCAGGGTGTGCTAACTCCGCCATTAATGCCTCTTGGACCATGAATGGGGTATACTTCTGGAGATGGCGCAAGGTTTCTTTCATGACTGGGAACCCTTGGTTAGATCTGTTAATCACTGCAGAGATCACACAATGTCAGCACGTATGCCCATTGGAGTTTCCATGGCGGTTCTCACTCTGAGATGCATTTGGGCTCAAGTGGGGCTCAGGACTCCAGTATGCCTTCCCAAAGAAATCATTCCTGTCTGAGTTCTGAAGATCAGGACTGACCAGGTCCAAGTCCTCCTTGTGGCATTGTGCACGGAGAGTATGCGAACTCCTGACTATGAGCATCGGTCCTCTGATCATGCTGCCCCTTTAGGAAGCTGTCCTGTCACAGCAACAGAGCAGGGTTCTTCACCCGAACCTGCACACTATCTACCTTCATGCATTGAGACTGAGCTGCAGCAGTTGAGAGTTTTTAATCTTCCCCCTTAAGTTTGTGAGGTCATCTTGACAGCCAGGCATCCCTCCACAAAGACCATATATGCCTGCCATTAGGAAAAGTTGGCTTGATCCACTGAAAATCATGTTGGCCTCCTTTCTGCATCCCTGTCTGACGTTTTGCTGCTTATTTTGCTTTTAGCCCGGCAAGGCCTTGTTCTGGGCACAGTTAAGGGGAATCTTTTGTCCATCTTGGCTTTTTTGCAATGCCTCATCAATCCTCTCTGCTTGTCACCTGTTGTGGCATGCTTTCTGAAGGACCTTCAGCATATGTTTCTCCCAAACCTTTTGTTATGCCCCAATCGGACCTTAATTTGTTTTTAACCTTTTTAATATGTTTACTCTGAATCTATGCATAGTTTCCACCGAAGATTTCTGACATTCAAAACTGTGTCTTCTTAGTGGTCCATCACATTAGCCAGGTGCATCAGAGGTATGGCGGCTCCTCCGTAATGGCGAAGGAGTGTCACCCCACTGCTCAGAGCCAACCGATGAAAAATAAAGTGATAATAACATTTTTTATCTTTTTATTTTTCACTGGCTGAGCCGAAGAGTCTAGGGCGGCACCTGGCCATCCTCTATGGACCGCGGCAGGGAGGGGGTGGTGGGCACTTAAGTGCGCATGTCAGTTTGACCGCCTGTCTTAGGAACTCCAAACCGACATGCTCACTTAAAATCCCCACACAGCTGTGTTGCACAGCTGGGTGGAGAAAAGGCACAGGCTCTCCCTGTACCTGAGCGAGCGTCAAACCAGCCCACTCAGGCCATTCCAGATGCTTCTCTCATACTTGGCAATAGCATGAGAGCAGTTTCTGGATTGGGAAGGGGTGTCTGGGAGCCTGTGCTGAGTGGCCCCTGGGCTGTCGGGAGCAGAGTATCACAGAGGCAGCTGGCAGTGTCAGCACCAGGCAAGACTTTTCTTTTAGTTTCCTCCTCCCTTCTCCCCTGCACTGCTTCGCCACTTTGTATTGGCAGCAGTCTTCCCTCGATCAGCGTTTCAGGCGCTTTTTGTTTATACCCTGGATACCAGCTTCTTTCCATACAAACTGGTTCTCCACATCCATGCCTCTTTTTTGCTGAAGGTGTTGACACCGGTCCATGTCGGACAAAGCATTACACTGCCAACCTTATTTGTTCTGCCTCACTCCTGCAGAGAGGAGGTAAGACTCCACTGCATGGATCTGAAAAGAGCATTGTCTTTCTATATCAATAACATCAAAGAACACTAAGTGGACTATCAGCTCTTTGTTGGGTTCACTGGAGCAAAGGAGAAAGCAGAGGAGAAGCTAGCTATTTCTAGATGGATTTATACTCTAGATTATGATCTATTACGCATTGGCTAAAAGGCAACCCTCCGAGGGTGTGGGCTCATTTCACCATTTGCATATGGCTGGGTCTGAACTGGGGTGGCGAAGTGAGCTAAAGAACTATGATGGATTCAACCCAGATCTGTGAGTGGGGGTGAGTGTCTGAAAAGTTTTATCGCTCTGCCCATCAAATTTGTGTTGGCTTTGTTCGCCCTAAGTTGGCAGGGTATGCCCAGACATTGGTCCCTTGCTCACTGGATTCAAGCTAGCCGGGCTGATGAGGGGTGTTACATCGGCACAAGGTACCAGGATGCTTGTTTCCGGTCCAGGGAAGACCTGGGTTGACAGTTCGGTCTGTACTCTTCCCATCAGGCACAGGGTCAAGACTGATTTGCAAATGGCTGAGCTTGAACTGGGGTGGCGAAGTGAACTAAAGAACGATGATGGATTCAACCCAGATCTGTGACTGGGGGTAAGTGCCTGCCAGTTGCCTTCATTAGCAGGCAGCTTCTAACCTAAGAGCAGCGTTGGAGTGCCATTGAGAGGGAAGCTTCTGCTGTGGTTTGGTTCCTGAAGAAGCTGATACATCAATGTTTGGGACTCACTACTGAGTTCAGACATCCCATCGGCTTCTTATATGGCTGATGAGAGAACCCCAAATTATTGAGGTGGTCGGTTTCCCTACAGTGTATGGACTTCACAGTGGAACACAGACCTGGAACTGACCATGGCAATGCAGATGATGGCCTTTCCAGGTTTTTCCACTTAGATGATAACCATCCGGAGAAGGGTTAGTTACTAATCACCTTCGGTCTACAGAGGGCCATGTAAGGAAATGCCCCTTTTTGTATGGTCTCCCCCATGTTTTTTACTGATGTTGCTAGTTTTTCATTAAGAGTAGACTGAGGCCTGCTAGCTCAGACCCCAATGCCTGTACCCATAAACTGATATGTTGAATTGACTTCTATCCAATTGGCTGAGCTAGCTTGCCTGTAAGTCCCTAGTAAATGGTACCCATGGCATGTGTGTTAGTGTCTCCCCCCAGGTATTGCAGCATTGACTGTGCCACCCTGGGGAGACACGGGTAAAACAAGACTCCCAGCCTGCCACTTGCAACCTGGAAGAGCAATTTAACTACTTGCCCGACTCTGGCTTTGCTATTGCTTTAAATGGTAGAGTTCCCCCTGGTATGCCCTAAGATAGGATGCAACATACCTCCTGGGCAAAACATGTATTTTACAGGTTCTGATAGTTAAATCGATAAACAGTTTTTACTATGGTAGAGGTCGCCCAATTTGCGAGTGCAGAGTTGCATGCGGACTTCTCAGCTGTGCTAACTCTGGAACTGTGCGACCACTGTGGGTCATCCAAAGTAGCAAACCACTTGTTATATTAAGCTTGACTCAGGTCGCAATTAATGTAACAAGTTGCAGTGTGCAAATTTTGCAAAGTTGCCACTTTGTAGCCTTCAGTCCCCTGTGCCATACACGTTGCAGACGAGGTACTGTAACCAAGACAGCTTTCTGCCCTCCCGGGAGATATGCGAACGGCTCCCTGGAAAGGATACAATTGGGGCCTGCCCTGGAAGGAGGTGTTACCTCTCTCCTGCAGGAAGCCACACAGGTGTTGGCCCAGAAGGTGAGCTTCAAAGGCTAAACAACCTTTAAAGGGCAAATAGGTAACACTTGGGAAAGGGCTGCTTCATTGTCCTGGCAAGAAAAAGGACAAGGGAACCCAACTCACTAAGGAACCTGGGTGGGTAAATTATTGTCAGAAACAGTGGTTCCTGTGGAATAATAGAATCAATATAGATAATAAGGTGCACTGTCGCAATGGAAGGGTTAAAATGATGTCAGAGGGAAAGGAAACCACAAACACCCAAGGTTTTATTTAAATACAATCACATTTTATATTTTACAAATAAAATTCTAAATACAATGAAAAAGAAAAATGTGCGTAGTGTCCCCAGAAGAAAGCGAACCATTAACAGCGCGTATTATTGTATATTGCTGCTGTATATTATGTATTGAGTTGCTAAATGGTCGACTTTTTGAATACCTTGGAAACCTTGTAAAATACTGTCACAATGATGTCACCAATATATCTGCAAGAAACAGGTTAGTGTTAGATTCCTTACCTTAGAATATCCCCAGGCGTCCGACTGGATCCAGAAAGGTTTGCATAGCAGTACCCCTGCGTCGGTAGGCGTCGTCTGCGGCTCCGAGTCCATCGTCGTTGGCGCCGGATGACGTCGTCTGAGTAGTTAGACGCCGCCCTCACGCGCTGACGTCAGTTCTTCTTTTTTCCGCGCCCTCAATCTCAGATCCAGAAAAAGTACTACTTAGTCAATTTTTGACTAACTTTTTCGATCTCTTTTGGATCCTTTTTCGAGTCTATACGACTCTCGGTGCCGATAGGGATTCCCGGGTTCAAACCCTGTGCCGACTGTAACCGCCTGATGTTGGTTACCGACCCCCACCGTTGGTGCCTCTATTGCCTTGGGGCCGACCACGATGACAAGTCGTGCCCCCACTGCCGGGCCTTGACGTCGAAGGCTAGGCGGGAGCGGTCCCGTAAGCGCCTCAAGCTCCGGCAGTCATCACAGCTCGGCGAGATGACACCGCTCTTCCGACTCCCCCCGACGCGGCCTGGCGTTCCGGCGACACCGCCCACGCGGCTCCGCCAGAACCACAGGCGCGGCACCCAGCTCCATACCCGCCGGTCCCTGGCCTGAACGCAACGCCGCAGGAGATCAGCGCCTTCCTCGTGGCCATTAGGAATCACTCCCCTCAGACTGGCCCTACGGAGGTGCCTCCGGGCCCCGTGATATCAGTCTGGTTCCCTAGTGGGCCGGTGGCTCCGGCGCTGTCGGGTGCTTCGAATCCGGCGCCGTCGACGGCTCCGGTCCAGACGCCGCAGTGCCCCACTGGGTCCGGATCTGGGTCGCTGCTAGTCGACCATACGACCCCTCTGCCAGCGCAGACCCCCAGGGTGTCGCTCTCGACGCCAGACGTCGTCCGCGGTCCCCTCCTCTGTCCGGATCCAGCGTCGGACTGTCGTCGCTCGATGCCACATTCGACGCAGAGATAAGAGCAATTCTTCTCGGGTCCGGCCCCATCCTTTGGACCTGACTAACAGGAGATGGGGGGCGAGGAGGATTGGGAGGGGTCTGAGGACCCTCTGGCACGGGAGTGCCAGTCGTATCAGGACTGGGCAGTTGAGCTAGGGGAGGCCAGTGGTCTGACACTTCGCCCAACACTGGATTTGTCTCCCCTCCTACCTTGGCTAAGGAGGAGGGGGCTCCTTACAGCGCGGTGTTGACGAGGGCGGCCAAGGCCTTGGCTCTTGAGTTCCCCGTCGCGGATGTGAGGACTAACCTCCTCAGAGTTCCTCAAACCGCAAGCATGCTCTTCGGAGCCTCTACTGCCGTTTAATGAGGCCCTTACTGACATTCTGTTGGGCACCTGTTCCAAGCCCGCTCCAGGCCCCCCTGTAAATCGGAATGTGGCCAGACGCCACCGCCCGGCCCCGGGTGACTCTAACTTCCTGTCCACCCACCCGAGAGCCTGGTTATCCAGGCCTCTAACTACCAGACCGCATTCCCGACTGCCCCTCTTGATAGGGAATCCGAAAGGTATGACCAGTGCCTTTTGGGCTGTTACACTCACTCTCTTTGGGACACGGTTGCAGACGTGCTGCCAGACTTCCCGGAGGAGGCCCGGGCAAAACTCGCTCAAGCCCTTGTGGAAGGGCGAGATGTAGCACGGTACTCTATTGATGTGGGCAGGATACCACGGACTCGCTAGGCAGGGCGATTTCCACTACGGTGGCGGTTCGCCGCCACGCCTTGCTGAGGTCCGCCAACTTCTCAGCTTATGTCCAGAACACACTCATGGGCATGCCGTTTGATGGCTGTCGCCTCTTTGGCGACAAGGCAGACCGTGCGCTTGAGTGTTTCAAGAACTCCAGGGCTACGGCCAAGTCTTGGGCTGTCGGGCCAGCGCCAGCAAACTTCTGCCTTTCGCTCCTTTTGTGGCCAAGGAAGGGGCGCCCCTCACGTCCTGCCAGCCACGGGCCACAGACTAACATCCAGCGCGGCGGCGGACGTGGTAACCGCCGTGGCGGGGACAGCGGCGAGACCAGTCCACATTCACCCCCACAGCATCCGCCTCAAAGCCTTCCTAGTCCGAGCTTTCAGGCCCATTTGACACCAGTGGGGGGCAGGGTTCGCCATCACCTCCTCCACTGGCGCACCATCACATCGGACAGGTGGGTGCTGCAAATCGTCCAAAGGGGCTACTCCCTCCCCTTCGAGGCGACCCCTCCAGCCATGCCACCGCAGTACCACTGCGTGTTGGGGGATAACTTGCAACTTCTGCAAGTTGAAGTTACGGCCCTCTTGGCCAAGGGGGCCATCGAGCACGTTCCTGGGTGCGTAGGGTGTGGTTGTTACTCCCACTACTTTCTGGTTCCCAAGAAGGGCAAAGGGGGCGTGCGCTATATCTTGGACCTGCGGAACGTCTACGGCTTCCTCCGGAAGGAGAAGTTCAAGATGCTGACTTTGGCTCAGGTCTTAGCTGCCCTGGACCCCGGAGACTGGATGGTAGCATTGGACTTGCAGGACGCATATTTTCACATCTCCGTCCTGCCAGCCCACCAGCGTTACCTGCGGTTCACGGTAGGCCACGAGCACTTTCAGTTTACCGTGCTCCCCTTCGGCCTTACCAGCACCCCTCGGGTGTTCACGAAAGTGATGGCGGTGGTTGAAGCTCATCTGCGCAGATTAGGGGTGTCAGTCTTCCCCTATCTCGACGACTGGTTGTTGAAGGCGGGCTTGCCCCAGACAGTCGTCGGCCACCTCCAGACTACGGCCGAACTCCTGCACCTGCTGGGGTTCTCCATCAATGTGCCGAAGTCACACCTGTGTCCCTCTCAGAAGCTCCTCTTCATCGGAGCGGTTCTGGATTCGGCGCAGTTTTGGCTTTATCCTCCCAAACAGCGGGTTCGGGATATTCATGCTCTGATTCCGATCTTTCAGCCTTTATCCCGAGTCTCGGTCAGGTTGACGCTGCGGCTTCTGGGCCTGATGGCCTCCAGCATCCTTCTGGTGCATCCCGCCAGGTGGCGGATGCGGGTTCTGCAGTGGGAGCTGAAGTTTCAGTGGGCCCAGCATCAGGGCAACCTGTCCGACCACGTCCTGATCTCGGAGGGCACTGCGAGACAGTTGCAGTGGTGGCTCACGGACCGCGATTGGGTCAGCGGCAGATCCCTCTCCCTACCCCAACCTGAGCACCTAGTTGTGACTGATGCGCCCCTCCTGGGTTGGGGGGAGGGGCCACATGGGAGAGGCGGAGTTCAGAGGCCTCTGGTCTCCGGCGGAGTCCTGGCTCCACATCAACCTTCTGGAGCTGTGGGCAATCCGGCTTGCACTGAAAGCCTTCCTTCCCTCTGTCACGGACAACACCACTGTCATGTGGTACTGCAACAAACAGGGTGGGGTGGGGTAGTGGACCATTTGTTAGGAGGCTCTGCGCCTCTGGCAATGGCTGGAACACCAGGGCTTGTCCCTGGTGGTTCAACCCCTGGCAGGTTCCCTGAACGCCAGGGTGGACGGACTCAGCCGCCGGTGCATGATGGATCACGAATGGCATCTGAACTCTGACGTGGCGCGAGGTCTCTTTCAGCAGTGGGGAGAGCCTTGGTTAGATCTATTCGCCACCGAAGAGAACGCGCAATCTCATCAGTTCAGTGCGTTGGAATTTCCAAGGCAGCACTCGCTCAAGACGCTTTTTGTCGCGAGTGGAGCTGTGGTCTGTTGTACGCCTTTCTGCCTATACCACTTCTGCCCAGAATGCTGAAGATGATCAGGCGCAACTGGGCCCAAGTCATCCTTGTGGCTCCGGACTGGGCACGAAGATACTGGTATTCCGAGCTACTCAGCATGTCAGTCCATTCCCCCGATTTGTCTGCCTCTTAAGGAGGACCTTCTGTCGCAGCAGCAGGGGACGGTCTTCCACCCGAACCTGTCCAGTCTCCACCTCCATGCGTGGAGATTGAGCGGCGACAGTTGAGGACATTAGATGTGCTTCCTGAAGTCTGTGATGTCATTCTGGCAGCCAGGAGTCCCTCCACAAAATCAGTATACGCCTGCAGGTGGAACACATTTTTGGCATGGTGCACGGCAAAGGCTGTGGATCCTCTTTCTGCCCCCCTTTCAGAGGTTTTCCTCTTTCTTCTTTCTCTTGCTCAGCAGGGCTCTGCTCTGGGCACTATCAGAGGCTACCTCTCTGCCATTTCAGCCTTCCTAAGGCTTCCTGATCAGCCTTCTCTTTTCAAGTCCCCTGTTGTAAATAGATTCTTGAAGGACTTCACTCACATGTTTCCTCCTGTTCCTTTCGTGATGCCTCAGTGGGACTTGAACCTTGTTCTGACTTATTTGATGTGCGCTCCTTTCGAGCCACTTCACAATTGCCCTCTTCGTCTTCTAACTCTTAAGACTGCATTCCTGGTTGCCATCACCTCTGCCAGGAGAGTGAGTGAGCTCCAGGCTCTATCTTCTCAACCTCCTTTCCTCTCTGTCCATCCGGACAAAGTTGTCTTGAACGCGTCCCTCTTTCCTGCCCAAAGTAGTCACAGCCTTCCACATCAGGCAGTCCATCACCTTACCCACCTTCTTTCCGCCTCCGCATCCCTCGAAAGAGGAAGAGATGCTCCACCGTCTGGACCCAAAACGTGCGCTTTCATTCTATCTGGACTTCACGCCAGTTCCGGGTGGAAGACCAGCTCTTTCTTGGTTACGTGGGCGCTAAGAAGGGTCGGGCAGTGCGCAAACGAACCATTTCTCTATGGGTCGTTTTGTGTATAAAGGCTTGTTATTCACTGGCTAAAAAGGAGCCTCCTTTGGGGCTGCGTGCCCATTCGACTCGGGCCACGTTGGCGACTACTGCCCTGGGTCGGGGAGTCCCATTGAAGGACATCGGTCAGGCAGCTACGCGGGTCTCGCTGCACACTTTCACCAGACACTACTGCCTGGATAGCCAAGTCCGGAGAGATGGCTTTTTCGGACGTTCTGTTCTCCAGGATTTTCTGGTGTGATCATTGGTTCGCAGACCCATCACTGTGGTTGTTGTTGCTGGTGTATCTATTCTAAAGCAAGGAATCCAACACTAACCTGTTTCTTTCAGATGCACAAGTTACTTACCTTCGGTAATGATATATCTCTAAGAAACAGTAGTTAGTGTTAGATTCCTTACCGCCCCACCCATCCTCCCCGTTCTACGGACCAATATCTAGGGTTAAGGTTATTCCCTTCGAGGGCCCTAGTTTCATGGCACCAGTGTCTGTTTTTATCATGTCTCTGGGTTTCTGGCGCAGAAAAGCTGTGTATAAGAACTGACGTCAGCGCGTACTCCGACGTCATCTGGATGACGGACTCGGAGCCGCAGACGACGCCTACCGATGCGCAGGGGTACTGCTACGCAAAACTTTCCGGATCCAGTCTGACGCCTGGGGATATTTTAAGGTAAGAAATCTAGCACGAACTACTATTTCTTACAGATTATCGTTACCGAAGTAAGTAACTTGTGCTTAAGGTTCCTGTTTCTCACTGGGGACACTATGCACATTTTTCTTTTTCATTGTATATAGAATTTTGTAAAATCTAAAATATGATTGTATCAAACTAAAACCATAGGTGTATTTGGTTTCTTCGCTCTCTGACATCATTTTAACCTTTCCATTGCGATTATGCACCTTATATCTATATTGATTCTATTATTCCACAGGAACCACTATTTCTGACCATCATTATCCAGGCTGAAAGGCTGACATTTGGGAAAAGAGTGGGGAAACCAGTTTTCAAGGGGAGTGTAGCCCCCTCGGTAGCCATGCCTCTGGATTGGGCTAGGGAGCTCTACATGCTGGTTAAAGGGTCCTGCCATATTGAAAGTGGGCAGAATGGCAGTTACTAGGATGCCCAGATGCCAGACGTTGTAGGAATTGGTCATCTGGTGGGAGGAAACCTGGTAGCCTATTGGCTACGAACTGCTTCCTACCCTGAGGACATTTTCTGAGCATAAGTATGGCACCCTTGGCAGCTTGAACTCTGATTTTGACTCGAGTGGACTGGAGATGGACTGCACCTGGTGGCTAGCAAAGGAGAGGGACTGCGCCTGCTGGGTCCTGCACAAGGACAAGCAGTCTCCAGAGCCCAGCCAAATCCAAGAGCCTACAAGGGTCAATGAGCTGGCCTCCAGTTCATAACACAAACAGCTGAGAAACCTGTTGGGGCAGGTTGGTAGCCCAAAGTCTTCAAACCAGTGCCATGCAGCACAGGACCCGATACACAGAGTTGCACCCGAGTTCGCTGGGCCCAAGCATGTCATCGAAGTGCAGCCTTAGACCCCCAGAGGATGAGTTATCAACCCAGGAAGGATTGGCCTGTACCCGTGATACTGGGCAATCAGTAGTCCAGTAGCGACCTATGGTTTTAGTTTTTTTATATGAAATGCCAAATTCTGGATTGGCATTGTGGATACAAGAAGTAGAATACTATGTTACAGTCTTTTGTTCTTTATTTAAATGCAAGTGAAAACAAAGACAGACGACAGGTATTTCGCCCAAAAGGCCAGCAGGGCTTTTTCAAGGCTGATTAGAGAGTTGAGCATAAATTCATCAAAAAGAATCAGTAGCGAGAGAGAGTCTGCCAATAAATAGACAGACGTTCACATAAGGTCAAATGTCAGGTTGCGACCCAGAGAGAATGGGTGTCGTACAGGTTATAGTTCTAGGAAAATAGGGGGAAAGAAGGGTATAGGAGAACAGGGTTATAAGATTAATATAGGTGTGGTACATGTAGGAATAAAGGATAGGGTAAAACTCCTGCTGTTAAAGTTCACCTTTCTGCACAAAGTTTTCTGGTAAGTCTAAATCCAAGCACAAGAAGATGGAGAGGAACTCTACCCCATACGACAACTTGAAATCCAGCACGAAGGCACCACCTTGAAGCCCCCCATATTTAAATCGATTCCACAGTTTGTACTGGCATGCCCTGAGTTTCACAGGCAGTTTGTTGACTCGACTGCAGCTTTAAGGCCTGGCTGCATTTTTTTGGTGCATTTCCTGCTCCCTGTGTTGTGTCCACGGAGCCGAAAGGGTCCACCAACAAGTCTGCCCACTACAGCATCTGTGCCCTTGGGCTAACTCTGGTAAATGCGTCCACACTGGTGCCAATTTCCACTCCAGTTCTCGCTGCACCGACACAGACCAGGCCCGCACCAATAGTAGACCTGTTGCTGATGGAGATGTCAAACCCAGAGTGGATGTCAGCTCGATCTAGACCAATGTTGCGCTACAAAATTTACTAAAGTACAACCAGTTGTCATACTGGTTGATTCTAATCGGAGACCCCTGCCTCAACCAGCAGAGACTCCATTCTTTTTGGGTCTGATTGAAATAGTACAGGAGACACAAGTAGCCCCTTAAAATACTGCTGATAATGAGCAAAATGATGGATTGCTTCCCCCTCATTACACTGATGATACACTACACCCAGACATGCAAAATGTCAGTCTGCTAAAAATCCCCTGAAACGGAGCATAACTTTCCACATCAGCGGAAAGTGCCTCATGTTCACATTTGTGGTTCGGAGGACAGCAGAGATACTTGAACTGCAGTTGCCAAGCATTGAAACTAAAACAAATATTATGCATTTACTGCCTTTGGGAAAGCCCTTATTGATTTTCTTACGGATACTTTGGCCAAACCATATTCATGTCCAAATGGTAGTTGACTTGTGTGCTCGGTGAAATAGACCAGTTCATGGTGATCAGACTTTCTAAGAAAGCAGAGAACCTGATTGATTGTTCAGGCCTTTACAGCTCATGTTCATCCAAAATATTTTCTGACCAATCCCCCAGCTAGAGAATCCAAAAGAATTGATGCTTCCATGAAAAGTCAGCCAGGTCTATAGGTCTATTAATGCAGTTTGCTTATTGGGCATGTACACACTTGCTACTTCCTTGTTCAATAGAAAGAACGTTGGTCTTTGACTTATTCACTGAATTATTTTTTTGCAGAAGGACTAATTCAAAGTCCTTCAACTGGCTCAGTTCCTTTCTATTCTCTGGACCCGGGTGTAGGAGAGTAGGGTCTGCTTCCTATGGTCACCCCCTACTTTTTGCTGTGATTCTCTGGTTTTTCCACTTTAGTGTGGCTGTGGGCCTGCTAATCAGACCCACAGCCCAGCTGTTCTCTCTCTAAATTGATACCATGCACTTTAGGTGCATACCAGATTGGTTACTGGGTCACCCTTGTGTGCCCCTGTATAGTGTACTGTGAGAAGGTGGCCTGATATGCAGTGCTCACTATTCTAGTGAACACTATGTATCAGTCCAGCAACCCTTATTGATGATTGGTTGTAAGTCAACCTTATAGACCAGCTATCCTAGTAGCGTGGATACGAGCAGTCTAAGGCTAAAGACTCGAGAGGGCGTGTTAAGCCAGCTGTTATACCACATATACCCCTTGAACACCAAGTGAAAGGACACCACACAAGTGTTATGAAAATAAACAGTTATTTATTAAAGATCACAACAGCCCTGTACTCTTTATGAGGACAGGGTACTAAGCACAAACCAAAACTCTTACAAAAATACTTAAGTTAGCACAGTATATACAAATGCCCGAGGGGCACGGAAAACCATATACTAGAAAAGTGGAATGCGAAATTACTAGCAGGTAAGTACAGTACTAATAGCCTTTGGAATCGCTAGGACTTGACTATAGAATCGTTAGATTACTTCTAGGAGACCCAGGGGACTCGGGTGCAGTGTGGGCACTCTCACGCGAGATGCGGGACAAAGTCTATGGTAGCTAGAATTTGCAAAGTTAGTGTTCTCGGGCGAACCCGACCTGGTAGGGAGAAAACGAAAGTAGATTCTGACCCTTGGATAGTGAGGCTATGCTGGGGCACCGAAATGCCGAAGTTACCTAGCCCAGGGGCTGCAGCTGCATAGGACTCAAAAGACGTCGGGAATCCTCGTTGACGGACCAGGAGCCTGGAAGAAAGAAGTTGCTGGCAGGCGACCAGTGAAGAAAGTTCGGTGGATCCAAGCCTGGATCGATGGACGATGACACCTGAAAGCAGAGGGGACCAAGTTCGAGACTACTAGCCAGTAGTCAGTGGGCACCAGGAGGGCACCGGATGGTAGCCACCTCGACAAGGCGTGTGGGTGACGCTGGGCTCGGAGATCTCACGGACCAGGAGGCGGTGTCGGCGACCAGGAAGGAGGATCGAGCTGTCCCACGAAGATAGAAGCTGTCGGCGTTGCTGGACCCAGGATTGGGCAACAAAGCCTTGGCAAATTCAAGCCCACGCGGTGGACCTAAAATGGCGTCTGGAGTGGACCAGGAGGGTCCGGGGTGCCTCTCTTCAAGAAGGAAGCAAGGGCCAGTCTGGAGCAACCAGACCAGCAGCAGTGATGTCGCCGGGCGTTGTTCAGAAGGCCACAAGCCAGCCGGCTAGTAGCCAAACAACGCGGTGCACAGCAAACAGCAGAAGGGCCCCACGCAGATCGTGGAGATGCAGGGAGGCTGACCTTGGGTGCTGGAGCTGCGTAGGGTCGGGGCTTCTCGGACCCCAAAGCACTCACCCGTGGAGGACACGGTGGGCTTGCAGTAAAGATGTCGTGCAGTCTTGGCGATCGTCGGTCCCTCGAGGTCTCGTCGCACTCACGGTTCTCAGCTTGGCTGTAGAGGTGAGTAGAGGTCAGAGGTGCCAGGGAAGCCGGGTCTCGTCGAGCTGGGTCGTCGGATTCGTGATGAAGGACTTGCAGCAGACCGCAGTGTTCTTTAGGATGGTGCCCGCTTGATGCAGGGTGACTACTCCTTAGCCACAAGGGAGAATCTTGAAGAAGAAATCTTGATGTCCTTTCGCAGAAAGTCGTGTCTTGATTCCAAAGATGATCTAATTTGAACAGGGGGCCCGCTCCCATCTTTATACTAAAAAAGGGGGCTGACCCGGTGACTAGGTCCTGCCTATGGGTGGGACTAGGTGGGGGGTGGTTACACCCCTCAGCCATGCCGGACTTCCCCAGGCCAGGGGCTGGTGTGCCCCTGGAACTGGTTCAGACCGGCCTATGCGTAGTGAGCACCGGGGTGCCACTCAGCAGTCACCTTCCTGTAAAGCCCTGCCTACCCAGGATACACAAAACCATGTCTGGGACGGTGCTAGCACTGCCCCTGACAGGAAACCCTTTGTCCAGGCTCCCCTCGCTGGAAGGACTCCCAGCTGTAGGGGGTCAGACTCGTGTCTGTGGTGGCAGCATCCATTTTGTGGAGCTGAGGCTTCGTTTAACTTTAACCGGGGTTCACAGTTACATACATGTCGTGTCCCTCTAGAAGGGTGGAATGCTAACCCCGTCGCCAGAATTGGCGAGGGGTTAGTATTCCAATTCGTATGACACCTTACTCGACATGTTTTGATAAAGCAATACCAAAGTTAGCATTTAACCGCGAGGATTATAATGCACTTAAGAGTATATGGTATGCGATATCATGGAACAGCTATTAGGACTTGGTTCCGCAAGCTGCAGACAGGCTCAGCTCATGCCAGAGCACCATCTCACACGATTCCAAGCACTCTTCCTTCAGGATTGTCAAGGCCTGCCATAGGAGTGACTGATAGGAATCTGTGTGTCCATTTTAGGGTTAGGTATAGGTATACTACACCTACAGCAAAGCGTGTTTACACGACTTTGCCCCAGCTGTCATGCAGCCAGTTGTGTCAAATTTAAGAGGCCAGCCAGGGGTGGCATAATACATGCTGCAGCCCCTGGTAGCCCTGGGTACACCTATGCCCTGAGTTACAGGGTCTGACAAGGTGGCCCAGTACCAATTGGTAAATGCACCTAGGGTACATGTCGTAATTTAGAAAGAGAACAGCCAGGCTGTGGGTCTGATTGGCAGGCCCACAGCCAGAGAAAGTCGTAAACCAGTGAAACAAAAGCAAAAAAATCTGGGTGATCATAGGATTGCAGACCCTACTCTCCTACATGTACCATAGGTACCCAGGGCATAGGTGCACCCTAGGCCTACAGCATGTATTGTGCCACCCCTGGTTTGCCTTTCAAACTGACACCACAGGTATGTTCACACAGCCTGGGCAAGGTGGTGTAATCACCCCTTACTTAGATATAGTATAACTATATCTACCTTTATATATAGACAAATATACACCTATAAGCCACTCCTATGGTAGGCCTCGACAATCCTGGAGGCAGAGTGCTTGGTTTTATGTGAGAGGGTGCTCTGGCATGAGCTGAGCCCTTCTGCAGCTTTCGGAACCATCTCCTTATAGCCATACCGTATACTCTTAAATGCATTATAATCCTTGCGGTTAATGCTAACTTTGGTTTGGCTTTATCAAAACATGTTGTGTAAGGTTTCAAACACTTTGGAATACTACCCCCCCCCCGCCAATTCTGGCGGCGGGGGTAGCATTCCACCCTTCTAGAGGGAAAAGACTTGCAAGTTACTGCTTTACCCGGTTATAAAGTTAAACAGAGCCTCAGCATCACAAAATGGATGCTGCTGCCACAGACACAAGTCTGACCTCCTGTTGCTGGGGAAAACTCCAGCAAGGGCGGCCTGGACAATAGGTTTCCTGTCCAGGGAGATGCCAGCCCCGCCCCAGACAGGCGTTTTGTGTATTGGGGCAGGGAGGGCGGCATTCAGTGAATGCATCTAGACATTGCCTGGGGCACACAAGGTGCTCCATCCATAGCCCGGTTCAAATCAGTTGCTGGGGCACTTCAGCCCCAGCTCTGGTGCGAAACTGGACAAAGGGAAAGGGGTGTAATCACTCCCTTCTCAGGTCCACCCATAGGAGGGACCTAGTCAGGTAATCCAGCCCCCTTTCTTAGTATAAGTATAGGAGCTGTGTCCCCAGGACTTTAGATTATCCTGGACGAATCTATGTAAGACTTATCTTGGACCTTCGACATTCCATTCCGACTGGAAGACGGAATACATCTCCCTTGTGGTCAAGGAGTGACCACCCTGTGCAAACAGGCACCAACAGCAACTTCGCCGGTCTGCAGTTTCAAGGCTCCCGTCAGAACCCGAAGACTCTACGACTCAAGAACTGGACGTCCAGACTTCTCTGACCCCGATCCACATCCACAGCAAAGCTGAGACCCGTGGCAGACACGAGAGACATGGGACCAGACATCTTGGACATCCTGCATTTTGCTACCTGCACTCCTTTCCTGAAGCCTCAGTAAGTTGTGCATTGGGGTACGAGAAGCCCCAGCGCCGAGCACCATTTGCACCGAAGCCCAGGCTCCCACACTCCACGAGTGTCCCGTGGGCCCCGCCTTTGCATTTGAACTCAACGCGTCTTCCCTGGTTCCTTCCCGTTGGCTAGTGAGCCCCCTGAAGACGCCATCTTGAATCGAACTTGCCTTCCTGCTTGCTCCAGCTTCCCTGAAAAGGAGAAGTGCCACAGACCTTGCTGGCCTGCAACAGAGCCAATCTCGACATCCTGCGTAGGTTGCGGTTGCCAAATCTTGTTGGGTCCAATCCGGATACCGACACTGCAGTCATCTAGGTCCATCGTGGGACAGCTCGAATCCAGCTCCTGGTCATCGTCGATGCCTCCTGGACCTTGTGGCTGAAGAGACAAACTCACTGTCTTCACTTTAAAGCACCCAACATCGCCTGCTTACTTCATGGTCACTGGCTAGTGACTCAGACTCTGTCGCCTCTGCTTTCAGGTCCTTCATATCTCCGATCCACCCGGACACTTTTTCTCTGGACCCCTGCAGCACTTTTTTGCAGCTCTCCATAAAAAACGACGACGAAACCAGACACGAAAAGACACCTATGCGCACGGCTTCCCTGGGTGAGGTAACACGAGTACTCCGGTGCTCCCGTGGGTCCTGACTCTCGAAGTGTCCTAGTTTAAAAGGGTTCTATCCTAGTCCATCCGGAAGTGTCCTTAAATTGCATATTTGTAACTTCTTCGTTTCCCATAGAAAGTCAATGGTAACCCGCGTCTGTGTTTAGACACTGCACGCGTCTCCTGTGGGCCTCCTACTTCCTAACCTTTTGTTGTTTAGTGTAGCCCCAGCGATTCCACAGGCCCCAGGCCTACTTTCTAACTTTCACCTGGTACTTATACCACTTTCTTAGTATATGGTTTGTGAGGCCCCTAAGGCATAACGTATACTGTGCAACTTATCGTATATTAACTGTAACTTGTATTGTATTTTTACCTCTGACCTCATAAAGAGTGCAGAGTGGTTGTGTTTAGATTAAATACATATATATTTGATACCATGTGTGGTGTCCTTTCATTTGGTATTCAAGGGATTTATATATGGTAAAACAACTTGCTTAACTTGCCTACTGAAGTCTTAGCCTGAAGACTGCCTGTTCATGCTACCACTAGGATAGCTTTCTATAAGGTTGACTTTACAACCACCATCAATAAGGGTCGATTAGACTGGCGCAAGGTGTCCACTAGAACTAGTGGACATCATATGCCAGGCTAACGTCTCACATTACCGGGAAACTGGATGGTGTCCTTGGAAATGCAGGATAAGTATTTCCATATACTGGTCATGCAGTCTCACAGGTATTACCTATGGTTCATGGTGGGCCAAGAATACCTTCAATTTGCTGTGCTCTGCTTTTCTCTTCTATCCGGATGTGCCTACAGGGCCCGGATCGCCTGCAAAACCGGATGGTGATTTTTCTTGCACACATGCCAGGTTGTGGTGAGACTGGTTTCCCGTCACTAACAGGGGCCACCAGTGAATCCCTCCTAAAAGCTAAGACTGACTTAAGATCACTTGATTGTTTTGTATAACAATATTTTTTGTCACACTATTTTGATAATTTTATAAGTACACATGTTGAGCAGCATTATTAGTTGGTCCTGAAGAAAATTGTTACATCTCTACGTGAGGGTTACAAGGTTGAAAAAGGTAGACTTATGGATTGCAGTGGGCACTGCAGCTTTGCATATTCCTGCTCGTAACACACATTGCGAGGATCGATAATACTAGATTGACTGCCTAGGCAGGCACCTCCACTCATCAGTCCTACTCGACTAAGTCCTTGAGGTCTGAGATTGTCTACTCATAAATGCTTATGCAGCTCATGTGAACATGTGCTTCTTGGCTGATCAAGAGGCCTGGAGACGGCATGAGGGTGGACATTCTGATGGATACATCTGCCCGTGGATTCCTTACCTTTTGAATGACCATAATGTGCAGCATTCCATTGAAACTTTTCTCCTCAGCACTCCCATGTCGACGAGAACGTCACAATAGAGCGTCTCTGCAATCCACTCTGCGTTACATCATCGGAACCATAAGAAGACCTAGTCGACGTGCTTTCTTCAGTTCTGTTTTTTCTACGCGGTCTATGCATAACTTTTTTTTCCCGTCAGGCTCTCCATTTATGGGAGTTTCGTTGTTGCGACTTTGTAACTGTTGAAGATGATTACTCTGAGTAAGTTGGGTTTCATGCCATGCAGAGAATGCAGGTGCCAGATGTTAATCACTGACCCTCATGGAGCTTGTTTATGATGTCTCTCGTCGGACCATGATGTTGGACTATGCACTTCATGCAAGCGCATAAATCCAAAGGCGCTGAAGGAGAGGGAGGGCAAATTATTCATGGCCAAGGTCAAAAAGCAGATGAGAGATCGTAGGATGTTGCGGACCTACTCGAAGTCTGGCACCACAACAGGAACCGCATTTGGTGTCTCCTCGAACGGTCCCAGAGCCTGTGGTACCAAATCCGGCCTATCCTGCTTTCCCAGCTCCGGCATTTGATCTGTTGCATTTTTTTAAATGCGATGTTTGGCTTGTTTGCCAGAGCTTCGAACCCTACAGGTGCGTCTGTTGGCCCCATGTGTCTGTTGGCATATTCCCGAGAGGTTTGCCACCTCACTTTCCCCAGGCACAGCTCATGCCTGTCATGCCTGTAGGTCCAGGGATTTGGCCTCTTCCGATCCGGACATTTTCTACGCCATTGCAGTCCTTGGAGGAACGAGCTCCTCTAGATTTGTCATCCCCGACGCCATCAGGATCCGAACCGACGCCAACTCAACCTTGACCGGCTTCTGTTCCTGTGGACCAACCTTTAACCCTGATCTCGAAGTCACTGGCGCAACTGACACGAGTTCAGAGGATGAGATCTTGGAGAGAGACTATTGGAAGAAGAAGAGTTCCAGGAGGAACATGGAGTGGCTGAGGAAGTAAAGTTTGTAGATATAGACCCATATTGTGAGGGTTTGCAGGAGGCTAGTGGCCTGGACACCTCTCCTGAGTGGGAGCTTTCATCACCACAGAGCCTACTGACGCAGGAGGTGGCCACTTATCATGCTGTGATCAGAAAGGCTGCAGACCTCTTGGAGTTGCTGCTTCCTACAGCAGAGTTAAGATCTAATATTCTTACGGAGGTGCTTCATTCCCCTTCCTCTGTCAGAAACTTTTCTTCCCTTGAATGAAGCGCTGACAGAGCACATTTTGGATGGTCTGGCAGAAGCCAATGTCCACTCCAGCTATTTCCCAAACCAGGCAAGGAGGTACAGAGTGGCTCCAGGGGATGCCACATTTCTGTCAACCCATCCTTCGCTGGAAAACTTGGGGATCCTGGTGTCATGCTCTTCAAGGCTTTCTGCAGGTTCCTTCCCATCTATGCCTGCGGATAGGGAGTCAAAGTGCGTGGAGCAATCGGCAAAGAAGGTGTTCTTGTTGGGGGGGGTTTGGCCCTCAAGTCTGCAAATGCCACATGCCTTTTGGGTCACTACATCCATGGTCTCAGCTAGCGAGGTTGTCCCAAAGAAGCCCGAGGAGGTACAAAGGTATTTCTCAGAGGTGTTGTCGGATGCCCAAGCTGCTGCCCACCAAGTGATCCAAACTGGTCTGGACACGGCGGACCGGTAGACAGGGCGATGGGATTATCTGTGGCAACGAGGAGGCATGCATGGTTGAGTGGTTCAGGATTATCGCCTGATGTCCAGGCTACATTGCTGGATTTGAACTTCAATGGATCTCGCCTATTCGGGGCTAAAGCGGATTCGGCGCTGCAGCGCTTTAAGGAAAACGAATCCATAGGGGCTTCAATCTCAACCGAGGAGCTTTGGGCAGTTCCGTTAGTTTTGTGGCTTTGGAAGAATATTGTCCTTTTGTGCTAGGCAACAGCCCCAGCTGTGGGAGCAGGCAAACCCCTTGTACAGGTCTTACAGGGCAAAGGGCAAAGTTCCCCCTCCTTTCCCTCCCCTTCTGGGCTTTTGCTCAGAAGAGCATCTTCTGCTTCTCCAGCAGGAGGTTCTGTCATTGCTGAAAAAGGGTGCAATCGAGGTGGTTCTAGAGAGAGCAGGCAAGGGGTCAAGGGTGCTACTCTTGGTACTCCCTGATACCCAAAAAGGACGGTCATTTATGGCTGATCCTCGTCCTCCTGGTTTAGAATTTTTACCTTAAACAAGAGAACTTCAAAATGTTGACCCTGGCTTGTGTTCTTCTTGTGCTGGAGAAGGGAGACTGGATGGTCTTGATTGTTTTATAGGATGCGTATTTTCACATTACCATCCTGAAGTCTTATCGGACGTATCTACATTTTACGATGGGGTCTCAACATACCAGTTTGCTGTCCTTCCGTTTGGCCTTACTTCCTCACCTCTGCTCTTCACAAAGGTGACGGAGGTGGCTCATCTCAGGAGGTCGGGGATTCCTGTTTTTCCCTTTCTGGGTTACTGGCTGCTCAAAGCAAAGTTGCCAGAGATGGCGCTGTATTATTTGAAGGTCACAACACAACTGTTGTTCGCGTGGCGTTTTTGATGAATGTACCCAAATCTCACCTGGTGCCCTCTCAGTGCATTCTGTTCATAGGGGCAGTACTGGACACTACTCTAACTTGTGCCTTCCCGCCTCTTCAGAGGATTCAAGAAAATTAGTCTACGATACCACATTTTCAGAATGGAGCGGCTGTTCCAGTCCTGAAGGTCTTGCGCCTGCTCGGTCTTTTTGCTTCCTGCATACTGTTGGTCAACCATAAATGCTGGCATATGAGGGCCCCCCAGTGATTCCACTGCAGGCAGTGGTTTCAACACAACGGAGATCTCGAAGAGGTGGTCCGAATCTTCAGACACACTGCAGCAGATCTGCTATAGTGGAGTATTCCAGGCAACCTGTCTCAAGGGAAGCAGTTTCAACCTTCTTCTCTGGTGGCCACAGTGATAACGGATGCCTCCACTCTAGGGTGGGGAGTCCATCTGGGGGATCTGGAAGTCAAAGGTCTTTGGTATCCAGAGGAAAGATTGGTTAATATCAATATTCTGGAATTGCGGGCGATGCATTTGGCTCTCAAGGCCTTCCTCCCTTCCCTTCGTGGTCAGTTGTTTCAAGCCCTAATGGACATCACTACTGCGATGTGGTATATCAACAAACAGGGAGAAGTAGTTGTATCTTCTCTGCAGGGAGGCTCTGTGACTTTGGTCCTGGGCACAGGGCCATCAGATTTGTGTAATCGCAAATCTGGCCGGAGAGCTGAATGTGCATGCAGAGAGTCTGTCGGCAGTATTCAGCAGATCAAGAGTGGCATCTACGTCCACAGGTGGTTCTTCACATTTTCAGGATATGGGGGTTTCCTCCGTTGGGCCGGTTTGCCACTCATGAGAACGTGCAGTGCCTGGCATTCTGCAGTATCTGACGTGGGGAGCGTTGGACGCGTTTCAGTAAGATTCGCTAAGACTAGGCCCAAGTCATCTTGGTCGCTCCAGATTTGCCGCACATACCCCCTTTGCCTCTCATTGCACCCTCCACTCCGTCTCCTTCTCGGGTCAGACCTCCTCTCAATCACAGGTTCTACACCCCCACCTCCAGAGCCTGTACCTTCATGCCTAAAGATCGAACGGGGCAACCTGAGTTCCTTCTCTCCCCCACCGATGTGGTGGACGTAATATCAGCCAGATGACACTCCACCAAATCTGTATATCCTGGTTGGTGGGCTAAGTTTGTTAAATTGTGTGGAGAGAGATTGTTTGTTCCTTTACAGGCCCATTTGTCTGATGTTCACAGTTTCTGTCTTTCTTTAGTGCAACAGGGTTGTGCAGTAGCTACTGATAAGGGCTACTTGTCTGCCTTGTCGGCTTTTCTCTGTTTACCAGCTCAGCCCTTGTTGTTTAAATCTCCCAAAGTTATGAGATTCATTAAGGATCTCACGAATAGGTTTTCTACCACTCCTTTTATCATGCCTCAATGGATTTGAATTTGGTTCTCACATTCTTGATTCGTTCACCATTTGAACCATTGCATAATAGTCCCTTAAGGTTTGTAGCATTTAAAACTATATCTTTTGTTGCAATCACTTCTGCTAGGAGGGTGAGTTAATTGCAGGCTCTTAGTTCCAAGCCTCCCTTTAAGTCTTTCCATGCGGATAAGATGGTTCTTAGGACCAGAGCTGCTTTCTTGCCTAAGTTGGTCACTCCTTTCCACTTGGGACAGTCCATCACCTTACCCACTTTCTCCTCTCCTCTTCACTCTTCTAAAGAAGAGGAGAGACTTCATCGCCTCCACCCCAAGAGGGCGGTCAGCTTCCACTTCAACAGAACCAAGGACTTCAGGTTGGACAATCAACTATTCATTGTTTATGTGGGCAAGGTAAAGGGCAAGGCTGTCCACGAGGATCATCCTGTTTATCAAGTCCTGGTACGACTTGGCCAAGAAGGAGCCTCCTGAAGGTATTTTTGCTCGTTCCACCAGAGCGAAGTCTTCTTCCTTGGCTAGGGGTGTCCCTGTGGTAGACATGTGCAAGGTGGCAACTTGGACCTCTCTCCACACTTTTTCAAAGTACTATTGTGTGGATTGGGAAGTGAGGAGGGATGGCCAGTTTGCTTGTTTTGTGCTGCAGGATTTTTGATATAGCGAGGCAACCTCCTCCGGGAGCAGGACTGCTTGGGGATTCAATTCAAAAGGTGAAGAATCCATAGGCATACGTATCCATCGGAAGAACATGTTAGTTATCTTTGGTAACTCTTTTTCTGGTGGATACAGTATCTGCCTGTGGATTACTCACTGACCCACCGCCTCCTTGTTGCCTGTCTGCTTATACCGAGTAATAATCAATGTATAGCTCATGTGATTTAATATTGGAATCATGTCATACTTGGCAATGGGAAATGTCTATGATGAAGAGTTTACAGGTTTGGTTGTATTTATATACTGTGTAAACTTGTGAAAATGTTGTCAGTTCACCCATTCGCCCATAAGGCACGGAAAACATGGGTGGAACTGACGTCAGCACGCCGATGACGTCATGCAAAGTTGTGCGCAGAGCTGTTTCACTGTGACGTCCTTGTCGGCGTGGAAGAGCTGAGGAAAAAAGTTTCCATGGAATGCTGCGCATTGGGTTAATTCAAAAGGTGAGGAATCCATATGCATATACTGTATCCACCAGAAAAAGTGTTACCGAAGGTCAGTAACTTGTTCTTATAGGGCATTTCTGTATGCCTTCCCTCGCTATCGCACAAACTGCTAGCCAAGAGCCCTCTTCCATCCTCTCCCAATCCTGTTTTACAGAGGTTCATCCAGAAGGTAGGGGAGTGCCCAGGATGTTCTTTCACGGAGGTCAAACTTGCTTTGTCTCGCATGACATTATGCTCTTACTTGGTCTATCAATTTCAGGAAGACCACAACTGCCTCCTCCAGAGGAGAAATCTGTTACATAAAGCATTGGTCTTCAAGCACAGGTGGTATTTTATGGACCTCCCAACCCCGAGGTCTGTAAAGATTTTTATACGACAAACGCTTCCCTTTTATGAAATGAAGACCTGGGTTGATCGGCTGCTGTGACAGTGAAATGGAAGGTGGAAATCCTAAACCTGTAAGAAGTTTTATTACTGTTTGAGGGGGTGAAACCCTACTGCAGCAAAAACCACAATCCTTATCAGGGTGAAGTCACAAGCAAACCCTAAATTAACCTGTTCTCAACCCCCTAGCAGCTTGACACAGAGCAGTTAGGCATAACTTAGAGGCAATGTGTAAAAGTATTTATGCAGTCCTTCAAATAGTAATAAAGTCAAGCACAACACATGAAAAATTCCACAACAATTTAGAGAAATAAGGAAAAAATTCATAAATAATTTAAGTTGAAAACAACAAAAATCCAGTCAGTCAAACCAGAGAAATTCAAATATTTAAGTTTCAGTGAGTATAGCTCCATAAAGCACAAAGTGCCAACTGTGGCTATCTGGTCGCGCTAGACCGGGACAAAGTCACAAATCCAGGCCATCCGTGATGGAGTGCAGGCTGGCTACAGCGACCCAGTTAGGTGTACTGAACAAGAGTACCTTAAATCCTGGTTTCAGAGCTTTGAGGTCCCACGTCAAACATGCGTTGCACAGGCGATGCAAGGTACTGGTTAGAGATGCGTTGCTCATGTTTTGTTCCGGGGAGCTAGAAGGCTACAATGCAAGATCCTGCATCGTCATCGAGGAGGCCGTCGATGAAGGGGTTTGTGGTGCAAAGTCCTGCGTGGAGGATTTGTCGTGCACCGGCTGGTTCCATAGAAGCTGCAGGGCTTGAGATGCTGAGCCCTGCATCTTCATTGATGATGCCTTTGACCCGGGGCTTGGGATGCGAGGCTCTGCGTCGGGGGTATGTCATGCACTGGCCGTTCTGATGAGGTAGCAGGCTGCAAAGTCACTGCGTTTGGGAAGTCCATGCAAAAGAGGTAATGCGTCGAATCTGCTCAGGGTTATACCACAGAGGAGATGCTTAGATTCTGCTGGGTCCACAGAAAGGCTGTCACAGTTCCTCTAGGCCCACTTCCAAGGGTCCAGGACTGGAATGGCAACACTTGGCAGGGTAGGACAAACAGTTGCAGAGTCCAGGTCCTTTCTGATGTGCAAGTTTGGTAGGTGACAGCTCCTCCCCCTCGTTAACTTAGACTGAGCCCTCTTGCCAACATCTTGCATCCCTTTGTCTCAGTGTCTGGGAGCAATACTCAAAGACCAACTGCCAGGTAACCAAGTCATGTGACCCAGGTACAGGTTGCAGGCACCAAATGGTTGGGACAAGAAAATGGCAACTTTGTAAAAGTGGTGTTTTCAGAATTATCATTAAGGCTCTGACTTTACCATTAAAGAGAGCTTTTAATTATGATTCCATAGATTCCAAACTTGATATTTCCATCAGTTATAGTTTATTAAATGTAAAAAGGTAACTCCAATGTTGTACTGTGGGAGAGGTAAGCCTTGCAATAGTAAAAAATGAATTTATAGTTTTTCACTACCAGGACATTGAAAACGTAAGAGTATGTGTCCAATTTTTTTAAATACACTGCGCACTGCCTTCTGGGCTTTTTAGGGCCTACCTTAGGGGTAACGTGTTAAAAAGGAAGGGTTGGATCTAGCAAAAGGTTTATTTTGCCAGATTGAAATGGCAGTTTAAAACTGCACACATAGGCTAAAATGGCAGTCCTGAGACAGGTTTGCACGGCACTTAAGTGGGTGGCACAACAAGTGCTGCAGGCCCACTAGTAGAATTTATTTACATGCCCTGGGTACGTGTTATACTACTTTACAAAGGATTTAGAAGTAAACTAAATATGTCAATTGTGTGCAAGCAAGTTCTACCATGTTTATGGGAGAGAGCATTGGAGGTGACCTGCAGAGGTCCAACACCTTCTTTATGTATACTTGCCGCGGAGGCTTTGGACACCAACTGGTCCAGCTTCCGGAAGGGATTTTGGTGATGGGAGGTGACATGAATCTTACAACAGCAGTAGACTTAGACAGCCCACATGGTACCTAGAGAGGATCAGGTCGTCAACTTTGCACAGTCTTGCAGACCAACAAACGAACTGATATTTGGCAGATCCAGCATCCAAGTGAGAGACAATAACAGCATTTCGTCATAGCCAGTCACATATAGACTACCTCATCATGCACATATTGGGCAAATTTAGAGATGCATGATTTTTGGCCAGAGGAATATCTGATTATTCCATAATGTGTGGGCGGTGCTTAGGGTTGAAGACTGGAAGAATGGAATTGGATGGAGGTTGGTTCTTTGATTCCTGATGAACAGGAAAGTCATGAAAAAAGTCAGAGAGGTAACATAGTTATACTTCACTGAGAATGATATCAAAGAAACAGGTTGGTGTTAGATTCCTTACCTTCGAATATCCCCAGGCGTCAGACTGGAGCCGGAAAGTTTTGCGTAGCAGTACCCCTGCGCGTACGTAGGCGTCTGCGGCGTGGTTGCTGGAATGACATCGTCGGAGTACTTAGACGCCGCCCTCGCGCGCTGACGTCCGTTCTTCTTTTTTCCGCGCCAGCATACGCAGATCCGGGAAGAACAGTACTCCTAGTCACTTTTTGACTAAACTTTTTCGATCTCTTTTGGATCTTCTCAAGTCGACTCGACTCCTGTGCCAATAGGGATGCCTGGGTTCAAACCCTGCGACGACTGTAACCGCTCTGGCCTCCTTGTTCTAAGAACAATAACACTATTCATGCAGCGCAAGGGCGCCATGAATTGCCAATCTAACTAGACAGCACGGGGGCATGTTACAAGTGGCTTCAGCCCTGCACCCATTCCTCCCCCTGCGCGCTAATACACAAGCAGAGTGTGGGAGAGGGCATCCAACACTTGGGCCCCTGTCCCACAGTTGGGAGACACAAGTAGCTGATCATTTCTGTGCCAGAAGGACGGCATCGACAGTTAACAGAAGGTTGGAGGCCACATTAGTGTGGGGGGTGGGGGGGTGTAACATAGCCAGGTATAGTTCCCCCCCCCCCCCTTTCCTTCAGAGCGGATGCAATGTTTGGATTTATTAAGAGAGCTGGGGGTAGCCAAGAAGCCACTAATTCTTATTGTCATGCTCTACAAGTTCGGCAGATAGTGGCCCACCAGGTAAAGCATGAGCAGAATAGGGTCTGGTCCCAGCGGCCCGCGTGGCCCGCGTAATTCCGCCGTCCTTTCCTTCACAGCGGTGGTAATTCTAGGATGTATTAAGGGATCCAGGGATGGCCAGGAGGCCCTAATTTCTTATTATCAGGCACTACAAGTTCATCAGATAGCGACCCGCATGTAAAACACGAGCAGAATGGAGTGGCAGGGGGCGGGAGAGGACATGCGCCAGGCAGAGGGGTCCTAGCGGCCCGTGTAAAGGGGTTGCGTCCGTACTGGCAACGGGGGTTACAGATCCAACAGTAACAAGCTACAGAGACGCATGTCTCCTTGGCCAGGCTCAGGCCTACTGTGCTAACCGTGTGTACACTTGCCTACGACTTAAACCCAGCAGAGGTCTCGCTACACTGAGGTGACGGGCCTGCGCAGTGCTGCGTGGGTGGAGGCCAGCCCCCAGTCCCCTGCATCCAGACCTGCTGCCCCAGGAAACCCACCGAGACCACAAGGAGCGTTTACAGTCCCACGCAGGGGCCAAGCAGGTGTTGCCTTTGCCCCATAAAACTTACCTTCTGCTGAGGTAGTTACGGGAGCAGGAGGCCTAGGGTATGCTGCTAACCAGGCCTGCCGTCGTGCCATCTAACCCTGTCCCTGCCAGACCACCCTTTCCCGCTCATGCTGGAATAACTATGACAATATAACCCTCAGCTACTGACTTAACGTGAGCGGGAACCCAAGCACTGCGGGAGCCTACGTGCACTTATACCTGCCACCCGTGCCTCTCTAGTAGTGAAATTCTACCAGAAATATGTTCTGAAATGCAACAAAAGGCTCGCATTGACTTCCTCAGCCCACCGTACACTGCCATTAGTCGCGTACTATGGTGACCCCAGGTAGTGAGAGCGCAAGCTCATCGTAAGCTACAAAAGTGAGGCACAATATTTTAGATTTCCAACACCGGCATGAAGAGCCTTCTGCCTGGGTGACCTGATTCACGTGCCTCCCCTCAGCTGGAGAATTCCACTATAACCTTTAGAAGAAGTGTCACCTTAAGCTGCAATACCCAGGGATTGTATGTCTGTCATTAACCTAGGCTACAAGACTGAAGTACGATCAATTACACTACAGAACACCAAGTCACCCAGGCATGCAAGTGTCCACTGCCTAATTGCCCTACTTCATGTGCCCCACAGCTTAGCTGTAAGATTCCAACTGGTGCACCTAGTTCCAATATTCCTTGAGACTAATCCCCCCCCCCCCGGTTTGTGATCAAGGTGTGGTGCAAAATCTTTTGCAGCAAACCGTAAAACTCAGTGTGGGTTCCCTCGAGAAACCAGTCAAAGCCCCGAATACTAAGATTATCCTGTCGTGGTAAATTCCTAAAATTAACTCTAAAAGATTTCTATCTATCCTAACACCTCACGACCCGGCGGGTTCCTTGTGTGAACTGTCTCCAGGCAGAATGCTTGTAATGTGCCTTGTTGTCCCCCACCCAATGGGAATAGCTATTGCAGCTGGCTGAGATAATTATAACGTGTGCTCCCTGGCCGGTATCCAAGCGCTGAGTACCCATGTCTTTTGTTCAACTCAATTGGGTTTATTTTATCGACCATGGGAAGAAGATAAGCTGGGGAGCCTGTTGATACGTGATCGGGCTGCCTAAGCCTCTTCCAATCTGTTTTGACAATGTTGAAGCCGGACGAAACCTCCAGCTGTAAACCATGTAGCTGTAAGGTGGCCATAAAGACCCTGTGAAAGCAGCAAAGGGGGCCAACTGCACTATACTACTTCTCAATTAACAAGAACCATAGGGGTTTGTGGCCCTTATTTATTTATTTTTTGTATTTGATGTATGGCGCACAGCTACCCAAGAAGGGTTTCCCGGCGCTGATGACCGATCGGACAAAAGTAGGAGGAAATTGATGAATTGAAAGGTTTATTTATTTCTGGAAAAGCCAGGTCTCCAGATTCTTTCTAAATCTGACATAGCTGTCTTCCTTGCGAATGTGAAGCGGGAGCTTGTTCCAAAGAGTGGGCCCTAGTACAGAGAATGATCTCCCTCCCATTCTCGCTAGTTTGAATCTCGGGGTTGAAAATAATGCCGAGGTCTGGGAGCGCAGTTCTCTAGCTGGAAAGTAAGGGGTTGCAAGAGATTGTAAGTACTTTGGTGCAGTGCCAGATTTGATCTTAAACATGTAGCTCAGGGCTTTGAACCTGATGCGGTTTTCCACCCTGAGCCAATGAAGGTCAGTCAGATGTTTAGACACACTAGATTTTTTGGGAATGTTGCAAAGTAATCTTGCAGCTGCATTCTGGGCAAGTTGAAGGTGTTTGGTGACAGCTTGATTGGAGCCCAGGTAAAGGATGTTGCCGTAGTCAAGCCGTGATGTAATGAGTGCATTGACTACGGTCTTCTGGGTGGCAAGGGGCAGCATCCATAAGATCTTTCTCAACCATTTCATGATGGTGAAACAAAGGCCGACCACTTTGTTTGCCTGTTGTTTCATTGAGAGGGTGTTATCAATGATAACACCCAGATTTCTCACGTGTGTGGCCGGAGTGATTGGTAATCCTAGAGATTGGTAAGGATCTGCTCCATCTGTGCAGTGGCAGCCTTCCCCCCCCAAAGTAAATGAGGACACGTGGGGGCGTCAGCACTAAGCTAGCCCAGAAGCCAAGTCTCCCGTCAAAGCATAATTAAACCGCACTTCCCTTCACCCATCACGCTTCCCTCATGACATGCGACGAGAGAGGGGCCTGCGCATTTGTCTGTCCCGGTATTTATTAAGGTCTTGTATATCAGCGGAAAGTCCACCCATTGAGCTTCAGCCCAACCCTTGGTGTCTTAGTACCAGGCCCACCATCCTGACCAGTCATGGCAGGGTCACCCAGGTTACCGCCCCAGGCACCATACCTACCGCCTAATGACAGACATACATGGACCCAAGTGAAATCGTGCGTCAAACCCCCCATGAGGCTTGCCCATATATCTGCACCATTCCCAATACCCCAGCCATTATATATATTTCACTACTTGTTTTCTAAGTAGGTGTGTGAATGGTGCAGCTGCAGTGCACACTGGGTGTTATGTGCTGGCATAAGGCAGTGCGTATGTCCGATCGGTGCTTTCTAGATTCGTGGGCTACGTCGGAGAGTCACAGGTATTGAAGGATTCGGCTCATGTCAAGCAAGCGGGAGTGAATGCGCCAGCCACAGCTTGTCGAGCACGAACTTTAGACGTTGGGGCGGAGGGGGACCGCTGTGCAAAGATGCTGATACTCGGTACGACATTAATCGCTCCTGGTGGCGATGCAGCATATGGTGAAAACTGGGGAGCCGGACGAGGCAGCAGGGTACGCAGCTTCTAACTTAGACCCACGGCAACAAGTGAGAGTGGCTAAGAGCAGGGCCGGCTTTAGCGCTGGTGTTGACCAGTGCCAGTGTTTGTTGGGGCCCCCACGGCTCCCCCACCGCCACGCTTTAAGCCGTGCCCCCTCCATTCTCCCTAACCTCTTCGGAGTCCCAACATCATAAACCCATGTTGCCCAGCGCCCACTACATGAGCAAGCAGGAATGGGAAACGCTTCATAAGCCAGCCAACTGCGTAGGGTCACCCGCCATCCGTGCTGTAAACTATATAGCCTCAACCGGGGCCAAATAATGCTACTGTGGTCCATATCTTGCAGTTTGCATGCAGCTCATTGAAGGCAGTTATAAGCTCACTGTTCAATGTTTGAATTCTAACAAAGCACTGTTTTAAACTATATGTACTTTGTGATCTGCATCGTACATATTCTTCCCCGCAGGCATATTAAACGAGTTAAAACTTCCACTAGACAAACTCATTCTCTCTCCGTTAAGTATATTAACCCCTGAAGTTTATCTTGCCACTTGCGGTGTTGTATGGAAATTGCTGGGGGGGGAGCAGTGCCGCAGCACGCGCCATTCCCACTAAATGCTGCGCCCCTTCGAAGCGACAGCACCCGGTGCGGTGGCAACGGTCGCACCGCCCTAGGGCTGGCCTCAGCTATGAGCAAGGGCATAATAGAGGCATGGAGGCCGGTGCCCTTAGGCCTCAGGCACTCTTAGCCCCCCAGCTCGCAAAGTCGCTGCTCCTGGTGCGGCGGTCACATTGCTCTATGTGGCAAACAGACCCAAGCCCCTGCGAAATGGACACTTGAGAACGAATGATATGGCCTGGCATCAAGTCATGATGGCTGCCGACCCCTCACCATTTGAAGCGAGCAGCTGCTCATAATGTGCATGGTGGCCTTCTCAATAGTTTGACTCTTTCGCTTATATACTATCTAAGAGACATGAGCTGTAAGTATATATTATGTATGACAAATTGAAAAGACTAATAGGAAGCATTTTAAACACACCAAATTTCTAAGCGTATTCTTCATTTTACGAGCGGGTGTACTTACAGGTTTGGCTCTGCTGATAAGGAAATCTGATCACGTGACCCCGGTGTGGCCATGCTCCAGTCAGGGGGCCTTCCTATCCCGCTCCCCCGCCGATTCTCGGTATGGACGGCTTAATCCAGAGAGTGGGCCTGTGAGGGGCTAGCCTCCGCACTTGTCCTAAGAAAGCAGCAAACCCGGGTGGGAAGCCGCAGAACCAACTATAATGCTCGAGCCCGGATGCATCTGAGCCATCTCCACCCAAATAGTGGGTGATGGCGGTCGGGCATGACTCACAGAGAGTTCAGCGCGGGGACACACACATACCTACATGGGCCTGAGCTCTGTCTGTGGCGCAAGATATGTATACGGGGCTTGGCTAACGAAATAAAAGGCCCCTTAGTGACCTTGCCCCCGTGGGGCCTCTTTTATTTTTAAAACCTTCCTGGTGTTATGCCCATAAGTAAGTAATTAATTGCGCTCAGGAAACTGTGCCTGATGCCAGATCTCTTTACTGATCACACCGTGCCTAGCTGTAGATGGAACAGG
Source organism: Lissotriton vulgaris (assembly GCF_964263255.1). Taxonomy (NCBI): domain Eukaryota; kingdom Metazoa; phylum Chordata; class Amphibia; order Caudata; family Salamandridae; genus Lissotriton; species Lissotriton vulgaris. The sequence goes on from NC_141694.1 coordinate 1,113,088,856, forward strand.
CCTGCTGCCACCCCGTGTAACCTACAAATTAAATTGAATTAAATTAAATTGGTTCAATGTATTACTGTTGTTTATAAACATGTGGCTGACGAAGTTACTTCCAATAAACCGGCACGCTGTAACCGGCCCCTTCCTGCACCGCGTTTCATTAGCCTGAAACCCGCGAGGCCGTACCAGACTCCTGTGCCCTGACCCACTACGTCTTATGCATGAATTTGAAACCCTGTGGTAACGCGCGCGGCCGCCCCTTAAAATCGGTGTCCTGGCGCTGCCCTCTCGCCTCTAACAATTTACTGCGCAACCTCTGGTGATTCCCCGCTACCTGAGTGGTGCGCCCACAGCGGCAGACTCGCCCGGTGCTCCGCTGTGGGATGCAACCCTGTGCTAATCCCGCGCCAGGACCCAGTGCTCCAGCCAGGGGGAAGACCCCTTAATGCTGCTCAATGTCCCACGCCCCACCCGTTTTTGCTATCCCTGCTCTACCGCCTGCACCCGGGGGGTCAACCCCTTATGCGCAGACCCGCCCCCAAGACGGGAGGTCAATGTCTCTGGCCGGTAGGATTCTCGGTGCACGTTGTAAATGAACTCATGCAGCAGAGTTGTTCATTCCGCCTGCGCCATTAACACATCAAGAAGTATATGATATAAACAATGCAGATCAACTGGTTGGAGGGGGGACACCACGAACAACATAGGAAAAAAACAAGGCCACGGACAGTGGGCGGGCGGGAGGGCGAAGGCACAGACAACGGGAGGGAGGGCGGGGGATAAACAAGGCACAACAACGGGAAGGGGAGGATAGAGAACATGGACAACAGGGAGGAGGCGGGAACAAATGGATTGCTGACGGCGGGCGGAGGGCGGGATAACTCCTCGGCGAAAGGGAGGGTGTGGGGGCGGGACTTAAAAAAAGAGACAAACGCCCACGAATCGCGTTGTGATGGGGGAAAGAGTGATTGACAACCATCTCTTCCAATGGCTAGCCTCCATTTATGGAGCTAGCCAATGGAAGAGAGAGGCGGGACAAAGCCCCGTACTGTCTAACATAAGATTTCGCCTGCGCGAACACTGCTGCGCAGTGGACGCCAGGCGAAACCTAAAAATATATATAACTAGCAGCCCGTCCCGACGTTGTTCAGGTATGAATTGCTGCCGGCCAGTAGTATATTGTTTCTTATGATTTCGTTTTGATAGCATTTGTTATCTGTGACAGGCCTGTGAAACGCTCAGATTCACAGTGCACTGCTGATGCACTTAAGAGTGCGCGTTCAGTAGTGTGTGAACTCAAGTTTCCCTACTTTATTTTTCCTTGCAATATTATATAGCGCGAACTCGACAACATGGCATGAGCACAATTTACCTTAAAGAAGAACACATTCATTTGTGGTAGGCACGGGGAGACAAAGCGATTTGCCTGGAATCACAGGATGTTGAGCTGATTCCGAGATTCGAACGTAGCTCCTCAGCTCTAAAGTTCGCAATTCTAGAACTTGTGGTGGGAGGTGTGTCTAAAAGTGTATGTCGGTGCTGGCCATCAATGAAAGAGACCTGTGCATTTTTCAAATGGGTGGTGAAAAAATATGAGTATGTTGCTGGAGATGTGGGCCACCTATGGACATACCGGGGGAGGGTAAACACCCATTATTATGCAACTTTCTTTCCGCATACCATCACTCCGCATACTTACATTACGAAAGTACCATGACTCCGCAATGCCATTATAATGCATGGCATAACATTTTATATGCTTTTACCACGCATACATTTACAACGAAATGCGTTGTAAATGCATGAATGGTAAAAGCATGTTTTTTTAAATGTTTGGCTAAGGTAAGTATGGGTATAGGGGTATATGTTTTGGGGTACTGAGGTATATGTTTTGGGGTGTTTGGGTATTTTAAGGGTTCAGATTTAGTTTTGGGTTATGGGGTACAGGGGTAGTTTTAGGGTTTAGGGATAGGTATGGGTTTTGGGGTACAGGGGTATTTTCTGATAGATACATCTGCCTTGTGGATTCCTCACCTTGTGAATATCCCCCCTTGCGTCAGCAACATTCGGAAATTCTTTTTGTAGCTTCGCGCCGACGTGGACGCGGACGTCACAGAGACACGGCTCCGCACACGACTCCGCTGACGTCACCGACGCCTATAATAGGCCCACGCCGGCGTGATGACATCAGTTCCCTTTTTTCCGCGTCGTCGACGCTAACGGTTTTCAGGGATCGTACTGTAGCTTTACAGTAACTTTGTTACTATTTTCCTGTTATTCTGTTTAACTTTATATTCTTCGAGATGTCGTCGAAGAAGACTGGTTTTAAGGCTTGCGGCGAATGTGGCAAGACTATGTCTATCACTGATCCTCATGATTGCTGTGTTTGGTGTTTAAGTTCCGATCATGACGTCGAGGACTGTCCTTGCTGCAAGAAGATGACTTCTAAGGCGCTAAGAGAAAGAGAGGCGAAGCTCCTTGTGGCTAAGCTTAAGAGTAAGAAAGATAAGAAATCTTCGAAGTATCAAACTCGTCGATCGAGATCGAGGTCTCGATCGAGGTCACGCTCGGAGTCGTCTTCAGCTCACGCTTCGAAGTCTTCGAGGAAGAAGCACAAGAAGAGGAGCCATGAGTCACGCCATCACTCCGGAAAAGACTAGTTCAAAACCGAAGTTCCAGGTCAAGCTTCTGAGTAAAGAGGTGGTGGTTTCGGAGTCGGAGCATATCTCTGTTGGTGAGGCTTCACATCCAGGTTCACCCGAATCACAGGAGCAGGTCCATTCTCCAGTTCCATCCAATCCTTCTGGTCAGGAGGATGAAGGTGAGGAGCAGGGGGCTGGTGAAGTCGAGGTTCCGGTGCCTGCGGGTTCGTCGACCCCGGTTCCAGGACTCGTTGAAGAGGTCGACGTTGTTTCGACTCCGCCTCCTCAGGAACGACCCAGAGATCCATATCCTGAGTTTCCAGCTCCAGGTCAGGATCCATCTCAGTTCTTGAACGCCATGTTTGGTGTCTATTCTAGGGCAATGTTCCCGTCTGGTGCACCTGTTGGTCCCACGGGTCCTATGGCTTTCAACTTGGGTGTTCCCCAGGCTTACGCCCCTGCGCCCTTCATGCCTTTTATGCCGGCTATACCACCGCATTGGCATTTTCCGACACCTCCGGTGTCGTCGACTCCGAAGCGCTCGACGCCGACTCCGTCGACGCCGGTCACATCGACGCCGATGCCTACGACTCCGAGGCAGGATTCTGTCCGACCTCGTGCTGAGAAGCCTCGTCCGACGTCGAGTTCGACGCCGGCTCCGACGCCGTCGGAGTCGATTCCGAACCCGTTGGCTTCGGCTGTGAAGGAAAGGTCTCGGAGAAAGGCTCAGAGACTTCTGGAAGAGGAAAGGTATCAATATTCGGATACTGAAGAAGGGGAGTTACAGGATTCTGAGGATCCTTTTGAGGATTTGTGTGAGGCCAGTGGGCTTGAACTGTCACCTGAGTGGGAGTTGGCATCAGTTTCAAATGTACCATCAAAGGATGTGGTGCCTTATCACACTGTTATTAAAAAAGCAGCGAGTCTATTGAATATTACTCTTCCTACTGCTGACTATAAGCCTAACATCTTGACTGAGGTTCATTCTCCCTCGTCAGTAATTGAGCCTGTGTTACCCTTCAACGAGGCCTTGACTGAGCTCATCTATGAGGTTTGGAAGAAGCCTTTGTCTGCTCCTGCAGTTTCAAGAACAGTTGCGAGGAGATACAGAGTGGCACCTGAGGACCCTGCGTTTTTATCAATTCATCCCTTGCCTGAGAGTTTGGTGGTGCAGGCTGCTTGCTCAAAGAAATCGGCTGGTGCTTTCCCACAGGTTCCTGGGGACAAAGAATCCAGAAAGCAAGATCAGGGTGCCAGGAAGGTCTTCTCTTCAGCCAGTATGGCGTTAAAGTCAACCAACGCAACGTGCCTGATGGGGAGGTATATCCATGCCTTGATGGATTCTGTCAAGCAGCTAATTCCGAAAATTCCTGAGGATGACCGGAAGGATTTTCAGGAGGTGATTTCAGACACTCAAGCAGCTGCGAGACAGGTGATTCAGAGTGGCCTGGACACTGCTGATTCGGTGGCAAGGGTCATGGGTTCATCTGTGGATACCAGGAGGGCTGCCTGGCTTAAGTCATCGGAGTTCTCTGCGGACGTCCAGTCTGCTTAGTTGGACTTGCCTTTTGATGGCTCAGGATTGTTTGGCAAGAAGGCTGATGCTGCCTTGGAACGTTTTAAGGACAGTAGGGCCACTGCAAAATCCTTGGGTCTTCAGTCCAGAGGTACTACTGGTAAATGCTTCAGGGGGTTCGGAGGATCTTCCTTTCGCTCTTACAGACCTTCCCAGCAGCAGCCTCAGCAGCAACAGAATACGCTGTACAAGTCGTACAGGGGCAGACAAAGATCCCGCCCTAGAGGTCGTCAATCCTCCTCCTCCTCTCCTTCCCAACCCCCAGCCAACGCAGCAAAGCAGCCCTAGATCCGCCATTCCGGATCATGTGGGCCCAGTGGGGGGTCGGCTTACTCATTTCCTACAAGATTGGGAATTAATTACATCGGATCTTTGGGTTCTCAATCTTGTAGGGAATGGGTATGCACTTCCTTTCCAGGAATTCCCTCCCAATTACCCTCCTTGCCAGGGTTATTGTTCGGAGGACCACCTGCTTCGCCTGCAGGAAGAAGTCCAGGCTCTTTTCAAAAAAGGTGCGATAGAGGTGGTTCCAGAGCAGGAAAGGGGTCAGGGGTGCTACTCCCGGTATTTCCTGATCCCCAAGAAAGATGGCAGGCTTCGGCCAATCCTGGATCTCAGGATCTTGAACCTTTACCTGAAACAGGAAAAGTTCAAGATGCTCACTCTTGCGCAGGTTCTTCAAGCACTGCTGGAAGAAGACTGGATGGTGGCGATCGACTTGCAGGATGCGTATTTTCATATTCCCATCCTGAAGTCGCACAGAAAGTATCTCCGTTTTACGGTTGGGTCACAACACTACCAGTTTGTGGTCCTTCCGTTTGGACTTACTACTGCGCCTCGAGTCTTCACCAAGGTGATGGCGGTGGTGGCAGCTCATCTCAGAAGAACGGGGATACATGTGTTTCCGTATCTAGACGACTGGCTGATCAAAGCGGAGTCGCCGGAGAAGGTGCTCCATCATCTGCAAGAGACAACTCAGTTGTTGCACAGGTTGGGTTTTTCGATAAATGTACCCAAGTCTCACCTGGTGCCCTCACAGCGCAACCTGTTCATAGGTGCGGTATTGGTCACTACTGTATGTTGTGCATTCCCTCCCCCTCAAAGGATTCGCGACATTCAGGAGATGATTCCTTTGTTTTACCCTGGAGTGGTTGTTCCAGCCCTGAAGGTCCTTCGCCTGCTCGGTCTGATGGCTTCATGCATCCTATTGGTCAACCATGCCCGCTGGCACATGAGGGCGCTCCAGTGGTGCCTCCGCAGGCAGTGGTATCAGCACAACGGAGATCTCAGGGAGTCAGTGAGGATCTCCAGAGAAACTGCAGCGGATCTGTCTTGGTGGAGTGTGGAAGGCAATCTGTCTCAAGGGAAGCCTTTTCAGATTCCTCCTTCGGTGGCCACAGTAATAACGGATGCATCCACCCTCGGGTGGGGTGCTCATCTGGGGGACCTGGAGGTCAAAGGTCTTTGGTCTCCAGAGGAAAGATTGCTTCACATCAACCTTCTGGAATTGCGGGCAATACGTCTGACGCTCAAGGCCTTCCTCCCTTCCCTTCGCGGGCGGTCAGTTCAGGTCCTGACGGACAACACGACCGCGATGTGGTACATCAACAAGCAGGGGGGAATAGGGTCGCAGTGTCTCTGCAGAGAGGCTCTGCGTCTCTGGTCCTGGGTTCAGGACCATCAGATTTGTCTGATGGCAAATCATCTGGCCGGAGTTCAGAACGTTCGTGCAGACAGTCTCAGTCTGCAGTTCTCTGCCAATCACGAGTGGAGGCTCCATCCAGAGGTAGTTCTCGACATCTTTCGGATGTGGGGGACTCCTGGGGTGGACCTGTTCGCCACTCACGAGAATGCTCACTGCCTGTCATTCTGCAGCCTCCAGTTTCCGATGCAGGGAGCCTTGGGGGATGAGTTTCAGTTGAGTTGGAGCTCGCAACTCCTTTACGCGTTTCCTCCCATACCCTTGATTCCTCGGGTTCTGAGGAAGATTCGCCAAGACCGGGCCCGAGTCATATTGATTGCCCCGGATTGACCAAGAAGGGTGTGGTACTCAGACCTTCTCCACCTCTCCTCTCACCCGCCGCTCCGTCTCCCTCTCAGGGCAGATCTCCTCTCTCAGATGGGGGGTGCAGGTTCTACACCCCCACCTCCAGACCTTACACCTTCATGCCTGGAGATTGAACGGGGCAACCTGATTTCTTTTTCTCTCCCTCACGATGTGGTGGATGTCATTTTGTCAGCCAGGCGTGACTCCACTAAGTCCATCTATTCTTATAGGTGGTCTAAGTTTGTTGTTTGGTGCAGGGAGAAGTCCATAGACCCTTTGAGGGCCCATTTATCTGATGTTCTCCAATTTGCCCTTTCCCTAGCACAGCAAGGTCTTGCTGTTGCGACGGTGAAGGGTTATCTGTCAGCGCTGTCGGCGTTTATTTGTTTGCCTGACCAGCCTTCTCTGTTTAAATCTCCTATAGTATTGAAGTTTTTGAAGGGCCTCACTAATAAGTTCCCTCCTATCCCTTTTATTGTGCCTCAGTGGGATTTGAATCTAGTTCTGACATTTTTAATGGGTGCTCCTTTTGAGCCTCTTCACAAGTGTCCCATGAGGCTCCTGACTTTCAAAACTGTTTTCCTCGTTGCAATAACCTCGGCAAGGAGGGTTAGTGAGCTTCAAGCTCTTAGTTCCAAGCCCCCATTCCTGTCCATTCATGCTGATCGAATGGTTCTTAGGACCAGGGCTGCTTTTCTGCCGAAGGTGGTGACTCCTTTCCACCTTGGTCAATCCGTTACCCTTCCTACATTTTATCCTCCCCCACACCCTTCCAAGGAGGAGGAGAGATGACACCGTCTAGACCCCAAGAGGGCGGTGTCTTTTTATTTGGACAGAACTAGAGACTGTCGCATGGATGACCAGCTCTTTATTGGCTTTGCTGGCTGCAAGAAGGGAAGAGCGGTCCATAAGAGGACTTTGTCGAGATGGATCGTCCTCTGCATTAAGATCTGCTACTCTTTGGCCGGTAAGGAACCACCAGAGGGCATAAGGGCTCATTCAACTAGAGCTAAGTCTTCGACCTCTGCATTGGCTAGAGGTGTGCCTGTAGAGGATATTTGTAGGGCTGCAACTTGGTCTTCCCTCCACACTTTCGCGAAGCACTACTGCTTGGATACCGAAGTGAGGAGGGACGGTCATTTTGCGCGCTCTGTCCTTCAGGATTTCCTGGTCTAGAAGAGTGGACACCCTCCTCCGGGAGTGGGGACTGCTGTGGGACTCTATTCACAAGGTGAGGAATCCACACGGCAGATGTATCTATCAGAAGAACAAGTTACTTACCTTCGGTAACGCTTTTTCTGGTAGATACAATATCTGCCTGTGGATTCCTCACTGACCCACCCGCCTCCCCGTTGTCCACTCTCCTTTGCCAGAGTATCTTTAATGGATTATTTTATTGTAAAATGTTTTATTGCATTTATTTCACACTGTGTGTTACTTTGATTTCTATACTGTGTATATTGTGTACATTTCTACTGTCATCGGTCCGTCCGTGTGCCTCGAAGGCACGGAAAAAAGGGCGGAATTGATGTCATCACGCCGGCGTGGGCCTATTATAGGCGTCGGTGACGTCAGTGGAGTCGCGTGCGGAGCCGTGTCTCTGTGATGTCCGCGTCCACGCGAAGCTACAAAAAGAATTTCCGAATGTTGCTGACGCAAGGGGGGATATTCACAAGGTGAGGAATCCACAGGCAGATATTGTATCTACCAGAAAAAGCGTTACCAAAGGTAAGTAACTTGTTCTTTAGGGTTCAGGGCTAGGTTTGAGTTTTGGGGTACAAGGGTATTTTAAGGGTTCAGAGCTAGGTTTGGGTTTTGGGGTACAGGGGTATATTTAGGGTTCAGGGCTAGGTTTGGGTTTTGGGGTACAGGGGTATTTTAGGGTTCAGTGGTAGGTATGGGGGTACAGGGTTATTTTTAGGGTTCAGGGCTAGGTTTGGGTTTTGGGGTACAGGGGTATTTTTAGGGTTCAGGGGTAGGTTGGGGTTTTGGGGTACAGGGGTATTTTAAGGGTTCAGGGCTAGGTTTGGGTTTTGGGGTACAGGGGGTAGGTTTGGGTTTTGGGGTACAGTGGTATTTTTAGGGTCCAGGGCTAGGTTTGGGTTTTGGGGTACAGGGGTATTTTTAGGGTTTTGGGATAGGTTTGGGTTTTGGGGTACAGGGTATATTTATAGGGTTAAGATGGGTTAGTGTTTAAGGGTGTTGGGGTATTTTAAAGAGTAAGGGTGGGTTATGATTATGGGGTGCAGGGGTATTTAAAGGGAGCAGGGTGGGATTAGCACACGATATGAGACATGGCATGAAGGGCGGAACGTACCACACGTCCCCCAGCTTTTGTCACGCCCCCAGCACACGCCCACAGCACAACGCAAACACACCCACAAGGGACTACTTTGCTGGCACGGTTCTTTTACCTTTTAAATGTATATGGTGGGCGTCTGCATAGCCTATGTCCTTCTGCTGCAACTGCCCTTTCCAACGCTGTATTGGGTGTTGTGATTGGTGCTGTGGTTCCTGAGATTACCCGCTTCAAAGGTTTGGGCTCTCTTTATTATATTAGTATGGACTGGTAAGACTTTTTTGACATGGTATCCATGGAAACCATTGTCTTAAAATTCAAGTTGTCTTGCAAACGATGACTCAAAGGGATATTAATTTATTAAGAAAACCTGTTTTCCTATGGGAAAAATCATTTACCATCGTGAGGTCAATTTCTTGTAATCATTTGTGCATGCCTGTCGTGTTTATAAAATAACTAGGCTCGAGAAACTTGTTGGTGGCGGTGGGATAGGTTGTGTCATTGCTGTGGACGATTTTGTGCTGTGCAGGTGTGGGTATTTTGCGTGTCGGTGAAGTATTCATTAGTAGGACGGATGTGGTGTAGAACACACAGTGGTGCTTTACCTGGGTGCAAGATCTGAAGTGCCACATTTAACTCAATTGGTCTCCATTTACTTACTCGGAGTTATACAAAGTTCACTCAGTTGCAATGAGGTATATTTAACCCAGTTATAAGCCCCTTACTTTTCATTCAGCCGGAGGTATTGTTGTGAGGCTTTCTTGTGGGTGATGACTAGTGTGGTGAAGTTGCACAGGATTTTTGATCCAAGGTAATTTCCAGGGTGAAACGAGGTAGATACCTCAGAAGTCACCATTTATCCTTTGCCTATGGCTCTAATGTGCTGTAAGCCCAGAGGGCAGGGTTAAAGAAAGAGCAAGTTCATGACTTGAGCGACATGGTACTTGCAAGTCAATAACTTTGCAGTAACGGCATTCGCTGACCTGTTATAAGCAGGTTATGCAGGGAGACAGTTGGGACTAACACATTCTGGTAGGAGCGCCAACCACATAGTTAGTTAGCAGAGACTCCTGCTCTAGTGACGACATTTCTTTGTATAGAAACAAAGCACTTATGATTTTAGTAAAAAAAAAAAATCAAAAGGGCTTGGCTAATGCTAGACCTAAAAAAGGTAAATTTTTGCTTTAACACTAACTCGTTCTGGTCCAGGATCACCCGGATTTGCCACCATCGGTTCTGGCAAATTTTGGTTATTTTATTTAGCACGTCCCAGCTTTTTAGGGAGGGACAAGTTAACACAGACGAGGGTACATTTTTAAAGGTTCTAGTAGAGGATTAGCTAGCAGCCCTTTTCAGAAAGCAATGTAGTTTACACAGATGATGGAGAGTATAAACGTTGCATTTAATTCCACTCTGTGCTTCACTGTCTGTGATTTCTATGTTGGTGTGCCTGGTCAATTAATTCATTTTGTGCTGCTTGGTCAATGTACAAATTTGCTCCTACTTCTGTGTTTGTGCAAGGTCCCATTTTTAGGTCGAGCCTCAACAGTGCTTGCAGTGTCTGGAGACCTGTTGTATTCACTTTGTGGGCTTACATCCATCCCGACCATTACTTTTTATTTGTTACTGGGATTGTTTTTCCAAAACGCTTGCTTGCTATTGGTGAATCCTTCCACTTTATCCCTCCTTTTGGTCTATTGTGTCCTCCCATGGAGCAGGGACCAAGTACTGTATCTTTATGCTTTGGTTGTTTATCTGTTCGTTTTTTGGACTATTTTCTTTCTTTGTTTCCTTCTCATGTTACTGTTTGCATGTGTTCAGCTTCAGCACCCATAGCTGCTTGCATTTTAATGTAGCATTTGTCCCGCCCACTTCCTCCCATGTCCCTGCATGGTCGCCCCCACCTACCCACACGTCGCTGTTTGTTTTTTAAAATTTTCTTTCCAATGCTGTTTTGCCAGGTTTCCGTTGAGTGCATGAGGCATTAAATCTCCTCCTACTCCCCTTGTGCCTGGTACTTCTTACCCCTTTAGCTCTAACTCGACCCAAAGGTATTAAAGTGCTTAACATGATTTTTGCCTTCACTTGGCGTTTTGGTGATTTACTCGGATTCATAGGTTTTTGAGCCGATGCCATGGCTCGAACCTGACCACCCATGCAATTTTACTGCGCTTGGTGCTTTCAAAGGAATTAAGCCACCAGGCTGGTACCCTGTCAACTGCTTCCAAAGCTCCAACAGTACCAAAAAAAGAGCATTTCCGTTTACTTTATTTGCATTTCTCTATGCTAGGAAAAATGTGAAAGATGTTTGATGGTTGTTTTTGCCCGAGACAGATGAAAGCAGGAATGCAGGCTTCTCTCAGCATCTGCTATAGGGCCTCAGACACAGTGCACAGAATAGCAGATACTTTCAGGGGGGCAACAGAAGCTTGCAGCGGCAGGGGAGACAGGCATCCGGCTCCGCAAGGTTCTCCCCCTCGGTAGTTAGCCAGCAGGCCCGGGCCGACCCCCCTCCTCTCTCCTTGTTCTGAAACACTTATACTCTGTCTACTTTGATAAAGTATTGCTTTCCTTGGGAGCGAGGGGGGCTTTAAGCACTGTCTTATCTTTCTAGCACTCATTGAACTCTCTTACACCGGGAAGTCCAGGAATCTGTAAAATGCCTGCCAAGAGCATCTTCACCGTCTATTGTCTTGCAGTTGCGGGTGTAGCATTGCTCCAGGTATTCACAGAGTATTTCATTATCAAGTCAGAATAAAAATGATTTACTAGGAGGAGGAGCTTAGCGCGCATCCAAGAAGGTCGCGTGAGCTGTGAGCTCCCGAAACCCTTGCCGCCGCCGCCACCGTCTATCCTGGCACAAATCCTGTTTTTGACGACGGGTTCTTGTAGCTGTCACTTTCCTGATCTGAAAGGCCTTTTTCAAAATTTGATTCGGACGCCGGGCACCCAAATTACTCCTTCCTGAAGCCTGAAGGCCTACACCGTGACTCATCCCAGGACTTGGGCATCCGGAGCATCCCGAAAGTAGTTGAACAACAACGGCGTATGGAAGGGGACGACTACCCGGGGTCTGCTTTCGGTTTCGCTTTTCCTGGCTAAGAAGGTTGGGAGACGGCTGCCTATTGATCAAGCTGGCCTGTGGGCGCTCTCGCTTGACTGCTCTTCACCGGCGCCCTGCACTTCGATTTTTCGCTGTTTTTCCCCGTGGGGAGCCATTTTCACCAGGTCCCAAAAGCCCCTGAGGGGCGCGCAGCCTACCATGGCGGGCAGGTCTGATGGCGACAAACGGTCCCTCAAGAACACGACTCGCGGTGTCATAACTCAGACCACCATTATGGACCGATTTGCGCGCAACAAGGGCTCGCCCAGCGGGCCTAGCAAAACTCCTGAAGACCTTGGTGGTGGCCCCCCCTGAGCCGGAGGAGCCGACTCTTCGAGACGTGATGGGCGCCATTGCGAGTATACAGTCATCGATGGGCCAACAATATGAAACCTTGGCAGCCAAGATCGACACGGTGGCGATGGATGTAGGCTTGATTAGGGCGGACTTGGCCAAGACTAATGAGAGGGTCAAGTCGTTGGATGTCAAAACTGCCAGTCTCACCACCGATGTCTCCGATCTCCAGACTGAGATCCGGACTCTTCGGACCTCGAGTGACCAATTTGCCCGCCGGCTTGAGGACTTCGAAAGTCGCGCTAGGCGCAATAATGTCCGCATCGTCTGAGTTCCGGAGTCCTCAGCCGATCAATCGACGGACCTACTTGTTGAAGATCTGATCCTCAACCACCTCACCCCTAAGGGCCTAAGTAACCTTTTTGCGGTGGAGCGTGCCCACAGAGTTCCGGGCGGTAGACGCAAGCAGGGGGCTACGCCGCAACCCATCATTGCGAGGATCTTCAACTACAGGGACCGAGACGCCATTTTGCAGGCCTCGAGGACTAACGGCCCCACCAAATTTGAGAACGCGTCCATCAACTTCTACCCCGACTTTACTCCATCGGTGCAGAAACAGAGACTGGGATTTACTGGGGTGAAGCGGAGACTAAGAGACCTGGGCATGAAGTATGCTATGCTTTTCCCTGCCCGATTGCGCATCGAATATAATGAGCGGGTGCTGTTCTTTGATATGCCAGAGGTGGTCAGTGACTGGTTGGACACACTACCTATGCCACGGGACAATGCGGACAACTCCAGAGGAGCGGAAGGAGGCCAACGGGACCAGGGGGAGTAGGGACACCGGCGTGTTACCATCGTACCGTGCTGCGGTGGATTGTTATCCTTCTTTTGGGTCAATGACACTCTTAAAGACAAACCCTGGGGTGGCGGGGAGTTCGGGACTTTTCCTCCTCCTGGGGTGTTTCCTTTTCTACTTGTAGATTAGTTTTCTTGGGTAGGGCGACAGGCACACTGCAACTTGGGGTTGTTTTCTCGTTTTGTCACAGGGGTGCAGGGTGGGGGGTTGTTGTTCTGGGTATTTTAGGGGAGGAGGGGGGTTCCTTTTTACGGTTTGCATTGTTTTCGAGGCTATGTACTGTTGCATGGATTAACCTGTGTTTCCTTCATGGGGTTTGGGGGACCCTGCTACTTTTTCCGGGATGGGGGTAGGGGGCTGAGAGTCTTGAGTTGGAATGTCAACGGCTTGGGGGACAAAATAAAGCGGGGAATTGTACTCCAATATGTAAAACGCCATTTCCCCGACATTGTATTATTGCAAGAAACACACTTGGTGGGGAACACGTTCCATGCAATGAACCGAAGGGGCTACCGGTTGGTCGCACACTCGGGATTCACTTCGGGCTCCAGAGGGGCTGGTGTTATGATCCGTAGTTCCCTTCCCTTGGAGATTGATGATACGATATTGGATGATAGGGGAAGATATGCGGCCATTGTTGGTAGGTGGGAGGGGAGAGCGGTCGCCATCCTCTCTATATATGTCCCCCCGGGTTTGCAGGCCACCACGTTTGTCGACCTGGGGAAACTGTTGTTGAGGCTTCCTGAAGGGATTCTGGTGGTTGGAGGGGACTTCAACTCGGTGGTTAACGGCATGGAGGATCGCCATCCTCCCAGGGCTCTTACACCGTCGCAGTCCTGCCTGGGTGGTTTCTTGGAAACGTTTGGTATGGTGGATTGTTGGCGGATGCTTCACCCAGGGCAGGCTCAATACACTTTCCACTCCGGGGCCCATGGGAGCTTGGCTAGACTTGACTATATCCTTGTGCCCGCTGCCCAAACAACAACGGTAAGAGAGGTCCAACATTTGCCTAGAGGCATGTCGGATCACTCCCCGCTTTGGATCCATATAGATCTCCATTTAGACGCAGGGGGGCGGGTCGCCCCCATCAATCCCTGGCATCTCAGTGTTCCGGAGACCAGGGCTGGGGTGATCAAAGCCATTGATCACTACTTTGTTGAAAATGTGGGATCGGTGTCTTCGTCTGTGTCCCTATGGGAGGCCTTTAAAACTGTTATACGGGGTCAGACGCTGTCGCTGGTCGCCAGCTCTAAGAAGCGCCACAACGGAGAGGTGGAGCAGCTGGAGTCTGATATTGTAGCTTTGGAGGCGGATCTTGAGTCTGGGTTCACGCGTGATGAGGTGCATGTTTTGCAGCTGAAGCAGTCAGATTATAAAGCCTCGGTCACGAACGCCGCGAAAGCCATGAGTCGAGAGCAGCAGGGCCGTTTGTATGATGTGGGCGACAAAGCGGGGAAGTTGATAGCTTGGCTGGACAAGAGGGAGAGATTGAATCGAGTGGTGCCTGTGGTTGAGCGAGTGGATGGTGTACGTGTGACGGATCCGTTGGAGATCGTGGAGGAGTTTGCTTGCCACTTCCGAGTGGTGTATGCGCCGTCTCGGACCGGCCGGAGGAGGAGGATTCGCATCTTTTGCTTAGGGATATCACTTTGCCTTACTTGTCCGAATCTGACAGAGAGCTAATGGAGGCGGACTTCTCCACCGATGAAGTAGCGCTCGCTATTCGCTCCATCCGCTCTGGAAAAGCCACAGGCCCGAATGGCATACCCATCGAGCTGTATAAGTTGTGTCCGAACAAAATGGCATCGTATCTTCGCTCGATGTTCTTGGAGTCCAGGGAGAGGGGTTCGCTTTCCGTGACCAGGGTTTAGCGTCTATCGTGGTGATACATAAAGAGGGTAAACCCCGTGAGTTGTGTACCTCCTATAGGCCTATCTCACTTCTTAATGTGGAGCCTAAAATTCTGGCAAAAATGCTAGCTAACCGTCTGATTACAGTGATCGGAGATTTGGTGCACCCGGACCAGTCTGGCTTTATTCCGACCCGCAACACTGCGTTGAATTTACGCCGTCTTCATGGCGTGCTGGCAAGGGCGGAGACGCTATGTGAGCTGGCCATTTTGGTCTCGCTGGATGCCATTATGGCATTTGACACAGTGGAATGGCCATACCTATGGGCAGCTTTGGCGAAGTTTGGCTTCAGACCGGTATTCATTGAATGGGTCCGGCTACTCTATGAAGAGCCCCTAGCCCAGGTGGTCGTTAACGGTCGAGTGTCGGCTCCCTTTGTTCTAGGGAGGGGTACGCGCAGGGGTGCCCCCTATCTTCGCTGCTTTTTGCCTTGGCTTTAGAGCCCTTGGCCGCTTGGTTGCGGTGGGAGCCGTCACTTAGAGGTATTAGGTGGACTCCCGGTTTTGAAGATCGCATCCCACTTTATGCGGACGACATTTTCCTTTATCTCACCTCCCCTCGGAAATCCCTGGGGGTGTTGTTCGACGTCCTTAGTTCCTTTGGGAGGAACTCTGGCCTAGTCATCAACTGGGGTAAGTCTTGTGTTTACTCGCTGACGGACGACACACCACTCCGGGTTCAAGTATTTAGGTATCTATGTTTCGCGGGATCCAGCAGTCAGATATCAGCGCAACTTGCTCCCCCCGCTTCTTCGCTTAAAAGCGGACTTGAAAGCCTGGAGCAGACTGCCGCTGTCCCTGGTGGGCAGAGCAGCTTTATTTAAAATGATGTCCCTTCCCAGATTTTTATATGCGCTTCAGAACACTCTGGATCTCGTGCCTTCCAGCTACTTCCACAAGATCGAGTGCCTCCAAAGAAATCTGCTGTGGGCCGGACGTCCCCGGATTGCCTTGGCTAAGCTTACGCTGCCTTGGTATGATGGCGGTATAGCGTTACCTGATATCAGACAATATTACTGGGCCTCACAACTAAGCTCAGTCAATCATGCGATGTATGGCCCAGCTTCTAACCCGGCTTTTGCTATGGACAAATGGTTGCTGCCGGGCGGGGACTACAACAGGGCGCTTTACTCTAAACGGTCAGATGCAGTGTTGACGGGACCCACCAAGGTTGTGGTGCGGGTCTGGTACAATGCCAATGCTGCTATGGGCTGGTCGGACACTCTCACTCGATCGACTCCACTCTACGCTGCCGAGAGGTTAGGCAATTTGTGGACTACCAAGGGTTTCGAAAAATGGGACCTCATTGGTATTAGTAGGGTGGAGGACCTTTGGCGGAAGGACAAGATGAAGTCTTTTGAGGAGCTGCAACTTGAATACGAACTTAGCGATCGAGAGTACTTCCGGTACCTACAGGTTCGACACGCCATTTACTCTGTTTTTCCGACCGGCACGCTCATTCCAGAATCCTCACCCCTGGAGGACAGAGTGCTCGACGGCCATGTCCAGGACAGTACGATCTCCCTTGTATATAAAAAAAACTGATAAATAACCGGGCGGACCTCCTTCTACAGCTTCGTACGGCCTGGAGCAGCGATGGACTGGAACTTGATGATGACTAGCAGGCGGCGATCTCCTCCCCGAAAGAGGTGGCAATCCCGGCCCGTCTGAGATTGGTGCAATTGAAAATCCTACACAGAGTGTACATGACGGGTCCTCGCTTGTTACGTATGGGGTATGCTTCGGATGGATTGTGTAAGCGCGGGTGTGGAATGGTGGGTACTTTCCTTCATATTCTGTGGGAGTGTCCAGCGGTGGTGTCTTTTTGGAATCGTGTGCATGGTGTTATGGATGAAGAGACGGGTGTTTCGCTTTTGCCTGAGGCCCGAAGGAGTCTACTCAATGTGTGGGAGCCCAATGACTATAATGTAGCTCAGACGCAGTGGGCCACCTTGGGTAGTATGGTCGCCAAGTGTGACATTGCGCAACTGTGGGGATCGTCAAAGGCACCCAGTCTGTCGGCTTGGTCTAGAAACATGGACTGGTGCATGTTTCCTGAAAAAACAGTCTACATTGCTCGGGGCAGGCCCAAGAAGTGGGGGAGGGTGTGGAATCAATGGAACCAGTATCGTGGTGAAATTTGTACTCCCCCTTTTGTGCCTCCACCAGAGGTGTTGCACTCCCCTTAGCGTGATGTTCCTTCTGCTCTGGATCTTTGTTCATGTATTGCTGGCTTGCTCTCTTTCCCCTTTCCCCCTCCCGTCTGCTCTTCCTATAGCTTTTCAATTTCACTTGTTACTATGTAACAGTTGTAGATGTGGTACTCCCTCCCCAGAAGGATTACTTGTGTATCAGCCTTGAGTTTAGCCTCCGCAGTTATTTTCTTTTAATCTTTGGTTTGTTGGTTTTCAAAAAAACTAAAAAACAAAGACCTTGTTCCTCCTGCGATTCAACAATGGCTATGACATGTTTGTTTAATTGCCACCGGGCCCTAGAGTTGTCGGCTGAAGTGCTGTGTAACTCATTCATCCGTTATGATCCTTGGGAACGTTGACAGCCGACCCATGTGGCTGTATGATTGCTATTGTATATCCATGTTTATCAATTAAGGTTTAAAAAAAAAATGATTCACTAGCTTTGTGCAACACATTATTTAGATTTTTCTATCCATTTTGCCCTTTGTATGAATTAGTTCGAATACAGTTTAAAAAATTTTTTTTTAATCAAAAGGTTTACGCCATGGCCAGGTTTAGACTGCCTTCAACATGTATCCCTTTTCTGTCATTGGTTTTCTGTAAATGCAACTGCTGCCCACATTGGCAAATGAGATTGTTGCCTCGTCGCCAACTTTACTTTTGCCTAGAGGTTTGGAAATGCCTGTTAATGTTTGCATGCCAATAATATTTAACTCATAGGAGGTTCAGAATGCGACATAGACGGTATGTTCAAGTAACTGGAATAAATGTGTGACTTGCTGTCATTCTGCCGCTCAGAGATTTGCTCAGACCCAATTTGACTACTGGTCCCCGCTTGTAATTATTACAGTCTCTGGAGGTGGACTATAAGTCTTAGCAACAAACATGAAACGGTCTTAATCACTATCAGCCACCAACATGTTATTTGAAGTTCGCTTCTGAGTATTACTACAATAACAATTCAAAAAATAAACTATACAATACACATTGATGTTCATTTTAAACAGTATTGCTTGGATGTTGCTGACCCATATTACTGTACACCTGCTCCGATCTCTTTATAGTCTGTTGCAAAAATCTAATAAAATCACTGCACATCATGTGTAAATCTCCCGTGTGACACATTTAAAGCCATAAAAGTGTTTTTTTAAAGAAACATTTTCTTACATCAGGTAAGCCTGGGCACAAACCTAGTTTTCCTTGTGTTTTTTACTTGCATGTTATAAAGCACTGCCCCTCACTCTGGGGTCAGTCAGTTCACAAACTTTATTTGGATAAACATTGTATCCATAAAAGTGCAACAATGGTTAAAAATAACAGAAAGGAAAAGCAATACATAATAGTAAGAATTACAGTTGTATAAATACAGTATCATGAAATTTAAATGGCAAATTAAGACAAAAAAATCATCAGTAATAAATAAATCACTAATATATAAAACCAATCCATTCGAGGATTATGAACTATCTACACCATCGCTGCTAATGGTTTTCCCCTCCTGTGCTGATTGATGTGTAAATCCCATTGTTCATGACGAGCTCAGCTCGTCATCAGCACAGCTCAACCGTGCCTCATGACGAGCTGAGCTCGTCATGAGCATCGAAGGGGTTAAAACTCAGTGGTTAAACATTGTCTTGCGCGCCCTGGTAGCAATTCTCAAAAATGTGCGTAGGCGAAAAAACAATTCTTAGTCAGCCAAGGCAAGCATACATGAATAAGCAGAAACCAAACTGATAGGCCTACTCTTATTAAAAAAATGGGAGAAGAAGCCACTTGATACATTTCATGTAGTATTTTCAAAAAAACAAGAAGTGTTGGATTGATTGACCACTCACCCTGTCACATGGACAGGGTACTGAATCAAGTTTTGGGTGGTAACCCAAGGGAAAACACAATGTAAATTTAACTGTCCCAGCCCTCAGGTGGAATAAGAGGCTCCTTTCCCAACGACTCATGGGTAGGGTGAGATAATTTGGTAGGGGGTAGCAGTGCCGTTCATAAGCCATATAACTGGAAACAGAGGGTTTCGTTGCTACATTCCAACTTAGGATATTCAAGTCTGCTCCAGTACTGCTTTTGATTGAGGGTAGCTTATCATTAGCATTGTAAGTTAATACCATAGTGGCAGGAGGAACCGTCTTAGTTCGGGGTGCCTTATCATAATAGGTTAATACTATAGTAGTGGAAGGGTCCGCCAAATAGGGCAGATGATACTGTTGGTCTGCCATGAATGGTGGTTGTCAGTCCTGTGCGTCTAAGCTGGAGAGTGCATTAAACCTGTTGGTTAACAAAGGGAGAACACGAGTGTCCCGAACAGGTATAAAAGGTGGCTTATACAAATAGCCCAAGGGGAGCGCACTAATACAGGTATTTTGTGTGGAGTGATACTCAAAAATGTTCAGTAAGCGGTGAACCATATGAGGTCTGCGAAAATTCAAGACAATACAGTCACCAGTTTTATTCTTGGCAGAATGGCCAACCCACGCTACTCTTCTGGCCATAAGAATATCATTCATATTGGAAGGGTGAAAACCCTTATATTTACAAAGCCAGTCTACAGACTTATTGCGCAGGTCTAACCAAGACTCCCTTTGGTCCTCCACTAAGTTAGGGACCCCAGCCAACACCAGCACATAGGGATAGGAGGCAGGAGGTAAGCTTAGTACATCAGTATTTGGCCTCACGCGAGCCTTCCTAAGGCTACTAGAAGTATCCTTTCTAATGCTCAGATCGCTAGTCCGTAGCTGAATAAAATTAGTGCTTCCTAGGGCAGAATTTAGGTTAACTACACTGGGTTGAGGAGCATCCTGTCTTCCCCTCTGCTTGCTGATAAATTGTGGCCCTGGAAATACATTTAAATTACTACAATTTGTAACATATTTGTTCCGGACAAGACCAGAATGCGGCTCGAGCCCAAGTGTGCCGCCCGGGAGAGTTGAAGAAATTCCTCACCCATCATCGTTATGAACAAAGTCCACCTCCCCACTCAGGTTGGCCAATTCAGAATTCAAATGCTCCAGTTTCCCCCAAAGTACGTCAAAGTTCGATTTAAATAAGTCCTTAAGGTTTGCCAGTACATTTCCAATAGATTCCACTGCAAAATCAGTGTCAACAGCAGCTCCCATGGTATCTGTATTGAGATCATTACAGGCAGGGTTGGAGAAAACGTCAGTCTGTGTGCCCACTCAATCGGTAAAAATGGCCGCCTGGTTTGGTGCATTATTAACAAGTTGGCAGCAATTAGTATATAGGTCTTAGTTGCCCCAATGTTCCTCTTTCTTTTTACAATGTTGGCGGTTTGGGATTCCTTTGTGGGCATGCCCCCCGAGCTCTGGTGTGAAGACTAGGCGCGTCTGGGGAAACCTTACTAGAGGCTCCCAGATTTGGTGAGTATAGACTTGTGGGAGCGGGGCATGCTTCCGTTGGCCGCACGTTTTTTTGAGTTGCGCAAGTTGCGCTATCTGTAATCAAACCACCTAGTGATAAACGAGATTGTAAGGATACAGGGTCGAGGGACAGGCGACGCTCTGAGAGTTCGATTTCATGGATTAGCAGGGACTCAGCCCTCACAAGAAAAGCGTCCAGTGTGTGTCCCAGCTGCTCCCCTGCGTTTGCTCATTTTCCAACAAACCTAAACAGTCCGATTGTAGAGCCATGAGGTAGCACAGTCTCAAATAAGGTGAACAACTATATTAGCAATTCTTAGACCTTACAGTGTAGATGCTTTCCTCGATAGCAGATGTCAGAGGGGTGGCCCGGCCCAGCCTCTACTGGCCCCTGAAGGGCGCAGACGGGCCCGCTCTTGGTCTGGGCTGCGTCCTGCACGCGTCCTGCGTCGCGGTGAGAGAGGCTGCGCTATGAGCGCATTGGCCCTTCCTCCCCCTCACTCGCAGCAGCTGCTGTGAACGGCAGGAACAGCGGTGCACTCTGGGGGTTGCAGTCCCCGGAGTGTAATTGCCAGCATAGATGGTGTGGCGGCATTAGTGGCGTTGCCCCTGGGACCCTTGTCCCACCAGGGGTTCTTAACAGGACGGTGGTGCGACAGTCAGCAAAAAACAGAACACCACCAGGCAGCAAGCAAAGGAACGCCCACTCTGGGGTCGGAGTGTAAGAGCACAGGCTCTTAAAGAGTAAGACACCGTATTGCAATAAAATAGCTTCATGCTGGATTAGCTTGCGTGCTGTGACGATCAGCCTGATTCATGAAGCAAAATTGCGCTCGCAATAGCTGCGAAAATGCAATCGCGGGCGCAATTTCCCAAATCGGTATTCACCACGAATTTTGCGAAATCGCAAACACAGAATTGCGAAATCGCTAAAAGAATTGCAGAATCCCGGCAGTAGACCATTAGCGAATCGGAAATAGCGAGAAATCACGGAATCTGCGAAAATAATAGCAAATTCGCAATACAATTGCAATCAGTATTCATGAAAAATCTCAATTAGCGAAAAAAACCAAAATCGCTGTTTGTGAGGCACAATTTAAGGACAACCCAAAGCCGGTGGTAACCATCAAAGCCATTGTAAAAAGAAAAAAAAATCAAAAAACCGTTGGCCAATCAGTAACTGGTGCAGGCCTGACCAAACACACTTAAGGAGAAGCAGCATCAGCATAAAGAGTGTCAGAATGCCAGGACTGTACATGGTGGTCAGGCGGCGAAGGCTACAGCGAGCAGCACGGAGGAGACGCAGAATCCAGGGCAGGATATTCCGCCAGCGGGTCATCCTGCTGGGCCAACTCAGAGAGCAAATATACGCAAAGTACCGCCTGAATGGGGCAATGATCATCAAGCTAATTCAAGACCTTGACCCCCCTGATGCAGCACCCAACAAGGCGGACCAACGCCATGCCAACACATGTCCAGGTATTGTGTAGCCTGCACCTCCTGGCCTCCGGGAGCTTCCAGGGGATAGTTGCGGCTGCTGAGGGGATATCCCAGCCCACCATGTCCCGCTGCCTAGGGAGTTTCCTTGACGCAATGCTGACCCAGCTACACCACCACATCAAATTTCCCACCAGCCAACAGGATTTGGATGAGACCAAGCTTCAATTCTACAATGTTGCCCATTTCCCACATGTGATAGGATGCATTGACTGTACCCACATTCACATCTGCCCACCAGCTGCAACGGAGTACATGTACCGCAATCGCAAGTCCTACCACTCCCTCAACATCCAAATGGTCTGCAATGCTAAGACATACATCACGGACATAGTGGCACAGTACCCAGGGAGTACACATGACTCATTCATATTCCGGCACAGCGGACTCCACACACGACTGGCCAGGAGAGACTTTGGGGAAGGACACCTACTTGGTAAGTACACTTTGCCCACAATGTCACACTGCGATGAAGTAGCTGCGCTGCACAGGCACTCACCCTCTGCTCCTCTCATTCAGGTGACAGTGGCTACACCCTCCGTGAATACCTCCTCACCCCATACCTCAACCCTGCTACACCACAGCAACAGCGTTACAATGTAGCACACATACGCACAAGGAATTGCATTGAGAGGACTTTTGGGCTACTGAAGAGCAGATTCCGCATACTGCACAAGACAGGTGGGGTCATGTACTACAGTCCTGATGTGTGCTGTCGCATTGTGGCTGTGTGTGCAATACTACACAACATTGCTACCAAGCCCCGGATACCTGTAGACATCTCTGGCAGTGAGTCGGAAGGGGACGACCGGCCACCTGCACATGTGCATCATGCACGCGGGGAGAACCCAGCTGAAGGCCACAGACGCCGCAACCACATCACAATGAACAGTTTCTAGTGCACCCACTCCCCTCACCCAACAATTCACAATTGCATGCAAATGGAAATAATGACAGGAGGCCGATGTATGATGCAAGAATAAATATTATTGTTGAATTCACAATAATAGTGTTAAGTTTCTATCCTTTCTATGCAAGCAGTATTGCTCCATACTGCTGCGAACAAAACACAGGACAGGCTTGTAGTGTCAGCATGTCCCTACAAAAGTAAATGAAACTCAAGTGCGCCTCCGGCGCGCAGCACCCAAGCGCCTCTCCGGCTCCGCCACGGCACATGACCCTGCAGTGGGCCTGGTGCTCCGGCGTAACACTGCAACCTGTGAGGCAGACAGGCTGCTCACACTGGAGGTGCCCTCGCTGGTATCGTCCCCCCCGACATTGCCTGGCCCAGTGGGATGGAGTGCCAGTACGTCAGTGGTGACATGCTCCAACACTCGGGCAATGTCCTCACAGCATTGGATCAACTGCTGCTGCTGCGCCAGGGACCATCGCGAGAGCTGGGAGGTCGCATTCCCTATAACATAGTTAGAGCGGGTGTATGCGGACAGCCGCGTCAGTAGCTGCCGGTGGCGGCGGCGGGCGGTGTTGCGCTGCGATATGAGCGCAGCTGTGTTGGCCTCCATGGCTGCCGTCATGCGGTCCATTCTGCCTGACACATTTGCCACATTGCGGCCAATGTTATGTAGCTGCATTTGTATCGCCCCTTGGCGTCGTGCCTGCAGCTGGTGTATGGGTAGCATCCGATGCTCAATGCTCAAGCCTGGCACGCGCACGTCCATCCCCCTCCTGCCGCTGCGTGCATTGTTGTGCTGGCGAGCCCTGCCTTGCCTGCTCTGCTGGCTGCCCACAGTGGGTGTGCGTACTGTGACCGCAGTCGCTGCACCAGATGTAGAGGGTCCAGTTGGTGGTGAAGTTGAGGTAGTCAGAGGTGCTGCGCCTAATGGTGGTGGCGCAGATGCTGTGACCCTGGCTGCGGGGGTAGGTGGTGCGCCTGATGGTGGTGGCGCAGATGCTGTGACCCTGGCTGCGGGGGTAGGTGGTGCGCCTGATGGTGGTGGCGCAGATGCTGTGACCCTGGCTGCGGGGGTAGGTGGTGCGCCTGTTGGTGCAGGATGTGTCGCTGTTGGCACCTCCTCGGCATCCTCTGGTTGCTCATCGATGAGCAGCCTGTCACTGTCGCTGCTGTTGTCAGCGCCACCTGTGAGGGGAAGTGGACGTTCCTTAGTTGCATGTATCTGTCACACGTGCAGTTGCTACATGCATGCTGGGTGACATTACCTGACTGGCTGTGGCATTGCGTACATTGGGACATGTCTGGCTGCATTGGGGTACTTGTACATTGTGGGCAGACTACATGTCCCACAATGCTTTAGGGCATTACTTAATGTGCATGGATGGCATGACTTTGGAAGATTATGGGAGGCTATAGGGTCATGGCCATTAATAGGGGACAGGGTCGCAGTCGCATGCCACTTACCTTGGCTCTCTTGGGTTGGGCGGGATGAGTCCAATCTGATGACCCCAATGCACGCCTCTGGCTCCAACGTATCCTCAACGCGGTCCTCCATGGGGGTGTTGGGAGGGACTGTGGGTTCTCCCCCTCCAGTGGCCAGGGTCTCGCCCAGCCTCTCTGCCATCCTCTCCTTGGCAAGACCTCGGAGGTCGTACCCCCTCTTCTTGAGCTCCTCCAGTGACCTGTGTGCCACGCCCACAGAGTTGACTTGGGCCGCTATCCCTAGCCAGATTCGCTGTTTCTCCGGCTCAGGCACCCTCCTGGATTCCCTCCCAAAACGTTTTGGGTGGTTGTCAACCACCCCATCAATGAGGTGCTCCAACTCCTGTTCGGAGAATTTAATCTTCCTCTTGCGCCCGGTGTTGCTGGGCCCTGGTACAGCCTCCTCTGCCATTGCTGCAGTGCGAATAGTTGTGGATTTGCAGGTTTTCTGGTGTCCTGGTAGGAGCTCAGTAAGTTGCAGCCTCGAGATCAGCCTCACAGTTCTGAATGGGGGTGGGAACTGGCTGCTTCCTGGTTGTGATGTCATCACTGTGCTCGAAATGAGACTTCCCGTTTTTCCGATCTCGCGATTTTGCGATATCGCAATTAGCGATATCGCAATTCCTACACGGATGTTGACGGAAATAGCGATTATTCTGCGATTTCAGTAAATCGCTAACGCTTTTTGCGGCCGCGTGCGAATCGCATTATTTTCTCGCAAATTTTGATGAATGCCGATCTGCGATTTCTAAATTGCGATTCGCTATAAATCGCAATTTGAAAATCGCAGATTTCGGATTTCATGAATCAGGCTGCTAAATTCGAAATCTTCTCGACGTTCATATTTAGAGGTGTAGTTGTGCATCACCCAGTTGGTACTACCACTTTAGTTTTCATAAACTGCACCTAACGCTCCCTTGTGTCGTTATAACCATCATACTAGCTGGCTATAAAGTGAAATATTTGTCACAGCGTAGTGTGGGTGTGCTGATCTATCCAGCTTGTGTATCTTTGCTTTCAACCGTAAAATAAAACCATTAATCACCTTTATTTTATTTTCTCTCATCGATTCAAATGGATGTGTCTGGCACTTCACATCAGAGAAAACTCTGATAGAGGCAAGATGTCCAACAACCCCAGCTCTGCTGTGGCTAGCTAAAGACCCTGCACCATTCCCTCTACAATTCAAAAGCATTTGATAGGATAATGTGTTCTCCGTCTTTTCTCCTGCAGAGACCAGCTCAGTGTCCATGAGTAAAACCTCTTCACATGTGTAGAGCTCTGGGATGTTACAGTCAGAACGCCGACTGGGGATCCGGGTTCGAGTCTCGTGTTGGCTCAGCATCCTGTGATTCTGGGCAAATCACTTAAATTCCCCATCCCTATAAACAATTGCGTGTGACCTTGTTTAATGGTACTGGGGTTCATGTCAAGTACTCAATAACCTTCCAGTCGGGTTTGCACTATATTTTGAAAAGTACACAGATAAAAAACAAACCTTAGCGTAAGAAAAGACATATTGACACCCATCTATTAGCTGCTTTGTACAAAGTAAAACCAGAAAATCTGGATGCATAGTGACTTCCTCACTTAAATTCAGTTATCAGGCAAATTATTTGTTTCACTTAAAATCCTTTTTTCTTCATTATTGTTTATGAAAGCTCTTCCAGATATGCGAGTTCAGACTACCAGTTGTACGAGTACTACTCATTGCAGTGTTATATTGTGCCTATTAGTGTCAAAGCTTCCATGTTAAAGAACAGATGTTGTACCACCCAGGATAATGTGCTGCATGGCTAAATACTTATAAGGTCCCAAAGACGAGACCTATTGCTATGCCTGTGCTTGTTTATTTGGCATTTCAAAATATGGTCCTAGGATTAGAGTCTGGTGGTACCAGGTGGCCAATCAGATCTAAGGTATGGCTGCAGCCGGCCAAGCATCAGAAGTGTATGCATGGAGATCTTTGTGTGAATAAATGTTGGAGCAGCCCAATTGGTGGGGTTCCTTTTTGAGCCCACAAACATCCATCCATCCACTTGCTACATCAGCTTACACAGAGAAGAGAGAGTGGCAATCAAAGGTTGATGGTGAGCAGACCTCTTGCTCCTCTCCAGACCTAGGCCTTTCTTGTTGCAACATTTAGGGACAGGTTTACTAATGTTTCATGAAAGCAAAGCAACCAAATTTGCTGTGATACACAAGGGGAAACCAATGCAGAACCATATTTACTAAGAATGGTCTGCTGCGGTCATCCCCTGCGTTGGGGCTCTAATTGTGTTGCCTTTGCAACACACAGGCTCACACGGTGATGACAGAGGCAAGGGTGTGCAATCTATCATGGGTTTGTATTGGAAGCTTTCAATCCGAGTACAAATTCCTGTACCTAGACAAATGTCAGAAGGATCCCACGTATTAAATGTGTGCTGTGCACTTCCACACATGTGCAATGCGTGGTTTATTTGATCGGAGAAGTAAAAACAATCACCCTCGTTTATGCCTGCCTGCCTGTAGTAGGTGTTAGTTTTTAATGAGATGCCTAGTCTGGCTATCACAGTAGACTGGGTTTTGCGTCAAAACCTAGGGGTATTTGTGCTGATCCAGAGAATTAACACCTCATTAATGCTGCATCATGGGGGGCATTAATGAGGTGTTACTTCTCTGGATCAGCACAAATACCCCTAGGTTTTGACACAAAAACTAGGAGATAAAGTGGTCCCTCCTTACAGGCTTACCTATTGAGGAAAATTAAAAGGGAGGCGGCACACTCTTACTGCTGGTATGGGATGGATTTTCAGGAGTTGGGAGACCTTCTTACTGCCATTCATTGAGGATATGGCCACTCGTCACGCCAGAGCCACTACTACTTGTAGATAACACTATCTAGGCTTCACACTGCATTTCGAGGGGATGGGTCGTTAAGCTCCAAAACAGGTTCTGACATGCAGGTCCCTAACATGCACCAATGATGGGTCCTTCTATGATGACAGAGACTTTGCCCCTGAAGACGTTTAGGTCAGTACAAACATTGCATTTGATGAGATTTACAAGGGTAGGTCCTATTCTCCAGGATGAGGAAACTATGTGGTAGAGTTCCTCCATGTTTGAATCCACTGAAGTGGACCTAGACTCAGGGGCGTAGCTTCATGGTGGTTGTTTGGGGTGTTACCACCCCCCCTAAAAATGTATCTGTTAGAGCATTCTAATGGCAGATTCCTTACCTTTGTATTTTCAGGCCTCATGCTAGATCCGGAAACTTTTGCTTGAGCAGTACTCCTTGTGCGTGCTGTTGGGTGGCTCCATTTGGCTCCGCTTGATGTCGTTAGTCAGTTATGACGTCGCAGTCCCCTATCTAGGCGTCACCCAGGAGCACGGACGTCAGTCCTTTTCTTTCTGCACCAGCTAAGTACCAATTCGGAGAACAGCTACCCCTCTCACTTTTTGACCGTTCCTTTCGATTTTTGTCAACGTTACTTTTTTCCATCGTGTGTGAAGTCTTAGAGGAAGACAGGGTTTAAACTATGCAGTGCCTGTCACCGCATGTTGGTAACCAATCCCCCACCTCATCTGTCTCTGGTGTCTCGACCACGACATGAAGTCATGCTTCGACTGTCGGTCCATGGCTCTGAAAGCCTTGCAGGAACAGGCTATGAAGCTCCTTGCAGACCGGCAGTCAACACCATCCAGAGAGACTCAGCAGAGGTCCCGGTCTCGTTTGAATACCCCACCCCAAGTCCTCTTTGTCCCACTAGAGGTCATTGTAACACTCGGGGAAGAGGCACAAGAAGAAGTCCAAGAGGATTTTGTCTTTGCCTCGATTGTCGTCCGTCGCCAAATGAAGTAAGGAGCACCAATGCTCTAGGCACTGTTCTGCGCAGCCGGAGCCAGGGTCGACTTTACGCCTCACACTAAAATTAAAGACTTTTATGAGGCCAAGCGCCGCTTGTTGGAGTCCTCTGGCAACGCGGCGCCAGAAGGGGCCCTATCGGATTCAACCCAGTCTGCTCTGCCCATGCTGCCGGTGGGGCATCAGGGATCCGATCCCAGATCCGGGACGGTGCCTGTCATACCATCGCAACCTTCCTTGGCGTCAGACCCGAAGTCGGTGCCTTCAGAGTTCCAGCCCCATCCTTATCACTGACGTCATGGAGTCAGAACACCATTGCTTGACGCCAGTTGAACGTAGGTGTTTTATTTTGTCACTTGAACATTTTGATGATGTATTAGGTTCTGGAGGGGTCTGTAGAGCAGATGGACTGGTATGGGGAACTTGGGGAGGCCAGTGGACTGGACACTTCCCCTGATACTGACATGCTCTCCCTTTGAGAAGTTAGCCTGGCATATGATGTCCACTATTCTAGTGGGCAGCTTGCACCAGTCTAAACGAGCCTTATTGATGGTGGTTGTAAAGTCAACCTTATAGACAAGCTATCCTAGTGGTAGCATGGACCAGCAGTCTTAGGCTAATACTTCAGAGAGCATGTGAAGCAAGCTGTTTTACCAATAATAATCCCTTGAATACCAAATAAAAGGACCACACAAGGTATATATCAAATATATATGTATTTATTTTTAACACAACCCCTCTGCACTCTTTATGAGGTCAGAGGTAAAAGTACATCACAAGTTACTCAATTAGCATACAATAAGTTGCACAAATACAGTTATGCCCTAGGGGCCTCACAAACCATATACTAAGTAAGTGGTATAATAACCACTACAGAAATAGTGAGTAGGCCTAGGGAATTGCTGGGGCTACACTAAACAACCAAAGGTTAGGAAGTAGGAGGCCCAAGGGAGACACGTGCAGTGTCTAAACACAGTCGCGAGTTACCATTGACTTCTAATGGGAAACGAAGAAGTGACTAAGTTACTGTTTAAGCACACTTCCAGATGGACTAGGATGGAACCCTTTTAAACTAGGACACTACGAGAGTCAAGACCCACGGGAGCACGGGAGTACCCGTGTTACCTCACCCAGGGTGCATAGGTATCTTTTCGTGTCAGGTTTTGTCGTCGTTTTCTATGGAGATCTGCAAAGAAGTGCTGCAGCCGACCAGAGGAAGTGTCCAGGTGGATCAGTGAAGTGAAGAACCTGAAAGCAGAGGGGATAGAGTCTGTGTCACTAGCCAGTGACCAGGAAGGAACCAGGCGATGTTGCGTGCTTGAAGGTGAAGGTGAGCTTGTCTCTTCAGCCACGAGGTCCAGAAGGCATAGACAATGACCAGGAGCTGGATACGAGCTGTCCCACGATGGATCTAGTTGACTGCGGAGTCGGTATCCGGATTTGACCCAACAAGCCTTGGCAAAAGCAACCCACGCAGGATGTCGAGATTGGCTTTGTTGCAGACCAGCAAGGTCTGTGGCACTTCTCATTTGAAGGGAAACTGGAGCAAGCCTGGAGCAACCAGAAAAGGGGTTTAGTTCAAAAATAAAGTCTTCAGGGGGGCTCACTAGCCAATGGGCAAGGAACCGGGAAGACGCGTCTAGCTGAAATGCAAGAGCAGGCCCCACGCGGCACTCGTGGAGTGTAGAGGACTGAACTTCGGTGCAATAGGCGCTCTGGTTTGGGCCTTCTCGTACCCCAATGCACAACTGCGAGGGTACTTCGGTAGTCGAGCTGTTAGCAAAATGCAGGATGTCCAGGGTGTCCGGTCCGAACGTCTCTCGTGCCCGCCACGGGTCTCAGCTTTGCTGTGGATGTGCATTAATTATAATGGGGTGACCCAGTGACCCTCAGAACCTGGGTTCTAAACTTCTAACAAAAACAATGGTTCTGTCGGAACTCAAGACAATTTCTTTATGTTTTACTATACTATATACTTTAAGTGCATTTCACATCATTAATCATGGAAATACTGTATGCGACATTTGTAAAAGGAAAGAAAAAACACCACAGTTCTGATTTTTGCAAGGGTATTCTTATTTTTTGTTATCTTGCACGGATTAATCAAAGTTAAAAAGTAGTATGTCAAAAACAATAGTGACTGGAATCATAATTAGGGTGAAGTGCTAAGGTGAGTGGTAGTGATAAGTGATTATGTGACTATGCAGTGAAACAATAACATATAGACACATGAAATAACATCAGTCCATCATTTGACATCAATGGTCTCAAACAACATGGTTATTCTCGATGTGGAGGGGAGTTGGAGAAGTCTGAGAGTCCAGTTCCTGTGTCGCTGAGTCTTCGGGTTCCGGCGGGAGCGTCGACAAAGCAGACCGGCAAGTTACTGGTGGTGCCTGTTTGCACAGGGTGGTCACTCCTTGACCACAAGGGAGATGTCTTCCGTCTTCTAGTCAGAATAGAATGTCGAAGGTCCAAGGGTTCTGTATCAAAGTTTCTTTCCAGGATAATCTAAAGTCCTGGGGACACAGCTCCTATACTTATACTAAGAAAAGGGGCTGTATTACCTGCTAGGTCCCTCCCATGGGTGGACCTGGGAAGGGGGTGCTTACACCCCTTTCCCTTAGTCCAGTTTCACACCAGAGCGGGGCTGGATTGCCCCAGCAACTGGTTTAAACCGGGCTATGCATGGAGCACCTTGTGTGCCCCAGGCAGTGTCTCAAAAAGCATCTGCTGATGCAGCCCTCCCTGTCCCAATACACACCTGCCTGTCTTGGGAGGTGCTGGCACCTCCCTGGACAGGAAACCTATTGTCCAGGCATTCCCTGCCAGAGTTTCGTCCAGCAGCAGGAGGTCAGACTTGTGTCTGTGGCAGCAGCATCCAATTTGTGATGCTGGGGCTCTGTTTAACTTTAACCGGGTAAAGCAGTAACACACATGTCTTTTCCCTCTAGAAGGGTGGAATGCTACCCCCCCCGCCCCCGAATTTGCAGGGGGGTAGTATTCCAAAGTGTTTGACACCTTACACGACATGTTTTGATAAAGCAAAACCAAAGTTCGCATTAACCGCGAGGTTCATAATGCACTTAAGAGTATATGGTATGGCTATATCATAGAACAGCTATAAGGAGATGATTCCGAAAGCTGCAGAGGGGCTCAGCTCATGCTAGGGCACCCTCACATAAAACCAAGCACTCTGCCTCCAGGATTGTCAAGGCCTGCCATAGGAGTGACTTATAGGTTACTATGTGTCTATATATAAAGGTAGATATAGGTATAATATATCTAAGTAAGGGATGCTTACACTTCAGATAATATCCTGTCTCATTGTTACCACACACGTTTCAAAAGCTAAAAAGGTGCAGTCTGCCTGCTTTATAGATTATATATTGGTCTTTAATGTTGTTGACTGCTCAAACTTAAAAGATGGGGAATTTCAACCAGATAATTGAGTCACTCAGTCTTTACACAGGAACACTTGGGCTTAAGTTAAACTCGCACATAATGGGCATATTGCCAGCAAAATCAAAACCAATAAAGGCCAGAAAACAGTGTTGTGTGCTGGTACCCCTGCAGATTTGCCTGATGCTTTTAAGGCCCAAGGGTCATATCCCTGCCCCCTGTCCCCCCAACGTGGGTGGTCTCTTCAGTCTCTGTAATATGCAGATCACAGTGATATTCGATAATACAGCTGCAGGACTTCAGAGGCACTCCATGGCATAGATATGTATAATTCCACCACTAAATTAAATCTGAAAAAACCTGCTGTGTTATCTTTCAGTGACAAGCACTATGTTGAGCAGTTGGCTTATAGGAGAAACTATAGTAGAGACAAAAAATACGATTATCCCAGTGTCTGGTTTGACTTCAATGATTCCCAAAGAGAACATCAGGTACACTTAAAGTCTAACGCTGCCTTTGTCAATATGCCATCAAACAGCCCTATATTAATCTGGAATCTCCTACGCTAGCACCTTTACTATCATACGAGCCAGATTTCTGCCTTCCTTTGACAGTGGCCTGGGGGCGTTTCCGGGGAAGCTGGCACTGTAGCTTAGTAGATATTACTTTTCTAGCCATATAATACATCTTCCTAACACAAACTCAATCATATACTATACTTGAATTAAATTTACAGCAGCCATCACTACAGGCGATGCTGGGGTCCTTAGTTAATCGCCACAGACTGAGAAACTTTAGAGACACGTCTTTTAAGGCCGTGATCTTGTCTGCTCAGACAAACTCTGCTAATTTTGACCCCTGGTTGGATTATTTTAACATCGCAAAAAACATGCTGCAGCTGAATGCTTATTATATTCCACCACTGTCAATGGAGAGCTTTAAGAAGGTGCCAACAACAGAAAATGTTATACTTTACAACGAATTTGGGAGCTCAACTCCCAAAAAGATGCCACCTGTACAGGCACTATGTTTTCAGGAAACGTTACACCATTTTGCTCCAATGTCGAAGGCAGTCGGGCATCTTTTTATTTGCCTTCATTTCTCATTAGTCCTATTCTCAGGACTTTGACATGCCTTGCTGGCATACAAACATCATACAACAAGCTGCCGATTCTGTGGCTATCAGTCCGAATCACTAATTCACATCACATGCCCCTGTATATTAATGGAGAGAAGAAAATGGTTAAGACCACTCTTTCTGAAACGTAGCTGTCGTCATACGAAGAAGAGTGAGATATGCACGGAGTGCCAAAAATGTGCAAATGTCATATTGCTTGGTTACGTACATTATTGTGACCATTCACATGCTGAGTGCTAAAGAGGAAGGACTCACTAAGACGTTCTCTCTGCAGTGAACTGCTAGTCTACATGTTGAGAAAGCTTTAAATGCAAAATCAACTTTTTTTTTTACTTTGAGAACATTTTAAAACCAAAACTAATTTGAGTTGAAGTAATACATTCTCAGTTTTCATTTCTACACTGAGATTTTAAGGATACCTTATTTTAATGACATGCACTTGCAGAAGTCTTTAACCTGTATAATTAACTTGATGCTTTAGGTATTGTTGCCATATGCGCACTTTACTCTTTTCTTCTTCTTTTACACACTGTACTGATGAACTTGTCTCTTATGGTTATAATTAACCAAAACAGAGGCTAATACACTTAGTGTGAAGCGGGTGGACAGTGCACAGGATAAAGACACTGCAGAGGAATGCATTATCAACCAAAGCTTATGTCATGTAATACATATTCACTCTAAGACTACTCTGCCAGCAGAATCTTTATCTTGGATGGTCCCTTGAAACCCCGGCCTACCAATGGTGCAGTGTTAAAGTAAAGTCGTACAGTCCGCTAGCCATAATATTTTAAAGATAAAGACTTGGCCACGAAGACGGAGTATTCATTATTAGAGCAACGCCTCTAAAAGTATGCTGAGTTCTCATTCAAGAAGTTAAAACTCCAGAAAGTAATTACTTGTGGTCACAAAATATCATGAAGCAGTTGACTGAGCTCATACTTTAAGATTCATGGAGCCTAACATGCAGGAAGATGCTGCAGAATTTCAAAAATTCTGGTGCAGTATTGTTTCTTAACTATGGTATTTACCAGCAATATTAAATAGGAAAGATTCTCTATCTTTTTGAAGAGCGAGCACCACGGATGATCAATAAAGAAGTGATACTGATAACTACAAAAATGTAACCATTTTATTTTTTTGAAAGGTTACAAATCGATTTAGACAAAACGTTTTATTTACAAAGGTTTTTTTTGCAGTTGAAAATTCAAAACAATGGGTGACAATGTGTTGCAACGACATTAAAACTGCAGTTAAATAAAAAATACAATAAAAAAGTGTTCTGCGCCACCAAAGAAAGATGAATGTAAAAAGATTTTCCATGGGTCTGTCTTCACCTCCGTTCCATTAAATCAGATCGGCAACTGCAAAAAAAGAAATTGTTAAATGGCCATCAAAAGTTTTGTTTGAATAGTTAATACCCCATTTAAAACATACATTTAACGCGTTTCCAGTGTTATATGGCTGAATCAGAGCTCGTTTAAAGCCTTCTACTGCAGTTCACCACACCCTAATTACCAGCAGTTCTAGAACACAGATAAGAAGCCAGTGTAGGAAAACGAGTAGTGGGATGATGAAAAGAAGGAGCTACCCAAATCACTGACGTGGCTTGAGGTTCGTGCAGAATCTTTTTCCATATCTACCTTTGTTAATCCAAGAACAGTCAACCATATGCACCTCATAGCTCAACAGGGAGTACTGAACAGCAGAGCGGCCCTTTTCTAGCTCTGCTCCCAGGTAATACAACAAAATGAAGAACATACCATATGAAAGAGCAAACACTCCATTTCTAGTGATGTGTCCTGTGAATAAAATACTTATCAGGAATCTTGGATACAGATGATTTTCTGCTGATACACCCTGTTGCAAAGTCATCCTGTTCCCTGGGCACCCCCCAACTTTTTGCTGACTGGAACTGGTGGTAACTGACTCCGACACTTGGCTCTGTTTAACCAGGCCCAGGGCCAGTGCCAAGCTAAAAGGAACACATTAGAATACAGTTAAGACACCCAACATACACTAGGGTACACTATGGTATGATGGGGTACCCCTGTAATTGGCATGACCTACCACCTAAGCCCCTAGTATGTAATAGGGCAGGGGATTGAAACTACCTAGAAGTCTCCAGTATCCTGGGGCATGGCAGTTTAGAGGCCAGCAGATTCTCTGCACCAGCATGTGTGCAGTGCTGAAGCCTGAGGTCAGTTTAAAAGCTGCACTGGTGGCCAGGACAGCTTTTAAACCTTAAATTGTGCCCAAATTCGACTTTGGGGGTAGGGGCCATTAAATACCTACCACGTTTTTGCATATTAGGGAACCCCAGGGTCACCCCTAGGTATCCCAGGGGTGGGGGGTCAGTTATCTATAAGGAGCGCCCTTATAAAATGAGTTTTTATATGCCTGGGTAAAGTGAAATTTTACATTTCACTGCCCACATTGTATTAAAGAGCTGCTCAAATTCGACTTTGATGCTAGAAGGATTGGGTAAGGATGATCTGCAATATTTCTGCAGATTCAGAACCCCTGAAGTCTCCCCTAGTTGCACAGGGGGTGAGGGTCCTGTAGAAATTAGGGAAATACTTATTAAATATGGTTTTATAAGCCCTGGTTCTTGAAAAGTGGCCCTATTGCAAACCCCATGACCCATAGGTTAACATGGTAGGAAGTGATTGATTAATAAATATTGAAAGGAGAGGACTAGCCGGACCATTCAAAGACTTCCCAGAATGGTAGTACTAAATCCAACATTATTATATTGTTAAATTTCTCCTAAAGTGTACATACAATAAGTTATGAGACTTTGTAAGTCCAAATTCAGCCTTTCAGTGGTCTGCCCTGATTGCTCAGAGTAAAGTGGATTAGCCAGGTTGCTGGGAGAGCTGTGTGCTGTTCTATAGGAATGCCAGGCCAGGAGGTGGCATTGTAAACTACGCTCTTCAAAGGCAAGAGGGGAGGCCTGGGTTTCAGTCCACTATGACAGTCTGGCCCAGAGTCAGGGCTAGGCTTAAGAAAGGTATGTGCAGATGGTAGGGGGTGTGTTTAGCCAGATCTTACCTCCTTGCTGGAAAATCAGCCATTATGGATTTGGAAGAATGATGGGACAAACTAATGCCACACTCCAAAGGATGTGGTCATAACTATGAGGAGTTGCCCTGCTCTCATTGGTCAGCAGTGACCTGGTGCTTGACCCAGAGAATTTTGAACAAGTATCTGAGAGGGGCAGAGCCCTCCAGATCTGCTGCTTGAAACTGAATGAAGCAAGAAGTGCCCTGCTAAAGATTTTGCTGTGTGCAAGAAACTAAGGCCTGACCTATGAAGACTGCACCATCTGAAACTACAGCCCTGTGGATACCTTGCTGCCAAAAGACTCAAGAGTGGAAACTCCCCTGCAAGCTACAGGTTAACAGAGCTCACCTGGACAGACCCACAAAGAATTCAAAGCCTGGAGTACCAGTGGATTTGTAAGGGTTTTGTTCAAGTGGATTGCGGAATTGAAGTTTCACACTTTCAAGGACCCTCTTGGAGATTCCAGAACCTTGGATTGTGTGTTGGATACTTTGGGGCTCGCAAGCAGAACGCCAGGAAGGTGTTCTAACTGGACCCGCTTGCTGAAGGCGGCGGCCCACTACAGTGGTGAGAATTCTTCAGAACAATTTATAAAGTTGTGTCCCTGACAGAAAAAACGAAATGACGTAAGGGGCACTGTTGGTTTCTAAGCACTAGAAAGTGACTAATCTTTAAAAATTCATATCTCTGGTTCCCTACAGTGGATTATTTTCCTTTGGTGTCATTTAAAAGATAAAAATATTACCTATTTTTATAAATTGGTGTTGGATTTTTATTTTGTGTTTTAATTATTTACTGAAATGGTGTTTTTAAATGCTTTACATACCTGTCTTTGAAGTTAAGCCGGTCTGCTCGCAGCCACGTTAACAAGGGTTGAGCAAAGGAATACTTTTCTAAGACCTATGCTGAGTCCTATCATGTGTTAGTGGCCTTAGACCTACATTTGCCCCTACCAATAACCCACTTTCCAACACACCCTAATAAGGAAGGGAATAGGGGAGTCTGAGTGGATTTGGGTGGCGCTTTGAAGGCAGAAGGTGGTATAGATCAATAACCCTGGAAATTAGCTGCATACAGACGGAAGCAATCACGAGCAATAGCAGATTACGTCTCATCCACTTAAAATTTTTGCATCGGCTGTACCATACCCCCGCTAAGCTACACAGGTTTCACCTTAGAGACAATGATTGGTGTGAACGTTGTGGGAGAGAGGGAGCAGGCTTTATACATTTAGCATGGACCTGCCCCCAAGTAGCAGATTACTGGACACTGGTCTTTGAGGGGCTGTCGGATATGCTGGGGGTTGAAATCACGCCATGCTCACTTACAGCACTACTAGGGCTAACGCCTGACATTAGGACTGTCCACAATTTTTTTTAGCAATGGGGCAAATGAGGAGACAGAGGGGGCGGAGCAAGCCGGCAACGGGGAGACGCACCTATGCTAGATGCTCTTGTGGAGAGCTCCGGAGAGGTTGACAATACCGTTTTTTTTTTTTGTGACATGGGAATGATACAGACGAGATAGAAATGCAAGACTTGTGCCTATTTGGAGTTATGTTAAATTTCCTCCACGTACTGCCACAACTTCAGTCATACTGTAATGTGCTGATGACAAAATGCTGAGATAATTGTTATATTGACATGTTTAAAGAATGTCTTCAATATTGCGTTTTACCTTCTGTACACTGTGCATATTGTTTAAGGGGCGGGAGGGTGCGAGTTTCTGTTTTTTTTGTCATGGACAATATGACTGTAGACACAGGAAGGTGTTGATTCCATGTTTGAAACGGACAGATGATTGGATGATTATATTACACTGATGTACCGTGCAACTGAACAATATAGGTTTTTGAAAGCAAAAAAAAAATTACAAAAAATAGATCAATAACCCTTCATTTGATCAAGAAAGAGGTCAAATTACGAGGCACTTGGCTAGCCTGATCCTGTAATGTTACACAATATCCAAATGCTGATACTGCCATGATGAAAGTAGCTTAAAGAGCAATATCTAAAACTTAAGAAAAAATCCTTGCATTCTCTTTCGTCAATACCCTAACACACTGCCAGTTGTACTCGCCACATTAAGCTAAGTTATCCGACTCCGTATTTTGTGTAGTAAACCTCGTGGCAAACTGTGACCTAGATGTAATTTATCATACTTTTATATCGGTTGTGTTGTGAGCAGGTATCTGAAGGGGAAAAAACAGTGCAGCTGTTTGTTGGGATGAAGGTTTTTGGTGCAATACTGGTTATTATCCTGCCTCCTTTCTCAAGTCTTCATCCCATTTGATCTTTCTGGAGATGGCAACTAATAGAAAAGTTCAATAAAATCCGGTTTATCTCATGGCTGGAGTGAGCCTCCCAGGATTTTGTTAATTATTTAGAACTGCAGCACATTATGAAAATGCCAGGGGGCAAAGCTATTGCCATCAAATTATACAGTAAGATTAACACCACTAATGCATCTTATCTACATCCTAAATCAGCTATATTTACTACTTATGAGTGTACATATTTCTGTAAACATACCTTAAATCTTTCAAACATCACAAGCATGATAATCTATTGGTCAAATTGAACAAGTTACTTGCCTTCGGTAGTACATTATCTGATAGAGACAATATCTAGCTGCAGATTCCTTACCTTTGAATTTTTCTGGTATAAGGCTCGATCCAGAAACTTTGCATGAGCAGTACACCTTGTGCGCACAGTCGTATGACTCCATTCGGCTCTGCGTGATGGCGTCCATATCGTCTGTTATGACGTCATGGTCACCTATATAGGCACCATGCAGGCACGCGGATGTCAGTACTTTTCCACCCCAGAAGCGCATAGCCATGACATGACTGGCGTGTGTGCCAAAACTAGGGCCCTGAAAGAGGGAGGAAACCTAGCCCCAACGAATATGTTTACAGAGCAGGGAGGCACGGGTGGGTCTGTAAGGAATCTGCAGCTAGAAATTGGCTCTACCAAATAATGTGTTACTGAAGTTAAGTAACTGGTTCATCTGATAGAGACTTCTAGCTGCAGATTCCTTACCTTAGAACAGATACCCAAGCCAACCTGGCGGTGGACTGAAGACAAATTCCCCACACTAGAAAATCCTGCAGGACTGAAAAGATAAAATGGCCGTCCCTGCAGACCTCACTGTCCAGGCAGTAATGCTTGGCAAATGTGTGCAGTCGCCACGTTGCTGCCTGACAGATGTCCAGGTCTGGGACAACCCAAGCCAAGGCTGTAGTCACAGCATTTTTCCTGGTGGAATGGGCTCTTAATCCCTCAATGGGCTACTTCTTAGCCAAGGCGTAGCAGATCTTTATGCAGAGAACGACCCAGTGAGAAATGGTTATCTTATTCACTGCCCAAACTTTCTTAGCTCCCACATTCCCAACAAAGAGTTGGTCACCCAACCGGAACTCTTTTGTGCAGTCAAGGCAGAACGACAATGATCTTTTTGGTTCCAGATGATGGAGATTCCTCTTTCTTAGAGGGATAAGAGGGGCAAAAAAGGTGGGCACCGTGATAGATTGACCCTGATGGAAGGGGGTCACCACCTTTAGAAGAAACGAAGCACCCCTATCTATGAAAGTAGTCATATAGGGGGGGTTACAAGATAACGCCTGCAATTCGCTCACCCTCCAGGAAAATGTTATTGCCACTAGAAAGGCTGTCTTGATGGTAAGCAGCCAGAGAGAACAATTATGCGATGGCTTTAAAGGAACACACATGAGAAATGTGGGAACCAAATTAAGGTCCCACTGAGGCATGACCAAGGGCGTGAGTGGATACAACTGACCCAGCCCTTTTAAGAACCTATTTACAATTGGAGATTTAAAAAGTGAAGGTTGGTCTGGCAGCCGCAAAAAAACAAGCAGATAGAGCAGAAAGATAACCCTTAAGAGTACCCAAAGCAGAGCCCTGCTGGGTCAGGGTAAGAATGAAAAGAACAGAAGACGGAGAAGCAGAAAGAGGGTAAATAGACCTTTCTGTACAGTATGATACAAATGTTTGCCAACGGCAGGCGTATACCGTCACCTGGCCGCCAAAATAACTTGCATACTTCAGAATGGAAGATCAAAAGCTACGAACTGCCGCCAATCAATTTCCACGCATGGAGTGGGAGAGTTGACAGGTTCAGCCAGGGAAGCCTCCCCTGCTGCTGCAACAGAAGATCCTTCCAAAGGGCAGCCTGATTGGAGGATCAATGCTCATTCGAAGCAGCTCTGGATACCAGACTCTCCTTGCCCAGTTCAGAACCACAAAAATGGGGAGGCATGGTGAGCTAAAGAATGTTTTGATTTGTTCTGTATTCCGTCCATCAATTGTGTCTCTTTTGCTTTCTCGCCCTACGTGAGCCGGGTATGCTCAGACGTGGGTCCCGGGCTCACTGTGCCACTGGTGTGGCATGGTGAGCAAAAGAAGGATTGGATTTAACCACAGATCTCTTGACTGGGGTGAATGTTTTAATTTGTTCTGCATTCCGTCCCTCAATTGTGTGTCTTTGACAAAAATGATTTGGGCCCAGTCGCTCTTGATCTTCAGAACCCTGGGCAGAAGTGGTATGAGCAGACAGGCGTGCACCAGATCTGAGCTCCACTCGAAAAGAAAAGCGTAGCTGAGCAACAGCCGCCTTCGAAACTCCAGTGTGCAAAACTGCAGACATTGCGCGTGCTCTTCAGAGGCAAACAGATCTAACCAAGGTTCTCCCTACTGCTGAAAGACCATGCACTACCTCCGACTGGTGATGCCATTCATGACCCGCTGAGCATTGACAGCTGAGTTAGTATTCCATAGCATTCAGAGAACCTGCCAGGTGTTGAACCATTAGGGTTATGCCCTGTTCCAGCCATGTCCAGAACGCAGGGCCTCTTGACAAATGGTCTATGACCCCACCCGCCCAGTTTGTTGCAGTACCACATGTCGGTGGTGTTGTCAGTGTATACCTGTGACAGAGGGAAGAAATTCTTTCAATGCCAATAGGGTCCCTCAAAGCTCCAAAAGATTGATGTGGAGACCCGACTCCGCCAGGGACCCGTCTCCCCTGATC
Organism: Lissotriton vulgaris; assembly: GCF_964263255.1. Lineage (NCBI taxonomy): Eukaryota > Metazoa > Chordata > Amphibia > Caudata > Salamandridae > Lissotriton > Lissotriton vulgaris. The sequence goes on from NC_141694.1 coordinate 1,113,129,548, forward strand.
TTCACCACTACCGGATGGCCTCCCCATCCCAGGAGTAACGCATCGGTCACCACTGTGTGATCCGGCTGGGGAAGGGAGAGAGGCCTGCCTTTGACCCATTCACGATTCGTCAACAACCACTGCAGATCTCTTGAACCTCCTTCGAGATCTGGACCATGTGGGTGAGATTCCCTTGATGCTGTGCCTACTGGAACTTCAGGTCCCACTGAAGAGCCAGCATGCGCCACCTGGCATGCTTCACCAACAGGATGCAGGAGGTTATGAGGTCCAACAGCCTCAGTCTCACTGAAATCCAGGACAGAGGCTGAAACACTGGAATCATAACATGAATATACTGAACTCGCTGCTTGGGAGGGTAAGTTCGAAAATGCACTGTGTCAAGAACAGCTAAGATGAAAGGGAGTGTCTGAGAAGGAGTCTGGTGTGACTTCGGCATGTTGATAGAGAACCCGAACAAATGCAAGAAGTTCGCTGTAGTCTGAGGTGAGAAACGACAGTCTGGGCGAGGACGCCTTCAACAGCCAGTCATCGAGGAAGGGGGAAGACTGAAACGCCTAACCTGCACAGATGAGCTACAACCACTGCCATCACCTTGGTGAACACCCGAGGGGCGCTGGTAAGGCTGAAGGGGAGTACGGTAAACTGAAAGGGCTCGTGGCCTACCTTGAACCGCAGGTAACGTCTGCGCCCGGCACGATGGGAATGTGAAAATACGCATCCCGCAGGTCCAATGCTATCATCCAGTCTTCTTGGTCTAGGGCAGACCAGACCTAAGCATCTTGAACTTTCCTTCTTGAGGAAGAGATTGACTGTTTGAAGATCTAAGGTAGGCCATAACCGTTTGCTCTTTTTCGGAATAAGAAAGTACGGGAATAACAGCCACTGCCTACTTCTGAAAACGGCTCCCTCTCTACAAGCCCCTTGGCCAGGAGAGCTGCAACTTCCTCTCGGAGCAATTTCAAATTACCCTTCGCCAGCAGTTCTTGAAGTGGCAGTATAGGAGGAGGAAAAGAAAAGGAAGGAAAGGCAGAAACTAGCCCTTCTGAATGACCTGCAAGACCCACTTGTCCGATGTTATGGACCTCCAGTGGGGGAGATGATGGATTTTTGCAGAGTGAGATTAGGATGCTTGGAGGCTGCGGCTGCTCAGGACAGGGTGGCTGACTACATCGGGCTTCTATTCCTAGGATGGATTGAGCCGCATCCCCACTCAACTTGGGAAGTCTGCGCAGGACTGGTGCTGCTGGAACCCCCTTCTGTTGCCACAAAAGGGGCAAAAGCTAGACTGGCCACGAGAAAGGCCCAAGAATCTGGCCGTAGCCCAAGAATCCTTGAACCATTCCAGGGCCAAGTCTGCCTTCTAACCAAACAGACGGGAAGAATCAAAAAGCATGTCAATCATATTATCCTGGATATCGCCCGAGAAGCCAAACGTTCTAAGCCAAGCAAGGAATCGCTCTGCTCAGCAAATCAGTCATGTCAAGTCCACACCAGTTAGTGAATTTTGCTGCATCTCTCCTGTCCGTAACTGTCTGGGAGAGCACAGCCCGGGCCTCCTCCGGGACTTGTGGCAGCACTTGCGCAACCATCTCCTAAAGAGAATGGCAGACACAGCCCAATAAGCATGCAGCATTCAATGACTGCAATGCCAAGATGGAGGAAGAAACTTCTTGCCAAGTGATTTCAACCTCTTGGATTCCCTATCCGGTGGGGTGGAAGAGAACATGCCATGGAAGGTAGAAGCCTGCACCACCAAACTTTCAGGGGTGAGGTGTTGGCTGAGGAACTTGGAGTCGCCCGGAGCCAGGCGATGGTGGCGTGCAATTGTCCTATTCACAGAAGCCCATGTGCTAGGCTTGGACCATGTGCCTAGTAGGACATCCTTAAGTACCTCATTGAAGGGCAAAAGGGGTTCAGAAATGGAAGGCCAGGCGGAAGCACTTTGGTCGTATTAGTTCTGACCTGCACAGAGGGCAACTCTAGTCCAAGGACCTCAGCTGCCCTCCTTACCACCACTGTATTAAAAGCCCCTTCCTCCATAGCCACAAAAGGCTCACCAGAAGAATTGGCCTGCTCAAATAGGAGTCATATGGCCTTATAAAACTAATTTGAGAAGAGGACGATCCAGCTCCCGGAAAAGGAGGGACGCGCAAAGTCGACCCTGGCTTCGGCTCCACAGAACCGTGCCTAGAGCATCAGAGCTCCTTAGCTATCTTGTCGGACGACAGCAGAGGTGAAGACTAAGTCCACTTAGACTACTTTTTCTTGCGCCTCTTCCCAGGGTGTCCCGGGGACCTCGAGTGGAACAGGACTTGGTACTCAAGGAGTGGTTCCGCGACCGCCCCTTCTTCCACCAGGACCGGGATGTACACGGAGTCTTTCTGGATGGCCTTGAAAGCCGGCCCGCAAGGAGCTTCATAGCCTGCTCCCGCAAGGCCTTCGCAATCATGGCACGACAGTCTGAGCGCGACTTAGAGCCGTGTTCGAGACACCAAAAGGCATACGAGGTGGGGGATCAGTAACAGACATGGCACGGTGATCAGCATCGCACGGTTTAAAACCGGTCTTCCGCGAATACATCCCTTGACACACAATAGAAAAAATCTATAAAAAATATACAGGGTCAAAAAGCGATAGAGTGGGGGGCATGGCCAGCAGCATGGCGGACTAGACATGTCCGTCCGGAGCTCCGAGGGCCGAGAAAAGATCCTGTGTAATCTTGAGCTCAAGTGGAACATCCTGCATACAAAATACGGACCGAATGTCAAGAACCGCTGTAAATGCATGGATTGCCCCAAACTAGACTGAATTGACCCGTACCTGCCTGAAAGAGACGAAACGGCGCAGACCCTGCCGCAAATAAGATGGCGATTTACAAAAAGGGGGTGGTGATGAACAGAGTGTCTGAGTTAAACAGACCACTCTTACCCAGTCCAAAGATCAGGGCTTGATCCATCACCGTTATTTATCTCACTGCCCCATCCCAGCTCAGAACCTGGCTATATGCAAATCAGTCTGTCCCTGGCCCAGTGCATCATGGGAACAGGGCAGACTAAACTACCAAGCCAATTCTTCACCAGAAAGGAGACAAGCTACCGGGGACCGGTTTCTGGCATTTCAGCCTTCTTCGGCCCGGCTTGCTTGAATCCTGATGGAGTAGTGAGAAAGGGACTCATGTCTGAGTATACCCTGCCACACCTATAGTGGCCAAAAACGATTTACAAAAAGGGGGTGGTGATGAACAGAGTGTCTGAGTTAAACAGACCACTCTTACCCAGTCCAAAGATCAGGGCTTGATCTGTGCAGTGAGCTAAAAAACGGTGTTGGATCTAGCCCTGATCTCTTGACTGGGTGAGAGTATTCTGTTTAATTCAGAGACTCTGTCCCTCACCACCCCTTGTTGTAAATATTTTTGTCCACCCTAAGCGTGGAAGGGTATACTCAGATGTGAGTCCCTTGCTCATTGCACCATCAGGATTCAAGCAAGCCGGGCCGAAGACGGCTGAAATGCCAGAAACCGGTCCCCGGTAGCTTGTTTCCTTCCCAGTGTAAGAATTGGCTTTTGTAGTTTGGTTTGCCCTGTTCCCATCATGCACTGGGACAGGAACAGACTAATTTGCATACAGCCAGGTTCTGTAACTGGGATGGTGCAGTGAGCTAAAAAACGGTGTTGGATCTAGCCCTGATCTCTTGACTGGGTGAGAGTATTCTGTTTAATTCAGAGACTCTGTCCCTCACCACCCCTTGTTGTAAATATTTTTGTCCACCCTAAGCGTGGAAGGGTATACTCAGATGTGAGTCCCTTGCTCATTGCACCATCAGGATTCAAGCAAGCCGGGCCGAAGACGGCTGAAATGCCAGAAACCGGTCCCCGGTAGCTTGTTTCCTTCCCAGTGTAAGAATTGGCTTTTGTAGTTTGGTTTGCCCTGTTCCCATCATGCACTGGGACAGGAACAGACTAATTTGCATACAGCCAGGTTCTGTAACTGGGATGGTGCAGTGAGCTAAAAAACGGTGTTGGATCTAGCCCTGATCTCTTGACTGGGTGAGAGTATTCTGTTTAATTCAGAGACTCTGTCCCTCACCACCCCTTGTTGCAAATAAGATGGCGGCGGTGTGCACATCGGGGAGGACAAGTGATAAACATGAGGAGCCTGTGTCGCGGCAGTGACATGCTGGGTGCCGTATAGAGACTACTGAGCGGTGGAGGCGTGGGTCCGTACCGGTCGAGGTACGCGGGTGCAGGAAGACATGTCCTGGTGCGCACTGGAGACTGGCTGGTTTTGTTGAGGAGCCCGACGACGCTGTGACGGAGGTCGGCTCCAGTGCTCCAGAACTGGTGCAGGCAGGACGAGCCGCTCGCTGCACAGGAGGTGAGGCGTTCGCCGACCCGGAAACACTCCTGACGTTTGCAGCGTGTCAATTGAAGTGCGTGCGGGGGAGTAGCGCGTGGAGCCAGAGACGCTCGGCTCAGCGATCCTGCCGTGAGTAGCGCGCACCACATCAAAGTGGAGGGAAGACCTGCAGAGTTTGCAGGCACGAAACCCTCTGGCTGATCAGCACACAGGGGGCAGACCAAGAGAGGCATAGGCAGACCTGCAACAGACAGGACATAGACTGGGTCCTGGGACTTCCTACGAGGCCCCCGAGAGATGAATAAAACAGTCCCACAGCTACGGTACAGCAACAGGTGGGAGCTTGAATGAGAGGGTTGAACTGATCCTAGAGCTGACAACACTGCACAACACTCCTGCGCCTGGGTGTGGTTACACGCTCTGCGGAGGGGACAGCAGAGGGCGCACACGGGCAGAAGGGCATAGAGGACTAGTCTCAAAGGCAACATATTGGAACGCCTATAGGTGGAAGGCTGGTGGACTGGTGACGCACAAGACATGCGAGAGTTCCGGTGGCTGCTCACTGGCATAGTGAGGTTGATGCTGTGACGTCATCTGGCCGATCCGCAGGAAGGTGGCAGACTAGGAGTGGCACTAGACAAGCCGCAGAGTGGGTCCTGGGAATCTCCTGAACTGGGTGGAACAGTTCTGTAGCTCCGGTGGAACGGCGGATGGGAGAGGGACTGAGGAGGCTGGGCTGATACTAGAACTGCTAACTCTGCATATTACACCTGCAATAGAGTGTGGGTTTGTTCTGTAAGAAGGGACAGCAGGAGACTCACACGGACGGAAGAACATAGGGGACACCTATCAATGGAAGCGTTCTGAGCTACCTGAAGGTGTGGAGGACACAGGGGCACCAAAGACGGGCACACTGGTGACGCACAAGACGCCACGGGCCCCCCTGCAGCTGCTCGCCCGACATAGCGAAGCCCATGACGCAGAGACGGTCATACTTGCGGTTAGTTGGAGGTGTGCAACATAGCTCGCAGGGGCATGGCAGCATAACTCCTCACAGAACCAAGAGCGCGAATACATACTGCGACCTAATCGTCGACTGTGTTGTAGGAGGTGGTCGGAAGGCTGAGGTGACTGCCCTGGGCACGCTGGCGGTTGCTCCTCGACTTACCCCCACTCTGAGTGACGGGGTCAGATGGCGAGGGACAAGGACATCAAAAAGTTAATCAAGCGGAACAACGGATCTCTGAAGTCGAAGATACCACCCGTACCCTGCGTAGCGAGGTCACGGCCCTGACGACTACCATGAAGGATGTCCTCTGGAGGGTTGATGATGCAGAAAACAGAGCCCACCGAAATAATCTCAGCTTTCTTGGCTTTCCAGAGGCCATTGAGGGGACGGATGCTGGTGCCTACCTGCGCAAGTGGCTATTGGCTACCTTCCCGGATGTTCATTTTTCACCATGTTTCATTATAGAGAGAGCACACAGAATACCTGGGACCAGGTCCCCAACGGGAGCACCCCCGCGACCACTGATTGCAAGGTTTCTTAACTGCCAAGACGGAGATCTGCTCAGGGCAATCCAGCAAAAAGGGGAAGTCAGGCTGGAAAACACAAGGATCATTGCGTTTCCAGACTACTCGCAGGAGGTACAGAAGCAACGTAAAACGTTCGACTCAGTGAAGGACAAACTGCGACAAATGCAAATCACATATATGCTCCTCTTTCCTGCCAAACTTGAAATGATTTATCAATTCCGGTCCATATTCTTCAACACTCCGAAAGAGGTGTGGAACTGGCTGGAGGAACGCCCCATCCCGAGAGTCACTGGAGATGCGCTGCCGCGCTCTGGGAAGGTCCAGTCACTTCGCAGTAATAGACCTAGATTTCAGCAGCGTTACAGGAGAAATACGGAGGTTGTCCCAAACACAACACTTAGATCGACACCGTACAGGAACAGGAGACTGACGGTGACCACTCCGCGAGCACTGGACCCAGAAAGCATGCAACGCCTAGACAGCACCATAGGAACAGGGAAACTGAAGGAACCGGTCATGAGACACTCAGCAGACTGCACGGATCAAGACATTACGACGGACTCTGAGGAAGATCATCCATTGCTGCAAAACATTAACATACTAGAAGGTACGGGAGAGACTGCCACTGGGAATGGGCCACTGGGAATGGGGAAGACATTCGGAACCAAGCAGTCTCTGAAGAAGTTGATGAGCACTAAATGACCCGAAGAGCATCGGGTGACCGGACCACAGAAGGACATTGCACACTACCCCACGTGTCCTATCCTTGTGATATCGGCCTGTCTTTCTACAGCCACTTATCCCTTTTACCCGCTCTGTTTTTTTCCTCTTTCCAGGTTCAGACTGTGAGCTATTGTAATTTGCAGTGGGAACACGTGTCCAATTTACTGGGCTTTGCACACTAAAGCTTGAGAGCCCACTCACACTTGGCCCAAGGGGGGGGGGCAGAGGCTCTACACGAGGAGGGGCTGGAGGGGCAGGACACAGTTTAAGCTACAAAGTTTTGGGGGGTGGGCGATAGACCTCACCAATCTGATCACGACACAGTTGGTCCCGTTGACCCTGGGGATAGTCGGATGGATATTGGGGGAGGGTGGGTGGTGGGATTTGGGGTTGGTGTTCCGTTACAGTTGAGTGGCAAAACAAGAATGCATCAGACATCATGGAATTGCAGAAACAACAACAGTGTGGAGGGAAAAGAGTTCGCTGAGGGACTGACCTTTGTGCATCACCGAGATGGCTATACACAATTCAGAAGTGTATTCGATCCTCTCCTGGAATGGGATGGGGAATAAGGTTAAAAGAGGGTTGGTGGCAGCCTACATTAAGAAATTGAAACCAGATGTAATTCTCCTACAGGAGACTCACTTAAAGGGCACACAGTGTGGGTTCCTGGGTCGAGGGGCGTACAAAACATTGGCCCATGTTGGATTCTCTACTGGGGCGAGGTGGGTGGCAATACTTATTAGGAAAAACCCACCCTTTAGACTAGAACGCACCTGGACTGACCCTTGTGGCACATATGTAGCGGTGAAGGGAGTGTAGAACAGAAGGCACATTACCTTTATTAGTGTACACGCACCACCCAAGCTCAAGAGGCAAACGATGGAGAAACTCGCAGCAATTTTATTAGAGGCAGGCTCCGACACACATATTATTGGGAGCGACTTTAATGATGTGATGGACCCTACAAGTGACCGTATGACTGTCCCAACTGGAGACGCCACTTAAACGGTTTGTAGATACTCTAGCACTCATGGATATATGGCGAAGGCAACATCCCCAGAGTAGAGCCTTCTCCTTTTATTCAGGGGCCCACACAGCTTTTTAAAAGATTGATTACATATTTGCCCCAGTGGGAGAACTAGGAGAGATACGTACGGTAGAATATTTAGCAAGGGGTCTCTCAGACCACTCCCCTTTATGGCTCACGGTGGGAGCCCATGTGAAACAACCGAACGGGGAATGAAAGTTGAACCTTTGGGAACTCAAAGATACTCAGGTGGCTAGGGAACTCAGGGTTGACCGAGTTGTATTTTAGAGAGAACATGGGGTCAGTGGACTCTGCCATCACATTGTGGGAGGCATACAAACCTGTATTGCGTGATAGGGCACAAAATATAATAGCCCATAAAAAGCGGAAAGATGAGGAGGAAATTTCCGGGTTGGAATCTCAAATACTGCAGCTTGAATCACTGGCAAGTAAGGGCGACGATCCCTTATTGCTCCGCAGCCTACAACTCCTAAGGCAGGAATATTTTGCGCTGGCTAAAAGAGATGCACAACACGCGATCCAAGCCATGCACCAGCGTTTGTATGATGTAGGAGACAAAACAGGTAGACTGCTAGCGTGGCTTAGCAAAAAAAGAGCTGGATATCGGGTGGGTTTCTCGGATTCAGACGGAGGACGGCCTAACTCATTTAACTCAGGTTGCTATAGCTAACGCTTTTGCAGACTATTACGAGGCCTTTTATAAACAACGCAAGCTAGCTGAGCAGTCACAGATACAGGTATATCTCCGAACTCTGCAGCTCCCCAAATTAACAGATAGCGACTCAAAGACACTAGACGAGAAGATTACAACAGATGAAATAATGGCAGCCATTGGTCAGTTGAAGACTGGGAAGGCCCCAGGGCCTAATGGACTACCTCCAAAATTTTCAAGCAACACGCAACGCTCTTTGGGCCGCACCTCCTCCACTTATACTTGGCGGCCCACGAGATAGGAAGTCTCCCAAGAGACTTGCGGACAGCCACGATCGCTGTAATCCCAAAAAAGGACAGACCACCACAGGTGTGCAGCGCCTATCGCCCTATCTCTCTCAAACATAGAGACCAAGATATTAGCCAGAATTCTAGCAAACAGGCTCGCAGTAGTGATCCCTGGGCTCATTCATAGTGACCAATCTGGCTTCATGCCTAAACGGTCGACGAGACTTAACTTGAGAAGGTTGCGTAACTGGTTGGAGGTGGCAAATAAACGAGAAGAGCCACATCTCATCCGGTCACCGGATGCCGAAAAGGCATTTGATACTGTGCACTGACCCTTTCTTATGTCTGCACTGGAGGAGTTTGGATTTGATCTGGAGTTTCAGCGCTGGATTGCTGTACTTTACGAAAAAAAACCATGGCGAGGGTCAGAGTCAATGGGGTGGTGTCAAGGGACTTCCATATAGGTAGGGGCACTCTACAGGGATGTCCACTATCCCCCTACTTTTTGCATTAGTGCTGGAACCACTAGCCTGTGCGATAAGAATGCACCTGGATATAACGGTGTTTCGGAAAGGAGAGAATGATGGGACTGACAAACGCATATCCGTTCATGCGGATGACATATTAATGTATGTCACAAACCCCGGAATTGGGCTCCTGCAATCATGGACAGTTGTGAAAACTATGGTGCACATGCCGGATATAAAATCAATTGGGGGAAGTCGTATTTATACCCAGTAGATATGAGTGGCGCTTACACAGTCGGCCCAAGCCGACTCCAACTGGCGCAAGAGGGCATAAAATGCCTAGGGATCTAACGGATAAGGCAAAGGCATTGGATCATAACCTTTACATGGTGCTTCGGGAATTTTGCGCAGACGTGGAGAGATGGACGACCTTACCGCTGACATTGTTAGGTAGGGCAGCACTGTATAAAATTATATTGCTCCCTAAATTCCTTTTACGTATTACAAAACTATCAATTAATATCAGCTGAGGTGTTTAAGAAAATTGATGACACATTACGGACATTTCTCTGGGATGGGAAACCACCAAGGGTTGCATTGGCGACGCTACAAAGAAATCAATATAAGGGAGGAATCTCTCTGCCGGATCTTCGGGCATATTACTGGGCGGCCCATTTAGTGGTGGTAAATGAATGGCAGTACATGGATAAAGATCATCCCACATATGCACTTGAACACTCACAATTCATTCAGGGTCCGCACACTTTACATATATGGAGGGAAGGGCACGTCACAGCATCTGACTGCGACGAGGATTGTTGCAACAGCATGGAAACAGGCTGAACGACAAATGAAACAGGATGGCAGGGTCACCAAAGAAACGCCACTCAGGGTAGGAAATAGGCTCCAGGAAATCATGAGTTGCGAGGTTTCCGACAATGGGACCTGCTAGGCATTTCACAACTTAAGGACGTACTGCACCGTAAAGAGCTGGTCACTATCTCACACCATCAGGCTGAATATGATATGAACGCAACCCAACACTACAAGTACCTGCAACTGGCCCATGCATGGCGGGCGCAACACAGACACCACTGACATTCCTGAATATGCGCCCTTAGAGGGACGACTCTTGATGGGGGAGTTAGAGGAAAAAGCGGTCTCATGGACATACAGAACGATAATTAATAATAAGCTAGATACGTTAAAGAAGCTGCGGGCTACATGGGAGTCGGAATTGGGAGAGATGGAGGACTTAGATTGGCAAATGGCGCTGATGCATCCTCGAGAGGTGGCCATTAAATCACGGCTTAGTTTGATTCAATTCAAATACCTGCACAGAGTGTACTATGACAGGGCACCACTGCATCGTATAGTGAGGGCGAAGACACCTGATTGTTTGCGCTGTAGATCGTCAGAAGGTATATTCTTCCATACAATATGGGACTGCTCCAAGATCCAGCTCAACTGGGCTACACTGTTGGAGGAACTTGGGAATATTCTGGGAAGGACCGTTCCGCTTAATCCCCAATTTGCACTGCTAGGAATATGCACTGAAATTGACCTCCCCAAGCCACAGTTAATCTTACTCCATTTGGGATTGGTGGTGGCGAAACGTGACCTGGCTAAGGCATGGGTGGCGGAGACAATTCCATCCCTGGTTGAATGGAAAAAAAGAGTATGGACATGTATATGCCGAGGAAAAAGACAACTTATAAAGCACGGGCCTACCCCAAGAAGTTTTGGAAAATATGGCAGCCATGGCTGGAATACTATGGACTCACACTCTGTCTCACAGTAATCTCCTAGGGTGGGTAGGCAGATGGAGGAGGTGGCGGGGCCTACTTAGGATGCACTGGTGTATACTGCGACCAACTGAATTTCCACCGTTATTTGAATACGATACAGATGTCGAACTGAATATGTAAATATGTTTTGCAACTGAAGAATGTTTTCATATTGCAATTAAGAAAATGCCAATAAAAATAATTTAAAAAAAAAAAGCGACAGAGTGGTTGCTCTTTCAAGATCTGCGTTTAACTGGAGCAGAAAGAAAAGAACAGACATCCGCACACCTGGGTGGTGCCTATATTGGTGACGACAAAATAACAGACACACCCGATGGTGTGAGCAAGGGGTACTGCTGACACAAAAGCTTCTGGATCCAGCCTGATGCTTGGAAACTATGGTAAGGAATATAGAGCAAGACAGCTCTATCAGATTCCCTGCCCTAATTATAGCAGACATATAGGACCACAACTTGAACAAACTTCAATGACCTTGGGCAATAAGATCACCTAAACCGTTAATGGCCTTGCTATGATGTCTGGCTCAGCAGTTATGCACATGTGACAAAATACAGTTAAACGCTAGTGACAGACAGTGCTGCACATTCACTTACCATTCATTGGCATTTCATCAATCTGTGTAGAGTAGTACTGCTCAATATCACGCAGGATACGAATATCATCATTTTTTACAAAGTTAATAGCAACACCTTTTCGGCCGTACCGACCCGATCGACCAATTCTGTTTAAAGATAGAAGTAATTAATAAATGCGTTACTTTTTTTATTGAACAAAAACCACCCCATCGTACTAGGAATGTGGGAATATTAAACCAAAATACTCTAAGCATTGATAAAAATGCTAACAAAAATGGCTGCCAAAAATACAATCAATTATAAGAAAAATACTAGAAATATACAGGATTAGTGTTTATTACATGCTCAGAGAAGTCCCAACTCCTCATCATATAAAGAGTAAACTGCTCAAGGATTGCAGTAACTTTATTTACATTTTTTCTAAATAACTATATATGCCCAAAGCACAGAATATTGACACATAATAAAAACAGTAAAACACATTCAATATGGATAGACCTCAACAACAGATACATCTTTAATCTATATATACACACAAAGCTGAAATCTAGCACTATTCAATTCTTTCACTAGCAGAACACGAACATAGAAAAAAAAGAAAATTATCAACTAGTTAGTCCACATTATTTAAAAAAAAAAAAAAAAATCCAGAAAACAAAACAAGATCTTAAAACATTCAAAATGTTTCCTCAAAAAAAACTAACAAGGGATCTTAGAGACTGTTGGGGAATTCTAGATTATTATTGTCATGCTTACAAAAACAAATTCATGTCGTTAACAATCTCAAACTCTGAATATCCAAGTTTAGGATATTACCATGTGTGCAATTTCATGCCCAATATGGAAACACTTTAGCTAAATATTTAGAGCCCATAATGATGCATTAAACACCTGACAAATTCCATAAACATTGATCTGGCATCTCATGGAACACCAAGCAGGTCCAGAATGATTGACTTATTTTGGTCAAACTTATTAAATTATTTATTGCATGATTAATTAAAATCTTACAATTCAAAGATCAGCAGTCATCAATCATTAAAAATGTATCTACACCTGAAAGTTTATATAATACATTAGATAAGCAATTCAATTCTTCATTATTACGATTCATTATTACTAATATTAAAATTATTATTTACAGGTATAAGATCTTTACTTGTATGCAGTGTCTCATATGCAAATGTTGCTAACTATCAATAACTTCCAGTCCTAATACGCTCGATTCATTAAATTCCAACTTCTTTTTTACAAGGTTCATAAAGTTTGTAAAGTTTGCAATCATTACTAGATCTATTGGCTTAAACAAGCTAACAAAGCTTGTCTGCATGATCGTATCCCTCTTTCATTAAAACAGGTTTTTAAATAACTCTCTCTCAACCTTCAATGATGTACTATGCAAACCAAATGTATAATATGTATAATATTTTTTCCCATTGGTTACATAATCTACAAGGGGTTGGCTTAGTTGGTCTCAACCATGGCTTAGCATGCATTAGACCCGGCAAATTGCCAAATCTTTAGTCAAACTTAAAAGACCCAGCAACTAGCCTTGAGGGAAAGCACTCAGATATGGGAAAGGACCTGCACCACAGTCCTACGATTCACTATATAGTTGCCCAAGAGTGTCCTCCCCGATCATCTACCCAGCTGATGGTCCAACATTAGCAGGAGGTCTTTTTCAGTACTAATTGCCAATGCTTAGCTCTTTCTTTGAGACCAATGGAATTCTCATTCCTTTTTCCACAGAAAATGTAGAACCTTCCAGTCCTTAATGCACAGGAACCCTCATCAGAAATCTGTATGCCAGGGGAGGAGGAGAAGCTCAGCGCGCGTCCAAAATGGCCGCGGGAGCTTAGGGCTCCCGAGACCCTCGCTGCCCTCTGACACATCCTGTTGCCTATCCTGTTGTCTGACGGTGAAATGCTGCAGCCAGAGCGGTGCCGGGCGCTGAAATCTGCGTCCCGCACGGCGCCGTAGATCGGAGAAAAAGGGCCGGGAAGATTGTGGCCTGCTTGCTCAGAAGCCGGGGTCTCGAGATGGCATTAGACCCCGGCCTGAGTGTGTCAACAACGGGGCCGGAAACCGAAAGTCGCCATCCCGGCCTTAAACTCAGTGGGCACCGCCCCCCCCCCCCTCCCCACCCCCCTGACCTACGCCATCAGCCGGATTAAGGGAGAGGCATGCCCGCACCACTGTAGCACAAGTCTCCGCGGTGATTGCACCGCAACCCCGGCCCCATGAGCATTATCTGCGCAATATAAGGCTACAGAGAGCGATCTTGAGAGTTGGGTTGAGGCAGGGTGTCCCCGATTGGAAGTAAGGACACCTGTGGCTGTGGGGAATGCCCCTGAGTATGGTGTGCAGGTCGAGTGGGGCAGATGTAGCACAGGGGACAGATAGCTGGTACAGCTGCGGCCCGCGCAGGAGATCTGGAAAGCCTGTGAGTCGGAGGAGGACTGGCACTTAATGAGGGGCTCCGACTGCGGAATCTCATCCAGAGATTTGGACATTGCGCTGGCGACTAGGAGAGAGCGCCGACACAGGCGAGCAGAGCGATCTTACGATTGGCCGTCCCTCCTATGTACCGGTTCATGCTGTTGTTGGCGGACTACACTGGCAGATCAGGAGAGAGGCTAGTATCACTCAATCAGCTGTACCCATTGTCTAGCGCCACTGTCGCAAGAACTCAGTCACTGAGTGTCTAGCTCATTACTTGACCTCAAAATGGTGACCAAGCCTGATGCAGAGAAACAGCAATCTAAGGCTGCAAGAGGGTCCAGATACACTCAAGCAACAAGTTTGATCGATACACAACCCAGAGGGTTGCCTACCGGGTTTGGGAAATCACAAGATGGGAATGGAGAGGCGTTGTCCGCTATAACGGAGCCTACACTACAGGATGTGATGGCCGCGATCGACGGGGTGAAAACCTCCCTTGGTCAGAAGATGGAGTCCTTAGATCGCAAGCTGGACAAGGTCACTATTGAGGTTAACTTAATCCGAGCGGACCTTACCAAAACTAGTGAAAAGGTAAAGTCGCTAGATATCAAAACGACCAGTCTTAGTGATGATGTGGCACAGCTGCAACAGGAAGTCTGAAATCTTAAAGCCTCTGGGTATATCGCAAGTTGGACGAATATGAAGGAAGGGCCCGTAGAAACAACGTGCGCATTATTGGAGTACCGGAGAAGGCCGAAGGTCAGGCCGCGGACCTTTTTGTTGAGGACATCATACTCAATCACCTGAAACTTAAAGGCCTGGGAAATTTCTTTACAGTGGAAAGAGCGCACAGGATTCCAGGAGGGAGACCACGACCCGGAGCTCCACCCCGGCCGATGATTGCAAGGGTGCTCAGCTTTAGGGACAGACGCTATCCTGCAGGCCTCCCGAACTGGGGGCCCCCTGAAGTACGAAAATTCCACCCTCAGTTTTTTCCTGACTTCACGCAGGCGGTACTGAAACAGCGGCAAAGCTTCATGGGAATCAAAAGAAGGCTTTGTGATAAAGGGCTAAAATATACTATGATGTACCCTGCCAAGTTGAGTGGAACATGAAGACCGGGCATATTTCTTTGACAATCCCGAAATCGCCTTGGACTGGTTGGAGAGTCTTTCCTCCCGGGGTGAGCCGCGGAGAGGATGAAGAGGGCTCGCAAGAACAAGAATAAAGAGCAACATTGTTGCCGGTGTTGTTGGACGGGGTTGGGGGGTGGGCCATGGATGAAACGTTTCCGCGAACATGTTTTTGTAGATGTGGATTTAACAGGTACAATAATATCCTAGGGGTCAGGTGTGGAATCGGAGGGTCGTACTCCTCCTCGGATCTACTTTTCGATAGTTAATTAGTTAGATTATGGGGCGACAGGCACAATGCGAGTTGGGGGCGGGCGAAAGCCGTGAGCAGGGTGGGGGGCGGTAAGTGGGGATGGTTTGTGGGGTGGGTTTTTTGTTGTTTTTTGTATTATTAGTTGTGTTTTTTGTTATTGTTGACCAAGGCATCGAGTTGGAACGTAGCATGTTTATGTTGAAGTGGTCGGTGGATTGTCACTTTCTTTTCATCTTTGATGATGGGGGGTAGGGAACTGAAGGTTTTGAGTTGGAATGTGAACGGGTTGGGGGACAAAATCAAAAAGTGTGGTTCTCCAGTATCTTAAACACGTTCCTGATGTAGTTCTACTTCAGGAAACGCATTTGGTAGGGAATTCGTGTAAGGCGATGCATAGAATGTGATACAGGTTGGTGGCGCATGCAGGATTCACTTCAGGCTCCAGGGGGGTGGGAATCCTGACCCGGAAGGCGCTCCTGTTGGTAATTAACTATCTCTGGGGATGACAGGGGCAGATATGTTGGAGTGACGGTTCGTTGGGAGAGGCACACCCTCTCCTTGTTGTCGGTTTATGTACCCCCAGGCATGCAAGCTACCACTTTTGCTGACTTGGGAAAGGTTCTTCTAGATCTCCAGAGGGGACTACTGATTTTGGGGGGAGACTTTAACGCAGTGGTCTCTTGAGTTCTGGACAGATATCCTTTGCGGGATATGGGGCGGGTTCAGAGATGGCTGCCTGATTTCCTCGATGCCATGGGTCTGGTGGATGGCTGGAGACTGGTCCATCCGGACCAAAAGCAATACCCTTTTCATTCTGGTGCCCATGGTAGCCTTTCCAGATTAGACTACTGCCTCGTGCCCGCGGCTCACGCGTCTTACGTTGTGGAGGCGACACACCTTGCTAGGGGCATATCTGCTCATTCTCCGCTCTGGTTCAGTTTCTGTGTTGCTTTGGGGTCTGAGGGTAGGGTAGCCCCTATTAATCCCTGGCATCTGCGGAACCCTAAAATCCGGAGGGACCTGATTAAGGCTCTAGATCAGAGGTCTTCAATCTGTGGGGCGCGACCCCCAGGGGGTGTCGTGGAGTCCTTGGAAGGGGGTCGCAGATTCTGTCAGGGGCATGCAATTCCTGGCGTTGGGCTGATCGAGGGTGCTCAGGGCGGAGGCCGAATTCACACCGAGGTGTGAAAAACATCAAAGGCTCATTAACAAGTAGAAGGTCTTTTTAAGACCTGTCAAGTACTCGGTGTGGCTGTGTGTGTGTCCCTGAAACGGTTTCAGCCGGGCTCACACACATGAGCTGCGGGAGGGGGGAAAGTGGGTGGGGGGTGGGGTCTGGGGGAGCAGGCTGTAGTGTAGCCCTTTGAGTATAATCAATGTTGCGCGCCTGGAGCTGTGGGTCCCGTGACACGTCCCCCCTCCCGCCCCCAGCAGGGAGGCACAGAGATGCCCTCCCATGAGCGGGAAAGAAGGAAGACTCAGATACTGACCATCCCCCCCCCATGAGAGAGTCACAGAAAAGGTGAAGTGAAGTAGTGTGGCTCACTGGTTAGAGGCAGCAGACCCGAGAGCAGAGGACGGCCCGGGACCAGGGTTCGATTCCCGGCGCGGCAGGTTTCTGGACCAGGGTCAGCGGACTCGATAATTCTCTCGCCTCGGTGCCCACTCTGATCAGCGATCACACTCGGAAACTCTGGGCATTAGCTTGCCTCATCTTCACTAACGGCCCCACCAGACCGCCGGGGATGCCTGGTCTCACCCTGGAGATACCCATTAAGGGACCATCTCTCAGGGAAGCCAGGAAGGGTTTCGCAGCGGTCGAAGCGCCTTGGGACCCTACGGGTAAGTAGTGCGCTATATAAATGCCAATACATTTACAAAAGGTGGGTGAATGAATGATGGGTGGATGTATGGATGTAAAGATGGATATGTGAAAAGGTGGGTGGATAAATGATGAGTGGATGGATAAAAGGGTGGATGGATTGATGGATGGATGGATGAAAGGGTGGACGGATGGAAGGATGGATGAAAGGGTGGATGGATGGATGGATTAAAGGTTGCATGGATGAATGATGGATGGATGTGTGAAAAGGTGGGTGGATGAATGATGGGTGGATGGATGGGTAAAGGATGGATGTATGGATGTAAGGATGAAAGGGTGGATGAATGGATGAAAGGGTGGATGGATGGAAGGACGAAAGGGTGGACGGATGGAAGGACGAAAGGGTGGACGGATGGAAGGATAAAAGGGTGGACGGATGGAAGGATAAAAGGGTGGACGGATGGAAGGATAAAAGGGTGGACGGATGGAAGGATAAAAGGGTGGACGGATGGAAGGATAAAAGGGTGGACGGATGGAAGGATAAAAGGGTGGACGGATGGAAGGATAAAAGGGTGGACGGATGGAAGGATAAAAGGGTGGACGGATGGAAGGATAAAAGGGTGGACGGATGGAAGGATAAAGGATGGATGGATGAAAGGGTGGATGGATTTATGGATGGATAAAAGGGTGGATGGATAAAAGGTTGCATGGATGAATGATGGGTGGATGTGTGAAAAGGTGGATGAATGATGGGTGGATGGAAGGGTGGATGGGTAAAGGATGGATGTATGGATGTAAGGATGAAACCGTGGATGGTTGAAGGATGGATGTATGGATGGAAGGATGGATGTAAGGATGGATGGATGTGTGAAAGTGTGGGTGGATGAATGATGGATGGATGTGATGAGGTCTAACAGGCGCATTTATGGTTGTCAAAAGTTGATGATGAGTACCAGTTTCTAGAAACCTTTGTCAGAAGGGGGTCCTTACGCCTAAAAAGGTTTTACAAGGGGGTCTCGGCATCAGAAAGTTTGAAGACCTCTGCTCTAGATCATTATTAGAGAATGAGGGGTCGATGTCCTCTTCGATTACACTCTGGGAAGCATTTAAGACAGTTCTTGGGGGTCAGCCTTTATCATTGATAGCGGGAGCGAAGAGAAACCGAAACAAAGAAATTGTTGAAGTAGAATCTGAAATAGGTCGCTTGGAGGTGGGGCTGGAGCAGGAGGTGAGTCGTGCTACACTGCACATCCTGAATCTTAAGCAGATCGCTGGTCACTGACCGTGCCAGAACCCTGAGTAGAGAGCAGCAGGGTCGGCTGTAAGACGTCAGATAAAGCAGGGAAACTTATTGCTAGGTTGGATAAGAAGGATAGGGCGGATCGTGTTGTCCTGGAGCTTGTGACAGCGGACAGAGCACGACTCACAGACCCCCAGAGTATAGTGGATAGTTTTGCGGATTATTTCCACACTGTGTACACCTCGGTCTCGGATCTCCCGGAGGAAGACTCCCACTCGCTGCTGCGAGACTTACAGCTTCCATGCTTGACTAGGGAGAACCGTGATTTCATGGATAATGCCCTCACCATGGACGAAGTAGCCCAGGCTGTGCGCTCTTTGAATTCGGGTAAGACATTGGGGCCTAATGGGCTCCCAATTGAGCTGTACAAGCTTCGACCTGATAAGATTGCTGATAAGATTGCTTCGACCTGATAGGTTTATCGATGCCCGGGAGAAGGGGATACTACCCTATGATCAGAGAGTAGATTCTGTTGTGGTTATTCATAAGGAGGGTAAGCCAAAATAGAGTTGTGCTTCATATAGACCTATTTCGTTATTGAATGCGGAACCCAAGATCCTTGCCAAGCTTCTTTCCAATAGATTGATTAAGGTGATCAGCGGACTGATACATCCTGATCAATCTGGTTTTATTCCTCATAGGAATACAGCCCTAAACGTACGCAGGTTACATGGTGATAGCCAGGGCTCATACCCTGATGGAGCCTGCCATAAAAGCATCGCTGGATGCAACAATGGCCTTTGATACTGTAGAATGGCCATATTTGTGGGCAGTCCTGGCTAAATTTGGCTTTGGCCCCGACTTCATCCGCATGGTGCGTTTGTTATATTCTGAACCCCTCGCCCAGGTAGTGGTGTTTAACCGGGTCTCTGCGCCATTTTGTCTTGGATGGGGCTCTCTCCCCTTCTGTTTTCGTTAGCTCTTAAACTTCAGCGGCCTGGATCCGCTGGGAGACCTCTATTCGGGGTATCCAGTGGTCCCTACAGTGGGAGGACCGGATCTCTGTACGCAGACGATATTTTACTTTACCTGGCCTCGCCTAGAAAATCCCTGCACGTTGTTTGCGATGTGTTGGCCTCCTTTAGCAGGAACCCAGGGCTGTCCATAAATTGGGGGAAATCTCTTCTGTTCGTTCTTAGTGGGGAGACCCGGTTCCCCCGCGAAATTGCCCGATTCAGATAGCTACAGACTGGTTTAGGTATTTGGGGATATTTATTTCATTAGACCCCACAGTCCGTTATGGGAGGAATCTCCTTCCCCCTTTGGTTAGGCTGAGGAGCGACGTGGCCGGCTGGAAGAGGCTCCCTCTCTCCCTGTTGGGGTGTGTGGCCCTCTTTAAAATGATGTCTTTGCCTCGTTTTCTTTATGCCCTTCAAAATACATTAGATGTAGTGCCAGCTAGTTATTTTCAAGAGGTTGAAGGGTTACAGCGTAGTCTGTTATGGGAGGGTAGACCCTGGATTGAGTTAGCCAAATTGACGTTTCCATGGTATGACGGAGGTGTTGCACTCCCTGATATCAAGCGATACTATTGGGCCTCTCAGCTGGCAGCCATTAACCTAAGTACTTATGGGCCCCCCTCTGATCCTGGATACGCAATGGAAATATGGCTTCTCCCTGGAGGCAATTATAATAGGGCACTCTACACCAAGTCAGCGGGGAGGAGCATGACGGGGCCGACTAAACATGCGGTGCGGATCTGGCGTGATGCCACTAGCTCTTTGGGATGGAGGGACCGATTGACGCAGGCCACCCCACTATTTGATTCGGAAAAGGTGGGCAAGCTTTGGAACACAAGAGGTTTTGATAAGTGGGACCTGATTGGGATATCAACCATCAGCAAAGTTTGGGCTAAGGGGAGGATTAAAACATTTGAAGAACTACAGGCTGAATTTGAATTGAGGAGAACTGAGTATTTTCTTTCCCTGATTTATAAGAAGTAGATTAATCATAGGGCGGATCTCCTGGTAGAATTGAGGGATATATGGTTGCAAGATGGCGTTGAATTAGAGGAGGACTGGCAGTCTGCTGTGTCCTCACCGAAGGAAGTCGCGATCCAAGCACGATTGAGACTTGTTCAGTTAAAAATACTACACAGGGTTTATGTTACAGGGCCCCGTTTGGTTCGGATGGGGCTGTCTGATACAGGTTTGTGCAGACGGAAGTGTGGTCTCGTGGGTACATTCCTCCAAATCCTTTGGGAATGTCGATATATAGCCGAGTATTGGAGTAGGATACATGATATTATGCAAGAGGTTTTGGGAGTGGCGGTGTTGCCGGAGGAGAGGAGATGCCTCCTTAATATTTGGGAACCTACTGATCTTAATTCAGCGCAGACTAAATGGGCAACACTGGATGATAGGATAGCGAAAAGGAATATAGCTCAGCGGTGGGGATCCGAGAGGCCACCAACCCTTGAGGAATGGAAAGAGAACATGGATTGGTGTATGTTTCGTGAAAAGACTGTTTATTTGGCGAGGGGCCGGCCTCATAAGTGGGCATCAGTGTGGGGGTTGTGGAACAGCTACAGGGGGAAATTTGTGTGCCACCTGTAGATTCTCCCTTTGATATTCCCGCCTCCCTGTGATTGTTCAATACTTATGTACCCTTGTCCCTGTTTCTGGGTAAGGGAATGGTACACTGTACCAATTATGTATAAAAAATGTCATAAAGGTGAAGTTTGTTATCAACCTGCTCTGTGTAGGGGAAGCTTACACAACAGCTGGAGGAGCAGTGTACTGCTGCTTGTTCTTGCTCCACCTAGCCTATGTTTCAGGGTAATATATAGTTTCTTACCTGTCAGTGTAGTTTTGCAGCTTGAATAATTTCTGGATTTATTCCGCCATCTAGTGGTTGGGTCTGAAATTTTAGTATTTTCTCTCTTTGTTTTCCCCCGTGGCCCAGGTGGGCGTTGACATACCACCATTTGGTGTCCTTCGTGACGTCGGCGTGCTTCCTCCGGAAACTCCCACCTTTGGCCGCCATCTTCGGATTCTTTTTTCTTGTGTTATTCTTGTTTTTCCTCTTATTTTTTGAGTCTTGTTCATTCTTAATCCCTTTCCTCCGGTCTCATCTTTCTGTCGGAGAAGGGTGGGTTCACTAGTGAATCCAGAACGTCTTCAAGCTGCAAAACTACACCGACAGGTAAGAAACTATAAGTTTTGCAGCGTGAATCTTTCTGGATTCACTATGCTGTGCATAGACTTAGTAGCGGTTTATGGTGGCTGGGTGGTAGATGAGCACTGGTTACTGAATATGTGTTGTAAGACAGTCTGTCCCACTTGCGCTTCTTTGTTTATTTGGAGATCTACACCGTAGTGCTTGGTGAACGTGTGCACTGAAGACCATGTTGCAGCTTGGCAAATGTCTTGAATCGATGTTAGCTAGAAACGCAATTGTAGCTCCTTTCTTCCTCATTGATTGAGCATGTGCTGCTCCTTGTAACTGTTGCCCAGCTTGTTTGTGGCACAGTTGAATGGTTTGTGCAATCCATCATGCAATGGTATTCTTGGTAACTGGTCGTCCCAAGAAACTACTTGCGAAGGAAACAAAGAGTTGCTTTGTCTTCCTGCACTCCTTTGTCCTTTCTATATAGTGCATCACTGCCCTTCTGGCGTCCAGTGTGTGCGGCGCTCTCTCCATGCTTGTGGTTGGTTTTTGGAAAAAACTAGGTATCTGGATTGTTTGGCTGATGTGGAACCGAGACACCATCTTTGGCATGAAGTGTAGGTCTGTCCTCATTACAATCCTATCACTGTGTATCTGCAGGTAGGGCTCTTGAAGTGTTAGCGCCTGCAACTCACTCTCCGTAGTGATGTGATAGCTACCAATAAGGCTGTCTTTAGTGTGAGCATGTGCAGTGTAACCTTGTGCATGGGCTCGAATGGTGCTTCATCAATTGGGTCAGCACTACGTTGAGGTTCCATGCTGGTGCTGGCATTCTGTTTGGAGGTGCGATCCTTTTCGCCACTTCTAGAAATCTCTTTACGACTTGCGAGGTGGAGAAAGTTTTCCCCGTGTCTCCTCTAGTGTAAGCCACAATCGAAGCTAAGTTTACCCTTAGGAACGTGTAGCTTAGTTTGCTTTGCAGTAGATGTGTTAAGTATTTTAGCACTGTTGACTCCCTTGTGATCCTCCTTTTCAATTTTTCCTAAATGCACCATTCTGAGAATCTCTTCCACTTTGCTACGTAGCATTTCCTTGTGGTAGGCCTTCTTGCCTCCCTGAGAGCTGCCATTGTGCTCGCCTGTAGTTTGAAATGTGCAAACTCTAGGTCCTTAGGAGCCATGCCGCCAAGCTGAGGCGCTCTGGGTGTAGCACCCTTCCGTTCTGCATTGTTAACCGGTCCCTTCTATTTGGGAATTTCTGTGCTGGTGCCTGCGCCATCTCCACAATTTGCGAAAAACATGACTGTCTGGCCCACTGAGGCGCTATTAGTATCAGCGACATGTTGCTGATCCTGCATTTGTTGAGTACCCTGTGTATCAGTGGGATCAGGGGAAGAGCTTATGCAAATGTCTTTGACCAACTTATCCATAGCGCATTCCCTTGTGACCAATGGTCTGGTTGCGAAGTGTTGGCATTTTGTATTTTGGTGTGTTGCAAATAGGTCTATTTGCGGTGTACCCCACTTCCAGCATACTCTCTGTAATTCCAGTTCGTTGATCTCCCATTCGTGGGGTGCGGACGTCTGCCTGCTGAGTCTGTCTGCCTCTACATTGTCCTTCCCTGGGAGATGTATTGCTAGTAGGTCTATACTTAGTGGGATGGCCCATGCCCATATGTCCTGTGCTAGCCTTGATAGCGCTACAGACGGAGTTCCTCCCTGCTGTTGATGTAGAACATGGTCATGGTGTTCTCTGTTTGGATCAACACCCTGTTTCCGTACAGCTGCTTCTGAAATGCTTACAGGGCCAGGAACACTGTTTTTAGTTCCAGGTATTTGATGTGCTTGACCATATCCTGTTGGAACCATAGCACTCACCTTGAGCTTGTGCATATGCATGCCCTACCCCAGCTGGGAGGCATCCGTCGTGATGGTCATTGTTTGAGTTGGTTGTGTGAATGGTTTTCCCTGAGATAAGTTGGCTGTGATCATTGCTGCTGTATCCATTCCTGGAATGGCCTCATGTGTAGTCAAATATTTAGGACCAGGTGAATGCATGACGCCATCTTTCCCATTAGCATGCTCAAAGTACTCACTGTCAGAACTCTCCCCCCCCCCCCACCCCCCCCCCCCCCTTGCGGTAATGACGTGTTTCCTTCAGTATCGCCACTGTTCTCGACCTGTTGGGGAACACTTTGGCCTGTATGGTGTTGATCTCTGCCCTAAGAATATCTTGATTTGCTCTGGCTCTGTTGACTATTTCTCCCAATGAATCGAGAAGCCCAGTCCTGTCAGTGTTAGTATGACCTGCTGGATTTGTAGTTTGCTTTGATCGTACGAACTTGCTTTTACGAGCCAGTCGTCGAGATAGGGGCATACGCGTATCCCTTGCCTTCGTAGGTGTGCTGCGACAGCTGCTAGGCCTTTTAAAAACACCCATGGTGCGGATTTCAGGCCGAATGCCAGTACTGTGAACTGGTAGTGGCTTTGATTGATCACAAACCTTATGAGGTGCTAGTGTTTGTGGTTGATGGGGATGTGCAGGTATGCATCTTTTAAATCTATAGTAGCCATGAAGTCTCCTTGCTGTATTTGTGGTATTACCTCTTGCAGGGAAGTCATCTTGAATCTTTGAATCCTTATGAATTTGTTCAGGAACCTTAGATCTAAGATAGGTCTTAGCGTTTCGTCCACCTTTGGCACCAGGAAGTAAGTTGAGTAAACCCTTTCTTCTGTTAGTACTGCGGTACCACTTCTATTGCCTCCTTGCTTAGCAATTCTTGCGCCTCTAGGGTTTTCGCCGATTGGGAGTCCTTTTCAAAGGATCCACTCAGTTGACTGTCCCTGGAGGCAGTTGCTTTCGTCTAGTGTTTCGGCTGCAGAGTTCCTTTTGAGGACTTAGCTTCACCTCTACAAGTGTCACTCAGGGCTTTTGCTTCACTCTTTCGAGTGTCGCTTGGATGTTTGGGGGTCGATGACTTCCTTACCTCCTTTAATGTCTTCTTATGGACCTCGACGACTGTGCAGTCCTCCGGTCCTTCGGCGATGTTGTCCACTTCTCCACTGGAGAGGCCCAAGTCTCGTAGCGAAGGAGGTGTTCCCTGCCCCTTCATGTTGTGGTTCGCCATTCTTTGCCGCTCCCTTACTCTAAGAGTCTTGGGTGTGAACGCGGGGCAGGCATTGCAGTCTTCGCTTCTGTGGTCGAGCGGCAGGCAGAGGTTGCAGACTGGATGCTGATCCTTCTGGCCGTACTTGTGGTAATTGGTGCAAAACTTGAACGGTGTTTTGTCCAACCTCGCGCTCAGGGAGCCCCCTGCGAGCGCATTCTCCATCGAACGTCAAGGTTTTGTTTGTTAAAACTTCTACCTCGTGGCTCCGGGTACCTGACCTGTAGTCCTGTGTAGTTGAAAACGTGATGCTTTGTCGATTTTCTTTGATTTTGCAGGATTCTGCTTCCAAAACTCTGGAACTCTTGGGTAACGATCCAGACCCAACGGCGGAAAAAAGAATCTGAAGATGGCGGCCAAAGGTCAACGTCACGAAGGACACCAAATGGTGGTATGTCAACGTCCATCTGGGCCACGAAAAAAGGAAAAAAAGACTACAATTCCAGAGCCAACCACTAGATGGCGGAATAATGCACAGCATAGTGAATCCAGAAAGATTCACACTGCAAAACTTGTTCTGCCGCTGTCCATTTTCTTTTACCACGTCTATATGATGAAGTCTGTATGTAGGAAAGTAGCCATTTTTGACATTGTCATCCCAACTTTTTGCCTGGTAACTGATGTATTTTGACTGAAAGCACACTGGGTTCCTGCTAACAAAGGTTCTCAGTGCCAGAGCTTTCCCAAAACTGTAAAATTGTTCCCACAATTGACAAAACCTTTAGCATTTATTTATTTATGCAATTTGTTGAGCGCAAACAATTGCCCAAGGGCGTCTCGGCGCTATGGATGAGGCAGAAGAAAGAGGAGGGAGCTGGGTTACTGATTAAAAAGCCATGTTTTTATTTTTTTTCTGAAAATGGTCAGAATGGGAGCGGACCTAACATCTGGTTCAAGGGAATTCCAGAGTTTTGCCGTTGATACATGGAAACTACGATCACCCCATGCCACAGTTCTGGTGCGTGGTACTGTCATGGTGAAATTGTTCATTGACCGGAGTGATCGATTAGGGACATGAAATGTGAAAGGGTCAATGAGAAAACGTGGGCCTTGTTTGCACGAGGCTTTGTAGGAAATACAGAGCGCCTTAAACTTTATCCTATTTTTGACTGTAAGCCAGTGATAGTTTTTTATGGTGTCAGCAATAGGTATGAATTTGGGGGTGCTGGAAAGAAGTCTGGCCGCGGCGCTTTGAATAGATTGTAACCTTTTGATGACCTTGTTTTGGTTGTTAACCAAAAGTCTGATTCAATAATCCATGAGGACATGACAAATTAGGTGACCAGTGTTTTTCCCTTGTTGTTCTTACTAATTGACAGCGCAATTGGGCGGAGCGTGGAGAGCTTGCACGCCGCCGACATTTGTTAAAGTGGATCTGAATAAAGTGAGCAGCAATATAAAGGAGTACAGAAGGTGTGCATCTCTTCACTACTGTTTTGTGACCAGTGTTTTGCCAGAGTTAGGGGGAAGGAATGGGAGAATTTTTTTTATGGCTTTAAGTTTGAAAAACGATGATGAAACAATGGAGTTAACATGAGATGAATAAGTGAGTTTATTGTCTAGGAGTATTCCTAGGTTTTTAACCTTGTTGGCTGGGAGTGGGGGGAGGGCCTAGGTTCGTGGGCCACCATGCATCTGGCCAAGTAGGGGTGAGTTTGCCGAAAGTCATAACCTCAGTTTTATTGGAGTTTAATTAAAGACAGTTTACTGACATCCAATTACTGATGGCCAGCATGCCCTGCTGGAAGTTGGCTGATATTTTTTCTCCATTCTCCTTGATAGTAAGAATCAACATGGTGTCATCCGCATAGGATGTTAGGCTCATCCCCCAGTCTTTGATTACCCTTGCCAAATCAGTGACATAGATATTAAATAGGGTTGGACTGAGGGATGAGCCTTGGGGAACACCACAGGGTAGGGCCAGTTGATCAGATAAAAAGGTGTCTAGCTGAACTGTCTGGGTGTGGCCGGCTAAAAAAGATTTCAAGAGATCTTTTGCTTTAGCTTGGATGCCAATGGCACAGACACAGTCGATCAGGATGTTATGATCGACCGTGTCAAAGGCCGCTGTGAGATCAAGAAGGATGAGTACTGCCGCTCCTCCCTGGTCAAGTGCTTTTCTTATCTCATCGGTTGATTTGATGAGTGCAGTCTCAGTGCTATGCAGTTTGCGGAAGCCGAATTGACTGTCATCTAACAGAGAATGTTGTTCTATATATTGGGAAATTTGGAAATTCATCAGTTTTTCGACTATTTTTGCTGGAAATGGCAGACTGGCTATAGGTCGATAATTGTTAGAGTCATCCGCATCAAGGTGAGGCTTTTTGAGTAGGGGTTTAAGGAGAGTGTCCTTCCAGATCGCAGGGTAGATTCCAGTGCTAAACATAATGTTAAAGATGTTAGCAAGTTGGGGTGCAATGATATCTGAAATGGGCAGGAGAATAGAGGCAGGACAAGGGTCTTCGGCAGATCCTGATTTGATGGTGTTCATGGCTTCGACAACTTGGGCAGGATTGATGTTATGAAATCGTGAAAAATTAGGGCGATTGATGGGGGCAGCATTAGTGCAGGAGTCTGTGTGGGTTTTTGTGAGAAGTTGGTATATATGTTGTTTACCTTATCAACGAAAAAGGTAGCCAGGTTGTTACAGAATGCTTGGGACGGTTTAGGGGTGGATTGGGGAGGCAAGTGTGACAGTTTAGCTACCACTTGGTAGAGTTCTTGGCTTGCTCAATTTGGGTAGAGTAGAAGGTACTTTTGGCATTTTGGATGAGAGATTTATATTGAGTCATTTCTCTCTTGTAATTTTCCTTATCTTCAGTGGAGTGGTTCTTTCTCCAACGTCTTTCTTTATTACGGCATAATTGTCTCTGCAGTCTTAGAGCCTCAGAGTACCAAGGTGCCGATGGAGTAGTATGATTTTTTGAGATGGTTTTAGTAGGTACTAATTTATCTAGGGTCAAAGTGAGCCATTCTGAGTATCCTCTGGCTGCGTTGTTGGGAGTCTTGGGGCAAGGTAACTGTGGAGGCAGATAGCATTTCACGAAATTGTTGGTGATCAATGTATTTCCATGATCTAAAGGCTTTAGTTAGTCGAATATTATGTTCCTTATGTGACAAAGGATAGGATGGAATAGTGAATATGACTGCATGGTGATCTGTCCATCCCAATGGGATGATCTCCGTGATATGTAAGTTATTGTCATTAGAGAATAGCCCGTCAAGAGTATGCCCTGCTTCGTGCCAAAAGATTCTAGATCAGTAATGAGAGTATTGAAATCTCCTAGAATGGTGGAAGTGTCTTCAATGGCAAGAGATTCCATCATCTCAGCAAAAGTAGCTAAGAATTGACTTTTACTTCCTGGAGGTCGATATAGGAGGACGCCTTTAAAGCGGTTGGAAGGGCCCAGGACTATGGAAAACTGCAGAGCCTCACATGTGGAGAGTGGGAGGGGGTTAACCGTAGTTTTGAACTGGCTACGATATATTATGGCAATCCCCCCTCCGGTTTTTAGTGGTCTATCTTGCCTGAGAATATTATAGCCTTCAGGTGTGGCTATTAGAAGATCAGGTTCTGATGCCGGGTTAGTCCAGGTTTTTGTTAAAAACAGTATATCTAGTTTTTCAGTACATATAAAATCGGCGATTTCCTCTTTGTGCTTACTTAAGGATCTAGCATTAATTAATGAGGCTTTAATGAGTTTGGGAATTGTTTTAGGGGATGGGGTATAAGCTTGTGTTGATTGAGGGGCCTCCAATTTGAAACCGCAACGAGTGCAGGATTTAAGATGATAGAGTGGCTCATGTAGATTGTAAATACAATCAGGACATGTCGCTGGCGGGCGTAAATTGAGAAGGGCCTGATGGTAAGGTAAGGCAGAAGCCGATGGGTCAAGATTAGTGGCCCTGGGCGCGGTCCAGGCGCAGACTGGCGCAGACGGGCTTGAGTTTGGTGCGCCTTCGGCGCGCACGCTGCGCGCGTCCGCTGCGCTTGCGCTTCGCCCTTTGTAGACTGGGGCAGTTGAGAGACTGGAGCGCTACTTTCGGCATCCGCCGGAAGTGAGGATCTTTCAATGACTTCCGATATAGCCCTCCAAGCAATCGGCACAAGCCGTGTTGGAACAGGGCCTCGGAGCCAGAAGACAAGATTGCAAGTAAAAACAAAGTGCGCAGTAGGTAAGGCTTTTGTGCAAGTAACAAAGACTTAAACGTTTAATACAACAAGAAGAGCGGCGCCTTGTAAATTCAGGCAGCTCTCTGTAAATCCCTAGTAAATAGTACCCCATGTACTACCTTAGGTCTGAGGTACTAACAAGGGCCCCTAAGGGCAGCAGTACGAATTGCGCCACCCTAAGGGATCCCTCACCAAGCAACTGCAAGGCTGCCATTGTAGGCTGCGTATCTTGGTACAGACAAAAGTGAAAACACGTCACACATCCCTGTGTGCCATGTTCCCTAACACTGCATGTAATATTTGTAAGTCACCCCCACAGCAGGTCTAACAGCCCTAAGGCAGGGTGCTGAATATTACATGTGAGGGTATACCTGCATGAGCAAATATGCCCCTGTGCTGATCAGTCCTATTTCAGCCAGTGCAAGTGATTAGGAAAGACATTTTAACACATGTGCTAGACAAATGAGTTCCCCAGATCTATGATGGCTTCTCTAAAGGGATGCTTGGTATCAAACATCTCGTATTGGTAAACCCACAATGGCTCCAAGGATTGATTTACCAATACATGCCCCCAGAGGGCACCTTAGAGGTGACCCCTGAAAGCTTACCAGCCTCTGGTGTGCTCCCCGACTGGTTTCTGCCAGCCTGCAACCAGAGACACTGTTCTGACCCCCTAGGGTGAGTGCCTTTTGCTCTCAAGAGACCCAGAACAAAAGCCTGTCCATAAAAGGGGTGTCACACCCTTCCCACAGGAGGGCCTGCTGATTAGCCTTCCTAGAGAGCAGGCTTCAAAGAGCTGCTACCTTTGAAATGCGAATCTGACTCCCCCTCACAGGAGAGGAAGCCAACCCCCTTGGAAAAGCAGGAAAAATAGCTAGTCAGGTAGGCGTGCCACCCCCAGGCTAGTACCACCCCTAAGGTGGGCTAAACCGAGGTGAACACTATCTTTCAGAAGTAGCAATATTTGTGATGGCATGTTTAGTAATTCTGAGGCAGGGTTATACCCACTTCCAACAGAAAGTGGTCATATAGGGGCGTAGTGATTCCAAGGGTCAGTAGCCCATAGGCTACTGCCCCACACTCCCCTAACGCCCCTAACGCCCCTAAATTCAGTATTTAGGGGACTCCATGGCATCACAGAAGCAGTTCCTGATGACAAGAGAGGACACTGAAGAGCCACAAAAGCAGAGATTAGAGAAGTAGCTGACCTGGTACCAACCCTGCCAGCCTGTCTGCATCCCTTGGCGAAACATGCAACAAATGTCAACTTGTCCTGCAGGTGTTGACTCCGGAAAACTTGGGAGGACTGCCTACCTTCAATACATACCCAAGACATCTTGTGAACAGTGGACCAGTTCTCTTGCACCTGCAGGAACTCCAAAGCAAAAACTCTGAAGCCCCCAGAACCGCCAAAACGAATAGTTTCTTACCTGTCGGTGTAGTTTTGCAGCTTGATGATCTTTCTGGATTCACTATGCTGTGCATATTCCGCGGTCTTGTGGTTGGGTCCGATTCGTAGTCTTTTCTTTGTTTTTTTTCGTCGCCCAGGTGGGCGTCGGCGTCACCCCTTCCTGGGTGTATTTCCGGTGACATCAGCATGCTTCCTGCAGAAGCTCCCACCCTTGGGCGCCATCTTCGGATTCTTTTTTTCTGTGTGTCTTTCGTTTCCGAAGTGATGGCAATGTTCTATGTAGGTGAAACTTCTTTTAACCGCTTTGTATAAAAGTCATCCATTTTATTCTATGGTTTTTTGTTTTTTTTTACCACCTCTTTCTCTCTCCAGCCTCATCTTTCTGGCGGAGGTGGGTGGGTTCGCTAGTGAATCCAGAAAGATCATCAAGCTGCAAAACTACACCGATAGGTAAGAAACTATTCGTTTTGCAGCGTGAATCTTTCTGGATTCACTATGCTGTGCATAGATTTTGTAGCGGTTTCTCTTTTCTGTGGCGGTGGGTAGAAGATGAGCTTTGGTTCTTGAATATGTGCTGGAGCACCTTTTGTCCAACTTGTGCTTCTTTGTTCATTTGAACATCAACGCAGTAGTGCTTCGTGAATGTGTGCACTGAAGCCCATGTTGCCGCCAGGCATATGTCTTGTACGGGTGTATTAGCCAGGAAGGCTATTGTCGCACCCTTTTTCCTAGTGGAGTGGGCACGTGGTCCCTCTGCTAGTTCTTGTCCTGCCCGCTTGTGGCAGAGTTGAATTGTTTGCGCGATCCATCGTGCAATAGTGTTCTTTGTTACAGCCTTTCCCAAGAAACTGTTGGCGAATGACACGAAGAACTGCTTTGTCTTCCTGTGTCCTTTTGTCCTCTCGATATAGTGCATGGCCGCCCTTCTGGCGTCTAGGGTGTGAAGGGCTCCCTCTGCGCTATTTGTTGGTTTTTGGAAAAAAACTCGGAATCTGTATGGACTGGTTCATATGGAATCTGGACACCACCTTTGGCAAGAAGTGTGGGTCAGTCCTCATCACAACCCTGTCATTGTGTATTTGTATGTATGGTTCCTGCAGAGTTAGAGCCTGAAGCTCGCTCACTCGTCGTAGGGACGTTATTGCAACCAAGAAAGCTGTCTTCATGGTCAGCATCTCTAGTGAGGCCTTGTGGAGCGGTTCAAAGGGCTCCTTCATGAGTTCCGTCAGGACTATGTTCAAGTTCCATGCCGGTGGTGGCAACCGCTTGGGTGGTGCGATCCTCTTCGCTCCTTCCAGGAATCTCTTCACAACCTGAGAGGTGAAGAAGCTCCTGCCCATCTCACCCCTTGTATAGGCGACTATCGCTGCCAAGTGGACTCTTAAGGAGGACGAGCTGAGTTTCTTCTCCAGTAAGTGCGTGAGGTATTTTAGCACTGTGGAGTCCTTCATTTTATTGTGAAGTCTTTCCTTCCTGCACCATATTGTGAATCTCTTCCACTTTGCCCCGTAGCACTTCCGTGTGCTGGGCCTTCGTGCCTCCCGAAGGACCCTGAGGGTGCTCTCAGGCAGTCTCAAGTGTGGGAATTCTATGTCCTCAGGAGCCACGCCACCAGGCTCAGGCTCTCTGGCTCTGGGTGCAGTACCTCTCCGTTGTGCAAGAAGAGCAGGTCTTTTCTTCTGGCGAATCTGTGGGGTGGACTCTGTGCCATCTCCTTGATCTGCGAGTACCATGTCTGTCTGGCCCACTATGGTGCGACCAGTATCAGGGTCATGTTGCTCGCTCTGCACTTGCTCAGTACTCTGTGTATCAGTGGTATCGGGGGAAAAGCGTAAGCAAATGTCCCGGACCAATCTATCCATAGGGCATTCCCAAGGGACCCTTCTTCGGGTTGTCTGGATGCGAAGCTTCGGCATTTGGCATTCTGGCCTGTTGCAAACAGGTCCACTGATGGCGTTCCCCACTTGTTGAACAACCACTTAGTCTCCTGGGCATTGAGCTCCCACTCGTGGGATGTTGATGTCTGTCTGCTCAGCCAGTCTGCCTGAATGTTCTCCTTCCCTGGTAGGTGTATGGCCAGTAGGTCTATCCTGAGGGGGATGGCCCATCTCCATATCTCCTGCGCCAGTGTCGAAAGCGTTGTTGACTGTGTTCCACCCTGCTTGTTGATGTAGAACATCGCAGTGGTGTTGTCTGTTAGCAGAAATACCCTCTGCTTGTACAGTTTTGTTTGGAAGGCTTTCAATGCAAGGAAGATTGTTTTAAATTCCAGATAATTGATGTGCTTCGACGCATCCGCTTGAGTCCACAGACCCCTTACTTTGAGCTCTCCCATGTGAGCGCCCCACCCCATCAGGGATGCGTCTGTGGTGATGGTCACTGTTGGTGTTGGGGGTGTAAGAGGCTTTCCCTTTGCTATGTTCTCCATGGTCCACCATGTCATTTCCTTCTGCACTGCGTGCGTCACAACCACTAGATCCTCCCAACTCCCTGAAGCTTGTGACCATTGTTCCTGGAGCCACTCTTGGATGGGTCTCATGTGCAGTCGTACGTTTGGTACCAGGTGGATGCATGATGCCATCATCCCCAAGATCTTGCTCGCAGTCCTCACTGTCCGAGCTTGTCCCTTCCGGTAGAGGCGAGCTTCCCTCACCAGGGCCCCTGCTCTCTGTTGCTGGGGAACACTCTGCCCTGCAAGGTGTTGATCTTTGCCCCCAAGAAGATCTTGACTTGTTCCGGCTCCATTGATGATTTTTTCCAATGGATGGAAAACCCCAGGTTTATCAGTGTTCTCGTCACTGTATGTGCGTCCTTCTTGCATTTCTGGTACGAGTCTGCTTTCACTAGCCAGTCGTCCAGGTAAGGATATACGTGTATCCCCCTCCTTCGTAGGTGCGCTGCGACTGCCGCGACTCACTTAGTGAAGACCCTCGGTGCTGATTTTAGACCGAAGGCTAGTGTCGTGA
The DNA here is from genome assembly GCF_964263255.1 of Lissotriton vulgaris. Taxonomy (NCBI): domain Eukaryota; kingdom Metazoa; phylum Chordata; class Amphibia; order Caudata; family Salamandridae; genus Lissotriton; species Lissotriton vulgaris. The sequence goes on from NC_141694.1 coordinate 1,113,162,776, forward strand.
ATTGGTAGTGGCTGTCTCCGACCGTGAACCTGAGCATATGTTTGTGCGTTACGTTCATTGGTATGTGCAGGTAGGCGTCCTTGAGGTCTATTGTGACCATGAAGTCCCCAATCTGCAATTGTGGTAGCACCTCCTGCAGGGAGGTCATTTTGAATTTTGTGTTCTTATGAATGTGTTCAGGAACCTGAGGTCCAGAATGGGTCTCATTGTCTCGTCGACCTTTGGCACGAGGAAATACGTTGAGTATATTCCCTTGTTTCTTTCTTTGAAGGGAACCCGTTCTATGGCCTCCTTTTGAAGGAGCTCTCTCGCTTTTTCCTGAAGCCGCTGTAGCTGTTCGTTTGTTAGTGGCTTTCGCTTTGGTCTCCTGCTTGTTGGTCTTCCTTCCAATTCCAAGCAGTACCCGTATTGGATGATGTTTAGAATCCATTTGTCTGATGTGATCTTTCTCCATTCCTGGAGATAGAGTCTTAATCTTCCACCCACTGGTGTTACGTGGTGGTAGTTGTCCATTGTGTCCTGACCCCTTTGTACGTGCTGTCCCCCTCTTTTATGCTGTCCACGTCCATTTCCTCTCCCTAGAAAGGACTGGCCCCTTGACTGGTACTGCCAGGACTGCTTCTGTTGACTCTGTTGCGCCTGCGAGTCAGCCTGGTGCGTCTGTTGGAAAGCCTGGTGTGAAGTACCTGGCTGGTTTCCACCTCTTCCGCCGGGCCTCCGTGACTGGCTGCCCCTTTTGTTGCCTCTGAACTGCAAAGCTCCCATGGATCGTGCAGTTTCATTGACTTTCTTCAGTTGACTGAGTTTTTCCTCAACTGTTGTCCCGAACAGCATCTCGCCGTTGAACGGAGTGTTCAAGATGCTGTGTTGCACTTCAGGCTTAAAGCCAGAGATTGAGCAATGCGTGTCTTCTTTCAGTGACACCCATCATCATGAGCCTGCTGGAGGTGTCCGCACCATCCAGGGCCGTCTTGAGGCAACAATTTGCCGCATTCTTCCCTTCTTCCACCAGTTTCTCTGCGTTCTGCCTGGCCTCCTGGGGTAGGTCTTTCACCAGTTTTCCTAGCTCCTCCATGATCTGGTACATGTGCCTGTTTATGAGGGCATTGGAATTAGCCATGCGCCATTGGGTCGCGGCATTCCGTTCGATCCTTCTGCCCACTAGGTCCATCCTCTTGCTCTCCTTATCAGGAGGAGGTCCAGAAGGGGTGGCCACGTTAGCCCTCTTTCTTGCTGTGGCTGTAATGATGGAGTCAGCTGAGACCACGCCTCGAATGTAGGCTGGGTCCTTCGATTAATGTTTGTACTTTTTTTTCTGTTGTGGGAGTGACTGCCTTGCATGCAGCGGGCTCCCTGAATGCTTCCATCCCCTGCGCCAAGACGCTGTAGAGCATAGGTAGATACTGGCTCCTTGTTTGCGTGGGGAGTAATGTCTCGAGGAGAAAGTCCGCTTTCTGCTTCTCCTCGTCAAGCTTGAGCTTGAAAGCTGTTGCCGCCGACCGTATCACCGAGTTGTAAGCCCCGATGTCGTCTGGCGGCGATGGCCTCGAGGGGTATGTGTCGACCGCCTCTTCTGGGCTTTCGGTGTCGACATCCAGGTAATCCTCCTCCTGCGGGTCAGAGGTGGCCGACTCGGCGTCCAACCTGCTGTCCTCTTCCTCCTCATAGCTGTAAGCCTCGTAGGGATTCTCGTCCTCTTCCTGGTCGTGGACCATTTCGGTGTCAGGCTCATGTTCCTCGACCTGTTCCTCTTCCTCCTTGGCCACTTCCCGCATGGGTGGCTTGGCCTTGTGGGGAATCGTGAAGGCTCTCATCTTGGCGTCGAAATCCTTTTTCCGCTGCAAGAGGTTTTCCATTTCGGCTTCTAGTCGCCGTTTCTTCTTTTCCATCTCGGCCGCGTTGTCCGCGCCGGATTGTTCGGCCGCTCTCTTCGGAGCCTGGCTCTGCTGCGAGAGCTTCGGCGTCGAGGCCTTGGACGTCGAACTGGGTTTCGGGTCCCTGTACGGCGTCGAAGCTTTAGGGTCTTTCTCCCTCGACGTCGATCGGTCCTTTTCGGGGACGATCTTCGGCGACTTCTGCTGCTCAGCAGCTCTTGGCGCCAGGGACTCCTTCTCAGAGGATCCGCTGGGCCTGTGGGTAGCCACGGACGAGAGGTGTCTCTACGTCGGCGCTTTCGGGGCCTTGCCCTCGTTTTTTCGAGACTCGGAGTCTCTCGTGCTCTTGGGGAACGACGAGTCTCCTACCTTATCATATGTCTTCGTGTTATCTGTCTCTACGACCGTGTAGCTGTCGTCTTCGGCGGCAGCGTTGTCCTCTTCCTCCGAGGACATTCCCAGCTCGTACAGCGATGGCGTCGGGCCTTTTCCTTTGAGGGTGGCATGCGCTACCCTCTGGCTCTTCCTTACACGAAGGGTCTTCTGGGCGAAGACGGAGCAGGCGTTGCAGTTTTCGCTTCTGTGTTCTACCGGTAGGCAAAGGTTGCAAACCGGGTGCTGGTCTTTCTGCGCGAACTTGTGGTGGCAGTTAGGGCAGAACTTGAACGGCGTGTTGTCCATCATCGAGTGTTTAGGCCTCCCTGGCCGCGCGAACGTCGACGATCGTCGAAGTCCTCGATGAATTCTCCTTCCTTTCGCCGGGCAGTGTTCGGCCAAGTCCTTCGTAGTCTTCTTCTTTCGATATCTTCTCCAATTTCGATCTTTTCTAGTACTTTCTCCAAAAATGTCTGGAGCCCAAACGGGAACGATCCAGACCCGACCGCGGAAAAAAGAATCTGAAGATGACGTACAAGGGTGGGAGCTTCCGCAGGAAGCATGCCGACGTCACCGGAAATACACCCAGGAAGGGGTGACGCCGACGCCCACCTGGGCGACGAAAAAAACCCCCAAAAAAACAAAGAAAAGACTACGAATCCGGACCCAACCACAAGACCGCGGAATATGCACAGCATAGTGAATCCAGAAAGATTCACGCTGCAAAACCCAACACCTTAAGCAACCACTGCACCAGTCGCCCTGGCCAGAGTTGAAGTGGGCCAACAGTGTCAACAAGGTGCCCCTGCCTCCAGCTCTCGTGTCCATCATAGTTTCACCCCTAGTGGACTCCCCGCCACCTTCAGCCTCTGCACGCAGGTGCCCTCGACTGCTACCGGTAAGAAAACTCGACACCTTAAGTCACCTCTGCATCCCTTGGTCCCGAGACCCCAGGTGTCCCCATGTCACTGAGTATCGCAAGACTTGAACCCACCTGTTCGTTTAACCCAAATTGCCTTCCAGCCAGAGCCTGCAGCCTCTTTTTGCACTGACCGATCACCATAGAAACCTATTGTGCTCCTGAAGCGGTATGAAACTGGCCATCCTGTGCCCTTAGTGGTGTACTGCTGGTGATGCTTTCGACCTTGCCCACCCCTCTGGGTGCATGAATAGTTACATTCATCACTGGAATCAGTGTGGATTTATCAATTTGAGATGTTTGATACCAAACATCTCTATTTTCAGTGAAGCCATCATGTAGCTGGGGAACTCGTTTTTCACCATTTTCCAGCAAATGCTTTAAAAGGGCGTACCTGGTCACTTCTACTGGCAGTAATAAGACTGACCAGCACAGGGGCATATCAGCTCATGCAAGAATACCCTCACATGTAATATTCAGCTGTGGGAGTGACGTACAAATATTACACGCAGGGTTAGGAGCATGGCAAACAGGGATGTGTGACATATGGTTTCACTTTTTTCTGCACCAAGACCAGCAGTCTGCAATGGTAGTATGCAGGTGCTTGGTGAGGGGTCCCTTAGGGCAGCACAATACATGCTGAAGCCCTTCGGAATCCTCTTTAGTACCTCAGGCCCTAGGTACCAGGGTACCATTTACTATGAACTTCCAGAGGGTGCTAAACATGTTGCCAATTGGGGGGACAATTGTACAGTTTTGGGAAAGAGCTCAGACACAGGTTAGCAGGAACCCAGTGCACTTTCAGTGAAAATCACACTGTTTACCAGGCAAAAAGTGGGGGTGACCATGTTAAAAAGGGGCCCTTTCCTACAAGGACACTCGACAAGGACTTCACCACTTAGTTCAGATTTCGTCAGCCAGTGTTTCTTAGAGGCAATTGCCTACCTTTACAAAACTTTCTACTTAACATTACTACAGCAAGTAAAAACAACTCTAGTAAGATCAAATGTAATCTCAGCAGATTCATCCTTACCTGTGTATGTACAATTCTCTGTTGTTGGGCAAGTCATAATTGATGATTAGTGACACTTGAGGAACATCTAATCCTCTGGCCCAGACGTCCGTAGAAATGAGCACCCGGCTGTAAAGACAAAGTGAACCAAATGAACAAATCTGCAATATTTAATGATCTAATTAAGGCCGGTGCTTTCAAACTCTAATATAATAGTAAGTTATGCTAACTACATATTAAGTAAGGACAATTTCTTCTACAACTGTCCAACTGCAATTCGTTCGACCATGAATCTGTGTTAACCTCTCACAGAATTAACTCCCTTCAAAGGCAGCAAAACACATGCCTTCTAAATCTTTCACATGTACCCATGTGTGTGTGCAACTATCATGGACTCCTCACAAGGCCATGTCAACAAGAGGCCTTTTATTTGTAAAACTAAATCAATGCAGATTGACCAGTGTGTTATAAGGGCATTAAGAGGAATAGTGGTAAGATATTAATGCAACCAATCTGAGTGATACAGACATCACATAATTATTATTATTTTTTTTTAAAGCTTCCCACTATCACCCCTGGAACTTAAAACGTCTTGGACAAGTTGCCGAGATATCATAAGTGACAGTCACTCCACAGCATTTTATATTTCCAAAAACACGACTCCGGATACTGGTTTCCCTAAAGAGAATATCACAGAACCTAGGATGTAATATTCCAGAGGCATAATGGAGGATACAAGTGTAGACTGATAGAAGCATGTGATATCTGATTGCAGTTTGAGGGGGGTTGAGATAGGGGATCTTGTACTATATAATCAAATAATGTATCAGACCCCCACCTTCAATCACTACTGGAGAAAATCCGGGTCAAGCAAGTCTTGTATCAAGACCTACTGATTGAATTGTGTTTGGGCTATGCCTCATTTAACTAGATTGCACTGTCAAATATACATTTTTGATATGGTGCATTCTTCATCTGCTGATTAACTACTCTTTTACTGTCAGATATTTACACATGTAAAGCACTGGCTTCTCCTTTTAGGGCATCTATGAACAGTATGGTCTGTGCTGTTAGGGATCGAGCGTAGTCCTCTTTTCAGGACCATGCCTGTGTGATCATGTGACCTACCTGTGGGAGTTAAGTGCTGGTCACTCCCTTCCCTCGATGCTTGGTATCTATTAGTTTGGTTCCTGGTCCTGGGCTCTGGTCGTGTTTGGAAATCTGTGATATTGCTGTGCTATGCTTGCGGGCTCGTAGGCGCAGACAGAGGAACCTTTGTCCCTACCTTTCCGGTCCCCATCTTTCCCGTTGTTGTTTCCTTTGACCTTTTCCCCTTATTTTGCTTTGTGTACTGTGGACATTTTAGCCCAGACGGGTTTTTGGTGACTGGGGCTCCAGTGCCCGTTTTTTCCCGACGATTAGCAGCAGTCCGGCGGGATTGCTGTTTGTAGAGATTTGTACGGAAACAAACGAACTTTGTAAATTACACGCAGCAGACTTCCGCGTCTTGTGTGACTATCCGCCTCATTGTGCTGGGCGGTGCAAGATACAGACGCTTACGGATCCAGCCTACGCGGGAGCGATCTTCTCTGTCAATAGCCTCATGGAAGGCATTTTCATCCAATTTCTGTACTAATCTTGTCTATTCAATGTATTGAACACAAGATTTAACCTTTAATACACCTCCTTTGGAACGGGCTAGCGCCCATGATAAACGACTAGACAGTATAAAAGTTAACTGTGTAACCTCCAAGTGTGAGCAATAAACTTAATAGATTATAAATCATAGAAATCATTTTCATTGCCTTACTGGTGTTTAGATATTGCAGCTTAATCACATGCTATAAAGTGTTGGTGCTATTCATTACAAGAAGTCGTAAATATAGAAGAGATGGTGGGGCTTAGAAGAGAGCGCCTATCCCAATCCTCTACCCTAACAATTATTCCTCCTCCCCACTTTTCAGCTCTCTCACTGCCTAAGTAAGCTTTAAGAGGTAAAACTAACATTGCAATTTGCCAGTTTACCCAACAGAATTAAAATCAGCAATTTAGCTCAAGGAAATACAAATTGTATCATAACTTAACACAAAATGATTTTCAGGTGGATGTGATAAGGGTATGCACTATCTGCGGGTGAGTTTCAACATTGTAAGGACCTAAATAACAATACCCTTGTGCGTAGAGAATGAATAACCTAGGATGGAAAGATTCAGAGAATAACTGATGCAACTTTTCCCATTATACCTATGTTGAAGTGTCTTTCTTTCTCCCCTATCTAGAGTAAAAATGTTTAAGGGGATTTCGCCATAACGGAATTCAAGCATATTAAAACTAACCAACTCTTCAACTTATGGTTAAGCAGCCATAACCAAGTCTTCCGAGCACTAAGCTTTAAATATTAACTCTGTTGTTCTAAGTCTTCATATAAACTTGATAAAATTGTCCAAAGAACTTATTCTCGAACATAAGATATTTCTGCTTCTCCTACAGAAATTTGTCAGCCACTGCAATCTCTGTAAACACATTTTCTAGTGCCCCACCACGAGTTCTAAAAATCACTTTTTCGTAATAGAGATCTCTACTTCGAAATTCTTTGAGACCGATAATTTGTGTGACAACTATCTGATGAAATTTAAGAGGTAACCCTATTTACAAGAGCAGGTAAATATTCGCAAGAGCAAAGTTCAAGCTTAGGAGATTAAAAGTGAGCGGAGCTACCCAAATACGAAGGATTTAGAATGTTTACACTTTCTACACAACATTCTGACTTTGATAAAGAGTTTCTGAAGAACACAATGGCAGATCGAGTGATTGTTAAGCTTTTAAGTGCACAATACCAAACCTCACTCACAAGTCTAAAAAATGCCTTTGAAAACTCGAAATAATTTGCTTCATACAGGACAGACAGAGTACATGATATGGCCATCTCTCTTAAACAAATGGTTCAGGATTAATGAGACTATTTCAATAATGTGGAACCCCCAGAGACCTACCAAGCCATATAACGCATGCCTAAGTCCAGTTTAAGTCCAAATATTCCTTTTATGAATGAGGAAAAAGGGAAACTTGGGTGGTACACGTGAGGGGATGTAGCAGTGATTGTGGGAGCATCAAGGTTACTAAGATCAAACATTAGCAAACAAAATAGAGAAATTCAAAAGTGTTCTCCGATTCTGCAATGGATGTTAAAAGGTACACAAAAAGAAAGTATTTCTTTAGAAGATTCTCTGCTGACCACATAAACCCAAACCACTGACATGAAAATGTGATAAGCATTCAAATGTAACTAATGATGCTTAAACTAGAACATTTGATGAAAATAGGATTTTAGCATTCTCTACTCTCCCGTTAAATATTCCAGCTTGACACATACGTACCTTGCACCAGACCGAAATTCTTTCATAATGGATTCTCTCTCTTTCTGTGGCATGTCACCATGCATTGATGAAACTGTAAAGTTTGCTTCTCTCATTTTCTCAGTTAACCAGTCAACCTGAAAAATACAACATAAAGCCACAGAGAAACGTAAGAAAACTGTACATTTTGTGGACATACATCTGCTTTGTAAAGAAATGAAAAACTATTAATAGGTACCAAATTCAACGCATTCCCAACCTAAAAAAAGCAAAATCATTTCCAGGGCACTTTTTAGTTCCATGTTTACAGTCACTTAACCTTTTACATATAACCACATCCAGAATATATTTTGAAAAGTATATGTTAAAACACTAGTTATTGAAAGTGTTTGAAGATAAATCTTTCCTGCAAAAGAAACAAAAAAGGGTGACTATTAAGGGTAAAACTCAAGTTGGCCCCATCAGAGAAAGGAGAGAACCAGATCACACACAACGCATCATGAGATGACCTCGCAGACACCATCTACAGACCATGTATAATGTAATGAAAGATTAGGACTCAAAATCAACTGTAGGAGAGAGCTTCATTTCTTACTTAAAAGGACAGAAAATGGAGAACATGCATAAGTAAGCTGTGAAAAGGAGGAAGACCACTTATTCTTACAAGCCCCACATAGCTAAATACTTGAAATGGTCAACTCTACAACAAAAAGATCAAGCATTTGCAATGCAACAGGTCTCGCAGCATTAACATTTGAGTTATTGGCATTGTATATGACAATGTGTTGCATTACATTTTTAGCAAAGTCTGTATTGGTGTATAAAGATGATTTGCAAGATGATAGCCGTTGCAAAATATAAGCAATGTTGGCAATAATATTATATTATAATAATATTGTAAGTTACTGTTGTACTTATAAGCATTTTGGTAGCGCATAGTGATGTTGTGGTGCCCCTGAGTGATGCTGTGGTGGTGCCGAGTGATGCTGTGGTGATAGGATAGATAGTGAGGGCGATAGATAGATAGATAGAGGGAGGGCGAGATAGAGGGAGGGCGAGAGAGAGATAGAGGGAGGGCGAGAGAGAGATAGAGGGAGGACAAGAGAGCGATAGAGGGAGGGCAAGAGAGCGATAGAGGGAGGGCAAGAGAGCGATAGAGGGAGGGCAAGAGAGATAGAGGGAGGGCAAGAGAGAGATAGAGGGAGGGCAAGAGAAAGTGTGTGTGAGAGAGTGAATGTGAGTGAGAAAGTGTGTGTGTGAGAGAGAGTGTGTGTGTGTGTGTGTGTGTGAGAGAGAGAGAGAGTGTGTGAGAGAGAGAGAGTGTGAAAGAGAAGAGAAATAAGCTACTTATCAAGGACTTCATTTAGAGAATGGTGGTAACGTATAATCCTCCAAAAAGCAATTAAGTATCTTCCATATGCGTAATTTCCATCAGATGATTCTCAAAGAAAAAGAATCGCTGTCCTCCAGGCATTGTACCGACAGTGGTAATCGCACTGAGGGTGAATTCTCCAGTGAAAATTAAAGAAATCACATTAGCATCACATTTTTGAGTATCATAGGTTGCCACCCTTCTCTAAATTTGGTTGCTATTGTCAAGCTTCAAAATACTTTATTTCGGCTACAAGCCATATTCGGCTACAAGCCATAAAAGTACAGAAGACAATTTCATCAATATAATACATTAGTAATTAGGTTGCTATTGTCATCTTGTAGTCATTTCTGCTCATTGCCTTAGCAAAATCGCATAGGAAGTATTATAAAACAGGGTATACAGATTGTGGAATGTTTACTTGAAAAATATACTAAATGCCAATAAAAATGATATTTAAAAAAATATACAAGTATAATAAAACAGCAATGTTTTACAAATCTAAATTACACTCCTGAAAATCGTAGACTGTGATTTTTTGCGTTCTCAGTTGTGCCAAGGTATATTCCAATTTCCCATGCCATAGTATCTTGTTCCTCCACTGTTGGCTTATGCTATAATCACATTTTTAGCTATGATGGTTGTTAATCTGATGCTCAGGTTTCACGGTCCAAACCAACACTAACAGGGCTGCAGACTACAGCCGTACACAAGATTTAAGGACACTTATTGGTAACTCGCACAAAATAGCTTGAACCAAAAAATGGGAAGGGCAAAGCATAAATTCCATGTTTGCCCCTGGTCTAAACCATCGAAAGCACTTGTGCTCTTCAACACATTCAATTGTTTCAATTGATACTCAACAGATTCATAATTTCTCTAACACATTGGTAGTTTGACAAGCTATACCTTTTGCTACATACAATGAAAGTGATTTCATTTTTTTATGCGTAATTTTCTCATTGATATTTCAAGCAAAAGCGTGAAGATAAGAGGTACTATATCTCAAAATAATGGGTTTGAAGAGAACAATTGTTCAGCAGGGCTGAATTCCCCAAAATATCTGATAAATTCAGGTTGTCCTACACAAGGGTGAAAGTGCGGGTCAAGGACATTTAGTAGGACCTGCAGATTTCCCAGATACTCTGCAAAAAACATTAAGGCAGAATGTAAAAAAAAAACAATCATTGCACCTACCTGGTGCAAAATAGCATATTTAGGCTCCTAAAGTCGGTCATTACCACGTACTGCCAACAAATATTCTCCTCTAAAGTGCGTTCTGCAATCCCTCAGCAGTTTACGGACCATTGTCTAAAGACAAATTCAGTAAAGCGTTCTCTTTTCAACTTGGTGCCATCCTTTGTAGGAGGTATGCAAAAGGTCTTGCAGGCCCAAATTATATTTAAAAGGTACAGTGGGCCTGGGATGAAATAATGCAGCCACCTTGTCTGTTTATTGAAGCCAGTAATTAAAATCTGGGGACAGCGAACACTTCTAGAAAATGAAGACAAACAAGGAAACGAGGAACATCTCATTTCTGGAGACTATTTTTTCAAGATCTAATCCCTCCTAAATAGCTTCACAAATCTCTCCGCCGTTGCTACAGACCTCATTTCATAGGGCTGAATAATCAGTGCTTCCATGAGGCCACACCATCTTGGCTGACTTGTCCAGGTTAGTCTTGCCTGCAGATATGTCTGGGGACGGCCAGGCAGTCCCATGTGCCACACCCATGAGGATAAGGAGCGATGCAATGAATGCGCATTCACCGCGACCTGCCTGACCCCCATTACCGCTGCACTGCACCCTCGGACGACTAGCACTGGGCTTCGATTCGGGGGGTGGGGGGAGCACCAGCGAGCTGTCCTGTGACAGTTGTGGGCTCAGGGAAGCAGAGAGTGAAAGGCTCTGGTTTCGGCAGACTAGCGCAGGGAGTTCCATTTGACTGGCAAATGCGGCCGGCCTGGCTCCGTGACGCACCGAGGGGAGTAGCGTCCATCCGCACACATCTCTTCCAGTCACTCGCCCTCCCTGTGCAGCTCAGCTGAAGCCTGGAGCTCAGAGCGAGCCTCGGGCCCTGGCTGGGTGAGGGCACCCGCCGCCCCACTCGTAGGTATCATTGGGGGGGGGGGGGGGGGGCGCGCTATCAGTCACTCATAAGACCCAGGGAGGCACCGAATGCTGCTCTCTGCAGCTGTGTTTAAGGAAACACAGAGGAAAAGAGACATACACCAAACACACAACACAGGCAGAGACATAAAACAACACGCAGTTGTCAGGCTTCCCCATAAAATGCACAATGGCAGGTGAATAAACACAGGGTGGACCATTGATATCAGTTCGGGCTGGACAGGGCTCTTTGGCACCCGCGGTCCTGCCTTGATAACCCTGGTCCTAGGGGTCAGGAAGGCAACGAAAGGGACAGAAAGCAGGGGTCAAACAACCCAAACTAGGTGGAGGAGCTTCGTGCGCAGCCAAGATGGTTCCGAGACCCTCGCCACCTCCCGCATATATCCTGCATCTTATCCCGATTATTACGACGGGTTATTGAAGACGCAACCCAGCGGATATAATAGCTGTTTTCAGAAATCGATTTGGACCCCGGGAGCCCCCCCCCCCGAAGAGTCAACTTTCGGTTTCATTCCTGATTTTTCCACCTCAGCCTATCTCCGCTCAACTCTGGCTGTCCAGGATCCAGACCCCGCAACTTCACCTGGTGACAGTGGCCGAGAGTTCCTGGTCGTATGATCTCCTGCCGAGACTCATACTCGGACTCCCCTGCAGCTGAATCGTGAGGAGTCATTTTTACCAGGTCTCAAAGGCCCCTTCGGGGCGCAAGATCTAACATGGCGGGCAAACCAGACGGCGAGAAGCGAGGGGGTACCATCCAATCGAACATTATGGATCTCTATACCCATCCTAAAGGGTCCCCTGGTGGTGCGAGTAGGACTCTGGAAGAGGCGGGTGATGGCTCTGCTGCAGTGGATGATTTGACCCTGCGTGATGTCATGGGCATCATTGCTAGCATGAAGACCTCCATTGGTCAACAGTATGAGGCATTGGCCCTAAAGCTAGACACGGTGGCGATCGATGTCACCTTGATCAGGGCAGACTTATCAAAGACCAATGAAAAGGTCAAACCCCTAGATTTGAAGACCTCCAGCCTTACGACCGATGTGTCCGATTTGCAAACTGAGGTTCGCAATTTACGGTCCTCCAACGATCTCTTTGCTCGCCGGCTGGAGGATTTTGAAAGTCGGGCAAGACGCAACAACGTGCGTATCATTGGGGTCCCTGAAGAGTCGGTCGAGTTAACCACAGATCTCCTCGTAGAAGACCTCATATTGAATCACCTCGCCCCCAAAGGCCTGAGCAGCTTTTTCGCGGTGGAACGTGCGCACAGAGTGCCGGGTGGGAAGCCGAAGCCGGGTGCCCCTCCACGGCCTATAATCGCCAGAATTTTTAATTATAGAGACAGAGACGCTATTCTGCAGGCATCACAGGTGGGTGGCCCTACTAAGTTTGAAAACGCTTCGGTGAGCTTCCACCATGATTTCACCCAGTCCGTTCAGAAACAAAGGATGGGGTTCCAGTGAATGAAGCGGCGACAGAGACATGGGTATGAAATACGCGATGCTTTTTCCATCTCGGCTACGTGTTGAACACAACGATCGGACGTTCTTCTTCGACCGCCCTGAGAGTGTGAATGACTGGCTTGATACACTGCCTACACAGCGTGATCGTTCAGAACATTCTGGAGGTGCTGCGGGTGGCCCGTTGGAACAAGAATGAGGAGTGGTTACCGGTTCCCGGACAGTGCACAGAACTGGCAGCTGTGGTTTGGTGACTTTTGTACTTGCAATACTTTTGGTGTAGTACCCAGAGGTGGCGAGGGGGATGGGACTCTCCCTCCTCCGGGTTTTCTTCTAGTAGATTAGTTTAATGTTAGGGCGACAGGCACACTGCAAGTTGGGGTGGCTTTTGAGTCTAACACAGGGGTACAGGGTGGGGGGATGTGTTCCGGGGATTTGTTGGGGGGTGGGGGGACGAGGGGTTTGGGTGTGTTTCATTTTGTTTCAAGGCAACGCATTATTCTGCATCTTGATCTGGGTGTTGTGTTCGCTGTGGGGTGGATTCTGCCCTTACTTTTGGGATGGGGGGGTAGGGGGTTGAAGATATTGTGTTGGAATGTTAACGGGCTGGGAGATAGGATAAAACGTGGAGTAGTATTGCAGCTACTGAGACGCCTTTCGCCTGATGTAGTTTTACTGCAGGAGACGCATTTGATCGGCAACACCTGCCATGCCATGAATCGGCGAGGCTATCGTCTAATTGCACACTCTGGATTTACCACTGGATCTAGGGGGGCGGGTATCCTAGTTAGGAGTTCCCTCCCCCTGGAGTTAGAAGATACAATTCTTGACGACAGGGGACGCTATGCCGCTATCACTGGTAGGTGGGAGGGGAAGACTATCTCATTGCTTTCTGTGTATGTCCCACCTGGTTTACAAACTATGACCTTTGCTGATCTGGGGAGAATAGTTTTGGGGCTCCCCGAGGGCATTCTTGTCATGGGCGGAGATTTCAATTCGGTCGTCTCCGGTAGGGAGGACCGCAGCCCCCCCAGGGACCTCACAAGATCACAGTCTTGGTTGAGTGGCTTCTTGGAGACGCTGGGTCTAATAGATTGTTGGAGGCTGCTGTATCCGGGACAATCACAATACACCTTTCACTCTGGTGCTCACGGTAGTCTCGCTAGGCTTGACTATGTCTTGATGCCGGCTGCACAGGCCTCTTCGGTAAGGGAAGTCAGACACTTGGCCAGGGGTATATCGGACCACTCCCCACTGTGGCTTCTGATGGACATGAAGATGGGTTCTGAGGGTCGAGTGGCTCCGATCAATCCTTGGCATCTCCGTGACCCCAAAACCCGGGCCGAGTTAGTTAAGTCTTTAGATCAATATTTTGCTGAAAATGTGGGGTCAGTGTCCTCTTCTGTTTCGCTGTGGGAGGCTTTCAAGACTGTTATCCGTGGTCAGGCGCCATCGTTAATTGCGGGCGCGAAGAAAAGCTAAAATGAGGCCGTGGTCTGTCTGGAAGCCGAAATAGCCAAGCTGGAGGGGGAACTGGAGTTGGGTATCACTCATGATAAAGTGCATGTCCTCAGTCTCAAACAACTTGACTATAGGGCCCTGGTAACAGACGCTTCTAGAACCATTTGTAGAGAGCAACAGGGGCGACTTTACGATGTTGGAGACAAAGCTAGGAAATTGATTGCTTGGTTAGATAGAAATGAGAGGGCGAGTCATGTGGTTCCCGTGATTGAGAGCGCGAATGGTGTGCGTTACCGACCCGGTTGAGATTGTGGAGTGTTTCGCTGACCGTTCTTGAAATGTATATTCCCCAGTCTGACAGACCAGAGGAAGCCTCGCATCTACTGTTAAGAGACATTGCGTTGCCTCGCCTATCGGATCCTTATAGGGATCTGATGGACTACGCGTTTTCGGATGATGAGGTAGCAATTGCTATTCGCTCCGCCCGCTCGGGAAAAGCTATGGGCCCAAATGGTCTCCCCGTCCAGCTTTACAAGCTGCGTCGTGACAAAATGGCGCCGTATCTTCGTCAAATGTTCATGGAATCGTGAGACGTCGGTTCCCTTCCCTATGATCAGCGACTTGCGACCATTGTGGTGATTCACAAGGAAGGGAAACCACGGGATCGTTGCACATCCTATAGGCCTATATCGCTCCTGAATGCAGAACCCAAGATCTTTGCAAAATTGTTGGCAAACCGATTGATAAAGGTGATCAGTGATCTGATTCATCCGGATCAGTCTGGGTTCATTTCGCATCGTAATACCGCATTAAACCTGCGGCGTCTACATGGCGTCCTGGCGAAAGCAGCGTCGCTGCGTGACCCGGCCATCTTGGTTTCCTTGGACGCCACAATGGCCTTTGATACAGTGGAATGGCCATATCTTTGGGCTGCTCTTGCAAAGTTTGGTTTCGGCCCTGGTTTCATCGGCTGGGTAAAACTCCAGTATGAGGAACCACTGGCTCAGATTGTTGTGAATGGTCGGGTCTCTAAGTCCTTTGTTCTGGGGAGGGGCACGCGACAGGGGTGCCAGTTGTCCCCACTGCTTTTCGCCCTCGCCTTGGAACCTCTGGCCGCTTGGCTGCGGTGGGAACCATCGCTCAAGGGTATTCCGTGGACCCCTGATTTTGACGATCGAATTTCACTTTACGCAGACGATATTCTGCTGTATCTCACGTCGCCTCGGAAGTCTTTGACCGTACTGTTTGATGTGCTGAACTCGTTTGGGAAGAACTCTGGCCTCGTGCTTAACTGGTCTAAGTCCTGTGTTTATGTAATCTCTGGGGACACTCCCCCTTTACCACGCATCTGCCCCATACAGGTAACAGACCGGTTTTAAATATTTGGGGGTCTTTATTTCACTGGACCCCGCGGTCCGTTACGAGCGTAATTTGCTTCCCCAGCTCCAGCGCTTGAAGTCTGAAGTTGCGGTCTGGTGTGGTCTGCCGTTGTCCCCCCTCATCAAGCGTGGATGCGGCTTAATGGGCACTTTCCTTCACATAATTTGGGACTGCCCGGAGGTTGTAGGGTTTTGGAGTTGTGTACATGCAGTAAAGGAGGAAGTTACGGGAGTTCCCCTGTTGCCCGAAGCCAGGCGCTGTTTGCTGAATGTTTGGGAACCGACGGATTAGGATGTTGCGTAGACTCGGTGGGCGACCCTTGGGAATAGGATAGCCAAGAGAGATATAGCACAATTGTGCGGGTCCCAGAGAACACCCACTATCTCTGCATGGAAGGAGAATATGGATAGGTGCATGTTTCGGGAGAAAACGGTGTATGTGGCTCGCGGCAGACCGAGGAAGTGGGGTAAAATTTGGAGCCAATGGAACTCGTACTGGGGTGACGTGTGCACTCCTCCCCTCATTGATACTCCGAATAAGACTCCTTCCCCCTAACCTGACATTCCAAGTGTTGTTTAGTCCTAAGGAAATGTGATTCTGTTTCCCCCCTGCTCCCCCCCCTTTTTCTTTTGTCATTGACGATTTGTATTGAATTGTAACACGCTTTCCCCCCCTAAGAGCATGTGTCCAGCAGTATTGCCTTTTATTGCCTTGTATATTCATGTTTATTTTAAGAGTTATAAAAAAAATAAAAAAGAACCCAAACTATGTTCTCTAATTCGCACTCCTTGCTCCACCTCATCAGAACAAGTGGCAACACCCCAAATCATATTGGTGACGGTTGGAAGTACCCGTGATTCTTGCGCTCGGTGTTAGAGCCTGATGGCTGCCTGTGAAGGATTCAGTGTCCCGTGCTCCTACAGCCGCCCTCAGTAGCAAGACGTGAGCGAAAACAAAACCTTCCGTGGGGCGGGACTTCCGTCTACGGAAGCCCGCGCACGCGCCCACAGAGAGAAGCAATGCATGGGAGCCCCGTGGTGGCGGCTGAAGTCCGGAGTGGAGGTAAGTGGGCCTTACTTGGGGGGGTCTCAGTGCACGTGTGTGTGTGTGTGCGCGCGCGCGTGTGCATGCGGAGGGGGTGGGTTCTCCGTATTTATGTGTGCGTGCATGGGCGCTCGTGTGTGTGCGTCTCTGTATATGCGCATGCGTGTGTGGTGTTGGAGCTTCCCAGGAGACAGCAGCTGGCCACAGAGAGCGCTCTCGCGAGCGCGTGGCCCGCTCAGATCGCCTTCTCGGAAAGGAAAAGCTGGCGGCCAGGTGCTGTCTCCTGGAAAGCTGCGTCGTTCACAATAGGTCTCTGGCGAGACAGCGCTTCGCGCTGTAATCGCCACGAGACCTAAAAAGCATTAAAAAGTTCAAGACCTCCAAAAAGAATATTGCAGGAGACTAAGTTATGGTCACAGTGTGTCCTTAAGCAGAGTTTAAAGTCGGACGGTCTCAACTACACTCATTTTATTTTATTTACAGTTTGGCATTAATGAATTATGAATGTATGTCATCAACAATGGACTCCACATCGGCATCTTCAACCAACTCACTAGGCATCCAGACTAACCAAAACACCGCCGTCAGACTCATCTTCGACGTTCTCAGAAGCGTTCACATCACTCCTTAATTCCTAGAAATACACTGGCTATGCATCCAGAAACAATGCCAAATCAAAGCTACCCATACACACCCACCAAGCAACACCGAACCTGCATACCTCACCGACAGACTTCACCTCTACCATCCAACCAGACTAATACCCTCAGCTTCACTAGGGCTTGCACAAGTTCCAGCATTCGCAGAAGCAAGTCAGGAGGGTGCTCTTTCTCCTACATCGCTGCCAAGACCTGGAATGAACTCCCTCAACACACCAGGACCGCCCCTTCGCTACTTAACTTCACAAGAAACTGAAGATCTGGCTGTTTAACCAGGAGCTCCGTTTGCCCTAAGTTCCTGCTCCAGCGCTTCACTACCCACAAGGGTGATAAGCTGCGCCATACAAATCGACCCAACAACAATCGAAAAAATTTCACCCAAACAACGATACTCGTCCCAGTGGCTCATCTATGGTTAAGCTACCAATGTGTCTCAGAAATAATCTGTCCTAATATGCAAAACATCACATCCACAAATGTCAGACATCGGGGGATAAATTGGTAGTCCAAAAACATATTCTTGAACTTCTAAGAGACTCTTAAGACTCCTATATCTTTGAATGGCAAGACCTGAGAATTGGTTACTTCACAAAAGGAAGAGCTGAGACATTAGCAACTAGAACACTACACCTACACTCGATCTTCCATTAAGGCAGCTATTACATGCCTTCAGATTCCTCTGACCTCAGCAGTATAAATCATGAACAGTCAAATGAACAGTGGACGAATGGTAGGCAGGTTGTTTCAAATCAAGAGTGTGCTATTTGAGCCAAAATCAAGCAAGATTTACAGGGTAGCCAAATTAAATAGGGAAATGTTAATTACCCACTGTAACCATAGCCTTCTGTATTGCTTTATTGTGCTACGCAAACCTGTCCTTCTACCTTTCAGGATGGTCCTGTTTGACAATCAGTCAAGCCCACTGGAGATGCTCTGTGTTCAAGATTTTTGTCAACATCATATCTTGCTCGGACTATAGGGTAGCACTCCAAAGTATACCCCCATTTATAAGTCAAAGTTGCTACTGCTTTATCAGTCGAGGATGAGTGTGATTCTAGTCAGGGGCACAGGTCTTGTCTGGGACATTGGTAAGATAAGATGTCTATGGTATGTTGGGAGAGGTGGTAAAGGACAGTGCTGAGTTCTGGGGTCCACTGGACCCAAGATAGTCTTATTTTGTGCTGGTTGTTACCATCTTTAATATCCTAGCCAGGATGTACACATCCTGCCTGCCAGATACCGGTTTTCCTAGAGGGTGGACAAAGATCTGTAGACTTATTTTAATGCCAGTTTCCATTTTCCCCTGCCTGAGAGAAACTCCCTGCTGCCCCTCTTTGTTTTGTATGATGTGGCCATCTCCCCTGGTAATAGCACTCTGAAAAAACGCCAACTGATATCAGTTCAGACAGTGGGTAAGAAGCCTTACAAATCTAGCTAGCAACATGAGGAAGATGTTCCTACAATGTCAGAGGAGCCTTTCCGCTATCAAAAGTACTAGAACATATGGTTGGATGTGGAGTTTTAGCACTGACCTCATTTATTCTGTGCTGGCTTAAGCTTTGTTGAATGGAAGAGGAGGATTGCACACCTGTGAAAAGGGAGTAAAACCCTCTGTTGGGTTACCATTCTCAACAGACACTGGCCAAGTCTAGGAAGAGTCCTCGTATCGTGTGGCGTTGACCACAGTCAAAGAGGTCACTCCACCAACCCAAGCTACACGGGAGTAGTAAAGCCATGTTTGTTTACTAAGAAGCTTCATCACTTTCAGAAATTCAGTCGGATGAGGTGCATTGTTCAGGTCACTTGCTCAAAGTTTACGTCGACTTATGGGGTACAGCTTGTCTTCACACACTTCTGGCACAGAGTTTTATCCTACAGCAAGTTGTGCTGATTCTTTAATAATGTAAACTATTGTCCTAGCCATCTCGTTCATAGTTGTTGCTGGTTCAAGTTGCAGGTCATATCTAATCCAATCTGACCAAGGGCGCCACATGGGCCTTACAGAGCCAGGGGACGTATGCAAATGTGAATGGTATATCGACTGCCCAATCCTCCGTTATAAATATCTGTTTATTACCTAAATGGACCCATCAAAATTTCTAATGTTAGAGCTGGGGACTGAGGATGTAACAGAAGGGGCTTCACTAACACTTTTTTTTACTGTGGGCCTAAGGTTGGTCTAATACCTGGGTTAACAAGTATCATTCTATCTTGACAGATGTCCTAAGGAAGGTTCTGAAATTGAAGTGATGTATTCTCTATAACTTAATTTTAGACAGCCGTTTTGAAATGGCTTTAAGGATTAAAAACAATCAAGTAAAAGATAATTATGTTGATATGCTGAATTGTCCCTTTTACGCCAGTTAGCCTATACACTTAAGAATTCATTTAGGAATATTATAGCTGAGAAGTTTAACTACAAAAATGGCACCCAATAATTAAGTTATGCGACTAAAAATTGGCAGTTTGAAGTTAATTTAGACTTGTTTTTCTTGGTTTTTTTTGTTAATATGATTAAGATCAAAATGGCTGAAACCTTTATTGGCGGACTAGAAGGTGAAATAAAGAAGAGCTGTTGATATTCAAATGCAGAGACCGGTTCTGTGTATTAAATTTTTTTAATTTTAAAGTACAGCAAACTATAAAGAAGAGCATGGAGAAAGGTTACCGAAAGTGAAAAGTGTATAGCTTCTTAATTCTCCTCTTCAGACAAGATTTCATATTTCAAAGAGTGGGGCCTATTTTTTATTTTAAAAATAGTTTTCTTGCTCTCTGTATACAAGTTTTACATGGTTCTTTGAATTTTTGTATGGAACTGATTGAGTCTATTGTATCTATAGGTTGATGGAAAGTTTAAAAAAAAGACGAGGACTAGTAGCTACTGGTGTCATCCTATACTTTTGTTTTTTAATGCATTTAGAATCACAGGTAGACATACAAAATATAGCAGTATAACTAACCCCAACAATTCCATCATTGTACATAAAATCGATATTGTAAGTACCTATCCCCAAAGTCACACACTGCTTATGCATGATCCTAAATATGGTTCCAATCATGAACCTAACAGTGTACATGGCTTTCACCCCCTAAAGGAGTAGTCCCTAATCCGTCCCCAAATCTTACAGAACTTCATTATGGCTGATACTCTTTGGGAGTAAAGCTTTTCTGTGGATTCCACTTGTTTCATACTATGTTCCAATTGGCCGAAGGTTGGAGTCTCCAACAGTCTCCCTTTTTTCAGGATCGAAGATTTGGCCACTAGTGAAGCGGTGCCATTCTATACTGCTGTGGATGGTCCCACCTCTGCGGAGGACTACCAAAAACAATGTCTACTGCAACAGCAGAAACAGAGATAGCTACTCCTAAAGATGTTCAATAATATTTTTAGAGTCATTTAGGGAGAGCCTGCTGGGGACCTTTAATTTGTTTCCAATAGAAGCCAAAAGGCTGATCATCTGGTCCCTGGGTTTGCGTAGCAGGAATTTAACACCTCGTGTTGATTGATGGCTGGATAAATGACACCCAGACAGTATAAGTACCCACAATTTCCCCTTAAATGTGTGAATCTCAATTGGGCAGTTAGCTTTAAGGATAGACTTTCTAAGGCTATATACTGGACCATTTTGGTCGTTTGAGACAGGGGGCATCTTTTATTTCTATTAAGGCAGTGGCTACATCAAAATAAACAAGCGTACCAGTTCCTTTGTCTATTTCACAAGAGTAACGTTTTTGGGTAAAGAAACCTGAAGACTTCTAAAATGTACTAAGACAACAAACGCATCCACCGCAAAAGAACACTGGCAATGAAGTTAAATGTAAAACTGGACATAAAGACATTTGCGGCTCTAACTTTGGTCCACAGGGTTTTAGGGCCTTTGATTTTCTTTTCTTTATCATACTTTTAACTGTAGTATTGTCCTTACCGGTGCTTTTCATTTAAAAAAGTTATGGGACAATCACTCCCAGAACATATGGAGTGTTCTCTGCTGAATCCAGAGAGACGATTTACAAAAGGGGGTGGTGATGAACAGAGTGTCTGAATTGATCAGACCACTCTTACCCAGTCCAAAGATCAGGGCTTGATCCATCACCGTTATTTATCTCACTGCCCCATCCCAGCTCAGAACCTGGCTATATGCAAATCAGTCTGTCCCTGGCCCAGTGCATCATGGGAACAGGGCAGACTAAACTACCAAGCCAATTCTTTACCAGAAAGGAGACAAGCTACCGGGGACCGGTTTCTGGCATTTCAGCCTCTTCGGCCCGGCTTGCTTGAATCCTGATGGAGCAGTGAGAAAGGGACTCATGTCTGAGTATACCCTGCCACACCTATAGTGGCCAAAATCGATTTACAAAAGGGGGTGGTGATGAACAGAGTGTCTGAATTGATCAGACCACTCTTACCCAGTCCAAAGATCAGGGCTTGATCCATCACCGTTATTTATCTCACTGCCCCATCCCAGCTCAGAACCTGGCTATATGCAAATCAGTCTGTCCCTGGCCCAGTGCATCATGGGAACAGGGCAGACTAAACTACCAAGCCAATTCTTTACCAGAAAGGAGACAAGCTACCGGGGACCGGTTTCTGGCATTTCAGCCTCTTCGGCCCGGCTTGCTTGAATCCTGATGGAGCAGTGAGAAAGGGACTCATGTCTGAGTATACCCTGCCACACCTATAGTGGCCAAAATCGATTTACAAAAGGGGGTGGTGATGAACAGAGTGTCTGAATTGATCAGACCACTCTTACCCAGTCCAAAGATCAGGGCTTGATCCATCACCGTTATTTATCTCACTGCCCCATCCCAGCTCAGAACCTGGCTATATGCAAATCAGTCTGTCCCTGGCCCAGTGCATCATGGGAACAGGGCAGACTAAACTACCAAGCCAATTCTTTACCAGAAAGGAGACAAGCTACCGGGGACCGGTTTCTGGCATTTCAGCCTCTTCGGCCCGGCTTGCTTGAATCCTGATGGAGCAGTGAGAAAGGGACTCATGTCTGAGTATACCCTGCCACACCTATAGTGGCCAAAATCGATTTACAAAAGGGGGTGGTGATGAACAGAGTGTCTGAATTGATCAGACCACTCTTACCCAGAGAGACAGCATACGGTTCATCAGCATTTAGGAGACATACATTTTGTGCAACTTTTCCTTGGAGTACCCACTAAAGGAGTTCTAATCACAACGTGAAGTCATTGCACTTCTGGCTCCCTCATCCCCCAATGAAGAGCCCTAATACTTTGAAAAAGTGACATAGAACTAAATCAACCTTTACAATTACAATGATGTGCAGAAAATGTTATTTTTGACATCCACAACCACCATCAATCACCATGTGAAGAAGTCTCTTCCTTGTTTTAAATAGCAATAATAAAAAATAATTAGCGTGGCTTGCGGCACAGCATTTTTAGCTGCATTTCCTGTAGGTTTCAATATGCTACGAGGTATTTATGCATCTAGCACCCTAGCACTAATTTGTGTCACCAAACAGGGATGAAAAAACAGGACCTATCCTAAAATGAACCGCTCACTGGTATGGTGCTTAGATAGTGGAAAGAATATTGGGAGAACCCCCTCCATACTTGCCGAGTTAAAGTGAAAGACACTGCTGCCCCCATTCACAAGGAGGGTGCAAGCCTGCAGGACAAGCAAGTGACAATGCTATTAGAGTGAATGAGGTGGAAAGACAGTATTGAAGGCAGTATTTTCTATACCTCCGAACCATGTCTTATAACACCTGCAGCACTGAAAACACCAGTTTGAGCAGTATGAAAAAGGAGCTATGAAGGGAGCATAGTGGATAAGCAATCTACTAAAGCAATAAGCAATAAGAGAGAAGGTGTCTGGTGGATAAACTACATTTGAACAAGTTTAATTTTTCTGAGGGTATGCATGCTCCTATACAGTATTCAAAGTGAATAAACTTGTGCTTGCAGCTTGGAAGCGGCACATGGTTCTTTTGAGGAAAGAAGCATAGGAATGCCAAGTGGTAATGGGGTTTTTTGCTAGGGGGAAAAAAAAATCAGGTTCCAGCATTTTTTGAGCCGTTTCCTGCACCTTCAAATGTACAGAGTTCCTTACCAAGTCATACTAGAAGTATCAATAATGAAATTTAGCAACCATTCTACACCGCAGAATTCTTGGCATCAGAAAAAAGGCACAGGTGCCTTTTGGTAATTTTGGCTTCAACATAACCCAATTTTACACAGAATCAGGGTTTTACATTTTAAAAGCTGGAAGGTAGCAGAATCCAGTCTAGGACATAGTCAGCTATAAGACTACTGATTATCTACAGACTGTAGACATAGTCAATGCTCATAATTTTTCTAGAGCAGGCACAGGATCAGTAACAATTTTAGAACTAAAATCCAAATCAAAAATAAAATGGAAAGCCTTTACTACGACATCAAAATGAGTATTGCTTATTTTATAATTTATCAACTTATGTGACCGCCACAGGACATTGATAGGCATGTGATATATACATACTATTTAATGTTTGAGCACACACAATTTAAGCAAAGAAGACCAAGATAAAGACCTGTACTCTCAATGGACTTTGCCACATGCCAAAGAGGACTTCTGGCACCACTTTGTATGTAATTCCAGAAAGAGACATTTGAAATGTATATCTATCCTTAGACTAGGTGATTTAAAGGGCAGATCATTGCAGACAATTAAAGTCTTCTAGCAAGCTGGTCTAAACATGAAAAAATAAGTATATGCTTTTGCAGAAATGCACACAAAATTATAGGCTATTGATATTTTTTTCCTGAAATCTGGATCCTCGAGGTATACCTTTCGTTTGGTATTACAGAAAATGACTGCCTGGGTGATGGTCAGAGTATCGTAGAGGTCACACAAGGTATCAAACTTCCACTCCTCCCGTTCCACGGCCACAAAGAACTGTTTAATGCCTTCCAGAGTCAACTCATCACTGGGTAAAACAAAAAAGTACATGTTCAGTGATAGACAGATGCGCCAAAATTCGCTTATATGCATCAGATTAATTAAACGTATCTCCCTCAGTCGTAACTTTAAACTCTGATGCCAATTTAAAAACACTTATAAGAATTTATATATCAAACACACACACATTTATAAGTGAACCCGACACAGACTCCTGGTCCCTCATTTCCTCAACATCATACATTTCCAGTGCAAAACACATCTTTTATAAACTGCACGAGATATATCTACAGTTCATTTATTATCCGAATCTTCCACAGTGTTCTGTGCATGATTGTGGACAATGAAGTCATTGAGAAAGAGGCCTCACATTTTTGCACTTGAACCATTAGCTTGTTAGTTTCCATATTAATTCTTATTTAGGGGGTAATTAACGTTTAGACCAATTTATACTAACATCCTATTGATTAGTAAACGAGGGAACAAAAAGGGGGACAAACTGCTATAAGAACCAAACAAGGCTACGATGAAGCACATCACTTTTTAAGAGTTATCTGGTGTAATGAGCCCTGTCCAAGCTATGCAATTAAAAACAAGCATTGGCAAAACCAATATGTGTGGCCTGGCCAAGACTGATGGTATTTTATTTACAAAGACGTAATTAGGCATTACAAGTTACAAATTAATAAAAAGGAAAATCACCACAGTCTAAATGTGAAGTGCATATGCTGTATGCTGGGGGCGGAGGAAGAGGAGTGTGGGGGGGGGGGGGGGGGGTTACATCAAGCAAACTAGTCACTTATTGTAGAGAACCAATGACTGAAGTGGCCTGACCCACTGCCCCACGCTCTAGTGAGCTGAAGCAAAATGTGAAAGACACTATGAATGAGACTATGCAAAAAAAAAACAGATGACTTAAAGCCAGTGTAGGTATGTATGAAGCCCTCTCCAAGCTAGATAAAAAAAACATTTATATTAGCAAATTTAGATGTATTCAGTTTTGGAACACAGTTTAGATTTAAGGCCCTTATGGGATAGTACTATGAACACCCACAATTCACATTCACAGACAAAGCTTAGTCAACAGAAGCACAGTTGGGAACATATACTTGGCAGGGTCAACAGGTGACAGTTGCAAGCAGAGGATGGCTATGTTGGCAAACTCCTATGGCGAAAACATAGGCTCCTTTATGTACAACTTTTAATATACTTGATTTATTTATCAATTTACAGACTTTAGCCCAGGGCTCACTCTTTACCATATTCACTTCAGAACACGCTCGGAAAAACTGTATTAAGGGGTTGGAGTCCAGTCAGATGCAACAATAGGCACCAACTGGAATTCTTCTGTATTTCTTAAAGATAATGATTTTCTAGTTTAATGCACTATGGAAAAGTTAGGTTAGTGCACTATGAGAAAACTCAGTTTAAGTGGGTTCCTGAATTTAAGACAATTACCTCTATGTTAGAGCAGGAATGGAGGATGTTCCAGAGTTTTGTATGCTGGATGCTGAATGATCTTTCGCTATGTTGTGCTCACCTGTAGGAACTTAGTAGATCAGGTAAGGGCACCATTTGCAAGCTCCTACATGGCACATTGTAGTCAAACTTTCGTAGGCAGCAGGACCTTCACTTCAGCAATCTTAGCAAAATGTACATTTGCATTTAATTCTGTAACCTTTAGATTTCACCAAGATCCACGAGTTGCCTTCAATGCTGGCTTGTTATGCTGTTGTGCAGTTATTCTGGCTGGCACTACACTTTTTACTTAGGTGATAGACTATTTAGCAATCAACAAAGCTTGCATTTGCGGTTTGTTTCAAGTAAAAGAAGGATTTCCAATAACAGAAAGTTTGTTATCCCCTTTTCCTTCGACTAGTAGTTGAGTCTACCTAGACACCCCATGATTAGCAAACGCTCTCCCATGTTGGAGCCAATGCAAAAACTAAGTTCCTCCTGGCTCGTAGTATGTAAAAATCATGGAATATAATCACAGGCCAGGTCTGAAGCTCATACCTGTTGGTTAAACTTCTGTAGCAGATGTTATGGTCCACCAAGCAGCCTATAGGCCAGTGATAAGCAAGGCCGTCTTTCTGCATTCATACAGGCTGATGGGGATTTCTCTGAGATGTGCCAGGCAGTGAGTGTTTTGCTGGTCTGAAGCCAGACAAACGGCCATTTAGTACAGCGGTCTTGTAACTTCTCTTTCAAAGATTTAGCTCTGATGCAGGAGAATAACTGCAGGCTTCAAATAAACAGACTCTTTCACTAAGCAAGGATTCTCCTTTCTTGTGGAAAATACTGTGTCCAGCCAAATATTGTCTGTTAATTATTGCTAAATCAAGTCTCAGCAAATCAAGGTATTTCGCATGCTGACACGACTAATCATTCCCTAGTATGCAAGGTATGTTAGCTGCCAGATTGTTAATACTTCCTTATTTTACAACAGGTTTGGGGGTCTGAGAGGAGTTTGGATAATGTCTTAAAAAGGTTAGGCAATGCTCATTTTGCACCCATAGGTGGGACAATCCAGAAGTCTCCTGCAAGCTACTTTCCATCAGTAAGGTAGAGTCAGATTTTGATGTGAATCAGCCCTCAAGAAAAATCTTGCAGGCTGGTTAGAAAACCTTGGCAAAGAGTACAAAAAGGTCTTGTTGTGGGTTCAAACTCAGACACATGGAATATACCTCTACAGTTTAATTTCATAACTACAAGGAAGGTTCTATCACATTCAAAATTATTATTATGAAATACATAGACCTTTAGAGTACAATCAAGATGTGTCCAATTATTTGGCTTCATAAGAAAGGATGCATGGAAAAATGATTGTATCTTTACAAAGTTTCCTCCAGTCTTTAATGATTGCATGTGGTTGTATCATTTAATCAGTATAGACTGATAACTAGACAAGACTCCTTTCTTAATACAAAGCTGCTTCAGATTGCCTAGTTTTAAATCTGCATCCACCCCAGCACTTAATCGGTGATTTGCAGGTAGTTAAGCTGATGATGCCACAAGAATAGGGCAACAAAGCCACCCACAAATAAACGATCCCTTCCTCCCAGTAACTTTTGTGCCACTTTCCAGGCCTTTTAGCGAAAAATATTAACAGCAGCAATGCCCAGTGCATAGTATCCTGCACACATAAAAAGCTCTTCTAAAAGCTGCCAGAAATAATTAACTGCCAACTGAAACACAATCGGCAGAAATTCAGCCATATCAACTCCCTTAAAATAATTCCACTGCCACAGCCTGGAACAAATCAGAGTCTCACAGAATGACAAAACCATCAACACAAATATGTAGTTCTACTCGCAGAAAAGCTTCACATCCCAGACATTGCTTAGTGGAGTCCTTGTAAGGCACTAAACCAACCCCCACCTGCAACGTGGACTCTAGTCTAACACCCCTAAACCACTACCCATCTTTCAGTAACAATCCAAGAAAAGGATCATTAGCTATATTTTCACAGATCTGCAGCACCAACTGAACAATTATTCGAGCCAATTTTCTGGTAGCTTCATTTTATCATTTCATTAAACAAAAGGCAGTACAGAGATCTTGGCACCAAACCTCAATTCTAGGGGCATTCAGTGTTTCACAGTTTACAGTGAATGTGACTTTGGAGGAACAAAAACATAAAAGTGTTCCAATCAGATGCTCTGTATTCTCTTACACGGCCAGAGTAGCCCGGCTTTTGTAAATGGATTCTCTGCTGAAGCCCAGTAATCTATGCCTTGACATCACTCCACTATTGCGTGAGTGCACACTGGAGCAGCAATGTCTCATTGCCATTAAATGGCAGATTTGCAGTGATCTCCACTAGATCCATGAAATCCGTGATTTAGCCTGGAGAGTACAACTGGGGTTTGGTGCTATCAAGATGCCCATTACATTTGTAGATTGGCATAAGCTCCCAAGTAAAATCAACTGGCAATACCACATCATGTAGA
This sequence comes from Lissotriton vulgaris, assembly GCF_964263255.1. Taxonomy (NCBI): domain Eukaryota; kingdom Metazoa; phylum Chordata; class Amphibia; order Caudata; family Salamandridae; genus Lissotriton; species Lissotriton vulgaris. The sequence continues at coordinate 1,113,190,687 of NC_141694.1, forward strand.
ACAACTCTTCAGTCAACTCATCTTTGTTTCAGCTTATATGTGTATGCTCTATAATACACAACAAACATAGGTTACAACTACACGTAAAACAGCAAATGTCAATTAAACACACTACCATACCAAAAACATTACTTCGATAAAATCACTAAGCAAATTTGGGATTTCCAATCATGGTCACTTAGCTCACACCGGGAGCTACTACTCAAAGTTCTTTTTGAATAAAATACAGGGAAAATGTCCTACCAGGAAAAAAATTCGGACAATTAAACATGCCGTACTGAAAAAGAAAAAAGAAAATAATCCTAGCTGCTGATGCAAAGGACATCAAGTGCAAAAAGCAAATTGAACAAAGAAGTAAATTATATACAAATGCTCTTATTGGGGGCATTTAAAAGGTAAACTGGGTCTAGTAGCATTTTAAGCAGCGCAAATATATGAAGATACCGGGTTAAAAATTAGGTTAGAATCAGTGCGCATGGAAAAAAGCATCCTTACAATGTACTAAGTTGTAACCACTAAAAAGGAGGCAGACGTAGGATCTTCTGGCCTGCAGCACGATTAAACAGAGCAATATGAAGCGGGTGAGAGATTCATAACCCCCAAACTCACAACAGGCATCTGTGCACCTTTCTTCTTTAGGCCAGGTGCAATAATACAACCTCTCTGGCAATCTGCCTAATCTAATTATAATGTACAGCGCTATTTCGATTTCTAGATACAGTTGGTCCAAACATGGTTTGTATGTAGGAAAGGGTTTAAAAGCGTATTAACAATTTGCTGCTCAAGTAGGCAATATTGTGATCCTGCAACTTCTCTAACCATATGCCCACTCATTGCAGACCTGATCTCCTGATTAGACCAGTACTCTGAGCAGCCTATAGAGTTCAAGGTGGCTGACAAGTGGTTGTACCAGGGTACCCTGGTTGACTCTGCATTTGACCAAAGCTCACACAGGATTTTCAAGTAAATACTCGGGTCAAGCTTTATCCAGATTGTGATCCAATACAAGATTGGTTGAAGCTCTATGCAATGATCAACAGAAATAAGACCCAGGTCCAGCCTGAGAGCTTCAATTGGGGTTTGAGAGATAAGATGAAGACGAAGGAATGGATTTTTAGATCCCACATTCCCACAACTTTCGTTCGGCCCCCCCAACTCAGCCACATATGTCCCAGCAGCTACGGTCTGTGCTTTATATGCCTCAAGGGTAATAAGTCTACAGCTACAATCATAGTAAAGCATGGGCATATTGGCCCAGGGTAACCTCACTTTTTAATAGTTGAGGGGACCAGTACATTCTTAAATAAAATCTGAACCCCACATATTCATAATTTTCCACACGCTCCAACAGAGTTCCATAGATTTTAAATGCATTCCTAAGCTTGGCTCGGTCGTTTAAAATCATACTTTGTTTTTACTGTATTGATCTGAAGTTTCTTACCTTTGCAGTAGTCCGCAAATCCTCTAAGAAGTTTGTGCACAGAAATTTCGGTGCGGGATAAAAGGACAGAATCATCGGTAAATAACAGGAACGTCAAAGCCCTCCGACCCTTATATTGATTGCCAAGCGAGAGGCTTTTTCTCCTCTTAGGTCGTATCTAACTGATGACGAATTTTTCTCATAGAGTTTAATTGCAGACACCAATTTCTCTGGGGACCCATGGCAGATGAGTTCTGCCGCAGCAGGTGTCGGTCGACTGTGTCAAAGGACATTTTTATATCAATGAACGTCATATACAGCCATGAGCTTTTAATAAATGTGTATTTTAACCCTCTGCTGTATAATCACATTGCTTGATCGAGTGTGCCTAGGCCTTTTCTAAAGCCTGTTTTTGAAGCGGTGATAATCTTGTTGTCCATGGCCCATTTTCCAGGAGGGTAAGTAACAATTTGTGATGGATCTTGCAAATTCTATCAAGCAGAGAGATTAGGCGGTAATTGGCAGGGTCATTTCGCGGTTCTTTCTTGTGAAGCAGTGTGATAATTGCTGCCCTCCATGAAGCAGTCGTTAGTATGAGTCCCCACAAAGAAATATCTGATTGAAAGAGATACCCTGGTACACAGTCAGGACCAAGAGATTTATGTTGCTTATGGTTGAGAATAGCTGTTCGAACATCTCCAACAGTGAATTCATCATTACAAGGCTCGGCAATAGCAGTTGCTATATTTGGAGGATAGGTTAGGATACCAGATAGATCGAATTATTGAGGGGCCTGGTGTGGGCTTGCCGGGTATGATGACGTTCCCAAACAGGCTTAATTATACATTGTTAAGAAGCATTTGTATTGAGAGTCAGATGAAATACAGGTTTCTAGATTCCTTGATATGAAGAAATGAAAGTAGACAAACATGAGTTAAAGTGACATGTCTGGTTGCCAAAATTAAATCAGTCTATAAGCCACTACCACAAGTGTGTGTTCCAAGCAATCTCAGTACCTTTCCACAGCTCTAATAAATGTTCATTCAGATACAGCAGTGGGCACAGCTATGAAGCAAGCCACAGCAGTGTCTGCGAGGGTCGGACATCCTTAAACGACTTTCTGCTCCACCACACAAGTACCTGTTTTTGGAATGTGGAGATTTTCTACTGGTTAAGATGACATACTGTTCCTGCTTTAATCTGCTCTCATATTGCGATTGCAATCTACACAATAGCATCAACATTATCCTGGGGAAAACATGATCTTAAGACAAGAAAGCTAGAGGCATCATTTAAGTGCAAGAACATCAAATAAAACCTGTTTCTATCTGCCAGCATCCTCACCCTAGCATCTGTGATGGAAAAGGTAAGCAATTAATACTAGGCAAATGGAAGCACTTCAAGATTCTGGCACCTCATTCTTTTAGCATAACTTGTTGTAAAAACTTGGAAGGATGAATGGGTGGGTGGATGTATGGATGGAAGGAACGATGAAGGATGAAAGGTGGGTGGATGAATGAATGATGAGTGGATAGATGTAAAGATGAAAGGATGGATGGATGAAGGATGGATGGATGTGTGAAAAGGTGGGTCGATGGAGGATGGATGGATGAAAGGGTGGATGGATGATGGATGTATGGATGGATAAAAGGTTGCACGGATGAATGATGGATGGATATGTGAAAAGGTGGGTGGATGAATGATGGGTGGATGGATGTAAGGGTGGCTGGATGGATGGAAGGATGAAAGGGTAGATGGATGAAGGATGGATAAAAGGTTGCATGGATGAATGATGGATGGATTTGTGAAAAGGTGGGTGAAGGGTGAATGGATGGATGAAAGGGTGGATGGATGAAGGATGGATGGAAGGATGAAAGCGTGGATGGATGTATGGATGGATAAAAGGTTACATGGATGAATGATGGATGCATGGATGGATGTGTGAAAAGGTGGGGGATGAAGGATGGGTGGATGGATGGATGGATGAAAGGGTGGGTGGATGAAGGATGGATGTATGGATGAAAGGGTGGATGTATGGATGGAATAATGAAAGGGTGGATGGATGAAGGATGGATGTATGGATGGAAGGATGAAAGGGTGGATGTATGAAGGATGGATGTATGGATAAAAGGTTGCATGGATGAATGATGGATGGTTGTATGAAAAGGTGGGTGGATGAATGATGGGTGGGTGGATAGGTAAAGGATGGCTGTATGGATGGAAGGATGAAAGTATGGATGAAGGATGAAAGGGTGGATGGATGTGTGGAAGTGTGGGTGGATGAATGATGGATGGATGTTATTAGGTCTAACAGGCGCATTTAGGTTTGTCGATAGTTGTTGATGAGGAGTACCAGTTTCTAGAATCTTTTGTCGGAAGGGGGTCCTTACGCCTAAAAAGGTTTTACAAGGGGGTCTCGGCATCAAAAAGTTTGAAGACCTCTGCCCTAGAGATACATAACACTATTTGGGCATCATCCGCATAGGAGATTACTGAAAAGCTCCTTATCAAATTCACAAGTGGAACCACATAGATATTAAATAACATGGGACTTAACGAGGACCCTTGTGGGACCCCACAACGTAATGAGAAAGGTTTTGAAGTGAAGTTTCCTAAAGAGACTGATTGCTCCCTTTCATTAACAAAGGAGCAGAGCAGATTGAGAGCTGAGCTCCCCATACCTATCTCGATCAACCGTTGTTTCTGAACCGAATGACTCCAGGTGTCAAAGGCTGCGGATGAGTCCAAAAGGACCATTGACGCCTTGCTACCTTTATCCATGATGTCCATAATCTCCTCAAACGTTACAACTAGAGCAGATTATGTGCTGTGCAATAACCTAAAGCCGAACTGGTCTCTATCCAAGATATCATTTTGATCAAAATATATTCAGAGAGAGCAATATTTAAACGTCTCTATTTCCGCAAAGATCGTCCAGAAGTTCTTTTCTTCATTTGGATTTAAAGTTTGTTTTTTGATTAGTGGAAGGATAGGTGCCTTTTCCACTCAATAGGAAATCGCAATGCCTTAATAATGATGTTGAACAGCATGGCCAACAGGTTAAAAATGCATTCTATTTCATGAAGCACATTAGGAAGGCACGGGTCCATTGGAGCCCCAGAGTTAGTAAGCTTTTTCAATTGGACAACTCGCTCCGTTGTAAGAGATGGAAAGTTGCATTAGGCTTGGTGAGTGATGTCCGATCGACTATCTACTAAGGGTGGGAAGGTGGCATTTCAACTTACATTAATGTTCATATATACTGGTTTGACGTGGTTTTGGAAAACTTTAGCTAAGTTGTCACATAGCTGTTAGTGGGGGTTAAAATACTGCCAACAGGAGGGCTGACGATCATCTGTACCACCTGGAACAGTTCCCTTGGAGATTTACTGGCTGCTAATTTTTTTTTCTGTAAAATGGCTTGTTTGGTTTTCCTTTTATCATATTTTTATACTCCTGAATGATCAATTTTATTTGGTTCCCTTCTAAGGAGTAATTACTCCAGCAAGTGCTTATTTAAAAAAAAAAAAAATCCCCCCAGAGTTCTGTATAGCATGAACTTGACCCGAAGTTATCAGCTATCAGAGCGCTTTACTTGGCACCAGTAAGTTACATGAGGAACATTAATTTCTTGGTCTCGCCTAGCGTCGCAGCGCATGAGCTGCTCGCTCTGCGAGATCTATTGTCGTTGGGTTGCTTTGGAAGTGGAGTCGAAGCTCCACCCATGCTTTTGATTGGCACGCATCATTCTTTATGGTAAACGCTGGCATCCGATTGATGGTGAGGCTTTTTGATGACCGCCCTGTCTCCCTTAGGCACCGCCCACCCAGAATGGACTAGTCGCCTGTTGCTCGTCATGCGCGCAGTGGGTAGGTCGGTATTTGTTATATAAATACACTTATGTTTACACATCGCCTGACCACGGTCCTTCCTGGTTTACCCCAGACTCTTCCGGTATGTTCCTGTTTCTGTCTTTTGATAGAAGTCACTTCCGGTGGGGTTTCCTTTTTGCGTTCCCCTTCCAGTTGTTCTTTCGGTGATCTGTTATTGTTCCTCTTCTGGGTCTAAAGATAGTTTCCTGCTTCTCCATCCTGGGGGCGGATGGCGGCTCGGGCAGTACTGCTGCTGCTCCTTCTGGGGGTGGCCGGCACCTCCCACAGGGACACGGAGCCCATGTACCGGGACTGTGTGAGCCAGTGTGACCAAAGCAACTGCACAGGGGCCCATGGGCGGCAGTGGAAGGAGCAGCAGCCCTTCTAGATGAACCAGACGGGTGAGTGGGGCGAAGGGGGCAGATGGAATTGTGACTCTGTGGGCATACATATTATATATTTTCTTACTAAGGAAAGTCTGTGCATTTTTGTCACTTCCGCAGTATTCAATGCCTTTCTACATCAGTTCTTGAGAGAAATTCGATACATTGTTTTTCTTTTAGTTCTGTGATACTCCGATCTTTGCCCCTGCTGCCATCTTCCTGTTCCTTCACTAGTTTTAGGGTGACAGAATCTTGCCCTGTTCGAATGGAATGACCCTTTCTGAAAGGTCAGTGTGACTGAAAAGTAATGCAAATGCTACTTACCAGTATGCATCTGTTCTTGGCATGTAGGGCTGCTGACATTCATATCTGTGCATAGTCCGCCACCTAGTGTTGGGTCCGGATGATTGCACATTGTTGTCCTGGAAGAGTCTTCGAAGTATCACGAGATAGGTGGCTCCTCCCCTGGACTACAGTGCGCATGGGCATCGCCTCCATCCCCAGATTGTTTTTAGCCATTGGCAGAGATGGAGTGAAGAAAGTGAGTGATGACCATGCTATGAGCATATGTGTAAATGAATAAATACTGCAGCTGCTACAGGCGCCGGGGAGGAGGGTGGGCGATATGAATGTCAGCAGCCCTACATGCCAAGAACAGATGCATACTGGTAAGTAGCATTTGCAGTTCGAGGCATGTGGGCTGCTGAATTCATATCTGTGCATAGAATACATAGCAGTCCCTCCATTAGCGGCGGTCGCCCGTGCCAGCTGCAGCAGTTTGAAAAAGCGTTTTTAGAACAGCCTGACCAACAGCTGCCTGCTGTTTGGAATGCACGTCTACACAGTAGTGCTTAGTGAAAGTATGTGTGGTAGACCATGTGGCTGCTCTACAGATGTCTTCTAAGGGAATGTTACCTAGGAAGGCCATAGAGGCCCCCAACTTCCTAGTGGAGTGGGCCCTTGGTGGGATAGTGAGAGTGCGCTTAGCTTTAGCATAACAGATCTGAATGCATTTTACTATCCATCTAGCAATCCCCGCTTTGGAGATTGCATTTCCCTTGTGTTGTGTGGCAAAAGCAACAAAGAGTTGTTTGGTTTTGCGGAAATCTTTTGTCCTGTCCACATAGTACATCAAGGCCCTTTTCACATCAAGAGTGTGGAGCATACGCTCCGCCAGCGTCTCTGGGTTTTGGAAAAACACCGGCAATTCAATTGTTTGGTTCATGTGGAACTGTGAGACCACTTTGGGTAAGAATTTAGGGTTAGTGCGGAGCACCACCCTGTTAGCATGTACTTGGAAGAAAGGTTCTTGGATGGTGAGCGCCTGCAGCTCGCTTACCCTCCGTAGCGATGTAATTGCTACTAAGAACGCAACCTTCCAAGTAAAAACTGGAGTTCACAAGAGTGCAGTGGCTCAAAGGGAGGACCCATCAGCCTTGTAAGAACCACATTGAGGTTCCATTCTGGAGCTGGTGGAGTCCTTGGTGGAATGACCCTTTTGAGTCCTTCCAGAAAAGCCTTGATAGCAGGGACCTTAAAGAGAGACAGGTGCTGCCTATTCTGGAGGTATGCTGCCATAGCAGACAGGTGAATGCGGATGGAAGAGTACGCTAGATTACATTGATACAGGTGAAAGAGGTAACATATGATGTTCTGAATGGAAGCATCTAGCGGGTCAATGCTGTGGTCCACACAGTAGATGACAAACCTCTTCCATTTAGCCGCATAACAAGCTCTAGTAGTGGGCTTCCTTGCCTCCCGAATGATGTCCATGCAATCGGGAGGAAGATTGAGGTAGCCAAACTCTAGGACTTCAGGAGCCAGATCGCCAGGTTGAGCTGTTGCGGATCTGGGTGCTGAATGTCGCCATGGCTCTGCGTCAGAAGGCTGGGAGTGAGATGAAGCCTTTGATGCGGTACCACGGAGAGTTCCAGAAACGTGGTGTACCATGGTTGGCGAGCCCACGTTGGAGCAACCAGGATGAGCGTCATCGAGTGTTGCCTGAGCTTGCGTGCCACCAGCGGTATCAGAGGTGCTGGGGGAAAAGCGTACGCAAATCTGCCTGACCAGTTCATCCACATCGCATTGCCCTGTGATTGGGGGTGTGGGAACCTGGCGGCGAAGCTTTGGCATTTTGCGTTCTCCTTTGTGGCGAACAGGTCTATCTCTGGATGACCCCACTTTTGGAAGTACGGTTGGAGTACTGATGGATGTATCTCCCACTCGTGCATCTGATGGCTGTGTCTGCTGAGCAGATCCGCCATTTGATTGTCCTTGCCCGGGAGATGCTCTGCCATGAGGAAGATGTTTCTCTGAATGGCCCACTTCCACATGCTCTGAGCCAGATGAGACAGCTGTGGAGAGTGTGTACCTCCCTGCTTCTGGATGTAGTACATTGCCGTCATGTTGTCCGTCCGGATCAACACGACCTTGTTGCACAGATGTACTTTGAACGCCTTTAAGGCCATGAAGATTGCCATCAGTTCCAACACATTGATGTGCATCTTCCTTTGCTGAAGTGTCCATAGTCCCTGCACAGTGTAGTGGAGTACATGCGCTCCCCATCCCTGGAGAGAGGCGTCCGTCGTCAGGATGATCTGTGGGACAGGCTCTTGGAATGGTCGGCCCTTGCAAAGGTTTTGTGGATTCCACCAATGCAGAGAGTTGTACGCCCGACCGCTCACCAACACTAGGTCTGTCAGTTGCCCATGAGCCTGAGTCCACTGACGTGCAAGGCACTCCTGAAGCGGACGCATATGTAGTCTCGCGTGCGGGACAATGGAGATGCAGGAGGCCATCATGCCTATCAACTGCATGAACACCCTCGCTGGAAGCGAGTGTTGGGGTCTGAATCGTAGGATCAGCGCCTGGATACTGGCGATTCTCACTGAATTCGGCTGCGCAGTGGCTGCCAGAGTGTCGATCGTCGCGCCCAGATACTGTCGCACGTGGGCGGGCTGGAGATGGGACTTCGGGTAGTTCAGAGAGAATCCCAGATCGTGCAGGAGGTGAATGGTGCGTGACACGTGGTCTACGCACTGCTGTTCCGTCTTTGCCTGAATAAGCCAGTCGTCTAGGTATGGAAAGACATGGACGTGCTGGCGACGGAGATGCGCCGCCACAGTCGCTAGGCACTTTGTAAATACTCTCGGTGCCGTGGTGACCCCGAACGGCAGGACTCTGAACTGGTAATGCTGGTCTAAGATCTTGAATCTGAGATACTTTCTGTGGGAAGGATGCAGGGGAATATGAAAATAGGCATCCTTCAGATCCAGCGTTGCTAGGAAGTCCCCCTGTTGAAGCAGGGGAAGCACCTGCTGCAATGTGAGCATATGGAAGTGCTCCGAGTTGATGTACCAGTTCAGGGGCCTGAGGTCCAGGATCGGTCTGAGTGATCCGTCCTTTTTGGGGGATCAGAAAATACAGGGAGTAAACCCCCGTTCCCCGTTCTTGCAATGGAACGAGCTCTATTGCCCCTTTTTGCAGCATGACCAGAACTTCTTGCTGCAACAAGGTCAAGTGCTCGTCTGACATAGCACGGCTTCTTGGCGGTATGTCCGGTGGAATGGACGTAAGTTCCAGACAGTACCCGTACTGGATAAGAGACCTCACCCACCTGTCCGTGGTGATGGACCTCCACGCCGGCAGGAACTGCTGGAGTCTCCCCCCGACAGGTGTCGTGTGATTTGGGGGAAGTGACAAGACGTCACTGCTTGTTGGTGGTGGTGGACCTGGATGCATTGTTTCCACGTCCCCTGCCTTTGATATTGTTGCCTCTGTAGCCACCCCTGCCCTTGTTGTTGTTATACGAGGACTGGGTGTTACCCTTGTAGTATTGTGTGGATTGGGATGCCTGTCCCCTCGAGGTGCCTCTTGAATTGGAGCGGCGAAAGGAACTACCCCGAAACTGCTGACTTTGTAAAGCCCCCATAGATTTGTCAGTTTCAGTATCTTTTTTCATCTTTTCTAGGGAGGCATCCACCTCAGGGCCGAACAGATGGTCAGGATTCACTGTTTGACCCAATATTGTGGTTTGTATGTCGGGTTTGAACCCCGAAATTCGAAGCCAGGCATGACGTCTAAGTAACACACTTGTATTGATAGCCCTGGAGGCAGTGTCTGCCACATCTAGGGCACATTTGATGGATGCATTTGTAATGAGTTTACCCTCCTGAATGAGCATCTCCCCCGCCTCCTTATATTGGTCAGGCAAGTGTTGTAGGATGGCCTCTAATGTGTCATAATGGGCCCTATCATAACGTGCAAGCAGGGCTTGAGTGTTAGAGATCCTCCAGATGTTCGCTGCCTGTGCGGCAATGCGTTTGCCTGATGCCTCAAAGATCTTGGACTCTTTGTCCGGGGGAGGAGCGTCACCAGTAGTCTGCGAATTCGCCCTCTTTCGAGCGTTGGAAACCACCAGGGAGTCCAATGGCAAGTGTCCCTTAATATACGTGGGATCCGTGGGCGCCGCTTTATATTTCCTGTCGATGCGAGGATTGACCACCCGCGCCCGGGTGGGCTCCTTGAACACCTCCTGTGCATGCTTCAGCACCCCTTTCAGCATCGGTAGTGTCTTGACTTGTTTTTCGGCTACCGAGAAGGTGTCGACCAAGAAGTCTGCATCCACGGGGTCTGAGTGCAGTTCGACGTCATGGTTCGCTGCAGCTCTCTCTATTAATGCATTGAATGCCGCCGAGTCCTCTGTCGGGGACGTCTTTGCGGCGAAAAGTTGAGTGTCCTGCCCCGACTGCGGGTCGTCTGTGTCGCCTCCTGCTGTCCAGGGCACCTGCTCCTCCTCCGGATCCGAGTACGCAGGATAGTTGTACTCGGCCTCTTCCTCGTCCACATCAGGCACGGGGGAATGGGCCGGCGAGTGTTCCAGGGCTTGTGGAGACAGAGGTTCCATCAGAGCCGAAGAGTCCGCAGAGTACCTTTTGTTCTTGAGTGGAATCCTAAAAGGTTCCAAGGCCGGCTCCGACGTAATCTTTCGTTTGAGGAGCGACAATTTTCCGGTGTTGGCGTCGATGATCACCTCACGACGTTCCTCCACCGCAAGCGGCTGGAGCCGAAGCTTCGACACCACCAAGGCAGCCTTCGGCGTCAATACTTCCTGAGAGTGTCCGCTCTGCTTAGGCGCGAAGGCCTTCGGCGCCGACTTGGGAGGAAGGGTAAAACGAATGGGCGTTTGTTCCTTGGCAGGCTTTGGCGTGGGCCTAGGCACTACAGTGTCCTGGCTGGGAACCACAGTGGACTGTTGGATCCGCTTTAAGGATTCTCCCACCTTCTTTGTAAGGGAAGCCGAGGGCTGAACTGTCACGAGCGACTCTTCGTCTCCGAGAGCCCGGTCGCCGGTAGGCCTCTTCTTCGGTGCCGACGCCCCATGGCCTGGCGCACCGTCGGCGTGACGCTTCTTCGAAGCCGTCTTCGGGTCTGCGACCCCTTTCGGTGCCGACGCAGCCGCGTCGGATGCCTTCACCTTCGGCGCCGACCCAGAGGGCTTCGGGTCGGCCATTTTGGCGCGGCTCTTCTGGTCGGCCATTTTGGCGTGGCTCTTCAAGTCGGCCATTTTGGGTTTCGTGGAAGTTGACGCCTCCAGAACCTTCTTCACCAACGCCACTTTCGGTTTCGGTTTCGCATCCGAGGGTGCGAGACCAGTTGGCTTCACTTTCGGTTTCGTCTTAGAAATGTCCGTGACCGGGCCCGGAGGCGGGGACGTAGGACTCATAGTTAGATCTTGGGTAAGGCCCGAAGGCGATCCCTCGACCTGGGCCGTATGATGGGGAGTAACCCCAGAGTCTGGTTGGGGATGCTCTTCCTCCGAGCTATCACCCATCGTGGCACAAGCCAGATCGTCGTCCCCTACCTCGTCGGAGGCTTCGTCGCAGGCCTCCTCATCCGCGTCGTAGGTCTCTTCCTCGGACGCGGGGCCAGGGTCCGACCCTTGTACGTCGTCTTCTCCCTCGACCGATTCCTGGAAGATGTCATCGGGTGGGGGTGCCGAAGCCGACAATTGAGCCTGGAGCCGATTAGCCCGGCGAATCTTTAAAGTCTTCTTACTTCTAAATTTCGAACACGCCATGCAGGTGTCTTCACGGTGATCCGGTGACAAGCATGTATTGCACACGGGGTGCACGTCGAGGTGCGAATATTTAGAATGACACAGCGGACACTTCTTGAATGGAGTCCGCTCCATAGCAAAGGGTGTAGTGTAGGCCCGTCCGCGTCGAAAGCACGTGGAAGGGCAGCAAGAGATAGGAGCTGAGAGTCAGTAAGAAACCCGAACGCAACTATACCGACGCCCAGCCTAAAGACCTTTTGGTCTCAAGTAAAAAGTAGAACAACTATCGGTTCCGACAGAGGGAACCGAAACACATCCGAACCCAATGGCGGAAAAAAACAATCTGGGGATGGAGGCGATGCCCATGCGCACTGTAGTCCAGGGGAGGAGCCACCTATCTCGTGATACTTCGAAGACTCTTCCAGGACAACAATGTGCAATCATCCGGACCCAACACTAGGTGGCGGACTATGCACAGATATGAATTCAGCAGCCCACATGCCTCGAACTCATGCCCTCAGGAGCGTTCTCATGACCTCCACGATGGCATCACACTCCACTGATGTATGGATCTAACCCCAATGGGCAGAGGCAGTGTAGCGCCACTAGATGCTCTTGTAGTTCCCAGCGAGGGACACAACTGCTTCTAGAGTCATGCTGACGAGGGTGGGCAAGCAAGAAATACACATTTTTTCCAGACACTTCCATGCACTGGTCTGTTTGTTAACTCTTCTATATCTATTACACGTGGAGTGCAGTGCATGCATGTATAAAAAAAACAATTTTAAACAATCAGCCATAGCTTATTTCCAATTTCAGAGGGAACGAATAGTTTCTTACCGGTCGGTGTAGTTTTGCAGCTTGATGATCTTTCTGGATTCACTATGCTGTGCATATTCCGCGGTCTTGTGGTTGGGTCCGGATTCGTAGTCTTTTCTTTTCTTTTTTTTTTTTTTTTCGTCGCCCAGGTGGGCGTCGGCGTCACCCCTTCCTGGGTGTATTTTCGGTGACGTCGGCATGCTTCCTGCGGAAGCTCCCACCCTTGGGCGCCATCTTCAGATTCTTTTTTCCGTGTTTCTTTCGTCTCCGAAGTGATGGCAATGTTCTATGTAGGTGAAACTTCTTTTATCCGCTTTGCATATAAAGTCATTTCTCTCTTTTTTTTTTTTTTTTGACCACCTCTTTTCCAGTATAAGAATTGGCTTGGTAGTTTGGTCTGCCGTGTTCCCATGATGCACTGGGCCAGGGACAGACTAATTTGCATATAGCCAGGTTCTGAGCTGGGATGGTGCAGTGAGCTAAAAAACGGTGATGGATCAAGCCCTGATCTGTTGACTGGGTTTGAGTGTTCTGTTTAATTCAGATACTCTGTCCATCACCACCCCCTTTTCTGAATCTTTCACTCTCCAGCCTCATCTTTCTGGCGGAGGTGGGTGGGTTTGTGTAAATTGTGCAACTTAAAGTATTTTCGTAAGAGTTTTGCTGTGTGCTTAGTACTCTGTCCTCATAAAGAGTACAGGGCTGTTGTGATCTAAATAAATACACTGTTTATTTTCATAACACTTGTGTGGTGTCCTTTCACTTGGTGTTCAAGGGGTATATGTGATGGTATAACAGCTGGCTTAACACGCCCTCTAGAGTTTAGCCCGAAGACTGCTCGTATCCACGCTACTAGGATAGCTGGTCTATAAGGTTGACTTACAACCAATCACCATAAGGGTTGTTTGGACTGATACAAAGTGCTCACTAGAATAGTGAACATTATATATCAGGCCAACTTCTCACAGAGGCGAGCTTCCCTCACCAGGGCCTCTGCTCTTTTGTTGCTGGGGAACACTCTGCCCTGCAAGGTGTTGATCTGTGCCCCCAAGAAGATCTTCACTTGTTCCGGCTCCATTGATGATTTTATCCAATGGATGGAGAACCCCAGGTTTATCAGCGTTCTCGTCACTGTATGTGCGTCTTTCTTGCATTTCTGGTACGAGTTTGCTTTCACAAGCCAGTCGTCCAGGTAAAGATATACGTGTATTCCCTTCCTTCGTAGGTGCGCTGCGACTGCCGCGAGGCACTTTGTGAAGACCCTCGGTGCTGATTTTAGACCGAAGGCTAGTGTTGTGAATTGGTAGTGGCTGTCCCCGACCGTGAACCTGAGCATATGTTTGTGCCTTACGTTCATTGGTATGTGCAGGTAGGCGTCCTTGAGGTCTATCGTGACCATGAAGTCCCCAAACTGCAATTGCGGTAGCACCTCCTGCAGGGAGGTCATTTTGAATTTTTGTGTTCCTATGAATGTGTTAAGGAACCTCAGGTCCAGAATGGGTCTCATTGTCTCGTCGACCTTTGGCACGAGGAAATACGTTGAGTATATTCCCTTGTTTCTTTCTTTGAAGGGAACCCGTTCTATGGCCTCCTTTTGAAGGAGCTCTCTTGCTTCTTCCTGAAGCCACTGTAGCTGTTCGTTTGTTAGTGGCTTTCGCTTTGGTCTCCTGCTTGTTGGTCTCCCTTCCAACTCTAAGCAGTACCCGTATTGGATGGTGTTTAGAATCCATTTGTCTGATGTGATCTCTCTCCATTCCTGGAGATAATCTTCCACCCACTGGTGTTACGTGGTGGTAGTTGTCCATTGTGTCCTGACCCCTTTGTACGTGCTGCCCCCCGGGATCCTTTCTGTGGGTGGGCACACGGGTGTCTCTGAAGTCATTTAGAGGCGGGCTGCTGGCCCCCTCTTTTATGCTGTCCACGTCCATTTCCTCTACCTTGAAAGGGCTGGCCCCTAGACTGGTACTGCCAGGACTGCTTCTGTTGACTCTGTTGCGCCTGCGAGTCAGCCTGGTGCATCTGTTGGAAAGCCTGGTGTGAAGTACCTGGCTGGTTTCCACCTCTTCCGCCGGGCCTCCGTGACTGGGTGACCCTTTTGCTGCCTCTGAACTGCAAGGCTCCCATGGATCGTGCCGTTTCATTGTCTTTCTTTAGTTGACTGAGTTTCTCGTCAACTGTTGTCCCGAACAGCGTCTCGCCGTTGAAGTGTTCAAGATGCTGTGTTGCACTTCAGGCTTAAAGCCCGAGATTCTGAGCCATGCGGGTCTTCTTTCCTTGACACCCATCATCATGAGCCTGCTGGAGGTGTCTGCACCATCCAGGGCCGTCTTGAGGCAATAATTTGCTGCATTCTTCCCGTCTTCCACCAGTTTCTCGGCCTTCTGCCTGGCCTCCTGGGGTAGGTCCTTCACCAGTTTTCCTAGCTCCTCCATGATCTGGTACATGTGCCTGTTTATGAGGGCATT
Source organism: Lissotriton vulgaris (assembly GCF_964263255.1). Classification (NCBI taxonomy): domain Eukaryota; kingdom Metazoa; phylum Chordata; class Amphibia; order Caudata; family Salamandridae; genus Lissotriton; species Lissotriton vulgaris. The sequence goes on from NC_141694.1 coordinate 1,113,205,704, forward strand.
GGAATTAGCCATGCGCCATTGGGTTGCGGCATTCCGTTCGATCCTTCTGCCCACTAAGTCCATCCTTTTGCTCTCCTTATCAGGAGGAGGTCCAGAAGTGGTGGCCACATTAGCCCTCTTCCTTGCTGTGGCGATGGAAGTCGGCTGAGACCACGCCTCGAATGTAGGCTGGGTCCTTCGATGAATGTTTGTACTTTTTTTCGGATCTGGGAGTGACTGCCTTGCATGTTGCGGGCTCCCTGAATGCTTCCATCCCCTGGGCCAAGACGCTGTCGAGCATAGGAAGATACTGGCTCCTTGTTTGCGTGGGGAGTAATGTCTCGAGGAGAAAGTCTGCTTTCTGCTTCTCCTCGTCAAGCTTGAGCTTGAAAGCTGTTGCCGCCGACCTTATCACCGAGTTGTAAGCTCCGATGTCGTCTGGCGGCGATGGCCTCGAGGGGTATGTGTCGACTGCCTCTTCTGGGCTTACGGTGTCGACATCCAAGTAATCCTACTCCTGCGGGTCAGAGGTGGCCGACTCGGCGTCCAACCTGCTGTCCTCTTCCTCCTCATAGCTGTAAGCCTCGTAGGGATTCTCGTCCTCTTCCTGGTCGTCGACCATTTCGGTGCCAGGCTCATGTTCCTCGACCTGTTCCTCTTCCTCCTCGACCATTTCCTGCATGGGTGGCTTGGTCTTGTGGGGAATCGTGATGGCTCTCATCTTGGCGTCGAAATCCTTTTTCCGCTGCAAGATGTTTTCCATTTCGGCTTCTAGCCGCCGCTTTTTCTTTTCCATCTCGGCCGCGTTGTCCGCGCCGGATTGTTCGGCCGCTCTCTTCGGTGCCTGGCTCATCTGCAAAAGCTTCGGCGTTGAGGCCTTGGACGTCGAACTGGGTTTCGGGTCCCTGTACGGCGTCGAAGCTTTAGGGTCTTTCTCCCTCGACGTCAATCGGTCCTTTTCAGGGACGATCTTCGGCGACTTCTGCTGCTCAGCAGCTCTCGGCGTCAGGGACTCCTTCTCAGGGGATCCGCTGGGCCTGGGGGTAGCCGCGGACGTGATGTGTGTCTCTTCGTCGGCGCTTTCGGGGCCTTGCCCCCGTTTTTTCAAGACTCGGAGTCTCTCGTGTTCTTGGGGAACGACGAGTCTCCTACCTTATCAGATGTCTTCGTGTAATCGGTCTCTACGATCGTGTAGCTGTCGTCTTCGGCGGCAGCGTTGTCCTCTTCCTCAGAGGACATCCCCAGCTCGTCCAGCGATGGCGTCGGGCCTTTTCCTTTGAGGGTGGCGTGCGCTACCCTCTGGCTCTTCCTTACACGAAGGGTCTTCGGGGCGAAGACGGAGCAGGCGTTGCAGTCTTCGCTTCTTTGTTCTACCGGAAGGCAAAGGTTGCAAACCGGGTGCTGGTCTTTCTGCGCGAACTTGTGGTGGCAGTTAGGGCAGAACTTGAACGGCGTATTGTCCATCATCGAGTGTTTAGGCCTCCCTGGCCGAACGTCGACGATCGAAGTCCTCGATTAATTCTCCTTCTTTTCGCCGGGCAGTGTTCGGCGAAGTCTCTCGTAGTCTACTTCCTTCGATATCTTCTCCAATTTCAATCTTTTCCTAGTACTTTCTCCAAAAATGTCTGGAGCCCAACGGGAACGATCCAGACCCGACCGCGGAAAAAAGAATCTGAAGATGGTGCCCAAGGGTGGGAGCTTCCGCAGGAAGCATGCCGACGTCACCGGAAATACACCCAGGAAGAGGTGACGCCGACGCCCACCTGGGCGACGGAAAAAAAAAAAAAAAAAAAAAAAAAAAAAAGAAAAGACTACGAATCCTGACCCAACCACAAGACCGCGGAATATACACAGCATAGTGAATCCAGAAAGATTCACGCTGCAAAACTAATTTACTCTCCAAGGCTCAAAATATCCACATACTCTTCGTTTGTTTTTGCTCTTCTTCTTTCTTCTCTTACTACTTAAATTCTCTCACCTTTTCTCTTCCCTGTCTTTTGCTCCCGGTAACCTTTCGCTTTCCAGTCTATTGTCACTTGTTCATCCTTTCTCTTGTGGTCATGGATGTGCATGCTTTCATGTGCTCTTCTCCAATATCAGGCCTTACCCTTTCATGATTTTTTTCTCTTGCACCCTTCAGTGTTGCACAGTATCCGTGTATACTGTCTCTTGCTCTTTTTGTATTTTTACACCCTCACGTCTTAATCTCTTCTAGTCTTCTCTCTGCTGTCTTTCCTGCCTCGCCAATTTCTTCCTTTCTTTCCCACTGCTCAAGCTCCCCTTTCCTTTATTGTTGACCCCTGTTCTTTTCTCTCCCTAGTCCCCTTTTTGGTGTGTCTTGCTCTCCCTCCTTTAGCTCACCCATCATCAACCCCTTGCCTATTTCTGCATCTTTTTCTCCCGGTCTCGTGTCCTCTCACTGATGTTCTTTGCCTGAAAGGTCAGAGCTGAAATTCTCTCACCTCCCCTGTGTTGACTCTTGTTCATTTAAATGAGGATGTCCTAGGCAGGTCCAGGAGGACCAAAATCATGTCAATTTAAACAAGCATTTGCAAAGCGTCTTGCATTTACGCAAATTTAAGCTATTGGCATTGTAAATGACAATACGTTTTATTTAGGTATCAAAGACCAAAACCTAAATAAAAGGCATTGTCATTTACAATGCCAATAGCTCAGGCTCACTTAAATGCGAGACCTGTTGCTTTGCAAATGCTTGTTTTGTTAGGCACGGGGAGATTAAGTGATTTGCCCAGAATCATAGGATGTTCAGCGTCATTACAGAGGTCCGAAACCCAGATCCCCAGACTAGAGGCCGCCAGCCCTAGCCGTTAGGCCAACTCCTCTCCCCAAAAGTGATTAATTTGTAAAATATGTCCAGGCGCTCAAAGTTGTGTAGGTGGCCACACCCACGTTCCCACCCACTTCCTCCACTTGCCCCACCCACTTCATCCACTGGCTTCACCCACCTATTTCCCTTAATCCAAAGTGGTGTAGGCTAACAATTAAAGACTGGCAGAGGAGGCAGTTGCACAAGACACAATCATTTGGCAGCTCATCACTAAAAAACCACGCCCCCCACACTCAGTTAAGCACACCAATGGATGGGAACCTGCACTGCAGGAAGGTGAAACTCCGTTGACGACTGCCTGTGTAGTCTATGTAGCAGCTTTATGGTACGGCTAGGTTTGTGAGCTGTCCTGAACTGCAGCCAATTGAACCCGTAATGTGTGCCACCTTTAGCCAGTAAATGGCTTTGAAGAACTACCATAGTACATTGCGTTGTGGGTTGTCCAGTTTAACTTTATAACGTTTCAAGAATGTGTGCTGATGGCAGAAAATAATATTAGTTGAATATGCCACTCGACGCAAAAATAAAAAAAATCCACTTAAAAGTCAGCAGCTGTGGAGGAAGAACTGCATCCGTGGGCCCACACTATAAAAAGTAATTTCACACAAAAACAAGATTACCTGAACGTGCCACTCGAGGCAATTTTTGGTCGAGTGGCACGTTCAGATAGTCTTGCTTTTCTGCCATCAGCTATGTACTAGTGTTTAGTGTTAAATTTGTCTACAAAGCATTCATATTGATTATTATGCTAAATAGCGTTTTATCGTGTGGGGCACATGCCTGCAGATCTGCCTCTACTGCTGCTGAATTTTAACTTTAAAAACATTTTTTACTGCAAAAGTTTAAAGCCAGCAGCAGTACAGAAAGAGCTGCAGCCATGGGCCCCACACTATATAAAACGTTATTTAGCATAATTATACAATTCAATGTTGTAGACCAATATAACTCTGGTGAAAGGCATTACTTACCGGCACTGCGGGACAACCTTTTTATTTAATCTGCGAGGAAGGAGGTCTGCTGCATGACACGCTGATTGCCTCCGTAGCCAGACAATGATTAACTCTTCAGCAACGCAGTATGCTGGGCGGGCCGCAGGTGAAAACAGTACTCATTGGTCCGATTCGGGGCACAAACTTCATGATTCGCCAAGGAAGGACGGGGCGAGGATAATATATTTTGCAATCGTTTATTGGTAGTGCATTATGCTAACGCGCTAATAATGAATGACTGCAAAATGGAAATAGGGTGTGACTGTGTTGGTGATCTACGCTGAGGCAGGGACCCAGCCCAGGCAGTTTCCGTTTTGGGCGTCAATTTGATGTGTGGGGCTCACATTCAGGCGGGCGACAGAGCCGCTGCATTCAATTTGAAATATTTTACCCACACATGCATTGATGTGCGATATACGCACTTCACATGGGGGGGGAATCCGGAACGGTGGCACCTACTCCGAGAATGATTATTACTTACACTGCATGTGGACTAGGCTATAGAAATAAGAAGAAATAAGTGCCGGTTCTAAGCACCAGAAAGCACTGGCACAAATTAAGCACTGATCTCCACTAGACTTTTTCTGGTCATTGGCAGATCTTTTTCAAATCCCTTATTTGGAAGAATACGAGGTCTGTGGTTTTTATCTATCTTGATGGAGGCCAGTTTTCTTTTTTTTACTGCATCTTTTATCTGATTGAAATAACTGGAGGCAGCTTAATTTGCATCACAGAACAATGAAAGTTGAGAGGCCTCAAAGATTCCATTCAACTTGCTCCTAATTATTTTTTCCAGGAGCTCGCCGTTTTTTCCTTGCGAATCATTTACCAATAATTTATTTAGATTGATATTAAGACTAAATTGCATAGGCATGTGATCAGGAGGATGTCCTTCACTTGTAACTGGATGACTGGAAAAGATTCAGTCCTGGGTATAGCCTGCAATGCGTATCAGGGAATTCACCAACTGTTTTAAATCGAAACCAATCAGATTGTCAGTAAGTGCGTTGGATTCTTTATTGGCTGGATTTGTAGGAGCACCTTTCAAAACATCACATACCGTTTCACCAAGATGCGGATGGGATCAGTCATAAACTTGTTGGTCATCTCCAGGATTTCATGAGGCAGTGTGGCACTGATCAGACAAACCTGTGTTGCGGGTGGTAAATATCGATATACGTCATAAATCTGTTCTTTGAAACCTAATAAAGCGGGAGAAATATAATGATTAATTGGCAAAGACTACAGAATGCTGATAAATGTTTTGTGTCACAGAAGAATGAAATAAAATATTTCTTAGAACACAAGAGATGAACTAACATTTTCAGTTTCAGTTTATGATCACACTTATCTGGTCTGTGTGTGTAATTGTGTACCAGAGCCAGACGTAGCTCACCATTAAGCATGACATCCTTCATGGTTTACGTATAAATATGACCCTGGAATAATGTGCATCCATCCATTTCAAAAGCTAGTCTTAAGTCCATGCTAGAATCTCACAAAGAAATTTCCAGCAGGTTAGATGGCTAAGCCAAAGTGTTGGAATTGCAATTGTCATCATTAGCCACATACCTTTTATGCAGCAGCGACAAACAGTTTTGCACAGCTGTTAACCATCAAAAACAAGGAGTCCTAATCCAAAAATCTTCTAAAAAATTATACAAACAGTATGAATTAAAGAATAGGATATCTACACCAAAATCAAGGTGCAAGTCACAGAGGAAGGCCATGTTAAGCACACTCTTCAAACAAAGAACCAATTATCGAGTAAATAATCCAATGCCACAACTACCTCAATAGATTAAACTATATTTCCATAAAGTGCCCCCTGCTAACAACAGGAGAGTGTCACCATGAATCTCCTGTAAACATACATAACCTGTTCTCAAATCAAGATGCCACATCCTATGGCAGCAGCAGGAGACCTCTATTAAATCAGAGGGATGCTCCTGGAGTTTCGACTTTAATGCACCACACCGAAAGACCCAAATCGCATTGCTAAACTGCTGTGCTAACAGCAGGAAAGGGTTGGCCACAGTAGATTGACATGTACTAACTTGCACTATTCTGTTTATTTCATCTTGAAAGGCTACCCAACGGTGAAGAAAATTTAGGAAGGAAACGTGAAATAATTGGTATAATGCAACACTGTCAATAATAATTGGTATAATGCAACACTGTTTCAATAAAAAGGGGAATATTTAAGGTACGTGAAAATAAGTTGTCCTACTTTGTTATGAAACAAGCATTGGAAATGCAATAGGTCTCGCAGTAGTAAAGTTTGAGCTATAGGTGTTATTTATTTTTTTGTTTTTTATTTATGTGTTGTTTTTTCGAAATAGCTAAATTAATAGCTTTCTTCTTTACAAAGCCAATAGTTATAATTTTTGTAAATGTGACACCTCTAGCATTTGTAAAGCAACATGTTTTGTAATAACGGGACTTATGTGACTTATATGTATTGATATAAAAAAATCAATGGCTTTAAAAAACAATTAATAATTAATACGTAAATCAAATGGATTTTATTTTATATTGGCAATAGCTTAAAGTTTATTAAATATATTTAGTGAAGATGCTGTGGTTGCGCTGGGTGAGGGAGGGTGAGGGTGAGGGGTTGAGGGTGAGGGGTTGAGGGTGAGTGAGGGTGAGGGTGAGGGGTTGAGGGTGAGGGGTTGAGGGTGAGGGGTTGAGGGTGAGGGGGTTGAGGGTGAGTGAGGGTGAGTGGGAGTGAGTGGGGGTGAGTGGGGGTGAGTGGGGGTGAGTGGGGGTGAGTGGGAGTGAGTGGGGGTGAGTGGGGGTGAGTGGGGGTGAGTGGGGGTGAGTGGTTGAGGGTGAGTGGTTGAGGGTGAGGGAGGGTGAGGGAGGGTGAGGGGTTGAGGGTGAGTGAGGGTGAGTGAGGGTGAGTGAGGGTGGGTGAGGGTGGGTGAGGGTGGGTGAGGGTGAGTGAGGGTGAGTGAGGGTGAGTGAGGGTGAGTGAGGGTGAGTGAGGGTGAGTGAGGGTGAGTGAGGGTGAGTGAGGGTGAGTGAGGGTGAGTGAGGGTGAGTGAGGGTGAGTGAGGGTGAGTGAGGGTGAGTGAGGGTGAGTGAGGGTGAGTGAGGGTGAGTGAGGGTGAGTGAGGGTGAGTGAGGGTGAGTGAGGGGTTGAGGGTGGGTGAGTGAGGGGTTGAGGGTGGGTGAGGGGTTGAGGGTGAGTGAGGGTGGGTGAGGGGTTGAGGGTGAGTGAGGGTGAGTAAGGGTGAGTGAGGGTGAGTGAGGGTGAGTGAGGGTGAGGGTGAGTGAGGGTGAGGGTGAGTGAGGGTGAGGGGTTGAGGGTGAGGGGTTGCGGGTGGGTGAGGGTGAGTGAGGGTGAGGGATTGAGGGTGAGGGGTTGAGGGTGAGTGAGGGTGAGGGTGAGGGTGAGTGAGGGTGAGGGTGAGTGAGGGTGAGTGAGGGTGAGGGGTTGAGGGTGAGTGAGGGTATTGCTACGAGCTTTACAATTCCCTGCATTGTATTCACTTAAAAAATTGTTTTCGCATCTGGTCCCTCCGTAATTAAGAAAAAAAATCCATCCATCCTCCTCTTTTTATTTTGTACAGTTTTATAGAGCGTGAACTTGACCCAAGGGTATTGAAGCACTTTAAAGGTCACATTAATTGGGGAGATGAAGTGATTTGCAGTGACAGGATGTTAAGCCGACTCCAGCACTTCAATCGGTCCCCAGTTAGAAAGTCGGCAGCTCCTGCAATAACCACTCCCTGTCCTCTACATGGAACATCACCTTAGTGGTTTAAAGTAAATGTTAGGCCTCAGCCTTTGCTTTCAAAGAGCATATAAAGCCCCCTTCTGGTGCAAGCGGAAGGTTTGCTTTTAACACCAAAGGTGTTCAAACAGAGCCGAGATCCGTACACGTTTCTTGGTACTGCTGTGGTGGCTGTTTGGCAGCTGAATATTTTAGAAAATCTGGCATTTACTTACGTACGTTCGGCTCGAGTGCAGAGTTGGGTCCCAGGTGACGAGCTGGGAAAGGGTGTTGCTGGCTTGCAGCCTCTGAAGTGATTGACAGGCAGTCCCAGGAATGCAGGGCTTAGGCCCTAGATGCCCGGGACTGCTTGTAAATATGACACTTCTAAGCGTCATAAATGGGAGGTCTCTTTAGACCCAGATAATTGAAGTCCAGGGCCAGAATTTGGTCAGCCCTTAGCCTGCATAGTGATTGAAAAAACATAAAAGGATACTGCTGTTTGGCACATGTTCACTGGAGCATGTCCCTCTCAAGATTGCTTGACTCTATTCTCAGAAGGAAGAGAGGCAGTCAGGCATTGAGGGCACCACTCTGCACAGGCTTAAAGCCCTTATTCTATTAAAAAAGAACTAATATGGATAGTAATTGCTCTTGACAATTCCCATCCATATAGCTTGCAAATCTTGGTGGGCGGTGCCCTGGTGCCCTCTACTGGCAGCCACTGCTGCCCGTTTCAATGCAGAAAGTAACCAGTAGATTTCAGTCCAACTCTATTCTACAGAAACAGGACGGACGCGTGTGTAAACAGTTATAAAAGTCGAAGAAATATTCGGCACGTAAAGGCTAATAATTAATTAATGTTCTAAGAATAATGTTAATTAGAATTTGAGGAAACTGAGATGAGAAGTTTTACGGATATGTAATACTTGTGGAAAAGATTTTCTACCAAATGCCATTCATGATAAAAGCAGATATTTTTCTCATCTTTTGAAAAGCTCATTGGTATTTTCGTCCAACATCCAGAAGATTAATTCAAATGAGTTAGAGATCTTATCAAAAACGAACAATAACTCAACTAGTAAATCAGTAAATATATGTGCACAGGTTAGGCAAACAATTCTTCCATTAAGTGATTACAAACCTCAGAGTGCTAAATAAAAAAAAAAAATACATGAACTAGCAACGGCTGCTGTTTCTGAGGTACCAAGGCTGTTTTGCTAGTCGGGCTTGACGATTTCTGATCTAATTTTTGCAAGAGACTACGCGTGGGGGAGGAGAGGGAAGTGAAGAGATCTAGAGAGCTGCTAACAAACAAATCTATGGCGGGGAGGGGGCGGAGCGGGGGAGAGGGTGTTAAGCAGCAGGGTACAGACGGCTGAGGGAACAGACGGCGAACAGACGGCGGGCATTCTGGAAAAAGTAAAGGCAAATACTAGTACACCTATGGACATCTCACGTAAACGACGTGAGTGTTTTTGGATATTCTTTTTTGAGTCTGTAAAACAAGGACTGAATGAAGAAATTCAGTGGATTATTACCAAACCCTGGTAATTACTAATACACACTGGTTGTTTTCAGCTTCAAAGTTATACCTGGGTTAATAAATTGGTTACTGTGAGGTTTTACGAAGCCTTTCTCTATACTAGTGACAACCCAGAGGTGTGCTTATCTATCCTCTTTAGGCTTGAAGAGGGCTTTCATGGGTATATGCAGGAATGGCCAGGTGTATGCTAAACATTAACATGGTCTTATATGCAGATCATAATTTTTCTGCCAAAAGTGAAAGGTAAGTGTCTTGATCCATCACTGCTAGTCGAGAATTCGATTTTCAGGAACCCCTAACAACTATTGCCTTTCACAAGTGCTTTTAAGGTAACTCTGTATGTCGAGAGTGTATATATATATATAAAAAATTCCCCCTCCTTTTCTTTGGGGGGTCCCTTATCGGTTGAGCACGTTTCCGATTGTTAAATTATCAGTATGCAGGGGTCTGGCCATTTGATCCAATAGGTAATAAATGTTCGGAGACTTCGACTTTACTTACAGCTGAATATTACATGCCCGCAATTGACATCGTGTCGACATCAAGGTAGTCCGTTGTCTAAGTTTAGCGTAGGGCAGTCGCTTGCGACGTGGCATGAATTTGAAGAAACGATTACAGGAGACTTCGACTTTATTTTTAGGTATATATTATATACCGGTACTTGATATCGCGTCGATACTACTCTAAGATGGCGACATAAAGTGAGTCCGCTGTCTATGTTTAGCTTTCGGCAGCCGCCTATGACGTGGCATGAATGTGAAGAAACTATTACAGCTGATAGCTATTACAGCGTTCCACCTATCCGCTTGCGGGCTATTTAAGTTGGAAGCATGCCGTGCACTTCGCAGTATCTAATAACCCGAGGACGATGGCGGAGAAGATTTTTTACGGATATGTAATACTTGTTTTGCTAGTCGGGCTTGACGATTTCTCATCTAATTTTTCCAAGAGACTACGCGTGGGGGAGGAGAGGGAAGTGAAGAGATCTAGAGAGCTGCTAACAAACAAATCTATGGCGGGGAGGGGGCGGAGCGGGGAGAGGGTGTTAAGCAGCAGGGTACAGACGGCTGAGGGAACAGACGGCGGGCAGGGGAGGGGGCGGAGCGGGGAGGGGGTGTGAAAGCAGCAGGGGCCTGGAGTGCGGCTGAGGGAACTGATGTGCACGCGCTTTTAAGCTCAATGCGCATGCGCATTGAGCTTAAAAGTCACGGGCACTGCAAGGAATCGCCACGATTCCTTGCAAGTTGGATAAAGAGTGGATAAGCCCCCATAGTCTCGCTTGCTCGATGCGCATGCGCATCAACAGGCGAGACCTAAAAAATAATGGAGACTTCATTAACAAGGATAGCATGGCTTTTTGTTTTAACACGAGTCACTGACCTCACATGACTTCCCATTTAACACTTCTAGCGATGGCCACCAGACTAGTGGAAGACCCCATTTCATAAGTACTGTAAAAGTACTCTGCAGAAAACCAGAAACTAAAAACGAGGGCGCTGGAGATGCAATTAAAAAGTTTTAACACAAGCGTTTGACTGCCATCTTGCTCTCTTTAAAAGGGGAAGGCAACAGTAGTCCGGTTCTAAATTGGATTGAGTTCTGCTACCATTGTACCTTCTCTGTACAATCATCTCCTTCGCTCCTACCCTCTCGGAGTATGGCAGCATGGAGAATGAAGAGAATTGCTTTGTGCAGTCTTAGCCACACCCACAGCAAACCAGACAAGGTGGCATTCTTGAAGGGTTTTTCGAGTACTTAATCCTATTGACCTATAAGAGTTTCACCTCACTTGACACATTGACACCGGAGAGAAAAATACAAACACAGAAAAGCTATACTGAAAGATACCCATGTCAAATCAAGCTTTATTCGATTTCCGCATACCATACACTAGTCAAAGTAGAACAGATGCAGTGGTGAAAAACTGTATGCAGATTACAGAACATAGGCACATGCATATTAAAACATGTAGGCAGGCTTGTGAGCCCTCAAATAAGTGAGCATTAAAAAAATGACTAGAAGATATGCAAGGCAATTGGCTATGGACAAATGAAGACTCTTTACAAATAACTAGGGCTTAGAACTAGAGCTAAGTGCCTCATCTGTCTCTGCCTCATCTGTCTCTGCCTCATCTGTCTCTGCCTGTCCCAGCTCTCACTCTCTGCTGCCCTCTGTCACCTCACCCGGTGTGTGTGGCAGCCCAGGCAGAGACCGCTTCCGGGGCACACACACAGCCACACTGGAGTACTTCACATGTCTTTAAAAGACCATTAACTTGCTAATGAGGCTTTGTTGTATTTGACCTCTTCTTAGTGCCCCTGCAGCTCCACTCTGACAATGGCTGGAATCGCCCGCCCCAATAGAGCAGATTCTGTGTTTGCTGACACTCTTAAAAAATTTTTTTTTTTAAAAAGAACACAGGTACGATGTCTGCAAGGTCCGCGGGCCGCCAAGGAAGGCTTGCCGGGCTGCTGGCGGCCCGCGGGCCTTACTACGAGTACCCGTGCTTTAGACCATAACCCCCAGTCGTTACAGTAAAGTTAATTGGGAGCACTACATTTCAGCAAAGAGACAAACATTTGAGATAGATTGATAGATATCCAAACTCCAGCTCCCATTATACCCTTAGCCCCTACCAACTGAAAACAATCCAACAAAAACCCAAACTCCTTACCGCCCAACAGCTGCAATCTCCTACTTCCCCCTTCCGGCGTTACGGACGTTTAACTCCTGACTGACCACTATCTCAATGCTATGTCCACAATAATCAATGAGGCTGCACCCATGCAACTGAAAAGAGTTTCGTCCAAGATCTCCAACCCATGGTATGACGGGAGCCTCAATGATGATAGACGGGCCATGCGAATGGCAGAGCGCACCTGGAGGTCAGCCCCCTCTGCACTGCACCTAAAAACCCTGAAGAAACAGAGAAACGCCTACTTCAGGAAAATAAAACGCTCAAAAAGAGATTTCTTTAGCCTCCAGCTCGGCCAAGCAAAAAACCGCCCAAGAAAATTGTTTGAGCTAATCAGAACGCAATCCAAAACTTTTTTGTTCCCTGTGTCTGAGTAGCCGCTCCCCCCTTCTTTTTTGTGTGTTATGTTATAGTACCTGTCTAAGCGCCAGGACGCCCCTTTGCTGGGGCAGCTGTGCGCTATAAAAATAATATTAACATAACATAACAATCCAAAGAACAACCCCAGACACTCAGCACCATGGGCGTTACACCTTCCTGTGAAGACTTCTCTGCTTTCTTTAACTAAAAAAACCGACAACATAAGAAGCGATCTCCTCAATGACGCAATCCTTTACTCCAACCCCCAACACACAGCAGCATCTGAACCAAAGAACAATGCTACATGGTCATCCTTTGGCACCTACTCCGAAGAAGAAATTGGCAGATTGCTCAGCACCCTGAAACCATCCAATCACCTCACTGACCCCCTTCCTGCTAACGCTGTAAAAGACTTTACCCCTTTGCTCCTCCCACTCTGGACTAAGATTATCAATAGCTCTCTTCAACAAGGATCCATCCCTAACGCCCTCAAAGTCGGACAAGTCACACCGCTACTAAAAAAACCAACAGCAGACCCCTCTGATCTAAACAATTACCGCCCTATTACAAATATTCCCACTCTCGCTAAACAGTTGGAAAAATGCGTACAGCTACAACTAACTAAACACATAGATAAGTTTGATCTCCTCGACGCTCATCAATCAGGCTTCCGAGCAGGGCACAGTACCGAAACTGCCATGACTCACATAGTTGACGACGCCCTCCAAATCCTAGACCAAAACGATACCTGCCTCCTCATCCTTCTTGATCTCTCCTCAGCATTCGACACAGTTAAACATGAGAACCTACTCGAACTATTAAAGACAAGAATGGGCATTTCTGGGACTGTTCTCAAGTAGTTCACCTCCTTTCTACACAACCGGTCACAAAGATTCAAAAGCAACAACTTGATGTCCTCTCCGGTACCTGTATCGCTAGGCGTCCCTCAAGGATCCTCCCTCTCCCCAACACTGTTCAACCTAGTTATGGAACCTCTCACTACTTTGCTACAAACATCCAATGCTCACTTTCACATGTATGCCGACGACACCCAACTTTATCTCAAAATACAATCTCTCAAGGACATCATGCTTCTGAACACCACGATCAGAAACACCCAATCCTGGCTTGCCGAGAATCACCTCAAACTCAATGCGATGAAGACTGAGTTCCTCCTGATCTCACCTCCCGCAAAAATCTCTACGGCTCAAACATGGCTTAAGCACTTAACGGCTCTAAATGTACAACCTACCATTGTAGACTCAGCAAAATCTTTAGGCATAACACTTGACGCCAATCTCAACATGCAGCAGCACATTAGCAAGGCAACCAAAGGAGCGAACTTCCAAATCAATACCTTGAGAAAACTTAAACCCTTCCTTCCAGCCAAAGACTTCCAAACTGCAGTACAATCTATAGTCATCCCGCACATAGAATACGGTAGCACCGCCCTCTGCGGGCTCCCCCTAACTACAACGGCACCCCCAAGAGCGTCCCTTAACGCTGCAGCGAGACTCATCACTGGCTCAAAAAAACACTCGCGTATTTCCCCTGACTTTAAATCCCTTAACTGGCTACCTTTTGAAGCCAGAATACATCTGAAAATCGCCTGCATGACGCACAAGGCTGTACACATGAACTCACCCGCCTACCTCACTCAAAAGCCGTCAATTTCTGGTGGCTCTAGAACTACTAGAAGCACAAACAATCTTCTGCTGAAGCCTCGAAGATTTTGGAAGGAAAAAACCTATAAACGCTCCTTTTCAGGAATGGCACCCAGGATCTGGAACTCACTCCCTCCTGAAACCAGGCTCATCTCCTCCAACAAACTTTTTAAGAAAGAAGTACAAGCGATCCTCATGGCTAAATACACATGATCTATTATTCTGTATTTCTCGTGAATCCGCTCTGTACTACCTGCCTGACCCCTTGGTCTATTTGTATTATCGACTTATCTGATTGTATACGTTCCCTCTTTGTATATTTCTATATTGAGGACGCACCTGTCTGACTTTGCACACTGCACCTACACCACCTCAACTATCCCTACTCTTGTACTACTGATGCTCCTGTGTGACTATACACCCTGCACTCACCTACCTCAACTATGCCTACCTTTTTGCTATCTCCAAAAGCATTTTAAGCACGCTTAAACAAGTATATGCTCTTTATTTTTGTACTTTTATATTATTGGCGCAACTGTTTGACTATGCACCTTGTACCGACACTACCTCACCTGTGACCTACCTGTTGTATTTTTGACCTACCCATGTAACTATGCACCTTGTACCTAACTACCTCAACTATTACATTCTATTACTCTATCACCCCCTTGTAGTGTAAAGCGCTCCGATATCTGCAAAGATCTTGTTCGCGCTATATAAAACTTTCAAAATAAATAAATAAAATCCTTTCAAAGGAATTCCACAAAAGAATGCTCATTTAAGGCACTGCAGCAAGTTCCAAAATGTTTATTCAGCACAACTGTTGCCTTGTGCCAAATAAACAGTACCTGCGATGTTGGAGTGAGCCTCCTTTTGTGGAATTGCCTTGGAAGCAATACATCTATATATAAATATGTACACACAGTTTTATCCTGCACTTCTGCCAATCAAAAGTTGTAAACCGCACCCTTACCCAATATACTGGTATGCAATTTACTGACCTTAAATGAACAGAAGAAGGGTGGGGGGAGTGGGTCAGTCTCAACACACAGATCACATATATCTGAGCCACACACATCTATCTCACTGAAGCATCCCCTCAGCTATAGAAAACGAGGTGCATGTAACAGATAACAAGTACCAAATATTCATTAACAAAAAAGCAATTTAATTGTGTCACAAAATGAGCATACAAACCTTTATTGAGCATCTCATCTGCTTCATCCAAAACCAACATTTTAATAGCACGTGTTCTCAAACTTCTGCGACGAATCATATCTGCAGGGAAAAACACCATTGGCTTATTACTAAAACATATGACACAAAGCATCGACCTTGCATCTATTAATAGGACAAAGCTATTCTAAGCACCAACTTTTACCAGAAAAACTAATATTTGAAACCACACCTTGCTGTATACCAAACTAAGACCTATTCCCTGTACTAGATCTAAGAATGGACCTGGAAAATTAAAATCAAAATTACATCCACAAAGCTAGACTAGTAACTCGAGAACCAATGCCAACTGGGTTCTAGAAAACCCACCTGCAACTCCATGTGGTGGATCCTTTAAAATGTTCCCAGTTTAATGTCTTCCAAGAATTGTGGCAGAGTTACATATCAGTATTGTACCCAAATATTTCATACACAAATCTGGGATTAGACTATTTAAAAAGCATCCACTGATTTGCAGCACACCACCAAAACGCTTACCAAACACACGGCCAGGGGTTCCAGACACAACATGTTGCCCATAATCCAGCTTTCGGATGTCTTCTCCCACGTTTGTTCCTCCTATACACGAGTGGCACTGCACATTCATGTAGTCACCTAGAGCTAGGAGGACCTGGGCGGAACCCCCCATGCCAAAATAAAAAATAAAGTTAGACAGCGACAGAGCATCCACAACACATAATTTGCTCAATATTAGAGAAGTTTTTTCTGCTTCGGAAATGGACAGTAAGAAAAACAAACTTCAAGACAGACTGACAACTAAACGTATCGTGATTAGGTCAAAGTTAATCTATTTCCCCTCATTCAGGACTCAAGATACTTACTAGAAGCAAGTACTGTGCATCGGGAGTCATGTGGGCTCAGCTATTCCCAGAATTTTGGCTATCAGACATATTGTTCAAGTCATTGACTATCTTCATTACTAGGCAGTTCAATGGACATCAACGCATTTACCGCGGTGTCCCAGGGCTCGATTTACCACCACACAGCTAATTTGTTTCAAAGTACTCTTATTTGGATCTTGATTTTCAAAAAGGTATTGTGAACGAGCGGGAGATTTTATTTGTCCTAATGAAATGCATGCACACCTCCATTTCCTTTGTAGCTAGCTCTCTTCTAGCAAAGTTGGCTTTCTACTTGGCTCACTGTGGAGCCAATATACAATCCTATCTGGCCACCTTTAAACTGTCCTGACATGTGACTACCTGCACCAGAAGCCCCCCATAAAAGCCAAGGACAATGACTGAGAAATGCATTTTTCTCTGATAGATTGGAGAGAGCCTGCACATTAGTGTCCAGCAGATGCTTACAAGAAGCAGACGTTTCGAGGGAGGATTGTCATCCCGCAGGCTAGTGTCAGGCCAGTTTCCTGAAGACTTTTGCTGCTCTGTACAGACTGAGAAAAGGAAAGGACTATACTGAAAAAAGAGGAACCAAGCACTGAACAGCAGGAAGCTCTGCAGAGACCTCAGTCAAGCGCACACTGGAGAACCAAGACAGCCTGGGAAACACGAGATTCATACATTTTAACTAGTGAAGACAAAGCCCACAGAATCCATTGGCTGGGTCATTGAGTTGCATTGTAAGGCGCTTTACTGGTACATCCTTAATGAGCATTCGCTCCAGAGTGGACTGTACAATGCTGTACACTAACGTGCCCCATACCTGTCCTCTAAACCACAGAGGCCAGATGATTCTACTTAGTCTGGCCACTGTGTACTTTTACACTGGCAACCCAAATTTTGTTCTAGTCCATGTAATTCCTCAGAAATCTCGACTTTTCCCCAACTCCAAAAATACAGTTACCCGGTGAACTGAAGAAGCACTGGGGTCTAATGGGTTCCTGCAGTCACATGAATGCTCCAACCAACCAATAAAAACATGACTAGCTGTTTGTGATTCAAACTCCTAATGTGTGGTACCCAAAGGGTACTACTACAAGTGGATGTCAATCCAATACCACCACTCAGAATTTGAGATCAGTTGGGTTCTCAACTGGTCTCCAACTGCACTGTGTCCCTGGCTGAACAACAGTTACTGATTCACGGTTGCCACTGAACTGGACACAGAGGTGCTAGGTACACAAACTTCTCCAGTTGTATTTCACAAAAATGTACAACCTCTTTTCTGAGACAAATTCAAATTTGTATATCCTATCGGGTTAAGTTGACCCCAGAGAAGTTTAGGGAACCGAAAGATGTAGATAAGGAATGTGGTGAGGTTTTGCAAATAGAGAGTTTTACAAGAATGAACTACTCGCACCTTAACCATCAGGCCCAGAAATGTGAAGAGACAGTTTACATACCATTATCCCGGTTTAAGTCCAAGGTAGAATATTTAGAGAATGAGGCAAAAAGCCTGAGGTCAGAGTCTTGGGGGCGCCAAATCACTACACTAATGAGGGGCTACAAGAGGAGCTGCAATTCACATCAGTGATAACAACGCGCTTCACTTATCTTCTCACAAAGGGTCCATCTAGCACAACAGTAGAAAGACCACACTGTTGGCAGAACAGAGTGACTCCAAGCACTGCAAATTTGTTCATTCAACAGCAAAGCAAATGTACCCCACCCCGAGTGGAAAAAAAATACACATCTTCCTGAATCAATTAATGTCACTCTAATGGAGGGAATGAAACTATGGTAAGCCAAGAAAAAACTTGGCGAGTGCATCTACTGTGGTTCCCAATTAGGATGAGGTGTCCCCTGTGACCACTAGTTTCGAAGTATGACCAAGAGTTGCCTTTGTTGCTATTCCCAAGATGGAAAATATTTTCCAGAAAGTACCAGTTCACTGAAGGAGATATTGCTATGGACACATCATTGGGATACTTTGATGTAAGATACATGTTCCCTGTGCAAGTTACCCTTCATTAAGTAGCAAAATTTGAGTTAAAAAAAAAACATTGCAAAAAGCAAATATAGCTAAATCAAGGATGATGAAAAATTGCCAACTACTATACAGATAGATGAATTCTTAAAAAGTTCCTAAAAAGAAAACATGCAGCCACGCCATTTCTTCAGCAGCAAGGTACAACAGGTGCATAGCAACAACATTGTTGGTGTTTGATCTTAAGTCAATGAAAGCAGCAAAGACATGCTGGACTTCTGGTTTTACAATATAATATTGCTTGCCTTTCGGAGAAACTATTTAAAGCTAAACAGTCTAGTGTTAACCTGAGACTGTAACAGCAGTCACAAATGAACCATGTCTCAAATCAACTTCACAACTGCAGCAGGAGGGCAAATGAACGTGTACGATAGAGGAGGCATATGCACAGATGTACACATGTCTCCATTTAGAGGGCAAAAAACACAAATCAAGGCACATTATACAGAACAACTGATGCTCTGTCCTGGGGAGTGGGGTTTGGGAAGTTTTTCAGTTTTGGGAATGTTCGGGGGGGGGGGGGCGCAACTGCATTGGGGGGGGCTATGAACCTTCGTTATTTGAATCGGACTGTACGAAGTTGGAATGGGGACATTACCTAATTTGAAATGCCTGACGTGGAATGTCCGGGGGCTACGGACTATGGTGAAACGTCACAAAGTACATGCATATCTAGTACGCAGGGGGGTTCAGATTGCTATGCTCCAGGAGACTCATCTCACCAAAAAAGAGTGCGCTGCCTTGCAGAAAAGATGGCGGGGCCAGGTGTTTGGCACCACTTACTCAGCGTATGCCAGGGGGGTGTTGATCTGGGTGAGGGCGGGGATACCCTTTCAAGTGCTGAATCAAGTAGTGGATCCGGATGGCCGGTTTGTGGCGGTGGAGGGGAGGTTATATGGACGGGATGTGGTTTTCTGCTGTGTATATGCACCGAACACTGAACAAGCTCGATACTTTGATAGCCTCTCGGGGTCCTTGGCCTCTTTCCTGGCGGGCCCGATAGTGTTAGGGGGGGACTTCAATTCGATCACGGATGTAGCTCTGGATAGGTCCCATCCCCCCCTGGTGGACTCCCCGGTGCGCAGGCTGGCCGCGCACAGGAAGGACTGGCAGGAACGATGGGGGTTGCTGGATGTCTGGAGGGAGCGGCACAGGGGAGCCAGGGATTATTCCTTTTATTCTGCTCTCCATGATCTGCATGTCAGGATTGATTCGGTGCTCTGCGGTGGATCCCTAGCCCCATTGATTTCCCATGCGGAGTACCTGGCTAGGACTATCTCCGATCATAACCCCCTATTGGTACACATTCAGTGGCAGAGAGAGCGCTCACTGATACCAACATGGCGGCTTCGGCCGGAGGCGCTTGAGGATTCTGTGTTCAGCGACGCGGTTCGGCAAGGCATTGATAGCTATTTCGGAGTGAATGAGGGCACGGCCACGAGTAGGTCCACTGAATGGGATGCAATGAAAGTGGTGGTGAGAGGGGTGTGTTTGGGTAGGTTCTCGAATGCTCGCACTACTGTGTTGAACGACCTAATGAAAGCGGAAGAAACTTTGAGGGACTTGGAGCGCCGCAGGCCGGCTAGGCCAGATTTACAGGCCCAGTTATTGGAAGCGAAGGAAGTGGTTGCCACCGAGACGGAACGTTTAAGGTGTTATGACTACAGGCAGTATATCATCAGGGCACATGCAGAAAGGGACAAGGTGGGTACCCTCTTGGCCAGACTAGCTAACCCGGAACTTAGGGGCTGCCCGATCCTCAGCATTAATAATGCGCAGGGAGAAATGGTGTACTCCCAGGCAGCGGTATTGGAACGTTTTAGGGGGTATTATGAGGAATTATACCAGAGTCAGCTGGGAGTGGGGGTTCAGGACATTGCGGAATACCTGGAGGAGAGGCAGCTTCCGGTCCTGGACGAGGAGGACGCGAAGGAGCTGGGTAGCCCGATCACGCTCACGGAAATACGGGTGGCCATCAAACATATGGCCCGCAACAAGACGCCCGGGGTGGACGGACTGCCGATTGAATTTTATCAACAGTATGTGGACAGCTTGGCTCCCAGGCTGCTGGTGGTGTATACGGAAGCTTTCGAGGCGGGGGCATTGCCTGGGTCCATGCGGGAGGCCTTGATTGTACCGCTCCTAAAGCCTGGCCGGGATGCCGCGGATGTGAGGTCTTATCGCCCGCTATCCATGCTGACGGTAGATTATAAGATCCTGAGCCGAATCCTAGCCACCAGGCTGGCCCCACATATGACGGGCCTGGTACACAAGGACCAGGCCGGGTTTATACCCACGAGGAGCACGGCGCTGAATATCCGCCGCCTGGTGGGAATAATGGACGCCATCTTGGACGGGGAGGGAGCTCCGGCGGTCCTGTCCGTGGACATCGAGAAGGCCTTTGATAGTTTGAATGGTCTTTCCTGGATGGAGTGTTAGAGAGGTTTGGCATGGGCGAGGGGTTCCGCAGGTGGACGAGGGTCTTATATACCTCGGCAACGGCGAGAGTGCGTTTGGGCGGCCTGGTGTCTGCGGCGTACCCGGTGGGCAGGGCCACACGACAGGGATGTTCTCTCTCCCCCCTATTGTTTGCTCTGGCGATGGAACCCTTGGCGGTCCATGCGAGGTCAGGTGACAGGTACGCGGGGATAGTCAGCGGCGGGCAGTGGCATTATATATCGCTATATGCGGATGACTTGCTCCTGTACCTAGCTGACACCTCGGGGGCATTGGTCGGAGCGATGGATCTGTTGTCTGAGTTCGGCCGGCTGTCGGGCCTTAAGGTCAATTGGGCGAAGACTTGTGTGTTCCCGCTGCGAGCGGGATCGCCAGTCCCTGGCAGCGATTTAGGTGTGGTATGGGAGCCCTCTTGCATCACCTATTTGGGTGTTCGCATCTACCACGCGACTGCGGACCTATTGGAGGGCAACATTGGTCGCGGTGTCCGGGCACTGCGGGGCAGCTTGTCTTTCTGGTCGACCCTCCCGCTGACGGTTCTGGGTAGGATTGCACTGTTGAAAATGGTGGCGCTCCCCCGCTTCCTCTATTATTTCCGAACGCTGCCTGTCTGGATTCCCCAGGGGGTCTTTAGAGACCTGCGGTCAATGATTATTGGCTTCCTATGGGGGCATGGCCGCCGTAGAGTGGCCCTGAGCACGCTACTTCGCCCCAAGCTAGAAGGGGGCATGGCTGTGCCCGACTTCGAGCTGTATTATCTTGCGGCGCAGTTGCAGGTCCTTACACAGAACGTAGCTAGGGTGTTTCGGGGTCCAGAGGAGGTCCGGGATCGGGGGATACAACGCCACGTGCTGTCCTACATCATCATGCAACAGAGGCTCGAGTTACGGGCCCTCACCATGGAAGAGCGGACGCTCCGGCTGTGCTGGCAGAGGAGCCTTCGGAGAGCGAGGGCATCGCGGCCTTATGCACCGGAGATCCCGATCGGAATGCTGACGGCTTTGCCGCACGGGGGAGATTGGTCCCCGTTGCTGGATTGGGAAGAGGCGGGACAGCAGGTAGTGGGCGACTTATACATAGACGGGGCTTTGGCGCCGTTCGAAGCGCTCCGGGACCAGTTCGGGCTGCCCGATGGGGGTTTCCTACTACACGCGGCAGTGGTGGCTGCCATACAGAAGCACTGGACAGGGGGGCTCATGGAACCCACAACGACTACGGCGTGCCAATATGTGGTGATGGCGGCAGGTACGTTCAAAGCTGTGACGTGCCTCCATAATAGGATGCTGAATGAGGGACTGGAACCACTCCAAGGGCTCAAGGCTAAATGGGAGGTGAGCGTAGGCCGACCCATACCGGATACGGCATGGGCCACATCCCGCGGCGCACGTGGAAGGGCACGAGAAATGCGCGCTTTCAGCAGGTACATTTCTATGTGCTTCATAGGGCTTATTTAACTCCTGAGAAATTACAGCTGTACTTTCAGGTGCCGGATGCTCGATGCCCACGGTGTTCGTCTCTGGGAGCGGACATGGACCATTTGTTTTGGGGGTGCTCACACCTGGGGACCTATTGGGCGGAGGTAGGGGAACTCCTGAATGAAGTGACTGATAGGGAGGTGGAATTCGATATGGCGGCGTGCCTGCTGCTCTGGTTCCCGCATACTAAACACACCAAGGTGACAAGCAAATTCATAGACCTGGGTCTGATATTGGCGCAGAGGGAAATATCGTGGCATTGGAAGTCCAGGGGGGGACCCTCACTGCGTAGATGGAAGAATGAACTGCTGCGGTGGTCTGACTGCGAGAGTGTGCTCCGGATGAAGCAGGCTGTCAAGATGGGGAATGAGAAGGCATTGGATGCGGCGCGTGCATGGGAGTTAGTGGTACAAGCTTTGCGTGATTCTTTGGTAGAGGATGAGGATGGTGAGAACTAAGCCGATGGACACCGCGGGGCGAACACAGAAGTATTGTACCACGCACTGTAGTGGATCCATCCAATTCGACAGGACGAGGCACACACCTTAGCAGTTGCCAGGGGAGGGGGGGCTTTGGGGGGGCTGGTTAACGGGAGTTTGGGGTGGGCCGGAAGCCATTAGATGGTAGCTCGTTAGGGCATCTTGGAGCTACTAGGACGGTGGGTACTGTGTGGAGTGTGGAATGGCTGGGGAGAGCGGCCAGGCGTGACAAACCCATAGCGCCTAGGGCAGGTCCCGACAAGGGCGGTACCACTGATTATCACTGGGATGGCTGACGGGAGTGATGTTGTGGGTGGGGGGGTAAAAGCAGATACGCAAAACGACATTTCAACCATGGTCCCTATGGGACGTGCACCGTGATGTTTTCCTATTGAATGAAGTAATATGCCGCCCGGCCTCCGGGATGCGGGCTGAATGGCTGTGTACGATTGGGATTTCTTATTGGACGGGGGGATATCACGAGTGAACTGGCTGATTAATTGTATCCTGTGGTTTATAATTCTGCAATAAAAATATATTTAAAAAAAAAAAAAAAATTATACAGAACAACTGTTGTGAGGCTGCCCAAATTCCTAATCTATTTAGAAAAGTAATAAGATGTTGGTTATCAGAGTAGCACCAAACTAACCATGGAACATTCCACATAAAAGCAATAGAGCAATGACTATATAGAGAAACACAGACTAAAAGGAGCAACTAACAGAGGACAAAAGAACGAGACTTTGGATAGTAAGTGTCAATTTTACTTTATCAATGTCAATCAAGCGAGGATGTAAATTTAAAAAAAAAAAAAGCAAGGGAACAGAAAACAGGCAAGAATTACGAATATGTACAAAAAGTTCTAAAAAAATATGGGACATGAAGAAAAAGCATATCTTATCACCTCCTACATGTTTAGAGTCACAGCCAAGTTTAATCAATTTACAGGAGCTTACACTTCTGACCAAGTTCAAAACAGTCAAAACCATTTTTAATAGAAATTATCTGACCGTTTAAAATATTTTTTTAAAACAATTATTGCATTTGATCTCTACTATGGATTTATAAAGAAATTAAAGCAGAATTACAAGGAGAGCAAGAACATGCAGTTAAGCTTTAACATTTTTACCTTCTGTATCTGACCCGCCAGTTCTCTTGTTGGTGCCAGGATTAATGCTTGGGTTTCACGTACCTTTATACAATGAAACAAACATTTTTAATATTTACTCTGAACATTACAGCACATTAGGCTTGATAATGTAGTATATTGTGTCAGGACCAACTATACTCAATTTTAAAATTACCTTACCAAAAGTCTGCAGCCAAAGTTTATACATTTCTGGCATCCCTTTACACTAGCACTTTCCGAATTGAAGGAAGGGCTAAAACACACGGTCGAGTGTTTTAAAATGAAATTCAGATATTAGATTTTAACTTTACAATGCAAAAGATAACAAAAATGCTGCATTTCACGGGGTGTCCTAATATCTGTCCCATATGTGCCACAGGACATGGAGCCCAATAGAAAACAACATAGCTCTAACACTGCATAAATGATAAGATAGGCATTTAATCAAGTTGAAAAGTCGCTGTAGTTAATGTGTGTTGGTTAAATTAGGAACTCGGGTTGTTTTGCTAAAGCTGTGGCCTTTGGAAGTGTCTGTAGCAGAGATATTCATATCAAATGTATTTTATCACCTGAATGTCCAGGCACTGGAGAACAGAAACACAAAACGTTGCAGTCTTGCCAGTACCAGACTGTGACCTGGAAAAAGAGGAAACATTTGTAAACTAGGGAACACTCCATTATTAATAAGTGTTACAGGAAGACTATGTCAAGGAAGCAGCAAGTGTACATTTTACCCTGCAGCGCTAAAGTAGCCAGTTTCCAGACAATCTGGTTATTATATGTTTTTAAAACAATAAAAAAAACAAAATTGTGTAATTTCCATACTGAGTGAGGCTGCTGTAGCATCTCTAGAAACAAAGCTATTCCCTAAGGACTAGGTGTTATTCCGCAGACTGATGTACAAAGTGCCCTTCTGTTTTAAGTCAAACCCTTTCCTTCAACCAAGTTTACTTTACTTCTAATCATCAAAACTTCTAGTACCTTCCACAAAAGTGACTAATAGAGTAGCACTGCATCAAAACGGGACGCACAGCATGAACATTAGCAAGTCTCAGCTTCAGCCAGAAGAGGTCTTATAAGTACGATGTGGCAGAAACAGCACTTCTACTTCATGGTACCTGGACTACCGACAATAAGGATAGTAGTCTACAATTTGTACTTACTGGGAGAGCTATTTTAGAGACAGCCAAAGTGGTAGCACTGTTAGGACAGCATGTTCACAAGGCAGAAGACATGAATGCTGCACAGTCACAGATTCAATGGTCACCAACATGCGCCGGTGGGGCATGGTGAACACAGGACCGTACTGCCAACCTGATTTGGAGGGTAGTCTACGATCAGACACATTAATACAAAACACAGGCATGTCATTAGCTTCTTGCAATTATCTAATGTAAAACTGGATTAATGGTCAAGCTCGGAAGCTTGAAAGGTGACTGAGCAAGAAGACATAGTTGCGTAGGCAACTACCTTCCTTACCATCTGATTATAAAAAGAAAAGACTAAACAAAAGCCAGCTTGGGAAGCTTCTTCAGGGTCTAAACACCATGACCATTAAGCTGAGGGTTCCATGGCTAAAACCGTAGCCTCAAAACAGATACTCCCCTATTCCATTCAACTCACATTTCCAAAATGAAACCATCCCCTACATTCACTCATACCTGAATACGCTATACTGCATGCTGTAATCTTTCTCTGTGGTGTAGAGTCGGACTTACTGTGCAATTACATCTCTTCCTTTGATGATCTGTTTAATAGCTCGCTGTTGGATAGCAGATGGCTTTTCAAAACCTGAAAAAGAGGATATTAAATCAATGAAAACCTTACACAGTAAAATCGGAGGTTGCAAAAGCAATTTAAGATCATTTTTATGGATTGCTAAAAACTGAAATTTGGCGTGATCAGAAAAAAGAATAGTGGAAGCAATTTCACTTGGACCATGAGAGTTTCAGGTAAAAGTTGTAAGAGGCCCGTATGCCCTACTTCAGCAATGCACCGGGCACAATCGAGTCGCCCCCCCCCCCCCCAAAATAAAAATTGCCAATGTACCTGGACTACACTTATATATACACACATATATATACACATATATATACACACACACATGCATACACGAGCAAATGTCCCAGGCGGGGGGAGCGTCCTTTAGCTGGCGGCGAGGATGGGACACCCTCGCTATACTTATTAAATCAAGTTTCCTCATCAGGGACGCCGCACACCTCTTCAATGTTGGTTAGTTGTGCTTTATTTTCCTGTAGGTTTCTCCCACCAAGAGAGTGGGAGAAACCTACAGGAAAATAAAGCACAACTAACCAACATTGAAGAGGTGTGCGGCGTCTTCTTTGATGAGGAAACTTATATATATATATATATATATATACACACAGACATACTAATAGCAGTCACGAGTAGGTTATATGTTTTATCATTGAAAAGAAAAACAAAGGCTCAGATTTCACTCATACAAAACCAATTAAATTCAGCAGCTTTAGTTACCTGAGCTAATTATTACTTACGCCACCGCAATGCACTGCTTATGACCTCACATATTGCATTATTCATGATATGGTCAGTGACATCACTGATGACATCACAAATGATATCACTGATGACATCCAGTGATTGTGAGTGTTTCCTAAAATACAGTAAGATACCAAACATATTAAATAAAAAAAACTGTATAACTGAGTGATATTATTTATAACACATGTGAGTGGCTGAGTGTATCCATGTGAGTAGGTGTTCGAGTTGCTCTATGGTTGTATTGGGTGAGTGAGTGGCTGTGTGTGTGAACGGGTGAGTGGATGTGTGGGTTAGTGTATGGGTGAGTGAGGATGTATGGGTGAGTGAGTGAGAGGATGTGTGGGTGAGTGAGAGGATGTGTGGGTGAGTGAGAGGATGTGTGGGTGAGTGAGAGGATGTGTGGGTGAGTGAGAGGATGTGTGGGTGAGTGAGAGGATGTGTGGGTGAGTGAGAGGATGTGTGGGTGAGAGAGGATGTGTGGGTGAGAGAGGATGTGTGGGTGAGAGAGGATGTGTGGGTGAGTGAGAGGATGTATGGGTGAGTGGGTATGTCAGAGGCCGTATAGGTGAGGGATGGGGAGTGAGTGTGGCTATATGAATGTGTTGGTGTATAAGTGCTGCATGGGTGTATAAGTGACTATGGTTGAGTGAGTAAATGTGAGTTGCTGTATGGGTGTGTTTCTGTTAGTGACTATAGGTGAGCGAGTACCTATGTTAGTATATGCATGAGTGTGCGTGTAACTGTATGGGTGAGGGAGACTGTATGGATGAGCGAGTAGCTGTATGGGTGACTGAACGGCTATATGGGCGCATGAGTGGCTGTATGGGTGAGTGGATGTGAGTGGATGCGAGTGGCTCTATGGATCAGTGAGCAAGTGTGAGCGCTTGTATGGGTACACAAGTGGTTGTGTGGAATGGGTGTATGAGACGTATGGGATGGGAGTGTTCTGTGGATGACGTCTTAAGTGATGTCAGTGATATAAAATGGGAGGTCATAAGCAGTGCATTGCAAGTGCATAAGTTATAGTTAGTTGAGGTAACTAGAACTGCCACATTTCACAGGTTTTGTAAGAGTGAAATCTGATCCCAACTAAAATGTCCTTGCAACCTTTGTTTTCTCCCAGTGAATTTCTAAGCGGTTTTACATTGTATTCCCTAAATGTAACCTGTAAACTTTGAGAATAGGTATGCGAGTGGCTCTATAGATGGATGAGTGGGGATATTAGTGGCTGTATGGATATGTAAGTGGGTGTGCAAGTGGCTGCATGGATCTGTTAGTGGGTGAGTGAGTACCTTTGTGGGTCTGTGAGAGGCATTAGGGTTGTGTGAGTGGCTGTGTGATTCTGTGGGTGTGTGAGAGCGTTGCTCTGGATGTGCGAGTGCCGGTGTGAGAGTGGATTTGTGGGTCTGTGGGTGGGTGTGCGAGTGCCTGCAGGTGTGTCGTTATATGACTTTTGGGCATTGGTATACTAAGAGTATTTAAAAGGGAGAACCATGGACTTAGCACTCACCAGGAGACAAGAAATGTAAATGTAAATGTACCGGAATTTATATAGCGCAAATTACCGAGCTGTTTCTAAGCGCTTGCTTAGGGAACCCGTCCTGGTATTCCCCTGTGAGATAACCCCGGCAGGGTATCCGCAAGGTGAAAGCCAGGCATCCCGCCGCGAGGGGCCGTTGTGGAGATTAAGCAAGCTATTGCCCAGAGACGCAGAGTGTGAACCCGTGAATCGAGTAGGCACCGGAGCGAGAATTGTCGAGTCCATGGACATTTTAGGACTCAAGACCCCGCCAAGCCGGGAATTGAACCCTGGTCCCGGGCTGACCTCTGCTTCCAGGTCTGCCTCCTCTAACCAGTGAGCCACACTTCTCCACAAGAAAGAAACAGCTTGTCACAGTCACTACATATCAGATTACGCTCCATTAGATCAACAATGCAATCATCTCCATTATGTATTTGAGATTGCTTTCCAACGTGGAACACGAGAGGAAACACATTTGATTTGCCTTCACCAAGCCAAAGAAGTTATGAACGTTTGTGCTTTACAGAAATGGAGCTTCAACTGGGTCACTTGCTATGTTTATATTTGTAAGTGCTTCCCGTTCAGATATAATTACTGTGAAATGTGCACCATAGCCAGACTGGAACCTCTTTTTTTCCCCAGAAGAGTCTCCAGTTTTCCCAAAAACATCTACCCAACTGGAGTATTTTCATCTGGTTAATTAGTGCTGCCTCGATGGGTAAACGTCTCATGCATATTCTGCACTACAGCTGTGTAAAGGACCACGCAGAAATGTTTCCAGTGACCTTGTGTGCATGCAATTTCTGCAACGTGATTGCTCCTCAAGCGTCTTCATCTACAAATCTGTGATACATGAATCCTCATTAAGAAAAGATGACAAGACTAAAGAGGTGAATCGCCACCAAACAAGGATACTTCACCTTAACTAAATGAAGTAACTGCTTCTTTGTTTGGTGGAGAGGTCTTCATATTCCTCTGCATCAATACCGCGCAACCAAAATCATCTGCAAATGTGCTCGAGGTCCTTTCATTAAGCTGTCCATCAACGTGGGAAGGGAAGGGAGACCGTTGCATAATACCACTAAAGAAAACGAAGAGAAGGCCACGTAGCCCTGGTCCATGCCGATTTCGACCCCATCACCTGGGGCCCAGCCTCATCTCCCTGGTCTGTGCCACCAATGGAATCTAGTGTGCATGTTGGAGACCGCGGTGGGGAGTGTCAAAGCCTCTGCGGTCCACCTGCTGGAAATGCAGCTCCGAGTGAGAGAGCAGTACTTTCATCTCATTCTCCCTGCCCGCATGTTTGCCTCGGGAGGAGGGTGTGTCCTGTCCCCCCCAAGATGTTCTGCATGGGCCCACCTAGAGAGGTGATGGTCCCTGAGGCTGTGTAAATCCTGGAAGGGGGCCGCATGACCCGCCCCCCCCCCCACTCTTTAAAAAAGCAGCAGCAATTACCCCAGGAGAATGTAGGTCCCCGGGGCATTATTAAACTTTTGGATGGGTGCCCTGTGCAACCTTCATTTTTAAAATTTTATTTTGCATGGCCACAGGTGGCCATAATTATAACAAGCGCAGGAGACAGTGCTTTTTTTCTAATTTGCTGCGATATTTGCAAATTCTGTAGTGAATTTTTAAAAAGTGCTTTTCTGCCCAGCCCGGGGCCCTGTGGGACCCCAGGACCAAGGCCAGGGGGTTACACTATTCGTACTCTACCCCCATTTCTTGTTTATGCATTTTCTTTTGGGATTCGGCTGAAGCAGAGTCCCAAGATGGCTGCCAACACATCCTGGTTAACGTGTTTGCAGTCAACCATAGAAATTCAGCAGTTAGAGTTACATGAGCTAACTATAACTTACCCCCTAATGTGCTTAGGACCTCACATAATACATCACTGTTGATATGGTCAGTGACATCAACCAGTAAGTGTTTTCTAAGAGTTTATGATCATATACTAAGCTACTATAAAAGTTAAATTAGTATACTAGGTGAACTAGTAAAAGGTGACACTACTACGAACATATATTATGTGAGTGACTGTATCTGTGTGTGAGTGGGTATCCGAGTGTCTGTAGGGGGAGGAATACGTGGATGTGCGAGTTAGGGAGCAGGTGGCCGAGTGTATGAGTGTTTGTAAGGTTGAGTGGGTGGCTGTGCTGAAAGGCTGTATGAGTAAGTGACTGGGTGTGTAAGTAGCTGTATAAAGGAGAGTGTGAGTGGGTGTATGGGTAAGTGACTGACTGATGTATGAGTAACAGTATGGATTTTTGAATTGTTTTCTGAGTGGCTGTATAAGTGAGCGAGTGGGTGGGTGAGGGTGTGTAATTGGCTCTATGGACAAGTGTACCGTTGTGCAAGCGCTTGCATGGGTGAGTGAATGGTTTGGATATCATTGATCATGGAATTAGTAATTAAATATGTGAGGTCATAAGCAGTGTGGCACACGTAACTAGAACAAGGGGTTAAATCAGATATTATGCATGGATAGTAATCGTAAACTTATGAGTCCCCATGTAAAAATGCTTCACATAGATTCTGTCCCATTTGCCCGGGGTTTACAATCACATTCCAGAAACGCCTACCAGAATGTGAAAGATGCCCATCTTCTGCCAAAGCTGCCCATGATATCATGGCCAAAACTGTGCCATGTATGCCCACCATAATGCTAAAAACTTGGACATCACATCAGCAATGGACATTAGTAGTTAAATCATGACCGCGATTCGGACAGGCACATTCACAGCATGATTGGCAAAGATAGGTGCCAAGATGCCATGATATGTCCACAGATATCTCAGGGTGCCAACATTATCTCAGAAAAAGACATCATTGTGTCACATTAGCCCCGTATAACGTCAGTACCAGATATATTTGGGGTTCCCCGACAGCAGGTATGGCTTGCAAAAGAAGACAATGCCCTTCAGAGAGGAACACAATGCCAGACAATTACACAATACATATGACCAAAACAAAACTTTAACAAGTGGACATAAATACATCACAGACCACTGCATCAATCTGAAACAAAGAAGGCCATTGCCTATCTCCACTCAATTCAGAATTTGATCTTATTAACTGCAGACTTGCTAGTGTACGGTTTTTATGCACTGTCACCATCACTGGCAGTCCCTCACACTGGTGACTTCGCTCTAGCTATTGCTAGCACTTTTTGGTCTAGTTTTTTCAGAAAGTGTAGGACTGAGAGAATGGGGCTTGCAAAATGGCCATTCTCCATGTGAGTTAGCTAAATTGAGGGTTGACACACGTGGTCATGCTGCAGATACTTCAGGGTGTTCAGTGAGTGTTTGTGCGTAAGCATGTGGCCCTGCTATTGATTTAGCTGGAGGTCACCAAAAGAATACAACAAGCATTTGCAATGCAATAGATCTCGCATTTGCGAGAGTTTAAGCTATTTGCATTGACAATGAGAATGTCTTATTTATCCGTTTTGATAATTAACACAAATAAAAGGCATTGTCATTTATAATGTCAATAGCTCAATCTTGTAAATGCGAGACCTATTTCATGTCAAACAAGCGACTGCCATTGTTACTGCTGCTTGGAAAATGAAAGCACGCATGGTGCGCTGAATGTTGCAGGAATGCATGTCGGACCAGCAGTAGGAGAAACTTGGTAAAGAAAATAGGGCTTACAGACCAAATAAGACATACCATGTAACAACATAAGGAAAAGGGACAATCCTCACTGAAGGTTACAAATTAAGACAAGGCGGTACTAAGGGGGGGGGGAAATCAACAAGCCTATTAACAAATCAGAAGTCAGACTTTACAAAGGACAATGACAAGCCAATAAAATGTGGGCAGAGCTTCAAGTCAATACTAATACAGCATGCCTCGCAGAGCAGCACATGCGCTGCCCAGGCTCGACCAAAAAAAACAAGCATTTTCAATGCAATAGGTCTCGCATTTGTTAAAGTTAGAGCAGTTGGCGTTGAAAGAGGATGTTTTTTTACTTTTACTTTTTT
The DNA here is from genome assembly GCF_964263255.1 of Lissotriton vulgaris. Classification (NCBI taxonomy): domain Eukaryota; kingdom Metazoa; phylum Chordata; class Amphibia; order Caudata; family Salamandridae; genus Lissotriton; species Lissotriton vulgaris. Next base: position 1,113,237,195 of record NC_141694.1, read on the forward strand.
ATACCAATGGCAATAGCACTATGTAAATATAATTAATTGACGGCTAATAGAAACACGCAAGTAAAAAACATTGTCATTTTCAACGCCAACAGCTCCAAGTCTAACAAATGTGAGACTTATGACACTGCCAATGGTTCATTCTAACTGGTGTTTCTTCCGTTTCTAGAGTTCAGGCAGGTTTGCTATTTCTTTATTTTGCACTCAGTGGTGCGCCTTCCTCATTAGTAAAAAATAAATAAATACTTTATTCGGCTTTACAAGTAAAACCATAAAAGTTACACAGCACCAAAAACAGTTTAAAAGTACAATTCATAACAATAAAAAATAAAAAGCCCAATAAAATACAGTGAGATATATAGATCTAAAACATGCTAAGGGGGAGAAAGGGAAACAGGCAAGCAGTGTCCGTGAGTACATCAGCAAGTGAGGAAATGAGGAATGTCCTACCATTAGGGGTTTGTTAATTCTCCAAGCAAATGCTAGATCTCAATGCAGACTTCAGAAAACCTACTACAAATGGTATACAGTCTGGTTTCAACAGTTGTAAGTAGAATAGAGCAGGGCAGACCTGGGTATAATTCAGCTTCTTTAAAAGGGGTATTAAAAAATATCTGCGAGGGACTTTGTAAAAATTACAGAAAAACATAAAGTGCAGCAAATCCTGAGGAGACACTCCGTCGCAGCCACAGGATGCTAACACCTGACCTCCACAGCTCCCCTTTGGTACGGCCAGTAGCAGGTGAAAATAATCCAAACGGAACCTAATCAGTAAAAAAACGCTCATAGGACGACAAAGGCCACAGGAGATGCGGTTCTGTAGAGGGAGTAGTTTTGAGCATCACACATTTACGGACGCTATGTTTTCCCAGTTCAGCACAATCTCTATCAAGCTTTTTTAATGTCTTAAGTCTGCTTAACAAAATCCACATCCTTTCCAGTATTAAGAATAGATTTTAAAACAAGCATTGGAAATGCAATAGGTCTCGCATTAGAAAAGTTGGAGCTATTGGTCTTGTAAATGACAAATATTTTATTTATTTGTTGGTTTTCCAAATAGCTAAATTGATAGCTTTGTCATTTACAACGCCAATAGTTATAACTTTCGCGAATGTGACAACTATAGCATTTTGAATGCAACATGTTTTGTATGTACGTGACATAGATGGCAGCTCTGGTCGTTAGGCCACATCTCTAGAGAGCAGGAGAGTGCAGCAGGTGTGAGAGGGTGAGTGGGTGTGTGAGGGTGAGGGTGAGGGTGTGGGTGTGTGAGGGTGAGTGAGGGTGTTTGAGGGTGAGTGAGGGTGTGTGAGGTGGTGAGGGTTAGGGGGTGTGAGGGGGTGGTGGATGTAGGACAGTGGAAAAATGTCCGCTATATAAACTGGTGCAGCTTAACGTTGATTCGGAAGAGGGCACGAGTTGATCACGACCCCCCCCCCCCCCCCATGGTAATAAATAATATCCCTCTCTGCGGACCTGCACACATGCTTTACGCCGTGCCGATAATGGATTCATGCCGATAGTTGAGAAAGGTGTTAAAGGAGAGTTAGAGCACAGGAAGTGGTAAAACACTGTGGTAATAAATGCATGAATCGGAGTTTACTAGTAAGCTCGCTCCTATTATCATCTTTCCGTGTGCTTCATACATTGCACCAGTGAGGCATAAACACATTGATGTCATGCCGGTGTGCAAACATGTCCCCAATTAAAACATGTACTATTAGTATACTAATAAACGGACGTTCACAAATGTATGACCACGCACCACCTCGCAGAGCTCTTGTGTCATGCTCTCAGAGGAGTCCAGCAGAACATTCACACGGTGCAAACCCACTTTCGGCTCTGGAGCTGGTAAAAACCTCTGTTCACAACTACCAGAGCCACACAATTACCATTTCACAAATCATCTGTAAAGCTCACTGCTACTCAACTGTGTAAAGAGAAGAGTTATGTGGAAATACACACACAATCTTAAAAAATATATACTGCCCCCCTCCTGCCCTTTTCTGCTACTGGTCTCACTGTGAGGGGAGCGGGCAGACATGTAAATATGAAAGAGGGGCGAGAGAGTTTAATGCGCTCTGAAGACCCTGTCCTAGACGGATGATTGGGAAGGGGGGGCTGTTACCAGAGTGCCCGGCTCAGTAATAAATAGGCAGTCGAGCCCTATACTGTGTGTTGTCGGACACCCGGAAAGGAAAGAACGCTGTGAAACTTACACCAGGACCCGTCACTGCTGCCAGGCTCACCCACCCACCCCCAGGCAAACAGCACGCGGATTTCGCGCATCTTAAATTCAGAGCAGTGCGATTCAATCCAGTGATTCTTGCTCACAACAGAATCCTACCCCCAAAAAATAATAACAACAACATCCGATGCGGCTAATAAATGGGCTTCATTTTCAGGTGCTTTTGGTAAAATGAATTTCAAAAGGAACAGAAGAAACCAAAACTCCAGCGGCATACCGTCATCTGTTTTGGTCTGGGGATACATTTGCCAATTTCTGCCGATGTAACTGCATCGGCTTGGACGGCTCTGATAAATAAAAAAATGCATTGCAGGGCGCTGGAGGGAAGAGAGAGGAGGGGGGAGGAGAAATGCGACACGGCGGGCAGGGGAGGGGGCGGAGCGGGGAGAGGGAACAGACGGAGAGAAGGCAGATAAGGGGGGGGGGGGAGGAGAAATGCGACACGGCGGGCAGGGGAGGGGGCGGAGCGGGGGCCTGGAGTGCGGCTGAGGGAACTGATGTGCACGCGCTTTTAAGCTCAATGCGCATTGAGCTTAAAAGCCACGGGCACTGCAAGGAATCGCCGCGATTCCTTGCAAGTTGGATAAAGAGTGGATAAGCCCCCATAGTCTTGCTTGCTCGATGCGCATCGACAGGCGAGACCTAAAAAGGTCCGGCCGCCCCAGCTCTTCGAAACAATCCTGGATGTATTTTAACCATGGAATGCGCAGCATATAATCGAGACTTAACATTTCTCTTAAGATCTGGTGGTTGAGAACTAAATCTTTGTTCAGCCAACAATTGAGCCAAAACAACAAAGGGTGCATAGCCAAGATACCACAAATAAAAGTCAACCCCACTTCTTCTCCGCCACCTGTAGGGCATCAGTTGCCGCATAACCCCATATTTCACTTCCATAGCTTGCGATGGCAACACTTTTTGCCTGGTATATTTTCAGCATTGCCGCAATAGGGCGCTTACCCATCTTAGTGGCAAAGTTAAAAATTGCTGTATTCGCTCTTGTAACCTCCCCTCTTTCTCCTTTGAATAAGGGACCCCCAGTTCAGATTGTCATCTAGTAAAACACCCAGATATGAAAATGTTGTGGTCAGGGGCACCTTTTCACTGCCCACTTTAAAGGGATACAGCTTCTTTGAGCGAGTCCCGACCTGCATAATGTAAGATTTAGAATTAGTCATTGCTAGGTCGCGGTCTTCCATGAAGTTCCGAAACGTGTCAAGCAGGGTCTGCAGGCCACTTGCTGTCCTAGCAATGAGGACAGCGTCATCCACATATAGAAGGACAGGCAAACCTCGACGCCCCACATAAGGAAAATCTGCCCCTGTTTTTACCACTGTCTTGTGTGGGCCGTTAATATATAAATTAAATAGAAATGGGGCCAAAATGCATCCCTGCTGTACACCCCTCTCAATTTTAAAATCCCTTGAAACACGAAGATCCTGAGCATATCTGATGTTAGCCTTAGTGTCCCTATGCAGATCCTCTAGGAAGTTGACCAGATTGTCCTCCACCCCCATGGCCCTCATGGATTGCCACATTTTCTACCGATTGACGCAGTCAAAAGCGGAGAAAAGAGGCCATGTAGATCTACCTTGGCGGACAACTGTGTACTTCCCCACGATCAAGTATAAATTAAGGCATTGGGCTAAAGTGGAATGCCCTGGACGGAACACATATTGAATGTCAGTGACATTCTCCTTTTCTTCCGCCCAGGTGGCTAATCTTCTCAGAATTACCCCACCTACAACCTTGACCACAGAATCAAGAAGGGAGATCGGTCTATAGCACAAAGTGCTGCTATGATCGCCCTTCTTGAGGACCGGTACAATTGTAGAGGTGCCCCAGGACTCCGGGCAACCAACCCTAGCCGCCGCGTTGAGCGCGGCCACCAGAACCGGGGCCCAAAAACAAAAAGATGGGTTTGATTTAAAAAGGTCCGGAGGGATACCATCCGGGCCTGGGGCCTTATTGCACGACAGCCTAAAGAAGCCCATCTCCACCTCCTTCTGCTCAAACAATACTGAGACGTGAGTATTGACACTAGCTTGATGTTGTTGGGATACCGTATCGCTTTTGAAAATAGATGTAAAATGTGCCACCCATTCATCCTCAGTTATATTTGTAACTATTTCTCAGTCCCCAACCTTCTCAAATGGGGGACGATTAATGCCCCAAAACCTAGAGCTACTCTGTAGGGTACTTTGTTCCAATAGATCTCTCCAGGTTTCCTCCTTCAATTCACCCTTCCGGATAGCCAATGCCCGCTTATATAGGAGACGAAGGGCACTGATCAAAGATTGATCTCTTGGGATAGCTTTTAAGGCTTCAAGTGTCTTGCAGCTTTTGAGAAGGAAGCATCAAACCATCTGGGTTCACAAGGCAGTGTTCCCCCAAAAAACATATCTATGACCAAGCACTAAGACGTTTGGCAAACCCCAGCCGTTCCTTGAAGAGATCACTCCTAGGGGGATCACACACCCAGATCAGAGTACACTTTCTTTCAGGAAAGTCCAGATCCAAGCCCCTTTATCCTCCGCCCAAAAAGCACACCCGCAAGAGCTTGCTTTACAACCCCACTCGCCCCATAACTCCAAAGAAAACCAATAATAGTCACAAAACACTCGCCCATGACCTCGCCAAGCCCAATAGTTCCACGTGACGGGGTCAACTTTTTTTGGGCCTCCCTGACGGATCATTTGAACTTCAAGAGTTATCTGAACGCCCCCCCCCCCCCCCCCCCGACCCATAGTCTACCCGTCGCGCACCGTAAGCGTAGATGCCGCGCAGCAGGTCCTCGCGCAGGCCCATGGTGTCGAATGTAGGCGTCACGTCCACCTCCTCGCTGGTCTCAAACTCCACTTTGGTCATGTCCTCGTCCTTCAAAAGTCTCTTCCGCGCCGAGCTGGCGGAGGTGAGGCCCGCGGGAGACGACATGTCTGCGGGATGGTGGCACCGGACCCAAGCAGGTCACCGGCGAGACTGGAAGAAAACGTAAGGGGAGAGCGCATGCGCGATGACCCTATGGCCTTACACGTGAGGCTGAGTCGGAAACAGGGAGTCTGGGACTCAACACTCTGCACGTGACCAATGTGTAGATGCACTTCCTGCAAAGATGCTGCCATCTTGCAACACAAACACAGAAAAGGGACTAACGTTAGTGGGGCTGTATGAAAACCACCGTTTTATAAAGTGCTACTGTGTTACGCAATATTGAGCGCCGTCCGTGAGCGCCATGTTGGTAGAATAGTGGCTCTGGAATCCACAGCTATTCTTAACGAGACGGACTTGAGGACTAGATAAAATATGTTTTATTCTACGTACTGATAACATTTCCTAGCTATCGAGACAGAAGGATTCGGTGCTACTAGGGACAAGAGAGTCGTTACCAAGTGCAGTACGTAAACAGTAAATACTACGTTTGCCAAAGGACACAAATGAATCAAATTGTGACAAAATAACATTACAGTCCAGCATTCACAGTATCGTGAGGGTTGCTGCTGGGTGATGATTTTTACCGGCTTGACTGTATTTTAATGTTCCTGCAGGTGCAAACATTTGGAAATTCTATAGCAGGAGCGGAGGCTTCGGATCATTATTCTCTTTCTTTGTTCCAAAATCATAACAGCCTATGAAAAAACATAAACTTTAAACTACATAACCCACGATCGCCAGTAGTCCATCTCTCCACCAATCGCCGTGTCATGTAGCAATAATGTAATTTATTATTATGTATTTATTAATTTAATGCATTTTTATATAGCGCAGACTTTACCCGAAGGTGCCAGAGCGCTGTACAATAGAACCAGTTGCGTTACATGAGAGAAATGGTACAAAATAGAACGTTACAAAAATAAACAGGAGACTAGAAGAGATAGGGTAAAACCATAGAGGCAATAACACAATATCAAATACAGCAATCAAGGGTGGGGAATGAACAAGAAAATATTAAAAATTTACATTGATGAACTAACTTCCTAGAGGGGTCTGAGAATGAGGGTATTAGTTCTGAAAGTGTCTTTGGAAGAGAATAGATTTGAGGTCAGCTTTGAAAATCATGATGGAGGCGGTGGCACAGAGCAATGGTGGAAGCGAGTTCCAGATTCTCACTGCATTACCTGAGAACGATTGAGCCATCGATCTTTCCCTTTTGAAGGAAAGGGCTCAAACAGAAACTTTTCCACATTACGAGAAGGTCTCGAACCTCCAGACATTTTCAGTTTATTCGCCAGGTAACAAGGGGAGGAAGTGTGCAAGGCTTTGTGGGTGATGCAGGCAGTTTTGTAAATAGATCTTGCCTCGATGGGAAGCCATTGACGAGAAGACAGGATAGGAGTGATGTGGTCTCTTCATTTGGACCCTGAATTAAAGCTAGCTGCTGAATGGAGAATGGATTTGAGGGGGGAGAGGTGAGATTTGGGTAGGCCAGTCAGAAGAGAATTGCAGTAACCCAGTCTAGAGAGAACTAGCCATTGGACCAATGTTTTTAGGTGTTTCTCCGTGAAGAACCGATGAATCCCCCACAGAAGGCGCAGCTGGTAACATGCATTCATAGCAATGGAGTTGATGTGGGAGATTAGGTTGAGTCTTTTGCCAAGTATGACACCTAGGGGTTTAGCGCTGTCGACAATGATGGGTTTATTGTTGAGTAAGTTCAGCTGGTCCATCCAGGATTGAACAGGAGGAGGGGAGAGAGAGGTGGATAGTAGGAGGAATTCAGTTTTGGAGGGATTGAGAATGAGTTGGTGAACTAACATCCAGTTGTGAAAAGAGTTGAGAGTAGCGTTGAGTAGTGAGTGTTCGTGAGCGGAAGACACCTTAAGGTAGATTTGAGTGTCATCCACATAGAGATGGTAGTGGATCCCAGATTTACTTAGGAGCTTCCCTAATGGTTCCAGACCGTGATTGATATGATATGATACATTTTTTTATTAAGAGCACGTTCACCAGCGGTTTCTTGGCGCTAGACGGGGATGCATGGACAAATTCAGCGAGAGATAGTTAATTAAAAGCCTGGGAAAAGAGCCACATCTTGAGAGATTTCCTAAACTGAGGATAGGAGGGAGTTTGGGGAAGTTTGGGGGGAAGGGTGTTCCAGAATCCAGGCGCCAAAGTTAAACAAAGTGGGTGCAAGGATAGAACCTTGAGGGATGCCTTGACCTACCTCCAATGGAGACGAAAGATTGTTCGCTATCTTGATCATTTGGGATCTGTCAGAGAGGAATGAGGCAAACCATTTAAGCACTGTGCCTTCCACGCCCATTCTCTGTTGAAGAGTGTTAAGGAGGGTGTTGTGATTAACAGTGTCAAGGGCTGCAGAGAGGTCAAGAAGAATCAGAAGGCACAATTCCCCAGATTCGAGTAAATGCAGCGCATCATCAATTACTTGCAACAAAGCTGTTTCAGTGCTGTAATTTTGAATGAAGCCAGACTGGAATACGTCAAGGAGATTTTTGTCCATAATATGTAGGGAAAGTTGTTTCACAAGACATTTTTCTGTGATTTTAGAAAGAAAAGGGACAATGGTGATGGGGTGGAAGTTGTTGAGGTCGTTCGCATCTGCAGAGGTTTTTTTTAGAAGAGGGGTAACCTGTCCTATTTTGGGGGCAGCAGGGAGGGAGCATTGACAGAGGAAGAGATTAACTAGCCGGGTCCAGTAAGAGAGAGTATTGGTGTAGAAATCAATGGCAATGACACTAGGGATGGGGTCAGAGGAATGGTTGGAGGGTTTGGTTTCAAGGATGCATTTGAGGAGGTCATTGCATTTGCATTTATATAACGCTTACTACCCCTGACGAGGCATCAAAGCGCTTTTCAGCGAGTAGCACGCTACTCCAGAACACAAAAAGGATTATTGGTGAATTAGAATAGGAAAATCTGAAAATTAATTTGAGCAGTGAACGTGCAAATCTGTTATTTAGATTGAATAAGGATAATGTAAGGATAGAAGAGAGGAGGGTTTACATTTATATAGCGCTCGGTACCCCAGATGAGGTGTCAAAGCGCTTTTCGTCGAGTAGCACGCTACTCCGGAACCCAACCAGGATTAGAGGTGAATTAGAATAGGGAAATATGAAATTAATTTGAGTGGTGGACATGTGAGTCTGTTAGTTGGATTGCAAAGGATAGTTGAGAGATAGAAGAGTGTAGGGTCTAAAAAGTGTTTATGTGGAGATCGTAGCAGCAGGAGGAAGTTTGGCATGAGATGGGGAGGGGGCAAGAGTTAGAGGGAAGGGTTTATAGAGGCTTGTTTGGGAGTTGTGAAAAGTATAAGAGGTTTAAGATGCAAGGAGGGGTAGAGGAGGGAAATGTCTAGAAAAGGTTATTTTGGCGGTCATGGTAGCAGAATGGGGTTTGGGGTGAATCAGAGAGTGAAAGTAGAGGATATATTGAGACGGGTACAGTGTGAGACACAGGGTAGTAGTACATTGAAGTAGGTAGTAGATTGAGGTTTGAGTTGTCAGAGAATGGAGGTAAATGATATATTGAGAGAGGTATAGGTTGAGATATAGGGTAATGCATTAGAGATTCTGAATTAGGAGTAAAGTAATAAATATAAAGATACATATGTACATGGAAGGTATATACGTATCACTAAGGGATTATATCTAGATTTGAGTTGTATTTAATAAACCCAGACTTTCAAATGTTGCTGTACTTTAAGCTAATTTATTTTAAATTGGGTTTTTTCTTCAATACTGAAGCAATTGTAGACGGATAGTTATGATAACAATTAGCTTATTTATGCACTGACCTATATGCATGATAAACATGGAATAATGTAACCGTAAGTAATATGTACATTTGTTAATACGAACTAATGAATATCTAAATATTTATAAACATGATTATACAGATTTACACAAAGGAATACACATATCTAGGTACAAATATATCATCCAAATATCTGTTTATATACACAGGGATATCCTGTATATTTATGTTTGAGTATGGTGGTTATGTGGGGAAGAGCCATCTCTTGAGTAGTCTTCTGAAGATAAGGTGTGGATCGTAAGTAAAGAGTTTCATAGTTTGGCTGCTTGAACAGAGAAGTATGTGCCACCTATGGTTTTTGTCATGTATGGTGGGATTTTGAGATTAGGTGCCAATCTAGAGCAGAGGTTCCTTTGTTGAATGTTTTGGGTGATTTTATTCCTTTTTTTTAAACAGTTTTTATTTTTTCTCCAAAACAGCATATGGAAATCATACATCAATGAGTTACATCTGTTCTGTACATCATACCAGTCCTATTGCCCCACCCTCTCTCCTAACAGTGTAACATTCCTTATATTATTTATACATTTTTATTCCCTTTTACTGCAAACTTCTCGATGTGTGTACGCATAAGTTATTAGGAACAAGTTGAGGACTACTCAATGTCTATGTCTGATATTGCAATCCGTATAAATAACAATGAGCCATTGCAATGAAACCCCCTCCCCCTCCCTCTTAGTCCAGTGTGTCCAGGTCCCTAATTTCACATTTCAATATTAGTAACAGTTCCTTCGTGTTTCGTTTCAGTATAATTAGGGGACAATGTCTCCTGCCTCCTGTTTTTCTCACAGGACTCCCATCATTTAACTCCAAACTAAACTATTAGGCCCACCCCTATTCCCAGGCCCAGCAAGGGGGGACCCACTGATGCCTCCCCGACAGAGCCCACTTCCGAGTCAGTGTCAGGTATCTGTAAAGCTATTACTAGGGCCTCCCACGCCCTCTCCGCTTCCATCACCTTCTCATTATTAGCACGTACCGCCTGTTGCAATCTAACCGTGCTCTCGGTCGTAGACCACTTGAGTAACTCTGATTTTCACTTCCCTATGCTAGGCCCCCGCATTGATTTCCATTGGCCCGTGATCTCTCTCTTAGCTAGCAGTAGGCCCAGGTCCAGGAACTTACTCGTGATTTTCGTTCTGGGGTTATGCGGAAACCAGTGTAGTATACAGGTGCCCATGTCAGTGTCTATGTGGCACTCCGTAATTCCACAATGCAGCTCGACCACCTCTTCCCAATATGTTCCTAACTGTCCACAACTCCACAGCATGTGATGCAACTCTGCTCCCTCTAATTGGCAGCGTGGGCACTGGGCGGTATCTGTCTGAAAATACAGAATAATCTTGGCCGGGGTTAAATAAGCCCTGTGTAATATAAAGAAGTGTATTAATTGGCAGCTTGCATTCCTAGTACTCTTCCAGGTCCTCCGAATCAATTGCGCCCATGTTTTTTTCTGGTATGTCCTTCCCAAGATCCACCTCCCACTTTCTTCGTAAGTCTTGCAGCGGCTGCAGGCCTTCTGTAACCAGTCGCCTATATACATAGGTGATCACTTTGATCGTCCCGCCGCCATTACTACATATTGGCATGTCATAGAGGTCTTTGGTTCCAAAAGCCCTTCTTTCCAATGACGCTGTGTCACAGAACCGCTGAGCAATAAATACCAGAGACGGGAGATGCGGACTGCATTCCACCTCACATCTCCCTCCTCCTTTATTTACAGCCAAACTGGAATTTACAGCCAAACTGGAATGCCATACCTGCTATCACCGCTACTGACGAGAAAGAAGACTGTAGGCCCTTTAAAACAGGCCCTTTCACATTCCACGGGGAAGGTCAAGTGAGCTCGACGTCATTGGAAGAGGAACACGGAAAAGGAACACAGGAGGCTCTCTTTGTTATTCGTAGTCAAACCCAGAGTAGTCTGGGTTGCTCCCCATTTGAACTCCTTTATGGGAGACAGCCTAGAACCCTTCTCAAGATGACAAAAGAGGCTTGGGAGTAGGTGAAACAGGGGGATACCCAAAATCTTCTTGAATATACTCAAGCATCAAAATCACGCCTACAAAAATTAAGAGACTTTGCTTCCGCCAATCTAGAACAAGCCCAAAGAAAGCAACAACTATACCATAACAAAGGAAAGAAATGGAGACAACTCAACATCCATGATTGGGCTCTGGTTTTGTTACCCTCTTCCATATCCTTAAACAGGCAGAATGGAAGGGACCCTACGAAGTCATTGATAAAATAGGTCTTAAACCTATCAGTTACGATTATCACCCAAAAAAAAACACATTTGCCACATAAATCTTTTAAAGAAGTGGTTAGATCCCTTCCTAAAGCTGTCCAAATGACCTTTATGGAAACTGAATCCTTTCCTTCTTCCGTAGACCAAATAAACATAAATGAGAACCTAACTCGCGATCAAAAAGAGTCTCTCTTCCACCTCTTAGAGAACTTTTCTTCCATTTTCTCTGATCTTCCGGGTAGAACCTCCCTAATCGAACATACTATCACCACTCCTCTGGGGAAAATAGTAAAGCAACGCCCCAATAGACTTCCCGCAGCCATGTGAGATGCGGTTATCACTGAAATAGAGAACATGTTAAACTTAGGTGTTATCAAGCCGTTCCCTAGCAACTGGTCTTCCCCTATTGTCATAGTACCAAAACCTGATGGCTCCATACGCTTTTGCACTGACTTCAGAGCGGTTAATGCTATATCAAAATTTAACGCCTATCCCTTACCCAGTATTGATGAATTAATCGAGAAACTAGGTGAAGCCCAATACATAACTACCCTCTATCTCACAAAGGGGTATTGGCAGGTTCCACTGAGACAGGACGATCAGGAGAAAACAGCCTTCAGTTCCCCCACTGGCTTATACGAATTTACAGTGTTTCCTTTTGGGTTACATGGGGCCTCTGCAACTTGTCAACGTCTGATGAATAAGGTACTCCATCAACACCAAGCCTATTTATCAGCATACTTAGATGACATCATTATATTCAGTCCCAATTGGGAACAACAACTCCTCCATTGTAAAGAGGTGTTTCACACATATAAAATGGCAGGACTACACGTCAATTCAAAAAAGTCCGAAGCAGGTTACACTAAAGTAATATATTTGGGATACTTTTTGGGGGATGGGGTAATTGCACTTCAACAAGAAAAGATCAAAGCAATCCTGGATATCCCTTTTCCTTCTACTAAGAAAGTTATCAGATCTTTTTTGGGCCTAATAGGATATTACTGCTGGTTTATTCCTAACTATTTTGAGAAAGTAGTACCCCTAACCGATCTGCTAAAGAAAGAAGTCAAAAATAAAGAATTACTGAACCCCTCCCAAACAGCCAGAGGAGCATTTTCTGCTCTCAAAGAGGCCCTAACTAGCAGTTCTGTCCTTGTTTCCCCTAATTTCAAGAAACCTTTCCTGTTGCAAACCGATGCCTCAGAGCCAGGTTTAGGAGCCATTCTCTCCCAATGGACCGAGGATAATTTGGAACACCTGGTATTGTTTATTAGTCGTAAACTGTTCCCAAGGGAAAATAAATATTCTACAATTGAGAAAGAGTGCTTAGCCATCAAATGGGCAATAGAGAAGTTACGTTATTACTTAGAAGGAACCCTTTTCACCTTGTATACAGATCATGCTCCCCTATTATGGATGAGTCGCAACAAGGGTAACAACCCATGTGTACTCCTGTGGTTCTCATCCTTGCAACCTTATTCCTTTGACATATGACATCGGAAAGGAATAGAAAACGGGAATGCTGATTTTCTTTCACGTACCTCAGATTTCCCCGAACGGGAAAAAACTGGGGCTGGGGTATGTCCTAGAACCGCTGAGCAAGAAATACCAGAGACGGGAGATGCGGACCGCATTCCACCTCACAGCTCCCCCCTCTTTTATTTACAGCCAAACTGGAATTTACAGCCAAACTGGAATGCCATACCTGCTATCACCGCTACTGACAAGAAAGAAGACTGCAGGCCCTTCAGAACAGGCTCTTTCACATTCCACTGGGAATTTCACGTGAGCACAACGCCATTGGAAGAGGAACACAGAAAAGGAACACAGGAGGCGGGGAAAAAGACGCAGACAAGACGCGAAGAGAAAGAATAGGTGTTTCCCGATCTGGCGGAGCCCCTGAAAGTGAAGAAAGACGGAGACGGAGAGAAAAGAGCGGATACTTCAGAACGTGAAGCAGAGCGAAGAAAGCAGTCGCCGCAGAGTACCAGGGAAGAACCCATCCATGGCCCAGGAGGGTCGTGGGTTACACAGGTGCATGGATGCCTGCAGGGTTATTTACGGGGAGAGCTAGATAGAGGTCGGGAGGGACAAAAGACCGAGGGGGTTGGAAGCACATCATAACTGGGAGTGCTAATAAAAAGAAGTTCCTAGCGTTTTCACATAGGTGCTGACAGCCTTGCAACTGGTCGTATTCCTCCATTCCCCTACCCCTATAACTTTATCCCTGTATTTTTTGGGGGGTTCTGGTGGTCCCTCACACCCTTCCCCATTAAGAGAACAGAGTAGGTTGAAAGACTTACCTGAGCCTTTTCTTTCTTTGAGGGAAGCTGGGTCAGCAAGACATCAGCCCTGGGACTGCCACAAGAAGATCCTGGAAAGAAGGAGAGAAAGAGAATAGAGTCAAGAGAAGACCGATTGAACAAATATATTTTGTTTGATTTATTCAATGAAAGAATATTAGAAGGAATTCACGCTGTATAAGCCTTTTCTGGGTCCCCGCCCATTACAAAAGTATCACACGCTGTATCACCAAGGCCAGGGCTGCATGTAGCAAATAATCCCCTTGCGGCAGGTCATATCTATCTCGCAACGTCTGGAAGGGTCACAACACCCTGTCTTTGTACAAGTCACCCATCACCTGGACCCCCAACGTCTCCCATTCTGCCACTGCCGACCAATCCTTCCATGCGGAAGGGCAGTACACATGTCCAATAGAATCTCCGGGGTATACGGACGATTAAGTCCGGCTCTACGCTGGTACCTGTTCCAGCACTGTCTCAATGTCCGCTTCTCAGCAGTAAGCGATCCCAAGTGCAGGCGTTGCTGCAATATTGTAAATGATAGACCGTGAAGTGGAAGCCATCGGCCCTCAGGTCCATCCGGGCTGTGAAACCTGCGAGCCACCGCCTGAGTGAGCCATTGTAGCTGAGCCGCCAAATAATAGAGTTCAAAATCTGGCCCGCCAGTCCCCCAACCACTCTTGGCCTCAGCATTATAGGCAAAACCACCGAAGGGTGGCTTTGCCTATAATGCTGAGGCCAAGAGTGGCTAATGCCGTTTCCCCACAAAAAAACGCTAACCATGGATCGAAGCTGCCTAAAGGTTGCCCCCGGTATTCAAATTGGCAATGTCCTAAAATAATATAGCAGGCAGGGGAGCACCACCATCTTCAGGAGCGCCACCCTGCCAGGTACCGACAGGGGCAGCGCACTCCAAAACGTTTTCTCGCAGCCCACGTAAGGCCCTTCCCGCATTCCCTTCCAACAAGTCAGCAGGCACATGGTATATATTAGCCCCCAGATAGGGCAAGCATCTCGGCACCCACCGAATTCCCGCTACTTGCGCAGAGCCCACCTCTGACGGAAGCACCAGGAAGAGGTATGTCTTCCCCAGTTGACCCCCAGACCCGAGATCTCTCCAAGCACCCGCAGCAGGTTCGTTGCCCCCTCCAACTCTTCATCTGTATTGGCCAGGTAAATAAGGAGATCATCAGTGTTTAGATATATATGCTGTTTGTCGCCCCTCAATGCCAGTCCCTGGTAGTGCCATCCTATTCTAGCATGCACAGCCAACGGTTTAATGGCCAACGCAAACAATAATGACAGTGGACATCCCTGTCGTGTGCCTCGACCTATGGAGCAGGGGGAGGATATCACCATCCCCGTCCGCACCCTTGCTGTTGCAGCGCTGTACAGCAACCCCGTCCATCTCACAAATGCCTCCCCTAGGCTAAATACATGCATAACTCGATACAGGTAGGGCCACTCTAGGCTGTCAAATGCCTTTTCTATGTCCACCGATAGTACCGCCACATTGGTGGTATCCTTGTGGTCTGCATCCAGTATGCGGAGAAAACGTCTTATATTAGAGGCCGTATTCTGAGGCGGGATAAAACCCGCCTGACCACGATGCACCAGATGTACCATGTGGGGGAGGAGCCGAGTCGCCAAAATGCTGCTCAATATCTTATAATCAGACGTCAGCATAGATAGCGGGCGATACACCGACCTATCTAAAGGGTCCCTTCACGGTCTCAGAAGCGGGATAACAATAGCTTCTCTCATTGAGGTTGGGAGCCTTCCCCCCGCTCGTGCTTCTTTATAAACCATCAACAATCTTGGACCTAGTATATCAATATAAGTTGAGTAAAACTCAATGGGTAGGCCATCAGTGCCCGGTGTTTTGTTACGCGCCATGTGTTTAATGGCCCGCATATTTCCCCCAGCATAATGTCCTGCCCCAATACATCTGCCTGCTCCTCCTCTAGCTGTGGCAATGTTATATCTGCCAAAAATTCCTCCAGTACAAAATCAGGGCCCCGCAACCGGCTTCTATATAAGTCATCGTAATACTCCAAAAACAAACCGTTAATCCCTTTCTGAGTGTAAACCGGAGTACCCGACGGTGAGCTCAACGGCAGGATAGATGTGCGCTGGGTTAGCTAGCCAAGCCAGCAGCTTACTTGCCTTGTCTCGTTCCGCATGCGCCCATGCTAGGTACGCCCTATAATCATAACTACGTAATCTCTCTATCAAGGTCGCCACCTCCTCCCTGGTACCTGACACTTCCTCCTGCGCCTCTGGGTTCTCAGGCCGCTCTCTCTCTTCGGAAGCGGTGTTCTGCCGATTCAACATCATGCAGCGATGTCCTCCTCACACCCGCCATTTTGGCAATGCACATTCCTGTCACCACCGCCTTAAAGCCGTCCCACTCCATCACAACACTAGGCGCCGTCCCCTCATTGGCAGCAAAATACTGCTCGATTCCCGTTTCTATATCCTTACGGAAGACAGTGTCCTTAGCACCTCCGGTCGTAAGCGCCGCATTGGTATTGCAGCTGCCATCTTTGTTGCAGTGCCCTGCCCTCCGCTCGATTAATATGATTCTCCTGTAGAAAGGCTACATGCACCCCCCCTTCGCACCAAATAAGCATGCACCCTGTTCCGTTTTCCCATTGTGTGCATCCCTCTCAATATGTCACCATTACGATCTTCCACCTCTCGGAACCTCTGTACATTGACCATGGACACACCGGTAGCCCCTACATCCCCAAACAACATTCATAACATTCCACAACAATCCCGCCCCAGAACAGGTCCTAACTAATCAGCACCAATCCAAAGTCACAACTAAGTTGCCTCCCTAGTAGCTACCAGGGCCGGCTAAATAGAAAACAAAAGGAGGGGAGGTGCCTAGCGACTCCGATTCAGAAGAGCCCCACCATCTTGTGCCATTCCCACTAATGCCACAGCTCCCGCTGTAGCACCCCGATTTAAGGGAGCCCCACCCCTGTACCCATCCCCCAACCGCCCAACCGAAACCCAAAACCCATCTTACCACCCCCCACAATGCGACACAGGATTGTCAATAAGCAAAGGCATCCTCCAGTCCTTGAAACAGTCTTACTGCTATGCATCAGCGATCTATCTCATCAGCAGTCCCTGGTGTGACATGAGGCATGGTGACACTCGCCTCATTCCATTCTTCTGATGCCGTCCGTTCTGATCACTTCTGAGTATCAGTCGCACCCTCGATTCCGATCCCTGCTCCTGAGATATCTCAGTCACTGCTTGAAGTGCCATCATCCTTTCCTTCTCCGTCTGAGATATCGTTGGCTTCTGAGAACCAAACAGCCTTCTTCCAGAACGCTGTGGCCGGGGAGGGCTCGGCGCCCCCCTGCCGGCCTCCGGGTCGCGGCCAGTTTCTCCCCGCCCTGACCTGTAGGATTCCAGCCAGTCCTACGCTTCTTCAGGACTATTGAAAAAATACGTTTTACCGTCCATGGCCACCCTAAGACCCGCCGGGAACATCAGTGAGTATTGCAATCCTTCCGCACGAGGTGCTTTCTTAACTTCCAAAAATGAGGCCCACTGTCGTTGCACCTCAAAGGTATTGTCAGGGAACAGCGTCACACTACTATTGTGCATCCCGAAGGGGCCCACAGAGCATGCCCTATTCAGAAGCATATCTCTATCTTTGTAGTGGAGCAAGCGTGCTACCACTGGCCTGGGTGGTTTCCCGGGGTTCAAAGGACCTGCCGGTACCCTATGAGCCCTCTCCAAGGTGAAGAAGGGGGACAAACCCTCCGGGGCCACTTCCGTCCTCAGCCAGGTCTCCAAATATTCCACCATGTTGTCTCCTTCCACTCCTTCCGGCAGTCCTACCACCCGTACATTATTCCTTCTTTTCCCCCCTTCAGCTTCCTCTGTCCTTTTCTCCAGAGTCTGTAATCGACGATGCACTTCCCCCATTTGTGTCTCCAGGGTTTTGTGTGCTGGTTCCAGGATTCCAAGGTGGCCTTGGTCTGTTTCACCCGGTCTGCCAGTTTTGTGTGGTCCACTCGGAGTAGGCCCAGCCGCAACGACACCTGTGCTATGTCCCGCTGGAGAGCGTCTCTAGTGTCCATGATGGCTTTCA
Source organism: Lissotriton vulgaris (assembly GCF_964263255.1). Lineage (NCBI taxonomy): Eukaryota > Metazoa > Chordata > Amphibia > Caudata > Salamandridae > Lissotriton > Lissotriton vulgaris. Next base: position 1,113,254,882 of record NC_141694.1, read on the forward strand.
GGATCACCTCCACTTGCTGTTGCATCATCCACTCAGGCTGCGATTCCAACGCCTCCGTCTTCCGCTGATCTGCTGCCTCCTCTTCATGTCCCGGGGGCGCACCCCCCTGCTTGCCCCTCGGTTTTCCCATTATTTCCCTGTCCACCGGTCCAACAGCCCCCCCGGCGGTTTACCGTGCCCTCTCTAGTCTTCCGCTCTCGCCAGGATTCTTCGCGACGTTCCCTGTTGTGGGGCGTCCTTACCACAATACCTAGTAGCAGTCTGTCACCATTCAGTCTGCAAGGCTCGCAGAGCTTTCTCCTGGCCACTCCCCGCTGGTCGTTGGTCCACTAAGTGCTGGACCCCATCCGTCTCCTGAGGTCCCAAGTGGCCGCTTACTCGGCTCCACTCTCGGATACGCCTAGCTCTGGAGGAAGAAACTCGGCCAACCCTGCCACAACCCTGATGGTCCCGGTCAAGCAACTTAGCAGCTCACACTATGCCATTTGGATGTACTCCGTTGTCCAGTGCCCCCAATCCCTGCACTCTGGCCTTATCTTCTATAGTCCAACCTCTGCGTCCTGCACCTCACTGGAGTGCTGTACTCTTTTGTGATCAGGAGTAAGCCGCGATCTTCTGGCCATCAGAAATGGGGTCTACCAGTGCTTCTTCCCTGCCAGGGGGCAGCCCAGGCGCCGGGTCCAGACTGTCCTCTCACTGCCCTATGGCCTCCTCATCCGAATTTCCGGTGCCCCCACTCACCGCCCAAGGAGCTGTGCCAGCTAGCTCCACAGGCTCCTGTTGTAGTATCTAGGGGGCTTCCACTTGGTCCACCAACCATCTGCCCCCTCTTGTATGGGTCCCTCCCACAGGGGCCTCTTCGTTATTTGCCTCGCCCCAGGCCCAAATGGTTTCTGCGGCAAGTGCTGCTCAGACAATCTTCGTGCTGCACCGTAGATACTCCAAAATGGCGGCCTCGCATTCCCCGCAAGCAGCCTGTGTCCTCCGCGATTCGCAGTGTCAGCGTGGGGAGATCTCTGCTACAATTTGTCCGGTCCTCCCCCGCTGTGCCTCGGAGACCCGCTCCGTCTCTCTATTTCACCGCTGCCGCCTCAATCGCCACTTACGCCACTGGGAGGAAGGGGGCCGGAGGGGGGGAAACCTCCGTGTTCTGCCTAAGCCGCCACCGCTCCAGGATCCCCTCCGCGGCAAGTAGCCGGGGCCGCTCCAGGATCCACTTCACTGGAATTAGGATACTCTGCCCACCGATCCTCCGCTCAGCTGCCGCATCATCTGTCCATCACGCTCCGCTTCAGAGTGGCTCATCACCCCTCAGCTCAGCGCCATTTTGAGCAGCTGGGGTCTCGCTCAAGTTCATCCCCAGGTTCCTAGGAACTGTGCCTTTTCCCCCGACAACCACCGCGGGCACCTCCAAGACGATGTGGCACGTCGGTGGATTTTTCTTATAGGGGCAATATCCGCCCCCAGACAGGAGAAATGTTGGGGTTGGCGCAGAGCTCTCAGCTCACACGTCCATCCGCATCAGCCCCTAAGCAACGCCCCCTTGGTGATTTTATTCCTGATGAGGAGCGGCCCTGTTCCATGTATCGCTTTGTGGGTGCTACAAAGCAGCCTGAATGTGGATCTTCTGGCAACTGGTAACCAATCTAGGGCCTTCAAGGCAGGGGAAATGTGAGATTGTGGCTATATATTTAAGAGTAGTCTGGCAGCAGAGTTCTGAATCCATTAAAGTCTTTTCATAGTTGTTAAAGATGATCTGTGGTAGAGGCTATTGGCGTAATCGAGTTTAGACAGAACAAGAAAGATTGTAGACTTGACCTTGTGTGGAAATCCCAGGTGGGGGAAAATACCTCGCACATTTTTTATAGTAATGAAGCTCGAGCTTGCTAGTTTGTCCACTTGGGCATTCATTGATAGCTTGAAGTCCATGGTAATTTCGAGGTTTCTTAATTCCTTAGATACTTTAGGCGGTGTTCCCAGATTGTCAGGCCATGCGGCAAGTGGGTCATAATTTTTCCAATCACCACATGAGTATTTCCGTTTTGAAAGCATTCAGTTTCGCTCCATGCCCTCCACTGATCCATGGCTCTGAGGCAACTGAAAATTGTGGGTTTCCAATGTCTTTGGGGCTTTCCAGTTTAAGGAGTACTTGTGTGTCATCTGCATTGTTATAGCATGTAAGGTGAAATTCATTGATCAGTGCCAGTAATTACTTTATGTAGATGTTGAAAAGTATGGGTGAGTTGATATAGAATTGAGGAACGCCTACTTTTGTGAAAATCGGTTTGGATGAGAAAGGGGGTATGGATGACATTAGTTCTGTTTTGAAAGTAGGATGTGATCCAGTCAAGAAGTCTCCTCTATGCCGGCTTCATAGAGTTTTTGTATTAGAGTGCCATAGTAAACTGTGTCAAAGGCAGCCGAGAGAACCAAGAAAAGTAGTGCAGCACCCCTTTCCGGTCAACTGTGTTCTTAAGGTCACCCCAGATGGCAATGAGGGCAGAATTCGTGCCTCTTCCTGGATGCAATCCTGTTTGGAAGTCTCAAAGTATGGAATCATCTTCAATGAATTGTGACATCTGGGCGAATGTTGCTCTTTCTATCAGTTTGCACAGGAAAGGTCCATTTGTAATCAGTCTGTAGTTCTCGGGGTTAAGAGGTTCCAGGTTTGTTTTCTTAAGTAATAGGCGTATGTTGGCCTTTTTTAGGTCTTCAGGAAAGATTACAGTAGTTAAGGATTTTTTGATGATTCTTCTTAGTGGTGTGGCAGCAGAGGTAGTTAGAAGAATTTTCTTGAAGGTTTGTGGCGGCCATGGGCCAGAAGGGCTGCCGGCAGGCCTGCATGCTTTGACCTGGTCCATAAATTCATTGTGTGATTTTTGTTGGAAGGAATTCAGAGGCTGAGTTAGCCTACTCTTGGAGGGGTTTTTTGGAAAGGAATTGGTGCTGGTGTTCTTTTTTTGTATTAAATAGGAGCCCAACATGTCTGCTTTGGTTGTTAATGATTGGCCAGTTTGTGTCTGTGAAGTCTTGAGTAATGGGATGAGCTCCTTCTAGGCAATTCGGTTTACGAAATTCAGTGCAAATTTTATCGAATTCTTTATTACCATATTTAGCATTGTGAATTCTGTCTGAGTAGTATCTTTTCATAGCTTTTTTGATTGCTGACTTGTATGATCTGTTAAGTTTCTGCAAGTGAAGTTTGTCTTGATTGGGGTTTGTTTTGAGCTAGATGCATTGCAGCTTTCTAATTTGCTGTTTTATCTCTTTTAGTTCTGTATTTCTCCAAGTTGCTTCCTGTTTTCTTTTGTTCTGTTGGTTTGTTGTCAGTGGTATGGGATTTCAAGAGCATCCTGTAGCCACTCATTTAGTTTTTAAATGGAATATTATTGTGCCTAGATCTTTATTGGATGTTATTTGTGTTTCAAAGTTTTCAAAGTTGAGTTTGTTCCACAGACAATAGGTGAATTCATGTAAGGGGGCTTTAGGTGTGTTACTTTGTGGTGTTTTATGTTGGGAAGCAAGCAAATGGCAGTCTGACTGTGTGACTGGAGTAATTGTTTGAAAGGTAACTATTTCTGGATTTGCAGAAATGACATCTAAGATGTGTGGGATGTGTGTGAGTTTGAGGACAATCTGATGTGGGTTCAGTCTATCTAGGCCAGTGATGATTGTTTTTAGATGGGGTATATTTTGTTAGCCATACCAAATGTTTAGGTCACCATGAATGCATAGATTGGAGTGTAGTGTCTTCAGGTTTTAAACTGTGTCTAGAAGTGTGCCTGGGAATGTTGCATTGATAGGTAGAGGTCTGTAAAGGAGTAGGAAGTTACAGGGGGAAGACGGTGTATGGTTGCATCTGGTCAAGCGGGCTTCAAAACCTTGTTTGGAGGCATCGCCAGCTTTAGTGATATTTAATGATTGCTTGCACACGACAGCTAGGCCCACTCCTCTTTTGACTATACGTCTTTGTGTGATAGTTCCATGGCCTTGAGGAACGTTTTTTTATTTTATTTATATAGCGCCGCTAATACCCTAAGGCGTCTAGGCGCTTGTCGACCAACATCCTGCTGCCATGAGGTGAAAAGTGCTGAATAATGAAATTAAAAATAGAAATGTACCAAATTTATGCCTTAAAGCACCTTGTCTTTAGACCCTTCCTAAAAGAGAACAGGTCAGGGGAGTTTTTAAGTGTAAATGGCAGCTGATTCCACAATCTAGTAGTGATATTTAAAAAAACTTTTGCCACCCCAGTTAGAAAGTCTTGCTTTGGGGACCTCTACTAACATATGTGAAGAGGACCGCAGCATTCTGGTTGGTGTATACCAGCGAAAGTAGTCCATCAAATATGCAGGGCCCTGGTTGTGCAGTGCCCTAAAAGCAATGTAAAGTGCCCTAAAGTTGATCTGTTTTTCCACTGGTAGCTAGTATAGGGTACTGAGGGACGCCTTTGCCGAAGAGTATTTTGGTAATCTAAAAAGCAGACGGGCAGCCGAATTCTATATAACCTGTAGTTTAACCAGGAGGACTTTGTTAATTCCAATCAAAAGGCCATTGCAATAGTCCAGCCTTGATGGGACTAAGGCTGAAACCACTGTTTTCTGCAGGTCCAGTGGTATGAAAGGGAAAATTTTCCTCAGGACCTTCTGAGAATAGCAGGCAGCTGAGGTAATTCACATGGTGGGAAAAGGACAGGGTGGTGTCACAGATGACACCCAGGTTTTTTGCCTTGGTGACTGGTGTGTGGAGAGGGCCTAGTTCCGTAGGCCACCAGTCCAAAGACCAGAGAGAGACATCTCTGCCAAAAAGAAGAACCTCCGTCTTATGTGAGTTCAACTTAAGACAGTTCTCTGTCATCCATCTACTCACATGTCCCATACAGGCATAAAAGTTATGGACTGTGTTTCTGGAGTCATCTGAGATGGATACTATAATCTGGGTGTAATCAGCGTATGACACCATAGCAAATCTGTAGGATTTGATAAGCCTGGCCAGGGGGACCACTTAAAGATCAATAAGAGTCAGGCTTAAAGACGAGACCTGTGGAACGCCACACGGAAGATTGAAGCTCTGAGAGCTGAGGCGGTCCACCTCCACAAATTATTCCCAGTCCGAGAGGAAAGAATGGAACAATGATAAGGCAGCACTAGCAACGTCTATTACTTGAAGGCGATGTAGTCGGAGGCTATGGTCCACCGTATCTAACACTGCTGATAGATCCAGTGGGATCAGTGCCGCCATGCCACCCTTATCTACAGAGTGTCTGATTTCTTCGGACGCTGTGATCAGGACAAGCTCGGTGCTATGTCCACTTCGGAAACCGTATTGAGATGGATCCAGAATGTCATTGTTAAGGATAAAAGAAGTACATTTTTGGTTTATGTATTTTTTCAAGAATTTTTGCCTGTATTGGCAGGCGGTCAATGGGACAATAGTTGCCTGAGTCTGCTTTATCCAAATTGTTTTTTTAATAGTGGCAGAATTGAAGTCTTTTTCCATTTGTTAGAGAAAATACCAGTTTTAAGAACAGGGTTAAATACCTCTGTGAGATGGCCGGTTATTGGATCAATCACAGAGAGAATAATCGAAATTTGCCTAGCTTACGTAACGGTAAGTTTCAATTCTATTAAGGACACGGAGGCGAGGATTATGCTATATCTTCCTTCGCTTTATTAACATAAAGAAACCACAGCAGCTTAGGAAAAGATATAATAAGAACAAAAAATGCTTTAAACATAAAGCATTGACGTAATGTTCAACAAAAAATCAACAACAACTCCCAAGAGTCTCTTTGTTATAATCATAGTCCACAGTCCTTTGTCACTGTTCATCATCCCTATATAACCGGACTTCCCATCATCTTCCTCCTCTTTCTTCGCGCAGATCACGCTTAAGCCTCATTGGTCCTGTTTAGCACCGTCGTTGCCTGCCAAAAAAGGAACAGCATCAGCGAGGTGGCCCAGGAAAAAGCTACAACAAGGCGAGGAGCATTCAGTGAACAACACAGTACAGACAACGTAAAGGAAAACGCTTTACTTACTGCCATACGGGTGGGTAGAGACACCACCGTAGTCCGGGTGGGATAATCCTCGCCTCCGTGTCCTTAATAGAATTGAAACTTACCGTTACGTAAGCTAGGCAAATTTCGATTCTATGTCAGGACCGGAGGCTTCAGATTATGCTAGTTTAAAGCTTACTTACCACCAACTGAGCTAAATCCACCACCGGCTTAAAATAAAACCTCTTGAAGGTGGAATCCGAGGACCAGTCCGCCGCTCGCATAAGGTCCTCCAGACGAGCACCCACCGAGAATGCCTTAGAGGCCATGGCCCCCCTGGCGGAGTGTGCTCCAAAGAGAGAAGTATTGATGCCCGCTTCTTGCATGACCCAACGCACCCACCTAGCGATAGTGGGGGAGGAGACAGCTTTGTGTGGCTTCCGCAGGGCAATCAACAACTGACGCTCGCCCGGAGGGCGTAGATCCAAGGTCAGGTCCTCATATGCTTTGAGGCATTGCACGACACACAACTTAGGAGTGTCAGTAAAGGCTGGATAAGAAATGGAACGCGACGACGTCTTAGTGCGTCGACCCACCGTAAAAGTAACCCCCTCCGGGGAAAAAATGCGTGCAGAAACATCCAGCGCGCGCACGTCCGAGACGCGCCTACAAGAGACCAGACATAACAACATGGCTAATTTCGCCGAAAGCTCCTTCAGAGACAGATAAGAATTCGCTGGCCACGATAGGAACAGGTTCAGGACCAAATTGACGTCCCAAAGGACGGAGTACCTGGGCTCTGGTGGCAGCGCGAGGCGAACCGCTCGCAGAAGCCGGCACACAAAAGGGTGTTCCCCTACCGGATGGCCATCGATGTTATCATGGCCTGCAGAAATTGCCGACCGGATAGCATTGATCGTTCTATACGCCAAACCCTTGTCGGCCAAATGAGCCAGGAAATTCAGCACGGGAACAAGGCCGGCGACCATGGGATCCAAATCCCTTCGTAAACACCAACGCATCCACTTAAGCCAAGCGGATCTGTAACGCTTCGTCGTACTATCGGCCCATGCTTTGGAGAGCAAGTGCTCAGCTGACCCCGAAAGGCCCGGGAGCGTCCAGCGTCTCCTGAGAGCCTCCACGCCACGAGGCGGAGAGTGTTCTGCATGACGAGAGGGTGAGGTTCCCGATCCGGGCTCGTCAGGAGCAGAGGAAACAGGGGGAGTAGGATTGGAAAATCCCAGGAAAGTTCCAGAAGAACCGGAAACCATACTTGAGACCTCCACAGCGGTGTAACCAACACCAGGTCCGCACCCTGGCGGCGTAATTGAGCCGCCGTCCGCATGATCATGGAGAACGGGGGAAACGCAAACGGCTGTTCCCGACTCCAATCCTGCAAGAACGCGTCCGTGGCCTCCGCCAGAGGGTCCGGCCTCCAGCTGTAAAACCGCGGCAGCTGGTGGTCGAGACGGGACGCGAAGAGGTCCACCGAGAAGGGGCCCCAAAGGGAGTGTAGCCACCGGAAGACTCCCGGATCCAGTTTCCACTGGCTGGCATCCCTGAGATGTCGAGAGTGCCAATCCGCTACCTGATTGGACTGGCCTGGCAGATACTCCGCCGTCACCGCAATGCGACGAGACAGGCAATAATCCCAGAAGTCCTTCGCTAAATCCGCCAAGGCGCGGGACCGAGGACCTCCCAGGTGGTTCACATATCGGACCGCCGAAACATTGTCCATCCGGAGCAGGACACAGGCTTTGACCGAATCTTTGGTCCAACAGCGAACCGCGAAGGAGCCCGCAAGGAGCTCCAAACAATTGATATGCAATTGTTGTTCTTCTGACGACCAGGCGTCGCCGGTGGAAAAATCCCCGCACCGGGCGCCCCAGCCCGACCTGCTGGCGTCGGACTCTATGATTAAGTCCGGAGCCGACCCGAAGATCGCTCGCCCATTCCATGCCTCCATGTGAGACAGCCACCATGACATCTCCTCCTTCACTTCGTCCGTGAGGGGAACCCACTGATCGTAACACATCCCACGGCGCAAATGCTGCGCTTTCAGGCGCTGAAGAGCCCTGTAGTGCAGCGGGCCTGGGAAAATCGCCTGGATGGAGGACGACAGAAGACCCACCACCTTGGCGACATGGCGCAGTGACGTACGATCCCTCGCGATCGTCTGCCGAAGCAGGTGCCGTATCTTTGCGACCTTCCGGCTCGGTAGGCTCAAGACCGCCTGCACCGAGTCCACCACGAAACCTAAAAAGGTGATCTGCTGAGTGGGAACCAAGACCGACTTGGAGCCGTTGACGACGAACCCCAGTCTCTGAAGCAGGCCGACCGCTTGACGCAGTTGTCCTGCCAGCACCTCCGGGCACTGCCCCATGAGGAGGATGTCGTCTAAGTATACTATCATACGGACCCCCTGGCTTCTGAGAAACTCCACTACCGGGTGAAGGACCTTCGTGAAGCACCACGGGGCCGAAGAAAGGCCGAACGGCAGGGCGGTGAATTCGAACACCCGGCCGTCCCACAGGAATTGTAGGAAACGACGATGAGGGGGGTGGATGGGAACGACCAAGTAGGCATCCTTGAGATCCAGTCGCACCATCCACTCCCGAGGGAGGAGCACGTCCCGAAGGAGGTGGATCCCCTCCATCTTGAAGTGACGGTAGACCAACCACCCATTGAATTCCTTGAGATTGATCACAGGCCTCTTGCCCCCATCCGTCTTGTCTACCAAGAAGACGTTGCTGAGGAACCCATGCGGGTGGCGCGTTGATAGGCGGATGGCTCCCTTGCGCAGCAAGTCCGAGACCTCCCCGTCTATCAATCGCGCGTCGGAATCTGAGAAAACCATCGGGCGCGGGGGCCTCACCTGAGTTGGCTGGTCGTGAAACTCTATATGGAAACCTCTCACAGTTTGCAAAACCCAAGCATCGGCAGTGAGCAACTCCCACTCCCCGTAAAAGCTTGCCAGCCGCCCCCCAATCGGAACTTGATCCAAGCAAAGTACACTTACCGGGGGCATTTCCTTGTCCGGACTTCTTTTGGAATCCTCTTCCACCATAGCGTTGTCCCCTCGTGGGGTAGAAATTGGTGTAGTTGGCCGAGGTCTGGTACTGACCTCTTCCGGAGCCTTGTCCACGGTTGTTGGTCTGCTGACCACGGCCGATCGCGCGGCCCCTGCCGCGACCGGCCCCTCCAGAAAAACGCTGGTGAAACACCCTCTTGATGCTGGACTGGGCCTTGTCCAGCGACGTGAACGTGTTCACGAACTTTCCAAGCTCGCGGATGAAAGGTTCACCGAAGAGGCCACCCTGGGCCACGGCACCTGCCTCCGACGAGGCCAGGTCCCCCAGCTTCGGGTCCAGCTTAATAAGGAGCGACCGCCGCCGCTCCGTGGACAGGGCACAGTTGGCGTTGCCCAAGAAGACGATCACCCTCTGGGCCCAGTTGGAGAGCACCTCCGGTGAAATGGCGGTGCCATTCGTCCGAGCCTCCTCCGCCATATCGAGGATCTTCGTGGCGGGCCCGACCGCATCCAACAGCTTGTCCTGGCAGGCCCACCAGGACCGATCGATCCCCTTCCTGGGGTCCTTCATGAATTTCGCCAGGAAGGTGGCCATCTTGGGGTCCAATTCTGGGGTCATAGCCACCTTCCCCTCCAAAGTAGGCCGAGGGCATTCCCCTCGCAGGCAACCCCTCGCCTCCTTCTCCAGGGGCTTGCGCAGCCGGCCCGCGACAAACTTCGCCACCGTCTCCCCCGGGGCCCAGGCCGCGGATCGGGGGTGGACGATCTCGTCCGGGTCCAGCATGCCCGACTCATCTCGGGGCATCTCCTTTCCCGAAGGCGCCGGGAGCCAAGACCGTGTCGACTCCCCGTCGTCATCCGTGTCCGGAGAGTCGTAGATCGGGGAGGCGGGCGCCGTTGACAGACCGCCCGAAGTGCCAGGGTCCACCAAGGGCGTCGGAGGCACCGCCGTCGCCTTGGCCAGGAAGGCGTCACGAAGACGCTCGAAGGCGCCCTTATCCACGCCTTGGGCCTCCGATGAAGGCTCCTCACCCCGGGGTCTCTTCGGAGCGGGCGGCAACCCGCCGGACGTCCCCGGGAGCTCGGGGGGCGGCGGCACCTGCGCCGCTGCCAGCTTGGCACACTCCTCTACGATGCGGGCCGAAAGGCGGTCCTCCATGGGCCCTACCACCTCCGTCACACAACGATAGATGGAGCTGTCCACCGCCTGATAAAACTCATCATCCTGCAGATAGGGGCAGGCCTCCTCATCATACTCCCCTTCCATGTCGGAACCAAGGGCAAATGCAAGGCACCCAAGAGGGCGGCAACCGAGAAAGTTCTCGAATGTGGGCAGGCCCAGCGGCTGCGATCACGTTTTGGGCCAGCTGACGTGGCAGGTGGGCTGCACCAACCCCCAAGCGCGCAGACCCTCCTCGCCGGGACCGGGTCTACGTACCCCTCAAGCGCGCTAGGCCACACACGAATAAAGAGGTGCACAGATCTCGCCCGAAGGCGATTCACGCGGTCAAAACCGCCATACAGGCCCCAAAGGGCGTCAATTTGTGAAGTACAGACCCGGAGCACCAGGTGTCAGAGGGGTACGCGAGGGTCGGCCCCTGCGCAAGCAGACCCCACGGCGCGGCTCCTCGCACCGCGGAGGCGCGCCGGAGGGTCGGCGAGGCGACAGGCCGCCCCCTTGCGGTCTATGTACACACCGCACACAAGTGGGAAAAAAGTCGCGTAGGAACGGCAGAACGTTCCCGCAACTAAGGGACTCTGAAAGGAAATAAACCATGCAAGGAGTCCCCAAAGACCGCAAGACATCAAGCACAATAAAAGAAGACAAATAGAAAAGCACTTATCTGGCTGCGGGAGCAGCGAAGAAAGAGGAGGAAGATGATGGGAAGTCCGGTTATATAGGGATGATGAACAGTGACAAAGGACTGTGGACTATGATTATAACAAAGAGACTCTTGGGAGTTGTTGTTGATTTTTTGTTGAACATTACGTCAATGCTTTATGTTTAAAGCATTTTTTGTTCTTATTATATCTTTTCCTAAGCTGCTGTGGTTTCTTTATGTTAATAAAGCGAAGGAAGATATAGCATAATCTGAAGCCTCCGGTCCTGACATAGAATCTTAGGAGGACATGGGTCCAACGGTGAGCCAGATTTTGCAACAGAAAGAAGTTTAATGACCTGCTCATGAGTTATAGGTGGAAACTCCAAGAGATACGCAGAGTCAGGGCTTCTGGAGTTCTTAGGAACATAGAGATCCAGACTTCCTGCGACATGAGTTGTAACCAGTGTAAATTTATCAAAGACACAGCAAACTTTACTGCAAAAGGTGGAAGCCAAGGTATCACAGAAGGCTTGATCCGGTGTATTATCTTTGTTAACTTGCACTTGGCTGAGTTTTTGGACTGTGGCAAACAGTTCTTTAGAATTATTCTTGGCTTTTTTGATTTTTTCTGAAAAGTACTTAATTTTTGCGGTGTGGACTGTTCCTTTGTACTGGGTTAATAATTCCCCATGGCGCTCTTTTTCCTTTAAATCATCATTAAGTCTCCAGCGCCTTTCTTGCCTGTGGCACTGGCAAGGCCTTTTAAGAAGTGTTAGCTCTTCTAAGAACCAGGGTTCGGTGGGTGCTGTCCTGGTAATTTTCCCAGTTTGTTGAGGAATTGTTTCTAGAACTGCAGACCCAATTCACTCACGGTATTCTAGAGCTGCTCTCTCTGGGTCTAGAGATAGGAGAGGTCTGCTCAGCCTAAGTTGAGAATTGAACTCATTTTTGTCCAGGCAGTGCCATTGGAAGTGCCTGTGGCTTTTAATAAATGATGACCTATTAGCAACTGTGGAAGGCAGTGTGAGAGTTAGCTTGACTGCTGCATGGTCTGACCATAGTAGTTACAGGGTACCTTTAGATTTCAGAAGCGGACAGTCAAAGAAAACAGCATCCAGCAGGTGTCCAGCTCTATGAGTAGGACCTTCAATCAGCTGTGCCAAGCCTTCACTAGTCAGAAGGTCCATAAGGACACTCAAATCTTTATCATGTAGGTTAACTAAATGAAAGTTTAGGTCCCCGAGAATGGTATAGTATTGAAAACGGACTTTGTGTTCAAGTAACTGTATGTAAACCCAGGGTTTGTTGAAAGTTAACCCTGGGTCCAGGGGGGCGATAGATCAACATTCCTTTTAAGGAATACGTGTGATTAATACCTAATTGAAAGGAAAGCACTTCACAACTCGCTCCGGTGGCAACCTCGTTAAAGTGGTTCCTATAGACAATAGCTAGCCCACCTAATTTTCTACCTCTGCAATCTTTCCCAATGATGGAGAAGCCTGGCTGAATAGCTACCATCATGTCGGGCTCTGAAGTCTCCTCTGCCCAAGTTTCTACTACGAACACAATGTCAAGCTTCTGTTCTTCAACAAAGTCAGCAAAATCAAATTTATGTTTGACAAGCGAGCGTGCGTTGATAAGAGCACACTGAAGCCTTGACTGGGCCTTATGGGGAATGCTGGTGTGTGTAATTTTGATGTTCAAAAGCTGTAAATTACATATGTGATTTTTCCGAGGGTCTGAATTTTTTTACACATTTGAGGACTGGACCAGAGCAGCGCGGTATAGTGGTGGAAAGAGCCAACAGTCTGTCTCGGGAGTACATGTGCATACTTACCGGGAGAGTCTTTACCAAACCCAGCAACGTGGCTGGCGCGGGCCGAAACAGACGGGCCTGCCTTTGGCGCGCCTACTGCACATGTCCACTGCGCAACCTCATCAGGGCCGATTAAGTAGTGAGGCAGGCTCTGACAGTGTGAGCAGCTAGACCTCCAACCGCCGAAAATGGCAGCTGTCGATAATGCTGACACCCTCTTCCCGCCCGACTCTCTCCACACAAATGGCAGCAAAGCACCACGGTGGACCGGAGCGTCAGAAATGCAGTGAAGATAGGAGAGTTAAAAATAGTCATAAATGGGGGGCGTGGCTTGCAGCCGAGCGAAATGGCCGCAGCCTGAAGGGGCTCTGAGACTGAGACCAACTCCCCATTAATCCGCTCATTTATCCGTCATAAATAATGTACCCAGAGCCAACATTTTTGAATCAGAGGTGAAGCGACGTGAAACGTGGCAAAGCCGGAGCTTCTACACGCTCCGTAACAGGAGATATCGAACACTGCTGACTGCGGCCTGCGATTGGGAACAAAGCCGGGGGCTCGATTTCTGCAGAGGCGACAAAAGTGTGGCGTAGATTGAGTGGCAGCTGAGGGGGAATCGCCTACTCTCGACGCCGCGATCGAGTTGATCCCTGATATCTGCCAACGGAGATAGCTGGCGCAGAGTACGGTAGTGTGAGCCAGGAGACTGCGGTGAGCCCAAGAACTGGGGACCGGGCTGGAGGAATCGCGTGGCCGGGTGCTGGAGCTCTTGTGCGGAGAGCCTCTACAACATTTGGGACCCAACTAACAGTGACTCGGAGGCGGATCGACACCCAGCAGACAAACGCTGAGGACTCTCACTGCTCCGTGAGGCATAATTGCAGCGTTTTTGGAATGCGGCCTGTTTAAATGCTGTGGGCCGGGGCCTCGATTTGCGGTGCGGCGGTGGGACAGAGCAAAAGGCACAGTGGTTGTAAAAGCGCCCACACAGAATCCGGACCACCTGTTGCTTGGAGAGTAAACAATAAAATGAGACTGCTGTCCCCGGTTGCCACAATCTGAAGTGGGCATCCCAGGGGGTCCCTGAGGATCTAGACAACGATAAAGGACCGGGTGTTGGAGCTGGAGGCTGAAGTTCCTTGATGAGCGACCTGTAATGTGCACCATGCGAGGCCTACATATATAACTGTGAGGTAATCTGGGACACACAGGCTGACAGTGCACAACTCATATAAAGTATGCCCTGCAGTAGCATACTCGCTAACACCCTGGTGGAAGCCGGGGACTCGATTGTCAGAACTTGCCGAAGTGAGCTGCGACGGCGGTCAGCGGGGCGCCTCGCGACTGAGAGTACTAGGGTGAAAGCTGGGTGAAGTGGGGCTCCCGTGAAGAGCAACGATCTGAGGTCGACATCTGACGAAGGGGCCAGATACAGCGGAAGGCGCACTGATAGAAGCGGGTCTGGCGGTAAGGCATCTTGAGCCTCTGATGGTGGCCGAATGAGGGGAAGGCCGTGCAAAGGACACTGATATACCTGGCCCTCTGGGAATAGTCGGGGTGAGGTACACCGGAGGAGACAAAAGCTGGCAATACGCCCGGAGAGTGGTGCAACACTTCCTAGAGAGGGGCATATTTCGCGCACCCAGTGCTAACCCTGATGTATTTGGCCAGAGAAGCTCCATACATTTATCGATAACAAAGTACGGGCCTGCACAACTCATCATGACTCTAAGGTGTGCTGGTGAGGAAGGACAATTGACAGCAACAACAGCAAAACAACCCCTGGCCAGGACCGACTTGCACCAGGCTATAGGAGATAAGCATCACAGCCGCGGAGTATCGTGGGCTGAGAACCCGCGGAGTTGGCGACCGGTCGCCCAGCAGGCGATAATTACCACAAACTGCACCGCGGTGACGTCGGGTGGGTAGTGATAAACGATGAGTGGAAAAGGTTCCTGTACGACCCAACAAGGGAATGTGGCACATTTGCCTTCAATAAAGACTTTCCGCCACTGCCAGAACCGAAAGGGCAAACAGCTAAAGGAGGGGAAGAAGCAACTGCGCCTAAAGTAACGCTGGAAGATGGCAGGTCTCAATAATGTACAGACGACGGTGGGCTCCATCTCAACGGATGTAACATTCCTGCGGCGGATTTCCAAAAAATGTCCGCCAGAGTCACGGAGGTGGAACAGGTAACAACGTCTCTTAAAAAAGACATCACCACTTTGGCAAAGAAAGTGGAGCGCCTGGAGGCTGAAAATAAGCGAATGGCAGAAAAACTGGACGATCAAGAAGAACTCTCCAGCCGGAATAATGTCCAAATTATAGGGATTCCCGAGAAGGAAGGGGACCCAGCCATGGATCTATACATAGAGGACTTAATTAAAACAAGATTACAGCCAAAGGGTCTCTCTAATTACTTCTCAGTAGAACGCGCGCATAGGGTGCCAGGCGGTAGGCCGAGACCCGGTGCCCCCCCAAGACCGGTGGTGGCCCGCATTTTCAATTTCAGAGACAGGGACGCTATTCTGCAAACGGCCCGTGTGGCACCACCCATCAAAATACAGAATTCTGTGATTTTCTTCTTCTCGGACTACACGACGGCGGTCTCAGCACGGCGCAGGAGCTTTCTGGAGGTCAAAAAGGCGCTGAGAGCCAGCGAGCTGCCATATTCAATGCTCTTCCCGGCAAAGTTGCGAGTGGTAGCAGACAACAAAACGTGGTTCTTCGACACACCGGAAGAGGCCCATGACTGGCTGGAAGGTTGGCGACAGGTGGGTAAGCCTGGACGAGAGCAAAGGGGACGCCGCGGTCTTGAGAAAGAGGTCAACCCCGAAAGCACTGAACAAGGAGAGGGCGAGAATGACCAGCTGCATGGTGAATCAAGGGAATAAGACCCCGGGAGACGGCCTACCGTCGGAAGCAAACTGGCAGACTGATGCAGACTGAGCTGCTCCTCGACAAAACGACGACGGCAAGACTATCGAAAGATGAGGACTCTGGGGCATGGGGAAGGAATAGTCTTCCTTGGACTTCCCGCTCCTATACGTGCAAGTAATGGTTCTGGGGTTGGGTTTTAAGCACTCTGCTGAATTGGGGTGGCAGGCAGTTTTGGGTCCGCATGGCAGGGAGGCAGGGAGGAGGGTGGGGGATCGGGGCTCGTTTCAAGTTTATTCCCGAGCAGGTTGCTACATGATTAGTTCGCTCGAGGATGACGTTGTCCGTATGATTTTCACATGCACAAACACCCAAGAAAGTTCAAGCATGACACGAAGCGCTGAAATCACTAGCTTTTTCCACTTTAATAATGGGGGATGAATCACTGACTACTCTGAGGGGCGCCTCTGACACCACAATTCCGTCCCTCTCTGTGCTCACATGGAATGTAAGAGGGCTGGGCGATAAAATTAAGCGGGGGCTGGTTCTACAATGCATAAAAAGAGTAAACCCAGCAGTGTTATTACTGCAGGAGACGCACCTCAGAGGCACGTCTACCAAAGCAATGGATAGATGGGGCTATAAGATGGTGGCGCACTCCGACTTTACATCAAACTCCAGGGGGGTTGGAATATTAGTCAAAAAGCAATTTCCACTAATTTTAAAAGAAGTTAAATCTGATGGAGCAGGGCGATTTGCTGCCATACATACACAATAGGAAGGGAAGCGCCTAAATATTGTTTCAGTATACATACCCCCAGCATTACACACAGTGGCCCTCCCTGACCTCAGTGCATTTCTACTTGGGTTCCCAGCGGGGGAACTACTCATTGGTGGAGACTTTAATTCGGTAACAGACAATTTCATGGATAGACTCCCTTCGAGGGCGGGCGTGTCGGGAGTGTCTCGCCTGAAGAGCTTCTTAGAAGCGATGGGACTGATAGATGTTTGGAGGAAATACCACCCTGCAGAGCGACAATACACATACTACTCTAATGTCCATAACTGCCTCACTAGAATAGATTACTTTCTGGGCTCCTTCAATCAATCAATCAATCAAAGCATTTATATAGCGCACTACTCACCCGGAGGGTCTCAAGGCGCTAGGGGAGGGGAGGTCCGCTACTGCTCGAACAGCCAGGTCTTGAGCTGCTTCCTGAAGGCAAGGTGGTCCTGGGTCAGGCGGAGGTGGGTCGGGAGGGAGTTCCAAGTCTTGGCGGCCAGGTAGGAGAAGGACCTTCCTCCTGTGGTGGCTCTTCAGATGCGGGGGACGGCGGCTAGGGCGTGGCCGGTCGATCGTAGCTGGCGTGTGGGAGCGTAGAAGTTGAGGCGGCTGTTGAGGTATCCTGGGCCTTGGTTGTGTAGGGCTTTGTGTGCGTGGGTGAGGAGA
Source organism: Lissotriton vulgaris (assembly GCF_964263255.1). Lineage (NCBI taxonomy): Eukaryota > Metazoa > Chordata > Amphibia > Caudata > Salamandridae > Lissotriton > Lissotriton vulgaris. Next base: position 1,113,271,877 of record NC_141694.1, read on the forward strand.
CGGAAGGGGATTCTCTTCTTAACCGGGAGCCTTTCTAATATTAACAATATCGAAATCAGACCACGGGGCGTCTCGGACCATTCCCCGATACTACTCATCTATACGCACCATCAACAAAACGGCGCCGGACTTATCTGATACGCCCTGGTTATCTTAAAATCCATAAGATTAAGAAGGCGCTAAAGAAGACGACAAAACACTATTTTCAGTAGAACGAGGGGTCGGTGAATTCCTATGTCACCTTATGGGAGGCCTATAAGACACTCCTCAGGGGGCAGGCAATATCCTCCATAGTAAATACTAAGAGTGAGAAACAGCTAGAATTATAAACTCTGGAGGCTGACTTGGCAGTGGCGGAAGCCCGACACGCTAGTGACCCGACCCCCGTCGTGACTCACAGTTTGCACCTTGCACAGAGACGTCACAGGGAGCACCTGACGGAACTGACCAGACAACAACTAGCACACATGCGACACAAAATCTATGACATTGGCGATAAGGCAGGAAAGTTGCTGGCATGGTTAGACAAAAGGGAGAAAAGGGACAGGTGGGTAGCGCAGCTTAGCACAGCTGAGGGGGCAGCATAACAGACCAACACACAATAGTGAACCTCCTGGCACAACACTTCCACACAATCTACTCCTCAAACTCGACAATTTCAGAGGAAGAGGCGATGACTTATGTAAGAGATCTGGCCATGCCCAAGCTGACCCCGGAAGAGGCACAAGACCTGGAGAAGGACCTCTCGGAGGAAGAGGTGCACACGGCCATTAGGGCGTTACAATCGGCCAAGGCGGTAGGTCCAAATGGCATACCGATCGAGTTTTATAAACATATGGCAGGCTCGCTAACACCACGCTTGCTGCACATGTTCACAGAAAGTTTAAAAGTGGGAGAACTCCCACCAGACCAGCGCGCGGCCACCATAATAGCCATCTTGAAACCTGGCAAGCCGGCAGACCAATGCACCTGATACCGACCCATCTCCCTCATAAATGCAGAAGCCAAAATTCTCGCCAAGCTGTTGGCGGCGAGGCTCACGCCACATCTATTGAAGCTCACCCATCAGGACCAGTCGGGCTTTATGCCTGGTAGAAACACAGCACTTAATTTAAGAAGATTACACGGAGCCTCGCTCGTGCGGAGTATGTACAAGAGCCGGCAGTGCTACTTTCATTAGATGCACATATGGCATTTGATATGGTCCACTGGCCCTTCCTTTTCACAGTGATACAGCATTTAGGATTCGGCCCGAAGTTTTGTGCCTGGGTTCGACTACTTTATACAAAAACCATGGCGCATGTCACCGTTAATGGCCACATCTCTGACGATTTTCCCCTGGCACAAGGCACATGTCAAGGCTGCCCATTGTCACCGCTATTATTCGCTCTAGTGCTAGAACCCTTGACGGCCTGGATACAGTGGGAGTCAATGATACATGGCTTCAGATGGACTGATACCTGGGAGGATAAGATCTCCCTTTACGCTGACGACATCCTGTTGTACCTCACTTCCCCTAGACGTTCCATAATTTGTCTTTTAGATGTCTGCACGGCTTACGGGCGGGCCTCCGGGTACACCCTCAACTGGTCTAAATCCACCATGTATGTGCTTCATGGCCCCCCTCCACGACTTCCGGACAATTGCCCATTGAAAACAGCGGCAGGTACGTTTAAATACTTGGGGGTTCATGTTACGGCTGATGCAGAAGACTTCTACAACATGAATCTCCAGCCGCCGCTGGAACGTCTTAGGCGCGATATCCGACACTGGGAAACTCTACAGCCAACCCTGCTGGGGAAGGCAGCGCTCTTTAAAATTATGGCCTTACCTCGTTTTTTGTATATTTTGGAAAACACACCCTACCCAGTAAAACCTACATATTTTAAAGCTATAGTGGCACAAGTGTCCAATCTGTTATGGGGCAATAAACCACCACGTATAGCACAAGCTAAGCTAGTACGCAGCTGGTACGACGGAGGTATAGCACTCCCAGATGCACAACTTTATTGTTGGGCAGCACAATTGAAAGTCATTAATCAATGGGTACATATTCCGCAAACAGACCCGGCGCTGAAGGCAGACAGATAGCAGTTAGGTATGGCAGACTTACTGGCTCCCCTCTATGATAAGAAACTGACTCGAAAAAAATTGGGACCACTGCGTCATACACTTGAGATATGGCATAAAGCCCAGGGAAAGTTGGGATGGCAGGGGGTACTCACACAGCTCACTCCGCTCTGGGACACAAAGCGACTAGGAAAGCTTAGACACAGCAAGGGTTTCGATCGCTGGGATGCTATTGGGATCTCCACGGTCTGAGACTAGTGGCAAAAGGGGGGAGTGATTCCCTTCAATTTGCTACAACAGCAATATGACTTAGCCCCCTCTGAAATGTTCCGCTATAGCCAAATACGACATGCACTGTTAACAGCAATCCCACCTGACTCAGAAGTTCCAGAGGCGTCCCCTCTGGAGGACAGATTGCTAACAGATTACATGCCAAAGAAGGCGACCTCCCTAACCTATCAAAAACTGGTGAATAATATGCCTGATTTGACGAGAACGCTTAGGGAAAGATGGTCTAATGATATTGGTGAGAGTGATGACTCGGAATGGCAGGAAGCACTGGCGTCACCGAAGGAAATAGGCATTCCATCGCACCTTAGACTAGTACAATTACGTATCCTACACCGCTCCTACTATATGAGACACACCCTACATAAAATAGGACGTATAGCTCACCCCTACTGTTTGAGAGAGTGCGGGGAGGAAGGATCCTTTTACCATACCATATAGGATTGTCCCAAAGTGGCCGAATACTGGGCACAAGTGCTAAGGACGATGTCGCAGTCTGAGGGAGTCACAATACTACCTGAACCCAGACGCTGCCTGCTAAATATCTGGGAACCAAATGACCTTTCGCGTGCAGGGAAGAGTTGGGCTACTATGGGCATGATGGTGGCCAAGAGGAATATAGCACAGAGGTGGGGCAGAGCAGAAAGACCTAGTCTAACAGAATGGTGTAGAGACATGGACGCTACCATGATAGCAGAAAGGGCGGTGTTTTGTGACAGAGGGTGCCCAAGGTAATGGAACAAACTTTGGGGGGCATGGAACAAGTATAGGGGGAATATTTGTGAGCGCCCTCCAGACCACGATGAAAGCAGTGAGGATTCAGAGGAAGACTAAGGATTCTAAAATTATTGTACAAAGTTCACTACATGCTCTACAACTGTACACTTGTGATTTTGACGTACTAGAATGTGTCTCTGATGTAATGATACAATGCTTGGCTATATGTTTGTGCCTGAACCGTTTGCACTGTGTTCTCATACAAAATCTAAAAAACCCCCCAAAAAATAGTCATAAATCCCAATCTAAGAGCTACCGACTAAAATCTACGAAATGCGAGCAGAAGAGTAGCAGAAGGCTGTAAACAAAGACCAGATTAAAATATCAATAAAACCTTTCATATGGCTGGAGATGTGGGCACCTAAAAGAATCTTTAGGACTTTGATGTGGTTTCATGCAAAACTGAAACCATGTTATCTCCAACCATGATTCAGTTATGAAGAGTAAGTCAGGTTGTGCGTCAGTAGATGTATTGCTGTTTTTTTAGAGTGATCGAGCATTAATTAGTAGGTAGTTTAGAGAACGAGTTTCGGTGATGGTGTGACTTTGTTTGCAGAAGAGTGAGCAGTGTTTTGTGGACTTGTAGCCGGTGTGTCCCTAGTGCTGGTATTCGCTTTAAGAGGATAGCAATAGTGTAGTTATTCTGTATCATATTCCTTGTACAACAGGCTAAAAAGGCATTTTGATGGGTCTGCATGTGTAGGTGGTGGTTGAGAGTGAGTTATGTTGTTTTTGTAGAGTAGGTTTGTTGTGCAGTAGATATGGAGATGGAAAGTTGTGAAGGGTGGCCTGTTGTTTATTTTGTTTGCGTCAGTTTAGGGTAGATTGTGTATGAGTTAGAGGTGGTGGTGAAACATGTGGGTCATTTTGTTTGGTTCTAAATTGTTTGGTTTCTATATATGTGCTAGATGTGAGGAAAGAGAGCAAGCCTGGCCATAGAGTTGGTTTAGGGTGTATAATATTTGTGTAGTCAGGAGGGATGGAGTGGGTGTATGTTTCAGGTTTGTGACAGAAAGTATTAAGAGGTAGTGTGTGTTTGTGTGCGAGATTTTGTTGTGCTGGTGTGTGTGTGTTATGTTTTTTTTGAGGAGTAGTGAGAGGAGATGATGATGTATTTTTTTGTGAACTATTTGCATGTAAAGTATTGTTGGTGAGTGGAAGCTGCAAGGTAAAGGGCTTAGGGCCAGATGTAGGAGCCTTAATACCGGTCGGAAACGGACGATTTCGGCCGTTTCCGACCGGTATTTTGCTTTTGAGATGTAGGGTAGGTACGTGTATGGTGGTCAGGGTCTATAGATTCTAGTCACAAATTAATCATGGAAAAAAAATGTTCACGCTGTTTAGCAAAAATTACCAACATGTAGTGCACAAAAGCATTTATTTCAGCATTATTGTGATATTGTGATTCACACTACTAAAATAGAAACCACAAGCATTGAAAAGAAAAACCAATTACTTCATTGGATTTAACTGAGGACTAAAGGGCATAGGTCTCAGATACTTTCTTATATACCAACGCTCTTGTGGAGACAGTTCTTGAAAATTCGCTACATATTACATATTTACATATGCGCTCGGAGTGACAAAGAAAGGGAGACAGTTAGGTGGGATGGGTGTGGTTGGGTATAGGTGAGGACTGGGTAAAGGGTGTTGTGACTTGATTACAATCACATTGATTAGAAATGCAACCTTTACAGACTAATTAAGTTCATTAGTTCCGTTATATTCTTTAACATAGGATCTGTATTATTCAATGGGTTGCTTCCTATGTTAAGAAAGTCAGATGCAATCCGGTCTACGTTTCGACCCCTGGATTAAGGGTTGATTGATGCCTCAAGCTGGGGTCTTCTTCAGGACATGGAGGTACAGGAGCGCCTAAAGATAACATAATTGTAGTAAGGACTGTATCAAGACTGTAGTTAAAAAAGTACTATATTACTACCGTTGGCTTTATTGCAAAGTGGGCTTCTTACTTATTATAGGGCCGTCCAGTGGCCTATTTAGGTTGGACCATCATTGGTTCCATGGTGATATGTAGAAGCCAAAAAGGGTTTAAATTGGAGGTGTAAGTACTGGATAACTCGTGGTTAATTACTGAGCATAAGTGCTCTGAGAGATCGCAGAGGGGGGCACTTACTAGGACTTCCGTGGTTTTCCACTCAGATTGTTTAAAATCTCAGGTCTTGGTATATCCAGAAATAACAGGTCAATCTGAGGGTTAAAGAGAAAGGTTGTGTTGGTTTTAGTACATGGACAAGTAGTCTAATATTGAAAGACAGAGACAGGCATAGGCAGTCTGAGTCGATTCATTCTGACATCATAATGTAAGTTTCAGATGTCGTTCTATTGTTAAAAATGCCTATTCTAGTTATTACCCATCAATCAAGATTGAATTGAGTCATAGCGTGTCAGATAACTAAGTTGATTAAATACAACATCGTAATGTGGATTTGAGATGTCGTTTTGTTTAAAAGGCTATTCCAAATAATACCCCATGTCAAAAGGAGTCATGGCGTGTGAAATACCTTGTTTCTGAGTTTTAAGTACGTATCCTCAGGACTGAATCAGGTACGGTGCTTGCATCAGCGCTGCCCGGTCACGAGTGAGCCGCGAGGTGCAGGCGCTGAATACTTGCTGGAGGCTCGCCGTGGGCCACCAATCCGGTGGCGGCGTGCACCTCAGCTGAAGGGAGTGTCTAAAAAGTACGGAGAGGGAACGTACTAAGGGATCGTCTTCGTTTGGGAGCACCATCAAGGATTGGAAGCGCAACTGAGCAAATTCTTACTGGAAGGAAAAAACAATTGTAAAAAGTTTAACGCGTGTGGAAGCGTTATTGTAAGGATGACTACTAAAAAAGGTGGAGCACCAGTTTGAGGTCTAAATAACTAAACACGTGGCATATTTATACATAATAAGCTCTGTGTGCGTCTAGCTGTCAAGGAAAAAACAATTGTAAAAGTGATTAACGCGTGTGGAAGCGTTATTGTAAGGATAACTACTAAACAAAGGTGAAGCACCAGTATGAGGTCTAAATAACTAAACACGCGGCATATTTATACACAATAACCTCTGTGTGCGTCTAGCAGTCATGTATCAAAGAACAATAGAACAGATCGTAACACACATATGATAGCCTTTACAGAGGGATATTCTTCCATAGGTACTGAATAGTTGTATTGTCAGCTGAGCACCAATAAAGTATATTAATCTTACAACCACATTCGGCCATTAGGTGTATGCAATACAACAGTGTACATATAGTTCGACCTATGAGTTAAGGTCATTGGATTAATCCCAATTAATCAGTGCCATTTGGGAGAACGTTACATCAATTTCATTTAGTCCGTTTTGTACGGAATCAAATCGCTGCATCCATTTACACTCTCGTGTATTCAGAACAGAGTCTAAATCCCCACCCCTGGGTCCCAACGTGATTTTTTCAATGACCACCCATTTGAGGGATTCAGGTGTGTGATTCTTGGCCTGGAAGTGTTCCACCAGGGGCGCTCCCGGGGTTTGGCATCTTATTCTGCTACAGTGTTGTAGTATCCTGTTTTTGGTTTTCTGCTTCGTTTGGCCAATGTAGATAAGGCCACATGGGCACAGAATAGCATATATCACACAGCTGGTATTGCAGTTCGTCAATGATTTTAAATCAATGGTGATGTTATTATGTGTGAAAGTCTTGGTTTCTATGCATAGTGCACAGGCCTTACAGTTAGCGCATTTATAGTTCCCAATGATATCAGGGAGATTCCACATTGTTTGTATAGTTGGTGCTGGTGGGGTATCTAGCATAGACCGGACCACCACATCTCTGATACTTTTTGCTTTTTTAAAAGCATGCATGGGAAGTTCTGGGGCTTCAATCTCATCTGATATAATGCTCCAATGGTTATTGATTATCTTACGAATCTGATTGCTCTTGCTACAGAAGGTTGTGACGCAGATCATTCTGTTGGATGGGTCGTGTATCACCACCACACCAGGGCCCTTAGAGACAACCTGCCTTTTGGGCAGTTCCTCCGCATCCGGAGGAACTGCACCATGAAAGATGATTATTTTGCTGAATCAGACGTACTTATCAGCAGATTGCTGGAAAGAGGATACCCCAGGAGATTGGTCAAAAGAGCGCGCAAAAGAGCTTGGTTTAACAATAGGGAGACACTGCTTGTACCAAGAAATCGTCAAGACCCATCCAACAGAATGATGATGGGTGTATGTGATGTGAAAGAGGGGATGGTATGTGATTAACATACGGACAAAAGTGTTAGATATGATTGCTGGAAGAGGTAATATGTGTGGTGGAGTGGAGTGTTTAAAGGTTGTGTGGTTGTGTTTTTTTTGGTAAAAAGAGCAGGAGGGTATTGGTGGATGAAAAGATGGAAGGTTGAGTGTAGGTTTGGTGGTGGCAGAAACAGGTCTGTTAGGAGCAAGTAGAGGGTGGAGCTGGTGCTTTGTATGAAGATGGACTGTGTGTCTGGATGGATTGAAATTATGGATAATCTGGCTTTGTGTTGTGTTGGTGATGTGTGGATTTTTTAGTGGTATAGGACAGAACGGTGTTTTGTGGGAGAGTGAAGGTGCCACTGTGTGGCAGGTGGAGGAAAAGGGTGTATAGGTGAGGTTTGTGAGGTTTTGAAGTGGGTGTTGAGACATTGAGATGTGTGTAGGGTTTGTTTGTAGTAAACGTGAGGAGTTAATTTGCTGTGAGTGTGTTAATATGTTTGTGGATGTGGTTGGGTTAAGGTGGGAGCTGGTGAATCAAAAAAAGGCAGCATTTCTGGCCCTATGCCCAACCAGTCCCGACCAGGCCTAAAAGGCAACCTCCCATGTCTTCTCTGTCCTTAGCCTCGACGCCTGGGCTGAGATGCCCCGAGTCCTGACCCTAAATAGCACTAATGATTAGGTGACCCCTTCAGGTAATGGGAAACTTAACCATTCACAGCACTAGCCATAATCCCTATGACCAAATGGAGATTAAACTCATGGAACTAATCACAGCCCTAGCAGCCAATCAGAAAGCAAACCCTAAGCCCTAAGTCCAACAGCAACCCTAGCCCCAAGGACCATTCAGACCACAAGGCCCATTAGCAAATCAGAAAACAAACTCTAAGCCCTAAGTCCAGTGGCGGCTGGTGACATTTGAAAGTGGTGGGGCGTAAATACTGCACTGTGGGGTCGGGGGTTCTCCCACGAGAACATTTTGAAAAAAGTGGGCAAATGATGCATTCTCAAGAACATTTGAGAAAGAGGTGGCTTGGCGAATACATCTCTGGGAGTAGCCAGACAAGTCTCTTTGCACTTGCACAGATGCATCTCTCTTCCTGCATTATAGGCACAGTTACTCACCCTTCCCTGACACATCACTAAGCCAGCATTCACCCATCCACATCACTCACTCTGGACTCACACAGGCACACTGCTCAACCTGCACTCACACAGACATCACTCACCTTGGACTCACACAGACATCACATACCCTGGACTCACACAGGCACACTGCTCAACCTGCACTCTCACAGACCATCACTCACCCCTGCACTGTCACAGACATCACTCACCCAGGACTCACACAGACATCACTAATTTTAAAATGTGGGAACTCATTTTAGAGATGTTTATAAATAGTCACAAATTAGCATTTCCGTTTTCCCCTATGGACTTTGTACAATTTCTGTGGAAAAATATGCCCTGTGGCGGAGACTCAAAACACTGGAATGTCGAATTTGCTGCTTGTACTGTCAAACCACCTGCTCGTCGAGTGGTGTTTCATTAAACTCGTGTGTAAGTAAGAATACATTAGTATGCTTAAGTTGAGATTAGGCTGCATTTCAATAAACTGATGCGATAATGCGGTGTCCCACAAAGCAAGTAAAAGATTCGTAATTGAACAGTTATGCTGCGACATGGATGGATGGTGACACTTCACAAAATTATAAAAAACCAAAGCTTAATCTATAAAACTTCGACACAGGCACAGCAGTTCTATAATTATTAAAACATACAATAATCATGTTGTACTTCGGTCTAGGGTGAAGGGCTGCTGTTGTAAATCTCCCACTAAAGAGAATCGGGGGGAGGGGACAAAACGAATGAAAGAGTAATTTCCCCCCATTTCATATAGGATTCTACTACCTCTTCTCTCTAAATAATCATTGCGTGCTCACGCACCTTGAACACGTCCTTTCCCCACTCCAGTCACAACAGTCATTTATCTATATAGACAGATGTTCCTAAGTGAAAGTAAGGGTGAGGGAGGGATGTAATTAGTAAATGCTCACTCACAGTGTCCGGCTTTGATGTCCCCAGTTTCTTCAGCCCGTCCAAAGGCAGCAGATCGGCTGAGTCATTGTCATTGTGCATGAACTAACTGCTGCACCAACTTCTTTATCCTCCTCTGTTGCTACTTGCTGCTCCCTGATCTCGGCCTCCTTCCTCCCCGAGTCCGACAGCATGCCTGTCTGCAGGAGTAGAACATCTCGGTGGCGGACCCCAGGGTGGCATCGGGCATACACTTACAGCGCTGATCTGGCAGGGCCCTTGGTGCGACCTGAAGTGTTGAACTCCCGCATCTACACTTCCGACAGCCGGCCATAATCAAATGAGTCATCAGTCAGGCCGCAGCGACAAAACCAGTGCACGGGCAGCTCCTAGAGGCCGCAGCGACATAACCAGTGCACGGGCAGCTCCTAGAGGCCGCAGCGACATAACCAGTGCACGGGCAGCTCCTAGAGGCACGCACAATCAAAAAAAAAAACGTGACCAATCTCTGGATTCTGCGCTGTGTTTAGATGATGTCAAGGTGGGAGACAGAACAACGGCCTGTTTTAGGAAGTTAGAGTCATTATTAGGGGAGGTCAGAGACTACAAATGTAAGGGCTTTCCTTAATAACAGCCTGGAAGTTTACAACTGCGTGCTCGGGTGTCTGCACTCACTGACGTTTCCTTCCAAAACATACTCATTGTAGAACCGACCCCTTGTGGATGTAAAAGTTCAATCAGGCCATCCTAATTATATGTATTTTTCTGGCCGGCGAAGCCCCTTGCAGCTTTAATACACATGGTCCTTTCCTGGAAATGTCCTCGCCGGGGCCACTCGCCTTCTGTTTGATGGTCTTGCAGCAGGGCAGCTTTCATTAACTGCTCACTGACACTCTCGCAGGCGCAGCAATCTTCCGGGCCTCGCTGACGCTGTGGCCGGGCCCGGGACACCCAGCGCTGGAGTCTGATGCTGGTTTCTGTGCAGCGCTCCTCGTACCAGTGGTGGCCGGGCCTAGTTTAAATTCTTTTAGCAAGCGCGGCGGTATCTCAGCCAATCCTGGCGCAGCATAACATCGCCACTGCGCCAGGATTGGTTAACGAGCAGGGCTAAAACTGCCCGTAGTGAGACCCAGCTCCCTGGGTCTCTACCTGTGTCCGTGCTGAAGGAGGAGGAGGGAAGGGGCTTCTGCATGTGTGCGCATGCGTGGGCAAGTCTAAAAAATGACGTGTCCTAAATGCGCACACACTGCAGCTGCCCTCCCTACCAAGCTGATATCTGCTGCCTGCCTGCCACTCACAAGTAACTGCCGCAGGCCCGCCCCCCACACCCTTCCGCGATCGTGATGAGGTCACTAGTTAGTGACTTACTCCGACCGGTTCCGAACTTCCGACCTCAAAATAAATAATTGATTATGACTGTCGGCGCTGCGCTTGTAATTTATATTTTTTGGTATGCGCTCACAGTGTCAGTGTCAGTGACGGTCGTCCATGGCTAGTGGGGCAACGCCCCAACGCCCCCAATGGACGAACCGCCACTGCCTAAGTCTAATAGCAACCTGTGAGGAGGAGCATGAAGTCTCATACGAGGGGGCCCCGACACGGAACACTTTTGCCCTTACCTCTCTCCCTGTCCCCTTCTATATTCGCCGACAGTCTCCGTTGAACACTGCGCCTTTAAGCCCATAAGACTTCCGGGTCACGTGAGGGGATCTGCTGACCTGCAGGGGCTTAAGACGGAAGACACCAAGGAAGCTGCATTCTCGTTTGGACTCTCGGAGGTAGCAGATTCAGCGCGGGAGCATCAGCTGGTGGAGACCTTTGCAGTTCGTCCTTGGAGCAGCCTGGATTCTTGCTTGGAAGAAGAGGACCCCGTGACGGCAAGAGGAGTGTCCCCGCGACCGGAGACTGCTGGCAGAGTAACAGACGGGCAGCCAGACCCTAGCTGGCAACGCGAGGAAGCCCGCCACGGCCCTGGAGGGTCGTGGTTGTACAAGGTACGTGTCGTTTCGGACAAGTCTGGGGGCGTATGACTGACGGTCCCAAGGGAGCGGGTGCCTGAGAGTGACTGCACTAACCCGACCAGTGTTATTTAAAGTCTCTTTGCGTTTGCACTCATGGAACACTGGTAAAGGATAGTTGGTGATACTCTCTTGCACTCCCCCTGCTCCTAGCATCAAAAACAGAAGGCAAACCACCTTCTTGACGACTCTTGTATTTCTTTCCCCCTTCTCTTATGGCATCCCGGGCTTCGTGAGAGAGAGAAGAAGACCACTCACCAGACTCCCTCCATCCGGAAAATATCAAAGGAACCCGAAGACGGGAAATAAGACAACATCTCTGTTGTATTCTGATCATCTCTTTCCCTGCTGCTCAGCCTGTGTGTGTGTGATGTCATTAGAATGTTCGTGTATGCATGGTTTGAATGTGTGATCAGTTTGAATGAGTGGGGCTGAGCAGCTGGATGCTGCTCCCGGTGGGGCCTTCCTATTTACCAACTTTAACAAATAAACATCTATTTAAGAACATATACGACTACTGGATCTACTTACATTACAAAGTACATTTAGCATTGCAACAATGGCGACGATGGAGAAAGAACTACGCGTGCAGGAACTATATTTGAAGCATGAAACTACAAGATGTGAAGAAAAGCTTTTAAATGAAGACAAGCAACGCTTTTTGATGCCCCACCGGTGTCATGATACATCTGACAGCCTACTGAATACATTTTTTCTAAAGGTATGTTTTGGGCGTTGGACAATGTTTGACTCATATTGCTTTAAATCAACCTGCCTACAAATGGTTATTTTAAATATTTTGTGAGCTGGAGTTTGAGACCTGAAACCTGCTATTTCGACCAATTTTGGGATGTTTTGAACTTTACTTCTGTCATCCGTTTAATATGCTTCTGCCCACTAGATGGCTTGTGTGTGGAAAACCTAATGTTTCCTATTTTGAAAAGGAGCCGTCACACTCAGTAAGCTTTATTTGCCTTTCATCAAAAACTCTGACACTCACCGTCCGGTTGGCAGATGACAGTTGAGTTGTCAGTTGGTTTGCAGCGATCTTTGCCCTTTCCCTGCCTCAGTGTGATTGATGACGTCTTCTGAGGGCTTCGAGGAGTTAGCGAAGTGAAGCTCTCCTCGCGTTCTGCTGCTGTGATGTCAGACTTTGAGTCACCGCCTTTGTCCATTCGGAGTTTTCTTTTGTCAGCACATTTTCGCCGTGAGCCATCTGGTGAAGACGTGACAGCGTGATGCTTGCTGCGTGCTGTCGTCATCAATCTAACGCTTTCATTGTGTTTTTATTTCCTTGCCAACATCGTTTTCCTTTCTAGTGGTTTGTCTGCTTTACTTACAGAGGTCTCAATCAAGTCTGCCATCGCATCTCACCATCATGCTGCAGCGATAGGCACGCTTTATCATATTTGCCTATTTCATTTCTTCAAATTTCTTACAGCGACTGGCACGCTATCTTTTCTTTGAAACCCTGCATTCCACAAGTCTCCGGGATGTTTTGTTCTATTTTCATCGAGACAAGGTACTGTTTATTTCTTCATGACTTACAACGTCTAGCATGTTTTCCGGTTGACAACGGTGACTACTTTTATTATTTTAGTTTCTTATTTTCAATTATTTGCTAAACACATGTGTATTTATTTACATGTTTGTGTTCAGAGTGACTGACTTATTTACTTTTACTGCGTGGAACTGTTATGTGCTGAAATATTTTATTCAAGTGCTTCTTTACTGTTATTTTGATGGATTAATTTACTTTTACTGAATTTCTTTAAGTGTTGATTTTTAGTTGTCAGGTTTTACTATGCTGAGTCGTGGAAATGTTAGATTTTTATTTATGGTAATGAACCACATATGTGCTCAATTTATTTGAGGTGTTCATTCTTTATTGTATTTGCTTTAATTTGTTGAGCCATATAAGTGCGCAATTTGAGATGCGATGCTCAATTTAATGTATTTCTAGTGATTATTATGTTGGAGCGTGTGATACTGATATATGTTTTGGAACTACTTTTGGTAAGTGTTGAGATTTATTTATGCTGTATGTTTTGATGAACCACTTATTTCATAGTGCTCTATTCTAATAGAGGGTGTTCACATTTTTACTGCGAAGAGTCGTGCAGGGACTACATTTATTGCTTTGAACCACTTTAAGTGCTCAAATGTTTTGAGGTGTTCAATTCTAGTGTGTATTTTTCTGAAGATTTGTTCTCCAGTTTGGATTTTTTGTATGCATATTTTGCGGAGCCACATAGGTGCTCATTGTTTTTAGGTGCTCCATCTGTTTCAGATTGAATTATATGAGGTTGCAGAGTCCTCAGTTCTGTTAATGCTCAGTTGTATACTTGATTTATTTTGTTGAACCACGTAAGTGCTCTATTCATTTAGAGGTGTTCATTTATACAGAGTGCCGTTGGGAAGTCATATACTCCATTCATTTTATTTAGTTGGGTTCCCTGTTTATTGCTTTTCGTGACAGTCTGGCCAACTGGCATGATTGGTGATATTTTGGGTTTGGTTTGTGATGGGGGATTGTGGTTATGTGATTTTGCATTGGTTTTATGCGAGAGGATATTATTCCTCTTTTCGTGTTTTATGCAACAATTCTTATGTTATGATATATTGCTATCTCATAATTTTTATTTACAGTCATTCATTTTCTTATGTTGACTGCTTATTTGAAATCCTGACCTTGTCATCGTCAGGGCATACTGTTTTTGGTTTCTCTTGCTTTCTTTTGCCTTCATTGTTTTAAAAGAGGGAGATGTGTTGGATTCTGATCATCTATTTCCCTGCTGCTCAGCCTGTGTGTTTGTGATTTCATTAGAATGTTCGTGTATGCATGGTTTGAATGTGTGATCAGTTTGAATGAGTGGGGCTGAGCAGCTGGATGCTGCTCCCGGTGGGGCCTTCCTATTTACCAACTTTTAACTAATAAACATCTATTTAAGAACATCTACGACTACTGGATCTACTTACATTACAAAGTACATTTAGCATTGCAACAATCTCCCAGAAATCCCTGTTGTGACCAATAGAAATAAACCTCCTCAGTTTAAAACCTACCTGCTGTCCTGGTCTGCTTCTCCACCGCGCTACACGTGGTGTCAGAAGTGGGATCGTAGTTCGTCTCACCATGGAAAACTTAATCCAACAATGAATCCACGGCCAGGAAAAATGAGAATGGGCGGTGGAAAAACAGATGAATTACGCCCAAGCAGACCGGCAACTGTTAAAAGACAGTCTAGCCAATCAGGCAGAACAAATGCTAAAAGTAGCTAATGAGCGCCTAGAGTTGACCACGCAGCTCCAGATAAGAGCTGGGAACGGGCCTAATGTCTTGTTACAAAAGTATAGTGCTGGAAAGGACTCAGATGCCTTTCTGCTGAATTTTGAAAGGGCAGCAAGAGCATCAGGCTGACCCGAAGCTAAGTGGCCTTTTTTCCTAGCCCCCTCCTCAGAGGCGAAGCCCAATCTGCGTATCAGGTTGCCAAGCCCAACAGACATACTCCATACAACGAAATAAAAGAGATAATCCTAGACCACATGGGAATGGATGCAGAAGCCTACAGGGTCCGTTTCCAGAAAGAACGAGGTTCCACCTCTGATAGCCCTAAAACATTATATTTCAAGTTAAAAGCCGCCGCAGATAAATGACTAAGAGCACAGACCCACTCTAAGGACTAAATCATGGCAATGATATACTTAGAGCAGTTTATTGAAGCCCTCCCCTTCCCTATACAACAATGGCTTAAAAAATATAAGCACTTGAGCCCCGAGCAAGCAGTAGAAATGGCTACTACGTTTTATAGGGCCCAACCTCGGGCTTTACCGTGGGACACAGAGAAATCCACTCGTCAACCCTATAAACCAGAAAAGAAGCCAGTGAAACCCACACTGGATCCTGTAAAGATAAAGCAGTTTCGCTTAGAGCCCCTTAGGAATCCTCAGTGTTTTGAGTGTGGCGATTGGGGGCATATCGCACGGAACTGTCTACGGAAGAAACCTTAGGAGGAACCAATAGATATTGGTTGCATACCCCAATCCATTCTGTATACTGCTGAATTGGGACCCAGTTTTCATCTAAGTGTACATATAAAAGGAGTAAGGGTAAAAGCGTTACTTGACTCAGGGTGTCGACAGTCTGTAGTTCTCTCTTCCATTGTAGCCCCTCTCCTCCTGGCAACAAAGGAAACTGTACCTATTAGGTGGATGCATGGGTATATCAGGGTGTACCCTGTGATGCAGGATCTGGTCACCCTCCAGAGTGGGCAGACTTTAGAGGCCAGGTTTGGGGTGGTACCGTCTCTTTCCGAACAAATGATTATAGGACAAGACAATCCATCTTTTTTGCTTATGCTAAGGGATAAAGTGCACACTATGAAGTCCACAACACCAACAGCCCCGGCTCTTTTAACTCAGGCTCCCTGCTTATCAGATAAAAGTTTCAGATATGCCCAGAAAAACGACCCAACTCTCCAACCTGCGTGGGATCATGCACGACAAATGGCCCTTCAGACCGCCCCACTTTTCCCCTGTTTATGATAAAAAACGAACTCCTGTACAGGGTTGGGAAACAGGGGGATGCTCCTCAGCTGGGGGTACCTCAAGCCTTTAGGGAACAAGTTCTTTTTTTTGCTCACTCACACTTGTTGGCAGGACACAGGGTGACCCAAAAAACCCTCCAAATGTTGTTACAACACTTTTACTGGCCCGGGATCTTCTCACAGGTCACCCGGTTCTGTCAAGAATGTGAGGTATGTCAAAAAAAGAATCCCCATAAACCCCGGCAGTTCCCTTGCAACCTCTTCCTATTGTGGGTACGCCATTTGAAAGGATAGGCATGGATTTAATCGGGCCCCACCCTATAACCAAAAAAGGGCACTTATATGCCTTGGTCATGGTGGACTATGCCACAAGATATCTGGATGCCTATCCTTTGCGGACCCCACAACTCGAAACATCACGGAAAAGTTGCTTGAACTATTTTCGCGGGTGGGGTTTCCCAGGGATATACTTACCGATCAAGGGAACCCTTTTGTTTCTAATTTAATGTCCCAGATCTGGAAGTCACTGGACATCTCCCACATTAAAACCTCTGTGTACCACCCACAGACAGACGGCCTCTGTGAGAGCTATAACGCCACCCTAAAAATGACACAAAAAAATTAGTAACAGTAGAAGGTAAGGAATGGGATATGTTACTCCCCTTAGCTCTGTACGTAGTCAGGAGTCAAACCCAAGCCAGCCTAGGCTGTTCACCCTTCCAGCTTCTCTATGGGAGGGAACCCCGTAGTCTTTTAGAGATTACAAAGGAAGTGTGGGTACAAGAAAAAGAAAAAGAGACCAAATCCTTTCTGGACTATACTCAAAGTCTCCGCTGTAAGCTACACAAGTTAAAGGACTTTGCTGACTCTAACCTAGAAAAAGCTCAGGTCAAACAACAACTAGTATACAATCAGGGAAAGAGATGGAGACACTTAAACGTGGGCGATTGGGTGTTAGTCCTTTTGCCCTCCGCCATAGCAAAAGCGAAATCAAGTTGGCAAGGACCATACAAGGTGGTAGACAAGGTGGGATTGACCTCCTATAGGATACAGGTCACCCCAGAAAAACAACAGCTATACCACATAAACCTACTCAAAAAGTGGTTAGGTCCTCCCCAAAAGACGTACATACAACAACAGAGGTATCACCCGACCCAGAAACCACCTTGGGGCGGTTAGTCCTTAATCCGGAACTAATGAAGGAACAAGCAAACACCCTCCAGGAAACTCTGAGACCCTTTGAATGCCTTTTTTCTGACTTGGCGTGTCTTACTACCCTTGCAGAGCATTCCATCCAGACCCAACCAGGGAAGATAGTCAAACAAAAACCGTATTGCATCCCCGCAGCTAGAAGGCAAAAGGCCAGGAGGTAAAAAGCATGCTAGCCCTGGGTGTCATAAAGCCGTCCCAGAGTGAATGGTCGTCACCGATCTTTCTAGTGCCAAAACCGGATGGCTCTGTCCGGTTTTGCATCGACTTTAGGGCGGTCAATTCCATATCCAAGTGCGACTCATATCCCATCCCCAGAGTCGATGAATTGATCGAAAAGCTAAGGGAGGCACAGTTTATCACAACCCTTGACCTGACAAAAGGATATTGGCAGGTGCCCCTCAAACCAGAAGACGAAGAGAAAATGGCCTTCTCAACACCTACCGGCCTATATGAATTTACGGTATTACCCTTCGATTCGCATGAGGCACCTGCCACATTTCAAAGGCTCATGAACAAGGTATTGCTAGAACATCAAGATTATTCATCAGCATACCTTGATGACATCGTTATATATAGCCCTGACTGGGAATCACATCTGCAGCACTGTACTCAGGTTTTATCAGCCCTACAGGAGGCTGGTTTGCACATTAATGCAAAAACATCAAAGGCAGGGTTAAAAAAAGTGAAATACTTAGGGTACCTCCTAGGCAATGGGTTCATTGAACCCAACTCAAAAAAATAAAAGCCATACAAGAAACTCCTTTCCGTCCACAAAAAGAGAGGTCTTTCTAGGGCTTCAGGGATATTACAGGAGGTTTATTCCTCAATATTGTGAAGTTGCTACACCCCTCACTGACCTACTGCAAAAACACATCAGGGCTAAAGATTCCCAGAATCCCAGTCCAAAAGCCAGAAAAGCCTTTCTAGACCTAAAGACTGCCATAACCACTGCTCCCATCCTATGCTCCCCTGACTTTTCCAGTCCCTTTTTGTTGCATACAGACGCTTCCGACCACGGGTTAGGGACCGTTTTATCACAAAAATCCGAAGGCATTGAGCACCCCATCCTTTTCATTAGTAGAAGGCTTTTCCCCGCGAGCAAAGATATCCAACCATTGAAAAGAGTGCCTGGCGATTAAATGGGCCGTGGACAAACTTAGATACTATTTAGAGGGTGCCCATTTTCGCCTTTATACCGATCAAGCTCCATTGCAGTGGATGAGCCACAACAAGGGGAATAATCCATGGATACTACGCTGGTTCCTTTCACTCCAGCCCTTCTCCTTTGAAGTTATCCATAGAAAGAGCGTTGACAATGGGAATGCGGATTTCCTTTCTCGTCTCCCACTGTTCCCCGGCCGTGAACAGACTGGGGTAGGGATGTGTGAGGAGGTGCATGAAGTCTCTTACGAGGTGGCCCCAACACCAGAGCGCTTTCCCCCTTACCTCTTTCCCTGTCCCCTTCTATATTCACAGACAGTCTCCGGAGAACACTGAGCCTTTAAGCCCATAAGACTTCCAGGTCACATGAGGGGATCAGCTGACCTGCAGGGGCTTAAGGCGGAAGACGCAGAGGAAGCGGCGTTCTCGTTTGGACTCTCGGAGGTAGCGGATTCAGCGCGGGAGCATCAGCTGGTGGAGACCTTTGCAGTTCGTCCTTGGAGCAGCCTGGATCCTTGCTCGAAAGAAGAGGACCCCATGACAGCAAGAGGAGTGTCCCCGTGACCGGACACTGCTGGCAGAGTAACAGACGGGCAGCCAGACTCTAGCTGGCAACGCAAGGAAGCCCGTCACAGCCCTGGAGGGTCATGGCTGTACAAGGTACATGGGCATTTCGGACAAGTCTGGTGGCATATGACTGACGGTCCCAAGGGAGGGGGTGCCGAGAGTGACTGCACTTACCCGACCAGCGTTGTTTAAAGTCTCTTTGCGTTTGCACTCATGGAACACTGGTGAAGGATAGTTGGTGATACTCACTTGCACTCCCCCTGCTCCTAGCATCAAAAAGAGAAGGCAAACCACCTTCCTGACGACGCTTGTATTTCTATCTCCCTTCTCTTATGGCATCCCGGGCTTCGTGAGAGAGAGAAGAAGACCACTCACCAGACTCCCTCCATCAGGAAAATAACGAAGGAACCCGGAGACGGGAAATAGGACTACACCTCCCAGAAATCCCTGTTGTGACCAATAGAAATAAAATTCCTCAGTTTAAAAACTACCTGCTGTCCTGGTCTGCTTCTCCACTGCGCTACATAACCCTAGCCCCAGGGACCATTCAGAACACAAGACCTATCAGCCAATAAGAACCCTAACCCTAAGCCATACACCCAATAGAAGCACCAGATATAGGAGCCAATCAGAGCACATATTTAACAACCAGTAGGGAACTTATATAAGGGGCATGTGACCATAAGCTCAGGCTGCTGGGCAGGGGGTTAGGAGCTGCTCCTCAATTCAGAATTGAGGCAGACAGGTTCAATCAACACTCTCCTGTTCGAACCTCAAATCTAAACCACTAACAATACTGCTTTTCCCACACTTAAAAGACTCACTCTCCTAGCCAAAGACAAGTGCTACATACACTTTCCAAATACAGTTTAAACCACGTGAGCAGATTTCTGCAGTATCAAACCACACTCTCCTTAGCATCTGAGCTGTATTGTGACTTTTTGTCCTAGCTATGACCAAAGGAAGCCAGGGGTGGATTGCTTTCACACAGGTTTCAGTACAGTATAGGGGGAAAACTAAGAGGGAAATTTGAGCAGCTGGGCAGGTAAAGCAGCAGATTTGAGCCTACAAAGCAACAGGTAAATTTAAACAGTCACATGCAGGTAAAACAGCAGACTTTAAGCTTCAAAGCAACATGCAAATTTAAGAAGTCATGGGCAGGAAAAACAGAAGATTTTAAACTACAAAGTCCACAAAGCAACAGGTACATTTAAGCAATCATGGGCAGACAAAAACACTTTTACAGTTTCAGGGATAAACACCACAAAGTCTGTCTTCTTACAAACTTCTGGTCTTTTAGTCACTGAGATGTTGGGCACAGGGAAGCTGTGGTTCACAAAAAACCCTGAAAACACACTGGAGAGGGTGGGAAAAATATTTACACTCTACGGGAAATATTCTGGGCTTCGAATCAGCAGGTTAAATCCCTGATCTTCCTGATGTGTACATGGAAGGCAGGAGATAGCCTCCCAATGCCACTTTGTATTGAAAGAAAATGCTTTAAATAATTGGTGATATGGATTTACAGAGGGAAAGCCTCACATTATTAGGACAATCTCATGTCATGTTGTGAATGTATCTAGGACCCTAACTAAATATTCCAGAATTATGCCCTTATATGGTTATAATAAATCATGTCCTTATAAAGGCATAAGAGTAATACCCATATTTAGTCATACCCCATTCAGCCCAAATACGGCAAGGCTACTTCCTTAGACTCCTAGAGAGCACAACGAGTTTTTTCAACAAACCAAACCTCCAGCAACCTGGGAATTCCCCATGCCTTTGTTTTGATTTGTCATAGAACTCATGCGAGCACTAAAAGAACGGCCCGTTCTTAGTGACATCTTTTATTGACGTCTTATGTCCAACCTTACGTCAAACATGGCACCTTCCAGGTATAAATATACCAACACTTGCCTTAAGCAACACACGGTGGTGTGGAGCAGAGTGGCTATCTACTTATCCGGAGCCCAACTGATGCGAGAGCCGAAGGAAGCCGTCCCTCCCTTTGACACACCGAGAAAAGGAGCTGCCTTTTCTCACGCCGAGAAATCCAGCTCCGGTGTTTCCAGTCACCCTTGCGGGTTATTGGGAGATCGAGTCCTGAGAAACGAGATGCAAGACCTCCTTCATTCTATAACCAAGGTACGGAGCTGATTCAAACCTTAAAGAGAATTCTTGATTCAGATTCTTGGCAAAAACCCAACTTAACTTAAAACTGCAACTTACTTACTCCTTCCCACGTATTAGGCTTAGGTCAGGTACACCGGGGTAGGCGTATCTTAGAAGCACCAGTTGAGTTTGTTAGTCAATATTTTTATGTAAGTAAATATTTTATCCGTTTTAAAGTATCATATGGCTAAGAAACCATATCAATGCTTTTACAGTATTGTTTCATAATACTCCTTTTACTGTACGCACTTTACTTCATGATAAATATTGCAATTGTGGCAATTCATTTCTCTTGCATGAGAAAGAAGACTGCTCAATAAAATAACACCTTTTATTGAAAACACCCGTCTCTCTATTCCTCTGCACCCTGGTGAAATTAAGCATACACGATTGACTGAGTGAAATAGCTGTCCATTGTTTTCACACAACTCTGGAGATCTACTCCTTATTCTGGGGGAGCAAAGTTGTCTTGCTATATGGTTGTCAGAAGCTAATCCCTTCTTGTCTAAATCAGGGAAGTTAACCCCTCCCTATTCATTCGAGAAAGTTTCTAGTGACCTCTGAGCTAGCTGGCAAAACTAATTAAGTCTAACATAGTCAGTAGAGACCTAGATGACCTCAGTCCTACATCTACACTGCTGTTTATGTTATTCCAATGCTCAGAGCCTATTGGGAATAAAGGAACTACACCACATGGCGTCCAACGTTTGGTAAGGCGATAATCTAACGCTAGATACTAGAGTAACTCAGTCGTGCTTTTTCACACAGACCCTTTTTCCCGTAAAAACTCCAATAGACGTCTGGAGTGGGTGAAAGGTTAAACATCCGCCGGAACTTAGTAGGATGAGAATCCTATGTATTAGTTTACGGTATAGTCAACGTTGAAGGATACAGTGTTCCAAAATATTGTGCACCTAATCTTTGTTTCCTTGAAACTTGATCTGCAATAAAAAAAACTTTCATTAAACAATGCCAAACCACTGCGACAACAACGGAACCGGTGAAGCCTCAGTAAATGCGAATCAACCAGGTGCAGACCTTACAGGGTTTAATGAAGACGACCATGATGCAATAATCATCCCGGTCAATATAAGAAAATCCATAACTATAAAACTTACAGAAAATGGGGTATCATCGAGAGGTGGTACAGTTGTATTTGTGGTAGAGGCCCATGAATATCGGCAGACAGAGGTATTCTATTCCTGGATAACTTTTCCAGAAGCACATGCTGTGACACGTGAGTTCCACTACTATAAAATAGCGTAATCTCCAGAGGAATACTCTCCGTTCGAGGAAGTTGAAATTCCACTAACATACCAAGAGCACCTGTTCTTATTTAATGGTGCCCTAAAACATCAAAATCACATTACCAGGCTCGGTCCACTAGGTAGACCAGGAGCCACATGGCCGGTTCTAGCCAGCTACACACCACATCCAGACATTGAAAAAATGTCAAACAAAGAACTCTTAGTTAAAATAAAAGAATTAACAACAGCATATAGAGATTTAGTTCAATTTACACTTGACGGTACAAACTACCGAATAAAACAACTAATTGAAAATCCTGAAAAAACCTTTATTAAATACATTCTCAATTCTCAAAAGAAGAAGTGGGAGGGTAATAAACAAACCACTCTCAGAGAAAAACAATTTCAGTCCAGAGGAAGGTTTCCCCAACGGAGAAATATATCTCCAGAAGAGGGGGGCAAGACTCCCCAAAGGGAGCCCTCTGAAAAAAGATACAACCTTAAAAATAGGGATAAATTAAGAAAACCTGACAGATATCAAGATATTGATACACTTCCCTCTCGATCTTTTCAGACTTCCTCACAGAAATCAGAAAGAAGAGGACGGTCAGAACACAAGGAAGAGCACGTCAAGTCCAAAGACAAAGAACCTGCTCATCAAAATAAAAAATCACAATTTCCCAGAAAGAAGGTAGCAAGTATTAAAATTAAACATGCCGAGAATCCTGAGGACACAACTGAAAAACGGGGAGTGGGCCCAGACAATGCTAGACAGCGCAGCAGAAGTGACCATAGCTCGCAAGATCCTGATGAATCTTCTGGAGACAGTGGACACAAATGAATATATTCAAGTGGAAACTGCAGACACGCGAGTTAGCGTGCCCCATAAACTATATGAAATAACATTGCGTATAGAGGGAGATAAAACTAGGAAAATAAAAGGTCTCTTTTGGGAGAATCTATCTAAAGCCTATGATATCCTTCTAGCAGAGAAAGACTGGCCACCAGAGTTTGTCAGGGAGTGCCCACATGGCGAAGAAATGATTATGCCTGCCTTCTCAAATCATATCCCAATTCATAAAAAATACACATTTGCAAGAAAATGGGCAGTGGCCCAAGCCCCTGCTTTATATAAAAATCATGTAGGGTGGGATGAGGATTCTCCTCCCCACAAAATCCAGTTAAAAAATCAACATACTGCACAAAGGCAGTACCCAGTTAAACAAGAAGCTAAAAAGCAAGTCAGGGAGATCTTAGATCAACTTGAATATCAAGGGGTGATTGAAACATGCACCTCACAAATGAACAAATCTTTGTTTCCTGTCTCCAAGCCAGACGACTCATATCGTCTAGTTTTGGACTACAGACATCTAAACTCCTGCTCTAAAACTTTTGCAGTCCAAAACTCACACAGTGCAGCACTAATGAATAACATTGTGCGCAAAAAATATAAAATGACATTAGATATCTCTAATGGATTCTTCTGCCAAAACATTGCACCTGAAAGCAGGTATTTGACCGCTTTCTCAATAATGGGGTCGCAAAAACAATTCTGCCGACTCCCACAGGGATTCAAGAATAGCCCAGGATTATTCTCAGCAAGGGTAACAGAATTACTACAAATGTATGATGATGAGGCTTTATCCTATGTCGATGACATCTATCTTGCAGACGATGACCTGGAGACACACTTGAAAAGAGTGAACACCATAATACTTGGGTTCGCATCGGAAGGTTACAAATTCAACTTTAAAAAGTCAAGAATAGCCCATCTAACTGCCCTATTTTTAGGATATGAATTATCAAGTGAAGGCAAAAGCCTAGCAGACAATTTCTTAGAGAAATGTGCAGTACTCCAAGCACCTAAAACGCTGAAGAATTTACAATCAATACTAGGTTTGCTGAATTTCGGAAGAACATGCCTTCTAAATTATGCAGAGAGGGTTAAACCTCTCTACGAATTAATAAAACCTGATTTCAAACCAATTAATTGGACTCAAAAACACACAGAAATTTTGAGATCATTACAGACAGACATGTTAACTAAAACAAAACTGCAAACATGCGCAAACGAATGCAACCTTGTAATCCGAGTCATCCCAGGAAGATGCGGATTCACATACCTGACCTCTAATGAGGGAGAAACTGTACCAATAGCTTACAAATCACATTTGTACACACAAGCTGAAATGAAATTCAGTCCTACAGAAAAAATTCAGACAGCGGTTCAAACCTCTGTAGCAAAAGAAAGAGCCCTAGCCCAGGGGAAAAGGATATCTGTTTTAACAGCTGTATCAGCCCTTGAGGCAGTAACAATACCAGGCAATCCTAATGCTAAAGCTCTAGATCCAAAATAGATAAAATGGGAAAATTCTCTTGCTGCAGAAGACGTGACACACGCTTTTGATCCGAAAATGAAAAAAATAGAATATCTGGAATATGAAAATGAATGTCCTCTGCCGATCGAAATTCTGCCTCTCGAACAGTACACCTCTGTAATCTACCCAGACAGATTTGCACAACATTTCGTTGTGGAAAAATCTTTTTACAATAACGCCTGCGCGATTGTTAAAGGTCGCTGGCGCTTAGGTAAATTCAGACCAATGATCACTAAAACCGAATCATTCAGAAACTGTACAGCTCAGCGAGCTGAAATAAGATCTCTAAAAATGGCGCTTGAAAATGCCGATCGCGAATTCCCCACACTGATAGTGTGCGATTCACATTACTGCGTCCAGTCTTACAATAAGAGCATGCAGACTTGGATTCAAAACGGTTACAAGTATGACACAGGTGCCACAATAAAGCATAAGAAGCTATGGGAACAAGTAGTTCTTTTACAGAAAGAACTACAAAAGACTCATGTGATACATACACTGAGTCATCAACGTGATGGCGTTCACGTTGCAGGGAATTCATTGGCTGATAGAGCCACAGGAGCAGCTGGTCAACCGGCTTCCGTAGCCACTAAAAAGCGTTCAGAAAAACAACTAGATGGAGAAACCATGTTGGCAGTAAAAGCCTCATTAAAAGGCGACTATGCAGCGTTACCTCTCAACTATCCACTCAATAATACATACAGAATTGATGCGAACTCCATTCCGTTTGCTTAAATCCCTTTAGTGGGGGATAGAGTAATTCCAAACACGAACCGGAGAATCTTCTTGATTCAAGAAGCACACATGGGATTGGGTTTGAGGCACCAAGAGATCCTGAAATCTCTAATAGAATTACAATCACAGTACTGGTGGCCTGGAATGAGCGTGCAAGTTTATAACTTTGCAATGAATTGTCAGGACTGCAACAGAGAGCGCAGTGGTCAACCGGAGCAGACACCTGCCCAGACACCTCTATTAGACAGCATTAGACTATCTATACGCAGACATCCATACGGAAGAATGCGGTCCCATAATTATTAAGACTAGATTCACTAAAGATGTGGCCCCAGCGCTCGGCTGACTCCAGAACCGTTATAAAAGATTTGCGAGTCTTTATCGGCACATACACAATTGACATGCTACATTCTGACCCGGGTCCTGCGTTTAGCTCTCGAGCTTACAAAGAGGCCATGACCAGCATGGGAATTGCATTGCGGTATTCTTCTCCCTTCCATCCTGAGGGAAATGCGGTTGTGGAAAGAAAAAAACGAGACATAAAGCAATCTATAACAGTGAGGGTATTAGGTTTGGGTGATGGGTGGGTCAAACATCTAACAAGTGTCCAACATAGTCTTAACAATCTGCCAAGAAATTTTCTAAAGGGTTTCACTCCATACAAACTATTGTTCGGCACTAGAATGAAAATCCAGGATTTAGATTGTCAAACTTCAGTGGTGGAAGAAAAAACCTTTGATATCAAAGATCGTTTGGCTGTTTTGCAGGACTTGAATGAAACAAGAAAAAGTCTAAGTAACATAAAGTCTAAGCCAACAACCACTGAAGAACCACCTGTCCCAGCAAGACCTGTCTGGATTCCAAAGATTGGGGATCTGGTCAGAGAAAAGATCACGCTGAAGTAGGAATTTGGGCCTTCTTACAGACAAGCAGTACCTGTCCTAGCTGTCAACGGAACAAGTTCAGTAGTACTACCGCCACTTTCTGGTAAAAAGGAGAACAGAGTTGTATCCATCGATCTGGTGAAACCACAATCATGTGGCCAATAATAAGCAGTAGGCCCAGTGGACTCCCAAGAAGTAGCAGAAGACCAAATCTTGCTACAATCCAAGAGGTTCAAACTGAGAGACTAATCACTTTCGATAAACCTTTAGTGAATAAAAAAGGCCTATGCAACACAGCCATGGAACTTGTGCCTCTTGAAACCCAAATTGCAACAGTTCATGAAGAAACACCAGTCTACAACGATGTAGCCTCAGACTATACAAATGTAACAAAAGAAAATGCAAAGATCAATGGAAATCCGGAAGCAATCCCACCAATTGACAGAACTGCATCTGGCTACTTTGTCAACTTTTATGACTTTTCCGATGATCCGAGTGAACATGGAGACAAGCCAGCAACAAAAACTTTGAAAAAGAAAATTACAGAGCTCGTTCATCAACTCAAAGAAACATATCTGATTTTGCCTTGGATTGAACTATGGATTGTGTTAGGTGTACTTTTCCTACTACTTTGGATCATCTTAGTTTTAGTTTTGGGTACATTTATTATAGTACAATAGACACAGCAAGTCAGAACATCAACTTGGTCCTGAAACCACACAGATCCTCTCACATAGAGAAAAGAGAACTATCATCAGTGAACATCACAGCAAAGCCTATACCTGGTGGTATAGCATGGGACAGAACTGACTATGGGTATCAGAGAGGAGGAGAATTGGGCTATTACTACTCTAAGGGAGTAGAAGGTCCAGTCACGACGTGCCCAAATGATACGTCTTAACAAAAAATTGCCGTACTGTTCCTAAAGAAGGAAGGGAATTGTTACAGTCTGTGATGCAAGTGATTACGGCAGGGTGACCGGGAGGTAACCCTGGGAATCCATTTTGTTGGATTTAATGCCCTCACACACCCTTTCAGGTGTCATGCTTCATCATTTAGGCCTGCCCCTCGTTGGGTCGGCGGTGCAATACCCAACGGGCAACACCTCATAGAGGGGCTCTTTGGCGGAGATCTTTTTCCAACAGCGGTATGGATGAAGTGCAGGTGTGGGGCCAGGACTAAAGGGTAGACGAGGGTTAGTGAGTTAAAATAAAGCTAGTGGTGCCGGGAATACTTTATTCAGGAGGGCCACTGCTTTAGTTAAAAACGATTTTCTAGAGGAGAGTCGTGGAAAATAATGTTTCCAGCTATCATCTAGAATTTATTGTAGTCCAGTCAACATGTTTCTCGCTACTGTAAAGTTGACTAGCAATTCTTCAGGACCTAGGAGACTAATTAGCAAGTATCTAATGGTGCAACAAACTATCTACGCTGATATCCTATAGTGTGGTGTATGTCTGCTCATGTGGCTACCACACTAGTGGGGGAAGGGAAGAACATTACTATATTACCCTTCTTCTAGTTGTATCTGTCAATACCTGAGCTTCGCTGTAAGCAACTACCCAGCGCCGATGGGTAGGTACTTACAGCGAAGCTCAGGAACTACCAACCTTGTGGTGGAAGATCTACCTGAAGCTTTACCCGCTGGACACTGTCATTGTTTGACTGTTTTTAACTTGAGGTATTGACAGTTACAACTAGAAGAAGGGTAATATAGTAATGTTCTTCCCTTCCCCCACTTTTGAGTTTTGGAAAAACAACATTGAAACAAAAACCATCTGGGGTACAAAAGAATGGCAGGTACAAGGTCTAGAAGCATTATTTAGAGCCTGCATGATCCCAGAACAAATACTATTCCTGAATGATACCATTCAACAAACAACCTGTCTTGGTTTAGCCAAGATAAAAGATTTAAACATCCCATCTATACCAAAGCCAATGCCTGATAGAAACACCACTACAGAAGAGGGGTTAGACGTGGCCTATGTTTTAAAACAAAAGAGAACACTTCCTGATTGGAACAAATGGTTGATCTGGCCCACAGACACTAATAACTGTCATGATAGATTCCTGAACAAAATACAGGGGTTCAAACAGAACAGGCCAGACCCAAGATATTCCCAGAGACAACATCCAGGGATAGTTACAACATATAGTGTAGGAAAACTATGCCTTGACTGGCTACAGAAATCCACACTTCCCGAAATTAAGCAACACTTAACTTTACTTAAGGAAGGTGCTGACTTGCGAGATTTCATAATGGGACCTCGCAAACAGCGTCAAAAACGTTTCATATATGCCGGCATATACGCAGCTTACAATGAAGCTTTTTTTTTTTTTTCCTCATATTGCGGTTTATGCAGATAGGAAGGTGTTTGGGAGTTTGACAGTCTTTTTGCGGTTGTTCCACCACACTGTCCCTAATCGTCTATCGATGGATACAAGGGGAGTTTCTCACTATCTTAGTTCTTACCAGTCAATTTTCTCCAGTGCACCTTTATCTTGCTCAATAATTCCATTGTTTCTGGGGGTATCTAGCCCTTGGGCTGTTTGGCAGATTTCAAGTCATGCCTGGAATTATTGTTCCGCTTAATCATTGGAATCAAAAAAGAAAAAAGAAACAAAAAACATCGGAAAAGGAGGGGTTCTGGTTTATCATCTAGAGGTAATATAATTTTCCCAAATCTCCCAGTACATCATTCTTTTGGGTTGTTTCCCCTTTCTATCCAATCTGCTGGTTTTTATTACAGAGTTTAGCCAGTTTTCATGGGTTGGTGGTGCCGTTTTTATCCAATTAATACAAATTTCTCTTCGTGCCAACAGGATCAGAACGAACAATAAGCTTTCTTGATGTTTACTTAGCCTAATCAGAATTGGTTGAGTGGTACAATGGATCCCAAAAATAATTAAAAGTGTACTTACAGTTATAGGTGTTGCCATTACTGCAGTTATGTCTTACCAATCTCTTGCCAGTAGTGCGTAGCTTACAATGAAGCTTGGAAAATAAAACAAATTGAAACTGCAGAAAAAATACGAGAAATTGATCGTATTAATTTGGAGAATTCACTTTCTGTAGTGGACAATGGGTTAACTACTCTGTCCTCAAGAATCTATTCACTGGGCAGCATTGTATCATCTGCTATTGATATAATAGAGCAGGACATGCTAATGTTACAACATGGCCAGTCCCAATTACGTTCTATTGTACAACTAGGTTGGACGTTACAAAACCTGCGTTCAGGCTATGTGCCATGGCGTTTAATCAACATAACGTCATTATTTTCTATCTTTAACCTTACTGATAAACAAATCAGTTTGGCACAAAAAGGAGCAGACTATACAATACTGAGCATTGAAAAACGTGAGAGATTACCATTGACAATGTCAGAAAGACCTGTCATTGATTGGATAATACATGGCACCATTACATTCCCCGATAACAACTTTTCAGTTTCAATACTGCCAAAAATATATACCAGCAGGCCTGTATGAAATGTTGGGTAAAGGATACATCAAATCGACCTAGAATTGACCTTATACACACAAATGTTACAGTGAAGGGAAAAAATAGGTATTTCTTAGTGCTAATAATTGTAAAAAATCACTGAGCAGTACTCTCCTGTGTCAAGGTATTAACTTGCATGGGGCCTGCGAAGGTTCATCAAACAACCTTTCATGTCATCTGCAGGGCACCCCTACTACACAGATAGAGACATTTTTCAGACAACTATCCAACGGTAGCTACATTCTAATAAGTGACCGCAGCTGCTGTGGAATGGTGCCAGGAAAACCCTATCTCGTAGCTGTAACGTCCAGGGTCATTTGCTGTATGCAAGTATTGTTTCCAAACAGCAATCCAGACATGGAGACGGCAATATGGCCTTATATGAATATCTCTTCTATTCGAATTGATACTTTAAGCAGCATGAAGTCTATTCTTTTACAGACAACTGTGCCTTTAACCTCGTCCAAAGAGACGTATGACCTGCAAGTTGCAAGGACAGCGGCAGAGATACATACCCTATTATCGACAAATTGCCCAGGGCATTTCGTAGAAATGTTAAGTCAAATCTTAAACATGTCAGATACCAGTGGCATCGCACATGTATTTAAGACAATTTTTTCGGGACTGCTAACACCCTTCGAAGCAGCTCTTGGCATCTTCCCGAATTTTGTGCATTCGCTGTTCGGTGGCTTGCCTCTTATTTTGGGACTCTGTCTTGACAGGCTTTTTGGCTCTATTTCGGAGTGATAAAGACTTTAAGCTTGCTCACATCTAGGATCCGTATTCTTAGATGTGTTGGCCCTTTTAAGCCATTTCTTCCAGACCTAGAAGAGGATAGCTGCTTTATATGATGATAGATCCCTTATTCTAATCCATCTATTGCCTATTGGCTTTGCCTTTCATTATTTTGCCTATAGTAGAGGGTGGATCCTGTGGTCCTGACTTTATATTATGGTTTGTGTAGGTACTCTGACAGAGCTAAGGGTTATTTCATCCTTCTCAGGCCTACAAGGCCCAGAACTAGATAGACTCCATTTTGCTTTCTATCTCTGCAGAGATGAGATGCTTCAAGGGGAAAGGTAATATTTTAGTTTTGAGCTGTTGTTCGCCCTAAGCGAACCGGAGAGAACCGGCCAGAGCTGAATCTAATCAAGAAGTGTCCCTGGGCTCAGGTCTCTAGACGAAACAAGCAGCTGATCACTGTGGGAGCGTCTAGAGCGAGGAGCCCGGTGCATGGACCTGGTGGGAGGAGGCTGCTGGCTGGAGCTTTCCACTAGAGGAGAGGAATCCATATTAGCGAAGTGCAGAAGAGGAGGAGTGGTCAGTTTGTTTCTTGAAGAGTGGAGAGTAGGATGTCTGCTGGAGCTGCAGAGTACAGTGCAGTTCTATTGGTTTTCTGGAATGGAGAAAGAAGGCAGATGATTGCTGAAGCTGAAGAGAGAGCAGTAACTATCAGCTGGGACTGCCAGTTTGTCAGAGAGCATTAAAGCAGATGGAGGAGTTGAGGCTGTCAGCTGAAGTAATTGAGCCAGAGGCGTGGAGCTGTGGTGACGGAGGGAGAGACAGAGAGAGCCCTGATCCCACCAGAGACAGAGAGAAATCTTCCTTCTAATAGGTGAGGTAGTCTAAACTAGTCCACTTTACACTTACACCTTAATCTTGTCCTTATTCCCTAGGCTATTGTATGTCTAATCCTTTTCTTTCAGCGGTGTGGTAAAAGTTCCTGTTAGTCATAGAGACCCCGCAGATTTGTGTATGTGTATTTTATGATTATTGTAATAAAGATACCCCAGTTCTTAGTGAACTAGTGTACATGTGTTGTTCTTATGATAAAGAGCGTTTTTACTCCTGCATACAGTGTGTCCACTATTCCAAAAGCACAGGTAACCTTTTTTTCTAGTCAGATGTTACAGCCAGAACAGATGCTGCCCCTGATCCGGTAAGTCTGAATAATTAGGGAGAGAGAGGAGCCCTTGAGCTAGGGAATTATTGACACTAAGTGATTCGGCCATCCCATAATATTATTGTAGTAGCGAACCCTTAGTGAATAGTGAGAGAGACTTCCCAACATAGAGAGACAGAGAGCTGAAGGTATTCATAGGAAAGTGGTCGTCATTGGTAAGTGGCGTTAGTGAGAGCACTGATTGTGGTCAATGTGTATACCCACAGGATTGTGGCTTGTGTAAAGAGAACAGTCTTACGGGACTCTAAAGATAGAGAACAGTCTTACGGGACTCTAAAGATAGAGAACAGTCTTACGGGACTCTAAAGATAGAGAACAGTCTTACGGGACTCTAAAGATAGAGAACAGTCTTACTGGACTCTACAGATAGATGGGCTTGAGTGAGCACTGAGGGTAATCAGTGTGTACTGGTAGATAATCAGAACTGCCCCAGGGTAGATTAGTCTGGACCCATGTGGTCGCAAGACTATGAGGTATGAGTGTGGTGTAGGGCATGGATGTCCTTAGTAATCAGTGAGTATTCCTAGTAATCCCTATAGATTTAGTGGTGTTTCTGATGATATGAGCTTGTATATTGCGAGTTCCCCATCCTCAGGTAGGTACCCAGGTGCCTGGATAGATGGTCCTGAGGAGGGAGGTGGTTACGTTCCGGCTGGGTTGGAGGGGCTCTCAGGAGCTGATCCCATCTAGTCTAGAACCCGGTCGTTACAGACTCGTAGCAGAAATTTTATTTTTGTTCCTTCTGCTCCGATATGGCAAGCCAAGTCACAGACAAAACTCTGGCTACGATGGAAGAAACGATCCTAGCAATACGATACCGAGAACGTATCACTAAAGTCCTCGGATTGGCCCGGCTAAGAGATCTGAATACTACCCGGTTGCTTTCATTCAGACCAATTTGGCAAAATTGCATCTTACCTGTGCTTCGATGTCTGCTATGCGGAGAAGAATGCATGTTGGACGTTTGTCTTATACTACCATCAGCAGTACCAATGGATATCAATGCTTTGCTTTGTCCTGTAACGACTCATGCAACGTGTTGTCCCCAGCGGCTACCTATTCTGATGACGGCATTTGTTGAGACTTCATCATTATGATTAGGTGGCGGTGAGGTACGAGATGAAAGCAGCACCACACAGGTACAACCTTCCATGAACATTGCTGATCTACATGAGCCCCCTCGCAGACATCGCACGCCAGCACAACCTCAACATCATCTCCTACGCCGACGACACCCAGCTGATCCTCTCCCTCACCAACGACCCCGCCACCGCCAGAGCCAACCTTCACGAAGGGATGAAAGAGGTAGCCGAATGGATGAAGAACAGCCGCCTGAAACTGAACTCGGACAAGACGGAAGTCCTCATCCTGGGATCCTCACCCGCCGCTTGGGACGACTCCTGGTGGCCCCCCGCCCTAGGCAGCGCACCCAAACCAACAGACCACGCACGCAACCTGGGCTTCATCCTGGACTCCTCCCTCTCCATGACCAGACAAGTCAACGCCGTCTCCTCGTCGTGCTTCAACATCCTGCGCATGCTACGTAAGATCTTCCGGTGGATCCCCACCGAGACCAGGAAGACGGTCACCCAGGCCCTCGTCACCAGCCGTCTGGACTACGGCAACTCCCTCTACGCCGGAACCACCGCCAAACTCCAGAAGAGACTCCAGCGGATCCAGAACGCCTCAGCACGACCTATCCTGGACATCCCCCGTCGCAGCCACATCTCCGGACACCTGAGAGACCTGCACTGGCTCCCGGTCAACAAGAGAATCACCTTCCGTCTCCTCACCCACGCACACAAAGCCCTACACAACCAAGGCCCAGGATACCTCAACAGCCGCCTCAACTTCTACGCTCCCAAACGCCAGCTTCGATCGACCAGCCACGCCCTCGCCGCCGTCCCCCGCATCCGAAGAGCCACCACAGGGGGACGGTCCTTCTCCTACCTCGCCGCCAAGACATGGAACTCCCTCCCCACCCACCTCCGCCTGACCCAGGACCACCTCGCCTTCAGGAAGCAACTCAAGACCTGGCTGTTCGAGCAGTAGCGGACCCCCCTCCCCCAGGGCCTTGAGACCCTCTGGGTGAGTAGTGCACTATATAAATGCGATGATTGGTTAATTGATTGATCCTGACATCGATGATGGCAATGCATTGCACATATGCACTATTTCCACCTTTTCGGAGTTGGCCCAACTTTCACCTACTGTTGTAGACGCATTTTTTGCCGGCCTATCAGAAGTAATGTTCTCCCCTAACAACAAGAATAATATTTGAAAAATTGAGCTAACAGCGTTCCCTGAACTCTGAATTCGGCCTTCAGTTTTTTGATAAACAGAACTCCAAAAAATAAAAACAGTGGAACTATTTCTTTCTCCCTTCCCGAGAGGGAAATTATTTTTCCCAAATTTCCAAAATATTTACCATTTTTTTTGGCACATGGTACTCTGCTTAAAGTAGAACTATTCTTTAAGAACAGAACTTCTATTATTAGAGACTCTAGAGACAATATTTTGAATCTGCCGCTAGCATATGTACAATATTGTATAACTATGTGATGAAATGGTCTCCACCTTTTTTCTGTATTCAGAGCCATTTCATAAATGTAATTTTCCCAATTCATTCAGCCAATATTTATATTTGCATTTCCTGAATGATAACTTTGCTTGAAAGCGTACAGTATAATACTCATTTTCGTGTATCTATACCATTTCAAATGCATCCATTGTATTTTGGGGTGGGCTGGAAAACACATGCATACCTATATGTTTCTATATTGCCTAGTAATGATGGACATTATACGTGGAGTGGGTGTTGTGAATGTATCTAGGACCCTAATTAAATATTCCAGATTTATGCCCTTATATGGTTATAATAAATCATGTCCTTATAAAGGCATAAGAGTCATACCCATATTTAGTCATAGCCCATGCAGCCCAAAAGCGGCAAGGCTACTTCCTTAGACTTCTAGAGAGCACAATGAGTTCTTTCAACAAACCAAACCTCCAGCAACCTGGGAATTCTCCATGCCTTTGTTTTAATTTGTCATAGAACTCCTGCGAGCACTAAAAGAACGGCCCGTTCTTAGTGACATCTTTTATTGACGTCTTAAGTTCAACCTTACGTCAAAGGTATAAATATACCAACACTTGCCTTAAGCAACACACGGTGGTGTGGAGCAGAGCGGCTATCTACTTATCCGAAGCCCAGCTGATGCGAGACCGAAGGAAGCCGTCCCTCCCTTTGACACACTGGGAAAGAAGCTGCCTTTTCTCACGCCAAGAAATCCAGCTCCGGTGTTTCCAGTCACCCTTGCGGGTTACTGGGAGATCGAGTCCTGAGAAACGAGATACAAGACCTCCTTCATTCTATAACCAAGGTACGGAGCTGATTCAAACCTTAAAGAGAATTCTTGATTCAGATTCTTGGCAAAAACCCAACTTTACTTAAAACTGCAACTTACTTACTCCTTCCCACGTATTAGGCTTAGGTCAGGTACACCGGGGTAGGTGTATCTTAGAAGCACCAGTTGAGTTCGTTAGTCAATGTTTTTATATATGTAAATATTTTATCCGTTTTAAAGTATCATATGGCTAAGAAACCATATCAATGCTTTTACAGTATTATTTCATAATACTCCTTTTACTGTACGCACTTTACTTCATGATAAGTATTGCAATTGTGGCAATTCATTTCTCTTGCATGAGAAAGAAGACTGCTCAATAAAATAACACCTTTTATTGAAAACGCCTGTCTCTCTATTTCTCTGCACCCTGGTGAAATTAAGCATACACGATTGACTGAGTAAAATAGCTGTCTATTGTTTTCACACGACTCTGGAGATCTACTCCTTATTCTGGGGGAGCAAAGTTGTCATGTTATATGGTTGTCAGAAGCTAATCCCTTCTTGTCTAAATCAGGGAAGTTAACCCCTCCCTATTCATTCGAGAATGTTTCTAGTGACCTCTGAGCTAGCTGGCAAAACTAATTAAGTCTTACATAGTCAGTAGAGACCTAGATGACCTCAGTCCTACGTCTACACTGCTGTTTATGTTATTCCAATGCGCAGAGCCTATTGGGAATATAGGAACTACACGTCACTTGTACTGGTGAATGCGGCCTCTTTCCATAATGGGTAGGGCGGCATTGTTCAAAATGGTGGCCCACCACGCTTTACATACATATTACGGAATAGCCCCTATAGAATTTCCAA
This sequence comes from Lissotriton vulgaris, assembly GCF_964263255.1. Classification (NCBI taxonomy): domain Eukaryota; kingdom Metazoa; phylum Chordata; class Amphibia; order Caudata; family Salamandridae; genus Lissotriton; species Lissotriton vulgaris. Next base: position 1,113,307,885 of record NC_141694.1, read on the forward strand.
GCGGTTTATCAAAAGGGTTGATGCTTTACTGAGGAATTTATTATGGCAGGCGGGCACCCCGAGAATAGCACGTTCTCTTCCACAGCCCTCCACTTATGAAGGAGTATTAACATTGCCTAATGATAAGCGATACTACGAGGCAGCATATCTAAGTGTAGTCAATGATTGGGCATATCCACCAATGGAGAACCCAGCATTTAAATTAGACAGACAGATTGTGAGGAAAGGGCTATTTGCATGTTCTTTACTGCGGAAAGCTGAATGAGAATACCCCTCCTTCGATGAAGGTGATTGTGGCAAGGTGGCATGAGCTACATATAGATGCGATGGTGGGAGTGCCTCACCCTGGGCACTCCACGGTGGAGGGGCACACAATTGAGAGACTGTCTAGCCTTAGTGGTCCCGCCAGTGGGAGACGGTAGGGCTTAGTACACTGGCAGATGTGGAGGGTGCTAATGGGATGGTGACCTTTCCACATCTTCAGTCAGAATGTAAGATGCCACCCTTCCATATATTCTAATATCTTAAACTGCAGCATGCGTTGCAGGCAAGGATTGCACAAGATGAAGAAGTTATGGACGCCTCGCCTCTGGAGAATAGATTTTTGGAGGGGCAAATACTCTGCAAAATTATCTCTCCCACCTACCAGACCCTGATGAGGAATACCCAAAGAGATTTAAATCCCTTGAGGGCAAGATGGCAGAGGGACATTGGAGACATCAAGGATGAGGACTGTGGAGAGGCACCACCATTCTCCAGTTAGGTGGCGATTAAGGTTCGTTAAATATTTATTCAATTACAATTCTTGCACAGGGTCTATTACACTAGAATTCTACTTCATAAATTGGGGAAAGTGTTGGATAAGAATTGTTTGCGAGGATGTGGACAATGGGGGACATTCCTCCATAGACTGAGAGACTGTCTGATTTTATGTGACTTCTGGGAGGAGGTGACTCATCGATTGAAGGATGCTTCTGATATTCATCCCAGGAGACCCCATTAATGTCTTTAGTGATTTGCTGCGACTGATGCATCTTTCTACCATGCATATTATTTAATCGTGGGTGCCCTCTTGCAAAGAGAGAAATAGCATGTAAGTGGAGGGGGGGTGGCATTGCCGCCATGGAAAGGCCCTGAAAAATGCTCATCATAATTCGGATGGCGGTGCCTCCTCGGCACCGCCACCATAATATCCCCCAGATCCGCACGGCAGGCAATCGTAACGATTGCCTGCTGGCGGAAAAACGGCGGACGGTCTTTCCGTCCGCTGCAGTACCCCCACCATACTAATATGGCGGGGGTAAATCAGGCACAGATGGCGGGCGGATCATAATGGCGCCCTAAGTGCCGTAAACGAGAACCTCCACTTCACTGGAAGCCAGTGTAACTTGGCAAGTGAGGACCCCATAGAGATATGCTTCAGCTGGTTAAGTAGCAGATGGGCTCCTGCGTTCTGTACTCATTGAAGATGCATCATGCAAGACTGTGACACCGCTAGGTATAACACATTGCAGTAATCCATCCTTGAGATAATTAAGGCCTGGACCCCAGTTTTCCTTGCAGTTTCTGGGAGCATATCCAAGATCTTTCTATGGGGTTCAAGGACTCCAAAGTATTTCCCAGCCAATGCTGTGATTTGACTGTCAAAGCATATACCCAGGGGATCGCTGTCATAATATCGAATACAAAAATATCCTCATACATAAATATCGACACACAAATATCGACATCCAAAATATCGACAACCTATCTTTAAAATGTAAAATACAAAAAGATAAAAAAATGTAGGTGTAAAAAATATCGATGTGCAAAATATCGATTTTTTTATATAAAAATAATGTTGAATAAATTACGTAATTAAAATTAACTTTAAAACATATTTAGACGTTATGTACATTTAAATAAATGTAATAAATACATTTAATTTAAAAAATGTAAATGTACATATATAAAATGTAATATAAAAATGTAAATTTACTTTAAATCAATTAATAAACGAATAACTTTAATTTATTTTAAAGTGTTATAAATATATAAAAAATAATAAATATATATAATATATCTATACCTATAAGACTAAGGGGCCCATTCTGATTCGGTAAAATCCCCTACGAATAGATGTACGGAGCATATTTCCCGGACGAATCGTACACTTCAACGTCCCGTACGTACGATGAAGTACGATCCGAACCCAAAGCAGATCTCCATACGAATCGTACCAAACACCGTACGACAAAAAAATACGTGCAAATTGTATCCGGAACACGCATTACGTGACGTCCGTACGTAAACAAGCAGCAGTTTCCGGCCCAGTAAGTACAGGGAGTCGAACCCGGACCCAATCCCTGGTACGCAACATCCCAGTCCTGTACGCCTGCGACCTGGTGCACAGAAACTGACGATGGCGCATACGGTGAGAACAACGTACCGCAACAACGAAAGTGTACTTGTACTGTGCGTCCTATACGCTCGCATATAGCACCATTGCAATAGTAATACGAGCTGCACACACACGCCATGAATGTTGGGGTACGGTGCGTTTCACGCGCTCGAGTATGGCACCATTGTAATAGTGATACGATGCGCACACACGCCATGAATGTTGGGGTACGGTGCGTTTCACGCGCTCGCGTATGGCACCATTACAATAGTGATACGATGCGCACACACGCCATGAATGTTGGGGTACGGTGCATTTCACGCGCTCGCGTACGGCACCCTCACAATACTTATACGAGGCACACACACGCCATCAACCCCATGTGGCCAGCAGTATGAGGGTGGGTGGATATGACTCCCAGTAGAGGCCAGACATATGAGGGGTGCGTGCAGAGGACTCCCAGCAGTGGCAGACATATGAGGGGTGGGTGCAGAGGACTCCCAGTAGAGGCCAACAGTATGGGGGTGGATGCAGATGACTCCAAGCAGAGACCAGACATATGAGTTGTGGGTGCAGAGGACTCCCAGTAGTGGCCAAACATATGAGGGAGTCCTCTGCACCCACCCCCATACTGCAGAGGACTCCCAGCAGAGGCCAACAGTATGGGGGTGGGTGCATAGGACTCCCAGCAGTGGCCAGACATATGAGGGGTGGGTGCAGAGGACTCCCAGCAGAGGCCATCAGTATGGGGGTGGTTGCAGAGAACTCCAAGCAGAGGCCAGACATATGAGGGGTGGGTGGATATGACTCCCAACAGTGGCCAGACATATGAGGGGTGGGTGCAGAGGACTCCCAGCAGTGGCCAGACATATGAGGGGTGGGTGCAGAGGACTCCCAGCAGTGGCCAGACATATGAGGGGTGGGTGCAGAGGACTCCCAGTAGTGGCCAGACATATGAGGGGTGGGTGCAGAGGACTCCCAGCAGTGGCCAGACATATGAGGGGTGGGTGCAGGGGACTCCCAGCAGTGGCCAGACATATGAGGGGTGGGTGCAGAGGACTCCCAGCAGAGGCCAACAGTATGGGGGTGGGTGCAGAGGACTACAAGCAGAGTTCAGACATATGAGGGGTGGGTGCAGAGGACTCCCAGCAATGGCCAGACATATGAGGGGTGGGTGCAGAGGACTCCCAGCAGAGGCCAACAGTATGGGGTTGGTGCAGAGGACTCCCAGCAGTGGCCAGACATATGAGGGGTGGGTGCAGAGGACTCCCAGCATAGGCCAACAGTATGGGGGTGGATGCAGAGGACTCCAAGCAGAGTCCAGACATATGAGGGGTGGGTGCAGAGGACTCCCAGCAGAGGCCAACAGTATGGGGGTGGGTGCAGAGGACTCCTAGCAGTGGCCAGACATATGAGGGGTGGGTGTAGAGGACTCCCAGCAGAGGCCAACAGTATGGGGGTGGTTGCAGAGGACTCCAAGCAGAGGCCAGACATATGAGGGGTGGGTGGATATGACTCCCAGCAGTGGCCAGACATATGAGGGGTGGGTGCAGAGGACTCCCAGCAGTGGCCAGACATATGAGGTGTGGGTGCAGAGGACTCCCAGCAGTGGCCAGACATATGAGGGGTGGGTGCAAAGGACTCCCAGCAGTGGTCTGACATATGAGGGGTGGGTGCAGAGAACTCCCAGCAGAGGCCAACAGTATGGGGGTGGGTGCAGAGGACTCCAAGCAGAGGCCAGACGTATGAGGGATGTGTGCAGAGGACTCCCAGCAGTGGCCAGACATATGAGGGGTGGGTGCAGAGGACTCCCAGCAGAGGCCAACAGTATGGGGTGGTTGCAGAGGACTCCAAGCAGAGGCCAGACATATGAGGGGTGGGTGCAGAGGACTCCCAGCAGTGGCCAGACATATGAGGGGTGGGTGCAGAGGACTCCCAGCAGTGGCCAGACATATGAGGGGTGGGTGCAGAGGACTCCCAGCAGAGGCCACAGCATGGGGGTGGGTGCAGAGGACTCCCAGAAGAGGCCAACAGTATGGGGTGGGTGCAGAGGACTCCCAGCAGTGGCCAGACATATGAGGGGTGGGTGCAGAGGACTCCCAGCATAGGCCAACAGTATGGGGTGGATGCAGAGGACTCCAAGCAGAGGCCAGACATATGAGGGGTGGGTGCAGAGGACTCCCAGCAGAGGCCAACAGTATGGGGGTGGGTGCAGAAGACTCCCAGCAGTGGCCAGACATATGAGGGGTGGGTGCAGAGAACTCCCAGCAGTGGCCAGACATATGAGGGGTAGGTGCAGAGGACTCCCAGTATGGCCAGACATATGAGGGGTGGGTGCAGAGGACTCCCAGCAGTGGCCAGACATATGAGGGATGTGTGCAGAGGACTCCCAGCAGTGGCCAGACATATGAGGGGTGGGTGCAGAGGACTCCCAGCAGAGGCCAACAGTATGGGGGTGGGTGCAGAGGACTCCAAGCAGAGGCCAGACGTGTGAGGGATGTGTGCAGAGGACTCCCAGCAGTGGCCAGACATATGAGGGGTGGGTGCAGAGGACTCCCAGCAGAGGCCAACAGTATGGGGTGGTTGCAGAGGACTCCAAGCAGAGGCCAGACATATGAGGGGTGGGTGCAGAGGACTCCCAGCAGTGGCCAGACATATGAGGGGTGGGTGCAGAGGACTCCCAGCAGTGGCCAGACATATGAGGGGTGGGTGCAGAGGACTCCCAGCAGAGGCCACAGTATGGGGGTGGGTGCAGAGGACTCCAAGCAGAGCCAGACATATGAGGGGTGGGTGCAGAGGACTCCCAGCAGTGGCCAGACATATGAGGGTGGGTGCAGAGGACTCCCAGAAGAGGCCAACAGTATGGGGTGGGTGCAGAGGACTCCCAGCAGTGGCCAGACATATGAGGGGTGGGTGCAGAGGACTCCCAGCATAGGCCAACAGTATGGGGTGGATGCAGAGGACTCCAAGCAGAGGCCAGACATATGAGGGGTGGGTGCAGAGGACTCCCAGCAGAGGCCAACAGTATGGGGTGGATGCAGAGGACTCCAAGCAGTGGCCAGACATATGAGGGGTGGGTGCAGAGGACTCCCAGCAGAGGCCACAGTATGGGGGTGGGTGCAGAGGACTCCAAGCAGAGCCAGACATATGAGGGGTGGTTACAGAGGACTCCCAGCAGTGGCCAGACATATGAGGGGTGGGTGCAGAGAACTCCCAGCAGTGGCCAGACATATGAGGGGTAGGTGCAGAGGACTCCCAGTAGTGGCCAGACATATGAGGGGTGGGTGCAGAGGACTTCCAGCAGTGGCCAGACATATGAGGGGTGGGTGCAGAGGAATCCCAGCAGTGGTCAGACATATGAGGGGTGGGTGCAGAGGACTCCCAGCAGAGGCCAACAGTATGGGGGTGGGTGCAGAGGACTCCAAGCAGAGGACAGACATATGAGGGATGGGTGCAGAGGACTCCCAGCAGTGGCCAGACATATGAGGGGTGGGTGCAGAGGACTCCCAGCAGAGGCCAACAGTATGGGGTGGGTGCAGAGGACTCTCGGCAGCGGCCAGACATATGAGGGGTAGGTGCAGAGGACTCCCAGGTGTGGCCAGACATATGAGGGGAGGGTGTAGAGGACTCCCAGCAGTGCCCAGACATATGAGGGGTGGGTGGAGAGGACTCCCAGCAGTTGCCAGACATATGAGTGTGGGTGCAGAGGACTCCCAGCAGTGGCCAGACATATGAGGGGTGGGTGCAGAGGACTCCCAGCAGTGGCCAGACATTTGAGGGGTGGGTGCAGAGGTCTCCCAGCAGTGCCCAGACATATGAGGGGTGGGTGCAGAGGACTCCAAGCAGTGGCCTGACATATGAGGGGTGGGTGCAGAGGACTCCCAGCAGTGGCCAGCCAGACATATGAGGAGTGGGTGCAGAGGACTCTCAGCAGTGGCCAGACATATGAGAGGTGGGTGCCAAGGACTCCCAGCAGTGCCCAGACATATAAGGGGTGGGTGCAGAGGACTCCCAGCAGTGGCCAGATATATGAGGGGTGGGTGCATAGGACTCCTAGCAGTGGCCAGACATATGAGGGGTGGGTGCACAGGACTCCTAGCAGAGGACAACAGTATGGGGTGGGTGCAAAGGACTCAAAGCAGAGGCCAAGCATATGAGGGGTGAGTGGATATGACTCCCAGCAGTGGCCAGACATATGAGGGGTGGGTGCAGAGGACTCCCATCAGTGCCCAGACATATGAGGGGTGGGTGCAGAGGACTCCCAGCAGTGGCCAGACATGTGAGGGGTGGGTGCCGAGGACTCCCAGCAGAGGCCAACAGTATGGGGGTGGGTGCAGAGGACTCCAAGCAGAGGACAAACATATGAGGGATGGGTGCAGAGGACTCCCAGCAGTGGCCAGACATATGAGGGGTGGGTGCAGAGGACTCCCAGCAGAGGCCAACAGTATGGGGGTGGTTGCAGAGGGCTCCAAGCAGAGGCCAGACATATGAGGGGTGGGTGGATATGACTCCAAGCAGTGGCCAAACATATGAGGGGTGGGTGCAGAGGACTCCAAGCAGTGGCCAGACATATGAGGGGTGGGTGCAGAGGACTCCCAGTAGTGCCCAGACACATGAGGGGTCGGTGCAGTGGACTCCCATCAGTGGCCAGACATATGAGGGGTGGGTGCAGAGGACTCCAAGCAGTGGCCAGACATATGAGGGGTGGGTGCAGAGGACTCCCAGCAGTGGCCAGACATATGAGGGGTGGGTGCAGAGAACGCTAAGCAGAGACCAGACATATGAGGGGTGGGTGCAGAGGACTCCCAGTAGTGGCCAGACATATGAGGGGTGGGTGCAGAGGACTCCCAGCAGAGGCCAACAGTATGGGGGTGGGTGCAGAGGACTCCCAGCAGTGGCCAGACATATGAGGGGTGGGTGCAGAGGACTCCCAGCAGTGGCCAGACATATGAGGGGTGGGTGCAGAGGACTCCCACCAGTGCCCAGGCATATGAGGGGTGGGTGCAGAGGACTCCCAGCAGTGGCCAGACATATGAGGGGTGGGTGCAGAGGACTCCCAGCAGTGGCCAGACATATGAGGGGTGGGTGCACAGGACTCCCAGCAGTGCCCAGGCATATGAGGGGTGGGTGCAGAGGACTCCCAGCAGAGGCCAACAGTACGGGGGTGGGTGCAGAGGACTCCAAGCAGAGGCCAGACATATGATGGATGGGTGGACATGACTCCCAGCAGTGGCCAGACATATGATGGATGGGTGGATATGACTCCCAGAAGTGGCCAGATATATGAGGGTGGGTACAGAGGACTCCCAGTAGTGGCCAGACATATGAGGGGTGGGTGCAGAGGACTCCCAGCAGTGGCCAGACATATGAGGGGTGGGTGCAGAGGTGTCAGGACCCGACAATCGGATTCACAAATATATGGTTCCGTGTCAGCCCTACCTGATCAAATTGTCCCTTTCTGCATCACATGGACGGAAAAGGTCCGAAACTGGAGAGCCAAGATGGCCGCCACAGTGGCCATGCAGAAGTGAGGTCAGTGTTCTAGTCTTTGTGTCACTTCTGAGTCCGAAGGCTATGAGCAGTGCGCGAGCGTTAGAGACTACGCACTTCACCAGAACTACGACCTGAAGAGGACCTACGTTTCAGTTCTGGTTAAAATCCCAAATTGCCTTAGTTTAAAAAACTGTTGTAGTACTCCACTCGCATTTAGTGCGAGTGTAGAGGAAAACGATTTACGGCGCGTTTATACAAGCGCGTGACTCAACCCCCTATGCCCTTAGTCCTAGTCAATGCGTTTTGAGGTAAACAATTACCGACGTCGTTTGTAGAGATTGGAAGCAGCCTTAGACGCCGCCCAAGAAGAAGTCTGGAGTTGTTTCCCTCGGCTGAGGAGAAATCCTAAACTCGTAGAAGTTTCAAAAGAATAAGAAGCTAAGTAAAAAGACACGCGTGTTTGACCAAACTGAAGAAATAGATATCGAAGTTCTTACCAAATGTTACCTCCTGAAAAGACTCGCTGTAAATAGTTTTTCTGGAAATAAGGAGGAGAGAGAAAGACTGTCATATGCATGTTGAAAAGGTCAGAGCTACATTAAGAAACTAGGAACTGCATTAATATTACCAAGCTAAAGATCCTGACTGTGTTGAAAGATTCCTGTAAGGCAGAGAAAGGAAGAAAGGTTAAGTCAAGGTTAATATCAAATAACCACAAAATCATCAGAACCCCCCAATACAAGGAACTCTCATCTAGTCAGTGAAGTAAGTGTTATCTAAATAGACATAATAAGATTGGGTAACAGTGTAGCAATAGGAAGGCAATAATGTATTACTTATTTCTTGAATCTATATAGTGACAACTAACTAGAAGAGAGAGAGAGAGCAGCAATACAACAGCTAAAAGAAGAGAAGCCAGGTCCAGAGACATAAGGGTGAGTTAACGTCTTTTTCAGTAGAAATAGCAAGATTAGCGTTAAGGAGAGTAGGGAATTAATGGTGTGTTAATTTTCCAGGTTTCCTGATATGCAGACACCACAGAAAGAAGTAGTCTGAGGAAACAAGTCCGGACCAGTCTCCTCTCTGTTTATTATTTTATCCAACACCCCCTTCTCTGGAGATGATGTAGGTAGGTTCTGTAAAAGACCTGCTGGCATTGTCTTAAGGGATTTGGGTACTAGCATCTCTGCTCCTGTGCAAGACATCGAAAAGATATCAGGTAAATTACTTGGAGCCCTGACAGAGTGAAGTGCCCAAGTTTATTTCGCACCCGAGCAGAGATGGCAGAAGGAATTGATGTCCAATCCTTAGGAACCATCTTAGATGCTATACACAAGGAACTGGGAGCGGTAAGAGAGGAAAACCGAAATCTAAGGCAGGAGGTAGTGAGCGCCAGAAAGGAGACAGCAGAGTTGGCTTTGAGATTACAGGTCTAGTAGTTTACAGAGAGAGGCCATGAATCCAGTATTAGAGGCTACCAATAGGTCAACCACGCAAGTCATACATTCCCTGTCCCCAGTTATACCCTTGGCCGCTCCAGAAAGGTTTAATGGGGATCCGCAGAAAGCGCAGATATTCCTCTCACAATGCTCCCTACATTTCCTATGCCGTCCATCTATTTTCCCTGACGCGCAGTCTAAGGTGGCCTTTATACTCTCGTACCTAAGTGGAGATGCGGCCGCCTGGTCCATGCCTCTAGTCTCCCGAGAAGATCTTTTGTTAAGGAATTTTGAAAACTTCAAACAAGAGTTTCTTCGTATATTCGATCGTCAGAGGATTTCGCAAGTGGTGGACAATGAACTGCTTGATTTCCGACAAGGTAACCGAGACCTAATAGCATACCTGGCTCAGTTCAACAAGTTGGTTGTGGAGACCGATTGGCCCGAAAGCAAGCGAGCGGCAGTGTTCTACCGTGGGCTGAAAGACGAACTAAAAGACACGTTGGCCCAAATTCCGAACTGACCCACCGAGATCTCAGCCCTCATCGACTTGGTTCTTGAAATAGATTTCCGTCAGGGAGAGTGAAAGGGAGAAAAGAAGAAGGATTTTCGAGCAATCGTTCCAAGATTCGACAGAGCTCGGTCCGAAGGAATAAGAATCACGGAGGCGACACAGGGTACTGAACCAATGCAAATTGGAACCATCAGGGGACCGTTGACAAAAGAAGAAAAGGATAAGAGAAGGACAAATAACTTGTGCATGTACTGTGGGTCAGGTGGGCATTTCGTCTGAAACTGTTCAAAGAAGCCTAAAGAACCTTTAAGCCGAAGGAAAACTAGCAGCACCACCGGTGGACGGAGTTGAACGGGTGGGTGCAATTTCAGAAGAAACTCCAAAAGAACATCAAGCGGCGAATACATTGCAATCTGCGGCTCCACATTTAATCCTGTCAATGAAGGTTAAATTCTGATTGACGATCCTAACTGAAGTATCAGTTATGATAGACTCGGGAGCGACAGGAAATTTCTGTGATTTGCAATTTACGGAAAAGGTGGGAATCCAAGCAATAAGAAAAGCGAAGAGCGACCCGGTCCGAGCGGTAGATGGAACTAATCTATCATCTGACCCTATCGTGAGTCATACTGAACTGATTCAACTGATTACCAACGACGGGCACCAAGAACAAATTCAGTTTAATTTAATAGATGCCCCTCAGTTCCAGCTAATTCTTGGGCTGCCATGGCTCACAGAGCATAACCCTACGATTGACTGGAGCTCCAGAACAGTGGTAATGGATTCGAGTTATTGTCGTGAGAATTGTTTTGATTCAAGGACTACAGGTTTGGAGAGTAACCCAGCTCTCTCCTTGTGTTCTGTGGGGCATTCTATGTGTGCAATTGATACGTACCAGATTCCAGAGGAGTATAAGGAGTTTGAGAATGTATTTAACGAAGTGGAAGCAGAACACTTACCCCCGCATCGAGTTTATGACTGCAAGATAGATTTGGAGCCAGGAGCAAACTTGCCATGCAGCCGTGTTTACGCATTAACGGAGAGGGAACATCAACACTTGAAGGAATACCTGGACAAATATTTAGCAAATGGTTTCATCTGACCATCGCAGTCACCTGTCTCATCGCCTTTGTTTTTTGTGCCGAAGAAGGAAGGGGAATTGAGGACGTGCATCGATTATAGAGCCATTAACAGGATAACAAAGAAAAGTAGATACCCCTTACCATTGATTTCGGTCTTACTGGACCAAGTGAAGGGAGCCCAAATCTACACGAAGTTAGATCTAAGGGGGGCCTACCATCTAGTTCGAATGCGTGAAAGAGACGACTGGAAGACGGCTTTTCGGACTAGATTCTGGCTATTTGAATACCAAGTAATGCCATATGGATTGTGTAATGCTCCAGCCGCATTCCAGCATTTTATTAATGATGTCCTGAAGGAGTTTATAGATCAGTGTGCCATTGTGTACATCGACGACATCTTGATTTATTCCTCTGATGTGACAAAACACCATGAGCAGGTGAAAGGAGTTTTGAGAAGACTGCAAGAGAATAAGCTGTTTGTAAAGCTGGAAAAATGCGCCTTTGATGTTTCTCAGGTAGAATGGGATTTGTCCTTTCACCATCTGGCATTTTGATGGATCCTCGAAAAGTGGAAGCGGTGACAACTTGGAAATCTCCGACGAGTGTAAAGGAGGTCCAAAGTTTCATTGGGTTCGCCAATTTTTACTGACGATTCATTAGTGAGTTTTCCAGAAAAATCCTACCCCTCACCAAGTTGCTAAAGAAAGGAATTACATTTGAGTGGTTAAAGGAATCAGAAGAGGCATTTCAATCCTTGAAGGAAGCTTTTACTACTGCACCTGTGCTACTTCATGCCAACCCGTCAGAACCATTCTATGTAGAGACCGACGCATCAGATCAGGCTCTAGGAGGGGTTCTGTCTCAGCGCCACAAGACCACGGGTCAGCTACACCCAGTAGCTTATCGATCCAGGAAACTGACCCAGGCAGAGATCAACTATACTATTACAGAAAAGGAGTTACTGGCTATTTAGGATGTTTTTAAGGAGTGGTGACATTACTTGATGGGAACCCAGCATCAAGTTACGGTGTTTACTGACCATCGTAATCTAAAATTCTTAAAATCCGCCTGAACGCTCACACCAAGACAACTCAGATGGTCCTTGTATTTTGCGGATTATGACTTTGTGATCACCTTTCGCCCAGGAGCGCAAAATAGAAAGGCAGATGCACTCTCAAGATTAGGCACAGAATCTCAGAGAACAGTCACAGACATTCAACCGATCATTCCTGAAACAAGGTTTATTGGAGCCACGGTCTCAATCAATATGCAGAAGGCCATTGCTGAGAACATGAGTCCAGAGGTGATGCAGGACTGGGTTAAAGAAGATTCAAACAGAACTATCATTCACCAAATGCCATACCATGGTGAGGCCTTGTATGTGCCAACAGCCGAACTTCAGCAACAAGTGATGCGCGAGTGTCACGATGACAAGTTAGCCGGTCACAAGGGAGAAAACAAGACTGAAGAGTTAATTAAGAGACACTACTGGTGGCCTCGGATGTCGGCGGATATTGAGAGTTATGTTAAGGCTTGTGAAATCTGCGCGCAGGGAAAGTCAGAACGACAAGCACCTAAAGGATTGTTACAACCCTTGCCTACCCCTCCCTACCCTTGGCACACAGTAACACTAGATCTCATTACAGATTTACCTTTGAGCCGGGGTTTTGATACAATCTTAGTGGTGGTTGATGCATTTTCTAAAATAGCCCATTTCACAGCCTTAAAGGGAATCCCTTCTGCCAAGCAGTTAGCAGGCCATTTCAGTTCCCAGATAGTCAGGATCCATGGTATACCCAAGGTGGTCATCTCGGATAGAGGTTCCGAGTTTGTGTCCCACTTCTGGAAGGCCTTTATGAAAGGTTTAGGAACTGAAGTTAGGTTCTCCACGAGTTATCATCTGGAAACTGATGGAAAAACTGAGAGGGTGAACCAAGAGTTAGAACAATACCTGCGGCTATTCCTCCTGAAGGAGGAAGTCAACTGGTCAGACTATTTGTGGTCAGCAGAATTCGCCCATAACAATGCCAAGAATAGTTCGACTGAGTTCTTCCCCTTCTTCTTGAATTATGGTAGACATCCCAATGCGTCTATTCGACAAATGGAGATAGCAGTTCCTGCGGTCAAGGAATTGGTTTCGCATTTGAATCAGATTCAGCAGGAGGCAGTGGATAATTTACGAATAGCCAAGGAAAAATATAAGGTCTGCGCAGATCGAAAGAGACGAGCAGGGCCTCCATTGGCACTTGGAGATAAATTTTGGTTGAGTACAAAACATTTGAGACTGAAAGGACATCGAAAGTTTCAACCTCGCTTTATTGGCCCTTACCCAGTTGAGAAACAAGTCAATCAGGTCACCTACCGACTAACACTGCCCTCCAAGATGAAGGTTCATCCAGTCTTTCACGCATCGTTGCTCAAAAAGGCACCTGCAGAATTGAAAACCCAATCCCCCCTAAGCCGATCCGGTTCGAGACAGGAACTGAGTTCGAAGTAAAGAAAATTCTGGATTCTAAGATATCCAGAGGAAAACTATACTACTTCATCGACTGGAAGGGTTATGGACCAGAGGAACGATCATGGGAATTGGGGAAGGATGTTATGCTCCTCGGCTGATTCACTCCTTTCATCGACGTTTCCCTCACAAACCCAGACGGGAAGAGCCTGCCTTGTTGGGGGGTACTGTCAGGACCCGACAATCGGATTCACAAATATGTGGTTCCGTGTCAGCCCTACCTGATCAAATTGTCCCTGTCTGCATCACATGGACGGAAAAGGTCCGAAACTGGAGAGCCAAGATGGCCGCCACAGTGGCCATGCAGAAGTGAGGTCGGTGTTCTAGTCTTTGTGTCACTTCTGAGTCCGAAGGCTATGAGCAGTGTGCGAGCATTAGAGACTACGCACTTCACCAGAACTACGACCTGAAGAGGACCTATGTTTCAGTTCTGGTTAAAATTCCAAATTGCCTTAGTTTAAAAAACTGTTGTAGTACTCCACTCGCATTTAGTGCGAGTGTAGAGGAAAACGAGTTACGGCGCGTTAATTCAAGCGTGTGACTCAACCCCCTATGCACTTAGTCCTAGTCAATGCGTTTTGAGGTAAACAATTACCAACGTTGTTTGTAGAGATTGGAAGCAGCCTTAGACGCCGCCCAAGAAGAAGTCTGGAGTCGTTTCCCTCGGCTGAGGAGAAATCCTAAACTTGTAGAAGTTTCAAAAGAATAAGAAGCTAAGTAAAAAGACACGCGTGTTTGGCAAAATTGAAGAAATAGATATCGAAGTTCTTACCAAATGTTACCTCCTGAAAAGACTCGCTGTAAATAGTTTTTCTGGAAATAAGGAGGAGAGAGAAAGACTGTCATATGCATGTTGAAAAGGTCAGAGCTACATTAAGAAACTAGGAACTGCATTAATCTTACCAAGCTAAAGATCCTGACTGTGTTGAAAGATTCCTGTAAGGCAGAGAAAGGAAGAAAGGTTAAGTCAAGGGTAATATCAAATAACCACAAAATCATCAGAACCCCCCAATACAAGGAACTCTCATCTAGTCAGTGAAGTACGTGTTATCTAAATAGACATAATAAGATTGGCCAACAGTGTAGCAATAGGAAGGCAATAATGTATTACTTATTTCTTGAATCTATATAGTGACAACTAACTAGAAGAGAGAGAGAGAGCAGCAATACAACAGCTAAAAGAAGAGAAGCCAGGTCCAGAGACATAAGGGTGGGTTAACGTCTTTTTCAGTAGAAATAGCAAGATTAGCGTTAAGGAGAGTAGGGAATTAATGGTGTGTAAATTTTCCAGGTTTCCTGATATGCAGACACCACAGAAAGAAGTAGTCTGAGGAAAAAAGTCCGGACCAGTCTCTTCTCTGTTTATTATTTTATCCAACACCCCCTTCCCTGGAGATGATGTAGGTAGGTTCTGTAAAAGACCTGCTGGCATTGTCTTAAGGGATTTGGGTACTAGCATCTCTGCTCCTGTGCAAGAAATCGAAAAGATATCAGGTAAATTACTTGGAGCCCTGACAAGAGGACTCCCAGCTGTGGCCAGACATATGAGGGGTGGGTGCAGAGGACTCCCAGCAGCGTCCAGGCATATGAGGGGTGGGTGCAGAGGACTCCCAGCAGTGGCCAGACATATGAGGGGTGGGTGCAGAGGACTCCCAGCAGTGCTCAGATATAGGGGGGTACATCATCAGCATACCACAACTACATGGGGGTATGTGCACATCCCTAACTTGTGACTATAATGATAGTGCCATAGCAACACATCACTTTTAGCAGTGTCCCACTCCCTGGAGGATGGATTACTTTCACACACTGCGTGACACACCACGTGTGGGTGTGATGTCAAATTCCACATGCATACCCACCCATGGAGGTTGCTGGCGAAATACACACCCTACCATCATGACACAATAGTGTATAGTGATGTAACAGCCTACCAAACAAAGAGAGCGAAAGGGAACACACACTGTCACCCACATCCCAGGACTGATATGAATGTCCAGGTGGTGGTCAGACCACCAAGATGTAGACTATCATGGAAGGAATAGGGTTGAAACCCCTTAGAAACAATGCACAAAATTGTGAGTCATGTGCCCAAATACCCTGCATAACAATCCCCAACATAGGGGTAGGCTCTGATTATACACATGCATAGTGGTGAAAAGGTTGAATGTGTCCATGAAGGCATTTGTGCATACTCAAAACACAAGTACAGTTATTTGCAAGTCGGATTTTCACTTGCTGGGATACTCATCACGGAGCCCATTCTTTCCCTGACACTGGGAACTGCGAATAACACCGAGTCAGAGGCAGAACTTCACCGCCTGCAGGGGCCGGGACTACGAGACCCAGCGAGCATCGTGCATCCAACACTGAGCGCAGCTGGTGTCTCTTCCCGCCCCCTGCTCCTTGCTCCTATTTACGGCTCGCGGCCCCCGCTTTGCGGGTTCCGCTCGCAAGCCGTTACTGCCGGATTTTCACTTGCTGGGATACTCATCACGGAGCCCATACATTCCCTGACACTGGACTCTGGGAACTGCGAATAACACCGAGTCAGAGGCAGAACTTCACCGCCTGCAGGGGCCGGGACTGCGAGACCCAGCGAGCATCGCGCATCCAACAACTGAGCGCAGCTGGTGTCTCTTCCCGCCCCCTGCTCCTTCCTCCTCCTTACTAAACACGCGTCCCTCCCGCGGGACGCGGGACACGCGTGGTACGGAGCACGGGGCGAAGCCCGGGCCAAGGGCGGTCCGTTTGAGGCCGTTCGAGAACGGTAGAGACCGGGACCGGGCCACCCCCCTTTCATCTCTTACTTACTTCCTCCACACTCATCAAACTTTAAAACTATGGCCATGAGAGAGACGAGGAGCAAGAGTACGCTAGCTGCTGGGACCTCTAAAGGAACTTTGGACAATTATTTTGCAAAGGCGGGGTCTCTCCTCATTGATGAAATTACGATTTTGGAAAGGCGAATTTCGCGAGAATTAGACTGGGCTAGGCGATCATCCATGGGCATAATAGCGCAGGCCAGGACTCCGGTAAAGACATTGGATCGTATAGACTGTGACAACGGGGAGAACGGAGCTAGTGGTGTGTTAGATACCCCTGATTTAACCATCTCCACCATACTAACCAACGATATTGACACTAGTGCCCCTGTAGAGTTAAGCTTATTACCCCTACCTCAACCCCTTCCTCCCCCTATTAATGTCATCGTTAGCCTGGCTAACACGAATGAGAATATTGATACAGTTAGTGGCCCTAAGCAGGGGGAAAGAGAAGGAGCCATTTCAAAAAGGAAAAGAGGGCCACAAACCCAGGGGAGCACAAGGCTAAGGTAGCTAAGCATAACCCACTAGGAGAGGGAACCAACCTGGGATCTGGTAGCAAGGGACATACCCCTTTAAGGAGTAAGATGCCATCATCCCTGCCAAATCCCCCCCCCCCCCCAAACACGACCTGAGTCACTTAGCCATAATGTAACTTCATCTGACAAAGATATCACCCTCTCTGATATCGGCACTCTTTTGAAGTCACTTTTAAGCCCCTTGGAGCGTGCCTAACTAAGATCGAAGCTAGACTAGTGTCAATTGAAAAAGCTACGGTCCAATTAGTAAATACCTCCAAAAAAGATAGTATTGTTGTTAAAGGTGGGGGGGGCTCAGGAATAAAAAACCTGTACCCACGCCAATAGCAAAGGAGGTGGTGAAGGAGGCAGCACTGGCCTCCAAGCCCTCACAATCCCAACCACCTGCACCCCCTCGTAGTGTCTACCCAGCAGACTGATTGTGCTACATCTACTCACCCCCCTGAAAAATCAAATGTACTCACACAGGGTGACCAGGGAAATTACAAAAAACACAGGGTTGTAAACTTACCGCCGGAGGCGAGTCCATACACAGTTGTTCTGGTGGGGGTTCCGGAGCTAAAATCATCCTCAAAAGAACATGTCACAGCTCTTTAAAGCAAGGTGATCAGCTGGCTTTCCATCAACAGGCCCCTCCCCCAGGGAATAACGAGTGATGTCCTCATGGTGAGGAGAGTCCCATGATTAGGTAACACATGAAAATCGGTCAATGGGGATTGCATCATAATCAATTTCAGTGACCCCTTGACCGTCGCTCATATTTGTAGTTGGTCTTACCCTGACCTTGGGACATCCATCCAGTACTTACCTCTGTCTTTTTTCTATCCCCCAGCGACCCATGTGAGAGACGAGGAGTGATGGCAGACTATCCATAGGAGGGAGGGAAGCTGGGGTGACAGAGGGAGAGGATTCACATATCGTTCTTCTCCCTACTATCCGGCTAACATTCCAACCTTTAATAGGTATAGCACCTTGGATTTAGTCGATTGACAGAGTAGGATTGTGAGGGGGGAGCCAGTAATGCGTCCCAGGGGTTCCAAAAAATGGGGAGCTATCTCCCCTAAATTCTGCCATAATAACTGCCGTGAGCCAGCTGGTTGCGAGGTGCAACATTCTCCCAGAGAGGTTTATACAAACATAGCCGGGACTATCCCAAGTCAGAGTGAAACTATACAATGGGAAAGTCTCTTGGGTAACACGCCTCAAATGAACTCTACACACATGGGCACTTCCCCCCTTCTGACCCTGAACCCCAGACCGCCCTTTCTAAATATACTATCTTGGAATGTGGCTGGCCTGGGGAACAAGATAAATTCTCCGGATTGGAGCTTATTCATTGAGGGTAGGGACATATGCATGTTCCAAGAAACCTGGGCGAGAGAGGAAATCCCTTGCACAGGTTTTGCATCTTATTCTGTCCCTGCAAAGTAGGGGGGTAGGGGGTGCCCCTCAGGCGGTTTAGTGACGTGGGTGGCGGTTGATATGGGATGCACGGCTGCCATGCTTCCACTAGGCACAGAGGATATTCTTGGCCTTTTGTTAGAGTGGCCGAACTCGAACAGACTTGTGGTGCTAAATTCAATTCGGGAGCTGTGCCAGGGCCCCGCCTAAGACGGTACGGATGCCGACCGTCTTCTGATGTAGGTACCACCACATCCCCAATGTCACGAATTTTAAAACGCACAATCACTGATAGTTACTAAATTGAGTTCTTACCTTGCCCCCTAGGCTCTCCCCCTTTCCTGATGAAGACCCCAACATGAGGCTGAAAGCAACCCTTTAGCGTAACCGGGGGTCGAAACGTAGAACTACGCTTTTTCTTACCTCACACCATAGGACTCAAATAAGCGATTGTGTCTCGCCTTCTATGTGTGATGAACATTGGGAACCTTTGCTTACTGATTTGAGTGTAAAGGCTTTTCAACTGTAAAATGATGCCATAAAAATGTCACTACACCTTTACCGTGTCCCCCTCACTTCACTCACCCCTCCCCTTCTCACTGAGAGCACGTTTTTGAATTTATGAATGTAATGAGTTTACAATTACATGTTTGCTATGTCCTCAAAATGAACTATTGGCTGCAATTTGATTGAAACTTTGCTTGAATAAATGCCAATGAATCTTGAAATAAATTGTCTAAATTTATGGAGAATATACTTTAAAGTAAACTATAATGAAGTTGTTGATTGTGTGTCTGTTGTAAGTGAATACGTGGACAGATGACAGGATACTTCTGGATGGTAATAAATAGATTTAATCCAAGACACAGCTGAGTACAAGCCTCGCCAGCTGACCAGACCACCAACTGACACTAGTGGAATCCTCCAGGTAGAAGTCAGAACATACATAGGCATTGTGGTAGACAGAGAACAAGAAAACACAAAGAAAGGACTAAGACAAAAGACAACCATATTACATGAAGAATCAATGTACAACAGTGTCCAACCAAATAACTGGCTTTCTACAAGCCTTTTGAAACTCTCCAACTCGGACCAACCCCATTTTTGTACAAATGTCCATTCTAGGCCGGGTGGTATCACACAGGAGTCACCCACCATTGACGACCTCTCGGTCGCCCTTAGTGACATTTCCCAGGGCACTCCCCTCTTGATTGGAGGGGACCTAAACTGCCACTTTGAACCTCTCTTGGGTCTAGTGGATGGACTTTCCCAAGAGGAGGATGCATTATGGTCTGTACCACCAACGGCAACACCTGCGCCCAGAGCCTGGACCGTTGGCCATCCAAATTACCGGTCTGACCCTCAAACACGGTGTGCGGGCCTGTAATGGACTCACTATTTCTGACATCACTCCCAAATGTACATACAATAGAATAGGTAGGGAGTCGAGATTAGATTATATTCTAGTCCCAATTTCATTGTGGTCCCATATTATCGACTTCCGGGTGATACCTAGAGAGGACAGTGACCACAACGCACTGGAACTGGAATATGCCCATCCAGGCACTGATAATAGAAGGCATGTGACGGACGTCCCCAGAAAAGGGTTAGCATTGACGAATAACAGAAGGAGAGTTAGGTGGGAGAAGCTTGCCTCTTACCCAGAGAAGGTATCAGGGCTTTATGCCCGGGTTATTCCAATACTTGAAAAGGTTTGTACACTAATAGAGCAACCTACCTTGCCGGGCACCAACGACCAGTTGTGGCTGTTGCATGAGGACATGGTCAAGTCTGTGGCCGATGTTTTCTTTTTAACAGGAAAGAATGGTGGTGGCCACCATACCCGTTCCACCTGGTATAATGCTGCATGCCGTAAGCCTAACTCTGACCTGCTGACCTCGATCAAGGAATGCAGAGACAGATCCGAGATAAGGGTCAGGAGAAAGGCTTATAAGTCCCTGATTTCGCATGCTAGAACTGAATGGGAGCAGGAGAATTGGGAAAATCTCACAACTTCATTATCCTGCAGAGACTCACGTAAATTCTGGCGTATTGTAAACACTGGGCCTGAGGAGCTAGCCTCGGCAATTGAACCCAACATTTCGCCCAAGGCTTGGCAGGATCATTTCCAGGCCCTCTATGGGGTTGATGATGGCGCCCTTGGTATATATACCCTTACTGATCACCGGCACGGTACTAGAAGGGGATCTCTTTACCGAAAAGGAGGTGCGACTAGCCATCGCAGGGCTGTTACCTGGTAAAGCGCCTGGTCTGGATGGCTTACCGGGTGACCTATTCAAACAGGAGCCCGATGTATGGGCACCATACCTAATGATGTTATTTAATGCTTTTTTAAGGGGTATGGATATACTGGGTACTTGGTTGGGCGCAGAGGTTGTCCCTATTTACAAGAAGGGGTCACCTCTGCTCCCAGCCAATACAGGCCTATCAGCCTCATTGATGTAACCCAGAAATTTTTTTGCAGGCTGATACTTGACCGCCTCCAAAACTGGATGGAGGAATTTGCCATCCTAAGTCCTTATCAGGCCGGATTTAGAAGAGGGGTTTCAACAACGGACCAGATCTTCCGTTTGAACCTTTTGTTCTGGAAGACTGTGACAATCGAGGGCGGCAGCTTGTACACGGTTTTCGTGGACTTGCGAACAGCCTTCGATTTAGTGCCGAGAGATAGATTGTGGCTTGTCTTGGCGGAGCTGGGGATCCCGGTGGATATTCTGTCATTCTTGATAATATTACACCAGGGGAACTTCGCCCGGGTTAGGTGTGGCAGAAATGGGGCACTCTCAGGCAGTTTCTCCGTTGGCAGAGGGGTAAGACAGGGTTGTGTGCTCGCACTGACCCTGTTTTTCCTCTTTGTCAACGGGGTGATCAACCACTTGAATAGGTTGGTTGATATTGATGCTCCCAAACTTAATTGCAGCAGGGTGCCCGCTATTATGTTTGCGGACGACACCCTGCTGCTATCTAAGTCTCCCATGGGCATACAACGGGTTTTGGATGGGTTTTCGACCTTTTGTGTGAAGAGAGGGTTGGAGATCAATGCCATGAAAACAAAATTTATGATCTTCAACCCTCCCTCCTCAACTCGCCCAAACCCTACCATAGGGCCGTTGAGACTAGAGAGGGTCCTTACCTTCGAATACCTGGGGGTAACCATCAACCAGAATATGACTTGGGACTCACATTGTACCAGGTTCACTATGAAACTGGTCCAGCTTACGGGTGGAATTAGTAGGATGGCAAGTAGGTCGACTTCTAAGCCTTTTGGTCCCCTTATTCACATCTACAAAATGCAGGCAAGAGGGGCCGTCATTACGGTGGAGAACTGTGGGGCCATGCAATCGCCAAGAAACTACAGATTAGTGAGAATAATTTCTTGAGGCAGTTGGCAGCTTCACCACCTGGCACACCACTCCTCCCACTGAGACTTGATTTGGGTCTTAGACCCATTACGGAAGAACTGGAATTGAAACCCTTAATCTTTTGGCGTAGAATATGGAGTTCCCGGAATTATCGAGCTATAGGACCGAGCTCATGGAGATCCTACGCCTACCAAATGCCACCCATATACCATGGCTGAGATATATCAGACAAACATGCGAGTCTCTAGGTAGGCCAGAACTATGGCTTGATCCGGGTAATGCTTGTGGTAGGACCCCACGCAAACTTCTCTCGAGAGAGTTCTACGACCAAAAGTTGCTTGTTTCGATTAAAGGTACACGCGAGGGGTCTCTAACTAATTTGTTCACCATGTACAAAGACTCATACCTCCAGGAGCCAGTCCTTGATGGAATTAGCCCCGTCTTGACAAGGAAACTATTCATGCAGTGGCGTTATGGCACTCTCCCCCTTGGGGCCTTTACAGAACGTTGGGGTAAGTCCCAGCTCTCCGCACAGTTCCCAGCTTGCCGACATCTCCATGAAAGCGATATGCATGTTATATTTTTTTGCCAAGCTTATCAAAGACCCAGGAAATATTGGCTGGTTCCCCTCCTAAAAAACCTAGGCTTTAGGCACTATCTCCCAGCCTACAGAATATTAAAGACAGATCTATCCCCTCCTATCGTGTTTGCAGTGGCAACATTTTTAACAGCTATGTGGTACATTCGTAATCGATGCATTAAGCCGATTACTGATAAAAGCATTGCTTGATGACTTTTTAATTGTAATGCACTGTTATTGTTTTCTATGTAATATGCTTTTCTAATGTTTTAACTTCGTTTACTTGTACTGTTTTTAACTTATTTTCCAAATTCTTTTGAATTCGATATATTTTTAATTACTCAATTGTTGTAATCTTTTATGATCTATATTGATCGACATAAAGCCTGTAAATGAAGCAAAACGATTTGCAAGCATGGCACAGACAAATGAGCAGTAGACATCTGTGAGCAGGCATGGCCATTGTTGAAGGGATCCGTCACTAAAAAAGGAAATGTGCTCACATGCTCACATGTCAGCATAACAATTGTGCAACTGCCTGCAGTGAAGATGTCAGGTGCCACAGAGGAAGGAACACTCCTTGGGACAATGTCTCTAGCCAAACTGAACACACAGAACCAATGATTAATTGCAGAGACATTGTGATAACACACAGATACCATGGTCCACCTCATGACCATCAACTAGAAACATCTTTCAGAACCCCCAAAAATTACCATGACACCAACTCCAGGTCCCTCATCACCAACATCAAGTACCTGAAATGCAATAGTGTTTTAAATGTAAAATAAAAGGCTTTGTTCAGCAGGAACAAAAAAGATGTGCAAAAATGTGTCTCTGCTCAAATAAGGCTAATGGCCAGTCCAGACAAATGTCCTTGTAGGGGGACGTTGGGTAGGCCGTCTACCCCAACTTGCCTGCAAATTGAGTACTTAATGGGATGTGGACCCTTGGGGGGCATCATCGGGGGCAGGACCAGGTACCGCAGGGACAGGAGTGGTAAGGGTAGGTGTGGTGGGTGCAGTGGTGGACTAATCCTCCTCAGTGGTGTGTGCAGCGCCGAAGGTGAACTCATACACACTGCAGCCAGTTCAGCCAGCCCAACCCCTACACCCGAGGACACAATTGGAGTGGAGGGAGAGGGTTGTGAGGGTTGCGCACTGTGACTCTGGCTGCGTGTATGCGGTCTAAGCCCAGCCCCTGTGAGTGTGTCTGCAGCCCCCTGGGTCTGCGTGCCAGGAGGTGTACGCTTTGCCATATGTGGGGGTGTGCTGCCTGTGTCTGTTGGGGTGCCTGATGGTGTCTTCCTGCATGTGCATTGGACAAGTATGGGAGAGTGGAGTGTGGATGGGTCCGAAGGAGGGGGGAGACGGACCGCTGCAGGAGGGAAACTGTTGCCGTCAGTGATGAGTCCATGGACTGCATAATCCGACGTAGGTCAGACATCGTTGCTGACATGCCCTCCATGAAAGACAACAACTGGGTCAGTATTTGAGTGTGGCCATGAAGGACACTCAGCATCGATATCTGACCAACCTGCAACTGGCGGAGTAAGTCCACAGACTCCGCTCCGAGGGCAGCAGGGGTGACAGGGGCAGGGGCTGTGGTGCTGGGGCTGAAGGAGACTTGGGGGGCTGCACGGACAGAAGGGACGGGAGCAACTGGGAGGGTAGAGATATTGCTGGAGGGGGGGGGGGATACAGACTCTGTGCAGCTGCCCGGTGTTGCTGCATATTCCCCCTCCTCCAGGGAGCCAGAATCGGATCCGTCGGCGTGGTAAGATGTTTCGCCTTCCAACAGGTCCGCAGACTGACTCCCCTCACCCTCCCTGCCACTGGCTCCCTCTGACTTCTCCCACTGGTCGCACTGTTGCTGGGTCCCTCCTCTTGGTCTGTGCAGCGGTCTCCTCCTGTTTCTGGTGATGATACTGTGGGCAAGAGACAGAAATGCATCAGTCACCTGTACACATCTGACACATGAGCACAACATTTGTAGGTCACACTGCAATTCATGCCATGCATCATGAGTAACAGCCAGATAACTCTGCACATATTTGAGCCTTGTACTGCCCAGTTGGTATAGACACAATGCTACTTGGA
Organism: Lissotriton vulgaris; assembly: GCF_964263255.1. Taxonomy (NCBI): domain Eukaryota; kingdom Metazoa; phylum Chordata; class Amphibia; order Caudata; family Salamandridae; genus Lissotriton; species Lissotriton vulgaris. The sequence goes on from NC_141694.1 coordinate 1,113,332,135, forward strand.
CACAATGATCCAAAGAACACACCAGGCCACAACTTGAATGAGAAATACACAGAGAAGCTTGTGTTTGTTTACAGGAGAGCAGATCAATACAATGAAGTGATGCCACCTGAAGTTCACAAAGAAATAAACAGTAGTGGTGCCCTTCAGGGCAAACTAACCTACCTCACTCCCCAAGCTGACACCACACTCAGAGCCCTGTAAGTACATTAGGCAAAAAATAAATGTAAATAAATGTTGGTATCTTGGGACTCACCATACTTTACACAATCGACATGTATTGAATGTGGTAATTCACCATCTCGTGAAGAGAACACATATGTGCCTGCAAAAAATATGTCTCACAATGAAATGCACACTAAAAAACATTTACACATTTGTTGAAAAAGCTAGCACCGTTAAAGATAAAACACTGTTAGAAACAAATGGTGTTGCAGATTGTCCATATACATGGTCCAACGGAGGACTTGATGTCTTGACACTCATTAGTTTGTATAATTGACAATAAAGGAGTTTCAAGACCTCAAGACCACTGTGGGGACATGTATATGGAGATCAAGGCACACCATTAATCGCTAACACTGGTCTCTTTGAAAAGGTGCCAGCTTCTTTCAAGACAGTGGAAATGTCGTTTTGTGTGCACTACCTTGTGAGACATCTATCATGCAGGCACATAAGTGTCATTTACACAATTTGTCATATTAACACATTCTAAACATTAACAACTTTTAAAAAGTGTTGTGAGTGCCAAGGTACAATCATTTATGTGACACAACTTGAAATATGTCAGTCCTCATATGGGCATCCATTCCCTGATGACACAGTTGCTTGCACATAAAACCTACTGGCTGTCATGTGGAGTGGCACACATGTCCCAACTCTGGACAATGCTTAAGCTATTGGGCCAGCAATTGTGATGAACAAAATCATTGCTGCATTGTGGACACACCGGTGTCCCCAGGCAAAATGTCAACACAGAAGTGTACACACTAAGACAAAACAGCATTGCCTCCGAACTACATACATGTGGCAAAATTGTATGAGCCTGAATCATGTCTGGAACAAAATTACATAGGCTGCCAAGCCCCAACTGAAATCACTGGCCACCATCACAGGGGCAGTGGATGGTGAATCATTGTTCAGCCATTTCTCACCCACAGGTCAGACCTGGCAAGGCTAAAGCAGGCAGGCCCATGTAGACCTCTCCTACACAACACCCCCATCCCTCAGTCAATGTGATTGATACAGCTCAAGAAGTGAGACCTCTGTATCGGGGTAACAAAAACTGTGCAGCAACAATTCCAAAAGTAACCCAAGCTCACCCCGTGGGGCTGGCAATACATATTTGTGACAAACAACCATCGACAGATTGTTGTGAATAGGCACACAGGCACTGCCCAGTGTGAGTACGCACAAGCCAAATGTTGTATCCCTGTCCAGTGGACACTTGTAGCAGACACAGCAAAAATACAAACTATGCCAGGGACCAATGCCACAAAGGCAGACCCATGCTGAACGCACATAGAATGGGCACAGTGTTGGATGACACACATGATTAGGAGGCCAAGGTCATGCATGCTGCAAGGGTGTGCAGTTGAAACCTCACTCTCCTATGTTGAGACTCATCATCATTGCAAACAAATATGAAGTCCAAACACAGTGCACAGGTCATGGCACAGGCAAGGTCCCAACACATGTCACGGACCATCCTCCTACATGATGCAGAAATCAATGTGCAGTCTTATTGTCTTGCACCCTAGATGAACATGTGCAAATGTGATTACACACAGACCAGGGGACACATGTTAAGGAGGGAAAGGGATGAAAATGAGCACCAGGTAACTACGCCGGATCCAGCACCGGATGTCCTGCCACCTCTTCTGCACGTTGCGCAGCCGCTGGCGAGGGCCCCCCGCAGACGTGACGGCCCTGATGATGTCCCGCCAGATTTCCCCCTTCTCGTAGGCAGTTATCTGTCAGGAAGACACAGTGAAACAACATTACTACACCTGCTTCATGTTCCAGAGACACACACTTGCACACCTTTAATAATGTGAACAGGCCATAGGATGCTGACAGGACTTGCATCATTGTCCATGTTAATTTGACCTTTGTGCAAGCCACAATGCACTACATGGCATTGAAAGCCAACAGATGGCGTAACGGATGCAACACACTCACTGATCATGGCACACACTGGGCAACACATGCAACTGCAGGGTGTGGGACAGCACGTGCCAAGCAGTCACATATCCCACTCCACTGTAGAACCCTCAGCAGACCAGACAGGCACACCCTGGCACAGAGCACTCGCCTGTTACTGACAACAGCTGATACAACCCTCACTTTGCACTTGTGCCACTTGCAACTGGGGTGTCACAGGTGTCGTGCTAGCTTTGCAAGTCAGGCACAGAGCACTGCTTACTTGTCACATCAGATGGGGAGAGCTGCTGCATACGCCATGCAGTAGTGGTGCAACACATCACATACACACTCACCCACATGACAAGGCACATTCACACACATCAATGTCCATGAGGTTGTACACATCATTTGGACAATCTCACCACAGGTCCCCTCAAGTTTTAAACATTTGTGAGTACAGTCAACTGTCACTCCGGGGAAACCACTGTTCCACTTCAGGACATTTGGAAATAAAGCCACCAAGTTCTGGCACGGCTGAATGTGTCATTCACTATGCAGTGAATGTCACAGTAAGCACAATGCAAGTGAGGAGTGAACACACATGAACTACATCATGCTCTGCAGGAGAGACACCATCATGTACACCCCCTGGGACTCACTCCAAAACACATTGCATGTCTGTCCCACCAATACACAATGCCTGTTGTGACACTCACACAACAGGAGCACAGTCAAAGGTAGTGAAGTCAGCACTCACCTGCTCCTCTGGTCTCCCATACAGCTTGCTGTACTGTGGTAGAAGGCTGTCCAGGAGGGCCTGGTTCTCCTCCTCAGTGAAGGTAGGGCCCTCTCCATAGTACGAGCCATGATATGCCAGAGGATGCAGAGACAGCAGCAGTGTGGTCCACTCCAATATTGTGCAGGCAAGTGCCCTGTCAGGGGTTCATACTGCCTTAAATTGGTGCTGCTGAGGGGCTTTCAGTTCGAGGAGTACAGAGTGATAGGTCAGATTCGTTTGCATCGTACGTTTCCTCCAATCCCTTTAAACATACGGCTCTGACAGCATTCACATCATTTAAAATTTGAGCTTCAGCTCAACAATCAATTTGCAACATTGTATTTTTTTGGCTAACTGACTTTTTCAGGACACCTGTTGGACACATAGCTACTCTAAACTCAGTATCCATGACACCCAGGATGCATTCAGGGCCTACTACTCGTCCCCTATGTGTCCCATAAGTAATTTTGAGATCCACACACGTGTACTGTGCGTTTCACGCGCTCGCGTATGGCACCATTACAATAGTAATACGAGCCCACGCACACGCAGGATTGTTGGGGTACGGTGTGTTACACGCGCTCGTGTATGGCCCATTGCAATAGTGATACGATGCGCACACACGCCATGAATGTTGGGGTACGGTGTGTTTCACGCGCTTGCGTATGGCACCATTGCAATAGTGATACGATGCGCACACACGCCATGAATGTTGGGGTATGGTGCGTTTCACACACTCGCGTATGGCACCATTACAATAGTGATACGATGCGCACACATGCCCGGAAAGTAGGGGTACGGTGCGCTTCACACGCTGATGCGAATGCAGGGGTACGGTGTGTTTCACATGGTGATGTGAATGCAGGGGTACGGTGCCTTCCATACGGTGCTTTTCACACGCAGGGGTACGGTGCGTTTCACATGGTGATGCGAATGCAGGGGTACGGTTCCTTCCACATGGTGCTTTTCACACGCAGGGGTACGATGCGTTTCACATGGTGCGTTTCAGACGCAGCGGTACGGTGCGTTTCACATGGTGATGCGAATGCAGGGGTACGGTGCCTTCTACACGGGCTTTTCACACGCAGGGGTATAGTGCGTTTCACATGGTGATGCGAATGCAGGGGTACGGTTCCTTCCACATGGTGCTTTTCACACGCAGGGGTACGATGCGTTTCACATGGTGCATTTCAGACGCAGGGGTGCGGTGCGTTTCACATGGTGATGCGAATCCAGGGGTACGGTGCCTTCCACATGGTGCTTTTCACACTCAGGGGTACGGTGCATTTCACATGGTGATGCAAATGCAGGGGTACGGTGCATTTCTCGCGGTGCTTTTCACACGCAGGGGTACGGTGCGTTTCACATGGTGCATTTCAGACACAGAGGTACGGTTGCCTTTCACACCAACCTCCTGACAACCCTCAGCATAACACTCATCTACAGATCTCCAGGCCTACACCCACAATTCCACTAAGCCATCAACAACTACATCAGCACACAGGCCCTCACCTACACAGACTACATGTGGCAGGGGGAAAGCAACTTCTGGCTGGAGGACAACCACACCACCATCCTTCATTGGTACATCAACATTTGCATCCAGTCCTCGGACAAGCAACACACTGCCCCACACTCCGCTACAGATCCCCCAGAGATGCTTGACCTAAGTCACCACAGACGAGCTGTGTGGCACCTTCGCCCAGGACACTCTAACCAACGCTACCGCCACACCCTGCAACCTCACACACTGGATCAACAACTGATCCATGACTCTTGCCACATTGGCGGACTTTCCTGTGAAGTACAACAACAGTTAAGCCACCTGGGACAAGGCAGACCTACTGGACTCATACAGGTCTTACAGGACTCTCATGCAAACCATGTGAAACAAACAACCATCAGTTACCTTTCAGCCCTGAAACCCCCACACACAGACATCACCATATCATCAGCACGGACAAGAGGACATCCTTCAGGTAGTGCATAGGCACCAACACACACAACATCAAGGAGCTCACCAGCATTGTGTGTGAACTATCTAACCCCAGCCCTCCGTCCAAAAGACATAAAATCCTTGCAAGGCCAAGGGGATCCCTCGCAACATTCTACCACTGCAAGCTCATGGACGTACACGACAGCCTCGCCACACAGAGGCAGACAGCGCTATTATCCACAGGACATACCCCCCTCCCCAGCTCTTGGACTCCCGTCAGCAGCAAAGACACCACGCCAGCTCTCCTTCAGGACCCTTCCCATACGACATCTCAATCACAGCATACCCCATCCTTTGAGCCCACCTCCGTCACATCATGAATGTCTCCTTTGAGTACGCCATATTCCATGGGAGATGGAGGCATGCAGATACCCAGGCCCTTCTTCAACAATGGACGGCAGTACCGCAGGATCGAAAGGAACATCACCCTGCTTCCCTACCCGGCAAATGTCATCAAGAAGACAGCCAACGAGCAACTGACCATCTCCCTCCAAGCAAACACCTTCAGGCAACCCGCTACAGTCCATCTTCCACAGTCATCACCCCACTGCAACAGCCCTCATTGCCACCACCAATGACATCTTGGACCCTTCTCAACAATGGTGAGACCACCACCCTCACCCCCTCGACCTCTCAACAGCATTCTACACCATGTGCTACCACACTGTCAGGTCACACATCTCCAACACTGGGATCCGGAGAAGTGCCCAGGATGAAATCGCCATGTACCTCACCAGCAAGGCCCAGGGAGTCCGCTTCCCCCCTTCAGCACGTAATACACTGGGGTCATCGGCCCATGCCCCGGGGCTCATCTCTCAGCGTCACAATCTTCAATGTCTCCATGACCCCCCTCTCCACCATCACATGCGCACACAACCTCATCATAATGTCCTATGCCATTGACACCCAGCTGCTCCTCACCAGAAACCCAGCCACTCCCAGATCCAACCTTCAAGAGGGCATGAGGTGCGTTGACAAATGGATGAACATCAGCCACCTGAGGCTGGACGTGGACAAGACTAAGGTCATCATCTGAGGATTGTCCCCTTACAGCTGGGACAACTCCTTGTGTTGCACCGGCCTGGGCAGCGCACCAGCACACAGTGCCCACGCACGCAAGCAGGTGTTCATCGTACACTTCTCGCTCACAATAACCATGCTACTCAACACAATCTCTATGTTAGAATTGGGAATATCTGGTTGGCGCAAGGATTCACTTGTGACAAGCAGGGACCCTCTCCTCTAAGTCAGGGCAAAGGATGACCCCTTAGAATTACCCTTGCTCACCCTCTAGGTGCGTGGCGTGAGCAGCCAAGGCTATTCTTCAGGCGTTTCTGAGTTAAGCATTTGTAATTACACACACAGTAAATGTACCAAACCCCCCACAAATGGACACCAGGCTGTAGATATGTAAAAATACGTTCTCTTTATGTAAAAATATATCTGTGCAGGTAAGACTTATCACAAGACCACTATAACGTTTTTAGCTTAGGCCACAAGATTGTAAAATAATGGCAATCCCCTTTTATTTAGGACGCTGCTTCCTTCTTAGTCTATTTTGCTTAAAGATAGTTCTCTTGGTTCTTAGTATCTTGCAACAGTTCCAGTTACTCTAGCAGAAATGATGATGCCACAGTTCTTTGTATGGGGACCACAGGGTGTAAAAATATAGGCAATATTCTCTTGTAGTCCTTTAAAAATCGTTATTCACAGGTTTCTAGATACGTGGGGCCAGCCTTGGGCCCGCTGGATGGTTCGTAGCGCTTCTGGACACCTAAAACAGGAGAAATCACTGCACCCTACCAAGTCTCACGCATCTCGCGTGAGTCGCGTACACCGAGGCCCTACCAATCCTCACGCATCTCGCATGAGACGGTGTACGCGGTGTACAGCTTCCAGGCAATGCCAAACAGTGGTGCGAGCCGTACCCAGCTTGTGCGGCTCGTACTGCGGGGGGAATGCAGCGTACTTGTGAGAACTACGGCGCGCACAGCTCACAGTTCTCAGCGCACTCTTGTGAATGCGGGGCGCACAGGTCACAGCTAACACGAAGCACACAGGGGTGCGAAATGCTTGCCGTACAGTTCGCTTCCTTAACGACGAAGCGCTCAATCTTGCCAATGCGCACCGTACCTTGGTTCTGATGATGTCGGCGAAGGTGGAGGCGAGGCGCACAGCGGCTCCTGGGCAGAGCGAGGCTGGTGCCTGAGGCATCCGGACTTCGGGGGATCTGCTCTCTGGATCTTTGGCTCCGGTGGGGGCTTCAAGCGGGAGCGTGGGGGGCACTCAGCGAGCCTCCAGTGGCGAGGTGATAGGGCGGCCTGACACAGCGGGGGCAGAGCGGCTCAGCGGAGCGGGGCTCTTCCTCGGCGGGAACGGTCAAACAGCAGCAGTCACGGCCTCAAAGATGGACTGAGGGCGCCAGGGTCATGGCTCCGGCGGGGCAGAAATCCTCACAGTTACCTGCAGACGAGCAGGGAGCAGGTTGAGCCTGATGGTCCGGTGGCTCAGGTCAGGGGGGAAGCTCTTCTTCCAGGCCCTCGGAGATAGTTTCAGCACAAGTCTACAAAGTCTTTTCAGCAAGTCCTCTCCTCTCCTTCCTCAGCAAGGCAATCAGCAGGCCAGTCCTTCCAGCGTCTTCTTCTCCTTCTAGTTGGGCAGAGGTTCGTTGTGGGAAACAAGATCTAGTTTGCAAGGAGCAGGGCTCCTACTTTTATACTGCATTTCTTTTGTCTTTTCAGGCCAGGGGGGCCTTTGCATAGCCTAATTAAGTTTTGGAGCACTCTGCTGTGCTGTTCCGGGCCTTTCCTTTCAGTGTGAGGGGCAGGCACTTCAGACGCTCCGCAGGAGGTGGAGCCAGCATTCAGATGACAAGTACAGCCAGGAGTATCTTGTTGACAGTCTTCCCTCTCCTGGGCAAGGTGTCGGGCTGAGTCATCAGTCGCTCCCCAGGGGGCGGAGCCAGCATTGTGGTGGCAGAGCACAGCCCTATTCAGAGTCCAGGGGAACTCCCACCTCCCACCAAGGTGTAATCCTTGCATTCACCACCTGTCATCCCACAGCCCTGCCACTCACATAACCCAGACAGTCAGATACACATCCTAGCAGAGGTGGGCTGAAATGGTTAGGCAAGCAAACGCTAGCTTTCTAAAAGTAGCATTTGCAAACACAGGATATTAAAATAAACTTTACTAAAAGAAGTATTTTATTATTCTGAGTTCAGGCATACTAAACTTGACTTTCTACCATGTTCCCTGAGCCTGCTGGGATTATAGGGTGTAATAATTCCAGCAGCCCATCTTGGCCTAAGAGAACAGGTTGCCTTACAATAGTGAAAAACGAAATTGGCTGTAATTCACTATCAGGACATGCCACACACATCAGGGCTTGTCTTACCTTACACTTACAATGCACCCTGCCCTAACGCCTACCATAGGGGTGACTAACATGAAGTAAAGGGAAGGTTTTGAGGCTGGCAAGTGTGTGCACTTGCCCAGCCAGCATACAGTACCAGACTGCATTCTGGGTCTGCAATGGCAGACCCTAGACACATTTTAAAGGGCTGCTTCTGTGGGTGGCGCAACCAGCGCTGCAGGCCCACTAGCAGTGTTGGCATTTACAAGCCCTGGCACTCCTGGTGCACTTTACTGGGGACTGACAGTAAATCCAATGAGCCAATCATGGAAACCAATCACATATACATTTTGCACAGGGAGAGCATATGCACTTTAGCACTGGTCAGCAGTGGTAAAGTGCCCAGAGTCATTAAACCAACAAAAACAGGTCAGAGAGAATATTGGAGGAAGGCAAAAAGTTCAGGGATGACCCTGCCAAGAGGACCACGTCCAACACTCTACCTCATGCTGCAACTCCCTCCGCATGCTGCAAATGATCTTCAGATAGATCCACTCCTAGGCAAGACAGACAGTCACCCGGTCAACGACACCAGCCGACTCAACTATGGCAACGCCTTCTACGCAGGAACAACAGCCAGACTCCAGGAGGACTTGTGCACATCAGGGTGCATCCGCACACCTCATCCCCCGCATCCCCTGCCACAACCACATGACCGTCCACCTGAGATACCTACAATAGGCTCACTGTCAACTTCAGGATCACCTTCAGACTCCTCAGCCACACTCAGGAGGTACTCCACAACCCCAGCCCCAAAGACGAACATGGACGTCCCCCACTCAAAACACCCATTGTCCCAACTCCGTCCAGCCAACCTTGCCCTGGGCACCATTCATCACGTCCACAGTACAACTGCATGCGGGAGATAGTTCTCCCACCTCACCAAACAGACCTGGTACTCCCTCCCTGGGTACCTCCACATGACCCATGACCTCTACGCCTTCATAAAACTCTTACAAAACTGTCTTTACAAGCAGTATGGCAACCCCACCCCCCTCAGCAGCTTAAAACCATCACGGATGAGTATTGCGCTCCATGTATGTATTTGATGATACATTATGGGCTATGTGTGTCCTCGACTAGACTCAGATCCTAGTGTATGGATGGCTTGAGTTTGTTCCACACTCTGGCATACTTTGACATCTCCCCACATGTATGTTGTTGACTCATGCTAAATGACTGCAACACCAATTTTACTTGTGATTGTTTTGTTTATTTATCTGTCTTGTGCGTGAAACCTGAGTGATAGGTGCTGTACTAAAATACCAGGAATCCAAAGTTCACAGAGGGAGATGTGATGCCTTGCAGTTTGAGTCATCAGAGTCCAGACCACAGTGCTTGGCATCATTGTTCAGACTGCAACCAGCAAGTCCATGTGGGAGAGTAGGACAGTCAATGAGGGGATGCTGTTGCACACAAAGTCAAGGTGCCAGACCAGGTGACCTGGGAGATGTGCATGGCCCACTGCCTCTCACTGTCTTTTCCGTGGACGACCCACCTTCCTTGGGGACCCTCAGATGCAGGCCTTGACGATGCATGGGCTGCTCCGTCGGATGATTCCTCCTCCTCCTCCCTCCCTGTGCCTGGTGGTGGTCTACGCCTAGATGTTCCTTGCCTGGTGACACAGGAAGGGTGCTCCATGTTGTCTGCGATACGACGGAGTGAATGGCTTATGTCCCTTTGCACCACCAGGAGCTCAGCCAATCTTGCCTCCATCCGTCCTTGGTGTTCTCGTTGACTGGTGTTTTGCTCTGCCTACAGGTTTTTGATCTCTGTGAGGGTCCCCACTACCTGGCTGAACTCCCTGGTGTGCCGCCGGTATGCCTCCATGATGTTGCGTAGTTCAGACATATCAGGCCCTACAGCTGGCAGGTCAGGTTCTCGCCTCCGCCTGCCACCACTCCCACCACCCCTGCCCACACGAGCCTGGCCTGCCCTTGTGGGCACATCGGGTCAACGGAACCCCTGAGGGATGGCAGTGGTGGTGTTGTCTGCCACCTCCTGGGTGCCCGGCGAACCTTGTCCCTCATTGTCAGACTGGCTCAGTTGTTGACTGTGGACAGGGCTCCGAGATGTCTGCTGGGATGTGGCAGGAATGGTGGTGGTGGTTGGTGCAGATGTTCCTGATCCAGGTGCTGCACGGGTTTGAGCACCAGAGGTGCCAGGTTGGTCGGGGTCATCCGTGGAGTGGTGAGAGGTGTTGCTGTCGGTGGGATCAGGGTCCTGCGGAGCCTGGGACTGTGATTCATCTCCCCCATTGTTGGGGGTAGATTCTGCACGTTGCCCTGTGGGTGTGAGAGATAGACAATGTTAATGTAATTTAATGCAACATCCATTTTTCATACACATTGTAGTTGGCACTGTTCCACCTGGTAGTTGTCTATGCTTTGGATTGTCCTCAATGCTCACTTGTGGATGGGAATGTTGTGGGGTCAGATTGATCTGTGCTCAGGAGTCACTGACAAGTGGGGCATATTTATAATAACTGACACAGCCCTGCATATCAGCAGGGATTGTCCAGTCATTGTACACCACAGCTATGCCAGCATGGATGCGACACATTTACAATGCGGAGCACCATGGGGGAAAAAGGGCACAGCTGCGTCAAGCATCTGTGCCGTAGAAGTGGTGCATTGCTGGAGTTGAGTCACCGGCCCAACGAGGCTCCAGCAATGCTCTGTGGGGCCCTATATGCACAATGCTGCATCAATCCTTACGCCTGCTTCAAGCATGCACTAGGTTTTGACACAGCATGTGCTTAAAAGTGACTGAGTGAAATCTTGTAGATTTCACTCGGCCACTTTTGGGAGGCGTTGCTGCGTCGGAATGACCATCCACCCCCCCGCGCCAGAACACCTACTTCTGGCACAGGGCTTTAGAACGTGACACATCTCCCAGATGCATCACCTTGTAAATTCACAGCACCATGGCGACACTTTTGTGCGGCCGCTGCGTCACAAAGGTGACGAAAGGGCGGCGTGAAAGAAGCGCAAGGGGCTTGTGAATCTGCACCTTGCATTTTTTGCTTGGATGCTTCAGCAGATCTGTATGGGTTTTGTTGTGTTACATGAACATTGTGACAGTGAAGCCCTCCATTGCCTGTCCCAGGAGGGTATGTTTGTGTAAAGGCTGTGTGACAGGCCGTGCTGGTAGTTGCAGTCTTATTTGGAATTGGGCCTCCCTCGTGGTGTGGCTGTCCCCCCATGAAGCATGCTGCCATGACAGTGGTTGTGAGTTCCTGTCAAAGATATCTGACCTTGTTGTACTGGTGTTTGTGTTTGCACTAGTCCCAGGGGGGCTTGTGCTGCCTACACCAGGGTCCAGTGTCAGCTATCTTGTCAGTACTTTCCCACTCTCTGTGCATTGAGCATGGTGCATAGGTGTGTACCTGGGCCACATGAGATGAGGGCAATTGGGCATGGGCGTCTACAGAAATGTTTCTAGTGGTGGTCAATTTTTTTAACTTTATCACCATCCCCCTTGCACCCTTCTCACCACTGCATTGCACCCTTCTCCCCTCTGCCTTGCACCCTTCTCGCCCTCCCCCTTGCATCCTTCTCGCTGGAGAACCGCAGCCTTAAGGACCGGTGGCGCAGGGTACGCCTAAATCCCCGGGATTCACCTGCCTTGTCAAAACAGAGACACGGACTCTTTGTCTGGCGTAGAAGATGGTATTTATTAGCTGCAGCTAGTACAGTGGTCTTAGAAGTCTTCAGTACAACGAGGTTCAAAAGAGACTGCTACTTAACTCCGTGGCGTACAGGTTTATATATGGTACAGCACAATGCAAAATGCAATCACATACGAGCATGAGCTATAGGCAAATGTTATAGACAATGTTTTAAGACAAAAGCAACTCAAGTTCCCGGTTCTGTTTGTCATTCGACCCCTTAAGTAAATCACAAGTGAATCCACACAATTCGGTTTACAAGCAGAGAAAACACAGCTGCGTGTTGTAGAAGGACAGTCGAGAAACAGGAGAATGCATGAGACATGTAGCGAAGGACAGCAGATAAGATAACTTAAAGGAAACAATGGTGTGAAATGACATGTAGTCCGGACGGGGATTAATCAGCTCAGACAGAAATTAGTGAACTCGGCCAGACCCTGACACTTGTTAGCAAACATAGGCGAGGAAGCCACCTGACACGCAAAGCAGAAAGGACAAAAACATTGCGTTCGCCGAGCTGCCTGAGAGAGGGCAACACAAAATGGCAGGGATCTCAAAATGGAGGCTGAGCACGAACGAATTCGTAATTTGCAGAACCTCAGACCTCCTTTTGCCATTACTCAGGCAAAAACAAACCAACTCATGCTAATCTGAGTCAGAGTCAACACTGATGTTCATGAGATCTTCAAGCTGTTGCTGCACCATCATTCTAATATTCTCTGTCTTCTGAGCAGCAGATCGTGGAACGCATAAAGTAGCCAACAGGCCACAAACTGCAGGACCACACTGAACACATAAGCAACAAGAGAATATGACAGCTAAAATTGCTCCAAGGAAAGTCAAGATCTTCCATCCCCAAGTTGACAATATTCCCCAAAACCATCCCATAAAAGACCAATCTCCTTCATCCTGATGTATCGACTCAGAGAATGTGTGCAATTTGGAAATGGCTTGGTATACTGCTGGGGTGTCATCTGGAATATAAATGCAGCAACTAGATCCGATCAATCTACAGACACCTCTTCGGTCAGCTAGGATCACGTCTAGCGCAATTCGATTTTGAAGCGTCATTAGACGGTCCGCTTGAAGTTCTGCTGTAATGTTACCTATAGCACCTGAGGTAACATTAATAGTGGTCTCAACCACTCTAACCAATTGCCTAATGTGTCTGCTGTTGACCATCGGGCCCCAAAAGGGAAGGAATCCTTTAAGGAAATCTCCTCCCTCTTGTTCTGCCATGTCTTTGGCATCGAATACGCCTCTGTTATGTCTAACTCTATGATGGTCTGACGAAGCCGTATATGTAGGGGAAGGAGAAAAGCTATGTAGCAGGATCCAGAAAAGTTAGAAGGTAACCAAGTGTGAGCTCAATCGTTACAAACAAAATATGTTCCTTGAGACGGAACTAGCGGAGGGAAATCAAAAGATGAGAGAACATATGTATATGTACATTTCTGGATATCGTCAACTTTCTTGCTGTTAATTTGGAGACAAAGATTGCCTTTATGGGGCACAGTCCACACTGGGGAAGACTCGCCTTTTCTAGTTTTGTCGCTGAGAATGGAGACATAGTGGGTAACATTCCATCCATCATAAGCTTTCTTTTCATCTAATGGAATCTTACTCTTCTCTACAATCTTGGCCATTACCACTATGCTTTTTATCAAGGAGCTGTGGCTAAAATCTAATCCATTCCCAGGAGTTCTCACAGGCTTCTAAGTCTGTTGTGGTATGCGGCCGAAAACATTGTCAAATAGGCCCAAGCTGAACCCTCGTATGAAAAAGGAAGAACCAAATATGGCATTCCCTATTGTGTGGCATGAGTCCACACACCCAACAATCAGTCATATTAATGGCCAACTGATGTTGGTGCAACAACTGAATAAACGTATTGTTCATATACTCGGCTCTCCTTATCTGTTCATGAGGGGGTAAAGTATGCATTTTGTGTGAAAAGACAGAAAGTCGAGAAGGCAAAGAAGTTGTAGTATTAGCAACATTTCTTGATTGCAAAATGTGGACAATCCATCCTGTGCAGGCTAATAAAATACACAAAAACATAAGAACACACAATGCTACGCCAAATCGACTACGTAATAATTTACAATATTTTGATCTCATTTCTTGCTTCCTATTTTCCCTACCTACAATTATTGTACCATCCATCTTTATCTAAAAAAATGTCGCTCGTGGCACTCTTCTTTGATCACTCAGCTAATCACGTCTGTATATCCTGAGGCACTAGCCGCTTACTAAAAGAACAGAATCAGGTTACAGTCTGAGTCTCCTACCGTGACCCTGCGACGGAGACAGATGGCACATCTAATAATAATATTGCACAAAAAGGCAAAAGGACAAAAAAAGAATGTCTTTAATTAATAAAAAGTGTTCAAGAGTTCAGTTCATTGGGTCTTGGTCTTAAATTGTAGCGTGTTTTGCTCGGCACGGTCTGTTCTTTGAACAATATTTCTGGGTTGTTGGTGTCTATTCGACGATACACAGGCACAGCAGCTTGAAGAATATCGTCATCCGCTTTTTCAGACTGAGTCCCATAAATCTGAGCATCACTGAATGGGACAAAACAAGGAACTGCTGCAGTGTCCGATTCTCTTACACCACTGCGAATCCACTGATCAAAGGGTAATGAAAGTGGCACCTTTTTACAGTGCACTCCATGCACCCAGTTTCGTTTGCCCACCACCTTGACAGCCGTGCGAGTAACAAGCAGAATTTGCGTAGGCGTAGACCAACGAGGCTCCAAGTTCTTAGTCCGTTGAAAATTCTTCACACAGACCCAGTCGCCGGGCAAAATGGTGTGACTTGGGTCTGTGGAGGCCTCCGGCAGAACACTCTGTACCTGTTGACGAATAACCCTTAATTTAGTAGTCAAATCATGTAAATAGTCAATTAACAGAGGATAGGGTATGTCTGAGTATCTTTTGGGACGGGGGACGTCCCAAACATTTGCTGGGCGTCCAAATACTACTTCATATGGGCTAAGTCCCATATGAGAGTGTACAGTAGGTCTGATTGACAAAAGAGCTAGGGGCAAGGCATCAGGCCAAGCAAGACCTGTACTGGCTTGAATCTTCACCAGCTTAAGCTTGAGCGTACCATTGTAACACTCAACCAAACCCGCTGACTGTGGATGGTTCGCCGCATGAAATTTTTGTTTGATTCCAAGACCAGAACATACTTTCTGCATTATCTGGCCCACAAATTCACTTCCATTGTCACTCCAGACAATGCGCAGCAAACCAAACCTAAGAAAGAATTCCTTAATCAACACTTTAGCAGTTGACAAAGCAGTGTTATCTTTCAAGGGGTAGGCCTCTATCCAGCGGGAAAAGGCACATACCACCACCAGAACATACTTGAGGTTGTTACAGCGATCCATATGAATGTAATCGATCTGCAACACCTCAAAGGGATATGACGGGGGAGCAAAATGACCTGCTGGAGTTGGGGTTCCTTTTCCTGGGTTATGCATTAAACAAACAATGCGTTGTTTAACCACATTTTCTGCACATTTCGGGATTCCTTCATTCTGCCATACAGGAGCCAAAAGCTTACATATGCCTTTTGCACTAATGTGAGCTGTGCCATGAGCCATAGTCACGACAGGCAACACATAAGCGTCCGGTAACAACTCCGTCCAACAACCCGTCGAATCTAACATTCCTGTCCTTTCTTTCCACATACTCAATTCTTTCTCAGTGGCTTTTTCCTGAATCGTTTACACACTCTCAATCGTATCTTCACACATTCCAATTTCCCTCACCCAATTTGCAGGACCTGCCACATACATTCGACTAGTAGTGCTTCTAGCTGTAGTTTTCGCTACCTTGTCTGCAAACGCATTTCCAAGACCCACATCATCTGTGATTTTCTAATGTGCGCTGCACTTTATGATCGCTATTTGTGCTGGTAAAGTAAGTGACTCAAGAAGATCAGTCACTAACTGACCATGCTGAATCTTTGTCCCTTGGGAGGTAAAGAATCCTCTCTCCCTCCACAACTTTCCGAAACTATGCGCAACACCGAAGGCGTACTGACTATCCGTGTACACATTCACTCTCTTTCCCTTCGACAGCACACACGCTCTAGTCAAAGCTATCAATTCAGCTGCTTGGGCTGAATTATGTCCAATACGTGCCATCTCAACAATAGTGCATAAGGTGGTGACAGCATAGGCATAAGTGGTTTCTCCATTTGGAAGCTTAAAACAAGAACCGTCCACCCATAGGATCCCGTCCGGGTCCTTGAGCGGAGTGTCCTTTAAATCAATCCTTCCCTTCGTCTCTTTTTCTGTTCGAAGAAAACAATCATGCTTTTCCTGATCGTCTTTCTCATCTGGGAGTGGCAACAGTGTAGCTGGATTTAACGTGTTACATCTTTTGATATGTATATGACTCGCTAGAAGTGTCAGCTCGTAACCAGACAAACCAGCACTCGTGAGCTGCTGCATCTTAGTTCTATTTAACAAAGTATCCACTGCATGTGGAACCATAACAATGAGTGTGTTATCAAATACTAATCCGCCAGACTGTCTAATAGAAATTGCGGCAGCTGCTGTAGCTCTAAGACAACTGGGCAAAGCTTTAGCTACTGCGTCTAATGTAGCGGAGAAATAGGCACATGGCCTTTGCTTATCTCCGAATTGCTGTGTCAAGACTGACAACGCGCAACCTTCTCTCTCATGAACGTACAATGTAAAGGCCTTACTATAATCTGGGATACCCAACACTGGAGCGGAACACAGGGTAGTACGTAAATCAACAAAACTTTTCTGACATTCATCTGTCCAAGGGAGCCTATGGGGCGTATCGTTCAACGTTAATGCCACCAATGGTTTCGCCAAAAGTGAAAAATTGGGAATCCATTGTCTATAGTAGGAAGTAATACCCAAAAAGGCACGCACTTCTCTCTGTGTTGTAGGTACAGACATCTGTGAAATAGCATGAATACGTTCAGGGGTCAATCGCCTTCCCTCCTTTGACAAGAGATGACCTAAATAGGTCACTTCTTGTTGGACATACTGCAACTTGGAGGGCGATACTTTGTGATTCAAAACAGCCAAATGATGCAACAACGCAACAGTCACGTTCCTACACACTTCTTCTGTATCAACAGCCACCAGCAAATCATCCACATACTGAACAAACGTAGCACCTAGAGGCAAAGGAAAAGTATCAAGTTGACATTTAAGAGCTTTGCTGTGAATAGAGGGACTTTCACAATAGCCTTGAGGAGCTCTCTTAAATCGGAAGCTTCGGCCACCCAAAGAGAAACCAAAAATATCCCTACTTTCCTCAGCAATGGGAATGCTAAAGAAAGCATTCTTAAGATCAATCACCGAGAACCAAACCGCTGAAGTAGGAATCATTGTCAATAAAGCTGTAATGTCCGGAACAACAGGAAACTGTGGTACCACTATTTTATTGACTTCCCTTAGGTCAATAACAAATCTATAGACAGGAGGCTGTGAAGGATCCGTCCTCTTAAGGATCGGAAGAACAGGGCTGTTACAAACATTGCCTCTAGTCTCTTCGACCACATCTTTCTGAATGAAGTCATCAACAATAGCCAACAATGCTCTCTCTCCATCACTAGAAATACGATATTGAGGAATGCGTGGCATTCTAACATTATCTTTAACTGTGACAACGTACGGTGGGATCGCAAGACAACCCACGTCATTCGGGCCCGTGGCCCAAAGACTTTCTGGGAGAGAAAGTAACTCAGGTGGAAACACGTCCCGAGATAAATACATGGGGGACATCAATCTCTTTCCCAACGTGAGATGCACACCAGAAGGGGAACAATACAATGTTGCATGCAGTCATTTTAACAAATCTAAGCCCAGTAAATTCTCATCACAACCAGTTGTCAAAATAAGTGGAGCTTCCAAATCATAAAGACCAATCGAAACAGGCAAGGGGTGTAGGAGAGTAGGGTCTGCAATCCTATGATCACCCCAGATTTTTGCTTTTTGCTTCACTGGTTTACGACTTCTCTGGCTGTGGGCCTGCTAATCAGACCCACAGCCTTGCTGTTCTCTCACTAAATTGACACGTGTACCTTAGGTGCATTAACCAATTGGTACTGGGCCACCTTATCAGACCCTGTAACTCAGGGCATAGGTGTACCCAGGGCCTACCAGGGGCTGCAGCATGTATTATGCCACCCCTGGCTGGCCATCTAAATCTGACACAACTGGCTGCACGACAGCTGGGGCAAAGTGGTGTAATCACCCTTTGCTGTAGATATAGTATACCTATATCTAACCCTAAAATGGACACATGTATTCCTATCAGTCACTCCTATGGCAGGCCTTAACAATCCTGAAGGCAGAGTGCTTGGAATTATGTGAGATGGTGCTCTGGCATGAGCTGAGCCCGTCTGCAGCTTGCGGAACCAAGTCCCAATAGCTGTTCTATGATAACGCGTACCATATACTCTTAAGTGCATTATAATCCTTGCGGTTATTTGCTATCTTTGGTATCGCTTTATCAAAACATGTCAAGTAAGGTGTCATACGAATTGGAATACTAACCCCTCGCCAGTTCTGGCGACGGGGTTAGCATTCCACCCTTCCAGAGGGACGCGACATGTATGTAACTGTGAACCCCGGTTAAAGTTAACTCGAGCCTCAGCATCACAAAATGGATGCTGCCACCACAGACACAAGTCTGACCCCCTGCAGCTGGGAGTCCTTCCAGCGAGGGGAGCTTGGACAAAGGGTTTCCTGTCAGGGGCGGTGCTAGCACCATCCCAGACAGGGTTTTGTGTATCCTAGGTAGGCAGGGCTGAATAGGAAGGTGACTGCGAGTGGCACCCCGGTGCTCACTGTGCATCTGCCAGTTTGCACCAGTTCCAGGGGCACACCAGCCCCTGAGCTGGGGAAAGTCCGGCATGGGAGAGGGGTGTAACCACCCCCCTTCCTGGTCCCACCCATGGGCAGGACCTAGTCCCGTACCAGCCCCTTTCTTTAGTATAAAGGTGGGAGCGGGGACCCTTCCAAATTAGATCATCTTTGAATCCTGAAACTACTTTCTACGAAAGGAACTCAAGACTTCTTCCTAAGATTTCTCACTTGTGACTAAGGAGTAGTCACCCTGCATCTGCGGGCACCAACTAAGAACACTGCGGTTTGCTGCACATCCTTCCTCCGGAACCAGACCGACCAGCATGACGAGACCCGGCTTCCCTGGCACCTCTGACCTCTACCTACATCATCAGCCCAGCTGAGATCCGTGGGTGGGACGAGACCTCGAGGGACCGGCCATCTTCAGAACTGCACAACGCTTATCCAGCACGACCGCCGAGGGATCCTTGAGTGAGTGCTTTGGGGTTTGAGAAGCCCTAACCCTGAGCAGCTCCAGCACCGAAGTCCAGCCTCCCAGCATCCACGAGATCTGCGTGGGGCCCTTCTGCTCTTTGCTGCTCACCGCGTTGTCCGGCCACTTGCCTGCTGGCTTGTAGCCCTCTTGACGACGAACAACGACACTTTCATCGCTGGTCTGGTTGCTCCAGGCTGGCCCTTGCTCCTCTCCAACAGAGGAGCACCCCGGACCCTCCTGGTCCACTCCAGACGCCATTTTGAGTCCACCGCGTTGGTTTGCATTTGCCAAGAGTTGTTTCCCCAATCCTGGGTCCAGCGATGTCGACATCAGATACCTTCGTGGGACAGCTCGCACCTCCATCCTGGTCACCGACAACGCCTCCTGGTCCGAGAGACTGCAGAGCCCAGCGTCGCCCACTCACCTGGTCGAGGTGACTTCGTCCGGTGCCATCCTGGTGCCCATCTAATCACTGGCTAGTGATTCAGAACTTGGTCCCCTCTGCTTACAGGTATCCTTCATCATCGATCCAGGCTTGGATCACATCGAACTTCATCACTGGTCGCCTGCCAGCAACTTCTTCTTTCAGGCTCCATAGACTGCAACGAGGATTCCCGACGTCTTTTCAGCCCTATGCAGCCGCAGCCCCTGGGCTAGGTGACCTGAGCATTTCGGTGCTCCAGCATAGCTTAACTATCTAAGTGTCCAGATCCTTTTTCGTTTCAGCTCTACCTAGTCGGATTCGTCCGATAACACTAACTTTACGAAATCTAGCATCCATAGACTTTGTCCCGCATCCCGCGTGAGAGTGCACACTCTGCACCCGATCTCCCTAGGCCTCCTGCTCGTAATCTGAAGGTTCAGTAGTCCAGTCCTAGCGATCCTAAAGCCTTTGAGACTAGTTACTTACCTGCTAGTATTTCGCATTCCACTTTTGTAGTATATGGTTTTCCGTGCCCCTCGGGCATTTGTGTAAATTGTGCGACTTTCAGAATTTCTTTAAGAGCTTTGTATTGTGCTTAGCGCCCTGTCCACATAAAGAGTCCAGGGCTGTTGTGTTATAATAAATATCCTTTTATTTTCATAACAACTTGTGTGGTTCCTTTCACTTGATGTTCAAGGGGTATATGTGATGGTATAACAGCTGGCTTAACACGCCCTCTAGAGTTTAGCCTAAAGACTGCTCTTGTCCATGCTACTAGGATAGCTGGTCTAAAAGGTTGACTTACAACCAATCATCAATAAGGGTCGTTTGGAATGATACGCAGTAATCACTAGAATAGTGAGCACTACATATCAGGCCAACTTCTCACAAGGGGCAAGATACCGGATTACGGACTGGAGCGCCAGAAAATCCCACAGAAGTATTTATTAAGCCAGACAAAGGTGCCCCAGGGAGTTTAGAATAAATGATAGAACTTCTCATCGCACCAGTATCCAAAAGAAACGGTTCTGAAACACCCATTGCATTGACAGTTACATACGGCCCATTTTGATCTACTGGAATCAACACAACTCCCTCACTTCGTCCCTGGCTGTCCTATTCAGTCTGAAAATTGTCAGCCCTCTCTTCAACGTAGTAATCATCGTTTTAATACTGCGTAGACGGAACTGTCTGCTGGTCAAAGTAATTCGAAGTAGATGGGACAAGAGAACGCTGCTCCTGAGAGGACGCACCTCGTCCTCTACCTCTAGATCCTGTCTGAAAATTACCACGACCTCGGGAAGCAGACATCCCATTATTACGCTGTAATAAGACCGGACAACTATTCTTGAAATGTCCTTCTTCCCTACAATATGCGCATTGATTAGGACCTAATGAAGGTCTCAGTGTAAAATACTCAGGCTTTTGCAACAATCTCTGAAACTGTGGAGGCTGCTGAAACTGAGGGTTTTGCTGATGCTGATTCGAGCGAGGCGGATACGCCTGCTGTAAAAGAACTTTAGTTCTCAAATCTTTATTTTTCTTCTCTTGCTTCTCCTTCTCCTCCTTATCCCTATTCTCATAATACTGTGCAGTAGCCAATATTTTAGCAGGAGAAGAGACAGCCCATGCACTTTCAGAACTCTTTAATTTATTCGATAATCTGGGAAGCAAATTATATACAAACTTGTCCACAAACAATCGCTGACCACCCTCTACACTCAAGTCCTGACTGTGGTCTATAAACATTTCTTCGAAACGAGTGAAGAAATCCGAGATACTTTCATCTTTCTTCTGCTTACACGCGGCCAACTTATCCCAATTTACTCGTACTGCAGGCATCATTGTCTTCATCAACTCAATTATTCTACCTGGAAGAGCTGTAATCAGATCCTCGGGTTTTACACCACCCACCTGATTCGCATCCGCAGCTCTAAAGCAGCCCAATCACCACCCAATTCAGTAAAATGATTCTCCCTACGAATCCGTGCCCATATACCTTGCGGAACAACATTTCCAAATAACATATCAATGTCGGCCAAATTTATAATACAAGCGTTAACTGTTTGGGACAATTCTTTGTAATATCCAGCAGGATTTTTACGGGGGTCGGGAAGAGTTTGCTTAAGCGCCAATACTTCAGACCTCTTCCAGGGTTCGTGGACCCATATACGCTGGAAATGAGCAGGGACTTGAGTGGACCAAGCACCTCTTCTCTCCATACGGGAGGAACTTCACGCATCGGATAATTCTTTTTTTTTTTTTTTTAACCTTTATTTATGTTGCATGTAGTTACAGGTATGGGCCTACAACCATCCCGGCCAGCCGCTAAACAGAAGTAAAGCAAGGATTATGCGTGGTTAAAGCAGTGTGGCCCAAAGGAGAGAGGATAACAGTGCGCAGCTTGTATACCTACACAACAGCTGAAAATCAGGATTCGAGAGGTTCATTTTTCAAATAAGAAACTAAGAAGGTGTTGCACAGTCGTACACAGTCCCGCCACAATGTGCAAATCAGGATATCGGCAAACAGCAATGATACGAAGGAGTCATCGGGGGGGCAGGATACACAAAGCAGGAGAAAGGTGGGAACAGCCCCTTTGGGTAATAAACCTAACCCCGCCCCTCAACACCAAACATATCGCAAAGAGCAACACTAAAAAAGGGAAAGAAAGACTAAAGGGCCATAGAAACAAAGAACAAACAAAAACCCATCCCACTACCCCCACCCTGCACACCCGCAGAAGGTCATGGCCTACCCCACAGCCGTGTGCCTGTCGCCCTAATAGAAACCCGAAATATAGAAAGAAAAGGAGAAAAGCGAAGAAAATAAGCGGAGGAGGGCCCTCATCGTGTCGCCCAGCCCCGCCCTTCACCCCTACACCGCGGAAAGCCCAGAATGGAAGCAATACTATACTGGAGAGTAACCAACCACTAGTATAAACATGATACAATATAAATTGAACATACCCAATGCACCGTCTAACAATAATTGCACCAATAGACATGACCCACATCATCCCTGACCCTGTCTAGCAGTAACACAGGCAGAAGTCCTCTCGTTGATCAATTTAGAGCACAAACCTAAGAGTCCGTACAGTACAAGTGGGTCCGGCCGGGACGCAACCATGGAAGAGTTCGATAATCCAAGCCCATCAAAGTGTAAACAGTCAAGAACAAATGATATCAATATCGGTCCCGGAAGATTCCCAAAGCTCACAGGCGACAGCACCAACCAGGAGAGGAAAGTCACACAATCCATCCATCGCTGCGACACGACCATTCCATTCCAAAAAGAGAAACAGCACTCCATCTCCAGTCGCCGGCCGGGCAAATGTCCCAAGGTGACATCCAAATAAGCAATCGAGGCGGCCCGCACAGGAGCACGGACCACAGGCGGTCCCTAGTGCCTACGTGAAGCCGAAGTTTCCTCCAGTGGGTCAGCAGCAAGTTCACCGGCAGTCCCGTGGAGTCGGGCGTGGCCGCCAAGGACGGCAAAACCGCAATGGCGTCCATTCTTCCGGCCAAGTCTCGGGCGTAGCAAAGCATAGTTTCGTGCAAAACAGCTAGAGCAGCTATCACATCCCGGGAAATGAACTCCTTCGTATGATGCGAGCATCTCAGCCCCACCTGCAGATCAGCCATCCGATCAGGACTCGGGTCATAGAGAAATGCATCCGCCGCCATCTTGATCCAGCCGGCCCCGTCCCTCTTCACCACACTCAGGGACTAGGCCTCACCATGAGGGCTCCACGGAGCGTGCCTCCAGGGCAAACAAACTGTGGGCCAGGCCCCAGAAAGGAGAGCCACCAAAAGCCTAAAGTCCCGGTTGGGAGTCGCCCGCCTATATCGGGGGTAGACCTTGGTTATGCCCGGGCAACAAAATTTGGGTATGGGGGGGCAAGAGTCAAGCGCCCCCTCCGGTCCAATGTCTCCCCACTGCTCCTCACGAGTCGCCAACAAGCGGACCGGGTCTTCACCGCCAGAAGCGGTTTTTCACATCAACGGCACCCAACGGCAGGCTCCTCATCGCCATCAACGGCCGTCGACGCTACAGGCGTGGCCGGAGACCCCGCCGAGGCAACGCCCCGGTCTCGTAGCCGCTTAGGCCGCGGAGCAGACGGGGACTATTCAAAGGAACCGCTGCACACCGGAGCTCCGGGAACACGCGGTAGGTGTTCGCAGTTCTTCTCCTATCAAAGTATGTTCTCTCAGATCAGGATAAACGCCAGGATAGTCGTGTGGGGCGAAAGGGCTCACGGAGCCGAGCGACTATGCGGCCATCTCGAACGCCTGCTTGGCTCCTCCCCCCCATCGGATAATTCTTGATACCTTTTTTATTGCTGGGATCAGCCTCATAAAAAGACAAGGACAGAAACATTGATCAAAACGCAATGAGTCTAGTTACCGCCTCCTCAACTCGGTGTCCTACAATAAAACCTTTGTCAAAATCAGCTTGTAATTTCAGGAGGTCCGAAGGAACTGTATCTAACTCCATATCTTTCCAACTTCTAATAAGAGTTTGACACATAATGTTGAAAACATATCTCTGCGTGGGCTCCCCCCATTGATGAAAACAACTCATGATATCATCGGTACTATATTCTGGTCCATGCTCAATCCATTTGCGAGTGAGAGAACCCAAAGCTACTTTCTCATCCGCAAAAGGAAGTTGACAACGAGATTGTCATCTAGAGAAAGCTGGAGACATTTTTGTAGACCTAACAAAGGGAGAAAAGAAACTTGAAACAGCATCTGCTATCCTCCTCTGTGAAATAGGAGAATCCCTCGAAAGGATAGGCGGTATTACAGATGTAGAAGGCAATGGAGACTGAAACGTAGCAGGCTGAAGAATAGGAGCGGGAGAAGGTGGGGGCTGAAGTACAAGCTGCGAGGGCAGAGCAGAAGCAGGCAAGGAAGCATTAAGGGACTGAGCTGGTTGCTGGACAATCGGTAGTTGAGCAACCACTTGTTGAGCGACGGGAGGGGGTAACGGAGGTGCATTCGCATTCTAAACATAGGGCGGAGGTGAATTCAATAAACAAGACATTAGGCAATCTTCTTCTAATTCCTTACTTTTATCTAAAGAGGAAGTAGGCAACATCGGATAGCATTTATCTATCGCCATACGATCTTGTCTCTCTGATATCTCCTTCGCATCATCTACTTTGTTGTCCTTAAACTGCTGGGCAGCCTGACAGGACTGATGTGAACACATCTAGCATGGGCTTCGATTGGAATTCATAGAGCATATTATCAAGGCCATTATCGCCGCTTTATCTGCAGTTTCCTGCCGATAAAAGCGGTGATAATATAGCGCCTGTCCTTGATAATATGCCCCTTTGTTGTTTGGGTTGTACAAGGGATTCCCAGTTGGAGGAGTCATGTCCGATCCCTCTGGTTGTAACTCCGATTCCAATCGAAGCCCATGCTAGATGTGTTCACATCTAACATGGGCTTCGATTGGAATTCATAGAGCATATTATCAAGGCCATTATCACCGCTTTATCGGCAGTTTCCTGCCGATAAAAGCGGTGATAATGTATCGCCTGTCCTTGATAATAAGCCCCAAAATCTTTTGAACGTACTCAGCCCAGGCATCGTCACTTCTCTAGACTGATCACAAACAACAAGGGGTATAGATCAGTGAAACAGTACAATCGTACTTACACCTTGGCTTCAGCTATTGCAATATCTGAACAGAGACTAAGAACAAAAACAAAACAAAGGTCTGTGGGAGCGACCCACCAAACGCTTAACTAAGAATCGTTCTGCCCCTGCGTAGGTCCGTCTATCGTCTCGCTCTACCAAAATTTCAGAAGGGTACAAGGCAGGGCGACAGTCCGAGCAGCAGTCGTCAGCAGCCGTCGGAGAGGAGTCGCCACGCAGTCAAAGACCTTCGGTCCACTTCCGACATACAGGGGCCGATCACATGGTGCGCTTCCTCCGGAGTTTTCTTGTGGGGCTCCTC
This sequence comes from Lissotriton vulgaris, assembly GCF_964263255.1. Taxonomy (NCBI): domain Eukaryota; kingdom Metazoa; phylum Chordata; class Amphibia; order Caudata; family Salamandridae; genus Lissotriton; species Lissotriton vulgaris. The sequence continues at coordinate 1,113,357,872 of NC_141694.1, forward strand.
ACAACCCTTGGGCTCAACCGCTACCGCTGACGTCGCCATACGTTGGGCGCCAGTTGGAGAACCGCAGCCTTAAGGCCCGGTGGCGCAGGGTATGCCTAAATTCCCAGCATTCACCTGCCTTGTCAAAACACAGACTCTTCGTCTTGAGTAGAAGATGGTATTTATTAGCTGCGGCTAGTACAGTGGACTAAGAAGTCGTCAGTACAACGAGGTTCAAAAGAGACTGCTACTTAACTCCGTGGCGCACAGGTTTATATATGATACAGCACAATGCAAAATGCAATCACAAACGAGCATGAGCTATAGGCAAATGTTATAGACAATGTTTTAAGACCAAAGCAACTCAAGTTCCCGGTTCTGTTTGTCATTCGACCCCTTAAGTAAATCACAAGTGAATCCACACAATTCGGTTTACAAGCAGAGAAAACACAGCTGCGTGTTGTAGAAGGACAGTCGAGAAACAGGAGAACGCATGAGACTACGGAAATGCCCTCTTTCTTAATACTCAGAAACTCGTTCTATCTAAGTTGCAGTCCATACAGAATGCGGCTGCAAGAATCCTTCTTGACATCCCCCGCCGCCAGCCTACTACTCCCGCCATTCGTCATCTGCATTGGCTAAGAGTAGAGGGCCGCATTAAATTCAAGGCCCTCTGCATTGCCTACAAGGCAGTGCACGGCGTTGGACCTAAGTTTCTGACTGAAGCGTTTCAGTTGTATACCCCTAAAAGGCAGCTGAGATCCGCCAACACCTGCCTTCTGCCGGTACCTCGCACGAGAACGGCAACCTGGGGAGACAGGCGTTTCCTGGTTGCTACTCCCAAACTTTGGAACCTTTTGCCACTCATGATTAAAACTGCCCCCAATCTAATGAGCTTTCGTAGGCTCCTAAAGACATGGTTGTTCAACCAGTAAGCTTGCTGTTCGGTCCCTCTAGCCTCCACATGCGCCGAGACACCTTCGGGTATTTGTTTGCGCAATAAAAATCTCGAAAATAAATAAAATAAATAAACATGTAGCGAAGGACAGCAGATAAGATAACTTAAAGGAAACAATGGTGTGAAATAACATGTAGTCCGGAGGGGGATTAATCAGCTCAGCCAGGAATTAGTGTACTCGGCCAGACCCTGACACTTGTTAGCAAAGATAGGCGAGGAAGCCACCTGACATGCAAAGCAGAAACGACAAAAACAACGCGTTCGCCGAGCTGCCTGAGTGAGGGCAACGCAAAATGGTGGCAATCTCAAAATGGAGGCTGAGCACGAACGAATTTGTAATTTGCAGAACCTCATCACCCTCCCCCTTGCACCCTTCTCACCCTCCCCCTTGTACCCTGCTCCACCTCCACACCTTGAACCCTTTTCTACCTTGCACCCTTCTCCCCTCTGCCTTGCACCCTTCTCGCCCTCCCACTTGCACCCTTCTCCCCCTCCCCTTTGTAACCTTCTCCCATCCCCCTTGCACCCTTCTCCCCCTACCCCTTGTACCCTGCTCCACCTCCGCTTTGCACCCTTTTCTATCTTGCACCCTTCTCCCCTCTGCCTTGCACCCTTCTCCCCTCCCCCTTGCACCCTTCTCGCCCTCTGCCTTGAACCCTTCTCGGACACCCCCTTGCACCCTTCCCACCCAATGGAGGGGGCTGCCACCTGGAACAATGTCACCATTTCAAAAGCATGATGGACTAGGTCCGGCCCTGACTGGGCCCACACCAGACGCACTGGCGATCCGGAGGGGGGGCAAGAGCCCCCCTTGTCCCCCTGCAGACACCCATGTAATTGGGTCTGATTTGGAGTCCCACAATGCATTTGTGACACCTACCCTCCCAGCATACCGGACGTCCATTTTTGGGTCTGTGCTTCCTGGAGCATGGGACATAGCATGGCCTTGCTTTCTCAATGGGGCATACACATGTTAGTGGAAATAGTGTTGTTTTTGGATCTAGTTGTGGGTGGTGGGTGCTTGGAGGTTGGTGCGGGCATTTTTTGTACTTGAGGTGTGGATGCCATTACCCCCATGTTACATGAGTTGTTTGCGTACTCACCAGGCTCTACGACTCCTTCAATTCCATGTACTCCCACCAGCGGTAGCAGGGCCATCACCTTCTCCTCCCAGGGCTGATAATGTACTGGTTCAGCGGGGACCACCGCCTCCAGTGTGCTGGCTCTATTGGTACTCCTCGTCCATCTTCCGCTTGATCATCCTCCGCAGATTGTACCACCTGGCCTGGTACTCCTTCCTTTTGTGTCTGATGGGTGCAACAGCATTCACCCTATTGGCTATCCTCTCCCACAGCTGTGTTTTCTCAGCTATGTTGGTCCGTTTGACCAATGCACCAAACAGCTGTGGCTCGATTCTGATGACTTCATCTACAAGAATCTCTATCTCCTCCTTTGTGAACTTTGGATTCTTCTGTGTGGACATGGTGTGTAAGCATGAGCGAATTTTGCGGATCTCGCGTTCGCGAATTTGCGGATTTTTGAACTCGCAATCCGCAAAATCCGCGAATTCTTGCGAATTTGCGGATTTTTTTTTTTTTTTGTGTTCGCAAGGATTTCTGCCAGTTCGCGAGGGTTTCGTACCAGTTCGCAATTGCGAACTTACATTTCGTCGCGCAACGGTCGCGAATTATGTTGTTTCTACGTCTGGTTCATCATCACAGGTTCCCAGCACCCTCTGTTTCACCACTGCAACCCTCTGTTACATCAATGCCACCCTCTGGTTCATCATTACTGTAGATTATGGGGGGGAAAAGCAAGCACACCATCCCTGCTTCAACTCAGATGAATTAATTTGGGGTTAGTTTATTAATGTGTCACTGTTTTAAAATTCCAGTCTGGCACCTGCTTCCTTATCTGTAATTTTGCTTTCTGTTGCAGTGCATTTTTTTTCCCCAGGACCTTCTTTGTGGCCTACTTGTAGCTATTGTATGAGCCTGCTGTGAGGGTCAGAGCAGGGTCATACAATTGTTGCAACTAGCAACTGAATTCTGGAGGGGCCCCAGTCAGGAAGCACTACCGGGAATTGTTACTAATGATGAGTTTGAACTCTTGCCCCTGCCGAGTGCTTTCACTTTTGAAAAACTTGTTTTTCTGCAATTTCGCGGGGTTCGCGGGGTGCGAACACGCGCAAGATCGGATTCGGAAGCCGCAAATTCGTGCGAATATGCAATTTGTTTTTTTTGCAGCGTGTTAGTTGGCAAGGTTTTGTGCGTTTTTGCGAGCCGCTCGTAGCGCAAGACGCGAAGTTACCCTCGCGGTCGTGCAAGGGCGCAGCCATCTTGTTTGCCTGACGTATTTCCGTTTCCGGGCGCGAAGTGTAATCTCGCAAAGTCCGCGGTTTGCTAGTACAGTCTCGCGCGTGTTCGCAAGGAAAATCTCGCGCGAACTTACCCGCGCGGTCGTGAACGGGCGCGGCCATCTTGTTTCTCATTCATTGCTATGGTTCTGGGCATGGTCTTTGTATCCTCTGTCAATCTCTGCCATCCTTTGCTTGTTTGAAGTTTTTTTTTATCTATTTTACTTATTATCTATCCCTCTATTTTTCTAGCCCTATATTTTTGTGTTTACTGCTACTTTTGGTTAATTTTAAACTACTTTTGTAAACTCTTTTCTTTTCTTCTCTTCCCTATTCTATTTTCTTTATTCCTTTCCGCCCAGACCATGGTGAAGGGAGCCGGGAAGCATCCCGAGAAGGGGAAGGGTCCCGCACCCCGTGTCCGGCTCCCGTGCGGGCGTTTGAGGGGGGAGCTAGTGATGCCACGGGAGATCTTTACCCCGGAGGAGGTGGGCCAGCTCATTTTTTATGTTCAGCGCCGCCTCCCCAGGACCATCATGGGAGGCGGCAAGATCAGTGCCGGGTACGGGGCCCGGGAGCGCCGGAAGCGGTGGGAGAAGGTGTGCCAGGCCATTTACCACCACTCTCGGGTCTGGCGCACCTACAACCAGGCCACCCACCGCTGGACGGATGTCCTGACCCGTGAGCGAGATCTGCTCGACCTCCTTGGCCTTGAGATCCCCGGGCTTGGTGAGTAGTAGTAGCTATGTCTTTACTACTATGTTTTCTCCTGCTGTGTTATTATATTGCAAATTTTTGTTTTTTTTACAAGAGCAATAATGCTGCTCATTACATTGTAGGTACATTTTATTTCAAAATCTTCTGTGCATTTCAGGTACACTGCTCTCCTTCTCAGTAGTGTTGCTACTATGCTTATTTGTTTTAGATTTTGTGTTCATTTCATTGGCCTGTGAAATTATGTATGAGTGTAGTTGAAAGAACTGCGCAATGCTACACACTAAGGTTCAGATTTTTAATTACCGGCGCATCCCTGCAAAGTTGCAGGGATGCGCCAGTAATTGTGCGTCACGCCACCATCACCCATGGTGCGCCGTATTACAATGCGGCGCGCCATGGGCCCAAAACGTCACCAAAGCGTTACGCATCTGTGCCGTAAAGGTGGCGCATTGCTGGAGTTGCGTCGCAACGATGGTGCAGCTCCATCAATTCTCTGGGGTGCCCTATCTCCCCAATGCTGCGTCAAGCCGTACGTCTGCTTCAAGCAGGCGCAGGGTTTGAGTCACGCATCATTGTCCTCAAAGTGACTGATTGAAATCTTGTAGATTTCCCTCAGCCACTTTTAGGATGCGTTCCTGCGCAGGAACGCCCTCCCTTGCGCCGGAACACCCCTATTGGCGCAGGGCTTTACAACGTGATGCATCTCCCAGATGCGTCACGTTGTTAATATACGCCGCACCATTGCGCCTCTTATGTGCTGTCGCTGCGTCACAAAAGTCACGCAACAATGGAGCAAAAGAGCCGCAAGGGCCTTATAAATCAGCCCCTACAGACTCAAGTCCAGTCCTTCCTTTGTACACATGGCGATAAGAAGAAATAGTGGTGGTGGATTAATAGTTTGAGTATTTTAATGACTGGTGAATGTAGTAGGAAACTTTAGTGTTGTCGCTGATCTTCAATCACAATGGACTTTGGCTGTCACTTTGCGTGCTGCGGACTGCTGCCTGCCAATCCTAGGCAAACCTTTTTAGTACTTTGTTTAGTGAGTTACATAGGGTAGTTTCCAATTCGACGGTCCGCAAATCAAGCAATACTAAAGTAATGACGTAGTCGACCACATGAGATTGGTCAATAATATATCCCGTGGAGTCGTTCCCTATTTGCTATTTCGCAAAAATATTTTGTTACTTTGTTAGTTCTTTTTTAAATGTTTGATTTGGTTGAGAAATAAATATCATCCATGTTTTCTGTTTTTCTTTCTTTCATGTTGTACATCAGCTTCCCCCAGGGGCAAGAGGAGGACACAGGAGGAGGAGGAGGAGGGTGCTGTTGTCGATGCAGGCCAGGACCGGGCAGTCGAGGGCTCCTTTGCTGGCCCCAGTAAGTTTTAATTTTAATATAGAGTACTTATTTTTTCCTAGCGTTCCTCATTCGATTTTTTCTAAATCGTCTTTGATCTTCTTGTAGACAGGATCTAAATTCTTATCCCTATGACTCCGTGTGGTATTACTAGATTATTCTTATTAGTCTGTCTGTGTAGCTAACTAAGATTGCACATTTGGCATTTCCATTGGACTCCCATTCTAGTCAGCAATAGCTCTATGCACTGAGTGTAGTCCTCTGGGATTGTCCATATTGTCTTTTCAAGTATTCTAAATGTTTATGCTTTGACCATTGCCAACAATAAAAAGGTGAATGACCACCACCAAGAAATAATAAGATACTACTTTACTTTTGGTTTGGATAGGACAATCCATTCTACTACTGTTGCAGGGACAAATCTGCACAAACAGAACTATGGACACTAAATAATGCATCGCTTAGCTTATCAATTATAATAGGTGCTGTAACTGTTAGACTTTCCACATACCTCAGTGATAACAGACTTTGTAGTTGAACCCCGGCCCCAATCTCCTTACTGACTAGATAGTGTGGCAGAGTCATTTAGCTCCCAAAGTCACCGATGGCAGAGGCACGGACTCATGCTTGCAAAAATTCGAAAACCTTTAGCTCATCCACTCTAGTCTGGAGGACCAAAAACCACAGACTCTATTTAAGTTTAAAAGCTTTATTAAAAGTAAACACATTTATTAAATTCAAGTTTGTCATAAAAGTGAACGTGTAACTGAAAATGGAAAAGTGCTTAGTGCTGACGATTAATTGGACACATTTCTTGTGGTCGAGCCGAGCTCTCACCTGGTTTGAACTTGATCCTGCTCGTGTTCTTAGAAGTCAAGGTTCTGTCTGTTAGGAGAAAAAGTGGTGCGTGTTAAAAAGTAAAAAGCAAACATTCATCAGTTGTGCCAAAAAGTGCAGCAAGACAACAGCCTTCCCTGGAAAAAGGGACCTTTTTACTCTAGAGTAGACAGTCAAAAATTATTAAATTGTACAATTTTTTTTCACATTTCTTTCTTCCTCCTAGACCAAATATTATATAGTAGTGAGTGGTGTATTCTAACATTATTAAATGTACTTTGTAGGTGGAACATCTGGAGACGGGGCCAGCGCGGAGGTGGTGGCATTGGACGAGGAGGACAACTCTGGGGAGGAGGCGGTGCAAGTGCCGGAAAAGGACATGCCTGTGAGGGTTCACACGGTGGTGGCGGGCAGAGGTAAGCTATACATTCCTTAGTCATTGAGATTGAAGACTGCAGAGTGTGCTTTCTGCACGGGTGTATTATAAAAAAAGCAGGTAGTAGCCTCCTCTAAATGTACTTCGACTTAGCTGTGAAGTTTTTGGCGAGAAGAATCCCAATCAGATCTGAGGTGAACTTGATGGATGGGATGAACGAAAAGCGAAAGAAGGGTGTAAGTAAGTGTGGAAGCACGAGAAATGTAATGATGACTGGCAAAGAAGAATGATATGTGTTTGCTTGGTCCCCGAGGTGGCTGGGAAGGTAAGAAAATGGTATGGTGCATGGCTGGGTGAATGATGAAGCAAGGATGGGTGGAAGGAGAACAGCCTGGGTGGGTGAGACAGAAACTGTATGTGTGCAATATACTTTGAATGGATGGATGCCTGGATCATTCATGGTACTATCTGACTCTTAGATAGCATATGTGAATCTAGAGAGAGTAGACGGTCACTGGATGAACTAAGTGTTACTTTGAAGAGCATGTAACACCGCACCCGCACGTCCGTTCCAGTGTAGGAAAGGCAAGGAAAAGAAGTTGTAACGTTGTCCAAAGACTACCATGAATAGTAGCAGTAGTTTGTATTGCAACTGCAAGCACAGCATATATCCAGTTATTACGGTGGGCACTCCCTACCTCCCTTAATAACTTTAGTTTAGTAGTAGTACGTCATTCATGTGTGGGGGTATCACTGTTCACTCAATAATAAGCAAAGCACCTAAAGTCATCCCATATGTCATCAAATACATCCCATGTGAAGTGATAGATAATCAGATAATTTAGCTTCTTCATTTTCCTTTTCTAATACTCATTTGCACTGTAGGGTGAAAGCTAAATTAATTAAGCAGTAGCCCTTTTAACAGAGTATTCTCAGTGCCACCCGTAATAGAAAAGTAAGAGCTTCACCACCTGCATGTACTGGACCGGTACAGTAACGCAAGTCTGTCTCACTCACCATGGTGTGCGTCTGTTTTTCTGTTTTTCTCGGGTGCAAGTTCACTGCGCTGGCATTATGCCGGCTTGCATAAGATAACGTACCAATTGTCCTAAACAAGAGAGAAGAAGAAGAATAAGAGTGGTGTACTGTCATAGTCGACTGTAATAGAAGTCCATAGTGCTCGTAGAATTTGTTCCTTAAACTCCCACTAATGTTAGAGCAAGGATGAAGAAGTCGGAGGTTACATAGATACTGTCCTCAATAGTTATGCACTGTGCTTTCAATTTGCTACTTGTACTGTGACAACTTTCTGCTCAATCATTTTGTGTTAATCTTAAGGAGCATTGGTTACAGACTATGTCTTTCTTTTTTCATGTAGTTGCTCCTTCCAAATCCAAGACACCATCAAGGAGGAAGGAGCAGGCTCGAATGGCCCGGCAACGGAGGCTGGATGCCACTGTTGCTGAATATCGGCGGCTGGTGGCCCTGGAGGAGGAGGAGACGCAGTCTGGAACAACAACAACGTCCACTGGGACAGCTGCCTCCTCCTCCGTGCGGGCTGCCAGCCAGCGCAGTGCTCCAGCGGTACGGAGCCGGGCTACCAAAGCCAAACGCCACCGCCCAGCAGCAAAGAAAGCAGCTGCCCCTCACAGGAATTGCAAGGCACACCGGCGCCGCTTATCCCTCAGACTGTCCTACCTGGAGCAGGAGGTCCATAATTATAAGAACGTGGTGGAGGGCCTCCGCTTCGAACTTGCCACCCTCCGCAAGGAGCATGATGCCCTGGCTGCTAATTCCAACAGCACCCTGCCATAGTGTCCCTTGCCCCTTTTTTAGAGACTTTTGGGGGGTGGGAATTGGGAGTTGTGATTTTTGGGGACTTTTGAAGGACAATCGTTGGGGTTAGGGAGGGTCTTGCGGGAGATTCTTTTGTTAGGGCTATAAAAATATACTTTTTGAAACTTTATCTGACCATACCTGTTTTTTACTGCTTTTGAGTCTGGTGGGTGGGGGTTTAACATAACAGTAAGTTTGTTTTCCTGAATAGTCCTAGGACTTTAGTAGTACTACCGTCAATCAAATCTCTCGTCTCTCCTAATACTCCATTATACTACCTCCAACCAAACGCCTATCTTACCTGTAATTTCTGTTTGCAAGTAGGGCTAGGCCCAGGGCTGGCTCCACGGGAAACAGCAAATAAGGTTGGCAATCCTGGGCGGATAAAATTTCCTCATAGCGGTGGTACTAGTGGTGTGACACAGTGGCAGTTGCTTGCCTATGAAAAAAAGAAAATGAAATCTGGTTTGTGCTCCTGAGCAATACAAAGGTACAATACAGAATATAGCAGGTGACAGAAGTACACTAGAACAGTGCCACGTTGTAGCCTAACAAATGTTAAAGTATAACTAATTCGGTTGAAGTTCTTTGACATTAGCCATGGGTCTTTGTCAAGCAGAGTAAGAATATATCATCGGATTTCTTCACCAGCCTGTTGCTATCACCTTATCCTCCCCAGCAAGTGTGTGGATTTATTGCTGTAATTTAGTCACACATCAATCAAAACCACACAGCCCGGGGGAAGAGGGTTAGGGTTTGAAAAATGGATGGGTACGGGGGTTTTTGGGAAAGGTTTTGGGAGACAAGAAAAAGTAGCACAGCATGGACGAACAATTGTGAACATAAACAAATCTTTGGGTACAAACCTATCCATCAATCTTTGAAAGTGCATACACTACTGTAACTGCATGCATGTCAGTTAAAAGTAATTAGTACTTTCGACAACTGTGGAAGAAAGAATGCGACAGTACAGGGCGTGGGTGGAAATATTGATAACTATATTCAACATAAGGTCTCTGTAGCCAGATACCTGAGAGCCTTGCTGGTCACTATAAATCCATTCACAACAACACTCAATGGGGTTGGTCTGGAAGGTGTCAGGTTTACTCCCCGTGATCCAGTCGATGCAAATATGGTTCCACTTCCAAATGTCACCAACACCCAGAAGTGTAAACACAGGGTGTTCGAGGCATTAGGCGGGGGAGAAAAATAACAAACTAAAATAAAAAATGTGGGATGGGTAAAGGTAGGGTCAGCAGGGAAAGGATACCTGTAACAGAAGACAAGACAGGCATCAGTGAAGTGCTGTCCTAACATACAAGGGTACTCTCATATAGTCTCACTAAATAGTCTGCAAGTCTCCCGCCTACTCATGGGAAATGTAGTTTCATAGTACGGTAGGCGCTTAGGGGCTGCGTAACCTGACAGAAGGTATAGTAGATAGAAAAGGAGAAATTGCTTTTTTTCTAGGTGTCCCCTCACTCACCAGGGTTGCCCCTTGGTGACATGCTTCATCATTGGGGCCATCCCAGTCCTCTACGGCCTGGGGCGTGCTGCGACTTGCGAATTACGTAGGAGCACTTACAAATGACTATGTGTGGTGCAGATGTGATAGTGGAGTGGACTAAGTGATGTGTTAAGGGATCAATGTAGAAGCAGAGAGAGAGCCAAGAAATGCAGTCACAGTCAGAGAAAAAGGCAAGGGATACTGTATCTATGTGGTTGTAGTGGTCCTGTTGGAAGTGGTAAGTAAGTTGCCCGCAGAAAAAAAATCCTCCTATTAGCGGCACTCCTCCATTGCAGCCGACGCTTCGTCCATCGATGTTGGTCACCAGAAGACACCCTGTCCACTGCCTGCCTGATGCTGAATTGTGGCTCGCTACTGTGAAGCCTGACTCCATCCTTTTTTCCCCATTGCAGAGACTGAAACCCGGCCTGTAATTATTCAACGAAAAACAGGAAGTGATATAATATTACAACACCACTGATAAATAAATATAAGGCATGTAGGCTGTGGAGTGCAAAAAGTCACAATTTGTTTTTCCTAGTAGACAGTACAATGTTTTTGAAAGTGCGTACTCTGAGTCACCTTTTGAAGGATGTATGGGCAAATTAATGTATCGGATCTTGCCCCTCAAGCTAGGTGTACTGTAAACTGTGTTTTAGAACAAAATTAGATCTTCCTAGCAGTGCTCCCACCCAGACCCTTACTAAAGCCAGTCGCAAAAATGTAGAAGACCCCCAATCAAATCTCAAAAAACGAGGCCTAGCAGAAAACTGGTGACAAAACTTACTTTGAAAGTAAAAGTAGGCCGAAGTACCCTAATTACCCATTACCCACCGTGGATTGCATTCAAACCACTTGCAAGCAACCAAGCAAAAGTAGCCATAGCCAGCATCGCTCCAAGACTCGAAATCCCCCCCACTCAAACACATGCAATAGAAATACTGCTAACCCTAACGAACCCTAAGTTAAGAATAGTGGCAAAGGCTTTCTTTAACTATGCCAAATCCCCCCTTTCCCACCATGGATTTTCTTCAAATGACTTGCAACCAAAATTACACATTCTCACGAGTGCTCTAAGACCCCAGAACTCAGTTTGAAAAATCTAGAACACCCCGAAACACATGCAATCCTGCTGCTAGGGCTAACCCTAACGAACCCTAAGTTACAAAAAGTGCCAAAACTAAAGGCTTTTCCGCGCGGATTTTGTCCCAACCACTTCTACCCGGTATTAGACCTTCCCAGGAATGCCCCAAGACCCGGCAACCCACCCGCCAAGAAGCGTAACACCCCCAAACAGGCCAAAAGCAAAATCTCATACTTGCAATATTTCTGGGCCTTCGGTCCAAACGCGCTGCGTAGCTAGGCCATAAGTCGGGGTTGGCACGACGGATTTCCTGAAAAGCAAATGCAATCAAGATTAGAGTGTCCCAGCAGTGCTCCCAGACCACGAAACTCACCCGCAAACAGACGGAACCCCCCCTAAGAGCACCTCAAAGGCAAGCAAGTCATCAAAAACACAAAAAAAATTCCGCCTGGGATTTGGTCCAAAACACTTTTATCCGGTATTAGAGCTTCCCAGCAATGGCCCCAGAGCCGTCAACCCAGGAGAAAACGAGTAGAAGACCCCCAAACAGCCAAAGAGCAAAAGTACAAAAATGGGGACTTAGTCACTTTTTCACAAATTTCCCAAATCACTCCGCGCGCGCTCTGCAGCTAGGCCCTAAGTCCCCTCAGCCACCATGGATTTGCTTCAAACCTCTTGCAAAGTAAAGTATATATAGCCAGCAGTGCTCCCACACCACGAAACTCACCCGCAAACACCAGGAAGCCCCCCAAACAGGCCCCCGAAAACGCTACATAGAGCAAAATGTCAGAAATAGCCCAAAAAAAAATCGGCCTGGATTTTGTCCCAACCACTTCTACCCGGTATTAGACCTTCCCAGGAATGCCCCAAGACCCGGCAACCCACCCGCCAAGAAGCATAACACCCCCAAACAGGCCAAAAGCAAAATCTCATACTTGCAATATTTCTGGGCCTTCGGTCCAAACGCGCTGCGTAGCTAGGCCATAAGTCGGGGTTGGCACGACGGATTTCCTGAAAAGCAAATGCAATCAAGATTAGAGTGTCCCAGCAGTGCTCCCAGACCACGAAACTCACCCGCAAACACCAGGAAGCCCCCCAAACAGGCCCCCGAAAACGCTACATAGAGCAAAATGTCTGAAATAGCCCAAAAAAAATCGGCCTGGATTTTGTCCCAACCACTTCTACCCGGTATTAGACCTTCCCAGGAATGCCCCAAGACCCGGCAACCCACCCGCCAAGAAGCATAACACCCCCAAACAGGCCAAAAGCAAAATCTCATACTTGTAATATTTCTGGGCCTTCGGTCCAAACGCGCTGCGTAGCTAGGCCATAAGTCGGGGTTGGCACGACGGATTTCCTGAAAAGCAAATGCAATCAAGATTAGAGTGTCCCAGCAGTGCTCCCAGACCACGAAACTCACCCGCAAACACCAGGAAGCCCCCCAAACAGGCCCCCGAAAACGCTACATAGAGCAAAATGTCTGAAATAGCCCAAAAAAAATCGGCCTGGATTTTGTCCCAACCACTTCTACCCGGTATTAGACCTTCCCAGGAATGCCCCAAGACCCGGCAACCCACCCGCCAAGAAGCATAACACCCCCAAACAGGCCAAAAGCAAAATCTCATACTTGCAATATTTCTGGGCCTTCGGTCCAAACGCGCTGCGTAGCTAGGCCATAAGTCGGGGTTGGCACGACGGATTTCCTGAAAAGCAAATGCAATCAAGATTAGAGTGTCCCAGCAGTGCTCCCAGACCACGAAACTCACCCAGAAACACCAGGAAGCCCCCCAAACAGGCCCCCGAAAACGCTACATAGAGCAAAATGTCAGAAATAGCCCAAAAAAAAATCGGCCTGGATTTTGTCCCAACCACTTCTACCCGGTATTAGACCTTCCCAGGAATGCCCCAAGACCCGGCAACCCACCCGCCAAGAAGTATAACACCCCCAAACAGGCCAAAAGCAAACTCTCATACTTGCAATATTTCTGGGCCTTCGGTCCAAACGCGCTGCGTAGCTGGGCCATAAGTCGGGGTTGGCACGACGGATTTCCTGAAAAGCAAATGCAATCAAGATTAGAGTGTCCCAGCAGTGCTCCCAGACCACGAAACTCACCCGCAAACACCAGGAAGCCCCCCAAACAGGCCCCCGAAAACGCTACATAGAGCAAAATGTCAGAAATAGCCCAAAAGAAAATCGGCCTGGATTTTGTCCCAACCACTTCTACCCGGTATTAGACCTTCCCAGGAATGCCCCAAGACCCGGCAACCCACCCGCCAAGAAGTATAACACCCCCAAACAGGCCAAAAGCAAACTCTCATACTTGCAATATTTCTGGGCCTTCGGTCCAAACGCGCTGCGTAGCTGGGCCATAAGTCGGGGTTGGCACGACGGATTTCCTGAAAAGCAAATGCAATCAAGATTAGAGTGTCCCAGCAGTGCTCCCAGACCACGAAACTCACCCGCAAACACCAGGAAGCCCCCCAAACAGGCCCCCGAAAACGCTACATAGAGCAAAATGTCAGAAATAGCCCAAAAGAAAATCGGCCTGGATTTTGTCCCAACCACTTCTACCCGGTATTAGACCTTCCCAGGAATGCCCCAAGACCCGGCAACCCACCCGCCAAGAAGTATAACACCCCCAAACAGGCCAAAAGCAAACTCTCATACTTGCAATATTTCTGGGCCTTCGGTCCAAACGCGCTGCGTAGCTGGGCCATAAGTCGGGGTTGGCACGACGGATTTCCTGAAAAGCAAATGCAATCAAGATTAGAGTGTCCCAGCAGTGCTCCCAGACCACGAAACTCACCCGCAAACACCAGGAAGCCCCCCAAACAGGCCCCCGAAAACGCTACATAGAGCAAAATGTCAGAAATAGCCCCAAAAAAAATCGGCCTGGATTTAGTCCCAACCACTTCTACCCGGTATTAGACCTTCCCAGGAATGCCCCAAGACCCGGCAACCCACCCGCCAAGAAGTATAACACCCCCAAACAGGCCAAAAGCAAACTCTCATACTTGCAATATTTCTGGGCCTTCGGTCCAAACGCGCTGCGTAGCTGGGCCATAAGTCGGGGTTGGCACGACGGATTTCCTGAAAAGCAAATGCAATCAAGATTAGAGTGTCCCAGCAATGCTCTCAGACCATGAAACTCACCCACAAACAGACGGAACCCCCCCTAAGAGCACCTCAAAGGCAAGCAAGTCATCAAAAACACAAAAAAATTTCCGCCTCGGATTTGGCACAAACCACTTTTAGTGCTTCCCAGCAATGGCCCCAGACCCGTCAACTCACCTGCAAAGAGGTAGAACAACACCCCCACAAGTGCTGAGTCTTTCTTCATTGGGCGTAAACCAGCCCTCTGCTTTGATGGAAATAGGAGTCTGGAGGAGGAGGATAGAGGAGCATGTTCTTCTGAACTTGTGAACCTGAGGAATGCAGACTGCGGCACCTTCAAATAAATTAGCAAACAAGTGAAGACAGTTCTGCTGATGGGCTTGTCTTTGTGATTATCTGATTAAAGTTTGAATTATATTAACTGTGCACAACAAAGAAAGACAGACACACAGGAATAAAAGTGAATAAGGATGAAAAAGAAAGTTATTGATTCGTTGTCTCATTTTCAGGGCTCGAAGTCGGAATCACGGTCCAGGAATAAGAATAAGGCTTCGTCATCATACTCTGCGAATTCAGCCCGGGTGAGGTCAGTGCCACCTGACAGAGTAGAAATTCCCTCATCTATGGTGCTGGCCACCTCCTCTTCATCCGGCACGCTCTCTCGTACTCTTATATCTGGTGGTATGAGGTGCTGATTCATCTTGATCATTGTTAACCTCTCCACATTTTTGGGCGAGAGGCGGCTCCGTTTGGGAGTTACAATCCCACCAGCCGCACTGAAAACCCGTTCAGAAGACACACTTGCGAGTGGGCAAGACAAGTAGTTTAAAGCCAGGTTGGTGAGCTGTGGCCACAATTCTTTTTTCCCATGCCAATACGCCAATGGGTCAGAATTAACATAGACCTCTGTGGAGTCATTCAGATAGTCCTTCACCATCGACTCAAGGTCCTCCTCCAAGGTTCCTCCACTTTGCGTAGCTCTTGCTGTGCCTCTGGCCTTTTGAGAACCAAACCCACGCAGAGCTAGCCAATCCTCTTCAGCCTCCAATGTTTCTGCTGTCTTTCGTGCAGATGATGCGGTTGCCGGTGTCTTTAACGGCTGAGAGGTCACTTGTGCCACAGCCACAGGTGCAGAAGTGGATTGTTTTGACTGGGGATGGCCTGCTGATGTACTGCCATTTCCTTCAATTTCCAGCCGTTCTGTTTCAAACTTCTTGGCTGACAAGGCTAGCCAACGTTTGTACTTTGTAACATCTTCATCAGCAAAAGGAAAGAATGCTCTGCCTGCCAGCGCCTTTTTGTAGCGTGGATCCAGAATAGTAGCACAAATGTAATGCTGTTCTGAGTGGATCTTTTGAAGACGTTCATCACCTTGTAGGGGCTCTAATAATGTCTCAGCCAGAAGCAAAGAGTCTTTCTTTTTGTCATCTTTTCGAAACACAGAACACACCTCCTTCAGTTGGTCCTCCAGCATGTACAACAATGGGATAGCTTTTCCCAAATTAGAGTCCTCCTTGCTGACTGCACGTGTGAAGACCTCAAAAGGACGAAGCATGCGTGTTAGGCTTTCAACTATGTTCCATTGCGGCCCACCCATCCTCAGCTCCTCTATACCCTCTTTCAAGAAAAATTGATCGAGTTGCGTATACTGCTCATACAGACGCTCAAGCATGTAGAAGGTTGAGTTCCAACGTGTTACCACCTCCTGGATGAGTGCTTTCACTGGCATTTGACTTTGATATAGCATGCTCCTCAGCTGCTTGCGGGCCTTAAAAGAATGCCTGAAATGCTTGCAAATTTTTCGGCAGTTCTCCAATACACTGTACGCTGCACTGCGTTTATTACCCAAGAATTTTTGGACAACCAGGTTTATACAGTGCGCCAAACACGGCACTCTGAAATAGTAACCGTCCCTCATGGCCTTAACTATATTGGAGCCATTGTCTGTGGAAACATAACCAACCTTGCGTTTTAGTGGGGACAGACAGTTAAGGACCTTTGTGTTAAAGACATCCAAAATGTTTTCTGCTGTGTGACGTTTCTCCAAACCAAACATGGCTAGTGTTGCATGTTTCCGAGCACCTTTAAAAACAATGTTAGTGTCAACACCTGAGTTTAGCTTTGCTTTAGCCCCTGAAAAAGAGACCCAGTGTGCAGTGATGCACATGTAATCAGCGCCTGCGCCACTGGTCCACATGTCTGTTGTCAGATGTATAGTGTGAACAGCACTCTTCTGCAAAGCTGCCCCAATCACCTTCAGAACATCTTCATGTAGTGCTGGAACCGCAACTCGGGCAAAATAGAACCGGCTAGGAACCTTCCATTTAGGGCAGAGCACTGTCACTAATTCTAGAAAACCAACCCCTTCTACAAAAGAAAAAGGGAGAAGGTCCAGAGCTAGCATTTTAGCCAGCTTAGTGTTATACAGACGGGTCATTGGGTGGTTGCGTTCATATTGCGCTTCTGTAAACAACATCTTTTTAATGTTGCCCTGGACCAATGATTTACGGGATGATGATGATCTCTTCGACCCAGTTACGCTCGCTGATGAACTTTTCCGCATTGATGTCTCACTCTCTCCCACACTCTTAGTGTGGCTCCCATGGGGTGTGCTGCTGACATGGGAACTGGGTGTAAGTGAAGTGTTTGAATCGTCTTCTACCTCCTCGTCATCAGCAGATGACAAATCAACGTTTTCATTACGTGCAATTCCGGCTTTCTTGACCGCCTCTAGGTGCGGAAACCATTCGACAGGGTGCCTTCTCTCAAGATGACCTCTCTGGCCTCCGGTACCATAGTTAGAACCAAGCTTACCACGACTAAATCGAAGCTTACAAAGGCTACAAATGGCTACGTTTTCCTTTTTTGGGCAAACACTAAAGAAGTCCCAAACTGGAGACTTGAAATGTCTTCGGGGGCCGGAGGAGGCGGCGATACTGGTGGTGGTGGTCCTGCTGCTAATGACAGATGAAGTGGAGGATGTGGATTGCCGAACTTCAGTACGTTTTGCACTTTCACCACCACGAATTGAGGTCGAGGACGAGGTGGGTACCTTCTTGCGAGGAAGAAATATGGAAGCGGTAGGTTTTGGTGTACTACTTAACTCCAAATCTAATGATTCCATTTCCATTGCCTCCTCGCCGACATCATCATCACGCTCAGCAGCTTCTCGGGATAGGGTCAAAATGTCTCTTTGCTGCATGCCCGGTGGGGCTGCAGTGACCTTTGTGATGACTGCCTCGTCGTCATCGTGAGAGGCTTCATCACCAGCAGTATCTGTCACTTCTTGTTGAGCCTCATCACACTCCATAGGTTTGAGTTTTTGGACGACCTTCCTTTTACGCTTAGGTACCGGTGGCAGATCATGGTGTGCCTCTGCCTCACTGTCAGACCGCAGTTGTCGTGGTTCCCAAGACAGATCACTTGCACCAGAACGAGGTGGGCTTGAAGAAGATGTAGACACCCCCCTTGATCTTTTCCTTGCTAGGGATGTGGAAGACAATGAATGATCATCAGGAGGAGTGGCTTCCAATGATACCTCAGCTTCATTGTCGATTTCCAAATGTGCCCCTACTTCGGGAGGAACAACTATTGTGGGCACTTGTGAACGTCCATGCACCTTTGCTTGCGCATCTCCTTTTGCTGCCTCTCCTTCCACATGTACTTGGGCGTGTACTTGCACATGGTGTTGTTGTTGCGGCTGTGGTTGTTCAACACTTGTCAGATGAGTTACAACAACCTGTGTTGATTCAGGGACATTGCTGCTACTTTCTTGCGATGAGCCAACATCACTGGTCGATGGTGATTGGAGAAGTACACTGACTGCCTCTGAAGCACTCAAGGGCTTTGACTTAAGTTGGCGTGGTGGTGGAGGCACTGAACCCAATGGAGCAGGGGTGCTGCTCTCAGGTTGGTCCCCAGCAGATCCTGCTGCTGCAGGCGTACTTTTTTTTTTGCTCCCAAAAAAAGTGGCGGGTGGCACACCAGCCTCCTTGGTAACTTGCTTCTTCTGCTCCTTACTAGCAACTTTCTTGCTAGAGGAGCTACGGAGAACTTTCTTTGGGGCCATCTTCTTCAGAGCAGGTCAGACAGCAGGCCGCAGTTGCACGAATTGTAGAGTTGTCTGAGGCCAGACGTGACGTCGCGTGACGTTATGCTGCACACACACACCGCTGCAGGACTTCTTCCTGGCACTGGTGGTTCTCTTGAGTCTTGTGCACCTAAAAAAAATGGAAGACAGAGGAACATCAGTTCAGTTATAGAGCACAAAAAAATCGAAAAACACTGCAAAATCAGCACAATCCCAATCCATCCATGCCCTCCATAATGTTTAAATTCAAGACAACCCACAGAAAGACTAGGCCCATGCAAGACTCACTACCCCTGGGCATAAATAAAGGTTGAAAAGTAGGCAAAATGGTTGGAGGCCTAACAACAAAGCCTGCATTCAAAATGGCCACTTGCCTGCCAAGCACATGGCCAGTGCCTGTAGCTGCACTCAAAATGGCCACCAGCCACATGGCATGTCCCTCCCCATGAACACCCCCAAAAATCGAAAAACACTGCAAAATCAGCACAATCCCATTCCATCCATGATGTTTAAATTCAAGACAGCCCACAGAAAGACTAGGCCCCATGCACCACTCACTACCCCTGGTCAAGGCCCCAACAACAGGTCAAAAATCGAAAAACACAAAATTTTACAAAAAAAAAAAATCGAAAAACACAGAAAAATCAGCACAATCCCAATTCATCTATGGCCTCCATGATGTTTAAATTCAAGACAACCCACAGAAATACTAGGCCCATGCAAGACTCACTACCCCTGGCATAAATAAAGGTTGAAAAGTAGGCAAAATGGTTGGAGGCCTAACAACAAAGCCTGCATTCAAAATGGCCACTTGCCTGCCAGCACATGGCCAGTGCCTGTAGCTGCACTCAAAATGGCCACCAGCCACATGGCATGTCCCTCCCCATGAACACCCCCAAAAATCGAAAAACACTGCAAAATCAGCACAATCCCATTCCATCCATGATGTTTAAATTCAAGACAGCCCACAGAAAGACTAGGCCCCATGCACCACTCACTACCCCTGGTCAAGGCCCCAACAACAGGTCAAAAATCGAAAAACACAAAATTTTACAACAAAAAAAAATCGAAAAACACAGAAAAATCAGCACAATCCCAATTCATCTATGGCCTCCATGATGTTTAAATTCAAGACAACCCACAGAAATACTAGGCCCATGCAAGACTCACTACCCCTGGCATAAATAAAGGTTGAAAAGTAGGCAAAATGGTTGGAGGCCTAACAACAAAGCCTGCATTCAAAATGGCCACTTGCCTGCCAGCACATGGCAAGTGCCTGTAGCTGCACTCAAAATGGCCACCAGCCACATGGCATGTCCCTCCCCATGAACACCCCCAAAAATCGAAAAACACTGCAAAATCAGCACAATCCCATTCCATCCATGATGTTTAAATTCAAGACAGCCCACAGAAAGACTAGGCCCCATGCACCACTCACTACCCCTGGTCAAGGCCCCAACAACAGGTCAAAAATCGAAAAACACAAAATTTTACAAAAAAAAAAAATCGAAAAACACAGAAAAATCAGCACAATCCCAATTCATCTATGGCCTCCATGATGTTTAAATTCAAGACAACCCACAGAAATACTAGGCCCATGCAAGACTCACTACCCCTGGCATAAATAAAGGTTGAAAAGTAGGCAAAATGGTTGGAGGCCTAACAACAAAGCCTGCATTCAAAATGGCCACTTGCCTGCCAGCACATGGCAAGTGCCTGTAGCTGCACTCAAAATGGCCACCAGCCACATGGCATGTCCCTCCCCATGAACACCCCCAAAAATCGAAAAACACTGCAAAATCAGCACAATCCCATTCCATCCATGATGTTTAAATTCAAGACAGCCCACAGAAAGACTAGGCCCCATGCACCACTCACTACCCCTGGTCAAGGCCCCAACAACAGGTCAAAAATCGAAAAACACAAAATTTTACAAAAAAAAATAATCGAAAAACACAGAAAAATCAGCACAATCCCATTCCATCCATGGCCTCCATGATGTTTAAATTCAAGACAACCCACAGAAATACTAGGCCCATGCAAGACTCACTACCCCTGGCATAAATAAAGGTTGAAAAGTAGGCAAAATGGTTGGAGGCCTAACAACAAAGCCTGCATTCAAAATGGCCACTTGCCTGCCAGCACATGGCAAGTGCCTGTAGCTGCACTCAAAATGGCCACCAGCCACATGGCATGTCCCTCCCCATGAACACCCCCAAAAATCGAAAAACACTGCAAAATCAGCACAATCCCATTCCATCCATGGCCTCCATGATGTTTAAATTCAAGACAACCCACAGAAATACTAGGCCCATGCAAGACTCACTACCCCTGGCATAAATAAAGGTTGAAAAGTAGGCAAAATGGTTGGAGGCCTAACAACAAAGCCTGCATTCAAAATGGCCACTTGCCTGCCAGCACATGGCCAGTGCCTGTAGCTGCACTCAAAATGGCCACCAGCCACATGGCATGTCCCTCCCCATGAACACCCCCAAAAATCGAAAAACACTGCAAAATCAGCACAATTCCATTCCATCCATGATGTTTAAATTCAAGACAGCCCACAGAAAGACTAGGCCCCATGCACCACTCACTACCCCTGGTCAAGGCCCCAACAACAGGTCAAAAATCGAAAAACACAAAATTTTACACAAAAAAAAAATCGAAAAACACAGAAAAATCAGCACAATCCCAATTCATCTATGGCCTCCATGATGTTTAAATTCAAGACAACCCACAGAAAGAATCAGTCCACCCACCACTGAGTACCCCTGGGAAAAGGCCCCAAAACAGCCCAAAAATCGAAAATCCCAAAATTTTAGTTGCAGCAACTGTAATGCCCCAAACAAACTTACTTGTAAAATTTCTAATCCAACAGTGATCCAAAGAAAGTCAAAAAGGCCTCAAATCCAAAGATCCAGCAGCATCCACAAAAGGTAATCCTTCCAGGTCCACATCCGAATGAAAAGTGACCAGGAGATGGACAAAGCACTGGGAGGAGCCTGCTGAACAGGAACAGGAAGTTGAAGACTATGGGGCACTTCCTTCCTCCCACCCCCCTGCCCCCCTCCCCAAAATGGACTCCTCGCTAAAAAAGTGCAGGCAAATGTCAAACTAAGGAGTTATTCACATAAAAATCATCATTTCTAGAAGGTTTATGCTGCTTGCTGGTGGATTTCTTGTGCAGAATTGCAAATTTATATTTTCGCGCGCCGCATCTCAAATCTCGCAATTGCGAAGTACCGCGAGACGTGATCTCGTCGTACTCGCGTTGACAAACTATCGCTGGCAAGCCGCGATGACGTAATCGCGCTCGCCAATTCCCGCGGGATCACACAGCAAGATCCAAAATGGCGCAGCACTCGCAAACTATCGAAAAAAACAACTCGGCAAACGATGATAAACGCCGCGCGCCGCAAAAATTGTATCACCAACGCCGCGCGCCGCCAAAAAAATCCGCTGCGTGCGAATTTGCGGATTTTGCGGGAAATCCGCAAATCTCGCGGATTGCGGATTTCCCGAAAATCCGCAAAATCCGCGAGCGGAACGGATTTTCCGCCCACGCTTAATGGTGTGGGGTGACGGTGTGTATGGATGTGGGTGTGTGCGTCTGAATGTGAAGGGGGGTGTGGGTCAGAATGTGATTGGGGGCATGTGTGAAGGTGGATGTGTGCAGTTGGTGGTGTGTTGTCAGTGTGTCTTGCCAATTGTGTCTGTTGCAAAGGATCATGGTTTGTGTGTGTGGGCCTTTTTATGGGTCCATTTGTGGGTGGGGCTTAGTTAGAAATTTTGGTGGGTGTGTTATAAAGGGTGTTTCTGAGTTAGCCCCTCTGTTTGCCTGTTTGGATCTGACCAGGACATTCATTTCCATGGTTTGTACACTGGAAACGTGTTTTGTGGTGTTGTGGGAATCGTTTTCACCCTCCTTGTGCTGTTTTACAGTGTCCGCGTGATTTAGTACGGCTCATTTACTTGTATTTGCTTATGTTTATTTGTGTGTGCAACGCGACGTTGTCGCCATACGAGTCGTTTTCTACATCCTTGTACTGTTTTTAGGGGTTTGCGTGCGCTTCGTTCGGGGGGGGGGGGTTCGTCTCGTATTTGATTTTGTGGCTGGCTCATACGTGACGTTTTTGAATGGGTTCGCTTGCGCTTCATTCAGTGTGGGTTCGTCTTGTATTTGATTTTGTGGCTCCCTCATATGTGACGTTTTTATGTGGTTCACGTGCGCTTCGTTCAGGGGGTTTGTCTCGTATTTGATTTTGTGGCTAGCTCATGCGCGCCGTCCTGTTCAAAATGATGGCTCTTCCCCGCTTCTTGTACGCACTCCAAAATTCCATGCACCTGGTTCCCCCGCCTTACTTTAAGGAGATTGAGTCTCTCCAGAGGCAGCTCCTTTGGGACGGTAGGCCACAAATTGCATTTTCTAAACTAACACTGCAGTGGTACGACCAGGGGATTGGCCAAACAAATATCCGGAAGTATTACTGGGCGTCTCAGCTGGCGGCAATCAATCATGCAATTTATGGATCGCCGCTTGACCCCGGGTATGCTATGGATCGCGGCCAGATACCTGGTGGAGAGTACTCTAGGGCACTGTATGCCAGACTGGGGCGCTTTCCCTTGGTTGGGCCTGCAGTGGTAGCTGTTCAGGTGTGGCATGAGGCTAATCGTGCCCTTAAATGGGATGGGAAAATAACTTTGGCCACGCCACTTTGGAATGATGAATGCCTGGGTAGTTTATGGAAGACTAAAGGTTTTGACAAGTGGGACCTCATTGGGATTTCCCAGGTGGGAGATATGTGGGGCAAGGACGGGATCCTTACGTTTGAGGCTCTTCAGGGATGGTATCATTTGTAGGAGAGTGAGCGGTTTCGTTACATACAGATTAGACATGCATTGCTGGCTGGTATTTCTGGGGAGTTACGCCCCCGGAGGCTTCCCCACTGGAGGATCGGGTGTTGGACGGTCATCTTCCGATGAAAACAATTTCCCTGATTTATAAAAAGCTTGTTAATCACACGGACGATCCACTCGTGGCTCTTAGGGAACAATGGACCGCGGACGGGCTGATCCTAGATGATGAAGACTGGAGGGAGGCGGTAGGTTCCCCTAGGGTAATCGCCATACAAATGAGACTCCAATTGCTGCAATTGAAGGTCCTCCCTTGTTGCTATGTTACTGGCCCATGTTTGGTGCAAACGGGTTTGGCTGTGAGTGGTGAGTGTAGAAGGGGATGTGGTGAGCCTGGTACGTTTATGCATATGTTATGGGATTGCACTGTCATCCGGGATAATTGGACCGCAGTTCATGATTAGATACGCAAGGTGTGGGGAGTTTGCCTTGAGTTGAAGGCACGCCATTGTCTTTTGAATGTCTGGGAACCCGCTGATTTTACGTCTCACGGAAAGGTATGGGTCACGCTGGCATGTGTTATTGCCAAGCGCAATATCACTCAACTATGGGGGGCTAATTAGCCCCCACATATCGGGAAATGGATGGAGGACCTGGACTGATGCATGTTTAGAGAGCGATCTGTGTACGTGGCCCGGGGTAGGCCCAGGAAGTGGGGAAAATTTGGGGGACCTGGAATGTGTACTGAGGAGATATTTGTGCTCCCCCTGCCACACCGGAAGATCATGTTGTGTCGGAGGATCCCTGAACCCGTTTGGTATTATTTGCACTGTATTTTGTCATTTGGAAGATGTTGCAACATTTATTGCATGTTTGGATGCCACCCAGTGTATTTTTATGTTTGTGTTTTTGTTTTCCTATTTGTGTGAGTTAATAAAAAAGATTTTATAAAAAAATCCCCAAAAATTGTACCTCCATAATTAACATAATTAATGATCAAATAAACAAATATTATTAATTAAAAATCAAATTCAAACATATAATAATCAATTTACTGACCAGACAATACCCCTATAACACCAAATCCAATCACAAAATACAAATAAACAATAACCAAAAACATTTATAAATTAAAGAATGAATAAAAATGAGCAAATAATTATTAATTAATAAAACATAAAATACTTTCCATCCTCTACCCGAATAAACACCACAACACACACATAAAAGTCATTACACAATTTCCATAACAAATTAATTTTATTTTTATTTTCAATTAACAACAACTTTGAAAATAATTTACGTCACACCCTTTACCTCTATAAACCCCACAACTCACATCTCAAATTAATTACACAATTGCCATGATTAATTTAAATAAATGATTACCATTTATCAATTAATTGTCAATTAATTTTAAATAAATTACTTCACACCCTATTCCCCTATAAACCCCACCACCCATTCCTGAACAATGACACAATTAACATAATTAATTACACAATACTTAATCAATTAATATTAATTAAACAATTGATTAATAATTAATAATAAATTAATTTCCACAGTTAACACTATAAATAAAAGAAAATGCATATTAGCATATAAAAATAATTATTACATTTATTAAAATAAAATTTCTTCCCACCCTATTCCGTTATAAACCCGCTCCTACGAAAATAACAAAACATAATTACCAATTATTTAATAATAATTACCAAAAAATTATTAATTAAGTAATAATGAATTAATTTCCGCAATTAACACTATACAATCTAAATTATATAAATACTAATAATAAAAACGTATTAATTAATTTATTATAATAAATTACTTTCCCACCCTATACCCCTATAAACCCACAACCTGTTACAGAACTAAAAACACAAAATGTAATTAACATAAAATTAATCACTACTTTAAATTTAACACTTATATTAAAAAACAAAATCAATATTTATACTAAAAAAATTACATCAAATACATAACACTGATATAAAAATCGATATTTTAAACAATAATATTTTAACAAACGACATTACTAACTTCAATATTTTCGAAACAATATTTCTTACCTTAATGTCGATATTCTGGACCACGATATTCTTGCTCTCGATATTCCTGTATGACGATATTTCAAACTCGAAATTTTTGTATATGGATATTTGAAACTCAATATTCTGTCTGTACACCCTCTGTTTTCCCTGCATTTAGCTTTCAACCGTTTTGCTCCATCCACCCATTAACCTCCCCCAAACATGATCTCAGAGAGGAAGCTGTGGTTGCACAATCCTGGGAAAGAGTTATGATCAGCTGAGCATCATCAGCATAGGTGATTACTGTAAACCCTTGGAGTTTAATTATCTAAGCCTAGGGAAGCATGTAAAAATTAAATAATGTTGGACTCTGGGAGGAGCCCTGAGGAATGTCCCTGGTGTAGATTGGACACCCTTGAATCATAGGGTTTTTGACACGCCTGGAATGTGCATCCCTGAATAAAGGAGGCCACCCACAGTCGAGCAATGTGTCAGACACCGCAACTCCACAGACGCTCAATGAGCAAATTGTGCAATATGATGTTGAACGCTGCACTGAGATCTAACATTAAGAGTTCTGCTGTGTCTCCTGAATCCAAGATTTGATTAATGGATTCCGAGTCTAACAGCAGGGCCGACTCCGTGCTGTCAGATGGGCGAAACCCGGACTGTGTCCTATGACGAAGATCCATAGGGGCACATTAGGATGGCGGGCTCCTGTTGTACATAGGGACTGCCCGCCATAAGGGCGGGGTCCCGTGCCGGCAAATAGGATGCGCCCGCCACAGTGGCGGGCGCATCCTGCATTCCCAACATTGTGGCGAACAGTGCACTCAGCACCGCCCGCCACAATGCCGGGAAGGCATGTTGTGCACTTCCATGCACAACATGGCAGGCACAACACGGTGTCTGCCATGTTGTGCATGGAACTGCAGGGAGCCATGTGCCCCCCCACCCCCACGAAGTCCCTAGGGGCCCGCAACGGGCCCCCCAAGCAGACTCTGCATGCCTTTCTGTGGCGGCAATGCCGCCACGGAAAGGCATTTCAAACCCAACATCCCAATGTGGCTGGCATAGAACCCTTTTCCGCCGGTCACCATGTCGACCGGGCGGAAAAGCGGCGTACGGTCTTTCCGTCCACTGCGGACCCCCCAGCCATTGTAATATTGCAGGGGGATCATTTCTGCATGGATGGTGGGCGGATCGCCCCCGTTGGGCCGGCGGTGACTACCGCCGGCCCGGCGGGGCGATGCACCCGCCATCCTAATGGGGCCCTTCGTCTTGAAAAAATGGGAGAGCTGTTGATTCACATATTTCTCGATAACTTTAGCAAACACTGGCTACAATGAACAATGTTGGTAGTTTTCTGGGTTTGTAGGATCCAGCAATGGCTTTTAAGCAAGGGAAATACTATCGCATGTTTCCACATTTTTGTAACCTGTTTCATAGAGCTATTCAATAGTTCATGGACCACAGCCAACACAGCTTCCACTCCTCTTTCCAATGATCTTTTTTTATAAAGAATTTCATGATATATTGTAATACTATGGGACTGGAAATTTGTATATATAATTTTAACATATTGTGGATCTCGGAAGAGGTCTATATCAATCAATAAATTTCAATTTTGTTCCAAAATAGAGGCAAGCAGAGAGCCTGATTTGACAGACATCAGCAGAACAGACATCTCCTCTAGTTCAATTGGTTTGAAATGCTGCAATCCTAAACTGTCTTCCGTGGGTTCAAACCATGAATTCAGACAGGCAAATTCTCTAACCTCCACTGGGAAGGAGTTGTGAATCCTTGCCACTTTGTCCTAAAAAAACTTTGTGAAGGTATTGCAATCTTCCTCTGAGGGTACGCTTAACGTAGACATTCTGGACAAATATGTAATAGACTTTACAATAACAAACACCCCTTGTAAGGAGTTCTGTGCCGAAAGACGTTTATTAGAATAGAAATCCAGACGAGCTTGCTTGATGTGATGTGATGTGATGTGTTTTTGCATCCTATGTGCTTATAATTAAATCAGTCATATTCCATATTTTTTTGGGCTGTAATTCTACATGCTAACTTTTTTCATATCTCCGTTTGCTTTACCCATTGCTTAGTTTGTCAAAGTCTAGGGTCTAGATTTAGATGTTTCCTGTGCACTTTGTGCCCTTTTGAGACTGAATGTGGGCACTTAGGTGTTCATGATGAAGAGAACTCATCACAGATCTGAAAGTTGGATGGTTGGTCGTTCACAAAATATCTATTGACTGGAGTCATGGAATTAACAGGTATTTTAACTGCTTACTGGAATATTTTTTTCCTTGCACCTGGGTTGTTTTGATAAGTGCAGAACAATAACATTAGATTCTGAGTGTCTAAGACCATTGGTTGATTTAGTTTCTCTTGTTTCAAGGCAAAATTGGCGCTGCCAACTATTGAACATCATGGTAGGTATTACTTTAAAAAATAAAATGGCAGTCACCTCATACAATTAGCAAGCTTCTTCAATAAATTCCTCTTCATCATGACCTAGTCATTGGTGCATTGATATCTTCTGATGAAGGACTAATGGTTGCTTTTTTAGATGGGCACTCTTTATAGACTTACACTACTCATCAGTAGCAGGACGAGGGAGGACTGGCGGTCCCTGATTTCGAGCTCTATTACCTGGCGGCCCAGCTACAGTTTTTCACGCAGGAGGTGGCAAGGGTGTATCGGGGTCCGGAACAAGAGAGGGACATTGGCACCCCCCGCCATGTGCTAGCGTACATAACTTTACAACAGAGGCTAACTCTCAGAGGGCTGTCCCATGAAGAACGGACGCTGAGACTATGTTGGAACCGCATGCAAAGACGAGCCGGTCCTAAGCACCCGGATGCGTCCGAAATCCCATTAGGTATGATAACAGCGCTACAACATGGTGGAGACTGGTTGAACCTCCAAATTTGGGAGGAGGCTGGTCTACAGATGGTGGGAGACCTCTATACCGACGGGGTGCTAACACCGTACCAGACCCTGTAGGAGCAATACGACCTCCCAAGAGGAGACTATTTACTGCACGCGGCCGTGGTGAGGGCCATACAGGCACACTGGGGGGAGGGACTAATTGAACCCAAAACATCGCCGGCGTGCCAATACACGATGATGGCGGCAGGGACATTCAAGGCAGTTACGTGTCTTTACTCCAGATTGCGCACAGAGAATCTGCAGCCTCTTACGCGCCTCAAAACCCAGTGGGAGGCTGACCTACAGAGAGAAATCCCGGATACAACGTGGTCCCAATTAGTTCAGAGAACCAGGAAGGGCACCAGAAACGCCCGCTTCCAATTGATACATCTTTACATTCTCCATAAGGCCTACCTTACCCCGAATAAAATAGCGCAATACTTTGGCGCAGAGGACGCAGCATACCCCAGATGTGCGCTACTAGGTGCGGACTTATTACACATGCAGAGGGGCTGTCCACATTTGCAAGACTACTGGAGGGAAGTGGACGACACCCTAAACGAGGTAACAGATAGGGAACTGCAATATGACGGTGCGGTTGCACTTTTACACTGGTTCCCGCACACACGCAAAAACAAACTATCAAGCAAATTTATAGACATGGGCCTACTTATTGCAAAGAGGGAGCTCACCAGGGGGTGGAAATCAAAGGCAGTGCCGACACACCGGAAATGGCTGAGCGAATTTCTGAAATGGGCTGCGGCAGAGAGCACAGTTAGGTACCAACTGGCCCGACGTAGATCGGATGAGAAAACTCAGGAAACAGCGCTAGCGTGGGAAATCCTGGTTCAGGCTCTCAGGGATAGTGCAGTGGAGAGTGAGGAGGAGGAGGAAGCTATAGATCCAGGGGCCCCAGGGGAGGCGGTTCCACTCCCGGCACTAGTCCCGGACACACACACCCAATGATCGACTTTAGACTCCTGAGATTACCAACATAATTAAGTATACTGATACCAGACGCAGGCATTGGACACCAGGGGGGGGGGAGGAAGAAGCGTCCCAGTTGTAACAGAGGACACAGCAAACATCTGTCGGATGCTGGGGGGGAAAATGTTGATAAAAGTTAAAAGCAGAAAGCGGTAGACCACTGGGAATGACTGCACTAAGCGATTAGGAGGATGTTATCAATGTGAGAGATGCCACCCGGCCTCCGGGATGCGGGTTATAAGGCTGTGTACGTGATAACCGGAAGGAGCAAAGGAATCTAAGGTCCCGCACAAAACTACTTGCTAATCTATTGTATTACTTGCATTGAACTCTGCAATAAAAATTGTTTTACAAAAAAAAATAAAAAAAATCAGTAGCCTGACTTTACCATAGAAAATACACAAAAAGTGTGACAGGAATGCAGAACAAATCAAACATTCACCCTGAGTCAAGAGATCTGGGTTAAATCCATCATTATTTTCCTCCCCATGCCACCCATCTTAGACCCAGCCATATGCAAATAAATCTTGACCTTGCCCCTCATGGGAACAGTCTAGCCTGAACTCCTAAGCCAGGTCCTCATTGGACCAGAGACAAGCGTGGTTTCAGGGTCATACCCCTCATCAGTCAGGCTAACTTGGATCCAGTTCCACATTGAGCCCGCTTTCTTTCTGGAACTGTGACCCTCAAACTGATCTTTTAGTTGCAACCAGGAGAGTGGTCTGGGGGATTGGTCATGAAGGCTGAACCTGGTTCCCCAGTTCCAAACTCAGTAGATCTGACCATAGTGCCACATCCTCTCCTCCACTTAACACCATACTGCCCCATTGATAGAAACTTGCACTGCCTTCAGCTACAACCCAATTGTTGCCTGCTATAAACTCCTGGATGCGACACAATTCAAATTACGCATTAGACAAGAGTAATATGCTGCCTAAAAAAAAAGTTAAAAAATCTTGGAAAAAGCAAACACTCATAGGGAATGCAAATTTAAGTAAAGCATGTGAAATGTAAGCAGGAACACCATGGTTACCTTGACGCTTTTACATTAAGTATTCAGATATCAGTGAGTGCTTTTGCCAGCTCCTACCTCTGCCGGTCGCACTTAAACACTTGTGTGCCGCTCTGTCGACGATCAAGTCACGGGAACAAGTGACAAGACCAATACTGTGCCTCCGGTTTAGGAAAGTACACATGTTCAGAGGGCATAGCAGGGGCTGAGAAGTTGACTGTTTTGTCAGCAATCTCTGTCCAGTCTGATGCAGGGGCTTAGGAAGGAATGGGCCCAGCAAGCTTTAAAACTATAACATCCTGCCCAAGAGGCTCAGGTAATGTGACTTCTCAGCTAGGGGATGCAAAAAAGTAAACACAAAGCTACCACCCGCCGGTGTGTCCAATCTTTGAAGTTTGTGTGTGCTTCTGGTCACCAAAAGGGTGGTATGATTGTGGGAAAACAGCAGGCAAGACCCGCTCCATGGATCACCCTCGTGATGGCTGGTACCCCCAGAGTAGACTCACAAGAAGGCTGGTTGGGGCACGGCTAATTGATCTATTAAATTCTGACCTGCCTCTTCAGCGCTGTTCATGAATATTATCTCTCTGACGCATAGAATTTAACATTTTAAGGCACAGTAGCATGCTCTCATATGTTAGACAATTTTAGCATGCTGGGCTGCCTCATTGGGAGCGTGCCTCAATTGCAGTATTGTCAGAGGGGCGCTAGAATACGTGACTAATACATTTTAATGTGGGGATGCGGACACTAGCATTAAAATGTGTTAGTCAAAAGCCTGATGCGGCCCTACCCTAACCCAGCCCGGAAACTGAGAAAAGTAAAATTATAATAATGTTATTATAATTTTATTTTTCCTGCTCAAAGAGAGCATTTGTTTAAGTTTTCATGTTAATCGCAGCGCCCATCATGAGCTGAAATCAACATGAACTTGAACAAATGCACACTATCACCCCGCAACCCAGCTCAATTAAGAAAATAAATGCAGCAACATAGCTGCTAAGGTTTCATATTGCTGTGTGGGACAGTTTCAAATCTGCCTTAACACTGTTCACGTGGATCTGTATGTGAGGAAATGCACAGTCTTTTCAATTTTTTTAGCAAAAGTTTGGAGTGATATTTAGCGCTGCACCCATATGCGCGCCTGGTTACTGACACACACAGCCTTGGTTGCAGCGCACATAGACCTTACACTGCCGCACATAGAGGAAAAAAATTAGAGCGAACATTGCCCATAATATATATATGTCCTTGCATGAAGTGCAGCTGTATGGCTTTCGTGAATTCACAAGAATTTACAGAAGTAGGGCAAGAAATAGTACTCCTAGAAAATATTTGTGAACTGCATTTTAGCATGAGCAATATGTGTGGAGTTGCTCATGCAAGTTTTCTTTACCTCCAACCACTTTTTTCCCAACTCTGGAAGATTGTTTAGGTCTGCCATTGACAGCAGTAAATTTTCAACATTTCACAGTATGGGAAGAGATTACAGAAGAGATGTTGAAAACCCTTAAAACATGCAAGTTTGCAGGTTTGCATGCTCAAAAGGGCATTCCAACCCTGGAACTATTACTTACCACTACCTTCAGCTCCAGTATGTACATCTGCGGAAGCGTGGCAACATAAGGGGATTACTAATATACAAACACTACTATAGTATGAGCCCTGGCATAATCAGAGACGCTATATCAGAGCTCTTATTAAATGAGATTGCTGCCATAATTTGTCACCACACTACATTGCACCAAAGGGACAAGTGTATTTTGTTACAGG
This sequence comes from Lissotriton vulgaris, assembly GCF_964263255.1. Lineage (NCBI taxonomy): Eukaryota > Metazoa > Chordata > Amphibia > Caudata > Salamandridae > Lissotriton > Lissotriton vulgaris. The sequence goes on from NC_141694.1 coordinate 1,113,389,688, forward strand.
ACAAGTAGATTTATGAAGCAACCTGTCCCATGGACAAGTAGATATTTTATTGAATTCCACACTCCTGAGGCATGTAACTTTTGTTAGGTTTCACACTCAAAGTTGCTTTTTTTCTGCGATGAGGGCGAACTTTATAAACTGTGGGTTCAGACGGGCTTGTTCCCATGGAGACAAGTTATAATAGCTTGTCGACATGCTCCCACCCCTAATTAGTTAAAGATGGATTTTTAACAGAGCTTTCCTCACTTCTAACAGCTGAGGGCAAGTAGTTACAATATGCATTCTTTATAAAAACCACATAACCGACAGCTGTTTGTGGACCAATTTCGTTCCCATGTAGGGATTCCATCCTATTTGGGATATCTCCCAAACCGTAACAACATAAATCTGTCCCTTAAAAATCATTTTAAATGGGTTGTGAGATATGATTGTGGTTCTAATTTAGTGAATGAATTAATAACTGACCAGGAGTGACTCTTTTTAGCGAGCTCATCCTTGTCTAAGAGAATCGGTAGAAAGTTAGCCGATCGATTTATTGTGTGTTTGAACACCACTTTGCTTCTGACTACGTCTTCAAGGGGCAAAGACTTAAAATTATTTAAACTCTCCATTAAATAAGCTCTCCAGTTTTCACCATTTACTTTGAAATCCTACTTTGACGCACTGTATACGGGAGGATTGCTTGTGCCATTAAAGTTTGCTTAAATTTACTTTTTATGCAATATAAAATTGAATTCTCATACTGATCCAGAATATTACGGATCCTTTGAAATATCTGGGTCTCTGGAAAAATATTTTCACCTACTGTTGTAGAAATACTTTGTGTGCCTTGAAAAAGTTGTATCAAATGACTAAACACGTGTCGGCTGTCTGCTTCTTCGATATGTACTTTGAGTCAACTGCATCAAGACTCCCAAGGACTTTCTAGTTTATGTCAAATTGCTACAAACACTTGTTTAGTTTTTACTTATATTGTGCTAATTTGGGTTTATTAAAATCATACTGACTACAAGGTCAGTCATAAGACATATAAGTGGTTGTGCTCTGTAATTTGTATATAACCATATTGTATATGGGGGAATTTTTTCTTCATATAAGACAAACACTGATGAATGGCACAGTGTTTTATATAGAGCACACCAAATAAGTGTATATTTCTGAAATACTGAGGGAAGACTTTTACGGAGGTGCTGACTAGGCCTCTCTTTGCCGCTGCCATTTTTTCTAAAAATTTGAAAAAAGAATGTAACGATTTTAAAAAGGCAGATTGTCTTATTAGAGTTTGTCTTTTCAGACCAAATTCTAATCTGACATTGGCATGCCCAATATACCTTGGAACCCTAAAAACAGATCAAAAAACTTTTATTTGGAGGTTATCAAGGATTTTTGCGTCTTTACCTCGAAAAATCATTGAACCATAAACCAAAGAGGGAATCAGCTTTGCTTTCATAACCTTAAGTAAATGCTCATGGGTTGGACATGCCAACATATCTCTCAACGTTCTAAAAGCAAAGGAAAAGGCTGTAGCTTTTGATTTTTAGTTAGTAAAATTCGGTTTTAAAGACAATTTCTCAATGAATGTAATGCCCAAATATTTATAGAATTTCACAGTTTTTTTTTTTTAATTTGTTTTTATTGTTGCAGCATATAGTAATAATCACAGTCATATTTCTCTGTCGGCTGCAGCGTCAACATTCTGCTGCAGTCAACCAATAGTGCAACTTTTTTCTTTTTTAGTAAACAACTCTTAACTGTAAGGTCATTGATTGGATAGTTGGTACATTTTAGATAGATTCAGTAGAGCATTCAGATCAACCTCTACAATGGGCACAGCCGTTAATACCACAATTTGCAGATCTATTATGCTAATCCTACTAGTCCGGCAGACCCTGGGATTACCCTGTCAGCACCCCTCTTCACATTCCATTCCCCCCTACTCAGTTTCATCCTCATCCCCTGAGCTATCCATGTCTTCCTCTTCTGGCAACGGCTCACACAGCTCCCCCCTATACGCGTTCCAAGGTGTCCATATTTTGTTCCATTTACGTGGGTTGGCTCTCTGTTGGTACACTGCCCGTTCCACCACCATCAGCATGTCCATATTCCGGCACCACTGAGCCAGGGTCGGTGTCTCGGATGATCCCCATTTCTGCGCTATATCTCGCTTAGCTAACATCGTTCCGATGACCACCCATTGCCTTCCATATGATGTTAAGTTGTTTGGGCCCCACACATTCAATAGACAAACTCGGGGGTCAGGTGTTATCGGGATTTGTAAGGTTTGGGCCATCGTGCGTGTTACTCTCCGCCAATAGTCCACCATACTGGGACAGGACCATAGGGTGTGATATAATGTGCCCTCCTCTCCGCAATGTCTCAGGCAGTAGGGGTGATCTGCTCTGTGGATTTTGTGCAGAGTGGTGCATGTATAGTATACTCGGTGCAATATTTTAAATTGCACCAATCTAAATCTTGATGAGACGCCAGCTTCTTTAGGCGACGCCAGCGCTGCATTCCAGTCCGTCTCGTCGACTTCTCCTACTTCGCCCTCCCACTTTTCCTTCAATTTCTGCAACGGGTCAGGTAGGTTGTTTATGAGTTTACGGTAAGTGAGGGAGGTAGCACTGGCCTCCATGTAGTCTGTAAGTAGTCGGTCCTCCAATGGGGCTGATTCTGGGACATTAGTGTCTGGTTCTATTGCTGACAGTAGTGCGTGACGAATCTGTATGTATCGGTATGTTTCAGTAATGCCCAATTCGTACTGTTCCCTCAGGGTCTCAAACGAAACCACCCCATCCTTCGTCCACATATCACCCACCGTGGATATCCCGATATTGTCCCATTGTTCGAAGCCTTTACTGTGTCTCAGATTCCCCAAAATTCTGGAGTCCCATAGGGGTGTGAGTCGTGTAACTACTCCCTCCCATTTTAGTCGGGTTTGAGCTTTGTGCCATAGCGTCACAGTATGTTTAGTTGGGCCGCTGAGTTTTGTCATCAATCCTTTATTGTAGAGTGGGGCCAGAAGCGTGTTTGTCCCTAGCTGCCTCCTATCTGCCATATATGCCGGATCGTCCTGTGGCCTGTGTATCCACTGGTTAATCACTTTGAGGTGGGCTGCCCAGTAGTATAGTTCCAAGTTTGGGAGCGCTATCCCCCCACTATACCAGTCTCGACTCAATTTCACATGTGCCACCCTGGCTGGTCTGTTTCCCCACAATAAGCTGGACAGTTGAGTTGACAGTTGTCGAAAGAACGATGATGGGACCAACACTGGCGTATTTTCCAGGACATATAGGAAACGGGGTAGCGCCATCATTTTGAAAAGTGCGGCTCTGCCCAACATTGTTAATGGGAGGGTCTTCCAGTGACGCACGTCTGATTTAAGTCTGTCAAGCAGCGGCCTGAGATTTAAGTCCTGAAAGGTCACATGCTCTCGTGTAATTTGGATCCCTAGATACTTAAAGGAGGTGGATTCTAATAGTAATGGGCAGTCCGCACTTAGGATCGGTGGTGTGCCGTGAAGCATATAGAGCACAGATTTCGTCCAATTTATTTTGTATCCCGAGGCTGTGCCATGCCTCTCACACAAGGCCAGCAGTACCGGAATACCAGTTGCTAAGTCCGTTAGATAGATCAACATGTCATCGGCATATAATGACACCCTGTCTTCCCAGTCGCCTCCCCACCGTATGCCCTTCAGTAACTGAGTAGTCCTGATGATGGTGGCTAAGGGCTCCAGAACCAATGCGAACAGGAGCGGCGAGAGGGGGCACCCTTGTCTCGTTCCCCTCGCTAGTGGTATTTCTCTCGAGATGTGGCCATTTGCTGTCACTCTGGCTACTGGGTTTTTATATAAAAGTCTAATCCATGCTACAAATTTTGGGCCGAAACCCATATGCTCCAGTACCGCAAAGAGGTATTGCCATTCTACCAGGTCAAACGCCATTTTGGAGTCAAGTGACAGGATAGCTGCTGGTTCTGACAGTAATGGAGCCCGTGCCATCAAGCCGTGTAGGCGTCTAAGATTCATCGCCGTACTCCTGTGCGGCATGAATCCGGATTGATCAGGATGTATTAGATGCGCCAAATGAGGTAACAGTCTGTTGGCTAGTATTTTCGCTAAGATCTTACTCTCGGCATTAAGTAAAGATATTGGGCGGTATGACCCGCAGTCCTCAGGTGGCTTGCCGGGTTTTGGTATTGCTATTATAGTCGCTGCGCGTTGGTCGGGCGGCAACTGTCCCTGTTCCAGGCTGGCCTTAAACATATTTAGTAGGGGGGTCGCAAGCGTTTCCGACTTGGTCTTATACCATTCAATCGGTATCCCATTGGGACCTAACGCTTTTCCCGAGTGTAGTGCATTGATGGCTATCTGCAGCTCTTCGGCAGTCAGGTCCATTTCCAACTCGTCTTTATTGTCCTGTGACAAGGTGCGGGTGGGTATTCCTACGAGAGACGCCTACGCCATCTCTCGAGTAACTTCGAATTCAGGGGAATATACTGTTAGAAAGTGGTCTGCCAGAAGTTCTACTATCAATGAGGGACGAGTTTGTAATACCCCTGCAGGATCTCTCAAATGTAGGATAGCCTTCTGCCCCTCCCGTTTTTTCTCTAACCAGGCAATAAGCCTGCCGGCTTTGTCACCTATATCGTAGATTCTGTGGGCTGTCGTCGCTATATTGTCTATTACCTTGCGGCGTATGTGGTCGGTATGACGCTGCTGACACAGATGAAGTCTGTGTAGCGTGTCCCTCGTCGGGTCAGTCTCCTGATCTCTATTGACCTTGGCAAGCCTGTCTTCTGGGTCTAGGAGCTCTTGTTTTTGCGTTCGTTTGTATCTCGTGATAGTGGAAATAGCCTGTCCCCGGAGAACCGTTTTGTACACTTCCCACAGGATAATGGAGGATTTAACGGACTCTACGTTCTCAGCGAAGTATGTCCTTGTCTCCCTCTTTAGTGCTTTCGCTACTAATGGTACTTTAAGATATCCCGGGTAGATCGGGTAGATGCGTGTAGAATTTCACAGTTTTAATATGTAACCTATTAATCTTCCATACTCTCTTGTCTGATTTTGTACTACCAATCTTCATTATTTTTGTCTTCTTGGTAGTCATTTGTAAGCCATTAGCAGATATATAGTTATTGAATGAATTAACTAATCTTCTTAGACCTATAGCAATGTGGCTTAACAGTATGGTATCATCTGCATATTGTAAATATTTGATATCTTGTCCTGAGAAGGTAGCTGAGTGGGCATTGACATTTTTAATATATATTGGTAGGTCGGCCATAAAAAGATTGAAAAGGCATGGTGCCAAGAAGCAACCCTGTTTAAGACCACTTTTAGTTTCAAATTGGCGAGTTGTACATCTACTGTCTCCGACTTTAACCTGGACCTACGTATTAGTATATAGCAGTTTAATCATGTCGAGCAATTGATTTGGGATTCCCCATTCAGATAGCTTAGCCCATAGTAAATTATGGGGGACAGAATCAAAAGAGGCCTTAAGGTCGATGAAACAAATATATATCTTTTACTTTCTATACTTTGCTCTTTTGGCCAATAAAGTCAGTAAGGTCAAGTTCGTGGTCGTTGACTTGCCCATTCGAAAGCCAGTTTGGAATTTTGGGATTAGATCTTCTTTTGCAGACCATTCTTCCAGGTCATTCAGCAAACAGCATGAGAAGATTTTTGCCTTCACGTCAGTTAGTGCGATTAGCCTATAATTTGTTGGATTGTCTTGTGGGCCACTTTTGTGAATCAGCTGTATTATGCTTCCCTGCCATGACTCGGGGACCATTTTAGTTTTAATAACGTCATTAAACAAGGTTGTTAAAATCTCTGGCTAAAGATCAAACTTTGCTTTAAAGATTGAATTTGGGATTCTGTTGGGGCCTGATGCACCATTCGATCTAATCCGGCATATTGCCTTTTTTACTTGTTCTGTTTGCCATATGTCATTGACTTGTGGCTCTGCTTGAATGCGATACTGATCAACAATACACAGTGTAACAATACAACAGTCACATTGAACTTGATGCACAGTTGGTGCCGTGATAGATCCATCAGGAGCAGATCATTCATTTATATGATCAGTCTGACCTCACTCATTCTCTAGTAATCCATGACAGTGCGCAGAGGTTGAGTAAAGTGCCATTGGGCTAAAGACAGCTCGAAAAGCAGCGCTTGAAACTCAAACCCCTGATCCCTCCACATGAGCTGAAAACATTTCCTTTGTTGAGGAGAGATAGGAACCTTCAGTTCAAGGTAACAGTCCTCCAGGATTTGCCGGACCATCTACTCTCCCATAAAAAAGATATCTCTCTAGCTTTGAAGGCCTTCAATCATGAAGGGTATGTAACTGTTACCACAGATTTTTTAGCACGCAGTACCGTTACCACGGATCCATTACCACGCAGGATCCATTACCACGGATACCTTTACCACGCATTTTTTTACAACGCAGGTACTATTACAACGCATACCATTACATCGTAAGTTTAGGTAAGTTTAAAGGTAAGTATTGGGGTATTGGATTTGGGTTTTGGGGTACAGGGGTATTTTTAGGTTTTAGGGTTGGGTTTGGGTTTTGGGGTACAGGGGTATTTTTAGGTTTTAGGGTTGGGTATGGGTTTTGGGGTACAGGGGTATTTTTAGGTTTTAGGGTTGGGTTTGGGTTTTGGGGTACAGGGGTATTTTTAGGTTTTAGGGTTGGGTTTGGGTTTTGGGGTACAGGGGTATTTTTAGGTTTTAGGGCTGGGTTTGGGTTTTGGGGTACAGGGGTATTTTTAGGTTTTAGGGCTGGGTTTGGGTTTTGGGGTACAGGGGTATTTTTAGGTTTTAGGGCTGGGTTTGGGTTTTGGGGTACAGGGGTATTTTTAGGTTTTAGGGTTGGGTTTGGGTTTTGGGGTACAGGGGTATTTTTAGGTTTTAGGGCTGGGTTTGGGTTTTGGGGTACAGGGGTATTTTTTGGTTTTAGGGCTGGGTTTGGGTTTTGGGGTACAGGGGTATTTTAAGGTTTTAGGGCTGGGTTTGGGTTTTGGGGTACAGGGGTATTTTTAGGTTTTAGGGTTGGGTATGGGTTTTGGGGTACAGGGGTATTTTTAGGTTTTAGGGTTGGGTTTGGGTTTTGGGGTACAGGGGTATTTTTAGGTTTTAGGGTTGGGTTTGGGTTTTGGGGTACAGGGGTATTTTTAGGTTTTAGGGTTGGGTTTGGGTTTTGGGGTACAGGGGTATTTTTAGGTTTTAGGGTTGGGTTTGGGTTTTGGGGTACAGGGGTATTTTTAGGTTTTAGGGCTGGGTTTGGGTTTTGGGGTACAGGGGTATTTTTAGGTTTTAGGGTTGGGTTTGGGTTTTGGGGTACAGGGGTATTTTTAGGTTTTAGGGTTGGGTTTGGGTTTTGGGGTACAGGGGTATTTTTAGGTTTTAGGGCTGGGCTTGGGTTTTGGGGTACAGGGGTATTTTTAGGTTTTAGGGCTGGGTTTGGGTTTTGGGGTACAGGGGTATTTTTAATATATATTTAAAAAAATTACAATTAAAAATTATTTTATTAATATAATTATGTAATGATTAAATAATGAATAATTAAATTAAATATTTTAAAAATAATTATTTATAATATAATAATGAATAATTAAATTAAATATTACCAAAATATTTTTTAAAAAAAATATATACTTACCTATACTTACGTTGTAATGGTATGCGTTGTAATAGTATGTGCGTTGTAGTGTATTGCGTTGTAAGGGTATCCGTTGTAACATGCCCTGCGTTGTAAAAAATCCGTGGTAATGGTATGCGTGCTAAAAGTACGCGTGGTAACGTCATATATCCATCATGAAGTGGTGATAATGTAGCCACTTGTTGAATTACTTTATTCCTAACAAGAAAATGTTGCTTAGATACCCCCTGGGGTGCATATCAACCTGTAAATTGTGCCTTTAGTCGCCATCACCCCTTTGTCTATGAGGTTCCCCTCTTGCTCCAAAAATCATATAGGTCTCCTAAGGTTCCTCTGCCTCCCCAGCCTCCTAAGAAGACTCATGAAAGGAAGAACATTTCTGTTTGGTATCCTGCTAAATGTTATTACTCTTGTTCTGCCTTCTAAAGATTCCTTGGTTAAAAATGTGGTCGGAGGCATTGCCCCTGCCTTGTCAGAAATATCTTCAGTATATTTCAATCCTTCCCTGGGAAATTGTGCTAGACATTTGGACCTTGTCCAGGACGAAGAAAGTTGCAACATACTTCTCCAACTTTTTGACAAAAGGCTCCCCAAAGAGAATCCTGGGGCGATGGATACTGCTTCAAATGTGACAAGATAGTAAAGTTTAGGGTTGATCATAATAAGTAAGTACCTACTTGTTTCTATGAAATGAAGAGGTAGTCACTAGCACACCTTTACTACAATTAGTTCTCGGATTACAGATATATTTCAACATAAATTATTCTGTCTTTAGCGTGCTACTTAGTGTCAATAGGGCTTTGGGGGGGCGGCCGACCAATGGGAGGCCTGCCACCCCCGGGGGGTTTTGGGGACAGGGGAGAGTGGGGAGTGGCCAGCACCGTAAGAGGGCTGGTTTGGGGCTTGTGTTGTAGATTTGGGCTGGCATTGGGCTGCTGTTGGGCGTTTTTGGGCTGGTCAGGTTTATAGCCGGCCATTTTAGGTCACAAGCCACCATTTCGGTGGCAGTGACATAGCAGCTGGGCGGGGTGCTTTTCGGTGGGGTTTCAGCTATTTTGGGAACTATCTGGTGGCATGCCATTTCTGGTGGGTTCGCGCTGCTGTGGAGAGCTGTCCTTCGTGGTGGTGTAGGATTTTGTCGCCGAGTACGCGTCCGGTCAGGTTTCCTTTGACCAGCCTTTGCGTGCCTTAAGGGAGTGCTGGTCGCTGTGTGCGTGGTTTTGATGCGCGGTAAAGGGAAAGCTGTACAGGCAGTGGACTTACCTTGATGGATGGCTCGCCTGGATGATCCCCGTGGGGTGGAGGCCCTGTGGTTGCTGGATGAGGTGGGCCGCATGGACATTGTGCGGCCCGACGTTAAGGTAAGTCCGTCGTGGGGCCCTGCTAGCAACGCCGCGGCAGCTGTATTGGCCTCTGAGCCGCCACGGGCACGTCTGTGGCTGGAGGCATGGGAGGGGGGTGGGGCCGGAAGACCGGGGAGGGAGGGCGGCGCGGTCGCGCTACAGCGCTGACGCAGAGAGGAAAGAGGCGGGAGGGAGGGAAGCGGGCCGTGACTGCTAGGCCAGCATTGGAATTCACGGCAGGGTTGGGGAGGGCGGGCAGGGGAGCCAAGGACTGATGCAGCGTTGCAGGAGGGGGAGGGCGGGGCATGGAAGGGGGCGGGGACGGTCGAGGGTTAGGCCTGGAGCAGGCGGGGAGTTGGTGGAGCAGGGAGGGGGGGCTCTGGCACCCGGGGATGATGGGGGGCGTCACCGCTGCTGATTGAGTAATTGGAGGTGGAAGGAGAGGGGAGCAGGGGGGACAGGGGGAGTGGTACGGGTGAGGGGTCATCTTTAGAGGTGGAGGGGAGTGTGGTGGGACCCAGTAGGTCACCGTCTCCGAGGGTGGGGACCGGGGAGATGGAGCGGGGGGCAAGGGGGGTGGGAGCCGGGAAAAGGTGTGCTGGGGAGAGGTGTTGGCTGGGCGAGAGGACGTGGCAGTTTGGGGGTCGGGGCTACGGTGTCCCTCGGGGGTTCAGGGGGCAGGGGTCAGCCAGGGGCCCATTTGGGGCCAGGGTGCAGGGCTTCTAGGGGGGGAGGGTCGGTTCGTCGGGAGCTGGAGTCATTGGAATGGTGCCCCAGGGAGGGGGGGAGTCGCGGGTGGGCGGGCAGGAGTGGGGGATGGTCAGGTTTGGGAGGTGCCGGGTAGGGGTGGGGGGATCGTCCGGGCTGGGGTAGGGGCGCTCATGGGGGGCGTTCGGGAGAGTGGGGGGCCGTTGGGATGTTTTTTTCCCCGGCATGCTGGACTCCACCTCTTTTTCTCGGCAGGAACTTTTGGCAAGGTGCTCGGGAGAGCAGCATGGGGCTCCACTCCACCGAGGGGATGGGCCCGCTCTGCCTTGTACGGGTGGTCATGCTCCACCAAGGTGCCAGGCAAGGGAGCACACTGGGAGGCGGGCGGTAGGTCCCTGCCTGCCCCACCCCTAAGGGTCGAGATGGGCGCCGGGGGACGGGTGTGGAGGTCGGATACTGTGGATCGGTCTGCGGAGCCATATACAGTGGAGGAGAGGATGGAGAGCTTGGATCTGGAGGTCTTGATGCGGGAATGAAGGGAAAAGGGGGGGTTGAGCCGACTGGAGCCCCTAGGGGGCGGCCGGGGTGTGGGGTGGATTGAAGTGCCCAGTATGGATCAGAGTGAGATGGTGCAGCTGGATTACGAGGAGGATCCCTCGGAGGAGGGGGAAATTCTGGAGGGGCAGGGGAGGGTGGGGAGGGAGGGAGCGGTGTAACAATGTTGGTAGTGTGTTACAGGAACGCCCACGGCAAGGAGCGCCGAGAGTGACGGCCCCCCCTGCTCCACTGGTTAGGTGGCAGGATCCAGCACGAACTCCGGCCTTGACGCCAGGTAATGACGGTGGCGGAGCGGGGAGTGGGTTGGGCAAACTTCTTTGTGTGAATGTGTCGTGGGTACAGATGCTCGAGGGGAGACTTGGGAGTGCACCTTCTCAAAGGGCGGTATGTGAAGGACATGGGAGTGGGCCCGGATGGGGCATCAGCGGTTGGCGTCGGGGTCTGGGGGAGGTTTGGTGGACGGGGGTGTCGGGGTACCGGTACAGGGACAGCAAAGACGGGCGAGGGATCCATCAGGGACAAGAGGGGTAAGAGAGTTGTGATGTCCCGGTGCGCAAGCTTCCCTACATGGGCATTACCAAGCCGCTGGGGGCGCACCTGTCGCTGGCGACTAAGGAGAAAATATGAAAGGGGGAGTATGTGGAGATCTTGAAGCTCCTTCACAGGGAGCTGACGGCGAAAGAAGGGGCGAAGGAAGAGGAGCAGGAGTTGGCTAGGCGACCCAAGATCCCCCTGACCATTGACAACTGGCCGGCAGGTTTTCTGATATTCGCCAGCGTGTATTGCGAGAAATACCCGGACAGGGCCATAGCGCTTTTTAAATACATGAATGTGATCAGGCGGGCGCATGTCACCTATGGAGGTTATGCCTGGTCGCATTATGACGATGAGTTCCGGGCGCGTCTGGCGTCGGATCCGGAGGCAAAGTGGGGCGAGATTGATTCAGACTTGTAACACCAGACTATGGGGGGGCGAAGTTTGGCAAGATGATATATATGGCCAGTGGTCTCCCGCTTGCGCTGTCCCACATTTCGGCCCGCCCCACCCGAGGGGGGATGAGGCAGGGAGAAAGTGCCACAAATGCCACAGTTGGAGCATGTTGGGATTTCAATAAAAATACCACAGAAGGGTCTGGCTCTTAAGCAGCAAGGCAGAGCACTCATAAACAACCACCAGATACAATTGCCAATGCTGCTGCTATTCAAAACACTGAATCAAAACCTGATGTAAGAAATGACCATCAATACATCATCAAGCTTATTAATTGCTTTTTAATTTGTAGTTGTATCATTTCATTTTTTAGAAAAAGAACTTAGTAATTTTTTATATATATACACACAGTACATAATACAAAACCCCACAATTACTGTACATAATACCACATTGTACGACACCATCACATCAGACTCTCTACTTCAAACATACTGCAGTCATACATACACACTCCATTACAGCATTATACAAACAATAAACCAAACAAAAAAGAAATTAGCATTGAATAAACCTTATTCCTAATAAATGCAATATGGTGTGGAGTGAATGTGAGTCCCCAGTATTGGTTACAAGAGGACGGTGGGAGTGAGTCGGATGAAAGTTTCTGACGGTGCCCGAGAGAGGGAGAAGAGTGTGTGCTTGGAGCCACTCTTGAGGTAGATCAGTCTGGTCCAATTGTGAAGGGAAAGGTGAATGATGTAGAAATAACCTTCCTAGTGGGCACTGGTGCTACCCGTTCCACTGTTAGATCAGTGGATGTCAAAAATCTTTCTCTCTCGGGAGAGAGCATCCAAGTTGGAGGTGTAGCCAAACGACAGATTAAAACCTCCTTAACACAACCAGTTGAAGTAGAAATTGGAAATTTCAAAGACATGCATCGATTTGTGGGGTGTGATAGTAGCCCGGTAAATCTGTTAAGCTGAGACATTTTGTGTAAAATTAACTGCACCATATACTGTGGTTCTGTGGTTCTGCGGTCCTGTGGTTCCGTCATTCTGAACCCGTTCAATGAAGGTCGTCGGATATAGACGATTTTGGTATCAGCGGACCGCAAATGACGAGTGCGGTATGTACGAGTGTTTTCGTCATAATCGATCAATGAGAACACTACGTATTCAGGGATTTTGTTCGAACCCTTGGGTTCCATTTTTTGTGCGGCAGCCATTTTGTGGTTGCCCTCACATAGGCCGATCACTATGGCCGAACGAGTCTTTGGGACACGTACACCTTTAGCTGACTTCTATGTGACCTGGCCGAACTGACTAACTTGCCCGAGGCTGACCTTGTTGAGCCAGTTCCTTCTTAAGCAGCTGGTCAGATAGAGATCAAAGAGCAGGACATTGCTGAGTTTATGGTACATGCACACACCCTTATATCTTGCTTCTCATCTGCTTATGTTCCTTCCTTTATGGCTTAATTATTGATTTGGGTTGAGGTCTTTACGATGGGTTTGTCCGGCCTGTTCGAACAGGAATGTTGAATTTTGCCTTGTCATTTCTGGTGGGCTGGACAACGGAAAGTGGGATTGTCACCATGCGATATGTTTGAAATGTCACCCTTCTATTGGTCAGTTTGTATGTAATTGATGCTAGCCAGGAATGTGATTTTTAGCATAAAAGACGATGCTCCGCTCTATGAATTTGTGCAGTCTCTAGCGAACCACCCGTGTTGTGCTTCGTAGACTTCTGTTCCTGGTTGCAACCAATAAATTTGGTCTTTGACGTCATCGAGAAGTGCCCCGTGTCTCTGTTTGCCAAGGCAGGGAAATCCGAAGACATCGGGCGTTATCCCTGGCACCGCTGGGTTCTAAAACCCGGTTCTTCAATACTGTTCACCAGATGGCATAGAATTACAAACCCCAGATGAAGATAGCCTGTATAAAATGACCATGCTCATAAATGAGGCAGAGAAAAATAAGTTGTTTCATGTGTTTGATCGAGAAAAGATACCGGATGAAATAAAAAAGGTAGTGAAAGAGAAGGTGTGGAATTTCACAGGAGAAGATATTGGATTAATGAAAGACGTAGATCCTGTAAAAGTCTCTATAAAAGAAGGTGTAAGTTACCCAAATGTTTCCCAATACAAAATGACAGCAGAGATAATTGAGAGAATAACTCCAGTAATACACAAAATGATTGATCAAGGTATTTTGAGAGAGATAGAAAGTAGTCCTTGTAATTCACCGATAATGGGATTGAAAAAGCCAAATGGAACATTTAGAATTGTGCAAGACCTTAGAAAGTTTAATAAAATAGCTGTCCCATGTTGTCCAATTGTACCAAATCCAGCAGAGATTTTATATCAAATTCCCCATGATGCAGAATGGTAAACTGTGATCGATCTGTGTAACGGGTTCTTTACTGTGCCATTGCATCCAGAAAGTCAGCCAATATTTGCGTTCCGGTTCGGAGATCGTATTCTGGCATGGTGCTGAATTCCTCAAGGGTATACTGAAAGTCCATCTATCTTAAATCAGTTGCTAAAGAAATCATTAGAAAGTTTTAGCATGACTGGAGAGTCTGTATTGGTTCAGTACATTGACGATCTCCTAGTGGCATCAAAGACAAAAGATGCATGTGTAACAGATACCATTGCATTGCTGAATAATTTGGCAGAAGAGGGACATAAAGTGTCTCCATCTAAGTTACAATTTTGTCAGAAAGAAGTGCAATACTTAGGTCATAAGATTGCAAAAGGAATTAGACAGGTCACTGCAGAAAGGATCAAAATAAAACAAGGAATGCAGCCACCAAGACTCAAAGACAAGTAAGAATGTTCCGGGGAATGGTAGGTTACTGTAGACAATGGATTGGTGGATTTTCACTGATAGCAAAACCATTACAGAGATTAACAAGAGCAGATATCAGAGACCCTATAGTATTGACCAAAACTGAGATGGAAGCATTTGAACAGCTAAAAACAAGCCTATGTGAAGCTCCAGCTCTAGGGATGCCTGACTATGAAAAAGAATCTGAACTGTACTGCAGTGAACGAGAAGGATGTGCATTGTCAGTACTAATTCAGAGGCATGGAAAACTGAGAAAGCCAATTGCATATTTCTCATCTGTTTTGGACCCAGTTGCAAAGGCATTGCCAGGTTGTCTAAAAGCAGTAGCAGCTACAAGCGTGAGTCTAGAACAAAGTGAAGGAATAGTGGTGGGATTTCCTGTGACGGTGTATGTACCTCATTCTGTGGAGATTCTTCTCACTAGGACAAAAACACAGTATCTCACTTACAATAGGATGACCAAGTATGAAAAGGTTATCCTAGGAGCAGAAAATGTGACAATCTCTAGATGTGTAAATGTCAACCCTTCTACATTATTGCCTGATACCATGGAAACTGAGATGAGAAATGAGGATGATCACAAATGCCTGGATGTTCTTGAATCCTGTACCAAACCAAGACCAGACATGAGAGATGAGGCATTGCCTGAATTTGACTATGTAATATTTGTTGATGGTTCATGTCTGAGAACAAATGAAGGTGTTCTGAGTGCTGCATATGCAATCTGCAAAGTAGCAGATGTATTGGAAGCATCTTGCCTGAAAGGAATTCGTTCTGCTCAAATAGCGGAATTGATTGCTTTGATTCGAGCATGTGAATTGGGAAAGGAAATCAAGGTTACCATAGTGAGTGATAGTCAGTATGGATTTGGGGTTGTCCATGACTACGGACAACTTTGGTCCCAAAGAGGTTATTTAACTTCTGCAGGATCCCCCATACATAATGCCGAATTTGTGAGAATGTTGATTGACGCAATTCAATTACCTGATAAGATTGCAGTAGTGAAATGCGCAGCACATAAAAAAGGAGATGACTACATGACTCGAGGTAACAGGTATGTAGATTCCATTGCAAAATATTGTGCTAGAAATCTTGCATCCATTAATCGGGACAGAAGCAAAGAGCATGTTTCAAGTTCTTTAATGCTAACTACGGTAGTTGAGACTTGGCAGGAAATGAGGCAAATGCAGGAAGAAGCTGATGAGGAAGAGAAGAATGTCTGGTTAAAAGCAGGATGTAGGCAAAGAGAAGAAGATGAAATTTGGGTTTACAAAGATGAAAGACCAGTAATGCCCGATAGCATGATCTCAAATATGGCCCGAATGTATCATGGTCAAGCTCATGTTGGAGAAGATGCCATGCTTCGTTTATTTAGACAGACGTGGTACAATCCTAAGTTCAGGATGATTGCTGAAAGCTTGTGCCAAAGATGTCTGGTGTGTCAGCAATTTAATCCAAACAGAAAAACAATTGTGAGTCTGGGAACCATAGGACGGGAGGGAGGTCCATTTACAAGAATGCAGTTGTATTTCATTGAACTTCCACCTTGTAACAGGCTCAGGTATGTTTTAGTGATCATTTATATGTTTTCTCGATGGGTGGAGGCTTTCTCCATGAGGAGAAATAATGGACTAACTGTTGCAAAGTTGCTTTTACGTGAAATTATCCCTAGGTAAGGATTTCCAGTAACGATCTAAACTGATTGTGGGACGCACTTTCAAAATGAACTTATGCAAATGATTTGTGAAGCCCTGGACATTCGTCAGCAACTGCTTTGTGCTTACAGACCTGAGGCTTCAGGGGTAGTTGTACAAGTGAATGGAACAATAAAAAACAGGATTGCAAAAATGTGTTGGGAAACAGGACTAAAGTGGCCAGATGCTTTACTACTTGTTTGGATGGCCTTAAGGAGTATCCCTGACAGAAAGACTGGACTGAGTCCACATGAGATTTTAATGGCAAGAGTGATGAGACAAGCATTTGTACCAGTTGATAAACTGTTGACTATTAATGATGACATCATAGTGGATTACTGCAAAAACCTGTCTGACGTGGTGACTTCTGTGTTCCATCAGGTGGGAACTGAATCAAATACAAAAGAGAAAAATCCAGCTCACAATCTAGTTTCTGGAGATTGGGTCGGATAAAGGTACATCGCAGAAGAAACTGTTTGGTCCCTCGCTGGCAGAGACCAAGACAGGTCATATTGGTCAGCACCACTGCAGTTAACTGTGCCAGAGTAAAGAGATGGGTGCATGCAAGCCACACCATCCGTGTGCCTGAACCTGAGAATTCAAATGAGGAAGGTGATAGCGCAACTGATTCTGAAGGTGAACAAGAAAGAAATCCAGATACTGAA
Organism: Lissotriton vulgaris; assembly: GCF_964263255.1. Lineage (NCBI taxonomy): Eukaryota > Metazoa > Chordata > Amphibia > Caudata > Salamandridae > Lissotriton > Lissotriton vulgaris. The sequence continues at coordinate 1,113,406,119 of NC_141694.1, forward strand.
GCTCGACAAGAACGTCGACATCTGGAAGTATCAGATGCTAGCTCTGCGTCTGAAGGAGAAGAGTAAATTGTCAAAATACTGAATTCGAGATTTGGTAAAGACTGACACCAGTAAGGACACAGAAATGTGGAGATAAAAGTGGTGATCAAAAAAATACCGAAGAACAGTCTGAAAGCTCTGAAAGCAGGAACCAAAATCCTGACACTGGAAAAGAGGAAATAACTCACGATAAGGATGAGATTCCAAGTACCAGCTATGGAGATGTTCCTAACAGAGTGAAAGAACTGTCAAAAGAGAAAAAGACGTCATAATTTTTTTCATAAATGAAACTGTCGAAGAGACTGAAAGTGAAACTGACAATAGTGCAGATGAAACTCTATTGAGAAAGAGTTCAAGAAAAAGGGCTTGCAGAGTGGAACATAACACTACGGAGCCTAAGACAAAAAGAGTTTGTAAAGGAGATAATTGGCCTAAAGAGAATGATGGACTGAGATTTAAACTGGTTAACAAAGCAAGAAAGCCAGAAGATCAAGTAAATGAAATAACTAGTCAAAAGGAGTCATTGGGAAAAAGAATAGAAGTTGTCCAAAGGCCAAAAAGAGTGAGAAGACCAAATCAAAAATACAAGTCACCTGAATGGACATGTATTGTTTTACCTCCTATTGAAGAAGTAAACAGTAGCCAAGAGAACTTATACTGCCCAAAGTCAATTAGGAAAAGTGAGTAAAGAACTAAATCACATAGAAAAGTGATAATTGATCGAAGGTATAAGGTAAAGACAAAACCTGAAGTCCTGAGTTAAGGAGGACATTGTAAATGATAGGTGAAAGCCTGTAGGTGACAGCTAACAATGACCACAAAACAAAATGTTCCATTTTTAGAAAATGGTGTAGAATATGTTTAATATGTATAGGACTATTAATATTGATATGGATAATTTTAGCTATTGTCATTGCTTTTCAAGATAACTTATTGAAGGTGAAACATAATGTGAGTTTAAATGAACAAAATGTTGAAACAGAGTCTAACAAACAGCATGTATATAAACCAGAATTGTATCAAGATAGGTCAATCAGTGACTATACCCAAAACACATTTTCAAGATTGTTGTCTGAATATGTTAGGACAATGGATGCTAGTGACTGTTATGTCTGTGTGAAATTACCTGCATCTGTTTCAGAAGGGGTGACGTATCAACATCTTCCACTTACATATGGTGTCACGTGTAGTGTGATTGCAAGTCTGTTTTATGAAACAGGAAAGTTAGAGTACTATTATTCAAATTCAGATGACGTATTTGCGAAGTTAAAAATCATTAGTGCCATGAATAAAGTGAAGCCTGCTAGAGTAATGGGGGAATTCTTTTTGGAAATGGATGAATTGAGCCATGAGTACGCTTTTAAAAATAATTTGACATGTAAAATGAGAATTGAGGAGAAAGCATTTTTAGATATGGTTGAAGAGAGAAGAATTGCTTATAAAAGTAGTGAAAAAGTAAAACATGAGAAATCCAAATATTGGACATTTGAAGATGAAAACCTTGATGGTAGAAATGTGAATGTGGCCATAAATATAGACACTCCATTGTTAGGAAAATTCTGTATTAGAAGAGACAACACTGTGTATGACAATTACTTTGTGGGAGCGAGTCAATGTAAAGACAGCTATAGAATCATAGGGAGTTGGGGATTTAAAGTTGGAAAAGATCCAGTTTTGCCTGGTATATACCTCATATGTGGGAACAAAGCTTATTATAGATTACCGGACCACTGGTACGGGACATGCTACGTGGGTCTGGTCTTTCCTAAAATCTTTCATGTAGATAGAGGTACTAATGGAATACATGAGATAGGTAAAACTTTAAGTCATAGAAAAGAGAGAGTGTAATTGAAATAATAGGTGATATTTTTGGAGCACTGATACCACCAGTCAAAATATCTTTTAATGCAAACCTAATTTGATGATTATCAACGATTATAGATCATTTGTCAACAGACACAGCAGGAGGATTCTTAATGGTAAATACCAAAATGGTTGCTATGAGTGCTATGGTGATGCAAAATCGTCTTGCTCTTGATATAATTTTGGCAAAAGAAGGAGGAGTTTGTGGACTTTTGAAGGTGCAACACTGTTGTACCTACATTCCAGACAAAAGTTAAAATATTGAAAAGTAAATTACAAACATTACAGACTTGCATAAAGAAATTGAACCACTGGAGGTTGATGGTGTCCTTGAACGACTTGGTAAAAGTTTTTCAGCAGTTCAACAATGGTTTCAAGAAATAGATAGTTCAATTATAGGTAATATACTAATTCCAGTAACAGTAATAGTATTAGTTTTTTTGATGTTAAGATTATGTTGCATATATAGAAAAAGAAGGAATACTAGAAAGTCAATAAAGAAAGCAATTCAAGAAAAACGAGAAAGAGAGAGAGAAAACTATGATACAGAATTAGAGGAATTTCAAGAAAAAGTCTTTAAAGAAACCAAAGAAGAAGATACTAGAGTATAAACTGTACTAATCTAAAGAATTTGAAACATGTTTGGATAACATTTTCAACATTTTGGGAGATATTTGGGGATAAGATCACCAAAGGAGGGAGTTGATGGAGCGAGGTGGAGAAACAACATTTTGTACACCCCTCATAAAGTAATTTTCCTCATAACTGTAACCTTTATTAATTGTGTGGTGTGGAAAATATTAATCAACATAGTATAGAATACACACACAAATACACGTGGGAATATTAATCTGCTTGCATGGAAAACTGTAACTGACTAATCTAGTAATGTCGTCATATTGTTTACTTATGCAAAGCTTTAATTTAATCAAAAGTGGCATAGATGTGCTTTCTGTTCATGTGTTTTGTGGCAAAAACATGGAGATAAGTGAGTATACTACGCATACATGTTGCTTATTTGCTAGGTAACAACTAACAGGGAAACCCTTAGTATGGGGGAGGTAAACATAAGGGCTATATTTCAATAATTAACATTTATTTGTGTTTGTGTCTATGATAGTTCCCATTCTGGCCATGAGGCCTAGTACAAAGATGGCTGCTTTATTAACTGTGAATGGAAGATGAACTGAGCATGCGCAGTTCAAGGCCGAGATTGAATGTGAGCTTCCTCTGCCTGAACGAAAGAGGTTCAAGGACAACATGCCCCGAAAATACAGATGACTGCCAAAAAGAGATGGATGTCTCTATTGTATAACATGGAAATAATGTATGATACTGCAATTTGAGCACGTGACTGTGCCGGACACTAATAAAGACAAAAGACCCTTTAATTTCTGCTGATGCTGCACAAGCCGGATATTAGAAGAATGAGGTGATGCTCACCCACCCTCAAATTGTCCAAATCAGAACTTGAGTTTGGGCTGATAATTACTTTTAGATAGATAAAGTTAGTGAGAAAGGTATAAAAAGTCTAGATTCTCCTTAAGAGAAAACTCTCTTCCGATTTCCTCCTGAGATGCTGTCGGTATGCTGATTTACCTGAGATGTAAGAATTCTTGAATAAATGTTTTATTTTCTTTGAGTGAGAACTGAGCTTTAGATGAGTTTATTAAATAGGGAAGTTAGGAGAAAATGAATTTTGGGAACTATCTGTCTTTTGCTAATATTTGTATTCTGAAATCTAAATAATAATGTCTATTTCTGAATCTCTGAAATAATTGAATATAACCATTTGAGATAAAACTTTTCTTCTTTAAAGTTAAATTTGAATAAAGAATTAAACAAAGCGAATAAAGACTGTTAGACATGCTAAACTTTACTTTTAATAAAAATTAGATAAATGGAGAATTAAGGTGGTCTTGTATTTTCCTATGACTAATTTTTACTAGCAGATTTGTCGACCATAATGGTGGTATGTCTAAATAAATGTTGTGTTAAATAAAACCCATGGTAAAACTCATTTAAACTGCAGTTGTAAATAGTATAAATATTTAGTTTTTGATTTAGACGCTCCACTATGATACAGCAACACTCCTTTGAAGTTCGCTGATCCATGAAGTAGGATGAAAGTGTCTTGTGAGTAACTCATCATTGTTATGGGCCCCACTGATGAGTAGATGCATGATTTGGTACTTCAGGGAAAGGTGATGTGGTTTTAGAAATTATTTCTGGAGTAGCGCTGCATCACATGCCTCATACTTACACTCTACTCAATGCAACATAAATACACTACATATAATCACACACAGTTCCACATAATTATATGCTACATAATTACAGTGATCTCAATGCAACATGCACTCCAAATACCACTCAGTTCCACATAATTACATACCACATATTTACTATACTGAATGCAACATACACTCCACACAATACCACTCAATGCAACATACTGATATAATACATAATTACACTGCCTCAATCCGGCATACACTACAAATAATACAACTCAGTGCCACATAATTACACACCTCATGTTTACACACAACTCAGTGCAAAATAAATACACTCCACATCATACCACACAGTGCCACATAATTATATGCTACATCATACCACTGCACTCAGTGCGCCATGCACACCAAATAACACTCAGTGCCACATAATTACACACCACATAATTATATGCTACTAAATGCAACACACACTCCACACAATACCACTCAGTGCAACATATTTATATGCTACATAATTACACTACAGTCAATGCAACATACACTCCAAATAATACCACTCAAGGGCACATTATTACATCCCACATTAATTACACTCTACTGAATCCAATACACACTCCACACAATACCACTCAGTGCCACATAATTATATGCTACATAATTACATTTCAATCAATGCAACAGAAATGCACTCCACATATTAACACTCAGTGCCACATAATTACATACCACATATTTACACTGTACTCAATAAAACTTCAATACACCCCCAATACCACTCAGTTCCACACACTTACAAGCCACATTATTACACTCTGCTCAATACAACATAAATACTATCACAATAATACCACTCAGTACCACAAAATTACACTCCACATATTTACACTCTACTCAATGCACCATACATGCACTCAGCATAAAGCCACTATGTACCACATAATTACACATCACAGATTTACTGTACTCTATAAAAGATACATACACTCCACATACCTGTCACATTTGCAAAAGTTTAACCTATTGGCATTATAAATGCCTATGCTATTAATTTATCTATTTTCTAAAACAACACATAAATAAAAAAATTCAATTAACAATTCCAATAGCTCACACTTTCCTAATGCGAGACCTATTGCATTGCAAATGCTTGTTGTTTTTGGTAGCTTGCAGGTTTTTTTGCGCACCTGTCGGTAGAAGGGTTTGTGTGCAGTGGGTTTTGGAAGGGCTTTCTTGGGAGCCGGTGCATCGGGGTGGGTTTATGTATGGGGGTTTCTTGTCGCTGGAACAGGTGCTGGTGTGCTAAGTCGTTTGGGTGGCGATTCTTTCTAAGTTCTGTGGGAATTTTAGGAGGGCTGGGTTGGTAATCGGGGGGTTAAGTACAAGAAGTTATTTAGCTAGGTAGAGAGGCAAGTTGAATTTTGCAAATTGGTTTCATGTTTGTTGTTCGGGGGAACCATGTTTAGGGGAGGGGTGGTTTTTTTTTGGGAAAAATTATATTTAGTGAGGTTTAGTTTTGTACGGCACAGGCCAAGGGTGTTTTTTATGTGTAAGGTGCACCTACTTCCAATAAAGCGGCCTTTGACACACCATAAAATGAGTCTGTGGTTGGTGCTGCTTCCCCCTCCCAGGTGGACCCCAAAGGGCTGCCTGTCCCTAGGATATCTAATTCAAAAAATAAAGGTACGAGACCTACTGTCACGACCTGACCAAAAGCACAGCTTGAGTGTATCAATTTCAACTTTCTTATCCAAATGTTTTTCTACACAATTAAAGTCATTGCATAAGTATCCACATTATATTTCTTCATTTATTTCTCAATGGTTATTGTATTTTTCAATTTCAATAGTGAAAATCATATACATTCCACAATTCTTAAAATTGTACATTCTATTCAGACAAGTCATTACTTCATAACTTAATATGTTTAAACTTTGCATTTCATATACATGACAAATGCTTCAGTTCAATTCATACAAATACACCAGTGACGGCGATTGCTGATTATTGGCACGATGCATTTCGGGACATCGTGCCTTCCTCCGGGGCTACTGTAGATAAGAACAGTAGGGAAACAATATCATTACATGATTTATGTACACACATTTTTCTGCTCAAATTTAGTGGTTCTAAGCCATCTGAAAAAGATCGAGTCTCACAGGTCATGAGAGATAGTGCTAGTTTGTGCATATAGTTCCCATGCATACAGGACGTCACCTCTGAATGAGCCATAAACTGAACTATTAAAACCATGATCAATGTGCCGAAGAAACCGAGTGTGAATCACGCAGGGACTATCTACTGGTCACTCCAGCATTCTAATTTTTCTATGGAGCATCGCAAGTGTCTATGTTTAGACTACCGGAGTAAACGTGACATGCTGTTATAGTCGTGCGCACTAAAACTCGGAATGTAAAGGAGGATTACGGTGCAGTGCAGATTGCTTGCCATGATTAGTGTTTAAAATAAAGAATAGAATTGTCGTGCCACCATGTGACTTGATGCAAACAAAACAGGTGTTGGACCGAATGTGGATCAATGTCACACATTCATCCCAGTCCAAAGATCTGGGCCCAAATCCATCGTTTTTTTGCACTCCACAACACCCTGGGTTAGACAATGGCGATATGCAAATCAGCTCTGACCCTGTGCCCCATGGGAACAGTCCAGTCCGAACTACAAAAGCCATGTCCTTCCCAGAACGGAATCAAGCATCCGAGGACCGGACCGGTTTCAAGGTAACACCTCTCATCAGCCCGGCTAGCTTGACTCCAGTGGTGTGGAGTGCCTGGGACCCACGTCTGAGCATCCCCAGCGCACTTATGGCGGAATTTGCAAACAAAACAGGTGATGGACCGAATGTGGATCAATGTCACAAATTCATCCCAGTCCAAAGATCTGGGCCCAAATCCATCGTTTTTTTGCACTCCACAACACCCTGGGTTAGACAATGGCGATATGCAAATCAGCTCTGACCCTGTGCCCCATGGGAACAGTCCAGTCCAAACTACAAAAGCCATGTCCTTCCCAGAATGGAATCAAGCATCCGAGGACCGGACCGGTTTCGAGGTAACACCTCTCATCAGCCCGGCTAGCTTGACTCCAGTGGTGTGGAGTGCCTGGGACCCACGTCTGAGCATCCCCAGCGCACTTATGGCGGAATTTGCAAACAAAACAGGTGATGGACTGAATGTGGATCAATGTCACACATTCATCCCAGTCCAAAGATCTGGGCCCAAATCCATCGTTTTTTTGCACTCCACACCACCCTGGGTTAGACAATGGCGATATGCAAATCAGCTCTGACCCTGTGCCCCATGGGAACAGTCCAGTCCGAACTACAAAAGCCATGTCCTTCCCAGAACGGAATCAAGCATCCGAGGACCGGATCGGTTTCGAGGTAACAACTCTCATCAGCCCGGCTAGCTTGACTCCAGTGGTGTGGAGTGCCTGGGACCCACGTCTGAGCATCCCCAGCGCACTTATGGCGAAATTTGCAAACAAAACAGGTGATGGACCGAATGTGGATCAATGTCACACATTCATCCCAGTCCAAAGATCTGGGCCCAAATCCATCGTTTTTTTGCACTCCACACCACCCTGGGTTAGACAATGGCGATATGCAAATCAGCTCTGACCCTGTGCCCCATGGGAACAGTCCAGTCCGAACTACAAAAGCCATGTCCTTCCCAGAACGGAATCAAGCATCCGAGGCCCGGACCGGTTTCGAGGTAACACCTCTCATCAGCCCGGCTAGCTTGACTCCAGTGGTGTGGAGTGCCTGGGACCCACGTCTGAGCATCCCCAGCGCACTTATGGCGGAATTTGCAAACAAAACAGGTGATGGACCGAATGTGGATCAATGTCACACATTCATCCCAGTCCAAAGATCTGGGCCCAAATCTATCGTTTTTTTTTCCACTCCACACCACCCTGGGTTAGACAATGGCGATATGCAAATCAGCTCTGACCCTGTGCCCCATGGGAACAGTCCAGTCCGAACCACAAAAGCCATGTCCTTCCCAGAACGGAATCAAGCATCCGAGGACCGGACCGGTTTCGAGGTAACACCTCTCATCAGCCCGGCTAGCTTGACTCCAGTGGTGTGGAGTGCCTGGGACCCACGTCTGAGCATCCCCAGCGCACTTATGGCAGAATTTGCAAACAAAACAGGTGATGGACCGAATGTGGATCAATGTCACACATTCATCCCAGTCCAAAGATCTGGGCCCAAATCCATCGTTTTTTTGCACTCCACACCACCCTGGGTTAGACAATGGCGATATGCAAATCAGCTCTGACCCTGTGCCCCATGGGAACAGTCCAGTCCGAACTACAAAAGCCATGTCCTTCCCAGAACGGAATCAAGCATCCGAGGACCGGACCGGTTTCAAGGTAACACCTCTCATCAGCCCGGCCAGCTTGACTCCAGTGGTGTGGAGTGCCTGGGACCCACGTCTGAGCATCCCCAGCGCACTTATGGCGAAATTTGCAAACAAAACAGGTGATGGACCGAATGTGGATCAATGTCACACATTCATCCCAGTCCAAAGATCTGGGCCCAAATCCATCGTTTTTTTGCACTCCACACCACCCTGGGTTAGACAATGGCGATATGCAAATCAGCTCTGACCCTGTGCCCCATGGGAACAGTCCAGTCCGAACTACAAAAGCCATGTCCTTCCCAGAACGGAATCAAGCATCCGAGGACCGGACCGGTTTCGAGGTAACACCTCTCATCAGCCCGGCTAGCTTGACTCCAGTGGTGTGGAGTGCCTGGGACCCACGTCTGAGCATCCCCAGCGCACTTATGGCGGAATTTGCAAACAAAACAGGTGATGGACCGAATGTGGATCAATGTCACACTTTTGTAGTTCGGACTGGACTGTTCCCATGGGGCACAGGGTCAGAGCTGATTTGCATATCGCCATTGTCTAACCCAGGGTGGTGTGGAGTGCAAAAAAACGATGGATTTGGGCCCAGATCTTTGGACTGGGGTGAATGTGTGACATTGATCCACATTCTGTCCATCACCTGTTTTGTTTGCAATACCGCCATGGGTGCGCTGGGGATGCTCAGACGTGGGTCCCAGGCACTCCACACCACTGGTGTCAAGCTAGCCGGGCTGATGAGAGGTGTTACCTCAAAACCGGTCCGGTCCTCGGATGCTTGATTCCGTTCTGGGAAGGACATGGCTTTTGTAGTTCGGACTGGACTGTTCCCATGGGGCACAGGGTCAGAGCTGATTTGCATATCGCCATTGTCTAACCCAGGGTGGTGTGGAGTGCAAAAAAACGATGGATTTGGGCCCAGATCTTTGGACTGTGGTGAATGTGTGACATTGATCCACATTCTGTCCATAACCTGTTTTGTTTACCATGTGACTTGATGGCATCCCTGTTCCTTGTGCACACCTTCGGTGCTTGAAAATCAAGCTTCCACAAGTTTTCACTGTTGTCTTATTTTTATTTTATTTTATTTTAGTTCATCATTATTATTTCATAATCTGTATTTCTTAGTAATCCTTATCATTACATGTTATCTGCGCTTAGACTTGGCTCCAATGCATTTCGGGATGTACCCTTCATCGGGGAGCATCTGTAAATAACGGAGATATAGCTTAAGAACTCTGCATAGTTATGACATGTTTTCTTACTCGTAGCATGCAGGTAGTGATGGTATAGGGTCAGTGAGGTACGTGCTGGTGTGATCGATTTCAGTAAACGAGAAAGTAAATCGGAAAAGTAAAACATTTTTAAAAAACATGTGTTCACTGGTGTTTACAGTGTTTGTGCTCTATTCTTTAGGTTAACCTGGTGCTCGACGATCATTATTGCTTAGCCGTGTGACAGTGATGCGTTATAAACGCGTGCTCGTAAAAGGTAGTAAGTGGCTGGAACACTTGGTGCACTCACGTGTACCCGGTGTGATATTGGCGGTGTTCGCATCTGTAAGTGCAAAATGTAAACATTGTTCGAGTGAACAGTTCACTTATTTGATATATGACGTTCGAGGCGTCTAAATTTGCATTAGTTTCTCCGAGCGTTTCTTACTGGTGGTGATAAGGGTTGGGGCTTCGGTTTCTCCCGGGCGCTTCTCTTCTCGGTAAATCCGGAAGTGAGTGAAACTTTACTCGCGACGGTAAAAATAGAAATAAAGGAAGGACTCTACTCGCAGCCATGTTGGTATAGTTAGTTAGGTAGCGCCGAAAATAAAATTAAAATAAATCTGAATAGAGCGAACGTTTCTACAATTCGTAGGGTACATAGCAAATTACTTAGGTAAATATGTACTAGTACATTTCAGTGTAAACAATTGATTTAACAAAACGTGTACGAAAATTATTGTGTGTAAATATACAGTCAGCTGCATTCAAAGGAGTCTTTGTAGGCGACATAAAACACCCCCAAAGGTGCTTTATAGGTAGCATGAAAATTCCAAGCGATCGTTCAGGCCCATGGGCTTCATGGACTGTAGTTTAAAGATCCATGCCATTTCTCTTCTTAAGAGTTCTTTATTGTTGTCCTTGCCCTCATGTTTTTCAACAACTTCCAGGATTAGAAACTTTAATTGTGAGACATTATGTCTAGATTCTGTAAAGTGGACAGCCACGTTAGATTTGGCATTCTGTGTTCTGATATTCGACTTGTGCTCGTTGATACGAGTCTTTATCTTCCTTTCTGTTTTGCCAATGTAAATTTTGCCACATGGGCATTTGATCAAGTAGATGGCATTCTGTGTGTCACATGTGGCCGTGACTCTCAATTTGATTTCGTTGCCTCTCATTGGGTGATTTATTGAGGTGCCCTTGATGATACAATTACAGTTTCCGCAGTTCATGCAGGGTCTAGTTCCTTTGTATATTGTTTTGGCAGGTTCCTTTCTATTGAGGATCTCTTTGATGTTGGCACTGCGTGTGTGTGCAAAGATGGGGAAGTTAGCAAAGAGGTTTCCAAAGTCTTGTTGTTGAAAAGAAAGGGAGAGTACCCTGCCACAAGATATTGAGGCCCTAGTAAGAGGGTCCAGGAGATATACAAAAAGGGGTGATTAACCTAGGGTTCGACACTGAACATCACAATCATATGGTCAAATCAAGTAGACTTAAACAGTTCATATTGAAAAATATATTTTTTTTTATTTTTAGTTTTCTGATCACACAGATATGAAAAGTTTCTTCTTGGAATATAGAAATATATTTTTTAGTGTATCAAAATTACATATATATCATAGATAAAACATACAAAGAAAATGAAGGGGAAATTTTGTCCTACCCAGTATCGGCCAATACTTGACACACACCATGTCATTCACATTCAGTCCTTCCTCACTCTAACTAGTCTCATACCATACATCATTCATTCTACCAATCAGTTATCTACTCCTTGCAGGTACGGCACAACGATGGTTCATGTGCTGGATATGTCAGGGTGTTAATCCAGATAGGTGGTTTCAACTACGGGTCCTGTTGTAATGTGGACAATAACCGTGTTCCTGGAGACATATGCCGACGCGCGTTTCGGTGACAGGCCAGTGAGGCCGCACCTTCGTCAGGGCAAGGGGCAGTATACTGGGGCGGACACAATGATAAAATTCTGATTTCAGTTATGTAGTGCAAGAATTTCAGGCATCAGGCAGCTTCTTGGCAGGTATGGGGCGATGATACCAGAAGCCAGACTTCAAACTATTCAGGTTCAGAGTCAGTCAGCACTTTCGCCTGCTGTTTTTTATTCCTCTTTCCTTTTCCGGCGGTACTCTCGAGTATGTATGCTAATTAGACCAAATGGGGCCGGGAAAGTAGGCTTCTAGGGCTGGAGTACTTCTTTCAATATTTAAAACGGCAATGAGTGGCACATTAATCTCTGGCGTTCCTTAAATAAACGTAGTTCTTCTTCCTCTTAAAGGGGGTTCCAGAAATGCTGTACTCTATCGTTCTCCTAGTAGTCCCAGAAAGATAGCGCTGTCTTAGTGATTTATCGGCTGCTGCTCCATTTCGCTGGTAATCTTCCTTTAGGTGGGGTTCCGCCGACCCGGTCCGTCGGCCGATGAACAGGGATTAGTTTCCAAAGTCTTGTTCCGCAGTTAGAATAGGCCAATGTTTTAAAACAATTTTCTTGTAGGCTGTGCTGAGAGTGGAAAACTTAGATACCAAGACCATACGGTCTTCTTGTCTTTTGTTGCTTTTCTTCAGTAGTTCCTCTCTAGGGGTTGTTAAAGCTTTCTCCACGGCCTTCTTTATTATTCCGTCAGGGTAACCTCTTTCTTGGAATCTTTTTCCCATTTCATCCAACCGTACCCTCATTTGTGTTTCATCTGAAGTGATCCTTGTAGTGAGCGCTCTAGTGTTGCACGTCACGTACGCTACGTGACGTGCGGTCGGCCATGTTTGGGGCTGCGCGCGCAGCCAAGCAGAAGCGCGAGAGCCGGCCCAGGCGCAGGACGTGCTCGGCGCTCCTTGGGATATAATAAGTAATAAATAGCTAAACCAAGCAGCGGCTCCAGTGTCCTCATTGGGGGGAAAGTGCACTTACTACAATGGCGACGAGGGTGGGATGAGCAGACCACCAACCCCCACAACACGGAAAAAGACGTGGGTGCTGGGAGAACAGGACAGCACCTTGGAGAAAAGCATCCAGCAGGACAAGGGGTCGAATACAGTGACGGCGCCCCAAATAACCACCCCAAGGAGCGTGGCAGAGCCAACAAGAGCGCAGAAAACGAGGGCGGTCGACCAACAGTGAGTAAACGGCCAGAAGCAACGGCAGAAAGCGCGCCAAAAGTGAATCGCGACTCACGGCCTACAGGGAACCGAGCTGGCTACCTCACCCAAGCAGGAAGGGGCAGAAAGGGACAGCCCCCCACCCCTAACACACGGGGAAGAGCAGAACAACGCGCCAGGAAGCCCGGGAGGGCTAGGAGGAGCGCCACCAACCGCCAAAAGTGAAAGGATGAGCGCACAAGCAGGTTTTGCGATGGCGCCAGTTCAATTCCTACCCAGACCCGGGGAACCTCTCATAAAATGGGAGGACTGGAAGGAATACATAGACAATTTCATAGAGGTCTTAGAAGATGAAAGCGAGGAAAAGTTCAAGCCACCGAGAAAGAAACGCATCTTGCTATTGAACATAGGCCCGGAGGGCCTAAGGATCTACAAAAGCCTAGTACCAAAAAAGAGGGAGGCCACAGACGATGACGTGTGCGCCCACGCGATAGAAGACCTGGATTAACATTTCAAACCATCGGTCTGTGTCTCTGTGGACAGGTTTAACTTCTAACAAAGGAAGCAACAGCCAGGAGAGACGGTGGAGGAGTATGTGGCGGCACTGAGGAAGCTGGCATCCTCGTGCAGGTACGCCAACTGGGAAAATGAGTTTATAAAGGACCAAGTGGTGATGCATACCACGTGCACGAACGTGCAAGACAAGTTGTGGGCTAGCGGCGATACCTCGCTTAAAGACGTGCTTGTCATCGTCAAGAGGGCGGAACTGGCGCTCCGATGTGCAGCAGCAACGAAGAAAGAAGCAGCGCCCAGCGTCGCGGTGAACAAGGTGGACAACGAAGAACACCGCAGAGACCCACAGAGTAGGAGGTCATCAGAGAAGGGTCCGGGCAGGTGGCAAGGTAACACCGGCCCCCGTACCAAGCCGGCGGGAGGCAACAAAAGGTCCTGTTACAGGTGCGGAAGCTGGTCGCACGAGGCACACGACAGGAAGTGCCCCGCGTTCCGCGCCAAATGCCTGTTCTGTGGAATTGTCGGCCATTTTGAGAAAGTGTGTCGGAAGAAAGCCTCCAAGAACACCGTGAAGTATGTTGGCCAGGAAGAAGAAGAACTGGAAGACAGGCCCGAGGAAGAGGTAGCAACTGTGCTCTGCATTTATGAGGAGGTGCTGAGTGTGGAAGGCCAAGTTCTGGGAGTCGATGGGACGAGGACGATGAAACCAGTCCTGGAGATCGCGATGGGAGGTGTCGAGATTCAAGTGGTGGCAGACACCGGATCGCCTTACACTATCGTCCAGAGAGCCGTATGGGAGGAGAAGTTCGCACCCCTACTGGGCCCTGAGCTAGAGAGACTGGACATCCGCCCGGTCACGTACAATGGGGACCGCATACCGATGGCCGGATACAGACGGTTAAACTTCGAGTTCAGAGGACGATCCGCCCAATGCAAGCTCTATGTGTCCGAGAGAGGCCCCTCAGTCTTGGGGTGGCTCGACCAAGGTGACTTAGGTATCAAGTTGGATCCGGGCGGAAAGGAACAAATACTGCTAACAGAACAGGAGGATGGGCCAAGCCTTGACAAATGGATGAAGGACTTTCCAACGGTCTTCGGGGGCACGGTGAGCAAGCTGGACAAATTCGCGCACAAGATCATCCTCAAGGAAGGTGCAGTACCAGTAGCCCACAAAGTGAGAAACATTCCGTTGGCAGTGAGAGACGAGGTGAAGAACGAGCTACAGAAGCTACAAAAGAAGGGGATCATTGAGCCCATCACGTGTGCTGAGTGGCTGGCGCCACTGGTGGTAGTTAAGAAACCCAGCGGTAAGGTCCGGCTGTGCGTCGACCTGCGCGAACTGAATAAGAACATTGTGGTAGAGAGATTCCCCTTACCCCGAATAGAGGAGATGTTGGCCAGCACCAGGGGTATCAGGTGGTATTCCACCATAGACCTGACTTCCGCCTATCACCAGATTGCCCTGCACCCAGAGAGTCGCAGGTTGACCTCGTTCATTACTCCATTTGGGTGCTACCAGTTTCGCCGCATGCCTTTCGGACTGGCTTCGGCTGCAGTCGTTTTCCAAAAGCTTATGCATCAGTTGTTCAAGGACACACCTGGAGTCCAATACTTCCAGGACGACATATTGGTGATGGGACGAGACAGACCTGACCACGACAAGAAACTGGGTGAGGTACTAGGAATCCTGGAAAGGAAGGGCCTCACGGCAGAATGGACCAAGTGCCGGATCGGAATGGAAAAGGTGACCTACCTGGGGCACGAAATTGGGGTGCGAGGAGTGACACCAAAAGCAGACAACGTGAGGGCGATCTGCGAGGCACCCCCGCCATCCAACAAGGAGGAAGTCAGATCGTTCCTGGGGATGGCAGAGTACTATGGGAAATTCGTACGGCACTTCGCCTCCAGAACCTACCACATGAGGTTACTCACGAGAGAGAACAGTGAGTTCCACTGGTCGAAGGAGGCTCAAGAGGCAGGTGCTATCCCGTTGCAAGGATATGACCCCCAAGGAAGCACAGTGTTGACAACAGACGCCAGCGATAAGGGACTGGGAGCAGTCCTCATGCAAGATCGAGGCCAAGGAAGATTGGAGACACTGAGCTTCGCGTCCCGCACCCTGAGTGACACGGAGAAGAAGTACAGTGTGATCGAAAAAGAAATGCTGGCCGTAGTGTGGGCCATGTCAAGGTTCAGACAGTTCCTATGGGGTACCAGGTTCAGATTGAGAACGGACCACAAGCCCCTGCTGAAGGTGCTCACGTCGAGCGGCCATGCAGACGCTACGTCTAGGATCTCAAAGATGTCGCTGAAGCTGTTGGAATTTAGGTATGACGTGGAGCACATCCCGGGGAATAATAACAGAGTGGCAGACTACCTAAGCAGAGCAGCAGCAATGGAACCCAGTATCGAAGACAAAGTGGGGACAGAAGAATGGGTGGCACTCACAGAAGACCAAGAAATGACCATTAGTCGCCAGGAATGGAAACAGGCGTACGAGGAAGACTCGGTACTGGAAGAAGTGAAATCGTATGTCACAAAGGGATGGGCTGACAAGAGGCAAACCCGGCGGGAACTCATCCCATACTTTGAGGTCAGAGAAGAACTATCGGTGGACGACCAGGGCACATTCCTGTTTAGAGGAGAGAAGGTCATAGCCCCCACCAACATCATCCCCAAGCTGCTGGACATGCTACATGATGGACACATGGGCGTCAGCAAGCTGAAACTGAGGGCCAAACAGAACTACTGGTGGCCAGGAATGGACATTCGGGCCGAGAGGTATGTCAGGGAGTGCCCAAGGTGCCAAGGCGCAAACAAAACACTCAAACCCCTGCGCCCAGCCTTAGGTAAATTCGACCCTCCGAAGAACCCATGGGAGGAACTGTCCGTGGACATCTTGGGCCCTGTTTTAAACGCCCAGGGAATACAGAAATACATCTGTGTCTTAGTGGATCGATACTCCAAGTGGCCGGAGCTGAGAATAGAAGAAACAATGGACACAGAGAATATCGTAAAGTTCTTAGCTGATACGTTTGTAAGGGAGGGCATCCCAAAGAGCATCCTCAGTGACAATGGCCCCCAATTCCAATCAGAAAAATGGTCCCAGTTCATGCAGAGGAACGGCATCATGGCGAAGCACACGTCCATATACCACCCGGCTGACAACGGGCTGGTGGAACGTTTCAATAGAGTGGTGATGGGTTCGATTCAAGCGGCCATCTCAGACAACAAAGACTGGGAGAAGGAGATATGGCACATGGTGTGGGCATATAGGATTACCCCCACAGGGACAGGCTACAGCCCATTCCAGATACTGAGAGGTTGCGAGCCATTCACCCAAGACAACAGGGTGTGGAAGGATAAATTACTAAAGAGTGAGTGGTCCCCGGCCGTAGTGCAAGCCAACCTGGAAAGAGCCCAGGCCGTGTACACCAGGCACTATGTAAATGTAAATGTAAATGTATTTGAGCTTATATATATACTATAACACACGAAAGAACGTGAAGCACACAGCATTGGAGAAAGGAGAATGGGTGCGAGTAAAACTGGCCACGCTACAAAGAAAGGGTGAAAGTAAATACAGCAAGCCCTTGCAGGTGATGGAAGTAAGGGGCAGGGTGGCCTTGCTGAGCGATGGCAATGTCTGGTCGCAAGACCGCATGGCCAGATGCAACAAAATCTTATGCTGGAACGACAACAGAACAGACGGAGGAGATGAAGATGGAAGAGAGGCCCCACAAGAACAAGGGGGGGACTCGGACGTCGAAGAAGTGCAACAAACTGCAGAGACTGGTGGAACCAACCAGGAGAGACTGGATGTAGAGGATCGGAGTGTCGGTGAAGCCAGCGCAGATGCGCTAGGAAGTGATAACAGGAATGAAGCGGTGACTGCCACCACCCCGGTAAGACTGACCAGGAGGGGCAGGGCGGTGGTCAAGCCGGCGAGGTTCAGAGACTATGACCTGAGTGAGAACTTGTAAATATGTTACGTTGGGAAAAAGAAGAGATATGTAGTGAGCGCTCTAGTGTTGCACGTCACGTACGCTACGTGACGTGCGGTCGGCCATGTTTGGGGCTGCGCGCGCAGCCAAGCAGAAGCGCGAGAGCCGGCCCAGGCGCAGGACGTGCTCGGCGCTCCTTGGGATATAATAAGTAATAAATAGCTAAACCAAGCAGCGGCTCCAGTGTCCTCATTGGGGGGAAAGTGCACTTACTACAATCCTTTTAACTCGTAACATTTGTGACGTTGGTAGGTGTTGTTTGAGAGAACCTTGATGGAAACTATTGTATAGGAGAGTATTGTTCCTATCTGTAGGTTTACGAAAGAGATCGGTTTCAATACCATTGTCAGTGATTGAGATTTTTGGGGTGATGGTCTTTTTGTTTGTTTCCCAAGTGAATTGTATTCTCTCATTGGCTGAATTCAAGTTTCTCAATGCCTGTATTAGAGTTTCTTCCGAGTTCTTCCAGACGATAAATACATCATCGATGTATCTAGCGTACATCTTAATATTTTCCATCCATTCTGATTTGTTGTAGATGCTTTCTTCTTCGAAGAGTTTCATGTAGATATTTGCGTAGGTCGGTGCGGCACAATTACCCATGGAGGTCCCGGATAGCTGAAGGTACCAGTTATTTTCACATAGAAAGTAACTGTGGTAGAGCGTGAAAATTAGTAGTTCCATAAGGAATGTCTGCATCCCTGTTTCAATTGGACTCTCAAGGATAGCTTTCTCCATAGCATCTATACCACCATTGTGGGGGATTGAGGTATATAGTGAGCGAACATCTGCTGTACATAAAATCAATTCTTGGTCATTGGTGATTTCTATTTGTGCAAGCTTATTCAAAAAATCTGTGGTGTCCTGGATGTGGCTTCTCATTTCTTTTACGATTGGTTGTAAATACCGACCTAGCAGCTTTCCCACAGGTTCATGAAGGGAGCCCCGCGTAGAGACTATAGGTCTGCACAGGGGGTTCATTAGGTCTTTATGGATTTTGGGGGTCATGCTGATCGTTGGACTTTTTGGAAATGGTTTGATTAGATATTTTTTGGTTCTGTCTTCGATGGTATTTGTCTCATGTGCTTTATTGACTATTTCACTGAGTTTCTCTTTAAATTCATGAGTTGGGTTGTTAGGAAGTCTCATATGTATAGACTCGTCATGTATGTGTTCGTCCATTTTGTTTCTGTACATTGTGGAATTCATTATCACTAATGCGCCTCCCTTGTCTGCCTTCACACATTTAATGTGTGGGTTATTTGCGAATTTCCTTAAAGTGTCGTAGTCCTTTCTCGACATGTTTTTGTGCGGAGATTTATTGTAGTTCAGTTTTGAAATGTCTTGTTTCTTTAGTGTCTCAAAGAGGTCTATGCTCTTGTGGCTAGTTGGAGCTTCAAAAGTGCTGGTTGTCCTTAATCCCATTAGTTGGTCTGATTTTTTATGAATTGAAGGATTCATCTGGTCAAAAAAATATCTCAGTTTCAATTTTCTTATGAATTTGTAAGTGCTGATTTGTAATTCCAACTGGTTGGTCTTCGTGGTTGATATAAAAGATGTTCCTTTGGATAGTAGTTTCATTTCATATGGATTTATTATGGTGTCAGAAATATTAATGACTAAGTATTTCTCTTTTTGTTCTTTTTCACGCTCCGTGTGTTGGATTGACTGGTTTCCTTTTCTTTTGTTCTTTCTAAGGCCCCTCCTGGGTCTTCTTGATTGTCCTGTCTTTCCTCTAAAAAAGGAACCGCAGTGAATGTTTCAGCTGTGTTGGTAGTTTCACGGGTTTGTGGTTGATCATTAGGTTTATCTCGTCTTGGTGGTCGATTAGACGTGTCACTTCCTGAGGAGGATGTGTCTGTTTGGGGGTTAAACGGTTTGTTGCGTCTACGTTGGGCATACACGTCTGCCCACGTGTATACCTCCCCAAGTTTATAGTCTTGTGTGTCCCTTCTAAACTTCCTAATTTTTCGATCATTTATTTCCCTTGTATGTTTCTCAATTATCGCCTTGGTATCTTCTAGAATTTTGTTTAGTTCTTCTGAGGTAACCATGTTGGTTAACTCTGATTCCACTTCCTTGATCTCTTTGTTGAGTTCTATGAGTATGTTTGATAATTCTTGGACTATGAGAAGAATTAGGTCAAGGCTACATTTGTTTAACACAGCGTTCCATTTTTCTTGAAAAGATTTCAAATTCTTACATAAGGATGGTTTTAACGCTATCCGTAACCCTCTGGGGATCCGCATCGAACGGTGATATTTAAGTAGGGTACTGGCGTGGAGTTTTTGATTGATTTCTCGTTTGGATAAGTATAGAAGTTGTCGTATACATTGCTCCTTTGTGCGGCTGGAGGTGTTTGTAGCTATATCCTTGGACGGACACGCCACCTGTATGTAGCACCCAAAATAGTGACAAAAACAGTGACAAATAAAGCAGAAATTGAATACAAACTGGCTGTGCGCCCACCAACCCATATCTTGGGGTTTAAAATAAAGAAGACATGCGAAAAGTGATCGAAGTGCCTGAACTACCATTCATGCTGCAGGGAAACTCTAACCTGTATGTTGGCTGATTACTGAACGTTCGTCCGACGCAACTCAATGCTTTGCGTATAATTTTCTACAAAACAGATAAACCCATGAGTTAACCGATAGTTTCTACGTTATCCTGAGAGAGTGCAAGATAAAAAATAAAGTAAAGAAAAAGTACCTTCGTAAATCTTTACGTCACTCGTAATCAATCTGCAAAGATTAAGAAGCCAACTGGTTACTATCCACAATATCAACCACCCGCAATGGTGATCATGAGCGTTAAATAGACACTATGAGTGACCCGACGATTGCTCACCTTTTTAAAAAAGTAGATCAAGATAAAGTAAGTGCTCAGCTACTCGAACGTTGTGGTGTTGCGAACACAGTTCCGTAGCATACCCGCCATATGTAGGCTCCGGGTCACATGAGATGTAACTAGACATAGTAGACGGACATGTCGGGAGACGACATGACTGTGGCGGCCATCTTAGTGAGGTAAGTATTAAGTGCAACTGATTAGCGAGTACAGGTGAATTCCACGCAAATTATGTGAATATCAACACTGAAAAAACACTGGAGCCTTGCCGACGAAAAATAATGGATAGTGACAGGAAAAAGTACAATAAAAATAAGGAAGTTAAAATCATCAGGCACTGATGCATGGGTACATATTAGAGATGTATAGATCATCAACAGATTAACACA
This sequence comes from Lissotriton vulgaris, assembly GCF_964263255.1. Classification (NCBI taxonomy): domain Eukaryota; kingdom Metazoa; phylum Chordata; class Amphibia; order Caudata; family Salamandridae; genus Lissotriton; species Lissotriton vulgaris. Next base: position 1,113,426,730 of record NC_141694.1, read on the forward strand.
ATTTGATGTACTGTAAAAAACGTGAAATACATATCCTAAAGGCTCTTCATACCAACAATAATTGGTGAACACCTAATGTAACATCCTGTTTACCACTAGTAATGGATTGTCTTAGTCCAAATCACAAACTTAATGAAAGACAATATAACATTGATGAATTAACAATGTATACCATGACCAGTGATTAAAGAAAACACCTGAGGTCTATTTTATCATTTAAACCTAAAGGTTCCATAGTTTTACATTTCTTAATCAATATCACCTCACGTTGTGACAGGTACTGACTAGAGTCCCTCCCTTCCTCATTTGTTATCTTTTCAATCACCATAAATCTAACTTGAGCAATGTTATGTTGATGATTGAGCCAATGTACAACAAGATTAGAGTTTGTGTTTTTATTACGTATCATGCTCTTGTGTTCTCCAATTCTTACTTTAATTTTCCTTTCTGTTTTTCCTATATATAGGAGTCCATAGGGACATTTAATTACTGTAAATTACAAAATTTGAATTACAATCTGCTGTGAAAAGTAACATGGTTTACTCTCCAGTTCTTGGATATGTCATAAAGTTTTGCTGCATATCGTTATTGCAGTGAGTGCATTTATTGCACTTCCTCATGCCTTTGTGTTGAGTGGTGTCAATTAGTTTCATTGAGGTCAATTTTTCTTTGAGGTTAAAACTTCTGGTATATGCAAATATAGGTCTTTCTTTAAATACATTTTTGAAATCATTCTCCTTTTGAAGCAATCCCATCTTTTCAGGAATATTGTTTTGATGTTCACAGATCTTGTTGAAAATGTTGATACAAACACATTACGATTGCTCGTGGTTTGTTTACTTTTGGCAACCAGCAGGTCTTTCCAATCGATAGCTGCTGCTCGCAATTCTGCCTTATTGATACACTCTTGAGGGTAACCTCTGTCTTGAAATCTTTTTCTCAAACGATTAAGTTGGTATGTGTTGGACCCGGCCTCGTGGCGTGGTCCCACTCCTCCCGCATGACGGGCCTTGGACGACATCGACCCCTGTCCTCCGGCCTAGGGCGTCACCCTCTAACCTTCACAAGAGCCGCCCCTCCGGGCGACCGCCGGCTCTCCCCCCTCTGGAACTCGGCAACCCCTACTCGCCCCACTCTGCTGGCCCGACCCCTATCCCGGACCAGCATCTCAGACCCCGACTCCATCTTGGACCCTCCACGACCAGGCCCCATGGCCTCGGCCCGACCTCGGCCGCGGACCCAGCGAAGCCCCGACATTGAGGCACCAAGATCCGACCAGGTGGTAAAGCGGCCACTTGACGGATCAATGAGGAGAAGGGTTTCGATGGTCCTCCAGCCGTCCCGCGACGCCTGGTTTCGATCGCCTCAGGCCTCCCTGGGCGCTGGCTCCACCCCCCTGCTGGGTGTCTGGACACTCTCATCCCGGCCCCTCCGACCCCCCAGGTGCGAGGGTCCGGACATCAAAGAAAGCCAGACCTATATCTGGGGCAGCTCTGGAGCAGGTCGGCAGTTGTATCCTGGAGTCGAGAGACACCGAGACTAACTCATCTACGTGGAACCTGTAACCATCTTCTGGAGCCCTGCTGGCACTGCCGCGGCCCATCTTCGCTGAAACCATCCTTGGAGCCCTGCTGGCGCTGCCGCGGCCCATCTTCGTTGAAACCATCCTTGGAGCCCTGCGGGCGCTGCCGCGGCCCATCTTCGCTGGATCCATCCTTGGAGCCCTGCTGGCGCTGCAGCGGCCCATCTTCGTTGAAACCATCCTTGGAGCCCTGCTGGCGCTGCCGCGGCCCATCTTCCCTGAAACCATCTTTGGAGCCCTGCTGGCGCTGCAGCGGCCCAACTTCGTTGAAACCATCTTTGGAGCCCTGCTGGCGCTGCCGCGGCCCAACTTCGTTGAAACCATCTTTGGAGCCCTGCTGGCGCTTCCGCGGCCCATCCTCGCTGAAACCATCTTCGGAGCCCTGCTGGCACTGCCGCAACCCGACCCTGAGGAACCCCTCAGCTCGAGGATTGAAAGCTGAACGTAGGGTATCCCTGTACCAGGCTGGTTCCAAGACTGTTCCGCTACCCCCTTCCCTCAGTGACTAAACCTGAAAGGATCCATTGATCCAGTTGAACCTGTATCGCTACGATTACCTGCCTAAACTGTTGATAAAAACTTTAAGAATCTATCCTTGTGTGGTGTCCATCTGTAGTGGGGTGATTGCTCCCCACTTTCTCAAACAGAATCTTCTCCATCATGTCCCAACCCGATCTCTTCGTTCCTCTATTCAGAACTTCTTGGCTGTGCCTTGCACTAGAACAGTCACCTGGGGCGACAGGCGTTTCCTGGTTGCCGCCCCTAGACTCTGGAACACCCTTCCTGCACATATCCGAGCAAGTCCCTCCCTGTTCACATTCCGCAAACAGCTAAAGACGTGGTTATTTGACCAATAGCCTTGTATATCTTCTTTACCCAGTTGCTGATCCATCCCTTAACTAGCGCCGAGACGCCCACGGGTATTCGCCGCGCTCTACAAATGTCAATAAATAAATAAATAAATAAATAAATAAATAAATTGCTCGTCTGTACGATCCTAGTGGAGAAACCTCGCCAGGAGGCCTCTCGACTTCGCTCGGCCAATTCCAAGATCCCCTTTCTAACAGTATGCTTCTGGTGTGGATGAAATTCTTTTCGTTCGTAACATTTGTAAAAATGGAAGATTGCTGATAAAGTAACGTGTTGTTACGATCGGTAGGTTTGACAAATGTCTGGGTCTGAAAAGTTATGTTCTTCTTAATAATTATGACATCCAGAAATGGTAATTCTTTGTGACTAATTTGATGCATGAATTTGATCCTGCTGTTTCTGCTGTTGAGTGATTTAATGTTATCTTCAAGTGTTGTGGTGCCAGACCATATTAAGAATATATCGACGATGAATCGACGATACATCACTAGTTCTTGTTTCCATTCGTTTTTAGTCAAAATATGTTCTTCTTCGAAAGCTGCCATAAAGATGTTGGTGTATGTGGGAGCTCCCCCAAATTCCATGCTGGAACCGCTTATTTGTAGAAAGTATTCTTCTTTAAATCAAAAATAACTGTGCTGAAGACAAAATGTCAACAATTCAATTAAAAAAAATGTGTTCGCTCCTTTATGATCCATTTGTAGTGGAGCCCATTCAACTGCCTTGAATCCTTCTTTCAGAAGAATGGACGTGTAAAGAGAGGTTACGTCGATCGTACATAGAATCCATTGACGACTATTTGTGGTATCCAAGACTGAAGGACTGGGTTCTTTAAGACCCAGCGGTGCCAGGGCACAACACCTGAAACCTTCGTGGGTAACCTGCTCCGGCGTACGAATGACAGAGACACGGGACACTTCCTTCGACGTCAAAGATTCAAGGTTTATTTACTGCAGGGAACACAGAAGTCACGGCAAGTACACCACGTGCAACTTGGGGAGACTGCTTCAAATTGGTTCTGTGGATCGCTCCTTTTATACAGTTTTTACCCATAGGATAACATGGCACACAAAAGTTTACAACCTGGTTCCCACCATTATCCCCCAGAGGGGTCGCTTTGGTCACTTTGAAACACATGAGGTCCGGAACATAAATGCGGAAACATTTGGCGGTTCCCAACTGTAAAAACCCATCTTCCCAACATTAGCGAATTCCAATCGGCAGTAAAACAGATCGAAATAGGAACAAGGACAGGTGTAGAGGAAGACGGAGACAGTGGGGAGATCGGAAAGGGTGTAAAAAGGGGAGGTATCGGGAAACACGAGATACAGGCATCAAAGGAACGTGCCTAATGAGATGCACGGCTGAGACAATAAGTCCGTGCGGCAAGATGAGCCTCGAGCGGCGCCATCTGCCTTACAGTAGCATCCCCCTCGTCATAAAGACACTTACAAAGAACATGTGTCTTCCGCAAATATCTTGGGAGTCCCAGGGTCGCGAAGCGGACAACGTCCGTTCGCTGGCTACTTGAGGGCAAGAAACAAAATGGATGCCGTATCTAAGATGGAACCCGTGGGTACAGATGAAAAACCCACATAACAAACGAACGGTTTAAGTTAGCACAGCGAAACTGCGCACACTTACTAAACTCGTCATTTGCGGTTCATAGATACCAGACTCGACCATATTCGTGCGAGTCGAAAACACCACTTACAATTGTCACGGAACCTCAGACGCTCCTTTTGCCCTCATGTAGGCAAGCACTAGTCGGAATCATATTCGATATTCATCAGACCATCGAGATGTTGCTGTAGCATAGCTCTGTCCAACCGAGTCCCCTTGGTAACAGGTGGTTGTCTTATACACGTTGTAGCACAGAGGCCACATAAGGCAGGACCACACTGCACACAAAGGCAACACGTGAACAGGAACACTACAACGACTCCGATGATCATCAGAATCTTCCAACCCCAAGTCGACATCAGGCCCCAAAACCATCCAAGTAGCGTCCAATCCCCTACATCCACGTGTATGGATTCGGAGATCTTATGCAACCTCGAGATGGCTTGATAGACAGTAGGAGCATTATCTGGAATGAAAATGCAGCAGCTCGAATGGATCACCTTACATACCCCACCTCGATCTGCTAAGATGACATCTAAAACCATACGGTTTTGTAACGTCATAAGTCTCTCCGCCTGAAGTTCAGTGGTGATATTACCAAGGGCACTGGCCGTAATATTAGCTGTCCATTCTACCACCCGAGTCAACTGTCTCAGGTTCCTACTATTAACCATAGGTCCCCAAAACGGGAGGAAACCCTTGAAAAAGTCTCCTGCCTCTTGACCGGCAGTATCCTCTTCGCTAATTACTCCTCGTACAACTCTAGTCTTATGATAATCGGCATCTACAGTGAACGTCGGAGGCAACACATTTGCAATGAAACATGAGCCCATGAAGTCAGCGGGCAACCATGCATATGCACGATCATAACAGATAAAGTATGTACCCTTGGCAGCCAGAAACACAGGGGACGAGACCATCGGCAGAATGTAATTTTCAGTGCAAGCACTCGCTCCAAGTCGGGCTTGCGATCTTCGGCCACGACCCATGAGACAAAAATTACCAGTGTGGGGTACGACCCATATCGGAGGCGAGCTTTTAAGCTGCTTTTCGCTAGTGAACGCACTATATTCACCTCTACTTAGGACCCTATAGGCCTGTATCTCTTCTTCGGGAATAAGCGAGGGATCATAGATATCGCTATCTAAATCCTCTATTGCTATCGACAAAGGTTTTTGATACGAGGTAGGACCAGAGTAGGGGGAACGTGGTTCTCGAACGGGGTGGAAACCCAGTGCGCTTCGAAACATTGTTTGAAATGCTCGAGCTGACCCTTGGGAACTATACGGTAACACCAAATATGGAATTCCCTTATCCGTAGTATGTGGCATCAACCCACACACCCAACAATTAGTAGTGTTAACCACTAACTGATGCTGATGAAGGAGCTGAATAAAGGAATTGTTGCGGAATTCTACACGTCTAGCCTGTTCGTGCTCCGGTAACATATGAAAGGAATGGGGAGAAACAGTAGAGGTAAGTTTAGGGTCAGGAGTAGAAGTAGGTGTAGCAGAAGGCAAGAAGTAAGACATCATATAATACACCCCACCCGCCAATAATGCAGAAGCAGTCAAAAACAATACAAACAGCTGGAATATAAAACATTTGGTACGACTGAGTTGCTGCAGCTTGAATCTGTGAACCTGAGCTCCCTCCAAATCATTCAGCTTCGAGAATGCCATTCCCTACGACCGTCCGCAACGTTTCTTGACGCACTTCGTTCTGTGTAGCAATAGTCAATCCCTAGGAGTTCCCAGGAACCGACGGCCTTCAACCTAGCATCAAGACCTACTATCCAGAAGGAAGTACGCGCGCGGCCCTACGGCCCTTAATGCACAGTATGTATATATGCAAAAACAAAGTCTCTCAGCTGTGGAAGCAAAAGTATAAGGAATATATATGTACAAAATATATGTATATTAAATATATGTACAAAAATAATTACAGTAATACGAAGGTTCAAAACTGATCACGGAAAACGGGATAATGCAGTTGTCAATACAGCAAAGCAAGATCTTTTTATTTGTCCTTAGTGCGAGATCGCAAAAAGTATCGGGTTTTCCCAGGACGTGTCTGCTCGTCAAACAAAGGATCCGTTAAAGAGGCAGCGTCCTGCTGATCAGTTGAGTGTTCTGGTCTTGAGTCTTTTGATGCTAATTGTTCAACAGTGTCTGTCTGCTGCGCTGAGGATTCTCCAACAGGCTGTGCGTCGCTAAAAGGCACAAACGCCGGCAATGTTTCTGTTTCAGATGACGCAATGCCTCTCCTTACCCACGGGTCTGCCGGCAAAGGGATGGGGACTCTTTTGGTGTGGGTGGCATGCACCCAATTCTTACGTCCCTCGAGACGAACGGCAGTCCTCGTGGCCAGGAGCACTTGATAGGGTCCGGTAAACCTCGGGTCTAGGTTATTCTTGCGTGAAAAATTTCTCGTCACCACCCAGTCTCCGGGCTGGAGCTGGTGGCCTGGACCCTCCATCTGCGTCGGCAATGCGTCGTAAACCTGTTGGTGAATTAACCTCAGTTTAGCAGTCAAGTCATGTAGATAGTCGATCAACATTGGGTACTCAAGATCAGAGAACATTCCTGGCCTAGGAACCCCCCACACATTTGCAGGACGGCCGAACACTATTTCATAGGGACTAAGCCCTACTCGGGAGTGTACAGTCGCCCTAGTTGACAGTAATGCCAAAGGTAAAGCGTCAGGCCACGAAAGACCAGTCGTAGCCTGAATCTTTGCTAACTTTAGTTTAAGGGTGCCGTTGTACCCTTCAACCAATCCAGCTGACTGGGGATGATTGGCGCTGTGGAATTTCTGATTAATTCCAAGGCCCTTACACACACTCTTCATCACACTACCCACAAACTCACTTCCGTTATCTGACCACACGACTCTAGGCATTCCATACCGAGGAAAATATTCCTTCAGTAGGATTTTCGCAGTAGACAAAGCAGTATTGTCTTTGAGAGGATAGGCCTCGATCCATCGGGAGAATGCGCAAACCACAACTAAAACGTATTTCAGGTTATTACATCGCTCCATATGGATGAAGTCCAATTGAATCACCTCAAAGGGACATGAAGGGGGAGCAAAACTGCCAGGAGGAGTTGGGGTTCCTTTGCCAGGATTGTACATCATGCACACCATACAATTCTTCACCAGACGTTCAGCACATTTCGTAATACCATCATTCTTCCACACAGGAGACAGTAATTTACAAATACCTTTCGCGCTAATATGTGCTAACCCATGCGCCATTGTCACAACGGGCAGCACATACGCATCAGGCAACATCCATCTTTTCTGATCAGTCAAATCAATCCAACAACCATTCGCATCCAACTTTCCCGTACTTTCTTTCCACTTCGTCTTTTCAGTGTCGGTGGCTTCATTCTGAATTGCTTTCACACTCTCGATAGTGTCCTCACACATACTCGATTCTGTAGGCCACCTAACTGGACTCGTCACATACATTCGAGTGCTAAGGTTCCGGGCAGTCTCCTTAGCAGTCTCATCCGCAAACGCATTACCACGACCAACATCATCCGTCACCTTACGATGCGCACTACATTTAACAATCGCAACTTGCTTAGGCAAAGTCAATGCATCCAAAAGATCATTCACAAGCTGGCCATGCTGAATCTTCGTACCATGCGACGTCAAGAAACCTCTCTCTCTCCACAATCGTCCAAAACTGTGAGCGACGCCAAACGCGTATTGGCTGTCGGTAAACACATTCACACGTTTCCCTTTCGCTAACACACATGCTCTAGTAAGAGCAATCAATTCTGCAGCTTGGGCAGAATTCTGATTCAACCTAGCAGTCTCAACAACAGTATTCAATGTTACAACAGCATAAGCAGTAGTCACATCGCCATTCGGCAACTTAAAACATGACCCATCCACATACAATGTACCATCCGGATCTTCCAATGGGGTGTTTTTAAGGTCCACTCGACCTTTTGTTTCCTCTTCGGTCCTTAAGTAGCAATCATGTTCTGCTACTTCATCTGACTCTGTGCTAATTGGTAACAAAGTTGCCGGGTTCAGAACATTACAACGTTTTATCTGAATGTGGCTTGCCAACAGCGTCAACTCGTACCCAGACAACCTCGCACTCGTCAAGTGCTGAGTTTTCGTACGATTCAAAAGAGTATCGACTGCATGCGGAACCATCACCGTAAGCATATTATCCATGACCAATCCTGCTGATTGTCGGATGGAGACCGCAGCTGCCGCTGTTGCTCGTAAACAACTCGGCAATGCTCTAGCTACTGGGTCCAAGGTCGAGGAAAAATATGCACATGGACGTTGCTTACCACCAAAAGGTTGCGTTAAGACACTCAAAGCACAACCTTCTCTCTCGTGAACATATAACGTAAACGGCTTACTGTAGTCAGGAGTACCTAACACAGGAGCCGAACACAATGAATCACGCAATTCAGAAAAACTTTTCTGACATTCTTCCGTCCATGGTAAAGGAGTCGAAACATCCTTGCACGTAAGAGCCACCAATGGTTTCGCTAGCAATGAAAAATTAGGAATCCATTGCCTGCAGTATGATGTGATACCTAGAAAGGCACGCACATCTCTTTGGGTTGTTGGCACAGCCATTCGCGCAATTGCTGCAATTCTCTCTGGGGTCAATCTCCTTCCCTCCTTTGACAATAAGTGACCTAGATAGGTTACTTCTTGACAACAATATTGGAGTTTAGAAGGGGACACCTTATGATTCAACTCACAGAGATGTTGGAGCAACGATACTGTAGCAATTTTGCAAATGTCCTGAGTGTCAGCAGCCACCAATAAGTCGTCGACGTATTGGATCAAAGCCGTACCGACCGGCAACCTAAACGCATCCAGTTGACCCTTCAAGGCTTGGCTGTAAATAGATGGACTTTCACAGTAGCCCTGAGGAGCGCGTTTGAACCGGAAGCTGCGTCCACCAAGAGAGAAACCGAAAAGGTCCCTGCTCTCCTCGGCAATCGGGATGCTGAAAAACGCATTTTTCAAGTCAATCACCGAAAACCATGATGCAGAAGCTGGAATCAGAGTCAGTAGCGCCGTGATGTCAGGCACAACAGGGAATTGAGGAACCACAATTTTATTCACCTCCCGTAAATCGATAACAAAGCGATAAACAGGCGGTTTCGAAGGATCAGTACGTTTAAGAATGGGCAGCACAGGGCTGTTGCACACGTTTCCCCGAGTCTCTTCAATAACATCTTTCTCGATCAAATCATAGATGATCGCTAACAGTGCTCGTTCACCATCAAGGGAGATACGATATTGGGGAATACGTGGCAGTCGCACATTAGATTTCAACTGAACAACATATGGTGAGATATCAAGTAGGCCCACATCATTGGGGCCCGTTGCCCACAAAGACGCAGGAAGAGAACTCAATTCCGGTGGAAGCTTGTCGAGAGACAAGTACATAGGAGAGACAACCCTCTCTCCTAACGTAAGCTTTACACCCGCAGGAGAACAATACAAAGTCGCATACAAACGTTTAAGCAAATCCAGGCCCAAAAGATTTTCGCCACAACCCGTCGTTAGAATCAATGGAGCTTCTAGCTCACGTGGCCCAATTTTGAGGGGCAAAGGGCGCGAAACTGGATTGCGAACAGGGGCGCCAGAGAATCCAACGGAAACATTTGTTAAGCCAGACAAAGGTGCGCCAGGGAGTTTCGAATGCATGATAGAACTTTTCGCTGCACCAGTGTCCAACAGAAAAGGCTCAACGACGCCCGATGTAGCAACTGCGACGTAAGGCCCTCTCTGATCAACCGGAACTGATACCACTCCCTCTCCTTGTCTTTGGCTGTCCTAGTAATTACTGTCGTCAGTTCCCTGATCGACGTAATAATCGTCTACATTGTACTGCGCAGATCGACCTTGCGACGATCCACGTTGATCGAAACAATTATCGGAATTTGATGAGTTATCTGAGCGATCATTCTGAGCACCACGACCTCTACCACGTGATGCCTGCTGCGAACCACCACGACCTCCTCTAGATGAGTTACCACTGTTACGTTCATTTAGAACGGGACAATTGAATTTAATGTGACCCTCTTGTCTGCAATAAGCACATTGATTGTACCCTAACGAGGATCTTTGGGAGGAGGAGTCATTACGAGTTTGGGATCTGTTCGATTGCGGCTGCGATCTATTCTGTTGCGAATTATTCTGATTCGAACGTGGAGGATACGCTTGCTGAAGCAGCACTTTAGTTTTTAGCTCTTTCGTCTTTTTATCAGCACGGTCGCTCTCCTCTTTCTCTCTATTCTCATAATATTGTGCCGTAGCCAATATCTGAGCTGAAGTAGAAACGGCCCATGCACTTTCCGAATTCTTTAACTTATTGCTCAAATCGGGCAATAAATTCGAAACAAATTTGTCCACAAACAATCTCTGACCACCCTCAGTACCCATATCCTGTCCACTATGGTCAACAAATGCCTCCTCAAACCTCGTAAAGAAGTCGGAGACACTTTCGTCCTTTTTCTGCTTACAAGCTGACAATTTGTCCCAATTTACTCTCATAGCTGGCATAAGGGTTTTCATTAACGCTATTATTCTTTGAGGAAGAGCAGTAATCATCTGCTCAGGTTTAGCTCCACCAGTTTGTAAACCATCCGCCGCCACAATGGCAGCCCAATCACCACCTAATTCATTCGGATGATTTTCCTGCCGAATCTTAGCCCATACAGGTTGTGGTACGACATTGCCGAACAACATATCGATATCGGCAAGATTCATGATTGTAGCATCTACGAGCTGCGATAATTCTTTGTAATACCCTGCAGGATTTTTGCGAGGGTCAGGCAAAGATTGCTTTACCTGCAACACTTCCGATCGCTTCCACGGGAGATGTATCCATACTCTCTGGAAATGCGGCGGAACAATAGGAATAGCAGTAGCATCGCCTGGCATCCACACTGGTGGAACTTCCCGCATGGGATATTGGCCAGACTCGTCTGGCTGTCTTTCAATATCCTCAACAAACAATGCATGAGGGATTGGAGCGGGACGAAAAGATAGTAATCGCTCGACAGCACGACAAACGTTGGTATCCACTATCAGTCCATTTGCGAACTGAAGCTGAAGATCAGACAGAGCGGTGAGCACCTCGTCAGGCGCATCAGCCGCTATCTGATCATGAAGGAACTTACACATTTCATTAAACACATATCTCTGGGTTGGTATATTGAATTGACAAAATGTTTCAAGGACAACACGGGGTGGACTTCTAAGAGGATTTACCATCCAACCCATCGCCATATTATATAGCGCAACGCGTTCTCTGTTTCCAGGAAGTTGACTACGTCTCTGAGGACCATCGGAACCAGCGGACCCATGAACAGGCCCGAGCGAATGAAAGAAGCTTGCCGCAAGAGGAGAATTACGATTACGAGTAGAGGGAGAAGTATAGGACACAGGACTAACAAGTGAAGGAGTAGAAACAGTAGCAACAGTAGGGGTTAACAAAGCAGGAGCAGTAGCGTGAGCAGGAGTATGTGGGAGCGGAGGAGCAGTAGGAATAGCAACAGACGGAGGAGCAGGAACAGTCGGAAGAACGGGTGCAGGTTGAGGAACAGGCAAAGGAAGAATAGGTGCAGGAACAGGTACAGGGGGAATCACAGGGGCTGTGGTACCCTGTACGTACGGAGGTGGCGACTTCATAAGATAAGACATTAAAGGATCCTCGACTGGCTCTTCCTTCTTTTCCGGCTCCTTAGGCAAAGCGGGATAACATTTATCTACGGTCATACGCTGTAGTCTATCAAACACTTCCTTATCCTTAACCTCCTTATCATGCTGGAACTGCTCTGCTTTCTTCACTATGGTAGCAACATTATCTCGCTGAGTACGTTTAGTCTGTCTGATTTCTTTCTGTCGGGCTTCTTTACGCCACAACCGAAAGGCATCAAACATGGCCGGCCTTGACTTTCTTTCGAACAATTTAATCTCTAGATTATCTAAGATCGGTGCCTCGAAGCTACCGTGCGGTGGCCAGCGAAGGTCACCGTCCTTCTTTGTGTATTTAATCCAATAATCGTTAAAGGTAATTGGGCCTAGCCCATGTTTACTATAGAGCTCATACGTGGGAGTTCCAACCGGAGGTATCGGACACGAGTCCTCCAGTCGGGAATCCGTACCACAAGGCCTGAAACAACTAAACAAAGTACTGCGACCAGGCATCTCGCACACTAGCCGAGTTTCACAAACTTCAAGGGTTACGGGATTTACCAAGTCCCAGCAAAGAACAAAACCCTCGGTTTTTGGCGGCTGCAGTCGTCAAACAACACAACAAAGTACGCTAGCAAAGTGTCACCGACAAAAACACTCACACAGCGTTAACAACAAAAACACTCGCTAAAGTGTCAACAACCAAGAACTCTGGGAGCGACCCACAAATACTTAACTCAAAGATCGATGGCGTCACCAGGAAGGCCCGTCAGTCGTCTCGCTATACCAAGGTCTACGCCAGGCGCCAAAACAGGTCTACAGTCAGGGCAGCAGTCCGTCGCAGCCGTCCGGAGGCGGGAATCTTCGCGGGAAAAGTCTTCGGGCCACTTATTTCGACAACAGGATCGATGAAGCGGAGTGCACCTTCCCTCGGAGATTTCACACAAAGTTCCTCACGATCGTCGGGCTTGGACCGGTACCACTGATGCAGCCCCACGTTGGGCGCCAACTGAAGGACTGGGTTCTTTAAGACCCAGCGGTGCCAGGGCACAACACCTGAAACCTTCGTGGGTAACCTGCTCCGGCGTACGAATGACAGAGACACGGGACACTTCCTTCGACGTCAAAGATTCAAGGTTTATTTACTGCAGGGAACACAGAAGTCACGGCAAGTACACCACGTGCAACTTGGGGAGACTGCTTCAAATTGGTTCTGTGGATCGCTCCTTTTATACAGTTTTTACCCATAGGATAACATGGCACACAAAAGTTTACAACCTGGTTCCCACCATTATCCCCCAGAGGGGTCGCTTTGGTCACTTTGAAACACATGAGGTCCGGAACATAAATGCGGAAACATTTGGCGGTTCCCAACTGTAAAAACCCATCTTCCCAACATTAGCGAATTCCAATCGGCAGTAAAACAGATCGAAATAGGAACAAGGACAGGTGTAGAGGAAGACGGAGACAGTGGGGAGATCGGAAAGGGTGTAAAAAGGGGAGGTATCGGGAAACACGAGATACAGGCATCAAAGGAACGTGCCTAATGAGATGCACGGCTGAGACAATAAGTCCGTGCGGCAAGATGAGCCTCGAGCGGCGCCATCTGCCTTACAGTAGCATCCCCCTCGTCATAAAGACACTTACAAAGAACATGTGTCTTCCGCAAATATCTTGGGAGTCCCAGGGTCGCGAAGCGGACAACGTCCGTTCGCTGGCTACTTGAGGGCAAGAAACAAAATGGATGCCGTATCTAAGATGGAACCCATGGGTACAGATGAAAAACCCACATAACAAACGAACGGTTTAAGTTAGCACAGCGAAACTGCGCACACTTACTAAACTCGTCATTTGCGGTTCATAGATACCAGACTCGACCATATTCGTGCGAGTCGAAAACACCACTTACAATTGTCACGGAACCTCAAGCTGTTGAGATGATTCACAAAAATCAGTGGTATCTTTGATGTTAGTTTTCAAAGTCATGACAAAGTTTTGTAAACAATGGTCAATGTATTTACCTAACGGTTCAAATATTGAACCCACTCCTGAGACTATAGGTCTGAAAGGAGGGTCAGTCGGATGTTTGTGGATTTTTGGTAACATATACAGATGGAGCAGCTTCGGATTGGGTTTAGTAAGATACTGTTTAGTTTTGACAGAAATCCAATCCATTGTTTCAGCGTGTTCCAAAATTTGTTCCAGAGTTTTAGCATTTTCACTGGTAGGATCATTTTCCATTCTGAGATAGGAAGATTTGTCTGTAAGATGTTCTTTCACTATTTGTTCGTAATTTACAGTATCCATTATAATCAGGGCTCCACCTTTATCCGCTCGTTGAAATGTAAGTTCTTTCTTGTTTGCTAACTGTTGCAATATTTTCCTTTCTTCTTTAGTTATGTTCGACTTTTGAATGATTGAAAATTGAGTGATTGTAAATCTTGAAAACCAATGTTTCAAATAAATCTATGGTTTTATGTGAAGTGGGTGCTGTGTATGTACTTTCGGGTTTGAATTCAATGTATTATTTGTCTTCTGTATGATGTTTTCAGGGATCACATTCTCAAAAAAGTGTCTTAATTTGATGGTGGGCATGAATTTAAAAAACACAATTTCTGTTTCAGGTAGATTGGAATTGTAAGTAGGAACAAATGATGTGCCTTTGTTTAACACATCTATTTGTTTTTTGTTCAAATGAATAGAAGAAATATTTATTACTATGTTCTGTGACTCCCTAGATTTGGTTTTCCCTTTTCCTTTTCTTTTGGTTTGTCCTCTCCTGGTTTTTGTGCGTTTCCACTGCTTTTTTGGACTGATTGATCCGGCGGTTGTGATGGTTGTTGGCCCTTGGATAAAAAAGATTTGGTGGCGTTGGTTAACCGTTGTTGTGTACTTTCAATATTCTCTTGTCAACTGGTCGATGGTACTCCTAGGTCCTCTGTTTGTAAAGGAGGTCTTGTTACTGATAATTCTCGATCAGATACTACGCTCTCTTCTGATGAGGTAAATTGTTTCTTTGTGGGTTGACGTTGAGAGTACATTTCTGCCCACGTGTAGACTTTGTTCAGCCAACAGTGTGCACCTGGTATTTCTCAGCATACACACTGTCTGTTGAGCCCAACCAGAAACTACCTAGGTGGGCAAAAAAAGTGTCTCTCTTCTGCCAACTTTAAAATCTTGGTTAGATGGCCCACCACATCCTGACTCTCATCCTGGCAGTCCCTCCAGGAGAGGTCAAATCTCTGCTAGGAGAGGTGCGTTGCTCAAGCCTGAGGGTCTCCGCAGGAGAGCTACTCCCAGCAGTGTTTAATTGTTAAAAAAATATAAGTGCCAGGGCCCTCGCCAGGAGGCTAGTGCAGCTTTCACCACCCATTGCTCCTACAGTTGCTACCAAAACAACTACTGACCATCAGATTCCTGAACGTTTGACAGCCGGGGAGAAGAGGACAGGGAGTTAGAGGAGGGGAGAAAGTGAATAGAACATCAGCCCAGGAGAAGAGGGCAGGGCGTTAGAGGAGAGGAAGGAAGTGAATAGAACATCAGCCTGGGAGAAGAGGACAGGGAGTTAGAGAAGGGGAAGGAAGTTAGTAGAACATCAGCCCGGGAGAAGAGGGCAGGGAGTAAGAGGAGGGGAGGAAGTGAATAGAACGTCCGCCCGGGAGAAGAGGACAGGGAGTTAGAGGAGGGGAGGAAGTGAATAGAACGTCAGCCCCAGAGAAGAGGACAGGGAGTTAGAGGAGGGGGAGGAAGGGAATAGAACATCAGCCCAGTAGAAGAGGACAGGGAGTTAGATGAGGGGTGGAAGTGAATAGAGCATCAGCCCGGGAGAAGAGGACAGGGAGTTAGAGGAAGGGAGGAAGTGAATAGAACATCAGCCCGGGAGAAGAGGGCAGGGCGATAGAGGAGGGGAAGGAAGTGAATAGAACATCAGCTCGGGAGAAGAGGACAGGGAGTTAGAGAAGGGGAAGGGAGTTAGTAGAACATCAGCCCGGGAGAAGAGGACAGAGAGTAAGAGGAGGGGAGGAAGTGAATAGAACATCAGCCCGGGAGAAGAGGACAGGGAGTTAGGGGGGGGGGGAAGTGAATAGAACGTCAGCCCGGGAGAAGAAGACAGGGAGTTAGAGGAGGGGGAGGAAGGGAATAGAACATCAGCCCAGGAGAAGAGGACAGGGAGTTAAAGCTGAAGGAAGGGAGGGAAAGGGCTACATCTTATCAAGTGTTGCCAACTTGGTTTGGTCACTTAAAATGTTGGTTTGCACTTCTGCCGTGATGTGCAGCAAGTAGTTTGTTTTTCCTGCCGAGCTCTCAGAGCCTTCCATCCTTCCGAGGTTGGTATATGAAGTAGGATTAAATTCTGGTAATAGCGGCAATGACTAATAACAATGCTTAGAAATGACTGAAAGTGGTACATACAGCTATAGAAGACTAAGTTAGTGTTGAAACCGTGCTTGTGGCAAATGTGTATTTGAAAAATTTCTGATATGTTGTGTACTACTCGTGTAGGTCTATGCGGGTATGAATATATTCACAGTTCGTTCCGCAGAAGGTATGTCAGTGATTGTAAACAGTTAGATAGTAAATCACAATGGTTTGTATCGATTTTGTATCGTGCATAAGTCATGGTGCGCTCGGATTCCACTAATCTAAATTTATTGACTGTCTGCCAAAGATGAAGGGTATTGACCGACAGGGCCGGACTGGGAGCTAAAAACGGCCCTAACAAAGTGCTCGGCCGGCACCCTCTCACTCCCCCCCCCCCCCCCCCCCCCCCCCCCCGGATCTCTTTGCTAGGGCCGGTTTTTGGCAGATTTTGTTACAGGGCCGATTTTGCAGCTATGCTGAAAAAAGCCCTGTAACAAAACGAACTCCTGGGGGCCCAAAACCGGACCCCACCCGTGCGCCGCACCGGGGGATTGCCCGGTGCCCGCTATGGCCAGTCTGGCCCGGTTGACCGAACTTCATTTCCCACCAGTATCATTAAGCACTAGTTAACCACTTCAAAAAGTCATGATGCCCAGTCCTTGACAGACATGAATTTTTAACAGCTTTGTCAGTACTGCATGTGGCACGATTGGCAGCTAAGAATAGAACACGGTGCCGTTTTCTCAGCACATACCTTAGTTATAGGTAAATCATTTCAAACAGTTTACTCTAAAAGCAAAAGTCTAATGTCCAATATTTACCAAATCCATATAACCAAGATGACACCTCCTTCCAGAGCAGGCCCCTATTGTATCCTTTCCTGGGAATCGTTGCCATGCCTCCCCAGGAGGGCAGAAAGCTGTCTTGGCGACTGGATCCTGTGTGCAAACAGAAGGCACAGGGGACTCGAAGCAACAAAGTTGCAACTTTGCTAAAGTTGCACACTGCAATTTGTTACAGTAATTGCGACCTGAGAATCAAGTTGGGCTTAATGTAACACGGTTTTTGATACCTTGGATGACCCACGTTGGTTGCATCGTTACAGAGTTAGCACAGCTGAGAGGTTAGCATGTTACTCTGCACTCACCAACTGGGCGACTAAACTTTTTTCCACAGTAATAATTAAGAATAATGAAAGCTCTGCATTTTTACTATCAGAACAAGTAAAATGACATGTTTTGTCCCTGTAATACTTTGCATCCTGCCCACACCGGTCACTTATACATATACATGGGGGGCTAGTCTGGCTTTGCCTTTACTTAAAATGGCAAAGCCGGGCCAGCAGTTAAAACTACTCTTCCACAGGAGGAGGAGCTACGCGGGCATCCAAGATGGTCGCGTGAGCAGAGAGCTCCCGAGACCCGCGCCGTCCTTCTTTATTTATCCTTTACCTATCCTGGTCATTTTGACGGGCTTTTGCAGCGCTATCATCGCTGACGCTACTGATCCTTTTCCGGTCGAAATCGGACCTTGGGGACCATTTTTCTGCAACTTGGAACTTTCTGGCCTGCCCGCGGGCGCGGCCGGGGACTTGGCTGCCCACTGTGGCCGACCTGTAATTGAACAACAACGGCTGCCTGGCATCTGGCCCGCCGGAGGTGTATTGCTTTCACTTTCGGTTTCTTTTCCTTTGTTCCTGTCTCCTCCTACTCTGCCTCGCCTGCTGGCCTCTTGATCTGCACGATCCTCCGTTGGACTGGCAAGGAGGCCGCTACACCTCTGTCTCACTGGCGCATCGGAGTTTCGAGACTTTTCTACCTGCTCGTCACCTCCTCTGGCTAACCGGTCAACTCTGAATGCGAGATGGCGACGAAAGTGGAGGCCGAAAGACGCCGGAAGGCTGCGACCCGGGGGGGATCGATCCAGACGAACATGATCGAACGCTATACCCAGCCGAGAGGCTCCCCCGGGGCCGTATGCATGGGTGCTGAAGGACTTCAAACGGACACATCGTCTACGTCGGAAGTGTCGCTTCAAGACCTAATGGCTGCCATCACTGGACTCAAGGCCGACATGGGCCAACAATTTGAAGCCGTAGTGACCAAAATAGACACGGTGGCGGTGGATGTAACTCTGATTCGAGCCGACCTGGCCAAAACAAATGAGCGGGTGAAGGCACTGGATCTTAAAACGTCGAGCCTGGTGAACGACATGGCTGAGGCGCAATCCGAAATTGGCAATCTGCGCGCATCGCACGACTTACTGCTCAAGCGGATGGAGGACTATGATAACAGGGCCAGGCGGAACAACATACGCCTTGTCGGAGTTCCGGAAGGCGATGGTTCGGTAGCGACCGATCTTCTGGTCGAGGAACTAATAGTCGCCCAACTGGCTCCGGCAGGACTGAGTAAGTTCTTTGCTGTGGAGCGCGCCTATCGTTTCCCCGGGGGTCAAGTGAAGCCGGGGAACCCGCCGAGGCCTATCATCGCCAAGCTTTTTCATTACCGGGACAGAGATGCTATCCTCCAGGCCGCCCGTAAACATGGTCCCCTGAAGTATGACAATAACTCTGTCTCCATATATCCCGATTTCACTCCTCAAGTGCAGCGGCAAAGATCAGGTTTCCTCGGAGTGAAGCGTCGCCTAAGGGACCGGGGACTGAAATACGCCATGCTGTTTCCGGCCCGGCTCCGGATTGAATATCGGGAACGTGCCTATTTCTTTGATCAACCTGAACGTGCAGCCGACTGGTTGGACTCGTTGCCGGCAGATGACTTTGGGAGCGGAGGCCCTGGTGGCGCGGAAGGTGGTGCAGCGACCCAGGAGTAACAGATGCCCTGGAGGTTCCGATTGAGACTATGCAACGTATTGTACATATTGACTTATTCCCTAATGACTCTGCCCGTGGCGGTGTGGTAACGGGTGATTTCTCCCTTCCTCCTCGGGGGGTTCTTTGTGTAGAAGTATGGGGCGACAGGCACACTGCAGTTGGGGGTGGCTTTTTAGTCAGCAGGGGTGCAGGGAGGGGGGTGTTGTAACGGGTTTGGGTTCTGGGGTCGGTGTTTGGGGACTGGTTTGTGTCTCGTTCAATTTGTTCTGTTCTTTGTTTCATGGTATTTCATATCTTGCAATGATTGTTTATAGTGGGTTTTGCTGGGGGGTGGGTGTGGAATGTTTTTGCCGTAATGGGGGGGGGTGAGATGCGGATTCTTTCTTGGAACGTGAATGGTTTGGGTGACAGGATTAAGCGGGGCATCGTACTGCAATTTTTGAGGCGCCACGCCCCTGATGTTGTGTTCCTTCAGGAGACCCACTTGATTGGTAATGCTTGCAAGGCCCTAGACCGCCGGGGTTATCGACTGGTGGCACATGCGGGTTTCACCTCGGGTTCCCGGGGGGTGGGTATTATGGTAAAGTCTTCCCTTGCTCTAGCTATTGATGATGTTATCCTTGATGGGCGTGGGCGGTATGCTGCTGTTTCGGGGAGGTGGGAGGGTAAACAGGTCGTGTTTGTTGTTGTCTATATCCCCCCGGGACTGCAGGCTACCACTTATGCTGATTTAGGCAGGACTCTTCTTGGGCTGCCAGACGGCTTGTTGGTCTTGGGCGGGGACTTCAATTCTGTCATGTCCGGCGACCGCGACCGACTACCCCCTAGAGTATTGCCACAGTCCCAGATGTGGCTTAGTGAAATGGCTGACACCTTTGGCTTAGTAGATGTCTGGCGCTCACTACATCCCGCGCTCCAACAATACACTTTTCACTCTGGCGCGCACGGCAGCCTCTCCCGTATTGATTACTTTCTTATGTTAGCCTCCACTTTGTCCACTGTTCGTGAGATTCGACATCTCCCCCGGGGTATCTCGGACCACTCCCCCCTGCTGATCACGATTTCTGTGGGTGGTTTGCATGGTAGCAGAGTTCCCCCGCTCCCTCCCTGGCATCTTAAAAACCCCCGGCTCCGTTCAGACCTGATTAAGGCAATAGATTGCTATTTTTCCGAGAATCTGGGCTCTGTCACTTCCCCCACTGTTCTCTGGGAGGCCTTTAAGGCGGTTATTCGGGGCTCCGCCCTGTCACTCATTGCCACTGAGCGTAGGGTCAAGAGGGAGGCTGTTGTGGCTCTTGAAACTGAAATTACTGCGCTTGAAAGTGAGTTGGGTGGGAATGACACGCCTGCACTGTTGCATGAATTGGAATTGAAACAAGCAGATTATAAGGCCTGTGTCACGGATGCTGCTAAATTGATGCGATCAAATCAACTTGGTCGACTGTATGATGTGGGTGACAAGGCTAGCAAGCTTCTTGCGTGGCTGGACAAGACTGAGCGTGCGAGTCGTGTTGTTCCCTCCATTGTTCGTGATTCTGGTGTTACTGTCTCGGATCCGGGTGAGGTTGTTGAGTGCTTTGTTGACCACTTTCGTATGGTTTATACGCCTGTTAGTGATCGAGATGAGGCCGACTCCAGGTTCCTCCTGCGTGACATTGCTCTGCCTACTGTGTCTGAGACGGACTACCTTGCTCTGGAAGCGCCCTTTACTGTCGACGAGATTGCCCTCGCAATCCGTTCCCTTCGCTCGGGTAAGGCAATGGGCCCTAACGGACTCCCCATTGAACTCTACAAACTTTGTCCCGACAAGATGGCCGCCCACCTGCGTCACATGTTTCTCGAGGCGGTCGAGGCTGGATGCCTCCCCCTTGAGCAGCGCCTTGCTACCATAGTGGTCATTTATAAGGATGGCAAACCTCGTGACCGTTGTGCCTCGTACCGCCCCATCTCCCTCCTTAATGCGGAACCCAAAATCCTTGCTAAGGTGCTGGCCAATCGGATGCTTGCGGTCATTTGTGATTTGATCCATCCGGATCAATCCGGTTTCATCCCTCACAGGAATACCGCTCTTAATTTGCGTAGGCTCCACAGTGTCCTCGCGAGAGCTTCTATTCTCGCCGAGCCAGCAGTGATCGCCTCCCTCGACGCCACGATGGCATTTGACACCATTGAATGGCCCTACCTATGGGCAGCCCTCGCCAAATTTGGCTTTGGCCCCAACTTCATCGCATGGGTCAAGCTTCTTTATGAACAGCCGCTAGCTCAGGTTGCGGTGAATGGGAGGTGCTCGGACCCCTTTCCTTTGGGCCGCGGCACACGACAAGGATGCCCCCTTTCTCCGCTTTTGTTCGCTTTGGCACTCGAACCTCTTGCCGCGTGGCTCCGGTGGGAACCCTCGATCAAAGGGATCCGATGGTCCCCTGACCTCGAGGATCGTGTCTCCTTGTATGCGGATGACATCCTCCTTTATCTTACTTCCCCTCAGAAGTCACTCAATGTCCTCTTCGACGTCCTCACGTCCTTCGGTAAGAACTCGGGACTGGTCATTAACTGGACCAAGTCCTGTGTCTACGCCATAGCTGGTACTCTACCGCCTCTCCCCCGTAGATTTCCCATTCTGGTAGCGACTGACGGTTTTAAGTATCTGGGGGTCCATGTATCCATGATCTCCTCGGTCCGCTATGAGCGGAACTTGTATGCTCCGCTCCGCAGACTGAAGCAGGATGTTCGGCGATGGCGCGATCTGCCCTTATCTCCATTGGGCCGGGCGGCGCTCTTTAAGATGATGTCGCTTCCCCGCTTCCTCTATGCCCTGCAAAATTTCTTTGACCCCGTTCCTGCCCGCTATTTCCATGAAGTCGAAAGTTTACAGCGGCAACTTATCTGGGATGGCCGTGCCCGCATTGCCTTATCTAAGCTCACGCTCTCCTGGTACGACGGAGGTATTGCGCTGCCGGATATTAGACGGTACTATTGGGCCTCGCACCTGAGCGCCATCAACCATGCGACATATTCTCCGGGGCCAGCCCCTGCCTTTGCTTTAGATAAACTGTTGTTGCCTGGCGGCAACTTTAATAGGGCGCTATACTCTAAGGCACCCTTTCGACTCCTTACGGGCCCAACGAAATGTGCAGTGCGGGCATGGCGAGATGCTACGGTGGCCACGGGCTGGGGTGGTAGACTGACACGTATGACGCCACTGTATGACTCGGAGCGACTGGGCAACCTGTGGAAGACGAAAGGGTTTGAGAAATGGGACATGATCGGGATTAGTACTGTGGGAGACCTTTGGACACGTGGCGCGGTTAAGTCCTTTGAATCACTAAAGCTGGAATACCGGCTCGATGATAGGGAGCACTTCCGGTATATGCAGGTGAGACATGCCTTGTCTTCGGTCTTCCCCTCCGGTACGGATGTTCCGCAGTCCTCTCCTCTGGAGGATCGAGTTCTAGATGGCCATGTCCCAGACAGTACCATCTCCTTAATTTATAAGAAGCTCATTCATAACAGAGCTGACCAGCTCGAGAAGCTCCGGGCTGCCTGGACTGCTGACGGACTTGAATTGGACGACGAGGACTGGCAGTCCGCTGTGTCCTCCCCCAAGGAGGTGGCTATTCCGGCACGACTCCGCTTTGTCCAATTGAAAATACTTCATCGCGTGTATCTTACTGGAACGCGTCTGGTGCGAATGGGACTGGTTGCTGACGGACGCTGTAAGCGTGGGTGTGGGATGGATGGTACTTTTCTTCATGTTTTGTGGGAATGTCCAGTGATTGTAGCGTATTGGTCAAGGGTGCATGATGTTATGAGTCGTGTCACGGGGGTCCCATTGCTTCCTGAGGCGCGTCGTTGTCTGTTGAATGTGTGGGAACCGACTGACTGCACTGCTGCCCAGACACTTTGGGTCACCCTAGGCAATATGATTGCGAAGAGGGATATCGCACAGCTCTGGGGCTCCCCGAGACCGCCAGTGCTCAGTGCCTGGAAAGAGAACATGGACTGGTCCATGTTTCGAGAGAAGACGGTATATGAAGCCCGGGGGCGCCCAGGGAAGTGGTCCAGAGTTTGGGCTCCATGGAATA
Source organism: Lissotriton vulgaris (assembly GCF_964263255.1). Classification (NCBI taxonomy): domain Eukaryota; kingdom Metazoa; phylum Chordata; class Amphibia; order Caudata; family Salamandridae; genus Lissotriton; species Lissotriton vulgaris. The sequence goes on from NC_141694.1 coordinate 1,113,449,774, forward strand.
CTTACCGTGGAGACATCTGTTCTCCTCCACTTGACTACGAAGTCCCTCTCCCCTCCTCTCCGTGATTTACGTTCCTCTCTTCTACTTACCACATGCTTTGCTCTCTTATGCGCGCCACCCCCCCTCACTCTCGTTTTTTCTCCTACATCCATTCCCCCCCTCCCACCTCCAGCGACCCTTGCCACTATGATACCATGTGTTTGTTTGTTTGTGTTCATTTCGACAAAAACATAAAATTAAACCTTTCTTATCCTATTTGTATGATATTACGCTCTTGCCGATAATGTTGATGTGAAAGATTGCTTCAGCAACGTACTGCCTCGTATTGCACTTTATGCTTAGCCAGTTTTTGTCATAGCGGCCGGCCCTGCGGGGTTGTAGGCAGACGCTGTGTATTGTGCATTTGTTAATAAAGGTTTTAAAAAAAAAAAAAAAAAAACTACTCTTCCAGCCTGCAAATGGAGGGCTGGGAGTCTTATTTTACTCGTATCTCACCCAGGGTGCACAACCAAGGCCGGGGGAGACCCCTTTAATGTACATGCCTTGGGTACCATTAGGTCCGATTAGCAAACCTCATTGCACTCTCAGGGTCAGAAAAACAGCAGCAACAATCCCAAAAACTTGGGGGTGATTACACAAAAAAGAGACATTCTTTACATACTTTATTTAATAAGAATAACACACACATTGATTTTTTTTAAAAGGCATTTTTTTAAATATAGGATTTTTTTTTAAAACAGTGTTCTAAACATTTATAGAGCATTTGTAAGAATCATAAATAATGTATGATTTTATAACACTTTTAATATCATTTAAAAAATATTCATTTTTCCAATTAAATATAATTTCAAACATTTTTCAAAGCATTTAATAACTTTTTCTCAACAGATTTACATTGACACCAATGATGGGAATCATCCTTTTTGTTTTTAGGCCTCGTCTATTCCATCCCGTAGGGATGGTAGGCGAGATTTATAGTAAGGCTTCCGAAAAGTCTAACCAACTGAGGATCGCGTACAGTTCATGTGAGCCAGGCGCGTGCACAGGAATTTGCTCCCCCTACCCGTCCCACAAAGCAAGACAAGACAAGAACATCAAAGCGACCGCGGGCGCTCTGATTCCATTTGCCACCAGCCACTTCACGCGCTCTGCAGGTCATAAACAGGACCATCTGCTCGTGAATCGGAAGCTGGCAATGTTGCCCAGCCCCCCTCCCAGTGCTGCTTACCTCTGCCATTCTATGGTTTCCAATACGTCTTACTAAAAGTGCACTTTCCCTGCTCCCTAACACAGACTTCTCCACTATAACCCTCTTTTCGTTAATTTTACTCAGCTCTCATCTTTAACCCAGCCCACAGACACACACACACACACATACACACACACACCGAGCCCCACCGCAGCGCAATGCCGAGAGCTTCACTGACCCTTTCACTTTAAATCGGTTCTGTAAACGCAAAATGCGTTCATTGACTGTAACATGTCTAAAAGTATTTTAAGGTAAATTTCACACCATTTTGATTTAAAGTGGAACAATGCATGTGCCTAAATAGTAGTACAGCTTTTTCGGATGAAATTGGCGGCAAAAACTCTCAGTGAGAAAATTGGTCTCAAGAGCCAAGAAAAGTTTTGGTGACGTCATTTTGCAGCACTCACTTTAAAAAATCGTAAATCCTACTTGCTACAAATAAATATAACTTAATTTGATCATGAATTGTGAAATGTTAAAAGTCACTCTAACAACAACAATGCTTTTGCTAGGTGGAAGTTCAATGTGTCACATCACGGCATGCAAGAATCATTTTTGGGGGGGAATAGTTGTGCAAGCACGAGGTGCCTAATTGACAGCGTGCTCTTACTGTGTGAACGGAAAAATAACATTTTGCAATCCCGAATGTGTAGGAATGTACGGAGTGAGCGCTCGAAGAACAGATGTCTCAAGGAATGACAGATGAGAACAGCATGGGGGAAATTCTCCTGTTAACTTTAAAATGGGTCTTGGGATGGCTTCAAAGCGGAGGAATGCGCCTAGCCCGTATTGTTTCATTCTATGGGACCTGAACCCGCTCCAAGTAAAAGAAAACAACTGCTTTCAGAGACACCGTGGCTCAACCTCACTCACCCTCACATCCTCACTCACCCTCACACACCCTCACTCACCCTTACACACCCTCATCCCCCTCAATCTCACACACCCTCACACATCCTCACTCACCCTCACACCCTCACCCCCCTCACCCTTACAACCCTCTCACCCTCACTCACCCTCACACCCTCACCCTCACACACCCTCACCCTCACACCCCTCACCCTCACACACCCCCACCCTCACACCCTCACACACCCTCACCCTCACACTCCCACACACCCTCACCCTCACATCCCTCACCCTCACATCCCCTCACCCTCACATCCCCTCACCCTCCCTCACACCTTCACACCCCCTCACCCTCACACCCCCTCACCCTCACACACACCCTCACCCTCACCCACCCTCTCACCCTCACACACCCTCTCACCCACACCCTCACACACCCTCTCACCCACCCTCACCCTCACACCCCCTCACCCTCACACACCCTCACTCTCACACACCCTCACACCCCCTCACCCTCACACCCCTCACCCTCACATCCTTACCCACCCTCACCCCTGTCACCCTCACACCCCCTCATCTTCACTCACCCGCTCACCCACCCTCTCACACATCCTCTCACCCTCATACACCCTCTCTCCCACCCTCACACTCACACCACCTCCCCCTCCCACCCCCTCACACCCTCACCCTCACACCCCCCTCACCCTCACACCCCCTCACCCTCACACCCCTCACCCTCACTCACCCTCACCCTCACACACCCTCACTCACCCGCACACCCTCACCCTTACAACCCTCCCCTCCTTACTCACCCTCACACCCTCACCCTCACACACCCTCACTCTCACACACCCTCACACACCCTCACACCCTCACCCTCACATCCCCTCACCCTCCCTCACACCCTCACACCCCATCACCCTCACACCCCCTCACCCTCACACCCCTCACCCTCACACCCCCTCACCCTCACACCCCCACACCCTCACACCCCCTCACCCTCACCTCCCTCACCCTCACATCCTCACCCACCCTCACCCTCACCCCTGTCACCCTCACACCCCCTCACCCTCACTCACCCTCTCACCCATGCTCTCACCCACCCTCTCACCCTCACACACCCTCTCATCCTCACACACCCTCTCACCCTCACCCTCATACACCCTCTCACCCACCCACACCCACACTCACACCCCCTCACCCTCACACCCCCCACCCCCTCAACCTCACACACCCCCTCACCCTCACACCCCCTCACCCTCACAACCCTCTCACACTCACACACCCTCACACCCCCTCACCCTCACACCCCCTCACCCTCACTCACCCTCACCAGCATAGCATAACAAAACATAGCATAGCATAAAAAAACACACCATAGCATAACAAATCAAAGCATAACAAAACAAAACATAGGATAGCAAAAAAAAACATAGCATAGCATACAGCATCACTCAGCACCACCACAGCATCACTCAGGGGCACCACAACATCACTATGCGATACCACAGCATCACTGAACACCACAGCATCACTTGTTCGCCATCACAACATCACTCAGCGCCACCACAGCATCAATCTGTGCAACCATTCAACAACAACTGGTTCAAATATGTTCTCTAAATGTTTCAAGCTTTATTACAAATGTAACAAAAAGATGTTAATATTTCACTTCTGTTCTTGTTACAGCAGCTCCTTTTAAGCGGTAAGGGGGGGCTGGGATCGGGAAGAAGGTAGGGCCCTAAAAATGTTACTGTCACTGCCAAAGTCATCAATGATACAGGCAATTAGACTGGAAACAGATATGATTGGATGGAATACTCAGACCAAAATGGCGATGGTAAGATTCTGGAAACGCCAATCCCAGGGGGGAGGGGAAAAGTTCTCACACTGGTGTAGTGAGGAAATCTGCCACAGTAACCTAAGATGGGCATTAGAGGCAAAAAGAAAAATAAAGGAAATAATTGGGAATCTAAAAGTAGGAGTAAACCAAAATTCTCTAGATGTGGAGTTCACGAACAGTGCACTCAGAGCTTAAGGAAGGGAGTACTCTAGAAGGCAGGATATAGGATACCTAAGAAATAAAAAATCAGTCCTAAATATGATAGAATCTTGGGAAAACGAGACAGGGTACCCGTACTTAGAAACCCTGCCAAATTACGGATTTAGGTGGGAGATACTGAAAATCCGAATTGGTACCATTCCTTGGCTAATGGAGGGGAGAGTTAAGGCAGAAATGTTATATCCAGATGGTACATGTAAATGTGGCCTGGGGGTCAAGTGTGAAATGTTGCACATACTACTTGACTGCTTGACATGTCTGGAAGTGAAAAAACGGTTCTTACGACCTTTATTTATAAAATATGGCATAAGACAACGTGTACAAGCAACAAACTTACTGATAGGAATGGAAAATCTGGATATAGCAATTGTACTTGGGAACTATCTGAAAGGGGTGAACCGCTTAGCACAGGAACAGCAAAAGAAATCGAACTGAGGAACCTACTTGTATCCCATTGCCAGAAATAAGTAAAAGTTAATATACGAGGTACTGCAGTTTTATTATGTATAGCACGTTTTTAAAAAAACTATTTTTATGATTTTATGTTTGTACTACCCATAGAATGCCTTTTTAAAATTTGTCTAACATATAGGAAGCCATTAGTGAGGAACGCAACATTAACGTTCCACACCCTGGTGCACAGCATTTTATTTAAAGGATACTAGATCCCCCTTAAACTCATCCATTCTTTCTGATACTGATTCGTCCATGTTTTAACTTTAACATATTCTTTTCAATATTTCCATCCGTTCCACATATCCATCAAATTGCGTGTTTTTTGAAACTTTAAGTATTCACAGGTGCCCATCCAAGCTTCCTTGTAAATATGATTCATACAGGAAAAGTAGTTCTCAGCAGCATCCTTTATTTACAATCCAATGCATTTCGAGCAATTACTTGCTCTTCGTCAGGGGTAGCTGCCAAGAGTCGCTTTCAGCTTATATTTCAAAAGAGCTCCCCTTAGTGTAGTGCCTTTACGATATGTGACATGGATATTTAGAAATATATTGGCTAATCGTCTGATCTGATGTTAACAGATGCCAATGTTTTTTCAGTATGTTGTATATTCTGTAAGACCATAGGTAGGCTGTAGGGTTTTAGGTTTAAACCTATAATAACTGATAAAAACCCACTGAAAGATAAATAGCCCTCACCGGTGAAAACATATAAACACTGAAAAAACACCTGCACAACCACAAACTAAATGCCATTCAAAGAAAGGAAAAAGAGAGTGAAAGAGTAATTTTTTTCTTCCTGAAGGTGTCAATACAATGTAACTTTGTTATACAAGCTAGCAGTAAGGAAGACTGGCTAACATTATTCTGCTTGAGTTTTGTTCTTTTGGGATGCCACTAAAATGTTGTTTCTTCTTCCTTTTACTTTTTTCAGTTTTGTGGCCTTTGGTCTAAAGATGCAGGGTTTAGTTTCATGTTTTAGGTCTAGTTTAATTATTTTATAAACTGTAGAGAATCAGAAAATATCAAACTCATATTTGATATTTTGGCTGCATTTGATTCTTTCACTGATAGGTAAAATGGCTGGTTTCATAAAAATCTTTCCTAATATGTGTCATCACGTTTACCCACAGAGAATGGGTAAAAACACTTAATACATCAGACCATAGTTTCTAGTGGGTCAGTATTGATAGTAGGTGAATTGCCAACACCTCAGGCTTTAAACATTCAATGCAGGGTATAGTGACAAGTATATATATCACCAAGCATCTGGGATAGTGGTGAAAACATGACACCAAACTTTTGGAAAGCATTGAACTCAGTGTCACTTGTAATGCTCTGCAAAAAAGGTACTTTCCAAGTTCAACAAAGATTGGAGAGATATTGTTTGTATTTGCAGTGATTCAGCTACATATATAAAAAAGTTGTGTGATGACCTGTCAAAATTGATACCCGAGCTGAAGTGATTCCCTGTAGGAGATTCTTGCCACTTGTTAGATGGTATGCTGAAAGCATCTTTACCATCTTCAGAGTTAATGAGGGATGCTATTGACTTTTTAGTCCATTCTGGAATTAAAACGCAAATATTCATCATTTTGTGCTTTATGTGGCATCAAAGAAAGAGTCATCCCAACTGTGTCCCTTAGCTGATAGTTCTCAGCCCAAGGGGCTATGAATGCTGAGAGGAGCTTTTCACAGAAGATTACATGGGAAGGAAAGAGCGAGCGCACATGACCCAAAGACTCACTGAAGAAGTATTGTATGGTGTACTACAATAAGATTAATTTGCTAAAATCTATTTGGACCTCATATACACTATTAGTACACTGTCTATATACCATGTTCTTTCAGTGCAGAAAGTAAGCAATAATAAAAGCAAAACGTTCCATAAACACCGGAAAAACAATTTTTCTGGTGTTTTTAGTGGCGCGAAAATGTGTAACCACTGATAACAACTGTTTTTTAAGATATTGAAAACACTGAAAAAACACCACCAGAATTTACCAAAAATAGAAACTGAAAACAGGAAAGCCTAACCATAGGTGATAATTAGTCACCAGACGTATTGGTTGTACACTGTCCTCCCTCTTGTTGTTTGTATCTCTCTTTTTCCCTTGTCACGGTGTGTCCTATATACTGGCACGCTTTGGGCTCACATATATTTTTTGGCAATTGTGGGTATCCTTTTCCCACTTATCTTTTCATTTTCTTCTTGAGGTGACTCTTTCTTTGCTTGACACACCTTATGACCTTTTGGTGGAGGTATTTTGTGTCTAGACTTGGCTCCCCACTGTATGGGGATTATAATTGGGTACAAATTTATTGTTACAGCCCTGAAGAAGTCATTGGGTAATGTCCCTTGACGAAACACGTGTTGGCGTTTGGCTGTTGTGTACTGTATCAAGACTGTACTGCTGTATCCACAAGTCTTCATGAACATCTATGGACTGAGAAAATAAAAATAAGGACTTTTCATACTTTGGATGCACAGATATGGACAATGATTTTTTGAATATATATATTATCTGTAAAACTCGCAGATATGTGTACTTTTGTGCTCAGGGAATCCTACATGTCTGTTCTATTGCATATCAAGTTTAAAAGATGCCTGCACGCTGCTTTGCTAGATAAAGTAATTAAAGTGGCCACATTCATGCTACACCTAATACCGAACTTGTCAGATAGTAAGCAGTATATTAGTAGCACAGTAGTGCTGTTAATTTTTTCATGTGCTGTGTACATTTTTCAATAGGAGTTGATACAATGCTGCCCACCTACATTCATTGGCTGGTGGTGACTCGTGTAGTAAGCGCTGTGAGCATGTATCGCAGAAAGGTCAAGAAGAGAAGTATGAAAGGCGAGGGAAAAATCCAGGAGGTTCAGAACAGGAGGGAGGGTGTGTTCAGGCGCACGCTGATGTTAAGACCTGGGGGATGTACTCAGGTAGGTCGGTGGTCGTTAGGCACAGTTGCAGAGGTTAAACGCAGTACTCGTAGGTAGCGGGGCAGGATAATTCACAGAAATCGTCAGTCAAATAAGTGAGGCAGAGTTGCAACATCTTCTCAAAAAGAGGAAGGCCATGCATAGCTACAGCCGTCAGTTTTTCCATCCCTATTGTAGCCCATAATGTATGTAGTCAGTACAGTTGTGTCAGTGCAGCTTCTGTACCCCATTTGGTAAGGAGGAGTTGCATGGCTGCTCCCAGTGCAAGAGAAATAGCTCTGCCTCTAGTGTACCGTAGTGGGTAAGTGAAGAGGTTTGGGAGACCCAAAAGAACATAGCTCGGGAACCTAGGGGTATCAGTCGTGGGCATAGTTACCGCCTCTAAGACCCATTCCAGAAAGACTCCAATCTGGGGCATTGCCATAAAAGGTGAGTAAGCGTACCCTGCTGACCACAGTGAGGCCAGCAAAAGCCATCCCCTGACGGGGCCCAGGTGGCTATTCTGGCAAGTGTGAGGTACCAGTAGTGTGCAATTTTCAGGAGCATTTCTTTACTTGTGGTGTTAAAGGCTGATGCTCGAGCTCGGTGCAGATTGTCATTCCACTCCCTGCCAGTAAAGAGACGCCCACATTCCCCTTCCCATCTGGTGAGTGTGGGTGATTATAGGGGGGGTCTGTGGCGTAACTAAGAAATCATAGAGATTTCATAGTAGTTTCTTGTCGGTGGATCATGTGAGAAACCATTTTTCAAAAGGTGTCAGTACTCTACTGGCGTGTGGTCGAATCCAAGGCAGCGTCACCCAGTGGGCCACTGTCAAGTATTGCCAGTGTGCTGTGTGGGGAAGGTAGGGAAGTCCATAAGCCCTTCAGTATCAAATAAGTCTCCCACCCGTTTGCAGTGGGCTTCTTGCCAGGCCTTAAATGTCGCACCCGAGGTTGCTGGAGGAAAGTCTGGATTGCTTCTCAGTGGCATCTTTGAGGATATTGGTGTACAGAGGCCGTGCCGCAATTGGACCCTGTCCCAAACCCCAATAGTAGTTTGAATCACCGGCGAAACTTAGATACCGACCGGCCTGCAGGGTTTTTGCAGGGACGCTATTTTCCAAATGTGGATGCCTGCAATGGCCTGGTCAATAAAACACCAGTGCTTCTACGTTAGGGTCTGAGACAACTCAACCATGTAGCGCAATTGCACCTTCTGGTAGTACTATCAATGCAGATTCTGAATCTCCAGTCCTCACGCTTTCAGCTGCCGATAGGCACGGACTCTGGCCATCCTAGCTCATTTACCTTCCAAGACAAAGTCCCAGATAAGGGATTGCAATTTGTCCAAAATCTTCGGGAGAGGTTGGAGGGGTAGGGTCTGTGTTAAAAGGACTCAGTGACACTGGATAAGTTCAATTAGTAGGTTTAATGTCAATACATCACCATACATTACAACAGTCTGCATAACATAAAGAGGTTTAGGCAGTAATATTATTTTGATGGCAGCTATTCGCCCGAGCCAGGACAGGCCATGGGTTCTCAATTTAGCATGAATGGACCATGTGTTGGTGAGAAGGAGTCCGTAGTTCTGGGCCACCATAGCGGTGTGTAGTGTATCTGTATCCTCAGATATGAGAACCTATTCTCTGCCCACTGGAAAGGCAAGAGGGCCACCAGGGAAGAGGTGTGGCGCGGCGGCCAGGCCGACTGACACTGGACGCTGGGGATCACGGTTCGATCCCTGGCCTGGCCGCAGTCTGCCAAGCACCATGTGACTCTGGGCAATAGCGCGCTTAATCTTCCCAATGGCTCCCAGCGCCGGGATGCCTCCGGGTAGCTGTGCGCTTTACAAATACTGGATTTACATTTACCAACCGGGCTGTCTCCATCTCAGAGACGTTTATGCCAAGGATTGAGGACTTCTGCAGATTGGTCTTAAACATGGAGTCAGCTATTAACACAGCCAGCTACATCATCATGTGAGCTAAATTACGTTCGGGGTGTATTTTTAAAAGTGACATCTACCATCCACAAGCAGTAGCAAAATTGAGTATGTGCTTTTAAGAGCAATTACTATAAGAATGAAAACGTTCATTAGAGAATGTTATTGTTAGTCGTTCTTGTATAGATATTTTTAGAAAATCCTATTTATTTGCAGGGGGAGGTATTTACTCATCTGTGTTTTTCTATTATTAATTCTTTGTAAACTAGAAATTAAATGTATTCATCCGTAAAGTTGAATGGGTACATTGTGGGCACTTCTCTTACACTGAGCCACAGGGCTCATTGGAAGCGCTGTCATTTGTCTTTATATGTTCAACTGATTCCCTGGCTGCATTTTCAATAGCAGTGACATGATGGTCATGTTTTGAGGCTTTCCCTACCAAGTCCCCGAAAGTAACCACTCTACTTATGGACCAGCCAGAGAAATAGTTGACACGCTTCCAGAGAGTTCAGTGCGCCTTTCTTTACAATAAATGTGTACATTTTGCTTTAGTAATACATCCCCCCTGTTTGATAAGATGTATATGGCAGGTGGAATAATTTTCATTTTTTAGTTAAATTTTATAAATGAAAAAGAAGACAAAAACGTTTTGATGTTAATAATTTTGTAATATATTTTTACGTTTTCATTATCACAATCTTATCTGAAAACACTTCTTTGAATCTGACATGTTTTTCAGTGATTTTGGCTATCCGAAGTTAGCAGAATGTCCTTGCATTAGGAGTTCTTTTTAATGCATCGTGACAGTACACAGAAAAACATTAATGTTTTGTATTTTATTTTTGGCATTGTTCTATATTGCCCCCCAAAAATTGTTACAGTCTGCTAAACAATTTTATTCATTTTGAATTGCAATATAGTGTCACACTTGCAGGGTTCAATTGGAAGCTTTTGTTCTCTTCAGCAATCGCCACAGAAGTGACTACAAAAATGGTGGATGTTGTTTTTATAGGTTTTCAGTGCTTTGGTGCTTATAACATTGAATATTTCATGATTTGAAGTATATATTCTGGTGTATGTTTTTGTTGCGATCTTGGTTGGGGACGAGGTATCTCCGAAGTGTTCCAAAACCCATTATTACTGATATATATATATATATATATATATATATATATATATATATATATATATATATATATATATATATCTCCAACGATCTTCACACCTTCACGTGGCGAGGACTTCATGGCACCATAAAGAGTAGACTCAACAGGTAGTTTTACCTTTTTAAAAAGAGTGTTTATTCAGCACACCATAGTGCTAAACAAAAGTATGGACGGTCTGCGCATTTCGGCTCTCCGCCTTCTACTAGACCATAGAGTCCCATAGTCTAGAGCGTCATTTAAAGTGCAAAAGTGCTTTTAGATCTCTTGTTACTTTCTACTATTGTACAAATACTAGACTGCTAATCCTCATGTTAGGATAAGGGCAATATTTGTCTGCCATTTTTTACAATAATATCTGTAAAGTACATTTGATCATCATTATATGGCAGAAAGTGCAAGTGCATAATTTCATTTTTGTCAGGAAATACATTTACAATGATATAATATACCATTTAAAAAAAGAGAGATGTTCAATTAAAAAACCATCAATGCAAGCAGCTCTTGGTATCATGAATATTTGTGTTGGCCACAAGGCCTGGCCCTGGGGACCCCATCCTCCATAGCCATATATATTTTAAAGGAGAGGGGGTCACATGGTTCTCCTCCCCAAGCGTCATTAGTCTCCAGAGACCCCATGCTTCAGGGCCTTATTTTTTTTAAAGGGGATGGAGGCTGTGTGGCCCCCCTCCACAAGCCTTATTAGGTCCTGGGGACCCCATCCCCCAGGGCCTTAATCTTATTAAAGGGGAGGGGTGTTTGTGTTGCTCCCCTCCCCCAGCCATATTCAGCTCTGGGGACACCATCCCGTAGGGCAGTTTGTTTCAATTAAAGAGAAGGGGTGCCGCTTGGCCTCCCCTCATCAAACTGTTATTGGCACCGGCGACCCAATCCCCCAGGGCCCGCTGTACTTAAAGATGCCCACCCAGGACACCCACAATATACATTTTGGGGGCTGTAAGAAGAGCCCCAAAGCCCTTGCGGCCCCAGCCGTCTCCCCATATGCAGCAGGAGCTGGCATTGCTCCCGCCCAGAGGGAGTAGCCACTAATGCAGCTCCCTCTGGGCGGGATCAATATTTTGATCTGTTTTCCTGTCCACATGAGTGCGGGCAGGGAAACAATGAAAAGTCTGCTCCCAGCCTGTGGGAGCATTTTAACTAGGGCTCCCGGCTTTATGGTATTTATTTTTTCAACATTTCCGTCTGTATTTATTCATATTTATTTTTTGGCTATTTTATATGTATTTATCCATATTTATTTTGTGTTTTGCACATAAATGAAGTTGAAAAACTACATTTCCATATTTATTTAACTGATAGACGGACACTCATAATTTGATGTCTGTTGTGCATTAGCTAATTAAGCTGTCAAATATTACATACCAATATATCCACTGGTAAATACTAGCATTATACCATTAATGTATGTTGACATATGCCATTATTTAAAGAAATTTGATCCTGTTTATTATTTTCCCATGCTGTCCAAATTCTCAGCTGCTGGCCTATAATTCATCAAAGACAGCACAGAGAGTTACTTAAAAAGAGCACACTTTTCTGTATTTATCCACTATTAAAAGTAAATGCAGACAGAAAACACATTGTTTTCTGTCTATATTTATATGTAAAAATCCGTAAAAATGGAAAGAGGGAGCTTTAATTTTACCGCACACGCTGGCTGGAAGCAGATTTTGTGCTATGTCCTGCATGGCGGGAGATTAGAAAATGGTTGTGCCAAGCAGGGAAACTGCTATGTCATGGAGGTGGGATCCCCGGGACAGAGCTTGTGAGCCGGCCCTGAGAGACGTTGTCCTCGGGGCCTTTAGAGGCTATGGGAAGGGGTCTGCATGGCCCCCTTCCCCATAAAAAATTAAGTGGGGCTCCAGAGGATGGGTTCCTGGGCCAACAGTGGCCTGGCGAGCCGGCTGCATGACCATCTCCCCCTCAAAAATGTGGGCCCCAGAGTATGGGTCCTGGGGGCCGCAGGCAGCCTATGCAGAAGGTGTGTGCCCCCTCCCCTTGAAAAATACATCAGGACCCGGGGGATGGGATCTCCAGGGACAAAAACGGCCTGTGGAGGGGGCCAAATGCGCCCCCCAAAAAATAACCAGCTCACACCAGGGCTTTAGAAAAGAAGCACAAGAGATGTGAAATTAAAGCCCTTGCTTCACATTCTTGCCCACCATGTCATTTAGCTCTAGTTGAGAAGGTGGCAGGAAACATGTCTTCTAACTTTTTATATCTAACTAGCAGCCCGTCCCGACGTTGTCCGGGTATGAATTGCTGCCGGCCAGTAGTATATTGTTTTGTAGGATTTCGTTTTGATAGCATTTGTTATCTGTGACAGGCCTGTGAAACGCTTCGATTCACAGTGCACTGCTGATGCACTTAAGAGTGCGCGTTCAGTAGTGTGTGAACTCTAGTTTCCCTACTTTATTTTTCCTTGCAATATTATATAGCGCGAACTCGACAACATGGCATGAGCACAATTTACCTTAAAGAAGAACACATTCATTTGTGGTAGGCACGGGGAGACAAAGCGATTTGCGGGAATCACAGGATGTTGAGCTGATGCCAAGATTCGAATGTAGCTCCTCAGCTCTAAAGTTCGCAATTCTAGAACTTGTGGCGGGAGGTGTGTCTAAAAGTGTATGTCGGTGCTGGCCATCAATGAGAGAGACCTGTGCATTTTTCAAATGGGTGGTGAAAAAATATGAGTATGTTGCTGGAGATATGGGCCGCCGTGCCACCTATGTACTTACCGGGGGAGGGTAAACACCCATTATTCCGCAACTTTCTTTCCGCATACCAGCACTCGGCATACTTTCATTACGAAAGTACCATGACTCCGCAATGCCATTATAATGCTTGGCATTACATTTTATATGCTTTTACCACGCATACATTTACAACGAAATTCGTTGTAAATGCATGAATGGTAAAAGCATGTTTTTTTTATGTTTAGCTAAGGTAAGTATGGGTATAGGGGTATATGTTTTGGGGTACTGAGGTATATGTTTTGGGGTGTTTGGGTATTTTAAGGGTTCTGATATAGTTTTCGGTTATGGGGTACAGGGGTAGTTTTAGGGTTTAGGGATAGGTATGGGTTTTGGGGTACAGGGGTATTTTTAGGGTTCAGGGCTAGGTTTGAGTTTTGGGGTATAGGGGTATTTTTAGGGTTCAGGGGTAGGTTTGGGTTTTGGGGTACAAGGGTATTTTAAGGGTTCAGGGATAGGTATGGGTTTTGGGGTACAGGGGTATTTTTATGGTTCAGGGCTAGGTTTGGGTTTTGGGGTATAGGGTTATTTTTAGGGTTCAGGGGTAGGTTTGGGTTTTGGGGTACATGGGTATTTTAAGGGTTCAGGGTTAGGTTTGGGTTTTGGGGTACAGGGGTATTTTTAGGGTTCAGGGCTAGGTTTGGGTTTTGGGGTACAGGGGTATTTTATGGTTCAGGGGTAGGTTTGGGTTTTGGGGTACAGAGTTATTTTTAGGGTTCAGCACTAGGTTTGGGTTTTGGGGTACAAGAGTATTTTTAGGGTTCAGGGGTAGGTTTGGGTTTTGGGGTATAGGGTTATTTTTAGGGTTCAGGGCTAGGTTTGGGTTTTGGGGTACAGGGGTATTTTAGGGTTCAGCGCTAGGTTTGGGTTTTGGGGTACAGGGGTATTTTAAGGGTTATGGGGTAGGTTTGGGTTTTGGGGTACAGGGGTATTTTAGGGTTCAGGGGTAGGTTGGGTTTTGGGGTACAGTGGTATTTTTAGGGTTCGGGGCTAGGTTTGGGTTTAGGGGTACAGGGGTATTTTTAGAGTTCAGGGGTAGGTTTGGGTTTTGAGGTACAGGGGTATTTATAGGGTGTAGGGCTAGGTTTGGGTTTTGGGGTACAGGGGTATTTTTAGGGTTTAGGGCTAGGTTTGGGTTTTGGGGTACAGGGCATATTTATAGGGTTAAGATGGGTTAGTGTTTGAGGGTGTTGGGGTATTTTAAGGATTAAGGGTGGGTTATGATTATGGGGTGCAAGGGTATTTAAAGGGAGCAGGGTGGGATTAGCACACAATATCAGACATGGCATGAAGGGCGGAACGTACCACAAGCCCCCATCGTTTGTCACGCCTCCAGCACACGCCCACAGCACAACACAGGCACGGCCACAAGGGACTACTTTGCTGGCACGGTTCTTTTATCTTTTAAATGTATATGGTGGGCGTCTGCATAGCCTATGTCCTTCTGCTGCAACTGCCCTTTCCAACGCTGTATTGGGTGTTGTGATTGGTGCTGTGGTTCCTGAGATTACCCGCCTCAAAGGTTTGGGCTCTCTCTTTATTATATTAGTATGGATGGAAAAAAGGAAGGAGCATATGAGTCACAGACTGAGACGATGATTGGCTTAAGTTGTTAAGAGTAATTGTTTTGTACTTCAGCTGCCATGTGAATCGGCTTAGGAGTCCTGTTTAGAAAATGTGCTCACTGCAGATCTTCTGTACTCCTCCAGGATAGTAGTTTGCTTAGTATGCTGATGCAGTTGAGAAGCTGATTTAATTTTCCAAACAGTTTGTGGATCATTTAAGTGGGAAGGAAGTGCTCCACCTCTAATGTGATCTGTGAGGGTTATAGTACCATATTTAGATGTCACTGTAAAGGGAACGAACTATGATCATAAAAATTTTCTGATTAATCAGAAGATGTTCCTTGGGCCCTTTGGGGCATGAACTGTTTTGAACCTGATGTGATGGATATTCCGAAGATGAAATATAAAGCATGACTTAGCGTAATGGGGTTTGTACTGGTCTCAAAATAATAATATATACTTGTCTACACTTGTTGGTTTGGGCTTTTGACTTGGTAACAGTCTGATCAGACTAGAATGAATGATACTTCAGATAGAAAATTGATATCCCCAATCTTCAGATCCATGTACATTGCATTGAGGACCTGTGTCGGGTTACAATAATGGAAATGATTTAGACATACTCTATGGCGGTGGTAAAGCTAATTTCAATGAAAGCTTAGTAAATGTGGGCATACCTTTGGGGCATGATCTTTCACCCCGGGAAATGACAGCATAATAATGATTTATTGATATGCTTGGCAAGAGCAGTGTGTGCTCCCAAAGTGCCTACCTGAATTGGAA
Source organism: Lissotriton vulgaris (assembly GCF_964263255.1). Classification (NCBI taxonomy): domain Eukaryota; kingdom Metazoa; phylum Chordata; class Amphibia; order Caudata; family Salamandridae; genus Lissotriton; species Lissotriton vulgaris. The sequence goes on from NC_141694.1 coordinate 1,113,465,549, forward strand.
CATGCTTTAATACTCCAATAGAACACAGTAAAATCCAAAGTTGAACCTCTGGTCGAACTTGGCTTTCATGAATTTATCGTACTCACCCACCTTTTGTATCAAGAAATATTAATAGAAGAGTAGAAACCTCCACTGGTCCAGCACCTATAGGAAATAAGCAGTTATTTGTCAATCGCAATCCAAGTTCAGATTCAACATTAAGTTGTCAACCAATTCATGAGCTTAACAAACACAACAGCAATTTTTGTTTTCACTTTCCACAAAAATAAGAGAACACGGGAGGAGCCAAGATGGCGGACGGGACAGACGCTTGAGCTCCCGGCTCCGTAAGCCGTCTGGCTTCTTTTAGTAATCCTGATCACTTATCCTGACCTGCGCCGTTCTACCACCGTGAAATACCGGCGCTGAAGTGACTGGCGTTCTCCTGGTACCTTTACCGGCGGATTTGGCGGCAGACTCGGTGTTTTCTCCGACCTCCGGCGCTTCCCCTGGACCCTGCGTTGATGGCCGCCGCTGGACGCCGAGGGACGTGGACGGGGAGACGAGCTGGGGTACCGCTGACGATCACGGGGGTGTAGAGCGCTGCCCGTGCGACCGGAGTCGGACCCTTCCATCCGGGTCGGACTCTTTCTCGCGCTGATGGTGGCGTGGACGACGCTGGAGCCCCCCACGAGTAGCTCTCCTCTGCCACTCCGAAGAGAAATGGGCGGACTCCATTTTGGTGCGTCTTCCTGCAGTGGACGGCCGGTGTTCACAGGAAACGTGGAGCGCTCTCACCCTGTGCTGCCTCCGAGTTGTACACGGAATTCCCCCGGCGGCTGCACCCTTGCTTCTTTGGCTACCGTGGTCACCCCCGTTTCGCCACTATTTGCTTGCTGCCGAGATGGACATGGCGCCTGTCCTTCCTGCCGAGACGCTGGCTGATCCCGGGTATACAGTGCCTGTGAGCCCATGTGCCCCTGTGCCGATGACCGTATCGAGGGAGCAGCGGGATGGTGCGGACCGGCTTTTGACACGGAGTGACCCGACCTGCGGCGATATCCTGGCCGCCCTCGTGGATTTGAAAGCGGCAATGCGGAGCTCTGCCCGGGCACTGGTCCGGAGAATTGATGAGGCAATGTCTGACATGGGGCGATCCCGGCTGGATGATCCCCCGCCGCCCCTGTTTTATCCTGGAGGGGAAACAATGTTGCCGAACGAAGAGACGGTGGTGAGGCGTTCTCCTGGCTACAATGTAACGTGTTTACCCATCGACGATGATACAGTTGCAGAGGCACCCTCTACTTCGGACGCTATGACTTTGCCAGCGAGCTATCTATCGGGGCCCGGCTGTTCACTTTCCTTGTCAAATGTCCCCCTCGCTACATCTACCACTGGAGCCCCTGTGGCATGTTACTGCTGTGTTGGGGACCCTGCGGCACAAGGAGTCTTCATTGTTCCCTTTCCTCGTAAGCGGCCATCTTGCTTCTTTGTCCTGGTTGAAGGTGGCTCGCAGCAATGGACAGGCCTGGAGAACTTCTGCCGGTCCGGACAGGGTTGATCGATTGCCTGTTGTCGCTTTGGTTGGATCGGCTGGCGGGGACCTGGACTGAAACACATTTTATAACACTGGCTGAGTAGTCTTTAATGTCCTGTTTTTTTGCTGCACGTCACTGTCGATTTCTCCTGATGTCTACTTCTTCTGCTGGGGGGAGGACTTGTGCTGGACTGAGGTACTGGGTGTTACTGATTCTGGTCTACCGGGTTTACAGTTTTTTTTTTGACATTGTGTTGTGCATGGCGCAGGAGACACTGACGGCGAGGGAGGCCGGGAGTTCGGTTGTTGGGTGGGCTCCTCCCCGCTTTTCCTTTTCCTGGGAGTAGTAGGGTAGTGTATTCTTCTCTCTCTCCCTAGGTTCAACCGTGATTTTATGGACTTTTTCTTTTCTTTCTTTACTTGCTTCTACATTTCGGGTTCTCTTTTTGGGGCGACAGACACACTGCTAGGGGGGGGGTAGGCCATAGCCTCGGCATGCGTGTAGGGTGGGGGGTCTTCTTCGGTTCGTTTTTTGTTTCTATGGGCCTTCTTTTTCTCTTTTTCTGTTCTTCTTTCTTACGTGCTTTTTCCTGGGTCAGTGGGTGGGACTGGTGTTAGGAGGGTAGCGGCTAGGGGGCACACTTCGCTACGTCTCATCATCCTGGTATTCTAGCTTCGTGCCGCCATTTTAGATATGTTTATTGTTAGTGGAATCTCCTGATGGACGTTGCCCATTTATTACATGGATGTATGTTCTGTACACTGATCCGTTCTAGCTTCTGTATCTCCTTATATATAAAATTATTTTAAAATTAACCTTACTATCTCCTGACACTTGGTGCACGTGGATTTACTGTAACACATGTTGTATGCTTCTACGTGCTGACGTGCTACTGAGTGGACGTATAATTTGCTACCAAGCTTCAGAAGTGTCGAGGCCGGCCGGATGGTTGTAGGCCCGTATTTGTCTTGTGCAAAATGCTAAATAAAGGTTTTCAAAAATTTAAAAAAAATAAAAAAAAATAAGAGAACACAATTACACCAAGTAATGGAAAAGGACTTTTCTGCACCAACCTCTACCATCATGCCAGTTTGATGTGATTCCATTTAGTGTTTTAATTTTAGCAGAGGGCAAACATTCCAATGGGAGTTTCAAAGGGAAATTCAACATTTGTAATCCCACAATAACTTCACCCTTCCCCCAAACAAGCCCCCATTCGAAAAAAGATCAATCATAGGTGCAGATATGCTTTTTAAAAAAATGTTTTGTGCAGATTCCTCCTTCAGGAGTAAATTAATCAGCAATTCATAAAGTGTTCTTTAAATGTAAAAAGCAAACCAACTCTTATTAAAGAGTTACTATTGCCCTTTTATAATACCCTTAGGAAAAATCATAGTTGTCATGCTAATAACGATAGCATCAAGGACCCCCTGTAAAATTGATTTCAAAATTCCTAGGACAGGGCAAAAATGCAAAAGAGTTGGTCCACTCAAAAAAGGATTGATGGCAGTATACCTATTAAAGGAACTTACAAACGTTTATCATGCAAATCTGGTGAAACAATAATGGAAGAAGACACTTTGGTTCATAATGGTTACACCATACATGCCAGTGAAATGTGGAACTGTAAAACTCAGAACGTAATTTATTTAATTTTCTGTCTATGCCAATTAGGCTACATCAGAGAGATATCTTGAGCAATCAATATTAGAATTACAGAACATTGCTCAGCAATTAGGACTGCTAAATTGACGGCACTTTAGGGAAACATTATGTTGAACTGAACCATAAACCAGAAGACATGAGATGGCAATTTTTAGAAAAAATGAAAATTGCAGACCAGAAAGGCGGGTTAGAAATCCGCAAAAAGAGGGAAGTGTAGTTCCGTGGTTCGTGAGTGAGGTTCGATGATTCTGAACCCGTTCAATAAAGGTCGTCGATTTTGGTGTCAGCAGACCGCAAATGGCGAGTGTAGTGTGTCTGAGTGTTTTCGCATGAATCGATTAATGGGAACACTCTGTATTTAGGGATTTCGTTTGAACCTTCGGGTTCCATTTTGTGTACGGCAGCCATTTTGTATGGTTGCCCTCACATAGGCCGAAGACTGTGGCTGAACGAGTCCTTGAGACACGTATGCCTTAGCTGACTTCAGAATGACCTGGCGGAACTGACTCCTTGCCCGAGGCTAACCTCGCTGAGCCAGTTCCTTGTTAAGCAGCTGGTCTGATAAAGATCAAAAGGGTAGGGCAGGCCCGAGTTTATGGTACACTTCTCCCACCTTTCTATCTCACTTCCAATCTGTTTCTGTTCCTTCCTTTACGACATAATCACTGATTTGGGTTGAGGGTTTTATGATGGGTTTGTCCGGCCTGATCGAACAGGAAATCTGGAATTTGCTTGGTCATTTTTGGTGGGCTGGACAACGGAAAGTGGGATTGTCGTCATACCCTACTTTTGAATTGTCACACTGTCATTGGTCAGTTTGTATGAACCCAATGCTAATTTGGAATGTTGCCTGAGGCTTGATTTTTGGCATAAAAGACCATGCTCCGCTCATTGAATTTGTGCAGTCTCTAGCGAACCACCTGTGTGTGCTTCGTAGATCTCTGTTCCTGGTTGCAGCCAATAAACTTTGGTCTTTGACGTCATCAAGAAGTATCCCGTGTCTCTGTTTGCCAAGACAGGGGAACTCGAAGGCATCGGGCGTTCTCCCTGACGCCGCTGGGTTCTAAAACCCGGTCCTTCAGAAGTGTATTGGATTTTTTCTCTAAATACCTTCACATGCGGTTTGAATAACAAATTGCCCTTGGAAAACACAATCTAAAGTATGACATTAATCTGTGTCAACTACTTGAGTTTTTTTCTGTAGTAGGATAATGAAAATTAGTTAACAAATATATAATGGACTAGAGATAATAGAGGATATATTCATTAGGGCTTGAGAAATAAATAAATGCATCCGATATACATGCTAATCAATAAATTTAACTATTCAAAAGCAGGAAGTAAGAACTGCCACCTTGACATCATCAGAAGTTAGGATTCTAGTGTCTCGCAGTTGAAAACTTCTCGGAGACTAAACTCATGTAACTAGCACGTCATTACGGCTTGTCGACATCAGCTGACTAGCAAAAGAAGAAACCCACCGATATTTAAACAGTACATACGGTGATGAGCCCTTAATAAAATATGTACATATTAAAGAAGTGCCCAATACCATATTGGATGATATCTTCGCCAACGCGGTTAAAAGAGGTGAGCCGACTCAGATGTAGAGACCACATTTAGAATGCTGAAACTTAAGAAGTTTATTCCGATAACTTTCGTGTTCCATCTCCCTGCTTATCCACAGAAATCGTTTTTTATAAGAAAAATAAGAAGCGTTTTTAATTGATTTGGCTTATCACTGTTACTGCCAATTTGACAATAAACATATTAGGTAAGCACTCCATGAGATTAGAGTATTGCAGAATGTATATAGAGGTTGTGACGGATATTAAAGAGTGATTACGATAAATGTAATCAATAGCTCCTTCATTTATCCTATTTTTGTGTCCATTTAGAGACCCAGGTGGCTAGTAACTAGGAAAGTACCATAAAAAAGAAACAAAGTTTTGGAATAGTAAAGGCTGCTTGGAAAACAATTTTAATAGAATATTCGAAAACTAGGAGATTTATGGTAATTATTATATCTCCTTATAAATTTTGTTTTTAACCATTGATTATGTGAAATTATACTCATAAAATGTATGGGTTGTTAAAGACTGAATCCACCAAACAAATCTAAGCGCATCATCTGGCTTATATCGAACAGAAAGCCATCTATAAAATTATTTAGTAAGCATAACTTGCTCACGAGGTGTTATGAAATTAGAAAAGGGACTATCCCAGGGGGAGGAGCCACACGTCGGTCCAAGTAGGCCGCGTAAGAGCTCGGCTCCGCCGGATCTGTCCCCCAGACCTACTATCCTGACAATTATCCTTGACTTTGATCCCACCGCCTGTCAGCCGAAGACAAGCGACGCTCCCTGAGGCGACTCCGACCCCTCTGTGTCATCGGGGCCCGGAGACATGCCTCCCGTTTGCTGCGGCCTGCTCTTCATCCAGAGCCTGGGGCTCGATTATGTGAGGTAGCCGGCTCCAAAATAAAGAACACTGGGGCCATAAACCGGAAGTCGACGGTCAGGCACCAGCATCGAAACGCTTGTGACCTGCAGCCACGAAGAAGGGAGAAGAGGTGAGGAGAGCGAGTGGGGGCACTCTGGAGAGGCCCCCGCCCAGTCTAACGTGACTGGATTGTCCGCAGGCGAGGAGCGCTGGAGGGAGGAGCGCAACCGGACTGACAGATGGCTGATGAGGATTATGAATCCGAAACCGGTCCCAGGATGCTTGTTTCCGGTCCAGGAAGACATGGCTTGGCAGTTCGGGCTGGATGTTCCCATGGGGCATAGGGTCAGACTGATTTGCATATGGTCATGTCTGAACTGGGGTGGTGGAGTGAGCTAAAGAATGGTGATGGATTAAACCCAGATCAGTTGACTGGGGTGAGTGTTTGATTTGCTCAAATGCTCCGTCCATCATCCCCTTTGGTATCTCTTTACAAACCTGGGCATAATGTCCCCTACGCCCACATCTTCTGCACTCCTTGTTCGAAGTGTAACACTACTTAGAGTCACTGGAATGAAACAAACTGCCACACCTGGAGCAGCCTCAAGCTCTGGTCTCTCTCTGTACGTTAATAGTGTGTTTGCTAGGGGAGAAGCCATGCGCAAGACCAAAATGACCACGTGAGCGCTCAGTTCCCGAGACCCCAGCCGCCTCTGGCACTATCCTGGCCAGTATCCTGTGCTCTGAAGCGATCAATGAGTGGCGGAAAGGAAGCGACGCCCGAGGTGGTTCTCCATGGCTGACTCCTGTGCCGGGTCACGGAGTTACACCGCCTCAAAGGTTGAGGCCTACCGCTTTTCGAGCCGGGGGCTAAAGTGGTCTCGGACGCCAGCCGTAGTTTGACAACAACAGGGCCGGAAACCGGAAGTTCGCGGTCCAGCCTCGCAAGCGGCTCTTTCATCGCCAGACCCGGCAGAGACCTTTGCTCAGGTCGGGGACCTACCCGGCTGCTGGTGCTTGGGGCGCTGGAGGGAGTGGCGCAACCAGAAGCAGCTTCGAGATTGATTGCCGCCAAGTGATGAGCTGGGCTGAGAGGAGACCGTGGTAGGCTGCCGCAGCACGGATCCAGCGGAGGGAGCTGTGGCTGGATCCCTGGAGCCACGATATATGGCGCGAGACCCCCGGGGCTGAACAGCCCGAGATTACAGTGTGCTGCCGGTTAGGGAGCTTCGGATTGGGAAGTCGATTGTCGGGACCCTCCTCTTGAACATGGACTGATGAGAGCTGTGGAGGAAGGGTCGCGGTGAGCTGCTGTGGTGCAATCCTGGCATAGGGGGCGGTTGCTGAGTCCCCAGAGGCCACAAAAGTGGCGAGAGACCCCCGAGACTGAGAGGCTGACATTGCAGCGCGCGGCCGGACGTGGAGCCCCGGATTGGTGGGTCGGACGCTGGGGCCCCCCATGAATGAAAAATGGAATGGAATTGCAGGGAATCTCCGTGAGGCACCTGCCAAGGTGGGATGTACAAATAAGGTGTCTTGAGGTGCCCAAGTAAGACGGCAGTTCCACTGAGATATATAGCCGGCTGGGAGTGATAAGATCCGAGTGGAGTGCGAGCTGAGGCGACAGGCTGCAGAGGCGGATTTGTGATGCTTGGACCAGACACGCTGTGGCGGTGTTGGAAGTGGGGGACACCAATAGAGATGGACACAAGATATACCCTGTGACTGTGGTCCGGCTGGAGTCATAGTTCACGTCCCCTACCAAGTAAAACACGGTTATGCCGGAGGGAGGTGCGGTCGTCATGACAACCAGCTACCGTTGCGGCTCCCGGAGAGTGACCCAGTAGGCGAGTATCTTTATTGGAGTGAGGCACGCTGACTGAGGCACCTGTGGAGTCATAGTGTAGGTTCAGCTACAGGTGACCGTCGATGATCCCCGACTGAAGGGGTCCAGCCTAAGTCAACAGCATAACTCGGGGAAGCGGCGATGACGGTGATGGTGACGAAGCCCCACTCTGACAAGACCATGTCAAGATCCTCGAAGGGGGCGAAGAACGTGCAATCTAACAAACTTGATCACTACGCGATGCCCAAGGGGTCCCCAATAGAGCCCAGGAAGACTCTGTTGACAGGGGGAGCCACACAAGATGCCCTCACTGAACCAACACTGGCGGATGTCATGGCGGCGATAAATGGAGTTCAGTCTTCGTTGGGGGAAAAATGGAGTCCTTAGACAATAAACTAGACGCAGTCACAATTGAGGCAAATTTGATAAGGGCTGATCTCACTAAGGCCAGCGAGAAGGTGAAGTTGCTCGACATTAAGACTGCTAGTCTAATAGACAATGTGGTGGAGCTGCAGCAAGAGGTTCGTGCCCTCAAATCATCACGGGAAGCCACGGACCGGAAGCTCGATGATTATGAGGGGAGAGCCAGGCGCAATAACGTACGCATTCTGGGGGTGCCTCAGAGATCAGAGGGACAGACGCCAGATTTGTTTGTGGAAGACATAGTCCTTAACCATCTCAAGCCGAAGGGACTTAGCAACTTTTTTACTATTAAAAGGGCTCACAGAGTACCGGGGGGAGACCTAGACCCGGAGCACCCCCTCAACCTATGATCGCCAGAGTGCTTAAATTTCGGGACCCGATGCCATCCCACAGGCCGCGCGAACAGGGTCCTAACTGCGATACGAAAACACGACACTCTCCTTTCTCCCGGATTTCACCCAGACAGTACAGAAATTAAGGCAAAGTTTCCTCCCAGTGAAAAAGAAACTTAGGCATAAGAGAATGCGATATGCGATGATGTATCTGGCTCGGCTGCATGTTGAAACTGAGGGGAAGGCCTGGTTCTTCAACACTCCGGAGGTGGCATCGGACTAGCTCGACAGTCGGCTCACGGCTGGGACCGAGGAAAGTGTACTTGGAGGGGAGGAAGAAAGACTTGAACAGTAAAGCTGGAAGCCGCCGAGCTAGTAGCATTGTTGGAGAGACTTAAATGCCGGGGCGGATCTACAGCTGTTTCTTGTTGATCAGGGCGGGTTTAATTATGGCTGTGAAAGAATCCAGGGCACATGAAGATATTTTGGAGGTGGGGGGAGGGGTGGGGCATTGGTTTCCTCCTCGTTACTGCCTTTAGTTACTTAATCAGAGGGGTATTGGGCGGCAGGCACACTGCGAGTTGGGGATGGGCGTTTGCCATATGCAGGGGTGCAGGGAGGGGGGTGGCATGGTTTGGATTTGAGATTTTATTGTACGTAACAATATTTGCATTGTTTAACTTTTTTCTTTATCTTCATGCATAAGGTGACATTGTTATAGTTAGAGGATATTTGTTTCGGTTGAATGTGGTATGTTAGCCAGGGATCCGGGGTAAAGGTGCTGAGCTGGAATGTGGATGGTCTGGGAGACAGGATCAATAGAGGAATGGTGAATCAGCTTGTGAGGAGACACTCTCCGGACGTAGTATTATTGCAAGAGACACATCTCATTGACAACCGCTGCGTGGCCCTCCATAAAGGGGGGTATAAATTAGTGGTGCATGCTGGGTTTACCACGGGGTCTAGGGGAGTCGACATTTTGATGAAAAATTCCTTTCCTCCTTTCCCTTGGCGGTACAGGCCACGTGGTCTGATCAGAGGGGTCGATATGTCGGAGTCTCGGGACAGTGGAAGGGGAGGACGGTTACATTCTTGTCAATATACATACCGCCTGGCCTCCAATCTGACACTTTCCGGGACATGGGTGCTGTCTTTCTCATCCTACCCCTGGGCCTTATGGTATTAGGGGGTGACTTCAATGCAGTACTTGATGGAGAGTTTGACAGGCACCCGGCGCGGACACTCAGACCATCGCAGAGATAGCTCCCGGACTTTCTTGAAACGGTGGGGCTTGTTGATAGCTGGCGAGTACGTAACCCTACACAGATACACTACACACTCATATCCGCTGCACACCATAGTATGTCTAGATTAGACTATGTTTTGATACCAGCGGTTATGGCAGCCACGGTTAGGGAGGCACGCTACCTTGGAAGGGGTATATTCGATCATTCCCCATTGTGGTTACATTTGGAGCTTGGGCAGCCGGCGGCAGGGAAAGTGCCCACTATTAGTGCGTGGAACTTAAAAGTCCCCGCCACCAAAAAAGAAGTAGTCGTTAGGTCGGAGCGTTATTTCCATGAAAATATGGGTACTGTTGACTCAGCGTAGTCTCTGTGGGAAGCATATAAGACAGTAATACGGGGGGATGTACTGTCCTTGGTGGCCAGGAAAAAAAGGGAAACACCAGGCAGTGGATGATAAGGCGGTGGCAGACGTGATAGGCTTGGAAGATAGGGTGGCTAGATCCTCCACCCCGGAGGATCTCCACCTTTTAAAGATACGGCAGGATGAATATAAAGGCCTGGCCAGAGATAGGGCGATTGCACAGAACAATGTCATTCAAAGTCGAATATACGAACAAGGTGACAAGGCCGGTAAATTGATTGCATGGCTCAAACGTGAAGAATGGGCATCGAGGTTGGTACCGGAGTTGTAAAGCGTGGATTCCGGCATGGTCACGGACCCGCAAGCTGTGGCAGATGAGTTCTTTTATTACTACAGTGGGGTATATGCCGCGGCCGGGGGATATACGGAGGCAGAGAACAGTGCAATGATTAAGGATATCAACATGCCCGAGCTGTCAGATGAAGATAAGAGTTATTTAGACTCCCCTTTTACGGATGATGAGATTACACGGGTGATTAGAGGGATAAAATCAGGGAAGGCGACTGGCCCCAACGGAATACCTATAGAATTGTACAAATTAAATGCTCATAAACTTGCCCCATACATGCGTGCTATGTTCGTAGAAAGCAGGGAGGTCGGGCGACACCCATATGACCAGAGGGTGGCAAATATTGTTGTCATCCATAAGGCTGGCAAACCTAAGACATTTTGTTCCTCATATAGGCCCATTTCACTGCTTAACGCCGAGCCTAAAATCTTGGCAAAATTACTCACCACTAGATTGGTTAATGTGATCACAACTTTGGTGTAAATGTAAATTGATACTTGTATAGTGCACTACTCACCCGCAAGGTTCTCAAGGCGCTTGTACGAATACCGCTGTGGAACCCATCCTGGCTTTCCCGGTGAGGCGTCCACTCCTGGGCACCCCCCAAGGTGGAGGCCAGGCATCCTTAGCGTTGTGGGGGCCGTTGTGGAGATTAAGCAAGCTATTGCCCAGAGTTGCAGAGTGGGACTCCATGATTGGAATAGGCACCGAGGCGAGAATTATCAGGTCCGCGGAATTTTGAGCCCAAGACCCGCCGAGCCGTAGAATTGAACCCTGGTCCCGGGCTAGACCTCTGCATCAGGGTCTGCCGCTCTAATCATTGAGCCACACTTCTCCACCCGACCAGTCTGGATTTATGCCGCGCCGGAGCACGGCCCTCAATTTGCAGAGGTTACATGGAATCTTGGGCGGCTCCCCGAAGATACACGAGCCGGTGGTCCTGGTGTCCCTGGATGCAACCATGGCATTCAATAGGGTTGAGTAGTCTTATTTATTTGCGGTACTGGCTAAGCTAGGTTTTGGACCAGAGTTTATTGGTTGGGTGCATTTATTATACGCTTATCTCTTGGCTAGAGTAGTGGTTAACAACTGTAAGTCGGTCGACTTTCCTCTTGGAAGGGGCACGAGACAGAGGTGCCCGTTGTCACCGCTTCTTTTTGCTCTCGCTCTGGAGCCTCTGGTGGCACGGGTCAGGTGGGATCGGTCAATACGTGGCTTGCGATGGACACCGGATTGGGAGGATAACATTTCATTATATGCCGATGATATCCTGCTTGATCTCACCAACCCTAGGGCGTCTTTGATTGGTTTTCTGGATATACTAGCCATATTTGGCAGATATTCCGGATTTGCCATAAATTGGTCGAAATCAGTGCTTTTCGTCCTCACGGGCGAGCCACCGGTAATTCTGCAGTCATGCCCCTTACAGGTTGAACCAGTTGGGTTTAAATACCTGGGTATCTATGTAACACTTAACCCGAAGTTGCGCTATGTCAACAATCTGGGTCCTCCCTTGACTTGTCTCAAAAAGGACGTGAAACGCTAGTAGGCTCTTCTGCTATCCCTGCTGGGTAGAGCTGTGTTGTTTAAGATGATGGCACTTCCCCGATTCTTATTTGAACTCTACAATGCGATGGACCCGGTGCCGGTATCAAAGACATATAGGCTCTTCAGAGGAGGCTTCTCTGGGAGGGCAGACCCCGAATAGCGTTTTCTAAGCTCACTCTCCCATGGTACGATGGTGGAATCGGACTGCCGGATCTGCGAAAATACTACTGGGCATCGCAAATGGCAGCAGTGAACCATGTTGTGTACAGGCCCCCAGGGGACCCGGGATATGCCATGGATCGTGGGCAGTCGCCAGGTGGGGATATCACTAGAGCGCTCAATGCCAGGCCTAAGCGATTCTCGCTGTCGGGCCCTCCGGCACTTGCGGTCCATGCGTTGCACGCGGCCAATAGATATCTTGCTTGGGAAGGGAAACTAACCTTAGCCACCCCCCTATGGAGTTCTGAGAGACTTGGGAGCTTGTGGAAATCTAAGGGATTCGATAAGTGGGATCTCATTGAGATCACTCTAATCAAGGATGTGTGGGGAGGGACCAAAATGCATACATTCGATTCTCTCAAACAACAATATAACCTGCAAGATAGTTAATATTACCGATACCTTCAGGTTAGACATGCACTCCTCACTCACATACCTAGGGACACCGCACTTCCTGAAGCCTCTCCTCTCGAGGATCGAGCGTTGGATGGACACCTCCCCGAAAAAACTATCTCTTTAATATACAAAAAGCTTACTAATAACATGGAGGACCCACTGAGACTTAGCAGATCGCAGTGGAGTGTTGATGGTCTAGAGTTAGACGACGAAGACTGGACCGAGGCGATCTCCTCCCCGAAGATAGTGGCGATTCAGATGAGACTTAGACTGGTGCAACTAAAGATTTTGCACAGATCGTATATTACAGGAACTAGATTGGTGCATATGGGACGGACGGAAAGTGGAGAGTGCCGAAGGGGATGCGGAGAACTTGGCACCTTTATGCATATTCTGTGACACTGCGTGGATGTACAGGAGTACTGGACGAAGGTCCATGACGAGATGGGGGAGGCATTGGGGAAGGAGATACGACCGGAAGCCCGAAGATGTATGCTGCATGTGTGGGAACCCACAGACTTAAATGTATATCGAAAACAATGGGTGACACTGGCGTGCATGGTAGCGAAACAAAATATTGCTCAGTTATGGGGAGCCAGCCAATCACCCCAGGTTTCCAAATGGGTGGAAGACTTGGATTGGTGTATGTTCAGGGAGAAGTCAGTATATGTGTCTAGAGGTTGTCCTGAGAAATGGGGTAAGGTCTGGGGAGCTTGGAATAGCCACCGCGGAGAGATCTGTGCGCCCCCGGCACGGCATGTAGGAGCAGAAGCACAGAAATCCCCGTGATCCTATATATCTTACATTGTTTGAATTATTCTGTATTAGCGATAATTTAACTTGTCGAATGAGGAAACTGTTAATTCACCTGATGTTTATTGTTTTTCCCTTTGTTAATTTGTTAATAAAAAGAATTTAAAAAACAAATTGTGTGTTTTCTAATTGTGGCCTTAAGTGCTTATTCTTCCTGCCCATCTGCGGCAACCTCTCCTTCCACAGCCTCTTTCCTACTCATTTCCTTCATACACCGCTCCGACTCTTCCACTATTTTGGCAATGGAGAAGGCATCCTTCAAAGAAGGATTCTTCACTGCCCACAGACGCTCGTGTTTTCCTACTGCAACACTAAACAATAAGTTAGCCTCTAATTAGTTCATTGGTCATTTGACCAAACTTGCATTTTATGGACTGTTCGCGTAAACCTGATACGAAGTCATCCAGAGATTTGCCTGCCTTTTGCGGTTTAGTATAAAACTTGGAACATGACAACACTATATTTTCCTCCTTGACAAACTTTTTTTCCAAATGCAATTTGGCTTTCTTGAAGACATCCTCAGCAGGTCGATCGTCAGTGCCTAGCATCGTAAGTATTTGAAAATGTAACATGCTTCAGGACGGCCAAATATCAGCGGCCTCTGGACCATGGGCAGCTACGTGAAAGGGAGCCACCCTCACTATATTTCAGCCTTGCAGCACTTATCTTAGCAAGGGGTGCTGACTCTGCTGTCTTTAGGATCTTCAACAGTTCCACAGAAGCACTACCAGTCTCTGCCTCGCAAATCCATGAGGCTGACACCACTCATCCCGTGTAGGATCCCAGCTCCTGTCACTCCGTCTTCTGGTGTCGCAGTCACGACATATGCTGGCGATCATCGCCAAAATGTTGAAGTGACTGCACCAAACACTTGGGGAAAATCCTGCAAGCCCAACATTCTATGATGACACTAGGAAATGACTTCACAATAGAGCATACAGCTGAGTACTACACTGACCTGCGTTATTCAGCTTCCAGAGATTCTGTAAATGATATAGAGAGGCTATGTCAGCAAGCTGCCTCAAACATGGTCGGGAACTGATATATATATATAATGGTGAGGTGATGCACACGTTAGATGGAGCCAGAGAGCAGAAGATGATTCAAGGGAGGACAGTTCTTACTATATGCAAGGTGGTCAAGGATCAGTAATGGCAGGTCGCACTTCTCTTACCTTATTCTGGAGTCTGGAGCAAGGATGTTGGGCGTGACCCCCCTGCAAATTCAGCACTGTCCTCCAGAGGGACTAAGGGCCCGATGTAGGTAAACGCGATTTTCCGAATTCAAAATACCGAGGCGGGCCGAATCGGTATTCTGAAATCGGAAAACGAGATGTAGGGAAAAAAAAGCGAATGAATACCGATTCGGTCGTCATCGGTAATGAGAATCGGTACGTTCCGAATCGGCAAGGACCGATTCGGGAAGTACCGAATCGGCTAACAACGAATGGGAAATTACCGAATCGGCCAACACCGATTCGGTAAAAGCCGATTCTGTAAAAACCGATTCGGCAATCATAGATTCGTAGCCATGAAAACACACCCATGGCGAAAAAGCCCATAGGAATGCATTGAAGAAACCGAATCGGCTTTTACCGATTCGGATAATACTGATTCGGATAATACCGAATCGGATTTTACCGATTCGGTAATATCCGATTCGGTAAAAGCCGATCCAGCCAATGAGGTGGCTCCCCCTCCCCCACCCAAACAGGGAGTGGCAACCCTGGCAGGTGCAGCTAATTAAGAAGTTTCTGGAGAGCCAGCCTGAGCTCAACACTCACAGTTTGCAGCAGTTGGAGTAGGAGGTTGACAACTGAACTGAAGAACATGGCAGAGCAGTGCGAAAGCCAGAAGTCCTCCCAGAAGAGGAAGCCGAAGTTCACCACCACCGAGCTTCAGGTGCTGGTCGAGGAGGTGGTGAGGGTGCACCGCCAGCTGTTCGGAAAGCTGTCCCTCAATGTGCCAGACAGCACCAAGAGGAGGATCTGGGCCGAGATCGCCCAAAAGGTGAATGCTGCGGGTGTCACCCCCAGGTCCGTAGAAGAACTGAAAAAGAGATTCTACGACATCCGCAGCCTCACAAAAAAGAAGATGGCTGAGATACAGAGGCAGGCTGGACTCACTGGAGGAGGCAGGAACCCGGCGCCACCCCTCACCGAGCTGGAGGAACTGGTCTCCAGCACCATTGAGAGGGAGAGTGTCAGTGGAATTGGGACCCTGGACAGCTCTGCAAGAGCTACAGCTACAGGTAAGAAGCATGCGCATCATGACACACCCTACCAGACACCTCCCCTTTAGACACAATGCATAGGCAAACCCCAGCACAGTACTGTCACCAACATACAAGAGACAAGCATCATGGTACATGTAGTCAGCAGTAGTTAGCTAAACATGGCAGTGCAGAATCACAAGACAGGAAACAGTGTGACACAGTGTAAGGAGATGCAAGGACATGTGGAATGCTTAAATTGTACTGACTGTAATACATCGGCACTCAGTTTACAAATGCTTCTTTGTACCTAGGGGCACCATCAGGCGGAACAACATTGACATCAGAGGGAGCAGCACCGTCTGACACTGCAGTCGCAGGGCCGAGCACCAGCCAGGCTGCCCAGGAGGAGGAGGAGGAGGACGGAAACACCCTAGGGCTAGGTATGGAGGGAGACCTGGTGATCGACTTCGATGCACTGAACTCCCCACAAATGGCCAGCACACCCCCCTTGCAGTTCTCCCCAGAGAACTCCCCTACAAGGGACACCATTCCGCCTACACCAGCTCCTGCCACAACCATGGCCTTGCCACCTGTACTACCTGTCCTGGGAGCAGGGGCTCAGGGACCGGCCAGCACCACACCCCCACCAGTGGCACCCCAGCCCACTCAGCAGGCCGGAAGCAGCAGTGCCCTGCGCCGTACCATCACCACCACTGCTGCACCAGCACGGGAGGGCAGTGTATTCCTGGGCCTCGAGGGACAGATGGTGAAGATTCAGAGGCAACAGGCTAGATCCACGATGGCCTGCCAACGCCAGCTCCTGCAGCACAACCTGCAGATGGGAGAGTTGGTCAAGGGATTCCAGGCCTTCGTGGAATCGAACAAGGAGGTGGCAGCAGGGTTAGGCAGGCTGACCACTGCCATTACCCAATCAACTAGCAGACAGGAGGAGCATGAGCTGGTGCGCAGGCGGGATGCCCGGGTGCTGAACCGCGCCATGGGCCGCCTTGCTGCGGCGACGGCACAACTGTGCCATCGCAGCGCGAACCAGGAATCTAGCCTGAGTCAGCATACGGCTGAGCTCACAAGGGAGATGGCCCGGATCACCACTGCTATGGAGGCCATGATTATTTCGAACACCGCCTCCAATCCTGCCCTGGACCTGGGTGATGCTGGGGACAGCAGCAGCCGCAGCAGCCCGGCCAGCGCTGCGTCTGAGCCACGTAGGAGCACCTGGCGCTCCGCTGATGCTGCTGGGCATTCAGAGGGGGCTGAGGGACACCCCAGTGGGTCTGGCAAGCGGGCAAAGAAGTAGCCTTGCAAGGGCGGGTGAGGCAACCTGAACCTTGAACTTTTTTTTATTTCCTATTCACCATTTTTTGTTGCACATCAGTGCTGTAACTGTGTTGCAACAGTATTAAAATTTGTCTTTTCCAACCAACATTTTGCTGTCTTTGCATCTGTCCTCACTCAGAAATAGTTCTCAGTAATCTCCTCACGTCTGTATCTGCCATCACTTGGCGTACACACCCCAGCTGGCTGTGTCAGTGGCACAGCTTCGTCGTCGTCATGGTCCTCGTAGTCAGACAACTCCACCTCAGTGCCCTTCTTCACCGCAAGGTTGTGTAACATTGCACATACACCTATGATCTTGCAGCAGGTGATGGGGGTATACTGCCTTGCACCTCCACTCTTGTGCAGGCATCTGAATCTACTTTTCCAGATGCCAAAGGTCCGTTCGACAACATTCCTTGTGCGTATGTGGGCCCGGTTATACCTCCTTTGGCTGGGTGTGGAGGGGTTGAGGTAGGGGGTGAGTATGAATGAGCGGAGGGCATATGCACTGTTGCCTGGAAGAGAAAGGGGTCACATTAGACACATGCATACATGTATTCCACCTAGCTACTATGTGTTATGGGGGTCTGATGATGTGTCTCACCTAGGAGGTATCCTTCTCCAAATTCGCCAGCCATCAGCCGTGCATATATGCCGCTCTGTTGGAAAATATAGGAGTCATGGGTACTCCCTGGAAATTTTGCAACCAGGTCTGTGATGGTGCACTTTGCATTGCAGATCACCTGCACGTTGATGGTGTGTGTAGACTTGCGATTGCGGTATATGTATTCGGTGTCCGCTGGTGGGCAAATCGGAATGTGCGTGCCATCTATGCAACCGATGATTTGGGGAAATTGTGCCATCTGGTAGAAGTCAGCTTTGGTTTGTAGCAGTTCTGCGTGGGTTGCAGGGAAAGAGATGTATTGGTCCATCCTGTGTATCATGGCGTCAAGGAATGTGTGGAAGAACCTTGACAGGCTGCTCTGGCTCACCCCTCCTGCTGCTGCTACACCACTTTGATAGCTGCCAGACGCTAGCAGGTGTAGGCTGCATAGCACCTGGATGTGCGCAGGGAAGGCGTGTGCCCTTGGGGTGTGGTGGTCCAAGTATGGCTTGAGATCCCTGATGAGCTCAAGTATGGTGTCAGAGTCCAGCCTGTATCTCTGTAGTATCTCTGCCTCTGTGAGCATGAACAGGGTTATCCTCTGTCTGTAGACCTGTTCATTTCTTAGCCATTCCCTCTGTCCTTCCTGCTGTAGCCGTAGCCGCCTCGCAATGACATAGAAAGCTGCCATCCTGCAAGTTGCAATGCATTTTGGGGCTGTTTATATGGGTTGGAGTTGGTTACCACCTGATTGCAATCCATGGTAAATACCGAGTGAAATCTACCGATTTTGAGCCGATTTCGGTGTTTCTGTGCCTCCCTACATCTCCCCAACTGTCGGAATCGGGGAATTTCCCGATCGGCGATTCATACGAATCGGCATGTTTTCCGATTCGGCTCATGTCCGAATCGGTCTTTCTACCGATTCGGTACATGGACCGAATCGGTGATTTTCCGATTCGGTGTCACTAACGAATCGGTACATGGACCGAATCGGTGATTTTCCGATTCGGTGTCACTAACGAATCGGTACATGGACCGAATCGGTGATTTTCCGATTCGGTGTCACTAACGATTCGGTACATGGACCGATTCGGTGATTTTCCGATTCGGTGTCACTAACGATTCGGTACATGGACCGAATCGGTGATTTTCCGATTCGGTGTCACTAACGAATCGGTACATGGGCCGAATCGGTCTTTGCATCCGATTCGGTGTTTTTCCGATTCGTTACATATCCGATTTTCGGTATGTACGTATCGGATTCTTTCCCATTCGGTACTCATTCCGATTCGGTTTTCACTCCGATTCTTTATGTTTTTTGTTCCCTACATCTCGATGGCTGTTTACCGATCGGTAAGGGCCAAAAATCGGTATTTTCGGCCGTTACCGATCGGTAACGCCCTACCTACATCGGGCCCTTGGTGACAGAAATTTAAAGTGCTAGGCAATGGCACCCAAAACAAGCTCTGAGACAGCATTTTAAGATGGTGCCTATTAATTAATTAATTCATTGTGGGTTTGTAATGCGCTACAATCGACTCCCGAAGGTGTATCTCTGCGCAGTAGGCCGCTGGGGAACCCGTCCTGGCTTTCCCTGTGAGAGGGTCCCTACTGGGTATCTCCAAGGTGAAACCAGGCATCCCCGGCGTATGTGGGGGGCCGTTGTGGAGATGAGGCAAGCTAATGCCCAGAGTTGCCGAGTGTGATCCCTGGTTAGAGTAGGCACTGAGGTGAGAATTATCGAGTCCGCTGACCCTGGTCCACGACCCTGCCGCGTCGGGAAATGAACCCTGGTCCCGGGCCGTCCTCTGCTCCCAGGTCTGCCGCCTCTAACCAGTGAGCCACACCACTCCACGAGTGAGAGGAAAAAGTACAAGGAAAAAGTACAAGTCATGCAAACCCTATCAACAAAAGTTAACTATACAACAAAATAATAAGCAATTCACAACATGGAGAAAAGAAAGCACAAAAACAAGCCCAGCCCAGTAAGACGAAATAAGGGACTAGAGTGCAGGGAGCAGGGGGCATTGGCCAGGAAGAAGACAGACTGCCCAGAGCATTGCAATTCACTGAAGCAACTAGCGCCAAGCATGGGAACACATTATAGCCTGGGAACATATTATAGCTATCATGTATTAGCGTGCCCATGAGGTATAAATGGTACTCACTATAACAAAATAGTCCATGTCACACAGATCCCCAACCACTTGACATATTCATAGCTAAGCAACATACTGAAGACTGCTTCTCTTCCAGCATCTCAATTTACCAAAAATCAAAGGGTGA
Source organism: Lissotriton vulgaris (assembly GCF_964263255.1). Lineage (NCBI taxonomy): Eukaryota > Metazoa > Chordata > Amphibia > Caudata > Salamandridae > Lissotriton > Lissotriton vulgaris. The sequence continues at coordinate 1,113,485,149 of NC_141694.1, forward strand.
AGCAATGGTGTCTTCTCTAATCTAATGGCTCAGATATATTTATTCAGATGCACACTATTTAACTACCTGGATAGGTCTATCATACCCCTGTAGTGGTATATAATATATTTCACACCTTATCCAAGGGATGCCCAAGATGCCAGGCTAAGACAGCATAGGCTGGGGTAGAGGGTACAGGTGGCAGACACCGGTAAACACAACCAGACTCACAGAAACACACCATCCCCTCACCCCTCTGAGTGACATTGATGGATAGTTATTTGTCTTTTTACTTCTTAGTCAACAATTGAAATGACCATAGTGCTTGGCATTTATGATTCTCCCTATTCTCAATGCCCTGAATGAATATAAATAGGGTTTCCCAGAAGAAAGGTTGGCTCGTCTACAGTTCACTTCACTTATATATCACTTAATTTTTATACAGTTTCAAAATATAATTTTACAAACAAAATCATGGATATTCTTCTCCTACCTTAAGAACTGGTCAAGCATTATCTCAGTAGCTCCTGTCATATCCATGTGATACATCACCTCAGCAGAAGTACCTCAAGGCTCAATTATTTCGCCACTTCTTTTCGAAGTCTGTAGTAGTTAACTCCTGCAACTCATCAAATCCTTTTACCTCACATGCTATTACTTACCTGGTTAGAACTAGGTAATCCTAAAACTGAAAAAACCTAATGACCTTGAAGCTTCAAAGCAAGGTGAATGCCTCTGAGCCATTGCACACTGGATGATAACAAACCACCTTAAACTGACTGTATCAAAACCTCTTATTCTGACATGTGGAGAAAGGAAAAACGATGATCCTCTCACAGCATGGCTTGAAGAACTGGATGCTCTACCAAAAAAGTAATAGGAAGAGTAAAAAGCATAGGAGCGGTGCGTGGCGCGAAACAAGATGACAGAGCTCCGGTCCGCGACGGGAGATGCCGCAATGATTTCTGCGGCTCCTGCCCTCATTACAGAGTGAAGCGGTGATTCTCTTGGATCGGAAAACCCCCTGCACTAGTTGTAGGTATCATTATGGATTTTTTCCACTTTTAAATGGAGTTCTTATAAGGAGACTGTTTTCCTCACATCCTGGCTGCCATTTTGTCTCCCACAATGCTGTTTTTTCTTCTCTTCAGTCAAATGGCACTTGTGGAAGAATTTTTTAATAATTTTCCTTTCTATGCTTTTCCACGTTTTCTCATCTTTATAACATGGTTATCTTGAATTTTTTCTGGCTACTTAGTCCAATTGATTTTTTTGCAGCCTAATTTGGGCAATTCCTTTGTTAGCAACATTTTTCAACGTTTTTCTTTCATAGCTTCATTATTTGAGCACACCATCTCAATAAATCTCAGTCATTGATACTTTCTACTACTACGCCACAGTTTTTTCTGACTTCTCTTCTGTCAGTCATTTTTGGGGGGGGGTAATAAATTACTTGTTATTTAAAAAAATGCTACGTCTGGTTCCTGTTCTCCTCATACTAGTTCCTCAATACAAAACATTGTCAAGATGGTGCAATCTAACTCCTCCAGACTAGTGGCTTTGCCTACTTAAATTAATTCAACTGCAAACCCCATTCTCAGCCAACAAGCGTCTTAAGTAAGACCCTCCTCCTCCGAAGCCCATTTCTCCTATTTCCTTGGACATTGTTCTCAATGAAATACGTGCCTTACGTCCATTTATTGAGGAAACAAGTTTTCAGCCGCAAGTGTTAGACACTAAATGGAATTCTATGGAATCTCTACGGTGGAACAACAGGTTGGAGAGGCATACAAAATGTCTATTAGGGTGACTTCATTAGAGAAGGAGGTCCTCCAGTTAAAGAAATTGGCTGAAGATATTAAGAACAGGAACAGACGCAACAATCTTCATTTATATGGTCTGCCGTAAGGTTTGGAATGTGATAATCCTGTGAACTTTTTCTCCACCTTTCTCTCAAAGCTTCTGGACCTTCCTCCATCTACAAATTAAACCTCCAGCGTGCTCACAGGCTAGTTCCCCGCTTAACTTCTTTGTCAGCTCCCTCGAAACCAAGAGAAGTGATTTTCCTCTTATTGAAGTTTATGGACCTCCTACAAGTTTTAAATGCTGCTAAAGCCAACTTTCTTGGTCTGGCTCTAAGCTATTTCTTTCACAAGATGTCTCTTCAGCAACTGCTAAACGTCGGAAAGATCTTCTTGATCTACATCCTGCTTTGCGCACTATGGGCGCAAGATAGGGTTTTTTTACCCATGCTTATTTAAAGTTACTTTTCAGAACAAAACCTCCACCTTCGAGGATCCAGTAGACTTAAGGAAATGTATTCATTTCCACTCCACAACGTCAATGGAAACTGCTGGTCCTTCCTCTTCTACAACTTTGTTACCTTGACTTTTCTCTTCTCATTGTAACATGGTTACTCTTCGTAATTTTACTTATTGATTTTTTCCTTACAGGTTATTTACTGATTGTCCAGTTTGACTGTTGTCACTTGTTTATAGCATTGCATTCTTATTTCTCTCTTCTCCTTTTCTTCTCAAAGATTTGTTTTTAACATTTCCTTATGTTTCCGTTTCCTGCTCGTTTTATATATCTCCCTGTTGTGGTCCGTTCCTCCTGTTTGTGTATGCCATCGTCATTTGTGTCCCGCCACTCCATTATCTCTTCTTGTTCCCTTCCTAAAAGGTATGTATTACAGTTATTAATCCCCTTTTTTTCTTCCTATCTGAGTAATCATATCTTTTCCTCTTCTCTAATGGTTGACACGTACAGTCTTATCTTACTATCTATCTTCTTCTTCCTTTTTCTTCCTTTTTCTTCCCTTCTTCTCTTCTTTATCCTCTTCCTTCCATATCATTGTCCTTCCCTACCTTTTTCTTATCTTTTCCCTGCATCATTGTTGATCATGTGTTTCTATCTTTGACTCAATCTATTTACATTCAAAGTTGTTTCATGGAATGTAAAAGGTTTTGTTAACCAAATAAAGAGGCAGAGAATATTATCCCATTTAGCTACTTACAATCCTGATTTAGTTTTATTGCAAGAGACTCACCTGTCAGAATCAGAAGCCTTGAAACTTAAAAAGCAATGGGTGGGTTTAATTTTAGTATCTCCTACTCCTACGAAGGAAAATGGGGTAATTATTTTAGTTCATAAACGTTTGAAATGTTCTGTAATTTCAAAGGAAACTGATTTGGATGGTAGATCGTTATTAGTCAAGTTGATCGTGGATAATGTTTCTCTAACTGTTTTCAATGTTTATGATCCTACTCAACCAGACTCCTCCTTTTGGCATGATATTACAAAAAAATGCATCCAACATAAAGATCATTTTTTTATTTTGGGTAGTGATTGCTATCAAGTTATGGAACCTTTCATTGATCAACAATCCCAAGTCCGCTTTACACCGCATAAACCCCAGGAACCATTTCAAAATACAACAGCTCAGACCCATCTGATTGACGCATGGAGACTCTGCAATCCCCTAACACGTTTAGATTATATCTTTCTTTCCTCTGCCTTATTACAGAATCTTATTTCCTCTTCAATTGAACCCATTGTCAACTCTGACCATGCCCCAGTTGTTGCTGTTTTTGGTTTGCTCAGATCGCATTCCAGATCGTCTAGATGGCGGTTTAATAATTCCCTTTTGCAGGATTCCATTTTTTCTTCCTCTTTCACTTCCTTTTCAGAAGAATTTTTCATTTTAAACTCCTCACCTGATACTTCTCCTTCACTACTTTGGGACACTTTTAAAGCCTCAGCTCGCGTTTTTGTTATAGATTATGTTTCCAAAAAAAAGGAACATTTTCTTAACCGGGGAAAGCCTTGTTAGCCAATTTTAAACAACTTGAACATCTTTCCTACATGTCCTCTTGCAACTCTTCCCTACAGGATCTTGCTAATACAAAACTTGATTTTAATAAAATAACTACTGATAATGCTTCTTCGTTTCTTCTCTGTTCCTCTGCTCGATATTATGGCGGTCGCAACAAATCTGGCAAACTCTTGGCAAACTATCCTAACTCTCTGAAGGAATGTGTTTTGATAGATTCCATTCAATCATCTGCTGGGAGATTCCTTTCTAAAGATCAAGATATTCTAAAGAAATTTATTAAATTCTACAAAATTGTGTATACCCCAGAATCAAATCCACTCCCTTCTTTTATTGATGCATATTTTAATAAGGTTTCACCTTTTTCCTATGATGATCTTGATTTCAGCTCTTTAAATCTGATTTGTCTATCCAATAAATTTCCCAATCCTTACATTTGCTCAAGAAAAACAAAACTCCAGGTCCTGATGTGTTTACGATGGAATTCTTTCTACACTTGTCCCATATTCTTTTTCCCAAACTTTTACAGCTTTTTAAATTTTTTCATTCTATTGGTAATGCACAGGATTCTTTTTCAGATGCTTCAATATGTTTAATCCACAAGGGCGGCCGAGATCCCAATCAATGTAAAAATGATCGTCCTATTTCCCTAGTAAATGTTGATTATAAGATTTTTGCTAAATTGCTCGCGTTACATCTTGAACTTTTTCTACCGAAGCTTATTGGTTTAGAGCAATGTGGTTTCGTTAAGGGTTTCGCTAAGGGTAGATTACCTTCTGATAATTCCCATTTATTTTTTAATGTTTTAAATAAGGCCTCTTCTATTTCTTACCCCCTTGCTGCTGTCTCCACTGATGCAGAAAAAGCTTTTGATAGAGTTAATTGGTCTTTTTTATTTAAAGCCCTCCGGTCCTAAATTTATCTCCTTAATATATTTATTATATTCTGCCTCTAAAGCTTCCTTAGTAGAAGGGGCGTGGCCAATATGGCGGTGGAGTAAGACGTCTTGCTCGGTCCCTCCGTCGCCGCTTTATCTACAGCATTGTTTTTAGCCCTGCGGAGCTCCCTGTCCGAGGTCCGCGGCCGTTGCCGGCCGCCCAGACACTGCCTGGAGGTTCTCCGCAAAGCGAGCGGTTGTTTGAAGGCAACGAGATCGACTTACTGGGCGCGGCCTTCCATCGGCGCGCGACCGGGGTGTTGCGCCTTGTGTTGCCGGAGCCTGCTTCCGGCGGGCTGCTGCTGGAGTCCCCGGCGCGAAAGGCCGGAATCAAGAAGGCCCGTGCGGAGAGCCGACAGACAACGCGGCGCACTGAAAGCTAGCGAGCCGCTGCCTGGGGTCCTGAGAGTGCTAGTGCACTCACATTTTCCCGGCCCGCGAGTGGTGCAGCCAGGCGGTGCTGCCCGGATTAACACCGGGGGATATCGAGCGGATCCCGCGTGGGGAGCGGGACGAGCTCAGGGGGCCCCGCACTGCATGTCCGCAGCCCCGTGAACCTGGGGGTCAGGGCTCGGCCCCAAAAGAAAGACCTGCCTGCCCCCGAGACCCGCGAAAAGAGAGCGACTGGCACCTAAAATGCCGGCGAGGTGACCCTGGTGGGTGGCCATGCGGTGGGAGTAGCCTGCGACCACAGCGCGCCATAAACTCGATGGACCCCAGGACAGCGTCCTACCCCGGCCCTGCCTACGACAGAGGGCCCTGCACCCATAGTTGAGCCCCTCCCGCCCAGGCTTGCGCCGAGACGCCCCAGCCTAGCGGCGGAGATGAGGAGACGGCGGGCCTGAAGATTCGGTGCGGAACCATTGGCAAGAGGCCCCTAACGAGTTGGGCCCTGTGACTGTGGTGTTCGAAAAGAGGGGACCGCCGCACGAAGCAACTCCGACCTTGGTGCGCTGGACGGGAGGAGGTGACGGCGCACCGACTATAGCCTAAGGGCACCGGAGGCGAGGAAGCATCATATCGTCGACCAGGCCTAAGAAGGATAAACCCCCAAAGGATGGGTTTCCGAAGAGCTCGCCGCTGCGGCCTGCGCCAGTGGCCCATAAGCACCACAGTCCGGACGACAATGAAGTCCCTGCCACCAAAGCCTTTTATGCGAGAGCTCTTCACAGCCATAAAGGAGGATATCCAGGAGTTGCAGACTCAGCTGGCCTCCGATCTAAGGGAGGTGAGGAGGGACGTCAACGCCAATGGGGACAGAGTCGCAACTCTGGAGGAGCATGACCTGGGGACGGCCGAGGACATTCATCAGCTTCAACAGGATGTTCTATGCCTCACGGAGCAGAACCTAGACCTACAGGCGCATGCGGAGGATTTAGAGAATAGATCTCTGCGCAACAACGTCAGGATCAGAGCTGTCCCATGGAAGGGTGAGGGGACAGACCTGCGGGAATATGTCGATAGCCTCTGAGAGAGCGCAATTTGAGTAAAATGTATAAGTACACCATATTTACATGTAAGATACACAAATTTAGTTAAAGCACTTAAGAGTGTCGAAAATATATAGAAATGCACATACTCACGAGTGTTTAATCAATATAGAATGCATATTTTAGAGTGTGAAGCTAATGTAGTAATGTTTAGAAATGCTAGAATGCTGTTAAGACTCCATGTTATGTGGCTGTTGCAGAAGAGGATAATGCTGCCAAACGTAGAAATGTGCAGGCCTCATGGCAATGTATGAAGAACGAAAACGTGCCTTTACAGTTCACATAAGATGGATTACTATTATTTAGAATATTATTGATCATACGGTAAAAGTTATGTTTTATAGACGTGTTTCATATAATCAGAGTGTAATAGGTTAGAATTTGTTTTAGTTTAAGAAATAAAGGTTCACAGAGTGCAGGCCTCTTGCAAAGTAATTTAGTAGGCCTGGAAAGATAAAGTCGCTTCTTTGATCTGCATGTGCTAGTTGAATTCGGGCCTCGTTAAGCATAAATTGCCGACCATGTTCGAAGTTTTACGACTTGAGAGATAAACTGGAGACCGGAATTCGGGGCCCAATTCATGGGTGTCTGTTGCAGGTGTGAGGGGGTTCCAATCAAGAGAGTGATGAATAGAGTTCTGTCTCGGGAGACAGGCACAGGCCTGGAGGAGGCTTCAGGAATTTCCTGGGGGGTACCGGCGTGCCGAGAAGAAGCCTGGGAAGCAAGGTCAACGCTAACAAGAAGCCCAGAGGAGTATCAGTATGGAAAAAGCCAGAACCGAAACCACGTGAGAGGTGTACGTGAGGGGAGTCTCTGAGGGGCGTTTCAACTGTAATTGTGATTTTGTATTAGGGACAGCACCCTGGGGTGGAGTTAGAGCAGATGGCCTGAGGACCCTTAGAGAGCGGATGGGTAGGCAGAGAGGACATGACTGCGATGCACAGATTTACATCAGAGACTAAGGGAAAGTGAGTGAATTTCTTTGGAAGTCACCACGGCTGACACCTTTTTAGGTTAAGATTCTGCTAAGTAGGGATGTCACCTAGTCTAGTGTAGGGACAGTCTAAACTGATTTTTCTCTTTTGTAAATGACACTTAAGTTACAACTTGTGTCTATTCTTGCAAATCTGCTGATATTTGAATTGGTTTTGGTGATATTCTTCTGTCGCCTAAGATCGTTTAGAGAATTCATGTTTGTCTTAGTGCCAGTATACCTTTTGAACCTTATATTGAGATGTTTGTATCTCCAGTTATCTTTGGCTTTATAATAAAACTTTAAAACTTATTCGTGGTAAGTGGTTCTTCAGAGTCGTGCCAATTATTGGTTTGATTAACCTAGTAGTGGATTGCTTTTTACTCTATTACAGGCAACAAAGATTCAGTCAACCTAAGTGGGGATTTAGATCTAGAGTAATCAGATAAGAGATCGAAAATCCCGCCTTCCCAGTTGGTAGCAGAATTAGGATGGTTGCCTTCTAGAGGAAGGTGATCTAGACTAGGTTAAGATTACCCCGAGGCCCCTAGAGATCGAGAGATGACCAGAAGAAGAATCACCTGCCGAAGAAGGTGCTGACGGTGCGAGAGAAAAGCAGCAGAGTCGGTTGAGAGTGAGTATAATAAGGGTCATGCGTCGTCAGATTGTGGTGTTTTGTGTTGTATTTGTGTTGTAATGTCATGCGGAGTTGAATGCCTGTAGTGTGACTGAGGCAGGGTTGTGAGCGCGCGCAACCTGGTGAAAATCTTAAGTTCAGAGAAGAGCTTAAGTGGTTCGGGTGTATCGGACATCCAGAGTAATTGTCGACCATTGTGAAGGGGGTCATGAGGTACCATTGATCGCCCACAGGACCGTGATAGGGGGAATGCAAGAGTGAGTGTATGAGTAACGGACGCTGGTTGGAAGTTACTGTGTGTAAGTAACCTATCAGTTAAGGTGATTGTCTGGACGTTTACGGAAAGACATTTCGTCAGTTGAGGTGACAATTACAGTTAGACTGTGGACGTACAGTCAAGAAAAGTGATCGCTTGGTCGGAAGTAATCATTTTTCAGAGTATGAATGGGACGCATGCATGACCGGGAGACGAGCTGAGAAAGGAGGGGAACTGCTGCGAGAAGTGGACGAGTGACGTCAGAGAGAGCCGCGCTGTGATAGGCCGGTTGGTGTGAAGCCGCGCTGTGATAGGCCGGCTGACGCGAGCCGCGCTGTGATAAGCCAGTTAACAAGAACTGCGCTGTGATTGGTGGATTGTCATCAGGAAGTAAACAAACGCAGGGAATTAAGGAAACTTGTAGATTGGATCATGAAGTGTTTTAAATGCTTGAGAGCGATCTTTAAGAGAGAAAGGAGAGAATCTTTTGACGGGGAAGAGCCAGAGGGTACACCAGCTCATTACATGGCCACGAATGTTGGGCTGCATACTATACTGTGGATTTCTAATTGGAGTAAGATTACAGAGGGGAATGAGGAACTGACTTTTCCGAAATACGGAACGTTTAGATTAGAAGTATTGCACCAGTTAAAAGCAGTTATGACCTCAATGAGACCTCTGCCCAGACCAACACAGTTTGAAGCCCTTAATGCGTGGATTAGGGCGGCGCACGTCAGGAACCAGAACAGGCGTCAAGAAAGAGTGAGACGATCGGTAAGAGCAGTGCAGGATGCCAAGTGGGATGAGGAAGCTAAAAAGTGGAGAGTGCAGACTATTGAAGTAGATAAACTGTACCCAGTGACAGAAGTTGCAGGAGACAAAAGACCACCAGAGGAGGATGATGAGAGCGAGACAGAGGACAGTCTGATAAATAGGTTGTTGATAGACAGACCGCCTCCGTACAATAGAGGGATGGAAGGTGCCGAGCTCCAAAGGGGGGATGGGGCCGGCATAGGAGAGTATAGACCACCTCCTATAACAGATAGGGAATACGCCAAAGTTGAGGAAACATCTCAACCTAGTCCAGTACAGAGAGTAGTCGGAAGGTTCGTTGTACAAAAGGTGCCAGAAACAGAGCGTGCCAAGTCCTATCAATTGCCAGACGCTCTCCAAGTACCTGTTACCATAGGTCCTATAGTATCGATTTATGACCCAGAGAAAGCACGAGAGGAGGAACAGGTACGGCTAGACAGAGAGAGAGCAGAAATGGAAAGTAGGAACAATATGATTAATTCTCGAAGGCAGTTGCCAGGACCAAGAGATCGGAGCACCCCATTAAATCCAGCAGTGGATCCCATAATAGATCAGGGGGGTCCGAGAGGACCGATGGATCTGAGGGGACCACGGCCAAAGTCCTTTAAGGAGTTGAGGGCTGACTTGAGAGAGTGGGATGCTAACACGGGAACCCAGAGTAATAGGTCAGGAGCGGAAGCAGAGTGGGGAAGTCGAGTCGATGGAACATTGTCTCACTGCGGGGCTAGTGAAAGCGGTCAGGAGTGCGATGGCAAAAGTCAGGAGAGTAGAGGGGCTACACGTCATTTCCATAATGGAAATGGACAGGAGCAAGAGGATAGAAGTGCAGAGTGTGGAAGGGCGTCTCGTCTTATACACAGCGAGGGAGACCGAAGAACGCAAGAGTACAGAGACAGCTTTAAGTGCACTCACCATGCACCTGGCGATAGTAGACAACACTGGGATCGCGGGAACATGGGGAGTTGCAAAGGGTCTTACCTTGTGTTGAGCGATACTAGACAGCAAGGGAATTGCGAAAGCATGGGGAACCATGGAGGGTCTTATCATGCATTTAGAGAGTCCGAGCAGAATAGCCAGAGTGGGACTGTGGGAAATAGAGAATCATTTCACCACACACCAAGAGGGGATGGAACTGCATGGGACCTAGAAAGATGGGAACATGGGAGGACTCCCCATAACTCGCCTGAGCCCAGGCGTAGGGCTCGGAGCTGGGATGGGAGAGATGTCAATGGACCCTCTAAGAATAACACATTGACAGCTGAGATAAAGGCAAGAAGGCTAGATGTGACCAGTTTAAAATCTGACTTGGATGAGATAATAGATGGAACGTTGCCTTTGGAGAGGATTGACATATACGAGCAAGATGAGGTGCTGTTTAAAGCAAAGGATATTACTCGGAAGGCGAGAGCAGTACATGAGAAATTATCTGAATTGGCAGACAAGTACATGGTAGACTTGTCGAGAACAAAGGCATTACAGGGTAACCATAGGTTGCATTATTCAGATCAGGACCTCGAAGAGAGGAGAACAATTGGATTAAAAACACACATAAGGGAACTGATCACAGGAATAAGGACATGGAGAGATCTGGATAAATGGGAAGAAAGGTGGTCCAAGAAAGGGACTGTCAGGCGGAGCACAAATGTGATGTCCCCGGAGGGAGGGCTACAGAGGATGGAAGCATACCATTTGCGAGAAATAGCGAATGGGAGCTATGTGCATGTGCCCTGGAGTAGGGGAGATTTAGCTGCATTTACCAATTCCTTTCCTAAACTGAGAGAAAATCCTGTGGAGTGGTACAAACAGGTAGAGAGGTTTGTAAAAATCTCTAAAGTACTGTGGATTGATTTGAACACCCTATTTGATATTGTAGTCCCAGGAGACTTGTGGACAGCATGCAAGGTTAGTGTCGAATGGCCCACATCTGAACCAGAGAGGGATGCTCAGACTAATAGACCGTCAGAAAGAGTCATGGAAAAATATGAAAGGGTAATGACATGGCTGAAAGATAAGGTGCCACCGCAGGACATAGATTGGGTCAAAATAGATCGGACTAGGCAGGAACCTAAGGAGACAGTCCATGAATATTATGAGAGACTACTGAAAACGTTCAAACAATACAGTGGGCTAGATGTAATGGATCCCAAAGACATAGGACAGTTTGTGTCGAAATTCGTTTTGGGATTGAGACCTGATATTTGTTTGATGATTCAGCAACATTTAATTTGCTGGCAAAACAAACCGTTAGATGAAATTTTTAGATATGCAAGGTATTGTAGTGATGAAATTGATTCAAAAGCAAAAAAACTTAAGGAGAAGCTGATGTTGGTCCAGATGCAGTCGGCTGGAAAGGGTGGACAGCAGCAACAGGGAACAGGGACCATGGGAAGGAGACAAAATAATCAGAACAGGGACAGCGAGGAAAATCCGAGACCTAGAGTAGATCTGGCTACTTTGAAAAAGACGACAAAATGTCATCAGTGTCACCAGGTGGGACATTGGAAACGCGAGTGTCCCTATAACCCTGAAAATGGAGAACTGGAAATAGAGGAGGAAGAAGTTCAGAGCAGTCCAGTAAAAGGGACGACAATACCCAAGGGTAAGGTGGTCAAAGGGGGGACCTCGGCTCCTCGAGCCCAGTTCCCTCAACCACCCAGAATTGCGACAGGGGGAAAGACCTATAGACAGATGCCTCTTTTTGTAGGAGGAGAAGAGTGTTACTATGTTGATCCTTTAACTGGACAGCGTGTGAGTAGAGAGGAAGACTGTACCCTCGGGGCAGTTCTAGAGGTGGACCAAAGGGGACCGTATGTGGAGGCCGAAGTGGCAGGGTGTCCTACGACCTTCTTGGTGGATACGGGGGCCACTCGATCAACTCTGAGATCAGCAGTGGTTCCGGACCTGCCAATGTCGGGAGAAACAATTCAAGTGGTAGGAGTCGCAAATAGGAGAATGACTAGCCCTTTAACAGAACCAGTACTAGTGAGGATAGGAAAATACAGTGATGAGCATCAGTTTGTAGTATGCGATTCTAGCCCTGTGTGTCTGTTAGGAAGAGATTTGTTGTGCAAATTAAATTGCACAATATACTGCACGCCTCAGGGAGTAGAGGTACAGACTAACGACGATGATGCCACCTTTAAGGTTGCAAATTCAAAGGTATGCATAGAGCTGTATCCTACCTTGACGGTGGAAGAGCTCCCTTGGGACTTAAGAGATACGGTGTCATCTGAAGTGTGGGATTTCACTGGGGAAGAGATAGGACTGATTAAAGGAGAGGAACCAGTGAAAATCATGATAAAACCCAATGTTGAATATCCAAGAACGCCTCAATACAAATTGACTCCGGAGACGATTGCAGGAATAAAGTCCGTGATCGACTCCATGATTAAACAGGGAATACTGAAAGAAATCGTGGGTAGTCCATGTAACTCCCCGATTATGGGTTTGCAGAAACCTAGTGGGAAATTCAGGATAGTTCAGGACCTCCGAAAGATTAATAACATAGTTGTTTCATGTTGTCCAGTGGTACCGAATCCATCAGTGATATTGTTTCAGATACCATTCCAAGCTGAGTGGTTCACAGTGATAGACCTTTGCCAGGCCTTCTTTTCAATCCCATTAGATGAGGAGAGCCAATTTCTTTTCGCATTTAAGCTGGAAAATCGCGTATTAATATGGTGTCGTATCCCACAGGGGTATACAGAAAGCCCATCGATTTTTAACCAGCTGCTGAAGAAAAATCTTGAAAGTCTAGTAAGACCACAGAACTCGGTTCTAGTCCAGTACATAGACGACCTAGTTGTTGCGTCAGAGACAGAGGAAGCTTGTAAAATAGACACCATCACCTTGCTGAACCATTTAGCTGAGAATGGACACAAGGTGTCTCCGAGCAAATTACAGTACTGTCTGACAGAAGTACAGTACTTGGGTCACAGAATTGAAAAAGGGAAACGGAAGGTGTCACCAGATAGAATAGAGGCGATCATGAAAATGAATTCGCCCACGACACAAAGACAGGTCAGGATGTTCCTAGGAATGGTTGGTTATTGCCGACAGTGGATAGCTAACTTTTCCCTGAAGGCAAAGCCCTTACAAAAACTGACGCACAAGGAGGTGAGTGATCCGTTACCATGGGACAAGGATTTTTTGATGGCATTCTTGCAGCTGAAAGAGGACTTGTGTCGTGCTCCTTCTTTGGGAATGCCGGATTACGAAAAACCATTCTTACTTTACTGCTGTGAGAGAGAAGGTTGTGCTTTGTCAGTTCTAGCCCAAATTCATGGAAATGCCCGTAGACCAGTTGCCTATTTCTCGGCTACTTTAGACCCAGTAGCCGCAGCGTTGCCCGGATGTCTCAAATCCGTTGCTGCAACGGGTGTCAGCATTGAGAGGTGTGAGAGTATCGTAATGGGACACCAGTTACTGGTGTATGTACCTCATTCTGTGGAACTGTTAATAACCAGGACCAAGACAAAGCATTTGACAAATAACAGGCTCACGCGCTACGATCAAGTTATTCTTGCTGCGGAAAACGTGACCCTTAAGAGGTGCTCTGTCTTGAATCCTGCTACTTTGATGTCACTCCCTAATGATATAGAAGATGAAGAATGTGAAGATCACGATTGCCTTGATGTAACTGAACTATGCACCAAACCGAGACCAGATATTGTGGATGAGCCGTTGACCGACCCTGATGAAATTTTCTTTGTTGATGGCTCATGTGTAAGAGACAATATTGGTCAGTAGAGAGCAGCTTATGCTGTTTGCACCATTACTGGAGTTGTGGAAGCCGCTTGCCTGGAAGGAGTACACTCCGCTCAGGTAGCTGAAATCATTACATTGACACGTGCCTGTTTAGCAGGTAGCAAAATTCGAGTCACCATTTACACCGACAGCCAATATGGTTTCGGGGTAGTTCATGACTATGGGCAATTGTGGTCTCAAAGGGGTTACATGACCTCTTCAGGTTCACCTATTCGAAATGGGGAATTTGTACGGCTGTTGTTAGAAGCATTACAAGGTCCGGCAAATGTCAAATGTGTAGTCCATACGAAAAACACAGATTTTGTATCCCAGTGAAACAGATACGCTGATGAGGTCGCACGCTACTGTGCAGAGCAAGGATACTCTTTCACAGAGGTAGAAGTGGGTGGGACACAGGAAAAGACAGAGTTAACTATGATGTTAGAAACCGTTGACACCTGGGATGATTTAAAAGGCATACAAGAAAACACAACAGATTTTGAGAAAAAGACATGGGAAACTGCAGGTTGTGTAAAAAGGAAATGGATTTATGGGTTTCAGCAGATGGAAGGGCAGTGTTACCAAACGAACTAGTGAGCCCAATGGCAAGACAGATTCATGGTCCAGTGCACCTAGGCAGATATGCCATGTTGCGGGTATTTAGACAGACTTGGTATAATCCCAAGTTTAGAGTAGACGCAGAAGCAGTGTGTCAACGATGTGTAACCTGTCAACAATTGAATGTAGGAAAAAGAACACCAGTCACATTGAGTCACATTGGGAGGTCTGGTGGTCCTTTCAACCGGATGCAACTAGACTTTATTGAGATGCCAAAATGCAACCGCCTCAGGTATGTTCTGGTGGTTGTCTGCATATTTTCCAGATGGGTCGAGGCATACCCTACACGCAGGTGTGACACACTCACGGTAGCAAAGTTGTTGCTTAGGGAGTTAATACCACGGTTCGGGGTGCCGGCCTCGTTGGAATCAGATAGGGGGACACATTTCAACAGCGAAGTTGTGAAGATGCTCTGCTCTGCATTGAACATTTATCAGAAGTTGCACTGTAGCTATCGACCAGAAGCTTCAGGAATTGTGGAGCAGATCAATGGGACGATAAAGTCCAGAATTGCCAAAGTGTGTTCATCGACATCCTTAAGCTGGCCTGATGCCTTGCCATTAGTACTCATGAGTATACGTAGCACACCAGACAGGAGAACAGGTCTCTCTCCACATGAAGTTTTAATGGGGAGGGCAATGAGACTGCCATCAGTTCCAACTGCAGCTTTGTTGAATATCACAGATGATCTGATCCTGGATTATTGCAAGGGACTTTCTGATGCCATTCATTCTGTGTCTCTTCAGGTGCAGGCTGCTGAAATTCCATCGTCCAAAGACCTGTGCCACGACCTGTGCCCTGGTGATTGGATCGTGGTGAAGAAGCACGTCAGGAAGAATTGCTTGGACGTGCGTTGGCGCGGACCCTATCAGATCATTTTGACAACGAATACTGTTGTTAAAGTTGGAGGGCTGCCCAACTGGATACACGCCTCCCATACGCGGAGAGTTCCAGCACCCCTGGAAGAAACAGCTCTTCTCTCGGATGAAAATCCAGCTGTGGACGAAGAATCAATAGAGGGGACCAGCCAAGCTGCGGGGGTGTCGGAGGTAGCTCGGAGCGTGTCAGATCAAGTGGAAGAAGGACAGGACGACAGTGAAACTGACGTTGCCACAGAAGGAGAAAGTAGCTGTGAGTACGAATCAGACACTGATCAAGCTGCAAGTGATCAAGAGTCGAGTGCGAGGACAAGAAACAGGAGAACAAGGCGTGGAGAGACTAGTTGGCCTGAAAGAAGGAAGAGGCCGAGCTTGAAGTCAACTCCAGAGAGAACCCTTGCTTCTATATCCGAAGACTCAGACCTGGACGAAGGTGCACAGAATCCAGAAGCGGAGGGTCCAAGAAGATCAAGGAGGGTGCGTGTACCCTGCAGAAGATACGCCACTCCTGAGTGGACCTACCTGGCAGCAGATGTCTTGTGCACAGAGATCCGGGAGGGAGAGGGAAGTGACAGTGACCAGCACTGATCCCATCATAAAGTTGAAGTGGCGTTGTTGGTGCCTGGAGTTGAAGCGGAAGGGTTGCTGACACTCACTATTCCCAATCCTCCTTACCTGAGCAGAATAAGAGAACTGGTTTTAAACAGAGTAGAATTTCCGACTTTTGGCACAACAGTATCAGTACTCGAGGAGACCATTCTTCGCTTAGAACTGTTAGAATACGTGATTAGAGCTGCTGGAACGTGGGTGATTGTAGACACCTAAAGACTTTTTGTAAATAAGCAAGATTGAGAAGATAACCTAGCGCCAAGTGGAAGAAGAAAAAATTTAGGGACTTTTCCACTTAGTTGACGGAGAAGGGCTAGGGTTGTCTGTTGTTACAGTTCAAAGGACTGATTTTTCAAAAGGGGATTGCCAGCTTCCTGAGGTGTAGTTCGAGAAAGACTGAATGAGCAAAGAAAGACTGTTGAAGGAATAAAGAGAAAGGACTTTGTATTGGAAAAGAAACAAAAACTACACTGTCTTGAGAACATGGAGGCCGGCAACCCGAACCGCAAAGCGAAATGCATAATAGGTACACTTTTAGCGGGAGTAATCTTTCTTATAGTTTTAGTAGTTACTGTATGATATATAGTGGGACATGAAAACGAAGCAAAAGCAACAGAAGCAAAGGTTGTGGCAACATCGAAACGTACTACTGCTGGTAAAAAGGAGGACAATACAGTGAAGGAAAAGGCTTTACTAGCAGCAGAAGCTCGTAGGTTACACGTAGATGAGTCACAGGGAAACTTTAAATCAAACGCCTATGCCAAGTTACTGTATGAATACATTGACGCTATGGAGGCGAAGGACTGCTACGTTTGTATGCAATTGCCAGCCTCTGTAGACAAAGGTATTAGGTATCATCATCTTCCATTGACTTATGGGATTACATGTAGTTTATTGCTTAGTATATTTTATGGACGAGATAGCTTTGAGTACTATTTTTCAAATTTCGATGCTGTGTTACCAGAAGTCCCAGCTTACAAGCACATTAATAAATGGGACTATTATAAGAGTGAGGATCGATTAGGGAAATTTTTAATTCCTTGGAAAACTTTAGATACTTCACATGCCCGAAGAAATAATCTAACTTGCAAGGTATCAGAAATTGAGAAAAGTTTATAGGGCAGGTGGATGACCGTTACAGAAGGCAGAAGATTCTAAAGGCTTCAGGCCAGTGGAAAACAGATTGGACTGAGGAGGAAAAGTCACACAAAAGAAAGGGTAGTAACGGTCCAATAGCTTTAGATCGAACACAAAAAGGGAAACTATGTATATATAGGGGTAGGACCTACTATGAAAATGTATTCGTGGGAGAAGTAAGTTGTGAACATGCCTTCCAATTAGAATACTATACAAAGGATTTCTTAAAGGGAATGCAAGTGATTCCGAATGTATATTTTGTCTGTGGAAGAAATGCCTACGTGAAACTGCCAGACAATTGGTACGGTTCATGTTATTTAGCAATTGTCTTCCCCAAAATATATCACGCTAAGGATTTAGAAATCATAGAGGGAAAAACTCAAGCCAGAGGGAGAAGGGATGTAGGCGATGCTGAGGTAGTTGGAGACGTATTCGGCGCTATGTTCCCTCTTCTAGGGTTAATACTGAATGATGTCAAGATCAGGAGATTGGCAACAGTTGTAGATAGATTATCCGCCAGTACTGCTAGATCTTTAATGCTGGTGGAGGGAGAGATGCAATCGATAAGGGCAATGGTTCTTCAGAACCGACTTGCACTAGACGTTCTGTTAGCCAAAGAGGGCGGAGTCTGTAAGGCTTTGAAGGTCCAGGAATGTTGCACTTACATTCCAGACAATTCAAAACCTCTTGAGAAGTACATACGAAATATTACTGAAATACATCAAGAAATTGAAGATTTGTCAAAAGTAAATGTGTGGGAAAAAGTGGGTCACGGAATGGGTAAAGTTGGAGGTTGGTTCGCCAATCTAGGGAAAAGCTTCATATGGTACATACTGAAGCCTATCATCATAATAGTGATCTGTGTAATCATATTGTGGGGATTAGTGAGACTGTACCAATGGTATAGGTCAAATAGGTTGCAAAGATCCATGAGAGAGCAGGAGCAGAGACTAGCTGCGATGCAGGATAACCAATACAGGAGTCTGAGGGCTCTAGAAATGATAAAACGAGGGAGCATTGCAACGAGTTCTGTTTGATTAAAATAAGTCTTTCAATGATGGTGTTGTGGTGATGACCCCTAGAGGTCATCAAAGGGGGGAACTGAGAGAGCGCAATTTGAGTAAAATGTATAAGTACACCATATTTACATGTAAGATGCACGAATTTAGTTAAAGCACTTAAGAGTGTCGAAAATATATAGAAATGCACATACTCACGAGTGTTTAATCAATGTAGAATGCATATTTTAGAGTGTGAAGCTAATATAGTAATGTTTAGAAATGCTAGAATGCTGTTAAGACTCCATGTTATGTGGCTGTTGCAGAAGAGGATAATGCTGCCAAACGTAGAAATGTGCAGGCCTCATGGCAATGTATGAAGAACGAAAACGTGCCTTTACAGTTCACATAAGATGGATTACTATTATTTGGAATATTATTGATCATACGTTAAAAGTTATGTTTTATAGAAGTGTTTCATATAATCAGAGTGTAATAGGTTAGAATTTGTTTTAGTTTAAGAAATAAAGGTTCACAGAGTGCAGGCCTCTTGCAAAGTAATTTATTAGGCCTGGAAAGATAAAGTCGCTTCTTTGATCTGCATGTGCTAGTTGAATTCGGGCCTCGTTAAGCATAAATTGCCGACCATGTTCGAAGTTTTATGACTTGAGAGATAAACTGGAGGTCGGAATTTGGGGCTCAATTCATGGGTGTCTGTTGCAGGTGTGAGGGGGTTCCAATCAAGAGAGTGATGAATAGAGTTCTGTCTCGGGAGACAGGCACAGGCCTGGAGGAGGCTTCAGGAATTTCCTGGGGGGTACCGGCGTGCCGAGAAGAAGCCTGGGAAGCAAGGTCAACGCTAACAAGAAGCCCAGAGGAGTATCAGTATGGAAAAAGCCAGAACCGAAACCACGTGAGAGGTGTACGTGAGGGGGTCTCTGAGGGGCGTTTCAACTGTAATTGTGATTTTGTATTAGGGACAGCACCCTGGAGTGGAGTTAGAGCAGATGGCCTGAGGACCCTTAGAGAGCGGATGGGTAGGCAGAGAGGACATGACTGCGATGCACAGATTTACATCAGGGACTAAGGGAAAGTGAGTGAATTTCTTTGGAAGTCACCACGGCTGTAAGCGTGGGCGGAAAATCCGTTCCGCTCGCGGATTTTGCGGATTTTCGGGAAATCCGCAATCCGCGAGATTTGCGGATTTCCCGCAAAATCCGCAAATTCGCACGCAGCGGATTTTTTTGGCGGCGCGCGGCGTTGGTGATACAATTTTTGCGGCGCGCGGCGTTTATCATCGTTTGCCGAGTTGTTTTTTTCGATAGTTTGCGAGTGCTGCGCCATTTTGGATCTTGCTGTGTGATCCCGCGGGAATTTGCGAGCGCGATTACGTCATCGAGGCTTGCCAGCGATAGTTTGTCAACGCGAGTACGGCGAGATCACGTCTCGCGGTACTTCGCAATTGCGAGATTTGAGATGCGGCGAGCGAAAATATAAATTTGCAATTCTGCACAAGAAATCCACCAGCAAGCAGCATAAACCTTCTAGAAATGATGATTTTTATGTGAATAACTCCTTAGTTTGACATTTGCCTGCACTTTTTTAGCGAGGAGTCCATTTTGGGGAGGGGGGCAGGGGGGTGGGAGGAAGGAAGTGCCCCATAGTCTTCAACTTCCTGTTCCTGTTCAGCAGGCTCCTCCCAGTGCTTTGTCCATCTCCTGGTCACTTTTCATTCGGATGTGGACCTGGAAGGATTACTTTTTGTGGATGCTGCTGGATCTTTGGATTTGAGGCCTTTTTGACTTTCTTTGGATCACTGTTGGATTAGAAATTTTACAAGTAAGTTTGTTTGGGGCATTACAGTTGCTGCAACTAAAATTTTGGGATTTTCGATTTTTGGGCTGTTTTGGGGCCTTTTCCCCAGGGGTACTCAGTGGTGGGTGGACTGATTCTTTCTGTGGGTTGTCTTGAACTTAAACATCATGGAGGCCATAGATGAATTGGGATTGTGCTGATTTTTCTGTGTTTTTCGATTTTTTTTTTGTTGTAAAATTTTGTGTTTTTCGATTTTTGACCTGTTGTTGGGGCCTTGACCAGGGGTAGTGAGTGGTGCATGGGCCTAGTCTTTCTGTGGGCTGTCTTGAATTTAAACATCATGGAGGCCATGGATGGAATGGGATTGTGCTGATTTTGCAGTGTTTTTCGATTTTTGGGCCTGTACTTGTGGCCTTTTCACCAGGGGTATTTGAGTCTAGCATGGGCCTAGTCTTTCTGTGGGCTGTCTTGAATTTAAACATCATGGAGGCCATGGATGGAATGGGATTGTGCTGATTTTGCAGTGTTTTTCGATTTTTGGGCCTGTACTTGTGGCCTTTTCACCAGGGGTATTTGAGTCTAGCATGGGCCTAGTCTTTCTGTGGGCTGTCTTGAATTTAAACATCATGGAGGCCATGGATGGAATGGGATTGTGCTGATTTTGCAGTGTTTTTCGATTTTTGGGGGTGTTCATGGGGAGGGACATGCCATGTGGCTGGTGGCCATTTTGAGTGCAGCTACATGCACTGGCCATGTGCTGGCAGGCAAGTGGCCATTTTGAATGCAGGCTTTGTTGTTAGGCCTCCAACCATTTTGCCTACTTTTCAACCTTTATTTATGCCCAGGGGTAGTGAGTCTTGCATGGGCCTAGTATTTCTGTGGGTTGTCTTGAATTTAAACATCATGGAGGCCATGGATTGAATGGGATTGTGCTGATTTTGCAGTGTTTTTCGATTTTTGGGCCTGTACTTGTGGCCTTTTCACCAGGGGTATTTGAGTCTAGCATGGGCCTAGTCTTTCTGTGGGCTGTCTTGAATTTAAACATCATGGAGGCCATGGATGGAATGGGATTGTGCTGATTTTGCAGTGTTTTTCGATTTTTGGGCCTGTACTTGTGGCCTTTTCACCAGGGGTATTTGAGTCTAGCATGGGCCTAGTCTTTCTGTGGGCTGTCTTGAATTTAAACATCATGGAGGCCATGGATGGAATGGGATTGTGCTGATTTTGCAGTGTTTTTCGATTTTTGGGCCTGTACTTGTGGCCTTTTCACCAGGGGTATTTGAGTCTAGCATGGGCCTAGTCTTTCTGTGGGCTGTCTTGAATTTAAACATCATGGAGGCCATGGATGGAATGGGATTGTGCTGATTTTGCAGTGTTTTTCGATTTTTGGGGGTGTTCATGGGGAGGGACATGCCATGTGGCTGGTGGCCATTTTGAGTGCAGCTACAGGCACTGGCCATGTGCTGGCAGGCAAGTGGCCATTTTGAATGCAGGCTTTGTTGTTAGGCCTCCAACCATTTTGCCTACTTTTCAACCTTTATTTATGCCCAGGGGTAGTGAGTCTTGCATGGGCCTAGTATTTCTGTGGGTTGTCTTGAATTTAAACATCATGGAGGCCATGGATTGAATGGGATTGTGCTGATTTTGCAGTGTTTTTCGATTTTTGGGCCTGTACTTGTGGCCTTTTCACCAGGGGTATTTGAGTCTAGCATGGGCCTAGTCTTTCTGTGGGCTGTCTTGAATTTAAACATCATGGAGGCCATGGATGGAATGGGATTGTGCTGATTTTGCAGTGTTTTTCGATTTTTGGGGGTGTTCATGGGGAGGGACATGCCATGTGGCTGGTGGCCATTTTGAGTGCAGCTACAGGCACTGGCCATGTGCTGGCAGGCAAGTGGCCATTTTGAATGCAGGCTTTGTTGTTAGGCCTCCAACCATTTTGCCTACTTTTCAACCTTTATTTATGCCCAGGGGTAGTGAGTCTTGCATGGGCCTAGTATTTCTGTGGGTTGTCTTGAATTTAAACATCATGGAGGCCATGGATTGAATGGGATTGTGCTGATTTTGCAGTGTTTTTCGATTTTTGGGCCTGTACTTGTGGCCTTTTCACCAGGGGTATTTGAGTCTAGCATGGGCCTAGTCTTTCTGTGGGCTGTCTTGAATTTAAACATCATGGAGGCCATGGATGGAATGGGATTGTGCTGATTTTGCAGTGTTTTTCGATTTTTGGGCCTGTACTTGTGGCCTTTTCACCAGGGGTATTTGAGTCTAGCATGGGCCTAGTCTTTCTGTGGGCTGTCTTGAATTTAAACATCATGGAGGCCATGGATGGAATGGGATTGTGCTGATTTTGCAGTGTTTTTCGATTTTTGGGGGTGTTCATGGGGAGGGACATGCCATGTGGCTGGTGGCCATTTTGAGTGCAGCTACAGGCACTGGCCATGTGCTGGCAGGCAAGTGGCCATTTTGAATGCAGGCTTTGTTGTTAGGCCTCCAACCATTTTGCCTACTTTTCAACCTTTATTTATGCCCAGGGGTAGTGAGTCTTGCATGGGCCTAGTATTTCTGTGGGTTGTCTTGAATTTAAACATCATGGAGGCCATGGATTGAATGGGATTGTGCTGATTTTGCAGTGTTTTTCGATTTTTGGGCCTGTACTTGTGGCCTTTTCACCAGGGGTATTTGAGTCTAGCATGGGCCTAGTCTTTCTGTGGGCTGTCTTGAATTTAAACATCATGGAGGCCATGGATGGAATGGGATTGTGCTGATTTTGCAGTGTTTTTCGATTTTTGGGCCTGTACTTGTGGCCTTTTCACCAGGGGTATTTGAGTCTAGCATGGGCCTAGTCTTTCTGTGGGCTGTCTTGAATTTAAACATCATGGAGGCCATGGATGGAATGGGATTGTGCTGATTTTGCAGTGTTTTTCGATTTTTGGGGGTGTTCATGGGGAGGGACATGCCATGTGGCTGGTGGCCATTTTGAGTGCAGCTACAGGCACTGGCCATGTGCTGGCAGGCAAGTGGCCATTTTGAATGCAGGCTTTGTTGTTAGGCCTCCAACCATTTTGCCTACTTTTCAACCTTTATTTATGCCCAGGGGTAGTGAGTCTTGCATGGGCCTAGTATTTCTGTGGGTTGTCTTGAATTTAAACATCATGGAGGCCATGGATTGAATGGGATTGTGCTGATTTTGCAGTGTTTTTCGATTTTTGGGCCTGTACTTGTGGCCTTTTCACCAGGGGTATTTGAGTCTAGCATGGGCCTAGTCTTTCTGTGGGTTGTCTTGAATTTAAACATTATGGAGGGCATGGATGGATTGGGATTGTGCTGATTTTGCAGTGTTTTTCGATTTTTTTGTGCTCTATAACTGAACTGATGTTCCTCTGTCTTCCATTTTTTTTAGGTGCACAAGACTCAAGAGAACCACCAGTGCCAGGAAGAAGTCCTGCAGCGGTGTGTGTGTGCAGCATAACGTCACGCGACGTCACGTCTGGCCTCAGACAACTCTACAATTCGTGCAACTGCGGCCTGCTGTCTGACCTGCTCTGAAGAAGATGGCCCCGCCCCCAAAGAAAGTTCTCCGTAGCTCCTCTAGCAAGAAAGTTGCTAGTAAGGAGCAGAAGAAGCAAGTTACCAAGGAGGCTGGTGTGCCACCCGCCACTTTTTTTGGGAGCAAAAAAAAAAGTACGCCTGCAGCAGCAGGATCTGCTGGGGACCAACCTGAGAGCAGCACCCCTGCTCCATTGGGTTCAGTGCCTCCACCACCACGCCAACTTAAGTCAAAGCCCTTGAGTGCTTCAGAGGCAGTCAGTGTACTTCTCCAATCACCATCGACCAGTGATGTTGGCTCATCGCAAGAAAGTAGCAGCAATGTCCCTGAATCAACACAGGTTGTTGTAACTCATCTGACAAGTGTTGAACAACCACAGCCGCAACAACAACACCATGTGCAAGTACACGCCCAAGTACATGTGGAAGGAGAGGCAGCAAAAGGAGATGCGCAAGCAAAGGTGCATGGACGTTCACAAGTGCCCACAATAGTTGTTCCTCCCGAAGTAGGGGCACATTTGGAAATCGACAATGAAGCTGAGGTATCATTGGAAGCCACTCCTCCTGATGATCATTCATTGTCTTCCACATCCCTAGCAAGGAAAAGATCAAGGGGGGTGTCTACATCTTCTTCAAGCCCACCTCGTTCTGGTGCAAGTGATCTGTCTTGGGAACCACAACTGCGGTCTGACAGTGAGGCAGAGGCACACCATGATCTGACACCGGTACCTAAGCGTAAAAGGAAGGTCGTCCAAAAACTCAAACCTATGGAGTGTGATGAGGCTCAACAAGAAGTGACAGATACTGCTGGTGATGAAGCCTCTCACGATGACGACGAGCCAGTCATCACAAAGGTCACTGCAGCCCCACCGGGCATGCAGCAAAGAGACATTTTGACCCTATCCCGAGAAGCTGCTGAGCGTGATGATGATGTCGGCGAGGAGGCAATGGAAATGGAATCATTAGATTTGGAGTTAAGTAGTACACCAAAACCTACCGCTTCCATATTTCTTCGCAAGAAGGTACCCACCTCGTCCTCGACCTCAATTCGTGGTGGTGAAAGTGCAAAACGTACTGAAGTTCGGCAATCCACATCCTCCACTTCATCTGTCATTAGCAGCAGGACCACCACCACCAGTATCGCCGCCTCCTCCGGCCCCCGAAGACATTTCAAGTCTCCAGTTTGGGACTTCTTTAGTGTTTGCCCAAAAAAGGAAAACGTAGCCATTTGTAGCCTTTGTAAGCTTCGATTTAGTCGTGGTAAGCTTGGTTCTAACTATGGTACCGGAGGCCAGAGAGGTCATCTTGAGAGAAGGCACGCTGTCGAATGGTTTCCGCACCTAGAGGCGGTCAAGAAAGCCGGAATTGCACGTAATGAAAACGTTGATTTGTCATCTGCTGATGACGAGGAGGTAGAAGAAGACGATTCAAACACTTCACTTACACCCAGTTCCCATGTCAGCAGCACACCCCATGGGAGCCACACTAAGAGTGTGGGAGAGAGTGAGACATCAATGCGGAAAAGTTCATCAGCGAGCGTAACTGGGTCGAAGAGATCATCATCATCCCGTAAATCATTGGTCCAGGGCAACATTAAAAAGATGTTGTTTACAGAAGCGCAATATGAACGCAACCACCCAATGACCCGTCTGTATAACACTAAGCTGGCTAAAATGCTAGCTCTGGACCTTCTCCCTTTTTCTTTTGTAGAAGGGGTTGGTTTTCTAGAATTAGTGACAGCGCTCTGCCCTAAATGGAAGGTTCCTAGCCGGTTCTATTTTGCCCGAGTTGCGGTTCCAGCACTACATGAAGATGTTCTGAAGGTGATTGGGGCAGCTTTGCAGAAGAGTGCTGTTCACACTATACATCTGACAACAGACATGTGGACCAGTGGCGCAGGCGCTGATTACATGTGCATCACTGCACACTGGGTCTCTTTTTCAGGGGCTAAAGCAAAGCTAAACTCAGGTGTTGACACTAACATTGTTTTTAAAGGTGCTCGGAAACATGCAACACTAGCCATGTTTGGTTTGGAGAAACGTCACACAGCAGAAAACATTTTGGATGTCTTTAACACAAAGGTCCTTAACTGTCTGTCCCCACTAAAACGCAAGGTTGGTTATGTTTCCACGGACAATGGCTCCAATATAGTTAAGGCCATGAGGGACGGTTACTATTTCAGAGTGCCGTGTTTGGCGCACTGTATAAACCTGGTTGTCCAAAAATTCTTGGGTAATAAAGGCAGTGCAGCGTACAGTGTATTGGAGAACTGCCGAAAAATTTGCAAGCATTTCAGGCATTCTTTTAAGGCCCGCAAGCAGCTGAGGAGCATGCTATATCAATGTCAAATGCCAGTGAAAGCACTCATCCAGGAGGTGGTAACACGTTGGAACTCAACCTTCTACATGCTTGAGCGTCTGTATGAGCAGTATACGCAGCTCGATCAATATTTCTTGAAAGAGGGTATAGAGGAGCTGAGGATGGGTGGGCCGCAATGGAAAATAGTTGAAAGCCTAACACGCATGCTTCGTCCTTTTGAGGTCTTCACACGTGCAGTCAGCAAGGAGGACTCTAATTTGGGAAAAGCTATCCCATTGTTGTACATGCTGGAGGACCAACTGAAGGAGGTGTGTTCTGTGTTTCGAAAAGATGACAAAAAGAAAGACTCTTTGCTTCTGGCTGAGCAATTATTAGAGCTCCTACAAGGTGATGAACGTCTTAAAAAGATCCACTCAGAACAGCATTACATTTGTGCTACTATTCTGGATCCACGCTACAAAAAGGCGCTGGCAGGCAGAGCATTCTTTCCTTTTGCTGATGAAGATGTTACAAAGTACAAACGTTGGCTAGCCTTGTCAGCCAAGAAGTTTGAAACAGAACGGCTGGAAATTGAAGGAAATGGCAGTACATCAGCAGGCCATCCCCAGTCAAAACAATCCACTTCTGCACCTGTGGCTGTGGCACAAGTGACCTCTCAGCCGTTAAAGACACCGGCAACCGGATCATCTGCACGAAAGACAACAGAAACATTGGAGGCTGAAGAGGATTGGCTAGCTCTGCGTGGGTTTGGTTCTCAAAAGGTCAGAGGCACAGCAAGAGCTACGCAAAGTGGAGGAACCTTGGAGGAGGACCTTGAGTCGATGGTGAAGGACTATCTGAATGACTCCACAGAGGTCTATGTTAATTCTGACCCATTGGCGTATTGGCATGGGAAAAAAGAATTGTGGCCACAGCTCACCAACCTGGCTTTAAACTACTTGTCTTGCCCACTCGCAAGTGTGTCTTCTGAACGGGTTTTCAGTGCGGCTGGTGGGATTGTAACTCCCAAACGGAGCCGCCTCTCGCCCAAAAATGTGGAGAGGTTAACAATGATCAAGATGAATCAGCACCTCATACCACCAGATATAAGAGTACGAGAGAGCGTGCCGGATGAAGAGGAGGTGGCCAGCACCATAGATGAGGGAATTTCTACTCTGTCAGGTGGCACTGACCTCACCCTGGCTGAATTCGCAGAGTATGATGACGAAGCCTTATTCTTATTCCTGGACCGTGATACCGACTTCGAGCCCTGAAAATGAGACAACGAATCAATAACTTTCTTTTTCATCCTTATTCACTTTTATTCCTGTGTGTCTGTCTTTCTTTGTTGTGCACAGTTAATATAATTCAAACTTTAATCAGATAATCACAAAAACAAGCCCATCAGCAGAACTGTCTTCACTTGTTTGCTAATTTATTTGAAGGTGCCGCAGTCTGCATTCCTCAGGTTCACAAGTTCAGAAGAACATGCTCCTCTATCCTCCTCCTCCAGACTCCTATTTCCATCAAAGCAGAGGGCTGGTTTACGCCCAATGAAGAAAGACTCAGCACTTGTGGGGGTGTTGTTCTACCTCTTTGCAGGTGAGTT
Organism: Lissotriton vulgaris; assembly: GCF_964263255.1. NCBI lineage: Eukaryota > Metazoa > Chordata > Amphibia > Caudata > Salamandridae > Lissotriton > Lissotriton vulgaris. The sequence continues at coordinate 1,113,512,323 of NC_141694.1, forward strand.
GACGGGTCTGGGGCCATTGCTGGGAAGCACTAAAAGTGGTTTGTGCCAAATCCGAGGCGGAAAATTTTTTGTGTTTTTGATGACTTGCTTGCCTTTGAGGTGCTCTTAGGGGGGGTTCCGTCTGTTTGTGGGTGAGTTTCGTGGTCTGAGAGCATTGCTGGGACACTCTAATCTTGATTGCATTTGCTTTTCAGGAAATCCGTCGTGCCAACCCCGACTTATGGCCTAGCTACGCAGCGCGTTTGGACCGAAGGCCCAGAAATATTGCAAGTATGAGATTTTGCTTTTGGCCTGTTTGGGGGTGTTATGCTTCTTGGCGGGTGGGTTGCCGGGTCTTGGGGCATTCCTGGGAAGGTCTAATACCGGGTAGAAGTGGTTGGGACAAAATCCAGGCCGATTTTTTTTTGGGCTATTTCTGACATTTTGCTCTATGTAGCGTTTTCGGGGGCCTGTTTGGGGGGCTTCCTGGTGTTTGCGGGTGAGTTTCGTGGTCTGGGAGCACTGCTGGGACACTCTAATCTTGATTGCATTTGCTTTTCAGGAAATCCGTCGTGCCAACCCCGACTTATGGCCTAGCTACGCAGCGCGTTTGGACCGAAGGCCCAGAAATATTGCAAGTATGAGATTTTGCTTTTGGCCTGTTTGGGGGTGTTATGCTTCTTGGCGGGTGGGTTGCCGGGTCTTGGGGCATTCCTGGGAAGGTCTAATACCGGGTAGAAGTGGTTGGGACAAAATCCAGGCCGATTTTTTTTTGGGCTATTTCTGACATTTTGCTCTATGTAGCGTTTTCGGGGGCCTGTTTGGGGGGCTTCCTGGTGTTTGCGGGTGAGTTTCGTGGTCTGGGAGCACTGCTGGGACACTCTAATCTTGATTGCATTTGCTTTTCAGGAAATCCGTCGTGCCAACCCCGACTTATGGCCTAGCTACGCAGCGCGTTTGGACCGAAGGCCCAGAAATATTGCAAGTATGAGATTTTGCTTTTGGCCTGTTTGGGGGTGTTATGCTTCTTGGCGGGTGGGTTGCCGGGTCTTGGGGCATTCCTGGGAAGGTCTAATACCGGGTAGAAGTGGTTGGGACAAAATCCAGGCCGATTTTTTTTTGGGCTATTTCTGACATTTTGCTCTATGTAGCGTTTTCGGGGGCCTGTTTGGGGGGCTTCCTGGTGTTTGCGGGTGAGTTTCGTGGTCTGGGAGCACTGCTGGGACACTCTAATCTTGATTGCATTTGCTTTTCAGGAAATCCGTCGTGCCAACCCCGACTTATGGCCTAGCTACGCAGCGCGTTTGGACCGAAGGCCCAGAAATATTGCAAGTATGAGATTTTGCTTTTGGCCTGTTTGGGGGTGTTATGCTTCTTGGCGGGTGGGTTGCCGGGTCTTGGGGCATTCCTGGGAAGGTCTAATACCGGGTAGAAGTGGTTGGGACAAAATCCAGGCCGATTTTTTTTTGGGCTATTTCTGACATTTTGCTCTATGTAGCGTTTTCGGGGGCCTGTTTGGGGGGCTTCCTGGTGTTTGTGGGTGAGTTTCGTGGTCTGGGAGCACTGCTGGCTATATATACTTTACTTTGCAAGAGGTTTGAAGCAAATCCATGGTGGCTGAGGGGACTTAGGGCCTAGCTGCAGAGCGCGCGCGGAGTGATTTGGGAAATTTGTGAAAAAGTGACTAAGTCCCCATTTTTGTACTTTTGCTCTTTGGCTGTTTGGGGGTCTTCTACTCGTTTTCTCCTGGGTTGACGGCTCTGGGGCCATTGCTGGGAAGCTCTAATACCGGATAAAAGTGTTTTGGACCAAATCCCAGGCGGAATTTTTTTTGTGTTTTTGATGACTTGCTTGCCTTTGAGGTGCTCTTAGGGGGGGTTCCGTCTGTTTGCGGGTGAGTTTCGTGGTCTGGGAGCACTGCTGGGACACTCTAATCTTGATTGCATTTGCTTTTCAGGAAATCCGTCGTGCCAACCCCGACTTATGGCCTAGCTACGCAGCGCGTTTGGACCGAAGGCCCAGAAATATTGCAAGTATGAGATTTTGCTTTTGGCCTGTTTGGGGGTGTTACGCTTCTTGGCGGGTGGGTTGCCGGGTCTTGGGGCATTCCTGGGAAGGTCTAATACCGGGTAGAAGTGGTTGGGACAAATTCCGCGCGGAAAAGCCTTTAGTTTTGGCACTTTTTGTAACTTAGGGTTCGTTAGGGTTAGCCCTAGCAGCAGGATTGCATGTGTTTCGGGGTGTTCTAGATTTTTCAAACTGAGTTCTGGGGTCTTAGAGCACTCGTGAGAATGTGTAATTTTGGTTGCAAGTCATTTGAAGAAAATCCATGGTGGGAAAGGGGGGATTTGGCATAGTTAAAGAAAGCCTTTGCCACTATTCTTAACTTAGGGTTCTTAGGGTTAGCAGTATTTCTATTGCATGTGTTTGAGTGGGGGGGATTTCGAGTCTTGGAGCGATGCTGGCTATGGCTACTTTTGCTTGGTTGCTTGCAAGTGGTTTGAATGCAATCCACGGTGGGTAATGGGTAATTAGGGTACTTCGGCCTACTTTTACTTTCAAAGTAAGTTTTGTCACCAGTTTTCTGCTAGGCCTCGTTTTTTGAGATTTGATTGGGGGTCTTCTACATTTTTGCGACTGGCTTTAGTAAGGGTCTGGGTGGGAGCACTGCTAGGAAGATCTAATTTTGTTCTAAAACACAGTTTACAGTACACCTAGCTTGAGGGGCAAGATCCGATACATTAATTTGCCCATACTTATTTATCCTTCAAAAGGTGACTCAGAGTACGCACTTTCAAAAACATTGTACTGTCTACTAGGAAAAACAAATTGTGACTTTTTGCACTCCACAGCCTACATACCTTATATTTATTTATCAGTGGTGTTGTAATATTATATCACTTCCTGTTTTTCGTTGAATAATTACAGGCCGGGTTTCAGTCTCTGCAATGGGGAAAAAAGGATGGAGTCAGGCTTCACAGTAGCGAGCCACAATTCAGCATCAGGCAGGCAGTGGACAGGGTGTCTTCTGGTGACCAACATCGATGGACGAAGCGTCGGCTGCAATGGAGGAGTGCCGCTAATAGGAGGATTTTTTTTCTGCGGGCAACTTACTTACCACTTCCAACAGGACCACTACAACCACATAGATACAGTATCCCTTGCCTTTTTCTCTGACTGTGACTGCATTTCTTGGCTCTCTCTCTGCTTCTACATTGATCCCTTAACACATCACTTAGTCCACTCCACTATCACATCTGCACCACACATAGTCATTTGTAAGTGCTCCTACGTAATTCGCAAGTCGCAGCACGCCCCAGGCCGTAGAGGACTGGGATGGCCCCAATGATGAAGCATGTCACCAAGGGGCAACCCTGGTGAGTGAGGGGACACCTAGAAAAAAAGCAATTTCTCCTTTTCTATCTACTATACCTTCTGTCAGGTTACGCAGCCCCTAAGCGCCTACCGTACTATGAAACTACATTTCCCATGAGTAGGCGGGAGACTTGCAGACTATTTAGTGAGACTATATGAGAGTACCCTTGTATGTTAGGACAGCACTTCACTGATGCCTGTCTTGTCTTCTGTTACAGGTATCCTTTCCCTGCTGACCCTACCTTTACCCATCCCACATTTTTTATTTTAGTTTGTTATTTTTCTCCCCCGCCTAATGCCTCGAACACCCTGTGTTTACACTTCTGGGTGTTGGTGACATTTGGAGGTGGAACCATATTTGCATCGACTGGATCACGGGGAGTAAACCTGACACCTTCCAGACCAACCCCATTGAGTGTTGTTGTGAATGGATTTATAGTGACCAGCAAGGCTCTCAGGTATCTGGCTACAGAGACCTTATGTTGAATATAGTTATCAATATTTCCACCCACGCCCTGTACTGTCGCATTCTTTCTTCCACAGTTGTCGAAAGTACTAATTACTTTTAACTGACATGCATGCAGTTACAGTAGTGTATGCACTTTCAAAGATTGATGGATAGGTTTGTACCCAAAGATTTGTTTATGTTCACAATTGTTCGTCCATGCTGTGCTACTTTTTCTTGTCTCCCAAAACCTTTCCCAAAAACCCCCGTACCCATCCATTTTTCAAACCCTAACCCTCTTCCCCCGGGCTGTGTGGTTTTGATTGATGTGTGACTAAATTACAGCAATAAATCCACACACTTGCTGGGGAGGATAAGGTGATAGCAACAGGCTGGTGAAGAAATCCGAGGATATATTCTTACTCTGCTTGACAAAGACCCATGGCTAATGTCAAAGAACTTCAACCAAATTAGTTATACTTTAACATTTGTTAGGCTACAACGTGGCACTGTTCTAGTGTACTTCTGTCACCTGCTATATTCTGTATTGTACCTTTGTATTGCTCAGGAGGACAAACCAGATTTCATTTTCTTTTTTTCATAGGCAAGCAACTGCCACTGTGTCACACCACTAGTACCACCGCTATGAGGAAATTTTATCCGCCCAGGATTGCCAACCTTATTTGCTGTTTCCCGTGGAGCCAGCCCTGGGCCTAGCCCTACTTGCAAACAGAAATTACAGGTAAGATAGGCGTTTGGTTGGAGGTAGTATAATGGAGTATTAGGAGAGACGAGAGATTTGATTGACGGTAGTACTACTAAAGTCCTAGGACTATTCAGGAAAACAAACTTACTGTTATGTTAAACCCCCACCCACCAGACTCAAAAGCAGTAAAAAACAGGTATGGTCAGATAAAGTTTCAAAAAGTATATTTTTATAGCCCTAACAAAAGAATCTCCCGCAAGACCCTCCCTAACCCCAACGATTGTCCTTCAAAAGTCCCCAAAAATCACAACTCCCAATTCCCACCCCCCAAAAGTCTCTAAAAAAGGGGCAAGGGACACTATGGCAGGGTGCTGTTGGAATTAGCAGCCAGGGCATCATGCTCCTTGCGGAGGGTGGCAAGTTCGAAGCGGAGGCCCTCCACCACGTTCTTATAATTATGGACCTCCTGCTCCAGGTAGGACAGTCTGAGGGATAAGCGGCGCCGGTGTGCCTTGCAAATCCTGTGAGGGGCAGCTGCTTTCTTTGCTGCTGGGCGGTGGCGTTTGGCTTTGGTAGCCCGGCTCCGTACCGCTGGAGCACTGCGCTGGCTGGCAGCCCGCACGGAGGAGGAGGCAGCTGTCCCAGTGGACGTTGTTGTTGTTCCAGACTGCGTCTCCTCCTCCTCCAGGGCCACCAGCCGCCGATATTCAGCAACAGTGGCATCCAGCCTCCGTTGCCGGGCCATTCGAGCCTGCTCCTTCCTCCTTGATGGTGTCTTGGATTTGGAAGGAGCAACTACATGAAAAAAGAAAGACATAGTCTGTAACCAATGCTCCTTAAGATTAACACAAAATGATTGAGCAGAAAGTTGTCACAGTACAAGTAGCAAATTGAAAGCACAGTGCATAACTATTGAGGACAGTATCTATGTAACCTCCGACTTCTTCATCCTTGCTCTAACATTAGTGGGAGTTTAAGGAACAAATTCTACGAGCACTATGGACTTCTATTACAGTCGACTATGACAGTACACCACTCTTATTCTTCTTCTTCTCTCTTGTTTAGGAAAATTGGTACGTTATCTTATGCAAGCCGGCATAATGCCAGCGCAGTGAACTTGCACCCGAGAAAAACAGACGCACACCATGGTGAGTGAGACAGACTTGCGTTACTGTACCGGTCCAGTACATGCAGGTGGTGAAGCTCTTACTTTTCTATTACGGGTGGCACTGAGAATACTCTGTTAAAAGGGCTACTGCTTAATTAATTTAGCTTTCACCCTACAGTGCAAATGAGTATTAGAAAAGGAAAATGAAGAAGCTAAATTATCTGATTATCTATCACTTCACATGGGATGTATTTGATGACATATGGGATGACTTTAGGTGCTTTGCTTATTATTGAGTGAACAGTGATACCCCCACACATGAATGACGTACTACTACTAAACTAAAGTTATTAAGGGAGGTAGGGAGTGCCCACCGTAATAACTGGATATATGCTGTGCTTGCAGTTGCAATACAAACTACTGCTACTATTCATGGTAGTCTTTGGACAACGTTACAACTTCTTTTCCTTGCCTTTCCTACACTGGAACGGACGTGCGGGTGCGGTGTTACATGCTCTTCAAAGTAACACTTAGTTCATCCAGTGACCGTCTACTCTCTCTAGATTCACATATGCTATCTAAGAGTCAGATAGTACCATGAATGATCCAGGCATCCATCCATTCAAAGTATATTGCACACATACAGTTTCTGTCTCACCCACCCAGGCTGTTCTCCTTCCACCCATCCTTGCTTCATCATTCACCCAGCCATGCACCATACCATTTTCTTACCTTCCCAGCCACCTCGGGGACCAAGCAAACACATATCATTCTTCTTTGCCAGTCATCATTACATTTCTCGTGCTTCCACACTTACTTACACCCTTCTTTCGCTTTTCGTTCATCCCATCCATCAAGTTCACCTCAGATCTGATTGGGATTCTTCTCGCCAAAAACTTCACAGCTAAGTCGAAGTACATTTAGAGGAGGCTACTACCTGCTTTTTTTATAATACACCCGTGCAGAAAGCACACTCTGCAGTCTTCAATCTCAATGACTAAGGAATGTATAGCTTACCTCTGCCCGCCACCACCGTGTGAACCCTCACAGGCATGTCCTTTTCCGGCACTTGCACCGCCTCCTCCCCAGAGTTGTCCTCCTCGTCCAATGCCACCACCTCCGCGCTGGCCCCGTCTCCAGATGTTCCACCTACAAAGTACATTTAATAATGTTAGAATACACCACTCACTACTATATAATATTTGGTCTAGGAGGAAGAAAGAAATGTGAAAAAAAGTGTACAATTTAATAATTTTTGACTGTGTACTCTAGAGTAAAAATGTCCCTTTTTCCAGGGAAGGCTGTTGTCTTGCTGCACTTTTTGGCACAACTGATGAATGTTTGCTTTTTACTTTTTAACACGCACCACTTTTTCTCCTAACAGACAGAACCTTGACTTCTAAGAACACGAGCAGGATCAAGTTCAAACCAGGTGAGAGCTCGGCTCGACCACAAGAAATGTGTCCAATTAATCGTCAGCACTAAGCACTTTTCCATTTTCAGTTACACGTTCACTTTTATGACAAACTTGAATTTAATAAATGTGTTTACTTTTAATAAAGCTTTTAAACTTAAATAGACTCTGTGGTTTTTGGTCCTCCAGACTAGAGTGGATGAGCTAAAGGTTTTCGAATTTTTGCAAGCATGAGTCCGTGCCTCTGCCATCGGTGACTTTGGGAGCTAAATGACTCTGCCACACTATCTAGTCAGTAAGGAGATTGGGGGTTCAACTACAAAGTCTGTTATCACTGAGGTATGTGGAAAGTCTAACAGTTACAGCACCTATTATAATTGATAAGCTAAGCGATGCATTATTTAGTGTCCATAGTTCTGTTTGTGCAGATTTGTCCCTGCAACAGTAGTAGAATGGATTGTCCTATCCAAACCAAAAGTAAAGTAGTATCTTATTATTTCTTGGTGGTGGTCATTCACCTTTTTATTGTTGGCAATGGTCAAAGCATAAACATTTAGAATACTTGAAAAGACATTATGGACAATCCCAGAGGACTACACTCAGTGCATAGAGCTATTGCTGACTAGAATGGGAGTCCAATGGAAATGCCAAATGTGCAATCTTAGTTAGCTACACAGACAGACTAATAAGAATAATCTAGTAATACCACACGGAGTCATAGGGATAAGAATTTAGATCCTGTCTACAAGAAGATCAAAGACGATTTAGAAAAAATCGAATGAGGAACGCTAGGAAAAAATAAGTACTCTATATTAAAATTAAAACTTACTGGGGCCAGCAAAGGAGCCCTCGACTGCCCGGTCCTGGCCTGCATCGACAACAGCACCCTCCTCCTCCTCCTCCTGTGTCCTCCTCTTGCCCCTGGGGGAAGCTGATGTACAACATGAAAGAAAGAAAAACAGAAAACATGGATGATATTTATTTCTCAACCAAATCAAACATTTAAAAAAGAACTAACAAAGTAACAAAATATTTTTGCGAAATAGCAAATAGGGAACGACTCCACGGGATATATTATTGACCAATCTCATGTGGTCGACTACGTCATTACTTTAGTATTGCTTGATTTGCGGACCGTCGAATTGGAAACTACCCTATGTAACTCACTAAACAAAGTACTAAAAAGGTTTGCCTAGGATTGGCAGGCAGCAGTCCGCAGCACGCAAAGTGACAGCCAAAGTCCATCGTGATTGAAGATCAGCGACAACACTAAAGTTTCCTACTACATTCACCAGTCATTAAAATACTCAAACTATTAATCCACCACCACTATTTCTTCTTATCGCCATGTGTACAAAGGAAGGACTGGACTTGAGTCTGTAGGGGCTGATTTATAAGGCCCTTGCGGCTCTTTTGCTCCATTGTTGCGTGACTTTTGTGACGCAGCGACAGCACAAAAGAGGCGCAATGGTGCGGCGTATATTAACAACGTGACGCATCTGGGAGATGCATCACGTTGTAAAGCCCTGCGCCAATAGGGGTGTTCCGGCGCAAGGGAGGGCGTTCCTGCGCAGGAACGCATCCTAAAAGTGGCTGAGGGAAATCTACAAGATTTCAATCAGTCACTTTGAGGACAATGATGCGTGACTCAAACCCTGCGCCTGCTTGAAGCAGACGTACGGCTTGACGCAGCATTGGGGAGATAGGGCACCCCAGAGAATTGATGGAGCTGCACCATCGTTGCGACGCAACTCCAGCAATGCGCCACCTTTACGGCACAGATGCGTAACGCTTTGGTGACGTTTTGGGCCCATGGCGCGCCGCATTGTAATACGGCGCACCATGGGTGATGGTGGCGTGACGCACAATTACTGGCGCATCCCTGCAACTTTGCAGGGATGCGCCGGTAATTAAAAATCTGAACCTTAGTGTGTAGCATTGCGCAGTTCTTTCAACTACACTCATACATAATTTCACAGGCCAATGAAATGAACACAAAATCTAAAACAAATAAGCATAGTAGCAACACTACTGAGAAGGAGAGCAGTGTACCTGAAATGCACAGAAGATTTTGAAATAAAATGTACCTACAATGTAATGAGCAGCATTATTGCTCTTGGTAAAAAACAAAAATTTGCAATATAATAACACAGCAGGAGAAAACATAGTAGTAAAGACATAGCTACTACTACTCACCAAGCCCGGGGATCTCAAGGCCAAGGAGGTCGAGCAGATCTCGCTCACGGGTCAGGACATCCGTCCAGCGGTGGGTGGCCTGGTTGTAGGTGCGCCAGACCCGAGAGTGGTGGTAAATGGCCTGGCACACCTTCTCCCACCGCTTCCGGCGCTCCCGGGCCCCGTACCCGGCACTGATCTTGCCGCCTCCCATGATGGTCCTGGGGAGGCGGCGCTGAACATAAAAAATGAGTTGGGCCACCTCCTCCGGGGTAAAGATCTCCCGTGGCATCACTAGCTCCCCCCTCAAACGCCCGCACGGGAGCCGGACACGGGGTGCGGGACCCTTCCCCTTCTCGGGATGCTTCCCGGCTCCCTTCACCATGGTCTGGGCGGAAAGGAATAAAGAAAATAGAATAGGGAAGAGAAGAAAAGAAAAGAGTTTACAAAAGTAGTTTAAAATTAACCAAAAGTAGCAGAAAACACAAAAATATAGGGCTAGAAAAATAGAGGGATAGATAATAAGTAAAATAGATAAAAAAAAACTTCAAACAAGCAAAGGATGGCAGAGATTGACAGAGGATACAAAGACCATGCCCAGAACCATAGCAATGAATGAGAAACAAGATGGCCGCGCCCGTTCACGACCGCGCGGGTAAGTTCGCGCGAGATTTTCCTTGCGAACACGCGCGAGACTGTACTGGCAAACCGCGGACTTTGCGAGATTACACTTCGCGCCCGGAAACGGAAATACGTCAGGCAAACAAGATGGCTGCGCCCTTGAACGACCGCGAGGGTAACTTCGCGTCTTGCGCTACGAGCGGCTCGCAAAAACGCACAAAACCTTGCCAACTAACACGCCGCAAAAAAAACAAATTGCATATTCGCACGAATTTGCGGCTTCCGAATCCGATCTTGCGCGTGTTCGCACCCCGCGAACCCCGCGAAATTGCAGAAAAACGAGTTTTTCAAAAGTGAAAGCACTCGGCAGGGGCAAGAGTTCAAACTCATCATTAGTAACAATTCCCGGTAGTGCTTCCTGACTGGGGCCCCTCCAGAATTCAGTTGCTAGTTGCAACAATTGTATGACCCTGCTCTGACCCTCACAGCAGGCTCATACAATAGCTACAAGTAGGCCACAAAGAAGGTCCTGGGGAAAAAAAATGCACTGCAACAGAAAGCAAAATTACAGATAAGGAAGCAGGTGCCAGACTGGAATTTTAAAACAGTGACACATTAATAAACTAACCCCAAATTAATTCATCTGAGTTGAAGCAGGGATGGTGTGCTTGCTTTTCCCCCCCATAATCTACAGTAATGATGAACCAGAGGGTGGCATTGATGTAACAGAGGGTTGCAGTGGTGAAACAGAGGGTGCTGGGAACCTGTGATGATGAACCAGACGTAGAAACAACATAATCCGCGACCGTTGCGCGACGAAATGTAAGTTCGCAATTGCGAACTGGTACGAAACCCTCGCGAACTGGCAGAAATCCTTGCGAACACAAAAAAAAAAAATCCGCAAATTCGCAAGAATTCGCGGATTTTGCGGATTGCGAGTTCGCAAATCCGCAAATTCGCGAACGCGAGATCCGCAAAATTCGCCCATGCTTACACGGCTGACACCTTTTTAGGTTAAGATTCTGCTAAGTAGGGATGTCACCTAGTCTAGTGTAGGGACCGTCTAACCTGATTTTTCTCTTTTGTAAATGACACTTAAGTTACAACTTGTGTCTATTCTTGCACATCTGCTGATATTTGAATTGGTTTTGGTGATATTCTTCTGTCGCCTAAGATCGTTTAGAGAATTCATGTTTGTCTTAGTGCCAGTATACCTTTTGAACCTTATATTGAGATGTTTGTATCTCCAGTTATCTTTGGCTTTATAATAAAACTTTAAAACGTATTCGTGGTAAGTGGTTCTTCAGAGTCGTGCCAATTATTGGTTTGATTAACCTAGTAGTGGATTGCTTTTTACTCTATGACAGGCAACAAAGATTCAGTCGACCTAAGTGGGGATTTAGATCTAGAGTAATCAGATAAGAGATCGAAAATCCCGCCTTCCCACCTCTTTCGCCACGTCCTGCAGGAGGAAGACCTCCGTGAGATTAAGATGGACAGAGTCGGGAGGAGGAGCTTCGCGGGCAACCAAGATGGCCGCGTAAGCCCGGAGCTCCGTGGACCGTCCGACCCAACGCAAATATCCTGCTTGAAATCCTGATCCACGTTGGTGGAACCTTATTGCTGGTGGTCTGCTGAGGCGGGGACTGGCCTCGGCTTCCAAATCGGTGGTTCCTGTGCAGAGATACGTCGAGCTGAACTCCGCGCTGGGACGGTGCCATTGTCCCTTCGGACTTCGCCACTTCGCATGATTGGACTGCGTAGTGGCCGCCTGCTGTCCTCACTAGCGGAGTGATAGTGTTTCCTGCCTGTGCCTTCTACACCCTGGTTTTGTCTCCTCGGCCCTGCCTGCCCGTCGGCTGTAGACCCGGACTTGAAGGGCGCCCTGCCTTTGTTCTCTCGAACCCATCATGGCGGGCAGAGGCGACTCGGACAGGGCATCGAACAAAGGTGGCCGAGGCAAGTCGCAAACACAACAGAGTCGCATTGAACGCTATGTGAACCTGAAGTCACCGCCTACATCGGGGGCCGTGTCTAAAGGGCCCCCATCGACGAGCTCGCCGGATGGATCGGACCCTACCCTCTGCGACATCATGGGCGCCATCACGAGTTTCCGGGCCGATATGCAACAACAGCACGAAACTCTGAATCACAAGGTCGACTCAATGGCCGTTGACATTACTCTTATAAGGGCCGACTTGGGCAAGACCAACGAGCGTGTGAAGGCGCTGGATATTAAGACCTCCAGCCTGACCTCCGATGTTTCTGAGCTGCAGACTGAGGTCCGCAACCTGCGGATGACTGCGGACCTATTCTCGAGGCGGCTGGAGGACTTTGAGGGGCGAGCCAGGCGGCAGAACGTCCGCATAGTCGGCGTACCGGAGGGATCCGAAGATGCTGCGACGGACCTATTCGTGGAGGACTTGATCAAATCCCATTTGGCACCCTCTGGACTGAGCAACTTTTTCTCGGTGGAACGTGCCCACCGAGTACCGGGTGGCCCGCCAAAGACAGGGGTGGCGCCACGGCCGATTGTGGCGCGCCTCCTCAACTTTAGAGATCGGGACGTGATCCTGCAAGCTTCTAGATCGCATGGGCCACTCCACTACCAGAATGCGGAGGTGCACTTCTATCCGGACTTCACTAGGTCGGTACAGCGCCAACACCAGAGCTACGCGGGAGTGAAGAGGCGCCTCAGGGACATGGGTTACAAATACTCGATGATGTTCCCCGCTAAACTCCGTGTTGAACATAAGGGACGTGCCCTTTTCTTTGACTTCCCTGAAAACGTCAGTGAATGGTTGGACACAGTCTCGCCTCATCAGGATGAACAGGAAGATAGAGATGGAGGTGCCTCTGGGGGTGTAAAGCTTTGAATCGCAAAGGCTACAAAATGGTGGCTCATTCGGGGTTCTCTTCCGGATCCCGGGGGGCGGGTATCCTTATGCGCGCGTCCCTCCCCCTAGAGATAGATGTCACCATGATTGACGACAGGGGGCGTTACGCTGCCGTGGCGGGTAGATGGGAAGGGCGTTCCCTTTCGTTGTTTTCTGTATACGTCCCCCCGGGGTTGCAATCCAGTACCTTTGAGGACCTTGGTGGTGCCATTTTGTCTATGCCGGATGGCCTGTTAATAGTGGGGGGTGACTTTAACTCAGTTTGCTCTGGTTTGCTCGATCGCCAACCGTCTCGGGACCTCCGCAACGCACAGATGTGGCTTCCCTCTTTTCTTGAGTCCATGGGCCTGGTGGACGGCTGGCGCCTTCTCCATCCGACACTCCGTCAATTTTCCTTTCTCTCGGGTGCGCATGGCAGTCTCTCCCGCATTGACTATATCCTTACACTGGCGTCGCACGCATCGGCCGTTTCCGAAGCCCGTTTCCTGGCGCGGGGCATTTCTGACCACTCCCCTTTGTGGGTCTCCTTTGACTTTGGCGTGGTCTTGTCGGAGCGACCGGCGACGGTCAATCCGTGGTATTTACGCAACATCAAGACCCGCTCCCTCCTGGCCAAAGCCATCGACCTTTATTTTGCTGAAAACGTAGGCTCGGTCGGTTCGGCCGTTACGTTGTGGGAGGCCTTTAAGACAGTGCTCCGAGGCGAGGCCCAGGCGCTCATTGCGGAGGCCCGTCGGACTAGAGATGCGGACTTGCTGACTATTGAGCAAGAGGTCTTAAGTCTCGAGTCCCAGCTGGGGCCCGAGCCAGACCCCTCGGTTTTGCATACCCTCTCACTGAAGCAAGCGGAATACCACGATCTTGCCACGAATGCCGCACTCACTCTGGCTAAAGAGCAGCAGGGCCGTATCTATGATGTAGGCGACAAGGCGGGGAAGCTGCTGGCTTGGTTAGACAGGAGGGAGATGGCCAGCCGAGTGGTGCCTGAACTCTTGGAAGATGACGGGGTGGTCCTTACGGACCCGAGTGCCATTGTTGACTCCTTCGCTGGCTACTTTCGGGGGGTCTACGAGTCCGCTTCGGAATTCTCTGAGGCGGACTCGTCGGCTTTCACCTCGGGTATTGAACTTCCCTGCCTTTCCGAGGACGAAAGCGCGGATTTAGACAGAGAAATCACCGCTGACGAGATTGCCTTGGCGATCCGTTCATTACGCACCGGTAAGGCCTCGGGACCTAACGGCATCCCGGTCGAACTATATAAAATCCGCCCAGATGCGGTGTCTCCGCACCAGCGGAAAATGTTCCTGGAATCCTTTGAGAGAGGCCGTCTCCCCCTGGATCAAAGGTTGGCCACTATTGTGGTCATCCACAAGGAGGGTAAACCAAGAGACGTCTGCCGCTCGTACCGTCCTATCTCTCTCCTGAATGTGGAACCCAAGGTCCTCGCCAAGTTGCTCGCCAACCGGCTGATTGGTGTCATTGGCGACCTTGTACACCCTGACCAGTCGGGCTTCATCCCCCACCGGAATACCGCCCTTAATCTACGCCGCCTTCACGGTGTCATGGCTAGAGCCCACACCCTCGAAGAGCCAGCTGTCCTCGCGTCCCTTGATGCCACGATGGCTTTCGATTCTCTCGAGTGGCCATACCTCTGGGCAGTTTTGTCCAAACTCGGATTTGGGCCGGTCTTTATGAGCTGGGTGAAGCTGCTGTACGCTGAACCGATGGCCAATGTCACGGTCAACGGTCGCCTGTCGGCGCCATTCCCCTTACATCGGGGTACCAGACAGGGTTGTCCCCTGTCGCTCCTTCTGTTCGCCTTGGCCCTTGAACCGCTCGCAGCCCTACTGCGTACGCATCCTGATCTACACAGTATTACTTGGGCCCCTGGTTTTGAAGACAGGGTATCCTTATATGCCGATGACATCTTACTTTATTTGACCTCCCCCTGCAAGTCCCTCATCGTGGCCTGTGACGTACTCAGACTCTTCGGACGTTATTCTGGCCTGATTATAAACTGGGCCAAGTCGTCCTTGTACGTCCTTAAAGGGGATACTCCACGACTCCCCAGGGGCTGCAACATTCAGATTGCCGTACGTGGCTTCAAGTACCTGGGCATTTACATCTCCGGTAATCCCAAGTTGCGGTATGACCTCAACTTACTCCCTCCTCTCCAGCGTCTACAGCGCGATGTGGACAGCTGGCGTAAGCTCCCGCTTTCCCTCCTTGGCCGTGCTGCGTTGTTTAAGATGATGTCCCTGCCCAGGTTCTTGTACGCCCTGCAGAACGCCCAGGATCCGGTTCCGGCGCGCTACTTCCGAGACCTTGAAGGTCTCCTACGGAATCTTCTCTGGGACGGTCGACCTCGTGTTGCCATCCATAAACTCACGCTTCCATGGTACGACGGCGGCATCGCCCTTCCGGACGTGCGCCGCTACTACTGGTCCTCTCAACTTGCTGCCCTCAACCACGGGTTCTACGGCCCCGTGGATAGTCCCGGCTACGCCCTGGATAGATGGCTCTTGGGTGACGGCAACTACTATCGGGCCCTGTATTCTAAGTCCTTTGACCGACGGTTGACGGGTCCTACACGGACGGCGATCCACGTTTGGCGGACCGTCACCAAGGCGCAAGGCTGGCAAGGTAGACTGACTAGGTTCACCCCCCTCTTTGATTCGGACATCCTGGGTAGACTGTGGCACACCAAGGGGTTTGATAAATGGGACCTCATCGGTATCAGCAGAGTCGATGACATGCTTTCCAGGGGCACGATTAAGACCTTCCCCCAGCTGCAGACCGAGTACCAACTGGGTGCGACGGAGTTTTTCCGTTACGCCCAGCTGAGGCACGCGCTGCTCTCGGCCACACCGCCGTACGGCGACATTCCTGAAAGCTCCCCCCTGGAGGATAGGATATTGGATGGGCACATGCCGGACAGCGCGATTTCCCTATCATACAAGAAATTGATAAACGTGCGCACAGATCTCCTCCTTGGCTTGCGGGACCAATGGGTGGCGGATGGCCTGGAACTCGACGATGAGGATTGGCAGAGCGCAATTTCCTCCCCTAAGGAGGTCGCAATTTCCTCTCGTCTCCGCCTCGTGCAGTTCAAGATCTTGCACCGGGTGTACGTGACGGGGCCCCGATTGATGCGCATGGGATATTCGCCCGACGGGCTCTGCCGCAGAGGTTGTGGGGCCCTCGCCACTTTCCTACACATCCTTTGGGAATGCCCCGTAATAGCCTCCTACTGGAGGAGGGTGCACCGAATCATGGAAGTAGTAACTGGCGTGATTGCTCACGCGGAAGCTCGTAGGTGCCTCCTGAACGTATGGGAACCTTCTGATCACAGTGCAGCGCAGACTAGGTGGGTGACCCTGGGGAACATGGTGGCCAAAAGAGACATAGCTCAGAAATGGGGCGCGTCCACGGCCCCCCTGGTGGTACAATGGAAAGCCAATATGGACTGGTGCATGTTCCGGGAGAAGACAGTCTATGTGGCAAGAGGGAGACCCCGGACATGGAATAAAGTGTGGGGGGCCTGGAACGAATATAGAGGAGATGTATGCTTGCCACCTGAACCAGTCTCTCTGGACGAACATGTGTGACCCTGACCTGTAACACCAACTGAGTTTTGATGTACTGCATTCTCCTGTTGTCCTTCCCCCCCCTCATTCCCGTTCTGATGTCCTCTCCTTGATGATCGCTTCCCTGCCTTTCCTCCCCTACCCGTCCCCTGACGCCCTGATCCATATTGACTCTATTGCCACCTTTTCGCGCCCTTGGGCGCTCCTTTGTTGAGTTTTTCATCTTAATATAAAATTAACCTTCGATGATTATGTTTGGATCTTTTTGCACTACTGCTCTCCTATTGCCCATGCTGCCTTGCCTCCGGGATGTCAGGCTGAATAGCTGTGTGCTCTGCTCTGAATAAAGGTTTTCAAAAATTAAAAAAAAAAAAAAAGATGGACAGAGTCCATAGAGTCAGCCTTCCACGTGGATCCAATGCACCTCCCCCTGATATCTTGGTTTGTGTCCACGATTTTCAGATAAAGGAACGGATTCTGAAGAAAGCACGCGAGCACGCTCCTCTTCTGTTCCGTGATCATCGCCCGGTACTATACCAAGACCTTGCGTCATCCACCCTGGCCAAGCGGAGAGACTTTTGGCCGATCACCACCTTCCTACGTGAACAAGGGGTCCCCTACTCCTGGGGGCATCCTTTCCGACTGGTCTTCAAGTGGAAGGGCAAGTTGATCCAAGTGCGATCCCTGGAGGCGGCTCGTGAACTGTTGAGACTGGAGGGTGCTGAGGCCCAGACGGAGGCCTCATCCTCCCCATCGAGGCGGCGTTGTCACTCCACGGAATGGCAGACGGTGGGCAAACCAGCAAAACCCTCAGGTCCGGATTTATCCATTAGCCTAAAGGAGAGAGGGGCGGCAGTGGCCTCTGTGGCGAGGGTGACGGAGACTCCGGAGGGGTCCTGACCTCTGCCTTTGAACGCTTGATCTCTGCAGGATGATTGCTGGCGTCGGAGGGACCTGAAGTATGGACTTTGATGGGTAATGTAGTGCCACGTTCCCCGAAAATACTGTCCTGTATCAGGATCTGGGTGGCTGGTGGGGTTAAGTCCATGCCCCCAGCCCTTTGGACTTCTGTGACCGACTATTGTTCCCTCCTCTTGTCTATTATGCGGGAGGGTGCTGTCAGACTGTTGGGGGTTTTGCTTCTGGGGTGGTTCCTGGGGGGGCTTGGGAGGGGGGGACTTCGCATCAGCTGTTAAATGCCTCCATTTTGAAATTGAATGATCTGCTGTCCAGTTGTGGTGTGCCCAGCCTTAGAGGAGCTATCTGTGTTTTGCTTTTACAATGGGGAAGGATCTGAAAATTGTTAGTTTGAATGTACGGGGCCTTAACAGCCCAGTTAAGCGTGCAGCGATTTTGTCACTATTGGAGGGAGCGGAGAGTGATATCTGTTTGTTGCAAGAAACGCATCTCCTTTCCAAGGATACCAAGAGGATGAGAGATAGACGTTTTCCAATTCAAATGTGGTCTTCTTGCACTACAAAGAAACAGGGAGTAGTGATACTGATCAGTGCGAAAGCGCACTGTAAAATACTATCCCAGGTGGTGGATGTCAAGGGCCGATTTCTAGCTGTCAGGATCCAATGGGGCGACACACGCCTTACAGTGGGCTCCCTCTATGCTCCCAATGTACAGCAGGAACCCTTCCTGACCTCAGTTCTTGCGGATGCTCTAGCATCTCCTGACCCCTGGGTACTGGTGGGGGTGATTTGAATATGGTTATGGACTCGTCCCTCGATAGGTCAGAAGCACGCTCGCACCAAACTGGGGCCATATCCAAAGGGGGTCTGCTGTGGCTACAGGAAGGGGGGGCTCCATGATGTTTGGTGTACCCTGCACCCGTTAGAGCACGATTACACCTATTACTCTGCGGCCCATAACACCTACGTGCGCCTGGACCACTTCCTTGCTTCTGCTTCCCTGATGCCCCAGCTCTCTTCGGCGGAGATTGCTCCGCGCTCTTTATCCGATCACGCTCTTATCTCTGTGAGGGTGGCGGGGGGGCGGCGGCTTGCGATCGCCCGGGGGCTGGCGTCTGCGCGACTCTCTCCTCAATTCCGCCTCAGTGGTGGAGCGCCTGCGAGACACGATCACACATTACCTCGCCACTAACGATGTGGACGGCATGTCACTGAGCTCTGTATGGGAAGCGCTTAAATTAGTGGTGAGGGGCGACTGTATAGCGGTCTCGGCGTCGCTAGCTAAACTGCGCAAGGAGAAACGGGAAGAGCTTGAGCGTGATGTGCAGGGGTTGGAGGTGATCCACAAGCGAACCGGGGTGCAACGGGTCTGGAGGGAGCTTGAGACGAAAAGGCGCGTGCTTAAGCATCTAGACCTTGACCGCGCCGAATACGCACTCTTGCGCTTGCGCCACAAGTTCTATCTTAGCAGCGATAAAGGGGGCAGGATGCTGGCGCACCGCTTGAGAGCCGCACGCAGCAGGCGGCCATCCCGGCTATTAGGGACGCACATGCAGTAGAACGGACGGCGGATGGCCACATAGCGGCGATCTTTCAATGCTTTTATCACACGCTGTATACATGTGAGCCCCCCGAACCCGGTCAGATCCAGGCCTACCTGGCAACCTGCGGAATCACGCCCCTATCCCAGAGCTAGGCAGCGTCTCTCGACGCGGAGATACGCATTGAGGAGGTTATCTCTGCTATTTCGCGCTTGAAGATGGCCAAGTCGCCGGGGCCGGATGGCTTCTCTGCCACTTTTTACAAGAAGTTTTGTAGGGTGCTGGCACCCTTCTTGACGCGCCTCTTCAATTTCTTCAGGGAGACGGGGAGGGTGACTCCCTCCATGGCCGAGGCTGTCATCACGGTCATCCCCAAGGCGGGAAAGGATGCCAAGGAGTGCGGCTCGTACCGCCCCATCTCTCTCCTCAATATTGACATGAAATTGTTCTCCGGTATCCTGGCCGCGCGCCTTAGCCCGTTCATGGATGGAATCATTGAGCCTGATCAGGTGGGATTCGTCCTGACGCGACAGGGGGGTGAGAACACCAAGAGGCTCCTACACCTGAAGGACTCGGTGCACCGTTCCCGTACGCAGGCCTTCCTCCTCTCTATAGACGCCGAGAAGGCGTTTGACCGAGTTGACTGGTCATAACTGTTCGCAGTCCTGAAAACTTTTGGGCTGGGAGACACCTATGTCAACTGGGTGCGCTGCCTCTATGACTCCCCTAGAGCTGCTGTGAGGGTCAATGGATGCCGATCGGAGCATTTTTCCATCACGCGCGGGACGCGACAGGGTTGCCCCCTGTCGCCCTTGCTCTTCACGCTCTACATGGAGCCATTTGCTCAACGCCTCCGGAACAATGCGGCCATACATGGGATCCGCTTTGGTGCTGAAGATCACAAAGTGAGCCTTTACGCTGACGACGTGATCCTGTCGCTCACCCAACCTCATTCTTCTTTCGGCACCTCTCCCGCAAGCTCCAGGAGTTCGGGGCGGTGGCCGGCTTCAAGGTCAACTTCCTCAAATCCCAAATCCTCAACCTCTCAGTGCCGGCGGAGGATGTTCGAGACCTTCAGAGGGACCTTGACTTCCAGTGGGTCCACACGGACATCCCCTACCTGGGAATTCGTTTAGCACCCACGATTCCGCAGACTGTTTCCCTCAATTACAGGCTCCTGCTTGAACAGACGGCCAAATCTGTCTCGGATTGGTCCCGGTTGCAGCTGGCCTGTTTCGGCCGACTGGCAGTTATAAAGATGACGATCCTCCCGCGCATCCTCTATCTCTTTCAGATGTTGCCCTTGCGCCCCCCACCGGGAGCGCTGAAGAAATTGCAGAGAATGCTCACCACATTTTTGTGGAATCATAAGCGTCCCCGGGTTGCGTTCGCCCGGGCTACGGCCCCCCGAGACAAGGGTGGCCTGGGCTTCCCCTGCGTAGAGGCATACTATCAGGCTTCTTGCCTGCACTTTATCCTTGAATGGAACAGACCAATGTCCAGCAAACACTGGCTATTTATGGACCAGACGGTGGCGGGCCGCAACCTTTGGCGCGAACTGTGGCTCCCACGTCAACACAGGGGATGGGGCTTATACTCATCGCCGGTCACCTCTCCAACGATGGATGCTTGGGATCGGCTGGCACGCAGGCGGGGTTGGACCTCCTTCCCGTCACCTCTGACGCCTATAGTGGACAACCCGGAATTCCCCCGGGGCTGCGCCTCGCCGGTGTTTCAGCGCTGGAGGGAACTGGGCTGTAAGAGGATGGGCCACCTCTTCCAGCCGGAGGGGCTGATCCCGTTCTCCTCTCTCCGTCGAGAATACTTTGAGCTGCGCGAGTCAGATGCCTTCCCTTACTCACAGGTCGCTCACTGGGTCACACCGCCTTCTAACGTGGCGGACATGTCCCGCCCCATGACGAAACTAGAGCTTTGGGTTGTCTTTAAGAAAGATGACCGCAGACTTATTTCCAAACTCTACGCCCCAATTATAACGCGCCCACATACACAGTGCACCAAGGCGCAGGTACGATGGGAGACGGAGTTGGGCCGCCCACTGACACGCAAAGAATGGGACAAGGTGCACTATCGCGCACACCACACTGCTACTAATGTGGCTGGGGCCGAATCAGCCTACAAAAAGGTGTACTACTGGTATCATACACCGGCTAGGATCCACGCGTGGGATCCCAAATGCCCAAGTCTTTGTTGGCGGGGCTGCGGTGCGATGGGCACCCTGACACATCTGCTCTGGCACTGCCCCAAGCTGGTGTGCTACTGGCAGGTGTTTCTGGATGACATAGACAACGCATTTGGTATTACATTTCCCAGGGCCCCGGAGCATGTGCTACTAGGTCTACCTCACCCTAAAGCGTTCCCCTTGCGCTCCCTGCAGGGTAGGCGGATAGCCCTAGCTCTATTGGCCGCGTGCCTAGTCATCCTTGCGCTTTGGCGCTCCCCTGCTGCCCCAGACCCGAGAGATTGGATTAGACGGCTGTGGTTGTTGTTGGGTATGGAGAGGCTTTCCCTCTGTGTGGATGGCAAGGGGGAGACGTATGCGGAGCTATGGGAACCATTTATACATTTGCTGTCGCGAGATCTGCGGGAGGTAACATGCCCCAAGTTCCTGCAAATTCTGCAGCTTATCCCGTTGGAACCGGCGAGGGCGAGCTCATAAGGGAATTGGAATGCCTTTATGAGGACGGAGATACGGTGGGGGCAGAGGCGGAGGCACAGGCAAGGCTGATGCAGAGTAGGGGGGAGGGGGGGAAGGGGGGGGGTCCATGGTGGGGGGGGGTTGGAGGGGATGGGTAGGTTTCTGTTTTCTAGTTAGTGTTTGTTTTTCCTTTTCTATAAAATGCAGTACCAGCACGAGAATTGGTTGCGCCATCTGGCCGTCAGTTTATCCTCGCCCGGTCACCTTCCGGGATGTAAACCCCATGGCTGTGTTTCAAAGTTGTCAGACTATGCTCTGCCGGCCGGTGGATGTAGGCAGCCCAGCTGTGTTCAATGATATGTCGCTGCTTAATAAAAAACGTTTGATTCTAAAGCTTCCTTAGTAGTAAATGGACTCATCTCTAATTCTTTCAGCTTACATCGCGGTGTACGTCAAGGCAGCCCTCTCTCGCACCTTCTTTTTATTTTAGCACTTGAACCTTTTTTATCAAATATTCCTCAGAATACATCTATTTCTGGCTTTGAGTATGGTGACCAACATTTAAACCTATCAGCTTATGCAGATGATATTTTACTTTTCATTTCCCACCCCAAATCTTCTATTACTCCTCTTCTTCAAGAACATTTTGACTTTTCTCTTGTTTCTGGCTATAAGATAAACTCCGACAAGACAGAAATCCTTCCCATTACCAAATTTTGTCAACATTTTGACGCTACTGGCTTTCGTTGGAATAGTCCTAAAATCAAATACCCAGGCATTTGGTTTAATAACTCTATATTAAATTCAGTTAGAATTAATATGAAGGAGGTGATTGATCGTATCTCTAAACTCTTATCCTCTTGGAATCCTCTCTTTCTTTCCTGGTGGGATGGCTTGATTCGATTAAAATGGTGATCACCCCGATTTCACTATATACTCTTACTATGATTCCTATTCACATCTCTAATATATATTTTAAGAAAATTGACTCCCTTCTCTCCAAGTTTTTATGGAACAATAAAAAACCTAGACCCTCCTTACCATACCTTCGTAAATCCAAATCTTTGGGAGGAGTACATTTTCCTATTTTTCGAATCTACCATAAGGCCTTTTGTCTTTGACTTGCTTCTAAATGGCTCCTTTCCGAATTTTCCTACTTTACACCGTTATGGGTTTCAATTGAACATTCCTTTCTCGCACCCTTCTCTTTCAAGGAACTCCTCTCTTTTTCGACCAAAGTTAATATTACTTCACTTCCGTTATTTAAGCAGACTTGTTCATTATTTAAAACCACACTTTCAACTTGAGATTATTTCTAGAACTTCTTTTCTCCAATCTCCTCTTTGGTATAACCATCTTATTACGCTTAATAACAGACCCATTTTTGGAAGTCCTGGAGGGATAAAGGAATTATATGGGTTCAGGATCTGTTTGATGGTTTTCCCCATGTTCCTTTCCTCAGTTTCAAGTCATTTCCAATTGCCCTTGTTCGTTCTGGCACACATTTTCTGTCCTTATGGCAATCATCATGTTTTTTTTTTATTCTCTACCTTCCAGTTTGCCCTCTCCCTTAGCTGATCCTATACTCACACTACTGCATGCTTGTTCCAAGGCTTCTTTGTTTTATAAATTACTTCTTTCACCTGACCCCGCTCACCCTAAGTCAAAGATCGAGGCTGCTTGGGAGGTGGATTTGGGTTGTGTTTGGAGCATAGACTTTTAAAAGAAACTCTGGGGTAGGTCTCTGAAGATCTCTAGAACTGCTTCCACTACTCAATCGTTATTTTTTCTTTATCATAGACTATACTATACCCAATCATCTATAGTTAAATTTACACACTCTGATGATAATGTTTGTTGGTCATGCCAATCCCCCTTGGCTGATCTGATGCACCTTCTTTTCCTTTGTCCCTCTGTTGTTTCCTTTTGGAAGGATGTTTGGAAATACCTCTCTACTATTTTAAATTTGCACATTCCATTATCAAACATCACTTTTTTATAGGCAGTCTATCAGATTCATTGGAGTTGTCCTTACATGATATGGGTTTATTTGATTTGATGTTGGCTTTAGCTTTCCAGCATATCTCACTTAATTGGAAATGCTCTTCTAAACTATCAGTGAAGGCCTAGTGGAACAATGTTTGTCACTATCACAGGTTGGACATTGCCTTTGCTTCTTCTGTAAACCTTATGTAAATAGGGACTTATTTTGGATATCTTTAACCAATTACTTGACTAATTGTTCACTTTGGGTTTCACGTAAACATGCCGAGAATTTTTATCCTCCTTAGATATTTTGTTCATTATCTCTTCTTCTCTACAATATTTTCTCCGCTGGATTACTGTTTACATTTCTCAAGCTCTAGAATTTTTCGACCTGCCTCTTGGATAAGATAAGATAAGGTACCATAAGATAAGTTATGATAATAGTGGTTTAAGTCATATAATATGTTCATTTATATGCTTCGTTTTTTAATATGTCTATAATTTATTCTCATGATCTTCAATTTTAGAACTGTAGTATTTGTCTTCGTTTTCTCCCTCTCGTCCCTTCTCTCCCTTATTATTACTAAAAAGTAAATGTTTATCTACTCTGTAATTGTTGTCTGTACACTTTTTCTATTATATTATGATATTTATTGTTTCATGACCAATTCTTATGTTATTACTATTTATTTAATAAAGTTTATTAAACATTTTAAAAAAAGCTTAGAAGTTATTGTTGACTCAGCTCTCTCTATTTTTATGGATGTGTATTATAAATCAAAGAATCTAGAGTGAAATCTTTATATTCCATACCTTTTTTCAGCAAGACCACGAATCATGTGTCAAAATGACTGGAGGCATCAGTAGGAAAAACGCCAACAGAGAGTATGGGAGAGACTTTGTAGAAGTTTTTTTAAATGTGCAATTTTGGTTGACAAATTATTTGGGAACATTTGTAATTTTAATGGTGCACAGGGTAACCGATGAACTAATTATGTTGCCCTTAAAACAAATTAATTATCTCAATTAGAAGTGTGATTAAGAATGTAGTATAGTCATGCAACATTTTTCTGTGAGACATCATATATTTAAAATTAATATATTTTCTGGTGTTCTGCTCATCTTGCTACTACTCATTCCCCCTTCCCAATCAGCGATCCGCTGCAAGACTTCTCTCCCTACAGTTTCGATGGAATCCAGAGTGCTATGACGTAAAAGAGGTATTGCAATAGAATGTGTGCATTTAAATGAAACTTCCCGTTGTGTACCTGATGTAAATTTTGAAGGATTTCCGCTGGAAGTTCCGATGCAGGTGTGTGTAGCAGAACATAATTCTATGAGCTATTATTTAAGAAAGGTTTCCTATTATGTTTATTTTATTTATTTATTTATTCGAAGAGTTTTATATAGCGCTGGCTAGACCCGGAGGTATCAGAGCTCTTTACATGAGGAACATTAAGTTACAAGATACAAATTACATCTGTTACAAGAGCATAGTAAAAACACAGGCAAAAAACAATTTTACAGTAGTTTGTCGTCTGACACATCTATATCTCCAGAGTGCAGATGCTGATGAAGCAAGCAGAAGATTGCCTTTAACTTCAGAAATGAGTTAGTTTTAAGAACTTTTATATGTTTTAATAATTTTTGATTTGCCAATTTGACTTAACCATGATCATACCCTACCGATTCGCAGTTTTATTTATTGATACACATAAATTATGTATAAAAATTCATGGTTTTGAAGGATCTGTGATTTTCTGATTTTCCTCCCAAGTTTATTTTGAGACTTTCTTTTCTCACTTAGGATGTTGTCAGTACTCTTTATGAATATGACACATTACATTTAAAAAGATTTTATTGGCTAACTTGGGATTTTGTTACGATTTATGATTCTATGTCCTACATCTGAGCTTTCATGGCAAATTATGCATTTTCTCTATAATGTATTTATTATTTAATTCCTTATTAAACCTTTTTAAACTACATTTTGATCTAGAACTCAGTTCTTGAGTTTTCCTAGTTTCTAATTTGATTTTACTCTGCTAAATGGCACAGGGGTGGGGAATTCCTATCTCCCGATGCCCGAGACATCTAGATTTCTAAGGAGGGCAAGAGGTTGTAATTTGTATTTTGTCCAAAGGACAAGTAGACAGTCTTATCTGTAATCCGATACAATGCTGTTCAACCCTGTTGGTCACAGCCATGTTAATAAGGAGCTCTGAGCAGTTTAATGGCAGTGTAAGGGTCAATGCAAAAGCTGGGGCCTGCACTTTAATTTCCCCAGCACAGAAGAACAACATGATAAAGCAGAACTCAAAGTTGCAGCCAGCTCCAAAGCCTCGTGTGGCTCCCTGGCCCGCCCCTGTTCCTTTTATTTTCTTTCAGCATGAGACAAACATCATTCTGCAGCTCCAGAACACTCGCAGCACTGGCATTTAAGAGGCTGCTTTATCTGCCTCTTGGCGCCTTGCTCTGACCTGAACTGTATGACCCCTGCCTTTTAATCTCTGCTCCACTCTTGGGCCTCATACAGCGCCAAGATCCCTGTTCATCTTCAACTCACTTTGCTTTCCCTTCCCATTCAGCTCGTGCACCCCCTTCTTTGCAATTTGCCTTTCCTGTACACCTCCTACTTTGCTTTTCCTGTACACCTTATGTTTCACACGGTGTCTAAACCTGCTAATCCCTCCCCACCACCCTCCACCGCCCTCTCGACAGCCTTACCCGCTCCCCATGGCCTCATATCTGTACATCATCCAGGGCTTACATTAAAGCTCATACATTTCTCCATGAGGCTTTCATGCAGGCCTAAGGCCACCCCCATTTCTATCCTTGCACTAGGCCCTCATCTCACTTTGTGCATGCACCAGGGGCATTTTGAACACACTGCCGTAGCAACTACAGCAGCTGTGGAGTTCTTCATAGGCCTCTTAAGTCTGCAGGTCCGCACACAAAAGCCCATAATGGATTTAAAAGGGGTGGGTGACGGGGTGAGAGAGTGATAGGGTGGGTGAATAGATGCATTGATGAATCAGTGAGAGGGTGGGTGTATAGATGCATGGATGAATAAGTGAAAGAGTGGATGATAGATGCATAAATTAATGAGTAAAAGGCTGGATGGATAGGTGCATGGATGAATGGGTGGAGTGAAAGGGTGGATGGATAGATGCATGGATGAATGAGTGAAATGATGGATGTAAGAATGGATGCATGAAAGAATGGATGGATAAGTGCAAGGGTGAATGAAGGGATGGATGGGGTGAAAGTGGATGGCTGAATGAAAGGGTGGATTAATGGGTGAGAGAGAGTAGATGAATGGATGGCTGGGTGGGTGGATAAATGGATGGGTGGATGAATTAGTAGGTGGGTAGGTGGTTGGCTGGGTGGAAGGGTTGATGGATGGATGGGTGGATAGTTGAGTGTACAGGTGGTTGGAGGGATTAATGAAAGGGTGGATGGATATATGAGCTAAACAGAAGATGGATGAGGTTAAAGGGTGGATGGATGAGAGAAAACAAATGGAGGAAGTGAAAGGGTGGAAGGATATACGAGTGAAAAGAAGGATGGATGGATGAGTGAAAGGATAGATGGAGGGATGAGTGAAAGGGTGGATTAATATGAGCAAAAAGGAGGATGTGTGGGGTGAAAAGGTAGATGGATGAGCAAAAGGATGGATGAGTGAAAGGAAGACAGGATGGATGAGTTTGATCGATAGGTTTGGAGATGGAAGGATAGGTTTGAACAGTGGCTTCGTGAACGCTACACTTTAGCAGCTACTGTAGAGATGGAGCTCTTGATGGGTCTCTTCTGTCTGCAGCTCGATAGACAAAGGCTCATAATTAATGTGAAAGGGTGGGTGTGAGTGAAAGGATGGATGGGTAGATGTGCGGGTGAAAAGAAGAGTGAGTGCAAGTGTGGCTGGCTAAATAGATGGATGAATGAGTGACAGGGATGGTTGAGTGATGGGGATGGTGGATGGACAAAGGATGTTATAATGAAGGAAAAGGTGGATGGATAGTTGGGTTACAGGGTGTATGGATTAGGGTGCGAAAGGATGGATAAGTGTAAAGGATAAATGGATGGATGAGTGGAAGGATGGATTGATGGATTAGTGGAAGGGTGGATGGATGAGTGAAAGGATGAATGGAAAAGTGAAAGGGATGGTGGATAGATGGATGAGCGAAAGGATGGACGGATGGCTGAAATGGTTAGGTTGGAGATGGATGGGTAGGTTTGGATATGGATGACCGGATGGACTGACGAATCAACAGATGGACGAACATATTGGTGAAAGGCTAATAGATGAAAGAATGAATGGGTGACAATGTAAAGGTGAAATGCTAGATATCAGTGGGTGAAAGGATGAATGGATAGATGCTTATATGGAAGAGGCAAATCAATTCTAGAGAGGATTCCAATGATTTTATTTGCTTGCTTGGCGGCATAAGAGCTTTGGATCAAAGTGGGGAATGTTTTAATTTTCTGGTTACTCACTTGGCCTGCTCTGTGCTCCTTTCTCTACCTGGGGATTATCAGGTAGGCGTGGTGCTGTTTGCCAGTGGTTCTTACTAGACAGCCAGTATTTGTGCTCATAAAGGCCACATTGCCATAGAAATTCCTAGCACTGAACAAAACTACTTTGTAAAAGAGCAAAATGCTGTCACACACAATGAAGCCAGCGGATAGATAGGAAGAGAAAGCATTTTAATAAAAACAAAAGGTCTTGGTTAACTCAGATTGAATTAGGGGCTCAAACGTTAAAGAGAGTAACAAAAGTGCAGCCATGATATATGCCCTTATATTAATGCAGATTTACGTTTTCATGAATTCACATGAATTTCCGTAAGTAGGCCAGGAAACCGTAATCCTAGAAAAAATTTGTGAATTGCATTTTAGCATGAGAAAAGATGAATGTGCCCCAGTGGTAAACTATTGAGTGTTCACAAGTTCACTTTTTCTCCAACCCCCTTTTTCCCAGCCCTGGAAGAAACTTTACTTCTGCTGTTGTCAGCGGTAAATTTCCAACCTTTCTCAATATGGGAAAAGATTAGAGAAGAGCTGGTGAAAAACCCCAAAAGTCAAATTCTTCTATAGTATTAGCCTGACGTTAACCAGAGAGGCTATTATCAGAGCTCTTCTATAATAAGATTCCTGCCATTATTTTACGGCACACTACGTGGCAACAAAGGGACAAGTGGATTTTGTTACAGGACAAGTAGATTTACGAAGCTACTTGTCCCATGGACAAGTACATACTTCATTAAATTCCACAATGTGTGTAATTGATGGGGAGGGTAGTCTCTTTCCGCTATATCAATAAGAAGATTCACAGAGCTGACCTGCCTAATGTAACCAAATGTGCTATCCTTAGCACAGGTAAGAACACGGACAGTTTGTGCCTGCACTGAGGAGACAAAAAACACACAAAGGATTGAAGGAATGTGGAACAAACCGAACATTCACCCCCAGTCAAGAGATCTGGGTAAAATCTGGGAGGAGACAGGAACATGGTTTTAAACTGTGGTTCTGTTTTCAGTCGAGGGACGACCCCCCTTTGTTTGTAAACTGGGAAAGCCTTCGAGCAGCAGGTGGGAGCCGTGCGATACTCTACCCACCTGCAGGGAGATGGGGATCCCTCGGACCACCTCCTATCACTCTCCCTAGCGAGTGCCTGGAAGGGTGCACCACTGCTATGAGGCGCACATTCCACTTGGAAAAAGATGGTATAACCCAAACCTATAAACCATGGGAGGCACATTCTTCGGATCCCTAAAAGTGAAATGGAATACATAGATGGGGCCATTAGATGACCATAGTGGAGAGAGGCTTGGCTGGCCTCCTAGGTACTGGCCATATCATCCCGACTCTGTCTTGTCCAGTTGAGCTTCTTGCAGGCCACTTATCTGACGCCCAAGAGGCGCAGTCATGCGGAAAGACGTCCCACGCCAGAGTGCTTCCTCTGTCCTGAACTAGAGGGGACTTTATATCTCATGGTGTGGAAGTGCCCGGTTAACACCTCATGCAGATGAGAAATATTTGCTATACTATTGAGGGGTACTCCAGGGCCCCATTGAGCTATCACCATGCATTGCTTTGGTGGGACTTCTAGATGAACTGGGAGGCCCCAGAGGAGACCGCACCCTAGTGGGACTAGGTACCCTAATTGCAGTGCTTACTTTGTGCCGATGGTTTCTGGTGCTAGCACTCGTCAAGACCGTCACTTATGACAATCTGCCACACGGTGGCGCTGTTTGAATTAGAGATAAGCACAATAACAGTTGCTTAAAAATTAAAAATGACTGATGCCTGCCACCCATGGCATGTGATGGCGGTAGTTGTGTGAGTACTGTTAATGGGAGTGCTGGCAGGGGTTAAGGGTGGTGCAAGCTGCAGTGGCCTCCTGACGAGGGCCTAGGCACTTTTTATTTCTATTTTTACAAACTAAGCACTGCTTAATTGCAAAAAGTGACATTGCTAAACACTGCAATTCGAGTCAATCGGCCACCATCACCGAGTGGTAATGCACAATGGACTGGTGTGTAATTGTGAAAACCAAAGAACGCATCTACAAGGCAAGGGGCGGCCCCCGAAAACGTGTAAAAGATATGGGGGACATTTCAGTTTTATCCTAACATACGTACCAGTAATGGAGCCAGTGGCAACAGGGAAATGGTTTACAATGACTGTGCTGTATGACGAGTTTTGTTATCGCAAAAAAATCTGGTTTATAAAGTAATACCAAAGCGCCCCAGAAATGCAAGAAATGGGTGCAAACACCCATTGCGCCCCTAGGGCACTTTCTGCAATGCGCCCCTCGTATTGTTATGTTATACATTTTTAAGTGAGTGTTTTGGGTGATGCTGAAGACCTAGCTTTTTTCTACTAACTCTTTCGGAAATGGACAGACCAGTGTCACTCTACTACCACTATGGCAGGATGGGAACCATTGCATCCTAGTTAGTACAAGCAAAACATGCAATGCATGCAAACCAGCCCAATTGTCAGCCCATCCTCGACAAGTGCACAAGACAGAAGGTAATAGGAACAACTAAATGGCAACAAAGAAGGGTATCTCTGAAGAGGCAAAGCAGACTAGCATCTGTTACCCAATATGGCAACCAACTGAATAAAATGTGACTTTTTATTACATAAATGTACGTTCTGCAAGACCATTGCATGTCTGATCTGCATAGAGTCCTGCTAGCATAAACTACATACTTAATATTTGCATGAGGGACTGTTCTTCTTACTTTCAAATGTTCGTCAGTGCAACTAAACATAAGCATATGAACTTGTAACAGCCAAATGTTTCAGACTAATTCCCAAAGTTATGAATATCTTCTATAAATAATAAATTTCCAACAGCTAATAGCACGAAAAATTGTTAACAGCTAGCATGACAACTTGCTGACAAGCACCGAGTATACTGTAGCACCCACATACATGTCAACATCTCTAATGCCCTGAATCATTTCATACAAAACAAAATGCGTAACATTGTTAACATCTATATATATAAGGAACTGTGCAATAACCTTGGGCGAGATAAATATTGTCAAGTGCACTGGATAATAACAACATAAAAAGTGTAACTCTTATGTATAACTAAGGGCCCGATTATGACTTTGGCGGTCTTGGAGCGGACCAAAAGGGGGTGGTGATGGACGGAGAATCTGAACCAATCAAACACTCACACCCAGTCAACTGATCTGGGTTTAATCCATCACCGTTCTTTAGCCCACTCTGCCACTCCAGTTCAGACATGGCCATATGCAAATCAGTCTGACCCTGTGCCTCATGGGAACAGTCCAGCCCGAACTGCCAAGCCATGCCTTCCCTGGACCGGAAACAAGCTTCCGAGGACCGGTTTCTGGCATTTCCGCCATCTTCAGCCCGGCTTGCTTGAATCCAGTGGCACAGTGAGCAAGGGACTCACGTCTGAGCATACCCTGCCAACTTATGGCGAACAAAGCGGTACAAAAGGGGTGGTGATGGACAGAGCATCTCAGTCTGACCCTGTGCCTCATGGGAACAGTCCAGCCCGAACTGCCAGCGCCCCCTCCAAGACCGCCAAAACCTTTAGCATACCGCTTGCCAAATTACAAGTTAAAATCCGGCAGGCGGTCCTCCTGCAGTGGTCCCATGGCGGTGCCTTTGTAAGGCCCATAGCAGAGAGTTAGGAAGGCATTGACGTGGGACCGCCAAATCGCGTTCCTACACTGCATGGGCTATGAGGTCCATGCCGTGCAGGAACTGGGGGTGAATGCAACAACATGTGCCCTCCCCTGCATGCATCCCCCTGGCCCTGAGGCACCAGGGGGCCCTGTAGGGCCCCCTTAGTTTCCTCACCACCACACTTTTCATGGCGGGCTTGACGCTATGAAAGCTGTGGCAGTGAGGAAACTCGTCAATTACTTGGTGGTGCTACAGCAGCACTGCCAGCATATTGCAGGCCTTAGATCGCTGCAAGATCGCCAGGGATCGCAAATCCCTTGCAGTAGCAAAGGTCCTTTGGCGGTCCGACCACCAAAGTCATCATATGGCAGTCGGACCACCGGTGCTGTGGATGCCGCACTGCCACCATGAGTTCAGCGGTCCATTGGACTGCCAAACTCATAATCAGGCTCTAAGTGCTTCAACGCCTTGATAGGGGGACAAAGTGTAATATAAATACTCATACTGTACCAGTCTTTTGCACAAACAGCACAAACATTCAAAGATTAAATTTACAGTGAATCTTATATTTCTGGAAAGGTTTTTACTAGACAGGGGCCTTAACTACCATGGCCTTTGTAAGCTCGGATGGGGGCTGCAACTACCGTGAATGGTGTAGGCCCAGTCTGGGTCTCACCTGGCTCCAATCAAGTTGACACCACAATTACTGTCACCACAATTTACCCAATCAGGAGTGTTACTTTTTTTGATCCAGAAGCTGAGAGCACATGCACATTATCGAGCTCATCAGATACAGCGGGGTCTGGTCCTGTGATGACGCTGTGGACTCCAAGCACTAAGTTATGGCAGGGCGCAGGTTTAGGAAGTCTTCACCTGGCTTTTCCCTTTGGCATAGCAAACATGTTGCTAACCCCAATCGAGGGCCGGCTTTAACTCTGGTGGCCCCCAGTGCGAGAATCTTTTTTGACGGCCCCTCCATGACCTCCTACTCAGATTCCCTCACTATCGCACAATAAAAGTGCTCATCTCTCCATGAAATGAAATGAAATGAAATGAAAAGGCGTTTTGTTGAGCGCAGCAGCTGCCCTGAGGCGTCCAGGCGCTAAGAACTAGATTGGTACCTTCCAGTGTAGTCAGTTCGGGGATTAGCCTAGCTTAATTAAAAAGAAAGGTTTTAAGTTGTTTACGGAAACTCAGCAAATTAGGATTAGATCTTAAATGGAAGGGAAGTGAGTTCCATAGCTTAGGTGCATTGTAGGAAAAGGACCGACCTCCAGCTCTAGATCTCCGGATCTGGGTGACTTTCGCTACAAAGGCGTGGGATGAACGAAGCTGTTTATCTCTCACATGCATTTCATTATTTTAAAGCGCTGGTAAAAGCTGGCTATACATGTCCACTCGGCTATCCACATAAAAATTGTATTGTATTGTATTGTAATTGCATTTATATAGCGCTTACTTCCCCTGACGAGGTGTCAAAGTGCTTATACATATACAGATCTGTTCTTGGTAGCAGGCATATTAACCCTCTGCTCTACTTTATGGTGAATCAAAACTGCCACGAGACAAAACTCTGATCTCTCTCTCTCTGTAGCAGGAAGGTATGCTGCCTGATGACTCGGCGCAGAAGGAACTGTGAAGCAAGTAGGTGCTTTTAAATAGTGAATTATTGCTAAACAGCACCCCTCTGAGTGTGTTCCTTCCAGGTCAGCGCCCAGTGCAGCTGTACCGGTTGCAATGCCCTAAAGCAGGCCCTGCTGCAACCCCCTCAGTAGAGTGGAGTGCCTGCAAGGAACCACCGTCATGGACCTGGAGGTGGTATGCCAGTTTCAAAAAGGTCAAGCAGAAAAAGGCTGCATTTAATGCTTGTTTCAAGCCACATACTGATCTCCTGAAGAGACCCCACGGATAGAGCGGCCCCCAGAAAAAGATTAGTAGAGATGGATCGGGACAAGTACAGCACCACGAGGACAAATCGTCCACAGAGACACTGCGTATTGAACTGTGGAGTTAACAGTACAAGTGTTAGATTCAAAGTACTTTGTTTCTTTGAAAAGATAAGCACTGGGCTGGACATGGGAGTGGTTTTGTCTTTGTGGATTGTTGTGTGCTGAGCGCCTGAATTCACACGCTACCTCCTGGGCTGGTTGGGGCCAATCAGCACCGTCTTTCCCTGGGGTCCTATGAATGGAATCTAGCAAGTTCTATTCAGTGCTTAATTTATATTGTTTTTGTCAAGGAAAAAATAAGTGCAGGGACTATGCCATCCTTGTAGAATGCCGGGGCTGCCTAATAACAATGCTGCCTAGTTGTGTTTGTGCAATAATCAGGCCACACTGATGTTTAAAGCGTAAAAGTCTATTTATTAGGACCAGGCTGCACAAACATGAACAACAGCCAAATACACATTAATCAACAACAAATCCCCCCCACAACATCAACTCAACCTTCATACACTCCGGACTCACCTTCCATTCCATTCCATGACCCATTCCGTTCTTCATCCCTTTCTTCAGATCTCTCCTAGCATCCTGGCATTACACTCATGCCTCCAGTCCCCCCATCATTCACTCTTCCCCCCCACTAGAGGTGGGTGCGCCCGCTAGTGACTCCCCCACCCCTCCCAAGTACCGCCAACCAGGTAACCCCCTTTAGGGCGGTTAACTGCCTCCCCCCCACCCTGGAACCACTGTGCATCTTTCACTCCCATCAATTCAAGCATTCCTGTGACACCATATCGCCTCATTCCACAACTTGCTGACCACGTCACTCATTTCCATCATGTAATAAGCGCTCCCCTTTGTTGAAAGAGGCACCCCATCATCCCTAAAGAGTAGCGGTTCTTCCAGTCGTAGTCCAGGGTGAGCTATTATTTTAATACCTCTTTCTTCGCAAAAAAACCCTCATAGCTCTGTTCACTTTCCTGTGAGCCTTTTCCACTGCCCCATGTTTGATTGCCCCTTTCCAAATCCGTCTAGGGACAAATTCAGTCCATGCAATACAGGACCCAGCCAATTATTGCCTCATCACTTCCAAGTCTCTTTGCATCAGCTGTAAGAGAGCCAAACTCAACAGCCGAATTAAGTCATTCTCCCCCAAATGGATAATCAAGAGATCCTGACATCCTTTCTGAGGGACCATCTTCGCGAGCCAGGGCAATAGTACCCCCCATTGCATTCCCTCTTTCCCCCACCAGTGCACCTCATGTTGTTGTCCTCTGAGTCCCAGGTTACGGCTGTACACCTGTTGCTCTGCATACTTGGAGGCCCCGTGCATGAACGAATGCCCCACAATCCATGTGACTATCTTTGCTACGGGGCCACCAACAAAACCTACGAGAAGAAAAAGGAATTAGTAAACATCCTGAAACACAGCTCCCACAAAAAAAAACATTCTCACCTTCACCCCAAAACCCAGACCAGGACCCTATGTCCGGACATAACGCTCACAACACCAAGACTTCCACCTACCAATCCTCCGGACCCTGTCCCATGACTAACCCAACCGTGCAGCTGCCGTCGCCACCCAATGCGGAAAGAATGCATCCCAAATCCTGCCGGGTTCAACCCCAACCTGTTCAACTCCATGCGCAAGACCGCCAACAATTGTGCAGCCGTAACTCTAGCCCCAGACGCATGACAAAAGATCTCACCAAATGTAGCCACTGAGGAACCCAGAAATGCCCTCCACTCAGCCACCGGGCACACTCCCCCACAGCCAGCCTCACACAAACAAACCCTCTTACCCTGCCCCAACTGATCCGTTTTAGACTGTCCCAACCAAATCCCCAGACGACCAGCATCCAACCTGATTTCCTCATACCTCCTGCAGCCTCTGGCCCTCGTCCCCAGCAATTCAGAGACCCTGAACGCTCCGAAAAACATCCATACCATGCACAAATGGAAAATACGAACCTCAAAACTGTCATAACAACACAACGGTAAAACCTCAACCAACTTGACCAACAAATCAAATGTGACGGCTTCCCTCAACGCCCTTCCCGCCTCTGCTCCCCCCTACCAAAACCCCTGAGCACCCTACCTATGACCACATCTTTCAAAGGGTCAAAACCGAAAAACAAGCTACCATAAAAGGACAGCCCTGCCAATTTCCCAGCAATGGTCGCGGATGACAACCCCTTGTCACTGCAATGTCATACAAACTGCAACACCCCTTGCTCCACCACTGAATGATCTCCACATGCCGCATCTTGTCGCCATCCCATAAATGAGCCGAACTCCGCCCATGCCAGCCTGTAGGTCCGCTTCGTTGAGTCTGCTACAGATTTCGCCACCAGGCCTAACACCCTCACTCCCCCAAGGCCCAGACGCCGGCCGGCAGTCTGGTCTTGCACTGATCTGCTCCAGGTGCCAGTCTCCGGAACCGCTGCCACTGCGAACGAGACAGAGCATCCGCAATGTCATTATTCGCCCCAGGGACATGCTTGGCTCGAAAAACCACATTCAACCTCAAACATTTCAGCATGAAACTCCTCAACAAACGCAGCACTCTCAGATCTCTTGCCCTCTGTCGGTTGACCAACTCGACCACAGTCATATTGTCCACATGAAACAACACTGATCTGTTCTGAAACTCTGATCCCCACACCTCCAATGCCACCAATAAAGGAAAAAACTCCAGAAACGCAATGCTCCGCCCCTGCTTCACCGAATGGGCAGGCCAATTCTCAGTGCACCTTCTGGCATCCCAAAAGATGCCAAAACCTGCTGCCCCGGCAGAGTCAGAGTAAATATGGATTTGCCAGATCATCCTTTCTTCCACAAAGTCGAGTGACACCCGTTGAAATCAGTGAGGAACGTCAGCCATGTCCTTAAGTCAGCCCGCACCCCATGGAAATCCAGACCAGGTGGTGTGGTAAGCCTGCCCCCGACATGACCATGCCAAGCCGCCTGCAGAATGTCCGTACAGCCCTCACTACCCGACATGCAAAGTTCAGGAAGCCCAAAAGTTGTTACACTGCCCTCAACGCAATCCTCTTTTCTCCAATCGCCCACAACAGGCATGCCTGTATCTCAGCCACCTTTGTCTGCGGGAGGCGAGCCATCCAGCGAATGGAATCCAGCTCAATTTCCAAGAACGTCAAACAGCAGCTGGGCCCAGCTGTTTTCTCAGGTGCCAAAGGGACTCCAAACCGCTTTGCCATCTCCTGAAACTGTGACAGGGCCCTGCCACAGTCCCCTGATTGAGCCATTCTCAAGAAAGAGAAAGTCGTCCAGATAGTGAGCCACGTCACGATGCCCGCTAATCTGTGTAAAAGCCTATTGCAGAAATGTGCTAAACATCTCGAAAAGTGCACAGGAAATGG
The DNA here is from genome assembly GCF_964263255.1 of Lissotriton vulgaris. NCBI lineage: Eukaryota > Metazoa > Chordata > Amphibia > Caudata > Salamandridae > Lissotriton > Lissotriton vulgaris. The sequence continues at coordinate 1,113,549,234 of NC_141694.1, forward strand.
CACACCCCATGGGCTAAACCTTGTCCACATAGATGGCCCCTGCAAACTGCATTTCCAGCAGAGAGAAATCCACAGGGTGTATTGGCAAAAGGCGGAAAGCAGATTTGATATCACACTTTGCCAGTTCCGCCCTTGGCCCACACACCCGTACAAGGCGGATCGCATCATCAACTGACGCATAGAGCACCCGGGAGTCTACCTCTGTGATGAAATCATTCACGGACTGTTCCTCCGGCCACGAGAGGAGATGGATCATGTGAAACTCACCCTCCTCCTTCTTTGACATGACTCCCAATGGGGAGACGATCAAATGTTCAAGGGGCCAATCCACAAATGGCCCGGCTACCCTGCCTTCCACCACCTCTATCTGCAGTTTGGCCACCACTACTCCTGGCAATTCTTTAGCCAATTTCAGATTGTCCGCCCATCTCCGCACCCTTGGTCCCTGATAGCCCACTTGAAAACCCTCAGTGAACCCCCACTTCAACTTCAAAGCCGACCTCCCTGTCCGGGTAACACGAGAGCCACGGGGCCATCGCCTCCACCTTAACCGGAGTAGGCGCCCATCTGTCCAGGCTGTCCCCTACCCTCCACATTTGCATTTCGCCACTGCTCCGAAGGCGTGACCAAGGTGAAACACTGAGTGACGGCATGCCGGCCTCCACATTTGGAGCACCCATGTTTGAACTTGCAATGGTACAGCGAGCAATATCCCTTGTTGTAGCTCAAGCATGCACCTGTAGTGCTGGTGCCTGGTTTAGCTGTTTGATTGGTGTTTCCCGCGGGTGCAGCAGCCCCTCCCGCCCCAGACTGGGCGGGCCGCGGCAGAAAGGACCGGTAAGTGACCAGCAAACCACTGCCCGTGTGCGTGGATGCCGACGAGTGCGTCAACGCCATCCACTGCAATACAGCTCCTGATCAATTTTCCCCCAAGGCTTGTCGGCGTTCACTCTCACCCGAGCCCGGAACTCCTCATCATAACTTAACCAGGCAAACCTCCGAATTGCAACTGAGTCTTCCTTATAATCTCCATGTACTTCAAAGGGGGGATAGCTCTGTCTAAGTGTTTTTCGCAATAGATACTTGGGTAAATGAGAAAGGCGGACATCCAATTTTCCATGTCCACTGGCACCCTGGGTCACCTTGTCAGTTCACATTCCTCCTCCTTAGAACCCTGTGCAATAGCTTGAACACGTCTATATATTCATGCTTCCAAATCCTATTCTTAATCTTGTCCGATAAGTGGGAGCCCAATGGCGTAGCCAAACCCATATGCGGCAGCTTTTTCTGGTGCTTGTCCCCCCCCTTTCTCGTCTTTGTCCTCCTTCCCATCAGTTTTGTCAGTGTGGACCCCCGCCGTCACCACCACCTTACCTGCTTCTGTCTTGGGCATCCCCACCCCGGACACACTGGACGCTGCCCCCCGCATCCCTAACGGACCCATCCCTAACACCCACCTACCTACAGGCCTTCTTTCAACCTCCTTTCAGCCCCTCTTCCCAAGCTGACCACCAAGACCTCTCACCTGTCAAAGGTCTTTCTAGGGAAAGGGAGTGGTCCACAGGAAATGCCAAGTCTATATCAGTTTTCACGTTTTCATGTGTTGAGGGAAACACACTCAAAAAACTCTGGACCGCTTGAGTTTTGAAACAAATGAGACTTTAAGGGGGGTGATGAGTGTGTTTGACCAGATTGTGAGTATCATTAGGCTCAATCCTTGCTCTTGTAAACAGGTTCAGGAGTCCATGGGATGTAGAAAAATACTTTTATTGGATACGATTTAAAACATGAACAGCGGACACGTGTTTCGCCCCTTATGGCGATTTGCGCCGGGGCTTTTTCAAGGCTATTTACAGTGATATATTTTTCTACATCCCATGGACTCCTGAACCTGTTTACAAGAGCAAGGATTGAGCCTAATGATACTCACAATCTGGTCAAACACACTCATCACCCCCCTTAAAACCTGTCAAAGGTCTCTTCGTCTCTCCTGACCGTCCTCTCGAGCTGCTGGCTTTGGTGGTCTCCGCCTTCGCCTTGCCCTTCTTCTTCTGTGAGGCCTGTAAAACACCAAGACCACTGTTGCTCCGCATCCCCCAACCTGTCGTCACCTTCCCTCACCTCCCCGTCCTCCAGCTCATCACTCTCAGAACCATAATCCAACTCCAAAACAATCTCATCATCCACAGGCTTCAACATAACCTCACGTACCACTCTCTTCACTCCTTTCTGCACCTTCACACCACCCCCACTCTCGCGCTCCATGCACCCACCATTGCCCGTTCCCGTGATGGAGGGAAGGCCGCCGCAGACCCCCCTGCTGCTTCAAGGCAGCGTCCTGAGGCCGTCTTGAGCTCTGCCGTGCCTACCACCCTTCTGCTGACAGCCACCAGCTGGGAAGCCCCTTACCCCCCAGGTTGCTCCAACCTGGGCAGGCTCTGGCACCGTCGGGCCTCACCGCCGTTCAGGCTGTTCTCAACTGCCCCTGCTGACCCACTCTGCCCTCCGTCTGCACCCACCTGGCCCTGTCCACCCTGTCCCTGTCGTCCTGCTCAGCCCATCTCTCCTCCTCTGAGGTAGGCGTGGGGGGCCCCTCCGCCTCCTCATCCCAGACTACCGCTGACCTGGCCGCCTCCAACTCAGCCCATCGCGCCTCTGATTCTTGCACCAAAAGGCGCTGCTCCCTGATCCTGTCCTCGAGGTAAATGGCTTCCCACCTGGGAAGCAAAGGTGGGCAATACCGCCTAGGCCCCACGCCCTGCATTGCACCCATGGGGCTCCTGTACCGCCAGTAGGTGAGGTGTTTGCAGGGCAACACACAGGGCCCCGCAAACCCCTCGCCTACTGGCCTGTCCCGCTGCCTCTACTCACACTCCCCACCTGAGCAGGGGTGCCTGGGCACGAGCCCCTTGATAAGTCCATGGGAGTGTCCTCCCTCTGACCCCCAGCTTCCTCACAGGCTGCCTCCCCCCCATCACTGGTCTCTCCAAGCTAACCCCCCCCCCCCAGGGCAAATCACATCCAGCTCCCTCTCTCCCCTCCCCCCACTTGCAGACTCATCTTCCCTGCCGGATCCCCCAGTAGCTGGGGGCCCAAGCCCCTCTCCCCTCCTGCTGCAGAACTCTGAGCCAGCTGCCTCCTCTGGGAGGGGGCCCTCTTTGCTGCCTGTAAAGCCAGCCCCCCCCCACCACTCTCTCTGATTCTCCCAAGCGCAGAGGCAGGCTCTTACGCCGGCCTCCGCACGCCGCGCCCCTCCCCCTCCCCGACGCACCTCTACTCGGCGGTGGTGGCTCCTTCATGCATGCCAACACCGCCGCAGACACACCCGTGGAAGAGCCAGACACGCCGCTCCTCTTCCGGCCGCACCCCTCCCCCTCCCCGACGCACCTCTACTCGGCGGTGGCGGCTCCTTCATGCATGCCACCACCGCCGCAGACACACCCGTGGAAGAGCCAGAAACACCCGCAGAGGCCGCCTGCGGGATTTGCGAGAGCCCCACCCACGCCTCGCCCAAAACCCCAAGCCAAAGGAGGCCCTCCCACCCGGCCCGCCCCAATACCCAAGACCCGCAATGCCTCCCTCACCTCGCCGACCGTGATGTCGGCCACAGTACCTGCCGCAAATCTTGCCGTTGCTCCACATAAACTCCTGCTCGGACGCACCGACCAGTGGGCCCCGCCGCAAACCTCCGCCTAAGAATCCACCAAAGACTCCTCACAAGGCCTACATCCTCACTCCCCTTAATTAACTACCCCACCCAACGATGCCAGAATGCAGGAAGAGGAAGTCGCCTTCCTCTCTTGCATTCTCATACCCACCCCTCAAACACCAGCCTAGCCCTCCCCGCGCGAACGACCACGTGTAAATGTAAATGTAATTTGCACTTGTATAGCGCCTATCACCCAGGGGTCTCTAAGCGCTGTACGAATACCGCTGTGGAACCCTTCCTGGCCTGTTCCTGTGAGGTGTCCACTCCTGGGCACCCCCAAGGTGAAGCCAGGCAGCCTAGCGTTGTTAGGGCCGGTGCGGAGATTAAGCAAGCTATTGCCCAGAGTTGCAGAGTGGAACCTATGATTAGAGTAGGCACCGAGGTGCTGCCGCTCAAATCGGTGACGGTACAAAAGGGGGGGTGGTGATGGACGGAGCATCTGAATCAATCAAACACTCATACCCAGTCAAAAGATCTGGGTTTAATCCATCACCGTTCTTTAGCCCACTCTGCCACCCCAGTTCAGACATGGCTATATGCAAATCAGTCTGACCCTGTGCCTCATGGGAACATTCCAGCCCGAACTGCCAAGCCATGTCTTCCCTGGACCGGAAACAAGCTTCCGAGGACCGGTTTCTGGCATTCCAGCTGTCTTCAGCCCGGCTGTAGGAGAGTAGGGTCTGCTATCCTATGTTCACCACAATTTTTGCTTTTTGCTTCACTGGTTTTCGACTTACTGAGGCTGTGGGCCTGCTAATCAGACCCCCAGCCTGCTGTTCTCTCTGTAAATTCACATACGTGTACTATAGGTACATAACCCAATTGGAAATGGACTCCTTGTCAGCCCCTGTACCATGCACTATAGGTGCTCAGGGCATAGGTGCCACCAAGGCCTACCAGGGGCTGAAGCATAGCTTTTGCCACCCCTGGCTGGTTCTTAAATTGACACAACTGGCTGATCACTCAGCTGGGGCAAGTGGGTGTAATCACCCCTTGCTTAGATATAGTATACCTATATCTAAACTTATATCTGGACACATATAAACCTGTGAGCCACTCCTATGGAAGGCCTTATCAATCCTGAAGGCAGAGTGCGTGGTTTAATGTGAGATGGTGCTCTGGCATGAGCTGAGCCTGTCTACAGCTGTCGGGAACAACTCCCTAAGCTGATCCGGGATAATGCCATACCATATACTATTAAGTGCATTATAATCCTCGCATTATATAGCAACTTTGGTTTGGCTTTATCAAAACAAGTCGTGTAAGGCGTCATACGATTTGGAATACTATCCCCTCGACAGTCCTGTCGACGGGGATAGCATTCCACCCCTCTAGAGGGAGAAGACATGTTACTTTACTGAAACGCGGTTGATTTTTAAAAGAGCCTCAGATCCACAAAATGGATGCTTCTGCCACAGACACAAGTCTGACCTCCTGCTGCTGACCGAAACTCAGCAGAGGAGGCCTGGACAAAGGCTTTCCTGTTGCAGGGAGGTGTTACACCACCCCAGACAGGAGATAGTGGATTGTAGCAGGGAGGTTTGAAAGAAACCAGACACTGCCTGGGGAGCACAAGTCTTCCCCTTGCATAATCCGGCCAAACCGGTTCTGGGGCACACCAGCCCCAGTCCCAGCGTGGGCTGGATCAAAGGGAAAGGGGTGTATCCACCCCCTTCCTGGGTCCCACCCATAGGGGACCTAGCAGGTATTCCAGCCCCCTAGATTGGTATAAGAATGGGAGCAGTGCCAACGCACTCAGATTATCCTGATGAAACATTTGAAACAAAACTCTGGACCCTTCAACATCCTACTTGACGTGGAAGACTGAAGAATCTCCCTTGTGGTCAAGGAGTGACCACCTTGTGCAAACAGGCACCATCCAGCACCTCGACGTCTGCTTTGTTGCAGTTCCCGCCGGAACTCGAGCAACAGAGATCGACGAGATCAAGCTTGCCTGCCTTCTTACAGCCCGATCCACAGTCCCTGCAGAGCTGAGACCCGTGGAGGCAACCGGAAGCGTGGGGCACGCCATCTTGAAAAGACCACGAGATGCTGACCGTGCAGCCCACGAGTGACCCTCGAAGCTGTACACCGAGGTTTGAGAAGCCCCAGCCCAGAGCCACTTTTGCACCGAAGCTCACCCCTCTACACTTGACGAGTGCTGCGTGGGGCCCTTCTGCTTTCTTTGGCTCAATGCGTTGGCTCTGTCACTTGCCAGCTGGCTTGTGGTCCCTGTGCCGACGAAAACTGAAATACGACTTGTGATTCTGGTTGCTCCAGACTTGCACCCACTCCTCTGAAAAGGAGCACCCACTCTGACCCTCATGATCCGAGTGAGAAGCAATCTTCCAATCCCGCGTGGATTGCTCTTGCCAAGTGTTGCTTGCTCCGATCTTGAAGCAGACAGCGCTGACGGCGAGAGCCTGCGTGGGACAGCTCGTGACCCGCTCCTGGACATCGCAGATGCCCCAGAGCCCACGTGGCAGCGGAGAGAAGCTCCTCAACAACCACCTGATTGCGCCCGACATTGCCTGGTTCCGTCCTGTTTCCACCCTGGTCACTGCTGAGTGACCCAGACTCTGTCCCCTCTGCTTTCAGGTACTCTACAACTCCGATCCACCCTTGGATCACACCGGACACTTCTCCTTCATATCGCCTGCAGCATCTTCAACTTCAAGCACCAACAACCTGCGTGACGAAACCCGACGCCACTTCGACCCTATGCACCCGCTTCCTGTGGGTGAGGTAACTCAGCAACGCCTGTGTTCCCACACTGGTACACACAAACCTCTAGGGTCTGTGTCTCAAGTTTTGTCCTTCTAGGTTCAGCGGAAGTATCCTTAAACTCTATTTGTATAACTTTTACGCACCATTGACTTTGCATTGGTGCATGCGTGTGCTTTAAGCGCTGCACCCGAATCCCGCGGGCTTTTCCTGACTTCAGCATTGCTTGTCCCGACTGCTCCCAGCGATTCCCTAGGCCCTAGGCCTAACCACTGTTCGATTGGTATCTCTTATACCACTTTCTTAATATATGGTTTGAGTGGCCACCCGCCCTCATCCATAATTGTGCAACTTTCATATGTTATACTGTGCTTTTGATTTAACGCTTGGGCCCCTTTGCTCATAAAGAGTACTGGGGATTATTTTAGTAATAAACACATATATTTTTATAATATATACTTGTGTGGTGTCCTTTCATTTGGTATTACAGGATTGTGATTGGTAAAACAGCTTGCTTAACACGGCCTCTTGAGTTTAGCCTTTACGGCTGCTTAGTCCATGCTACCACTAGGATAGCTTGTCTAATAAGGTTGACTTACAACCAGACACCATAAGGGATTGTTTGGACTGATACAAGGTGGTTACAGAATTGGAAACATCATATATCAGGCCAACTTCTCACACCGGCTTGCTTGAATCCAGTGGCAAAGTGAGCAAGGGACTAATCGGTGAGCCACACTTCTCGTGGGAAGACTAGACTGTGTCTTCACTCCCCCCGTTTCCCCCGTGGCCCTGCATTCTGTCTCTTCCTTCTTTCTTCGACCTATGATCCTCTTTGATTCGCTTTGCCAGTTTTTTTTATCCTTGCTTTTTCCCTTTATAACAGTTTGAGTCTCTTTCTCCTAGTTCCCCAGTTTTCTGCATTTCTCTCTCTTGACCCAGGTCAAAGTCAGATGATGAAAAGCAAGTCCCAGTCGCCACCACCTGCAACAAACGGCACAAGATAGGCGCTGACTTACCGATGGGCTATTTAAGCTTTATTTTTTATTTTTTGTGCATTTTTATAAAGCGCAGACATTACCTGCAGGCAGGCGCGCAACACCCATTGGGCTCACCGGGCTTCAGCCCCCCCCCCCGTCGCCTCCTCTGCCCGGGCTAAGATCACACGCACTGAAATGGTGCAAGAAGGCTGCGCATCCGATCCGAGAATGTGATTGTTTTAATGATTTCTGAGAGGCCCAGCAGCCCGAGCCAGACAGCGAGCCTCTGAAAAGTTTCCTCTTGTGTTTACTTTAGAGTGGCGCAGAGGTGAACTCCTTGCCTGAAGGCAGGGATTTCACCTAAGCACTTGATGGGTTGTGAGCATGGGGTGTGAAGATGTGCACAGCAGGGGGAAGGCATGGCCAGTTAAGGTGATGCTTTTCCTTTGTAAAGGAATTTCTGCTGGCATCTTAGCCCAGGGTGTGCTGTCTGTGCACTTGTATAGATGTGTATTCCATACAATTTCACAGACAGCAAACCCTTGGCTATGACACCAGCAGGAATTAATTTACAAAGGAAAAGCTTCACCTGCACTGGCCATCCCTTCCCCCTGCTGTCTGTGCATTTGACCCACATTGATCTACACAGTGAGACCTTCGGGAGGGGCTGGATGCCAGGACACAGTGCTGCTGATCAGCCAGACTCCACAGTATAGTATCAGAAGAGCAGGCAGCAGTTTTTTGTATAAGTTCCAGTAACTTTAATGCATTTTTCAGCACAGCATTACCTACTGCCTGCATATCAAGGTTACTGTGAATGTTGTTCTTGACTTACATACATAGAAACGTCAAAGAGGACAGTCCCCTCCAAATATGCAAATATAGTGTAAGTTTGTAGTGTTCATATTTTTTTTGGGGTGCTAGTGGGTAATTTTAGAGTTTAGGGTGGGTATGGGTTATGGGGTGCCAGGGGGGAATTTATGGTTCAGGGTGAATATGGGTTTTGGGGTGCCTGGGGTAATTTTAAGGTTCAGGGTGGGTTTGGGTTTTGGGGGGCAAGGGGGAATTTATGGTTCAGCATGGGTATGGTTTCTGGGGTGCCAGGGGTAATTTAAGGTTCAGGGCGGGTATGGGTGTTGGGGCTCCAGGGGGGTGATTTTAGGGTTCAGGGTGGTATTGGGTTTTGGGGTGCCAGGGGGTAATTTTAGGGTGTGGGGTGGGTATGGGTTTTGGGGTGCCGGGGAGGGATAATTTTTGGTATAGGATGGGTATGGGTTTTGGGGTGCCAGGGGTAATTATAGATTTCAGGGCAGGTATGGGTTTTAGGGTGTGAGGGGGTTAATTTTAGGGTTCAGCGTGGGTATGTGTTTTGGTGTGCCAGGGGTAATTTTACGATTCAGGGTGAGTATGGGTTTTGGGGGGCAATGCATCAAACTAACAAAAATGTGTGCTTTAATTGTTGTCCAGGTTCAAATGCAGAATTCACCACATTTTTTTCTCAGCTTGACCTGAGCATTAACCGATCCTGATTATTTGCCATTTTAGCTCCGCCCCATTGATTTACATTAGCCACGCCCCTTCATCTGCCATGTTAGGCCCCCCCCCCCCGAAATTAAGACCTAGTTGCGCCCCTGCCTGCAGGTGTCAGAGCGCTGTACAATAGAGCCAGTTGCGTTACAAGAGAACAGTGGAAACACAATACAGCATTACAAACTAAAAATGAAGGGTACATAAATACAAAATCCAACAAAACACGCAGGAGAGAGGAATGTACGGGGGAAAAATACAATCTTACAAAGAGTGAACTTCCAAGAGGGGCCTGAGCATGACAGTATTAGTTCTGAAATGTCTTTGAAAGAGGAGAGAGTTGAGATCAGCTTTGAAGATCCGGGTAGAGGAGGTGGCACCTTGCAATTACATAGCAGTTGACCTGTATATCCTGTCACGACAATAAAGTTTGATTTGAATAGATGTTGAATTTAGGGTAGGAATATTGGGGGTTAACGGAGCCGCCGCGCCCCTCCTCGCCGGCAGGGGAGGCTGCGGTCGCCCGTCTGGCGGTGGGAGATGCGAGCTGCTCTTCGGGTAGGCGGGGATGGATGAAGGGCTGAAGCCGAGCAGCAGCGCTGGAGGAAGGCTCGGCCCCGCCCCTCCCCCTCGCACTAAGCCCTGAAACCTGAGGAACCTCCGAGGCAGCGGAGAGAGGCGGCCGGAGCACAAAGCGCCAGAGCAACGAGCGGGTCCCCGGGAGCATGGGGGAGCCGCGGCCGAGGCAGCGAGGCAGAGTGAGGTGAGTGCGGGGGGGGGCCCGGGGACGCCCCGCGGCCTCTGTGGCCCGAGGGGGGACGGGGAGGGAAGGGGCAAGTTTCACCCTGTTGCTCTCTCTTTAATACGTGGACACATGGATAACATCTTCCGCGGCGCTGTTTCTACCGCTCTTGTTCGCCTTCCACCCCAGACAGATACACCATCTACTGCCAGGGTGAGTGGGAGCGCGTGACTGACTCTGGGTACCGTTCCCACCCTGATCAACAGTGTAGGTGGTAGCGTTATTTTTGGGTTGCTTGCCTCTAAAGAGGATTCATTCACCAACTGCCCTATAAACCGCAGACACTACTTTTTGTATTCCATCTTGTTTCACTTTGCCCCCTCTGTCAGTGCGCCCTGCTGATGGCAGTAGTGCCAGGCAGACAGTTGCCTCTGTTTTTCTCCTGGGTTACTATCTGATTTCAGTTTGCCCCCTCTGGCAGTGCCAGTGCAGCTTGTTGCTTGCAGCAGGCACTGGATGTGGGTATATAAGTCCTTGGCATGAAATATGTCATGCCCATTTTTGTAGGTCGTTTAACAAAAATAAAGTTTGCAAGGCGCTTGGAGAGGGCTTGGCTAATGCCGAGTGTCCTTGTAGTGTAAAATTGGCATTTTTCAGGACCTGGGTTTTATAAGCGGTGAAGGATGCAACAAGCACTGGAATGCAAATTAGAAAGCGTCCGCTGCCATTCTGACGTGGAGAGGGGCACCCTGTGGCGTGTATGGTGGCATCGCGCTCATAGGACAGACTGCTTGTGCCTTGTAGCCTGTTTATGGCTAGAGTTGGTGTGCACGGGTGGCATTGAAGTGGCAACAGGTGATCACTGTGGGGGCACCAGAAACACTCAGCTGTGCCGCTCTGACTTCCCACACCCTATGATGCCCCCTCCGGCCTAGACACGAAGCACAACAGGCCATCAGTGGCTTGCCAAGGGATTGATTCTCTCAGGCTCAGCCTGAGTGTGAAGAATGGAAGGTTGCCACAGGGAGTGTGTGCGGCCTGTGTCATGCATGGCCCGTTATTTCATAAAATATTGTACACTCTTTGGGACAAACGTCTGCTAAATAAGTGGTGAACACGTTCTTCTTTTATGCACGTTTCTAAATTGCACCACGTGGCGTGGTAAATGCTTCTTGGCGCTGAGAGTCCGTTGTCTTGTATTGAGTTGTCCTCGGGAGGGTGGAGGGACGTCATAGCCTGAGTGAAGTTACTTATTAAGTATTAGTGTTTATTTTATATCACTGTGTTAAGCTCCGAGCCGCTTCATGGCACTAGAGGACACCTCAAGCATTGTATTGTATTGTAATTGCATTTATATAGCTCCTACTACCCCTGACGAGGTATCAACGCTCTTTTTCGGCGAGTAGCACGCTATTCCGGAACCCAAGAAGGATTAGTGTTGAATTAGTATAGTGAAGTATGAAAGTAATTTGAGTGGTGTATAGTTTGGACAGTTATTTGGGTTCAGAAGGATAGTGGAGGGATAGAAGAGGGGAAAAAGTTTGCATTTATATAGCGCTTGTTACCCCTGATGGGGTGTTGAAGCGCTCTTTTTTTTCGGGGCGAGTAGCAGGCTATTCAGATCCTATAAGGATTAGTGGTGAATTAGTATAGTGGTGGATATTATGAGTGGTGGATATTATTCAGTTATTTGGATTGAGAAGGTATATCGGAGGGATAGAAGAGTGAACAAAGGTTTGCATTTTTATGGCGCGTGTTATCCTTAATGGGGTGTTGAAGCACTTTCTTGGTGAGTAGCACGCTACTCCAGAACCCATAAGGATTAGTGCAAGTGTGTCATTTGCTTCCATATCGCATTACACCACTATTAAGAAGTGGACGCAAGGTTACCTGGTGAGCATTCTTTTTAGGGTTTCTCCACATTTCATCGGTATGGACCCATTTCGCATAGTAAGCATGACACTGTCCCAATCCCTTAAGTTCCATGAATACTGTGCTTACGGATAGATCTGAAACAGTCTGACCAAGCCATGCCATCACATCTGTCGCTTCACCTTTTCACGTGGACCCCAGCCTGCTGGCATGACATGGCCATGCAGTGGCACAGGCGCCTAGAGGCGGAGAGGCGCACTACTGCCCTCTGTGCAGGGCCATTTCCTTGCGTACAACAGGATTCTTTGGAGCACCCTCGGGTGAGAGACAGCTAGTCTAGTACTTTTTATTCTGCTTCCTGGCTTTCCCAGGTCTCAGCCAGGCTTGTCTTGAAAAAAATCCAGAACATGGCACCCAATGTAGGGATGGGTCACAGCAAGGCACTTGCTAGAGAAACTGTGGCGGACTACTCCTTCCAAGTTGGCCTGGATGGTGGTTTTGGAAGAGGAAAGCTCTAAATCTGTGTGTTTAAAAAAAAATGATAAAGTTTTGTGATTAATGTGTGATCTCCTGCAGGATTGTTCGGAAGTTAATAGTTCAACCATCTCGACGAGGAGTCCCTTCGATGTTGGGCATTTAGCATTTCAAAAGCACCACAGTGGCAATATTGAGCAGATACCAAAACCCAATGATGCCAATCCATCAAATCCCAAACAGTTATTGATACCTAATTAAAATCAGTCAATGTACACTTCATGTTTAGAAGCAAACGAACAGCATGCACATTTGCCTATTATAAATAGCATTAACGAAGGTTCACTCGATAAAGAATGCAAACAGATATTGAAAAGTTACAGAGCACCCCTAACCTGGGCAGTAAACAATAAGACATATGAATACTGCAGCTTAAAAGTAAACAGCACTTTGACCACTCGCTACTGGTACCATTGGAGACTCGCGTGTGAAGGGGATAACGTGGTTATTCGACTGGAATCAAACAGTATCTTAGGCCATGGGACATCAATGAAAAAAACCTTCACCGCGGACATTGTCCTGGTGCCACAGGACCCAGAGTATCTGTCTATCTTATGGTCCCACATCTGGAAAAAAAGGCAGTGTAAAGGAACAGGCTCAGGCTCGAGTCAGCTGTTGAGGATTCTAAAAACCTAGGCAGGGCCAACAACAAGCAGTGCAGCTCCCTGAAGTGGGCAGACAGAAAACATCCATCGACAGACGTGGTGCAGGACATCTGGCATCTATTCCAGATGCCACCAAACTATATTGTTGATAAAACACGAGCAAACCACAAGACAGTTGCATTTTCCAGGGGCTGGGATTTTTTTTCTCCTTCAAGAGGTGAAGGCCAAAAAAAAGAGGACTCTACAGGGCCCTGTCTCAATGTATATATTTATTTTATTTGCCAGGACTTGGCCCTGGCTGGCTTAGAGCCCTGGATGGCAGCCTGTACACGCAGGCTTCAACAGCGCCACCATTGTTATCTGATACATTTACATGCTTATCCAAGTATTTGTATTTTTTTTGTTGCATTTTCATCCCTCGGAGGCACCATGTGTAGGTTGCCTCAATTGCCCGAGCACCATTTTCCAGGTTGACAACTGTTTAGAGATCTGCAAAAAAATAACAAATTCCAGTTCCAAATGGTTTTTACTGGATCCACTTCCTGGCATGCAGCATTTTGGATATATCTGGAACTAGCAAAGAACATTCTCGTACATCTTGTAACTGTTGCTTGGTATCTGCTGATTTCGGTTGGTGTTTGTTCATGACTAGCAGAATTTGGTCTGAATCATGAATTGTGTTACGTTAACTGGGTGCATCAGGTTGTAAGGAAAAGATCAGAGATGTGTTTCACCTTTCTGTTTAATAAGGTAACTGGTTAAATAGATATCCCATTATAGTCCCTTTCCGTATACTTAGAGTTGTTTTACACAAATATAGTAAACACGTTCTATTTTTTAAACATGTTTTAATGCGGTGTGCTTGGTATTTCTTTTCTAGGCAGCCTGCTTAACCATGAAGCAGTGTGTTACTAGCTCATAACATGTTTTCAGATATTTGCTATGTGTTTCTACTCTGCAGTTTTTTGTGGTTATGAAATCACTGTATCCATTTTTCTCCTATATCTCTTCACACTTCGAATAGATTGGTACAAATTTGTCCAGTCAGCAGTTTGAGTCGGCATCATTATTGTTTTTTTATCACTGTTAGTCTTCCTATTGGTTACTTCAAATCACATTGGGACCACATAATATCACACCAGATATGAAGGACATGAGCTTCGCCGAGGCTGTTCCAGACAGCGGTACTTCTGCTACTTTGGTGGAGCCCTAGTGCCTAATCTCAAGTCGGAAGTTGTGCCTTAGGCTAAAATCTACAGCATTTCAAAATTGTGTTTTCTTTTAACTAGGAATACGTCGCTCATTTGTTCTAGTTGTAATCTTTAGCTAATCACTTTGTACTGCAATGATCTGATAGGTCCGGGAAGAAATGGCTTGGCAGTTCGGACTGGACTGTTCCCATGAAGCACAGGGTCAAGACTGATTTGCATATAGCTGTGTCTGAACTGGGGTGGCGAAGTGAACTAAAGAACGATCATGGATTCAACCCAGATCTGTAACTGGGGGTGAATGTCTGAAAAGTTTCAGCTCTCCGTCCATCATCTCATTGTGTTTGCTTTATTCGCCCTAAGTTGGCAGGGTATGCCCAGACGTGGGTCCCCTGCTTACTTTGCCTCTGGATTCAAGCTAGCCTGGCTGATGAGGGCTGTTAGCCCGAAACCGGTCCGAGGATGCTTGTTTCCGATCCATGGAAGACATGGCTTGGCAGTTCGGGCTGGACTGTTCCCATGAGGCACAGGGTCAAGACTGATTTGCAAATAGCTGTGTCTGAACTGGGGTGGCAAAGTGAGCTAAAGAAGGATGATGGATTCAACCCAGATCTGTGACTGGGTGTGAGTGTCTGAAAGGTTTCAGCGCTCCGTCCATCATCTCCTTGTGTTTGCTTTGATCTGATAGTACCAGCAGACTGTGGTATGAGGCTAGCATTTGTAGACTGCCCCAGTACTAGTCCCAGAAGGGCTTGTGCATGGCATCAAATACATTGTCTTTGGTTCCTGATTCTAATGAAACACATTGAAGAGACTTCAGGGCAACCTTTGGTGTATTGTTCAATTTGTGGCGTATCGTGGGGGTGGTGTAATTTTGCATCCTTTGTATTTTTTATGAAAGTTCTTTAGAACAACTGAGTAAAACAAGTTTACGTGGTCTTGTCATTACAGGGCCTTTCGCAGACCGCATGCTATGGTTGAAATGGATAAGGGAGTCACAATTTATAAAATAGTTAGTTATGCTCTTTATGGACACCAACCTACGGTACAAAAGAAAACTCAAGTAAAAGAGATCCCCTAAATTCATAGAGTGACTAGATATAGAAAGTGAAAAACCTTGATGGATACAGATATAGAAGTAGGACTAACATTGGGCGCTGATTAGGGGCACTGATTTGAAAAAAGAATGATTTGCATCCTCTACACATAGGACAAAATAGAGAACATTCAGGGCATATTTTTAAAATTTCATATAGCATCAATATTGTGTAATGTTCGGTTAGAACTAGTCAGAGGAAAACACTTAAAAATCCAGTTTTTATTAAATAGGTTATAGTTTGTACCCTTATTCCTCCCCAGACTGATAATGCACAGAGGTAGAGCGGTAAACTCAGATCTTGCTCTAGGGCATTTTTGTAATTCGGATTGACTCCTCCTTCAATTCTGTTGTGATTCATGAATGAGGTGAAGCAGCACAGTAGGTGAGATTTTAAAGCAATTACTCTCTCTACAGGGAAGGAAGCAGTGGCAGCTGCTGCGGAACAGGGGGGGGGGGGAATAAAAATAAAGATCACTTACCTGTTCATGCTGCACGTTTCTCGCTGTCCTCTACTCTTCGTCGCTCCCGCAAGCAGGAAGCACCCAGGCTGCCCTAAACCAATCACAACGCTATACTATTCTGTTAATTCAAACATGCAATGCTTTATTTGGAATGATAAATGCCTTGAGGTGATTGACGGTTTTCACCTAAAAAAACTTCAATAACTACCTTGTTATTTTCAAAATGAGCACAGAACATTTTTCCCTAATCCAATCCTGAGCAACTTTTCGAGAACAGTGACGTAGGAACGATTGTGGGAGAATCTCGGAGGATCACTTGAAATGTTCTCTGGTCTCAAAAGGTGCATATGGATTTCCTCTTTCTGTTTTTCAACATATTTACTTCATCACTTGGCTATAATGTATTCTGTAAAACAATATATAAATACTGAAACCTCATCCAACATCGATTTTGCCGTAAGATCCCAAAGATATTCACGCACTTCAAAAGTTGATCAAATTTGCCCTTGTCAGTCTTGCTTAGCGTCTCAAGGGTGACTGACGTCAGGTCTATGGGGTAGTGAAATTTGATATGCTTGCCTATGGTATTAACTGACATGCCTTTTAGCTAATTGACAATATGTCAACCATTGCACCTGTGTGAGCGCTTTCTGTGACTCCTCCCATCTTTGTCAGCTCGCGTTTCCTTAAGTCACATGTTCATCTTATATTACCTTTCATGAGCCATTAACGAGCTTACTTCTGGCCTTAATTGTTGTATTATTTTCAGGAGAGTATGCTTGCTGCTGGTTCTTGTTCTTTAGGAAAATTATAATGACATAATACAGGGAAGCCTGCAAAAAAAGGCATAAAATGAGCCTCTACTTTTCTTACTAAAGTATGTTTTTTTTAAATCAGGAGTCAATTATAATAAAAAAGCACACTTCTCTACTGTAATAAGTTATTACAGTTGAGTTATGATGTCACAATCCCTGAAGCCAGAATCTGGAGACAGAGTAAAAGGCAGGACATGGAGCAGAACTACTGCTGCAGATTAAACAACAAAAGGAGGGATGGAGTAGCCATTCAGTTCTCTTTCCTTGAACTAATTTTCCCAATACGATTAACCATTTATAGGGGGTTAGGAGATATTTATGACAAAGTGTTTGTTTTTTGCACTACTAGGGTTCCTTACAAGAAAGAAGGAATCCTTCTTCGTGTTAGCACATATTCTGAACTACAGCCATTTTTGGAATCAACATTAAACTGCTTAAAAAGTTTAGTGAGAAATTTCAGTCTATGCATTGACATGTTTCTTTTTACACTAAGAATTCTGTGTTTAGTTAATATTTCAGCAACAATACCATATATTCCTTATGAAGGAGAAAGAAGCCAAAGTGTTGAGTGGTTAAGGAGAAGACAATAGTGGAAAACTAAATCTCGTAAGGAAACTGCCATTGACAAAGCCAATAGGTCTGGTATTTGTTTCTAACTTTTTTGTATCAATGCTTGTCTTGTCTTGTAAACGTTTTTTTTATTGCAGGAGTGCTAAACCGTTGCATAGGCATAGGTGTGTGTGTATATATATATATATATATATATATATATATATATATATATATTATATTTGCAAAAAGCTCACAATGACAATGCCTTAATATTCCCTGGCACTGAAGTGAACTACTTTATGTGGGGATGTGCTCCTTGTGAAAGAGCTGAATTCCGTCAGTCACAGTAACATTTGTCAGTGGCTGAAGTGGGCTGGCCCACTGTTCCTTGCTGTATGCTGTAGTGGGCGGTAGGAAATGAGAATGAGTCAATTACAGTCCAATGGAGGAAGAGGATTGACTGAAAGGCCCTTGAATTAAGTTTATTGTGCATACAATTGAGGTAAAATCCAACGTTTTGGCTAACACCAGACCTACAAATACCCTTTCTTGTGTGATGAAAGAATATTTCCAAGTTCCCCCCTATAGCCACAGAGCTCCTTTGTGACTGATGTACCTCAGGGGTCCTTTATCCCATATATGCTCACTCCCTAGCCTTTTTTCCAAGACACCCATGTGAATGCCTTGGTAATATCTGTGTCTGCTCATATCTCTGTGCTGTGAACAGTCACACACTTTATTCGGTCAATGATGGCTCCGGGCTGTGGTCCTGTTCTGAGGAGACAACGGAAGCGGGTCTTCCCAAAGCGCCAGGGACCACCTCAAACAGCACAACGCCCTGTGGCAAGATTGTGCGTCAGTCCTTGTATCACGTTGCGCCAGGGTTAAAGTCTTTGCACTGCTGCCCTCAGACACGTGTTATCTGTCTTGTTCAGAAGGAGGGTCATGGTTAAATTTGGAGAAGCGTCTCTAAAAACAACTGCTCGTTCCTCTCTGGAAGGTGGACCTTTTACAGTTGTCAGACTCTGGCTGCACCTGATCATGGAACAAATGGGCCGGTGGTTTGTGAAGTACAGCCAGGACTTCACAGAGTTCAGTGTATTTCTGGCATTTCGTGTTACATTATTTTATGCAAAATTCGGCGAAATTACATCATTATGCGACATGGCATAATGGGTGGTTTCCCAAGTAAAAAATGCTATTGAGGTAGCACTTGATCAATGCGAAAATGAACATGAGCAGCTCTTGTTCGCAGGACTTGCGTTTTTTGCGCTATATTTTTAGAGTAAAATGTGTCCTTTTGTCTAAAATTAACACAAGGAACTATTTCTCAAAAAAATATAGTGCAAGATGCCTGATTTGAACTTGATCCGTTTTTCTAAAATGTGATGGATTTCAGCAAAAACTAAATTATACTAATTTTGTACGGCCTTGTAACTCTGTCCCAGTGACCAACTCTTTCTGACTTTGTGAAAACGTCAACTAAATATCGGTGGTCAACAGCTCTAGCAGGGCCTTGTTATGTATAATGTTTAAGTTGTGTGCTAACTTAGGTTCTCGACCTGTTTTTACATTTCACATACACGCTAAGTCTTGTTCACATATCTTAGGTGTTTTTTTTTGGGGGGGGGGGGGGTGGGGGGGGGGGGTTGTACTCTCCTGGAATTTTCAGGTGGGCTCCAGGATTGGTATGGGAGCGTCGTCGGGGTGTTCACAACATTTTGGGGACATGTTAGTCTAGGCAGGGTGCCGTTTTAGAATGCGCATGTACCCTGGCTGGTAGGAACTCTCGTTCGTTTTTTTCCCCACCCACCCACCCTGTTATCTGTTTAATGAAGCAGGTGCGTCTTTGGAGGTCGTGTTTGTGGCGATGCTGTTGCTGATGGTGCTTGGTGGTTTGGTACACAACTTTAAACGTTATTGCAAGAAACGTTGGACATGTTCAGACCCAGTTGTAGTTTTTAAGTTTGATTTTATTGAAGACAAAGAGAGGGGAAGGGCGGGGGGAGAAAAGAAGAAACAGGATAAGGGATATGGTAGTTATTACAACTTAAGGGAAATCACAATAGCGTAGTTTTGAGGGTGGCGTGGGGAGTTTATAAATGGAATGAGATGGCAACAGTGCTGTATGCACAAGATTTGGATGCCGGGAGTTTGAGTGAGGGGAGTTGTGATCGCACTTTGGTAGGTTGCGTTATGAAGGGTTGCTTAGGGGAGGAAGACGTTTTTTGGGGATAGTTATAAAGATGTATATTGAGACCACTTTGATTTAGCATGTAAGGCTAGTTAGAGCCAAGGTTTGTTATTAAAGTTAAGCATCAGTTTCATTAAAGCGGGCTTTTCAATACTATTACGTAGTCAGTCGTTCTTGAAAACATCCCCCCCCCCCATCACAGCTCCCAAGAAAAAGCCGTTGCAGCCGATATTCGCCCGAGAATAAGGCCGACGCAGCCAGCATTATGATGTATTTCAATAAAATGGTCAGAATGTCTGCTTCGGTGCCATTTTGCTCCACAGAAACCTTGTGGTTAACCCCTTAAGTGCTGCGCCCGTCCAGCGGCCGACGGCACCACTACCTCTGGAGTGCTGCCGTCGGCCGTTGGACGTTCCAACTGCACCTGCGCAATGGAACGTTCAGCACTGGAGCTGGACGTTCCAAAGCAGCTAAGGTGTTAAAGTGTATAGCTCAGAGTCACACACCACACTGGGAACGCCTCTGAACTTTGTAAATATTGATGCGTTACGCTTCCATTGAAGCTTGGCCTGCAGGGTATACAGGGTTGTGCAAGGTGCCATTGTCGGCGAGCACCAGTGCGTAGGCTCAACCGGAAGCATTAAAAACAGCCAAACGTAAAACCCGTTTCCAAACCGCTTTCGTACGCAGTGTCGGTGCAATGCTTATTTGAAGATCGTCCATCATTAATCTGGAATTTAGCCAAGGGATTTAATGCCCTACCTACACAGATCCGCGTGTCCTCTGGCTACTGCAGGATGTGGCCTACCCGGCTCTTCATCCTTCAGTGCTGCTGAATTGAGCACAGTTCAGCTGGATAATGAGAATGTTCCATGGTTAATTGCTATGAAAAATAAAAATGCAATGGTAGCGAGTGCTACACAAGTCTTTTCGTATTAAGCCATGAACCCTCTTGCAGGAAGGCAAATGAGCCATTGACTACATGTCGGGTCCTTAAATACAACAATAACCACCCTCCACTGAGCCTCTAATCCTCCTGGGCCCCGTGCAGCTGCCCCTGCTGCTCAGTTGCTAGCCACGCCCCTGGCCTTCAGCGGTGGCAAGAGCCTATCAAACGTTTACAATAAAGGGTTCGTGCAGCCTCGGAATTCTCAGTTCTTCCGGTTCCAGAATAGGCGGGAACCTGCCAAAAACACAAGGCATCAAAGAAAACATAAAATGAGGAAAAACTCGGAAAGTAAAGAGAGGCGTCCTGGTTAAGGGCAAAATAGGGATTCAGAGAAGGGAATTTCACATGCACCACAGCTGTGGTGGTTTTATGGTAATTTTAATTGCAAACCTTCAGTTTTATTATTACAGGGCTCCGCGCTGACGTCGTCTCTTTCTAAGCGATTCTAATTTTGGCGGATATGAAGCTTTGTGAGGAGCACGGGTTTTTGTGTTTAACACATTCATACAATCCCCAGCCAGGTGTGCTCGTTTGAAGAAAGTATTTGTCGCTGCTCTCCCTGGTATGACTGCTCGCCCTGAGAAAAAGAGGGCTGGCTGGCTGAGTTGTGTAATATCGTCATGGTGCTAGAGTTCGGATTACTTTGATATGTTGTCAGTTATGTTTTTTTTCTTCACAAGGAAAGTATTGTTCCCTTCGAACATCCCCTTTCCTCAATACCATCCGTAAAACGCGTGTTTGTGTGTGTGTGTGTGGGGGGGGGGGGGGGGGGTGAAAGGAATAGAGCAGAAGCTTCTGGACTTTGGTGCAGGACCGTTTGTGAGTGGAGGAAAATATGTGAAAGGATCCATACACTTGCTTGGAAATACAGACTAATATGCAACTTTGTGGTTGTTCACACCATTTGCATTGCCTCTTCCTCTGACATTAGCCCCCTATCCGGGACATCCTCTTCATCACACTGAGGTGTTACTACTCTGGGAATCCACGCACCCCACGAAGGGTCCTCTGACGTAGTTGCATGATCTATGCATGCACACGCATTTGCATAGCCTTTCTCGTTCACAAGTAATACTCGTATGCACAATGAAGTTTGAGGGACAAACCCCAGAGGGATAAGGTAATGTTGTGCACAGGGTCACGCAACGAGGTCAACCGGGGAAGCCACTGGTGATTAGAACTTTATTGTCCTGAGTCGAAAGTCTGTAGACAATGTGTCTGGGCACGTGATGTGCTACACCCATCCCGCATGAGTACCACTGTAATCCTGGCCCGAGATGTCAGCCGTTTAGATGTAAATGAAAACCACCACCACCCATTAAACAACCCCCCTACCCAGCTGCCAGTCCCAAGCCCCTGCTGAGCCAACACCCCACTGAGCTAAGCCCACGTCCCCATTGGCAGACGAGACAGTCGGTGCCCTCGTAATATTTTCTTTCGACCTGATTGTGTGTCTGTGGCAGACGGAACGCATCACTTTCTCGACGCAGGCAGACACATAAGTGACGGGTGAGTGCTTCCATGGACTGAGCGCATTTAACGTTTTTGGAACGCTGTCCGCATCTATCAAGACAAAAACATAAATCTTTCCTGAGCCCTGCAGTCCGTGACTAACCGCGTAACAAAACAGGGCAAGTAGACAATTTAGCAGACTTGGAATAACTAGACAATGTTGTGACAGGAGAGGGCCCCTGTTTTCTTTCTTGCCACATACGCGGCATTCCTTACTTTGACTAATTAACAGAATGGCACACAACCAAACCTGAATGGAATATACAGTGCAGCCTTCAGTCTTTCAGAAAACATGGCAAGACTCGTGGTCTGCAAGAAATGTCAAAGCCAATAGGCTTTGATGTGCTAATGCTCAAAAGGCCTCTGACCTACTTTTCTTTGTGCACTTGCCTGAGCCGCCCAAATCCCCACCCATAGCCCCTAACCCCTTCCTTCATAGCCCCCCAAGTTAGTTTTCTCTTCCGATTCCCTGTAATTCCACCACAAACTGTGAAAAGCACGGCAGAGGTTCGTCTGAGGATGCAAGACTAAAGCCTGATTGCAGGTCGGCTGACCGTAATCTTGTTTGATGTTCTGTGGCTTGTCATTCTCTAGAGAATTGTCACAAATTCACTTTTTTTCCAGAGCTTCGTATCAGAGAAATTACAAAATACTTTGGTCTTCCAACCTAATGTGAGGACTTTTTAGTTGGCTCATGTGTTGCAAGGTGTGTTCGTTTCCCCATAGTGTAGGGGCTGTATGCAGGCCCGTCAGAAGGGGGCGCAAGGGGATCATTATTCCCCAGGACCCGTGTTCTTTCAGAGTCCGATACACATGTTGCAACATGTGTGTTCAAAGATTATAATGCTAACCTGCACTGTGTATTTTAATGGCAAGGAATCTAATATGGCCTGTATGGAGCCAGATGCTGTAGGTTTACTGACCCAGGCTCAGTGCTTAATTTGAGCCGGTAGGTGCAGTTGGGGCCAACCGGCACTCAGTTTTGGGAACTGGCACTTGTTTTTCTTAAACCGATTTAGATCCAGAGCAAGAGAGTGGAAAACACAAAAGGAGGAGGAAGAGAAAGCTGGAAAATAGCGACAAAGGGAGAAAGCTGGGATGAAAGAAACGAGTAAGAGTGAGATAAAAGGGCAGGTAGTGCCTGAAGGGGGAAGAAAGAGGCATGACGTGAAATCAGTACTATGCAGCCTTGGTATTCAGCACCCCAACCTTCGATAGTTAGTCGTGGGCTTCTGAGCAAAACTTTGGGCGCCAGCGCTTACTCTTTTACAACTTCAATGCCATACTGCATGCCTGGCTATAGGGAAGTGTGAATCAAGAATTCAGGCTATGGAAGCCAAGAGTGCGTATTTCCCTTTGAATTGTATTATTCTGTTTTTCTGCAAAGTTTTTAAATATTCTTGCACTGTCAATATGCTGCTGGTTATTTCGTACTGTATTGTGAATTGACAAATCCCCGCTTTTTACTACATGGTTTTAATTTTGAAAGTTCCTATTATAGCATTAGATTGTAATCTTCGTAAAAGGCCTCTAAGTATTCAATGATGGCAATCTGATTTATTATGGATTAATCTACTTGGCACTATAAAGGTTCCTTGAATGGTTTCTGTATATATGCTTTTTATCTGTATTTATATGATATGATGAATTTAGTACCATATCAATTTAGAAATTCCTCTTTCAATGGAGTGATGTTGATTTTTGGATGTATTTTATTTTATTTAATGTGGAACTCTTCGGATTTCCAAATCATAATAAAATAAACTTGACTCGCCAAGAGTGCGGTTTTATGCTAGGCATGCCGCCTTCAGCATTGGTGGAACAGGGCTGTTTCTAGTATTAACAGAGTTAGTTGTAAGGACCTTAACATAACATAACATGTGTATTTGTAAAGTGCACGTTCACCCATAGGTCTCTTGGCGCTGAATTACAGATGTTTATTGTTACCCAACTCAATGGTACTCATTTTATCAACCTCCGATGGATGAAAGGCTGAGTGGACCCGCCAGGATTTGAACCTGTGACCATGACGTTGAACACAGGCCCCTGCAATGGAGGCATTAGTCCACTGAGCCACCAGACCTGGCTAGGAGCCAGGACACATGCTGTAAGCCCTTCAGTGGGTGAAGAGTACTGTAGCATGTAGTTCATCGAGAATGTTTCCATGAAGGTGTATTATCAAAGCATACAGGTTTAATTGGAGCCTTGGGACCACACTGTGGGTGATGTCATTGTTTATGTTGCACAGAAGGCTTGCACTGCCTTTCAGAGTTCAGGTTCTCACAAATGGGTCCCTTAGACAGTTGACGTCCATTCCCCAGAAGATGGTTCATGAGGGAGTCGAGTTTGCGTGCGTCATTGTGTGTGGTGGTGAGAGTGCACTAGAGTTCGACAACTGGTTTGTTTTAATTCAGGGGAGGTAGTGACTGCTGATCGTTTCCAACTGTTCATCCTCCTGTACTCCTGCTTATCGCTGTGGTATGTGAAGCTACGCTATGATGATGAGCCCGCAAGTAAGTGTGAGTTCCAGCTACATATGATAACTGTGCATTAGATGACCAGACTCCCTGTAGTATCCATATTCCCACTCTAGGCATGATTTGTAAAAAAAAGCAAACACAAAAAAGCATAGCCATGTGATTTCCTTTCTAACTGCTGGTGCAAGGTATTGGATTGTAATTGCGTTTATATAGCGCTTACTACCTCTGAGGCGTTGAAACGCTTTTTCGTCTAGAACCACGCTACTCCGGCACCCATTAAGGATTATTAGTGAATTAGTATAGTGAAATATGAAAATAATTTTCTGCGGTGGATATGTTAGTCAGTTATTTGGATTGAGAAGGATAGTGGAGGGATAGAAGACGGCAAAGGTTTGCATATATATAACGTCTGCTACCACTGATGAGGTGTTGGAGCGCTTTTTCGGTGATTATCATGCTACTTTGGAGCCTATGGATTGGTGGTGAATTAGTATAGCGAAGGTAGTGGTAGTTATATTTATTTTTAGGTCTGGCGTAGAGACCGCTTTATTTATTTTTCAACTAAATGTTTTTCAAAAAAGTACATAAGTTAATATATGCATGCTGGATCATGTTTTCCCCAAAATATTAAAATTAACATATGCATGCTGGAGCTTTTGGCCAGCCCTCGTCATCCATTGGTCTATTCATTTGTGATTTACATTTTGCTTCCGTCCATCACAGCTTTTGACATGATGTAATTGGTCAGCCCGCTTCAGTCATTAGCTCTCTTCACTGTGAGTCATGGCATTTTGCTTGTATAGTTCCTGTATTGGAAGTTGTCCACTTCAGTGCCAAAGTTGTTGGGTCACTCTCTATTTTCACTGCATGTATTTATTTTTGCCCCGTGTCATTTTTTACCTATTTTTCCAAATATATGATTGCCACATATAGAGGGAGACACATCTGCTTTTAGTGTCTTTTAATGCCTGTTTCAAATGTGTGTAATACATAAATATGTAAATTAAAAAACTATTGTAATCGTGCCAAGGTAGATCATTCATATTTTCCAATTCTGTTGAACCAAAGATGAGGTCACCACAGATCTAAGTGACGTTTTCTACTTTTAACTAACCGAACTAGAATGGAGGGACACTTACAAAATCAGCAATAACCCACAATAAAAGACTGCTGCTAAATCTTCATGTTACAAAAAGAATTTAGGGGTATGAGCGTCGGGAAACGTCCTTCAAAACGAAGCCAGAATCACGCTGTGCCTTTACAGCGCCGGCAATAGAATGAACGCGTTCTTACCACGCATCCGTTTAGCATTCATGTCGTTACAACAACTTGCTTTAGGGGGGTGCATCGGTCGAGTGGTGTTGGATTTTAAGTCCAACACCTTCCCTACTGTTGCGCAGACTGGCGTTCGAATAGTAAACAATACTATTTCAAAGTTCTGCGCCCCCCTAACAAGTTGATGTAACGACTCGCGTGCTAAAGGAACGCATCCTATCGATGCTTTCGTTCTAATGCCGGCGTGAAGAAGACATGCATGCTAAATGCTTGCTGGATTCCGTCAAAAATTCATGATACTCATAGGTATGTGGTTTTCTGATGTGATCTCAGGTTAGGTATTGTATACTAATGTGCATCTTCTTTTGTTTCTGTTGATTTGAAAGTAACATTTTCTATTGTGGATAAATGTATTTGTCCAGATTTAATGTAGAGCTTAATGCTCACCTCAGTCTGCACTTCAAATTTGGGCATATAAAGTAAGAGAAGCAAACTGGTACTAAGTGATTTTCCCAGGATGCGACAATGTGGTGAAGTGGTAAATCTGGACTTAGAACACTACTGTTCTGATTCTAGGGCTAATAGTTTTAGTCGCCTGTGAGGCATTTTGTTTACTTACAAGGGGCTTAGAGCTCCATCATTGTTTTCCACAGGTTGGCTTCATAGCCACAAATTTCCTTGTTTCTCTTTAGTCAGCACGAAGGCTTCACTTACTCTTCGTCTGTTTGTCCATCCCATGGAGCACGGCCCAAATAGTGCTTCCTTGACCAGTGTGTGTTCTTTTACTGGTGATGCTTTCAGCCAGATGTTTAAATTTTTTTTAGCTTGCTCACGCCCTTTCCTGCTTTGTTGCTTGCCCCGTCACCCATGCACCCGTCCCGTTTTGTTGCTTGCCCCATCACACCCGCCAGAGGAAAAAAGCAATATGATGCTGTTTGTGCAATGCAATAGAGGTAGTAGTGTATGCCAAGAGGGAAAGAAACTGCACAATCAAATATATACATTGAAATCAGAAGTGCTATAGTGTGACAAATCATATTCTCACTTATACCATGGGTGCTCGTCTGACTTAAGGCACCTACTACCAAAAAGATGCCAATTACATTGCAGGAAATCTGGAGCATTGAACACAAGATCAGAAAAAGCCTCTTATACCGCACACCGTCCGTTTGTCTGAATGGTTCCAAAGTCAGGAAATCGAATAGGTTTCCACCCGCTTTTACTTGTTCATCCCAAAATATCACCATTCCATATTCATTTGTCAGTGTTCTAAATTGTCCAAGATAAAACAGATGCAAAAACAACAGTTGATGGACAGAATGCAGAACAATGTCATACATTCACCCGAGTACAGATATCTGGGCCTAAATCCATCGTTTTTTTGCACTCCACACCACCCCAGTTTAGACATGGCCATATGCAAATCAGCCTTGACCCTGTGCCTCATGGGAACAGTCCAGCCCGAACTGCCAAGCCATGTCTTTCCTGGACCGGAATCAAGCATCCTAGGACCAGTTTCTGGCTATCAGCCGTCTTCAGCCAGGATAGCTTGACTCCAGTGGTGTGGAGAGCATGGGACTCACGTCTGAGCATACCCATCCCACTCGGGGTGACAAATGCAAAAACAACAGTTGATCGACAGAATGTCCGGGCTGGACTATTCCCGTGAGGCACAGGGACAAGGCTGATTTGCATATTGCCATGTCTGAACTGGGGTGGTGTGGAGTGCAAAAAAACGATGGATTTAGGCCCAGATCTCTGTACTGAGGTGAATGTATGACATTGTTCTGCATTCTGTCCATCAACTGTTGTTTTGCATTTGTCACCCGAGTGGGATGGGTATGCTCCGACGTGAGTCCCATGGTCTCCACACCACTGGAGTCAAGCTATCCTGGCTGAAGATGGCTGATAGCCAGATACCGGTACTAGGATGCTTGAGTCCGGTCCAGGAAAGACATGACTTGGCAGTTGGGGTGGACTGTTCCCATGAGGCACAGGGCCAAGGCTGATTTGCATATGGCCATGTCTGAACTGGGGTGGTGTGGCGTGCAAAAAACAATGGATTTAGGCCCAGATCTCTGTACTGGGGTGATTGTATGACATTGTTCTGCATTCTGTCCATCAACTGTTGTTTTGCATTTGTCACCTCGAGTGGGATGGGTATGCTCAGACGTGAGTCCCATTCTCTCCACACCACTGGAGTCAAGCTATCCTGGCTGAAGACGGCTGATAGCCAGAAACCGGTCCTAGGATGCTTGATTCCGGTCCAGGATTGACATGGCTTGGCAGTTCGGGCTGGACTGGTCCCATGAGGCACAGGATCAAGGCTGATTTGCATATGGCCATGTCTGAACTGGGGTGGTGTGGAGTGCAAAAAAACGATGGATTTAGGCCCAGATCTTTTTACTGGGGTGAATGTATGACATTGTTCTGCATTCTGTCCATCAACTGTTGTTTTGCATTTGTCACCTCGAGTGGGATGGGTATGCTCAGACGTGAGTCCCATTCTCTCCACACCACTGGAGTCAAGCTATCCTGGCTGAAGACGGCTGATAGCCAGAAACCGGTCCTAGGATGCTTGATTCCGGTCCAGGAAAGACATGGCTTGACAGTTCGGACTAGACTGTTCCCATGAGGCACAGGGTCAAGGCTGATTTGCATTTGGCCATGTCTAAACTGGGATGGTGTGGAGTGCAAAAAAAAGATGGATTTAGGCCCAGATCTCTGTACTGGGGTGAATGTATGACATTGTTCTGCATTCTGTCCATCAACTGCTGTTTTGCAAGATAAAACAGAGCCACACTGAATCGTCGTTCTTATTAGAAATCAGTTTATTCTCTGGTGGTTGTTACATCCATCACAAAAAGACTGCCATTATGCCAACACGTGTTTCGTCTTTCTATAGACTTTGTCAAGGCATTTGGCAAAGACGATCGTTCATAAAGGTATACGTTGATTGACAGTGTTCTCTCCCTGCTTTTGGTATCAAAATATTTCAATTCCTTTTCAAACGTTCGTTTTTCAATAATATCCTGGGCATCAGTAATCCATATTCTCGAAATAGTCCTGCTATATGCACTATCCGTGGTTCGGATGTTGAAAATTTCTATTTCGTAAACGCCGTATCCCAAGTCCGATTGCCTGTGAATAAACCCCGCTATGATCACAAAGGATAATTACAGGTTGTTTCAGGACGGAACCCTGATACGTTCCAACCCGTCAAAACACAGACAAACCCCTTCCAAATGTTTCCGTGTGTCTCCCAGCGTTGCGTGTTATGGATTATTGATGCCCAGGATATTATTGAAAAACGAACGTTTGAAAAGGAATTGGAATATTTTGATACCAAAAGCACGGAGAGAACACTGTCAATCAACGTAAACCTTTATGAATGATCGTCTTTGCCAAATGCCTTGACAAAGTCTATGGAAAGATGAAACACGTGTTGGCACAATGGCAGTCTTTTTGTGATGGATGTAACAACCACCAGAGATTAAACCGATTTCTAATAAGAACGACGATTCAGTGTGGCTCTGTTTTATCTTGGACAATTTGGAACACTGACAAATGAATATGGAATGGTGATATTATTTTGGGATGAACAAGTAGAAGCGTTTGGAAACCAATTTGATTCCCTGACTTTGGGACCATCCGGACAAACGGACGGTGTGCGGTATAAGAGCTTTTTTCTGATCTTATGATGCTGTTTGTGGCTGCCTGGAGTTGGTGCTCATCTCTGAGTGACGGAAAGAAAAACGCATTCCAACCACAAGAAATCGCAAAGATGATGCTTATATTAATAGACACACTAGGCATGGACTATTTGGAATAGCAGAATTGAAAGTAAGTGTGCCAACGAGAGGGGCTTTTATTCAGAACTGTGCAGCATGACTTAAAGTTAAAAAAAAAAGTGCGATGACTGAGCACTGCTGCGTCATACCGTTTTTTTCCCCAACATTCAGCCATGTTGCACAGAAATCACACTGCTGTTATGAATATGAAGGTTTGGCTGGGTGTGTGTGAGTAGGGTCTGAATGAGTTGGTGTCTATTTGTAATGTTTTTCTCTACCGGGGTTTACCTTATTTGATCCAGTTGTATGTATTGTCTCTTTATTCGGTGATTATTTATGAATTTATAATGTATGTGTAGGAAGCTGGCTCTGTATATACTATGAAAAAACCAAACACTATTGCAGGGCTCGAGGGATGTTTAGAGACCAAGCCTAAGTATTATCCCCCACTGGAACTAAACTGATAAACAACAAACTTAGGGGTCTAATTTAGAAATCCGATAGTGATTCTATAATCTTGTACCCATGTCAATTGTACATGGGAACAAAGTAGATCTAACAGACCATATCACCAAAATGTGAAGCACCAGTAAACGTAAGTCACCCCTAGTTAAGGATTCCCATCAAAAGTCTTGTATGAATCAATATTCTCATTTGGTAGTCCTTATCGGGTATTGTGTCTCTTGATCATTGAGACCACTAGCATACCCTGATAGCCAGTTCGGGGTAGCGACCCACAATCACTCGGTACTACCACATGGTGTTGATACGATGGGAATGTGCAGTGCAAAAAACAAATAAGTGGTGGTTAAAAAAGGATAGGGAACTTAACAAAAACCAGTTTTAATAGACGTTAGCCCCTTCCTCTTTAAAAACAATCCGCTAATTAACCACACTTATTCAAGTGTTGTCTAAAGCCTTGAAATCCTTGGACCTTTGCTACCTCATCCACATTCCCATGAGAATAATTGATTCATACAAGACTTTTGATGGGAATCCTTAACTAGGGGTGACTTACGTTTACTGGTGCTTCACATTTTGGTGATATGGTCTGTTAGATCTACTTTGTTCCCATGTACAATTGACATGGGTACAAGATTATAGAATCACTATCGGATTTCTAAATTAGACCCCTAAGTTTGTTGTGTATCTGTATATACTATACCAACGTAAGGTACAGTGTACACAGAGTCCAGTGGATCCCCAGAGGTATAGCAGAGGCTAAAGTAGATAACACCTTACTATCTCTTGCGGTAGTGTGATTAAGCAGTCAGGCTTATCAGAGGGTAGTGATAAGCATATGTTGTACACACTCAGGCAAGAAATAATGTCCCACTCTCAAAGACTGAATCCAGACCAATGCTTTGTATAAAAAGTTGTTACATTGTTATTTTTATAACTAGAACCAAGATTTACTCAGTTGCAGGTAAGTGATACTTTCTATTCAAAGACACTTTTCTAGATACAGTGTGTACCGTTTTTATAGGAGCATACAAATTACTTTGCAGTTGAGAAAATGGGCTGTATGTAAGCTCTTTAGAATTCCTGTAATTGCTTTAGATTACTTTTTAGTTATTTTGTAGTTACCGTTCTAGTTTGGGGTGAAACAAACGCCTAATACAATTTAGGCATTACAGTACATCAGTAAGCAGGTTAACTCTTTTGAAGACACTAAGTTACTTTTGTTGCAGTACAAGACAAGTTCAACAGAATATTTTTCAGAGAAAACCCACCATGCAATTCTATGGAGAAAAAAGCAGTGTTAAGTTTGCAGGTAAGTAAACCGTTTTGGTAACTGAGTTTTGGGGGGGGGGGGGGGGGGGTAGAACCAAGGTTCAGGTTAGCACTTCAGGTGCACCAATGGGGTTAGGGGGTACCTTGGTTGGGGTCTGCTCATGGCCAGGCCTCACTGTCTTGGGAGGCAAGCTCCTGGTGTTGAGGTGAAGGCAAAGGGGATCCCAAGCAGTGTTCCCACGAAGCCGCGCGGCTGGGCGGCCGCGCAGCTCTGTCCCCCGCAGCGCGCAGGGCTGTGTCCTTGGCGCGCACACATCCACAAGAGCATTCGCGCCGCCTCTACATTTAGCAAGTGCTCCCTCTTGCTAAATGCCTGTTGTTTTCTAGAGTGCGGCTTTGGCGTTCATTGAGTGCTTTTGTTTAAATATTCGTGTTAATTGCAGAGCCTCTCACGAGTTGCGATTAACACTAATGCTTTAAACAAAAGCACAAATCTGCCTGCAGCCCCGCTTTGGAAAACAAAAGAAATGCAGCACCAAACACAGCGTGTGCTTTTAGAAGGTCATGGGGGAATGTGCTAAGAAAGACTTTCACACTAGAGGCCACCAGCGCTGTAGAACTTAATACGTGCTGAAGGTGTCTAGTATTACTTCAGGATGCCAGACAATTAGAATCGTTTGAAGGTCACCAGGAGCTGGGCGGCAATGGGTGCCTTCTGCAACCAGACGGACATCCTGAAAGGGGCCCTCGCAAAGCGGCTGTATGAAATCCTCGGTCTTGAGCAGAAAGTTATCAACATGAGCAGCGAAAAACAGAAGCTGCCAGGTGAGTGCAAAACCACAATATACACGGATCACTCAAGCAGAACAGAACACAAACTGACGCTTCACCCGGTGCTCAGCTAAAATGTGTATCAGCCAACCCGATGAAATGTGTTATTAAAATGAGATGAAACATTGAGTTAGCTCTCCTGTGTTGAAACTACCTGACCTGCGGGTCACACGCTCATCCAATAATCATCCAATAATTCTTTCATTCTTAGACCCCGCCAGGGAATCCGTTAGTCATTGTAAATTTGTAATATTTATTTATTTTTGTGCTTTCTTTGCTTGGTGTTTGATATTGTGTTCCTCTAGCCTGCTGTGTCCGATTCTGTGTCTTGCTATTTCTGTATGTTCTATTTTGTAACATTTCTCTCTTGTAATGTAACTCGTTCTATTGTACAGCGCTCTGACACCTTCGGGCAAAGTCTACGCTTTATAAAAATGTATTAAATAAATAAACACAAATCATATTTTATTTCTTACTGTTTGGAGTTTTTGGAATAAAAAGAGCGGCGCACCTCTTATACTTTGTGCAGTTCCTCTAGCAGCTTCCCTCCCTCACAGTGGGTACGCCTTCTGATCATCTTACTATGACAAAGGCCGACCCGGCAGGGAATATGTTAGTACAGTCTATGCTGACTACACATCAGATTTGACACATTGGATGTGGGTGGACGGAATGAAGGAGATATTGCAAACTAGAAACTACTATTTCCAATCGACAATGCAGCAGAAAAACAGAAAGCGCCATTTGTGCCTCTGCTTATCACATTAGTTTATTTAATTACTTTTGCCTTATTGTTGCAATGTTGCTACTTCATATGGTCCCTGGGGAAATCTGGGTGGAGCACTTACACTCAAAGTATGGTGATATTGGGAACTGATGTGCCTCAAATATTTACTTATTAAGAAAACAGTCATGGCACATAACAATCTGCCATATGTATGTTATGCACTCTCCTCGGAGAGTGCATAACACTCCGAGGATTCCGACTGGCTCTTAAGTCAGTGTTTAATGGATTAAAAAAGTAAAGTGGATGCCGCATATGTAGGCAGGCCTCGAACAGGAGAGTGGGCCTGCCTTGTATGGCAACAGCAAGTGCACACCACGGACCACCACCCTTGACAAGCCCCATCCAAGGCAGCCAAGGCTAACATAAAACAGCCGCTTCTACTGCAGCCTTTGCCCCAGAGCCAGTTCTGGGGCGGTTTTCAGGATTTTTTAAGGTGCACTCGCTAACTTTGCGAGATTAGTTGTGCACTTTACGTCGTGATGCAGCTCCAGGTCTGTGAGTAGCACACTGTACTGTATACATCGCCAGCATAAATGCATAAGTTAATGCTCTCTAATGAAACGTCCTTGTGAATATGTTTCATGATGGAATTCTGTGGATCAAGCAGTGTGGGTTTTATGGAAGCACTGCCTCAGGTGCAACAAACATGGACGCTGGGGTGGAAAGGTGGCAGGTGAATCAGCTAAGTACCAACCACATGTCAAGTTACCACAGTAATACCTCTTCAGCCAGTGAGAGTGCAGGATTCCTAGCAGATTTTGCCTCTCTCACTCCCTCGGGTGTACAGCATTGCCAGAACAATGGTGTTGCAACCTACATTGTTTGGAAGCAGAATGCATTCTATAATTCGTACATTCTCATGCTGGCACCCATTGTAGCACAGCAGCAGCTCACTTACAATACTGCAAATAATCTCTGTGACACCCGCCCACTTCTCATATATGAAGTCCTGTTTTAATCTAAATGAAACTTTATTTATGGGTGTTGCGTGAAACAAACACAACACTTTGCTGCAAAATCTTTGTAATAGACTTTCACGCACCACTCACATCACAACTAGCGTAAATTAAAGAGAAACAGTATTTAAAACAATCTGTCGATGAATTATTCAAGGTCGTCGGGGCAAGCTTTACAGAACAGAGGGATAGAGAGCCCACTTTGCCCATGCCTTAAAATGTCTCTGTCCAGGTGTCATAAGCTTAAAAGTGAAAGCACAAACCATTTGTCTCTGAGCCATGCAGCTTCTGTCTCCTCCCTTTTTCATCAAGAGCAGTTCAAGCATGAATGGCAAAATATCCTAGTTTGCAAATGTTTTATATATAATTCTGGTTCTGCAATATTTACCGCATAATGCATCATATGCTGCATAATTTTACGATTTTAACGAAAAAATTGTTTGTAGCGCAAACTGATCAAATGTTACTAAAAAATGTGACTAGTGTTTCTGCGAAGTGGACGGCCCTTTGCAAAAGTTGTCTGATCACCTTTGTCACTGCTAGATTTGTATGTTACACTGGTACTAATAAGGCAACATTTTTCCAGAGACTGTCATTATCTGTAAAAATAATAAAGTATCAGAAAATGTACTGCATTATGCTGCAGCCTTCTTTTTGCTGCATAATTTAGTCAACATTGTGGTATAATTCTTTTCCTCCATTGCTGCATAATTCCAGTGGCCCCAAAGCAAGAACATGTTAATAGTGCTTGTGCATGAAGCAGTGACTGTGAAGTTTGTGAACTTAGTTTGGTGTGCTTGCAAATCCTGCATTGCTGACCCCTGGTGAGTTACAGCTACTACTGTTGAAATAAGGCCAACGGAGGGACCACCTACCGGTGTGTCCAATCTTTGAAGCATGTGTGTGCTTCTGTTCACCAAAAGGGTGGTGTGATTGTGGTAAAACATCAGGCAAGTCCCGCTCTATGGATCACCCTCGTGATGGCTGGTACCCCCAGAGTAGACTATAGGAAGGCTGTTCATGAATATTATATCTCTGGCGCATAGCATTTCAAATTTTAAGGCACAGTTGCATGCTCTCATATGTTAGACAATTTTAGCATGCTGGTGCTGCCTCATTGGAAGTGTGCTTCAATTGCAGTACTGTCAGAGGGGCGCTAGAATATGTGACTAATGCATTTTAATGCGGACACTAGCATTAAAATGTTTTAGTCGAAAGCCTGATGCAGCCGTACCTTAACCCAGCCCTGAAACTGCGAAAAGTAACATTTTAATAATGTTATTATAATTTTACTTTTCCTGCTCAAAGAGAACATTTGTTAAAGTTTTCATGTTAATCGCAGCACCCATCATGAGCTGAAATTAACATGAAAACTTGAGCAAATGCACACAATCACCCCGCAGCCCAGCTCTATTAAGAAAAGAAATGCAGCAACATAGCTGCTAAGGTTTCAAATTGCTATGTGAGACGATTTCAAACCTGCCTTAACACCGTTCATGTGAATCTGGATGTGAGGAAATGCACGTCTTTTCACTATTTTAAGCAAAATTTTGGAGTGATATTTGGCGCTGCACCCACACGCGCGCCTGGTTACTGGCGCGCATAGCCTTGGTTGCAGCGCACATAGACCTTACACTGCCGCACACAGAGGAAAAAAATTAGAGGGAACATTGATCCCAAGTCAGCACCAAAATTATACCACGAGCGGCATGGTGCAGGTGCATAGGCAGTGTAGGGAGCCCAATACGATCCTGTGAAGATTTCTAGATGAGGAAAAAGGCAACAGGTTGGAGCCAGAAGACTGGAAGAAGGGAACCAACGACTGGAGGATGAAGTTATAGAGTTACTGAACACCAGGACACCATTGGTCGGGCTCCTCAGGACTCATGGGCTGCGGGTGCAGAGCTGTCTTTTCATGCCCGGCTTGTCCCACCGGTTCCGGTCGCGGGGACCCTTCAGGTTGAGGCTGCAGGTGTCGAGAAGAAAGTCGGAGGAGGTCGTCCAATGGTGGATTCCACATCAGGATCACCGGGGGGGAAGTCGCTGGGTTGTTGGGCCACTTGAACTCGGGCTGTGGGCGTCCGGTGCAGAGTGGTGTGAACTCATGGTTCCAGCTGGATCTGGGGTCCTGGCTTGGGTTGCTGTTGGACAATTCCGGTGTTCACAGGAGATCAGAGTATTTTGAGAAGGCAGCTCAGGTCCCCAGGGTTCTTGGAGGCTGCTCGCTGTAGGGCTCGCGGTTTAGGCTTGCAGGCGTTCCAAAGCAGGCCGGTAGGGCTGGTACCAAGGCAGTTGTTGTCGTCGTCTTCTCTGCAGCACAGCTCTTCGGTCCTTCTTCTTGTCAAGTCAAAGCTAACTTCTAGGTTAAGAGCTGCCCCCTAAATACTGTATTTAGGAGCTGTTTTAGGGGTCTCGAGGTAGTAGATAATGGGCTACTGACCTTAGGGTGACTACACCCTCACTGGGCTCACCCCACATGGGGTAGTGAGCACAATCACTGATCCTGATTGGACGGTGCCAGCCAGCTGCAAGATGGCAGGATCTGAAGAGTTCACCTCGCCTCCCACACGTGATGGGTGGGTTTGGCAAAGATGGGCACACCTTCTAGCCTGTCCTGGTTTTCCCCACATGTTTTCCTGCCAAAAAGAGGGTGAGACAGGAAGGGGGCCTGCTCCTGATAGCAGGAGAGGCTGGGGGTCGCGTTGCAATGGCTGCAAGGCCTTTGAAGCTTCCCTGCCACAGATGGCTTTTCCTGACCTGGGGGAGGTGTGAACACTTTAGCTGAGGAAAGGCTTTGTTTTTGGGGAGACGGGAGAACAAAAACAATTATTTAAAGAAAGGGAGATAGCCTAATACTCAGAAAAAGGATGGGGTAGCGCTAGAGTGAACAAAAAAAGTCCCTAATAAGTAAAATAGTAAACATATGGATCATGTGTTGAAAAACAGACTACAAGGTACGATAAACGCATTTAGTTGCAATCCATTTTCAATAAATTTTCAGTGTGCAGAAAGTATCAACGTTCAAAACATGAGAAGAATAAAGTACATAATAGCAATATTCAGACTAATATAGCAAAATAAAATGTATTAAAAAATTGTGACAATACTTTATAAATAGGTTTAAAAACATTTTGTTATAGAAGTACAATATTGTTGGTTCTTATGGAAGCAGCGTTTCGGTGAGCTGTAAGTCCTTCACCTTCTTCAAGGCAGAGTTTTCAAAACACAGTCTAATTCAAAATTAACTATAACAATGCTTTAAAGTCACTTGAATATAGCAGAAGGAAGACTCTCATCCGTAAAGTTTAAAAAGGAATGACCCTTGTGCTAGTAAATAATCCTCAGATTTTCGTTCGTTAAAGCCACCAATGATTGTGACATAAATGTTGTTTTAAAATAAAAGACCATTTAAAAGCTGGACAATACACAGCATAACCAGCGGGCCGTGGCGCTGGCTACATTTGTTAGGGATCGCCGTTTCCAATAATTGACGATACTGGACAGGTTGCCTGACGCTGATGAAGCAGTAAGGGTTTAAAACTGGATATAAATTCTGTGGCCTCCCTGCTCTAACGAACATCTTCCGGGTCAGGATACTGTTTCTGGGCACTGGGAGCGAAGGCTCCCGCCCCAGGGATCCAGAAACCTGCCTCGTGTTGGCAGGCTGGTGTTCACCAGTCAGGAACTCACCAGTGGTTGGTTTGTTTCAAGGGTCCCCTATAGAAGGGACCCCCGACTGCATGGAATAATAAATCTGACACTGGAATCAGTGCAGTTGTATTATTCTGAGGTGTTTGATACCAAACATCCCAGGATTCAGTAATGCCATTATGGTGCTAGGAAACTCGCAGTGATACGTTTCTAGACCATATACTCAGTATGGCTTTACTGGCCACTTATAATATTTAAGAATGCCTTTAGATATAATAGAGGCCAGTCTGCTGATGGAGATTGGTCCTCACATGAGGGATAGTGTGCTCTGCCTTAAGGGTGACCTCATGCAATGCTGGGCAGGCGTGGCCCACTGGGATGTGCGTCATGTCGACTCTTCACTTTTAGCTGCACCAAAACATGCAGGTTGCAATGGCAGTGGTGCATGTTTCGGTGAGAGGTCTCTGAGGGTGGCATAATACATGCTGCAGCCCTCTGATGCCTTTTCCTGGCTGCCATGCCCTTGGTACCATAGGTACCTTTTACAAGGGACTTACATGTGGCCCGAGTTGTGCCAATTGTGGAAATAGTGGTACATTTAACCACTTAGCTGCGGAGGACATTCCGCCACGGTGTGGAAAAAGTGACATGTGCGCAGTTTCGACGGCTGGCGGCCATCCTCCGCACACGCCCACAGTTACGTCGGGACGCATGGAAAAGGTTAAGGAAAGAACACAGGCCCTGGGTACCCAATTGGCAGGGACCAAGGGCACACTTAGCCAAAGTGCATCAGAAATCTGGCACAGATCTGCCACTTTCCGTCCATTATCTCCTTGTGTTTGCTTTGTTCGCCCTAAGTTGGCAGGGTATGCCCAGACATGGGGCCCTTGCTCACTTTGCCACTGGATTCAAGCTAGCCTGGCTGATGAGGGCTATTGGCTTGAAACCGGCCCCAGGATGCTTGTTTCCAGTCCAGGGAAGACATGGCTTGGCAGCCCAGGCTGGACTGTTCCCATGAGGCACAGGGTCAAGACTGATTTGCATATAGCTGTGTCTGACCTGGGGTGACGAAGTGAGCTAAAGAACGATGATGGATTCAACCCAGATCTGTGACTGAAAAGTTTCAGCGCTCCGTCCATCATCTTCTTGTGTTTGCTTTACTAGGTAAGAGTAGCATGACTTTACTTTCAGTGTAAAAGATTCAGAAATGTGAACTGCACCTGTGTTTTCAGATCAGTCATTCTTTGTTTTCTTGATGTCATATGTCACATACATTTTTGTGGTGGGAGTGTATACTGGGAAGCCACCAGTGTGATCCAGCTGACCCATCTAGGAGAGAGGGCGAAACCTATGGATGAAATTAGTCATCTGATACTAAAGTTATGGTTGGTCTTAAAAAAAGTAGAAGCCGCCTACCCTCGGCCAAGTCCAGTAAAATTTAACATTTCTTGTAATTCTTCACGCGTAATGTACTACTCCCCAACCCCCACACATCAAGCCCTTTCAATGAATGTCACATGCCCATGCAGTGGTCTTGGGCAAGTTCATGCAGGTCTCACCGAGCTGCACCCGAGTTACAACACCACATCTCGTTCCTCTGGATCACCCCCTAGTCCTGCAGTTCCTGGTATGCTGTATACGCCTGGCAGTATTTCCAATACTCGACTTTTTGTTTGGTTAATATTGTGTCGTCTTTGTTCTGCTTCAGGGTCATATTCGGTTTTGGTCTCAGTTCAGGTCACACCTTTCTATGTTTGAAACGGAAACCTGTAGAGATGTAACAGAGTTGGGTTTGGCAAGGTTGAGGTGGGGATTAGATGGACTACTCCAAACCTCTGAAGCTTTGAGTAGTTGATATTAAAGGTGAACTACATTGTTTTTCATATTACATTTTAAAAAGGTACCGATAATATTTAAGACATTTTTAATTGGTGCGCTTTTATCTTTTGAGCTATGGATCATAAACATCTGATATAACCCATGCCATTGTCGTGCTCTCGCATTTTGTCCTTTGGCTCCCTGCTTCCTCCTGGGATTGGTAAAGTTCCCTTTGCACACCATCTCCCAAATGAATGACAGACTTTCTGTGAGGAAGGAGTGTGGGGGTTTGATATGAGAGGAGACTGCCTGTTGTCCCTTCACAGCCATGTTGAGTTTGCAAATTCTGGGGCTAGAGAAAAGATTAGGAATTCTGCTTTGGGAGAGGAAGTTGTAAGTAACAGGTGTGCTGTTTCAACACATGCCATGTTAAATGTAAGAACAGGTCATGCTATGCCCCACTTCTGCTCTCATGTATGTGCTCATATCAAATGAATAAACAAAAAAACATTGTCAAATAAACAACCTTGGCCTGTATAGTCTGACTTCCCATTCTTGTAGCTACAAACATCAACCATTTAGATAAGAAAATAATCATCATGCAACCCATGATCATGTGGCACTGTCCAATGTGGTGAACATAATGACACAAAGACTGGTTAATGTGGCATACCTATTGAACCTACTGTGTCCCTGGGGGTCAGCCATTTTATGATGTCGGTTGGAGCCTTGACCAACATCGCTGCAGATGGGGAACCGACCGATCTCAGGTTGGCGGTTCTGACCGCATTATTTGGATGCGACCGCACGTGGTACGGTCGCAATCTCCCCTTTCTCAATGACTCAATAGGAAAGATTGGCAAAGCCAAAATGGGCCAAATCACTATTTCACAGGTTGGAGGTAGTCCAAAAAGAG
This sequence comes from Lissotriton vulgaris, assembly GCF_964263255.1. Taxonomy (NCBI): domain Eukaryota; kingdom Metazoa; phylum Chordata; class Amphibia; order Caudata; family Salamandridae; genus Lissotriton; species Lissotriton vulgaris. Next base: position 1,113,588,956 of record NC_141694.1, read on the forward strand.
GTGCATTTATTTAGCAGTTTTAAATAGGAAATTACTTAAACATGAAATCCTTACCAATAAATTGTTTTGGATCAGTCTTATGGACTTTACGGTAAAAGACTTCACAACAATGAATACATGAAAATAGCTTCATACTAAACTGCTTGGGCAACGTTACAGTTAAAAACTTTAACTCTTGTGTATTTATGTAGTGGATGATTCAAAGAACTGGTCTGTAATTGGAATGTAGACAGGAACACCCCTCTCTCCTTTCATGTACACACCATGGACTGGGAACGGAAAGCTGTCCTCACACAAATGCTGCACCAGTCAGCAGGTCGAATGCTCCCTCGGGATAAGCTGCTGTTTCTGGCTGCTTAATGCGGTGGAAACAAGGAATGTTCCGTGGTTAACTGTCTGTAACGTGCCACCTTCGCTGCATGTCTGTGGGACGTCGTGTTTCCGGCCCTAGGCTTTCATTTGACACCCCAGTAGGTTCTGGGAGTTGTAGTCTTGGTATTGTTCCTTTAAATCAACTGGACCTGCTTACTCCACATGGCGCACTGTTGACAAAGACTGATGAGCCAACTGGTTTAACGAGGATAGCGATGTTGGCCACCCAGCCAATCGCGAAAGGAAATGTCACATTATAGTAAACCCTTTTCATTTGTTTCACCTCTAAGTATATGGCAAATATTTGATACGTTTCTGCTGTACCACAGTGTATAGAGGGGCCCCTTTTGGCACTAATGATTACAAAACAAGTTAAACACTTGTTTCTGCCTCGGGTGTGCCCTGAGGGTCACAGGTCTGAAACTTGGTAAGGCCTATTCGGCCTTTCATCCTTCCGAGGTTGGTACATTGAGGACCATTGCGTTGGGTATTCGAGCAAAAAAATTATGGAAGTAACATATGAAGTGCTATATAAAAACAAGAAAACCAGCTACTATTATTCGTTTTCTCACCAAACAGGAACGCAACTACAATTGGAACAGCAGGTGCAGTGGCACCAGGGCCCAGAGCCCTGAGGTAGTGATTGATCTCTGACAGTGTCATTTTTTCTATCTGAACAGCAGCTGGGGATTCATTTTCCTTTCTTGCATTAGGCCCCAGGGCTTCCTTGATGCGCTACTATGCCACCAAATTTCCCATCTTCGTCCCATGCTTTGCCCAGAGCTCTTCCCTGCTAAGTGTAGAACTAGTTTCTGGCTAGCCAATTGGAATGAGAGAATATTTCCTGCATTGTACCATGCTTTATGCTGAAGGCTGGCAGGCAAAGAGATGCATGTCTTTTTTTTTTTTTTAAATCTTTATTCGATTGTAGGTTTTACAATCATAAAAGTACAATTTATAAGCACACATTTAAAAACATTACAAACAATTCATTTCAAATGACAAATAATGACACTGTATACAGTACAATACATAAGACAGTATGAGCATGGGCAATATATGGTTAAAAATATAAATAACTGTGTTCTTAAAAAGCACCTAAAATCTTTGCAGTATGATTAGCCATCCATGCTTTTCCTAAAGCAGATGGCTTTTTAAAAAAAGTTACATACAAATAAAGTGCAATCGCTATTCAGTAGTTGTAAGTAGTAAAGTGCAGGTTTAATTTGTGTGAAGCTCAATTTTTTAAGGCACGGTTTAAGATATAGTTTCCGTGGGGTGGAATAATAGGGGCAAATAAAAAGGAAGTGTGCCAGATCTTGAGGAGACTTTCCGTCGCAGCCACAAGCTGGCAGCACTTCGCCCCGTTGAGCCCCACTTGGAACTGCCAGTAAAAGGTGATAGAGATCAAAGCGGAACCTTATTAACAGAAACCGATCATAGCTAGACATAGGCCATGTCAGGTAAGGTTCCATTTGTGAACATGTTTTTAATAATAGGTGTTTCCTAACACTGACCTTCTGTATCTCGACCTCTTCTCTGTCAGTACATCTTAGCAGTAGTATGGCATTCTTAACCGAATTCACATCAGATTTTGTAATTGAGTTTGGGGCATGGAACAGATCCTGGCGATCAATTGCCGTTAGGCTGTCCTTAATGTACTTCACCCACTGTATTTTAAACCTCCCATCTAGCTGTAATGATTCTTTCAATAGGGCATGTGTTAATGGAATGTCGTTATTCAGCCAGCAGTTCAGCCAACATGTAACAGGGCTTACTGCTATTCTGTCGCCTAAGTAGGGGATCCCCAGCTCCTCGTGTACAGAATAGTTCCCAATACCCCTGGGCAGTCTCAGAATCTTTTTTAAGAAGTTGTTTTCTGTGACCTCTAGGTCTTTGATCTTACGGTAGCCCCAGAGCTCACTCCCATAGCAGGCAACAGCAACGCTTTTTGCCTGGTACAGTTTAATCAATGCGGCCGACGGGCAATTGCCGATTTTTTTTTTGCAAAGCCAAGAATGGCCGCATTGACCCTTGTTGTTTCTCCCTTCTTCTTAGAGTCTGCTGGGCCCCATGATAACTTGTGATCTAGCAGGACCCCGAGGTAAGAGAAGGAGTCGGTTGATGGAATTTTCTCCCCATTTATGCTGAAATAAACAGTTTTCCGAACACCCTTGCCTGCTTTCATAACATAGGACTTGGAGTTATTTATGTTTAAGCCACGTGACTCCATAAATTTGTAGAAGGAGTTTAATAGTTTCTGGAGACCGATTGCTGTTCTAGAGATGCATGTCACTTTGGCAACCTTTCTAATGTGAAGCATCGCTTGTTGCCTTTAGGACACTCATTCTGCTTATGTTATGTTATGTTAATGTTTTGTTTAAGCGTACAGCTGCCCCAGCTAAGGGGCGTCCCGGCGCTGACCATATCATTGTACCAGAAAAGGAAACTGAAAGAGAGAAAAACCTAAGTCAGAGGGAAAAGATAGGTCTTAATGGCTTTCCGAAAAGGGACAAGCTCATCGATGCTACGATTAGATACAGGCAAGGAGTTCCACAGTTTGGCCGCCAACAGTCGAAAGGAACGTCCTCCAACACGGCAGAGTCTGAACTTGGGTATGTTTACCAGATGTTGACCCAAGGAGCAAAAATTACGCTGAGGAGTGTACAAAGTTAACAGTGGGCGGAGCAGCTCAAGGCTAGTACCTTTCAAGATTTTAAATGCTAAACAGAGTGTCTTAAACTGGATTCTAGCTTGAATCGGTAGCCAGTGTAAGGCTCTGATAGTGGCTCTAACGGAACATCTGTGAGGCAGTCCGACAAGCGCTCGGGCTGCCGAGTTCTGAACTCGCTGTAGACGCAGAATCTCAGCTTTATTTGCGCCCAAAAATAGCACGCTAGCGTAATCCAAGCGTGATAGAATTGTAGCCTGGATGATAAGCTGCCGAATAGGCGCACTAAAAAACTTCAGAATAGGGCGAAGGCCCCTCAACAAGCCCACACATGTCGTTGCCACCTTCTTCGTGTGGCACTAAAAGTTGAGATCTGCGTCCAGCCACACTCCCAAGTTCTTGACCGCTGGCTTGGCTGCAGGCCTAATGCCTAAGGAAGCTGGCCACCAATGCTCGTTCCAAAGGGAGGTGTTTTTCCCTACCAGCATCACCTCTGTTTTAGTGGCATTCAATTGAAGGCAATTTTCAGCCATCCATTGGGCAACTGCAGTCATCCCATCTCTGAACCTAGAGGCAGCGGCAGAGGGACCTTCAGCCAAGGTGACAATCAGCTGAGTATCGTCAGCGTACAAAACTAACGTTAGGCCCCATTCTCTAGCCACCGCCGCGAGAGGTTGAACATAAAAGTTGAACAACGTCGGGCTCAACGCAGAGCCCTGCGGAACCCCTTGGCAGATGGGATGGGCTTGAGACCGAAAAGGTGGTGCCGAGACCCGGAAGTATCTATCCATCAAGAATGCACGGAACCATTCCAGGGCCTGATCCATGATCCCAATTGCCTCCAGACGGTACAACAAGATGTCATGAGACACCGTATCAAAGGCAGCGCTAAGATCTAATAATATAAGCGCTGCACTCTGACCGGCGTCAAGAGTAGATCTAAGGTACTCCGTGGAGGCCAACAAGGCTGACTCAGTACTATGACCCGATCTGAAGCCGTTTTGAGACAGGTCCAGAATGTTGTTAAGGGTCATATATCGAGCCAGCATCTCGTTCACATGAGCCTCAGCTATTTTAGCAACCCATGGAAGCAGAGAGATCGGCCTAAAATTCTCAGGCAGAGAGGGATCCAGTGTGGACTTTTTAATGATAGGAGAGACCAAAGCCTGGTTCCAGGCCAAAGGTACTATCGATGTGGTAAAAGACAGGTTAAGTATCTGCAGTAGAGGTTTCAGAACAAGATCCATAGAATCCAAAAACTGTGCCAGCCTCATAGGATCAAATGGAGAGCCCGATTTAACCTTTCCACAGAATCTCACAAGTTCGACACACGAGAGCTCAGGTATCATGGTCAAAGTGGATGTCCCCTCTCTGACCGTGACAGAACCTGGAGCAGAGGAATGCTGAGGCTAGGTGGCATAGATTTTCTGCACTTTGTTCAGAAAGAAATGAGCAAGGTCCTCGTATTGCTGCACTGAATTTACATGTTGCATGTGAAACTGAAGTTTTGGTGTTTTTTAGCTTCTGAACAATCTTGAAGATGCATTTCGTGGGATTCGAACTATCCCTGATTTTTTTCTGCGTAAAAATTGGCGCGTGTGGAGCATATCGTTTTATGGTAGTGTTTTAATTTAGCCAAGTACACAGATTTAAGGTCTTTGTCATAGTCCCTTCTCCACATTCGCTCGGCTCTTTTACACTCCTTCCTGAGTATTCTAAGAGAATCAGAGAACCAAGGGTTGGAGATCGAGTTCCGCCCCCGACCCATCTAGCTGGAATCAGAGCGTCAAGTCCTCCGCTAATCCAGTCGCAAAAGGCAGTATATGCGATCTCAGGGTTAGCCAAGTCTTCTACAATGGTCTCTCCCAGGTAGGTGTGGAAACCGTCTAGATTGAATTTATGCCAAGGCCTTTTAAACGTCAAAGCTGTCCTATTAGATTGTGAGGGTTGTCTTATCTTCCAACTAACTTTGATCAGATAATGATCAGTCCAGGCCATAGGAAGAGGTTGATCAACCTGAACAGCTGGAATGTTGGAAAAAACAGGATCCAATATATGTCCTGCGGCATGAGTAGCATCCCGTACCAGTAGGTCCAATTGGAAAGCTGCTAGGTCAGCTATTAGATTACAGATAGCGTGGACCTGTGTTTGATCAAAGTGGAGGTTTAGGTCACCTAAAATAGAGAAGTTGGCGGATTGCAACACCAATGAGCCCACTAATTCTAATAAGGCTTCACAGAACTTGGAAGCATGACCAGGAGGGCGATAAATATAAAGCCCAGAAAAAGCAAAATGCGGGTTTATATCTAGTCTAAAGCGTGCACATTCACAGCCCCACAACTTCTCCGCTGTGAAAGTACAGGGATACAGAGCTTTATAAATAACAGCAATCCCACCTCCCCTGGAATCACGGTTAAGGGTCTTAATAAGATAGCCTTCTGGGAGAGATAAGCCAGTTATCCCTGCCATATCATCCCGCAGCCATGTCTCACAAACAAAGAGAACATCAGGGGTTTCGTCACTAAGTAACGAATGAACTTCCATATGGTGTTTTACCAAAGAGCGCACATTTAGTTGTAGAACTGTGAACACCGTTTGTGTCCCTAAGACTTCAGCACTCCGGACCCCCCGAAGGAAAGGATGTTGTGAAGGCACAAGACTGATCACTCAGGCTTGACTCACCTAGCTGTAATGGCAATTCCACACAAACCCCTGCATCAGGTTTTAAATGCATGAGTTGTTCCTTATCATACCTGTGCACAGGAAGTTGGACCTGACCAGGGGTACTGGTGAAAGGCGATGGACAGTCGGAGACGGGCGCAGACGGGCTTGCCTTTGGCGCGCCTTTGGCGCGCCGCCAGCGCGCCCGCTGCGCCCGCCAGCTGCGCCGTCGGTTCCATATGCACATTATATAGGGAGAGGGTAGGGAGCGCAAAACAACTAGTGCGCTGTCCTGGTGTCCACCTAAGATGCCGGCACCGTTTCTGTAATCACGCTACTGCAGTGGCTGTTCCTAAGTGCAGTCACCCACTAAATCAAGTAAGACGCTATGAGTAGTTTAAGCCCAATCAGATGAACAGTGTAAGCACAACAGTTAAAATACAATGGGCGAAAATAACATAACAAGTGATTTAAAATAGAGTGGCTTGACTGTGACAGTAGGGAGGTTGCACAGCCTCCCAGAGAGTAGGAAGAACCTCTCTGCCAAGACTAAAATGCCGTAGGTGACAGTGACCTGGGGACAAATATGACACCTTTCCAATACTTAGTTTTGGAAAGCTCTGGCCTGATGTCTTTCTTTTTGGATTTAAGCTACTAATGCTTGAACTACTAAAAAATAAACATGATCACTGTGTCACTGCTAGAAAAGCAGATTTATTTTAGACAGTCTCAATCTGATAAACATTTGCTACACACTACTATCCTGCCACTTCTGAAGAAACTCTGCACTGATCCGGCCTCACCAGCTAACTACTGACCCATCTTGCTGTTACCATACACTGTGAAATTCTTGGAAACACTCACTAACAAGAGACTAGCTAACCTCTGGGACAAAAACCACCTCCTAGATCGATCTCAATCAGGCTTCAGATCTCATCGTAGCACTAAAACGGTCCTCATTGCAGCCATTGACGACAGCCCTCATCCCCCTTGACCTCTTCACAGCCTTCAACACAATCTCCCACCCCAACTTCATCCTACACCTCCACCAGTCATGAATTTGCAGATCAGCCCTGCAATAGATCAGCTCATTCCTCACAGGATGCAGATAGAAAGTTACCCTACACCCGACCCTCCTCCACTTCACCTCAAACCCATCAAGTGATCCGCAGAGTCCCCCAGGGATCTTCTGTCAGGCCAAAGCTCTTTAATATTTACATGACCCCTCCTGCCAACATTGCACAAGCGTTTGGTTTCAACATTGCCTCATATGCCGACGATACTCAACTCATCCTCTCCAAGGACACCACCAACACCCAAGCTAGGTTCATCGAGTGCATGTCAAAGGAGCCATTTGGAAGAAATCTTAACTGCATCCAACTCAACTCTGAAATAAACTGAGGTAATGCACTTTGGGAACGACAGACTGTCTGGTACTCAGCATGATGACCTACTGAACTCGAACCCTCACCCACCCCTACCAGTAAAACAGACACCTGTGAGACATGGTTGACAGCTAACTATTGACGGCCAGCCATGTCAATGCAGTAACTTCTGCCGGCTTCCACTCCCTTCGAGAAAATCTACAAATGGCTTTCCCTCAAAACCTGCCACACATACAGTCATCACCAGCAAGCTAGACTTTGGTAACGCACTTTAAATTGGTATCTCCACCCAACTCACCAGGTGGGTCCAGACAATCCGAATTACTGCAGCCAGATTCACTCAACCCCCCCCCCCCCCCACGTATCCACATCACTTCCCATCTCAGAGGCCTCCACTGGCTCCTTGAACACAGCGCTCTCTATTCAAACTACTCATACACACATTGAAGGCACTACACAACTAAGGCCCCGTCTACATTAACAGTTGCATCAACTTCCACGCATCCCCCTGACACCGTCGCTCAGGCAGCGTAATGCTCACGATGGTCCCAATCCTCCATAGAGCCAGGGCCGGCGGCCACGTTTTCTCATACTTGGCACCTGAAACCTATCTCGAACTCTCCCTCCACCATAGGACTGCCAACTCGCCCCTTAGAATTCAGGAAGAAACCAAAAACCTGGCTTTTCAGTTAATGACTCCGTCTAGACTCCAAGCCCTCCTCTCTTAGAGTGCTAAGGCACCCTCCCAGACCAGATGCATGCTTTACAAATACACAGAATATAACTCGCAGAATCCACCAGTTAGTGAGGAGTGGACCGAGATCGGAGTCAAGAGGGATGGTGTATTCTGGAGCATAGTCCTTGAAAGCCTATGAGTTTTAGTTTTAGTTTTTTTTTAACAAAACCTGCACCCAAATACATTGGCAACAATGAAAAGGTGATAGTAGAGCTGTTCTGGAGAGTCACTGCATTTTGAGATAGCTTTGTGGATAGAGACATGTCAGAGATCCATATGTTTTTCAAGCAAATAGGACACTGCATTCCAGGCTTGCACTATGGATTGTAATACCACCTTACTACAAGACATCTATAGGAGGCAGAGCTTTCTCAGTACAAGCCACCCAGCTCTGGAACTCTCTACCAGCCAAGATTTGAAGTGCCTAGGAGCACATACAGTTCAGATGAGAGGTGAAAAGAAGAATGTTTCCATGATAACTGCACCACCCCATAAGCTTGAGATAGAACCTGAAACATGAATTACTCCTACAGGCACAATGTACAGTCCACATTTATGCAGCAGTCTGAACAGCACACTTTCCTCATGGCAGCAAACTCTAACAACTTTCTCTGTCCAGGTAAGTTCTGATGGGATCACTTGTGTCTAGACTGGAGATGATATAATTCTCTAAATTCATACATAACCCTCCTGCCCCTCACTAACACTGTACTACGCTAATACTAATAGTCGCGCAGCCAATTGTAATTCAAACATGCTGCATAATAATTCTGTGTCCTGCTTGGATTTGTACTCTTACACAAGAGAGCACCCCTGCAGGTCATTACCCTACGCGGTGTAGTATGTTACGCGTGTAGGCAAGCACTTCAGCCTCCCTTATAGGGGTACCAAGTGCTATGTAAATGTTACAATGCAATACAATCCAATGCTTATCCAACGAGTTCCAGAGTTTAATACTGGTAATGCACCTCAGGAAGTTGATGTAGTTGCTGGAGCGATATGTACGTTATCCCTTGTGACAGATTAGAAATGTCATAAAATAGCTCAGAGGGTTAATGTGCCTCAAGCATAGCATTGTGTGTAACGGGTCGGTAACAGATTCGTATTCTCTGTAAAATAGCTGTGTGTTAATCTCGTTGCACAGATCTTGCTGTAACCTCCAGATTACAGGATGGATAACCTCTATTAAAATAACAGCCTGCAGCAAGCAGCTGTAAGTAATCCCCCTGGCATACATGTGAATGATTACAGATTGTGACTCAGTCTTTCGTCTTTCTAAGGTTGCTAAATTGTTACCTTTGGGTAGAGATTAATGTTTACTGTTTAAGTGACCAAAAATCAGTTGGTTTTGTCTTGCATATTTGTTGCTATTATTCATGTAATAACGGACATAAAGGTACACCAGATATTCCTGAGAGCATGCGTAGATCTTGGTGTCTTACATGGATACAGAGCTTGAGACAGTCAAAGGCACCTTCAAGTGTCAGACCATCACTTGGCAGTTAGTGAAGTGACCTATTGAGTTAAACTTTTTTCACCTCGTAGGGTAGCTGAATCTGGCAGCAATGGGCATGTGCCCAGCTGGGCTCCAATTGACGTCCAGCTGCTCCCAATCAGGGCTCAGATCAGACAAAAGGAGTTGCTGAATGTCCATAAAGTGAGGCATTTGCGCCCACCATTGCTCCTGAAGACTCCTGCAATGCATGGCAGATTCAAAACAGAATGTGCCAGAATGCTAATGCATGTGTACTGGACCCGGTAGTGAAATTGGCTATAGAATAGCTGCTTTAAGCATATATTCTATTAGGTCCCACTCCATGCCAGCACAGTTTCGTAATTTTGACATGGAGTTTAATGAATATTGTTGTCGATTTCCTTAAAAGTAACGGTTGTGGGAACAAAAATAAAGGATTTGTCGCTTTAGGATCACAGTTTCCTCACCTGTTACCTTTAGAGGCATGCCAGGGTTGGACTGGTCTTTGGGCAGTGCCCAGCGAGCTGGTCTGTCAGGTTAGTGTATGGACCAATTTTTTTGGGAACTTTGTGGGCCTATTTTGTGGTCTGCTGGGCTGGTTTTACCACTGATTTCCCTGATATTAAAACACATCAAGCTCAAATCCATGCAGTCTTCCATACCTTGCAATAGATTTTATACAGCGTGTCTTTTTAAGTTCAAAACTAACCCAGTTTGCAATCATGGCCACATTTGTAGCTACCTAAATCACAAATTTTAAGCCCCTTTATTTTGGTGCCCAGGCCTATTTTCTGTCAAAGTTCCACCCTGCATGCCCCCTGCAGCAATTGTACATGTCCAGGCCTATTAGTATCACGCCTTTGGCTACAGAGCTCTGTGCTGAAGACATTTAGGTGATGGGGTTAAAGCTCCAAGGCCTATTAGTATCACGCCTTTGGCTACAGAGCTCTGTGCTGAAGACATTTAGGTGATGGGGTTAAAGCTCCAAGGCAGGTTTATCGGGTTGTGTTTGGTCGGTCACATGGGATAGTCCTTTACCACTTCTACCTGTCTGCTTTCACAAAACAATCCGGTGAACGGCAGCCATGCTGGTGTGTTACTGGTAGAGACACACGAATGTCCACCCACCCTTTAGCATCTGTTTGCTTTCTCTCGCTGTTTCAATGCTCACCTGAGACCATCCAGGTGTGTGTGTTTTTAATTTTAGGAAAGGTGGTGCGAGAGACGGGTGGAACGAGGGGGGCAGGGGCTGGTATAAGTTGCCTGACACTATAACCAGGGTGCTCCTGAAAGTGGACAAGTACTGTATTGCATTTAGTATTTACATAGCGCTTCATAACTGTGACGAGCCAATGAAGCGAGCTGATTTCCGTCAGAAACCGGGTGGCCGGGGTGATGGGCATTGTTTAGCCAATGATGGGAGGTGTTGGTTGAGGCGCGTGAACATGCTTCAAACATGTTACGCAACAGCTCGGAATAGCACAGAGCTTGAAACCAGACGCTGTCACGTAAACCCGCCATGTTTGATTGCGTTTCCTATAAGCGTTTTTCTATTTTAAATAGTTCAGAAAGCAAGATACTTCCTCAGTGCATGCCTTGGGGGATTGCTTTTACCTGCTTCAGACCTATTCATTATTCGCTTCTGGGCCTACCTTGGTAACTGTTGTCTCTAAGGAAAAGCAAGGTATGTCATATTTTCCACATCACCTCATTGCCTGTTGTGCTCAGCCCAATTAATTCCCTGGTAAACAGGATCTTGCTCCGTGCTCGCGTTCATGGCGTAGAGTGCAGTGTTGTAGGGTGCAGTGGTGCAGAGTAGAGTGGCTTAGCATAGAGTGGAGCATTGTAAATTGTAGTGGTGTGTTGTGCTTTGGTGTAGAGTGCAGCAGAGTGGCACAGAGCAGAGTGCAGTGGTGCACAGTAGAGTGGCGTAGAGTTCAGTGTTGGAGAGTGCAGTGTTGCAGAGTAGAGTGGCTTAGAATGGAGTGGTGCAGGGTAGAGTGCAGTGGCGTAGAGTAGCATAGAAAAGCAGTGGCGTAGAGTATAATGGTGTAGTGTGCAGTGACGTAGAGTGTGGCAGAGTAGAATATAGTGGCATAGAGAAGAGTGGTGAAGAGTAGAGTGCCTGTGGTGCAAAGTGTCATGGCATCGAGTGCAGTGGTGCTGATTGCTGTGATGTAGAGTATAGTGGCATAGAGTCCAGTGTTGTAGAGTGGAGTAGTGTAGAGTGCAGTGGCAGGTGCACTGGTGCATTGTAGAGTAGTGTGGAGATATTGCATTACATAGAGTACAGTGGTATAGAGTGGGGTGGCACATAGTAGAGTGCAGTGAGGTAGTGTGGAGTTTTGCAGAGTAGAGTGCAGTGGCGTGGCGTGGAGTGGTGCAGAGTTGAGTAGAGTTGGATAAAGTGGAGTGCGCATGGTGTAGCAGCGTCTTCCACTACAGATAATGCATCTTCAATTGAATTTACCATTACATTTGTACAGGCATCAGTTTTACTGATAAAAGTATATAGCGCACAAACAATATTATGTGGAGATGTCATTACCTAGCGTTTTGATTTGTTTTGATCGTATTAAAATATTTGTTTCCACCACTCTTCACAATTACCATAAAATGTGCTTCATATGTGCTGTCCTAATTCTGATATATTCTGAAATATCTGCTCAGTTTATTTACAGACATTTACATTTTTTTGTGTGCTAGAAAAAAATAACATTGGGCAGCCATTTGACCAGCACACCCTCAGTATCAAGCATGATTGTCACATAAATCCTTTCACTTTGAAGTCAGAGAAAGAAAAGTAAACAGGAAGCTCCCTGGAAGACCAAGCCAGACGTATATCTTTGAGTGTACAGCAAATGTGACAAGATCAGAACGATTTAAAGGCCTGTGTACATAAATCAAGTACTAATGGAAAGCTACAGTTTGGGAAAAGGGAATGGACAAACTCAAGCTGGACCACCTAAAACAAATAAAATCCAGCAAATAGAAAGCAAGCAAATGTGAGTTACACACCAAAAAGCCAATGGTAAACAATGGGTGGAATGTATTCCCATGGAAGCTTTCCGAATGTCCCCAAGATGTTGTAATCTGGGTCTGGTGGCTTAGTGGACTAATGAGTACACTGTAGGGGCCTGTGTTCGACCACATAGTCCCAGTTTCAAATCCTGGTGGGTCCACTCAGCCTTTCATCCTTCTGAGGTTGATAAAATGAGTACCATCGTGCAGAAGCGGCCAGTGCAGGTAAGAGCGGTGAGACAGTGGGGCCAGGTTGAGGGGGGTTCGACAGACGACAACAAGGGGAAATTAAATAAATAAATAATTATCCCTCATTGTCATATGTCGGGACTCCCCCCCCCCTCCCCCACCCCCGGCTCCACCGCTCTTACCTGCACAGGCCAAACTTGCCATTGTGTTGGGTAACAATAAACATCTGTTATTCAGCGCCAAGATACCCTTCTGTGAATGTGCGCTTTACCAATACACATGTTCTCTCCTATGGTCGGCAAAACTTCTTCCCATTTTCATTGTGAGTTTGGAGTATGTCACTGAGTACAATTGCTTTGGTTGAAGCTTTAATGCATGGAAGAGAAGATGTTACCACTTTCTAAAGGAGGAGGACGGAAATTACTGTAAACCAGTGACAAAGAGAGAAAACAGGGATGAAAATGAGCCTGCACATGAACGATGGAAACTGGCTTTTTAGGGTGATTGCAGAAATAGGCATGAGGGGTATCCAGACGAGGCAGCCTGGGTATCGGCAACCCTGGTTTTGTCCACCCTGACGGTGGGTTCCTAAGAGAGACATGTAGGCCCCTGCTCTATTTTTATTTTTTTTAATTTTTACTATGTAAACACCAGCTGGAATATCACGCCAGGCCTCTGATGGACATCGCTACATGGCTCCATGCACAAGCCAAGATACAGTTAAGGTGGACGCCTTTTTTAACAGTATGCCTCTATATGCTGTATCGATGTCAATTTGTTCTTTTATTTGTAAGATGAAAAATAAAGTTAAAAAAAAGGTGGACGCCTTTTACAGGCCGCCGTTCAGATAGATCTCTCACCTCTTCCAGCACCTTTCTTACTTCAAGCAACGTAAGACCAATAGTGGCGGCCCAGAGATATGTTTTAAGTCTGTGGCCAAAGAAGGCAGTGGGCAGCTGGGCTTCCAGAGAGAGCTGCTCAAACCACGCCCCCTTCCCCTTTTGAGTGGAGTTCAGGTTACTCTGCCAGAGGCCACAGAAAAAAGTCCAGAAGCAGTCTGCTCTTTTGCTGCTAGGCAAGGTTTGCGCCCCCCTCGGGATGACTAAAGTTTTAGGTAAAAGGACTCTTATTTTGAGTAACACCAACTATCAAAGTTTAATAAAGGGGAACTGGTCTGTTCTCATAAAACATTCCCTCAAGGCAAAGCTTTCTTTTTTTTAAATGTCGAAAAATGCGGAGGAGGCTTCCAGCCGCAGAAGCAAAAACAAACTGTTGGATTGAAACGTTGATTTCTAGTGGTCAGGTCTGGCTTTAATTTTAGTCTCCTATATTTTTTTCCATCGTTGCTCTAAATAGGTGGATTTGCTGCGACGCACTGCAGCAGAGTAAATGGAATCACCTTTTGTGATTTTCACTCTTGGAACCAAGAGCTATCTAGTTTCTTCTTGAATCTTGATTTCTCAAGGATTCAGCCTCATTTTCAAGGAGGAGGACACAGCGAGGATGCTGAGTGACGTAGTCCAGGTAGTGCTGCGGTTCCACACCTGAACTGAGGCTACCACTGGACTGACACAGGCTTGATGTCCGCATCCACCTAAATCTGAGAGTCAGTTGCGCGGTTCCTCCAGGGAACCTGTACAATGCTTGGCTTGGTTTGCTGCTCACTCAGACTTGCCAAGGTTTCGCATCGTCTGTGGGGCTTCCTGCCATGCTTTCCACTCTGTTTCACGGTGAGCCAACTGAGCGCCTTCTCTGCAAGCAGGATGTGAGATAGACTCCAGGGGCAGCATTTCAACTTCAGCGGCCTTTTCTACTCATGAACCAGTGGCTGAGTGTTAAAGGAAATAGAAATGAAAAGAACTGTCTGGAGTAGATACCAATTTTCTTATGCAACCCTATAATTAGAACACACATTTGTAATGTAATAGACCTTACGTTTTTTTTTGGCTTTGCCAATGCTTGTTTTGTTTTGTCATGGTTTTCCCAAAACGTTATTGTTGTGGAAGTTGCAGGCCTTTGTCAATCTGTAAAACAAACAATTGCTTAAAGCAACAATATTTTGGGGTCTTGAAAAAGCACATATTTTTATAATAGTCTGTGGCACTTAAGGGAACTACTTTGTGCGTGGACGTGCTCATTGTGAAAGGGGAGAATGCTGTCAATCACAGTGAAATTAGCCAGTGACTGAAGAGGGCTGACCCACTACCCTACGCTTTATTCTGCAGTTGGCGGACGAAAAATGACACAAAACACAGACTAACAGAAGAAGAGGGCTGGTTAAACCATCTTTAAGTATGTAAATTATACATTTAATTTTAGTAAATGAAAAGGTCTTGGTTAATGGCATACATGAAAAGAAAAAAGAATTTAACACATTTACTGCTGGGCTAATTCTCCCGCTGTGCTGAGGGGAGGGGGGGCGCGCGCACGCCCCGGTGCTCATGACGAGCTCAGCCCGTCATGACCACGCCCGTTCCAATGGAACGCCCAGCACAGCACAGCAGGGGAATTATCCCCGCGTGGGCGCGGTTCAACGGTCATGACGAGCTCAGCTCGTCATGAGCATGGGAGGGGTTAAGTTGCCATAAGATCTTATAAATGTTAAGGATAGTAAGAAATAAGAAGAACTTTATAAGAAATTGTTTGACTCCTAAGGTCTTATAAAATTATTTTCGCTTAAAGAGTGTCTGTTGCCTTGTCAATAGAAATACCCAAAAATCTCAAAAAGCCCATTTGTATGGGCAAATGCGTGCTTGATTAGTGTGTGTTTTCATCAGATATGTTTATGCATATATTGTAATTCTTTACTTTGGGGTGAAGAATTTAAGGAGTTTCTAATTACCACTACCTCTTGAAGTCCGTCAACACTTGAGGATTCCATTATCCATATATTGGTTGATGTTTTTATTATTTTCGCTCTCTAGACAGTTAACAGAGCCTGGAAGTTACTTCCATTCCCATCAACATGATAATCATGTCCACTCTTGCACTGGTGTTGAGTTCATTATACTTTAGTTTTAATGTATTATGATTGGATTTATTTAGCGCTTACTACCCCATACAATGTGTTGAAGCACTTTACGGTGAGTGCTACTCAGGAGCCTAAGATTAGTAGTTAATCCAGTGGTAATTGATTATTGTTGGTTATTGGGATGGTTCTTGTGCTCCCAATAAAAATAATGCGTTCATTTGCTCCTGTGTATTTAGGAAGATTACATTAATAGGAGTTAGGTGTGATCATTAGTGGGGGCTATGTGAGTGCTTTCAAATGCCAGGTGGAATAAATAAACGAGTAAGAGAAGGTTCTGTTCTGTTAGGTTTCTTGGGTATGGCTCAAACAAGGCGAGGTTGTGGTCCGTTAACCCCTTGCATGATCATGATGGCCACCGGCCGTCATGCGTCACAGTAAGGCGTGTGCGGAGGACGGCCGGGAGCCATCCGAATCCCGCCCACGATTCAAATTGCCCGCACAGCACGAAAATTCGCACCGCATGCAAGGGGTCAAGTGGTTTGTTGGCAATTTTCAGAAATACTATAAATAAGATTATGGAAGACAGGCAGGTGATTAAAGTGGACTATAGTTAGAGGGAAGACATGCAGAGGATGGAGGCATCAAAGGGATCATTGAAAAAAGAAAGAGGGAACATTGTACAGTTTCAAGATAAAGTTCAATTTACGTGCTTGTGTTGTAGAATGTAGTGAGAGGGTGTTTTTTTATAGTTTACCTGTGGAAGATCAGACGTTTTTTTTACCTGTGTCAGTGAGGATGTGGGATGCTGGCCTCTCCCATTTAAAGAATGTGAAAACATGGCACCTTGTGCTGATAGCCAGTGTGTTTGTGGAGCGTGCAGGCATGTGTAGTGCTGTGTAGTAGGGCTCTGTGAATAGGAGTCTGAGTACCGAAACCAATATTATCCATTTTACATGCCCCTGGTCTAGCATGCCACAAGATGGAGGATGACAGAGATTCCACAGACCGTGGAAGTGTATTGCCTGCATTCTTTATTCTGGAGGGTGGAAATCCATACGCTTAAGTGATGCACACGGAGGCAAGGCTACATTTAGAAATTCCATGAAGAGTTTTAGCAAGGGCCTGCAGATTATGATTTGATTAAATGAAGAACATGATGTCACAGTATGCTCATATTTCAGAAGTTTCCCACCCCCACCTTATTAGACTACCATAATTCAGTTGTAATATCTTTCTTTCTTCTCAATTATATATTAGGGGTACCTGCTGTGATAGGTTTATTGTTTATTATGTTTGCTTTATCTTTGGAATTAGTGTCACATTTATTATTAACTGATAGTTTGATTTTTTTCAACTTCTCAATACCTATTTCCTAATCGAGTAAAAATGAAATGTCTCTGAGAACAAAGCATTTCATTTGTTGTACTTTCTGATCTCTTGACTCTATGCAATTGTCATTTAATGAAGCTCCTGTGAGTTGATTAGATCTCTGTAGTCTGATTTTTTGCAGAATCTGGTGCTAGCTTTGCAAGTATGGTTAAGAAAAGGGAGAGATATTTTTAAGATCAACATTAGCGTCTGGTTTGCGGCTGTATTAGTCGGATTTGTTTTTTATGATCGGTGTGGCCAGCAACCTATCACTGGCCCTAGAGAGTATTGTGGAATAGTAAGTTCCCGAGGTGTGAGGGTTGAAGCGAAATGATGTAGAAATACACTTGGCAGAGGTTCTTCGCAGTTGAGATGCAGTATTAAAATGGGGGGGGGGGGGGGTGTCATGTAATGAAAAATTGACTATAGGCTAGGAACAGGCACTGACCAATAATTTTTATGGTTGTTAGAGCCATCTAGCCCATAGCAGGTTTGGAGGTTAAGCCTACCAGACAATGCAAGGTGTCTATTTGCTGACAACCTACTGTGGGCGTAGCAAGAACTTACAGGGGTGTACAGCTGGCACCTTTTTTTACCATCAGTTGTCATTATCTTCACTCTCGTTGTTTTGCTTCTTATCTGATGGCTTTCCTTGCATTCCTTGTGCTTGTCCTTCCCTTGCCTCTTCACCACACTCTTGACTGGCTGACTTGGGTCCTTCCACCACTCCGAACTCTTCATGAGATTGCATGTGTTTTCTGGCTGTTGGTTCATCAACTCTGTGTGCTGCTTTTTCTTTCAGAGCATTCTCCGCCTCCATGCCCTGTGATATTCTCCCATCCCATCCTATACCCAGCTTGTCCCATTGCTTAGTCATAAGTTTCTTTTCAGAGCTAAAACTCTGATTGCATTTAAGAAAGGACATGCTTTTTCCTGATTGGTTGCTCTCTGGGCTAGGTAATCGATTACAAGCAATAGGGAGTTGTGTTGTTAGCTCTAGTTGGTTGCTTCAAAGGTTGCTGAGTGCACCAGCCCACCGCACAAAATGGAAAACAACGCAGCTCGGGCGCAAGCTTAAGTGCTGTTTAGGCTTTAGTAACTTAACCACTGTAGAGATGAAAAAAACATACATTTCTTCCATACGGAAAACTGTGGAAACCACAAATATTGGCTCAAGACCCTCATTTCTATAGTGTTTCCTTTAGACGGAATCGCATACGAGGTTTTGGCAGTACAGTGAGTCGGAGAGGGATGCACAGATGGGCACTCTGATCACTTGGGGACACTTGATCCCTTACCACAGATGGTGTCTCCTGGAGAGGAACCCTCTGGCCTACAGAAGAGCAGCAATAGCGCCGTCCCGCATCAACACCCCAGATTTTCCATTAAATGACCAAAACATTTCCATATTCCCTCCTGAAACCGAGGAGGAGTCTTGAAGCTGAAAAACACTTATTTGAGTTAAAGCATTCCTCTCACTGCCTGACTTCATCTCCAAGGTCTGGTCATAGCTTACCAGCTGTGCTTTATGTTCTATACACAGAAGTTGAGAAATTCAACATTTGTTTCCAAACGTTCTAAATTCTTCTTACCGCCCAGGTCCCTGGTACTGAGCGCTGATGTATGGTCTCTCAGGAGGTTGTCTGATGCGTTGCCGGACTTCTGTGAGTGGTCTTGTGTGTTTCGGCATCATCTACTGCTTACAGAATCACAGCTGGGTTCTAGTGATGGGTTTAGAGGTTACATCTGCAGTCTCAACAAGTGCCTTATTTAGAGCCTTGGCAGTGTCAGCTCCTCACCTGCCCACTAGAATGAATTTCTCTGCCAGACAGTTCCATTTCCTCACACTGCCTGCCAGTGCTGCTTCTTACTGACCTCACTTCCCACCAATGCTGGCTTTTTCACTGCTCACTAAAGACATTTTCCTAAGCTGTCCACCGGCCACCAATTACACTGTCTTCCTGTACATGCTTTTCCCTCTGTCCACCAATGGCACTTTTTTCTACACAACCTATATTCTGCACTGGCTGTATGTGTCTGCTTTTGCCACTGTCTGGCAGCACCTGTTTTTCTATACTGCCAGTGCCAACTTCGCCCGCTGCCCAACAGTGCCAGCTTCATAAACTACCAACTGTACCCATAAAAACTTCCCAGTCTGGTAGTAGTAGAGTATACACTTCAGGCCCTTTCAATCACTCTGTGCTGAAAATAAAGAAATTACTCTGCGCTCTCTGATTTTCCTTATATTTCTAAATCATATTTATGCCTTGAAATGTGGGTTTGTATTTAGGTTTTACCTTGATTCTTAAATAGGCTTGTTAGTCCCTCCTTGGTACAGCCTTGTCTGCATTTGGTACATCCCATTACTACTTGACCTTTTACTTGGCTTCTTACACAGTCTGTGTTATAAGTGGGTGAGAACTATTTTTTTATTGACTACTGGGGATAATGGGGGCTGTTTTTTGTATTTGCAGCACGCCCACACAGGACAATGGCGGCCACTTTTTTGTATAACGCGCAATGCCACTCTAACTTTAAAAGCTGCTGCCTCCTACCCCCACAGCACTCACGGCACAATGGCAAGGCTTTTTTAAAATTAACTTTTCCCTCTCTTTACCATTTCCTTTGTTCCCCTTTGAGCTATTCAGATGTTCGCAAGATGGGTTGTCCAACTTCTTTCACACCTCCAGGTGCACCTGCTATACACGTTTTCTTACGAGCATATCATAAAATATTCCAATGTCATCTTTCAATGTTGTCTCTTTTAACACTGAGGGGCTGAACCACCCTGTCAAAAGAACCAAAGTTTTAGACTATTGTAAAGATTTGGATGGAATGTAGTGCTACTCCAAGAAACCAAAATTGGCTATAAAGAAGGCATCTTAATGAGTAAAGGCTGAGTCTCCGATGTCACTTGTTCTGAAGCTTGTGGGAAGAGGAATGGGGTTCTTACCCTAATTTCGAAGAAATCCAAACTAACTGTAGTCAACTCTGAACATGGCCCAGATGGCTACTTACTAGATTAAATAATGGCTTTCAAGATGTTTATATCACAAACGTATATGCCCGAATGTAGACAACCCGCTATTCTGGCGTACTCTTAGCAAAAAACTAGGGGATATCCCAAGAGGTTCAAAATTTATTCTTGGTGAGGATTTTAATCTCCCTATGTATCCCATTTTAGATAGCTACTCAGAACATCTAGGGCTCACAAACAAATGCTGAGTCTCCGCACTTCACACCATCTTTTCGATGTTTATAGAATTTACCATCCGAAAGGGAATGATTTTACCTTTTTTTCCCTCTCCTCGTTCCAGCTTTTCACGCATTGGTTATCTCTTGGTGGATAATTCATTTCTTAAAGAAATTTCCATTTTCAAAATCCATCCCATTCTTATTTCAGACCATGCTGCAGTTTCCTTGGCTGTTAAATCTGTGTCTGTTACAAACAAGGCCAAAATCTGGAGCCTAAATACAGAAGGTCTTGAGAACCAACATGATATTGAAGATCTTCAGCTTGCAAAAGCTCACTTTTTTGAAGAAAGTTAGCATTCTGTTCAGTCCCTTGTAATTCTGTGGGATGTTTTTAAATGTGTTATTAGGGGGCACATTCTAAAACGGATAGCTGGCAAAAACAGTGAAATTAAGAAATCACTGCACAGGCTGGAATCCGAAATTAAGACCAAAGAAGAGATATTTAGGTGCTTGAATGATAAATCCTTACTAGATGAAATCAAAAACTTGAAATACTCCTATAGCACCGTTGTCAGTAAAAGGGCATATCTCAGTGCTCATGCCCAAAAATCGAAGCAACTTTTGTTTCGTAACAAAGCCGGTAACATAGTCGCTGCCACTCTTAAATGTAATAAACGCAGCAACCAAATTTCTCACATCATGGCCTGTGATGGCTCACAGAAATTCAAAACTGAAGAGATGCTCTCTGTCTTTAAGGATTTTTATAGTAAACTGTATACCCCTGACACGCTATGCGAAAAATCAGAATGTTCAGATTTTCTGAATACCCTTCCCATGATCGCAGTCTCTGATTCAGATCAGGGATGATTGAATCAACCATTTGACACAGAGGAAATCATAAAAGCTATAAAATCTATGCGGTTGGGTAAAGCACCAGGGTCGGATTGCTTTCCCGTCGCCTTTTATAAGGTCTTTATTCCCTCAATCATCTCACACCTTAAAAATATGTTAGACCATTTTGTTCTCCAGGGCAAAGTGTCCAGTTCAGCATCTGAGGCAACAATAGTAGTTACTCCTAAAGAGGGAAAGGATCATTATGGTCCTAAAAACTTTCAGCCCATATCTCTATTAAATATGGAAGCAAAAATATTTACAAAGATTTTAGCCAATAGACTAGAAATATACCCGATTTGAATACATAATTCGCAAACCGGTTTTGTTGAAGGTCGTCTGGCCCGGGATAATATCCACACATTTTGCCACATACTCAAAAAGCCATGTATGTTCCTCACTCCCCACAGCGGAGATCACTCTTGATGCTGAAAAGGCGCTTGATAAAGTCTCCTGGCCTTTTCTGCATGCTGTTTTATAATCTCATACGTTTGGAGACTCTTTCATTAGTATGGTCATGGCCTTATATGCCAATCCCAAAGTAAACATTAGAATAAATGGCTCTAAATCCTCATACTGTGCCCACCCCAAGTCACACAACAGGGTTGTCCTCTTTCTCCTTTACTTTTCTTGCTTGCTATCGATCCCTTACTTCATTTACTCAGTGCTGCCCCGGAGATTAAAGGTATTCAATTTGGCCCGAAAAGCTATAAAACTGCAGCTTACGCGATGATATACTGATCCTCACTGAAGATATCGAATCTGCAATTCCAAGCATTATCAATATCATTCATTCTTTCTTTGAGTTTTCTGGGTACATATTAAATCGAGACAAGACAGAGGTTTCCCCCTTAAATTCAATGTGTTTTCCTTCACACTTTGGCAACTCGGGTCTCAAATGGCAGACTAAATGTCTTTAATACTTCAGGATCTGGTTTTGTGTAGACCTAATGGAGACAGTACAATACAATGAATTACAAACTATTACCAAAGTTAGAGATCTTTTATCCTCATGGTCCCCGAAGTTCATGTCTTGTTGGGGGAGGCTCAAAACCCTCAAGATGATAGTCACTCCAGTAGTCAATTTTGTATCTTCTATGCTCCCGCTAAAATTCTCAAGCTCTTTTTCCAAGGAAATGGATAAAATTACTTCAAAGTTCCTCTGTAGCGATAAAAGAGTGAGGATCTCCTACAAATCTCTTCTTCAAACTCCCCCTCTCGGAGGAGGCCGGCTCCCAGATTGGAAACGTTGCCAATCTACATTTTGGCTTCCCAGGAAGTTTTTGGGATAGTTCCGGATACCCCATATCCCCCATTATGGTTGGAGATTGAACGCAATATATGTTTGCAATAAAGTCCCTGCTCTATTGTTACAATGTCAAAACGTCCCGAATTCCTTCTGTACCTTGGCAGATCGGTTTGGCCTCTCCAACATAGGCTTTTATAGTTTCCTTAAAATAAAGGTGAAACTCTCAAACTCACTCTCACCAAAAACCCATCCCTACTATTAACGCTGGCAAGTTGGCAGCACTCAGGGCATATTGCCTCTAGAATCTATAAATTCTTATCAGACCCGCCTGCATCACAACCTTCCATTCTCTACACCAAATGGGCGCATCACTTCCACCTTGATGTCTTCAAGCACATTTCTGATGAGCAGTGGCGAAATATTGGTACTCTTGCTTTACATAATAACATTGCCCCCTCTCTCATACAATCCAAACTCTTTACAATGCACCTACTTCATTGAACCCCTGCCAGACTTCATGAACTGCTCTTACTAGATTCTAATAAATGTTGGAACTGCAAACAGCATTCTGGCACACACCAACACATGTTCTTTAACTGGCCATTTTTTGTCCCATATTGGCGTGGAATCCAGAATAGACATTCAGAGATATTTCACTTCCCCATAACTATGCTTTTCTACGATACCTTTAGGTCCCTGGGCTTCTGAAAACGATTTAGGACTCCATGCTAACGATACGGCTCTTTTCGATCTCCTCGTTACTATTGCAGTGAAAGTTATTCTTTCTGAGTGGAAATCATTAAATCATCTTTATCACCACACTTGGTGGGCGTGGGTCTCTTACCTTAGAGGGACACACTCTCTGCATCCCCATTCACAATCCAGCGCAATTTGGTGCTCTCTAGATTGCTTCATTGAGGAGAAAAGTTGGATAACTTTCACACACTACTTACCTAGGGTCTACCCCAACCCACTCACTTGCTTTTGGATAGCTCCCCACCCTTCCTCGCACTTGCCTCTTCCTCTTAATGGTTTATAATTCCTTCCTACCAGTGTTTTTCTGATATACATGATACTTTAGGTGTGTTTTGTTCCCAATAAGGAACATCCTATAATGTGGGAACACTTCATTATGCATAACCCTTGTTTTATCTACTCCCCCTATGTTTTCGTATTATGGTGGACCCTACTTTTAAGTCTTTTTTCCCTATATACTTTAATATTTGTGAGAAGGATTCTTTGTAACGTTGATATGGAATGGGTTACATCTACTTGTAATGTTTATATTACAGCAAGCCTTATACTTGTATCGCATGTCCTATTGCTATATGTTTATACACTCAATAAAATACTTTGAAAAAAAAACATTTACTTTTTAAAAGAATGCGGTGTCCACGTCAGGGACGCTGCATGTTCTGTAACATTTACATTTTTTTAAATAAATCTGCATGCTGAGCTCGGCGCCTGCTTTAGGGACACCGTCTTAGTTTCATATTTTTTTAAAACTATAATGTTGAGCGCAGCGCCCGGTTCAGGGACACTACGCTATGTTTATTTTTTTTCTTTATTCACTTTAATGGTGAGCACGGCGCCCACTTAAGGGACACCACACTCTACAATACAATAGGTCTTGCTTTTGCCAAAGTTTGGCCTATTGGTATTGTAAATGACAATGCCTTTTAATATTATAAAAGGCCTTACCATTTACAATGCCAGTAGCTCAAAATCTCACTATTGCGAGACCCATTGCGTGGTAAATGCTTGTTTTAAATGTCTTCAGCATATCTGGTTACAAGGCCTGTGGCAAGAGTTCACATGATATAACCGGACACCCTGCTGGCTCTTTCCACTTCCAGATTACAGTACAGACTACAGTGCAGACACGTGGGAGCCAAAGTGATGCAGGGAATGTCTGTCTTCTCCCATATAAACAGGAAGGGGGCACAGGGCAAAATGCAAATGGGAGAAGCGTAACTTCGATCTGCCTTCATTTTCTAAAAAAAGCAGTATGGTAGTGTTTGTAAAACTAAGCTCTGGAAATGTAGTTTGTACATTTTATCCTGGCTGAACATTGACAAATTCCTGAGCGAGCCCTTTTTAGGTCTTATCTAGAGACCGCTTCACAAATAGTTAAATTGAGCTTTGGGACAGTCCATTTCTTATCACTGGTTGGCCTTCTTGTCAATCTCATTCATTTAGCTTTCTTACCACCCTTTTGATTGGATGTCTTGTATCCTTCAAAGGCTGACATCAGGGAGCCACTTTTCTTTTTTCTAGCACTCTATGGAAGTGTATGTGTTTTTTCTTGCTTTTGCCCCTGTGTGCTGCTTCCCTCTCATATTCCTGCCCTAGCGCTCTCTGTGTACTTCATCCGGTGCTTGTTTATTGTCACCCCACCCTGTCCAACTTGGCTGGTTTGGCTGTTTTCTCCCCCTAGATATTTCATTTCCCCTCCAGCACAATGTTAACTCATCTCCTCCCCTCAATTTTCTCTGTTGCTCTTCTGCTGCATAGTCGTGGCACATGCTCATGTACACATCACGATGCAGGGGCTAGCAGTTTTGCCCTTTTTTCACAACAATCATTTTTTTCTTATTCATCAGCAACAAGATTTTGCAAAGCCAAACGTTAGGCTAGCACCTTTCAAAGGCAAGACCTATAGGTGTTACCAATGCTTGTTTGGGTTGCTCTTATATTTGATGTTAATCTCCTTTTGGAATCACAGCTACACAGTAGCTTACTTGTCATCTGTGCTCTCTCAACTACTTTGCATAACACGTTCATCACCAAGTTTCACTAAGATGTCAGACTTCACTGTCAAATCAGTTGAAAATAATTATCCTTACATGGGGTGGTTATTGTTGTTAATTACCTCCATTATGAATACCTGCTCATGGAACGCTGTTGATGGATAACAGGAACCTAAATCATAAATGTGCAATCCCAGCAATGATGCGCTGACAGCAAAATGTTCATCAATGTTCATTTTCATGGATATGTTTACCTCTCTGGCATAATTTGGAAACATTTTGAAGTGTCAGTAAATGTCTTATCAATGAAAACGCAAGACCAACAAACAAGTTAGTATTTGTGAGTGGATCTAAATTTGGGGATATGAGGCAGAGAGGATACTTCGTTGTTTTGATTTGCTCTTCAGATAACCAAGAGCAGTGGCAATTGCTGAACAATACAAAACAACTCCAGCTGGCCTAGTGTTTCTGAATGGCAGCTAACTCAGCAAAACGTACAGGGAACAGAGCAGGAGACAGCCCGTTTTAGAAATGAAAATACTACATCACCCACCAGTCGAGATGCCCCAGAGTCTAGCAAATAATGGATCGTGCTTGTAGGACCCTAGTGTTTTAACTGACACACATTTTAGCATCTTAAAACAATATTAAACATCAAGGCGAACACATTTAGACTAAAACCTAATTGTCGCGTTATTTAAATAATGCCTCTCCTATGCACACGTTGTGTTTAAATGTTGCTAATTTAACTGTGCCTGAATTTGATATGTAACTCAAAGCGTGAATTTCTGTATGCTGCAATAGAGCCCTAGTCACAGGATTAGAAGGTGTTTCCATGTACAACGCATCGTCAAAAGTGGTAAGCATTATATAAATGAAATTCCGTACTATACAACATATGTGCATAAAATAACATTGCTTAAAACCAGAAATCGGCAAAACATACACAGTAGTGACACTGCAAGTGCTGGTTCTTCAACCTGTGTACCGGGTTGCGTCCCGCTCTGGTTGCAGAAGTATTGTAAATGGTGACACAAAAACATGCTTCCTATTTGTCTACTAGCGCTGTTCACCTGCAAAGCCAGAGACGCTGATAGCATAAAACACAGCCCTGCTAATTCCTTGTAGCTGGCTAATTCCTTATGGATTACTAATTCCCTGACCACTGTTGAACAACAAAGCTTCTTAGTCAGGAGGCTTACTGTGTGCCAAGCTCCTGCAATGCTGGCATGTTACAGATCCATATTGGCTAGCGGATTCCTCTTATAAATTCTGGTGCTTTCACCTCCAGGCCCAGCCTTGGTACAATGTCTAGACACAGCCTTGGCAGAATTTCCAGATTTAACAGAGAATTTGAATTCAAGCATCCGGTGTTGGCGGGACTCTACCGTTCTAATTAAGAGCAATCTTGGGGAAAGTTTGATGGTGATTGCAGTAATATTTAAGATTAAAAGCATAATATCACAAATACCTGTTATAAAATGATGAAACAGTTCTGCTATCAAATCATTATCTCTTTGTTGACAATAATTTGTCCAGCAGTAGACTGGCTGTTAGTAAATCAGTATTTAAGGACAGAAGTAAGAGGGTAAGGCACACACCGGGGATGGAAGATTGAGAAGGGATGAACCTACATTCAGGCAAGGTAATATGCCATGAGTAACCATACAGCTCCGTATAATGGAGTCAAATGTAATTAAACATTCTGGTTTTATTTTCTCTTTAGTAAGACACCTTCTCCAGGGCAGCTAATGAAATAAGATTCTGTTGTCTATTCGTGAAACACTCATACTTGACCCCCATTGTTATAAGAGTTCCCTGTTGGCACAAGTTAGCACTTTCAAAATCCCCAAGCCTATATTTTTCTTTGATTCCAGTAAGATTCATGTGGCTTCAGATTTCTGGGCACAGCACTTTGAAAGGTTTAAGGACTTGGATGGACCAATTCTAACAGACTGAACATTGAACCAGCTTAGTTTTTCCAAGTTTTTGGAATAGTTTAATTGGGGAAATCTGAAATGTGTGGAAAGGAACAGGATACCCAGTGGTAGACAGGGCATGCACTTTGATAAACATTTTAGGCTCTTCTACTTCCTTCCTTGTTTCTACACGACATTACTTTTCAGCTAGCCAAAGGCCACCTACACCATGAACTAAAAATATCCAGATGGACCAAGCTTGTCAATGCCTTTGGTGGTGTTTTCTTTGTGCATTAGTCACATACGAAGGGGGGAATGGATGGTGTTCAAGCGAAGTAAAGTTGAGATTTGTTTGCTGCACCGCACATATTTTTTTTTAAAACAATGCATTTTATCATTTTATAAAAAAACATAACGTCTACAGAGATATTGTTGCAGAAATCTGGCCTTTCAGTGTGTAGGTCAACATTTTGAAAATTTTGTGCACACAGTATTTTGTTCAGTTACAATATATCATAAAGATCATTCCTCATTTACACAGATCTCGTAGTCTCTGTCACCTGACATTACCATGTCTACAGTGCACCCAGGAGTTAGATGTACATGACACTCATAGATAAAACCCTGACACCGGTCACCTATTCACTCAGTTGCGAGAAAGCAACATCCGGGAACCTTATTAGAAGGCAAGTTAGTTCCATCCATTCTTCGAAGTCATTGTTAGCATGTTTGGCCCTTCCGACTTCTCTCTTTTGCCCCTCCTCCGCCACCACCACTCTGACATATTTAACCAGCTCTGCATTGTAGGTGCTCTGGATGCAAGCCAATGAATTGCGATCCTGCGCTCCGTTAACTGCAATCGCAACGATGTGAAACTAAGCCTAACTTTCTGTAGCATTTTACATGTAGGTATTAAGCCCAGCATGCAGTGTCTGGCATCTACTGTCACTTTCAGTTTAGTTACATGGCATCTATTGTCACTTTCAGTTTATTTGGTGATGTAGTTACCTCCCGAAGCCTAGCTACTGTCAGCGAACAATATTCACTCACTGGTTGACAGGACCAAGTCATATGCAGGAACAATGCCTCTGCCATTCCACATCTTGGACAGGCTGCAGATCTAGTTGGGTATATCCTTCGAAGTCACTGTGGATTAAAATAGGTGTGATGCAAGAAGTAAAAGTGTGTCAATCTAAACCTAGCATTGCTGGCAACCTCCTTTACAATGCAAAGGTCCTGTTCAATGCACTCTCAGTCAGGGGATCCTCCAGGTCTGCAATCCAATGGCTGCGAGCCCTCAGCAGCGCTTTCTTTTAGTCATTTGTGACTTACCATATAGTTGCGATATCAGTCCTCCAACAAACCCTCTATCCATCGATAACTCTAGTGTCGGGGAGAATTCATTCAGGCATAGATGGAAATTCTGCCCAAAGCTCATGCACAATGCTTGATAATATAAAATGTCTTAGCTAACGTGAAAGAAGGTTTAAATTCTATTAAGGACACTGATGTAAGTATTACGCTGTTCTTTCTTCGTGTTATTTAAATAGTAGCCACAAGATAGCATTACCAAATCAAGAAACTACCTTTCTCATGAACACTAATGGAAGCAGAGAAAAAAACAACATGAACCAGATCCACCAATCATAAAGACTCAATGCAATCCTGTCCCTTTTCTGTGTTTACTCTCTCTGTGTCTCTGTGCGATCTCATCCTGGTCTCTTATTCCTGTTTGGACGCTTCATTATCTATGAAAACAGAGCATGTATAAATAGAAGACCAACTCCTTTACAGTTTCAACAGTAAATCCCAAAATAGTGATGACAAAACAGTATAGAAGTACATCCGTAAGGCCAATTAAAAGATCATCAGGGGCTTACAATGAAATGAGCAAAAGTACCATTACTCATCCGTAATGAACCCATAATTCACCAAACTACATATATGATCATCAGGTGGGAGTTACTGTCTATGATCGATGGACGGGAATAATCCTTGCCTCCCCATCCTTAATAGAATTGAAACTTTTTTTCATGATAGCTAGGAAACTTTATATTCTATCTCGGGACTGGAGGTGAGGATTATGCTAGTTTAAAATGTACTCAACACCAAGGAAGCCATATCAATTGTGGGCTTAAAGTAAAATCTTTTGAAAGTGGACACGGAAGACCAGTCCACTGCGTAATAGTAACTTCCAAACGGGCACACAGCCTGAATGCCTTAACGCCCATGGCGCCCCTCACAGAATGTGAGCTAAAACCTAATTCTCAATCCCCGCTTTTTGCATCACCCAACCTGAACCAACGAGCGATGGTTGGAGAGGATACTGCTTTGAAAGGCTTCTTTAAAGATATGAGGCGTTGTCTCTCCCCTGGGGTTCTCAGTTCTTCTGTCATCGCCTTGTAAGCTTTGGTGCATCTAACAATACAAAGTTTACGATTATCATAAAAAGAGGGATAATAAATTACCCTTGTATATGTCTTTGTTCTTTTGAAAATCTAAAAAGTGACCCCTTCGGGGGTAAATAGTCTACCAGTAATATCTAGAGCTCTACCATCAGAAACTCTGCAAAAGCAGATTAAGCTAGCAACATGGCCAATTTACCAGATAGCTCCTTCCGACAGCCTAATACCACTCATCAATTTCCTTACTAAAGGATGCTCCCCTACAAGAAGGTCCTCAATGGGATCATGACCAGCCGAAATACCGACTGAAAGGAGTGTACTGACCTGTAAGCCACGCCTCCAGATGCCAGGTCAGACCGGAAGTTCAGTACGTGGAAAGCTTCCGAGCCCACAGGATCCAAACCCTGTTGCATAAACCAACCAAGCCATCTGATTCAGATAGATTTGAATCGGCGGATAGTATAGGATGCCCATGCCTTTGCATGGTGAGCCTGAGCTCGTTCCAAAAGGCCTGGGACTTGCCATCATCTCCGGTAATCCTCCAAACCAGTCCTTGCCAAGCTCGTGGGAATTCCCCAATAGGTTGCTCAGGAGATCCTGATTCAGGAGTAGAAGGATTGGAGAATCCCAAGAAAGGTCCATCAGATCTGGATACCAGGCTTCTGTTTGTTGCAGCAGCTGATGCTGAATTGCCCGTCAAGTCCTGGTCATTCAAGCTGGATTAAACAGAAGGTTCTTTCCCTCTGAGGGTTCCCTCAGTAATCAGAAAGACCCCCAAACAATGTGCTCCTTTGTAGTTACCTCAGAGAGTATCTGTCCCCTGCCAGAATTGCCGGTAGGGTCTTACCCATACCACCTGAGATAGGGAACTCATAGAACTGCGGCCTATGTTCATGTTCCAGGGTCAGGAAGGTGCTGGGATTTGATAGTCATGGTGAGTTATGAAACCTCAACTCCAAGACCGACACAAGACGAATATTCCATTACATTGCACTCCCAAACCCTACGAACACTACAATGCATAATCTACATCTCTATAAAAACCTCTAACAAACCAATCATCCTACAACCAGATGGTCTGTCGTAAACCAAATAAACTGTATTGTATCCACCATCGCTAGCACGCATTTGTCTACTAGCTAAGGCCAGAATCATCAAGTTCTCATTTTAAATAAGTGGGCGAGTTCTCTGAGGTAGCTGTATAATCTGTGACTGTGACTCTGGAATGTCAGGGGTATCAACTGGCCGGAAGTGAATAAGTACTTAGGAAGTGATTTACTAATACATTCATATTTAACCATTTGTTTTAATTGTGTCCATAATGTATCTCTCCAATGCACTCACTATAATGTCAACAATATCCTTGGCTGTGTAAATTTTTTATGCCAATTAAACAATTCTGAAAGTGCGAGCACACACACTTTACTGCTGCTTCGCAGGAGTATAGTGCACAGAGTTGCAAAGCCGGCAGAAATATAGGATTCAGCAAAATTAGAAAAGTACAGCATGATCCTGCAGAAAAAGCATATTTCCTACACCATCCATCACTTTTTTGCTCTCTATGTACAGTTATCGCATGCTTGCTTATAAACCTAGAGTGAAATGTATTGGAGTTCCACGGTGTGCAGTTTGGTCATATGAGAGGACAAGCCTTTGCGGCTTGAAGCCTTCCCAAGTGGTGCCCATCAAGGGTTAGAATAATTCATTTTCATTTGAGTGCTTGTCTCCTCGCTACCACACCGCAATGCATTAGAGCTCCTCTCTACCTCTGTATTAGTATTGATAAAGGTGCATTGTATATTGTCTGCAAAAGGAGTCAGTCCCCTGCAGCCAGATGTCCAGACAGGACCTGAGAAGAGGTGAGATTGCTGTGTATACACCAGTATTTTGAAATCCCATGGCTGTGGCTAAGACCTGAACTGGTCAGAAGCAAGAGTATTTGTCCAGCGGTGTGCAGGATGGACAATGTGTGGAGACTAGTGAAACTATTTTCTGGATGCCAAGACTGCTTGCCCCTCTTCGTAATCATGACCCTCCCCCTAATCATGACCCTCCCCCTAATCATGACCCTCACCGTGCTAAAAGCAAGAAAAACTTTGTGAGATGAGTAGGCTTTGCAACCAATCCCAATATTCTGCAGCCATATAATCAACACAGAATTAGCAAATGTCTTCATATCCTTCTCAGGCAACATTCATGGTCAACACGTTGCTTTTTGAAAATTTCAATAACTGTTATGAGTGAGGAACACTAAACATGGCATTCCGTACTCAATGTATTCTTTTCTAAATATAATTACATTAATAGGCCAAATTAGTCATGTTCTTTGACTAAATGAACCTGTGTAGTTCCAAATTAGAGAGACGCTGGCCAAAGTACATTTATTTTTGTCATGTAATGTCAACAGTAATGGAGGAGGAAGAAGCGAGACGAGAAAAAGGAATGCACAAAGGTGCAAGTGAGAGTGGAGAGAGAGGGGAGGGAAAAAAGGAGGAGGAGAGAATGACAGGGAGGAATTGACCATGAGGGGGATGAGATACATGGCAGGGGAAGAGAAAGAGACAAGTATGAGCGAAGGTGTGCAGAGATTCGAGACTGGAATGGATAGGATAAACACAAAAGGAGAAGAGCGATTCGAGGATAGAGGAAGAAACAAGGGACGAGAAAAAACAGAGGGAAGAGATCCGGATTTCTAAGAATTTTAAATAGAAAATGAGAAGAGGGAGATAAAAAGACGGAGCCTAGAATTATGTCGGCAAAAGGAGAGAAATATACTAGCAGGCTAGAGGACAGCACAGTCGGAGGAGACAAAGGCTGAAAACATGTGGAGAAAGACGAAAAAGTAGAGGGAGAGACACTTGGATGCAGAGAGGAAAGAGAAGAGGGAGGTAGAACTGAAGAAATGGAGCGAGAGAAAAATTGAAAATCAGGAAAGATTTAAGGAGAATGGTGCCTTCATGACTCCTGGCCTCAGAGGTTGCAAAATCAGTGCCTAGAATAATGGGGTGCCCCCGCATTTCTTATTTTCTGCCTATTTTTCTTTATAAAAATAGTGAATAATAATTTAACATCACTATTCGTGTAATAATAAATGTAGCACACTTCGCTGGACAGGACCTTTAGCGGCAGGTGTGGTAAGTAAAATATATTTTACATTTATGTAGTGTGCATGCTTGTGGGTGAGAGTGTGTTTAAATGAGAGTGTGTGTCTGTGTGAGCAAGTGTCTCTGTATGTGTAATTAAACAACAGGGGGTGGTGATGGACAGAGTTTCTGAATTGAGCAGAATACTCTCACTCAGTCAAGAGATCAGGGCTAGATCCAACACCGTTTTTTAGCTCACTGCACCATCCCAGCTCAGAACCTGGCTATATGCAAATTAGTCTGTCCCTGGCCCAGTGTATCATGGGAACAGGGCAAACCAAACTACCAAGCCAATTCTTTCACTGGGAAGGAAACAAGCTACCGGGGACCGGTTTCTGGCATTTCAGCCGTCTTCGGCCCGGCTTGCTTGAATCCTGATGGTGCAATGAGCTAGGGACTCACGTCTGAGTATACCCTTCCACGCTTATGGTGGACAAAATAATTAAACAACAGGGGGTGGTGATGGACAGAGTTTCTGAATTAAGCAGAATACTCTCACTCAGTCAAGAGATCAGGGCTTAATCCAACACCGTTTTTTTAGCTCACTGCACCATCCCAGCTCAGAACCTGGCTATATGCAAATTAGTCTGTCCCTGGCCCAGTGTATCATGGGAACAGGGCAAACCAAACTACCAAGCCAATTCTTTCACTGGGAAGGAAACAAGCTACCGGGGACCGGTTTCTGGCATTTCTTGTTTTTTGTTGTTGTTTTTTTTTGCAATTTTCACCCCGAGTGTGCTGGGTATACTCAGACGTGAGTCCCAGGCTCTCCACACCACTGGAGTCAAGCTATCCAGACTGAAGAAGGCTGATAGCCAGAAACAGGTCCTTGAATGCTTGATTCCGGTCTAGGAAAGACATGGCTTGGTAGTTCGGACTGGACTGTTCCCATGGGGCACAGGGTCAGAGCTGATTTGCATATAGCCAGTGTCTTACCCAGGGTGGTGTGGAGTGCAAAAAAAGTATGGATTTAGGCCCAGATCCTTGTACTGGGGTGAATGTATGACATTGTTCTACATTCTGTCCATCAACTGTTTTTTTTTGTCTGTATGTGTAAGCAGGGGTATGTGAGTGAAAGTGAGTGAGATTGTGATCTAGATTTACTATTCGTTGATGGAAGGCAGCACGGCAACTTTGGTGCAACGGTGTCTTGTGTCAAAGGGAGAGAGAAAAAATTGTGCAATATATAATAAATAACGTGGTGCATTTCTTCGCTCCCATTGTGCTGGTGCCAACCCACACACCTTTGTGCCATAGTGCAAGGGTGCCAGCATTCTCTGAAGCACAGGTTGTGTACTGGAAGGGGTCTTTTCCAGTACCAAAACTATGATTTGAGGCTTTTCCCCCTTTAACTATTGTGCAGCACTGTACAAAACCCATACAAAGTTGGAAAAATGAGAAATGATAACATTTCTCCTCATTACGCCTGCCTTAAGGAAGCATACGATTTTGGCACAAAAACCTACCTACCAATGTTTGTAGATAAGGATTTTTATCAAAACCCAAGGGTGGTTGCATGGGAATCAGGGCCGGACTGCAACCCGAACCAGCCGGCAAACTGCTCGGCCGGCCCCCCCTGGGGGGCTGAGGTGGTGCGGCAGAGCTGTTTGCAAAAGGCCGGTTTCAGACGATTTTGTTACAAGGTGCCGATATTGCCGGCCCCCCAGGAGCCCAAAACCAGCCCCCACACTGGCGGCCCACCGGGGAAATGCCTGGTGCCTGCTACGGCCAGTCCGGCCCTGATGGGAATGCCCATGCACTATCAATGGAACGCCCTCTTGACGCAAAATAACACATAGCAGCGCATAGCGAACCTTTGCGTTACTCTGGGATACTGTACAACCCAAATTCTGATTTGCGTTGGATAGTAAATTCCACCCAAACACTTTGCTTGTGGTTTGAGTCACAAAATTGATGCAAAGCATAGCAGTATCCTGTGTCTGAATTTCAATATATATGAGTAAGGGAGAATGAGTGATATTAAGAGTGAATGCAAGTGAATTAGTGAGAAGTAATAAGAATGAGTGTTAAGGAGTGTAAGAGTGTGACGAGAAGAAGTGAGTGTGAGTGAGAGAATGGGTGAATGTGAGTGAGAATGTGATGTGATGCTTGCATAGTGAAGGTAATTATTGTCTTACAGATGTACCCAGGGCAAAATATTGGCACTGGCATACTCAAAACGATTCTTAGCATGTCAGCCACTTGTGACTAAATACTGGCACACTAGTGGTTATTCTTGGACATAAAGGGCACCAATGGTAAAATACTGGCATTGGCATACTATAGGATAATTATGGCATTCAGGGCTCCTGTGGAAAAATACTGGCATACTTGAGGAAAATGTTGGCAAGTGGACATCAGTGGCAGAATGGCAGTGCTAGCACAGTAGAGGTCATTCTTGGCATAAAGGAGGACAACCTGGCATTTCAGAGGGTGGAAACTATGACAAACTGCTGGTCCTGATCAACAGCGGTTATTTTCCATATAAGCGTCATCTATGGTATATGGACAGCATAAACTGCAAAATTCTGGCACTGGCATGTTTTAAGTCATTTTTTATATAATAGGGCACCCATGACAAAATGCTGTCCCTGCCACAATGGAGGTAATTTTGGGTAATTTTGGACGTATAGGGACATTTGTAGCTCATTGTGAAAAAAATGGGGTGAACTCCTGCGGAACGACCTATTTCATTGGCTTGACACACCATGAAAGGATTTGACATTCAAATGGGTGTGCTTACCACACCTATGGCATTTTAGTACATTTATATGAAAATTGTGCTCTAAAATGCATGATTTAACCCCCCCCCCCCCCAACCCCCCCCAGAAGAGGTCTTGCTTGCTCCCCCTGCTCGCTCACTACAATTTAGGGTAAGTGTTATGCTGCACAACTTTCAAAGATCAAGTCACCACAAAACTATAGATGGTATCTAAAATTGACATGTGTCTATGTTATGCGGGTATACTAATCATGGAGTTAATATGGAACTTCAGCAATGTCAATTGTGATGTTAGGGTCATATGACATGATCTCGTGGCAACATAGTGTTAATGGTCATAAGATGTCACTTCCTGTGATATCATTAAGGTCAAAGACTATGTGATGTCACTTCCGCTACTGCTCGCATTGATGAATCTACCCTCATGGCGGTGTGATAATTAGTACTTCTGGTTATTGTGTAAAAATGAAAGTGCAAATAGGTGCAATAGCATTACCTCAAGTTAATCCCCTTTATTTGCATTAAACACGGATTTTGCAAATGCTAACTACTGGTTTGTTGACATGGCTACTGCTAAAAGGGTGTTTCCTCTGAGTTTGCTCAGCATTCTCAATGATAATATTATTTTAATGGTTTGTGTTGACGTACCGCTCTCTTAAAAACAAAGGTGGTTAAAGTTTGTCCAAGAAGTTGCATTGTGCCCCAGTTTTTAGGGTAACTGCTGTCTGTGTAAACAACTTCCTTATGGATTTTCTGTATGTGGCCGGTGGCTGTCCTAGGAATCTGCAAAGTATTGCGTTACCTTTGGATTAACGAACAAAAAAACCCTGCCTCAACCTGATAAGCGTTTCAAAGGATGCCAAAAACGGGAAACAACCTTTACAACGCAACCATTATATCCTCACACTACACTTACAACGCAGGGATTACATCGCAACATCCTTTACATCGCATGTCACTACAACGCAGGCATTACAACGCATACCATTGGAGTTAGAATAGTAATTTTTACCCCTACACTATCCAACACTTACCCTACTGTTGCGCCCCCTCGAGTTAGAATAGTAATTTTTACCCCTATACTATCCAATACTTACCTTAAATGCAATGTAATGGTATGCATTGTAATGATATGCGTTGTAAAGGTAGTATGCGATGTAATGGAATGTGTTGTAAAGGTCGTTTCTTAAAATGCGATGCAGTGTCATGCGATGTAATGGAATGCGTTGTAGTGGATGTTGCGATGTAAAAAACTGCGCTGTAAGTGCATGCATTGTAAATCTATGCGTTGTAACGTCATACATTCGCCAAAAACACAAGACTGTCTATGAAGCAAGGGTCCACTAGGCTGCTGCCTTGTCAGTATGTGGACGGCCTGGCCTGTATGAACAGTGAAATCCACTACTTTTCCCCTTTTTGAAAAATAAACCTAAAACAGCAAACACCTAAAGCAATCACTTACAGTGTTTGAGGTTTAAAGTGTGGGACTCTTGCCATGTACTAAATGAATACTGAGAATTTAACACACATTCCATTTCAGCTGCCAGAAACCCTGTCGGGTAAAATAGAATGTGTAAAATTCTCAGTATTCCTTTAGTACATGGTCCTTACTGAATTGTAAGATGTAAATAAATGCCGGTATTTTTTTCCTGTCAGACGTGGCATCCATATTTCCATACTGGGACATCAATGGGCGCTGTGCCCTATTTGCCACTCCTGCCAGAGCTTCTTAGGTCGAGGAATGATACAGTGCGAAGGAGTGCCAGTGTCGGGTGCTTGGAATGTCCCTACACAAAGAGCCCCGGGCAAGCTGCAGCACGTACCTGTTGAGTTAGTGCCACCTTTGTTGCTTTTATTGACTTTAACGTGGATCGCTTTTGTGGAGCTCTGAAAATCTCCCAGCAGCGTTGTCATGCTTGTTTGTCTTCTGCTTGTCAGATAAAAAAACCTCTGCAAGTCCCCGTTAAACCATTTATTTTGTAATTAATAAACAGTGTGGTGGAATGTTGGAATCTGTGGAACTTTGTCCTGAATGTCGAAGAATTCCACGGACCAGCGGCCTCCAGCTATTTTAGGCCACGCCCCTCC
Source organism: Lissotriton vulgaris (assembly GCF_964263255.1). Lineage (NCBI taxonomy): Eukaryota > Metazoa > Chordata > Amphibia > Caudata > Salamandridae > Lissotriton > Lissotriton vulgaris. The sequence continues at coordinate 1,113,626,166 of NC_141694.1, forward strand.
GATACGCAACAGTTAATATTTCCTGACAGTTCATAAGTGAAATGTGAAATATTGCGAGCAAGCTAAAACCTGCCATCTCGACTTGGAGACGTTAAGTCCAAGTATTGACGGTAAAACTGGTATTCAGCATGCATGGCTCATGAATTTCTCACAATAGACAGTGCGAGTTGGATACTTTGGCTGGGGAAGGCAGACTAAATAAAAGATCAGAATCTTATCTTTTGCTTTAGGACTTTTTTTTTTGCCAGTACACTCAGAATTTGGAAGTGAATACAGTTCCGAATTTCTAGGAGGTTTTGGGAGTGTTTGAAGACAAGGCAGATGTCAGTGTGGGACCGCCCTTGCTTCCAGGAGAAGGAACGCTAGACTTCATTCACACTTTAACATTGTAATCCCTGCCCTTGTGAATAGTCTAGGAGCAGAGATGTATCTGTGGTCAAAACCCCTCCCTTTTTGGTGTTTCCTGAATGGAGATTTAAGGGGGCAGATTTATGATGCCCTTGCGCCGCAATTGCGTCACTTTATTTGACGCAACTGCGGCGCAAACAACGCGCCCTATTTACAACGTGACGCATCTAGGAGATGCGTCACGTTGTAAAGCCCTGCACCATAAGGAGGCGTTCCTGCGCGGGGGGCGTTCCTGCGCAGGAACGCCTCCTGAAAGTGGCTGAGTTCACTCAGTCACTTTCAGGCCAATGCTGCGCCAAAACCCTGCACCAGCTTGAAGCAGGCGTAGGTCTTGATGCAGCATTGTGTAGATGCGGCACCCCGAGCCTTGCTGGAGCTGTGTCACGCTTGCGACGCAACTCCAGCAATGCGCCACATTTCCGGCACAGATGCGTCACGCATCTGTGCCGTTTTTGCACCATGGGTGGCGGAGCTGTGGCGCACTGTGGCGCACGTTAACTGGCGCATCCCTGGGGATGCGCCAGTTAACATAAATCTGCCACCTTGAAGGTCTTTTAATGCACTTTTAAACTGCCCCAGTTTGTATGTTAGATCGTGTGGGATGGCTCCTCAAGCAGTGCCATCTCCATGATTGCCTAACGGTGCCTCCTTATTGGTTCACAATGTAAAGGCTGCACCCCGTGTTCTTTTTTGTGTGTGCACCCCTCAAGATTCTACATTTAAGCTAAGAGTAGAGTTAGAATGCTGATTAGTGAAACTTCATCTTTTTGCCGCATAAGCTTTTTTCCTTCCTTTGAGGTTTTTGGAGAACAAAAACAATGGCTTAGCGCCAAAGAGCGTAATTGGACGCCAACACAAAAAATCTGGCAATGAGGCTAAAACCAGAATCCTGGAAAGTAGTCCTGCTTATGTTGTGTTTTCCATCCCGTAATCAAATTAAATAGATTTCTTACTCTGGGAATCGCATCAGAGCACCAAAGCTGTGCTGGACTGTGCAGCCTTGCGTATCCTCCCCCCAAGTGCCACGGTTACTGGCCGGCTGCCTTCTCTGGTAGCGCAGGCTTGCACTGGCTGACGGCCAGCGGTAGAGATTTACTATGCACAGGGTACCACAGGCCTGTTCCTCAGATCTCTGGCAGCGGGGTGTGCACACATGGTCCAGGGCCGCAGAAATGGAGGAAGTGCACTGTTTTTTCAACTGGAACAGTTTTGTGATTGCATGCCAGAGCCCTTTAAACATACCCAGCATGCGTATCGTATGAACTTTTTTATTCAGAAAAGTATTTAAAGTTTCACATAAAATGTCCATTATCGTTTTATTTATATTTGAGTTTGGAATTTTAATTAAAACGCCAGCCTCTTAACCTGGCTGTGTGTTGAATTATGTTGTCTGGGGAGGTAACTTAATTTTGTACTTAATTTTGTACCACTATCACACTCTGCGGGGCCTTCATGCCCCTAAAAACACAAAAAAGTGTTCTCTTCTCCAGTTAGTAACGCTAACAACTGTGATTTTGTGCACTTATTGGCATCCAGACATTAGCAGGCAGTAAGTCATTTTATACTCCCCCTTTGTTCCCTGGTAATATGGTCTGCACCACATTGGTCATGTGACGCCTCTTGGTCATGTGACGCCTCTGACCAGGGTCTCACCGGTATTAGTCCTGGGATTAGGCTCCCACACTGGACATTCCTTCTATATTTGACCATTTCAACCTTGCATTGACGAGTCGGAGTATCGAGTGGTGTCTTAATTCAGAGGAAACACCAGGGCCCGCGGTGTATAAAACTGTGTGGGAGGAAAACAGGAATAATATTTGAGAACTGCTTTCCTTTTCCACAAAAGGCATACCTGTTGTCATTTTGCATTTCGTAGTACCAATCCGCTATGCATTCTAGTGTGTGGCAAATTGTGTGTGAATGGCGCATCTGCCTGAGTTCAGATCATTACTGAGAATGGATTAGGTTACCCAGTTTTGGTATACCACCACTTTCCCCTATTACTTGGCTTCTTGGGACTTAATTGGTAGGCTAATGCAGTTTTTGAGGTTTCCTCTGGAGGATCTCCATGGAGGCGAGGGATGGGGTGTCATTCAGCTGTCCCTGAGCTTGAAGTAGAGTGATTTCTGTAGTTTAGAGGGTGTTGGGTGGTTTTTGCTTACTCTAGACAAAAACATGAGTGAGTTTGGTACGTTATAGGTTACATCTCTATTGCATTCTGGTGGGGTCTGAAAGGCTGAGGGTCATGCTTGTTCCACTTCCGTCCATCATCTGTTCTTTTTGTATTTGTCACCCTAAAGTGGGAAGGGTATGCCTAGACGTGGGTCCCTTGCTGTCAATGCCACCAGATTCAAGCTAGCCTGGCTGATGAGGGGTGTTACCCCAAAACCGGTCCTGGGATGCCTTTTTCCAGTCCAGAGACGACCTGGTCTGGCAGTTCGGGCTGGACTGTTTCCATGGGAAACAGGGTCAAGACTGATTTGCATATGGCTGGGTCTAAACTAGAATGGTGTGGCATGCAAAAAAAACCCTATGGATTTTACCCAGATCTGTGACTTGGGTTGAATGTTTGATTAATTCAGCATTCCGTCCATCATCTGTTCTTTTTGCATTTGTTCCACTTCACTCGGCAGAATCCTCCCTGCTGGAACAGGCCCCTGAGATCTGCTTCATCTGTCTTTCTTTACTGGCCTTGGTGAGTCGAAATTTGGGTTGTATTTGGCACCTCATTGTTCCTTCTGTCCCAACTGTTTGCAAGCCAGAGTCCCTGACCGAGAGTCTTCACTCAGTCGACCACCACGCTCTTCCTCACTTGCGTCTTCCTCCTTGGACCACTCTACTCTCACTGGATAAGGCTCCCCATGACATCTCTCCCTGATTTGCTGTTACACCCCAACATCTATTCGCTCATTGGAGATGTAATATTGTTAGCTCTCTTAACGAGTGTTGCTCTTGTGTTCTTCCACACCCTCTCTTACCCTGTAACACATTCCTGTGCTGTACTGAGTCCCTACATTACTCCCACGTTTTTAGGACCTATCAGCCCAAGTCTTGGTTGCGTTTACAGTCTTCACCCTCCTGACAGTTTACTGAGTTTACCAACTTCACTTAACTTTCCTTGAGAGAGAAGTTTTCTGCATAAAATATGTTGTGTGTGAGATCTGGCTTGCAAAACGTTTTTGTTTGAAAATACTGCTAATAGAAGTGGTTCTTCACACAGTTTTCTCTTGATTTTAGTGAAGGTTTTCTTCCATTATGTTAAAAAAAATTGCACATTTTGTGAAGTTCACAATAAAAAAGTAAACTTTACAAAATTTTGAAAGAAAAGCCTTCACAATTTCGTACATCTTTACTATTTTCCCCACACCAATCCAGCCATTGGCCCGCTACACGGTAGCAATATCTGACTGTGCCTTGCATGTACGCTTCATGATGTCAGTAATGTACTATTTAAATGCCAGCATGGCTGTAGCAAATTTGCCTTTTTTGCGTGGTCGCACCATATATTTCACCTTTTACTGGACCCTATATATTTGCTGGCTTTAAATATCTGTGCACTTGAACCCTTCTAACCAGCGGTAAAGTGCCTTTGTTTCCCCTTTAAACATGGTGAAATTGGCATAGTCCTAATTGGTATATTTAACTTGCCTACAAGTCCATGATATATGGTACAAGATCTACCCAGGGCCTGAAAGTCAAGTGGACTGCAGCATCTATTGTGCCATCCACTACAGTGGCAGTGCAAACATGCCTTCAGTATAGCCTGACTAGCAGAGCAAAAGATGCAATTTGACTTATCCAATTAAATTCTTTTAACAAGTGAAATCCTCCCTTTTAAATATTAATTAGTCACCCACAATTATACCTTGTCATCCTCAAGGCAGGGTGCATGGTATTTAAAAATAGGCCATGGAAAAATGTTATGTTAAAATGTCCTTACAGTAACTAGCACCCAAAAGCTGATTGTCACTGCAGCAGGTCTAGCTGTCCTATGTAGAAAACCAAAGTACAGAATAAAAATCGTAATACTGTATCTTGGAAATTGAACTAGATAGAAACATAATTGAACAGCTTTTTAATAGGTATTACAAATCCAATTCAGTGGAGAAGTCAGATAGTTAATAAATATTAAGGAAACATAACTTTTAGAAAGTTAACTTTTCCCTGCCTGAAGTTCCTGGAAGATAAACTTGCATTTGCTTCCTACTTGTGTCAGCCAGTAGTTAGCATTTGAGTAGGAGAGAAAAAGATCTAAAGTGCCTCCCAGGAGCAAACAATAGGCTGACATGAATGGACAGAAATGCCAACTCTAAACTTGACTGAATATGCAGGATTGGGCTGTGAGCATCCTCTATGACATTGCAATGTCAAATCCTGCTTCACAGGTCTGCTTGGTTTTGTATATAATAGTGGGGTCAAACTTGAAAGGATGGGAAACAGGATGCCAAAACCGTTCTTGTGTATTCACTGTCTGGTTCCTTAAAACTCTACTTTTGTTCTACTAGACTTCTGTTTCTGGATTTTTACATATAACACTGGGTGGAACTTAAAAGAAAGGGGAACAGGATGTCAAAAATTATGTATCTACTGTCTGGTTGCTGGAAAACCCTGCTTTGTTCTACCAGACTTATGTCTCCGGGTTTATTGAGGGTACAGTGGTGGCTTCAAACTGGGTTTTAGTGTTAAATGTTGGAGGACACTAGGATTACTTTAGTACATTCCCCACACAAACCCTCAGCTCTCAGAGCCCAACTTTAGTGTGGCGAAGACTTCTGCCATCTTACAAAATGCCCAAAGTGAGTAGAGCTGGCCACAGGGGCTTTTACACCATTGGCTAATGCATGCCCAGGAGCTTTGCCCACCAACAAGATTGTGACCGGCATAAATGTGGCACTTCAAGGCACCTACTTCAGAACAGTGCTGGACTGAGAAAAAATCCTTTAGAACTGGACTTGCCCCCTCTTCTACCTAGGACAAAGAAGTAGACTCCAAGAGTCAGATGGCTGACCTCCTGTTCAAGCTACAGGGATAAAACAAGCTATAAGAGCCTTTTCCTGTAACTGTCCAGCTGACCGGGGACAACAGGACCTAGGCCCCTTGCAGTTGGCTTGAGCCTCACACCACGTGAGTCCTGGGGGCTTTAGAAGTGTACAGCTGTGGTGGTTTGGGACTTAAATGATTAAAGTCAGAAGCTAAAATCTTGGACCAGGATGAACCTGGTTGGTGTATCCGACCCATGCTCTATTGCGTTCAGTGTCCAATTGCGCCTAGGTTGCGGTCTTCTTCAACCATTGACTATCATTGGCACTTTGTGCTTCAAGGCACTACTTAAAACTTAAAAAAGTATATCTCTGGTACCCCTTATTGGATTTTTTGACATTTGAATTTGAGGGTTCACCCTGACAAGTGTTGTATTTATTCCTTGAGGTGGGTAGTCACCGGCCCCAAATAATCATTCAACTTCTTACAACTATTATCTTTCATGATGGCTGGCATGTCAGATTAGGAATGCTCTTCAGGTAATATCTTGCAGGGCGGGGTAAGAAACTTGAAAAGCAGTAGCTAACAAAGCGACTTCCCACTGATCAGACATCTTATCACGTGCACCACAGCATATACATACAGAATGGCCAAAAAAGCCCACTACAAATCTAAAATGGCATAGACTGATAACTCTGCCAAGGTAATGTTCTAGATCTACCTGGATCTGGCAGCCAGCGATGAACAGGATGTTAGGACCTTCTGGGCGAGGAATCAGTGAAGGAAGTAGCAAACAAACGGTGACTTAATGAATCTTAAAACAGTTTCTGCTCATTACGCGACCTCCTATTCACTTGGCCAGGATTCTTCAGGGAATAATTTGCGTGCTCATCATGCACCACCAGGTCGCCCTGGTCCTCACTATGGTCTCGTCCAGACTGGATGACTGAAATGCTTCCTGTTTTAGCCTTCCCGCAAAAAACAACTTGTCAAGAGGGAGGACCCATATCATCAAGGCTGTCCCTGATTATGTATTTTTCAATCCACATCACCTCCGCCCTGAAGGCCCACACTATTTATTGGCGAGAGAGATCCTACTTTAAAATACTGTGCTTCAATCTTCAAGCCATGCAAAGAATGGTCTGAGCCCCCGTCTTCCTGTACAGTTTTAATAAAAAAATACTGCTCGACCATACGCCTAAGTTTGATGTCCCCGTAACCTGATTATTTCCAGTCTGTCAAACACATGTGGTTAGTTGGAAGATGCACAATGTTCTTCCACTCTTTGGAACTTCTTCCCTTCTATCTATCACTTAAAAAAGATCTTGAGGCTCTGGAAGCTTCGAAAAACATAGTTTCTTGACCTGATTTCCAAAACACAAAGTGAGTTGAGCTTAGACAAACATCTGGCCTTGACCAAGAGCACACTCAATGTCTTACTGTCCCTACCGTACCCTTTCCTTAAGGATTTGGGACTGGCTCCTAAAGGTGTATAAGGACCATACAACCCCACCCCATCCCAATAAGGAAATATCCATCCTTTGACACTAAACATCAGCAACAAGCCACCTCTTGTTCCATTTGATGATTCAACGCTTCGCTAATTCAAACACACCTCTTCAGACAGAGAAATTCACCTTTTGTTGTGAAGTAGCACAACTTTGCTTTTGAATATTATAAAAGCGATTACTTTTTTTGGGCAAACAACTTTCAGGGTCTCAAATCAAAGTCGGAAATGACTTCACTCACAACCTTTCTTTATGTTCTGAACGTAGTTGTGTTACAATGATTTCCTAAGTGGGTCACTCAGACAGATACAAGTTCCCTCCCCACTAAAGTAAGTGTAAAATGTCATCACTTTGCGTACCGGTGTGTACTAGCGAACTCTGTAACATATGCTTTATCTATATATTGTTCAGGGATACTTGCAAACGGGCTGCCGCCTGTACAGCTTCTGCACAAAGTCGTTCATACTTTAAAGATGACCCACATCGCTAAACCACTGGCACAGTAGCAAGGGTCTGCAGACTGATAGCCAGCACTGCTGACATTAGTGACGCGGTTCAAGAAGTATTTGTGTTTGGATTGTTGTTCTTCGGGCGGGCAAAGTACGCCCAATTGTGCTTAGTATTGCTTTAACTGGATTGCTCAGACCTTTGTGGCATTAAATAAATAGAATTTCACGTTTAACATACTTGGAGGAAAGTGTGCTCCATACTTGTTGCAACTGGCTCCCAGTGAATTTCCCACTGGTACGGTGGCACCAGAGCCCTAAACATCGAGGTGAATTGCAGCCTGCATTTATCTTTAGTTATTTTACAGATTTACTAAAGAAAAACGTTCAGCCCAACTGACTGAACTGTTGTTGGCAACGATATTGATTCTTCTGTTTACTGGTTTAAAGAAAATCAGTAACAGATTAATAAAACCCAAATTAAATTTCTTTTCTTCGTTTGAAGTTAGTGGCAGTGCAGATGGAAAGTAGAACATACCACTTGCAGGTGGCCTAACCATATGTTCACGTTATGATATGCTAGATGGCTGATAGATGGTTTGGCGTCCCGACAAAACATGATGGCCCACGAGCACGTGCTGTGCAGGATGGGCTGTTTAATGCCATTACGAGTGACAAAATAAATGGAATATTTTGCCTATAGTATTGCATGTTCTGAAACAATACCCAGGTGGAGTAGTTAGGCTCATGCATGGGTTGCAGAAGTGTCATGCGCGCAGAGTTAGTTCTCGCTTTTAGAACAGAGCAATAGTAATATTTGTGTATCCTAACCCCTGTTCCGGTCACCAGTATGAGTCCCTTTTTTCACTTTATTAAATAGGCTATGATAAAAAAATTTTTTTTAAAAGGTAACACATATTGACTAGACGTGGGCGGAAAGCGTGAGTCGTTGGGCCGTCCGTGCGGATTTTTAGCGACTGATGCTTGTCCTGGGCTGTAAAATCGGCACGAATGCGACCACGCACAGCACAAGAGGGCGTTGCTTCTTTCTGCTCTTTGAGTAGATGTTCTACTTGAGCGGCAGCTTCCTCAACGCAAACGGAAGGTTTCTCAACGTGAGCAGCAGCAGTCATCCGTGACCGTCCATGTTGAGAAAGCTCACCGGGAGGTGATCTGGAGTGAGATTTTCCTTAATGTTGGCGAGCTCGAGCGAGGAAAAACTTCTTATTGTGGAGTGTTATTTTTAATTCCACGTGCTACACTGAGCGCGAAGTGGGAAATACTCTGCAAACTCCATGAGCGGGATTTCACACCCAGGTCTAATATTGACATGGTGTCCCGCCAACTAGACTTAGACTTATAACAGAATTGTTTTAACAAGTGGTCAAGTACCATCTACTGTTATGAAGCTGGAAAAACATCCCCGTATATTGCAAAAACACAACTCCTTGAGCCATGTCTTAATTGGCTGGATAAGAACTCAGAGAGGTTTTTTATGCAATCCCACCACACTAATTCCCAAGCCTGTAGTCTAACATTAAAACAGTTTGGACACTTTCAAGTACAAGTTGTACAAGTCTCAAAAACTGAAGAAGTTGTCCCTGATTTATAGTTAAACACATAAAAGGTGATGAGAGGAATGCTTGCAAATAGACTCTGACCACTGATGTGGGTAGTTTTTCAAAATATGACAAGAAGTTCCCTCAAGGGCCACAATATTACAAACAAGTACACATCGCATAATTTATATCAGAGGTGACAGATACAAGGCAAACTTTTTATTTTATTAAAAAATATATTGAAAATGTGTATTATTTTTCTGTTTTGAGCATTGCTTTCAGATTTATGTATATTCGTTCAGGTAAAAACACATGTAATCACAATATACAAATATCAAAGGATAATTTCATGGTTCATACAAAAAAGACAAAATAAGGTAACAATGATTATACTTGAGAAAAACAATTTATAACAATACATATGCCCCTGATGTCACACAGCCAAACACAACACCCTTACACATTCATACTCTCATTGCATACACATCCACAATGTCTGAAAAAGGAATCTGAGTATTAATCAGCAGGGGAAACCCTGCCAACTACGAGTCTCAAAACTGAGTGTGAGACCCCGCACTATGGTCAACGCGCGTTTCGGCGGCTCACGGCCACCTTCCTCAGGACCTCTTCCAGGCAGTCAAGAAACCCACATGTACAGGGGACACTTAAAAAGCCATTAATACTGCTGCTTAGTTCCCAAAGAACTGAGCCACTGGTATGAACCACGTAGAAAGGTAACTCAGAGATTTTGTCAATATCTATCGTTATACTGTGGGAGTCTCTATAAATATCCAAAAAAATGTGCTAGGAAGACGATGTCACAAATCCCAACAGGTAACTTGTAAGCTTTCATTCGACTGGAGATAAAGTATGTAATCCTATTCTATAGCTTTATGTAACTGCTTTCGGTTATTTAATATTGATGAGCAAGGTAGAGGTGGGCTGCAAATCATGACATCAGACAGCATCAGCAACCTACGAAGTACGGATCATAGTCAACTCCAACAGGACCGTATAATTCCAAGCCACCACTTTTCTCACACTGTGATACTTGTGTTTTACATTTATTCAACCAAACTTATGGGAATGGGGAAAAGATTCTTTAAACCTTATTTCAGACATATGAAATGAGAGTAGCGTCTTTAGTAATGGAAGTAACCATAACTGGTTGTGTCCTTGATTACCATTTATATGCACACAATTTGAAAAATTACAGACAATTTTAGTCTGTTATTTTTTCCTTTTACTCAAGACCCGAGGAAATTGTTTGTCGTACATGATTGTATCATTTGTCAAACATGATAAAACCCAGTATGAGCTTCTTCTTGTATTTTTTTATAGGATTATAAATGTTAATCAATTTTTACTTGATTGAGTGGCTTTCATACTGCCTCATCAATTTCAATTTTTCTCCAATTTATAACCCTACCAGATATATAAATTGGAAAGGAATTGACTCGGTATGTTTTATAGCCCTTTGGGTGGTCTGTAATCTCTGTCGGTGCCTGTAAACCAGAAGAAAGTGACTGTTTTGTAAGTAGCTCTTGTACGCTCGGCAGTGGTAAGAAGTCCCACAGTTAAAGTGTTGCATAGTGCAATTTATTAGGGCAGTCAAACAGAAAGTCTCAGCACAAAGCGTAGCTATGCCTAATGAGAAGTAGCACATGCACTTACCCATAGCCTTAACACTATCCACAATATTAAGATTTAATTGTGCAGTATTTTGATCTGGCAATGAATAGAAGTAGGCGTTTGAATACAACTATAATTTACTGCCTCCTCGAAGACAAGCACTCATAAGGTAGAACCAAGGCTTGTTCAGTTATTCAATGTCTGCAGTTGGGTCCAGTCTGGGCTTGTTGGGAGCTCTGGTTTCTAGGTATAGATCAGGTGAGGTCTGTGTTTTCTTTTTGCTAACCTGTTGATTTGCAAGTTCCGTGTTCTAAATAAGCTGAGAAACTCAAACCACCCCTCTGGGATATTCAGAACAGTTAGGGTGTGATTAATCTCATAATAGGGTTTTTGTTTTCTTTCTTTTTGCCAATTATAAGTTTACCTTCGAGTATTGGATGACTTTTTGCTTTCCTTCCTTGTCTCGCAACAGGTAGGCTGCAGTATGCTGTGGGATGGACAAGGCAGAGGAGAACAAATATGTGTCCCAGCTCAGTGAGGTGTTCAACAGCTGCGACACCACCGGCACCGGGTACCTGGACAAGGAGGAACTGACCGAGTTATGTCGAAAGTTGCATCTGGAGGCACAGCTGCCTATACTTCTGCAGATACTCCTTGGGAGTGATCACTTTGCCCGGGTAAGCAACAGTGTAAATGTAAATTGATACTTGTATAGCGCACTACTCACCCGCAAGGGTCTCAAGGCGCTTGTACGAATACCGCTGTGGAACCCATCCTGGCTTTCCCTGTGAGGCGTCCACTCCGGTGCACCCCCAAGGTGGAGGCCAGGCATCCTTAGCGTTGTGGGGGCCGTTGTGGAGATTAATTATCAGGTCCGTGGAATTTTGAGCCCAAGACCCGCTGAGGCAGGGAATTGAACCCTGGTCCCGGGCTAGACCTCTGCATCAGGGTCTGCCGCTCTAATCATTGAGCCACACTTCTCCACGTCTGTACGTCTATTTCGTAGGTTACACTTTTTTCATTCAGGTCTTTCTCATTATCATTGGTTTAAAGTGTGCTGGTTTTGAATGTTCTTTCAGGTGGTATGTTCTATTGTTTTTGTCAAGACGTCAGCTAATGCCTACACTGTTTTTTTCATTAAATGATAATCTGGATGGCACTTGATTATATGAATACTTTTCTGATTACTTTTGCACTTGGGAAAGAGAGTGGTTTTGTCATGACAGTACTTTGGAAGTCCTTCTTCTCTACCATCACACATTTCTCTTTTATGGTCAACAGGATTTGCTGGTAATTTAGGTTTATCAAATTATTTGCACTAGCATGCAGGCACGCAGTGCGTAAGCTGCTGTTCGAGTCCCTCTTCTTGCCTGTAATGCCCTGTAGGGAATCCACTGGAGGCCTCATTAAGAGTTTGCAAGGAGCTGAAATTCTTCCAATTTCTGGAGTCAACTCTACATATGGAGTAGAATTCACTGGCTGATTTTCCTCCACAGTACTATCCTATGTGGAGTAATTTCAGCTGAAGGGTTCAACTCCCTATTTAGGGTTCCTCCAGAAGCGAGAGGCTTTTCCCTCCAAACGCAAAATGTGGTTCTTTATGTTTTTAAGCCCCATCGGAGAGTTAGTGAATTATTGTGGTTTGGGTTAGCGTGGCAAACATAATTTACAATCCCAGTGTTTTCTTGTGTACCTGCTACCAAGTACTCTTTGACCAGGTTGCCACAGTTAAATAACCACATAAGAGTAGCCACCTCCTTCCAAATATTGCTTAACCTCCTGCCAGTCTTCTTTATGGCTGGAGTCTTTGTCCTAAAACCTCCAGGGTCTAAAATAGTATTTCACATTTGGGGAGTACTGTGAACAAGTTCTGTTCTCTTATGCTACTCACTGGTATTATGAGTAGATTGGGAGTTGCTGAATATGGATTCTGAAAAGATATGCGAAAAGAAACCACACCACCACCCTTCCAAGGAGCCTGCCTATGACTACCCATTCTGCATGTTTATAACAAAATATTTGTAGCCGGAGAGGCAGTGATCCAAAGGGGATTCTTCGGTGTTTCAAGTCAAGTCTGGTGTTGCCATTGAAGGAGTGTGGTTTAGTCAGTCATAGGATGCCAAGCAGTGATATTCTTGTATTCTCCTAGTCCCCTTTTCTCTTTAGTCAACCCATAGTTATTTGACCACACCGTTCGCCTTCAGGCCTCCAAATTCAAAAGCGTCAACATAGAGCCAAATAGTTCAAGCATAGAGCTCCCTTCCTGAGGTGCAGCAGACGACCACAATCTTAGCTTAATGAATGCCTTACGTCAAGGGAGTAATGAGTACGCCATTTGAAGTTGAGATTCCTGGATTGAGGTCTTAATGAAAGTTCTGATTTCCCTTGTTTCTCAAGGATGCTCAAGTAAGAATTAAGGACTGGTTTCCAGGTACTGAGACTCTATTGTCTTTCTCCTTTGCAGTACAGTCTCTTTATCTTGACAAGGAAATAGTGAAAGGTTGAGTTATGTTACGTGCTGTTTGGCTACATGATGCTCTGTTTCATGTTCAGTTATATGTTTGTGTTTCTTATTATGATATATATTATTTGATGAGAAATATTATCTGTTGAGCGCTGTATCATTTCATTTGTCTCTTCTCTGATCACGTTGATGAATTCTGGCTTAGTGTCTACTAGGTTTAACTTTTGTAAAGGGCTGTTTGAAAATAAGATACTATGTTGAAGCCAGACTTCAACACCTGGACCCGTATTACGCACACTGTCCCTCTCTGCACTGGACGTATCCTCTATTTCAGTGGTTCTAACCTTTTGAAATCTGAGGACTGCCAATTAAACAATACTGGAACTCTGGGACCCCCGCCTTATTATTATAGGAATCTAGCAGCCGATGATTTGAACTGCAAAACATGACACAAAAAAGTACAGAAAAAAACCCATTAAAATACACAAATGATGACACATTTTATTTAAATCTCAAACACGTATAAATAAATAAAACAAATCTACATTTTAATTTTAATGTGAAGGTTGGAGCTTTTCTAAATTCAATTGAGGCCACTCATCATCCATATTATATTCTTTTTGATGCACTTTCACTACTCCCACAAATCAATCTGAGGATACTAATTACATTTTTAGTCTCCAATTTCAAATTCCTTTACATTTGCAGTACATGTAAAAGGTAATTGTACATTTATCTTTTTGTTTATATACACTTTATTAATCTGTTAATATTGTTTAATTTTTTAAATCGTCGCAGACCCCCTGAGGAGGCTTTACGGATATCAGTGGTCCATGGACCACAGGTTGGAAAACACTGCTCTATTTTGGGCACACATGCAGACTGGGACCTTGCAAAATATTAAATTAAAAAATGTGGTAACGGCTCTGCTTACCTACAACAGACATTCCACACGTACGAGACGGGACAGGGGCTGTGCACTCATTTCCTAGTTAGCCTTACGACCTAAAGGTGGTAACTTCTTATTTACGTTGGTTATTGTTATATAAATTAAAAAAACAGACCTATACAGTTCCGTAGTCACACAGCGAGTTATGGACACACATTCTTATAGAACGCCGCCGTGCCCCCGGGATGTCGGCACATGGGCTGTGTTATCCAGATAGTATTGAACGCATGTGAACGTGTTGCGGCCGGCCCCTGGGTTGTAGGCCAGAAGCTGTGTATGATTCGAAAGGTGCAATAAAGGTCTTGGAAAAAAAATGTGCTGTCCCCAGTGTGCACTGGGGTAGAGGACAGCATTGAAGGACGGGCCGGCAGTTTAGAACTGATAGGGTGTCTTTCAATGCATAAAGATCTGCACCTCTCCAGGAGAGGATTGCTCCTCCCCCTGCAAGCAAGAGCAGTGTGTAACTGCATCCAGGTGCTGGGGGAAGGGTTTGTACTGCCTGGAATACTCATACCTTGCTTACCAATGGTCCACTGACTGTGCACCACTGCATGTGCAGCATACGATCAGCTGCCTCCAGATGATCTGTTTGCTCCTGAAACCATATCTTTAACACAGCACAGGTACAGAGGCATGGTCTGCTCTTATTTGCATGGAGCTTCCCCCTCCCTGGGATTGCGTTGACTTTTTCACCTGCACAATCCACATTATGGAAGGCGCCGCTGAAACTTCGCTGGCCCCTTCTGTTATACCAAAGTGCCCAAAGGGCTCAAACACCTATTGCACCACAGGACATTTTCTGTAATATGGTCCCTGGAGCTGTGTTAGCAATTAGGAGCTCTATTTCATATCTAGGACATTCCGTCGGAATGTGGGGAAAATATGTCGTCTTCCCAGTATGAGTGCAAACTCTGACAGTTTGTGTTTTCACTGGCAAGAGCATATCCGTAAAAGAAGAGGCCATGGTTTGAAACCACTGCACTGTCTTTTATTACTAGCGGACCAGAGGCTGTATCCTGAATGGATGTGCTGGAGCGGAGCTGTGCACCTGTTTTTAAGACATTGTACTCTCTAAAGGGCATACACTTGATGACTCAAAAATTCTTAGTGCACTAGCTTTACTGGGAATGCAACCACTGTTCCAAGAAGTGTAGTCTGCAGCTCTTGCACTGACTTGGAGAATGTCTGAGTTAGGTCTATGCAATTTAGATAGTGACATGCCTTAAACAAAGGTGCATAGTTATTCCTTGATGTAGTGCACACATTCAGGCTACAGACCCCAGCCTCTTTTTTTAGGTCTCGGCTGCCGAAAGCAGCGCATGCGCTGCTTTCGGCATTCGAGAGCTTCTTGGAATCAGTACAGATTCCGAAGCTCCCAGAGGCAGAGTTGAAGCCCGCCCATCTTTCTCATTGGCTGGCATCATCTTCCATGTAAAACGCTGGCTTCTGATTGTAAAGGATGCTTCCTAGTCCCTCCTTGTTGCCACCTTGTCTCCTTTTGGCCACGCCCACCGGGATTGGATCGTTTACCGGTGGCGTGACACTCTCTCCCTCATTAGGTGGTACGCACTTTTTTCTTATCACTCAGCTTTGGCAAACGCAGCTGCGTGTTTATTTTAGCATCGCGCTTTCTCTTAAATTGAAAGCGGGATGCGAACATAAACATTCGGCTGCCTTTGCGGTACTGCTCTTGTTCTAAAAGTCATTAAATACCGCAGAGGTTTCTGGCTGCAAACTTGTAGTTTGTCTCAAAATAGCAAATGTAGCAGAAAAGAAATACACCATGTATAAAACAGGCTTTTTATCCGATTGCATTCTTTCCACGTGGCAGGAAATATTAATCGAGAGCAGCTGGTTAAAGTTTAGGAGAATACTGCAAATCAAAAAGTCGCTGTGCTAATCATACCACGTCTTGTCCATCATAAGAAATGACTCAGTAATGCAAAAAAACAACCAGAAAGCCACGAACGCCTGACACACCTGTCCTCGCCTTCTGGAGCAGACACAGTTGCACAATGTCCCTGCACAGCAAGGAGATGAGGTTTAACTTCATGGTGTCGCCCATGGGTGCAGGCTGTGGTCAGTGAGACGGCTAGCCTGCAGCCAGCCTCGGGAGCCGCTGCTGAACGGAGACCTCCATGTTACAGTCCGAGCCGGGCGTCTCTCATACGGGACACAATACCTTTCTTCGAATTACACCCGAAGCCAGGACTCCTTTCAAGCCGGCTCAGAGGAGCCAAAAAGGGCTCGCATCTCGCCGTCTACCATGCCACCAATAAACAGAAATAATTCGCAGACAGTTGTACACCTGCTCATGAAGTGGAATGCCTGCCAGCTCAGGGGCCTGTAAAAACAAATCATCCTTGAAGAACCTGCCCTATTCTCGGTGCCGGCCGCACATTTCGAGCCTCCCTGTGGCGCCTCCAGGCTTAGCAAATAATAACCTACCCGAGGAGGCAGCTTCAGCGGTGAGCAGGTCTGCGGTGAGACGGACAGCTGTCACCATCAATCGGGAGCTTCAGGGGCCAGGCTGCTTTCTGTCAAAAGCACACACTTCTGTGTAATTAAAAAAACTGCCCTTAAAAAACACGGATGCAGAGAAGACTTACGATAGATCTCTGAAAACGCCACCCCCATGGATGCACTGAGACTATCAACTTCTGCCCCTGTCCCCTCTGCCACACCATTAGATGAAAAGGCTTGGCACTGTTTAATTAATTCACTCAATTGGCAGCGCTGGCCACGGGGAGGGCTCTCTTGGAGAGTGCCCTGGCTGGGAGCCAGAGGCGAAGCGGAGGGAAACTTCACACGATGCGTTCTCCAAAGGACAAGTCCGGCTTGGACGAGTTAACTGTTAATGGATCTGCTCAATGATGACACCTCAAATGCATCACCTGACCAACATGAACTCTGTGAATTCTAGATGAGACTTGGTTGGTTACTTGTGTATTTTGAAAAAAAAATTCTAATCGTGCAAAGAGTATGTTGTACAGACGTTCTTGGGGAATGTGTTCGCGCTGTAGAAAACAAGCATTAAAAATGCAATAGGTCTCGCCTATCCATAAGTTAACCATTTGCTCTGCTATACAATACCAGTAGCAAAGAAAATGGCTTTAACATAATCAAGGGTGAGACCTATTGCATTTTCAATGCTTGTTTTGCAAGTGGTCATAGTCCTCCCACAGGTGGATGCAGTGTGTCAGGAAATCAGGGAGGGATGTCTTTATTCCAAAGGTCATCGTCAGCGTGCATATTGATTGTGAACTATTTAATATGTGCCACTCAGTTGGTGAATCTTCCAATGTCGTTAGCCCCACACCCACCTATGTAATTTGGCACAGTGGTAAAAATATTCCATCTTTTGTCCCCATTCAAATGAGGGAATGCCCTCTTGGGACCATGCTGGCATAAAATATACATTGCTGTGTGACTCAAGTTATATAAGGGGATGCACAATCACTTGCGTCCCCCTTCTGTAATTCCGAAGTGGCCAAGGTCACAAAAAGTGAGCACAAACGTCTATGGCTCTTCTGTCGCACTTATGCAAGCTGCCCTTGGTTGATTTTGAGGAAATCCATTTGATCTTAAGGGTTTCTTTGTAGGGGAGAAAGGATTCATGGTGAGGAAAACCATAGGTAAGATGTACTTTATGAGCTGAGCTGTTTTAGTTTGGTTACAAGAGAGGAATCTGATCAAGAAACAAAATCCTAGTAGTGATCCCCAGAGCTTTAACCGTGCTCTTCAGGAAGTGAAATGCAAAGATAAGGTGGGTTCCCAAGAGGTTTTCTGTCAGAGGTTGGAAGTTTTCAAAATGCTGTGTACTCCAGAATAGAGTTATGGAGGGTACAATTCCAGCCATGCACAACGTAGGAAATATTCCATATCGCAAGTTAGGAAATAAAATAATTGGAAAAGATCTACTACTTGGGCCTGATGGAGCTTGTAAGATGCTAATTTGATTATCATAGCCCAAATGGCATCATAATATATCCATAGTAGGAAGGGTGGACTTCAGGAGTTTGATCCACAATATTGTAGTGGATCAACATCCTCTATCTAAAGTTCAAGGACAACACCACCCTTGACAGATGCAGATGCGTTTTTATTCCCTTTCCAACTGTCCACCTACCACCAGACCCAGGGTGTGCCATGGTTTGTGGGGATGTCCAGCTTCATTACCCAGTAGGTGCTTTCTAAATTTCCAAGATGCCTCTTGGTTTGGTATCTCGGTGTCAGCGCTCTCACTCAGTGGTTCTTAAACTGTGGTCTGGGGTCCCCTGGGAATCCGAAGCACCTACTCAGAGGATCTGTGCCTGCTTAGAAAATAAAATAATAGTAACAGATTAATAAAGTGTACATAAATAAACAAGCACATTTTTTATTGAAATATTTAAAAGTTCTGTGAATGTAAAGTAATATGAAATTGGAGGCTAAAAATTAAATTGGCATCCTCAGATTGATTCACGGGAGCAGTGCAAGTGAATCAAACAGAATATAGTGTAGGCAATGGTTGGCCTCCGTTTGATTCACAAAAGTTCCACCCTTATCATTAGAAGAATTTTTTAATTTTTTATATTTGTCTGTGAATTAATACAATATTTTATCATTTCTGTATTTTTGTATATTTTTACGGTTTACGTCATCTGGTGTCCCCCTGTTCCAATAATTACTGAGTGGCGGACCCTGGATTCCAATAATGATGAAGTGGGGGCCTCCGAATTCCAGTAATGATTAAGTGGGGGTCCACAGAAATTGAAAGGTTAAGAACCACTTCTCTAACAGGTTGTATTTCACCAGTTTGAATAGTGCCCAGGAGAGAAATTCATTTAATATAATCTTCCAATGTTTTACAACAACATTTTTAAGCATGACGTCAGACTGAGAAAGGAAGTCCAAATTATGACTGACCGTAGAATGCCATTTTAGGAACAGCATTGTAAATTATGTGTGGTGGACAATTTGGCACTTTAGAATCCTGAACAGACATGCTCATTAGCCAAATATCGATCTTGTCTCAGAATCCACAGAGACGACCCATAACAAGCAATTTGTTTAATTTTTAGGATTGGCAGAATTTTACTTGCGTGTCATAAATAATATTGCCAAATCCACCATCACCATGAGAAGATTGGTAAACATATCTGCGACATTTGAGTAGAGCAACGGGAAATGTTGAGAAATGTGAAGACTTAAAAAAAGACATAAGGGGGGGGCGTGGCTAGCGGCTAAGCATGGCGGCAGCATAGCTGTGAGGCTCCGTGAGTGAGGCGGCTTCCCCACGGAAATCCGTATACTAATCCGCTTATTTAAAACCTCTAACCAGAGGAACCTGGGTCCAGGACCGAGCGGAAGCCACCAGACGAAACCTCGGTTAAAATCGGATGCCGGGAAACGACGCTGTGAACTCCGTAAATTCGGGGACTACATCGAGACTGAATCACCGAGCTCCAGTACCTGCGGAGGCCGAGCGGAAGTGCAGGTGAAGCAGCAAGAGGCGACCGGAAGTACGCGCGGCCTGAACACTCCGGAACACCTCGGCAGAGATAGAACCGGAGTTCTCCCCTGCTCCCCCCGAGCGCCTCCCAGCAGCTAACGGCGCCACAACGGGGCATGCAGACGGGCAGAAATAGCGGAGGAGTGCCGACGGCACGGCTGCTTGGAACGCAGAGAGTCTCGTGCCCCCGACACTGCACAACAGGGACGGGGAGGTGAAAGCACAACGCCCGAACCGGGACAGAGCAGACACCGCACGTTGCAGATCCGGAGCAGGCGGACAAACAGAAGGTAGCCATCACTGGACCCCCCCCCCCTCACAGGCAGCACCCGGGAACAATTGTGTCGCGCCGCTGCAGGAGCGCAGCGCGGCACCCTTGGGAAGCAGGACGGTGCCCTCCCCCACGCCAAGTGCGGAAACGACTCGGAAAGAGGTAGCATTGGTAAGGGAGCGGGGCAGAAGGGCTCGATCGAACAAAACGGAACTCAGGGCACAGAGACATAAAGAGAACCGGCAAACCCACACAGTGGTCGGAATGGGTCAGACCTAGAGAAAGCACACGGGCAATGGGCTGTGCTGACAATATTGCCTAGAGAAGTGGCCCTAGCCAGCACCGGGGTGGCTTGAAACTGCAGCCAGGCAAAGAAAAAGTGGGGGCAGATGGGACCTGCTGCTCCAGACACCGACGACAATCTACTCCCCCGCTGGTAGACAAGAACCCCCGGCGTGGAAGGGACGGGGAGGAAACACCACTGCCGCACGGCCTGGACTCAAACTAGAGAAGGCACCCTCCGGACAACAGACAGCAGATACAACGATTGGCAGGTACATCTGGAAGAACCATGGCATGCAAAGGCCAGAGAAGCAACGCATCGCAGTCTAAGTTAGACAAATTCGCCTTTGACATACAGGCCCATTCCCAATCGGAGCCTCGAACATCCACAGGGAAGACGCCGGAGGGCGAAGGTGCCAAGAAAGCAACGCTTGAAGACGTAATGAAGGCGTTGGCACAGGTACAGGCAACAGTGGGGTCCACAGCCACAGAAGTCTCCCTGCTGCGGGTGGACTTTCAAAAGATGGGCGAAAGAGTGAAACAGGTTGAAGTGGTCGCAAAATCCATAGTGGAGGACGTATCAGATCTACAAATAGCGATGGAGCATGTAACGGCGGAGAACAAGGCACTAAAAGAGAAGCTGGATGACCAGGAAGGGCGCTCCAGATGAAACAACGTGAGAATCATTGGGGTTCCGGAATCGGAAGGCACCAGAGCCATGGACTTGTATGTGGAGGAACTGATCAAGACGCAGCTCAAACCGAAGGGGCTATCACAATTCTTCTCCGTAGAACGAGCGCACAGAGTTTCTGGGGGTAAACCAAAGCCTGGAGCCCCCCCAAGACCAATACTGGCAAGACTATTTAACTTTCGTGACCGCGATGCGATCCTACAAACTGCAAGAGTAGCCACGCCAATACAGATTCAAAACTCCACGCTCGCATTCTTCCCAGATTATACTGCCGAAGTGTCGCGCCGGAGGAGGACCTTCCTCGAAATCAAGAAGCTGCTGAGAGCCATGGAATTACCGTACTCAATGCTGTTTCCAGCGCGACTGAGAGTTGTAGCAGACGGTTTGGTTCTTCGACACACCAGAGTCGGCCCGGGACTGGTTGGAAGGATGGAGACAAGTAGGAATGCCCTGCCGTTCTCAGAGGACTAATCAGAATCAACGAGGGGACAGTCAACCGAGATCACAGTCTTCGGGCAGGGATGGCTCGACGCGGTCACCTACACTGGAACACCTTAACGATGAAAATGGAGTGGAATAGTGAACTCCCGGCACAGTGCAAAATGAACATTAATGAGACTTTCTCGGAGGGACCAGGCTTGGACACTGACCCGGGTGAAACTACAGAGGGCAGGGGAAGCACCTGCTCCGGGGAACACTTCACCCCAGTAAGCAAGTAACTGTTCATGGGATGGGTAAAGCACTCTGCGGAGTTGGGGGGCGGGCAGTTTCAGGTCCGTTAAGCAGGGAAGCAGGAAGGAGGGTGGCATGGGGGACTTGTTTAGTTGTTATGTTCGACATGCAAGTTTACAATGAACACACGATTAATCACAACAGGAAAGGGGAAGCTGGAGGGATTCTAGTTTTGTTAGTTTCGGCTCAAACTTGGCACTCTATGGTACACCATGTCACACTCACTCAATGTAGATCCACAGATGGCAAGAGGTGCAAGTCCCCACAATTGAGGCTACAACCGGACATGATCCTGTGGCCACAGGATGGCTCACCATACCCACACAACAGTCACTGACGACGTGACGCACACCGGGGCGGTACCCCCCCCCCCCCTTCGGATACTCACATGGAATGTTAGAGGGCTGGGGGACAAAATAAAGAGAGGACTGGTCTTGCAAGCGATTAAACGTCAAGCCCCGCACTGATATTGCTACAGGAAACACATCTCACGGGGACAGCATGTCGTGCTCTCGACAGATGGGGCTACAAAATGGCGGCGCATGGCGAGTTTACAGCAGAGTCCCGAGGGACAGGTATATTAGTGAAAAAGTCTTCCCCTTTCATTGTGATACAACACAAGACGGTCGCTCAGGGCCGCTTCGCGGCGGTCCATGGGCAATGGGAGGGTAAGCTCTGGAATGTAGTGTCCGTGTATATTCCTCCAGTGCCCCACTCCATAACACTGCCAGCACTAGGGGAATTCCTACTGAATCTCCCAATAGGAAATACGATCAGAGTGGGAGACTTCAATGCCATCATGGACCCCACACTAGACACGCTTCCCATCAGGGCACGCGCATCTGGTTCCGCTGCCCTCCCGGGGTCGTGGAGGCAATGGGGCTGAGAGATGCATGGCGTCATGTCCATCCCACAGAGAAGCAATACACATATCACTCTCAGGTACATAATAGTCTGTCCTGTATAGATTATTTTTGGCTCCTTGGCGATGGGATAAGTAACGTAGACACCATAACCATACTGCCGAGAGGAATTTCAGACCACTCTCCTGTGTTGCTATCCCTTACCAGTAAAGAGAAGAAGCCCGCGAGAATTTATCCCATGTATCCCAACTATCTTATGATACCCCAGATTAAAAAAGACCTCAAAACAGCAACCAAATACTACTTTGCAGAAAACAAAACGTCAGTGTCCTCCCCCTCGATTCTGTGGGAGGCATATAAAACGGTCTTGCGGGGGAGCGCGATCGCAGCAGTGACAGGACATAAACAAGCATACCAGCAAGAGCTCGCAGAGCTTGAGCTGGCACTCCAAGAAGCTAACATGACACACATGACCATTCCCACAACGGACTCTGCACATGCACTGAAACTACGCCAACAGCAATATCGTGCACACCTTGAATCGAAAGTCAGGGACAACATCACTATCACCGCACACAGGATATACAACATCGGAGATAAGGCAGGGAAAATGCTGGCATGGCAAGACAGGAGGCGAAATGGTGGTAGAAACATACAGCATCTATACAACCAAGAGAGGCAGCTGCAAACATACCCAGAAGATATATTGCACACTCTGGCGGAACATTTTCAGAAAGTATACACCCCAGAAAGGGAAGTCACAGCACAGACGGCACTAGAGTCCCTTAACAACGTGGAAATTCCCACACTTCCGCCAGAGGTAATGCAAGAACTTGAGGCGGATCTGACGAGAGAGGAAATACAAGCTGCAATCCAGGCGATCAACTTGGGAAAGCACTGGGCCCCAACGGGATACCCATTGAATGGTACAAAAGCATGTCAGAGACCCTTAGTGAACCTCTATTGGCAATGTACTTAGACAGCCTGGAAAGGACAGAACTCCCATTAGATCAACGTACCGCGACGATCGTAGCCATACCAAAACCCGGAAAACCACCGGCGGAATGCTCCACATATCGTCCCATATCCCTACTTAACGTAGAAGCAAAGATTTTAGCGAAGCTACTGGCTAAAAGACTATTGAACCACTTGCAACTGCTGATACACCCGGATCAATCAGGATTCATGCCTCATCGGAGTATGGCTCTCAATGTTAGACGGGTGCATGGGGCGATGGCCCGAGCCCACTCCCTGCCGGAAGCGGCGGTAATCCTCTCCCTGGATGCCAAGATGGTGTTTGATCTGGTGGAATGGGAATACCTATTTGCAGTCCTGGCCCGTATGGGCTTTGGCCCCAAGTCCATTTCTTGGATCAGACTACTCTATAACAATTCAGTTGCTCAGGTAATTGCAAATGGTCACATCTCGCACTCCTTCCCGCTAGCACGGGGAACTCGACATGGCTGCCCCCTGTCCCCCTTGCTTTTTGCCTTAGTACTGGAACCATTGGCAATACTTATTAGAACAACACCTTTGCTGAAAGGGATAGGATGGACGGAAGGCTGGGAAGACCGAGTGTCCCTATATGCCGATGACATGCTTATCTACTTAACGAATCCCGAGAGCAGCATCCCGGTGCTTTTAGCAATCTGCGACACGCATGGAAAGACGTCAGGGTACACACTGAACTGGGCGAACTCAGTGATTTATGTGCTGAAGGGTGTGGAACCGACTGCCACCTTGAACTAAAGTTGGACTCCTTTAAATATCTGGGTATCTATATCATAGACTACGCCTCTGAATTCTTCGACAAAAACCTAAAGCCCCCCTTGGAACGTCTCCGAACAGACGTCACGCACTGGGCAACACTGCCATTGACTCTCCTTGGACGCGCGGCGCTTTATAATATGATGGCACTGCCAAGATTTTTGTATGCCCTGGAGAACACACCAAACATGATCCCGCTGCGTTACTTCAAGCAAATAAGAGCATTAGTGTCCAACTTGCTGTGGAGTAATGGCCCGGCAAAGCATCGCACATGATAAATTGACAAGAAGCTGGTACGAGGGGGGCATTGCCTTACCGGATATACACTTATACTATTGGGCGGCACAACTTAAAATTGTGAACCAGTGGATACACACGCCAAGAAATGACCCTGCATATAGAGCTGATTGGGTACAGCTGGGAACGGATAGTAAGCTATCACCACTGTACAATAAACAACAGATCTCATGACTGATGGGGTCCACAAAACGCACGATCATTATATGGCATGCAGCGCAGACAAAGCTGGGATGGAAGGGGAAAATTACCAAATTAACCCCTCTTTGGTACACGAAAGCCCTCAGGCACTTGAGACACAGTAAGGGATTTACACAATGGGATAACATTGGTATTTCCACAGGTGGGGACCTGTGGGAAAAAGACACGGTAATCTCATTCACGAAACTACAACAACAATGTGGACTAGGCCCGAATGAAACATACAGGTACATTCAAATCAGGCACGCGCTCCTACAAGCGATACCGTTAGGCCCAGAATTGCCAGACTCCTCCCCACTGGAAGATAGTTTACTCACCGATTACATGAGGCAAGGAGCTACATCACTTACATACAAGAAGTTGATTAACAATCTGAGAGACCCCACAGTAGCGTTACGAGACAAATGGGTGGAAAACGTAGGAGATATTGACGATACGGAATGAAACGAAGCACTAGCCTCCCCAACGGAAGTGGGCATATCAGCAAAGTTCAGACTAGTACAGCTCAAAATCCTGCACTGCAGGTACTACACACGATGCATGCTACACAAGATACATAGAGCAACTCACCCCTTCTGTCTTCGTGGCTGCGGAGAAGAGGGTAGACTATACCACACACTTTGGGAGTGTCCCCGCATAGCAGAATTTTGGCGACAGGTCATGCGTACCATCTCCCAAACATTACAGATCTCCATCATCCCTGAATCACGCAAATGCCTATTAAACATTTGGGAGCCAAATGACTTAAATAGATATGGACTTATTTGGGCCACATTAGCAATCATGGTAGCAAAAAGAGACCTTGCGCAAAAATGGGGAGCCTCAGACATACCTACTACATCCATGTGGAGTAGAAACATGGATTTATTGATGTTTACTGAGAGAGCGGTATATGTGCTCAGGGCTTGCCCCCGTAAGTGGAACAAAGTATGGTCAGATTGGAATAAATACAGAGGAGAGCTGTGTGAACCTCTTCCTGAAGCGGATGATTTGAGTTCCGATGAAGAAGAGGAGAATGTATAATGGGTGAAGATGGGAGACACATCACTTAAAGGACTTAAGAGAATAACTGGGACTATGGCAGACTGGTGGATATTGCAAAGTGCGTGAATACATTAAGCAATGGGAAGAGACAGGCATGGAAATGGCCGTTAGGTACAAATAACAATTTGAGCCGCAGTTTTGAGTTAAGTTCAAGAAAACAGACAACAAAAAGTTATGAAAACGATAAGACCTACTAATGGGAAAACACGATTTAGAGGATGTTGGATGGGTAGTAACCTTAAGGATACGCCGCCGAACCCCAGGGTGCCGGCATTATGGCTGTGTAATACTAAACAGTTTGAACGTGGAATGCATCTGTGGCGGCTGGCCCGAGGGGTTGTAGGCTCTGGTATGTAACTATGTCCTCTGTAAGTACATTCAATAAAGGTCTTTGGAAAAAATATTTTTTTTTAAATAAAAGACATAAGTGTAACCCCAACCCTCAACGCTTTATCAGGAAATTATGGTTTCAATTGAGGATAGTTCTACCTTGTCCCCTTTTCCCCTTTATCAACGGTTCTCCCACTCACATTATTGATAGAGGAGGCACTCCAGCTAGTCCTCATCATTCCTCCCATGTGTCCTTCGGCTCCGTCACATATTCCCTCACTGCTGAAACTGGGGAGATCACACCCTACATTTTTCATCATTGGTCCGCTGCATTAAAGTTTACGTTTTTATGTTGCTCGTATGTTTAACCGGGTCTGTTGGGTCAATGGACTAATGGCAACCACTGTGTGTGACAGTCAGTCAAACCACTAAACAAGCATTGGTATAGTGAGTAGGTCTCTCCTTTGGGTTCTATTGGTATTGTCAGTGGTTTTTAGCAATGCGGTGCAAAAATAAGTTTTTTACACAGCCAAAGGGTGAAAAGTAATCTCTGTCAATTTGATGTAGCCGCTTATTTATTTTTTGCTTTCTAGTTACTGATTCAAATTGGATCAGTTACTAAAAAAAAAAAAAATACAAGGAAAGAGGTTTTTTTAAAAAAAGTAGGTGGGGGAAGCTGTATGGAGTGGCAAAGCAATGGGGGAGTGAAGCAACAAAGTGCAAGGGGTACAGATGTGACACAGATGACCGAGGGCGGAAGCAACTTTAGGGGTGAGGGAGCAACACGACTGTGCACGCACGGCAGAATAGATATAGAGTGAGAGCCGGGTGGGGGGGGAGCAAACAGGTAAGAAACAGCGTTGTGGAGCTGGCAGGGAGAAGCACATGGATGACTATGGTGCACAGGGAGAGTGGGCAAGAATCACACTGGTGAGAGAGAGGAACACTAGAGCAAAGTGGAGGATGAGTAGAGAAGTATAGGAGGGAGTCAGCTGGAAAACAAATGCACTCATGTGGAGTGCTTTAGCAAAAAGTATCATTGAGCTGGGTAACAAAAAACCTCTATAATTCAGTACCAACATGCCCATTGGCAAATGCACCCTTTACAAATATCATTATTCCACCTCTGTCCCGGTTTCTGGACCAAATTTTCAATTGAAAGCCTGTAGTCATTTATCCCCCATTATTCCTATGAGATTTGTTTGTCAAGTGATGTAAAACAGTTTCATATGTTTCAGTGAATGGATACTGTTAATGTTCTTCCAAGGACTCTCTTTCAACCACTCAGGAAAACCTGGTGCGCCCTGGTCCAACTCGGGGACTTCCCTTTCTAAATCCTTGTCCCGTCCTTCTCTGAACAGTCCCTGTCAGGGGGACCACAGGGGAACACTTCATGGGGATGCTGTAGCTGCCTTACACAGCTCTCCTCACATAGCTGACTTAGGACCTCGGACCGACAATTTCAGACCCATATTTCTCAAAATATTCAGACCAGTACATGTGTATGGAATTCCATATCTAAGGCAAAGATCTATTTTTCTTTGGCTCTGTGCAGCACGTCAGTCTACCGATCATGTATAGGAGATCTCTGTAAGATGCTCATGGATCTGTGAGTCGTAGGTTGCCCATAATGCTTTTGACCAATAGGGTCATTACCCAACCCTCACACTTTAGCACCTTGAGTGAAGGGTGGGTGTCACCAGGCAGGTCTGTGAAACGTCAAATAGTAGTTGTTTATGGCTCCTTTGAGTTTGATTAGAGGGTTTGGCCTCCAAGAAGCTCATAAATACCACCTTTTGCGGTGAAAGGCAGGGAGGGAGGAAGAGGTGGAGAGAAGGATGAATGGAGAAAGGATTTATGGATGGGTGCATGGATTGATGGAAAGGAGGATGGAGAGATAGATGGAGAGAAGAGTGGATAAAGAAAAGGATAGGTGATGGATTGATATGGAGACAGAGGAATGGATGGAGAGAAGAGTGATGCCTGGAAAGAAAGAAGGAATGGAAGAACGGAAGGATTTATAGGTAAGGAAGTAAAATCATAAAAGAAGGAAGGATGGATGGAAAAAAACACAGATGGATGGAAAAAATACAAGAAGAGTGGATAGAAAGAAGGAAGAAAATTTAAGACTTTCCCCATGGGGAGCAATCCCTCAAACGCCTACCAGGTTTACTTTCTACCCCACTCGCTCAAAGCTATTTGAGGCATGGTTCAAAGTAGAAGCAATTTCATTTTTCTGGTTACTCGCTTGCTTCTGATAATTGGCAAGAACTTATTAGACTATTCTTCAGCAACAGTGTTGAAGCAGATTATTCTCATTAAGTTACATGCATGGGAGAAGTAGTTAAAATCTGTTGAGTCTGTCTAGGTTCAAAGTGGTTGTGAATGTTCATACCCTCAATTTGCCAGTTTCTCCTAGAAGCTGAATTTGCGTAGCCTCAATGTTATGTCCCTTTTTTGTATCTTGTTTAAAGCAGGCGACAAGTTGTATTTTTCTGAAGCAAGACTATTCTTAGAAACAGGAGAGATAATGTAATTTGGAGCAGACGTTTGCAAAGTGTGTTGAGCTGCTACTATCAGAGACACTGTTAGAACAGTCCAACCCAAATGTAAGTAGAATATGTAAATCCCAATAATACCCATGCTTTCCCAGTCAACCCAACGATCGACAGTTTGTTTCAGGACAGACAACATTTTTATTCATACATGCGCACAATGAACCCAATCACCTAATGTATCATTCAGTCATTAACTTTGATTTATTCCCCTCCATATTCTGAACATTTTAGACGTCCTGGAAATTTAAGGCTATAGTAATTTACCTGGAGCAATTATATCCACTTCCTGGGGATTAATTCTAAAAGCCAGCAAGACGGAAAAGCTTGAGTAATAGTTCATGGAAGTAGGGCTACCAGTCGAAGGCAGATCCACCTACAAGATTGCGTGTATCACTCACAAAGCCCTTCACCAAAACACCCCCTCGTACCTTTCTGACAAACTTCAAAAAGCAGGATGTACTAGATCTTTGAGGAGCACCAATGCCCTTGTCCTAATCCCCCCTCAGACCAAAAAGAAAAAGACTCAATCATGTTCTTTCTCAGGTAATGCCCCATCTATTTGGAATTCTCTTCCCAAAGACCTTCGCTGCAACCCTTCCTACCCCCTTTTGAAGAAAAACCTCAAGCTGCTGCTTCTCAACAAATATTGGGGTCCTTAATTCTTATTGAACTATCGGTCCCTTTACTCTTTGCTTTCCTATACACTCTCCTTTACACTACCTTTCCTATTCTCGCTTTTCAAGAACTACCTCAAGCTGCTGCTTCATAACAAATATTGGGTTCCCTAATTCCTAATGAACTATCTGCCCACTTACTCGTGGCATCCCTCTACATTCTCTCTTCCTTCTACTCTTCCTACTCTCGCTCTCCTTCTTTCTCCCTCTAACTAAATACTTTACCCCCCTATTTTCTTTCTCAACAGCTCTCTTCTCCTTTACTTGCTCTCTAAAAGCTACTCCTTCTTTTCCTTTTACACTTGGAGGACTCCATCACCTAGTATATGTTAAAACTGTGTGGTTTATTGATTTTCTTTTTCATGATGTGTTAAGTATCCTGTAAAGCGCTCTGATACTCTTGGGTCCAGTAGCGCTATATAAAACCTTTTAAATAAATAAATAAATAAATACATAAAAGTAAATTCACAGTTCATGAACTACAAGAACAATATTCTTTAACAATCCACATTTCATTTGTAGAATATAAAAACATCTATCAAATCATAATTGATTTAATAACTAAACCAACATCAAGTCTGCTTCAACTCTTACACCCACTCCTTCCTATAAAATTCTGCAAAGGTCTGCATTCAAAGCCCTTTATCTCTCACATCTCGCTGACATACTCTGCTCCTGCAATGCCACTTCTTAAGAAGATGATGTCTTACCATCATTCTTCATCAAAGCTATCTATGGATGCTTTCTTACCCCTTCATACTATTGTCAAGGCTTTCCTCACTCAAGGCATCTTCACAGAAGCTCTCAAGTCTGGCCAGATCCTCTCCTTTCTCCCTTCTACGGTAGACCCTGATGACTGTACAAGCTACTCAGTCAAGCTCAAGTCAAGTCAAATAAAACTTTATTCGGCCACTATTGACCATAAAAGCACATTTGCACACACCAAGAGTGAAAAGATAGAAACGTATACAATACTTGATAAAAGGGCAAATTCAATCATTCATATACTGGTGTGTCACTCGCCTACCATTCATCTGCAAAATCATTGCAAAAGCAGATTATGTTCAGCTCAAAGATCACATCAATGTTAACCATCTCCTGCATGACTACCAGTCTGGCTTCGGAGCAGCCTGAAGTATGGAGACCACTATCTACACATCTTAGAAGATGCCCTCTTCACCACAGATGAAGATGAGCCTTCCCTCCTCATATTGCTTGACCTCTCAGCAGCTATCGGCACAGTCAACAATCTCACCCCCATACACACCCAGGAGTCTCGAATGGGATTCACCAACAATGTCCTTCTCCGGTTCTCCTTCTACCTTTCCAACCTACACCAGTTTGTTCACATAGACCCCTTCAGGTCACAAAAGATCTCGGTCACCTAGGGGGTCCTCAAGGATCAATACTGTCTCCTGGCTAGCACCTTCAACTTTTCCTTGGAGCTGCTTGGTGCTCTATTCACAGATAACTACATCAAGATTCTCCAATATGCTGATGTTACACATTTCTACTTGAAAGTCTCCTCGGCTTCAGACATCCAATGTCTTCCAGCCCTGGATGTCCAGCACCTATCTGAAGCTCAACTAAGACAGAATTTCTGTTATTTGCCAAGAACAATAAACAAGATACAGTACAAACCTGGCTCTGTGGTATACATTTTGACAGCTTCATACTCCAACTTTACTCAAATGCCAAGTCGTTCGGATTCAATTCGTATAGCAACCTCACCCTACAAGGAACACATTGTGAAAAAAACAAAGATGGCCTGGGGTAGCTTTCTCTTTTAGAGAAAGTCAGACTGTTTCTTCAAGAAAGCAACTTCGGAACTGCGGTTCAAGCCCTCATACTCTCCCTTCTGGATGGTGGTAATGCCATACTTCATGGCATCTCGGACTCCACACAGGCATCCTACATGGCACAGCATGTCTTATCCAGGGCCTGAAGAAATATGATCACATCATCCCCCATCCTGATCCAACTTAATTGTCAAACCATGCCTGCCTGCACATTTTCAAAACCAGCTATATCATTTCAAAAGCTGTCCCTACCATCATCCCCTCTTATCTTGCAGACAAGTTCACAATCTCTGGTGGTTCTTGGCACACCAGTAGCCAGAAAACCATCAGACTACAAACTACGAAGTGTAAAACAGACAAAACAAGAGAGCAGGCCTTTCCATCTATACAGCCAGGATCTCGATATTCAGTGCTATGCTACTTTTTAACTAAGTTTGTCTGAAAGAAATACCATATACTTATAGACATCTAAAACATCGGACGCAATTGTCTGTAAAACCTCAGAATTGGAACTTACTTTATGTCAGTGGATGCAGTTGGTGGGCACTGGCGCTCCTTTTTGCGGACCACAACTTATTTTCCATCATTAGCCTTTGGGAGATAAAAGAAGACCAGGGAGAAAGAAGAGAGAGAAGAAAGACAGAAATACACTGTCCAGATAAGAATATCTAGATAAGTGAAGTAAGGAGACTGGATGTGTAGGGTGGTGGGTGGTGGAATCAATACTAGCCAGTCTTGTTGTTTGGAAACTACGAAAGTGCCAGCATCAGGTTCCTAAGACTATCTTTGGGCTCCAGCACTCATTTTTTTTTAAATTAAATATTGTTCACAGTTCATGCATTTGTTCACTCAAAACATTACACATCTTTAAGGCTGCCACAAAGAATGTTGCGATTGCATGACAAGAGTTATGGGCATCTTAATGATAACAGATTTATCTAAAGCCCCTCTACAATTTTGGATCCTGCAGAAATTATTGCTGGTCTCCAGAATGTGGACACTGGAATAGCAAAATATTAACACAAGAAAAATTCTTGCATGATGGATTACGTTTGATGTAGCCACATGGACCTAGTGAATATAATTTAGGAGCTCTAGTTTTTGGAAACTTAAGCATTACATTCATTTAGTCCATTATAAATTGGGATTGTGGACTCCAATCATAAGCGTATGGGACCCAGTCGAAGTACGACTCCATACATTGCAAGATTAAATTAAACATTCATTGGCGAAGCCAATAGTTCTGGTGTTGTCTGTCAACCTCTTGGATTTTTCAGTGCTTGTTTTTGTGTGAAGATATTTGCTAAACTTTAATTTGGGGGAAGCTGCCAGTCCCTTCTCAATCTAAAAAAAAAAAAAAACAAGTGGCTAAAAGCAAAAAAAGTGTTTCTGGTTTCATAAACTACACATTGCCACATTATTCAATCGCAAAGAAGGGAGCTACTCTGTATGCTGATATGAATCTTTGGGAAAGGGCAGAAAACCATCACTCACAGTGAAGTTAGCCAGTGGCTGAATTGGGCTAACCCATTGCTCCATGCTGCATGCTGTAGTGGGCAAAAGAAAATGGCTGGCCGAAAGTCTCTATTGGACAGCATATTATACATATAGTTTTAGTAAAATCAAAAGGTTTTGGTTAACGCCAGAACTAAAAGTAAGTCCCTACTGATTGTATGAACAGAGACAGATGTTCTCTATCTAGCCTAGTTGGGCCCAGTACTTAGGAACAATTGACTTTTGTCCTTAGCAGACAGCACAGCAAGTCTTTAATATTAGGACAACCCAGCCTCCTGACGGTTTTCACGATATGGTAAAGCCAGATAATAGTGTGCTTTCTGAAACATCCGTTAAGCTATCTCTTGTTAGGAAGTATGTGGGTTGGTCCAGGCAGAGAGCCATATTTCCAAGAGGGCACACTTAACCCGGTCTATCATAAACTGCATCCTAACTTCTTGTTGACAGTCCTAGATGGAAACTACGACTGAGTGAGAACATCCTCCCTCCAATACATTTCAAAAACCAAATTTTTCACATCCTAGCACAGATGATAAATTTTTTTTTTTAACGAAGTCTCATGTTGAACAGGAGTCCATGTAGTGCGGGGAGGTGCACATATTGGCGCCTATGTATTTTGGGATAAATGTGGATGTCCAGAGACCTTTAGCTGAAAAAATCAAATGACCTTTTATAAAGCAATTTTGTGTTTACAAACAATCTACTCCTGAATCTAATGGCTGTTAGAATAAAGTGGAGACAGAAGTTTGTTTTGACTAGTTTTTGCGCAAAATATGTTTTTGTGTCACTCACTTCTTTAAACTCAAACCAGTGGAGCACTGGGATTGATCTTGGTTAGCTGAGCACCTTTTGACTGTAAACCTCTTTCAGAAGAATATGAAGTAAGAGCGACACACATCTGAGGCCTAGTAATTCCTTGGCACAATCATAATTAATAAAACCTGGCCACCAGCTTCTAGTTGGAGGAAGACGCAGGTGATTTCTGATGAGTCACCTCTGCTGATTCTGCCCATGTGTCTAAACTAAACTTATACAGTTTTTATCCCTAAACTTTTAGTAGCATGAGATAAAAGTTTAAGAGCAAGCATGCAGCTGCTGTGAGGCCTGGGTGCCAATTGATACCCGATAGGTGTTCAAGTGCGACACGAAAACAGCTGCTTTCTAAAATGGAGAAGCTGCTGGTAGTGGAAAGCAGTTTACTCGTTGACAAATAATGAGCGGAGGGATCTGTTTAATGAGCGCTCTTAATGAATGACCGAGCGTGTGATATGTTTCCATTCAAAAGAAGGCGCAGTGTGCTGCACATGGCGGTGACTCTGCGCGATCAACCGTTGCTAAAAGAATAGAGCTACATAATTTGCTTATTTGCAAACTCCTAATGACCTCTCGGGTCCTTCCAGTTTTTTTCTGTTTTGAGGCATCCTTGCAAATGTTCTGCCTGCTCAGTTTTTCAGGGGCTAATTGCTCGGTTTGACGCACCAAATTGAACTACCCGTGAAAGTGAGTTAATTGTTACGCAGCTTTTCTTTCATCCTCATCAGCAACTGGCGCTGAATTGTAATACTTCACACATTTTTTAACAAAGGCATACAAAAGTTTTAATATTATTCCTAGCGCTTTTTTCTGAACACGTACAATTTGTTATCTGAATTACAAATTATATTCCCAGCTTTTTATTAAACAATTTCATATTATCCAAAGTTCCTATTTACATTTTCGGCTGAAACGTGTAAAAAAGCACAAATATTTATACATTTTTGTGGCAATCATTATAGGTTCTCAAAAGTTGTGTAGAAGATTTTAAAAGGTGGAATTTTTTTTCAGTGCCTATCCTCCAATGGAAGAAAAGCCTCACCACTAGTCAGAAAAAATACCCTTGTGGGTGGCACATATTTTTAGAAAGTCTGAGCTTTCTCTAATTGTATAAAATGGGCAATATTAGCAGTACTTGCTTTTGAACATGTTACATTGCCTTTCTGCCTTTGAGCAGTCTTCCATGCCAATCTTATCTCAACCTTGTTTTATGCCCGGAGCTTCAATATCCCCCCGTCTTTTGCTTTGTCGTCTAAATGTCCATAACTATGTTCTTCAAATCGGGGGCGTGGCTTGGACGCCGATGGCGATGGTCGCCTGAGAGCTCGGCTCCGGGACTGAGCCCGCGTTGATACTGCAGATCGGAGTCCGCGGGGCACCCTAGTCCCCGCAAACCGATGATCGGACTGATTGGGACCTGCGGAGACACCCGGTGAAACTCGAAAACCGGTTGATCCGACGGAAAATCAAAGTTTGGGGACCCGCGGAGTGCGACCCAAGATGGCGCCCGGACCTTCTCGACTCCTTGGCCGGGACCCTCAATCCGGAGGAGCATCGTTGGGCACGGCGCACCCTCCACCTCCTATCTCCCTATGATGTGATGGTCTGGGTGTCGCTTTACTCAGAATCTGAGCACGGTGACCGATCCCGGACGGTCTGAGGACCGGACTATCGTTGACCTCGGAACACGGACGTCTGGCGGCCCTGTGTGTGGAGCCGACCCCCTGTGCCGCACCCAGCTGCACCCCGCCGAGTGACTGAACTCCATGGGCAGCACGGCGCCTTGGCGCCACAAAGTCTCCGGCGGCGTTGGTGACTATCGTTCCAGATCCCCATCGGCCAAGCGGGCCTACCCGACCTGGCGCCGATTGTCCCCGCCTCCTCCTCAGTGCCCTCCGACGACACGGTGGTGGCGCGGCCCGGGGTTGCGGAAGACCAACAGGCCCTGGAGACGGAGATCGACGACCCTCGGCTCCACGACAGCCTGCCGGGAGGGACATAGTCGACGCCCGCACTCGGTGGCGCCTCTGACTGACTTTCCACAGCAGGACTCCAGCGCCATGGGAAAACCGAGAGGACCCAAGGGGACCACCCCAGCCGCCTCGGATTCGGAGGCGCCGGACAAAGATGATCGTGGGGACCCGGAGAGCTCTGGTGGCCCTCACTTGCAACAACAATTTGACGACGTCCATGCGCACGGCGGAAGGGGCCAAAGTGCACACTCAGCCTGAGATCTTGAGTTGTTACCTGCGCTACTATGAACGCTTGTACCGCAGCTGCTCTGCCAGGGACCCCGACCTGATTGAGGACTACCTGCGACCCCTGGAGCTCCCAACGGTGGAGCCGGACGTAGCGAAAGCTCTGGGCTCCGACATCGAACTGGGTGAAATCCGCAGCGCCATTAAAAAGATGGCGAGGAATAAGACCCCGGGCCTAGACGGCCTTCCGATTGAATTTTATTCCGCCTACGCTGACCTCCTGGCACCGAGGCTGCTGATAGTTTACAGAGAGGCGAAACGGCTGGGTCGACTCCCCGGCTCGATGTGTGAGGCCTTGGTGGTTCCCCTTCTCAAACCGGGAAGGGATTCGTCCGACCCGGCGTCCTACCGTCCTTTATCCATGTTGACGGTCGATTATAAGATACTGAGCAGCATATTGGCATCGAGGCTGCTTGGTCACATGCGCTCTCTGGTACACGAGGACCAGGCCGGATTCATTCCCAAGCGAAACACGACCATGAACATCCGCAGGCTGTTCCGTTTGCTGGGAGAACCGCTCGTGGACGCCCCATGCCCGGTGGTCCTTTCGGTGGATTTGGAAAAGGCCTTTGACAGCCTGGAATGGGACTACCTGCGCAGTGTACTACTGCGGTTCGGCCTAGGAGAGGGCTTCGTCAGGTGGACTACGGTACTGTATGCCTCGGCGTCGGCCAGGGTACGGGCAGGCCCGCTGATTTCCTCGCAATACCCGGTGGAGAGAGGCACGAGGCAGGGTTGTTCACTGTCCCCGCTTCTCTTCGCACTAGCGGTGGAGCCACTGGCGCTGCTGCTCCGATCGGGGGCCCACTTTAACGGTTTGCGGACACCATCGGGCCCACATTATGTCTCGCTGTACGCTGATGACCTGTTGCTCTTCCTTGAGGACCCGATTGATGCCTTGAATGGGGCTGCATCGGCGCTCACGGCGTTTGGGGAGATCTCGGGCCTTCGGGTGAATTGGGCCAAGACCTGTCTGTTCCCGGTTCGCAGGGGAACGCCCAGCCCCGACATCAGTAGGGAGATTAGGTGGGAACCTGACTGCTTCAAGTACCTGGGGGTGTACATCTACCACGACCCGACTGACCTCCTGGATGGGAACATAGCTCGCAGCACTCGCGCGCTGCGTGGTAGCATGGACTTCTGGGCTACCCTGCCGCTCTCAGTGGCGGGGCGAATCGCTCTGCTAAAAATGGTGGCCCTCCCCCGGCTGCTGTACTATTTCCGTGCGCTGCCGGTTTGGATCCCGCCGGCCACCTTTCGTCTGTTACGGTCAATGGTGGTGGGATTCCTCTGGGGTTCGGGCCGCCGGAGAGTGGCCCTCAAGACCCTGACAAGGCCGAAAGCTGAGGGTGGTCTTGCGTGCCGGACTTTGAGAAATATTACTTGGCAGTGCAGCTACAGACCTTCACTCAGGAGGTCGCCAGAGAGTTCCGAGGCCCAGAGACCGGGAGGGGCACAGGGATGGCTTGGCATGTTATCTCCTTCATCGCGCTGCGACAACGTCTGGCCTTGCAGGACCTGACGCTCAAAGAAAAGACCATTCGATTATGCTGGAACCGTGCCCACGCCCGGGGACAGTTGCGGCTGCCATATGCACCCGAAATACCTCTGGGTATGTTGACGGCCCTGCCTCACGGCGGTGATTGGTCACGACTAGCGGACTGGGAAGACGCGGGTCTGCAGCTGGTGGGTGACCTTTACGAAGATGGGGCGCTACTGCCCTTTCAGGAGCTCATTGACAGCTTTGATGTTCCTCGTGGCGACTTTCTTTTGCACACGGCCCTGGTCCGAGCGATTCAGGCGCACTGGAAGAACGGACTGGAGGAACCTCCTACATCCCCGGTGTGCCAGTATGTTATGATGTCCGCGGGAACGGTCAAAGCGGTCACTTGCCTGTATAACAGACTGATCAATGAGGGGTTAACCCCCCTCACCACCTTAAGAACCCGCTGGGAGGCGGACGTAGGGAAGGAGATCCCGGAGACGACCTGGTCACAACTCATGAGGCGAGCCTGGAAGGGCACGCTCCACGCCCGCTTTCAATTGGTCCACTTCTATGTACTCCACAGGGCATATTTGACCCCGGCGAAGATCCAACAATACTTTGCCACGGACTCTGCGGACTGCCCCAGGTGCCGAGTGCCTGAAGCAGACCTCCTCCACATGCTGTGGTCTTGCCCGGGGTTGTCCTCCTATTGGCTCGAAGTGGGGGACACCCTGAAGAGGGTGACGGGGAGGTCCTTATCGGTTGATGCGGCGGTAGGGCTCCTACACTGGTTTCCGCATACCCCCCAAAATAAAATCTCTAGTAAATTCATCGATCTAGGGCTTCTCCTTGCTAAACGGGAGGTGACCAGGAATTGGAAGGCAAGGGTTGGTCCAACGGGGGTTCGGTGGCACAGCGAACTTTTGAAATGGGCGGCAGGGGAAAGCACGCTACGATACCAGTTAGCTAGGAGGCAACACAACGAGAAGGCGCAGGAGGCAGCGCTAGAATGGGAGACATTAGTGCAGGCCCTCAGGGATTATTGCGCTTCCAGCGATTCCAAAAGTGAGGATGCAGCCCGCCCGAGTCCCGATAGACAATTGTACTTTACATGTCTGTAGCATTCCCGGGGGATTCTCCCATGGATCCTTCTACATCTGTTACCATACACTGATGGCGGGGTTGGGGAGGGTTCTGTTTAGTTCATAGGGTTCTTGGGGGGGTTTTTCTTTTGCTTCTTTTTTGTAGGATGGTTTAGAAAAGCAGATGACGGACTATGGATCATCCGGACCGGCCTCGACCTCCTATTGGGCCCTCACTGGTAATCGCCGCCCGACCCTCGGGTTGTGGGCTGAATGGCTGTGTAACAGAATATCTTACCGAGGGGGGATGGGATGTGTTCTACTATTTTCGATTGAACTTATAATGCTGGTCCACTTTGTAATTTTTTACTGATTCCTGCAATAAAAATATATTTAAAAAAAAACCAAAAAAAAACTATGTTCTTCAAATCGGTGGGCGCTTTACATGTCCAAAGGCATATCCCCTAATAATTAATTGAATTATCCTCCAGATGTCCTTGAGGTTAGTAGTCCCAAAGCCCCAAATAATGTTTATTTTGTCCCCAAGATTATCTTGGCTTTACCTCTAAATTTTTGGTTGGTCACCTAGGCCTAACATGGTTGGCACACCTAATATCATTGATTGCACCTCTCTCGGTGTCCTTTGGTTTCTCTCTACACCTCTATTGTATTTCACAAATGTCTCCTGTGTCCATGCCAGATACCTTCTGTCTTTCCTTCAAGTGTCAGTTTTGTTGTGCAAACACCCTTCATTTCTTATTTCAACAACTGCTACATAACATTTGCCTTGTACTTAACCTTGTAGGGCAAAAATTGCTGTCTTCATAGTTGGTGTGTAGGGAATGAAGTGTTCAAAACATGTGTGCTGTAGATACACTTGCTTTGTCTACTCCTGCCATCTAGTGTTGGGTCCTAATGTTTGCAAGTTGTTTTTCTTCGAAGAAGTCTTTCCCAGTCACGCGGCAAGGTGACTCCTCCTTTTGGTGATATTGAGCATGGGCCCTTGAACCTACCTGCATAAATTCTGCAATGAGTGCCTCTCACCGGAGCACAAAGAAGAAGACTGTGAGGCTTGTCGTCATTCCGATCGAAAAAGACTCTGCTGGATCGTCTGGCTCGACAAAGAGACATGCAGCGACAAAACATACAACATACTCCAGATATCTTCGGAGAAGAATCCGAACACAAAGGGCTCGAAGCATCAGCAGCAAAAGAGGAGGAAGCCTTCTCTATCCCAGAATTGGATTCCGAGCTACAAATCGAGTTGGAATCTGAGGACGTTCCACCAGGACAGGTTACCGTGATGTACTAAAGCCGCTTTAACCCAAACTCTCTTCGACCAAACTGAAGGCTTCGGGACCACCTCTGCCTTCGGCCCACCTCTGCCTTCCGGCCCACCTCTGCCTTCGGGCCCACCTCTGCCTTCGGGCCCACCTCTGCCTTCGGGCCCACCTCTGCCTTTGGGCCCACCTCTGCCTTCGGCCCACCTCTGCCTTCGGGCCATGGTCAAAAAGAACAATTGATGGACAGAATGCATAACAATGTCATACATTCACCCCAGTACAGGGATATGGGCCTAAATCCATCGTTTTTTTTGCTCACCATGCCATTCCAGTTTGGACCCAGCCATATGCATGGTCGGCACCGAGATGATGTTTCCAATGCCTTGCCCTCGGCACCAAAACAACCAGTCAAGCCTTCCGGCTCGGGACCGAGTCAAGAATAGCTGTCTTCGAAACTAATTGATCTTTTGGCTGGTAATTACTGAGGGCGGAGTTTAAACGGGCTAAATGGTAAAAAACTGATTGAGATAATTTTCTGCATTCTGCATGGTGTACAGCATAGAAGAGTATTTTCAGATGTACATGCTATGTGTAAATGCAACAGCAGCAGCGAGGCAGCAAAATGGCTGCACTATGGATCTGCTCCCAGGAAGCTTGGGTTGAGCTGCTGCGAAAGAACACAAAGTAATGCCCAACTCTGTCCTCTGTGGTGTTGGTGGAGCATGAAGCAGAAATCAGAAATGCTGGGAGCCAGACACCTTAGGAAGCACGCTGCAGGAAGCACCCCGTAGGTGATTGTTCACCCAGCTGTACAGCTGTTACGGCGTTGGCATTCTCCCGGCAGTGCTTACGCCCAAAACGACTTTGCTTTAACCAGCTGCTTTAAGTCCTGGTGAATACTGGTGAGGGGTGCGTGGAGCAAGCAGGGAGGAGCGAGGGGTACGAGCATGAGGGGTGCGAGGGGAACGAGCATGAGGGGTGCGAGGGGAGAGCTACAGGTAGCTCTGCAGCTGTAGGTTGAGCCCTGAGGACTACGGAGGCAGACCGACTTAGGACCAGGTGTAGCCTGCCGACTTGGGTGTGCTCTTCCACCGCTACCTTGGCAAGAAGGAAGCAAGGATGAATGAGATCAGGATAGGAGAAAGTTAAAGAAGCCCAAGGGGCGCAATCTGCTGGACATTGCCGGATTTGCGACAACAGCCCCACAACATCACCCCCTAAACACCCGTGCCTGGTGCCACAAGTGCTAAAAGCAGATTAGATTGATAAGTGCCAGATAGGAGATCGACAGGCAACAGCCAAGTTGTGGTCCAAGTCGGGCTTCTGTGAGATCAGGTAAGATCAGGTACTGTGTATAACGGTCAGCCAAAGTAAAAGAAAGTGGGAGGCTACTCCACTTGGGACCCTGCAATTAAAACAAAACGAAAAATAGTCGGCTAAGCCCCCTGCTCAGGTTGGTTCACCCTGAGCCGGCGAAGAATTCAGTAAGAGTTCCTGGGGTAAAGAACACATATGGCCTACAATTCATACATAGCCAGAGCCGGGGAATTCAGAGAAAGGCCTTAAGAAACTGAAGCTATCAAGGATCTCAGACTATTGTTTGCCCCTTAATGAGGAGGAAGAGCGACGATCACCCCACGTCCCTGGTCATAGGTTTGGTCCCATAGAGGCCAGTTTTGCAGATATGGGCTCGGAGCCGTGTATACTGCCATCGCTATCACATTAATCTTTGTCCCCGGAGATAATAATCTTGGAGGGGAATAATTCTGCCACAATATTAACAATATTGTCTGGGTGCAAACTGGGGTGGCGTAGTGAGCAAAAGAATGATGGATGTAACCCAGATCTGTTGACTGGGGGGGAATGTTTGATTCATTCAGCATTCCGTCCATCATTTATTGCTGCAGCACTTTTTGACCTAAGTGAGATTGGTCTGCAGGGGTGTGGAATTTAATAAAATTCCTACTTGCCTATGGGGCAGGTTGCGTCATGAATCTACTTGTCCTGTAACAAAATCACTTGTCCCTTTGGTGCCATGTAGTGCGGTGTCAAATTATGACAGCAATCTCATTATATAAGAGCTCTGATGTAGCCTCTATGATTATGCCAGGACTCATACCATAGTAGTGTTTCAATACTTGCAATCCCCTTATGTTGCCATGTT
The DNA here is from genome assembly GCF_964263255.1 of Lissotriton vulgaris. Taxonomy (NCBI): domain Eukaryota; kingdom Metazoa; phylum Chordata; class Amphibia; order Caudata; family Salamandridae; genus Lissotriton; species Lissotriton vulgaris. The sequence continues at coordinate 1,113,667,716 of NC_141694.1, forward strand.
TCCGCAGATCTACATATTAGAGCTTAAGGTAGTGGTACGTAATAGTTCCAGGATTAGAATGCACTTTTGAGTCTGTGCAAACCTACTAACTAGCATGTTTTAAGGGTTTTCAACAACTCTATTCTAATCTTTCCCCATACTGAGAAATGTACTCCTGACAATGGCAGACATAAACCTTCTTTCAGAGTTGGAAAAAAAGTGGTTGGATGGAAAGTGAACTTGCAAACACTCAGATTTTCGCATGAGCAAATCTACACATGCATATTTGCTCATGCTAAAATGCAGTTCACAAATATTTTCTAGGAGTACTATTTCTTGTCCTACTTCTGTAAATTCTTGGGAATTCAGGAAAGCTGTATAGCTGCAATTAATGCAAGGACACAGGCCATGGGTGCAATTTTGAGACTTTCTTTAATAATTGGGCCCCTAATTTGGTCTAGCGTTGACCATGACCTTTATTAAAATTCTGTCTCTCTCTCTCTCTCTCTCTCTCTCTCTCTCTCTCTCTCTCTCTCTCTCTCTCTCTATCTCTCTCTCTCTCTCTCTCTCTCTCTATCTCTCTCTCTCTCTCTGTATCAGCTGGCTTCACTGTTATGAAAGCATTCTGCTGTTTCATAAGGAGCATCTCCGCACACAAAGTAGTTTTTTTCAGTGTCAGTAACTACTGTGGCAGTGTGTTTCTTGTGAGACCAAAAACCATTTTTGCTTTTGCCAATGTTTGTTATAATGGTGAGGGCCAGGCAGCTCCCACACCAATAAGGTATTACAAAAACCATGCTAAAACAAGTCACACATTGACAGTATTAAAAAGCTGAACACCAATTTCAGACCTATTGGCTTTGCCAATGCTTGTTTATTTCTGTTTCTCATAATGTTTTTGAAACTGGTTACACTGATTTTCCATTACGAATATTTTTGGGAAATACTAGCATGCATCTACACATGTTACTAAATGATGCCGCAAAGAAATGGTACCTGGAATTTTACAGTAGTTTAGACAAGTTTTATTTTTCCTTCTTTCATTTTTTAATGAACATTTTATTTTGAAAGCAAACAACCATCAATCTGCTTTCAAGCTTCTGCAAATATTTGCATCAAATTAGCGGGCATTCTGGGAGCATTATACTTAGCCTCATATTGCTAAACATTGAAATCGTGTGTACACATTTTTATACTGGAACCACTATCAGTAGTGCAGTCAGAGCTTACAGCATTTACTTAAAGCTCTCGCCCTAATAATAAAGGCTTTCAATTAATGAACCATAAATACAAGTTTGAACAGCAATAGCATGTGGACAAAAGAATTACCTTGACCGCAGACAGCGCCCTTTCCGGATCCATAATGTGGTACTGCAAACTGGCAGCCAAAGGGTTTGTGCTGCAGTGGGTTGGGCCTACTTGCCCCAAGGACAGAATACACATGAAAACATAATGTCCTTGACCTCAAACAATATGTCCTGGGTGTTGGACTATATGAATTCCATATCCCTGGTATGCCGAGACGTGGGTCCCTTTCTTGCTGTGACACTGGATTCAAGCTATTCAATAAAACAAATGGTTCTGTTGGGTTATCAACAAATACTTTGAGAACTGCTTTCTAGTGTAGAAAGAAGAGAACTTATTTATGATACACATATCAATATTGTGCATGAGAGAAAAAGAAACACACACCGAAACAGAATTCAATTCGTATATTTAAAGTAAGTATCAAATCCTTGAGGCTGTCACACATGCAAACTCAATTGCAACAGACATAATAGGTGACAATTGTGAGTAAGTGACATATTTTGATTAGTGATGTGGGCAGTACACTATATACATGATGAATAGATGTGCAGTAAAAACAGGTGGGAATAGAAAAAGCCTATTTTTCATATTGTCCTATATGAATATGCACATGTTTTCCAAGAAAAATTTGAAGTGCATCAGAACAGGTCTTCCTCAGGACTATGGGAGGGTGGATGGACAGCCAAAATACAGAAGCCTGAAAGAATGAGGCCTGCAAGTGAACTACGAACAAAGAGGTCTTCACTAGCCGGTTGGAGCCAAAATGCAGAAACCCCAAACAATGGCATCTGCTATTTCACGCCGCGGAAAGAGGTCTCCACCAGCCGGTTGGAGCCTCATCTGGGAGTTTTAATCGACTTCCACCAGCCGGTTGAAGTCGTGCGCGAAGGGCTAAATCACATTGGGATGCTCAATATGCAGAGTTATATGCGTACAGCAGCAGCAGCTCGGGTTACTTGGATTCAAGCTAGCCTGGCTGATGAGGGGAGTTACCCTAAAACCAGTCCAAGGGTGCTTGTTTGCAGTTCAGGGAGGACCCGGCTTCGTGGTTCGGGCTGTACTGTTCTCATGAGGAGCAGGGTCAAGACTGATTTGCATATAGCTGGGTCCAAACTGGGGTGGCGTAGTGAGCAAAGGAACAATGGATTTAACCCAGATCTCTTGAATGTTTGATTCATTCAGCATTCCGTTCATTTGTTGCTGCAGTGCAACATTAACTCCGGCTCCAGTTTTAATGCCAACTTTATCAATGTCCTTGGGCACAAGTCCATTGCATGGACCCCCAGGGGCACAGTGTACAGCACAGCTTTCCAAACTTTTCATGTTTGGGACACACTTTTTGGAGATGCATCATTTTGGGACTAAGTAAGGCAGTGTAGCAAGCGAACGTAGCGTAGTGAGCGAGCGTAGTGTAGCGAGCCCGAAACACCTAAGGGGCGTTCGGGGGGTTCTCACTCACTCTGTCTGTCTCCCTCTCTCTCTCTCCCCCTCTCTCTGTCTCTCTCACGCTGTCGCCCTACCTCTGTCTCCCTCTGTCTGTCTCCGTCTGTCTCCCTCTGTCTGTCTACCTCCTTCTGTCTGTCTGACTCCCTCCCTCTGTCTGTCTCTCCCTGTCTCTCTCCCTGTCTCTCTCCCTCTGTCTCCCGCCCTCTGTCTCCCGCCCTCTGTCTCCCGCCCTCTGTCTCCCGCCCTCTGTCTCCCGCCCTCTGTCTCTGTTCCTCTGTCTCCCTCCCTCTCCCTCCCTCCCTCCCTCTGTCTCCCTCCGTCTCCCTCCCCAGTCTCCCGCTCTCTCTGTCTCTCTCTGTCTTTTTCCCTCTGTCTCTCCCTGACTGTCTCCTTGTGCCTCCCTCCCTCTGTCTCCCTCCCTCTCTGTCTCCCTCTCTCTCTGTCTCCCTCCCTCTCCCTCCCTCTGTCACCCTCTGTCTCCCTCTCTCTCTCTCCCTCCCTCTACCTCTCTGTCTCCCTCTCTGTCTCAGTCTCTGCCACTGCCTGTCCCTGTCTGTCTGTCCCTGTCTCCTTCTCTCTGTCTCTTTCTCCGTCTCCGTCTGTCTCTGCCTCTGTCTGTCTGCCCCTGTCTCTGCCTCTATTTGTCTCTGTCTGTCCCTGTCTCTGTCTGTCTCTATCTCTGTCTGTCTCTGTCTCCCTCTCTCACTGTCTCCCTCCCTCTCTCTATCTCTCTTCCTCTCCCTCCCTCTCCCTCCCTCTGTCTCACTCACTCTGCCCCTCTCTCTCTCTGTCTACCTCTCTCTGTCTGTCTTCCTCTCTCTCCCTCTGTCTACCTCTCTCTGTCTCCCTTCCTCTCTCTCCCTCTGTCTCCCTCCCTATCTCTGTCTCCCTCTGTCTCTGTCACTCTGTTTCCCTCTCTCTCTCTCTGTCTTCCTCCCTCTATCTCCCTCCCTCTGCCTGTCACCCTCTGTCACCTCACCCCAGCTTACAGGGCACATATCTATATCATAGACTACTTCGACTGCAAATTCTCCTCTTCAAAACTCGTTCACTCTCCCACCCTTTTCTGAGACCCGACAAGCATCCCTTAAGTGCATTTCTAGGTAAATAAACACCCCCGCAAAATTCATATTTTAGTGCTTCACCACTGGCATGGCACCTTCCTCAAGGACCTGGATTCCAATTTTATAACAGCCCCCTCTCATCCGCCCCATATTGTGTTTGGTGACTTCATCTTGGATCGTAACAGACCACACTATTCATCTACTCTTACTGGACAACTCAATATCCAGAACACACAGGCTGCCCTCACATTTTCAAGGAAATATTTTCAATATCATACTAATCCTTAAATCACCCCCTCACCCAATATAAAGTCCTCTCATCTGGCCGCTCTTTAACTCACATGCTTTATGCTTGTGAACATATGCACCCAAGTACTTCACAGTTCTTTAAAAGACCATTTACTTGTTAATGGGGCTTTGTTGTGAACCGCCCGGCCCCCATGGAGCAGAGTGTCTTGGAGTCCACGCTGCTGCAGCAGACTCCGAGACACTCTTTCAAAGGAATGACTCTTAATTAGCAGCAGTTATGTGCCCACGACACACCCACCACTTGCAGGCGACACAGTACTGTGTTGGGACACACAGTTTGGAAAGCACTGGTGTACAGGATTGGAGTTTGTCATCTCAGATATTACCCTTTTAGATGCCTCAGAAAAATAGACAAATGAGGCCCCCTAATGAATTTTAATTCAATATTTAATTCATTTCTGTTTTTTTAGAGGAAATCAGTGCTCCCCGTATACAACTGAATGCTCCTGTTAGAGGGGTAGCAGTGAACCAGCCTGAGCTTCCTCAGGTAAGCTAGGGTGTGCACACCTCAAGTGAAGTAAATGAAGCAGACCCATCAGGTGCCCCATGTGCAGAGGGTCTAAGGGCAGAAGTCACAAAGAGTATAAAAAAATACCACAATAGACATTAACAATTTTGGGAGGCTGTATTAAATACAATGCAAGCTACTGAGGAAGCACTGAATAAACTTGCCAAGATGGATATACAAGTAGACCTGTTAAAGCGCACCTGCCGGAAACTTGAAAACATCTGTCTCAATGACAGAACGCCCGGCAACCACACAGCCCACAAAGACACCATTCGCAACCATCACCACCTCATCAGGACCACCAAAAGAGCCTTGTTCAAAGACCGCCTCGACAAAAACGCCCATGTTCCCCAGTCCATACTGATTCAGGACAGAACCGAGAGGAAAACCCACTCACCCAGATGTAAGGATCACAAAGGGACTGCATGAAATCATTGCTAAGATGACTGTACACCACTTAACAACGCATTGTTCCCAAGGGGGCAATAGTGTTGGGACACAGGATCCGGTCCTGGCGTCAGGTTGGTCTGCAATCAGTGCAGGAGCCAACCAGATGAGAGGCCGGTACAGCATACAATGCCATCATACGCCCAGGGGCAAGATACCCAGGAAGAGATCACATGCTCCCCCAGAAAGAACGCCGAGAATAGCAAAGCTTCTGCTGAATATCTGGGCTCAAAGGCAAGTCTATTGTGGATTTCTCAATAGAGATCTAGAGGAACCCATGACATTTTAAATCCATAAAATATTTTAGCGTTAATTAAGGGCCTGCTGGGCCTAGCAGAAATGGAATCACACAACATGTACTCTGTTAAGTTCCTAGGGCTCTTTCACAAGCAAGTTTTAGAACCCACGTTGGTCATCTTTAACTCACCACAGATCTTAGTAAACGTCATTGCCTGTAGGGAGCTGCTAATGGGTTGAGGTATAAAAATAGTGCACTCCCAGGAGGGTTGCTACCCTGACTCCAGCTTTTAGAATCAAACCACCTGCAAGGGAAATCGGAACTCATACCCTACCCCACCGGAGAAACAAATGGGCCAGTCTCAACAGGTACATTCAATCCTGAAAGTTTCAGCGGGCTGGTTCTCGGCCACAAGAGTTTTGTGGTTAATGATACACACAGCAAAGGCCAATGCAGAAGAAGGTGCAGGGACAATACAAGTGACCAAACTGACTGAATTCGACAATTATAGTTGGCTGCCATCTGTTTTATCAATGACGTTCCACAAAGACTGAAATGAGATACATGTGGGCATCACACAATAGAGTCTGGCCTGTTGAGTATCTGCTTGAAATCTGGGAAGTCTTGCCCCGAAAAGATGAATCAATGTCTGAGTAGTTTAATAAGTTTCATATTACTGCAGTACAGGAGACATGGGCACAATCCAGTTTCCTGGTAATTGGGTTAATTGAATATAACAGATTGGCATGCAAAAGTAGAACCCATGGAAGAGCAAAAGGTGGGCCAACGACCTACAGGAATTTCAAAGTTACTGCAAAGGTCGCAATGCTGGATATAAAGAGCCCTAGCTATTGGTGCTACGCCTGAATGAATGGGACAAGCAGCTGACAACGCCACTGGTCCTGGTTAATATATACATCAACTGGGAGAAAAAACAAGTTTAGTGGATAAGTTGATTAATTTGCTCATGAAGTGGAAAGGAGACCGTCCAGATGGCAAACCTGGTAATCACTGGTGACTTGAATGTTATCCAAGATACATATGAGGACGGCGATGAAGTGCCACATGTCCTGTCTGCTCAAAGCTATCCCCCATGCAAAATACAAGACAACCTAGGGAAAAAAGTATTAAGGGCTTGTGAACTAGCTGGACTGGTAACACTAAACGGCCATCTCCAGGGGGCATCCCACCATCCTGGACAAGGTCCTCCTGTAAGTCAACCTCCTATCTTGATTATATGATGGTGAGCACTGGTCTGTTCAGCAGGATAATTGATTTGGAAATTGACCGAAGATTTGAGATTGATCATCAACCACAAAACTTCAGGCTCAACACCACCACAACCATTCTAGGCTATGCCCGGATAGTGCAGGTAAAAGCTCATTCCGAAAACTTTAAACAGTTTAAATGGAGTCTAGATAATATTCAAGACCGGGCAAGTGAAGCATTGAGAATTTCAAAAGAGGCATCAGGTAACAAACAGAATCCGATGAAGGCATGGAAATGTATCTTGCAGAGTCTAGCTTTAAAGTATCTGGCCAATAGCTCGCAGAATCGTACAAGTATTATGCACAAGAGGTTCATTAATTAGCCAAAGCTGGATAGCCTTATCGGGTCCCAGATCAATAGAATGCTCCATCAACTGCGTTGCTCACCTCGGGATTCAGCATTGTTAAAGTGCTTACAATTCGAACTTAAGAGCTTACAAAAAGAGGTATGGTTGCACAAGAAAAGAAGCAATGAAGCATTGTGAGCTAAGCTATTCGTCCAGATAAAATGATCAGAGGAATTTCTGGAAACTAATTAATGAGCTTGATAAGGGCCCCAGGGTGGTAAATAACGCTAATGTAAATGCGGAAGAATGGATAACTTCTTAAAAGCACACTATAAGGGATGTAGATGCTCCTCCTGCCCCGGGTCGCAGCCCGGGACGATTCTGCATGGGGCATCTTGTGGGTCCATCTGATATGGCACTTCTGGAGAGTAACAGCAACATAGAGCCAGAGATCTTAGAACATCCAACGATGTTGGGAACATATGTACTAACAGCGCAACCGTCCCCAATGGCCTACTGCCAGCCCTTCTGAAACAAAATGTTACAATCTGAGCAGGTTTCTGATCTTTGATGTTCAATCACATATTGCTGACGGAAGGCATTCCGGAAAGTTGGAGAGGCTCTGTTATACAACCCATTTTTAAGGGGGGGAGGGCAACTGCATTCGCAAGTAACTATTGATTGATATTTCTGCTTGATGTAGATCTCAAATTTTTCTCAACGCTACTATTGCAAGATCTACTGGAGTGGGGGATGAAGGCAAGGATGTTGCCAATGAATCAAACTGGGTTTACTAAAGAACTGCTTCCAACCTCATGGCAGTGGGCCTCATAATGAAAAGGGCAAGTGATACGTGTACACCTCTGTTCTTGGGTTTTAGGGATTTTAAAGCCGCCTTTGACCGTGTCCCTCAAAATATCCTGTGGAAGAAGCTACAACATTGGGGAATCCCACAAAAGGTGCTCAGGGCGATCTTGCTGCTATATACCAAACCCTGGGTAAGGATCAAGGTGGGGGATGGGCTTCGCCTGTCCAGAAAAGTTGCCACCTCCCTTGGATTGAAGCAGAGATGTGTATTGGCACAACTGTTGTTCAACCTATTCATCTAGGATCTCTCGCCGTCTCTTGCCGATGTGGTGTCACATGCACCGAGTCTAAGCGGTCAACAGTTGTGTAATATCCTATATGCAGATGATCTGCTCCTGTTTCCAATACCCGAGGAGGCCGGCAAAGACTGATTAATAGGCTTGCTGAGGACTCTTTTAACAACAAGTGTGAAATCAATCTCAAAAAGACCAAAGTTATGCCCTGAAAGCGCCAAATATCTAATAAAAAGGGGAAATGCCGCCTTCATGGTTCCAACACAGATGAAACAGTAACCTAGTCAAGTCAAGTCAAGTCATAAAATTTGTATAGCGCACTACATACCCAGAGGGTTTCAAGGCGCTTAGGAAGGGGAGGAGGATTATTTGTCAAATATCCACGTTTTAAGCTGCTTTCTGAACGCTAGGTGGTTCTGGGTGAGGCGAAGGTAAGCGGGGAGTGAGTTCCATGTTTTAGCAGCCAGGTATGAAAAGGATCTGCCTCCCATGGTGGTCTTGTTGATGTGAGGTACAGTGGCGAAGGCTAGGCTGGAAGAACGTAGTTGGCGGGAGGGGGTGTAGAAGGACAGTCGAGAGTTGAGGCAATCTGGTCCGATGTCGTAGAGTGATTTGTGTGCGTGGGTAAGCAGTCGGAAAGTGATCCTCTTATTGACGGGGAGCCAGTGGAGGTCTTTAAGGTGACCGGAGATGTGTTCGTTGCGTGGGATGTCTAATATGAGCCTGGCTGAGGCGTTTTGGATTCGTTGGAGTTTCTTCTGGAGTTTAGCGGTGGTACCTGCGTAGAGGGTGTTTCCGTAGTCCAGTCGGCTCGTGACTAGTGCGTGGGTGACTGTTTTCCTTGTTTCGGAGGGGATCCAGCGAAATGTTTTTCTGAGCATGCGAAGAATGTTGAAGCAGGAAGAGGATACGGCGCTGACTTGTCTGTTCATTGAGAGTGAAGAATCCAGGATGACGCCAAGGTTCCGTGCGTGGTCTGTCGGGATGGGTGCTTTTCCGAGGGCTTCCGGCCACCAGGAGTCGTCCCAAGCAGAGGGGGATGTGCCTAAGATGAGGACTTCTGTTTTATCTGAGTTCAGTTTCAGACGGCTTTGTTTCATCCATTCGGCGACTTCTTTCATTCCTTCGTGTAGGTTAGTTTTGGCGGTGCTGGGGTCCTTGGTGAGAGAAAGGATCAGTTGAGTGTCGTCCGCGTAAGAGATGATGTTGAGGTTGTGTTGGCGGGCGATGGCCGCGAGGGGGCTCATGTATACGTTGAAGAGGGTGGGGCTGAGTGATGATCCTTGAGGCACGCCGCAGATGACTTCAGAGGCCTCGGACTTGAATGGTGGTAGGCGGACTCTCTGGGTTCTTCCGGTGAGGAACGAGGTGATCCATTCAAGTGCTTTTCCTTGGATTCCGATGTTATTGAGGCGTTGTAGAAGGGTGCTGTGGCAGACTGTGTCGAATGCTGCAGAGAGGTCGAGGAGGATGAGGGCGACTGTGTCTCCATTGTCCAGTAGAGTTCGAATGTCGTCTGTTGCTGCGATGAGGGCGGTCTCAGTGCTGTGTTTTGCTCGGAAGCCAGATTGTGAGAGGTCGAGTGCTTTGTTGGCTTCGAGGATGTCGGCGAGCTGGTTGTTGACGGCTTTCTCGATGACTTTGGCCGGGAATGGAAGAAGCGAGATGGGGCGGTAATTTTTGAGTTTGGTGGGGTCCGCTGTTGGTTTTTTCAGAAGGGCGGTGAGTTCAGCGTGTTTCCAGTCTTCTGGGAAGGTCGCGGATATCAAGGAGCAGTTGATGACGTCTCGGAGGTGCGGTGCTATGACGGAGTCTGCTTTGTTGAAGATGTGGTGAGGGCATGGGTCTGTGGGGGATCCAGAGTGGATGGAATTCATCAGGCGGATGGTTTCCTCAGTGGAGATTGGGTTCCAGGCGTTAAGGGTGTTTACGGGGGGAGGATGGTCAACAGATGGTGGGGTGGGTTGGTTTCCGGGTTGGTTGTCAAAGCTGTTGTGGATGTCTGCAATCTTGTTGTGGAAAAAGGAGGCTAGGGAGTCGCAGAGGGTTTGAGAGGGGGTGATGTCGTTGGAGTTGGGGTTTACATTGGACTAAGGGGGCTCCTTTGCTGCACAAAAAAGCCATTACTGCGTTAATTTTAGCTTTTTCTCATTTGAGGCAAAGCCCATGGGGGCACAATCTGAAGGCTCTGATAACTGTGTTAAGATCAAAACTGATTCCGACTGTATCATACGGAGGTGAGATACTGCTGGGTGCAGATGCTGAATTTCTGGAGAAGCTTGTAATACGAACCTACAAACTAATGTTTCAGTTACCAAAGTCTGCTTCCCCATCCCATGTAAGGCTTGAATATTCTTTGATAAAACAATCACTAACCTGACATGGAGCTTTTATCAATTGGTGCCATTGATTGCGGAGTGCCCTGAAGGTTCATTGGCACATCTTGCTTGGGTGGAAATAAATCTGCAAAGGGGGAAAGATCAATTTGCCAAGTATCTGCGGAGAAGTATAGAGAAACTTGGTATTGCAGATATATGGCAACTGAACATGAGCGATTATACCTTCAAGAAAACTTTGAACAATTGCATACTGCATTAAAGACGCCTGGAGGATACCGTTACATTGGCAAAACAAGAGCATGGTTGGCTAGTAATAAACTCTTACAATATCAGCAAGAAACAACCCTATTTTGAGGCAGCTCTGTCATCGTCCATCAAGAGGAATTTATTGTGATTTGGGTTCTTGCCAACCCTTGACTTTATACCCAAGTGGTAGAAGAAGTCCCAGTCAGAGGATTCATTATGTCGCTTGTGTCGTCAGACAAAAGAATCATTCATGCATATACATTGCGTTTGGCCCAACTTGCTGAAGGACCCTGCTGCGTAAAGAGTTTTTAGCCTTGGAAGTAATAACCTGTAGATCGGCTGCCATAGAGGCTTTAAACCCACAAAACCTTATACTGAACACTCGCTGGTGCAATTTCTAGCAATTTTTAATCACCAGATAAAATCATTCTAAATACAGCTAGGTTCTATGACTTAGATAAGGGTACACCCCCAATGGGATTTTAGTAGGTTACGATTCAATAATGGGTTGAAAGGGGGTGAAAAAGAAAGTTATGGACCTCTATCCCAGTGTTGTTGTGAAAGGGTTTAATGGAGGGGCTGCTAGGGGATAGGAATGAGTGACCCTGTCCCCTATCCCGTCTTTGGTTGGGTGCTCAGCATTGGTTAGTATAAACAAAGCACTATGGAGTATCAACGAGGAAGGATTCAATACTTGTGTTTATTTGCTCAGTATTTCTTTTGATGTCTGTACAACCTTCTTGTCCTTGGGAAGGTTGATATAGGATATTCCATCACTTTAAATTGTTAATGGTGTTTCGCACAGTACTCTGTTGATGTTTGCATAATGCACTTTTTGAACGACCTGCTTGTGTCCAGTCATGTTGACATAGGACGGTCTATGAATTTAAATTGTTCATGCTCCTTTGTACAATATGTCATATTATGGTTGCATGATGCACCTCTGTATGATTTTCCTGCACTCAGCCACAGGAATGCGGGTGATGTATAATCTCACATGACTTTAAACGGCTTATGCTCTTTTGTAATAGTACCTCATTGATGTTTACAAAATGCTCCTTTGCACAATTTGTCGTGTGCTGATCGCACAAGTTACTTTCAGCCTGATTTTCCTGCTGTCATCTACAGGATATAGGATGGTAAATGATCTTAAACTGTTAATGTTCCCCTGCATAGTATACTGTGCAGCATGGAGAAAGCACCATTGAAAGATGTTGTGCCTAGCCAGGTTAATACAGCATGGTTCTTGACTTTAAACTGCTTATGCCTACACAGGTGAACACAGTATGGTTCTTGATTTTAAATCCTCTATTGCCTGCACAATTAATTCATTTCGTATGATTTATTTGTGTGCGTATGTTTATGGTTTTTATTAACTACTAAACTAATAATAAACTGAAACTGAACATGTGTTAGTTATAAGTATTAAGTATATTTTATAATCCTTTTTTAACATGCTTGGTTGGAAGTACTCCAAAAAGTCTCCAATAAAGACTGCGTGAAATAACACGGGCACAAACTGTAGTCACAAAAAATGCACAGGTGTGTTTTGGATACCTGATACTGTAAGAATAACATTTTAATACTTATATCTCCTTTTAATATTTCCACAGGTTAATTTTGAAGAGTTCAAGGAAGGTTTCGTTGCAGTCCTGTCACGTACAATTGACCTTAGCATTTCAGAGGAGAGCAGCTACCTGCAGCCAGGTCAGCTATGATTCTTTGTTTACATTTGAATGTTAACCTGTGCCTTTCTTGTCTTGTTCATGGAGGATGCCAGATCAAGCAGTTTGACTGATTTTTGTAAATGTGTATGAACACTGGAAGTTGACAAATCTATCTTCTATATATTTTAGCAAACATAAATTGATGATTTAATGGCTATTTAACAATGGCCTATGAGTGTGTGGAAAGTTGAGTGAAGAACTACCAGCTGAAGCAAATGTGTACATACTCTGTATCTACTTTGTTTCAATTAAAACATTCATTGTTGGCCTTGTAATTTAATTTACTTGAGTAGCATAGGGAGCATGTACTTCATTAATGACCACATCCATTAGCTAATTTGAATCTGCCCTTTTAGATACTGATTATGTTTCCCATCTGCCATATGCTGGGCAGCTTCTGGCTAAGCTACTATACAACCCCCTACTTGCTGAGACTTTTCAAATGTGTCGTAATCAGGCCATAAGCTCCAAGCCAGGGGAAAACTGCTATCTCTGTCTTGAGATCAATATATTTTTTCGTTCTTCTTCTTGCCTCTCCTAAAATTGAGGAACGTCTTCTGCATCCCCTCCCAAGTTGAGGACTAGTTGATTTTTAGGTGGGGTAGACCCATCATCATATTTTCTAGCTAATGCAGAACTTCCGTGGAGTTAACTGGCTCCTTTCAATAATTAATGTGAACATAGACTACTGCAAAGCAGTGTTTTTTCTTCTATTTCTTCTCTTGTAGATATCACCATTTACATGTTCCTCTTTCATATTGTATCTTTGCTGTAGTAAGAAAGAGGTTCTTGCTCTTTTCCTTTAGCAGCTCCTTCTCATGCCACACATTTTGCGCGTGGGTTGTGTTTTTGAAGATAAATGTGGGGAATTTGTCTCTAGAGAAATGAAGAAACTTCCCCTTTGGAAATATGTTTCAAAACAAAGTAATATATCTGATCCTAATTGTAGCAAAGCAAGAGAGCAAACCTCCCACATTGTGGACTGATTTCTTGAAAGAACTGCTTGCCTCTGTTGTCCTATCTTGGCTCAATCTCAAAAGTCCACAAGAGGCTTAATTTCAATAGCAGTGATTCCAAAACCATCAGAGATGAAAGCTGCAACTCCTGTACACAAATAGAGTTTGGAAGCTATCCAGTTACCTTACATTACTTGAGGAGTTCTGGCGAGCTAAGCAATCAGCAACTAGACATAAGATGTGCCTTTCAATATTGAGAAGACCTTTTTACCTTTGTTCTTCACTTTACATTGATTTTATAGACCATGATCATGAACCAAAGGCTATCTAGGCACCAAATGTCAAAGGGTTTGTAAAGTTGTATGTTTAGACCTTATTCTATATTAGAAAAGGTTGCGCCCTAGCAGACTATATTGAGTCATTTATGTCGGAGAAATACATGCAGAGTTCTTAAGATAGGTTGACATTGGAAGAAGATGAATAAATGAGAAGAAAATGGTCTACTCTTCTTTAGCTTTATTTTCCTAGATATGACTAGAGATTTTTGGGACAAAGTAAGCTGCGTGGTGTCGCTCTGGCTATGAAAAGTTGAAAAATGAAACAATGAAACGATGCCACATCACAGCCAACCATGCTCTTTTGGCTATTTTTGATATTGCATACTTTGCTCCCAGAGAAATTGCCATAGGAATTAAGGCTGCTAAGGCCTTTCTGTGATAGATTATAGGGGGAGTGTTCAGAATTTACAAGCGGACAAAGCCACTAATCAACAACAGTAAGCAGTGTCTTCTTAAAGCGCGTATCTATGTTAGATCCATTAATTCTGCCTCCTAGGGAAGAGTCATGAGGGCACTTTAATAAGATAAATATGGGGCCCACTGCACACACAGTGCAAATATGGTATATGATACACAAAAAAATAGGCTGAGATGGTTTCATAACACAACTGACTCCGCTCTGGGAAACCCAGAGGCTGGGTAGGCTTAGCGGTAGTAAGGGCTTCAAACAATGGGACCTAATAGGAATATCAAGAGTAGAAGATCTCTGGTGTAAGGAAGAGGTCATCACATTTACCCAGTTCCAAGATAAGTTGAGAGGGCAACTACCTAAATTTGCCGCTACACTCAGATCAAACATGCTCGTAAAGCAGCGGTCCCATCGGGTACTGTACTTCCAGAGGCCTCCCCCGTTGGAGGACAGGCTCTTTACAGAATACATGGACAAGAAAGCCATTTCCCTAACCTATCATAAAATTATTAATAACCAACCAGACCCCACACAAACTCTTAGAGAAAAATGGCAAGCTGATATAGGTGAGCTGGATGAGACAGATTGGCAGGAGGCATTCGCGTCCCCGCGGTTGGTGGCGATACCCTCCAAATTGAAGCTGGTGCTGTTAAAAATACTTCACTGAATCAACTACATGAGGCTAATGATACATAAGATGGGGAACGCTACTGACCCACTTTGTCTCAGACGGTTGGGGGGGGGGCGGTTCGGCACTCTCCTTCATACGCTGTGGGAATGCCCAATGATTGTGACATTCTGGGGCTCACTTATGCATACCATCTCCCAAGTTAGTGGGGTCACGGTAACGCCATAGCCCAAGAGGTGTAACCTTAATATCTGGGAGACTACTGATCTTAACCACACTGCTCAAGACTGGGCAACATTAGGTATAACGTTTAAAAAATGCAATATCGCAAAATACTGGGAATGCATGCGACTCCCACATATCATGAACTGTGTAATGATATGGACGGAGCAACGGTGGCAGAGAAGGCAGTATATATATGTGGTGTGGTTGTAGAAAGGGGTCGGAGACTCGATCTGGATAAGTATGGTTTTATTTTAGTAATGGTCCTTTTACTGCGTGACGTGAGTCTTTCACGGGAATAAGCTGCTGGATCCGTGGTAACTGTTGCCCCCTAGGGAGTCTTCTTCGGTCTTGCTCTTCTCGCTTGGCTGAACAAGTTCTACTCCTCCTCGGTTCCCTCACCGCAGGACATGCAGAAAGAAAAATATAGCAGCTGGTCAGGACACGATTCTCTTCTTGGGTTGCCAGGGAGTGAGGGGAGCACCACTGAGATCGTGTATGTACATAAAGACTATATAGACGTGAAGTGAGGGGAGCTGTAGTGAGGAGAGCGTGTTTAGGGAAACGGGAAAAAGGGGGGGATCTGGAGAGACTATTTACATACAGATACTAACAGGTCGGTTGAATAACTAGCAAGACGAGTTTCCCCGCCTCCCAACCCAACCCGACACCCGCTGTCGTACCTGCTTAAGCCACACTCCTCCTGGAGTGTGGCCCGGCGACTCGTGGGGACGTTGGCCTCCGGGCGCTGCAACTCCCTCGACCGGTTCTCCGCTCGCCTCCCTGCTCCGGTACTCTCCTTCTTCCGACACCGCTCTAACTCCGCTCGCCGCTCCAAACTCCTCCGGGGTGATGTCACACGCCGTCGTCTCGTCTTCCTCCTTCTTGGCCAATCCTACCGTGCGGACCTCATTCTGAGGCTTGTCTTCATCTTCCTCATATGCCCAATTAAAGGAGCTGTCCCACATTTCCTCCTTATGCATTTGCCATAGGGATTGCCTGTCTGTGCTCCACTCGTTCTGGTAAGGTAGGAGAGAGGTGGGGTTATCAGAGTCAACAACCCACCAATCTATGGTAGGGGAACCCCCGTTCACCCGCGTAGCCTCCTTGTTACAATATACATAGAGGGTGCCCGAAGAAATGGAAGCGGTGTGGGGAAAGGGGAACGATTTCAAGGGGAATATCTGTGCGCCACCTCCGTAAGAGTCAGAAATGGACATTAGTGATTTTACACGCTGCGGTGTAAATTCAATGTAACGGATTGTTCGAGGCATATGGGCTGCAGATGGTACATTATGAATAGATCGCCATCTGGTGTTGGGCTCGGATGATTGCACTTTGTTTTTCTCTTGGAGAGTCTTTTGTATCTTGGTGACTCCTCCCTTGGTTGGTAGTGCGCATGGGCATCGGCTCCATCCTTAGATTGTTTTTTTCCGCCATCGGGTTCGGATGAGGATCGAGACGCTCCAGATCAACTTCAGAGAAAAGTGATTAATCGGCGCGTATTCCCTTTCCAATTCGACGGTATTGTTATCGAACGCGTTTCATTTCCATTCCGACGCGTTGCAAATTCAAAATCGAAGAAAAAACTTAGACCTACGTCGACGAACAGGAGAACTTTCTCGACGCAGTCAAGCCCGGAGTCCATGGAAAGGACTCCATTCAAGAAATGTCCAACGTGTGGTGCTAAGTTCCCACACAAGGACCTACACGAGGTGTGCAACCTCTGTCTATCGCCTGATCACGAATCCAGGGACTGCGAAGCCTGCGCAGCATTCTCCTCCAAGCTAACGATTAGAAATCGTCGAGCTCGAAGACACGAGGTTTCAAGAATGCAGTCGGAGGCGATCCCGGAGCTGTTCGGAGACGAGCTAATGGAAGAAGAAGAGGATCAGTCGGGGTCGGAAGGGGACCAGTCGGAGGTTGAAGAACTCAACGAGCAACAAACCGTGAGTGACGACGTCCCCTTACCGAAAAACCGACCCCGTGCGGTAACGACCCCGCCTTCGAGCCCGGTCAAACCGCAGAAAAAAGTTTCCGACGCCCCGCCCTCGGGCCTGGCAACGAAACCGAAACTGAAACCGAAACACTCGGACTCCCACCATGTCGGATCCGAGAAAAGGGCGACATCGACTTCGACACCGAGGCTACATACAAGGGAAAGCTCGGTACCGAAACATTCCGTGTCGAAACATAAACATGGTTCGTCGTCCAAGATTCACTCGATACCCAGGAAGTCGGAATCGAGTAGACACTCGGTGCAGAAAGCACCGAACACTGACGATCGAAAACATAAGCACCTTTCGGAACCAGGGCCTTCGGTACCGATTCAGGAGCAACAGACAGATCCCAAACAAAAGATCTTGTTTATCGATCCGCAAACTGGCAAAGTTGTGACGAAGAAGAGAAAGAATGAACAGACAGAAGATAAATCTCTTCCTTCAAAAAAGAGAACACTGGGGACAAATACAACTCCTCCTACTTCTCCTAGACATAAAGTCACACCCTCTTCTCCTATTCCTCACACTATGCCAAATATTCCTACACCTTCCACACCAAGACCATCTACACCTCAGTCTGATGTAGACAGTGATCTAGGGGAGGGAGAACCTCAAGGGGATGACGAAACCATCCCAGATGAGGAGGACCCATGGGAAAATTATGACGTAGGGTCAGATGAAGACAACGACCCAGAGTTATATCCCTCAAAGCCTTCACCACCTGATGATAACACAGGGTTTGCGCAGCTCATTAATAGGGCAGCAAAATATCATAAGGTAGATATACATACAGAACCCCAAATAGAGGATTTCCTGTTAGAGACGCTACCTAATGCACAAAGAACATCAGGTACCCTTCCTATGTTGAAGGGTCTTCTCAGTCACACAGAAGAAATATTCAAAGACCCAGTGAGGGCTAGGGTGTTAAACCCAAGAATTGATAAAAAATATAAGGCGGCTCCAAAGGATCCAATCTTTATTAAAGGACATGTACCCCTGGACTCGCTGGTGGTCTCAAACGCTCGTAAAAGAGCACACTCATTATCTACAGGAGAGGCTCCTCCACCTGATAAAGAGTCAAAATTAATAGATGCATCAGGCAAAAGAGTAGCATCACAGGCGGCAAATAGCTGGCGTATAGCCAATACACAAGCATTACTCGCACGTTATGACAGGGCACATTATGATGAATTAGAAAAACTCATCACACATCTCCCCAAGGAACATCAGAAAAAGGCAGATCAGTTAATACAGGAAGGTAAAATAATAACTAATACTTCCATTAAGTGCGCCCTAGACGCAGCAGACACTGCAGCAAGATCCATAAACACCAGTGTAATGTTAAGGAGACATGCATGGCTTAGAATCTCAGGATTCAAACAGGAAGTACAAACGGCACTACTGAACAAACCATTTGATCAAAAGACACTGTTTGGTTCAAGTACAGATGAGACCTTAGAGAAAATGACAAAAGATACAGAAACGGCTAAGTCAATGGAAGCATTGCAACAGCCAACACAAAGAGGTTCCTTTCGTAGATCCACCTATAGAGGGGGCTCAAAGAATACAGGAACAAATCAGCAATCCACCTCTTTCACACCAACATCACCCAGAGGTAATTCAAGAGGAAGTTACAGAGGTAACAACAACAAGGGTAGAGGCCGCGGAAATAATAACAACCGCAACGCCTCAACCCCAAAACAGTGACTTCATAGAACTCCCCCCAGACCACATAACACCGGTCGGGGGACGTCTAGCACAGTTCCTACCTGTCTGGGAAAACATCACATCAGACAAGTGGGTGAGACAAATTATCCAACATGGTTATTGCCTGGAACTCACAGCTACCGCACCAAACATCCCCCCCAAACAGCGTCCAATGAGTCAAGATCATCTGACATTATTAAGAGAAGAAGTACTAGCACTTCTACAAAAGCATGCAATAGAGAAGGTCCCAAAAGATCAACAAGGAACAGGAGTATACTCTCTATACTTCCTAATCCCCAAAAAAGACGGGTCCCTAAGACCAATATTAGACCTCAGACCTCTCAATGCTTACATAAATTCGGAGCATTTCCACATGGTCACGCTCCAACAAGTACTCCCTTTACTGAAGAAAGGGGACTTTCTTTCTACACTGGATCTAAAAGACGCTTACTTTCATATCCCAATTCACAAAGCCCACAGAAAATACCTAAGGTTTGTTTTAGAAGGACAACACTATCAGTTCAAAGTCCTTCCGTTCGGTGTCACAACAGCACCGAGAGTGTTCACAAAATGCCTAGCTGTGGTGGCAGCACACCTAAGAAGACAACAAATACATGTCTTCCCATACTTGGACGACTGGCTAATAAAAGCCAAGTCAAAAGAGGAATGTCTTCACAACACACAGAAGACAATTCAATTGCTGCACCACCTAGGGTTTACGGTGAACTACAAGAAATCACACCTGCAACCAAACCAGATTCAGCAATACCTGGGGGCTACGATAGACACAGAAAAGGCAATAGCATACCCCAACCCAATCAGGATACAGACAATGGTCGGGTTAATACAAAGATTTCAACCACAACACTCACTACCAGCACGAGTGTTTATGCAACTATTAGGCATGATGTCCTCCTGCATACTGCTAATACCACATGCAAGGCTACAAATGCGTCCACTACAAGAGTGTCTAGCGACACAGTGGAATCAGGCTCAAGGTCAGATTACAGATCTGGTGTTGGTAAACGACCGGACGTATCGCTCTCTGAAGTGGTGGAACACAGAAAACATTTCCAAGGGACGGTCGTTCCTAGAGCCAATTCCACAAGTGATAATAACAGCGGACGCATCGCTCTCCGGATGGGGAGCGCATATGGACAAATACACAGTGCAGGGGAAGTGGAGTGTGCAGCAAAAGAAACTGCACATCAACTACCTAGAATTATTAGCAGTATTTCTAGCACTAAAAGCTTTCCAAATACAAATAAAAGGCAAAGCAGTCCTGATCAGAACAGACAACATGACTGCAATGTATTATATTCAAAAACAGGGGGGGACACACTCTCTCCAACTATCCAAACTAGCACAGGACATATGGAGATGGGCCATTCCTCAAAAGATCTACCTGTTAGCGGAACACCTACCAGGAGTTCAAAATCAGATAGCAGACATCCTAAGCAGACAGTCAGAACAGGTACACGAATGGGAGCTGCACGACCAAATACTGCAGCCATTCTTCCAAAAATGGGGGCAACCAGAGATAGATCTGTTTGCCAACCATCAGAACGCAAAATGCAAAAACTTCGCATCCAGGTACCCACACCAACGGTCCCAGGGCAATGCACTATGGATAAATTGGTCCAACAAATTTGCTTACGCGTTCCCTCCTCTACCACTAATTCCGTTACTGGTTCGGAAACTGCAGCAACACTCAATGACCATGATACTAGTGGCACCCACGTGGGCAAGACAGCCGTGGTTCACCACGCTGCTACAACTCTCACAAGTACCACATCAAAAGCTAAAATTATTACCCATGCATCTTACACAGAACCATGGAGAAATAATGCACCCAGATCCCAAACAACTGAACCTAGCGATCTGGCTCCTGAGGTCATAGAGTTTGGATATTTAGATTTACCTCCAGAATGCATGGAAATCATTAAACAAGCAAGACGTCCTACCACCAGAGCATGCTATGCAGCAAAATGGAAGAGGTTTGCTATACACTGTAACAGTAAGCACATCAACCCTCTGGACGCATCCACTAAACAAATCATTTGCTATTTACTACACTTGCAGCAATGTAACTTAGCATATACCTCTATCAGAGTTCATCTCGCAGCCATAGCGGCGTACCTACAAAACAGGCAACATCTTTCAGTGTTTAAAGTACCAGCAATTAAAGCTTTCATGGAAGGACTCAAAAGAGTCATTCCACCAAGAAGACCACCTTCCCCAGTCTGGAATCTCAACATAGTACTTACCAGACTAATGGGGCCACCATTTGAACCTATGCATAGGTGTGAAATACAATTCCTCACATGGAAGGTGGCATTCCTCATAGCTATCACGTCACTTAGAAGAGTAAGTGAACTGCAGGCTTTTACGATTCAAGAACCATTTATGCAGTTACACCAAAACAAAGTGGTTCTTAGAACAAACCCAAAATTCTTACCAAAGGTAATTTCAGCATTCCACATCAATCAGTCAGTGGAATTACCGGTTTTCTTTCCAAAACCACAAACGGTAGCAGAAAGAGCACTACATACATTGGATGTTAGAAGGGCCATATTGTACTACATAGAAAGGACACAAACTTTCAGAAAGACAAAACAGCTATTTGTTGCGTTTTCTCCTACACATAAAGGCAATCCCATCTCCAAAGCGGGCATTGCCAGATGGATTGTAAAATGCATTCAAATATGCTACTTAAAGGCAAAGAGAACATTAACTGTTCCTCCTAGAGCTCACTCTACACGTAAACTAGGAGCATCTATGGCATTTTTGGGAAACATTCCACTAGATGACATATGCAAAGCAGCTACCTGGGTTACACCGCACACCTTCACAAAACACTATTGTGTAGATGTGCACACAACACAACAAGCTAGAGTGGGACAAGCAGTATTAAAAACCTTGTTTCAAACAGTTGCAACAGACACGGGCGACCACCGCTAGGGAGAGAACTGCTGTATAGTCTATTCATAATGTACCATCTGCAGCCCATATGCCTCAAACGGAATATGCTACTTACCAGTATGCATCTGTTCTTGGCATAGAGGGCTGCTGAGTGGTACATGCCCTCCCAGCCTCCCCGGAAACCTGTGTCTGTTCCAACATTATCTTATTTAGATACACTTACATGGGCATTCTTATCTGTATTCTACTATACTACTCCATCTAACCCTACTATGGCAAAACAATCTAAGGATGGAGCCGATGCCCATGCGCACTACCAACCAAGGGAGGAGTCACCAAGATACAAAAGACTCTCCAAGAGAAAAACAAAGTGCAATCATCCGAGCCCAACACCAGATGGCGATCTATTCATAATGTACCACTCTGCAGCCCTCTATGCCAAGAACAGATGCATACTGGTAAGTAGCATATTCCTTATGTATCTTCAAGTGGATCAGTCTGTATTGAGAAGCATGCTAATATCAGTTTTAACTGGTGAGCAGCTTGTTGTAAATTTGCGCATACACATAATAAAAAAAATTAAAAAACATATTCTGACTCCTGACGACATCTGACATTACACCAAATAAAAGGACATATAAAAAATGCTCATACACGGACGTCCCCCTGACCTTATTGATGCAAGTGCAATAAACTAGTGTTAGTGTACAACCATCCCTTTTTTAGGTCTCGGCTGCCATGGGCTGTGCACATGCGCAGTTGCGCTGGCGAGATTTAATGATTTAGAGGGCTTTCAGTAAAGGGCTTTAAGCCCCATCCCTCTTTCCCATTGGCTGGCGTCACCGTTTATGCTAAACGGCGACCAGCCATTGGGAAAGAGCTTTTTGTGACGTTGGCTTTTCTCTTTTACAGACGGCCCACTTGGACGGGCTTGTCTGCCTTCCTTCTGCCGTGAAAGGTTTCTTATCTTTATGGGGCCGAACACATGGCCCCATAAAGATAAGAAATCTTTTACTTCAGAAGGAAAGCAAGTGAGCCCGTCCAAGTGGGGCGTCTGTAAAAGAGAAAAGTCTATGTCACAACCGCGGCTGCAAGCGCTTGTTATTAACATGACTCCGTAGACTTCCATAGGAGCACTCCCTTTGCAAACCTGGGTCATCCACCAAAAAGTGATTCTCTGTTCGCTTTAATGGGGCTTCTTCTTGAACATCGAGTCTCACCCTCATTACAGCCATCAGGTTGACAGATAGGTCCCTCCCATCCTCCCGCCTACCCATGTTAATAGTCTGCTCCTACTCAAAGAGACTAAACATCATCTGCGTGACTGTGCCTGGTCCCACGGCCGCCCCCTTTGCCATGGTCTGGCCTGGAAGACGTAACCCGCTGCCGCATACAGCCCTACGGTTCCCAACAATCAACAGCTCCAACATTTACTAAGGGACGACCTGTGAGGCTCGTCTTCAGTCGCAACCGGGCTAGCCATGGTGACCTTCATATAATGCTGAATTTTCACTGGTGCATTTAACAGGGAAACGGAGTTCGCACGATTTTGCTGGGAAAGGGATGGGAGCAAATACATTTTCCTCTCTTCTATATTACAGAAAAATTTACATAAAAGGTACAAAATGGTTTTAACTACAAGGAAAATATGTGTAACCATTGCATTATATTTTATTTTAAAAGAGTGACAGATACATTCAAATGGACATCCTAGTCTTTGAATAACCCCTTAAAACCAATAGAACAGACTAATTTTCACTCCGAGGGCACTGAGTGCTAAATGAAGGGCTGGGTGAACACATAGTGGTATTTCACGTTTCGAAGGGAAAAGCGTATTTTCCCACTTTGTATCATGTAAAAAGAGCTATTGTAGAACGAATCCATTTTAATTATATTTATATTGGTGCTGCCACTGTTTGTACAAGGAGCCCTCCTCTTTGCACAAGCAGCAAGCGTGGTGGAAAACCATCCACTGTATTTCTGGGCCAGTGCAAAGTTTCATCTGCAATACACCCCTTCTTTTCCAAGGCCTTCCTGAAGATGGGCGCTCTGAAGTTTTCTGTCTCTTGGATGGGTGCGGTTCCAGGCTGGGTTGAGGGGAGCCTTAGCTCCTCGCCCTTGTTTTGTACTGCAGAATTTTGATTGGCGGCCTTATAGTTGTATTTTATGCAAATGCGAATGCTTGTATGATACCTAGTGGGGGGCCATTTCTGTAGGACTCTTGAAATTCGGTTCCAGAAGGCCTTATGCGGAATGCATAACGCTGTTTATGTGTACTGTACATTACTATGCTCTTGTATCTGATTTAACTTGTAACACAACGATCCTATATAAAACTTTATAAATAAATAAATATGTAAAGCACCACATGCCGCACAGGAAGCACTTCAAGGCTTTCTCTTGTCCTCCTTGGGCAGTTAATTCAGCACTTTATAAAAAAATGACCTTTCCTATAGCGCCTCTTACTCCAGTTTGTGAGGTCTGCAAGTGTTGTATAAGCCCGGATTTATAACACGCCATTTGGCGACCTCGGAAGATTGAAAGGCTGGGTTGTGCACATGTGATGTGCTGGTCTCGCCAGATGTCAGCAGCGAGTGCTTAACTGGCTGAGCCGCCACTTCGAGCTGTGGTTCGGGGTGATGGAGCAGTTGAAGGCCTGTGTGTTTGTGGCTAATAGTAAGCGCCATCATGTTTTTGTATTACAAGCACTATTGGCTAGTATATATGTCAAGTGTAAAGTGCCATTCCTTCACCTCTTGGCGCTTTGTTGTGTGATGTGTAGATTCTTGCACATGTGCCTCTGTGCCTGTCAGTGATGTGGTGTCAGGGAACTGTCTGCAGCTAGCTTTGAGGTGGTCACAGTAGTCAGGGTCCAAGTAGTCAGGGTCACAGTAGTCAGGATCAGAGTAGTCCGGGTTACTCGCTTGATGTCTTCTTTTTGCTGCATGGGTGGATTTGCGTTCGCTGCGCACGAATTTTGCTTTAAACCTTTGTGTTTTTGAAATTATGAAAATGATAAAACATCGACAGAAAGACGTGAAGTGAAGGCATCTCGCCAGTCACACAGAATGTAATACTGTGATGCATATAAAACGCAGGAGGCTCAAGGCACCATGCACCCAGTGACTGAGATCCGCCCCAGACTCATTCGCCTACGGCGATTCTCTGTGAAATGTGTCAGAAATTAAGCCTCGGGAATGAAGCCCATTTCTTTCACGGCTCACTCCCAACATTAAAATGCACCTCGGATTCGAAATCTACATAACAGCTTCAACAGAACTCATGCAACTCAAGAATTCAGAGAGACACTTTTAGATTTCGGGGTCTCTAGTTGACACAGGTAGGTATTTGTGACAAATAGGGACCCTGGCCTCTAGTCAGGATAAGGGGGATACAATCTTTGGATAACCCCTGCTCACCCCTTTGGTAGCTTGGCACGAGCAGACAGGCTTATCCAAGGCAATATGTAAAATGGTTCTTGGCACACCAGTAGCCAGAACACCATTAGACTACAAACTACGAAGTGTAAAACAGACAAAACAAAAGAGCAGGCCTTTCAATCTATACAGCCAGGATCTCGATATTCAGTGCTATGCTACGTTTTAACTAAGTTTGTCTGACAGAAATACCATATACTTAGACATCTAAAACATCGGACGCAATTGTCTATAAAACCTCAGAATTGAAACTTACTTTATGGCAGTGGATGCAGTTGGTGGGCACTGGTGCTCATTTTTGCGGACCACAACTTATTTTCCATCATTAGTCTTTGGGAGATAAAAGAAGACCAGGGAGAAAGAAGAGAGAGAAGAAAGACAGAAATACACTGTCCAAATAGGAATATCTATATGTGTAATGTGTATATGTGAAATGTGTAACGTAACTGATTCTATGTAAACTGCTGTGATAACATGTAACGGAACTGGTGCTATGTAAAGCGCTCTGATAACCTAATCGGTTCAAGTTCGCGCTATAGAAAACTCTAAAATAAATAAATAAATAAAGTATTTGTACCAATACTCACAGTAATACAGTGAAAACACCACAAATGGACTCCACACCAGTTTAGAAAAAATAGAATTAATTAATCTAAACTAAACAAGACCAAAACGACAAAAATCCAACATACATAGTTCAAGGATATGATTTCAAAAGAGTTCTTAAGATTGTGTTGAAATAATCAACAGTTTCGTCACGTTTTAGCCAAAAGTACCGTTAGATGCGACAAAAGTTCCAAGGGAAAGCTGCAGCGTTGAAAAACAAGCGATGCGCCACTCCTGAGACTCTGGGGAGGCGATGCGACAACCTCGCTGGACGCAGCAGGCGTGTTGCGGTGACTCCGGTCTGTATGGGGAGGGATGCAATACCTTGTATGAATTCCGGTGCGCAGGTTTCGTTGGAAGCATCTCGGGATGGTGACAATCTCAGGTGCGGCGGCGATGCGCAGCGTCTATCTCCTCTCGCGGCCCCTCGATGCGATGGCTCTGCGACGACTCTCGCAGCGACGTGATGTGGTCCGCAAGCAAGCGGTGCGATGGTGCGACGATCTCACCCAGTGACAACAGGCTCTGCAACGGTACTCGCAGCGATGGTACTCTTTCCGCAACGAAGCGATGCGTTCCGCAAACGAAGGATGCGTCGGTTCTTGCAGCTGCAACAGGGGCTGCGACAAGCTCCATCTTCGCGCCAGCGGGAATTTCCTTGCACTGACAGAGATGCGCTCCGCAAGCGAGCGAAGCGTGAAACTTTGCAGATTGTCTTTAGTTTCTTCTTGTCCAGCTTCCCAACACCAGGTACAACTTCCAGAGGCACCACAACTGGCCCAGGCACTCTAGGAAGGACAGAACTTTCTCAGTAGAGTTCAGGGGGGAAGCTGGGGGTGAAGTCCTTTTGTTCCTGGGACTTCTTAACAGGGAGCCAGCTCTACTCAGGCCCTTGGAGATCTTTTCAAGCAAGTGGACACAGCACTAAGCAAAGTGAAGGAGGAAAACTCCAAATAAAATGATATATAATAGCTGAGAAGAAACATCGCATAGGCCCTTGAGAGCTTTCACGGACCACATTTGGGAGTGTAAAAAAGGAATAGTTTACTCTCTGAAGGACCTTAACACACACAATTAGATGTGTGTTTTGTGGATTTGATAAAACTTTGAGTTGTAAAAACCTTAATAGTGTAATCACAACAGTCGTCTCACTGTTGTCATGAAACAGTTGAAAAGAGCTGTCGGTTTCCAGCTCATCTGCAAATGTTCTCCTCTCCAACCCATCTGCTCTCATGTCTTTGCTTTGTTTGCAACAGAAATTCCACAATTTATTATTCACTTTTCAACCCACCATAAACTGCCTCATCAACACTACATCTTTGTCGAGGATACATGACCTTGCCAAACTGGTGTGATCCATTGAGGTGAGCACAAAGTAATTTCCTATTTCACTAAGACTTTATTGAATCTGATCCAAACACACAGTAACCTGGCTTTGGTGGCCTGTGAGGTGTGAGAGTGAATGCACAGCACATGGACATGTAGTGGTACAAGGGATACAACCATCTCAAAGCCTGTACTGTCTAATATGGAAACCCACCTTCTTGTGGCTATATATTCTCTTGGGTATTCACAGTGTGAGGTACTCTAACCCTTCATATACATTTTAGGAAATTATATTAAGACACACACTACACTTTAGGGGAGGTGGGAGGTACCATCAATCATGGCACACTACATAGATCGATCTGAGGGGGCCAGGAGGCAGGCCCCAAACTAGGAGGTGCAGGAAAAAAGGGCTGTCCTGTGTGAGTATAAATCAGTTCCCTCCCCACACTAAACCATGTATCACCACCACCACCCATCTACAGCTGAGTAGAGTTCTTTCCTGATGAACAGCTTGTTTCAAAGATAATGGAAGTACCTTCGCCATGGAACCCATGAAGCAACTTTCCTGTGCAAGAAAAATACCAAGTCAGTAAGAAATTTTGAAATAGGAAGTAAGGCGGGACAAAGCTACTGGGGCTTTCAACCCTGCATTGGGTAGTTTAGTTGATGACAACTGTTAAGTGAAAACGTACAGTTTTTTTGAAGAGAATAGGAGTTAGATATTGGGCTATCAATAGAAAGTCACATCTTAGCCTGCGATCTAGATACAGTTCAAAAAGCATCCTTCTAAACAAACCCCGTATCCAAATTGTTTCCTACAGCTTGGAAATCGTAAGATGCGTCCAGTTGGAGGAGAAAAGCAATTAAGTACAGCGTAAAGTTGTGTCTCTCTGATGTTTTCTTTTTCATACAGATAACCTTCTACTAACCTTAACTGTGAAGAAGTGTGGCTCAATGGTTAGAGCGGCAGACCCTGATGCAGAGGTCTGGCCTGGGACCAGGGTTCAATTCCTGCCTCAGCGGGTCTTGGGCTCAATTTCCTCGGACCTGATAATTCTCGCCTCGGTGCCTATTCCAATCATGGGTCCCACTCTGCAACTCTGGGCAATAGCTTGCTTAATCTCCACAACGGCCCCAACAACGCTAGGATGCCTGGCTGCACCTTGGGGGTGCCCAGGAGTGGGTGCCACACAGGGAAAAAGCCAGGAAGGGTTCCACAGCGGTATTCGTACAAGCGCCGGAGAGACCCCATGTGGGGTGATTCGGGCGCTATACAAGTAATACAACATTTACATTTAACTCAGCTCACAACTGGGAGTTCCGGTTCACTGTTGTGAAGTAGAATGAGGATGAAGTAGGTAATTTAAGGGGACAATTCTCATGTCACTTTGATGCGACACACAATGCTTGTTTATGATTGTTAAGTACCAATGGCTGAGCAGCATGTAAGGAGAAACTGCCTTACTGCACAAAGGCACAAAGGTGTTTGTAGGTGGGTTCAAATAGGCTCTGGGAAGGAAAACTCAGTTATTTAGGATATGAGAACTACATGATGTCCTCAACAAATGCCTTTGCCCATTTTAGGTTGAATTTTCATTGCCATGCAAATTTGAATGAGGTGGTCAGAGGTGATCAGCATAAGGGGTAACTGATATCTTTAGGGGTAACTGATCCCTGTAGCACTGTGCTAATGTACTTGGTTAGAATTTAGAGGAAACACCGTAGCTGATAAATAGATGTAGTAAGTCATTATATAGTGCTGAGTTTCTGAGATATTCTTGTGTTACATGCACTGCTAACCTACTAAGTGACAGATCAGTTCTTGGTTTTATCAATAACCGTAAATAATGTTTTCACCCCCAGTTATTCCAGAGGAAGTGAAACCAAAGTTTGTGAAGGGAAGCAAGCGATATGGCCGTCGTTCAAGGCCCGAACTACAGGCTGCGAATGCAGAATCAAGCAAATACATGCAAGAGCACCAGGTTAACGGGAACCGGAAAAATCAGCTGAGACGCTCTGCATCTCTGGAAAGCGTGGAGGTAGGTGTGCCTTGTTGGTCGATCTTTGTAAGAAGAACTCATTTCTTCAAAAGTAAAACTGTTAGTTGCAAACTTAAGGAATTAAAGAAATGGCTTAGATCACTCAATCAATCAATCAATCACAGGCATTTATACCGCGCACTACTCACCCGGAGGGTCTCAAGGCGCTTGGGGGGGGGGGGGGGGGGGGCCGCACTGCTTGAACAGCCAGGTCTTGAGCTTCTTCCTGAAGGAGAGGTGGTCTTGGGTCAGGCGTAGGTCGGGAGGGAGGAAGTTCCAAGTCTTGGCGGCCAGGTGGGAGAAGGACCTTCCTCCTGTTGTCGCACTGCGGGTGACGGCGGCGAGGGCGTGACTGGTCGAGCGGAGATGGCGTTTGGGAGCGTAGAAGTTGAGGCGGCTGTTGAGGTAAGTCGGGCCTTGGTTGTGTAGGGCTTTGTGTGCGTGGGTGAGGAGCCGGAAGGTGATTCTTTTGTTGATCGGGAGCCAGTGCAGGTCTCTCAGGTGTCTGGAGATGTGGCTTCGTCTGGGGACGTCGAGGATGAGTCTCGCCGAGGCGTTCTGGATACGCTGGAGTCTCTTCTGGAGCTTGGCGGTGGTTCCGGCGTAGAGGGCGTTGCCGTAGTCCAGACGGCTGGTGACGAGGGCCTGGGTGACCGTCTTTCTGGTCTCGGTGGGGATCCACCGGAAGATCTTACGTAGCATGCGCAGGATGTTGAAACAGGACGAGGAGACGGCGTTGACTTGTCTGGTCATGGAGAGGGAGGAGTCCAGGATGAAGCCCAGATTGCGTGCGTGGTCTGTCGTTTTGGGTGCGTTGCCCAGGGCGGGGGGCCACCAGGAGTCGTCCCAGGCGGAGGGTGAGGAGCCCAGGATGAGGACTTCCGTCTTTTCTGTGTTCAGTTTCAGGCGGCTGGTCGTCATCCACTCGGCCACGTCTTTCATCCCTTCGTGTAGGTTGGCTCTGGCGGTGGCGGGGTCGTTGGTCAGGGAGAGGATCAGCTGGGTGTCATCGGCGTAGGAGATGATGTTCAGGTTGTGTTGGCGTGCGATGGGCGCAAGGGGGCTCATGTAGACATTGAAGAGGGTGGGGCTGAGCGAGGAGCCCTGAGGGACGCCGCAGATGACTTCCGTGGCTTCTGATCTGAACGGGGGGAGGCGGACTCTCTGTGTCCTTCCGGCGAGGAAGGAGATGATCCATTCCAGTGCCTTCTCCTTGATTCCGACGTTGATGAGGCGCTGCACGAGGGTGTGGTGGCAGACAGTGTCGAATGCCGCGGAGAGGTCCAGGAGGATGAGGGCCGCTGTTTCTCCGTTGTCCAGCAGGGTTCGGATGTCGTCAGTGGCAGCGATGAGGGCGGTCTCGGTGCTGTGGTTGGCCCGGAAGCCTGACTGAGATGGGTCGAGGGATCCAGTCGTCTCGAGGAAGGCTGCCAGTTGCTTGTTGACGGTCTTCTCGATGACTTTGGCTGGAAACGGGAGGAGCGAGATAAGGCGGTAGTTCTTGAGTTCGGTGGGGTCCGCCGTTGGTTTCTTTAGTAGAGCGCTGAGTTCGGCGTGCTTCCAGCTCTCAGGGAAGGTGGCGGTGTCGAAGGAGGTGTTGATGATGTCCCGCAGGTGGGGTGCGATGACAGCGTCGGCCTTGTTGAAGACGTGGTGAGGGCAGAGGTCGGTTGGAGATCCGGAGTGGATGGAGTTCATCGTGCTGATGGTGTCTTCGAGGTTGATCGGTGTCCAGGCGTTGAGGGTGGTGGTGGGGGGCGTTGGTGTGGTCGTGGGGAGCGTTGTTTGTGTGCTGAAGCTGTTGTGTATGTCAGCGATCTTGTTGTGGAAGTAGGAGGCGAGGGAGTTGCAGAGGTCTTGCGATGGGGTGATGTCGTTGGTTCCGGCGTTGGGGTTGGAGAGCTCTCTCACGATGTTGAAGAGTTCCTTGCTGTTGTGTGCGTTGTTGTCCAGCCGGTCCTTGAATGCTATTTTCTTGGTGGCGTGGATCAGTTGGTGGTGCTTTCGGGTGGCGAGCTTGAGGGTAGTCATGTTGTCCGGTGTAGCGTCTTTTCTCCAGGCTTTCTCGAGGGCACGGCAGTTCTTCTTGGAGCTCTTGAGTTCGTCGGTGAACCACGGGGCCTTCTTGCTTCCGGGTCTGCTGGGCGGGGTCCTCAGAGGCGCGAGTTCGTCCGCGCAGGTGCAGATCCATTTCGTGAGGTTGTCGGCGGCTTGGCTGGGGTTCGCTGAGCTGGCGGGAGGGTGCTGGCTTAGGGATGCGGCGAGTTGGTCGGCTGTGATCTTGTTCCAGTTTCTTCGTGCAGCCTGTTGCTGGTGGTGGTGGACCGTGGTCCTTCTGAAGGTGAAGTGGATGCAGCTGTGGTCCGTCCAGAGGAGTCCAGTGGCGTGGCTGAAGGCGATGTCTTTGCTGGACGAGAAGACGGCGTCGAGTGTGTGTCCGGCGAGGTGGGTGGGGGTGGTTACCAGCTGCTTGAGTCAGAGGGTGGCGAGGTTGTCAAGCAGGGTGGTGATGTTGCGGTCGTTGTTGTTCTCCAGGTGGAAGTTGATGTCCCCGAGGAGGATGTAGTCAGCGGAGGGGAGGGCGTGCGGGCTGATGAAGTCAGCGATGTCTTCGCTGAATTGAGTGCGTGGTCCCGGGGGTCGGTAGATCAGGGTGCCCCTGAGGGTGGTCTTGGGGTCAGTGTGGATCTGGAAGTGCAGGTGTTCGGTGGTTGTCAGGGTGTCGTCGGTGTTGGTCGAGATGCGGATGCTGTTCCTGTGGATGATGGCGATGCCTCCTCCAGTCTGCTTGTCGCGGTCTCTCCGGATGATCTTGTAGCCCTCTGGGATGGCGATGGCGATGTCGGGCGCTGAGGAGGCGTTCATCCAGGTTTCCGTGAGGAAGGCAACGTCAGGAGCTGTGGTGTCGAGGAGGTTCCAGAGCTGGACGGCGTGTCTGTGGACGGAGTGGGTGTTGAGCAGGATGCACTTCAGGTGGATGCTGCTGGTGTTCGGCTTGCTGGGCGCTGGTGCAGTGCAGGTCCGGATGCAGGAGAACTTGCAGGACTGGCAGGTGAAGGGTCCGTGGGTGCGTCTCGGGGTGGCTCGGTAGCATCCAGGGGTTCGGCCGGTGTTGAGTGCGTTGAGGGTGGCGGCGTCGTACGTGCGGCGGGTGGGCAGGGGTCTGCGAGGGCCAGGGGTCCTGGCGCTGGGTGCGGTCCAGGCGCTGACGGGCGCAGACGGGCTTACCTTTGGCGCACCTTCGGCGCTCAATCGGTGCTCCCACTGCGCGCGTCCGCTGCGCGGTCGCTCTGGGGGCGTCATAAGAGGGGAGCCGGGAGGGAGGGTCTGCGGGGAGGCGGGGAGCGCGGGAACCAATCGGTGGCCGGGGGGGCGGGGTCTCGTGGGAACCGGCGGGAAAGCCTGGGGGCTCGGCGGCGGCCCTGCGGTGGCTGGGGCGTCGCTGGGTGGTCCTGTGGCGGCTGGGGCGTCGCTGGGCGGCCCTGTGGTGGCTGGGGCGTCGCTGGGCTGCCCTGTGGCGGCTGGGGCGTTGCTGGGCGGCCCTGTGGCGGCTGGGGCGTCGCTGGGCGGCCCTGTGGCGGCTGGGGCGTCGCTGAATGCGAGGCTCAGGCAGGTAAGGAGGAGCAGGCGGGAGGTGCGGGGGCGACTGAAATGGATTAAGAAGCAGTTGAAAGGACACGACCTTTGGGTTTGATTAAAATGTAATATATAATGTTTACCTATAGGGGCTTTCAGCCAGCGCTCTTCATCCATTGGTCTCTGGTGTCATTCACAAATTTCTTCCACCCAGTGCAGCATCCGGAATAGACCAATGGCCCAACACACTTCAGCCATTGGCTAACTTCACAGTGAGCGACGACATTCCACCCTTTCACAAGAAGTACACCGGCACATAAAGTAGTTCCCTTCAGTGGCGGGTAATGCTATTGCAGTGTTAGCTTTTTGAGACTAAAAGTATGGTTTTGCTTTTAGCTAAAGTATTTTTTAGATTGGCAAATGCCCAGCAGCTAACTTAACAGTAAAGCTTCAACATGACAAAATAAAGCATCCATTGTAAAGCCAAAAGGCTGGCTATCAATGCCAGATCTTTTGGCTTTGCCAGTGCTTACTATCACATCTTCCACCAAACAAACACTCAGCAGTACTTTGCTTTCTCTGAATTATGAGCTTTATCACTGTCAGTTGGTATATTCCTGACCTGGACATGTCAGAGCATGCAGACAGCAGGTCTGTTTAATCATTAAGATGACATCAATTATTATTATTATGTTTGAGCTTGTAAAGCGCACTGTTACCCGGAGGTTTCCTGGCGCTGTGTAACACTGGGGAACCCGTCCTGTATTTCCCTGTGGGGTGGTCCCTGCTGGGAGTCCCCAAGGTGAAGCCAAGCATCCCCGGCGTTGGAGGGGCCGTTGTGGAGATTAGGCAAGCTGATGTCCAGAGTTGCCGAGTGGGACCCCTGAATTAGAGTAGGCACCGAAGCGAGAATTATCGAGTCCGCTGACCAAAGTCCACGACCCTGCCGCGTCGGGAATTGAACCCTGGTCCCGGCCGACTTCTGCTCCCGGGTCTGCCGCCTCTAACCAGTGAGCCACACCACTCCACAATCAATTCATTAAACATTCTCCTGTCCAGTGACTGTGACATCACTGCACTGTTCATCCCAGAACACTGGAACCCTTTCCATTCTGTGGATTCAAAGCACCATCTGAAAGCTCACATTGAACCACAGGCTTCCGCGGATCCAGTTGCTGAACCTACAGTGGCAGGTAGAAAGATGCCAACCAGCTTTTGGTTTTGTACAATCTTTGTCTTACAAGATTAGCTCTCCTCTTGCAGAATTGTATTCATGGTTTCTTCCACCTTTCATGTTTTTAGCTACTTTGTTCCCCTTCATTGCTGCCTCTAGACCTGCAGGTTGGCAGAAAACACTTGATACTTGTTTTTACATTGATCATCAACATTAATTCCTACCTTGAAATTTAAAGGTTCACCTTTAGACTTTTCTGAAGAATATTGATGACAGTTAATAGAGAGCAGAAAAGTGTTCAGAATGCTTTTCAGTTTCATGAAACTTCTTTTTGATTAAAGTGACCTGACCAGGTAACGTTCTTATTAAGACTGGGGCTCAGCAAGAAGAAACTGCACGTGTTTATACCAAAATACCTGTTTTAAGCCTTTAAAATTTGTGTTTTTACATAATATATATTTGACTGCAAAATGCCTTTTAGTATTCACTAGAACTAATTGTTAGTGCCGTAGATGTGCTATTTATAATACAGTGTTTTACTATATGGTTTAGTCCACTCCAGGATAGGAGCCTTCCTGAAGGACTGTGACCAAACTGCTCTCTGCTGTGATTGGCATGCCATTCGTATCTAGACCTGAGATGTGTCTGTCGGGCGTTACGACTAGGCTCCAAAACATGTAACGTAAATGTAAATAATTATCTGGCCTAGGTAATTGCTAAGCAAAATATTGCTGTTGCCTGGTAATCTGTAGTGACCGGAGTGCATCAAGGTAGATACATGATGTCACTAAGAGGTGTGAAGCAAAATGTTGAGTATTTAGAGTTCGGAACACAGGTGTAGATACTAGAAACTCAACTCTTACACAGAATGAGCTTCTCCTTGGACTGACTGAAAATAATGATAGTTCAAAATAAGGGAGGTTCCCCTGTCACGTATACCAGGGAGGGGGATATTTAGTCAAAGGAAATGAAGCTTGTTTTGTAATACCCCTACTACCTTACAGAAAACCCCCTCCCCCAAAAAAAGTTCTTTCAGCGATCCTAGTCTGCTACAATTACTACAGGGACTTCCAATTTCCTTTGAAAATAATGATAGACCACAGAAGACTAATGAAGTTGGTTCTCAGTAGAACGGTGCATGCCCCTGTGTGGGACAGGACTACTGGAGATCTTGATAGATATTTACTGGTGGAACCTGTGTAGGGGGTATGGGTGGATCCTTCCTTTCTCTTGTTCGCTTTCTCTCCCATGGAAACACCAGTACTGATCCCAGTGTGTAGCAGCAGCTTCTAGGTATGTCTGCAGAATGCTTAACCAATTTTCAACATCTCAAAATCTGGCAGCACTGACTGTAATGTAATACTAGATATGTTTTTATTTTATTATTAACTGCTCAACCCAAACGGAACGCTTTTTTTAATATTGAGTTGAATTATTTGTTCTTTTTCTCCATCATTATTTGAATACGGTGCTGGTATATATGCATAATGTAAGCTCGCCTGTACAACATCCCTGTTTGTTATGTTGAAAATATAACACATATTGTAATTGTAAATTGTATTTATAGAGCACTTGCTACGCCTCACAAAGCCTTAAAGCACTTTGCAGTGAGTAGCACTCTACTCCAGAACCCAAGATTAGAGGTTAATAGTAGATTAGAAAGATGTTGTTTTTTGTTTGTTTTCTTTGTGCAGTAGTTGTGTTGAGTCTGTTCTCTCTCTTTTTTAAGTTCAAGTGAAGGTTTATTAAAGAATTAAAATTGTTGTGAAAAGGTCTGTTCTCTCTCTTGATTTCTTGTGTTCTTAGATTTAGAGTAGGGATAGAATGATGGGAATAGATTGTAAGGGAAAGTACTAAGTTGTTTTTGTAGGTAGTGGTCGTGTGTGCCTGTTAGGTGGGTGACGGCTAAAAAGGAGGGGAAAGTTTGAGAAGGATGTTTGGGGGTTCTTAGTAGTGAGAAAGCATGGGGATGATTCAGAGAGAAGAGGGGTGGGACAAAGGTTGAAAGGGAAGATTAGTTTTCTTTTTTTATAACAGAAACACTGCAATGAACTTATACATACACCTGTGCACATGACACCTGGTAAGGTTGTATTGGCTGGAATGAATTAATGAATTTAAAAAATGTATTTAGTAAATTTAAAAAGTTAAAAGGGGGGAATGCCACCAACACGCAACGACAAACACTTCCAGAGATTTATATTGTGATTTGTGCATCTTTAAAGGACCAACGTAATCCGCTCAAAGGTAATAACAGAACATTCTAAATCAATAAATAACTGTACAATAAAAGATAAAGTCTCATAATACATTGCAGTCCTACATTTCAGTATACCTTAAGATAACTGTGTGAGACTCTTTTATTCTTCCAAAACCAAACCCCTTGTTCCTTCCTTACAAAAAGCTTGTCGTTTATTTGGGGAAATGGGTGAAAAAGCGCCTTTAGCATTTCTAAGAGGAAGTAGGGAGTCCAGTACAAAATGCCAGCGCAGCAAGCTGTGACAATGGCAGGGAAGATAGTAGCAAGTTAAGAACCACAGTTACTCAGTCCAAAAGGCAAAAGATGCACTGATAAAAAGGCCTTAAATATTGGAGATAGGATTTCAGAAATTTACATGGGAAAACATTGTAGTTTGCTTTTAACATCAACATCTCAAAGCTGCAGAGTTTAAGAGTATTCCATTTAATCCCCACTGCAACCATGGCAAACCCAATTCCCTGGTACATTTTGCGGGTTTCTTTTTTTACAAAGAACATAGCAAGTTGTGCCCTGAACTGAAACCTAAAATTAACATGAACTTCAAGAACAGCAAAGACGACCTAATATTCACCAAACAAAACGTGCAGTGTTGAAAATTTTGGCATGCGTATATACCATGCCAAGATCTGCAGGCCTTGCACCATAGGAGGTGATCCAGAAAACAGTGATGGGGTGGTGTAAAGCTGGTGCTTCTGGTGAGAGCCTGCATGAACCTACTGAAGACCACTGCACAGGTTATATATCACATGGCATTCGTTGAAAGGGTATAATATGGGATACTATGTTATGTGTGAAGATTTGCAAGAAATTCTCATTTTTACTGGACTTGCCGCAAAGAGTAGGTTGCGCTTACTTTTTCAGACCAACCACAACTTTAGCATTGGATGGAATAATCCTGTGCACACGCTTCGCCGTCCCTCCCAGATGGGTCAGCTGCATTACACTAATGGGTACAGAGTCACCACCCCCATCCCCCAAAAAAACAATAACAACAAATAACACTTTTGAGTCTTATTAGTGTGAGAAAACCAAGAATTGCTCTGAGCTGAAAACACAAGTGCAGTTCACATTTCTCATTCTTCTACAATGAAAGTAAAGTCATGCTACTGTCTTAAGTGTGCAACATGCTGTGTCCATTTTTGTAAGACTATTAACCAACAGCTCTGCCTTCACCACTAGACTACAATAGGTAGAAAATGACTGTTTGTAGAAGCCTTGCTCCTATCCTACGCATGTACTTTTGAAGGTCACTTGCTCTGAATTTCAGAGTTCCACAAAATGTAATGTTTGTATCTGCTTGTTATTAAAAAAGAAACCTAAGTCCAGGTGACCTTATTCTTGAAACTTTTCAAATAGGGTATAAAATGCTTGTAACTGTCTCCCCCAGAGAGCTCCTCTTTTTGGTGACTGTCAGGTAGATGTCTTTTTTTTATGATCACTTTTGTTTTCTAAAAAAATACGTTTAGCAGTCCATAAGCAAAGAACTGAATTTTTGTTTGTCAATATCTTTGTGTCGGGTTAGACGCCTCTAAAATGATGACATAATTCAGAAAAAGTGGTCGAATGGCTAAACTGTCAGCACTGGCAATGGAACGACAGTGCTGTAGGCACAGATTTACTACTTCACCACATTGCTGCATCCTGGGATAATCACTTAGTACACCTGCTCTTTAGGAAATTTTACATGACACCATTTGAAATGCTTAGAAACAGGCTACTGTGAACATCTTCTCTCCATTAAATCTGGACAAATACATTTACTCACAATGGATTTCGCTTTTCTAACTCCAGAAAAATTTGACGGCACACATTAGTAGGAAATAACTATTCTATATATTCTATTCTATATATAACTATAAGATATTACATCAGAAGAACACATACCTACGGGTATCATACAGCAAAGTTGGAATTTTGCCTGTGTTTTTATTGTTGGTGAGGGGAGTTTTCCTTTACTAGTGATTTGGGACCCCTAAATACTTTTTTGCTCAAGCAGCTGTCAGTCACTAAGGGATATTGCTGATTTTGTGACCATCCCCTCAGTGTTGCTAGGTTAAAACCATAAACCTTCACTTAGATCTCTGGTGTCCTCATCTTTGAACAAATCTTTAAAAAGCCCATTGTTCTAGCATTGGCCCGCTAGTAATGGTTTTTAATTTCTATATTTGTGTATTGCATACAGATCCAATATATATTAAAAGATTTAAAAGTAATAAAAATAATATATACACTGCTTTATAAATGTGGCAAGCATATGTCTGAAAAAAATAAGTACAAAATTACCCAGCACACAAAATGTTTTTTTTAAAATGCGATGAAACTGCAGATTGACCCACCAGCCTTAGTACTGAAGTGGAAAACTGTCATGAATCACAGTGAAGAGAGCTAATGTTTGAAGTGTACTGCTCACTGAAGTGGAACTCACACTCTTTCTGGTGGGCTCTCCAATATAGTGTAGCTTCGTACAGCATAGAGGAGAGGCAACCACGAGTACAGGAGGATAGGCAGTTGGAACCAACCAGCAGTCGCCACATCCCCGGAATTAAAACAAACCGGTCTTTTCTTAAATTAGTTTGTGGCTTTCCACACAATACTAATGATTATTAGGCTGTGGTCTGGGGGCCCCTGGGAGGGCCTCGAAGCCTTCTTATCTTCTTATAAAATTAAATAATATTAACAGATTAATGAAGTGTCTGCAAAAAAAAAGCAAAATGTACAATTGGAAATCTTAAAACGTACTGTGAAGGAATTTGAAACTGGAGGCTGAAAATTAAGTTATTATCCTCAGAATGATTGGTTTATGGGAGCAGTGGTAGTACATCAAACAGAATATAGTATGGACAATGAATGGCTCATTTGAATTTAGAAACGCTCCAACCTGCCTATTAAAATTGTATTTTTTATATTTGTGAATTGCATAATATTTTCAATCATTCGTGTATTTGTTTGATGATTGCTTATTTCTGTATCTTTTGTGTATTGTTTTGCCGTTCAAATCATGAAAAATACTTATGCCGAAGACCTTGAGTTCCAGTAATGACTTAGTGGGGGTCCCCAGATTACAATAATGATTTAGTGGGGGTCTGTGGATTTCAGTAATGATAAAGTGGGGTCTCTCAGAAGTCAAAAATTAGGAGCCACTACTCTAAAACATCAGTTGATCCCTACACAGACAGACAATGGTCCTTGCTAACTTGACTCGCTCTTGAAGACATCTTCTATGGGCTCGACATCAAGTTTCTAAGGTACCTATTTGTGAGAACCTGAACTCTGAAATTCAGTGCAAGTCTTTTTTGCAGCATAAACAATGACTCCTCCCAAGGGAGGGTCCCAACGCTCCAATTAAACCTGCGTGTTTTGAACATGCTTCTTTAAACATCCTCATTGGACTACACTCCACACTACTTTTCACCCACTGTAGTGCTCCAGCATGTGCCTCAAAGTATTTTCAGCCAACCACATAAATACTGCAAACAGCCCTGTTTCTCTCAGGCTGGAGGCAGCATGCCCAGCTTACAGCCAATCATTCGGCCTCCAATGCCTGAATTCTTGATTCACACTTCCATACAGGCAGTGATGTTTCATGTTTTTTGGGGCCTGGGTCAGCAAACTGACAGCAACTGGTTCCATACAGGCCATATTAGATTCCCCGCAAATATATATATGTAGGTAGTTATAGTTAGGACCAAAGTTTCCATAGGAAAAGCTTTTTTTTGTTTTGCAAATAATTTTGGCGCCGCTTGACGAATCTTTATGAATTTTTACGATTTTTTTTTAATCCCCTTTTTGGTTCAGTTGCTGTGTTGAAAGTTTTGGGGTGATTCGTCAAGTGGGGTAAAGAAAAAAGGGGTGTCCCAAAATGTATTTTACCCATGTTATGTCTATGGGAATTTTTCATTTTTTGTACACGACTACAGACCGAACTGCTGAACGGAATTACACCAAGATTGGCAGAAAGCTAGATGTTGGTCCAGAAAGCGTGCTTTTTGTGATTGGTGTAAATCCGTTCAGTAGTTTCAGAGCTATCTAAGTTTAAATATATGGATATCTGGGGATGTGAGTCCTTGGAGTGGACTCGCAAATCCTACTAAAATGTGATTGGCTGCCAACACTTCAACCAGCAAATGTTGGCAACCATCTTGGGACTTGGCTTGAAGCTGAATCCCACAAAAAAATGTAAAAGAAAAGGGGTCAGGGTAGGAATACCTTGACCCCGCCAGATATGGTCGGGGAGGTCCCACAGGTACCACAACAGACCTTAAAAACATTTTTACATTCGATATTGCTGCAAATTCGCGGGTGGACCCACGGATCCGCTGCAAAATTGGGAAATAAAAATAGACGCACGGGCTTCGTGAAGCCCTTGGGTGGGCCATATCCCTGGGGCAGTGTTTTTTAATTATGCGGTGGTGCCCAAGCGGCACCCTGTGCACTGGGGACCGCACCCCCTCACCGAGGAAAAAGGGATATTTGTAAAATTAGTGCTGGGGAGGCCCGTATGGCATCCCCTGCAGTCCCGGGGACCACCACCTCCCCGGGGATTCATTTTAAGGAAATGCGGAGGTTGCCTGTTTGGCAACCTCCATGCCCTGGGGACCACCACCTCCCCAGGGCAAAATGGGAAGTTAATGCAAGGGGGTCCGCGCGGCCCTGATGCAAGGGGGTCCGCGCGGCCCTGGAGACCGCCACCTGTGCAGTGCTGTGCAGTGCAAAGGAGGGGGTCTGCGTAGACCCCCTCCTGGAGCCATGGATGACCACCCAGGGCTGGCTCCGCCTATGTCCTGGGGTGCCCAGCCCAGGGACATACAAAAAACAATGGTCCTAAACCCTTATTCACAAAAGCAATTCAGTCAAATAACATAGTTGAATATATTCATTAGTTAAGAGTGGAGTTTGGAGCAGAATTTTTGTGCAAACTCCTTACACCCGAGTCAATTATTTAACCATCAAATGCACATATGGATAAACAGGCAGCAGACCAAAAATATTCTCCTGATGATTTAAATTGCTTATTTATACGGTGTGAATTCAAGTAATATTCACGAAGTATAGATGAATAGAGGTTGCTTCAAGGAGGAATGTGCTAATAGAAAAGGGGTGCTCAGTGTTGATCAGTGAAAAGGACAAAAATTTCAGTGGCATAGAAGAAAGATGGAACTACATGTTCTTTTCAAAAACAATATGAACAGTTGTCATTCGCCGCCATATCTAGCCTAGCTATACATGTATTTACAAACTATTTGAGTTGTATGCATAAATACAGAAATGAATTCCAATTTCGCACGACAAGGAACACATAAAGATAAGTCTAGGCCTATCCAAGGGCCACCCCAGTTTAGACCCAGCCATATGCAAATCAGTCTTGACCCTGTGCCTCATGGGAACAGTCCAGACCGAACTGCCAAGCCAGGCACCAGGGTATCCTCACTTGAGGATGGGTCCCGGGGCCAAAATTGGCCTGGCAGTGGGACCGCGTGATCCCCCCCCCCCCCCCCCCGCCCCCGTAATTAAAAAAAGAGGCCGGACCCTGGGGAATTGGGTTTCTGGGGACAAAATCCGCTCGGGAGTGGGGCCGCGTGGCCCCCATCCCATTATTTAATTTTTTTTTTTTTTTAATAATTTTAAAAAGAGGCCAGGCTCCGGGGATGGGGTCCCTGGGGCCAAACCGTCGTGGGAGGGGGGCTGCTCGGCACCTCTTCCTTTTAGTTTATTAAACAATACTTTTTTTAAAGGCCGGGTCCCGATGAATGGGGTCCCTGGACAGAAATCAGCCAGGGGATGGGGGCCACGCAGTCCCCACCCACTATTCAAAATAGGCCTGCCCCGGGGGAAGGAGTCCCCAGGCCAAAATTGGCCCAGGGATGTAGGGTCCAAGCGACCCCCTCTCCGAATAATTCTTTTTTTTAAAAAGACCGGCAAGTCTGCAAATGCGTCTCCTGGTGCATTGCTGGTTTGGGGAGGAAGTCCCCTTGGGTCCAGAGGGTCCTTGAGGGCCAACAAGCCCTCCTGTTACCTCCAGTAAGTGCCA
This sequence comes from Lissotriton vulgaris, assembly GCF_964263255.1. Taxonomy (NCBI): domain Eukaryota; kingdom Metazoa; phylum Chordata; class Amphibia; order Caudata; family Salamandridae; genus Lissotriton; species Lissotriton vulgaris. The sequence continues at coordinate 1,113,709,613 of NC_141694.1, forward strand.
TGCAGTGGGATTGCTGAGAGGTCTTCGGAGGCCTAGCCCCCTTTCTCCGCCACTTGCAAAATTGCCTCCTGGCGCACTGCTGGTTGGGGAATGAATTCCTGTTGGATGCTGAGGGTTCTTGTGGGCCAACAAACCCTTCTGTTACCTCCAGTAAGTCCCACACAGGTTGATTGCTGAGAGGACTTTGGAGGCCACACCCCCTTTCTCCACCACTCTGCAAACTCGCCTCCTGGCGCACTACTGGATGGGTCGTAGTGGTTCCAACATGTGCCTTAATTGAAGGAATCTAAAATAATTACCTGTGATTTATGCAGCTGGATTTCCCCGATAAATCTGTGAACAATGTTATGGTGTCCCTGCCCCATATATCTTTTGTGTTTGGGATTCCGAGAAGATCCCCAGAGCTAAAGTCAGGGCCCTCGCAAAGGTCGGAAGCCAATCCTCCTGCCATAGTAGGGTTTCCAATGTGAATCGTTTAAACCAGACAAAATATGACAAGGATTTATGCCATCCTGGATTAACCCTGATAGTAGCCTTTGAAAGATACCGAAGGATTTTAGACTGTTTGAGTGTATTTCTTGTTTGGGTTTGTTTCTTGAAAATAAGGTAATTCCAATCAATATGCCATATTTTTCCTTCAGCCGAACATTCATTTATTAATAATTATGAGTTGGGCGGCCAAGTAATAGAGTTGGGTATTTGCAATATTTAGCCCTCCATTGTAAGTGTGCATTTTGTGCAAGCTATTCTTGGTTGTTTACCAAGCCATAAAAATTCCTTATGAGTGACTTTCAGTTTGTCAAAAATAGATTGTGTGAGGAAAATGTTGCAAAACATATAGTAATTTCAGAAGAGCTATCATTTTGAAAAGTTCTATGCTGCCCATTATTTACACGGAAGTACAGTCCATTTGTCGATGTTTTGATGGAATTATGTCAGCAGGGCCGGACTGGCTGTAGCGGGCACCGGGCAATCCCCCGGTGCGCCGCACGGGTGGGGGGCCGGTTTTGGGTCCTAGGGGCCGTTTGTGTTACAGGGCCATTTTTGCAAGCATATCTGCAAAATCGGCCCTGTAACAAAATCGGCCGGAAACCGGCCTTGGCAAAGAGCAGGGTGGTACCCACAACCCCCGCTGGAGAGGGGGGGGGGGGGGGGGGGGGGGGTGGACGAGCTGCACTTTGCCGGGGACGGTTTTAGTTCCCAGTCGGCCCTGTATTTCAGTAGAGGGGAGATATTGATATTCCATGTGTGATGCTCATGCATAAAAATGGGAATCCCTAGATATTTTAAGCTACCAGTCTGTATTGTAACCAGGGGTACTGAAACCAGGCATAGTATTAGAACCAGTGGTTTCCATGACATCTCTCCGAACAATTTGGCCGAGGGGCACCCATAGAGATGTAGTCCCATTAACTGTTAAGCTCACCGAATCGGCATAGAGTAGCAGGATTTCCATTATGCAGGTTCAGGTTGTATGGGGAATCCAAAGAGAGATAAGAATGTCATTCACATATAAAGATGTGCAGTTTTCCTGTTAATCCACCCATCAAAAGCCCTCCATTATAATGTCCATCCTGATTAATTCAGCCTGGGGCAGCATTGCCAGTGCAAATAAGAGTGGGGACAGAGGTCAACCCTGTGTGGTGGCCCTTTTCATCATGACGGGGTTCAAGAGTTCCATTAACTCGAACCTGTGCCCAAGATAATAAATATAAGACTTTAGTGTACCCTGTAAACCAATTTCCAGAGTTCATCTTATGAAGGACTTTCAGAAATCAGCTTATGAAGTTAAAGACCTCTTTTACGTCTGGTTCACAGCTCAATGAATTGATGACCATGGTTACCAATACACTAACATACACCTATAGTGGGCTTTGGCTCCTCTCGAAAAGTAGTGGTTTTCTCTCTCACCTTATGCTAATGACCATTTGGTGTATCATTCCGCCTCCTATGCAGTGATGTAGCTGCAGTGCATGGGGACTATTTCACATCAAAAAGTACACGAAACCTTCACAAATGTCAAAAAGTCAAACAAGCTTTATTCGACGATTGTCATAAAAGCAACGTACAAATAAATATAAACATATATCAGAATAAAAGATTTTTTCGATACAAAATTTCCAGGTACATTACATTTAAAAATATATATCCATTTCATCATTGTACATTGATTTAAAATTTAAATTTAACACCTTGGGTACAAATTAATCACTTAACAATCTGTTTCTAATGGTCCAGGCCCAGCCTAAGAATTTTGCCACAGGTATGTAAACTGGCATATCAGTGCAGGAGCGGATAATTCTAATTGCCACCGAACCTCTAGCGGTGCCCATCAACCTGCACATTGGGCGGAGCCATATTCTCCGGGGAACTGCGTACATTGGGCATTCAAAGAGCAGATGGCCTATAGTTTCCATAGGTGCTGAGCAGGACGGACATGCCGTCTTGGCTGACTTAGACCAGCTGCTGGTAAATGCCCCAACCGGTAGGCTCCCAATTCTCAGTTGAAAATACAATTTACGATCCAGGGGTTTTAGGATCACATCCCAAAAGGCTTCCAAATTGGGTACGTTTTTAACATCCATAAACAGACCTGTCAAAGACCCTTGATCGATAGACCTGAAAGACCTGGAAGCCACAAACTGCCAGTATAATTTCTTAAGTGCCTTTTTGGGAGGAAACCTACTGTTAGTGGGGTCATCCCACAAATCCCGCAAACCCAAATCAAACAGTAGGCACCTAATGTGTCTTAACCACTTTATTTTGTGATAGGTATCACTACTGATTATATCGAGTAAACCCCTTGAGTAGGTTTCCAGTTCCGGGGTGGTCCAAATCCTCCTCCAATACAAAATAGGGCGTAGAGAAGCTATAAGTGCTATTGGGAACATGCCTAAATCATAAAAAAGAGGGATCAAGGGGGTACTCTTAGGCAATTTTATTAGATTCCTTAAAAAGGCATTCTCTGAGATTGGCATCCCCTTGAGATTTTCAGTTCCCCACATTTCAACCCCGTACAGAGTGGAACTAACCACTTTGCCATTATAAACTTGCAATACTGGGGATATAGGTTTAGTAAGGGATTTGGCATGTTCTACAGTCAGAGCACCCGCTAGCTGTCTATGCTTGAGGGTAGCCAGCTCAATTTGTTGGTTCCAGCACAAATTATGCTGGATACAAACTCCCAAATAGGTGAAGGATTGGACCCTTTCCAGCGGGCGCTTATTCATAAGCACGGTTCCCTTAAAAGATTTAGACGCATTAAAAGTCATAAATTTTGATTTTTGAACATTTACCTCTAACCCACGTGCTATACAAAAATCTTCAAAGAGACCTAAACTTTTTTGAATCCCACTTGGAGTTTTTGCAATTAAAAGACAATCGTCAGCAAACATTAAAATGGGCACTTTGGCTCCAGCAATGGTAGGTGCATCAATGTTGGAATCAATTAAAATTTGTGCCACATCATTAATGTATAAAGAAAATAAGGTTGGGGCCAGGACGCAACCCTGTCGTACTCCAGTTTCCACTGGGAAATGTGGGGTAACATTACCGGGACTCCCCCACCTAATCTGTGCGTAATTCTGTTCGTGCAATCTTTTTACCAGGGATAAAAGAGTCCCTGGCATACCCATGTTATTAAGAACATTCCATAGTGTGGAGCGAGGGACCAGGTCGAATGCCGCTCTTAAATCTATGAAAGCGGCATAAAGGCTTCCATGACCAATTGTCACTATCTTCCAGTAGAGCATTGCGAAATGCAGCACCTGGTCGATAGTGCTAATTGAGTTTCTAAACCCTGCCTGAAGGTGTGATAAGATCTTATTATCACGTTCCCAGTCTAGGATTTTGTTTAAAACCAGCCTGCCAAATATTTTTTGGGATGTATCAATCAGGCTGATTGGCCGGTAATTTCCTGGCTGGGACCTATCCCCTTTTTTGTATACGGGTATGATCTCTGCTCCGTTCCAGGAGCTTGGTATTGGAGCTCCCCTAGCGATCATATTTGACAGGAGAAATAGGTAGTTGCCCCAGGAGTTCTTATCTTGTAAAAATAGATCTGCAGGTATGCCATCGATGCCTGGCGCTCTACCAGGGACCGCTAAGTCTAGAGCACACTGTACATCTTTCAGAGTGAAGAAGTCTTCCGTTAGAATTTCCAGGGGTACTTCCACTACTGGTTGGGAGTCTTTGCCTTTAGCATACTGGGGCTGGAAATATTCTACCCATTTTTCTTGGGGGACCCAATTTTGCGGTTTATCCGGATTTGCGTCTACACCCCATTTGTAGACATTCCAGAATTTTCGCGGGTCTTTAGAAGATCCTGCCTCCTTGAGGTCATTCCACCTTTTTTCATCCCAGTCTCGCTTGGCACTTAAGACAGTGTTTTTATATGTTAGTCTAGCTGCTCTAATATTCTCAGTTATCTCTGATTTGATTGCTTCTCCCAGATTTAGGCGGGCCTTCCTGCATTCGCTAGAATACCACCGAGACGGTTCTGGGACTCGGGAGGGATTCCGCCGGCAGGGCTTAACAAAAAGGCTCTTTAATTCCCCAAAGAGAACCTCATGAATCCTGGTCCCCTCACCTAATTTTAAGGAATTATTAACTGGTTCAGATAACATCAATAGATCACATTTTGCCTGTTCAAGCTTGCTGCTTATAAAATCCATATTCTCTTTAAGGAGTGAAACTTTGGACCACCGGATGTGGCGCATGTCATTAGATATTACAATATCGTGGGAGGAGGTAGGAACCATCTTAGCCCCAAGATGTTCAGGAGATTCCCAGTAAGTAAGACTCATAGACAGGGGATTGTGGTCACTCTCTACCCTATCTATGACTACCATGTCTTTAAGATATTTCCATAGACCCAGGTTAATCAAAATGTAGTCTATTCTGCTCTTGCGATTGCCACTTATAAATGTACATACACCAGATTTATCGCCAGTGGTCCTACCATTAGTTGATCTTAGACCTTTATTTAAGCAGATAGAATTCATTTGGACCACTATATCTGTCCATTTGTTTACTGGGTCAAGATCCAATTTGGGAATCCCCCATTCCCTATCCTCCTCCTCCGACACGTTCCAACTTCCTTTCAAAAGAGGCTCAAAATTTACATTAAAATCCCCCCCAACAATTACATTTGAGGGCAAGTGTCGACTTTCCAAAAAGTCTTCCAATACTAGTAAAACCTCAGATTTTCTACCCCCCGTACTTCTCGCATAAATATTACAAACATAGACTGATTTGTCATTTGGAAACTTGAGACTTAGTATCTGGAGATCCCTGTGGTTAGTCGGAATGGTTTTTATTAATACACCCAAATCTTGCCTTATCCAAATAGTAAGCCCTCCGGCTGGTCTCCCTCTCCCTTCCTTCACTGCAGGGATACTATAATTCAAGTAATCTGTCATGTACAGGTCTTCTAGTGCCCATGTTTCCTGGAATAAGCATATTTCATGTTCTCTAATAAATAATGCCCACTCCGGTGACTCCAACTTAGACCTTAGGCCAGCTATGTTCCAGGAAAGAACAGACCCCGATCTACTACTAGTGAGCACGGGACTAGGTTGCTCCAAGAGCTCCAAATTAATAACTGGGGGACTAACCTCAGCTGAGGAACAAGGTGGTGAAATTTGTTCCTCTGATGAGTTTGCTAAAACACCAATGGGTTCCTGTCCACATAATTCTGTATCAATGGAAGATGATAATAAAGATTGCAATTGGAGTCAATTGTTGGAGTCCAAACCTGAACTTTCCCCAAGTACAATATCCTCCTTTTTCTCCCCCGCGGACTTCCAGGATTGTGGGGGAGTAGCTCTCATTTGGATCCTGGAATAATCTGGGGAGCAGGATCTAAATTCTAAGTTTAACAATTCTCCGGCTATCCCAGGATTTTTTAGAATAAGTTCAATGCAATCATAGGCATCGCCCTTAAAGGTAAGCCTACTTGCTCGGAGAATGTCTTCCCTGATCACCGATCTGCAACCCCTTACATGTCTAATCCAATGGATGGCTTTATTAGTTAAGGCGTCAGGTGATTCACGATCTCTACCGACAGGGAGTTTAGGTATGTTGATCAGGTATACTGGAGGTGACTTGGAAATATTTCGGTCCGGTTTACTGGTCCCAGAATTTTTTTGGATAGGGCCAGTACTTTTCTGATGACTAGATACAATGTTGCTACCAGCTTGTTTCGGCCTAAGGGGTTGGTTGGGTCCCAATAAACCTGGTATATTACTTGATGGTAGTGCGGCAGTAGGGTGTGATAGCTGATTTCCACCAGGCGATTGGGACCCTGTTTTAGGTGTCTCACTATTTTTGCAGTGTCTAAATACAGTTGTGTCTGTTTCTGGCTTTTCGCCTGATTTTGGGGCAGTGTTTCCTGTCTGTACTAATACACCACCCTGGCTTATTCTTGGAGCTTGGGGGGCTGTAAGGGCTTTCTTATTTACATTTAGATTGCTAACAACTGCGGTTAAATCATCAATTTTGACTTGCATCCCCATAATTAGATCACATAAATGAGTTACAAGTTTATACAGAGGATTATTAGTTCGATCATCTACCTCAGGATCACCCTGCAGAATGGTTACTGACTCGCTAGGACCAGGATTTGTCATATCCGGGTCCTTGTCTAGATGCGAATTTTCAATGTGAGCTAGAATAGCAAATTTATTGGAACAAGGAATGTTTAAAACATTTACGATGTTTCCAGTCACACTCGCTAGGCTTTCATCTGATATTTCCTGTGGTGATGTTTTAACCCCTGATTGTGGCTTGGACATAAACATTTCAGGTATAACCACTGGTCCCCTTGTAGCAATCTTTCCATCCTTTACAATTCCCATGCCAGTAGCCACATGGTCATCAACCCCTTCATTAGAGGAGGTTGTTAGTAAGTCAGAACAGTCTGCAAGTAGGTCATCAATTCTATCCATTACACAGTTCCCTGCTGCATGTAGTTGGCGCTTTCTGGTAGGCTTGCATTTTTGTCTTTTCGGTTGTTTTCCTCCCTTGGTATGCCCTCCAGCATCAGTAAGTTCCTCAGTATTCTTCCTTTTCCCCATTATACAAGAAACAGTGAACCAAAATGGTAAATGGACAGTACCTTTGCTGGAATGAATAAGGGGGGTGGGCCAGCCCAGCCTCCTCCGGCCCCTGACGGCCACAGACGGCCCGCCCTTTGTCCGGGCTTCGTCCCGCGCTGCGTCCCGCGCTGCGTCGACCTGTTGTTGTTTTATCGCCGGCGGGCAGTTGGGCGTGCCTCCTCTAGCACCTGGTCACGCACGGGCTCCTGGACTCTGGAGTCCCGTGCGGTGCTGCTGTGATTGGCGCTGGGCTCCTCCGGGAGCTGGAACCGCCTCCGTGCGGTGATTGTGGTAAATGCGAGTAGCGCTGCGGGACCCTTAATTTGGCCGTCAGTGTCTCTCTCGACTCTCGAGTCGGCTCGAGGCAGCACAGATGGCAGGCCAGGCCCAGTGCATGCAAGCACCAACAGTCAATTCAAGAGAGCGCACTGCGCACGCACTAGTCTGCGCCACTGCTACAGTGCGGGGGCTGGCCAAACATGTAATTTGCCCACTCTTTACATGTCCCAAATTACGTCACAATTTCGTAACAGATACATGACATGAATGTGCATTTAGCCTCACAATATTAAAATAAGTGTTGCACTTGACAAAAGGTGCATTTACTGTAGACTAGTGAATTTACTCAAACTGTGTGTTTAACTGTCTTAAATGAGAAATCTATAAGCAGCTTTACTTAATAGACATGTACTCACAATAGAAATGAAATTCGGCTATCATAATGTGTGCCTTAATAAATTGAATGACATTTACTGTTTAGCTAATTGAATAGAAACTATCCTCATGTATGTAGAGTGTGATTACTCTAAACACAACAGTTTATGTGATGTGTGCACTTATGTTTCATATATTGTATTTATATGTAGTTCTTAGCCATACTTACACATGATTATCCAAAGGATTTACTGTATGCTCTTATTCGATGAGATAACAACTGTAAACAAAATACCGTCAAGTTGGCAGGGCTCCATAATCTCACCAATTTTTAAAGGAGGAGACAGAACATCCCCAGCTAATTACAGACTGATCGCCCTCCTAGACGTGGAGGCGAAGTACTTTGCATCCCTCGTCCTGGAAGATCTAATAAACTGGTCCGACGACACAAAGAGAATACCGTTGAACCAAACAGGCTTCAGGAAAGGAACTGGGACACTGACAAATATCATGTCTCTCTCAGTGCTAGCCGATAAATATCTTCGAAGAAAACAGCCCCTTCACCTGTGTTTTATTGACCTAAAGGCAGCATTCGACAGTGTAGATCGGAACATCTTATGGAGGAAATTGCGCAGTTGGAACATCCCGGATAAAATCCTGAGAGGGATCTTACTCCTTTATTCCAACACTTGGATGGCAGTTAAACTGGGGAATGGAACACGGCTCTCAAGGAAAATTAATACCAGTAAAGGTCTAAAGCAGGGCTGTGTCCTAGCCCCCCATCTTTTTAATCTTTTTATGGCAGACCTAACACCAAGTCTGAATAAGATTCCATCCCATCCACCTAAACTTGGCTCCTTCCCGCTAACTCATCTATCTTATGCGGACGATGTGGTACTGTTGAACCTAACGAAGATTGGCATCCAAAGGCTATTAGCAGGGCTGGCAGAATTCATAACAAACAACAACCTGGAGATAAACACAACAAAAACAAAAACAATGCTCATCACCAGGCGGCGGACAGCCAGTGCATACATCTACCTGGAGGGAACAAAGCTAGAGGCTGTGTCCAACTTCAAGTACCTGGGCTTCTACTTTGATAACCGACAAAGCCACCAGCAGCAAATGTTGTACATCACTCAGAGATCAAACTCACTCTCATTTGCTTTTCGATCTTTGGCTAAAAAGCTCTCGGGGCCGTCATACAAACCTCTACTGGCAACAATAAAAGCAAAAGTTCTTCCAACCCTGTCATATGGCAGTGTAGGATTGCATGGAAAAGACGCAGATCTGCTTAATAAAATGCAGACAGCCATCTTCAAATCCACCTTCCACATACATCAGGGAGCCTCACCAGCTCAGACGAGGTTAGAATTCGGAATAATAAACGAGACACTGGGAAGAAAGTACGCAAGCATTAAGTACTGGTACACACTGAAACAGAACACGTCAGCCTCGGAATTGCACCAAGCACTATGGGAAGAAATAAGATCTGATGCTAATTCCCCATACAATCAGTATCTTGAAAAGGCCATAACTGAGACCGGAACAAAAAAACTTTGGGAACTCAACTTGCCTTACCCGGCGTTCAAACATGCTATAAATAAGTCAACAAAATTTCACTCCCTCTTACTCGATAAAGCTACGTTTAGTGCCAGAAAACACGCATGGATGGTCATATCAAACTATAAAACACTTGTGGCAGCCCCCTATCTAACAATCACATTTCCAGCTCATAGAAAACAGAAATTAATGGGACTCCGTCTGGGGAAATTTCCATCAACTATGGACCAACCAATCTGGGTGTATGACGGACCCAAAATCTGTAGACTATGCGGGAGGAGTAATGAGGACTTCATCCATCTTGTTTGTATCTGCCCGAATCTAGCTCAAGCTCGAAGCTCTCTTTTAAAAAAGTCAATGAACGAGCGAGGCATAAGAACGTGCAGATCTGCAATTATGGCAACCTTGAACCCAGAAGACACACGATTGAACTGCCTACTACTAAAGTTCCTTGCAGCCCACACCCAAGCGCTAAAGCACACCCGGGCACCCTGTCCACAAAAGGATAACATAACTGTGGTAGCTCGGAGAGAGAGCTCTCTGGAACATTGAAAGAGAAAAAAACCAATAACTTCTGCACTAAGTTAGACAGACTGTATTTCAATTACACGTTATTCTATTTTAAATAACAAACTTGGTATTAGACTGAGAATGCTCTAGAATATACCAACAGAGATCGCACTTATATATCAAGAAATTTTTAAACATATTAGTCGACTCTTTTAAAATGTATTGTTGTGGTTTTAATTAACTGAAACAATAAAAAAAAAAATTCACTGTATGCTCTGTAAATTTAATCTAATGTACTGACCATTCATACAGAGGCCTGATTAATATGCTGCATACAATATTGTTTTCCATTTTCTGCTAATATGGCATTTCTTGCAGGTATTTAATGCACTGTTAGTTGAAGAATAGATACATTACCGCTAGTGATAGAGAGAAAGAGCCTGAGAACAAGACCTTGACAAAAGAACATTGAGAGCCAGAGCGTTAACCGAAAATCCTATTCAGAAACGTTACAACCTGGCCTGTGTGTGAGAAGACGATGTCGTTCCCATGTCCAGTGTGAGATACTTTGCGTATTGTTGCAGTCTACAACGTGAGAAGTGGTGAATGACAATAGACCTCTGATGATGTGTGCAATGGGGTGTTGCCCAATAAGACTTTTGTTTGTTCTAACAGAGGGGCCGAATTCGATGTTGGTCGGAAAGCCTCTGACCGCTAGTCGGAAGCTTTCCGAACGACACAGTTGGTCTGCGGTCCGACGGCCCAATTACGATCTCGGCGGTCAGAACGTAAACCATCCGGTCATTCTGACTCAGTTCCGACTGGCTCTCTGAGTCTTCCAGCCAGTTGGAACTGCACCGTAATCCCCTATAGACGGCGTTTCTGCCATCGGGATTACAATGTTGGTTTCCCACATCCTTTCCGTGTCGGCCGTTCAGACATGGAAAGGCTGTCGGAAAGCAACTTTGGTGGCCCCTGGCAGGGCCCCCTTCCTCCGAGGTCTACGGTTGGAGATCCAGAGGGTTCCTAGGGTACACCCATGTAAAACCCTGCACTGTGTGGTTCCTGTCACAGGGTGCAGGGTTTTACACACAACCCGATTTCTCTCTAGGAGCCTGTATTACAGCTGGTTTACGGCCTTGACAAAAGCTCCCATAGAGAAGTGAGTATGCGACCAAACAGTGTTCGGTCACATCGTAATCAGGCAGTCAGAACCGCCGAGTGTGGGTCGGTTGGTCCTGAGTCCGAGATTGTGTTGGTCGGAGACAACTCCTACCGGCATCGTAATGTGCACCTTAGTATTCACCCCGTTGGAGAGGAGATCCCTTCAGGTCCCCATAGAGAACTTTTGCTTGGACTTTGAGAGGTTTATGCTTTCCTTGATTCTTTGTTGAGTGTGGCTTAGGCTAACACTTACTTTCCTGACCCGAGAATTCACTTGTCAGAGCTTCTGAAATGCTGACTCCTTCCAACTCATTTTTCCCTTGTCTAGTTCCATTTTCCTTTATGGGATTTGCTGATTTTTTAAATCCTTTAGATTTTGGAACCATCCTTTTAGCTGGGACTTTACTTTAGCTGACTTAGATTTGCCCATGTATAGACCACAAAACCTGAGACTCTTTTTTGAGCATCAAATACTTTTATTAATCTTTTGTATTCCTGTGACTGAACTTCTTGTCTGCCTCATATTGGTTTGCCTCAATTTTTTCCGGAGGTTGGGCCTTCCTGCTGTTATTCTGTATCTTTATAGTATGGTGTTAAAAGTTGTGTATCTTAACTTGATTATAAATTAGTAATCAACCTTCATAACCCTAGCTACTGTTCAGTTCAGTAAATCTTTATTTCGATGATTAAAAATCATCATAAAAATTCATTATACAAAATTCATCAATTACATTTCTGAACCGTAATACATTAAAAACAAAGTTTATACAATTAAAACGTGTAGTATTATGTACATCATTGCTCAGCCTCTCGTATATCTTAATTTTACTGCAACTTTTAAAAAACTCATAATAGAGCATAGGGTGCGCATATCATTTGCTCTTTGCAGAAAAAGTAATGCAGTTTTGGCATGGCGGAATTTTAACTCTTTTAAAATATCTACAAGAAATCTACGACGAGGGGTTCGATAAAAGGAACATAAAAGTACAAAATGAAGGGAGTCCTGCGGAGACCTATTGTCGCAGCCGCAGGCACCCTTCTGCTCAATTGTTAAGGTAAAACCTGAAGGATAAGCTAAAATATTAGGTAACAAATTGAGCCTAAAACAGCACATTAAAAATCTGTCTTGCTGATTATACATCAGAAATAAGCTACTAGCTACTGATTCCCGGTCCTTATTGTGTAGGCAAACGAGTTACACTGTCAATTGAAATTTGATTGATTTAAATTGTAACTCCCATCACCTCGCGGGTGGAAAATATAAGGTTTATCAGAGAACCAATGGTAAGACAATGGGCCCAGAAAACGCTAGATCTGTGTCATACCTACTTTCTGTACATAAAGCAATCTTTTTTTTCCATTTTTCCATTGCCACACTTTTTTAAATTGTTTTGTCTGGACTCAAGTGCATAATTTTGTCTATATACTGCATTTTATTTCAATTGCATTTATATAGTGCTTACTATCCGTTGGCAGACGTTGAAGTAATTTTATTAATAGCATGCTGCTCTGTAACAAAAGTTAGGGGATTAGATTATTTTTTGGGGGTTAGTGTATTTAGTCTTGTATTCTCAGAAGAATCTCTGCATGAAAGAGGTTAGGGGCTCGTGAGCAACTCACACATGTGCACAAACAAAAGTAGGCCAATGCCATGCTGTTTTGTTCATTGCCACGTTAAAGCTTATTGGCTTTTTCATTTCTTGTCTTTCTTGCAGGCCACAAGTCTTGCCATATTTTCAGGCTGGTTTAAGGCCGATCTGTGTACTACGTTCACGTAGCTTCTGTGCCATTCTATTAATCAAATAAAAAAAATATATGGAATGAGTTCGAGGCAAGAAATGTGCCGAGGGCACTGTACTATCACAGCACTGTCGAGTTATTCCAGGCATGAAAAAATTATTACTTGCCATGTTTTGTAATGCAGTTAGTCACGGATTAAGGGACTCGGAAAAGACTTACGTTTTTTTGGCTTGAAAGATGTGGACAGAGTCCCAAAAATATTTAAGAGGCCTCAATCCAGGGAAAAAAACATCCTCCACTTATTTGTCTGCCTGGGTCGAGAAAAAGAAGCTTCGTACGTCTGGCACAGACTCAGTCAGGTCGAAAATCTTAGGACACCAATCCACTCATCTCCCATTGGGGCGTGGCTTATGTCGGCGGGATGGAGAGTGGGCTTAGCACGGAAGGGTGGGGGGCTTAACTCAGCGTGGGCTTGGGGAGCTGGGGGAGTCTTTAACGGGCGGTGATTTGCATTTACATCTAAACACCTGACTCATCTCTGGCCAGGATTACAGTGGTACTAAACTCATGGGGGATGGGTGCAGCACTGCAGCACATCACGTGCCAATGACGCATTGAATGTGAACACTAAAGTTCTAATCCCCAGTGGCTCCCCCAGTTGACCCCATTGTGTGACCCTGTGCATATTGTATCCTGCTGGGCACCGCTTTCTCATTGGCACTTTGTTTATATGAAGGTATCTGATTATCGATCATTCATTGTTTACATTTGAAAAATATAATACAGAATTGAGATACAAAAAAATGTCGTATTTGTGACTGTTAAATAAATGTTAGTGTGCCTCGAACCTGCCATTACTTCAGAGGGACCTTTTGCGAGGTGTGTGGATTGTCACGGTCGTAACACCTCAGGGTGATGAAGAGGATGTTCGGGGGCGGGTGTGGCGGGAATGCACTGTGCAAATGGTGCGAACACCCACAAAGGCGTCCCGTTTGTCGTTATTTACCAGCATTTGCAATGCTTTCACACACGCACCTATCTACGCTCACAAACCTGCACCAAAATACAAGAGGCGTTAGCTGCACCCCCCATTTCATTTTACAGATGCTATAGAAGAAATTAAGTATTCACAGAGGAAATTATTTTCCATGTGAAGAAATAATACATTACATTTCGAAGTAACCGCAACTCTTGCGTCTGGCAATTTCACACTATTCGGACAGTCTGCCCTCGTATACTTGAGGCAAATAGTCACACGCAAGGAGCGCGCGGCGATCACAGTTTTTCCCTGTAGCACTCGGTTGTACCAATTTGTGTAACACAAATGTCTGTGCTCCTCATCATGCTTGTTATTCAACAACATTAGAAGTGCTTAGAAATAGACAAACGCCATCACTAAATTAAACCCTCGGCTGTAATAATAGAACGGAAGGTTTCCAATTAAAATTACCATAAGGCCAAAGGCCACAATCAGGGTTGGTGAAACGCAGCTACTCACCCGTGAGGGAAAACTGTGTGTGTACCCGGGAAGCCGTCTCAGCCGGACTGACACAGGGGGAATGGGGGGGGGGGTGGGGGGGCGGGGTTTGCAGTGTTGCTCGCCTGCTGGGGGGCATGGAAGAGGTCGTCCCAGGCCTTGGCTGCGAGGCAGGGGACTTTCCTCCCGTTCTGGTCTGTTGTAGATGCGTGGGATGGTGGCACAGCTGTGATGGTTCAAGTGAAATTCCCTTCTCGGATTCCGTATGGTGCAAGGCTGTCCTTAACCAGGACGTCTCTCTTTACTTTCCGAGTTTTCCCTCATTTTATTTTTAAGTTTTCTTTGAGGCCTTGTGTCTATGGCAGGTTCCGGCCTACCACGATCCTGTGATTCTGGGCAAATCACTTAATCTCCCCGTGCCTGAATGTGTAATGTAAATATGGTGCTCATGTAAAGCGCTCCAATACCTTCGGGTCGAGTTCACGCTATATAAATATGCAAAAAAAAGATGGGGCGTTGCTAGCAACGGTGCAGCAGGTGCAGCTGCACGGGGCCCAATAGGATTAGAGGCTCAGTGAAGGGTGATTATTGTTTTATTTAACAACCCAGCCAGTAGTCAATGGCTCATTTGCCTTCCTGCACCAGGACTGGCGCCTTTTTCACACCACTGCTTGGAGCCAGTGATGAGGACACCACACATTATTGGGGTGAATCCTGACCCGCCTGCGGGCTAGGTCGCCCCCACTGCCGCCACTCAGCTCCACCAGTCCCAACGCCTCGCCGCTGTTGCCAGCGCGAGTTCGAGACCGCTGTCTCCGCCGCTGCTGCCCCTGATCAGAGCCTCCTGCCGTGTAATTTTTGTGCTTCTGTGCCTGTTATGCATAACTTGCAACCTCTTGCCGTGTACTTATTGGGCTTTACTCTTCGTGCCTGTATTCTTCTCACGCCCACTCCTTCCACTGCCCTGCTGCGCTCGCGCCCCCCTCCCTTTTGCTTCTGTATCCCTGACTGTATTTACTGTGCCCCCATTCTGGTGCCTATTTTCTCTCCTGTCTGTGTTTTAATTTTCCCATTGTACTGACCTTATCTGCTCGCCTTGCTAGCCCCCGCCCCGCTTTTTGCCTTCTGTATCCTCGGTTGTTCCCTCCGCTGCCTCCTGCGGCCAAGCCCCATCGCCGCCCCGCTCCCGCCTCACAGCTGCTCATCCCTCTCTCTCTGCCTTAAATGGCGACCGACACCAGGACGCGCAGCGGGCGCTCCAAAGGCGAGCCCGTCTGCGCCTGGACCGCGCCCAGCGCCAGAACCCCTGGACCCTGAAGCAGCCACAACACCAGACTGCACTACGACTCCAGCACCCTCCACGCACTCAACCCCGGACAAGATCATTCCTGCTCCGGGGCCATCCCGAAGCGCACCCAAGTGCCCTTCACCTGCCGTAACTGCAGCTTCACCAGCATCCGGCCCGCCAAACCATCAACCAGAGAATCCAACCACCTCCGATGCATCCTCCTTAAGACACGATCTGCTTGCAAGCACGCCATCAAAATCTGGGACCTCCTAGATTCAACCACCCCCAACGTCACCTTCCTGACGGAGACCTGGCTGAACGCCACCTCAGCACCAGACATCGCCGTAGCCATCCCTGAGGGCTACAAGATCTCCTGCAGAGATCGTACCAACGGAGTGGAAGGGGCAATCGCCATCATCCACAAGGACACCCTCAGAGTCTCAACCAACACCGACAACACCCTCACCGCTGCTGAGCACATGCACTTCCAGATCCACACCAACCCCAACCCCAACACCACCCTCAGAAGAACACTTGTGTACAGACCACCCGGACCCCGACCACAGTTCAGCGACACCATCGCCAACCTCATCAGCACCCACGCCCTTGCCTCCACAGACTACATCCTCCTTGGGGACCTGAACTTCCACCTCGAGAACAACAACAACGCAAACTCCACCGCCCTGATCGCCAACCTCGGACTCAAACAGCTCGTGACAACGCCCACCCACGCCGCTGGACACACATTGGACCCCATCTTCTCCACCACAAGTCCCCACGTCTCCTTCAACCACACCACCGAACCCCACTGGACTGACTACAGATGCGTCCACTTCACTTTCAGGAAACCCACCACACACCACCGCACCCAACAATTGCCACGCCGCTGCTGGGGCAAGGTCACCAAGGACCAACTGACCACCACCCTCGCCCTGGGATAACCCGCCGACCCTGACACAGCCGCCATCAACCTCAAACAATGGATCAACGACTGTGCCGACACCCTCGCCCCACTCAAGACCGCCGCAACCAATCACACCAACAAGAAAGCTGCATGGTTCACCGAAGACCTCCGGACCTCCAAACGCACCTGTCGGAAGCTGGAGAAGAACGGGCACGGGACCAAACACCAGACAGCTACACAGCCCACAAGAACGCCACCTGCAGACACCACCAACTCATAAGGACCGCCAAGAGGACCGCCTTCAAGGACCACCTAGACAACAACGCACACAACAGCAAAGAGCTCTTCAACATCGTGAAAGAACTCTCCAACCCCAGCTCCAACACCAATGGCATTCCACCATCACAAGACATGTGCGACTCACTTGCCACCTTCTTCCATCGCAAGATCACCGACATCCACGACCGTTTCAACACTGACACCCCCACATCCACCGCCGAGACCAACACCCCTACAACCTCCAACCGCATCAGTCGCCTGACCGCCTGGTCCAACGTCAGCTACGAAGACACCATCAAGACCATGAACTCAATCCACTCCGGATCCCCATCTGACCCATGCCCTCACCACGTTTTCAACAAAGCCAGCACAGCCATCGCACCCCATTTCCGTAAAACAATCAGCGTCATCTTCGAGACAGCAACCTTTCCGAAGAGCTGGAAGCACGCCGAGATGAACGCCCTACTGAAGAAACCCAAGGCGGGCCCCAAGGACCTCAAGAACTTCCGGCCCATCTCCTTGCTCCCTTTCCCGGCGAAAGTCATGGAGAAGATCTTCAATGTGGAGAAGAGCAGTACCTTGCTTCAAGGGTGCATTGGGGGGCTGTGAAGTGGGGAAGAAGTTGTGACATTTCATAAGGAGTATTCAGGTGTTGCGAATGTGAGGCAGAGCAGTAGCCTGACATTTGTATATATTGTGGTGTTGTTAACGTGGGAGTACCCCGCTGCACGAGGACGATTGGGGAAGTGTGGTACCCTTAGGTGTGGTGAATGGCAGTCATGTTTTCTGCCTTCATGTGCACTTGGACCAGTCATCATTGTACGGATGTGAAGTTTGCACCAGTACATGGTGATGATTGTTTTGTTTGTGTGTTGGCGTGTGTTTTTGAACTTGACGGTACAGGAGTCAGTCATTATTGCGTGTGGACAGGAGAGTCTGATGTTATATATTCTTTACTGCACAGGGAGTAAGTGTTGCATTTAGTTTGCGGGTGCTTCCTTACGGTTGTGCCTTAAAACGTCGGTCAAGGGTGCTGAAGTGGACTAGTGTTAAGAGTGGAAGTACTGGTCTGAACTGATTTGCTTTGCTTTATTAGTAGTTTCAATCTGTGCCTACTGGGGCTCTCACCAGTGTGTTTTGTGTGCTGTAGGGCCGCATCCAAAGGCTACGGTGCTGGGTTCAGATTCAGGTGCTTTGTTCTGTCTGGCACCTGGTCATCTTAGATTGACCAGTTCGTGTGACTGCATGTTGATCGTGGCGGAGTGCTGGGCTGCGTTCTTGTGGGTGTGAGCGTGCACCCTCCTTAGCATGTGTCGCTACTTGTGAAATGAGGAAAGATGTTGGATTGTGCTACTATTTCTGACTGTCGGTTGTGTTTGTTTGAGATCTGTCCTGTACTTTGGGTGGAAGAAGGACCTCTGACCGGAGATGAGGCTATGACTGCAACTAAGGGCCTAACCTGGGAGATAGATTGTTTTACTAAACCACTCTTGACTCATCAGCTCTAAAGAGCCTTCCCTCCAAACACAATAACATGTTACACGTCTGCAGGTTGTAGTGTTCTGCTGGACACCTTTTAGTGTCTCAACAGGGCACCAATTTTAGTGTCTCAACAGGGCACCAATTTTACCAGCATCTCCTGTGAGGGCCGGCCAAACGCTCACCCCACACCCATCCACCACAGGCGTCATTGGTCAGGGGACCCTGCTGGCCATACACCCAATCCACACCCATCCACCACTGGCGTCATTGGTCAGGGGACCCTGCTGGCCATACACCCACCCACCCCACCCACCCATCCACCACACCCATCCACCACAGACGTCACCGGTCAGGTGACCATGCTGGCCAAATTTCTCACCCCACACCCATCCACCACAGACGTCACCGGTCAGGTGACCCTGCTGGCCAAATTTCTCACCCCACACCTATCCACCACAGGCGTCAACAGTCAGGTGAACCTGCTGGCCATACACCCAATCCACACCCATCCACCACAGACGTCACAGGTCAGGTGACCCTGCTGGCCATACAGCCACCCCACGGCCAAACCCATCCACCACAGGAGTCACCGGTCAGGTGACCCTGCTGGCCATACACCCACCCCACACCCATCCACCAATGACGTCATCGGTCAGGTGACCCTGCCAATACAAGGACCCGGGTGCCCGTGCTCCGGACAGTTCTAAGTAGCACAATGCTGTGACTGTGTCACACTTATTTACAAAGTACGTGGGCCACAGCACATAGGGCTAATTTAAATGTAGCACACGCGCCTCTGACAACTTTCTGTTAGTTCGAACTCCAGGCCCGGTTCTTGCTCGGTGTAACCGTCTCTCCAGCTTTCCCTCCTGAGTTTGAAGGTTACGCCTGACGTCAGTAACTCCAGACTGCAGCGGTTTGAGTTCTTGGCGCCTCCTCTCAGCTCTGCTGGGTAACTGCGCAGAGCTGGCCGCGACGGACTGGAGCAGATATTGGCTGAATTGAAAGTGTGGGACGTTTGAAAATAAACTCCAGTCACTGCTGAGGCAGAGGCGCCCCCTCAAAGAGCGGGCCCTGTTCAATATTCAAATGGGTTGGCAGGGAAAGAGCCGAGGCAAACACGCCGGCATAAATAAATTAACCTGAAAGGCGTCTGAAGTGACAGAACGGGCAGCTAGACAGCGTGGCCTCTTCTGTTAAATTCAAACGGACTTTGGCATCAAAACCTTTAAAGCTTTTACCCGTGTGCGTCGAATTGTGAGTTTGGTTGTGACATGACCATTCAGCAACTCTGTGGCATCCACATAGAGTGAGAACAACCTTTTCAATGCAGAGCATGGGTTAAAATCTCAGCTGGGGCTGCTTTTACAAAACGATTTCCAACTTCAGGATTAAACGAGAGATTAGTTTAACCAGTCCATTTATTTCTGTTTGATTTCTGGCATTTTATATGCTTTTTATCCATGCTTAATTTGTAAAAATAATAAGTGCCAGGGCTCTCGTCAGGAGGCCACCGAAGCTTGCACCACGCATTGAACCTGCCATACTGCCAATGATCGTAACAACTACTAACCATTTCACTCCTCTTACAAGTGTGACAATTCGAACTATCTCAGGCACCCAAAGCTATAAGAATGGTTTGGGAGGCAGGTAGTAGTCATTTTTTATGTATATTGAATTAATAATTAACTGTTGTTGTGGTCTCCTCTAAATTAGCCAAACGGCGCCACCTTGTGGAAGGCTGTCACAAGCACCGGTATTGGCAATTAAGTGCCGGAGCCGAGCACCGGAAATCACCTGCTCAAATTAAGCACTGTTTTTATCCTGTTACAAATAAAGGACTACAAGTATCAACATGGAGAGAAAAAACACAGGATAGGAAAATCTACTCTTACCTGAAATCCGGAAATTTGAGAGCTCGCTTACTATTCCAGAGATTGCTGGGCCACTAGATTGAGTATGAAATTAGAAATAGACCACTCTCTCTGATGCTTTCTGTCATCCAATGGCCATTTATACGCAGCAAATGACTGATACATTTTGGTCTCTGTCAGAACTATTTTGGGTGTCCTGTGGCAAGCACGTTTACGGAACCACAACCGAGGTGGTAGACGCCTTTTAGCACTGATGTCCTGGGACCTGACCTACTGTAGCTGCTGAAAACTGAACACAAGTACATCATTTCAGCCCTTGAGTCTCTGGTGGCAAGTGTGAGGAATCCAATGCTTTTCGGGGAGGTACTGTGGTTGTAGAGACTTAGAAATCAGCAATCACACAACAGAAGTCATTAATGTCTCTTTAGCTGCATGAAAAAGGGAAAAGTACTTTTATGCACTAACTGCATAATACAGCACTAATAGATCATCCAAAGGAACACAAGGTTCTGACCAGACACTACAGGTAAGGAAGAAGCGATCAGTGGAGGCACTTTCAGAGGTGCAGGCTCACAGTGAGAAATGCGATTAGATTACTGCGCCTGTTGCCCACAGCTCCAGCTCTTAATGTTGCCTGGTTAATTAGCGATCAGAAATTGCACATTCTGTATTTTACGCCGTGCATGTCTCTAGAATAGTTTTGAGTTACCGTTTAACTTCTGCAGTGCAGTCTAACCCCTGCCTGAGGTCCTTGATAAATGTGCTGTGTGTGGATGGACGCCCCTTTTGGTGTCACACGTGATGCCACTGATGACACTGGCATTCAGTGGGACCAGCTTTGGTCCCAAACACTAACCTGCCAACCAAACAGTGATGAGAGCACTCCCTTAGGTCACTGGTGGATTAGTTGAGTCTAGGTGGGTCAAAGGTCATGGATGGTGCCATCACTCATCACAGTTGTTGGGGGGACAACATAAGGGAAACTGTAGGAGACGGTCACTCTTCTCTTCGTAACACAGAGGGAAAGGTTCAGTGGGAATGCGGAGAGACTCATTCCAGCACATGGGTCAGCTCATATAGTGTTTCTCCTAGTTGGGTGTGACCACTTGTAGTAGTCCTGTTTAGAATCTTCTATGCAGTTCACCAGACTTATATGGGAAAAATTCAAAGAGATCCACTCCAGCACTGCGGATGACTTCTCTGATGCTCATCCTGTTTGGGTGTGATCACACGCTGTAGTCCAGCTTTGAATCTTTGGTGTAGCAGGGAGAACAACTTTAGTAGATAGTTTTGCTTCTATGACGACTCTCTCTAGCCCGTCTGCTCTTCTGGGCAAGTCCCTCCTCTTTGTCACTGCAGGTAAACTTCTCTCTCCTGCAGGGGAATCCTCTGCCCCCCTCCCTAGTAGATCAGGTAGCTTCTAGATATGGTACATTTTATGCAGTTAATGTTTTTTTTAGATGGGCGTAATTGATGCGTTCAGGATTTTGTAGCTCACGGCATATGTGGCAGATACGTCTAGAGACAGTATGTGCCATATACACAGCTCCCTACTCGTTCAAGACCAGTTCGTTTATTGCCTCAACATGGCAATACACACAGTATACTGTATACACCTTAAAGTAAGCAAAGCGAAAAATAATAATGCCAGTGAGTCCCTTGAAAATAACAGCATGAGAAATGGCTGAGGAAAAGCTTCATGAATTTTACAGACATTCATGAAGGTGGGGCTAAAGGAATGGGCCCTAAGGAAGTGGAAAGACAAAATAGAGTGAAGCGTCTTGCTGTCACAAATGTCCTACCCACCTTCAAAATAATGTTATGGCCATTCCTTTTTTCCTACATTTCGCCATACTGCGTTTTCCTTCACCCCCGTTCAGCGACATCCGCCACAAGGAACATTACTCAGACCCACGTCAAGTACCGAATATGTGCATAACGCAAACTGACGTGCAATATGACAGACAAGTTTGAGCTACTTCATTCATCTTTGCTTTAATTTAAAAAAAAAATTTTTTAACGTTTTTTATCCTAAAAATCTGCATTTCAGTAGAGGTTTTCTCTTGGAATAAACTGCGGAGGGAGTACTTGCTGTGAACACTGATTAATGATTTGTAGCTACAACTCGTGTTTCTTGACTGGCAATAGGATTAGTTAATCTGTCACTGAGGCTCAAGTAAAGAGGTTTACACCTTCAGCAGATGGAGGCTGTCTGTCGTACACAGCCTGAGCAGCAGTGGAGTTTAGTATGTCTGGGTGACTGGAAGGGATTTGAATGACTTGTTGTACTCTGAGCATTGGAGTTAATCATTCCTTTCAGTAAACCCACCATGACATATGAGATTTCCTTCTTTATTTTTCAAAAAAGTTCACATAGCTCTATAGCAGATGTCCTCTATGTGTTCTTTGCGTCTGTGCAATTATGTGTGATCTCTGGAACACATATATTTCAGAGTTTATTTTATAAAACATGTATATATACATATTCTCATGCATTCTCCCGTACATCTTAGTTAGGGAATGCTCGTGGATGGTAAAACTTGTCCAATGTGTCCTCTGAAAGACACCGAACGAGTATTTTAGTAAATGTGCACCACATAAAGTGTATATCTGCTACACTGTTCTTTTGTACCACAATCCACAAGAGTTGTGTCAGAAAGACACATTTATTTTATTACTCACTGTGTAAGCTCAACGCATATGACTTATGGCCCATGGGTATATCTAAGAGTTTTGGGTGCAACTGTTCACCACACAAGACAATTTGTGTGACCAAGTATCTGTTGCAAAGCGCATTGTTGGAAACATTCCCCTTCGCCCTCACATACTGTATTTTGATGCCTGAAATCACCATGCCGGTGCTGTATAAAAAAATAAATAACCCTAAGTAATGGGGAGCTAGTGGGAGCAAACGTTATTCTCTACATAGTTAATACTCGCACATTAAATGAATGCAGCTTCTAGAAATGATCCAGTGAATACCATTTCAAAGTAGTTTATGATGCCAGAAGCCCAGTTCGTAAAGTTCCATCTTATATCACTGGCCAGAATCAAGGCCTTCCTTCCTTGTTAACATAGTTCATTGAATTTGTGCAAAACACTGAATGGTTAATTATTGAAAGGTTTAGTGCTTTACGTCCATTGGCTGGAATAAAAGCTAAAGGCAGGAAAAGGTTTCCTTGGCAACTCCTGTTGCACAAAGAGGGCAGTGAGGGAGCTTAGCCCTGTTCAGTGTTTACTGGGGGTGGTGATTGTAGTTGAATCCATGTCTTATCTATAATTTTAAAATGGAGGCTTAACAATTTTATGCAACAGTTTCCCAAAGATATTGAGTATAAAGCTGCAGCTTTCATAGACACTCCTGAAGACGTACCCTTGGGTCCCATTTTACTGCAGCAACCAATCACAAGTGTGCTTATAAGAAACCTGTGCGCTGCTCTTTCAGAGGTGTGTATGGGCCCGGAGGACTGTGTAGCACCCTTATCTCATCCAGCGCTCCAAGTAGTGTTCATAAAAAGGCAGAAGGCGCACTCGTTGTAATCAAACACAGGGGCGTTGAGTCCATAGAAGATTGTTTTTCTTTATTTAGGTAATCTTTACTAAGAACGACACACAGCCAATGCGTTTTGTTCCTTGTAGGAACTTCGTCAGGGCTCCGAATGTGTATATGCCAGTATAGGCGCGAAAGACTTGATCCAAAAAGTCGAATTTACAAGACCGCAAAGTACACAGTTCAATAGAATGGTTCAGTATTGGGCATGTCACTTGCAGGGATATATATCCCAGGACACGTATGAGCAGAAAGGAAGAGTACCCGTGTACCTCCTCTGGAAGGGCCAGACAAACGGTAACTGGCTGATAATAACCTATTTGGCATTAACTGTATAATGAGGGGCTGGTCCCGGCATAATAACAGGAAGACTCCAACCAAGTAACCTGGTGTCCTCCAGACTTCCACCCTCAAGAATGCCAGGGTCATTTGCTGTGGGCTTTTTGCCAACTCTGTCCCGTTCACGTCCTTAAATTGGAAACACACTGTCTCACTTTTTAGAAAGCCGGTTCTTTAAGTATATACGTATGCGGGGGTGGGGTGCTAGAAGAGTGGAGGGGGCACATTAAATTGTGAAAAGCTGAAATGCCTCAATGAGGAATATTGTATTCCCATACTATGGAATTGTCATAAATGCACACATGTACGCAAAAGAGGAGTTCCTCAAAGAATGTCAAGCAAAACTAACAGCAGATGTTTCAGTGAAATGCTCTTATCTCTGTACTCGTTGAGGGACCAAGGGCACTTCCATTCAGAGCATCACACAGGGAGGAGCAGATGAGTATAAAATCAGGAGAGATGGAAGTATTACAGGCCCTGGCCACATGGATGAGCCATATCGCTTGAAGCTTAATTGAGACAAGATGGGTAGTATATAAGCACAAGGAATAGAGTGACCTTACAGTGGTTCCAGGCCGAGTTATCATGGATACAACATTTGCCAAACAGGCAAAACAAAATGGCTATTATATGGAATGCTGAACAACTTCACGGCATCAACCGCGTGTGCCTGGCTCGTTTGAAATATGGAATGCTGAACTTCAGTGCTCATATTGACTTTATTGTGAAATGTAGGTTGTTCGGTCTTCGACTACTGAAACGCGCCAGTCCCTTAATCGATCCTAATCACCACAATTTGGACAATGGAAATGTCTTCTTGTGGAGATCCTCCTTGATCTCATATTGCTCGTACTCATGGCATGCGAAGCACATTAGTTTGCCTCGTTGAGAAAACCAGGAAAATGTAGTGCGTTCCTGGAGAAATTAGATCATTGCATTGGATGCCTGTTGGGGATGTGTTTTGTGTAGAATCCAAAGCCTGGTATATTAAAAGCCACGACAAGCATCTTCAGTACAAAATTGGCAAATATTGCTCCACTAGACCTCTGAGCCTAAATTCCTTAGAGCACTCATGACAACTCTTGACATGAAAAGGTGATCAGGGCTTCTTGATGTTGGGGCCAAAAGAATGGAAGACACTACCACCAGAAGTGAGACATTGATCTACTGTTCCAATCTTTAGGAAAACCCTGGAAACACTTCTCTTATCCATGTGGTCATTGCCACTCTTCAGTGGTCCTTCAGTCACTTCTTTGTTTATGCGCATAGATACGATTTATATCCTAGTAATTGTTATACAAGTAAATATCAAACATAATAATTGCATTACCATCATCCAATCAGTTTAGACATGGGAGTTCTAGTAATCCTATTCCCTTTTATCCATTAGTGTAACAGTTTAGTTCCATGCTCATGAAGTGGTCCTTTGTGCACTCTTTTAATTAACCTTGCTGTTTGACCTTTCAGAGTCTGAAGTCAGATGAAGAAGCAGAGAGCGCCAGAGAACCTCAAAATGAAACCTTTGAGGCACAAGGTAAATTGATTGCAAATGACAGCCAAACACTTTTTGCTTTTTAGCTCTGAGGACAATGACTTTGGTATGGATGGAAACAGAAAAAAAGAGCATAATTATGAGCAAAGGTCTGTTGGTGGGGCAAGGGAGGATGCTGGGACGTAGGATAAAGCAGCAAGATACACCCAGCTCATCTGTAGTACTGCACAAATTAATCAAAGGGGCTTCAAAGAGTTTTATCAACTGTGGTGAATAAAGTTAAGTATGTTTTAACTGAAAAAAGTAAACCTATTAGAATAGTGTCATTGGTTGTAAGTCGCACTGTAACTACATGTTCGAGGCATATGGGCTGCAGATGGTACATTATGAATAGATCGCCATCTGGTGTTGGGCTCGGATGATTGCACTTTGTTTTTCTCTTGGAGAGTCTTTTGTATCTTGGTGACTCCTCCCTTGCTTGGTAGTGCGCATGGGCATCGGCTCCATGCTTAGATTGTTTTTTTCCGCCATCGGGTTCGGATGAGGATCAAGACGCTCCAGATCAACTTCAGGGAAAAGTGATTTATCGGCGCGTATTCCCTTTCCAATTCGACGGTATTGTTATCGAACGCGTTTCATTTCCATTCCGACGCGTTGCGAATTCAAAATCGAAGAAAAAACTTTGATCTACGTCGACGAACAGGAGGCCTTTCTCGACGCAGTCAAGCCCGGAGTCCATGGAAAGGACTCCATTCAAAAAATGTCCAACGTGTGGTGCTAAGTTCCCACACAAGGACCTACACGAGGTGTGCAACCTCTGTCTATCGCCTGAACACGAATCCAGGGACTGCGAAGCCTGCGCAGCATTCTCCTCCAAGCTAACGATTAGAAATCGTCGAGCTCGAAGACACGAGGTTTCCAGAATGCAGTCGGAGGCGATCCTGGAGCTGTTCGGAGACGAGCAAATTGAGGAAGAAGAGGATCAGTCGGGGTCGGAAGGGGACCAGTCGGATGTTGAAGAACTCGACGTGCAACAAACCGTGAGTGACGACGTCCCCTTACCGAAAAACTGACCCCGTGCGGTAACGACCCCGCCTTCGAGCCCGGTCAAACCGCAGAAAAAAGTTTCCGACGCCCCGCCCTCGGGCCCGGCAACGAAACTGAAACCGAAACACTCGGCCTCCCACCATGTCGGATCCGAGAAAAGGTCGACATCGACTTCGACACCGAAGCTCCATACAAGGGAAAGTTCGGTATCGAAACATTCCATGTCGAAACAGAAACATGATTCGTCGTCCAAGACTCACTCGATACCCAGGAAGTCGGAATCGAGTAGACACTCGGTGCCGAAAACACCGAACACTGACGATCGAAAACATAAGCACCTTTCGGAACCAGGGCCTTCGGTACCGATTCAGGAGCAACAGACAGATCCCAAACAAAAGATTTTGTTTATCGATCCGCAAACTGGCAAAGTAGTGACGAAGAAGAGAAAGAATGAACAGACAGAAGATAAATCTCTTCCTTCAAAAAAGAGAACACTGGGGACAAATACAACTCCTCCTGCTTCTCCTCGACCTAAAGTCACACCCTCTTCTCCTATTCCTCACACTATGCCAAATATTCATACACCTTCCACACCAAGACCATCTACACCTCAGTCTGATGTAGACAGTGATCCAGGGGAGGGAGAACCTCAAAGGGATGATGAAACCATCCCAGATGAGGATGACCCATGGGAAAATTATGACGTAGGGTCAGATGAGGACAACGACCCAGAGTTATATCCCTCAAAGCCTTCACCACCTGATGATAACACAGGGTTTGTACAGCTTATTAATAGGGCAGCAAAATATCATAAAGTAGACATACATATAGAGGATTTCCTGTTAGAGACGCTACCTAATGCACAAAGAACATCAGGTACTCTTCCTATGTTGAAGGGTCTTCTCAGTCACACAGAAGAAATATTCAAAGACCCAGTGAGGGCTAGGGTGTTAAACCCAAGAATTGATAAAAAATATAAGGCGGCTCCAAAGGATTCAATATTTATCAAAGGGCATGTACCTCTGGACTCGCTTGTAGTCTCAAACGCTCGTAAAAGAGCAAACTCATTATCTACAGGAGAGGCTCCTCCACCTGATAAAGAGTCAAAATTAATAGATGCATCAGGCAAGAGAGTAGCATCGCAAGCGGCAAATAGCTGGCGTATAGCCAATACACAGGCACTACTTGCACGTTATGACAGGGCATATTATGATGAATTAGAAAAACTCATCACACATCTCCCCAAAGAACATCAGAAAAAGGCAGATCAGTTAATACAGGAAGGTAAAATAATAACTAATACTTCCATTAAGTGCGCCCTAGACGCAGCAGACACTGCAGCAAGATCCATCAACACCAGTGTCATGTTAAGGAGACATGCATGGCTTAGAATCTCAGGATTCAAACAGGAAGTACAAACGTCCTTACTGAACCAACCATTTGATCAAAAGACACTTTTTGGTTCAAGCACAGATGAGACCTTAGAAAAAATGAAAAAGGATACAGAAACGGCGAAGTCAATGGGAGCATTGCAGCAGCCAACACAAAGAGGTTCCTTTCGTAGATCCACCTATAGAGGGGTTCAAAAAATACAGGAACAAATCAGCAATCCACCTCTTTCACACCTACATCACCCAAAGGCAATTCAAGAGGAAATTACAGGGGTAACAACAACAAAGGTAGAGGCCGCGGAAATAATAACAACCGCAACGCCTCAACCCCAAAACAGTGACTTCATAGAACTCCCCCCAGACCACATAACACCGGTCGGGGGACGTCTATCACAGTTCCTACCTGTCTGGGAAAACATCACATCAGACAAGTGGGTGAGACAGATTATCCAACATGGTTATTGCCTGGAACTCACAGCTACCCCACCAAACATCCCCCCCAAACAGCGTCCAATGAGTCAGGATCATCTAACATTATTAAAAGAAGAAGTACTAGCACTTCTACAAAAGCACGCAATAGAGAAGGTGCCAAAAAATCAACAAGGGACAGGAGTATACTCTCTATACTTCCTAATCCCCAAAAAAGACGGGTCCCTAAGACCAATATTGGACCTCAGACCTCTCAATGCTTACATAAATTCGGAGCATTTCCACATGGTCACGCTCAAACAAGTACTCCCTTTACTGAAGAAAGGGGACTTTCTTTCTACACTGGATCTAAAAGACGCTTACTTTCATATCCCAATTCACAAAGCCCACAGAAAATACCTAAGGTTTGTAGTAGAAGGACAACACTATCAGTTCAAAGTCCTTCCGTTCGGTGTCACAACAGCACCGAGAGTTTTCACAAAATGCCTAGCTGTGGTGGCAGCACACCTAAGAAGACAACAAATACATGTCTTCCCATACTTGGACGATTGGCTAATAAAGGCCAAGTCACAAGAAGAATGTCTTCACAACACACAGAAGACAATTCAATTGCTGCACCACCTAGGGTTTACGGTGAACTACAAAAAGTCACACCTGCAACCAAACCAGATTCAACAATACCTGGGGGCTACGATAGACACAGAAAAGGCAATAGCATACCCCAATCAGGATACAGACAATGGTCGGGTTAATACAAAGATTTCAACCACAACACTCACTACCAGCACGAGTGTTTATGCAACTGTTAGGCATGATGTCCTCCTGCATACTGCTAATACCACATGCCAGGCTACAAATGCGTCCGCTACAGGAGTGTCTAGCGACACAGTGGAATCAGGCTCAAGGTCAGATTACAGATCTGGTGTTGGTAAACGACCGGACGTATCGCTCTCTGAAGTGGTGGAACACAGAAAACATTTCCAAGGGACGGTCGTTCCTAGAGCCAATTCCACAAATGATAATAACAGCGGACGCATCGCTCTCCGGATGGGGAGCGCATATGGACAAATACACAGTGCAGGGGAAGTGGAGTGTGCAGCAAAAGAAACTGCACATCAACTACCTGGAACTATTAGCAGTATTTCTAGCACTAAAGGCTTTACAAATGCAAATAACAAGCAAGGCAGTCCTGATCAGAACAGACAACATGACTGCAATGTATTATATTCAAAAACAGGGGGGGACACACTCTCTCCAACTATCCAAACTAGCACAGGACATTTGGAGATGGGCCATTCCTCAAAAGATCTATCTGTTAGCAGAACACCTACCAGGAGTTCAAAATCAGATAGCAGACATCCTAAGCAGACAGTCAGAACAAGTACACGAATGGGAGCTGCACGACCAAATACTACAGCCATTCTTCCAGAGATGGGGGCAACCAGAGATAGATCTGTTTGCCAATCATCAGAACGCAAAATGCAAAAACTTCGCATCCAGGTACCCACACCAACGGTCCCAGGGCAATGCACTATGGATAAATTGGTCCAACAAATTTGCTTACGCGTTCCCTCCTCTCCCACTAATTCCGTTACTGGTTCGGAAACTGCAGCAACACTCAATGACAATGATACTAGTGGCACCCACGTGGGCAAGACAGCCGTGGTTCACCACGCTACTACAACTCTCACAAGTGCCACATCAAAAACTAAGATTATTACCCATGCATCTTACACAGAACCATGGAGAAATAATGCACCCAGATCCCAAACAACTGAACCTAGCGATCTGGCTCCTGAAGTCATAGAGTTTGGATATTTAGATTTACCACCAGAATGTATGGAAATCATTAAACAAGCAAGACGTCCTACCACCAGAGCATGCTATGCAGCAAAATGGAAGAGGTTTGCTATACACTGTAACAGTAAGCACATCAACCCTCTGGACGCATCCACTAAACAAATCATTTGCTATTTACTACACTTGCAGCAATGTAACTTAGCATATACCTCTATCAGAGTTCATCTCGCAGCCATAGCGGCGTACCTACAAAACAGGCAACATCTTTCCCTGTTTAAAGTACCAGCAATTAAAGCTTTCATGGAGGGACTCAAAAGAGTCATTCCACCAAGACGACCACCTTCCCCAGTCTGGAATCTCAACATAGTACTTACCAGACTAATGGGGCCACCCTTTGAACCTATGCATAGGTGTGAAATACAATTCCTCACATGGAAGGTGGCCTTCCTCATAGCTATCACGTCACTTAGAAGAGTAAGTGAGTTGCAGGCTTTTACGATTCAAGAACCATTCATGCAGTTACACCAAAATAAAGTGGTTCTTAGAACAAACCCAAAATTCTTACCAAAGGTAATTTCGGCATTCCACATCAATCAGTCAGTGGAATTACCGGTTTTCTTTCCAAAACCACAAACAGTAGCAGAAAGAGCCCTACATACATTGGATGTTAGAAGGGCAATATTGTACTATATAGAAAGAACACAAACTTTCAGAAAGACAAAACAGCTATTCGTTGCGTTTTCTCCTACACATAAAGGCAATCCCATCTCTAAAGCGGGCATTGCCAGATGGATTGTAAAATGCATTCAAATATGCTACTTAAAAGCAAAGAGAACATTAACTGTTCCTCCTAGAGCTCACTCTACACGTAAACTAGGAGCATCTATGGCATTTTTGGGAAACATTCCACTAGATGACATATGCAAAGCAGCTACCTGGGTTACACCGCACACCTTCACAAAACACTATTGTGTAGATGTGCACACAACACAACAAGCTAGAGTGGGACAAGCAGTATTAAAAACTTTATTTCAGACAGTTGCAACAGACACGGGCAACCACCGCTAGGGAGAGAACTGCTGTATAGTCTATTCATAATGTACCATCTGCAGCCCATATGCCTCGAACGGAATATGCTACTTACCAGTATGCATCTGTTCTTGGCATAGAGGGCTGCAGAGTGGTACATGCCCTCCCAGCCTCCCCGGAAACCTGTGTCTGTTCCAACTTTATCTTATTTAGATACACTTACATGGGCATTCTTATCTGTATTCTATCATACTACTCCATCTAACCCTACTATGGCAAAACAATCTAAGGATGGAGCCGATGCCCATGCGCACTACCAACCAAGGGAGGATTCACCAAGATACAAAAGACTCTCCAAGAGAAAAACAAAGTGCAATCATCCGAGCCCAACACCAGATGGCGATCTATTCATAATGTACCACTCTGCAGCCCTCTATGCCAAGAACAGATGCATACTGGTAAGTAGCATATTCCTATAGTTACATGGAATTATTTGAACCCTGTTCCAGTTAAATCAGTTTCACTTAAG
The DNA here is from genome assembly GCF_964263255.1 of Lissotriton vulgaris. Lineage (NCBI taxonomy): Eukaryota > Metazoa > Chordata > Amphibia > Caudata > Salamandridae > Lissotriton > Lissotriton vulgaris. The sequence continues at coordinate 1,113,741,251 of NC_141694.1, forward strand.
TTTATGGGCATAGTGCTATAAACCTAAAGATGTCTGAGAAAATTTGACCTCTAATAAAGCACAAGCCATCACTTCCAGTGTGCAGAAATCATTGCAGAAAATATTACACTTAAGAAAAGGTTGCCATATCTCCTTTCTTTAGACATTATGAAGATGCCCTTAGTGCAGTTATCGGAGTAACCGATCTTTAGGGTCTGCTGATTGCATCCCTGGAACTAGCGGTCTCAGAAGTTGCTCTTTGGTAAAGAACAGTATGGTGTCACATAACTGCATAAGCCTAAGGCATGACCCAGCTTCCCTCCTGGGTCTCTCCTTTGTCTTCAGCCAGAGAGGAGGTTGCATTTGTATGCATGGATGGCATAGGGTTCCACAGCCTTGCTTTAAAGATGGGCTGGAACAGGAGCTAGAAAATGGGAAGCTTTCCCCTGAGAAAGCCCAGTTGGTGAGGGTGACTGGAAATTATCTTCTCCATTCCATTATTGTGCTTGTGAAGGAAACTGAACGCGAGATGTGGTATTTTTGATAGTTTGTGTATAATCCTGTGTGTTTTTTTCCTTCCTCACTTTAAACACATAGGCCACAAAACACCACACATAAAGAGTGGGGGGTGCACATTGAGTATACAAAATTCCGCTTGGCTTAGCTATCCAGACCAAGATGTTGTGCTTTACCCGTTGTTGTCCTCAGTCACTCAGTTTGCTCTTTATATCACTCTTCTGCTCATTTTTAACAGCCCAACTTATCTTGGAAAACCTCCTCATTCTTTTCTATAAGACGTGCTGAATTCTACCTTCTCTGGCTTTGCAGTTATCAGGAATGAGGTCCCCATCTCAAGTCCCAAACGAGATACTTGCTGAAAACACTGTTTCAGTTTGAGATCCACACTAAAATATTGTCGGGACTCTGATGGGTGGAGCTTGCTCCCTACTCTCGGAAGACCTTGAAATATTGTCTCGGCGGGCAGACCGAGTCCGGAGAAGCTCTTTGTCTTCTGGGCTTGTGTAGGTCCAGGAAGACTGTGGTCTCTCTGTGCTTCCTCAATGGACCAAGCAGTAGGATCCTGGCAAACCACCAGAAGGTGAACTCCAGCAATGCTTGGTTTTGAAAAGAAATCTCTCCTCACAGCAGATCTCCTTGACAAAATGTGATGCATTTTTATTATGATTTGAGCAGTTAGAAGTGCTGTGTGATCGTCGCAGATGCTGGCCTCGTCTTTAATCACAGTTGGTGTGATGTCACACTTCAGTGGGGGAGCAGTTCTCGTTCTGTGACAAGTATGAGACTGGACGTAAGATACAATCATTTTCTGATTTGATCTTTTTAAAGTAGTCATTTTATTTAAAATTGTTAAATTTCAATACGTTTATACCTAGATGTATATTGCCATCTTGCCTGCCGTAAGAAAGACTCTTATCGACCCCCTTCTTCGCAGCATACCACTATGCCAACTCTCTATGCTTTGTTAGAGGCTCTTTTACCTCATCCCATTCACCTCAGCTCTGACCATTTCTTCAACTCTGGTACTTTTCAATCCCCCTTTTAACTACAGTCTCTATCCTTCTAAGATGCATCTTTCCGGCTATTCATTATTTTATTTTTTTAAAACTTTTTTTAACTTATGAGAGGTAGAGGAAACTCCTCAACCTAGATTCACTTTCCCTTTCCATTGGAACCAATCTGCCCTTTTTAATTTAAAAACCCTGAATGCTGCCATTTTCTGCAGTACACCACTTTCCTTGTTTTCTTACAAACCATTTGCCCTCGCATTCAGATTTCAAGTTTCCTGCTAATTTCTATATTCAAAAGTCATGTTTGTTCTTGTAAGAAAACGATTTAGGAATCATATAGAGTGGCAACTTTAAAAATTAACCCCCTGCAGGGATTAGAAAGGGAGGTAGCACACATAAGTACTAATAAACATAATGGGAGTCTATGGTAAGCTGGTATTGTGATAATATGAACACAGTATGATGGGATACATAACTTCATTAACCAGCCATGTGCTTGCGTTTATGTTTTAGGCCAAATGAAATCATGGAACACCGACATATTAGATAGTCCAAAAAGAGGTTGTAGCCCCTGCTCAGACATGACCGAAAACCAGGTGCGGGACATCTGGGAAGAATTAGATGTCGGAAACAATGGCTACCTCAACAAACAGGAGCTTGAAGCGGTCTGTGGCAGCATAGGGCTTAAGGACCTGAAGAAGGAGGTAAGTGGACTGCTTCTTTGTGATAAATTTGCACATGGCCCTATGTTTAATAATTCGAAGAATGTGATGTTTTGTTCTCTCAGGAAGTGAGCTGTATTCTTTTCTGTCCACTAATAACTGAATTGCCTCTTTTTAAAATGTTATTTTATAGCCAATAAGACAAGACAATACACGTAAGATAGATACCAAAATGCGAGTTGACACATACAAAGGATGTTACACATAATTGGAACAAGGTTAAGTAGAGGCCGATAACAAAGGGAACAATTGAGAGATTAGGGGACAAAGGGAAATAAAGAGAATACAATTATTTAACATCATGATATAGAGATTATGGGCCTGATTCACAGAACCAACTTAAGACAAAATCCTTAACACACTACTTTTGATATTCACAGAAGTTAGAATTTTATCTTAAGTTTGTCTTAAGACAGACTTAAGACTGACTTATGTTAGGATTTTGTCTTAAGTCTGTCTTAAGTCCGTCTTAAGACAAACCTATGACAAAATCCTAACTGCTGTGAATACCAAAAGTAGTAAGTTTAGGATTTTGTCTTAAGTTAGTTCTGTGAATCGGGCCCACTGAAACAGTACCATGCCCATCACAGACTAGCCCAGATCCTTTTGAACTTCGTTAAGGAACGAGGACCTCTTTCCTTAGCTAGGGCCAGTTCTGACTCAAGAACCTGTCGTAACAATACCCAAAACTCATTACCATTATGAATGGTATGTTTTATCCACACACTGGCAATGCATAGACAGGCATACAATGGTAATTGAGGTGAATGACCTCTCAAAGCAAGTAGCCTCCTGTTAAAACCCAAGGAGGATTTCCTTTTCTGTAAGCTGAAACTCAAGACCCAAATGCCCAGTAAGCAAAGAAAGTAAATAAGTTCAGAATAGCTTTAACATAGGACAGTCAGCAAACATATGCTTTGTCTGCCGAAAAAAGCTTACATTTCGGCCAGTCCAATTTGACAGAAACTCGAGATGTTGCCCACTTAGAAATAAGCTCTGGTATAATACAAAATAAAAATCATCCTATGCTGCTGCAATTTGAAGCTAACGGAGGCCACTGATCGATCTAAAGTATCCAAGGCCTACTGTATATCTTTTGCGGTTATATCTGATACAAGAAGCCGACTAAATGTAGCAGATATCTCCATACTGTTGTGGTGGGCTAATGAGGTGAGTTTCTGATAGAATGTGCTAACTTTAACAGGCTTCTCATATACCCAACAGTATTTCTGAAATACATGGTATATCAAGAAGTTTCTGTCCGTGTATGAAATAGTCCCTTACTTGGAGATATTTAAAAAAACAGTTCTGCGGAAGCCCAAACTCCACATTTAATTAGCAAAATGAGCAAAAACCCTGGCTGTCATAAAGCTGCCCAATGTTATTGACACCCATGAAATTGCCCGGCTTTCCTGACATAGCCCTGAAATATTTCAGGGAATATTGGATTACCTCATAAAACAGTAAAATAATGTATCGAGGCCAGAGCGCATTTCCTACAGATTTCCCGCCATATCCCAGTTATGTCCCTGACTACCTTAAATCCGACCAGTTTGTAATAATTAGGATCCGTAGTCTTGTAGAGAATAAACCCAATCGATGACTCACAGGCTAATTGATATGCCACTAAAATCTTGTTTAACTTTATAGTTAGTTATTAAAGTTACCAGGAAAGGTGCAAAGTTGATGCCACAGGAAGCTAAAATGCTGTACATTAGTTCTTGTTACACCTGAGCACGCACTAAGCTAGCAGAAATGGGGAAATAGTTCCCAGAGAATAACCTAAGCCAAGTAACTAGAGAGATCTTTATCTGATCCACCCCTATGTTAGGGATAGTCATGCGTTGCATGGATTCAGACCTGAATGCTGATTGGGAGACCCAAGACTGTTCCTCTTAAAGAATCCTGTTTTTGAACCAGATAAGAAAAGTTAGTGAAGTATCTTTGCATCAACAGGATTGCTGTGGAATCTGACACTAGTTTGTTGGAAGCTGCATTTCCCATATATAGCGCAGTGAAGGGGTGTCAGGAGCATCATTGCATGTAATAGCAGATGTAAAAGCGTTGTCCGCAGTTTGTTAATGGTAAACGTATTTGATACATTCTAGAAGGGACCTCAGAAGTAGATTGGAGCTCTTTAACAACGGGAACATGCCTACTAACACCATGAAAATGGGGCAGGGCTGGTTCATTGCTACCTTGTTTGGCCAACAGGTATAATCATAGACCATCCATTTGTTAATAGGTACTTTTAAACTGTATAGATGCCAAAGCTTTGTGGCAATAACTGACATAAACTGAGTTCTTACGAAAGAAAATTAGGCGCTATTGATTGAAGAGCCAGGGTTTCAACTGTCATGTAGTTCCTACAAACCTATATAGGATCTGTGCTTTTAGACAACATACAATGTAGGACTGGTGTCCGGACTGATTCTAGACACCCCTACAGAGTATGTTAGACTGTATACCAACTATCTCACAGTGCCACTAGAAGCCCCTCTTACCAAGGGAAGAATAGTTCTTGGCAACTATCGAACATGACAACCCTGTCCCATCAGGGATCGTGGAAACAGTGTGCTACTTTTCGCTCAGTCACACTTTGTCTCAGAGAGATACACAGAATAAACGGTGGGGACGTTTTTCAATAAGCATTTTATTGAACCAGCGTCATTCTATTGTAAAACAGGTGTGCTGAAACACTCATTAGACAGTAACCGATATAAATGATTATAAGCACTAAGAGTAAAAGGATGGTAGATTTCTACCATCGTACTAAAAAAATTAATACAGCCAAGTATATAAAATACATGACAGTAATAAATGCATACTCCTACAATGCGACCCTAACCAGATGTACCTAAGTGTACCTAGCATTTACGTAGGTGTAAAGCCAAGAATCCCTCTAGGATAAAGTCAGCCCCATTACCTGAAGTGAGAGACTGTGGGACCATGTCTTGGTCTCGAGATGGACACCCCGCAAGGGATGTCAAACCACTGCGAGCTGGAGTGTCTGAGTGCAGGAACCTCAGCGTCTCGCGTCAGTTTGTCGGCATGGAAGTCCTTTTCTCCTCTAACTACCTCAGCAAGATATGATGTATATATACCCAAAGTAGTACCCCCTGGGGTTATACCTTGCTGTGTCATGTCGGACTAGGATAACGGAAGGAATGGCATTTGTACATAGTTATGCAGAAGATGGTAGACCTGCTGTCCTGCTGTGATTCCAAGAATCCTCATGCATAATGAATGAGTCTTAAGCTTTTCGGAGAAAACCCTTTGTCATTCTAAGACATTACCGTAACTAGGTAAAAGGTCAGAACTAAGAACCGTTATGCAGTGTAATTGCAGGGGAGAATATTGGTGAGAAGTTGGGTAACTACCTGAGCCTATATTGGGGTACCTATATGTAACATAACACAAATACTTCTAGACAATGGCAAGAGATGTTTCGATGTAAAATGGCACTGAGAAATATTCCTGAGCTTGTGATGGCAACTTAACAAGCTTGATCTCTGTAATTAACTCTCCCTGTGGGTGGAATATGTAAGAATCATTGATTTAAAGATCTCAAAAAGTTAAGCAAGATGTGCATGCTAGAGGGATTAAACTAGATTCTCCTTTAAACGAGGAGCCAATCTGTCCAAGATGTCATTTGGAGGGAGCTGGTTTTATACATATGACTTGGGAATTCCCACATCTTCGAAATTACTGGGACACGATTCGACAAATTACAGAATCTGCCACAGAGATTGCTATTACTACCGCGCTGGCAGAATGTCTCCTGGGGCTCCAAACTCGAATCGCCTCTCAGAAAGTCCAATATCGATTTGTTAACCTCGCATTCATGTTAGCAATTAGAAACATTACTATGAGGTGGAAGTCCCTCAAACCCCCTACGGTTCTTGCGTGGCATACGGAACTGTTACGCTGGGGGGGAGCCGAAAGTGCGGCACTGCGTAGGGAAGAAACCAGAGGTCTGTGTAAAACCCCAATATCCCTTGAATGGCAGGCTATGTTAGAAAGTATACGTACGTATGACCTAGATTTGCTGGGTTAGGATGAAGGTATTACATGTTATTTACACTCGGCCAGAGACCATGGTTGTGTATTAGGATGTACTGTGGGAAATGCTCGAAGTAATTTTGTACTGCCTATTTCTTGTATTTCACAATACTATTGTTACTGAAAGGACGAAGACCGTTACCTAGGGGAGGGGTGGGTTTGTGGGTAGTTTAGGTTTATGAAAAACATGTAACATCATAATATATGGTTAAGAACACTCAAATGTGCATGATGTATTGCTTGATGTGAGGCGTCCAATGCAAACATAGATAGGGGATTCTGTGGATAGTCCTTTAACTAAGGAAAGTTGTTATAATGAAGAATCTGTGTCCCACTTACTTGCACTGTATTATGCCTTGTGGTATAATTTGCTGAAAATCAATAAAATATGTTTCAAAAAAATAAAAGAGGAGCCAATGAAGTAAGCCGGGTCACAAGGAGTTATGCTCCCTCTTTTGAAACGTTTTATCAGACTAGACTATGCATCTTCAATCAGCTGAATACTTTGGGTGCTTTCTTAAAACTGACCTAAGTTAACTCTCCCCATAGTGAATCCTGGACTTAATTAAGGCATTATTCACTTTAACATAGTACTGTGAGTAAAGAAAGGGAAATAGTACTTGTAGCAGGATTTTGTGATGGTGTAAACAGGAGTTAATTACTGCTGCAGCTTGCTGTTCCAGAGTGATCTTTTCACCCAAGACAAGCCCAACATGCCTTGCTGTTTTGGCAGGACAAGGACAGGAGTCAATTGGCAGAGGGACTTCTAAGGTATTCCAGAAAGGGCATGAGGCATGTATCACAGGAACCCAAGTCTTCGATGGGTTCAACTGCAAAAAATGTGCCGACATTCAGCAATGTACAGCTGCCAGGTTGGGCATAAAGTGGCTAGAAACGTTAGAATATTGAGGAGGAGTCACCTGAGTTAGGTTAAATAGAAGCCGTGCATCACCTGCATACAAGTAGAAGTACATGCCAAGGGCACTGCATGTAGATGTTAAAGGCATGGACATAGCATAGCTCCTTGTGGGATTCCCTATTTCAGATCATGTTGTGAAGATGATATTTGTGTTAAAACACCCCTTTGGGATCTGTTGGATAGAAAACAACTGAACCAGGTGAGTACCATGTCTTGACAGCTGCTGCCCTGTAGATTCTACAAAAGGGGGTGATGGTTGACGGTGTGGATGGCGGAGAACAGTTTGAGCAGGATCAAGGCCCCACGCCACTGCCATCAAACTCCACTCCGAGGTCATTCAGATCTGATAGCACTGCGAGTTCTATGTCTCATCCCAGAAAAAAACTTATTTAGGCAGGCTCAAGAATAGTATTGGTTTCTGCAGAGGTCTGAGCTTGACAAGGCTTCACCTTTCTCGATAATTTCTTTAATCAAGGAGTGAGTGAAATTGGACTGAAATTAGTACTATTTATTTATTTATTTTAGTCATTTGTAGAGCGCGAACAGCTACCCCCATTGGGGGTGTCCCGGCACTGACAACGTGGATCAAGGTGTGGCCTTTTCAATAAAGGTGTGTCAATAGTATTTTTCCATGAATTGTAAATGGTCAGGAATTGTAGCTCCCACTTCTTCACTAGTTGGGCAGGGCAAGGATCACCTGTGAACCGGAACAACATGAGATTGCCATTAATGTGATCATTTCCTGGGAAGAAAGGGGAGCAAGTAATTCAAATAAGGGGCAGACTGGGATGATGCCAAAGAAATTTGCTTACTCTTCAAAAAATCTCCATGTCCAATTTATCTCCATCTCTCCAGAGGTACATCCGTACTGTCCTTACGAAGGCCTTGTCTTAAAGTACTAATTGGGGTCATAAAGTTGATTCCTTAAAATCGTGGACTGGAATAAATATATTGTTGATATAATGAGCATTCTGATCAAATTCAACATTTGCCACCATGAACCTTTCCTACACCTGGCATTAACTGTCATACTAAAGGTTTTCCTTTCTTTTATTTACTTTTGTCACAACTCACGTGCACTGCACCGCTTTCTCTTATTTAGAGGACCAAATATGTTGTGTAAGTAACTTGATTTATGAATATTCTATAGGTACTTTAGCTTTGTGACCGAGAGTTGTCTTGTTTAATGATGAATCAGTTTTCCCTTAGAATGAACAAAAGTGGTTATTTAGTGAATCCGAAAGAGCCACTGTCCCTGATACTCTTTATTAACCTGGGAATTACCATTGGTTGCACTCCCTGTCTCCACAAAAGGGCGGACGGAAGCAGGCGATTGGAGGAGGGGACCAAGCCCACTAAATGGCCTTTCCTGTTGAACGTCCGCTCACATTGAGGAAGACATATTCTTAATTTCGGATGGGATTTGTTCCAGATATGCTCAGGCTGCATACTGATCTTATGGATTTAACCTTGACATTGTCCTTAGAATTTTGTTCTCTTGTCAGTTTTTCTTCTAACCACATCCTGATGTTGACTTTTTAGATTTTTTTTTTTTTTTTACTGTTTTTCTCATGCCATGTTTCTAGTTGCGGAAACCACTTACCCCATTTTTACTATACTTGTTGTATGTTTCTTCTTGGTTTTCCCTACTTTATTTGCTCTCTTGTACACTACTGCCTGGAAGCTGTACCTGGGGAAATAGTATATCAGCAGAATTGACTAAACTGAAGCCTCCCTACTCCTAGGGAGATGAGATACTTGATCCCTGTAAACATCACTCAAAGTCAGTCCCTTCCTGTAGCAGGAAACTATGTCTGCATATTACGTCCGAGGATATCCTGCCTTCCGCTCTACCAACGTCGGACAGCAACAGTTTTTTCGTTTGTTTACTCAATTTTTTATTTTGTTGGAATTTTTTTTTCGGAAGCATGTCTCCATAAAAACACGAGGCTTTTATGCTCCATACTTCATGCAGGAGGCAAATTTCAGTTGTTGACCTCATAAGGGGTGTCTTGGGTAAATCGCACGGCGCATGGGAGGGTAAGTGAATCTGAAGCTCCATCTTCTGCCTCACCTTTCATGTTTTTCTCTAACAATAGTTTTACATTAAGGGTAACATCATTCATTCTTCCTAAAGTTGCCTCAAAATAATATGTCTGCCAGGACCCAGACCCATCTTCCATTTGTTTTTCTACCACTTTAAAATGGAGGAAAAATTACTTACATTGGACCCAAAAGGGGCGATCAGTCAATATATTCAGAGAACTATCTCTTTCCATATTGAGGGCAAGCCTTCCATTGCCTATAATGGCAGTAAATTAACTAAAAGTTAGTGTGACCAGATTATTTCTAGGTTGATATCTTGCTATGAGCTAGCAAGTAAAACTCTTAAATAAATGAAGGTCCTCTGTGCAAGAGAGGTTGCAGCTACTTCAGCTCTGTTTAGTGGTTTCCTAGTTTCCGGACTCAGACACTTGGTCGTCTGTGCAATCTTTCATGAAGCATTATTGACTGAAAATTGGCAGGAAAGAGTCAGCCTACTTCTGTTGAGCTATTCTCCAGTACGTTCTTCTGCTGTTTCTTTCATATTGTCAATACAGTCCTTAGAAGGATGCTTTAGGGGGGGTTTCCATCCAATACCCTTAGGTGCCATTATTTCTGATGGATAGTCCGCTCCGGCAGATTCTTTACCAACCTGCACAACCCCTTTCGATGATATTTATTTCCTCGTGTTTGGTTTGCTTGCTGCTGATGTTCTACCTGTGCATCTAATGCACCTAAGAATTGATGGACTCCTGGCAATCAGGACATAACTGATCAGCAAGAAGAACTCCTTATACATGTTAGTCTGATCATACATCCAAACACAACATGGCTCTCTGTATGAGGTTGTCTAGGGACACCTGGTGCCAATGATTTTCCTATGATAGTACATTGTTTCCAGCTCAATCAAACAGGGAATTGTAAGCACGCTACCCATCCGTGAGGGTCTCAAGGCCATGGGAGGGGTGTCCGCCGTTCTGTTCAGTCGAAGAGCCAGGTCTTGAACCTTTCTGAAGGTGTTCAGGGAAAGGGCGTGGCACGTCTGATGTCGATTGGGAGCTCTAGTTTGATACCTGGAAAGGTTCATGCAAGGAATCTGCAGGATCTGATCTTCTGATCAGAAAGAACATTACAAAAGGTTTGCAACTTGTTCTTTTGGTTCGGTCGTGATCCTTAAAGTCGTAGCTATGAATTTAAAATTAAGAGGACCTTATCCACCCGTAAAGGATGCAAAAATATCTTCAGATCGTTTCTGGTCAAGAATGATCCAATGAAGATAATCCATGAGTGTGCTCTCTAGAGTTTGGGACAAGTTCATATACTGTATAATCACATATTTCTTTGTGGACAAATATAAGTGTTCTTATGGCGATATTGGCTTTGAGTTCATTGCCAATATCCAATTGCCTTATCTCTTTATGACCATTCCCATTGTTGTGCCATAGGTAGTGTGTCAAGAAGAACGTTTTGCTGAATTGTTAACGTGTATTGACTTTTTCGACGAGGACAATCCGTAGTTATGACTATATTTACAATTTACTTTGTAGACTAACTGTATAAGACGTGGTTGTTTTTGGTTTTCATTTCTTTTGTCTTTGAGCTTTTCTCATATTTTTGTTATTTGACAGAAACCAATTATTGTATTTACATAAACATTGGCAAAGCCAAAGGGTCTGGCCCAGGCAGATTGGAGTGATGGTCAATTTGTTTATAAAAAATGTATTGCAAAAATGTCACACAAAGGAAAAACATAAGGCTGTCAAATTGTAAATAACATTCACTTACGTGGCCTTTTTACTAGTGCTTTTATCCTTTCTGTGGTGCCATGCATTTTATTATTATTATTTATGAAGGAGACAATAATAAATTACCAGCTGACCAAGCACTCAAATCGCAGGCAGATAACAATGTTACAATGTCACCTAAACAGTTTATAAAAAGAAGTAGGGTGAGAGCACACTACCTCATATCCCAGCACTCAATTTGCCCCTATGCATCATGGTAAATGCTTTTCATGATAGTACTTACTTCAGTAGAAGTCTATCATTTTTCCCCCTTGTTGGTGCTGCCTATGCTGTGTAACTCTAGAAGTGTTTCTGGATTCATTCCTTCATCAGTAGACAGCAACAATTTGTTTTGGGGTGCTGGGAATGAAAGTATTCACAGGTCTCTGTACTACTCGCTGGGTGCAGGTGCATCAACATAAGCTCGTCGGCTCTGTAGCTCAAGGGAGCCTTCTCAAACAAAAGTTTATAAAAAGAGGCAGAAAATAAATCACCGTCTAACTGGGCACCGGAAGTGCAGGCAAAATAAAAGGCCGCTATTTACGTTAATATAGAAAATAACTAAAATAAACAAGCATTTGCAATGCAATCGGTCTCGCCTTTGGGACCTTACATGTATTTAGTTATGCAGCGCATTAGCCTGGGTGCTGAAACATCTACAGTTCTTTAACATGGAGGGGAAGTAATCACCAAACTGCGTGATGATCCAGGTATATTAACACATGGAGAGAAATATTGCCTCTCAGCGGGAAATGGTATAGTCCAAAGCTTTGTTTTTAATATAAAATCAGGGCATTCGGTAGTCATCTCACTGAAAATACAAGATTTGAAAAAATTATTATTGTCTACAGGTGCTCATGGAAGACCATTTCTATGGACTGGAATCTAGAGAATGCTTAAGTGATTCTGGTATTTTAATGACCTCTGCTGGTTGTTTTCTATCAAGAAAGTTAAAAAGAGGCAGTAGCCAGAAAAATAGAAAAAAAAAGTCCCTAAGCAGAAAGCAATTCTGGTATTTTACAGATCTCTGATGGTCGTTTTCTTTCAAGACAGTTAAATAGAGGCAGTTGACCAGAAAAAAAGTCTCTAAGCGGAAGCATACAAGTCCTAGGGCTGATTTCCAGAGCCCACAAAGTACATACACATATAAGTATATACTAAAGTATATACTAAAGTATATACAAGAGGTTTCGAATGCTCGAACTAAAAAGCACTTTCGGAGCCATGTTTTCCATGATTTGTGGATATTTCACTGAGACTCTCTCTCAACGCCGGTGTTAGCTCCACGTGAAAGCTGCATTAATTCTTTTTTAACGGGGGTGCCCCTCCGCTTCTTTACCAACCTGTTGACAGGCATTCAAATCTGCCACCTACAACTGCAGCATGTTGGACCCGGCCTCGTGGCGTGGTCCCACCCCTCCCGCATGGCGGGTCCCGGACTACCGCTACCCCTGTTCCCCGGCCAAGAGCAGCACCTTCCACCTTCCACGAGTGCCGCCCCTCCGGGCCGCCCCCAGCTCTTCCCCGACGGAACTCGACCTCATCTCCTCGACCCTCTCGGCTGGCCCAGACCCTTTCCCAGACCACCGTCTCCGGCCCAGCCGCCATCTTGGACCCTCCACGACCAGGTCGTCACTGAAGACACCACCTCTGAACCCGGTCCACCGGGGCCCAACGGCGAAGAACCTGACCCACTCCGCGACCTCCCGGAGCTGGCCCAGTGGCGCCAGGAAGGTGGCCCCACTCAAGAACAGTTCCGCCAAGAACAAAAAACGTGTCCCTCCCTCAAGGGGATCCGACAGCAGGCCACAGCCCAGAGCGCAGCGGATGCCTCGGGGGCTCACTGGGTCTATTGGGACAATGAGCTTCTCTACAGCGAACAGAAGATTGCCGAGCTAGGGGCCAGCCGGGTGCTGGTAGTCCCCCTCCGATTCAGAGACTTCCTCCTGAACCTGGCTCACGATGTCCTTCTCGCCGGACACCTGGGGCAGGACAAAACTTACAGCCGCCTGGTGACCCATTTCTACTGGCCCAAGATGAGGAACGATGTGATCAACCACTGCCGAGCCTGCCCCACCTGCCAGGCCAGCGGGAAGAGCAGCAGAAAAATAAAAGTCCCCCTGCAACCCTTCCCGGTCGTCAACACTCCCTTTGAGCGGGTAGGGATTGACATTGTGGGGCCCCTGGAGCCCCAGACATCACAAGGTCACCGGTTCATACTCGTCCTGGTGGACCATGCCACACGCTATCCCGAGGCCATACCTCTCCGGACCGTGACAGCGCCCGTGGTGGGCCGAGCCCTGATGGGGATATTCTCACGGGTGGGCTTCCCCCGAGAAGTCGTCAGTGATCGGGGCACGAACTTCATCTCCCGATACATGAAGTCCCTCTGCCAACAATGCGGGGTCACATACAAGTTCACAACTCCCTACCACCCTCAAGGGAACGAACTGGTAGAACGCTTCAATCGCACCCTCAAGGGTATGATCATGGGCCTAGCCGAGCCCTTACGATGCCAATGGGACGTGTTGCTGCCCTGCCTCCTATTTGCCTACCGGGAGCTCCCACAGAAGTCCCTGGGATTCAGCCCCTTCGAACTATTGTATGGGCACCCCGTCCGGGGTCCCCTAAGTCTGGTCAAAGAAGGATGGGAGGTGACCCCCCAGAATGCTCCTCCTGATGTGTACCGGTACCTCCTGACCCTCTGGAACCAGATTCGGCGGTTCAGGGAACTTGCCAAGGCCAACCTCGAAGCCAGCCAAGAAGACATGAAACGGTGGTATGATCAAAACACCTCGTCCATTGAGTTCGAGCCGGGACAACAGGTCTGGGTCATGTCCCCGGTCGAACCATGCGCCCTCCAGGACAAATGGACGGGACCCTTCAAAGTGGTGGAGCGCAAGGGGCCTGTCACCTACCTGGTGGACATGGAGTCCCCCAGGAACCCCCTCCGGGTCCTCCATGCCAACCGACTTAAGCCTCACTTTGTGCGCTCAGAACTTAGCCTCCTGAGGGCTACCGACAGTGGAGCTGAAGAGGACTCCGAGCCCCTACCCGACCTCCTGAAGACCCTCGAAAAAGACGGCTCCGTGGAAGGAGTCAACCTCTCTTCCGCCCTGACCCCAGCACAACGCCAAAGCTGCCAAGACTTATTACAGCAATTTGCCGATCTATTCTCTCTCACCCCCGGGGTCACCCCCTGGTGCCTCCACGATGTCAACACCGGGGATAGCCCACCTCTCCGGCACAGGGCCTACCGAGTTCCCGATCGGGTACGCGCCTGCATCCAGTCGGAAGTGTCCAAGATGCTGGCTCTAGGAGTGATCGAGCCCTCCGACAGCCCATGGGCCACCCCGGTCGTGCTGGTCCCCAAGGCCGCTGCCCCTGGCTTCGCCCCCGAACTCAGATTTTGTGTGGACTACCGGGGCTTGAACGCCGTCACCCGAACAGACGCTCACCCCATCCCTCGGGCTGATGAGCTGATCGACCGCCTGGGGGCCGCCCGCTACCTGAGCACCTTCGACCTAACTGCGGGCTACTGGCAGATCGGCCTCACCCCGGGCGCCCAGGAGCGATCCGCCTTCTCCACCCCTGATGGCCACTACCACTTCAAGGTGATGCCCTTCGGGATGAAAAACGCCCCCCCACGTTCCAGAGACTAGTGAATAAGGTGCTGGCGGGGCTCGAGGAGTTCAGCGCCGCCTACCTGGACGATATTGCGGTGTACAGTCTCCACTGGGCCGAACACCTCCAACACATCCAGGAGGTCTTGGCCGCCCTCCGACGGGCAGGACTAACAATCAAAGCCAGCAAGTGCCAAATCGGCCAAGGGTCCGTGACCTACCTGGGGCACCAGGTGAGAAGTGGCCAGGCGGCCCCCCTCCAACCCAAGATCGCCGCCATCCGGGCCTGGGAACCCCCGGTCACCCAAACAGAGGTCCGAGCCTTCCTGGGGCTCACAGGATACTACAGGCGGTTCGTGAAAGACTATGGCAGCATTGTGGGCCCCCTCACAGAACTCACGTCAAAGAAACACCCACCGAAGGTACACTGGACACCCGAGTGTCAGGCCGCCTTTGAGACCCTCAGGACAGCAATGTGCACCGGACCCGTGCTCCAAGCCCCCGACTACAGCCGGGAATTCATAGTACAGACCGATGCCTCCGATCACGGCATCGGAGCAGTTCTCTCCCAAATCAATGCAGAGGGAATTGACCAGCCAGTAGCCTTCATTAGCCGACGTCTGCTGGCCCGAGAACAGCGCTGGAGCACCATTGAGCGAGAGGCCTTCGCCGTGGTGTGGGACCTCAAGAAGCTCCGACCCTATCTCTTCGGCACCCACTTCCGGGTACAAACTGACCACCGACCTCTGCAATGGCTGATGCAGATGCGAGGGGAGAATCCGAAGCTGTTGCGTTGGTCCATCTCCCTGCAAGGGATGGACTTCACTGTGGAGCATCGCCCAGGCAACGACCACGCCAACGCAGATGGCCTGTCCCGCTTCTTCCGCCTCGGCGAGGAGAATACCCAAGAAGATGGGTGACTCTCCCTGCCTTCAGCTGGGGGGACGCATGTTGGACCCGGCCTCGTGGCGTGGTCCCACCCCTCCCGCATGGCGGGTCCCGGACTACTGCTACCCCTGTTCCCCGGCCAAGAGCAGCACCTTCCACCTTCCAAGAGTGCCGCCCCTCCGGGCCGCCCCCAGCTCTTCCCCGACGGAACTCGACCTCATCTCCTCGACCCTCTCGGCTGGCCCGGACCCTTTCCCGGACCACCGTCTCCGGCCCAGCCGCCATCTTGGACCCTCCACGACCAGGCCTCGGGGCCTCGGCCCGATCCCAGCCTCAGGCCCAGCAAAGCCCCGACATCGAGGCACCACCATCCACCCAGGGGGTAAAGAGACCACTTGACGAGTCAATGGGGGAAGGAGTTTCGATGGTCCCCCATCCGCCTGGTTTCGATCGCCCCCAGCCTCCCTGGGCGCTGGCTCCACCCCCCTGCTGGGTGTCTGGACTCGCACATCCCGGACCCCCCGACTTCCAAGTGCAAGGGTCCGGACATCAAAGGGCTCCAGACCTATAACTGGGGCAGCTCCGGAGCAGGTCGGGAGTTGTATCCTGGAGTCGAGAGACACCGAGACGAACTCATCTTCGTGAACCATCCTTAAAGGCCTGCTGGCGCTGCCGCGGCTCATCTTCGTGAACCATCCTTGGAGTTCTGCTGGCGCTGCCTCGGCTCATCTTCGTGAACCATCCTTGGAGTCCTGCTGGCGCTGCCGCAGCTCATCTTCGTGAACCATCCTTGGAGTCCTGCTGGCGCTGCCGCGGCTCATCTTCGTGAACCATCCTTGGAGTCCTGCTGGCGCTGCCGCGGCTCATCTTCGTGAACCATCCTTGGAGTCCTGCTGGCGCTGCCGCGGCTCATCTTCGTGAACCATCCTTGGAGTCCTGCTGGCGCTGCCGCGGCTCATCTTCGTGAACCATCCTTAACGGCCTGCTGGCGCTGCCGCGGCTCATCTTCGTGAACTATCTTGGAGTCCTGCTGGCGCTGCCGCGGCCCATACCAGAGAACCCTCCAGCTCGAGGATTGAGAGCTGTGCGTCAGGCATCCCCGTACCAGACCGGTACCAAGACTGTCCCGCTACCCCATTCCCACAGAGACTAAATCTAAGAGGGATCCCAGTATCCTGTTCCTACTGTATTGTACAATAACCTGCCAAAGAATACTGATAAAAGTGCTAAGAACCTATCTTTGTGTGGCGTCCATCTGTAGGGGGGTGGTTGCTCGTCCGTACGATCTGAGGAAAGGACCCTCGCCAGGAGGCCTCTCCCCCTTGCTCGGCCGACCCTCAGGTTTCCCGTCTAACACAGCACTATTTAATCATGCACTGCACTGTAGTCTAGGAAATGTCTGTTGGCAGAAAGAACGTGACCCAAATTCTACATAAAGTTTATCACTGATGAAGAAACTATTTTTAGTAGGATGTGAACAATGTGCATAGGCTTTGACCATTCACTCAAAAGTCACACAAAGTTAAGGAAGACAGTCTTGCCCCATGACGTATGCGATGGGTGGAATCAGAATTTTAATGGCCGTTTTACAGACAAATGGAGGAAGTCTGCTGACCAACCTCCCTCTATGTGTATATATTATATATATTTTTGGGGAAAAACAATAGTCGGGTGGGACAACAAATGTTCTCTCAAAAGCAGTGGCGGCTTATCTGCAATGGCAGAGAATCGTCACCCCAATGTCTGTCTCAGAGCTGGCAAATGAAAAATAAAACGATGTTCTGCCATAGTTTTATTTTTCATTTGCCGGCTCTTAGCCAGCTCTGTAGGAAGGGGCGAGGCTGAGGCATGGGAGGGGGAGTGCTATGAGCACTCCTTAAGTACACATTTGTGTTAGGCTGGCTGTCTCAGGCTGGCCAACAAAACAGGCGCACTTAGGTTTCTACAGCACGGCTGCATTGAACAGTCGGGCTGGAGAAACCCCACTGACTCTCTTGGATGAGCGGAGCGTCTTTCCAGCCGCTCAGGCCGATCCCCGCACTGCTGTGCAACACGGGGCTTGGATGGGAGTCTGTCCAAGGGGATGCTGGGACCAGGAAGAGGACAGGAGACTCAAAACGGGAGGCGGTTTCAGGTAATTACTGTTCTTTTTAGGTCTCGCATTAGACAGCGCATCGGCTATCTCGAGACATTTAGTAAGTGGCTTTTAAAAGTGCCTCCAGAGGCTTTTGCTGGCCTACAGCTTGCGTTCACCAGCTCGTGCACGTGCACAGCTGCCATCTGTGTTTGTATTGCTGTAATCAGGCTCCTCTGCTTGCACTACCCCCCTCCCTTTTCCCCCTCCCTCCTGGTCAGCTTCATTTGTGTCTTCTAGCTGTGAATCATGCTCCTCTGCTTGCACTCCCCCTCCCTTCTCCCCCTCCTCCCCATCCTCTTCGTCAGTTTCATTTGTGTCTTCCGTCACTGTGAATGCCCCTGCTTCCACCAGGCACACACGCCACCAGCCGTCAGTGCACGCTTCCACCAGGCACATACACCACTAGTCGTCAGTGCACGCTTCCACTAGGCACACACACCACCAGCCGTCAGTGCACGCTTCCACCAGGCACACACACCACCAGCCGTCAGTTCACGCTTCCACCAGGCACACACACCACCAGCCGCCAGTGCACGCTTCCACCAGGCATACACACCCCCAGCCGTATGTGCTTGCTTCCACCAGGCATACACACCACCAGCCGTCAGTGCACGCTTCCACCAGGTAAACACAACACCAGCTGTCAGTGCACTCTTTCACCAGGCACACACACCCCCAGCCGTCAGCGCACGCTTCCCCAGGCACACACACCACCAGACGTCAATGCACGCTTCCACCAGGCACACACCCACCACAAGCCGTCAGTACACGCTTCCACCAGGCACACACAACACCAGCCGTCAATGCACACTTCCACCAGGCACACACCATCAGCCGTCAGAGCACACTTTCACCAGGCACACACACTACCAGACATCACACACTACCAGCCGTCTGTGCACACTTCCACCAGGCACACACCACCAGCCGTCAGTGCATGCTTTCACCAGGCACACACACAGACCACCAGCCGTTGGTGCACACTTTCACCGGGCACTATGCACCACCAGCCATCAGTGACGCTTCTACCAGGCACACACACCACCAGCCATCATTACACACTTTCACCAGGCACACACACTACCAGCCATCGGTCCATGCTTCCACCGGGCACACACCACCAGCCATCAGTGCACGTTTACACAACGCACACACACACACCACCAGCCGTCGGTGCACGCTTTCACTGAGCACACACACCACCAGCCGCCAGCGAACACTTTCACCAGGCACACAAACCACCAGCCGTCAATGCACGCTTCCACCAGGCACACACACCACCAGCCATCAGTGCACGCTTCCACCAGGCACACACACCACCAGCCGTCAGTGCACACTTCCACCAGGCACACACACCATCAGCCGTCAGTGCACGCTTCCACCAGGCACACACACCACCAGCCGTCAGTGCACGCTTCCACCAGGCACACACACCACCAGCCGTCAGTGCACGCTTCGACCAGGCACACACGCCAACAGTCGTCTGTGCACTCTTCCACCAAGCACACACCACCAGCCATCAGTGCACGCTTTCACCAGGCAAACACACCACCAGGCCGTCAGTGCACGCTTCCACCAGGCACACACACCACCAGCCGTCAGTGCACGCTTCCACCAGGCACACACACCACCAGCCGTCAGTGCATGCTTCCACCAGGCACACACACCACCAGCGGTTGTGCACACTTCCACCAGGCGCACACACCACCAGCCGTCAGTGCACACTTCCACCAGGCACACACACTACCAGCCCTCAGTGCACGCTTCCAACAGGCACACACACCACCAGCCGCCAGTACACTTTCACCAGGCACAGACACTACCGGCCATCACACACTACCAGCCGTCGGTGCACGCTTCCACCAGGCACAAACCACCAGCCGTCAGTTCACAATTACACCAGGCACACACACCACCAGCCGTCAGTGCACGCTTTCACATGGCACACACACCACTAACAGTCAGTGCACGCTTCCACCAGGCACACACATCACCAGTTGTCAGTGCACGCTTCCACCAGGCACAAACACCACTAGCTGTCAGCGCATGCTTTCACCAGGCACATTCACCACCAGCCGTCAGTGCACACTTTCACTAGGCACACACACTACCAGCCGTCAGTGCTCACTTCCACCAGGCACACACACCACCAGCCGTCAGTGCACGCTTCCACCAGGCACACACACCACCAGCCGTCAGTGCACGATTCCACCAGGCACACACACCACCAGCAATCAGTGCACGCTTTCACCAGGCACACACACCACCAGCTGTCAGTGCACGCTTCCACCAGGCACACACACCACCAGCCGTCAGTGCTTGCTTCCACCAGGCACACACACCACCAGACGTCAGTGCACGCTTTCACCGGGCACACACACTACCAGCTGTCAGTGCACACTTTCACCGGGCACACACACCACCAGCCGTCAGTGCACTCTTCCACCAGGCACACACACCACCAGACGCCAGTGCACGCTTCCACCAGGCACACACACCACCAGCCGCCAGTGCACGCTTCCACCAGGCACACACACCACCAGCCGTCAGTGCACGCTTCCACCAGGCACACACACCACCAGCCGTCAGTGCTTGCTTCCACCAGGCACACACACCACCAGACGTCAGTGCACGCTTTCACCGGGCACACACACTACCAGCTGTCAGTGCACACTTTCACCGGGCACACACACCACTAGCCGTCAGTGCACTCTTCCACCAGGCACACACACCACCAGACGCCAGTGCACGCTTCCACCAGGCACACACACCACCAGCCGCCAGTGCACGCTTCCACCAGGCACACACACCACCAGCCGTCAGTGCACGCTTCCACCAGGCACACACACCACCAGCCGTCAGTGCTTGCTTCCACCAGGCACACACACCACCAGACGTCAGTGCACGCTTTCACCGGGCACACACACTACCAGCTGTCAGTGCACACTTTCACCGGGCACACACACCACCAGCCGTCAGTGCACGCTTCCACCAGGCACACACACCACCAGACGCCAGTGCACGCTTTCACCAGGCACACACACCACCAGCCGTCGGTGCATGCTTTTACCAGACACACACCACCAGCCGTCGGTGCATGCTTTTACCAGGCACACACCACCAGCCGTCAGTGCAGCTTTCACTAGGCACACACACCACCAGCCGTCAGTGCAGCAGGCAGGCTCTTCTCAGAGTTTCTTGCTAAATATGTGTTCAATGCTTAGGAGGGAGTGGGTCGAGGTTCCTTAAACCATACTGAGTATGCAGGTGCACTGCATGAACTCCTGTGTGATTGAGTAATGCGGCCTGGGGCTCACTCACTCCACACTTGTAAATTGCACCTGCACCAGGCTTTTTCTCATTTGCAAAGTTCGGCGCATGCGCACAGATAGGCAGCCCCCACACCCCCGGTAATGACTGCTTCCTACAACCAGAATGGAAACAACATTCAGAGCAATGAAAACAAGTTCATTTGATGCAAAGAACTGTTAACAAAAACCATGTACAGCTATTGTAGATCTGGCAGCTTAAACGAAACAGCAACAAAAAACAAACAAGCATTGGCATAGCCAATAGGTCTCGCTTTTTGCACCCTCTAAGTATTTAGTTATGCAGCAGAATATCCTTGGTGCAACAGCACCAACTGTTGCATGGCTAAACACTTACAAGGTCCCAAATGCGAGACCTATTGGCTATGCCAATGCTTGTTTTAAAGGTATTACTATTAACACCCCCTCCGGAGCCCCCTGCGACCTCCCCGCACTCTCCCTCATGTGCTCCCCCTCCCGCGTTCCTCCACCTGCTCACCAGCCTTTGTTTGTGGCAGCCGCCACTGCTCAAAAGCCAGACAAAGGATATTTGTTTGTAGGCGTAAGCTCTGAGATTCTGATTCACAGACCTGTAGAAATATATGCCTTCAGATGGGAAATGAAGAATCTTTAAGAATGATGCATTGTTCCTAAAGCTGATTGTAGTGTTTAGTTGGTAGAGTTCACTGTGGCAGGTGGGGCGAAGAGTCAAAATGAAGTGCGCACCAACAATATTCATTAACATTTTATTCGTTCTTTCCCGTTTTGGAACTGTAAGGCTACTTCAGAGAAGGAAAGGTCGAGTAACTGATTTTCTAGACTGGTAAAAAAATGTATGGAAAACTTAGTTGCTCACATTTTTTTGCTTTTCTGTTTTTTATGGCGCAGGAAATTGAAGATCTTTTCCACACACTGGATCAAGATGGTGACGGCAGAGTGAGTTTTAAAGAATTCCAGTTGGGTTTGTTCAGCCATGGCCCTCTGTCTCTGCCCATCTCTTCAACACCATTCAAACAGAAGAGAAAATCGTCTCTTTGCCAGGTAAGAAATTATGTTAGTTTTAGGTTAAAAAATCCCAGGCAATCCTCAGCAAATATAGGAGAGCATTGGGGTTTGTTTTCCAGCAGTTTGTGCAGCCGAAGCTCCTCGCTTGTTACATTTGCCAACTTGAATTCGTTTTATGAAGTAAAAAAAAACAAGCACTGGCGTTGCCAATAGGTCTCGCAGTAGGAAAGTTGGAGCTATTACAATTGCAAATAACAATGCCTTTTATTTTTGTTTACATTTTAAAAACATAAAGGGCTTTGACATTTACAAAACCAATAGCTCCAACTTTCCTACTGCGAGACCTATTGTGCACTGCACAGTGTGGGTGAAAGTGGCACTGCGTGGGTGTGAGTGGCTTTGAGTGAGTGGCGTTGCGTGGGTGAGTGGCGTTGCATGTGTGAGTTTTGTTGCGTGGGTGTGAGTTTTGTTGCGTGGGTGTGAGTGGCGTTGCGTGGGTGTGAGTGGCGTTGCGTGGGTGTAAGTGGCGTTGTGGGTGTGAGTGGCGTTGTGGGTGTGAGTGGCGTTGTGGGTGTGAGTGGCGTTGTGGGTGTGAGTGGCGTTGTGGGTGTGAGTGGCGTTGCGTGGGTGTGAGTGGTGCTGCGTGGGTGTGAGTGGTGCTGCATGGGTGTGAGTGGTGCTGCATGGGTGTGAGTGGTGCTGCGTGGGTGTGAGTGGCATTGCATGTGTGAGTGGCGTTGCATGTGTGAGTGTGTGGACAACATTTGAGAATGCAGTAAATATTTGGGGTAAATAGATATTAAAAAGAAAAGTCTATGGATGCCACTGGTAGAAAGTACCCCAGCGAATAGTATCTTAGTTCTGCACGTTCGAAAACATGCCCTGTTGTAGAAGAGAAATTCTATCCCTGTATGCTATCCCAAAGAGACAGATTTCTAACATTGGAACATGATGAAATGGGGTGATGGGTGAAAGATGCCGCCAAAACCTTTGTAGCCAGGATCAATCTAGTGAAACTGTACAGGCAACCCAATTCTCGAAACTGAAAAAATCATTTCGGCAACCTCTACCATAAATATCAGAAAAGGAATGTGGACCGATTCTTGCTGGAGCACAGACTTTGGGCTAGGACCATTAGTTAAACAAGTCATAGGACGTAAAGGGCTGCGATTTTTTAAACCTGAAAGAATCCTACCAATGGGTAAAAGGGTTATTCCAGGTTTCCGAGCAATAGGGGTTCTAGACCTCGCCTGCAAGACCCGACATGCAAAGGCGGGGGAACTAAGATTTGGGAAATCTTTAACTGTTATAGTCTTTAAAAAATGAGATTGCTTTTGGAAAGGCACTTGCCTGGCTGCCTATTAAAAATGTGTGAACTCCTTGTTGGGAAACAACTGCTCAGGAAAAAGACTGTCGCATCAGGTTAAGCAGGATACCAAGAGACACTGGTTAATGGAGTGTGATTATTATTTGTAATTGTTACATCTCTTATTGGCTTGGAGTTAAGCAGCCAATGCTAGGAATATGATGAACTACATCGTCAGTGTAATCAATACACTTACAGTAGCACCAGCATCAGGCTGGCCGCCCGTAAACAGGCCTTTTATCGAGAGACAATTACACTGCTCTGCACTGCTGATGAGGGCACGAGGCATGCAGGGGGCAGCAGGGCGGGGGCCAGCATCAATCACTGGGGGTGAGGGCAAAGAAGAGGGGAGCAGAGGGAGGGATGAGAAGAATGATGTGGTAGGAGGAGAGAAAGGAGGGTCGAGCGGAAGACAACGGCAGGGATGGACAGAGAAAGGGGTGAAGAGCAAGGCAAAGGCTGAGGGAGAAGAACGATGAAAACAAGTCAGCGGGATATGGATGGGCAAGCGGGAGAAAAGGCAAAAAGAGGGGACGTGGTAAAAGGTATAGCGAGGGCCTAAGAGGACGTTTATTCATTGTGCAGGGGGCGGTGAGAGACTAACAAAGGAAAATACATCAAGTTCCTGGTGCACGAACGGGTAGAGGAGAGAGAAAGCTAAAACATAGGTATGAAAGTAAATTACTGGCATCTGCTTTACAAAAAAAGAAAAAACATGAACAGCTACTTATTGTTTTTGACAATGCTGGTTTCCTTTGGCAGAGGTCAATGCTTTGTGTCGATGTTGAGCATCGCAAAAAAAGAAATGTGCTATTGATATTGCTGCTGCAGTTCCACACCGGACAAAAAATAAGAGCACAATGGTGTGTAAGTATGTCACACACCTATGCCTCTTGGCCGTGAAGCAGGGGGCGGGGCAGCGCTGGGGAAGCCTGTGGGAGGGTGATTGATGACTTTGATGTGGGGAGAGATGCCTCTTGGCCGTGAAGCAGGGGGCGGGGCAGCGCTGGGGAAGCCTGTGGGAGGGTGATTGATGACTTTGATGTGGAGAGGGAGGAGAGCCTTTTGCGAGCCTGCAGGAGAAATGCTGCCGATGCGCGTGCATGTTTAATCACGTGATTCACGTGAACTGCATGAAAACCGCGGGGCTGAAAGCCCTTGGTTTGACGATGATTTTCGCCACTTGAATTCTCGTTCCCTCAATGCGCTTGCGCGCATTGTAGGTCACGAGACCTAAAAATGCTCACAATGTGAACTGCTGCCACATTAGGGCGCAGCGCCATCTACTGGATGGTAACAGAAAATATAGCTGCTACATTCCAGGAAATTACAGGCATATATTATATTCACTGAAAAAAACCAAAGGTTAAAGTAAGGTTATAGTTAGATGAATATGTCAGTGACAACATCAAGGGTATGAACTAAAAAAACACATAAAGTCACCCCTAACTATAACTTGCGCCACCGCCATGTACTACTTATGACCTCATATATTACAAAGACAACCCTTTAGCCACGAAAAAGTGAGGGGATACAGTGGTGTTGTGTCTGTTGCCAAAGTGGTAACAGCTGCAGTTAATTCAGATTCAGAAATTGTTTATTTTGACGATCTTTCAAAAATACTATTATTATAAACATACCCTAAGTGAATCATATATATATATATATATATATATATATATATATATATATATATATATATATATATATATATATATATATATATATATATATATATATATATATTACCTACTGGCGATCGCCAGTAGGTAGTTATAGTTAGGATTGTTTTCCATAGGAAATCCTCGACATTCTATTTGGAATAACCTTGGCTCTGATTGAAGAATCTTAGTGAATTTCTCAAAGAAGATGGCTCGGTCCGCTGCGCTCCTTCCCTGAAAGTTTGGGGGGGATTGGTCAAATGGGGGCTGAGATATAAGGGGGGTCCCAAAATGTGTTTTCTGCATGTTATTTTCCATAGGACCTTTAGACTCGGCTACAGGTCGAACGGCTGAATGGATTTATAAGAAATTTGGCAAAACTGTAGAGTCCGGTTCGCAGATTACGCTTTTTTTGGAATGGTGTAAATCTGTTCAGTAGTTGTTGAGAAAATTAAAGTTAAAGTCAATTATATATCTATAGGCGCGCACGCGTGCGCGCACTCAAGCGGCTGCGCGTGAGCGGAATTTTTTTTTGCTGCATGACGTCTGTTAACGTTCGATTCGAAGGAAATCAGGAAGTTTTGTCCGACATTTTGTCACTGCGAGTAAATATATTGTTCATTTCAAAGCGTTGAAACATGGAAAGGGGAGAAGGTAGAGATTGTCTTGCTGCATAGGTTTTCTCGGGGTGTGCAGTAAGGCCCTTAAACGCGAAAAGATATAATGTTTTTCCGAAAAAAAAATACGGGGTGCGCGCACCCTGTCGCGCACACCTATTTACAAGAGTGTGAAAATGGAGATAAATCAGAAGTTTGAGTGCTTAGATATAAGGTGGCTCTGAAAAGAGCCCTTGTGTTAATTGAGTGTTTTCTGCATTTATAAGTAAGTACCGATGCAGAGCCTGATGTTGCTGAGAAAGATTCTGTTTCCCTCATTCGTGAAATGAACACCGTCTCTCCTATAGACGTCTTGCATGTGGTATCGCAAGTTGTTGTGGTAAATAGAACCCATGCTATAATCTCTGAGGAACGCAGAAACAGATTTATTTACATGTCTCCTTGCTTTTTCAAATTGTGCACAATGTTGATTGGACCAATTCCATTTCTGTCTTTGGTATATTTTGGAATATACCAAGGCAGATCGAGGAAAAAGTGTCATCAATTGTTGAAAGGTGTCTTTTAGAAGCATTTCCAGACCTACCCCAGTGAATGTGCCTAGATCGTTCCCACCACAGTGCACAATTATAAGGTCTGGTTCTGGGAGATGCATAAAAGTTTTCACCAATGGAATCAAATGGTGACATTTCAATCCTCTTTTGGCAATCCATGTTATGTGTACATTTGGTAAGCCGAGGTTGCAAATTCGTCTGCTTACTGCATAATTTTCACTCCAGTGAATATAACTGTGTCCTATTAGCCAGACCTTCATTTTCAAGGGATTTGTAGTCGTCCTCCGATCGGTTCTGGAAGTGGAATGGTAGTTAGAAGTTGAAATTCTAAATAAAGAAAAAGGAAGAGGCTGGGTGTGGTTAAAAAAATAAAAATGATTGGTTGATTGTAATAAGTGGAGATTGAAGAGTACGTTGCATGTTAATGTTTATGTTAAACGAAAAGTAATATTGGGTGTGAAAAAAAAAGACATGTAACAGAGCTGTGGATTGCAGGTGTTTCTGGAGGGAAAACAGTCTTCTTAGTTTGCTGTAGAACGTTGAGACATGAACTTTTGACCTGTGCCTTCAGCAAGGTGCAGAATGAGGTGTAACCATGGAAACAGCCGGAGATGGCAGTTGGTGATGGGTTCACTCTTTGGTGCCTCTGCATCTGACTCTGTTCTGTAGTGGCAGACGGAGAACTGTTTGTTATTGTGGAGATGAAAGGGTGATAAGGAGAGAAATACGACATAGCGTCTGGCCTGTAGAAGCGTGGGAGCAGTGATTAACTCTGAGTGAAGCAGAACTGTGGCGGTGCTTGGTAACAGTAAAAAATTTTTTTTAACAGTGGTACAACTGTCTGTACGGTGGGCGACCTACTAAGAAAGAGTTCACGGGCCGTAATTGGCTTGCAGGTTCTAGTATCAGTAAGTGAGGTCGAGAAAAGAAAACATTCAGGACTTTATTTATGAAGGCCTTGCGCCACCGGTGCGTCACTGTTTCCCATTTTAAAAAATGAGGCACCGGCGGCGGAATGTCTTCATAAATAAGGTCCTCAGTGACTACAGTTAAGGTTATGTGGAACCCATGAATAGTTTTTCAATATGAAATCATTTCAGTTGAGATTATGGATTAAAGAGAAACCGTGAATATTTGAAATGTTTATTTAGAAATGTACTGTTTTAAAGGCAAATCATTATGTAATATGAGTACAGAAATTGCAAAAAACACAGTAATTGGTATTGTCAGTAGTACATGGAATACAAACGCTATAGTTGAAGAAAAATGAATATAGTTGGAAAAAAACATTGTACAATCTTATAAGGAAGTATATCATATTTTAATAAATGGAAGAAGGTCTCTGGCCTTTCAGTTAGGGAACGATATATGAAAATGCAAGTGGTTATACATCATTACTTTATCAATCAGCTGTCTACATGCGAAGCACTATCAAGTTTGTGTTATGTCAGTGTGTGAGGGGAAAAAAAAGGCGCCAAAAGCGATAAAATGGTGAGAGGTGCATGTATGTAATCTGTTGGATGCTGCGCAAATCACTATTGAGGAGAACTACTGTATTGAGATATCTTTTGAAGGTTGCAGTATTGCATTTGAAATACAGCACAAGTAACAATGGAAATATTGTTGAAAGAACATATTTTTCTGTAAAGTATTTTAAAAACATAATTTTATAGGAAATTAAAGGAGTAGAGGCGTGTGAGGCGGAAATAAGCAGTTGAGATGCGAAATGGCGTTTACAGTTATATAAAAAACTCGTTTAAAATTTACACATTAATTACGGCACATGTAGCATATATTAGCGAGTTTTGCATCGAGTACGTTTGAAATAACCTTAGATAAGATATGCAATAGAATTGTTGAGATTAGACTGTAAAAAAATAAAGTTGAAAATCGAGTAGCTGAAGAAACAAATGTAGTCCACATAAAACACCAACATTTAACCAGCACGAAATCATAATGTCCACTGTTAGTAAAGCCAATAGGTTTGTTCTTCAAAAGAAAATATGGAAAAGAACGTGAAGAATATAGGGAAGCAAAAGGAAATGAGGACGTCAATGGCTTGTATAAGAGTTATTGAAGCATTGTTTAGGCAAAATAGGTAGCTTCTGCTTCTAACAGGAAATCACTGTTATCATTTGAAAGTATGTCAGCTATCCAATGGAAAAGAGTAAAGCAGTACTCATGATCTGTTAAAATCGGAGCCTCTTTTATTATCAGAGGGCAGCTCGGTGGGTTTTCGATGTAGTTCTCTGTTAGGAAAGAGTTAACCGTCCATTGTGTAGGCAAAATAGGTAGCAACTGCTTCTAACAGGAAATCACTGTTATCATCTGAAAACATGTCAGCCATCCAATTGAGAAGATGAAAGGAGCATTCATGATCTGTCATTATTGGAGCGTCTTTTACCATCATAGGGCAGCTCGGTGGGTTTTCGATGTAGCTCTCTGTTAGGAAATCTTGCGCCGCTGCGAATATATTCCAATGACCCAGAACTCCTTGTATCGCTGCAAAGGCCATAAACCCTCCGTTGTAACAAAGCTGTTCATGATCAAGTAACGGATTCATGAGGTGATTGTAATTCGCTTCAGGAGGTACCAAATTGCAGAGACATAAATCCAGGGCCCACGTGAAATCACAGCTCAGGCAATGAAATACAGGCTGCACACAGGTGAAATACGAATATCGAAATGATAATCGATATGAAGTATTCAAAGTTGAGAGTGCTAAGGTGCCGTAGTACAGAAGCATTCTCTGTCGAAATAGTTCTAAGTGGTCCGGCTCGTTTGAGAAGGCAGGAGGGACATCCATTTTGAATTTCCCAAGATGGTAAAGGAAACGGCGCAGCACTGCCGGTTGTATAGCAACTCCACAGAATTAGGTCGCCGGCTATGCAGTGGAGAGGAGCAGAATGACTTGATAAATTTTCTAGGAGTCTAGTCACTTAAATATTGCTTAGTAGTTATCAAAAAAGTAGCCAGTCTTGAAGTGGAGGATGCGTTAAAAAAAAAGGGAGTCATTTGAGCAAGTTGTAAAGCAAGGTCAATTTTTTTTTTACATCAATGCTGTTTTCTGTGAATGTTAGCTAAGTGAAAGATATGTGTGTGAGCAGATGCTACGTTCAGTTTTAAATGTGACAATGGAGCTCTTGTTCATGTCTTCCGATTCAAGGTCGGTATTCGTTGCCAAATGCAAATATCAAGAAACGCATGCGTGGGGTAGATAGTCTGCATTCTTAAAAGAAAGCAAATGGAGGGTTATTTTTACCGTGTTAGCAATGTAGTTTAAAAAGTTACAGTGATTTTCATTATATGTTAAGAAAGTATCACTGATGAAGTTTGAAAATAAATCCTTATAAATAACAGGGACTGGTGTATTTTAGAAAAGGTGTGTATCATTACATGAATTGTAAAAAAAAAAATAATGTAATTGAAAGTGTATGGTTTGAAAATGAAATGTAGAGGTTTATAGTTCACGTTTTGAAAGCGGTTCTAGAGGGTCAGATACATGATAGATTTATAAAAAATAGAACATGTTTTTCAATAGTATTATGGAAAAAATATGTGTCTTTATGTACTATTTAGATTATCTGCCTGTTGCCTATTCTTTGAGTTTTAGTAATCCTGTGTCTTATAAGTTTTCCAGGGGCGGTTTGAGGTTCATGGTGGGCTTGGGCAGGGAGGGTAGGTTGGGGGTTTGTAATAGGGGGTCCGGGTGGGGTGGAGTGCGGAGTTTAGTGAAGAGTGAGGGGGGCGGGGGGTTAGGGTGTTTGGTAATGGAGCAGAGTCAGAGGACGCCAAATTTCTGTTATGGGGTGCCACGGAAATATGTATCCATTCTCAGAGGTTTATTATATTAAGGATATATATTAACATGGTGGCTCTTGTGGTTTTGTGGTTCTGTGCATGTGTATAATGCTGGCCCTGTAGTTTTTGTCTATGGACCTCATTACGACACAGGGGAGCCACGTTGCACAGTTGGAGATCAGAGACTTAGGAAATAAAACTTTATAATTGTAAGGGCTCTAAGCGATACAAATCGCCCGTTCTCGGTGTAAAAAATATCACCGCTATTGGTGGTATTTTCTACGGTGTTGGTGCTCGAAGGAGAATAGTAATATATATGTGAAAGAAAATTCTGTAACAGGCTCAGCATTTCACATTATCGCGTGAAAACAAAAGTTGTTCTCATATATCAATAAGTCTCTTATAATTAAGGGAGGGAGTGTATATAGTGCTATTTACTACAATGCTATGTGAACGATGTCGAATGTTTCATAAGAGGAGGCTTTAAAAGTTTTTCGATAAACTGGTTTTCCAGGGAAGTGGGTGGAGTGTTCCGTGTAAATTGCAGAATAGAAACTAGTAAGAACCAATTGGAAGTGTTGTTTTAAAGTCACATGACTGCACATGCGTGTCTCGCTGCTTCTACGCGATAGGTGGGTGCGCGCACCCGGTCGCGCACTAAAAGAAAGCGGCGAGAAAATATCAGCTAATATGCTCTTGGAGCTCGTTTTGGTACAAAGAGTTAGTTCTGAAAAGAACTTTTTTTTTTTTTTTTTTTTGGAAACAAGTGTTATGATGCTTTTGATTTCTTAAAGTTGCTACGACATTTTTCAGTATGTCATACTATCCAAATAAAGTGAAGAAATTTAACTTTTCTTGGAGCATTTATGACTCTCAATTTTGAGTTTAATTAGAATAAAGCTTTGCTCTCCGTATACAAGAAGTTTTCCACAGTTCTTGCATTTCATGTGCACGTTCGCCAGATATGGTTTCAAGTCCATCTCAGCACTCGATGGAGATACAGGTCGTCCACCAGAAGATGTGCTGGTCACTTCTGATGGTAATAGCGTGGCCTCCGTTTTTCTTGTCAAAGGTGGTCGCTCATTTCCTTCAGATTCGGAAGATGAATGCGGAACGGTAGCCATTGCAGCAAAGTTTTTGGGAAGATGTTCGACGTTGTTGTCTCTTGAGAGTAGAAAAGAAAGTGATGGAAGTGGGTGGAGTGCTGCGTGTAAATTCCAGAATAGAAACTACCAAGAACCAATTAGAAGTGTTGTTTTGAAGTCACATGACTTCACATGCAAGTCTCAGGTCCTGTACGCGATAGGTGGGTGCGCGCACCCGGTTGCGCACTAAAAGAAAGCGGCGAAAAACGTTTCTTTATAATATGCTCTTGGAGCTCGTTTTGGTAGAAAGAGTTAGTTCTGAAAATAACTTTTTTTTTTTGGGAAACAAGTGTTATGATGCTTTCGATTTCTTAAAGTTGCTACGTCATTTTTCAGTATGTAATACTATGAAAATGAAGTGAAGAAATTTATCTTTTCTTGGGGCATTTGTGACTTTCAATTTTGAGTTTAATAAGAACGAGGCTCTGCTCTCCATACAAAAGAATTTCTCCACACTCGTTGCATTTCATATGCACCTTCGCAAGATATGGTCTCAAGTCCATCTCAGCACTCGATGGAGATACAGGTCGTCCACCAGAAGATGTGCTGGCCACCTCTGATGGTAATAGCGTGGCCAGGGCTCTTGTCGATGCTTTTGCATAATGCTCAGGGTGCCTTTGTTTAACATGCCGCTGCATGGTATTTATAGAAAAGGAATATTTTCTATTTGGATTTCCCCTTGAGAGCTCCGAATTGCATATCGTGCAGGTTACTTTTGGCGCATTCACTTTCTTTTGATCTTCAGGATAAGTGAAAAATTGCCAAATGAAAGATTCCTTTTTTCTTCTTAAAGGTGGTCGCTCATTTCCTTCAGATTCGGAAGATGAATGCGGAAGGGCAGCCATTTCAGCAAAGTTTTCCGGAAGATGTTCGACGTTGTTGTCTCTTGAGAGTAGAAAAGATTCTGAGGAAAGTGGGTGGAGTGCTGCCTGTAAATTCCAGAACAGAAACTACTAAGAACCAATTGGAAGTCTTGTTTTCAAGTCACATGACTTTACATGCGCTTCTCAGGACGTGTAGGCGGTGACACTATCTAGTTACAAACGTGATTTGGAAGTAGCGATGTTCTTTACTGAAGTTTAAAAACGTGAAAAGAAGTGAATTCAAACACATACGGATTTCACATATTTTTAGAGCTCGATTTAAGTATACAATTATTAAATTATAAAACCTTTTATATTTAAAAAAAAAATATTAAGGTGTGTACAACCAGTCACGCACGAACGATTAAAAAGAAATTCGGCTCCATTTAATTAAAAGGTTTATATGACAAAAAAAAAAGCCTAGGTTCAGTGTCTTTAACGTACTATAAGTTCTTTCATTGGTCTATGAAGAAATTCATTAGGTTTAAATTGGAAAGCTTTCATGAAATAAATAGGTGGGTGCGTGCACTCGGTTGTGCACGTAAGATTGGTATGTCGATATTTATTTCAGGTATATCTTTCATACTTAGGAACTAGCATTCAAAAAACCTATGAAATTCACTGAAAAAACCATAGGTTTTACACACGTTATAGTTAGGAAGTAGCATTTGAAAAACCTATGACATTCACTGAAAAAACCCTAGATTTTACACACGTTATAGTTAGGAAGTAGCATTTTACAAACCTATGAAATTCACTGAAAAAACCATAGGTTTGACACGTTATAGTTAGCTGGACATTTTACTCATATAAAACCAATGAAATTCCCCATTATAGTTACTTCAGCTAACTATAACTCGAGCGCCCGCAATGCACTGCTGATGATGTTACATATTACATCACTCATCACATGGTTAGTGACATTACTCTTGATAACACTGATAATATCTAGTATCTCACATATGCTGCCTACAACATATAGGAATAGTATGTCACTGACTCTTGCATGAATGGAATATGTAAAATCTCCTAATGTAGCATATTAACTCTTAGACACTGAGATACTTTTGGTAATAATAAAGAAACAATAACCTATATAGATATAATGTTTCAATGATATAGCTACTCATCAACACATTCAGCCACTAAAATAGAAACTGATAGACAGACACAGATATGTATATATTTAAATATTACTCAGTAACCCATGTACTCATTAAGATATATTTAATCAGTCAGTTATAGAATCTATTTTTCACCCCAAAAACAATTGGTTATACATTTATATACTACATTTTTGTTCAAACAACTTTCAGATCTACATATATAAAATATGTGTAATTTTCAAAACTAACCCATTTAATAGATGATGTAATGAGTGATGTGATGTGTGACATCAGCAGTGCATTGCGGGCGCGCAAGTTATAGTTAGCTGAAGTAACTATAACGGGGAATTTCATTGGTTTTATATGAGTAAAATGTCCAGCTAAATATAACATGTGTCAAACCTATGGTTTTTTCAGTGAATTTCATAGGTTTGTAACATGCTACTTCCTATAACGTGTGTAAAACCTAGGGTTTTTTCAGTGAATGTCATAGGTTTTTCAAATGCTACTTCCTAACTATAACGTGTGTAAAACCTATGGTTTTTTCAGTGAATATATATATATATATATATATATATATTGATCAAGGCAGGGATCTGCCGAAATGCGTTGTGCTGGTGGTGTTTCCGAAGAATAAAAAATTAGCACCAAACCTGGGTCTACGCTCGTCTTTTCCTGGTTGATCAAACTGCGTATGGTGCGAGGCTTGTGGCATGTATATATTTTTATATATATATATAATACTATACAGACATATTGATAATCATTCGAGCGAAAACAAGCGTTGAAAATATATTAATAAATTTCAATAAAACATTTCTTTTTTTTATGCCCTTAAAAATCGCCCCATTAAACTGGTCACATCTAAAAACCACATCTGTTTTAAAAACATTTTTAGCTGCCTTCTGTGATCTAACTTCAAATTTAAATTATAACTGTTTTTCAAAATGAACGTCTAGGGATAAAGGAAACCTGTTTAACTAAATTTGCATATTACTACATTTCCCTCCAATGATACACCAGCAGTTTCTATTATTTTGATGTACTATCCTTGCTGTTTTGGATAAAGCAGGAAGAGGTTTACCACATATTACATTTCAAAAGTTCTCGTCTCATCCTTTGGCTGTTTAAATAAGAGATGTAACTAACTCTGAAGATAGTGCTACTTGGTGTGATGGATGATCTTGGGGGTTCTCGAGGTGATAGGGCTTTAGTGGGAGTGGCGACTGGTGGCTAAAATAGAAATAGCGCAATCCTGAAAACATCCCTCCGAAGCTGAAACAGTGGCTCGCTGTGATGGATTTGTGTGTCAAGCAGGAGGAACTGATCTACATAGCCTGCGGTTGCCCTATGAAATCCTTGATAAATGGTGGGAGTTGTACGGATTATCTGTAATTATGAATGATGTGTCTTCTAATGGCAACTGAAGTGTGGAGGTTGGGTGGGGAAAGGAAGGGGATGGAGACTGAGATTGTACACATGAGATTGTACACATGGGGCCGTGTTATAGAAGTAATACTGAAAGCGCTGGCACACATTGAGCATCAGCACTTTCTCAAGAGGACGTTTCCTAATTTATGTGGGAGGCATGGCCTCATGCAAATGAGGAAATCCCTTTGCCTCTGTGCCATGTTACAGGCGCCGAGGCAAAGAAGTTCTCAGGTGTCCCACTGTCAGTGTGCCCCCTGATTGCAGCCCTCTGGCGGGGGAAAGGGGCTACCATGGACCCCCTAGACTTCCCCTTACAGGCGGGTGCAGTCATTCACTGCACCTGCCTGCAAGGGGTTCTCTAATCCCCTTGAAAAGTGCAGGCGGGCTGCCGCCTGCACTGTGAATACTCAGAGCGGCTTTTAAACAGCATCTCCATTTTTCGCATTAATTGCAGCTGCCCTGGGGGCAGCTCATTCACCATAAAGCAGCGCTTTTTCCTGGATTCCGCGGTGCATATCTATTGAAAGGTGCGCCCAACGCAATCCAGGAAAATGCACTGCATCCAGAATATGGGCCATGGAGTCCTTATTTTGCTCAATTTCTACTGCAGGATATTCCTTCTTTGTAACTTTATTTAAAAAAAAATTACATTTATCAAAAAAGAACTGTAGGGATATGCTCCATTCATATCCCAAGAACAATAAACGGGATTGATGAATTCTTTGGGTTCAGGTAGGTCATGTCACGTTTTTTAGATTCCTCAACAACCAGTGCTCAAAGATCCTGTTTGGACAGGCAGGATTAAAGGTGTTAAATTCTTGGATGTCTGACAAAAATATATGCTCTCTCTTTTCTAATTTCTTTCCTTATATTCTGAGTCAATTTGAATGAAGGCTCCCTGTTTTCCGTTTTTACACAGATGAATACAGACAGAAAACAATGTGTTTTCTGAATGCATTTACTTTTAAAAGTGGTTAAATACAGAAAATGGTGCTCTTTTTAAGTAACTCTCTGTGCTGTCTTTGATGAATTATAGGACAGCAGCTGAGAATATGGACAGCATGGGAAATTAATAAACAGGATCATATTTCTTTAAATAATGGCATATGTCAACATACATTAATGGTCTAATGCTAGTATTTACCAGTGGATATATTGGTATGTTATATTTGACAGCTTAAATAGCTAACACAACACAGACATCAAATTATGAGTGCTCGTCTAGGAGTTAAAAAAATATGGAAATTTAGTTTTCCAACTTCATTTATACGTAAAACACAAAATAAATATGGATAAATACATATAAAATAGCCAAAAAATAAATATGGATAAATACAGATGGAAATGTGTAAAAAATAAATACCATAAAACCGGGAGCCCTAATTTTAATTCACTGTTTAAAACTTAATTGAACACATAATTGTCAATTTTTAATTAGATTGAAACAAGAAACTTGTTCAGATAACTGTTATGCCAGGAGCATGGCATTATAATACTAAGATGTTAGAGTTTATTCTACCCTTATCACCGGGCCAACAGGAATTAAGGCAGCCTCCTTTTAATAGATCCAAAGGTTTTTTGTTGTTCAAATAGGACATTTCTGCACAATAGAGAACCTGAGATTGGACCATCACTTTATATGCCTTTTAAAATTGGTGTCAAAGAAGCTCCACTAGTCATTATTAAATTCCTAAGGCCTACTGTAAAGGAAAGAGCACGGTCATCACTTGTTTTACTTAAGTATTCCGTTTTCGATTTTTTAAATACACTTCTCAGTACTTGCATATAGCCTCTTCGTCCAGTTTCTCACTTTTTGCATAGCAATTTATTTACGTGAAATTGGCTTGGTGTTAGTACCAAATGTGAAAGGTTTTGTTTTTCCCCCCGGTTTATTATTAAACGGTTAGATTCACTGTGTTTGGAAAACACACGTGATTTCCTAGGCAAACTGATGACAACAGGAATGGGACATGTAGGCAGCCCATTTGCGCAGAAAACGATCTGGCCTTTAAAAGAATCTGGGGTAAATCAGCGAAGATTAGGACAAATAGGATGGGTGGCCAATAAACAACCTTGCATTGAACCATTATTTACCAGACTTTTTCTTGACAGGGAGCCCAATAGGTTGATTTCTACCCTCACCCAGCTGGACCTATGCTATTCTCTCAAAATGGACAAGTAGGCGACTACAGTCAATTTATCCACAAGCCTATATCCACAGGGACAAATGCTGCCTGTAAATAAAAAAAACAGCAAAATGAATTCCCTCAGTCTTCTGTCGACTTCTGGGCAGTTGTCCACAAGCTGACGCATTGGTCCAACATGGAGTCACCCTCTTTAAAACCACCCTGTTCCACTACAATTAGCTCATAATTTTCAAAGCAGTCCTTTAAAACTGTGAGTAGAGCAGTAATGTATACTTTTGCACCTACATCATTTACACCAAAAAACCTTTAGTTTTTAGGAGCTAATATATCATCCTTGGAGACAGATGCAGTTGCTACTACCTTTCTACTCAATCGTCCCCTCCTTCATAATGAGTCCAGATCTGCCATTTTTATGCAGCGCGTTATCTCATGTCCTCACACATCCATTTAGTGAAACATGCTTCCACTTGAGTAGCAGACATCCACTTCATGTCTTTAATGACTTGGATTTTACTGTTTATTGTCACCTTTGGCCAAGCCTATAAAGAGAACACAGTGATCAAGCACCTCCTTTCTAGGCTGTGCCACATAGGGCGTGGCCTTCGGTGGTGAAGGTGTTTAGGCGGCTTAGCTACCTGTTATTCCAATGTAGGACATCGAACATGGCACTATTATTTTGCGCTGTTATTTCAACCCTCTTTTATGTTGTCTGGTAAATGTTTAATCTTATTACAACCACTTTAACATCTGAATACAGCAAACCGCAACCAAAAGGTAACCAGGTAACCTTTGCAAAGGGTCTACCACTGTGTTGCACCACATATGGTGCGTATTTCAGTAACTATTGATCCCTCTGAGCTAGAAACAATTTGTTGTTGTTGAAATCTGCAGATTATTCTAAATTTTGTGAAAAATTCCATTGCTTTACGATTGCATAATACCAGTGGTCAGGATTATGCCACTGTTTTTTCTTTTGTATTTGCAGTTTG
Organism: Lissotriton vulgaris; assembly: GCF_964263255.1. Classification (NCBI taxonomy): domain Eukaryota; kingdom Metazoa; phylum Chordata; class Amphibia; order Caudata; family Salamandridae; genus Lissotriton; species Lissotriton vulgaris. The sequence continues at coordinate 1,113,778,927 of NC_141694.1, forward strand.
TGTTCTGCTTTAGTTGTTTGATGCTCAATCCTGTCTGAAAAATTATTTGAAATCAATCAGTTTGCTTTGTCTTTCCCATCTCCTATGTCTGTTGGTGTTGCTTTGGTGGGAATAGTTAAACACTCACTTTAACTTAGACTGCTAAAGTAATATGTTTCCATTTGTAGTACTTCACTGTATTCATGTATTCATAGTTGAGGCACCCCTTCCACACAATCTGCAGCAACCACTAGGCTTTCAGGTGGGTTAGCATATGAAAAAGGAGATGATGTTAACCATTAATGATTGATTGGGTGTGAAGTTCCACCATTTATAACTTGCACCATACTCTTCCAGCCTGTATTGGCTTTGGCAAAATGACTTTTGTTTAACAAACTGTTGAAAATGTAATGGCGCGACATTGACCTCAAGCTGCAGTTGAAGGTTTTTACTCCCATCTTTCATGGAGTGTCAAAGCTGAAATATGTAACCGAGTCCAACCTGCATCAGTTTGCGTTGGTTTCCTCCTACTGTTGAGAAGAGGGTTTTATGGCTTGCAAGAGAATATTGCTTGCATCAATCTGCCAAATGCAAAGAATATATATCTCATAGTCTTGTTTATTGTTGTTTAGAAGATATGTCTTGTCTATGTAGGTTGATGTCCTCAGTTGTTTTTGTTTGTCCCCATTGGTCATTGGCATTGTCTTGCTGCAAAGAGTTGCACTGTGTACTTGTATAAGAACTGTTTCCAGGACTTTGTATAGCTTGAGTGGAACAGTTCTCACAAGTTTGTTTTATCTCTTTCTCTCTTTTTTCAAGGCTTTTGAAGAAAACGGGCGCACGCCGTCTCTGATGTCAAGCTGTGGTGGTTTCCATCTCTTTTCCAGCATCGACGATGGCTCTGGCTTCGGGAACTTGGATCAGATTGTCACCATCTGGGAGCAAGAAGGGCTGGGCGACTGCAAGGAAATCTTGAAGGTTTGTACCAGTAATCACTGATTTTTGTTTTTATAACCATTCTTAATTTATATTTATTAATAATATTGAGAAAGGTAAAAAAACAATTCCATTCCAACCCATAGCACCATATATATTGACGTTTAAAAGTTCAGCAAGGACCAAGGAGAGGCGAGTAGTAGAAACAAGCATTTGCAAATCAGTCGATCTCGCATTTGTTAAAGTTAGAGCTGTTGGCGTTGAAAATGGCAATGTTTTTTAGTTTTGTGCTTTTAATTGCAGTGGGAATAATTATATTTGCATAGCACTATTGCCAATGGTATAAAGAAAGCTAAAGTAAAAAAATTGACATTTTCAATGTCAACAGCTCTAACTTTAACAAATTCGAGACCTATTGCATTGCAAATGCTTGCTTTTATTACAGAAGGAGGTTCACTACAGAAAAAGTTTGCAAGGGACTAGACTGCAAGCAGAGTTGCTAATAATCTGCAAAATTTAGATTGTAATGTAAACAGTGAACTAGAAGGTGAATCCAATAAGTGCACAACAAAGTGTATCACTGTAAGCGGTAAGGATGAGCAGTGAATTCCTCCATGATAAGTCATCCTTAAAACATGTAGACAAACTTTCCAGACCAAGGATTCTGATAATGAGTTACTACATAGATGTTTGATAATGAGGCCTTATTTAGAAAATCTTTCGTTGAACATATAATTGGTTAATGTTCTTTTCTCAGGTAGCTGCATCCGAGTGAATTTAGCAGTGCTGTGGAAATCCTTCAGAGAAGTAAAATATGCAAAGCATTCACAAATCTAAATGTTATTTGTCGTTGTCTTTGGTTGGCGCTTTAGTTCAAATATGGTGGATTTAAATGGCGATTCTTAACTTAGGATGCTCTAAATATTGATGAATTCCGGTTCAACTTGTTTTGATTTTCTGAACATCAACACATTTCCAAAAACCAATCCATCTCTTAACAGAATTAGTATGTTAGCAAAATAGAAGAGCACTCTGTTATACCATTCTATTAACTCGTCCATGTTAGATCTCGTGGATGATGTCATCCAAGCAAGATGAAGGAAAAGCTAGGGCTAGAAATAACAGTGTGTTGATGATGTACAAGGACAGTCATGAGCATGGAGAAGGAAGCAAACATGAAGGGAAGTACAGCAGTCAACCTCAATAAGAAGTGAGAAGATGGCAACTGGAGATAAAAGGGCATAGCTCTGTCAAATACTGTGGACTCCCACCGTTTAGAAGACTATATTGAGAGCTTTTTAGTGGTCTAAGGAAGCTCAGGGAGTCTGTGCAGATTACTCTTAAAACCTACTGAAAGAAAAAGCACAGAAGTGTGCATGTTGTGCCTTGGACATTGGGGTACAAAGAAGGAGAATGCACATGACACAAGGCCCTAAACGTCCATGAAATTAACAGTGAATGACCCGTGAGAGGAAACATGCTGTATCACCAGTAAGCACTTGGGAATACATGCAAGTTATGACAAGGGAAGGTAAAAAAAAAATGTCCAGATGGAATCCAGTAGCCATTATCTTCAGAGTGAATAAAAGTAGTGTAGCTGAAGGCAAGACAGTACAAGAACTAAATGCTTCACTTCCAAAAACATTCAATCTCAGTTGGGAGAAGTGTAGATCAACTCAAATGAGTGAGGATAGCAGGAGAAAGGTACAATGTAAACCGGGAACACAGGCAGATGAGTAGCAAATTATAGGGTCCTGGTCGCGAGGCTACAGAAGACTAGGAAGAGGGCGGTACACCAATGTATAAGAGAGACAAAGAACACAATGTGAACAAGCAAGCTTCCATCAAAACAAGCCTCCATCAACGCAAGTAAAATGGAGAAGGTGGGGCAAATGTGAGACTGCAGAGAGGATTAATACAAGTAACAAAAATGACTAAGAGGTTAAAGGAGGAGATTAAGGGAGAAGTACTATGGAGAGATGATGACAGTGAGGGTGAGGGTGACAGGCTGGTGGGTAAAGGGACCTGAAGCACAAGGAGCCCGGAAAGAACAAAGAGCAAAGACTGGAATCAACCAGTACTAATATGAAAAGAGATTTATATGGTTTACTAGTGTAGATCTATGTGTAGTATCTTTTAGACTGCAGAGACGGTCCTATCTTTTTTTATGTGCAGAGTTCTACACAGTTGTAAAGGTACTACATGTAAAACTACATCTGTAGTTTGTGAATAGCAAAAAAAGCAAACTTACTCGAAAAAGTGTACATTTAATTTTGTGAATAAGGCCCAGAATAAGCAGGAAGTTGCTGAAGCACACTGTTTGCTGTGCCCCAACCCAGTATACTTCACAATGCAGGCTGCCTCTGCCTGCACTGGAGGAAGGAGGATAAAGCAGGTAGTGCAGGAAGGAGGTGGTGTCTGTGCTGCAGCACTTCTGGAGCTGCCTAGGGTGAGTGTCCTTAGCTACCTCCGCAATTGCGACAGTGGCACCCTTGGCGTGGACGTTGTCAGGGGCTGCCCACACTGCCCTTTCTGCGGCACGGCTCCTGCCATGTCCACTGTAAACATGCACACTCCGAAAACTTGCTTTTTAAAACAATGCCAGTGGCTACCCTGCTGAGGAAGGGGGAAAGGAAAGCAGAGGAAGCGTAGAAGTGAGGGAAAAAACCTAACGTGACTGTGGCAACACCGTAAAAAACGAGGCATCTATAAAAGGTCACTGTGCTAAGCCATACAAAAAGTGCAGGAAAACAAAGGGAACAAGGACAAACAAGCAGCAATGGGCGGCTGGTGGTGAGGGGGACGTCACAGACGGGTGCCTAAACTGAACACTGACCAACAGGAGCATCAAACAAAGCAATTAAAAAACGAGTTTCCCCAACCAACACATGAATAATAACAGCGTAACAAAACATTACTTGGCCAGTGCTAGTCTCAACAAAAACGGAAATGACATATCGCTGCCCAAACCAGTTACAAGGTAGCACAAAGTATCCCACTTCCGTGAGCCAATGGTTTGGAGCAGGCGGGAGCTGTCCTATACTAAATACTACAGGTCTTGCAGGCAGCGCATGCGCGCTGCCTAGGCACGACCCAAAAAAATGAATTGCCTAAAATGTGCAAGCAAGGGGTGGGCCACACAATTACACTTTAGAAATAGGTTGTCAGTGTGCCAGGGGGCCTTGCAAGATAAGCTCTAGCTGCAGAGTTTGGCAGACCAGCAAATACAGAGATTGTTATTAAAATGCATCAAAACATTGCATTTCATTTTCCTGTGCCAAGCAACAATAATGTCGGTTGACCAACATGACGTGATCTCACCCACCGCCAGTTTTAAATGTGGGAGTGACACCTAAGAACTTATTACTACAAGTTTACACCCGAGCTCAATGAGTGTCATTGAAGAAAATGAAGAGTGGCTGCCATTTTCTTTCAATTGAAAATGACATGAAATGAAGCAGGAGAATTAAATGAATTGAACATGAAATGATACACTTCCCTGTATGTGCCTTTACATTTACCCTATGGTATTGTGATATTAAGTAAACTGGCGTTTCCATTAAGGTATTTTAACTGAATATAACTTTCTCTGCTTGCATGTTTCCATTTTTGAAATTTAACTGTATAGTCTAAAGTACTTTTTTTTAAATCAATATTTTACAGAGCCTCGATTTCAGTTTGGAGGAGCCAATAAACTTAGCAGACCTGGCCACAGCCTTGGACAAGGAGATGGCAGTAACCCAAAGCAGAGTCCATCAAGCCGGTCTAGCTTCATATCGGCAAGAACTGCAGCATCTACGGTAATAGCGTCCCTTTGAGATTTTAGGCCCTTCGAAGGCCACTCGCTGTTTGAATTTTATTATAGCCAGAAATTTGTTGCTAATTGTTTTGTGCATGCCCGTAAGTTTCCCACCTACCCATTTTCAAATGAGCTCAGTAGATGAAGATTGGACGGGGGCCTTAAGTCATTACTGTCAGCCGAGGATGCTTACATGGGAAAAAACACTCCCCTTGTGTACAGTGAATACTATACTTCACCTGGTAAATGAATTGTTGGCCCATTGCCTCATTTTATTAACATATGGAGACAGGGTCAGGTGCATAGCTACCAGTGGTACAGTTGCTGCAATGCACCGGGGCCCAGAGGTAGGAGGGGGCCCAACTCCAACAGCCCCTTGAGCCCTGAGAGGGCACCTAAATATCCAAGTGGAATTTTGAAGGTGAACGAGCATTAAAGATGACTTTCCATTTTATTTTTGTCTTGTTACTGTTGCTGTGCATTCAAGGACAGAGACCAAATGTCATTCTAGTCTTTAGACAAATTACAGCTTATTCTTTTAACTTGGAAACTGGCGTTTACTTTTCTTTAGCTTACTGGAAAGTGTGAGGATTAGGAAAGTAAACTGTGTGATCACTTTGCTGGTATGAAAGGAAAGGCTGTAGGATGGCGTTTTCTTCTAACACAACACAATTTAAATACCTGCAATTAAACTGTACAAAGAATGTAAAATAAATAAACAGGAAAGCACACATGAAGCACAACCGTTCCTTATTAAAACCAGAAGTATGATTAGTAATCCTTCTGAAACCTATGTAAACCAGCCAGAATGGTGGAAAACCATATGTTGCTCCACAGTACGAGAAATTAAGACGGGGAATTTGAGTAACTGTTATACACAGTACTGTAGTAGTGATGAGCTTGTCAACAAATTACCAGGGAGAGTCGAGTTAAGGATCTTTCTTGGCTCTAAAAGCCCGTCTTGGTTCTAAGTGCCCGTCTTGGTTCTAAGTGCCCGTCTTGGTGAGAACATTTGCTATGGAAATTGGACAACACATATTATGTAAAAATAGGATCCTGTGTCTTCAAATTCCAAAAAGTATATTTCAGATCAGATTATATCACAGCATTAAGAGGTGTTTATTAAAAGTGATTAAACATGAATTTAGAAACATTCATGCAACCACCCCGGCAACAATACCATTACTGACCTAAAAGGTAAGTCAGTTGTTGTGCACCATATATATGAGTTATATTATTATTTTACACAGATCAACATTCTAGTCCATTAAGTCAAAGACAAGAGAGATTTCTGTTCAGCACGCAACACACATACTTCAAGTTTTTCTCATAATGCAATAGTGACAAAATAGGAGGCACGATAAAATAAAATATTTGCCCAGGATCCCACAATTTGATCAATTGGCCAAGCCAGGTTTGATCCCAGGTTTTTGATCTCACCTGTGTAATTCAGCCATTAGATTGGTATCCCTTTCTTGCTCCAGCTACAGGAAAGCTTAGATCATTTGGCCGAAATTGCTCAAGAGGAACTCGAGCTGAAACAGAGCCAAGCATCGGGCTTGGGGCTTGAGACTTCGGTTGCTCACCCGCCCTGAGTATTCTGTGCCTAAAATAAGCTCAAATGCTGCTGCCAGTGTGATACCTGTTTTGTATGTGAGGATGATTAAATAGAGCACAGTTAGCAGAAAGAAAGTAAGTCCTTAGCTTTCACTGCTGATGACGATCTTGTAGCTGTGCTTCGTGTAAGGCATGGGTACTCAGAAACTTTCTCTCGGGGGCTAAATTTACAGTCTTTGTTTGTGTCCGAGGGCTGCGCCAGTGGGGGCGGGGTCATTGGGGGAGGGGTGGGGCTAGAGCAACAAACAAAAAACTGACCATGAGGTTGATCACTGGTCCCTTCAGCGGACGCCTTTGTCCACTGAGCCACCAGACCCGGCATACACACATCTCTCTCTCGCTCTCTTTCTCTCTCTCTCTCTCTCTCTCTCTCTCTCTCTCCCTCTCTTTCTCTCTCTCGCTCTCTTTCTCTCTCTCCCTCTCTTTCTCTCTCTCTCTCTCTCTCTCGCTCTCTCTCTCTCTCACTCTCCCTCCCTCTGTCTCCCTCCCTCTGTCTCTCTCACTCTGTCTCCCTCCATCTGTCTCCCTCCCTCTGTCTCCCTCCCTCTGTCTCCTCCCTCTGTCTCTCTCACTCTGTCTCCCTCACTCTGTCTCCCTTTCCCTCCCTCACTCTGTCTCCCTCACTCTGTTTCCCTCCCTCCCTCTCCCTCTGCCTCCTTTTCCCTACCTCACTCTCCCTTTCCCTCCCTCCCTCACTCTGTCTCCCCTTCCCTCCCTCACTCCCTCTCTGTCCCCCTTACCCTCTCTCACTCTGCCTCCCTTTCCCTCCCTCCCACCCATCCCTCTCCCTCCCCCTCCCTCCCTTTTCCTCCCCCACACCCCCTCCCTCTCCCACTGTCTCCCTTTCCCTCCCTCACTCTCCCTCTGTCTCCCTTTCCCTCCCTTTCCCTCCCTCACTCTCCCTCACTATGTCTCTGTCTTCCTTTCCCTCCCTCAATCTCTCTCACTCTCCCTCTATCTCCCTTTCCTTCCCTCAGTCTGCCTCCCTTTCCCTCCATCTCCCTTTCCCTCCCTCCCCCCTTCTCTGAATCCCTTTCCCTCCCTCACTCTGTCTCCCTTTCCCTCCCTCACTCTCCCTCACTCTGTCTCTGTCTCCCTTTCCCTCCCTCACTCTGCTTCCCTTTCCTTCCCTCTCTCCCTCTCCCTCCCTCCCGCTCTCTCTCCCTACCTTTCCCTCCCCCTCCCTCTCCCTCTGTCTCCCTTTCCCTCCCTCCCTCTCCCTCGGTCTCCCTCCCTTTCCCTCTCTCCCTCTCCCTCTATCTCCCTCCCTCCCTCTCCGTCATCTCACCCTGCCTGTGTGTGCCCGAGCTGAGACAGCTTCACATTTGTGCCACATTTGTTACATGTCTTTAACGGAAGCTTGCAATGGCTGGCCCTGCAGCACACATGTTCTGTGTCTTTGAAGAAAGCTTGTACTGGGCCTTAGTACTGCACTTGTTCCATTTCTTTGAAGGAGGAATGCACTGGCCCTGCTACAGTGCCACACTCATTCCCTTTTTTTGAAGGAAGCTTGCACTGTCTGACTTTGCAGTACCACACTTGTTTCATGTCTTTAAGGAAAGGTTGTGGTGCTCTGACCAGTGTTGTATGTTGTGTGCGTGTGAGCCAAGGTCTCCCTGTCTTTCTGCTCCCTGTGCTCTATTTATTTCAGTGATTTAGGTCTGACTAAAATACGGTTTTAGCTTTTTCACCAGGCTTAATTTTTATCTAAAACAATACATATTTTTGCTTAGAGAAAATAGGCTTTAGTGAAGCCCACTTCAGTTATTTATCAGACAAGAATGACATTTACATATTTTGTTAGCCCTCCAGAACTAAATACATACAATTTGGCAGTAGTTCAGTTCTCTTCAGCCATTAGCTCTGTTGCTAATTTTTGACTCTGCCTAGTAGACAACCACTGATCTTTAGGATGTCAGGTATTCTGATTAACAGCATTTTGGCTTCTTAGTCTGTGTTACTCTGCGTCCAGAGAAGTGTGACCTCAGGAGATATTTTCTGCAGTTCATCTACCAGCAGCTCACCTGCAAATGCAGACTGGTGCTAATTGAGTAATGAGAGTACCAGCAGCCCTGCTGCCTTTGCTATTTAACTTCTTATGCAGACTGCCAGGCATCACTGCTGCAAGCTTCAAAACCATGTAACTCTTGAAATGATAGTTCTGCATACTCTGTCATTTTTTACTATTCCAAGATGACAGGCGAGTGTGAAGATTTACTTTTTAATTTTTCTAATTGAAGCACTTACCCTCCACATTTAGTGGACTTATTTTTACATTTGTTTTTGTTTCTTTATTTGTTTCATTTATTTTAGCATACAAAGAAAACCACCATCTTGTTTTTAGAAGGGAAGTGAGACCATTTTTGTATACCAATACTCTTCAAAAGTCCACAAATATCAGCCTCCCATAGTCTACAATGGTTGTCCAAGTGTGGCTGATAGGAGATTAGAAAAGATCAGTAGATGTTCAGGCTTGAGTGTTGCTTACTTCAAAAGCTGTAATTACACTAGTGGATTGATGCACCAGATACTCAACATGTGTCTCCCTTGCCATCGTCTATCCAAACTCTGCTGCTTTCTAGTGACCGGTGTACCTGTGTGCGAGCAGCGTCATTCTGTGAGGACAGAACAGCACTATGTTTTTTTAGTACATCGCAAGGGATGTGCCTGTGTGAATGTTGGATTAACTTTGTCTTTTGTGAAAGTAAGGTACGTAGTCTACAGGTCCACAGTTGTGCCCGTGCGAGTGCAGTAGGAGGGCTGTGCCTATGTGAGGGCATCAGTGTGTGATCCCTGTATGTTATGTCTTTGTCTGCATGCACTTTATACAAGGGCCAAACCTATTTGCTTAGGTAATGCTTTTTAGGGTTATAGCTTTGACTTGCAGAAATGCAGTGCTGGAAGTGAAAATACAATAATGTGTGCATGAGAATGGTAGTGAGTTTTGATATGGTTGATGCAGACTCTGTCGAAGAAGGTTGAGAAATGTCGGGGGCAGCTGAAAGACTAAGATGTCAACCTAATGAGTGAACCTAGTTACTTTGTTTGCACTAGGGCCCATGGCAACCTAGCTACCCACTGGACAATATTATGCAGTTAAAGAATCCATGAAGCTTGAACAATTATAAATCAATTAATCTGCGCAAACCCATAACACTGAATCATTAATCACAAACCTGCATACGATTTGCATCCTGGAAGACCCCACATTAAATAAACTCTTCCACCTTCACCCCACCTTTAAGTTGTTTTCAAATTCTCCTATAATGGATGTTCTACCTTGATGGGAGACCAAATTTCTAGTGCCTTGGTTTCCTCAATCTTGAATGAGGAGGATTTGTGAAGGAATCAGTTTGTGAACATGCTGAATGTTGCATTGCTGCAGAGCACCTATGTAGACCCATCGTTAAAAACGGATTTTTGCTCCTCCTGGATTTTTGCTTTCTCCTTTTCTGTCCATCTCTGATTCCTCTCTGAAGTAATTTATTCCCTTGCCATTTCAGTCTTACTGCAGGAATTCAGCTCGTGTTAAATGTAATGTATTTGTTTTTAACAAAATAATGTTGTATTGTATTTTAATACTGGGAACATAGTGCCCTATAAATAAAAGAAATGTTTCCAGTCTTTTGTTATTACTTCAGACACAAATGTCTGCTCATCATAACTTCCAATTTCTTATTGGCAGAGTACAAGTGGAGCAAGCGTCACGGGAGAAAGAGAAAGTGAGAAAGGACTTTGAAAGGGCAGAGATGCGGAACCGGCAGCTCACCAGCGAGGTGGACGACCATCATAGTGTCATGGAACTCATCAACCAGAGCAAGATAAGGTAAATACAGCAGTGGCACAGCTGCTGAGATCCGACACTCCAGCTCCACCCCTGTGACTCATGCAGATGCTAGATCTTATGTGACTTTGTGTTACTTTCAGTTCATAGCTTTTTATTTACTTTGTTGAACAGACCTCTCAGAAACCTACAATTTAGAAAAATGCCCCAAAAAAATGTGTATAGAAAAGACTACACTTCTTGTGAACTGCAATAGCTTTATTATGTTACAATTGATTGTTTTTTCTTTTTCTATTACTTACCCAATAATACACTGCAAATGGAGGGAGAAGGCTGAAAAATGCAAGAGATGAATGGTGATACTTATAATGTATACCGTGAATGGTGTCAGTATAATGCAAACCACTTTTTTTGTGAAAAGTCTGTTATGTGCTTCCTTGCTGCCTCACCTTAAATCACTTGTACTGTGTGTGTGTGTGCATGTATGCCTACGCGCACGTGTGTGCGTGTGTGTATATATATATATAAACATGTTGGTGATGAAGCCTTGTCACGTTGTTCTGCACGTATTAAAATGATGGAGGCAAGTTTTTGTGCAACTCATTGCATTCCTGGAGGGGGATGTTTGTTGTAATAGAAGTCGGCTTGGTTCTGCCGAGGAGGACACGCACAGCCAAACGAAGCGCCAGGCATTCCCACAAATTGAACCACACTTGTCGGAACCGCCACACGGACTGAGGGAATAGCGGTGCTCCCGGGGACTGGACTCCGGTTCTGGCCCCCAGTCAGTCCTGAAAGTTGACTGACATTGAGAAAATTTGCAGCACATAGTACGTAGCAGGTGGAAAGGGTTTGCAACCACAACGCGACAATTTTGCACCGCCCACTGGAGGGTTACAAATGATCAGACGCTGGCGAACCACAGGTCCCACAATGCTGTGCTACAAAGGTGGAGGTTCCAAAATGGGATGGACCATTGGAAAACAAACAAATTAAGAACTCACCTGTGGTAAACTGACAACTGATTCGGGCCAGGCACACCTTTGACGAAGTTTAAAGACTAAACGAAACATGTTGGTGATGAAGCCTTGTCACGTTGTTCTGCACGTATTAAAATGATGGAGGCAAGTTTTTGTGCGACTCATTGCATTCCTGGAGGGGGATGTTTGTTGTAATATATATATATATATGTGTATGATTTTCCTCTCATATGAACTGCTTTGGCCAATTCCATTTGAGTGATGACTTGCTGACTGCCCTCCTGCATGACTCAAGCCTTGGCCTGCCATAAAACTGTTTCAGCTCATCTAGCTTTTAATTGTTTCTTGGAGCTTTTAAGGCCCATCCCATTTAAGAAAGTTTGGCGTCTGTCTTGGAAGAAGGGAACCCATCTGTCCTCACGTGTTTACGTATTCTTTCTCGCTGCTCACATGAGCTAACTAATTCCATGTCTTACGCTAGCCATGTTAATGCACTTAAGATCTAGAGAGGGTCAGAGGGTTACTGCCTCCATAGGCCTTTACTTTTCAGGTGTTTTAACACAATTTCCTCATATAAACAGAAGATGTAAGAACATTTTCTCCAGGTGAGTTTGACATGAAACAATCATTACTCTACTAGTAATTATCAGTGGATGTTCTTATGAAAGCACTTATCCCACCAGAGGAAGCACAGTGGACCTGGGGGTCCTGTTGTGCTCTCTCTATGGATTCAGTCAATGTAGTCTCCCATGTGTGAACTGGGTACCATCATGAAGGGAGGTTTGGGCACCTAGGTCTGCTCCCAAGTAGTGCGAGTGATTGAGATAATGATGTGTACCTCAATCTCTCATGCTTAAATGCCTTCAGTTGCCAAAAGTTAGTGTTAAAAATAGTGTCTCCGATCTGCCGTGGCGTGGGGAGAACCATGGAAAAACACAAACATTTTTAAAATATGTGCTGTGAAGTTTCCAATTATACACTTGTGACCTTTTTAACTGCTGCATAAGTCAACATTTACTTTCTTGTTCCTATCCCTACTTTGGAAAAGAAACTCATCCACTATTCACCATAAGTAGGTATTCCAAACTCCAGTTTTATCAGGGCAATGAATAAATATTGATAACTGGCTGATTAGACACCAGATGATGACACTAGCAGCTGCCAGGTTAACAGTATGTAGAGTCTTGTGTATGGCTTTTAAACATTGTGAGCAGAGTTTCAGAATGAGATAGGCCTGCAGGGATTCATCCTCAGATGGTGCACAAGACCAAGTCGTCTGATGGAGGCACCCCCTGCGGTATCGCTTCCCCAAGTGAGGATTTAGGAGCTGTTTGGGAAGTATTGGATTTATTTGTGAATCTGGGGTAGTGTGGCGATGCAGAAATCTTGGTGAAGTTCCAGCATAACTGGAACCGGGGATTGCGTTGTCCCTTCAGCTGGCCAGACACTGGCTGCGAATTCTGTCCTGGATGTGAACCGTGGTGCTGACACTAGCTGGGTCAATGTGTCAAAAAACAGGGACCCCCCTGAAAAATGATGATGGCTCCAAGGGCAAGGGAAACAAACAACCACTGTAAATAAACACCACTTGGCAATCTGAATAAACAATTATATAACTAATAAGAGAACAAGCCTGAAGAACATGTGAAAAGTTGAATGTATACTTTAATGAAATTGATGCATACATGTAATATTAAATTGATGGGGTTTGAAAACCTAACATACACAACTAATCATAAATATATCAATAAAGACAATGTGTCCAAAAATACAACAAAGTACAGAGACCGTGAGGATTACAAACACAGAACACAACAATGCCAAGATAAATAAATAAACGATATATACAGCTAGAAATGTGCAAATGTTTTGCACAGTCCAAAATACTGAACCACAATATAATCCAATGATCATCTATATATTCACATTGCGTAAAATGACATATGGTACAAAATCCAATGTAAACTGTAGACGTGGCAGCAAATAGAGCTTGTTCTTCACGTGTTTTGGTGAAGTGGGGCGCCTTCTTCAAGAAAAATACCACAACATATACTTTGTACCCAAGAGAGGACATGGATGTTGAAGTTTGTTGCATTTTCGACCACTTTCTCTGTATTGATTTATTTATGATTAGTTGTGTATGTTAGGAGGTTTTCAAACCGCATCAATTTAATATTACATTTATGCCTTAAGTTAATTAAAGTATATATTGCCAAGGGGTGTTTATTAACATTGGCTGACACTAGCTGGGGCCAGACTGACATCCCATCTTGGAGGCAGTTGGAATGAAGCCCAATGCAAGAAGTGGTCTCACCAGTGCATGCTCCACCACTTTTAGATTGCGGTGATGGAATGCAACATGTCCAGGCAGGGAAAGAAGGACATTTTGTGCCCTGTTGAGTTGGTTCAAAATTTGAAGAGAGGCATACAGCACAGGATGCTGGATGTTATAGCTGTGATTTGGGCAGATGTAGCCCTGGTAGAATGAAGGAGATACTCATTGGAACTACAGCTAGGAGTGGAACATATTTTGGTAAGGAATACCTTCAGATTTTCCCCAGGCCTCAAACATTTGATGTAGTACCTAGTGGCATGGTGTGTGGTGTTGAGGCTGATCTTTAGTCTTTCCAATGAGACTGAGATTGCTCAAGGGGAATACATTTGTGTTTAAACAAGTTGACACTCCAAGGTCTTTTCGGACACTCGTGGCACTGTTTCATGAAGCGTTTCGTTTGGATTGGTGTTGATGGGGTGTCAGGGAATGGTTTCTTCACTGAAGCATGTTAATGTGATACTCTCCTCTGAAATTAGTGGAGCTGCTTCTGGAGCTCTATAAGTGATTTGTTTCACTGATCCCTCACCTTTCCTTTTCTCCCATTCGGTTTCTTAGGGAGACTCTGTCATGGCTGTAGTGTTGAACACTCCTAGGAATATTTCAGTTGGAATATAGGTGTGTTTCAGGCCTTTATTCTCTTTGAACAGATCTTTTAGGCAATGCTGAATGGAAGTGCTATGAGGTCAAACGTGGTGACGAGTCACAACTGTGGGTTTCGTAATTAACCCATTTAGACTTAAAATTGTACTCTTATTGAAATGTTAGGCCATTATGTAATATAGCATAGACCTTGTTAGCCCCGAATCACTATTGGGTTTGAAAAGGACGAAGATTTCTGCCTTTGCCTGTTTCAGAAGCCAAACCTCATGCAACACAGATTGCAGACTAAAGCAATCGCCAATGTTTGTGTTTCAGCGAGTTGGAGCAGGATTACAAGGAAAAGGTGGCAGCAATGAGGTCGGAACTGCTGAAAGAGAGTGAGCTCTTCATGCAACACGCCGATCAGCAGCGAACCAAGCTGGAAGCGGATCTGTTGGCAATGCAACAGGAAGATGCACTCATGAGGGAGAAGCTGACACTGTGCTTGAAGGTAAGCAAAACCTCTTTACATATGTTTGAGATTACTAGAATATGGCTCCTTTGTCTACCTACTGAGTGAGAGATGGGGTCGTAGAAATGGAGAAGCCACCTTCAGTCTTGGGAGGTTACACTTCAATTGGCATAGAGTGGCAAGCACAGGAAGGAGAGTGTATATAAATGGTGTGACCCCAGCAGGAGGAAGCCATAATTGTGACTTGTATGTGGTATGTGTTAACTGGAGTCACCTATGATTTCATTTGGGAGGAGTGGTTACACCAGGCAGAGACCTGTGACCTTCATTGGCAATCAAGTCAGAGAAGAGTAACTCAGACGGACCTTTTTGCTGTGGGGTCCCTTGCCTTCATTCACTGGGCTGCTTGTTGGCCCTACTTTTCCCTATATACAACATTCATCTTGTGCCATCTTTTCTTGCCATTTTTGTACTGATGATTCCTAGATGTTTCTGTCTTTCCCCTCTATTCCCTTTAGTTGCATCACTGTTTCTTCCTGTCTTTCTCCTGTCGTAACCTCATAGAGTTCTCTCATAGAGTTTACTCCTCCATTTCTTGTCCACCCATGTTACGTCTCTTGTCTGCATTTGCAGATTTCAATAAAAGTGCGGATGGGGGCCGCGTGCGCTGTGAAACACAGGCTGGCTTTGAAGCAGCCGCTCCGTATTTAACATGAATGCGCTGCCCTGTTGGCAGCACAACTTTGCCGCTGCCCTATGGGCAGTGCATTCACTCAAATAGGGTGCATTTTCCCTGTTTGCGCCTGGTGTACCTGTTTTAAGGCGTGCCGTGGTTCAAACAGGGAAAGTGTGCCTGTATGGTAATACGGCCCCTGATGTCTAACTGCCTCATAAAGTATGGGCATTTATTTTCTTGGTGATTCTTTCATGATTTTTATTTTTTGATTTAAACCCTTTATTGCATTTTCATTTTACAATCCAATTGCACAAGCAACAATATGTTACAACGTTACAGGAAAAGTATGACAGTGTATCTAGCAAGCACAATTCGGTTCCAGGTGTACACAAATCACAAGAGTTAACAGCTCACAACGTCAGAAGTAAACTGTCCGTTTCTGGTTAGCAATATATAAAACAGTGCACCGTCAACATACAGGGAGGTTATGGATGTAAAATCCCTGATTGTGGTCCTCTATTCTGCCAGTTATGCTGAGATGTGGATCTACCAGGGGTTTGAGAACCTGTGTAAACAGCAAAGGATAAAGGTGCACCCCTGCCTACTCCTGTGCTCTATGCTACCACCGCCCAACACTAGTGTGCTGATACACACCCTGGACTTAGGAGTTACATACGATAAATTCACTCAACTACAAAAGACAGAGCCAAATGCAATGTGCTTCAGAACTTAAAAAAATGAGTCCCAATTTAAGGTGTTGAAAGACATCCCTAGATCAGGCATCACTAATATTGTTTCCTCTTCTTTTATCCACAACCAAGTGCATTATGTGCATCAGCCTTAAATTCAACGCCATACTATGACCAAGAATGAAATCACACTGACCCTCATAAACCAGGTCCCCAACCACATGACTCAATCTGGTGGATAATTGTCTTACAAAATGCTTTAGTGCCCCTATTTAATCATTCCCCTAAGCACTGCTTTCCATAATTCTATTGATTCCCCATAGTGTCAGTTGTACCCCAGTTACCCTCGAAGTAGGTTCAACTACTGTACCCCAGGTTTCCAGATGTAGAAGGTCCATGTGAGTTCCTGGTGGCAGCCGCCATGTACACTGTGGTCCGAGGCATGTGTGGTTGTAGATACACCTGCTGCGCCTACTCCTGCTAGTTAGTATTGGGCCTGGATGTGTGTAAGTTGTTTTTCTTCGAAGAAGTCTTCCAAGTTGCAAGGTACTTTAACTCCCCCTCTTGACAATAATGAGCATGGTCATCGACTCTATTTTTAGGTTGTTGTCTTCCTGCCTTCTGGTTCATACGTGTGCTCCTGTGCTCCGGCGTCAACACCACTGCGGTGCTCTTTTCAGTTCTCATGATTTCTTTCATCTGTGGGTATTGTACTTCGATCACGTATCCCTTACTTTCTGTCTTTGATCACCTGCTGATTACTTCACTCGAGCGGGGTCCGGGTGGACCACGCCTTCTCATGGGACTCACCCATTGGTGCCTACTCCTGTTTCTCCACCATTTCGATATTGTAATTGCTGCCACACAAAATATCCTTGGACCGATCTCTTATCGGGTCTGCAATAAACTCGTGGTATCACGTTGGGGCAGAGATAACATATCAGGTGGAACAACAGCTACAACCATTGGCTGTGGATAAAAGGATTGTTCCCCTGGAGAAAAGTTCTGGTTCTGACCTAGATATCGAGGACCTTCCACCAGCTCAACAGTTCATGAGTACGACTCCCCCATCCTCCTCAAAACTGCCCTCATCCCGAGCAGTCTTCATCCAAAGGACACTCAGCCACTAAGGAAGACTAGAGACAGGCTTTCAGATCACCACTGCCTTTGGGCCATGATCGGCATGGATAAACTACTTCAGACTCCCTGCCTGGCTTGCAATCAAAGAATCATTCAAGAACGACCACATCAGTACCAGTCATCCTGACACCAGCAACGACCCACTTTGGCACTGACCGGAACCTCGGCACCGAAACCAAAGGCACCCTTGGAGTCAAAGACTTCAGCATTAACCAGCAATTCTGACACCGGCGCAGTTGAGCGATTCTCCATATGATGCAGGAGCAGCTCAACTCAAGGCAGAAACTCCTGATCATCCACCCCCAAACGTGCCTCATTCTTGCCCCTGCTGCTTCACCCTTGGAACGTCAGCTGTCCTTTGAGGAGTCCTTGTACATTTTGGTTCCGGCAAAACAACGCAAGAAAGCGGATAGGGCTACCAACTCCTTGCCCCATGCACCACCTGGCTGTGTTCCTCAGCCTTCGCCCTCCCTGCCTACTTCTCCAGGGGACCCCCTTGACATCGCACCTCAAGGTTCTCCACACGCTGATGACGCATTGACACTCCCCACAGGGTGACCCATGCGACTCCTATGATGTAAACCCACCATGGGGGACAGACCTAGACTTTTACCCTGCCCGCCCCTCCCTCTGGATAATTCCACATCCTTTCAAGAGCTCATTGGTTGGGCCGCCTCCTGTCCTAAGGGGGAATTCCACACCGAACCCTTAGAGTAGGACTTCTTCTTCGAAACCATCTCTCCACTCTGTAGCTCCCCATGCTCTTGGTCCTACCCCTGATATTTTTAAAGACTCTGGCTGGACTAGGGTTATAACATCTAGGGTGGCTAATAAATATAAAGCCTCCCCTTTTAAAACCTTCTGTATTTGCTGTCAGCTCTCACCCGATTCTCTGGTAATTACCACTGCTCATAAGTGAGCAGACTCCCAGGCTAGCGGGCATGTCCTGCCTCCAGATAAGGAAAGCAAACACTGAGAAGTGGCAGGGGAACAGGTGGCTGCACAATCGGCCAACCACTGGCGCAGTGCTAATTGTAGCCCACTGTGATGAAATGGAGGAGCTCCTCCAATACATCTCCTAAGATCATAAAAAACAGGGTCAGGAGATAGTTTCTTAGGGCAAGCTGACATGCATGGCTCAGTATCTCCAAATTTAAGCCGTATGTTCCGCAGAACCAGCTGAAAATGCCCTTTGATGGTGAGCATCTCTATGGTCCACAAGTTGCCAAGCTTTAAAAAAATTAAAAAAGCAGACCGAGACAGGTAAAGCGGTGGGGTCACTGCAGACACCCGCTCCCCACTGCTCCTTTCGCTGCACTCCTTATCGTGGAGACTCACAGACCACTTCCCCTGAAACCTCCACATCTTATCAGCACAACCAAGGCCAGAAGTCCTTACCCAGGGTCCTATAGGCGCAACAATTACAGGGGTAAGTGTATGTGGAGCTCCCCAAAAGGAGCTACGCCTGCCACCATAGCCTAACTTGCCTCTTCTTCCCCCGACCACACAACACATGTAAAAGAATGCCTACTAGGCTTCTTACGCACATGCCAAACTATCACCTCAGACCAGAGGGTGTTGGATATTATCCAACATGGTTATTATCTGGAGCTTCCATGCCTCCCACCACTCCACCTTGCAAACATAGACTCTCACCGGAACATCATAAACTGCTCACAGAGGAGATCAAAGCCTTCCTCCTCCTCAAAGGGGCTATAGAACCTGTCCCTTGTCACCAGCAAGGTAAGAAAGTGTACTCACTGTACTTCCTAATATCCAAAAAAGACGGATCCCTCAGTCCCATTCTAGACTTCAGGCCCCTAAACGAATATATCCTGTCAGAGCATTATCTCATGGTGTCCCTTCAGGATGTCATTCCGCTTCTCCACCAAGGCGACTTTCTGGCCTCACTTGACCTAAAGGATGCCTATTTCTGCATACCAATAAATCCCGCTCATCATCGGTATCTCAGATTTGTGGTCAGCCGAAGGCATTTCCAGTTCAAAGTGCTCCTCTTTGGAGTCACTACTGCACCTCAGGTGTCCACCAAGTACCTTCGGGTGGTGGCTGCACAACTGCGCAGATAGGGCATACTCATTTTCCCATATCTGGACGATTGGGTTATAAAGAGTACCACCCACCAGCAGTGCTGCGAACACACACAGATCACAATAGACCTGCTTCATCGCTTACGGTTTACCATCTCCGCCACAAAATCCCACCTCCAACCTCTACAGATCCAGCTCTACCTAGGAGCTATTCTGATCTCAAAGGCAGGCATAGCCTATCCAGATCCTGCTAGAATCCAGTCCTTTCAGGCACTGTTTCCCTTGTTGAAACCAAAATAACAACTCGCAGTTAAAACAGTTGCGCACCTCCTAGGCACGATGGCCTCCTGCATTGCCATATCACCTCATGCCAGGCTACAAAAGTGTCCGTTGCAAGGATGTTTAGCGCAACAGTGGTCTCAGGTGGCGGGTCAATGGGACAATCTAGTGTTGATCGTCATCGCTCTCTGCAGTGGTGGAAGACCAGCTACTGTTGCAGGGGTGGCCTTTTTTGGATCATTTCCACAGAGGATTGTTTCATCGGACCCCTCTCTTGCAGAGGAGGTCGCACATTTACATGATCTGATGGTGCAGGGTCAGTGGGAGACCAAGTACCAGGGCGTCCACATCAAGTACCTTGATCATCTAGTCGTTCACCGAGCTTTGAAGGCTTACCTACCGGTTGTTCTTGTCCGGACAGACAACATGAAAGCCATGTATTACCTTCAGAAACAAGGGGGATACACTATCCACAGCTGTCTCAGCTATCCCAGCTCATTTGGCGTTGGGCTCTCTGCCACACAATTCATTTGTTAGTGGACTACCTTCCTGGGATGGACACAATTTTGCCAACCTCCTTAGCAGGATACAGCAATAAGTTACACAAGTGGGAACTCCACCCGCACGTCCTCCATTACTTTCACAGATGGGGGTTCCCACAGATTGACCTGTTCGCTATAGCAGAAAATGCCAAATGCCTATACTTCACCTCCGTGTTCCCACACCCACACTCCAGTGGCAATGAACTATGGATAAACTGGTCAGGAATGTTTGCCTAGGCTTTTCCTTCTCTCCCTCTTCTCCCAGTTGTGGTGAGGAGGCTTCGGCAGACGTCCCTCACGCTCATCCTGGTGGCACCCACATGGGCCTACCAGCCCTGGTTCACGACCCTGCTCAAACTCTCAATGGTTCCACATGAGAGGCTCCCTAACAAGCCAGGCCTTCTCACATGGAACCATGGTGAAAACAGGCACCCAGATCCCCCAAACTTGCGATCTAGCTCCTGAGATCATAGAATTTGGATACCTTCACCTTCCTGTTGAAGGCATGAGCATTCTGAAGGAAGTGGGTAGATCTTCCACCGATGCCTGCTATGCGGCCAAGTGGAAGAGATTTGTCTGCTACTGTCACTCTAATAGAATTGATCGATTCAAAGCCACAGTACAAGATATTGTCTGCTACTTAACTCACTTAACTCACTTGCAGGTTTCTGGGCTAGCCTTTACCTCCATTCGGTTACATCTAGCTGCCATGGCTGCTTACCTTCAGAATATACAACACATCTTTCTCTTCCGTATACCAGTCATTAAAGTCTTTATGGAGGGTCTCAAAGTATTGTTGCTTCCCGGTCCCACCGGCACAATCATGGAATGTTAACATTGTACTCACACGACTCATGGATCCTCCCTATAGCCCCTCCACACCTGCCCCCTTCAGTTCCTATCACAGTAGTATTTCTAGTTGCTATCACCTCACTCTGAAGTGTCAGTGAGGTTCAGGCATTAGAAATAGAAGAACCTCTGTTCCACGTACATAGGGATTGGGTTGTCCTCCGCACCAACCTCAAATTCCTCCCTAAGGTGGTGTCTCACTTCCACCGTAATCAGTCCATTGACCTTCCCGTTTTTCCTAACAACCTGATATGTTGATAGAACCAAACCATTTAGAAAATCACAACAACGTTTTTTTGCTTCCTCCAACCCCCCCAAAGGAAAGGCTCTATCCAAGACAAGCGTTGATGGTTAAATGCATCCTGACATGCTACGCTAAAGTGAAGAGTACTCTACCCACTCCTCCTAGAGCACACTTTACTCATAAGAAAGGAGCCTCAGTGGCATTCCTGGGGAACAGCGCAGTAGCTGATATATGCAAAGCAGCTACCTGGCCCATACCACAAACCTTCACAAAACATTACTGTGTGGATGTCATAGTCCACCAACAAACTAATGTTGGCCAGGCAGTTCTTAGTACACTTTTTCAATCTACTGCAACACCCACTGGCTAGCCACCACTTTTTGGTAGGACTGCTTTGCAGCCTATGCACAGCATGTATATCTGCAGCCACACATGCTGCAAACGGAAAATGTTACTTACCCTGTAAGCATCTGTTTGTGGCATGTAGTGCTGTAGATTGACATGTGCCCACCTTCTTCCCCGGACACCTGTGGCCGTTGCAGTGCCTTATTTTCTCTTTTCCCTCTTATGCATGGACATCTCTTTATATATCACTTTGCTTCAATTTCCATCCTCACCCACCATGCGGTAAAACAATGGAGTTGTGGACCATGCACATTATTGTCAGTAGGAGAAGTTGCAGTACCTCGTGACTCGAAAAACATCTTAGAAGAAAAATAATTTGCACACATTCGGGCCCAACACCAGACGGCAGGAGTATGAACAGTATGTGAATCTGCAGCACTACATGCCATAAACAGATGCTTTTAGAGTAAGTAACATTTTCCTTCCCCTCAATCCCCAAATACATACATTTATTATTTGAAATGTTTCCGTGTGAGCCCTTACTTCTTTTTTTGTTGCTGTGCCATCAGACCCCACCCGCCTGGCTACCCCTTATTTCACTACCTTGACCGGACATTTCTTGACTGCTCTGTCTGTCGCTTCACTGCTTTGATTTGTGCTGGATTATTGACAGCCGTCTTGTTGGTTAGCCTTTTGGGGACTCCTTGCTGCTGCTGATTTTAACCAACACGTTATGTGAAACCGCACAGCCCTCAGAGGTAATAAGGGAGAAAACCAATGGAAGCACCCCAAAAGTATCTCCCACACTACCAGTCATACCACTGTTGCACGAGCCAGTGTAATCATGCAAAAGATACTGCTCCACAACAGCTCAGATGATCTCAATGCAGAAGGGTCCTGCCCCAGGCAACCACGGTCTCGTCAACTGCTCACACCCATGCCTGATCAGAACCTCCAGGGCCTAGAATATCTGTCGGGTCGATTACCTGTTCACTGCAACTTCTTGCTTCATGGGGCAGACTCAGTGACTGAGGCATGGTCCCTGATCATGTGATCCTCAAGCTCTTCTCCCTCCCGAGCCACTCAGGAAGAGCGCACTGTCCAAGCAATACTGGTGCGGGGAGCTTGTCGCCGGCCATCCACAGGCTAACTTTATTCACGGCCTGTGATTCTTCCCCTGGAGTCCCACGGATGCATACCACTGTCCAGGCAGCACTGGTGTGGAGAGCTAATACACCCTCCACCCCAGCTGTCTTTAGGCAGTGCCGGATATTCATTACCTTAACCAGGGGACCCCTTAGTAACGGATACACCATTTTGCCACTGGCAATGTCTCTGTCGTGTATCTTTCCTTCACATTTTCCAGCACTGCAAGTCAGCAGCCAGGCCTAGCAGGTTATGTGGGAGGGGGGGGAGTATATAACTGGCATCCCCTATTTCAAGGCACCCCCATTCTGGATCAGGATGCAGCAAAATTCTGAACAGGCTGCAGAGCGTGGTACAACTACCGCTTGCCAGCCATGCTGCTCAACCACCACACTGCATTTTTTCAAAATTCAGCCACTGCTTTTATCGTAGTAATAAACGAAGCACAATTGGAGCATATATTTTATCAAGGGTCCTGATATTTGTGGATTGGAATACTCAATACAAAAATCGGTGAGGACATGCAGGCATGAGAAGAACTATACTTGGAGGTAACTAACCTTTTTTTAAACTATTTTTTAGAATTGTTTGTAGCAGACAGTCAAGCTGTTCCCTACACATTACATGCATCATAGAGTAGAATTGCCTCATTTCTACACTAATTTGGGTTGTCCTATTCAAGATCAAGTTACATGAAGTCTTTGCTCAAGAGGTTTACACCCAATGTATTTTTTGTGCATAGGAAAATAGTCGGTTGCAGAAGGAGATGATTGAAGTGGTTGAAAAGGCATCGGAGTCTGAGAAATTGGTCATGAAGCTCCAGAAGGATCTTGACATGATGTTGAACGAGAGGGTAATTTTGTTATAAGTGTAATGTTTTAATGCATTCTCCCAATGTGAGGAAAGCTTGTTGATAAAACCACCCCGCAAAACTCTCCCAAGTATCCTAAAATAACACTTTTATACTTTGAAACCACTGCCATACTGTTTATAATGATTTTAAAGAGTAACCAGGTAATGGCATGTCCTTGAGATCTTAAAAAGTGCAACAAACTATTTTTAATTAAGAGTGCAATACCTTTTACGAAAAAAGCAATATGTAAGTTATAGGACCTGTGAACACCGAGCAATTGCATACTTCTATCATTCTGTCCGTTCCATTGTGAAGAATGATAGGCCATGTGTAAGTCCTTTTATCCCATTCCCAGCAATAATTCAGTCCTGGTTGTTTGAGAGCTTGAATACTACTCTTTGAAGGGGCTGCTTTAAGTGCCAAACTGAGTTGGACAAGTACTAAATCCGATCTCCTTGGAATTAGTCCTGCTGAAAGAGCCTCTGAAAGGGCAGGATGCACTTTATTTCATCAGTTGACTTTATTCTGATATCTACTACAGTACTAACTATATCCTTTGCCAAAATGCTGCTTTTAATTTTGACAGCACAAGCAAGAAACATAAGTAGAGTGCAGAGAAATGAGTACTAGCCGTGGTTTGACCACTCTTTTATTGAACCGCAACTAGTGCAATCCAGTCTATTGACAATTGTCTGTGGGAATTTACTGATACCAGAGTGCAGCCCTGTTCCTATTTGGGTGTCACCAGTTTAACATTGCATTCAAGAAAAGGGGAGGTAAAAGACACAAATCCAAGATTTTTTGTGTGCCACCTGAGGAATTTTCAACAAATCTTGGCCTTTCTTAGGCCACTTCTGCCTGCCATCTTTCTCACAGAGGAACATTCCCTATTGGATGTTTCCAAGCCCATGTGCCACTCCCCGATTGAGGAGTGCTTGCAACCATTTTGTGATGTCCTGAGTGACTTTCTCAGAAATCATTGTAAGAAGGATAGTAAGCATGTTGAAAATCCTCCAGTTATTTTACCAAAATGTTCCTCACATTGCTCTTCAGACACACACTTTAAACTTACTAGTACATTTAAAGGGTTTCTTCTGGTTCAGATGTCAATTAGTAGATAGTAGATATGAGCCCTTTCACTCTTCCCATTAAACAGAGGGAGGGCTCTTACCAGCGCTAGAGAATTTGGCAGTCAGAATTCCATTGAAAAATGAGCTATCGGAGACCTGGTCTAAGAGGCCATTCTCTTTGCGAGTCCTTATATTGGAGATGAGCTTATTTAATTCTACCCTTTAAACTGATGATTGAGTCGATGCACACACATGCATATTTGGGTTTGAAATTAAGTGTAGTTCATGTATAAAGCAAATTAATTATTTTGCAAGTTGGAGCCACTAAAGAATATTGTTTTAGATTTGGGGTGGTGCAGCAAGGGTATTGGTTGACTTTATAATGTATGCCTGTAAAGATGCATACTTTTATGTCGTACAAAAGTTAGAGTAATTAAGGGTTTTTGATTCGTAGCAAATTCATATTAATTTTTTTTTCTTTCAGCTTTAATATGACCTGCAACTTTCACATGTGTATTGGTGGTGGCAAGAGCCACTTTCTTTACTGCATTCGTTTTTGTACTCATTTAGAGTTATCTAATGTACGAAACTGGACTTTTGATGCATTTATCCCCCCACCTTTTGCCCCCATTTTAGCTACTAGATGCTGATTTTCGACTCTGACAGTGCACTCGGCGCCGGTGCTCCTTCGCCCAAACAAGGTGTTGTCTAATTGTGATACAATTGGATAAGGACTTTAGCCCCCCTGTAAGTCCTTAGTACATGGTAGCCCAGGAACCAAGGACATGAGTGCTAAAGAAGGTCCCAAAGGGCAGAAGCATATCTTATGCCACCTTAAGAGACCTACACACAAATTTCACCCAGACTGCCATTGCAGGCTGCGTAATGTGGTACAAACCATGAGTGAAAACATGACATGGCACACTCCTGTGTGTCATGTCAAAGTCACCTCCTCCAGGAAGCCTGGTACATTTGCATTACAAAGCAGGGATCTTCTGCTTTTGGTATGAAAATCTGGCTTCCTTCACAGGTGAGGGGATGCCAACCCTCCTCACCTGGGCCCATTTGGCACCAGGACAGGCTGGAAAATTAGTAGTCAGAGAGGTGTGTCCACCCTCAGGCTAGTTCCACCTCTAAGGTGGACTACCTGATATGAATACAAAATTTAAAAGTCCATCATCTTGGTCATGGCAGAATTAGCAATTCTTGGACAGGGTAATGCCCACTTCCCACAGGAATTGGTCATATAGGAGGTGTAGTGACCGCAGGGGTAAGTAGCCCATTGGCTACTACCTAAACCTCCGTAATACCCCTAAATCTTGTATTTAGGGCGGCCCCTGGCACCAGGAAATCAGATTCCTGCCGGCCTAAAAAGAAGAAGGACACCAAAGAGCTGCGAGGAGTAAGGAGATGTGTATTTGTAAACCCATGGGCAACTTGGCGCTGAATAACAGATGTTTATTGTTGCCCAACTCAATGGTACTCCTTTTATCAACCTCAGGAGGATGAAAGGCTGTGTGAGCCCACCAGGATTTGAACCTGTGACCATTAGGTCAAACACAGGCCCCTACAGGGGACCCATTAGTCTACTAAGCCACCAGACCCGGCTTGGAGGGCTTCAAGGACTGTAGAGAAGCAACTGACTTGGCGCCAGCCCTACCTGTCTGTCTGCTGTTCCCACCAGATTGTGTATACATTGTTTCGTCCTGCAGCACCTCAGCCCCCAAAAGCCTTGGAGGACTGCCTTCCTTCAACAAAGACACAGGAACTCCTGTGGAGCAGCACCGCTGCTTCCCTGCATCCACCCCAAAAGAACTGTAAAGACGACGGACTGTGGCAAACCTAAGACCGAAAAGCAACTCTGCACCTGGGCCCCCTAATCTGAGTTGAAGTGGGCCAACAGTGCTAGGGTAATATCCAGAGACAAAGACCACAATGGGTTTGCCCACAGTGGACTCGCCGATACCGTCTGCAGCCTCTTTGAGCATACCCCCTCTATCACGAGTGTCTCCGGTGCCGAAAACCCCATGCCTCAGAACACCTCTGCACACAGCCGCTCTGGCCCGGGGAGAATATGACCAAAAGTGTACTCACATCCCTGAGCATCGTGAAACTTGCGCCCCATTGTTGGTTCAGCCTGATTGGTCTTTCAGTCCCAGCTTGCAGCCTCTTTGCAACCGGACCATTCCCGATAAAAGTGAATGGGACACCGAAGCCTCAGTGCCTCTCAAGTGGATCTGTTGATGTGGCCTTGGACCTTGTCCCATACTTACCGTAAATCCAGGAAATGGGTCCTGTGAGTCGCTGTGAAGTGCCCGAATGTAGTACATGTTTTTCCTACATAGCATAACAATAGCACCAGATGCTGAAAAGTACCTTTACACTGTGACGCCCCAGTGCCATCCGAGGTGGCCTGTTGGTACTGCCTTGGACCTTGCCCCATACTTAAGTTTTGTCCAAGAGCTTGATCCTGTAAGTCACTACGAAGTAGCTGTATGCAGTGTATGTTTTCCCTCCATAGGATAACAATACTGCTTCAGAAATTGCACTTTCTACCATTTAAAACAGTACAAATTCATTCCTCGAAAAGTACTTACCTGATTCCGATGACCTTGGTAGCTAAATGTATATAAATGTAAGTGTTCTTTTTATAAATTGGTGTCGGATTTTCTCACTTACTGCCTTTGTGTGTGCAATAAATGCTTAGCACTACCGTCTGCTCGCCCACACTGCCACTAAAGTGTGCCTCTGTAATTCTTTGGGATTTTCCTGGTCTCTTTACACATTGTACCTCGTTTTATTCCACTATATAAAGAGTTGGCTTCCTACACCTCATCAAAGCCACATGCTCCCTAACTTTCTCTTTCAAGTATTCAGCTGGTTCTAGGCAACTTCATTTACATACTTTTCTCTAACAGGTATCAGCAATCTGTTCCTTCCTCTGTAATGTGAGTCGTCATTCGGAAACCCCTTTAGCTTTTTAGATTGATAAGTCACTGTGCCCTCTCACGGGATAATACTGCCATGCCAATCCCAAAACATTCTTTCTACAAGATAAAAATGAATAGTGCACCTTTACCAAGTTAAAAATGTCAGGCCAGTGGATGTTGTAACCTTTTTTGCCTATTTGTCAATTTGACCCTGATTTTGACTGTGTTGATAGATCCTAGTACAATATCATTGGAGATGGAAAGACTGATAAATTGAAGAAGAATAAAAGAAGAGCGGCACAATAAGTAATGTTTCCCATTTTTCCTCTTTGCAGTTTAGATTGATGGACCCTCAAAGCACAGAGCACTTTGATCAGGAAGAAAGATTTGCAGAGATTATTAGAGAATACGAGATCCAATGTAGGGTAGGTACTTACTTGTATCACTGTTATGTCTGATTGATTTCTATTTTGTGCTTTTTCCAGTACATATAGACGGTACAGTGCCCAAGTAATAGGCCAGACTGCAAGAAATGTATTCCTATGTTGTATCTGTCAAGTGTATTTATCTGAAGCTCTATACAGTGCTGTAAATGGTACAACACTAAGGAGAACAATAGTCATACGTTTATAAAATAGGTTGAAAGTCACATGAAGGAAACAGTGGGAAAATCTAAGTAACAAGGGGAGTTTAAAGATAACCTTTAAAAATGGCCAAAAAAGATGAAAAATTGTGTGAAAACTTTCCATACTGTGCCCAAGGAGGTGTGATTGTTTTGCCTTTAGAAGCAAAGTAAAGAGAAAAAGGAGGTTATAAAAAAATAGAGGAATGACAGAATAGGCAAAGTTGAAAAGTGTATACATTTGAACACAGTACAGCTGAAATTCTATTTGAACTGGTAACAAGTGGGGATCCGGTAGAAATGAGACAGATAAGGAGAGAGATGTGAAAAATGCAATACAACTGTCTGAAGAATATAAGGACGGTCGAATAGATTGAACTAGAAAATTTACAAATGCAGGACGGTGGTCTTAAACAGAAGTACAAGAGTTACACCAAAAAATAACTCAAAATTGAGAGTTTGTTGGGATGTGCAAAGCAGTGCAGCTGTGGTACACCAATGCTACATTATTAACCCTCACCATTGCATTTTCCTATGGCAAGTTAATTTTGTTCAACTTATAGAACTGTCTATTCACATGTGATGGGCCCTTCAGAAGTGGCTTCTCCTTAAGTGAATCCTTCTAATGAATGTTTATAAAAGTCTGTTATTCGTTTAACTTGTGTCACAAGTCTCTTAAACATCAAAAGATTCCATCTTTTTCAAATATTTTTTAATTGCCATTTAAGTTAAGCAACATATGATATACAGAAAAAACAAAACAAAAGAAAACAAAAAATTCAAAAAGGTGACATACGCTCACTTGGTGTAGTGTTTACCCTCATTATTACAAAAAAATGACACTTTCAGTACGATCCCTCACTCAAATGATAGCTGTCATTGTGACACACTCCCTGCTTGCAAAACTAGACATGGCTCACCAATACATGGGAGTTCACCCTCTTGAGTGAGCTTCATCAATGTATTTGAACCTATCTTAACAAGGATGTGCAGCTGGGGAAAGGTTATTCTGTGGTTTCCTCAACTTGGCGAGGCTACAAAAAATCCTTCTTGTTGTGCAGCAGCAATTTGTAGCCCAGTATCAGCAGGAATCCTCCCAAGAATTGACCACTACTTCATCCGTTTCTTGGGACTCCCCTTTGATTTGTTCCACATCTTGCAAATAATCCAGTGTATGACAGTCACACTAGTTCTCAACTTGATAATGTTTAATCATGGGTATGAATCCTGCCAAAAGCTGCATTGTCAATTTGTGTCTTAACAAATCCAGATCAAGGCTCTCTGTGTTGCGCTCAGGGCTTTATATAGTCACGGGCCCCGGTTTGCATCTGATTCCACCATGCTGACCCTCTACATATCCTCAGACCAGGTGTGCTGCTTCTGTTTATTGTGCCCTGTTTCAGGCCGAGAGGCAAGGATGAGAGACAGGGCCCTTCTCAAGCCTTACTTTGTAGCCATGGTATCACCTTACCTTTCACTCTTCCACAGATTGGGAACTATTCTATCTTCCATAAGGCTATCAAGTATCATTTTGTCTATTTTATGATCCATATATATATATATATATATTTTACTTTGGGTTCTTTCTCTCTGGGGTTTTTTCAGTCATAGCGCCACGTTACTCACCGTCAACTGGAAGTAGTCAAATGCCTTCAATAAAAGAAGCCAAATAAATGGTTTGTTTTGCACCCACTCCTGTGGGTAAAACATCATGCTTTTTGATTCCTCCCTTCAGGGGTGCCTGCAAGTAGGGGTTCAAATTCAGACTTGTATCAAGACGTGGGTGTGCCCCTCATGGGTCACAACCCTGCCTTTTAGTTTGAGCATAGAGATCTACCGTGTGTGAGGGCAGAACAGTGTACCTATTGGCCACCAAGCCATACAAACAAAATCAAATACACCAACAATCAGAGTGAAAACTCTTGTATTGGAAATGCTTGGAGACCATTCCCATTAAGCATTAAGGGAGACTAAGGGACTGAATTGTGCATTGGGGACATGTGATAGTCTATGTATTTTTTATTTTTTTTCCAAGATTCTTGGAAAGTGTAGGTTTTAGTTGTTCTTTGTGAACTTTTTATACTAACAGTAGGTAGGATAAAACCTCAAATACATAAACAAAATAGGACTAGCTTGTCATCCCATAAAATACTGAGTCTCCTAATCTGCACTTTTCTGAATACTATAGATTCTTCTAGATATTAGTCCTTGCAATTTGAGTTTACTGATTTTCATATGTTAAGCTTTTCTGAATTCATCCAGGAGCAAGGCTAGATACCAGTTGTTTTAGTGACTTTAAAAAAAATACTTTACTTCCAATTAACCTCCCTTTTCCCTAACTCAATGTATTTATGTATTTGCATACATTAATTAAAACCATTGCATAACAAATAAGGTAATTAAAAAACCATGGGGCAGATGTATCAAGAAACCATTTTGCACTTCTCAAATAGCGATTGTTAAGGAATCGCTATTTGAGAAGTGCAAAATGGTATGTATGTAGAATTTCGCTATTTTTTAGCTATTCCTTAAAATTCCTTAATTGCGATTAGCAAATTGCTAATCGCAATTAAGGAATACTTTTCCCATTCATTTCTATGGGCCAGGAGGCCCATAGGAATGATTGTGCAGTAATTCTCAAATTGCGAATTCGCAATTTGCTAATCGCGATTTGAGAATTATTTCAAGGGTGCAGGGGTGTCTCATGGACACCCTGCTGCACCCCTGAAACTTACATGTGTGTGCATATGGCACACGTATGTGTGTCACATGCCACCTTCAAAATAGTCATATTTAGTTTTTTAAAAGGATTTCGCAAATTAACACGAACCTCAAATTGGTGTTAATTTGCGATTCCTTAACCCGAATTCGCAATTTAAAAAAGTTTCATACATGTCATTTAAGGAATCGCAAAATTGCGATTCCTTAAATGCATAAGCAAAATAAGGAATCGCAATTTTTTGCGATTCCTTATTTTGCTAATGTGTGATACATCCCAAAAGATGCTAAATGTCCGTTTGCGATTCCTTAAGGCCGAAATTCGCAGAATTTCGTCCTTAAGGAATCGCAAAAGGCTTGATACATCTAGGCCCATGATACTAAACTACAACAACTTCAGTTGCTTTCATGTCCAATTAAAGGGTTTTTTGATAAACCGTTACGGCAGACCCTTCAGTCAAAGTTCAAGAGTAGTAGGGTAATTTCAGATAATGCCCCAGAAGACACACGTTTCCCAGGCCGACCCATGCGAACAATATCCCCAGAGTTCTATCCCTTTAGTTCTCCGGCTCTGTAGCCCTCACCTTTCATCAGCATGTGATTAGCCGAAGGGCCGATTCTCCAGTAAGGTGCATTCACTGTGTGCGGTAGCCTAATGCTTATAGTTCATGTTAGTGACGTCCATTTTCCAGTAGGTAAGGCCCTATAAATAAATCTTGTTGGCTTACAGTAAGCTCCATCCATGGCATGGCCAAGCTGGAATAAGGATGTTGTCTCATAATTTCGTTTTTAGATCGGCAAAAGGACCTGGGCCAAGTTTACATTTGATCAGTATCTGTTTTTGCACTTTGTGTGGTCATTGAGGAGTATCAAGACAAGGCTGAAAAGCATCTCAGAGGGTTTGTACGAATCTAGCACAGTGGGCCAGGGTTGAGGGGGCCTTTTGAGTTAGGCATAAGGCTGAGGCCTCTAAGCAGGTGCTCACTCCTTCTCTTAAGTATAATTTCTTAAGGAGAATTCTCCTTGCATGGGTTATGGCAGGACAGCAGCATAAAAGATCCAGCCAAGAGTCATGATGGTATTTAATCAATCAATCATGGACATTTGTATAGCGCTCTACTCACCCGGAAGGGTCTCAAGGCGCTGGGGCGAGGGGTCCGCTACTGCTCGAAGAGCCAGGTCTAGAGGAGCTTCCTGAATGAAAGGTGATCCTGGGTCAGTCGAAGGTGGATGGGGAGGGAGTTCCATGTCTTGGCCGCCAGGTAGGAGAAGGATCTTCCCCCGGCGGTGGCTTTGTGGATGCGTGGTATGGCGGCGAGGGCAAGGCTGGTCGATCGTAGCTGGCGGGTGGGTGCGTAGAAGGTCAGGCGGTTGTTGAGGTACTTGGGGCCCAGGTCGTGGAGGGCCTTGTGTGCGTGGGTGAGGAGCCTGAGCGTGATCCTCTTGCTGACGGGGAGCCAGTGTAGGTCTCTTAGGTGGCCGGAGATGTGGCTGTGTCGGGGGACGTCCAGAAAGTGTCGTGCGGAGGCGTTCTGGATGCGCTGGAGTCTTTTCTGAAGTTTGGCTGTGGTTCCGGCATAGAGGGTGTTTCCGTAGTCCAGTCGGCTGGTGATGAGTGCCTGGGTAACCGTCTTCCTGGTTTCGGTGGGGATCCATCGGAAGATCTTACGGAGCATGCGCAGGGTGTTGAAGCATGATGATGAAACAGCGTTGACTTGTCTGGTCATCGAGAGGGAGGAGTCCAAGATGAAGCCCAGGTTGCGTGCGTGGTCCATTGGCTTGGGAGTGGTGCCCAGGGCAGGGGGCCACCAGGAGCCGTCCCAGAGGGCGATGATCCCAGGATGAGGACTTCCGTATTGTCTGAGTTCAGTTTCAGGCGGCTGTTCTTCATCCACTCGGCGACGTCTTTCATCCCTTCGTGTAGGCTGGTTCTGTCGGTGGCGGGGTCATTGGTGAGGGATAGGATCAGCTGGGTGTCGTCGGCGTAGGAGATGATGTTGAGGTTGTGTTTGCGTGCGATGGTTGTGAGAGGGCTCATGTAGACGTTGAAGAGGGTTGGGCTGAGTGATGATCCTTGTGGTACGCCGCAGATGACTTTGGTGGCCTTGGATCTGAACGGGGGGAGGCGGACTCTCTGGGTTCTTCCGGCGAGGAACGAGATGATCCACTCTAGTGCTTTCTCTTGGACCCCGATGTTCCTGAGGCGCTGCACTAGGGTGCGGTGGCAGACAGTGTTGAATGCTGCAGAGAGGTCTAGGAGGATGAGGGCCGCTGTTTCCCCGTTCTCGAGCAGGGATCTGATGTCGTCAGTGGCTGCGTTTAGGGCGGTCTCGGTGCTGTGGTTGGTTTGAAAACTGGACTGCGAGGTATCGAGGGATCCGTTCGTCTCGAGGAAGGCGGCAAGCTGTCTGTTGACGGTCTTCTCGATGACTTTGGCAGGAAAAGGGAGGAGCGAGATGGGGCGGTAGTTCTTGAGGTCGGTGGGGTCTGCAGTAGGTTTCTTCAGGAGGGCGCTGAGCTCGGCGTGCTTCCAGGTCTCCGGGAAGGTGGCGGTGTTGAAGGAGGTGTTGATGACGTCCCGGAGTTGGGGTACGATGATGGAGTCGCCTTGTTGAAGACGTGGTGGGGGCAGGGGTCGGTTGGTGATCCGGCGTGGATGGTGTTCATCGTGCAGGTGGTGTCTTCGGTGCTGATCGGGGTCCAGGCGCCGAGGGTGGTGGTGGGGGGCGTTGGTTCGGTGGTTGGGTGCGTGGTAGATGCGCCGAAGCTGTTGTGTATATCTGTGATCTTGCGGTGGAAGAATGAGGCGAGTGAGTCGCAGAGGTCTTGCGAGGGGGTGATGTCGTTGTTTCCGGCGCTAGGGTTGGAGAACTCCTTGACAATGCTGAAGAGTTCCTTGCTGTTGTGGGCGTTGTTTTCCAGTCGTTCTGCGAATGCTGTCTTCTTGGTGGTGCGGATCAGCTGGTGGTGTTTGCGGGTGGCATGCTTGAGGGCAGTCATGTTGTCTGTGGTCTGGTCGTGGCGCCAGGCTTTCTCGAGGGTGCGGCAGTTCTTCTTGGAGTTCTTGAGTTCGTCGGTGAACCAGGAGGCTTTCTTGCTGCCGGGTCTGCTGGGAGGGTTCTTCAGTGGTGCGAGGTCATTCGCGCAGTTGGTGAGCGACTGTGTGAGGTTGCTGGCTGCTTCGTTGGGGTCCGTTGTGCTGGCAGGAGGGTTCTGGCGGAGGGAGGTGGTGAGCTGCTCGGTGGTGATCTTGCTCCAGTTTCTGCGAGGAATCTGTTGTGGGTGGTGGTGGGTCGTTGTTCTTCTGAAGCTGAAGTGGATGCAGCTGTGGTCAGTCCAGTGGAGTCTGGTGGAGTGGCTGAAGGAGATGTGCTTGCTGGAGGAGAAGACGGGGTCAAGCGTGTTGCCGGCGTAGTGGGTGGGGGTGTTCACCAGTTGCTTGAGTCCGAGGTTTGCGAAGTTGTCCAGTAGGGTGGTAATGGTGCTGTCCTTGTTGTTCTCCAGGTGGAAGTTGAGGTCCCCTAGGTGGATGTAGTCGGCGGAGGGGAGAGCGTACGGCCTGATGAAGTCTGCGATGTCTTCGCTGAATTGTGTGCGTGGTCTCTGGGGTCTGTAGATGAGGGTGCCTCTGAGGGTGGTGTTGAGATCGGTGTGTATCTGGAAGTGGAGGTGTTCGGCGGCGGTGAAGGCGTCGTCG
Organism: Lissotriton vulgaris; assembly: GCF_964263255.1. NCBI lineage: Eukaryota > Metazoa > Chordata > Amphibia > Caudata > Salamandridae > Lissotriton > Lissotriton vulgaris. The sequence goes on from NC_141694.1 coordinate 1,113,813,256, forward strand.
GGGTTGGTCGTGATGTGGATGGTGTTCTTGTGTACGATGGCGATGCCTCCTCCAGTCTGGTTGATGCGGTCCTTCCGGGTGATCTTGTATCCGTCCGGGATGGCTATAGCGATGTCAGGCGCTGAGGAGGCGTTCATCCAGGTTTTAGTAAGGAAGGCGACGTCTGGTGATGTTGTGTCGAGCTGGTTCCAGAATTCGACGGCGTGTCTGTGAACGGAGCGGGTGTTGAGCAGGATGCACTTGAGGTGGTTGCTGCTGGTGCTCGGCTTGTCGGGTGCGGTGCAGGTCTGGATGCAGGTGAACTTGCAGGCTTGGCAGGTGAAGGGTCCATGGGTGCGTTTCGGGGTGGCTCGGCAGCAGGCGGGGTTCCGGCCAGGTTTGATTGCGTTGAGGGTGGCGGCGTCGTAGGTCCGTCGCGTGGGCTAGCATCTTCGGGGGCCAGGGGTCCTGGCGCTGGGCACGGTCCAGGTGTGGACGGGCTTAGACGGGCTTGCCTTTGGCGTGCAATCGGCGCGCCCACTACGCGTAAACGCTTCGCGTACGTGCGGACTCTGCCATAAGTGGAGAGTGGGGGGGGTAGGGAGGGAGGAGCAGCTGGGAGGCGGGAGCGGGGTGGCGAATGGGAAGGGGAGAGGTCCTAAGAGAGAAGGGGGCGGGGCTGCAGGGGAGCAGCGGCGGGGAGCGGGGTGCAATGGCGAAAAAGGCGGGAAAAGCGGCAGGAAAACAGGACTCACTCAAACAGGGTCACCACAAGGGGGAAGAAAAAATAACAGTCAGGGTCACCACATGGGGGGAGAACAGCACAACTGGCACAGAGAAACAAAAAAAAGGCACAGGGGTCACGACCTCAGGAGCGGCGGCGAGCGGTGGGAGCAGGGAGACCGGGTGAACTCAGGAGGAGCCACGCGGCGGGTGGAGCGACCGTCTCTGACGAGGTCAATTCAGGTCACCGCTCCCCGTCGCGTGGAAGCGCCTTAAGTGTCCAGTGGGAGGGAGGAGCAGCTAGGAGGCGGGAGCAGGTTGGCGAATGGGAAGGGGAGAGGTCCTAAGAGAGAAGGGGGCGGGGCCGCAGGGGAGCCGCGGCAGGGAGCGGGGAGCCGGGTGCAATGGCGGAAAAGGCAGGAAAAACGGCAGAAAAACAGGACTCGCTCAAACAGGGTCACCACACGGGGGGGAAGAAAAAACAACAGTCAGGGTCACCACATGGGGGGAGAACAGCACAACTGGCCCAGAGAAACAATAGAAAGGCACAGAGGTCACGACCTCAGGAGCGGCGGCGAGCCGGGGGAGCAGGGAGACCGGGTGAACTCAGGAGGAGCCATGCGGCGGGTGGAGCGACCATCTCTGACAAGGTCAGGTCAGGTCACCTGGACTAATTACAGAGTCTACAAGCTCCTCCAGGTGTATATTTGACCCAGGCCCGGTCAAAGTCCGCAATCGGTAGAGCCAACAGTCGCATATACATTATCTCTCTTCTGACTGCCCTAACTGCTGAAAGGATGTAATTATTTTTCCAGTTAAAGTTACTTTAGGATAACATGATTTGGATATTTTCCATAAAGAAAATCTCTTCTTCTGAAACGCACCAGTGGTTTCTGGAATGACCAAATAGACAGACTGCTATCAGTGTTGTGACATATTTGACTAATTTATTTAAAAATTATTTATTTTCACTTGAACTCTCCTGTTTTCCACTTTATCTACTGTTGGGGAAATGCGGCACTTCCCTTTTCGGAAATGCTAGCGGGTAAAGGTGAGCACCTATCTATCGTCACTGTGCATGGTTCAGACCATTTCTTTTAATTTGGCATGTTGTAATACTGTTGTCGCCCCGTTCTGGCTGATTATACAAACTGCTGCCTAACATTTTTGTTGCTTTAGTGTTTATATTTAAAGTTCTGCCTTTCTTGTTTGTGCTGGAAACACTAACGTGTGAATTGGTGGTTTGGTTGGCCTGTATTTGGTACAGTGTTTGTTATTTGACTGCACAGCATGATCATGTGTCATATTGAACTGTCAACAAGAGACATATTTCACTGGAATTGGGCGTTATTTTGTTGTGTAATACAGATCAGATATGTTTATTTGAACCTAGCTGGGAGAAAAGTTATAAATATCAAAGGATTGTAAGATGCACACCTCATGTAATCCACTTTCAACAGCAGTTCAAATCTTTCAACTGTAATTGCGTGCTCGCCTGTGTTGCACTCTGCCCGACTGCGCTACTACGGTATGACCAAACACAAGGGAACCATGTGCTGGTTCCCATACAGGCTGCACAGCTGTATGGCTGAATGAATCCAATCAATCAAATACTTGATGCTTTTATGTTTAATTTCATCCCTTTTAAACTCAATTTACTTTTCACCATTTTTCTTGTTCTTCAATTCATTTGATTAATCCACAAGTGATGCTTAGGTATTCACAAAATACAGGAGAAGTGGTTGCCTCATGTCACTTCTTTATTAAAATTGCCCAATGCATTTCGAGAGAATTCTCTTCCTCAGGGACATCTTAAAAGCAAACATTTTCAAACAGTTTGTGTTATAACCATATTATTTGCCATCACACGTGTAATCAGATTACCATTACCTGGGTTAGTTTGACCATAGAACATCATCTTTTTCATAATAAGCATGCTAATTTATATTATCTTCTTCATTCAAATGGCTTTTAAAGCTAAAATGATGTGAATCACCTTTACAAACGACCCACATTCATTTACCCCCGAATCCAGAGTTCGACCTTCGATGTTTAACATTAGTTTCTCCCAAAAACAATGTTTTGAAAAAGAGTCCAAAATGGTCAATCTTTCAACCAATACATTTTCTGCTAACATGTATTGCAGCCAAGAGTAAATATAATCTCTCTCAATATGTACATTGCTGGACAAGCTAACAATTGGGTGGACAAAGATTTAATTTCCTGAGCAACTAAGCTTATCCATAATTTCAGCAATTAATTTTATAATTTTATCTTGAAAAAAAACCACTGACCTTTATTTTTTAACATTACAAAATAGGCTACGTGCATGACAAAACATTGTCTTACAACTATTCATATGATACATTTTTACATTACATGTTTAAAACCTAAATAGAGGTTTGAGGTGATTGTGTGTGTCCTAAAACATTTATATGAGCATGTAAATTCAAATTTTTGTCAAATATGAACCAAAAATATGAATGACTTGCATTCCAAGAGGTTGAGCTAATCAAGCCAGGATTGAAACAGGATAGAGCTCGAATAAGAGCAATTTGGATTTCAGTTGTGAGGGCTCAGGTTTAGGAGATGAAAAGAACCCTCCAAGATTGGATATCTTGAAAATTTTGATATGAGAAATATCGTCCTGGGTGGACCCTTAAAATAAGCTTGAGTTTTATCAATGTAGAGAAGTCAGGAGATGTTGACGTGTTTGAGGAGAGTCAAGAAACACAAAGTACAGATTGAAATATTGGAGACAGAATTGAGCTTTATGGAGCTCCCGATTGCATTCCTTAGTAGTGGAAAAGAGTATGTTCAATTTTAGGTGATAACAGTCGCACATTTGTCCTTAAGTTAATTTGGATAGAATATTTTTAAAAATTGTGTCTGAATTCAATCTGTCTCTTGACTAACACCTAGACTTTAACTTAAAAGGAATCCTTATGCTGAAATTGCAAAAGTTATTCCTCAGCATGGTGATCAAAGATTTTACTTAAAAAAATTTGTAGAGGTAAATTAGAGAGCTGGAACTTGTGTTCTATAGCAGATTTCTGGTAAATACATCAGAAAAGCAAACTTTGAATTGGTGACTCTGGGTGCTAGGCCAAATCATTAGATGAGATGACTTTCTTCCCCTATAATGCAAGGATATTTATGCCAATATCCATGTAAGGCAGGAGCCCAGACGATGCAATGTGGGTTCCTCAGTCAAGGAGACAGGTGCATTTTTATGGATGATCCTTTGAAGTGCAGACTTCGATTTTAGCCTACATTAAACCACACAAACCCGAAGGATAAAGAAGGTTAAAGAGACACACTTTCACAAGAGTGAAATGGTTCAAATTCTCCTTACATCACAAACTCTCCCCCAAACACAATGCCAACTGAGGCTGAAACTATTGCAGAAATTGGTGGACAACCAATGAACACTGACTCAATAATACAGGACACTGGGATAGTATAGAGACTTTGTGACAAGTGGACCCAATTCTGCAGGAGTAGATGTTGGATCTTGATCTGTTAAAAGGTCTTCCCTACAGAAAAGACCCCACTGTTAAGGAACAAAGTACTGATGGACATTTCACGTCATCGAAGGTGACACAAAGAAGAGAACTTATTGTGAAGGTCAGTAGAAAAATAGAATAGGCTATGAAGCTTGCTAATATATCCTTGTTCAAGAGAGTTGATTAACTTTTCCTAAATTTCTGTTCTTCCCAGAAAAATACTTTGGATGTTCACTAACAACCTATTAATGATCTTCTACACGAAAACTAGGATATAAAGGGTGCAGAACCTGGTCTTGAACAGTTCAGCTCTTCTTTAAATGAGCTATAAACAATACTTTCTTATGAAGAGACACATTTTCAGGTCTCGCTGCTGACAGCGTTTGCTCTGTCACTGTGAGGGGTGTTGTTGACAATAAAGGACTTGGAGCCCACACATTGCTTACCATTTACTGGTTTCATTTTCATTTATTTGTTGCCTCCTAATTGGCCAGCATCTGCCGGACGTCACTTCCTTTTTTTTTCTTGTGGAGCATGGACCAAGCACAGATTGCTTCCTCTTGATTGTATGCACTTGATTGTGGTGCTATTTATTCTTCCCCTCCCAGTCCCCCTGGTCAGTGGTGTTTCATCCCCATCCCACCCTCTTGTTCTTGGTGTTGCTTCTTCCCCATCCTACCCACACATCCTCCATGTTGCTTATTTCTCCTCCCACTCGCTCGTTCTCCATGTTGCTTCTTCTGCCTCCCACCCTCATTCTCCATTCTGCTGCTTCTTCCTCCCACCCTCTCATTCTCCATGTTGCTTCTTCCTCCTCCGACCCACCTGTTCTCCATGTGGCTACCCCCCTGTCAACCCTCCCCTCACTGACGTTGTTGCTGCCTGCATCCCCACCCCCATCCTTGCTTGCCCGTCTGGACTGAAAAGAAGTGCTATGACCCGGCGCCAGCACTGGTTTCCTTCAGTAACTTTTAAGTTTCTGAAAAGTCTCATGACCCGACCACATGTCCTTAAAATGAACCATGTGTTATGGTGCTATTACCTTACTATCCCTGTAACTGAGTGGTTATGTTTTATATAACTGATTGCTCTTACCCAACAAGGTGACTGGGCCTGGCCCAATTGTTCAGTACTCTTCTAACGTTTATTCTCCAATGGTTCACTTTAGCGGCATGAAAGTGTAAAGGGGAGCAAATTTCAGAAATCAGATTTGGATACAGTGTAACCCAAAGTGGCTACACAATAACTGAGGCCGACAACGAAATGAAAGTTAGTCAGATTTATTACAAATTCAAAAGTAGTTGGACATATATGAATCTGGCTATAAGAGTATAAAAATATAGAGAAAAGATTTGCTCTGTGCTGAAAGAAAAGACCAACAAGTTCTAAGATTATTATGCAAGAAATTAGGAAGCACAAGTTAAGGTTCCCCTACATCGGCTCTTCGTTGGTGAAAGGCATTTATTTCTATCTATCCTTACTCTAACTCTAAAAGTGGCACCCCTAATTTAGCCTTTCGGCAAAAGGTTCAAAGGAGAAAAGGTGTCAATAGTTGGAGCCTTCCTAAGAAGTCACTCCACTTTTAGATGGGCGATGCAGCAAAAAGCCTAAAGCAAGCAAATAGCAAGCTAGCACTCAGGGGCTCTCTGTCAGGGAGACAAGATGGAAATGGGCATCTGTCCCTCTCTTCAATGCACCATATACTCAAAATTGTATTCAGCAAATGTCCCACAATGCTTCTCTCTCACATATTCTAAAGTAGGCTCACCCACGAAGTTTTCACTGATGTTGATTCCTTTCATGGCCTCTCCATGTACGCCCCGCTGCAACAGGTCGTCCTTGGTCTCTTCTCTTTCTCCCAAGTGAACACACCTTCTTTCACCTTATCTTTGCTAGGCTGAACTAACTGTAACTCCTTCATTCCGCAACTCTGTATAGTAACAATACCCCTACTCTTCACTAACAGGGCATTTTTTGTCCAACTAAATTGCAAAGCGTGAAACAAATAACATTCTACAAAACTCGCATGGGAATCTAAGGATTAGTTTCAGAAACGAGAACATTTAAACAGGCTGGGGATTCAGGCCTACAACTTAGGCTACAATAATAAATGCATCAGGTTATTCTTGCATAGTATTTTCATAAAGCCATTGCATTTTCATAGAAATGTTAATTAAACTACATTATTATGTCTTTTTCCACTACATTACTTGTCTAATAATATTCAAAATACATTTAATGTACCAATGCGTCACATCACTAATGCTCTATAGAAGTGTGTTACATTGGTTATATGTACTCAATTCATTTTTTTAGGTCTACATTGGATTGTGTTAATACCACAAGAATATGATAATTGATTCACATTTACGCTAACATCTAGTTTCACAAATAACACTAAATAATGCGTGAATGCATACTACGAGTGGTTACATTTCACTCCTAGCAGGTACCACATAGGATACGAATTTCCTCTCTATGAAGGCAAACTACCCTTGTCACAAACACTCTCCTGCAGCCCACCTCTCTTCCTCGCCCCCTCTCGGCTTTTTCAGCTGTATTAGAAACTTTGCTCCAGAAAACTGAGTCCACAGGCTTCTGTCGTTATGGAAGAACCCTGGCAAAGAGCTGCAGCTTTCCTTTGTACGCTATCCCTCTGTGGCAGCCATCTTTTTCTTTTTGGGGTGGTTTTTATGGGGTGTTACACCCCCATAATAAATGCACTTTGTGATAAATAGGTGGGTGCAGGTGTATTCAGTCCTGTATGGTGAGGTGTCTGCCATATTTCACCAGGAGAATTTTTATATAAACACTGATAGAAATTCGTGCACACACTCTACCTCTTTCTATTTGGAAAGACTTCAAAAATGTTGGTTATTTCACAAAATAATCTGCTTTCCTTCACTTAGTACCCCTACCAATCCGCATTCTTCTCCCTTTCTGCTGCCCCTTAAGCCCCTCTCATGTGCCCTGCTTGTCGTATAATTTATTTTAACATTACGGGCCAGCCTGATTGTTGGGAAAGCTTGAAAAAGTACACAACGTTTGTCTCTTTTACACATAAAAGGTAAGATAATTGATTTTATGTTTTCATTTTGACTCTCTTTCTAAAACACCTCTGAGATTAACTTTGTAGCTCTAGTTACATGTTTTAGTTTAAAGCTAAAGTATATGTTTTGGTTATCCAGGAGAGATGCAACATGTCCCCTTTCACTTTGGTTAACTGAGTTCCCCTACATACATTTAAGCATATGGGAAAGATGACATTACACAGCTCATTTGTGTACTTTGCTGGTTCCTGAAATGAATGTCAGTTGTTGGCTTAATGTTTATTATGTTGTTGTGCATTATATTGTGGTAATCGCATTATGTTCACCATGAATATTTAGGTCAAACCTACTCGATATTTTAGTGTGCCAAGAACATAGAGAGGTTTGGAGCTCTCCCATTGCTTACCATTGGTTGGATTTCCATGTCACTCTCATTTGCATGGTTCTTATTCGTGTCCCAGCTTGTCAATCTTGCGGTTGCCCTTCCTATGGAGCATTGCCTAATTACAGTTTCCACTGCTTGCTTTTGAAGCACTACTTGTTTAGTTTGTGTGAAGCACTCTGTTAGAATACATTTGCATTCAAGCTATCTCCTATTTGTGCTCGCCTATATGCTTCTCCCCATTGCTTCCCCCCACCCACACCCTCGGTATTCCTTTTTTCCAACTCCATGTTGCTTTCAGTCCTGCCCTCCACCCTGTTGCTTCCATATTCCCTCCTGAGTGTTGCTTCACTACCCCACCCACCCTCCTCTGTGTTTCTTTGCTTTTGACCACCACCACCTTTCCCTGTGTTACTTCCACTCTCCCTCCCCTCCTCATGTTGTTTCACCGTTTCCTCCACCCTTTCCATGTTTCCACTGCACCCACTTTAAAGAAAAACATGTATGAATATTTTATTTTATGTTCAGTTACTGTTATAAAAAGCGCCTGTGTCATTTAGTAGGCACACGCATGTGTGGTGCAAAATAACTGGGTAGTTGCATTTAAGGATTTTGGGGGCGTTTCTTGTTCTTTAACTTTAGCCACGCTGCACAGCTTAGCTAAAAATCAATGGCAGAGCCAAACGGTCACAAAAACAAGACCTATTAGCTTTGACAATGATTTTTGGTGAAGCAATTTTTTAGAGTGCCAATTGTCAGTAAAGAGAGCCAATGCTTCTACTACTAGTGTCCCTTAACAATATACCTCTCATACACCTCACAGGAGCTGAGGGACCGAAACGACGAACTTCAATTAGAGCTAGAGAAACTTCGCTTGCAGCTGAATGAAAGCAAGCAACATCACCTACTGGGGCGACGGAAAGATCTGAAACAACTGCTCAAGAGTAAAATAACCACAAACCTTAATGCAGGTAAAGGAAATACTGTATTTCACATATAGTAGAGGGGTTGTCATTATTATCTCTTCTTACTTTTAGTAAAATTACTACAGTTTATAATCTAATCTTGTTTTCATTCCAGAAAACCTGGGAAAGAACAAACTGACCCTTAAATTAGGGAGAAGCTCATCGACTTTAGGCATTAATGGTAAGAGATAATAGCCACTATGCTTCTTTGCCATTCAAGTGAGTGGGCAGCAACGCCAATTGACGTCAAATGCCTAAGTAATAGTATTTCTTTGCTGCTTGTCTTTCCTTCATTCCACTTACCTCATCGATGTATTTTGATATCGGGTTTTGATATTTACTGCTTTTCATGTCTCAGCTGAATTTATTTATTTGAAGTTCGCTGAAGTCTTTTTCCTTACTCAAAACGAATGATGCAGTGGTGAAACTACTGGCTCCTATTCACTCTTTCTTATTGCATCTCTTGACTCTCTGCAGAAAATCTTAGTTTTCTAAGTGTTAAATCTCTTCTATGTTCTGATGATCTGCATTAACTGCTGCAACATAGTAGTTGACTCTGGAAGGTTTACCAATTTCTTTAATTTTTCCTTTTGGGAGTTCGTATGATTTACTGTTGCATCAACCGTAATCTCGTTTTGGATTTTTTTCCCCGCTATTGGGTTTGGAAGTGTGAGAGGAGAGCTCTCAACGGGAAACAGAGAAAATATTAAGCCAAATTTAATTCTCAAATGATCAAATCTCTATTGCACTCTTCCCCTTTACTTGCCGTTCCACTGGGTATTTTCATACCTCTTTTCGACTCACGTACCACCTTCTTTATTCGAAGTGAACACCTTCATTTAAAAGATATATGTTTGTGTGTGTTTTTGCTAGGGGTCTCGTTTAAAAAACATTTCACATTGCTTATGTGGGACAATTCTGTGGTCTTCCTGCACTTATGAGTGACATTCAACTGCCAAATGTGGGACACTTGGGGTGACACTTTGTCGCGAGCAAATCTAAGCAGTGAAGTACATGGATAGAGATAAATATCACAAGCGACATCCTTTTGAGCAATTATGAAAAATAGTCTCCTAGGACTCCATAATCAAGGTTGTGTTTGTGGTATCAACAGATGTGTTCTTTATTTTCACATCTGTTTTCAAGCTGCACCCTGGCTGAAACATGTTTTTCTCTGTGCTCATAGTGTTGCAGCAGAATTCTTCAAGGCTACAATTGTAAATAGTCCTGGCAGCCCAGACTAAACATGTCGGCGAGGGTTAACCTTTGAAAACATGTGAAAATAAAGAACAAACCTGTTAATGCCACAAACTACACATTGAGTCATTGAAGGCTTTGAGACTATTTTTCATTTTTGGATTTTTCCAGCAGGGGAAGACCTGGTGGCTTTTCCTCCGCCTAGAGCACCGGACACTTGAGAACATTCAAATACTATTAACAATGACATATTGCATATTTTGGTGTGTGCACCCGAGTCCCCAGCCACTGCTGGATTGAATTGTATCCTTTTGAGCAAGGAAAAGCTATACAGTATCTTGAAACTGCTGCAAAACCCCTGAAATGGAAGGTTAACACTTCTTTTACAATGAGCAATAATTTGCGGTATATTTTGCGGCAGCCTATCTTATACTACTGTATGTCATACAATTTTAAAACAATGTGGGTATACACAGTTAATATAACAATGTTGCCAATGTGCACACGTACTTCTCAAGTGTTCAACGCAAGTTCAAGAAGATAAACAGAATGTTGTGTGCCTTCACGCCTGGTGCCTAGTCCAAAGGCAACCGAAACTAAATTCCATACAAGTCTGTAGCAGTAACGCCTCCCTACTGACGGGAGGACAACCCCTATAACAAAATCAATTGTTATCAAGGAATTCAATTCAAGTTCCATTTCAATAAATCCACTTCAATTGTAATTGTTTACATATTTCCAAGGAATATTTATTCTCGATTATTCATTCATAAACGATGACATTTCCATTCGGTACTCATTTTCCATAATATGATCAACAACCCAAGGCATTTCGGGTCAATACCACGACCCTTCTTCAGGTGTCATCATTTGAGGTTCAAATTGCTATCGGCCATAAGCGTGAACGCTTGAATGAATAATCGAGAATAAATATTCCTTGGAAATATGCAAACAATTTCAACCGAAGTGGATTTATTGGAATACAAATTCATCTGAATTCATTGATAACAATTAATTTTGTTATTGGGGTTGTGCTCATGGCAGTGGGAAGGCGTTCCGCCTACAGACTTGTAAACTATACACAGTTAATGTCATACCAGTGGGCCTGTTCATTACCTAAAGAATTCCTCAGACAAGAAGAAGGGGCTGTGCTCCCCCCTTGATAAAGCCAGGCACATCCTAAAAACAGTGGCGTAACTAAACTTGAGGGGGTCCCATTGCAATTGGCATGGAGGGGCCCGCTCCGGATTTAATCCGGATCTATCAGGCCAAAGTTACTGTGCTAAGGGGGACCCTGCAGCTCAGGGGCCCACCCACACTGTGGGGGTTGCGGGGTCCTCTGTTACGCCATTCCCTAAAAACATTTGGCCAGATAATACTACGTATATTAAAACCACTAACGCGCCCTCATTAAACTTACTGTGAACTTAAATTAGTGTGTTTTACTAATTATTCTTAACTGGGACAAGCTAGCAGACAAAAGAACGCATTTAAGTCGAGACCCTTGTATCAGTTTTTTAAGATGCCATTCTTACAACTATGAGTGGGCATTGGTTTAGATAAAGAAGCGTCTCTGCAATCAACAGAAGTGGAACTTGTAGGTGAAAGAGAGGGAGTGCTGGAGGGGAACCAAATTATGGTGCAATACTGACACCATGTGGCCAGCTGCAGTACACATTTGTTACACTTCGTAAACTGCCTAGAGATTGGCCCCTGTATTGGGTGAACTGCATGTTTCCCTTGTTGCAAGCTGCAAAACTTGGAATATTGTGTTTTTTTGGAGGTAAATCCTGTTAGCGTACAAATCTTGATAACAGGTTAAAACAAAATAGTTGTCTAGAAGATTTACACAAATTCTCGTGGGAAGGAAGTTCATAGGTGTCCCATCCTTTCATTACTGAATGCGTGACTAATGCATTTTAGTGCAGTGATGCGGCCGCCAGCTCTAAAATGTGTTAGTCTAACCCCTGATGCATGGCACTTAGCAGGGCTGTATCTATATATGTGTCTTGTAAAGCGCACTGCTGCCCTGAGGCGTCGTGGCGCTTATAGACTGCTGGGGAACCCGTCCTGGCTATCCCTGTTAGATGGTCCCTACTGGGTATATCCAAGGTGAAACCATGCATCCCCGGCGAATGTCGGGGGCCGTTGTAGAGATGAGGCAAGCTAATGCCCAGAGTTGCCGAGTGTGATCCCTGGTTAGAGTATTATCGTGTCCGCTGACCCTGGACCCTTATAGAGTGTTTTCTTAAGTGGTCAGGAATTGGTGAAACATGAACATAAGTCGGTCTGAGTGTGATGAAGAAAGTTAAGTAATATCTCTAGACATACTCCAAATGGAGAATTATATACCTTATGCAACATCGCTGTGTTCCAAAACCACTGCTTTATTGACGAATTAAAAATGTGCTGGCTCTTCCTGCCATGAGAGTCACGTTGGGGGTTTGGACAAGGGCAACAAAGGCTATGGGGTGGGAACGAAAACCGACAAAGCAAACCCTAATATGGAAATGTAACTGGTTGAGGGAGCTTAGTAAGTTGAAGGGTTTCCAGAGCTGGGATGCCATTGGAATATCGACACTGGGAGATGTGATGAAGAGGGGGAATTGCAGTCATTTCCAGCACTAAGGAAGGAATATGGGATGCACCGCACACAATATTTTAGATACACACAGCTAAGACATGCCTGGAGAGCGGAGAAGACTTTGACAGAGGCGCTCCCGGAGTATGCTCCATTGGAGGGCCGTCTTTTACAAGAACAGATCCCTGGTAGGGTGGTGTCTCTGACATACAGAACCCTGATGAATAACATGCCGGATGGACTGGGAAACCTCAGAGCCACCTGGAAGCGAGATGTGGGGGAAATGGATGAGGTGGATTGGGGTACGGTCGTGATGTACCCGAGAGAGGTAGCAATTAAGTCCAGTTTAAGGCTTATCCAATATAATGTCCTTCATAGAACCTAATTTGATAGAGTGCGATTGCAAAGAATGGAGAGGGCTACTGACCCGTGCTGCCTGCGTTGCGGCCAAGATAGGGGGGACTTCTATCACACCATCTGGTCCTGCCCGGAAATTCAGATTTTTGGGGGGGAGGTCCTGAAAGAGCTGGGAGAGGTGCTGGGGATTACCCTGCAGTTGGACCCTAAACTGGTCCCCTTGGGTATGACAAATGACGTAGACTTGACTCGCCCACTGCTGATCTTCCTGGTGTTTGCCTTAGTGGTTGCCAAGAGAGACGTGGCCAGAAAATGGGGGGCAACTGAGCTACCGCAGCTAGAGGACTGGCGGAGAGGTATTGATTTATATATGGCAGCTGAAAGAGTCATGCATAAGGCGAGGGGATGCCCTAAAAAGTTTGGTAAGGTGTGGGGCAAATGGCGCTGCTACCATGGCCTGGATGGAGGAGTCTGATCTGGGTGGAGTGTGCAGGTCCCCGGTCTCCAATGGACGGGAGTGGGTTAGGGAACACAGAAATGTATTCGAACGGGCCTGGGAGGGAGATATGATTGTACTAGCGGAAGAAGAGGACTGCGTCATGGTTTTAAGGGCGGGGGGACGAGGGGAGGGGTATGATGATCAATAATGACATGCTTGTTATGTGGTTGCACAATGAAAAAGTCAATACAAATATTTAAATAAAAAAAAATTGCTGGCTCTAAGGTCCACCCAGGTTTCAAAGAAAGCACATCAGCCAGCACGTCTTTCACCACTTCCCGGGCGCAGACCGGGAGCTTTCTCAAGGCAGGTAGTGAAATCACAAGTGTCAGTGATATAAAGTAGGCACTCTGGGTTGCAAAGTCGTAACCTGTTTCGCTGATGGTCTGCGTCCCCAGCGGGCAAGTTACTCAGATGTGGTCCTTGTAATGATGTGATATCTTTTATAACCTTCTTATAATCCAGTTTACCCCTAGAGTCCTAAAACTTTCTCCAGTTCCTTTTTAGCCTTTTACAAACCATTTTTAGCTCCAATGGATGAGAATTAAGCCAGGGAAATGGTCTGGCATGTGGCACCGATTTATGATTGCTAAACGGGATGATCTGATCTAAGAAATCTTAATCCATTTAGTGAATTGTAATATTGCTTCGGAGAGATCCTACGTCTGGTCTAGAATTACAAAGAATGTTCCCCCATTCTATGGCATCTAACTAACTTTAACTAGCACCGATGTATCCTCGAGTGATGGAGGACTGCTGATAATCTGACCTGGTAGGATGATTGGTATCAAGTAATGTAACTGGAAGTGGTTTCATTAGTAGCATATTAGAAATATTATTAAAATCTAGGTCAAGAAGATGTCCTTTCTTGTGCGTTAGTCCATCAACGTGCTGCGTCATTTGTAAACAGGCACGATCCTGTAATAGATTGATTACCATTGTCCAGCTAGGATCTTTTAAATTAATATTCCGGTCCCCCAAAGAGTAGCATTAGCTTAATTTAATGCCAAACTGGCGACCACATCAGGGAGGGCATGTAGAAACTGGGCCTGGAGGACGTTAAACCACAGCCTCCTTGGGAGCAGTCTCATTACTAAGGGGCTTTTCCTCAAGTTAAAATCACAGGCATCGCAAAACAATGTATCAGCACTAAGTTCACTTGAATGTAAGCAGCAACCATTAGTACTTACTTTAAGAGCACATAGTTGTTGAGAGGAATAGGACACCACAGTTTGAGTAAAAAGACCAGGGTTCCTGACCCCCACCAGAGCTGGAACTGGACGGGCGCAGAAGGGGCTTGCCTTTGGCACGCCAGCAAGGCACCTGCGCCCCGGCATTCATTTACAGAAGTAGCCCACCAAGATCGCGTCTCCCGGTGTCTCACTGAGGTAAAAATAAAGTATGAATGCAAGTGCAGTTCCAAATTCAATAAACAGTAGACTGTAAGCTAGTTTCCCCCTACAAGCAACGCCCCCCCCCCTTAAAAAAATCCCCCACACACAGTTGGAATCAACACAGGGTGTGGCCTAATGGCTAGAACAGCTGACCTCGAAGCTTGGTAACCAGGTTCGAGTCTCAGAAGGGACGCTTAACATCCTGTGATTCTGGGCAAATCACCTAATCTCCCCGTGCCTAATGCAATGAATGTGTCTGTCTAACGCAAGTGGGGCTCATGTAAATCGCTCAAACACCTTCGGGCCGAGTTTGCACTATGTAACACTCCCCCAAAAAGATTTCAATAAGCAAATTATCTACAAAATGTAACATAATGAGCATTTTGGTAAGTTAGTGAATGTTGCACGGTGGTCATTTAGGGGTTGCCAGAGGTAGTAACTGCTACACCTGGTGTGCCATTTGATATGCTTGGCACTGGCATGCTACCCTCAATCTAAGTGGTCACGAGGAGAGTGACAGAAAGTAAGCAAGTAGTCCTTGTCGTTTTCCTAGCCCTTGGATATCATATATGATGCTGCAGAGGGTCTAAGGGTAGGACAAAGGGTCAATCCTATGATGACAGTTGAGGGGTGGGTGGTGATGGTCTCCGATGACGTCACTTATCCTACCTCTGTCACTTTTGTAAATCGACATTCATGATTGTCGTTATCTATGTATTTGTTGTACCTTTTCCTTTTTGCGCGCTAGATCAAATGACCTAGCAGCTCATCACCAACATTTGCTGCTGTATGCGTATAAATGATTCCTAGCACAATATTTTGAAAATGTAATCTCTAAAATAAATTGGACACAGCGCTCATAACTTAGCGCGTTTTTTTTTTGCAGGGGTTATTGCAAAAGAAATCGACCCATCCCCCCTCAGTATAGATGCAGAGATGACGAAAGAGCAACTGAAGGAACATCAGCAGCAGCTGCAGGATATGCGAATACAACTGGACACTAAGGTTTGGGCAGGGATAGCCAGTGCCACTGTTCCTTCGAATGATTTGATTGTGGGGAGAGTGGGAGGCTGCTTTTTTTTCTTTTCTGCTAGTTGCCTGCATATCATGCAGTCTATTTTATGTGCTGCTCGTTTATTGGATATCACACAATGAGAGGTGATTTATGTTCTAAAATTTAATCCTATTAACATTGTGACAATTAACGTATAAGATTGCTTTTTATCTACTAAATCGCTAGCAGTTATTTTACTTCCTTTATTTATTTTTTGCATAGTGTATATAATGCTGGCAGAGGCAAACTTCAAGGAGCTGAAGTGTGTTTTAGGTTGCATAACTTCATATGAAATATACCATGAAATATAAAAGACATGGTATTGTGTCAGTTTTGAATATGGCTGATCTTCACCCGTTTTATCAACTAGTCCACTTTGCTGTGACCAATAGGCAATGTTCAAAGTAGGTCACTGGGTCTGATAGCTCATAGTGTTAATGCATCACCTGCAGGACCTCACAGTCACAGGCTCCAATCCCATTAGGTCCATTCAGCCTTTCCCCTTTCAGAGTTCAATTAAGTTAGTATAATTGAGCTGGGGAACAAAAGGCATCTGCTGTTAGTGCCAAGTTGACAAATAAGGATTTTATTATGTTACGTAATTTATTTCACTATACGCTGAAAGTTAACGGCAAACAAGTGAAATATGGAACCATCACTCTAATAAATGCACGCTAGATTGTTAATAAGAGGCCTGAGGATACAGAGCGCACCCGAAAAGAAAGCATTGTAGCTACTGGGAGTGTAGATAATGGAGGCCAAACATTGGTGAAGGGAGTGAATGTTAGGAATATGAGACCAGAGACCATATTCAGTGGCATAGCCAGACATTTCTAACTGATCCGTAAATTGAGCACAACAAATCTATTTGAATTCTTTTTTATTGCCAGACTCCATTTGGTCCCTTTATGTTTTCAAGTTAAAGAAATGAGCAATCTCGGCATATCATTTTAACCCCTTCCATGCTCATGACGGAACGGTTCCGTCATGAGCGTTGGTTGGCCTGTGCTCATGACGGAACCGTTCCGTCATGGTTCCATTGCCCCAATGAAACGTTCAGCACAGCGCAGGAATTTGCGCCACGCTGAACGGGTTAAGCCCTTTTAAACTTTGTCACTTAATAGTTAATGATATAAAATGTTAATTATGCAATATAGTGAAGCATGCTTGGGTGCCTGCCATAACAGTGTAATCACTAGGTGCTTGTTTTACTTACAGCATTTGCGATGCTGGTGTTTTCCTATTTCTCAGTAAGGTTCGGAAGAAAGCAGTTTTGTGAACCTGTAGCTAATAGTTTAATCCTGACACTCTTGCAGGTCAACTATTATGAGCGGGAAATTGAGCTGATGAAGAAGAACTTTGAACAGGAGAGGAAGGATACAGAGCAAGCTTTTAAAATCGAGGTCAGTGAGCTGGAAGAGCAGAAGAGCGACTTTGAAGAGCTCAATGCAAAACTTGAAGAGGTCATTGTCGGCTTGAAGGACCAACTCCAAAAATCACCCCAAAGTCAAGAAATTGAAAAGCGATTTGAGAAGGAACGTGCAGAAATGGAACAAAGCTATGCCAAGGAGATCTCCAACCTGGCCCAAAGTCTGACACGAGAAAGAGAGCAAGTGGAAGAAGATCTGAAGCGAATCCATCAGCTTGAGCTACAGTCGATAAGGTTTGATATAGCTTTATTACTGTGTGTATTTTGTATATTAAGAAATAGATTTGAAGAAATGTTAACAAAACCTAACCTCCCTTAATGCATTGGTTTTCGAAGAAGAGCTTAACGTGCAGCTTGTTCAATTGGTAGTGGAGGTCTAAGAATAGCATGACACAGGAAGGTGATCAAAAAGGTAGGTTGCAAAAGTGAATGGAACCTCTTCATAAGGGGACAAAGAGAGATAAATACCCAGCATTTTACAAGAGACCAACACGTGAAGATCAGCCAATTCTTAGTATTGTTTCACCCTGTGTTTTTTTTCTATTGAATATAAATTTACTTTGTCTCGCTGGAAAGTTTTGTTTTTTACTATTAAAAATTCTGTTCTATTTTCTTAAACCTAGGTTAGGTTTAGAACATACTTTTAAAGGCGCTTTGCTCATGATCGCACTTCCTGAAAATGGCAGTGTTTTGTAATCCCTACAGCAGCCTCCTTTGCCACCTTTGAAGAGCGAAGATGAGGTAATCACAGATTTCATGGCCCATACAGCTTCATATTTACAACAGTGTTTTATGAGTCACAGGTCAGATTAGAGGCACTTTGAAAGAGCGTTTTATACTATCTTGGCCTTCAAAGGTCTTAATAAATAGCTCTCTCGAAATCACAGACCAGAATGCAGTCTAGTGTTCCCTTTAGCAGGTTACCCAATGCGCATCCTGACCAGGGACAATGTGGGGGACTTATTTACCCAGAGTTGTCTTAATAGATATCATTAAATTGGTATAAGTCAAAATGATAGGAATGTCTACTCTTGTTTGAGTTTTTAAAGTTACCCTGGGTGGTTGAGGTCTAGAAAGAAAGTTCATCGTAAATATAACTTTGTCCCAGAGCAAAAATACCTTGGCTGTGTTTGGTAACCCAGCAAAAAAGAGGTAAAGTGCATTAGTTGATTTAGGTGTTAATGCACTTTTACTAAAATGAGCTGGGAAAATATATTCCCTGTGAATACCATTTGCACAAAGAAGATTTTGAGACACTGAAAAAGAATTGCTGGTGACGGTGACTGGCTAAGGATTACATATATGATTTCTCCCGGTATCGACTGAGTGGTTGGTATTTGTGGTCTGGCTCTATTCTTGCCACCTTACCTCCCACCAGCCTTTTTTTGTGACAAGTTAGTGATACAAACACACCATTATCGTCTTCATCTGCCACTGTTTTTAGGAGATAACTTTCTCTACAGCAGTGATTCTTAACTTGTAGTCCACAGACCCGAGGGGGTCCTTGACACCTACTCAGAGAGTTTGCGATTGTCTCAAAAATAAATAATAGTTGATAGATATAATATATAAACATAATATCCCCCACTTTAAAATTAATTGAAAATGTTACTATGCTGTGTAAATGGGAAGGGACTGTAAACTGTAGGCTAAAAAGTAGGTTGCATCATGAGGTTAATTCATGGGAAAAGCACAAACACAACAAAGAACAGTATAGACAATTAGTGGTCTCAATTCAAGCACTAGCATGCTCTGACGCTACAAGGGGAAGCTCACATTCTGAAAACCTCTATCCTTCCAAATAACATTAACATTTACCCCTAGATGCATCAACGTTGTCATTTGCGATTCCTTAATTGCGAAAAATAAGGAATCGCAATTAAGGATTCGCAAATGGCAATGCATCATTAAATTCGCAATTTTATTGGAATTCGGTAAAAATCGCAATTTTTACCGAATTCCAATAAAATTGCGAGTTCCAAATAGCGAATCCGATATTCCCATTCATTCCTATGGGCTGAAATGCCCATAGGAATGAATGGGAATTGCGAATTCGCAATTTCAATTTGGAATGCATCAAAGCCTTTCAAGGGTGGAGAGGGGGGTCCAAAGGACCCCCCCCTGCACTCATGAAATGGACATTTACATGTGAGTTACATACACACATGTCCTAAGGACATGTGTGCCTGTAACGTGCACGTTTAAAAAATGCATTTTCATGCGTTTTTAAACATTTTTGCAAATTACCACGAAGTTCAACTTCGTGGTAATTTGCATTTGCAATTTTGGAAATCGCAAATGTTTTGGGGATGATGCATTGCTGTTAAGGAATCGCAAATGTGCGATTCCTTAACAGCAATCGCATTTTTTGGAACTCGCAAAAAAAGCGATTTCCAAAAAATGCTTGATGCATCCCAGTAACCAATTTAGGAAGTGCAAAAGGCCGATTTATGCGAATCGCACCGTTTGCACTTCCTAAAATGGTTGATGCATCTGGGCATTAGATTCTTGTTTTTGGCTTGTGGTGGGGTGCAGGCAATGGGGCAGTCACCTCCTTTTTGTCCTGGGTGGTTGCTGTCATGACGTTTGACCTTCTGCCAGTTACAGGTCATGAGTAGCCCATTACGTAAGTCTTTTCCATTTATGGGAAGGTAGGAGAGTGTAAACTCATCATGATTCAATGGCGTCTTCCATGACAGTGCTCACTGTTTCCCCAACTCGGTTAGTGCGACTAGAGCCACTTTGAGATGGCTAGCCCAAGGAGCAGATGAGAGTAACAATCACAGAAATGGAAGTAATATCCTGCCAAACCCCCACCATCCATAGTATTTTGGAGCCTTAGGGTAGTAGGGCAGATGCAGGTGTAAAGGAATTTCCTTCCGATGTGAATGGTTTATGATCTGTGTTTATGCGCTCCTCTCCGGTGTATATCATGTTATGTTTGACCTGGGAGGTGAGTGCATCTCTCACTTAGCTTATGTATCACCCCACCCCTTCCAGAATATACGAGTGTTAGTACACTGATTCTGTCGTCTTTTGAGTAGATTGACCTGTTGTTACTAGGGTCCTGGATTTGCATTTTTTCAGCTTTGTTGCTTGAGAGGGTTACTGTACATGGGGGTCACTGTATTTCATATAATTACTCCTGTTTTGTCATCAAAAGTTGTGCTACAAATGAGTTCTTTGCAAATTTGGACAGGCTACTGCTCCATACCCTGTAGCCCTCAACATACACAGGTGGACCTGGAGGTACCAGTGGCTATGTATGTTTAAGTAGAAGCTGTTAAATCCAAAGCTATTCAGCAAAGCAAAAACAGTACTGATATTGTATTAGACCCACCATCTTCAATTGGATTCCAGCTCACACGCCTGACTGGGAGGAGAGAAGCTCTTAAAAATAAAAGGTCTATGAGCATAGAATTACGTGTTACTGATTTACCTTTTAAGGTTTGGATTATCCTTTGACGTCATCTTGGAACATTTATTAAAGTGATTTGTCCCATGTGTTTTAATAACGAATATTTTGGACCCTTGTAAACATACCTTTTTTTGCCTTTGTTTCCATTTTTTGAACTATTCAAATTGATTATTTATAGCGTGACTTGCAAGGTGCAATAGGTTACTTTTTGCTTGAAATGTAATAATAAAATGAAGATGTATATTACCCTCCGCTATCTTTTTACTCAGCTGACTTGTGAATCTGCTAACATAAGGTGTGGCAGGTTACTCTTGAATGGGCAATCGCTGTGCAAGTTGGGAGTAAGGGCATTATCAAGCCCCCGTGTTGGTCATTGCTGTGCCATCTTCTTGAGCCTCCACGCACATTGTTAGAGACTGACTTCCAGCTGTTGAGGACAGCGCTGATTATCGTTTATCCTCCAGATCAATTCTTGATCCTACTGCTTTTTGTGCTAAAAATACAGTAGAACATATAGCAAGTACCTTTCTAACCTATAGACCTGTTTAAGTAAGGATTCACTTAAATCTTAGAACGCATTGTGCTTCAGGATTGTGACTATATGCATCATATGTTTAACATCGGTCACCATTAAACTGTTTATCTCTAGGAATGAGGCTGAGGTCGAATTCAATCAAAAGCTGTCACAGGCTGAATCTCAGTACGCTGAAAACATTAAGAGTTTGTGGCATCAACATCGGTGTGAAATGGAAGATCTGGTGCAGACACATGAAGCTGCCGCAGAACGCATGAGAGACGCACATGCACAGGAGAAGAAGAAATGGGGTGAGAAAGAAGCAAAAATTGTCATGGACAGTAGGAAGGATAAACTCAAGTATCAAGAAAAGATGAATGAAGAGCAAGCTAGGATCTGTAAAACATTTGCCATTGAGAAGGAAGCAGTGGAAACCAGCTACAAAAAACAAATCAACAGCCTTCTCTGTGAGGTCGAGCATCTGAAGACGTGTTTGAGTGAAGAAAGTAGGGAAACTTCCAAAAAGGTTTTGAGTGTGCCAGTGGCCAAGCCCAAAACCCCTCCAAAGAAGCAAAAACATGGCAAGGGTTCTCCAAAATCATTTGAGGAGCTGGGCTCCCTGAGTCCACAACTGTCCCATCAGGCACATTTCGAAGACAACAGCCCGCTTTCCTCGTGCAATGACGATCAGCCTGGGGCCAAAGAGCAAAAGTGGGAAAGAGATGCAAGGAAGCTGGAGTCTATGTTTCCGTGCAATTTGGAGGAAAAGGACAATCATCTTCAAGAGCAAGAAAAGCAAATAGACAAGCAGAGTGAACTCTACCCTGAGGATTTACTGTGCATAAAGGCCAATGAAGAGACTGTGTCTTTACTGGAAAATGTAAAGCAAGATGAGCTGCATCAGCTCGAGTGTTCCATCACTTCACAGGTCAGTATTACCCAAGAGCTGCCGGAGAACGACCAGCTTCTAGAAAGTGAAGAAAGTTTGTTGAACAAGCAGCTTTGTGACCAACTTCAGGCCAAAGAAGTACAACTGCAAATGTTAAAAAAGAATGAAGGTGATCTTGCTGCCCGACTCGAAGAGAAGTCCAAATCAATCAATGTTCAAGAGTCACAACTCAAGGATCTTGCCAAAGAAAAAGAGAATATTTCAGAACAAGCACACTATTTTCAAGAACAGCTCAAACTTTTAAGGGTGGCCAATGAGGAGCTACTTGAGCGACTATCAGTGTTTGAAGCAGAACTGGAGAAAAGAGGATTCCTTGTTGCACAGAAAACCGAGCTGGTCGAGTCCATCACTGAGGCAAACCAGGAGCTAGCTAGACAGCTTAGGAGTGTGGAAGAAGAGCTGTCTAACCTGCGGAAGAGAGGGGAAGGCGCACTAGAGCAGTTGAAACAGAAAGAGGAGGAGGTGGCTGACTGTGTATATCGAGTCCAAACAGACTTTGAAGTAGAGAAAAATGAGCTGAAAGACAAGTTGCTTCATCTGGAAGATTTGGTACGCCGAATGGAGGCTGAAACAGGACCAAGACTGGATGACAGGTTTGACTTCCTAATATCCTTAAGAAAACTAACCATTGTGGCTGGATTCTGTAACCCCATAACTGCTCCTAATCCAATCAAAGCATGCGCTTTCTACTAATAAACCTGCCATTAAATACATTTGAAGATCAGTTTTCACTGTTGTATGATTTTGCTCTTACAAAAATCATCTTATGCAGCCTATTTCCATCTTTTCGTTCCTTCCACTGTTTATGTTCTGTGTGAACACGATTGCTTCCCATTGATCTCCAGTGTTACTCTTCTACATTGCTTTGCCTATTTCTCTCTCCCATCCATTCTCTTCAGCTGAGAAACCTGGAAAGCATGTGCTTCTTTTTTGAGGTGGCCTGTAATCAGTAGTGCCGTGAAATGGACTTTATTTAATAAATGAAGCCCTCATTGGTGATAATGAGATTCCTGTTAATGCTCTATATTACCCACCCATCTCAGGCAGCCCAGAACCTTACACAGTGTTTATTATTGGTAGCAGTGGCAGTGATCACAGGTGGAAGCCACCATTGTGGTTAGTTTTGACATCCTCGACACAAGCACTGATTACTGCTTCCTTTTACTTTTCTGCCTCTACAACTTACTCTGAGGCTGCTGCATGGATTTACTGGGGAGGGCATGCTCTTTATTTCTTTCTCAACTGACAGGTGTTTGGCCACCGATTACAGTGTAGTTAACCGCATGCGCGCTAGCGGGTTTTCGCACTGCGCGCTGAAATTTGAAAATCGCGGCTTTTGTGACAAAGCCAGCTCGTCATGCGCGCAGCGCAGGTAACGCCCATGACGAGCTGGCTTTGTCATCCGCATCGAAGGGGTTAAACAATTGCAGATTTGTTTTTATTTAATTGACAAATTGCGAACTGAAGAGCTTTCTACTAAACAGCGCTTCAGAAGTTCTCATTAAATTATGGTTTCCTCGCATGATGCTCTCAGTAGATTCATGTCATAATGTGAGGTCCATAGGACACTGTCAAGTGTAAAAAAAAAATTGGTACAGAGTAGAAAAGTCCATGTGCACCATAAAAAGCTTCGGTAGATTTTCCAGAA
Source organism: Lissotriton vulgaris (assembly GCF_964263255.1). Classification (NCBI taxonomy): domain Eukaryota; kingdom Metazoa; phylum Chordata; class Amphibia; order Caudata; family Salamandridae; genus Lissotriton; species Lissotriton vulgaris. The sequence goes on from NC_141694.1 coordinate 1,113,836,901, forward strand.
GCTTTAGGAACATATAAGTTCTTTACTTGTTTTCAAAAAAGGAACTAGTGATGTTGCTGATGCTAGCATTTTACCAATTTGTATATGTTTTCATATCTCTTACAGGTGTCCTCACATATTGAACCGTGTGCCTTTTAATTCTTTGCCTCATCTACAGCACGCTTGATGTTTATTCCGTACAGATGTTCACTTTCATCTAAAAGGGTCATTCAGTGTTTAGCGAAATGTGAAAATGGAGCACACAAAGAAGCTCAAAATTAATAAATTATCTGAAACAATTGGTAAATCGTTCACAGACTGTGAAATGACATGAGACTTATGGCAGATCAAATTCTGAGACCTTAATTTGGTTTTAACTTATCTAATGGGTTTCCGTTTTAACCCCTTCAAAATTGTCCTTTGAGAATTGTAACATTTAAGATGATTGCTCTTATTGCCATAACATCTGCAAGGCAAATTAGTGAGTTACAAGCCTTGAGGGTAAAAACTCCCTTCACAACTTTCTTCCCTAATAAATTGTTAATGAGAACCAGTGTTCCCTTCCTTTTGGGTCAGTGCAGCACCCTTTCCACATTCTATCCTTCTCCCTATCCAATGAAAGAGCAGGAAAGACTTAATCGATTGGACCGCAAAAGAGCTGTCAGTTTCTACATGAACAGGACACATGAATTCAGACTGGCTGGCCAGCTTTTTGTGGGGTACAGCAGGAAAATGAAGGGAAAGGCTGTTTACAAAAGGGCTTTTCAAAGCTGAGTCTTAGAAACCCAGTCCACTCTGCAGCATCCCTACAAACTGCACAATAGGCCCAAAAGTCTTTAAATATCTCCTTCAGTGTTATTTCGGCCATATGGGTTCAAACTCTTCTGTGTCTGGTAACACACAGCTGCAGTAAAGCATTTACAAGCATGAAGTGCTTAGATTCTAACCAGCAAAGTGCATATTGTACAGCAAACCATGGACTTCCACAGGGCCTGGGAATCAAGTATTGAGACTAGCGTTTCTAGCCGAAGTATCAAAATCTTCGTCTAACAGACATTCAGGTAAAAAGCAAAGACAATTCTCCTGATTTTCTTCAGCAGTGGCTTCATCCAAGAAGAGTGTGTAGCAAAGGAGAAAGAAAAAAAGCACCGGAGTTCTACAGGATGGAATTTCTAACAAAACTCTAGCTTTTTTTCCACTAAGGACTCTCTCTTACTAAACCACTCCCCACAGGCCTAGGTGCTAGTAAGTCAAACAGAGCACAGATACTCGATGGAAGTTGCTGTAATAATACTTCCTTACTAGGTTCTGCCAGCTGGTCAATGTCTGAGCTAGACTCTCCTAGTCTGCACCTGTGATTGAAAGCTATTATGATCTGAAAGGCAGGTCTTCATCTTGGTAGTATATCTGCATCTTGTAATTAGATTTCATTTAAGAGAGTGGCTTGTTTCGGTGTATTTCAAGAAGTCACTGATTCATATATGCATGTATTGGTGTACTAAAACTATATTTCCAATTTTAGATATTTTAATTTTTAATCTATTTTTCATATTGCTTCCCAGTTCAAAGTCTCTATCTGCAAGCTTTCGGAAGTTCAAAAGTTACAATTTACAAACAATATTTTTGTTGGATAGTATTATCCATGAGCCAATAGCCCTCATCACATTGTGGTTGGCAGAAAACACATTAACCCCTTCCGTGCGGCCGCGATTCCCCTGGTGTGCTGTAAACAGCACGAACAGGGGCGGGCCGTGACGAACCACAGCCGTCATCAGCACACGAGCACCGTAGTGCATGACGGCTGGGGTTCGTCATGAGCATGGAAGGCTGGGGTTCGTCATGAGCATGGAAGGGGTTAAGTTATATGTTCTGCAAGACATAATAACGAAAGTGTACACAAGTGCAGACAGGGATTTTTCTGCCCAAGAGGAGTCAATTTAAAATGTACTGGTCAGAAATAAAATTAGAAACTGACCTTTCAAGTTTCAATCCTCCCTCATATCACCAAGTAGTGCTGGGCGTGCTATTAAACCGTTTTCAAATAAGTAGGTCGAGTCTGATGCTTTTTAGTCAGGCTTCTGGGTCTTGCAGAGGCCAAATAGAAAAGTGAATAAGGCAAAAACCTTGAGGGCACACAGTGGGCAGATGGATTGCCTTATATTTGTGTACAACTTTTTTAAATTAGAAACTTTATCATCATTTTCCAGAAATGTACAAAACATACAACCAGAAAATCAAATAGCGGCATTTCATAGCCCTTCGTGGCTTACAAATAGCAGCAAAACATATAAGCAGTTAATATCACTGGTAAAGCCATCTGTCATGACACATGATTGAAAGCATAATTTTTTTTGGTTCAGGAGAAATTCATCAACATCACATTTGCGATGTCAGGAAAAGTACAAATTTAGGTTTATAAGAGTTTACACCCCCTCCTACGAAATCTGGTCTCTACTAATTACGTTTAGTCTGGCAACTAAATCCAACTTGCTTCCCACACTCAAGACCTTAGAAAACAGTACAGGTACAGCTCAGTGGAGAAAACGGTAGTCTCAGGAGACCGCTCCAAAATCTCCATTCCCTTCCAATAGCTGTGCTCCATGGTGTTGCAAGACATGTTACCGTAGTCAACAAAAAGTCAGAAAATCACTACCATCCTTAACCCGTTGGCTGCTTCCGCTTTTTGGCGGCAGTACGGCCGTTATAAAAAATGGGCGCGGTCACGTCGGCCATTGGCCGACGGCAGCACCAGCGAGGTATTGCTGCCGTCAGCCAATGGCCGACGGCAGCAGCCAACGGGTTAAACCAACCACGCCACTGACTCCACAGAGAAGCAAGGGTAAACTTCAACACCACATGTAGAAACCACAAAACAATTCACATAAGCTTTCCCTGCTACATGAAGGACAAACTGCAACTCGCAGATGGAAAAAGTAATATAGGAAACAAGTGAATTCTTCCTTAATTCAATAAAGTTAAAACATCAAAACTTCTCATGATTTGCACCAAGACTATAAAACTTTATCTCTGACACCATGAGATTTAATCTAGATCTGCTGTCTTTCCTTAAGGAACTTAAAAGACCCTTCTTCAAACTATACATCAAATATTAATTTGACCATCTGTTCACCTCTTCATCCTTCACCTCCCTTCAGTCTGTTTTGTGTTATCATCAAATATGCTACCTGTTAAATTCTCCACTGCTTCTGTGGGTAGGTCCACCCTTTGCAAAGTGGACAGCAGTCTCAGGGTCCTTAATCCTTAATCCTTTCAGGTCCTTAATCGTCTGTTTCCAGTCCACCAGATTTTCAGTGGAACTAGCATCTGTTCTGTAGTAGGGGATCTCTGTGTATAGTCCTAATCTGTGAATAGTCCCGCCCATGTGCGGGGACCCCGGAGCAATCAAATTAGTCTCTTAAGTGGTCTTCTTCTGCAGTCCTGCATAGACACTTAAGAGAAAATGAAAGACAAATAATGCAGCCTGGCATTAACAGGGCTACATTGGCCAGCACTTCATCCTGAAGTGAAAAAGGATAGCCAAATAATATTATTAAATTTACTTATTTTACAGAGTTTCACACATAGAGAAACTCCCCTTCACAAAAATCCTTTATCATGATAGAGAGGAAGGGTTGGACAGACAAGCCTCATAGGCTGCCATTATATGTCTGGAAAAGGTATAACGTGCCTTTAAGGAACCCTCCAGAGACCCTCGGTATCCCATGATGCATAGCCAACGGCAAGTTACTTTCACTTCTTTTCTCCGGCTCCTGCTAGCAGGACCCTGGAGCATTGAGCTCTACCTTTATTGGTATAATTTAAATTTTTGGAGCTTTTTTGTGATATTTAGTGTTTCACTCGACCTCTGGGGTCTTTCTCTTCCATTTGCTGTCTTTTTTTAGCAGCCTGACCACCTCTTTCTCTTCAAAATGTCAGCTTTATTTGACAAGTGCCCTGAGTGTGGTAGGAAGACGGCCAAGTCAGACCCCCACAGAGTATGCATACTCTGTCTTCCATCTATACATGTGCATGACTCCTGTGATATTTGCTATTCTTTCTCCAGGAGGACCCTGCGTGACTGGGAGGAGATCCGTCTTCAAGGCCTGGAGCAGAGAAGACATCAGGAAGCAGGTGAGACCTCTGGGCATGGAGGGACTCTTTCTTCGTCCTCTGCCCGTGCATCGGCCTCTGGGGGGCTCCCCAGTCAAGAGAAGGCCCAGAAACGGCACCGGTCGACGTCGATGGCTACGACGTGGGCGTCAAGAGGTATGACGACGATATGCTCCGCGTCGACCCAGGGCTCTGGGTCGAAGCGACGTCCACGCTCTGCGATCGAGGGGAAGGACGTCAAAACCTCAGATGAGGTAGACGTCGAGGACTTCACAGACAACGTCGACAAACCATTGTCGTCGTGCTGAGTCCCGAAGACATCGGTGCTCGCCATCGAGGTGACACCGCCATTAGCCGTCAACATCGACACGAAGGTCGGTGTCGAGGAGAAGGTCGACGTCGAGGAGAAGGTCGACGTCGAGGAGAAGGTCGACGTTGAGGAAAAGGTCGACGTCAAGGAGAAGGTCGACGTCGGTGAGAAGGTCGACGTCAAGGAAGGAGTTGACGTCGCAGCGAAAGTCAACGTCGAAGAAAAAGTCGACGCCCAGAACAGTGTCTAGTGGAAGTTCATGGTTAGCGTTCCACATCAGAGAGTCCCCGGTCGCCGCGGCGCCGGCGCTCTTCATCAGGGAAGTCGCCCTCCAGAGCACCCTCCCCAAGGCCTGCTCGTAAGAAGAGGAGAGTAATTCGGTCCCCGGACTCTGAATACTCCAGAACCTACTCACCCTCACGGCCTAGGACACCTATGCCTCCTCCTCCTCCTCTTGCTCAACAACCTCCACCTCCTTCTCTGCCTCCACAACCGAGGCCTTTGATTCCGGCTCAGCCGCCGCCTCTTTCGCAACCACCTGTGCCGGTGGTTCCGGCGGGGCCCAGGAGACCAAAGTCCCGATCCCGGGGGAGACACCGCTCTCGCAGTGGGCGATATCGCCATCGTAGAGAAAGGTCGCGGTCCAGGTATACAAGGGACACAGACTCTTCCAGTGACAGGAGGTATTCACCTACATAGTCGGACTCTTTGCCTACGAGAGTTTCGCCAGTGGATGACATGTTACGTTTCAGGACGTGCTGTTGAGGAGAGCAGTGAAACTGGGTATAGCACTGACGGTGCCTACCCCGTCCACCTCTGGCATCTTCGAAACGCCACAGCGTAAGCACCTGTCTCGTCCATTACTACCTGTTGTGCCAGGGTTGGAGGGACCAGCCATGGAGCTGTTCCTGACGCTAGTCTTGGTGAAGTCTGCTCCATCCCAACTTCAGAAGAAGTACAGGCCCACAGATTCGGATCCTGCATTCCTGAGAACGGATCCTGCCCCGGATTCGGTCATTGTGACAGCGGCCAAGAAGCACCATTCTACTGCTCCTTTATCTACGGTCCCTCCGGACAAGGAGAGCCGTAAAATGGATTTGGCGAGCAGGAAGGTCTGCAGTACAGCAGCCACTTCCATGAAAGCAGCAAATTCAACTGTGCTTTTGGGTCGTTAATACCGTTCGTTATGGGAGTCTCTCCAACAATTCATTGAACTCCTCCCCAGGGACAGAAGGGAAGATTTTCAAGAAATCTTGAATGAAGGCATGATGATTTCCAATCAAATCATCAGCGCTGCTGCAGACACCTCTCTCCTGGCTGCTCATGGGTACTGCCACGGGGTGAATTTGAGACGCCATTCCTGGTTGCGACTTACCTTCCTGAAACCGGAGTCGCCCTTTTCGGGTTTCACCCTCTTTGGGACCCATGCGGACGAGGAAATGGCCCACATGAAGGCGGAAGTTGAAGCGCTGAAGGCTGTGGGCTTGGTGAAGCCGAAGGAACAGCCGAAGTCTTTCCGTACCTACCAAAGGCGCTACTCCTCCCAGCAGTTCCAGCTTGGGCAGGGTTGCCAAGCTTGACAACAGCAGCAGCAACAACAACAATATCAGAGGCAGCCCTTCCAGAAGCGACAGAGGGGCAGAGGCAACCAGCAGTCTGCTTCGGGGAATAAGGGCCCGTCCGGGTCTAAGCCCTGAGGGATTACTTCCCCCTCTTCTTTTACCCACTCCGGTGGGGGAAGCATTCAGAATTACCTGGCAGGGTGGAGAAAAATTTCTCAGGACAAGTGGGTGATGAATAATGTTTGCAATGGATACAGTCTATGTTTTCTAAGCCCTCCTCCAGCTATTCCACCGGTTCGCTCACAGAACCTGCTGCGCGAACTTCAAGCGGAGGCCGGTACCCTGTTATGAAAAAGGGCGATAGAGGGCGTCCCTCTGTCTCAAAGGGGAAAGGGTCTATACTCAAGGTTCTTTCTTGTGCGTAAAAAGGACAAAAACGAGTTCAGGCCCATGCTGTCCTTGCACCAGATTTATCCTCAGCTGCATCGAGGAAACTGGCTTTACGCAATAGATCTGCTGGATGCGTACTTCCATGTGCCCATTGCACAGAAACATTAGAAGTTCCTGCGCTTCCTAGTCGGCACCAACCACGATCAGTACACCGAACCTCCGTTTGGTCTGAAGTCTGCACCCAGGACGTTTTCGAAATCCATGGCAGTGGTGGCAGCGCACCTGAGGAAGAACAAGGTGTTTGTCTACCCTTACCTGGACGACTGCTTGATCAAAGCCTCCACCTTCCAGGAAGCGCGATTGCATTTCAACAGGACGGCTGTTCTGTTGAACCAACTGGGTCTGCACATCAACAAGTCCAAGTCCTTTCCGACTCCTGTTCAGTGTCTGAAGTACTTGGGAGTCTCCATCGATACTCTCAGAGCAAGCGTGTGTCCTTCGATGGAGCGACGCTTATCGGTCCTTGAGAAGGCTCAGACTCTCATGTCTGTTCCATCAACAACGGTGAGGACAGTGTTGTCTCTCCAGGGGTCGATGGCTTCTTGCATCTTCCTCACAACACATGCACGCCTCCACATGAGTCCGCTGCAGGAATGTCTGGAGGATCAATGGGACCAAAAACGAGGGAGCTGGGACGACAGGATCAGACCGTCTCAGCACTCTCAGCAGTCCCTGAAGTGGTGGTGTTTAGCAGAGAATCTCCTCAGGGGGGTTCCTTTCCACAAGGACATTCCAATAGGAACGTGATCCCAGGCGGAGTCCAGGTATCATCAATTTTCTGGAACTGAGAGCTGTTCATTTGGCGCTGAAAGCCTTTCATCCATCCTTCCGGACCAGCTCCCTGCTTGTACAGACAGACAATACGACCACAATGTATTACCTCAACAAGCAGGGAGGTTCGAGATCGCACACACTTTCTCAGGAAGCACAATCGATCTGGCACTGGCTGCTACACAGAGGACTGATAATGGCTACCCATCTACCAGGTGTGCAGAATGCTCAGGCGGACGCACTAGGCAGGCTTGTTCAGGAAAACCACAAGTGGGTGTTAAACGACGAGGTAATGGGAAACATCTTCGCAAGATGGGGCACTCCAGAAATAGATCTGTTTGCCACCGCCGAAAACAGCAAATGCCGAGACTTCGCCTCCAGGTTTTACCAACCGGGGACTCTGGGGAATGCACTATGGATCAGCTGGTCGAACAGCTTTCTGTACGCTTTTCCACCCATTCCCTTGATTCCAGCAGTGCTCATCAAGCTGTCTCAATCCAGAGCGAGAATGATCCTCATTGCTCCGGGGTGGCCTCGACAGTGGTGGTTCACAGACCTGCTCCACCGGTTTCTCCTACCCCATCTGCGGCTTCCATGTCGGCCGGACCTTCTAAAGAAGTTCGGGGGTAGATGTTGCACCCTAACCTCTCATTGTTGAGTTTGGCAGCATGGCTCCTGAGATAGTACAGTATGGACACTTGAACTTGCCTGACAACTGCATGGAAATACTCAAGGAGGCTAAGAGACCATCTACCAGGACCTCCTATGCCTACAAGTGAAAAAGGTTCTGCATTTGGTGCACGTCCAAAAATGCTGACCGTACCTCCTGCAAGGAAGATGCCATCCTTCTATACCTGTTGCATTTAGCTAAATCTGGCCTTAATTTCCATTCTATTAAGGTTCACCTCGCAGCATTAACTGCGTATAGGAAATGCCCTTCACAAACATCCTTTTTCCAGATACCTGTAATTAAAGATTTTTTTGAGGGTTTGAAGAAGGTATTCCCCCCGTTAGGCGTCCTTCGCCTTCGTGGGAGCTGAATGTGCTGCTGTCTAGATTGGTGAAGGAGCCTTTTGAGCCTATTCATAAGGCTTCTCTGCAGCATTGGTCCTGGAAGGCGGCTTTCCTTGTGGCTATACCATCGGCTCGCAGGGTGAGTGAGATTCAGGCTCTGTGTTGTCAGGAGCCCTATACTGTATTTCATGCTTCCAAGGTGGTCATGAGACTCACCCTAAGTTTCTCTCTAAAATGATATCTGATTTCCATGTCAACCAGATGATCACGTTACCTACGTTTTTTTAACATCCTTCCTCTCCGGTGGAGAGGTCCCTTCATTCACTTGATGTGAGACGGTGTTGAAATTCTACTTAGATAAGACCAAAGACATTCGTAAGTCAGATCAGTTGTTTGTGAATTACGGTTCAGTCAGGACTGGCCTTGCCACCCCCAAACAGTCCATATCTAGGTGGATTGTGTCCTGTATACCACTACGTTACCAGAAGGCTAACAAGACTCTAGGGGGTAAGCCTAAGGCTCATTCGACTAGAGGCAAAGCGGCTACAGCGGATTTGCTATGTAATGTTCCCATTGCAGACATCTGTAGGGCGGCTACGTGGAAGTCTGTCCACACATTTGCTTAACATTACTGCCTGGATTCTGAAGCCAGGACAGGTGCGCAAGTTGGGCAGGCTTCGCTGAGGAACTTATTTGCTCAGTAAGGATTTTTCTTCTAGTTTTCTTCCACCGCTGGATTTGGTTGTTGGGATGGGCTTGCCATTCTATTCAACTACAGAAGGAGTAGTTTCTTACCTGTATCTCCAGTTCTGTAGTAGGGGTATCTCTGTGATAGTCATAAGGGACCCACCCTCCTCCCCGATGGAATTATTTTTTTCCTGGATGCCACAGGCATGGCTTTAAGAGACCTTCAATAAGAACTGAAAGTAACTTGCCTTTGGCTGTGCATCATGGGATACCGAGGGTCTCTGGAGGGTTCCTTAAAGGCACGGTATCCCTTTTCCAGACACATAATGGCAGCCTATGAGGCTTGTCTGTCCAACCCTTCCTCTCTATCATGATAAAGGATTTTTGTGAAGGGGAGTTTCTCTATGTGTGAAACTCTGTAAAATAAGTAAATTTAATAATATTATTTGGCTATCCTTTTTCCCTTCAGGATGAAGTGCTGGCCAATGTAGCCTTCTTAATGTCAGGCTGCATTATTTGTCTTTCATTTTCTCTTAAGTGTCTATGCAAGACTGCAGAAGAAGACAACTTAAGAGACTAATTTGATTGCTCTGAGGTCCCCGTACATGGGCGGGACTTCTCACACATTATGACTATCACAGAGATACCCCTACTACAGAACTGGAGTGACAGGTAAGAAACTACTCCTTCTCCTTTATTGTATTTGCATATTCCCCTACAATGTTACGCATCATCGGAACGTGAAACTACACATTTAAACTGCCAGATCAAAGACTACACACAAAGTTACACATATATTTTTGGAGTGGAGCATTCATCCAAAGCACAGGGGCACTGTTAAAAAAATATATTGTAAGATGGCAGACCCGTTTGCATGATGAGGCAGGTCTATGTTGAGCTTCTCAGCCATGAATTGTCTGCTTCTGTCCAAATTTGATCAGAGAGGGAAATTACAGGATTCCCTGCTAAATGGGCATTCCTACACATATGTGCCTGAAAGTAAAAAGTGATGGTAGAATGTGACCAATGGGAAGACAATAGCGAACAAACTTGTCTATAACACCCCACCCACATCCGCCTTTGTTCCTGTGCTGTGCTGGCCGTTCTTCTACCAGGGGATATTTGCAACTGAAGGTAAATATCCTGTTCCACGCGATTTGTAAAGTACTTAGGTGAAAGCCCCATTTGTTTTATAAATCTCATCTTGACGCAAGGCTGAAGGTGTGATGTTCAGTTTTGTCATAGTGTTTCAAAAATCACTTCATCAGCATGTTTATTGCTTAGCAATCTCCTTCTTTGGATTTCACCAATTATTGGTGTGTTCTAAAAGTCACAAATGTTAAGAAGAGGTTATCCGGAAATGTAAGTCAGTTACTTCTTCCAATAGCTCCGTCTTATTGCTAATATACTTTGATTCCCTTTTCTACCACTTCACCTTCTTCAGAATACCATACCACAATGTTACTGCCTCAAAAAAAAGTAACCTGGTGCTGATGGATATGAAGCATTAGGGGAGTATTTATGGGACATTTTCATTTTCATTGGAGCCCAAACAAAATGGCTGACACCTTATGAGGTAGATAGTTATGCAATTTACACTAGCTGTGTCATTAGTCTCTTTTTAATTCTGAAACAATCCACCAGCGCTGTGATTGAAAGCGGATATTGATCAGGAGAACTATTTTTAAACACATTTTTTTTGTATGGGACTCTGAAATGGTTAACATGGGCTGTTCTAATAACTGTAAATGCAATGAACTTGGCGTATTTTTAGAAGGAATATATATATACTTTGCTTACGTATGACAAGGCTTGAAATAAACAACATGCATACAGTTCAAATAGTTTCATGGAATGTACACAAAATATTTTGTTTCCTAAATCATTCAACATCTTTTCCTATTTAGAATTGAGATAAATCGACTTTCTGAAGACAACTGTGTGCTGAGAAATAATATCGAAAGATTACAGCAAAACCTGGATGCTTCAGCAGCTGAAAACAGTAGGCAAAGGTAAGCGACGGTGCAAGGAATTCAACGCATGAAAACATCTGATGAGTGCATGTGAAAAAAATGTGAAAGGCTGCGTGTGGACAATTCAATACAGATTGATAATGACTGTGCTTGCTGTTTTCTTGAATTATGGTCCCCTTTACATAGTTAATAATATTGTGATCATAAAAGGGCATGATTATCTTAATTCTTAGATTATAAAATATTTTACACAGTTGAATGGGAAGTCGTTTGCAGTCCTATACAGAAGTGTGTCCTCAAACCTGCGGTCTTCCTGATGCCATTGTTCATATAGACAGAAATGTAGAATGAGGGAAGAAGATGGTGGATGGTAGTTGTGATTGGTCCCATCTTTTATTATGTCTTTGACTTTCTCAGGCATTACTCTGGGATGTAGGGGAGGGCGCAGAGGATTTGTGGTAGGTCGATAGCAGTACTTTTGTAAATTTGTTGAATTTTACGGGTAATGAACAAGGTAAAATTTTAAGAAACTTATGTTGTTTCTTTTTGTTTATCTTGTGCTTTATATGAGTCGTGTTTGATTACAAAGTTATTTACCTACTTTTCCCTAGGAAAACCACAGAGAAGTTAGAAAATGACATTGTAGCGATGAGCAGTGAGGTAAGTGGGAACAATGCATTAACACATTGCTTCAAAATATTTGTGGTTCATGGAAATTACTCATTTATTTCTGATAAATTGTCTTCAGCATTTGCTCCTTTTTGTATCATACCTTTCAGTATCATGCAAGGTATTAACTTCGATTTAGCACTTTTTTGCCTTCACATTAAAATTATATATTCTTGGTGAGCTGCTTGTACTAAATTAGATTTTTTCATTTTAACCTTTTATTCACTTGGTGCATGTCTATTGTACACTGAGATCAGAAGAGGCATTCATGTTTCATGTGGGAGGGCATTTTTAGCCTTTACCATGCCAACTCATTTGATCTATTTCTAGAACAAGGCATTCAAGGATGAGGTGTCCCTGCTAAGCACTAGAAACCTCCAACTGAGTGACGCCATCTCTGATCTGTGTGCCAAGGCTGAAGAGAGCCAAAATACCATCCAGCTGCTGAACCAGAGATTGGCAGAGGTTGCACATCAGAAGGAAGATGAAGCAGCTGTTGCCAGGCAACTGCAGGTGACTGTAACAAGCCTTGAAAAGCAGCAGCATCAGCAGGAATCAGCATGGCTGCGGGAGAGAGGACAGGCTGCACAAGAGTTGCACAGGTCAAAGGAAACGGTAAGCCACTCTTCTGCTAAACTAGATTCTAGTGTTATTCTTTATTATTTGTATGGATGCCCTTCCTTCTTTTCCTTTGTCGGTGCACAGGCTTAAAGGCGTCCATTTTGGAACATTCGTAGTCAGGGACATCATAAGCATTTCAGGGGCCCTGGGCCAAATACATTTTGGGGACCCCTGTTCTGAACAGCTTTGAATGTATGATCCAGTTTCAGCTCTTTCATGCCCTCTCTGGCCAGTTCACTGAGTGCACAGGCACACTGGTACAAATTCTAAATATATTTACATCTAATTTTTAAGGATAGTGACATGTATTTTTAATATTGTAACACAGCAGTAGCTCACTAATATTACTGCAAATAATCTCTGTGACACCCCCATTTCTAATACGTTGGGTCCAGTTTTGAGGTAAAAGAAACCGTTTTTTATGGATGTTGCAGAGGTTGAAACAAATATTTCCCTGGCCAATGTCTGTAATAGACTCCCATACATCATCAACATTAAAAATAAATTAAAGGAAAAAGATATTTAAAACAATCTGTTTAAGAATTCTCCAAGGTCATCGGGGCAAGAAACCCTGCAGAACAGAGGTGGTTCTATCAGGGTCCCCCCTGAGAGGCTGGGGCCTGGGCCAGGGCCCACTTTGCACATGTCTTTAAACATCTCGATTCGTGGTAGGCTCTGTTTGTAACAAGAGTCAATCTCCGATAAAATGCCAGTAGGGACGTGTGCATGACAATGAGCAATTCTAAACAAATTGATTTGTTGTGCAATAGTGGTGCAGTCATCAGAGTTTTCTCTTAGCACTAATGTTACACAACTTCTCTTTCCACTGTACTGCATTAGAAACGCTACAGCAATTATTTTGATGCCTTTGTAGTCCTTTTTAAATTGCCACTTTGTGAACAAGTGGTTTTAAGGTTTACAGTTTTGTCTCTGCTTTAGCATAGGTTAATAGGTGGTTTTGTCCCAGACTCAGGAGCTGATGTGCTGAGAGTTGGTCATTTGTACTTGCATGAATAATCTAGTGTTGGAGTAGCTATCCGATCAAACATTATTTTCAATTTCTAAATAGATTATTGATATCTGTGTCAGCGGTTGCAGTTTCTACCTTGTACCTGTGTTCCTGAGCAAAATATGTAGATTAATTGGTCGCACAAGGAAGCTATTCCCCAACACTAGCACGTGCCGGACTGGGAACCCTAAGTAGCACTGGAAATTTTGATGGACCAGCCCCAGCTGACTTTGTTACTGGGGATCGATATAGCAGCACTGCTGCAACACCAGCGCCCTGTAACAAAAGCAACCCCAACCCCTGCAAAATCCACCTCCACCCTTCCAGCCTGATGCCCGCTACGACCAGTCCGACCCTGACACTAACCTGCATAAAAGTAGTATCAGGGATTTAGTTCTAGTTTCTACGGTGTGCTGTGAATGTCATGTTAACATGAAAGACTCCAAGTTGCATAAACAGATGTTTTCAAATCATAACTCAGATTAAATGCCAGGTCTCATAACCTAAATACTAATACATTTGTTGTAAGTGAAAGCCTGGAGAGACTAGAACCTAGGAGAAATAACTTAAGCTAAGAAGTAGTCTTGTTCAGGATTTTGTTTAAATCTGTTTTTTTAATGCAATGTATTCCTGCAACATACAGAACTCGGGCAACTTGCATCTAGAGCTACATACGTTGCTGCATATTGATGAATACCCGTTTAAACGGGTTGAGAGGAAAAAGAGCAACGAAAAGTGCAAATCATCAATTAATAGAACATTCCAATTCAATTCCACTGGTTCTCATGGTCAAACATTTTCATTCATTGTTGGTCTCCAACCGCCTCCTAAGTGCCGACACATGTTTCACACATGAATATTTAATTTCAGTTCTTTGTCTCTAATGATCACTTAGAAAAAACGTCCACCAAATCATTGCTGACTTCTCTGAGTCTAATGCTGTCTCAAAATTCCTTCATCCTTATTTGTAAAAACACACCGGATTCGTTTCATTGCTTCTTGCTCCCCTCCGCCCAATTTCAGAAGTCCAAATAAAGCTGGCCGATCTAGAACACCACATAATTCCTAAATATTTCAGTAATCATTTTATCTTTCCCTGAATCATCTATCTCTTTTAGGGATTGTTTTCAATTAATTGAAAAAAATAACCTATTCATCCTGATATCTCAAGCAAGTTTGGTACTTATATGGACAATCAAATGTTGCAGCTCACTTTATATGGGCTGCCCTCATACGGTTGATCTGCTGATTAGAAGCTCTGATAAGGTGGGCCTCTACGAGTTGCCCGTATTGGCCGCGGTCAAATGTGAGATTCACACTAAGGTGTGTACAGTAATTCACACAAGAGGTCCTGCATACTTATGATTATCGTCACACAAATCAGAACATAACCTTAGATCAAGAGCGAGCCCAGCTTTACTGGTGACTAGATGAAACATAGGCTGTGGAGAGAGGCGCCTCCTAAGCAGTTAGTGGGCGAGCCTTTAGAGGACTTTGCCAGTAGGTCTTCAGAAAATCGGGAACACAAGACTTTAAGAAGTAGATTTGGGTTCTAAAGTGGTAAGTTCAAGCATCTTAGAAATAGGAAAACGTTCTTCCATTTTCAATTCATGAACTGATCATGGCTTCTTTAAAGGAAAGGAATAGGCGAAGATTTCAAACAGCTGCAGTATCACTCAAAGGTAAAACTGCATGAACGAAAAGGTGTAGAAAGGGAGGGTTTTAAAAGACATGTTGCTGGAGATATAATCTCCTTCCAAGTCTTTTAAGATGCAAAGATGAGACTTCTTCCTAACTCCTCGTACAAAATGTTTACGATGGGAGAAGTTATTCTTAGGCAAAACAGGACATCTTTGTAAGCATTTTTGTGTTTTTCACAGGTACACCACAAATAATATTCTCTTTAAAAGCTGCACTTAAAAACATTGGTGAAACATGGCAGAGGTGATGCTATTAACATGAGGCATTGCCAGCATATTTAGAGGTTTGCCGAAAAGTTGCAGCATATCCTCTGCCTGCTGTCACCCTTTCCTGTGTAAACCAGGGATTTTGGTAAACCCCGGAAGCATATGTACTCTGTAAAAGCAATTTTAAACCTCACTCCTTGACGATAGGGTCACACACTCAGGGAAAGAAGTTAAGAGTAACATTAATATTATGCTGGTGTCTGCTAACAGCAGCCTTTTTGCAGAGCCTATCTTTGGAGCATCGTGCAATCGTACATTCGCATACCTTTGCAACATGTCTTGGTACATTTCTGAGCCACATGCCAAACCCACCATGGATAGACGACATTCTCATGATTTTCTAAAAAAGAGACAATGATTCAATGTCAGTTTAAGCCTGCTAGACATGAAAATCTACAAGTAACATCATATTTGGCATCCCATTAGTGCATGTTCAAAGAATAGGATTATTTGTGCTGGGTCTTTTGGTTCTTTAGCCATTTCTCTGCGGGGGTAATTCCCCCGCTGTGCTGGGGGGAGGGGGGCGCCCACAGCGCCCGCATGCTCATGACGAGCTGAGCTCGTCATGAGCTACGGCGCTCCTGTGCTCATGACGAGCTCAGCTCGTCACAGGTGCATTGGCTCCCGTGGAACGCTCAGCACAACAGGGGAATTCTCCCCGCACCTGAGCGTTCCACGGCCCATGACGAGCTGAGCTCGTCATGAGCACCGGAGCACCGTGCCTCATGACGAGCTCAGCTCATCATGAGCATGCAAAAGGTTAGTTAAGCTCTGTGCTGCAATGCAATACAGCTCCTCTGGTGCAATACACGTACTTTCTGCACATGTAACACTCTACCTCTTTAAAAGATAGATGAACCATTATACATGGCTTGTGTTATGTTTCAACGGTTAAACTGCGAACTCTAATACATTTCTTAATAATTTTGAAAATTATAGTTACCATTGCCATACACATTTCTAAACTAAAGCTGTCAGTTGTTTAGTGTTAGATCTTAATTCTCTATAACAATCCTGTTAAGGAACACCCCTGTTTAATTATGGCAGAATTTGTTTCTGTAAACACTATCCAAGAATAAAAAATTAATTCAAAGAAAAAGTGCTCATATTCTGTGTAATTGATGACATCTCCTTGCTTAAAGTAGGCCATAGGATTTTCGTGAAGGTTTTTACATCTTGGTGCCTGTGGCATCCACAGTGATACTCTTTGAGACTTTCAAATTGGAATTAGATCAGTTATTACACAAATGAGAGAACAATTTGCGTCTTTGACTCCACCATGGGGCGCAGTTAAAGTTCATAATTGCCGAGTAGGATAGATTTGCGTTCGAGGCATGTGGGCTGCTGAATTCATATCTGTACATAGATCGCCGCTTAGTGTTTGGTCCGGATGATTGCACATTGTTGTCCTGGAAGAGTCTTCGAAGTATCACAAGATAGGTGGCTCCTCCCCTGGACTACAGTGCGCATGGGCATCGACTCCATCCTCAGATTGTTTTTTTCCGCCATTGGGTTCGGATGTCTTTTATTCCCTCTTGTCGGAATTGGTAGAAAACTTTCTTAAGACCAAAAGGTCTTTAGTCTATACGTCGGTATTGTCTTGCGTTCGGCATTACTTCTTCTAGTTCGGCTCCGAGCCGAATTCTCTACTCCCGCGTGCTGTCGGCGCGGAAGGCCCAGTCGACGCTCCTGACCTATCGAATGTCCATCATGGACCGAAGTCCATTCAAGAGATGTCCGGTCTGTTACTCGAAGTACCCCCACATCGACGTCCACCCAGTGTGCAACAAGTGTCTGTCGCCGGACCACGATGAGGACAAGTGTATGGCTTGTTCCCGCTTCAGGTCTAAGAAGACGCTTAAGCTTCGACGAGCTGCGCGCCTGGAGGCCCAGCAATCTGCTCCGGCGCCTGTGGATATCTTCAATGCAGGGGATGTCGAGGACGAATCTATCCAGGACGTTTTTGAATCAAACCCCGCGTCCGACGTCAAAGAAGACTACAACGCGGATGCTGAGGTGTGGTAGGGGACGACGATGACGGGGCCCTCGGGGCCATTGAGGATAGCTCGGATGAGGAGCTTCCTCAAACTGACTCTGGGGCCGTGCCGATTTATAAGGCCCAGGTCGAGGGATCGCCTTCGGGCCTTACCCAACATCTCGCTATGGGTTCCACGGGCCCGGCCACGGACATTGTTGCCGAGCCACTCCCTTGCAAAACGAAACCAAAAGTGAAACCTACGGTCTCGATGCCAGATACTGCGCAGGTGCCAGCATCGAAACCGAAAGTGCGCATGGCTTTGGTCGGCTCCAAGGCCTCGGAGGCTTCGGCGCCGAAGAAGCCGAAGGTGGCTGTCGAGCCGAAAACTACAGTCAAGGGCGTCGAGCCAAAGTCTGCCACGCCAAAGGCTAAAGTGAAGGTGGTCGAGTCGGGCGCGTCGGCGCCGAAGACGATCGACACCGGCGCCGAAGACGATCGACACCGGCAAAAGTCTTGTCGACCCGAAGAAGGCTGTCGGCGAGCCGAAGAAGACTCTCAGTGACCTGAAGAAGAGACTCGATGACCCGAAGGTCCTCTCGACCCCGCGTCCGCACGACAAGGCCAAGGGCGCTGCGCCTCGAGAGTCGACTTCGAAAGTGGCCTCGAAGGATTCCATTGAACCGGCGCGCCCATCCGGCGCGTTCACCAAGAAGGTGACGGACTCCCTGCAGCGCATCCGTGAAGGCACCGCGTCAGTCGATCCGACGGATCCTCTGCCTGCGAAACCGGTGGAGAAACCACCTAAGGCGTCCACGCCGATCCATTTCACGTTGCCGTTTAAGACGGCGCCGAAGGCTTTTGCTCCTATGGCAGTGGCCGGCGTGCCCGAAAAGGTCTCCTCGTCGCCGAAGGCGTCATCGGTGGTTCACGGCCCACGACCTCGACGACCTTCGGGGGATGAGCATCAGGAACACTTCATCGACGCCGAAACGGGCAGGCTTTCCCTTCTGAAGCGGAAAATCACCCCATACCACAACTAGAGTCTTACAAGATCCCTCTCAAAAAGAAGAAGGACTCTGCTTGCTCTCCCGTCTTGGTGGAACCTCTTTCCCCACAGACTCATGATGTGTCGCCCACTTACTCGGATGTGGACGCTGGTGAGGGAGATGATGAGGATGAGTACAGTTATCCAGTCTATACAGACACTGAGGATACTAATGAACCCCGGGCAGCTGGTGGTGACCCTGGGGATCCTCAATCAGGTCAAGACCCTCAACTTTTTTCTGCTAAAACGTCGCCTACTGAAGACTCTACTGCTTTCAATGCCCTCATTGAACGGGCAGCTAATAATCACAACGTCCAGCTACATGCTGACCCTGTGGATGTGGATTTCCTCTTTGACACCTTTTCGGTATCAGAAAAAACTGTTAAAACTCTGCCTATGCTGAAAGGTGTTTTAAAGCATGCTGCTGAGATCTTTAAAGAACCTACCAGGGCAAGGGTGATAAACCCTAGGATTGACAAGAAATACAAGTCAGCGCCTACTGATCCTACCTACATTAAAGGACAGTTGCCTCTGGACTCCCTTGTCGTCTCGAATGCCCGGAAGAGGGCTAATTCTCAAACTACGGGTGATGCTCCTCCCCCAGACAAAGAATCCAAGGTCTTTGAGGCTTCGGGGAAGAGGGTAGCAGCACAGGCAGCCAACATCTGGCGCATTTCTAACACACAGGCGCTTCTGGCGCGCTATGACAGGGCACACTACGATACACTGGGGACCCTGTTGCAACACCTGCCTGATCAATACAAGGAAGGGGCTGAGATGCTGATTCAGGAAGGGAAGCTGATCTCTAACGCTTCCATTAAGTGGGCTCTGGACGCCGCTGATACCGCTGCCAGAGCCATAAACACTAGTGTTATGCTTCGGCGACATGCCTGGCTGAGAATCTCTGGATTTAAGCCAGAAATCCATACCACCATCCTGAACCAAACGGTTAACCCAGATCACCTGTTTGGCCCGGAGGTTGACACCACCCTAGAGAAGATAAAAAAGGATACTGAGACTGCAAAATCAATGGGTGCCTTACAGTCCCAGCAGTTTCGGGGTGGGTCCTTTTGTCGCTCCAGCACTAGAGGCGTCTTCCAGGGGCTAGCTCTCCCAGTCCACGCAATACTACAAGGGCAACACCCAGACTACTTACACCAACAAGAGTCGAGGTGGATATCGTGGCAACAGCGCCAAGGGCAGAGGACGTGGAAACAACGGCTCCAGATCCTCTGCCACCAGCAAACAGTGACGCCTTGTCACTGCCCCCGACCACACAACACCGGTCGGGGGGAGACTCCAGCAGTTCCTGCCCATCTGGAAGTCCATCACCACGGGCAGGTGGGTCAGAAAACTTATTCAATACAGTTATTGTCTGGAGTTAACATCCACTCCACCCAACATGCCCCCAAGTCGCCGTCCTATATCGGACGAGCACTTGCACTTATTGCAGCAGGAGGTCACCGTCATGCTGCAAAAAGGAGCTATAGAGCTCGTGCCGGTGCAGGAAAGAGGCACAGGGGCATACTCCCTGTACTTCTTAATACCAAAAAAGGACGGGTCCCTCAGGCCCATCCTGGACCTCCGGCCCCTCAACTACTACATCCTGTCGGAGAACTTCCATATGCTGATCCTGCAGCAAGTGCTCCCGTTACTCAGGCAGGGGGATTTTCTCGCAACTTTAGACCTAAATGATGCGTACTTTCACATTCCAATGCACCCTTCACACAGGAAATACCTCCGTTTCACCATACAAAACCAGCACTACCAGTTCAAAGTTTTGCCTTTCGGTGTCACCACGGTACCCAGGGTGTTCACAAAGTGCCTGGCGACAGTGGCGGCGCATCTCAGAAGACGGAATATCCATGTCTACCCTTATCTGGGCGACTGGCTCATCCAAGCGAAGTCAGCCCAGCAGTGTGCCGACCACATGACCCACACCATTCACCTACTGCACGATCTGGGATTCTCACTGAATTACCCAAAATCCCACCTCCAGCCCGCCCACGTACGGCAGTATCTGGGTGCGACCATAAACACTCTGGCGGCCACAGCACAGCCGAATTCAGTGAGGGTCAGCAGCATTCACTCGCTGATACAGAAATTCAGACCTCAACACTCGCTTCCAGCAAGAGTGTTCATGCAGTTGATAGGCATGATGGCCTCCTGCATTTCCATAGTCCCGCACGCGAGGCTACATATGCGTCCGCTTCAGGAGTTCTTAGCACGTCAGTGGACTCAGGCTCACGGGCAGTTGAAAGACCTAGTGTTGGTGAGCGGTCGGGCATACAACTCTCTGCATTGGTGGAATCCACGAAACCTTTGCAAGGGCCGACCGTTCCAAGAGCCTGTGCCACAGATCATCCTGACGACGGACGCCTCTCTCCAGGGATGGGGAGCTCATGTCCTCCACTACACGGTGCAGGGACTGTGGACGCAACAGCAACGGAAGATGCACATCAATGTTCTCGAACTGATGGCAATCTTCATGGCACTCAAAGCCTTCAAGGTACATCTGTGCAACAAAGTAGTGTTGATCCGGACGGACAACATGACAGCCATGTACTAGATTCAGAAGCAGGGAGGAACACACTCTCCACAGCTGTCTCACCTGGCTCAGAGCATGTGGAAGTGGGCCATTCAGAGGAACATCTTCCTCATGGCGGAACACCTCCCGGGCAAAGACAATCAGATGGCGGACCTGTTCAGCAAATAGATCATGTGTCACCATGAGAAAATGGTGTCATCCCTGTACTTAGGGCACTCCTTTGGTTCTCATAAAAGCGAGACTCCAAGTATCGTTTGACGAATTATTTAATCATTCATCTGTGTTATCATTATTACTTCATTTAGATCAGTTCAAATCGTATCAATAGAATTTTCACAACGTAAATACATCCAATTGCTCCAATGCATTTCGGGCAAACATGCCCTTCATCGGGGAGCTTCTGCAATAAAACGAGACATAGCACTAAGGATGGGTTTCCATCATGTTGTCAAATAAAGTTATCAAAACGACGTGCAAAATCACTAAAAATAACTCGGGTGAAGGAGAGCGTGGCGTGCTAGTGAATCTTAGCAATTATCCGATATCCGTGAATATAAGGGAGGTCTGTGACTTCTGTGAGAAAATTTACTGTGCGCGTTAGGTAGTCAAAGTGAGTAAAAAGCGGGTCTGCGCGAATCATATGTGGCCGTTAGCGTGGGGTGTACTTAAGCGCTAGGTGAACTAGACGTCAAAGTTTACCAGTGCAAGTGAGCTACATGCATACCGAGTAGCGAGTCTAATGGTGGTCTATTGGATACTTACTCGTTGTGATGTGGTCGATAGCTACAGTCATCGGTGTCGCGATCTCCGTGCATGAGTGAGAAACAGGAAGTGCTGTGAGTTAGTTAATTTAGTCACGACAAAAAACGGACTAAAGAGTGTGCGAGGAGGAGTGCGGCCATCACCTTTCTTGACGTCAAGATCACGGTTACTACCACAGGTTTTGAGACAAATTTATTTCATAAAAAAACTGACCGCAACAATGCATTGCATTTTTCCAGTCACCATCAAGGATCTTTAAAAACTAATTTACCCATATCTCAAATGCTAAGAATTAGAAGAATCACATCTGACCCTGATCGAACTAAAACCAGATTACAGGAGATGGGAGAAAGGTTCCAAGCAAAAGGATATCCTCCAACCCTCATAGAAAGTGCGAAAAAGAAAGCCATTGACACCCCAAGGGAGACACTGTTCTCTAAAACTTCACATGAACAAACCAACAGGATGGTACTAGTTTCCAAATTTTCGAATATGAGTCCCTCATACAAAGGAATAATTCTAAAACACTGGCCGATCGTGAGCATTGAACCGGATTTTGGCACCACCTTTAAGGAACCACCTTTATTTGCTTACACCCGCAGTGCTAACCTAAAAGAAATTTTAACAAAAAAGCACCTGGAAAGATTGCCTACAAAAGGCACTAGACCATGCAGAAATTGCGGAAACTGTAATAACATCATCACGGGAACTGTTGTGAACCACCCCATGAAAGGAACTCCTGTAAAACTTTTTGTGAATGTCACATGCGACACTGCCAATGTCGTATATCTAATCAAATGTCCATGCGGAAAAGCTACATTGGAAGGACAGAGAGAAAAATTAAAACTCATATTAACGAGCATAAATCCAACATTAGACTAAAAAACTCAAAATCCAACATAGCAACACACTTTAACGAAAATCGACACAATGTGTCTCAACTTAAGTTTTTGATCCTAGAACAGGTGCAGAAAATTGAAGGGATGGACAATAACAAGCACCTACTTCAGAGAGAAATGGCTTGGCTTTACCGTATGCAATCCATGAAACCAATGGGTCTTAATGACCGTTTAGAATTCTCATGCTTTATTTAAATTGTTGACATTGTTTCTTAATATGCGATTGATTGTTGTTATATTTTTCACATAAGCAACACACTTTTGTTTCGTAATACCGCCTGGTTTTTTCCTCTTTCAAGATGGCCGCACTCCTCCTCGCACACTCTTTAGTCCGTTTTTTGTCGTGACTAAATTAACTAACTCACAGCACTTCCTGTTTCTCACTCGTGCACGGAGATCGCGACACCGACGACCGTAGCTATCGACCACATCACAACGAGTAAATTTCCAATAGACCACCATTAGACTCTCTACTCGGTATGCATGTAGCTCACTTGCACTGGTAAACTTTGACGTCTAGTTCACCTAGCGCTTAAGTACACCCCACGCTAACGGCCACAGATGATTCGCGCAGACCCGCTTTTTACTCACTTTGACTACCTAACGCGCACAGTAAATTTTCTCACAGAAGTCACAGACCTCCCTTATATTCACGGATATCGGATAATTGCTAAGATTCACTAGCACACCACGCTCTCCTTCACCCGAGTTATTTTTAGTGATTTTGCACGTCGTTTTGATAACTTTATTTGACAACATGATGGAAACCCATCCTTAGTGCTATGTCTCGTTTTATTGCAGAAACTCCCCGATGCTGGGCATGTTTGCCCGAAATGCATTGGAGCAATTGGATGTATTTACGTTGTGAAAATTCTATTGATACGATTTGAACTGATCTAAATGAAGTATAATGATAACACAGATGAATGATTAAATAATTCGTCAAACGATACTTGGAGTCTCGCTTTTATGAGAACCAAAGGAGTGCCCAAAGTACAGGGATGACACCATGGTCTCATGGTGACACATGATCTATTTGTTAAACAGACGTGCCTAGGACGGACACGTTACCTGGTGGAGCACCCAACTGACTTAAAAACTTTAAAGTGCACAAGAACCCAAAACATATCTAAACAAGCTGTGCGCTACCTATCCTGAATAGCATTGGACCTGCTCAGCAGGCACAGCCACCAAATGCACGAGTGGGAAATACATCCATCAGTACTCCAACCGTACTTCCAAATGTGGGGTCATCCAGAGATAGACCTGTTCGCCACAAGGGAGAACGCAAAATGCCAAAGCTTCGCCGCCAGGTTCCCACACCCACAATCGCAGGGCAATGCGATATGGATGAACTGGTCAGGCAAATTTGCGTACGCTTTTCCCCCAGCACCTCTGATACCGCTGGTGGCACGCAAGCTCAGGCAGCACTCGATGACTCTCATCCTAATTGCTCTGACGTGGGCTCGCCAACCATGGTACACCACGTTTCTAGAACTGCCCGTGGTACCGCATCAGAGGCTACGTCTCACACCCAGCCTTCTGACGCAGAGCCATGGCGACATTCAGCATTCAGATCCGCAACAGCTCAACCTGGCGATCTGGCTCCTGAAGTCTTAGAGTTTGGCTATCTGCACTTGCCTTCTGACTGCATGGACATCATTCGGGAGGCAAGGAAGCCCACCACCATAGCATGCTACGCGGCAAAATGGAAGCGGTTTGTCATTTATTGTGCAGACCACAACATTAACCCGCTGGATGCGTCTATTCAGAATATCATTTGTTACCTTTTCCATCTGTACAAATGTAATCTGGCCTATACTTCCATTCGCATACATCTGTCTGCAATGGCCACTTATCTCCAGAACAGACAGCACCTCTCCCTTTTCAGGGTGCCTGCCATTAAGGCCTTTCTGGAGGGGCTCAAACGAGTCATTCCTCCGCGGACTCCACCAGCTCCTGAGTGGAACCTCAATGTGGTCCTCACCCGGCTGAAGGGTCCTCCCTTTGAACCACTGCATTCCTGCAAGATTCAATTCTTGACATGGAAAGTGGCTTTCCTCATAGCGATTATTTCACTGCGACGAGTTAGTGAGCTCCAAGCACTAACTATCCAGGAGCCATTTATTCAAATTCATTCTAACAGGGTGGTGCTTCGCACTAACCCTAAATTCCTTCCTAAGGTAGTGTCTCAATTCCATATTAACCAAACTATTTAATTGCCTGTTTTCTTCCAAAATCCTGAGTCATTGGCGGAGCGGATGCTCCACACCCTTGACGTCAAAAGGGCCCTGATGTATTACATCGATAGGACCAAGGATTTTAGGAAGACTAAGCAACTCTTTGTTGCCTTTGCACCACACCACAAAGGTAACCCTATTTCCAAGGCTGGTATTGCTAGGTGGATCGTTAAATGTATCCAGATCTGCTATCTGAAAGCCAAACGTACTCTCACCCTTCCACCAAGGGCCCACTGCACCAGAAGGTTGGGGGCCTCTATGGCATTCCTTGGAAACATTCCTTTGGAAGACATATGTAGAGCAGCCACATGGTCTACTACACACACATTTACAAAGCATTATTGTGTTGATGTGCACTCCAAACAGCAGGCAGCTGTAGGGCAGGCTGTTCTCAAAACACTTTTCCAAACTGCTGCAGCTGGCACGGGTGGCCGCCGTTAATGGAGGGACTGCTATGTATTCTATGCACAGATATGAATTCAGCAGCCCACATGCCTCGAACCAAATATGCTACTTACCAGTATGCATCTGTTCTTGGCATGTAGGGCTGCTGACATTCATATCACCCGCCCTCCTCCCCGGCGCCTGTAGCAGCTGCAGAATTTACACATACTTCTAGCAGGGTCATCAATCACTGAGTTCCACTCCATCTTGGCCGCAATGGCTAAAAACAATCTGAGGATGGAGTCGATGCCCATGCGCACTGTAGTCCAGGGGAGGAGCCACCTATCTCGTGATACTTCGAAGACTCTTCCAGGACAACAATGTGCAATCATCCGGACCCAACACTAGGCGGCGATCTATGCACAGATATGAATGTCAGCAGCCCTACATTCCAAGAACAGATGCATACTGGTAAGTAGCATATTCGTTATGAATGTATTGCTTGTTCCTCTGACATCGGGTGAGGAATACCACCAGGTTTCAAGATTGGAGATGGCATCACAGACAAGATGTGCCAGACTAACTGTTTTAAGACAAGATATTGTGTTGCCTTCAAAGCTGTCACTGACATCCATTGTACCACCTTCTATGGCCACGCTGGAGTTGAAGTCAACAATTCTTATGATAGCCCCTATAGAGGAGGATTGTCTTCCTCAGAGGCTCTCCAGGCTCCTGGTTTACCAGACATAGAGCCAAATTGCTGAAGGATCCAGCTGTCTGCCAAGCATGATGCTGAGGACTTGTCTTCTTGAACCTGTCCCCTGATCTATGGAGTATTCTTCCTCATACTCTTAGGTCCCAAACCAATCTCCTCACTTTCCACCAAAAACTGAAAACTGTTACACTCTCTATTTTAGTATAATCACTGCTTTTATCATTCAGCTCTATCAACTATTGCAGGTATACCTACTTGGCTCATTGCTTCCTCTTTATACATTTCCTTTATTAGTTTGTGACTGAGGTTTATCTTTCATTCCAGCGGAAAGAATATGTGATGGGCAGAATGCTAAACAAATCAAACATTCACCCCCCAGTCACAGATCTGGGTTTAATCTATCGTTTTTTTGCTAACCACTCCACCCCAGTTTGGACCCAGCCATATGAAAATCTGTCTTGACCCTGCTCCCCATGGGTACAGTCCAGCCCAAACGGCAAGGCCAAGTCCTCCCTGGACTGGAAACAGGCTCACTGGGACTGGTTTCGGGCAGGGAGTAACAACATACCCAGTGGGTGTCCTCATGGGATGTTACAAGAAGAGAGAAGGCGCTGCTAAGGAGGGACTACTAAACTTATTGACCAATGAAAAGCCACCATTTACAAAGGACAGGAGCCAATTAAAAAGATGGGTGGAATGTGGGTGGAGATTTATGTCCATATCCTGAATACAAAAACAACAGTTGATAAACAGAATGCAGAACAATGTCATACATTCACCCCAGTACAGAAATCTGGGCCTAAATCCATTGTTTTTTTTGCTCACCACACACCCCAGTTCAGACATGGCCATATGCAAATCAGCCTTGACCCTTTGCCTCATGGGAACAGTCCAGCCCGAAATGCCAAGTCATGTCTTCCCTGGACCGGAATCAAGCATTCTAAGACCGGTTTCTGGCTATCAGCCGTCTTCAGCCAGGATAGCTTGACTCCAGTGGCGTGGAGAGCACAGGACTCACATACAGAAAAAGGGTTTTTAATGTTTCAGAGTTTCTCAGGGCGCTCTACCAGATGTGGACGCTAATGTAGTTAAGTGGACTGAGTAAGTAAGGTGCAAACAGGCGAGCGGAGAAGACCCCCTAACCGCTCAACAGTATGTTAAGCGAGCAAACATACAAAACAGTTACTACAGTTTGCCTATGCACACATTAAACAAAATCATTTACAGTTGTGTATAGTATGACACACAGTTTAGAAAGAAAAGGGCCAAAGTCAACAGAATAACACGCCAAATCTTTAACGCAGAGGTGCTTTATGAAAGTTTGATAGTTCCACAACCAGCCGACACATGTTTCGTCGCGTGGGATCAGTGTCTTCGCGACTCCTCAGGGCTGTGATAATGGTACACTCGTCAATAGGTCGCACTACCAGTGATAGTTCCGACCCGGCAGGTCACCGTGTTCCATGTATAGGTCCTATACATGGAACACGGTGACCCGGGAGCAACAAACGAGAGATTCCTTACACACACATATACCACGACAACTTGCTGCTTACTTGCGCTAGTGAAAGCCTTTTTGGATCCTCTCCCAGGACTTAGGCTCACCTTTACTGGAATGGATCACCTCGTTCCTCACCGGAAGAACCCAGAGAGTCCGCCTTCCTCCATTCAAGTCCGAGGCCTCTGAAGTCATCTGCGGCGTACCTCAAGGATCCTCACTCAGTCCCACCCTCTTCAACGTATACATGAGCCCCCTCGCGGCCATCGCACGCCAACACAACCTCAACATCATCTCTTACGCGGACGACACTCAACTGATCCTTTCTCTCACCAATGACCCCGGCACCGCCAAAACTAACCTGCACGAAGGAATGAAAGAAGTCGCCGAATGGATGAAACAAAGCCGTCTGAAACTGAACTCAGACAAAACAGAAGTCCTCATCCTAGGCACATCCCCCTCTGCTTGGGACGACTCCTGGTGGCCGGAAGCCCTCGGAAAAGCACCCATCCCGACAGACCACGCACGGAACCTTGGCGTCATCCTGGATTCTTCACTCTCAATGAACAAACAAGTCAGCGCCGTATCCTCTTCCTGCTTCAACATTCTTCGCATGCTCAGAAAAACATTTCGCTGGATCCCCTCCGAAACAAGGAAAACAGTCACCCACGCTCTGGTCACGAGCCGACTGGACTACGGAAACACCCTCTACGCAGGTACCACCGCTAAACTCCAGAAGAAACTCCAACGAATCCAAAACGCCTCAGCCAGGCTCATATTAGACATCCCACGCAACGAACACATCTCTGGTCACCTTAAAGACCTCCACTGGCTACCCGTCAATAAGAGGATCACTTTCCGACTGCTCACCCACGCACACAAATCACTTTACGACATCGGACCAGACTGCCTCAACTCTCGACTGTCCTTCTACACCCCCTCCCGCCAACTACGTTCTTCCGACCAAGCCCTCGCCACTGTACCTCGCATCAACAAGACCACCATGGGAGGCAGATCCTTTTCATACCTGGCTGCTAAAACATGGAACTCACTCCCCGCTTACCTCCGCCTCACCCAGAACCACCTAGCGTTCAGAAAGCAGCTAAAAACGTGGATATTTGACAAATAATCCTCCTCCTCTTCCTAAGCGCCTTGAAACCCTCTGGGTATGTAGTGCGCTATACAAATTTTATGACTTGACTTGACTTGACTTACTCAAATGGAGCTTACCTAACACAAACAGACGGCTAGACGTAATATTTACATTGGAGCTGATTATATTCTTGGAAGGAGCACTTTTTTTTCTTGACGTGAATAACACACATTGAAGACACTATTATACATGGTCACTGGCCCTGCCGGGTCGGAACTATCACCGGTAGAGCGACCTATTGACAAGTGTACCATTAACACAGCCCTGAGGAGTCGCGAAGACACTGTTCCCACGCGACGAAACACGTGTCGGCTGGTTGTGGAACTATCAAACTTTCATAAAGTACCTCTCCGTTAAAAATTTGGCAAGTTTTTCTGTTGACTTTGGCCCTTTTCTTTCTAAACTGTGTGTAATACTATACACGACTGTAAATGAATTTTTCTTAATGTGTGCATAGGCAAACTGGAGCACGGAACTCACGTCTGAGCATACCCGTCCCACTCGGGGTGACAAATGCAAAAACAACAGTTGATGGACAGAATGCAGAACAATGTCATACATTCACCCCAGTACAGAGATCTGGGCCTAAATCCTGAATACAGCATGTCTCGAAGAGACCGCGCAAGCGCTGCCTATGCGAGCCCTAAAAATGAAGGTGCAAGATAGTCTTTCAGGTGCCAATTGTAGTGGTGTTAAGGGAACACGACTACATGGCGATGTTCTACATGTAGGACACACATCTCCAAATTCCCTTTCTTACAGCCCACAGAAACAACTTTTCTTTGTGGTGTAACACAAAGGTTTAAATTTCCGAATTTGCCTTTTGGCCTTATGTCACCACCTTTGATCTTCACAATCGTTTTGGTGGTGGCAATAATCTATCTGCACTTACAAGGATGCGCACGTTTATTTTCCTGAACGACAAGCCCCAAATGTTGAGCCCCTCCCCCCAAAGAAAGGGCCTTTTTTGCTTAGCAGATGACGTTGGCACTATTGAGTAGGTTGGGTTTTGTTCTTGGAACTCCTGCTATACAAAATCTCACCAGACCAAAGTATTCATTTTGTGTACATAAATTAATTAACACTTCTCCGGTGTCTCTATTTCCACCACCAGAGAACATTTAGCAGTTATTTGAATTTTCTATATGTTTACTTTTGATATTTTTTGTTCTTGATTTGTGAACTAATCTAAGCATTACGAAATAATGCACTTAAGGCCAGGTGATTTGTATTTAGAGAAATGTATTTGTAATTAGGGAATTTGAGATGTATAAAGTATCTGAATAGACCTCTAGACTATAAAAGTACCCTAGTTCTTGAGAGGCCCCAACTCTGACAAAACCAATATTATTAGTATCCTCATGGTGTGTTGCTTCCCCAGATTAAATGCAGTACTTCAAAACAAAAATTATTTATACTCAGTGAGTGTTTTAATTTATCACAATTTTTTAAATGCTTCACCTCTCCACAAAGTTTGTAATGCTATGAACAGCAATAGAAAAGAAATGAGAACTGTTTAAGTGTGCACGTTAATGCTTTACTTAAATGCACAACGGGCACCTGAAAAGGTTGACATGGCGCATCACATAGGAGTTGTTGCCTGCCTGAATATTTTCACTGGGTTAACAGGTGGCATTTATAATCCAAAATCCACTGATTGATGCTTAACAGAATGAAACAGTGGTTAGAGTATAAGTCACACTGGAAAGCAGGTGTCCACTGTGCTTTCAACACAAAGAGATGGGAAGAACTCATTGAGCATGTTCAGACCACTGAAAGGTTAGCATGGGGACACAAGACATTACCGGATATTGAGGTTCTGGTAGGGAGGTGTGGTGATGCCCAAAACATTTACAAATAGCATATAATGCTTTGGAAGTTGAATTAAGAATATTGGAATGAACCTGTAAGGGGGGAGCAAATAGGATTGACTCTTCATCTGTACCATAAAAAAGGGAAGCGCAGACACTGTCTGAGGACCAGCAGGATCTGGGTGAGATTAATTCATTTCTATGGTAGTGGTAAACTGCCTCTTATGGGGTAAAAGAAGATCAGATTAAAGGGTGGTAGGGATTCAAGGAGAGGTGACCGTAGCTGCAAAAGAAAACAGATTGATGCTCCTGTAAAGCTGGGGCAGACATTGTTGGTTCTCTATAGAAGTGGATCTAACACATCTCTTCTGTTTTGACTACTCCTGCAGAGAACTGATGCTGAAACAACATCAAAAAAGGGTCTGGGGACCCAAGGCCCATTGAATCATTTATGGGATGATATCTCAAGCGCAAGACCAGAATACTGTTTGAGCCAATGTCATGTTCCAGACTGCAGGGTGAGAAGGCCACGGTTGATAGATAGGTGCTTGCTACAATAATTTGCACCCATCATTGCCTTTTAGAATTTGTGAGTGTTAGACAATAATACAACAATGTACCTCTGGAAAGCTCTATACAATTTTTTTTAAATAAAAGGTTTGAATGATAGAAAAGCTTGTCCTGTCTGGTCATTTTTACATGATCTTTATAAGTTGACCTCATTTTGGGTCATTGCTTCTACTGTATAGATAGGATACCCTTAGTAGTTGAAGTGACCTATATTGCAAGTTTGGGGGTTTGGGTTTTCTATCATTGCCCACAAGCTGCCACTTCAAGAACCATAACTGACCAGAACTTTTTGAGTTATGTCTGGTGATTTAGTAAAAACTACTGGAGTTTTTCAAGTCTGCTATGTTTTAATGTAGCCAGCATTCCCACTCTGGCAACAAGCAGACATTGAAAGGTGAGCATATTGTATCTGTGAAAGGGGTGCCTCGCTGTCTTTCTCTGATAAGGATAGCTGCCTGTAAAAGGCAACACCGCAAAAGCCATTTAAAGACTCACTTTCAGACTAGTTGTGAGCCAAAACCAAAGTATTCTTCCAAGCAAAAATTGGTAATGCCTAACAATTGGCACCATTCAGTTGTAGTTCCTTTATTACCAAGATAAACTAAGAAGGTTGTTTTGCCTCAGCAAAAGGAATTAAGTGTTTGAGGCATGTGAGCTGTAGATCACATGCTTTGCATACTCCTGCCATCTAGTGTTGGGTCCGGATATTTGCAAGTTGTTTTTCGTCGAAGAAGTCTTTCCAGTTACGAGGTAAGGTGACTCCTTCTTTCAGTGATAGTGCGCATGGGCATCGAGTTCATTATTAGATTGTACTTTTTCCGACATTTGTTTCGGACGTGTATTGCTGCGCTCCGGTTCTAAACTGCTCTTTGGGTACCCCTCGTGCGCAATCCACTCTACCTATGTCTTTATTGCTTCGTACGCATATCCCACTTCTCCGCGTATCGTATTGGTTGAGGAAAATTTCTATTTCGATCAGAAGTCTTGTGGAAGGCCGTCGATGAAACGGACCCTATTCGAATTTTGTCCTCGGTGCCACACAAAGTATCTCCACACCGGGTCGCATGAGCATGTTATTCTCAGAAGAAGCCTATTTGTTACAATTTATGGAACCTTTCTCTATTTTTGGCTAAAAGCCAAAAATAGAGAAAGGTTCCATAAATTGTGAGAATAACAATTGTTGATGGCTTTGCTGTGAATAACTTTATTCCAGCACTTACATTTTATTTGTTGTGTTGTTTTTAATGGTATGAGAGAGGGATGAATGATGGCTTGAATGACGATTTTTGACATGTATATTTGAAATGTATTTGTAAATAGGAATGTTGTTGTTT
Organism: Lissotriton vulgaris; assembly: GCF_964263255.1. Classification (NCBI taxonomy): domain Eukaryota; kingdom Metazoa; phylum Chordata; class Amphibia; order Caudata; family Salamandridae; genus Lissotriton; species Lissotriton vulgaris. Next base: position 1,113,868,960 of record NC_141694.1, read on the forward strand.
CTTTTTTGTTGTGTACATAAGGTCTTAACAAATGAAAATTTGGAAAATTGAAATACCAAATTGAAGAGTATTAAACTAAACACTCAAGTAAATAAAATAATTTAAAATAGAAACACAAAACATAGCGTTTCATTCAGATGTTTTGAAAACATTTTAGGTTAAGTAAGTAGCGGCAAGTGCACCTCTTTTTGTTCATTATAGCTTGTGGCAAGCTGTGCCGTTGGGAGCCCAGACCCAGTGGTGGTTGTTCTCTCTCCGAAGGTATGATGAGACATGCCTGTAATCTATTTAAAGACCCTGTTCGTGCTAGTATTCCCACTCCTAGAATAGACAAAAAATAGAAGCCTGCTCTGTCAGGTCCAGTCTTTATTAAGGGGCAACCACCACTAGACTCACTGGTTGTCTCTAAAGCCCATAAAAGGGCCAATTCTCAAACCTCGGGGTTGCCCCCTTCCGCACAAAGAGTCAAAATTATTAGACGATTCTGCTAAACGAGTAGCTGCCAAGGCAGCAAATCATTGGCGTATAGCCAACACCCAGGCCCTATTAGCCAGGTATGATAGAGCGAACTTGGACAAAATGGAGCAATTGCTCTGTTATCTCCCAGATCAGCATAAAAGCTAAAGCTCAGGATTTAGTACAGGAAGGAAAGCTCATTTCCAATTCCTCTGTTAGATGTGCTTTAGATGCTGCTCACACCGCAGCTAGAGAGATTAACACTAGTGTGTTACTTAGGAGGCATGCCTGGTTAAGGATTTCCGGGTTTAAACTTTAAGTCCACCAACCATTTTGAATACTCCATTTGATAAAAAGCATCTCTTTGGGCCCGAAGTAGATCAGGCATTGGAGAAAATGGAAAAAAGACACTGAGATAGCTAAATCAATTGGAGCCCTACAGTCTCCTTCAAATCGTGGCTCCTTTCATCGATCCTTCTACCGTGGGGGGTCCAAGACCACATTCTCAGACAATATTGCTGCCTCGTACAACGGCAACAATCAATCTTCATCCTCAAGAGGCTTCTTTAGAGGAGGATACGGAGGTAACAATGGCTAAGGTAGGGGCAAGGGTTCCACACCACGTAATTCCCCTTCCCCTAACAAGCCGTGACTTGCCTACCCTTCCCCCGATCATTTAACACCTGTCGGGGGACCTCTTCTACAATTCCTCCCCATTTGGCAATCCATAACTACAGACAAATGGGTATTAGGAATTATCCAACATGGTTATTGCCTGGAGCTTACCACCAATCCTCCAAACACTCCACCTCGTTCTCACAAAATGTCACCAGAACATTTACACCTGCTCAAACAGGAAGCCGAGTCTCTCTTGCTAAAAGTAGCCATAAAGCATGTACTGTTACAATATCAAGGGTAAGGCGTGTACTCCTTGTATTTTCTAATTCCCAAAAAGGACGGCTCCTTGAGACCTATTCTGGACCTCCGAGAACTAAACCACTACATACTGTCAGAACATTCCCACATGGTGACACTTCAACAGGTGCTCCCACTTCTACAGCAGGGTGACTTTATGCCTACTCTAGACTTAAGACTCATATTTCCACATTCCATTCATCCCGCCCACCGCAAATATCTCAAATTTGGATAGCGGGTCAACATTACCAATTCAAAGTACTACCGTTTGGAGTCCCAGAGTATTTACCAAATGCCTGGCAGTAGTCGCAGCTCATCTGAGAAGGCAGCTCATCTATGTCTTCCCATACCTAGACTACTGGCTTGTCAAAGCCAGCACTTACCAGAAGTGTCTCCAACACACTAAAGCCATAATTCACTTACTACACCAACTAGGGTTTATAGTGAATGCGCTAAAGTCTCAACTGCAGCCTTCCAACACACAACCCTATTTGGGAGCCACCATAAACACTCGATCAGCTGTAGCCTTTCCCAATGCAGCCAGAAGTCTCAGTATTCAGTCTCTTCTCACACAGTTTCAGCCCAACCAATCATTACCAGCAAAAGTCTTCATGTAACTGCTAGGAATGATGGTGTCTTGCAATGTGATCGTTCCCCATGCAAGACTTCACATGTGTCCCCTTCAAGAATGCTAAGCAAGTCAGTGGAACCAGCCGCAGATTCAATTCACTGATCTAGTGTTGGTAGATGGCTGCACCCATCGCTATCTGCAGTGGTGGAACCCAAAAAATGTATCCAAAGGGCGGCCCTTCATTGATCCTGTTCCACAGACAGTGCTAACAGCAGATGCATCGCTCACTGGTTGGGGTTCTCACTTACATGATCACACAATCCAAGGTTTGTGGAGTCTAAAGCACAAAAGTCTCCATATAAATCACCTAGAGCTACTAGCAGTGTTTCTAGTGCTCAGAGCTTTCAAATTAACCTCATAGGCAAAGCTGTCCTAGTCCACACGGACAACATGAGAGCTATGTCCTATATACAAAAAGAGGGGGGGACACACACACTCCAACTGTCATGCCTAGCACATGCCATTTGGAAATGGGCTATACACTACAAGATTCATCTCCTGGCACAGAATCTTCTAGGAGTAAATAATCAGATTGCAGACCTTCTCAGCAGACAGAGGCAGCAAATCCACGAGTGGGAACTTCATCCCCAAGTTCTACTCCCCAGTTTTGAGGAACGGGGATTTCTTCACATAGACCTGTTAACCACAGCACACAACGTAAAATGCTCAAGCTTCTCATCCAGGTTCCCCCACCCGCTCTCTAAAGGCAATGCCCTACAGATAAACTGGTCAGGGACATTTGCTTATGCTTTTCCGCCTCTCCCACTCATTACGCTGGTAGTTCGGAAGCTCAGGCAAACATTCCTCATACTGATTCTCATAGCTCCTACATGGGCATGTCAAACCTGGTTCATTACCCTGCTGGAGCTGTCAGTAGTTCCACACCAAAAGCTTCACCTCACCTCCAATCTCCTCGCTCAGAGCCATGGAGAAATCAGGCATCCAAATCCCAAAGAACTCAACCTAGCGATCTGGCTCCTGAAGTCATAGAGTTTGGTTATTTACTTTAGACTGTATGAATATCCTAAAAGAGACTAGAAAGCCTACTACTAAGGCATGTTATGCAGCAAAATGGAAATTGTTATCGTAACAATAACAATATCAATCCTCGTGATGTTTCTGTGCAGAACATCATCTGTTGTTTATTAAATTCACAGCATTCTGGAATGGCCTATGCACCAATTCGCTTACGTTTAGCAGCAGTAGCTGCATACTTACAAAACAGACAACACTTCTCTCTATTCAGAGTACCAGTGATTAAAGCCTTTATGGAAGGATTAAAAGGGGTAATACCACAAAGAGTCCCACCTGCACCAGTATGGAACTTAAATATAGTCCTTACAAGGCTAATGTGTCCACCATGTGAACCAATGCACAGGTGTCAATTACAATTCCTCTCATGGAAGGTTGCTTTTCTCATCGCAGTAACTTCACTAAGGAGAGTTGGGGAACTCCAGGCATTAATTATACAAGAGCCTTTCTGTCAGCTTCACAAAACATGATCTACACCGCACACATTCACCAAGCACTATTGTGTAGATGTGTTAGTGAGGCAACAAGCTAATGTAGGCTAAGCAGTACTTAAGACACTGTTTCAGACATCTGCAACAAATACAGGATATCCACCGCTTTGGGAGTATACTGCTGTATAGTCTGTGCACAGCATTTGATCTGCAGCCCACATGCCTCGAACGGATAATGTTACTTAACCAGTAAGAATCTGTTCTTGGCATGTAGAGCTGTAGATTTACATGCACTCACCCACCTCCCCGGGTACCTGTAGTTGTTGCAGTTCTCACTTTTTATACATACGCATGGACAGCTCTATTCTACACTAACCAACTCCATTCTCACCCTCTGTGGAAAAACAATCTAACAATGGAGTTGATGCCCATGTGCGCTATCACCGAAAGGAGGAGTCACCTTACCTTGTGACTGGAAAGACTTCTTCGAAGAAAAACAACTTACAAACATCCAGAGTATGCAAAGCATGTGAATCTACAGCTCTACATGCCAAGAACATATGCTTACTGGGTAAGTAACATTATCCTTATTTTCTTGGAAGAATAGCCTCATAAGGGAACAATACTTCTTTAAAGAACCCTCATGCCAAGCCACTCTTGGTGACTGTATGTAGCTGTGGGCTGTGTGTACAGCTGTTCTCATCCAGTACTTTAGAATTAGAGGACATGTATGTCTATGTGAACAGGATTTAACTGTTGCTGAGTTTCATCTCAAAACGCTGGAAAGAGTCCATACTGTGCATGTTGTTGAGGAAGCAACAGTGCTACTGTTCGTCAGCACACACGTGAGCTACATACAATACACTCACTAAGTGGGAGGCACAGATCTACCACAAATCGATGTAAAGTGGAGCACCTTGGAGGACACCTTCTATGTCTTAGCTTAATTATTAATTGGCTATTTTGAAACTGAGGCCAATGCTGTTTTCTCCAGATTAGGATAAGGTTAAAGATCGTTTAAGACTCTTCCCTATTGGAATAGTGAGCCTATTGCCTTTTGACTAATGTAACTTCCTGTCTCTCTAGTGTGAAGTTGTGGGTTAAAGACATGGAGGCATGAGTGATTTTTAGTCCCCTTTCTGGGTCTGGCTACTGGAATGTGCACTCCTATTTGGTATCTACCTTGACATGATTAGTGAATCTTCAAAACAAAAATACAAATATAGTGTTACACAAAATAAATAATTTAGGTATTTGTACAAATCACCACATTTTCTTGTGAATTCAAATGTGTTATAAAATATTGTGTGTTGCCAAAGATGCCCTTCCCCGCTAGCCTGAGACTGCCCTCATATTAATAGATGTAATCGGATAGTAACCTTCTGTAGCTGACTGAGCTGCCACTGCTATCAGACAGAAAACGTCCTTTACGACGAAGAAGAATCAGGGTGTACCTTCACAGTGCTGGCAACAGAAAAGATGCTTCTTTAGCACGCATTCGTTCTGCACGCTAGTCGCTACAATGACTTGCTTTGGGGTGGGGGCGCAATGGTGGAGTGATGTTGGAATTAAAATCCAATACCTTGCCTACAGTTGTGCACCCTGAATTGAAATAGTAAATTAAACTATTCCAATATCCAGCACCCCCTAAGGCAAGTCGTTAAAACACCTTTCTTGCAGAACAAATGCACGCAAAACACTCATTCATTCAAATAACAGAGTTCCTAAGGCGTATGAAAAACACATGCGGAATTCCGTCATACATTCCTATCAGATATTTTTTAGCTAGCGGCCCAATGAAAGGTGCTAAGTTTGTTTCATGGAGGAGTCTTGGATGGCACTACCAATTAGAAATGAACTACATGACTGATTGTGGTTGCGGTAGATGAAAGATAGCATGTTGGAGGAGTTTTTCATCCAGTGGTTCTCCAGTGCGGCACTGAAGCAGCATACAATCCAAGGGGATTCTTTGTGCAGAAGGGTGATGTGGAGGAGGTATTGAGTTATATGGGGCAAGGTCACTGCAGTATCTTGCATGATATGGCAGGATTTGAGTGGAAAATGACAAAACAGAAATTGCCTTTCTATCACAGGATTGGTTTTTCAATGATAGACTCAGTGGCAGTAAAATTGCATAGGAGGCAGGAAGAGCATAATTACTACAGACATCTTGTGTTTTACATGACTAACTTCCTTTGCAGTATTCCCAGGCATCAGACAGAATCTGGAAGAGTATTCAGTCACAGCAATGGGCCCTAGTTGGAGCGGAAGGGCTTCAGCTTCTGAGCCACATCACGAGTCGTACCTTTTTTTCTGAGTGCTACAGATGCTCGAAGCTAGAGCTTTCCTCTTTTTGTGACATTTCTTTGAAGTGTTTTAGAGTTTTCACGACTTTTTTTCTTCAGAAATTGTCACTTTTTACATTGGTGTTCAATCCCTACTCTAAACACTGACATGCCTGTCCCCAGTCCCATAAAAACAAGGTGTGGGACTTGGTGGTGAGACACAATTTAGTAGCTTGTCATTTTAGCAGGAGCATTCACCTTGAATTTCTTCAAAGTTGGAGTTCTTGGTCCTGCTTTACATATTGACCTGCGGGGTGAGTAGAGACAAGTGTAGTAGGGCTACTTCTCAAGCAGTGAAGCATTTTCGTGCATGATACAAAATAAGCCAAACCCCAAGTCCTCACTGTCCACATGGTATCAGGGCACAGAATCAAACCACCACCAATTTGATAAGCGAACATGTAATACTTCCCTATGAGATGATGATAGACCAAAAACAACCAAATATAAATATGAAAGCATCATTTCTGAAAAACATCATTGAGTTGTATTACAAACAACTCATATATTTTGAAAATATGAAATTTATTGTGACCAATCACATTATAAAACATAATCAAACATACTTTTGTCATCTAATTCATTCCTCCCTCTTCCTTTCTATATTACAACAAGGGACATAAAAGTAATGCACTTTATACTTAAAATGTATTTAGCCACATCTATCCTAGCCTTTACTGTATTGCGGACCAGCCACGTTGTCCGCTCGCCAGATGAGCTTTTAATCTTCTATACTGACGAGCCTACAAGTAGGTTAATCTTTTACTATATCTTCCCTATCAAATTAATCATTCAGACTCATTCATTTGAATACATTTTAAAATTGCTCTTACTGCATTTTCTCTAATTCATAAGGGGATGGATTGAGAGTTTGAAATCTATCCTACAGTATGCAAAATATAATGACACCATTATTGATTTTTATTACTATCGTATTCCCTTTTTCGTGGGTTGATTAGGCTTAATAATTTGGTACATGTCTAAGTGAGCCCCTTGCTTATTCCAACACTCACCTCATATGAATCCAAAAGATTATTTTTCAAATATGCTTTCATCCGCCAAATTTAAAAATGGGTCTCCTTATTATAAGCATTTGTAATTGCTCCAAACCATTGCCCGTAGTCTTTAATGCTAAATAAACAAGATAATACTTTAGTACTCTCTTCGTACAAGTTCCTTATAAAGGTCAATAAACCTACAAAAAACCCTGTTATTATCCAGCAAGCAGCTTATTACCATTCACTAATACCAATACACTATCTTTGAAATGATCCTCTGTCTTCTTTACCAGGAAACTTTAGTGTGCGGTTACAAACTACTCTCTATTTACTGTCAATTGCTCCTTACGTCAAAGCCAAAACACAACCCTACAATTAAACAACGGATTACACTATTTTACATCCCATAAGATCCATGAATCCCTTATATTAATTTGCAATGGTGGGTCTGTGTTGCTAATCACTGCTGATTCGGGAGCCAAACTTACATCTACAAATAAAAACAAAAATGTCAAATTTTTTCATTCTTAGTGGACCATTTACATCCCCTTCCCCCAATGTAACTTCTTATCTCTCCCAGGTATACTCTCCACTTACCGGCTATTATGTTTATTCACCGCTGAAGTTGTCATGATCGTCTAAAGAGGAACCAAAGCTACTTTGCGAGTGCTATATCTTTCCACAACTAACCGCAAATTATTGGCTCTATTCAAAAGACAAGAATATTTTTTTCCAGCTGTTGTCTTGCCCCCTTGCACCCCTTTGCAGTTAAAGTTCCTAAGACATCAAGCATGACTTGACCTTGATGCTGTTGGCCTTCACCCCGCCTCCACTCTTGGTCACGATTTGGCTCCCTCTGATGTCAACCAGATTCGAATGCCACCATGGGGCCTTCTATGATATCTATTGAAGCACTAGGGCCACACTAGTCTGGAGAATTCAGGTTGACATGACAAAAAATGCAAAGAACAGGAAGGTTACCGAGGAGGAGACATCGAGCCATTAGCAGTTGCAGTGCCTCAACAGCCATCAATGGCCAGTGTTGCAGCAAAACAACATTAATGTGGCTTTCTTCAGAGATCGCATCACCTTTGTGGGAGGAGGCAGGGAGTGACTTTTGTTTAGAGGAATGTGGTGCAGGGTCTTGCACCAATGTGTTATACAGACTGTTTAGTTGTGTAATCCACCCCTGTGTAAACTGTGCCATAATCTATCTCCTTCCTTTTCCTTATCAAACCCCCGAATGAGGAGGCAAACACTACAGGTACCTCCTCGTGGATGTGTTTTCCATTAAAGCAGATACCTTCTCGATTCAGAGAAGCACAAGGGTCAGGTTAGCCATAATGTCTTATTTTTTAAGTTTCACAAACAATTTTCTGTAGGAAGACAAGTTCATGTTGGTAATGTTGAGGTTGGCAAAGCGCATATTCAGCAGTATATCATTGCAGGGGTGTTAAACAAAATGAATGCAAATGGAAGTCACTATGACTAGCTAGCAGTGCATTCTGTCTCTTTGATGCCTACCATTCTAACCATAGCATTCTACTTGTCAAGATTGATCCTTTCTGTAGCAAAGTCACAGTCTATTCATCAGCAATTGCTATACTTTATCTCATTAGTCCTGTGGAATGGCTGTTGACCATCCTTCACTCCATTCCTAGAACAGGACTAAAGATTGTCCTGTAGCTGCTCAGAGTAATGACCATCCATTTTTCCTTCCAGGATGGCCTGAGGTGAGCTATCTACAATGTGATCCTAGGGAGCACTGTAATCTGGGATGGTGGGGTGCAGAGTTTCATACCACACATCTCCAACGAGATGTATGCAGACTTGCTGTGCTAACATGAGAGAAAAACCTTCTAATAGGAGAGCATTTTAGGCATATATGGCCTCGGGTAACTATTGTCATTGATGCTTCCATATTGAACTTGGGAGTATGTATGGGAAACATTGGTTTTGGTTGTTTTTGGAAATCATTAAAGTCTAGAAGGAGAAACCTGCACAGCCTCCTGAAGCTGATAGCTATTTATTTACTGTTTTTATTAGTTGAAGAAACTCATATAGAGACCCCCTGGCAGCATTTGCTGTGGAGCACTGTTCAATTAACAAGGAAAGACTAACAATTCAAAGGTGGCTAGTGATAGATGATATGTTAACAACATTTGATAAGAATTAGCCATTGCAAAGGGATTTATAGAAAAGTGTAATGTGGGGTAGAACATGCTCTAGATTAGATTAAAAAAAGGTGACCTTTTGGGGCCTTTTGGAGGAGAGGCATGCCAGGATTTAGTGCTGTGGATCTAAATCATAGTTCTTGACATGAAAAAGCTTGGCTGAGAGTTTTTTTCTGGTGTTGGAAATCTTTAGAGGTGAGATTTGCCTCTGTACATTTCCTTCATGTAGGAAAGTAAGTGATGTGCTGTGCTTTGTACATGATCTAATCAATTTTAAATATGATTCTTGCTTCAGGGGTAAGGCCATGAAATTCCTTTAGAATGTGGGTAGGTATTTGACTCTGGCTGCCTTCCTACAGATGTTACAAAACTGATTGGTGTGAGTCTTAACCAACAATGGAACTAAATGCTCCATTCCTCAACTGATCAGAAAGCTGTCCTCACTTTGGATGGTGGGGATTCCAATTGATCCAGATTGTTTAAGGATGACGAGGTATCTCCTTGAGCTCACACTGTTCCCTCTATAGGGCCTTCCAGGGAGGGCATGCTTTCCCAGCAGAATGGGTGAGTGTTTTATCCAGATTTCCTAACATTATGCCTTCAGATTTGGAGTTGAAGCAGGTCACATTACACAATAAATATCATGCTGTATGCTAGGCATTCTTTTGGGGAGACTCTCATGGTATAGGCCTAGTTGCTTTAGAGATTCAACAAGTCTTTAAGTCATTTGGTTCTAAATGTATTCTGTTGTTTCTCCCCACTATTTTGTCCTCACTTTTGAGAGGCTTGAAAAGTGGATAGAGCTTGTTTATACCCGATACTTCATATTCAGTGAGACGTGCACACTTTCTCAGCTAAAGCCACTCAGTACCACTTAGGATCCATTGCGAGAGTTGAATATATTTGTAAATCCAGCTGATGACTAGTGATATTTAAAAGATGATAAATAAGTGGGAATATGGAGATTCATCAGAAAAAGTATTTCTGAAGGTAAGTGATGTGTTATTCTAAAATCTCAGTCTTTTCAACATTTTCCATCGGATTGCTTTTTAGAATGTGGTATTACTGATCTCGGTGTATTTGCACCCCTGCCTCAAAGTATGCTTGCAAAACCTTCTAAATTGTGGTTTTGAGAATTTCTAGACAAGATGACATTTAGCTCTCTACTTCTTGTAGTGAGAGCCTGTGAAAATATTTTTAAGCCATGTAATATTTGTCATAGTCATTACTACACTGCTTGACATTTTGCTAGCACCTGTGCCAAACATTCAGGTGCTGTAAAATGCAGGTTTACCTACACAAGATGGCTACAAGAAATGGGCACAGTAAAGCAAATAAATGTAAGCCATCAGTACAGTTTCCAGGTATTTAGCAACTTCCTTGGTGATAAGTAATATATTTTTTATTTACATCAAGGCTGTAGGGGCAGAATGTGAATTAAAACTGAACTGCAATTGATCAGACCCATAAATAGTCTGCCGCCACCACCACAAAACAGATTAAGGATAGTTAGATACCTAAACTGATGAAATAGCGTACATTGCCCCAAGAATCCTTTTTTAACAGTCACCTGATTCATAAGCGCCTTGACAATATCCACATTCTGAATTTCATCTCATGCATTGGAGATTTCCAGCCAAATCAGTGCTGCAAAGGAATGTAAACAGTTAATAGTAATTTCAAACTTCACCAATGCCTCGCTGCAAAGTACAGTGACTATGCTATCCGTTGCCTTTCACACACACTTTTGCATGATTTTAATAGGTTTTTTTTGCAATGTTGTATTGCGTGCCCTAAACTGAAGCATGTAATCAAGGCTTTGGACCTAAGACATTTTTTATCCTAAGAATAGTTTTGCCTTGCATCCCTGACACAGACCATTGTATAATTTGTTTTGCTGTATTACATTTCAAATTCTGGGGTCTTGGGTCTGCCCACGTTGTGAGGTAGGTTTAAGTGTGCTACAGAGGTTCCAGGTGCTTTATGATTTTGAGTATGCAAGCTCAGCAATGTAAGTTACAATCTTCCCACAAATTAAATATTTTCATTGTTAAGTATAGTACAAAATTATTAAGGACTAAAAAGAGAAAATGTGCTGTACATTAAGATGTTTAAAGAGAAACAGTTTATTGTCTTAACACAATAGTTACCTATTTTGACATGTTTGGAATAATTATTTTTGTGTTTTAACAGTTATGTTTTTAATCCCAGTAGAAAAATATCTCCGTGAGACAGTTATTATTTTCTCCCTCTTTTTAAAGTAAAACCAATGATACCTGTAGATTTTCCGTTTTTCTTCACTATAGGTTGCAAACATGTCTATCCACATCAGCTGTTACTTTGGAAGAAACAAGAAACTGTGAAATATTCTGTTGTTTCTTTGGTCACCTTTGCTGCCATTCTTAGTGACCGGAGTCATGGGAACACAGTGGTCTTGTGGGCAATGTAACATTTGCCTAGAACTCCTGTACATGACCAACCCAAATGCCCATGGGTGCTAATTCCCTGCCATTTTCAAAAATGTTAATTTCATTTTAGGGTACTTTAAAAAGTAGGTGTCTCCCCTTGGCAGTCTCACCTAAGCTCTCATTCTATCTTGAAATCCTAAACAGATTGCTGAGAACACTATTGAGCTATGTAATAACTAACATCCTTTTTTAGGCAAGACATTTGATGAAGTGTGCTCAGTGAGTGTGGTAATTATTGTTAATTTGAGGATTCATATACAGCTTCTGGCGATCTGTGAAGCCATGTGTCCTCTTACAAGTGTCCCGTAATAACTTTCTTCTCTTCATTCTGTCCTGTCACGCTGCCCAGACACTACTTGTGTGTGTGTGTGTATGAATTATGCGGCCACCGTATACCTTTAGGTTCTTGCCCTTTTTTTCTATGCGTTCCAAGGTTTCACACTTTCCAGTAAACACCAGTGTGCTTCACTTCTACCATGCCTTCCCTTATAATTCTGTTGCTAGTATTACATTGTATTCCTCCTAACATTATTCAGAAAAACTTATGATAGAAGCCAAGAGAACTCTTCATCTGGTTTTTTTCTTAATCCAAGACCTTTGGAATTAAAGATGTTTGATGGTGCAACCGTATCTCCTCATATCTGTAGAGTGCGCATAATATGTCTTGGACATTATGCTCGCGTCTGACATCTACTGTGATTTGCAGGGCACTAGTTCAAGGCGAGCTCAGCCTTTCATCCTTCCCAGGTCAGGTAACCTGTTGTTTACATTGTTTAGAAAGTAGATACCTAAGGACAATTGGAAGGCCGACATCAATGAGCATATTAATGGAAAAAATGTAATCCTATTTTTAGCCCAGTTAGTGGAGGTATATATCTTAACCTTAGTTTCAACCAACAATAAGTACTGTTTCATACATCATGAACATCAGCACGAAAAGTAATTTGGTTGTGAATGGCTCTGTTGTATGTTTGTGTTGTGTGTTAAAGATATGAGTAACCTTTTAACCTGTATTGTAGAAATGTATCAGGGTTGGCTGTTTATGGAAAGAGGTTATTAATCCGGTTAATTAGGTGGTTGAAAAACCTGTCCATTCCTCGCCAATCGTGGCAATTTTGAATGATATGCTTACCAGCTTGATGTATCAGTGCATCATGGAACTGAGGGAATAACCAGATCCTAAAGATTTGGATCTCAAGAAGAACTCCAGTAGTTGAAGATTGTTATGTAGACTTGACACTGTTTTCTAAATATGAGTAAATATAAGGGCGGAGAAGAAAATATCTGTTTACACAGTGATTGTACTAGATGGCAGAATGGCAGTTCGGGCTGGACTGTTCCCACGGGGAGCAAGGTCAAGACTGATTTGCCTATGGCTAGGTCCAAACTCGATTTGCGAGGTGATCAACAAATCGATGGATTTAGGCCCAGATCTCTTACTGAGGGTGAATGTTTAACATTGTTCAGCATTCTGCCCATCATTTGTTCTCTTTTCACTGTTCCAGGATAGACCACACCCTGGTTCCACAGTTTGGTACATTCGTATGAAAATCATGACAATAACAATTTACATTCTTTAAGGGAAACAAAACCCCTCTTTTCTTATTATGGCCAGCGCTAAGCTATCTATGTACAGTGATGTCCACCATAGGTCATGCAGTGCAGAACCTTACTAGATATTCAAAATAACCAAAGTCTCTGTAAACAATTTCCATTGAAATTTGTTAGATGTACATTTATCCTAAAAACAACAAAACAAAAAATCTAGCAAGGATCGGTCCCTTGACGTCCCTTATTTAAATAATCATAATTTTATTGCGAAAGAAAAGAGCATCTGGAAAAAAATCAAGTTCTGCAATTGTATTTTGATTTCTTCTTTCAAATTGAGACTGGCAATAAGAAATTATCATTTTATCTAAAACAGGTCGCAAACTTGACATTTCAGCATCAGCTGCTTCAACAGGAGAAAGAAGAAACACTAAAAGAAGCAGAAGAAAATAGGAAGCAGGTGAGAAAAAGGCATTCTTGCTTTGTTCAGAAATATATGTGTAGCGTAAAGACTGGTGGTAGCTGACCCTTTAACACCGTCTTAATGCAAGTGGCAGCATTTGGAGGCCACTCATCTTTCAAATGCCTCACAAAATTTATCGCATTAGCATCTTGAATTGTGCAGCCATTTTGTATGACTTGGTTACCGGAGACATTGATATTGGATGTGCATTTCGCATTGAAAAAAAAGCCTACAACTACAATGGAGAGAACAGCACCTTGTTTGTCTGACGAGATGCCGGTACAACCATTTTAAGCACTATATTTGCACTGTAAAAGGTAGTTCAGTATGTTCCAAAACTTGAAAATGGGGATGCTTTTTTGTTTCCCATTTGCTGACAATAGTGTTGTTTTTTCCTGTGTCCTGGCAGTCTGTCCTTGAAGTAATACCCACGTATGGGTTTGGCACTGGGCTACTGCTAACCAGCATTTGACATGTGTTGAGAACAGGGACACCAAGATGCTGCATACTGCTTCTGTAGTTATACATTTGTATGTTATTGGCAGCATCCCTACTGGTTTTCTTCTCTTGATTTCATAACGTCAGCCTCATCCTCCGCTTCTGTTCCTTGGGCTGGAGTATTGTTGTGTGACATTAGATCCAGACGATCTTATGTCAGGTGGTGGACGAACCACTGAGATCAATCTTTTTTCAAGGGTTTTTATCTTTGACCTCAATTTTGTTTCCATGGTACTACATGTTGTGTAGATCCTAGTGTGGAAAAACAAAAGACTTCCATGATTAGGTTTTCTTCGCAAACTTTTTCTATATATAATGCATCCTGTCTCTTTGAATTGGAATGCTCTCCTTAGTCGTGTAAATCCGTCCCAACATTTATGGACACAATATGATGCAATGCTTTGTTCAGGAGAAAATCCACTTAGCAACTAGACACTTCCTCCTACAAGGAAAGTTCTAAATTACTGTTGTTGGGGAAAAGACATTCTAGATAGAATATAGTGCCCATAATAACAGTGAGTCATCTGGTAACCTTAGCTAGTTCTATATGCGTGTTCCATGTTAGAGAGGGGTGCTCAAAATTCATTGGAGGAATAGTATAACATGCAGTTTCAATCTTTTGAGCAGTAATATTAGCTATCTTTGTTTTTGTTGATATTATGGCAAAATAAGTACATGTGAGAAAAATCTGTGAAACATTTTTTTGTATGCTGAGCATTTTTGCTGCTAATTTATTTCTTCAAGCGGAGACCAGCACTGTATATGAATGTTGTGTTTTCATTCAAAATAGGTTGCAACCTTAGCATTTCAGCTGCTGCAGCTACAACAAGAGAAAAAGGATGTACTTCAAGAAGTTGATGAAAATAAAAAGCAGGTTAGCAAATGAGGCGTGCTTGGTGGGAGTACAAATGTCTATAAATTTTAAGATTAAAGGACAGTAACAGCAAATGTGTTGATTGTGTCAAACTATGTACATTACTGTCAAGTTGCTGATGGGAAGCTGAAATCATAGTGGCTCAGACCATGGCTAGCCCTAATGACTCCCAGTATGCTTGAGTATCACAAGGGATCTGTAATAACCGCAGTTTTCTACAGTGCTGATTGGAAATCAAGAGGTTGGAAGGTAGTGGGCAATGTGCCCCAAAATGTGTCTGATGCAACTAAAGATTAGTTCAACAGCAATATCAATACGGTCAAGAATAGATAAAGAGGACTTACAGAAAAGACAGAGAGGTGATAGGCCAGATAAAGCTGCAGAATATCACAATTAAGGTGAATCACAAAGTAAAAATATGCAAAGCTTTTAGAGAAAAGAGCATAGAAAGTCCCAAAGATGCACATGTGAAGGGGAAAGGCAAGGTACGGATTGTACATGCACAAAGAAGCCGCCCAGGCATGTAAGGTTCCCAGGCGAGGACTAGACGGAATAACAGCACCATATACTGCTCTTCTAGATTGTCCAAGTCAGTCGCAGAACCAATGAGGTGGCAATGTAAATGGAATTGTTGAACACCACTTTTGGTTGGTTATGGTGTGCGCAACAAGTAATCTGCAATTCATTCTTCCCCACATCAACGCAGATGGCAAGACAGACCCAGGAATCTCCACACTCCCTGACCACCACTCTTCCCACTCCACCACTGGCTTCCAATAGCCAAAGGTTGCCGAAAGAGATGAGTCCTTATAGTAACAGAAGTTTAACAGCATAAAATCTCTTCTAGATTCACAAGCTTTGCACAATTCCGCCATCTAATTATTTAGAAAAAGCATGCTTGTAGCATGTGTGACTGTATATATACATACTCTGCATACTCCTACCATCTAGTGTTGGGCTTGGACATTTGCAAGTTGTTTTCCCTCGAAGTAGTCTTTCGAGTCTAAAGATATAGTAACGCCTGCTTTAGTTGGGAATGTGCATGGGCATTCGGCTCCATTATTAGATAGTTTTTTCTGCCATTGGGTTCGGATGTGTACCAGTCGGGCTCCGTGTTCAGCGCCTAATCGTGCCTTATGCTTGTCTCCGGTTGCTTTGAGACAATCTTCATGCGAACCTGCGTCCTCACTGCCGACGTTAATCCAACCCCTCCACAAACGTCTGTGCATTCAACTGCGGCCTAATACCCTTTTCGGGGCCTCCCTCCCCTCATTACTGCTACTTTCTGGTCGACAATGCTGGGTTAGTGATGGAAGGGACTGCCTACCAAGAACTGCCCCCAGTGTCATTCCAGTTCACCAGAACTGACCACCCCCAGGTCTCCAATCGGAACTGAGGGATGACTTGTGGGACGACTACAACATTGATGCCCCTGGTGACCCAGACCCTGCCTCTATACAGCTAAACTAACCCTACCTGGTGATGCCACCTCCGATCACAAGGACATCCACAGAGCAGGTACATACCATAAAGTAAACATGCATGCCATCTAGGAGGCCGATGACTTCCTCGTTGAAACTCTCTCCAAAATACAGTCTACCCTCCAGTTTCTCCCCATGATGAAAGGAATGGTAAAGACTGCACCGAGACATTCCAGGTGCCAGTCAAAGCTCAGGTGGTCATAGGCAAGCTGTTGCATATGGCTGGTTCTAAACTGGAATGGCATGGTGAGCAAAAAAACGATGGATTTAGGCCCAGATCTCTGTAATGAGGTGAATGTATGACATTGTTCTGCATTCTGTCCTTCAATTGTTATTTTTGCATTGGTCATACTGAGAGTAGACAATAAGTATAAACCCTCTCCTAGTCACCCGCCTTACATGTGTGGGCATGGTCCACCTGATTTTCTTGGCGCACAAGCACGCTAATACTTAAGGTTCAGGAGACTTTCCACCTCCATATAAGAAGAGCAAAAAGATAAATGAGCAGGAAAGAGTGGCAGTGCCATCAGCCACACATTGGCAAATTGCAAACACGGTGGGCCTGCTCGCCAGCTACAACAGATCACATTGGAACGAATTAGAGGAACTCCTAACTCCTCCAGTCCCTCCCTAAACAATGTGAACAGTGTTTGTCTAGAGCTTGTGGCTGAAGGCAGCACCACAATCCTCTTTGCTCTCGACTCAGCCAACACTGCGACCAGAGGTGTATCCTGGTCTGGCGTATTGTCTTGCTCAGTGTCTCTGGTTTCAAGCCAGAACTCAAATAGCTAAGCTAATGGAGCCTCCTCGTCCAAGCATTACTTCCTTTTGTGGGAAGTTCTACAAGGTTTTTCCCATAACAAGGGTTTTACCACAGTGGGAAGAGATTATCTCCGACCAGTGAGTACTTTCCATTACACAACACAGTTACTGCCTGGGACTTACTGCAACCCCATCAAACATACCATCTTGTACACACACCTTCACCCTCCGTGCAGAACACCAGCACCTTCTTCAAGAAGAGATCCAGAAAATTAACGCCTACTTTCACATACCCCTCCACCCAGCACATCGGCCCTACCTACAATTCATGGTAAGCATTATCAATTCAAAGTGTTGCAATTTGGGGTCACTAATGTCCAGAGTGTTCACAAAATGGCTCACAGTTGTAGTCGCCCACCGCCGATGAGGCGTCATTCAAGTATTCCAGTACTTAGACTAGTGACTGATCAAGAGTGCAAACAAGCAGCTCAGCCTCGCCCATACCCAGACAACTATTTCCCTCCTTCACAAACTGGGCTTCACAGTAAACACTGTGAAGTCCCACCTGCAGCCTTCGTAGATTCAGCCCTTTCTATGAGCTGTACTAAACACAGTTACCAGCAAAGCATATCTCAGTCCAGCAAGTGTGCAGGCCTTCCAGCAACCACTGCTTCTTTTTCAGCCAAATTGTCAACTGACAGTCTGAACAGATATGCCCCTTCTAGGAATTATGGCACCATGTATAGCCATTTCTCCCCATGCCCACCTACACAAACACCCTTTTCAGTACTGATTCTCAATGCAGTGGCCACAAGCGAAAGGTCACTGGGAGGATCAAGTATCTTCATAGGCCAGAACCCATCGCTCTGTACAGTGGTGAAACAGCAACAACCTGTTTCAGTGCCAGCACTTCATAGACCCAATTCCGCGGTGGTCATCAGCACAGATACATCCCCATTGGGGTGGGTAGGGCATCTTCGGGATCTGACTCTCCACATCAGTTACGTCATGCTGCTGGCCATCCAGATAGCGCTCAAGGCATTCTTTCTGCAGATTCAACGCAAAGTAGTCCTTATAAAAACTAACAACATGTTCGCCATGTATTGTCTTCAAAAACAAGGCGGTGCTCACTGACCACAAAAACTATCAGTGCTAGCGCATAGCATTTGGCATTGGGCCATTCACCATCAGATACACCTCCTGATGGAGTACCTTTTTAGGAATGGACAACGATTTTGCAGACCTGCTCAGCAGGAAGCCTAACAAGTCTGCAATTGGGATCTCCATCCACAATTCTTACTCCCGTATGTCTGCAGTTGGGGGTATCTGAGAACCACTGGCAAATCTGACACCTCAATCTAGCGATATGGCTCCTGAGGTCCTAGAATTAGCTGTCTTAACCTCCCTCAACAATGCATGTCCAGCCTCAAAGAAGCACAGCGACCCACTGTGCGGGCCTGCTATGCCACTAGGTAGAAAAGGTTTGTCCACTACTGAATTTCCAAGCACATATGCCCTCTTAAGACTTCTATATGTCTGCACCTGGCTGCTAATGCTGCCTTACATGCAGAGCAGGGAACACACATCCTTGTTCAGAGTACCTGCAGCCAAGTACTTCATGGCCAGTTTCAAACGTATTATACCTCCTAGAGTACACTCCACCCCAATATGGAACCTCAGAATCCTCCTAACCAGACTCATGAGTCCCTCTTCTGAACATTTACGTTCATGTCCCTTACAGGTCCTTTCCTGGAAGGTGGTATTTCTTGTTGCTATCACATCCCTACATCCTGGTAATGAGGTGTAGGCCCTCGTTCTGGAGGAGCCTTTCTTTCAGGTTCACAGGGACAAGATTGTCCTCAGAGCCAATCCTAAATTCCTTCCAAAGGTGATATCTCCTTTCCATCTCAATCAAACCATTCAGCTTCCAGAGATCTTAACTTAACTAGACTCTAAACCAAAGAGGGCACTTCACACTCTTGATCTTAAGCATGCCCACAAATACTACATCATAGAACAAAGCCCTTCTATTAAATTCAGCAGCTATTTGTCGCCTTTTGCAAATGGCACAAAAGGTCCTGCCCTCTCCAAGGCAGCATAGCTCAATGGCTTGTCAAATACATATAGACTTGCTATATCAAAGCTAAAATAAATCCACCTGTTCTGCCCAGGCCACATTCTACACGCAAAGAAAGGAGCCTCCATGGCTTGCTTAGGTAACATACTGATGGTGGACATCAGTAAAGCAGCTACCTGGTCCCTTTTACACCTGTTCACTAACCCCTACTGTGTGGTTGTCTTAGCATGCCAACAAGTCAAAGTTGTTATAGAGAATGGATCAACCCAAAAAGTCAAAGGGTAATTATCCAATATAGAAAAAGTGGTCCCTGACCTATAGTGGAATTATTCAAAATAATTATTAAAAAGAGAAACAATGTCAAAAACGATTTGCAGCAAACACTAGTATTTATTCACATAGTGTCTCTTAGCATTTCATTGCTTTTTTCTTTTTTGTAAATTGCTATACATATAAATAACATTCAGTTCCTACTGTACAAAAGGAGGGGAAGGGGTGTGCAGTGATCAGGATAAGTGCAGTAGGAAAAAAGTGACAAGTCAATTGTTTTCTACAAAACAATTGGTCACAGTTCAGTCTTTGAGTTTGTGAAATCGTTTTTGTGTGAGTGCGTACAATAAATGCTTAACACTACCCTCTGATAAAGCCTTACTGCTTGCCCACACTACCACAAATAGAGAGTAAGGTATTATCTAATTTTACCTCTGTAAGCCTTTGGGGATCCACTGGACTCTGTGCACACTATACCCCACTTTGGTATAGTATTTACAGAGCCAGCTTCCTACAAGAACCATAACTAGTCAGCATGGAATCTCAGGGGTTCCTCAATGTCTTGTTAAAACATGAGCACGATCTTCAAATTCTGCCCGAATTGCCACCAAAAGTTTACTGTGAATAGCGAACATCCAGGCTGTATGTTTTGTTTCCCTAGCAACCATAATTCAGAGTACTGCTTCCCATGCACACTTTCTAAGCCGAAGACCCTTGTGCAAAATTCGAGCACATTGGGCCACAGCAGACATGGTGGGGCTGTTAGAATCAGAAAAGCAGCAGAGGAGTGCTCGTCGATGGAGGAAGTGGGTTTCTCTGAAGAGGACGTCCTGGCAAAGGAAGCTCAAGGGGAACACGAAGATTGGGTCCTAGATGACAGAGTGGAGGTCATTGAAAGTGACCCTAAACCTACAGTGAACCATGCCCGTAAATCCTCAGAGGGGTCCAAACATAAGACACCCAGGATATCGCCTATGGTGCCCAACCAGACATCCAGGAGCAAAGCTGTGACACAGAAAAACAAGCCTTTGATGCACAAAAATGGCACAGTACAGATTCCACAAGTATAGGCAGCATGGAAAAAATGGGGGTTTAGAAAGGGAAGATTATGGTGTGGCCATGTATTATAAGGAATAAAATGTCTGCTTTATGGACATAAAAAAGGTTGTTACAAGTTACCTTCGAGGCATCTCACCTTAAAAATGTCTCCTTGGTGACTTGGAATATTTTTATCACGTATGGCAGGTGTGCTTTATCCCACACACATTACAAAAGCTAAAAACATCCATGCAGTGTACTCCTATTTTATTGGAGTTTCTTATGTTTTTAAAAAAACTACATTACAAGATAGCTGATGTTCATGATCATGTAAGCAAGGTGTAATCTATGGAGGGAAAAATATTGTCCAAGCCAATAGGTCCGCAACTTGTGGCAAATGAGGTCTATTGGCTTTTTCCAGTGGTTATTTTTAAACATGGCAATGCACCATTCTAATGCTTTTTCTCTTCTGTAAACAGGTAGCTGTTTTGACTTTGCAGCATCAGCTGTTGCAGCAGGAGAAAGAGAGCCTTCTCAAAGAGGCTGAGGAAAGTAAGAAAAATGTAAGAACCTGCAGCATGACTTTTCAGAGTGGTGTCTGTGCATATTGTAACAATATGGCCACATGAAGAGAACCAAAAAAGCGCCCTTTGTTGTGTGACAGTATTGTGAATCGCATATGTTGATGTGTTACCTAAACAATGAAAAGCTGCAGGGGCATAGTTGGTCCCATGCTCCGAGACTGTCATCACTTACTGGAGTTCCAGCTCCCTGTGCTGCCTGCTGGAAGCTTAAAGAAGTGGGTGGGGTACTCAGAAATGCTAAACCACAGAGAGGGAAGACACTGGTGCTCTTCTGTTTGCAGAGCTAGATGGTGGAGGAATAGTTTCAGAAAAGTTTTTCGAAAAAGTAGAATGACCAATGTCTTCTTGAAGCGAGTCTTCGGACTGTTTATTTTGAAATTCAGAAGTACTTCAAGCATCCTCAGAGTAACTTGCAGGTGTTTGACCTAAATTGAACTGGATACCTAGGTGACCAATAAGCAAGATAACAAGCATGACATGCTTAGGTGCAATCGCATTACATGTTTCAGTCCTATGCCCCCTATGATGAGTGGCGAACATCACAATGACATAGGTTTTAGAAGGACAGTTGCCTCAGGACATCTCTCTCATACTCCAAGCAATTAAGAAGGTACTTGAAACCACGTCCAAACTTTCTATACTTGGAAGAGGACAACAATTTCCAAGAGTTTTACAACTCCATTAGCCAAATGTAGAAGTGAGAAGATTTCATTAGGGTCTTTAATATGCATGTCCAAGACTTCCCTGACTTTTCGGGAAGGAGAGGGAATGAGAAAAGGGATCTTGTAATCGTTGAAGACAAAATTGCTCCGCACCAATGCTGCTCAAGACATCAAAGTAATCAACATATCTAGGCTGACAGTGGCACTCAAGAGCTCGAAAGAGGAGGCACCCAATATTACTGTCAGTGCAAATGAGGAACCGCAGCTAGAATACAAAGATCTTCACAGTTGAAATGACAAAAGAGACAGATGATAACATCATACGTTCACAAGTGGCCTACTACCAGGTGTCTCTTCACGTATGCAATGAAAAGATTTTATGCCACTTTTTAGTATATACGAGATAATAAACTGTTACAAGTACTAGGCCAACGTACATTGTCCTCTGTACGGAACTTTAGATTGCAATTTTCCTGATGTGGCCGGGCACATTCTATTCCGCTCAGCTGTTCACTTATACAGCTCAACTATTTTCCCTTCATCTCCCCCTTACCCTTTGGTGATTTCATCTCTCCCTTTATGCTCCAACAATACTCTGATTTTTAAGTTTAGAGATTCTTAACGTAGGTATTTTGAGCAGTACTGCCTTTACTGCTCAAACAATCAATGGTTTATTGATAACGATAAGAATCATCTTCTGTTCGCTAATTTTGGCACCATGTTTGGGAAGAACGGAATGTTTCATTCATTGTAGCCTAAACTCTCTCTTGCTAAGTAGTTGCGAGGATGCTCCATGTTGGTTGAGTCAGACGGTAATACCGCGCCTCTCATTTTTCCAAGTTTCCTATTGACAGTAAGTTCTTTGTTTTGTTGGCCAAGGGTCTTCATGGTGCACATTTTGGGAATTGTATGTTCTCCATACTGGATTGTATCTTTTCTCAAAACCACTGATAAATCAAACAATTACAGTGGATGCAATTTTTGCACTCGAACGGGGCATTAGAGAGTCACTTGCCTCTGATGCTGTGTCTGTAAGGAATCCCGGTAGTCCTTGCACTTATTTCTTTGTAGAAAATATGACATTTAACACCCTCCCATTGCAATAGCTCATATGCTGCGGTTTGATTCAACAACCTTTCTGTACCACTTGATATTTTTATGAATTTGTTCTTTATATTATTTGTTGTTAGGCAACCAGTGCATTCAGGGATGCCAGTGGATTGTTTTCTGTTTTCAAGGTTTCTGTTGGACAAATTGCCTGAAATGTCTCAATATTATCCATTTCGTAAGATGCGTCAAGTATCTAGCTTGGGAATGTTCGTATAGTTAAGGTTAAAGTGAAATTAGTTTAGTCCTGCTACATTGCTTTCTAGTGTGTTATGGGTAAAGACAAGTGTGGCGAAGGACTTTGTTACAGAACCCTCTCTCCCAAAAAGCATTCAGAGTTTTATTTTATTTTTTTGTAACAAATAACTCAGAAATGGTTTGTGTTTTCACTTGGATTGATAAATATGACTTTCTTACACCTCTCTCTGATGGTTAATGTAGCGAGAGATTTCTCTAAAGCTGCCTTAATAGCTGCCAGAGTCATCTAAATGTTTTCGATTCTAGTAAGAGGGTGCCTTTTCCCCTGGATTTAGCGTTGCCTTTACTTGTTCTTCTGAGCCATAATTTAGAACTGGTGCAGTGATAGGTAGGAATTATATGCAACATTATTGGTAAATTCAATGCGTTTCTACAGCTTGAAGCGACAGAATGGTATTCAAGCAACTGAATGGTATTTTCATAATTAGAAACCGCAAATGTTGTGGGTCTTTGCTTTTAAATAGGAGTTAAAGGCAAAAGATTGGATTGAAAGGTAAGTTCTCATTTAAACATGCAATAGATGTTTTATTAATCTTTATCACTAGTCTGTAACTTGTTTTTTAGTGTGCTGAAAGATCATGCTCATTTGTGCAAGAGATGCCAATGTGGTCTTAATTGCTTCATCATAAGTGATATAATTTGATTTGTCTGCGTAATTAATTTACCGCCTGTACATACAAATGTGCTAAATTGTTGATTTATTTGATAGCTTTCAAGAATGGATTCTCTTCAACAAGAAGTTAATGTACTGAGGCTTGAGAAGCGGTCCTTGGAAGACAAGTGTCAGACTTTAACAAAAGAAGCTAAGGACTATGCAGACCAGGTATTAAACAGAATTTCTAATTTCCATAGTGACTGTGCATGCTAAGAAAGATGTGACTGCATACATCTTTTCTTCATTAGAAATCTGTTGACAGATGTCGCTAGAAGGAGGAATGTCACAATCAAAGAAGCAGTGCAGTTTTTTAGCAGGAACTTCCAGCTCCATCAATACTGCACTGCCTTCTTGGTAGTTCATTTTGAGGAGCGAAGCAGTGATTTTCTTTCCAGCTGTTGTTTGGCAAAATGAGGGTTCATATCAGAGACACTCTAACATACTGTTGTCCTCCATTTCAAAACACTTCTTGTCTAAGGGGACTTCTTTTTTTATATCTTTTAATGGTTCTCAAGTTAGAACAACCGAAAGCAGGGTACATTCACAAATGTATTGGAAATCTTAAAGTTATAACATCATGCTGATGAACACAAACAAGGCTTGTAATAGATGGGTAGAACTGTGTATCCCAACAATATGTAATCCGGTATAATCTGAGTCAACTATGTTATGCAACTCCATTGAATTATCCCCTCCCTGTCCTATAAAAGCCTACCTACGTAAGTGTTAACGCTATAGAAAAGGTATTTTCTCTTTTTGTTAGGGGGGTAGCATCTCAGTGGATATAGTAACACCAGCATACCCAGTTTTCTGTCAGAGGGATCCCACTTTTAACGTCACATCTCTTATTATTAATTTTAAAAATGAACCCCTCTGCTCCAGCCTCTTCCTCCCCATCCCTCAGCCAAATGTCCTTTTTGGTGTATTTGCATTTATCCATGATATAGCTATAGATAATTTTGGTTGTGTCATTGCCAGCATTGTTGCTTTCTTTCTCATTTTATTTTTTGTGGGTAGTGGCGAGCCATCCAATAACCATACTTTCACAGTCTGAGACTTTTTAGCCAAGTGTTTGTTTCTTAAGTATCTGTGATCTCATCCTAAATCTAGTAGTTCTTGGTGCAGTTTGACGTGTATGAATGGGGGCAAAGGTTATTGGCAATTAGGACAATCCCCTGTATGATTTTTTTATTTTTTGTAGCAGGCTGTGGACATGCAGGTGCAGTTCAGGAAGTGAACTAATTTAACTTAAAGAGTGCGTCATCTGCAGCGGCGTCTATGTGTTAGGCTAAAGCTGAACTGCATTGGCAGACTGGTCTCTGCCAGCCTACCACCCGAGACAAGGTTTTGACTTCCCATGGCCTTTGCTTTTAGAAGGTCAGAACAAGGTGTGCATGGGAAGAGGGTCTTCACACTACCCTCGCTCAGGATAACCTGCTGATTAGCATTCCAAGGCACAGGAGCTTCAAAGAAATTCAAATATGGCTTCCCTCACAGGAGAGGAAGCCAACCTCCTTTCCCAAAGCCCTTTGGCACCTGGATAGGCAGGAAAATTAGTCAGTCAGGTAGGCATGCCCACCCCCAGGCTAGTACCACTGCTAAGGTGGACTAACTGAAGAAAACGCAACCTTTCAAAGTTCACCATCTCGGTGATGGCAAACTTAAGAATTCTGGGACAGGGTTATGCCCACTTCCCACAGAAACTGGTCATATAAGCAGTGTGGTGACCCCAAGGATAAGTAGCCCATTGGCTACTACCCTTTACTCTTAATTCAGTATTTAGGGGAGCCCCTGACACCAGAAAATCAGATCCTTCCGACCTGAAAGAAGACAATGTTTGTGAAGAATCAGAAAGAGCAAGAACTGAGGAGTCAGCAGCTAACTTGTAGCCAACCCTACCGGCCGGACTGCTGACTGCTGACTTCAACAGTTGCACAAAAAGACGACTGGTCCTGCAGTTGCTGTGTCTCCAGAGCCTGGTAGACCTGCCAGCACCTCAACCAGGAACCAAGAACTCGATTGGAGCAGCAACGCTTCTTTCCTGCATCGTGCAGACACCCAAAGAGACCTGAGAGAACTCCAAGACCATGAAAACCCAACACCTAAGAACAACACTGCACCCGTGGATTCAAGCCTGAGTTGGACCAACTGTTCCATCGTGGCCCCCCAGCCCTCCAGAGACAGAGCCCACTGTGGTTCCACCTCTCATGGACTTCCTGGAGTCACCTGCAGCTTCTGTTTGCAGGTCCCCTCTACCACGATTGCTCCGGTAAGGAAAACTAATTCCTAAGAACACCTCTGCAGCCGTTGCCTCTGGCCTGTGGAGAAGAAGATCAAAATGTGTCCTTACATCCCTGAGCATCGTGAGGCCTGAGCCTCCCTGTTTCTTTAGCCCGCCTGGCCTCCCAGTCAAAGCCTGCAGCCTCTTTATGCGAAGACCGACCCCATAGACAAAAATTGGGCACCCAACGCTGTTTTGCGCCACTGCACCCGGCCGCCCTAGTTTCGCTGCTGGTGTTGTGCTGGTGTTGCCTTGGACCTTGCCAACCTCTAACCTTAGTCCTGTAAGTCGCTGTACTGTACCTAAATACAGTACTTGTTCTTCCTCCCACAGGGTAACATTACAGATTCTGAAAATTGCACTAAGGGCCTAATTACGAGTCTGGCTGCTTGTCAGGGCACGGCGGTGGTGGTCCAGTCACCGCCTCAATGGCTGTCCGACCAGCCCAATACGACCTAGGAGGTTGCCATGGGACCACCGATGGCTCCAGAGAATCGCTGTTCCCTGAAAGTGGTGTGGTGGTGTGGGTTTCCTCTCCTATACGTTTTTTATGGCGGTTCCACCAACATGAAAACGGTGGCACGGAGGAAACAAAGTGGGCCCAACAAGGCTCCCTGTGCCTCCTCAGTATGTGGATGCACTCAGGGGGGCACAACAATTGCCCTCCTACGTTCATGCCCACAAGTTCCTGCACGGCATGGAATTTTAAGTCCATGCTGTGCATGCTTGCTATTGCAATGTCTTTTTCAAAGTCACTGTACCTTTGAAAGAGGCACCGCGGCGGGACTGCTCCGCCGCTCGCCAGACTACTTTTAAGTTGTAATCTAGCGGGCGGGCGGCGGTGAATCTCAGAGGTGCAGGAGCGTGGTTGTGGCTACCCCCGCCACTCCACCAAAGGCATTTTTACTGAAAAATGTATTTACCTGATGGAAATGTATAAAGATATGTGTTTTTTTTAATAAATTGGTGTGGATCTCCTACTGAGTCGTGTGCATCATTTACTGACCATTGTGTCTATTTACAGATGTCTAACACTCCCCTCTGATCAGCCTAAGGCTGATCTACCACACTACCCCCTAGAAGAGCACCTTGGGATTTCTAGAGCAAGCCCTTGTCCACTCATAAGGGAACCCCTGAACTCTTTGCACAGTATATCTCATTTTGATATATCATATAAAGAGCCAGGTTCCCATATTGAGCATTGGCAGTGCTCTTTCATTTGCAATATGTAATACTTTCAATATAGGGAGCTCTTATACTCCTTCATGGATTCAGGGCATCCTCCTTTCTCTGCGCCTTCTGCCAGTAAACATTGAGACAAAGTCCAATTGAAATTGGTGCATAATGCAACTTTCATTAATAAGAAGATCAGCAGAAAACACTTCTCTTGTTAAACAGTTAAGAAAGAAACCACTTTGCATTTCAAAGTAGACCTACAATTTGTTTTTCTGATTTGGACATATTCTGTTTTTAATGATCTTGATACACTTAGAAACAACTTAATCATAACCCTCTTAGCATACGTAGACTACTTGGACACATTTGACATGCCCATGCTGTTAACCATGTGTGCAAGCGTGTTTCTTTCTGTTTAATTTTGTCTGTAATCACCACCTGCCCTAGAGATAGGATAACCAAAACATTCTCCTTAGTTTCTTTATTATTTTTGGGGCTGAGGCACACTGTGACCATCAACACATACAAGAAGAAACCGTTAGAATTGCTACAGTCTGCTGTAGCTGTAGCGCGTAATAGCTAAGGGCCAGATGTACAAAGCATATTTACTGTCACATACCGATTCGGAATTTTTGCCTGCAACAAGGTTTTTTTCTAATGTACTAATACCATTTTAGGAGTGTGTAAACTTTTATTAAAATGGTGCTAAGACTCCATACAATTTCAGTACTTGAAAGGGGAGTGTGTGGGCATCCCTTCTAAATACCAAGTTGGTGTATGATTCATAAGTGTTTTGTGATCTTAATCTAGCTGCAAATCATTGAAAAATTGCGAGTTCCAATTTGGGGTTGTAACCCTGCGTCCCTTTGAGCAACCTTCCTCTTTGAGAATGTAAAAAAAAAAAAGTTTGTTGGAGAGTAGGCAGTGGTCCAGTAAAACCACTTCCAACTCTCAAACAGAAAAAACTCTTTTTTTTCTAACTGCAGTCGCATTTCTGTTAAGGAACAGCTTACTTCATATAAAGACAATCTCAGACACGAAGGTCTGCTCACCTGACCCTGCAGGCCACCATCCCTTTGATGACCACCAATCTGCAGGAAGCACCCAGGCTCCCCTAAGTCAATCATGACGCTGCTGTCACCATGACTGCAGCATAGTGATTGGTCTCAGCGCCCTGGTGCGGCTATGAGACGGGAACGGGCTTGTGCATGATCTCCACCTAGGTTGTGTATTACAGCTCAATGGAGAACATGCGAAGTGCACATGACTGCTGGCCAAACCGTCATGCGCACTTAAGGTGCATTTACCACTCCTCCTCCTGCACTATGACAGAAGCCCGGCCGCCAGCAACCACCGCCCCCCCCCCCCCCCCCTTCCCAACCTGGCTCCATAGAGAAAAATAAAATGATAACATCCTGTTAATGTAATTTTATTTTTCCACTGTTGCACTACTCGGAAGCTGTGGGGTGACGCTCATCCACCTTAGCGAAGGAGCCGCCACTGCCTGTCTGACTGAGCATGGTAGTAGAAAAAAACAATGTACTGAGATGTGGCTCTTAGTATTTAATATTGGCTGACATTAGTTAAAACTTTCTACCCACCACATTTTAATTTTCCTGAGTACAACAGATATGCTCAGAGGTGGTTGGCAGTGCCACTGGAACGAAGCTGCACTTTACTGAAAAGCCCAAAATAGGGTGAAACTGGTCTTAGTGGTGCAGGACCAAGGTTGCAATTCGACATGGCAATGGGGTGCAAATAAATGATGGATTGAGTTTCAGCCCTAGTAATTATCAGTGGCCAAGGTTAAATTAAGAATTCCACCGTCACTTTTTTAATTCACCAATTGGAGTGAGTCACAATTTGCGACCTACCTCATTAACACTGATAAGATAGGTTGGATTACAACCCGCTCCGAATTGAAATTTTATGAATTAGCCTATCACTACATAGGTCAGTTTGTAATATTCTATGCTGGTCACAAAGTGCTGCCATTTTTTACATCCAGTATTTAGTACTTCAGTCCTAGTTATAATGGATATTTTTGACTCTGGTCTACAGGAAAAGTGTTCAGAAAGTTTAATCTCTGCTACAGACGTTGCTTTTCCAACATTTTGCACGTTCTTGAAACTGTGTTAGTTTAGAGGTGTAGTGTCCCCTGGATATAAGAAAACGTGCTTGATAACTATTGCTTGGAGTTTGAAACTATACACTGAGAGCTCACAGCAGCCAAGTATATGGTTATTTCTTGTGGTCCTGGAAGCCAGCAGTTACATGGCCGGTTCACTTGTGATTGCTGTTTCCTATTGTTGTCCAGGGCCCCAGTATTATTGGGCTCTGATTGCGAAATAAAGTTACTCACTTTGGGTACTTGACTCTGACAGGGTAGCTACAATGAGTACTCAGGGTTCACTTGAGGAGGTAGAAGTGGGTTTGAAACTCAAATACATTATAAAATAGTAAATAAGACTTAATAGCATCATTGGGGAGACACTGTGTTATACATTCGGAAAAGGATGTTTCAGCAGTAGATAAATGGAGATCACTTAACAATAGGACATACAGGTGAAATCAGAAGGAACTGCCACATTATGGGGATAGCATAATGGTATGATCCTATCTTAACTACATACTAGGCACTGTGGCCCAAAATACGGTATGTGTCTGTGTTGCGTACTGAAGTACAAGGGAGAAATAAAAGGTGTTTTAAATTCCTTATGTCACCTCCAAAAAAACAGACCACCTAAATAACAAGGACCCCACCTCAAAGCAGTTACTTGTGCTCCCCTAAGATCTGGTGATAAAGTTGTTGTTTCCCGGGGTCGGATCACTAATAGTTGCTTAGAGACACAGTCCAAATTCACTGATGTCCCATAAGCAACTTTACAACTCATCTGGTTGTGTTGTTGTTACATGTGATATACTGAGTAGTTTGGTTGTGTATATAATAGATCCCAAAGGAACCTAAAACTTTGGGTGTGTCACTTGGAACCTACCTGACGCTCCGAAACCTTCACGGTGGTAAGTGCACCAGCAGGACTGCAGGAAGTTAATTGTCTTCACTAGTTCCTACTGGTATCCATTATTTAAGATTAGGGCTAAGAGAGCAACTTTAAAAGTCTATATCCCTATAATCGTATCCGCCTGGAGGATAGTTCAACATTTCAGTTCGGAATCAGGACAGCCTCTTCATGCTGGGATGTGAAGGAGGACCCCCTCCTGGTTGTACTGGGGCTCGAGGAGGGTTTGAATCTCAAATGTGCAAGGTGGGTCTAGATGATGCAGGCCTACAAACTCTTGAGTCGAGGAGCAACAATGCAGCCCTGAAGTCAAAACAGTAATCTTCATGTGGTCTTCCTTTTCCAGTCCAGACGGGCTGAATAGATCTTGTAGCTCCTTGGTGACATCAGTTTGTTGAAATGCCATCCATGTAGATCTCCTTTCTGCTAGGTCATGTGTATGGTTTGCTGGGGTCTACATGGTTTCTCCTTTCAGGCAGTATCTGTCTTTTTATTCAGGTAAGCTCTCCTTGTAGGCAGAGACTTGTTTCTCTCCTGGCCAGATACCTTTTTTATACACTGATGTGCAGGCCTCTTTTGTGTCCAGAATGGCTGTCTGATGAAATATTAGCAACATAAATATCAGCAATAAAAATATCGCTAAAGAATAGCAAGAGCACAAATATTGACTTTATATACTTACTATATGAAGTCAAAAATATTGACAACAAAAGTGTTGAAGACCTCGGTATAATCAAAAATGGGTAAGTATATGGAATTCTGACTATTAAATACTATATACTCACTTTCAAACATATATTAACTTTGAAAACATTACATTAAAAAAATACTTATATACAAATATTAAAAATGTAACTTACAAACATAAAATAAAAATATACTTTAAAATAATTGCAAACAAATATTGAATTGAACACATAATAAATAGTAATGAAAATTAATATCAAACAAGATATAAAAAAATATATATATACAACAGACAAAATGAAATAGCCAAAATATTAATAAAAAATAAAACATAATTTACATTAAACTATCTTAAGCTTGAAAAAAGTATATTAAAACAACTTTAAAAAATCGCATAAAATGCATTATACTTAAAACCAGAAATGGAGCACCGTTTCTAGTTTTGAATCGTACTCTGCTATGCAGTAATATCACACAACAGCTGATATTGGAGTGGCAGTGCACCAACCCATGGATTTTTTGGAACTAAGTGTTAAGTGCGGGTAGAGGTCCGCCGTTGGTGTCGTTATTTGATTTTTAAATAAATAATACTTGTAGGGGTAACATTCACTTCTCGTGCTCCCATAGAAGCAATAGTAGGGAAAGCATTTGCCTTAGGCAGGGTTAGATGTACTATTGCCACTCTAGTCTGAGCAACAGTCCCACCCATAATGTTTTTCAAATAAGCAGTTAAATATTGAACAAAAAAAAAGTTTTAAAAGAATATGTTTATTCAGTAAATGTAAAACAAATAAACATTTAAGGATTACAAATTTTTTGGGGAGGGGGGAATTCTTTTTATTAAACAAAAGCTTAGCATGGCAGGACAACCTCACGGAGGGAGTTGACGCGGTGACGGTGTGGGAAGCCATGAAGCCCGCCCTGAGAAGCGTCGACATTGCTTGGTGTGCTTCTGCCCGCCGTACTCAACAGGAGAGCATTGTTGCAGCTGCGGAGCGGGTGGAGGAGCTGGAGACGCGTTGCCGGGGAGGGGGTGATGACAGGGCGCTGCGACTGCTTCTCCAAGCACAGCAATCCTACGCCTCGGTGTTGTTGGACGAGGCTCGCCAAGCGTGGCTGGCTACGCGGAGCAGGGTGTACCAGTGGGGGGATAAGTCCTGCACCATGCTTCATAGGCTCTGTCAGCAAACGATGCAACCGATCACCTTACCAGGTCTCACGGATGAGGAAGGAGCTGTGATAACAGACCCTGCGGCTCTTGCGGCGAGCTTCGCGCGCTGCTATTCGCAACAGTACGCCTCTCGGGAAAGCCTTCCACCCGAAGCGGTTGAGGGGTTCCTTGCAGCTGTCCCCCCTCGCGCAGTCTCGGACGAGATGCGGGAAGCCTTAGACCTCCCCCTGACAGCAGAGGAACTGGGTGATGCACTGGGTCAGCTTAACGCCGGCAAGGCGCCGGGACCGAGCGGGTTCCCCAGCGAGTTCTATAAGAAATTCCACTTGCAGCTTGGGCCGCACTATAGGCGGGCGTTGGAATTGGCGCGGGAGCGTGGTAGCCTGCCTTCGGACTGGCGTCAGGCCGAAATTGTGGTCTTCCAAAAACCGGGTAGGCCTCCTGATCGTCATGAGTCCTATCGCCCAATATCCTTGATCAATTTTGAAGCCAAGCTCCTGGCCAAGGCCCTGGCGAACCGCCTGCTCCCACATATCGCAGACCTCGTCCACCCGGACCAGGCAGGCTTTATGCCACACCGAGCGACGAGACACAACATTCGGCGTGCACAGGCTGCGGTGGACGCGGTGGGGGCGACCGGGGATCGGGCGGCGCTGTTGCTCGCTGATATCGACAGGGCGTTTGATTCGGTCAGCTGGACCTATCTTTTTGCCCTTCTGCTGCTTCTCAACCTGGGGCCGGTGTTCATCTCCTATGTGAAACTGCTCTACACAGACATCACTGCCTCGGTGCGCGTCTCTGGGGCGATCTCCGAGAAGTTCCCGATTGCCAGGGGTACCCGTCAGGGGTGTCCCCTTTCCCCCTATCTTTTTGCACTAGCCATGGAGCCGTTGGCCGTACGAGTGCGCCTTGACGCACTGTATCGGGGCTTTGTGTGGGGGGCGGAACTTTCGGACCGTATTGCCTTGTATGCGGACAATGTCCTTTTCTTTATGACCGACCTTCACCGACCTGGCCCTCGCATACTGGACATGATGCAGGAGTTTGGTGAAGCGTCGGGGCTCTTCCTCAATCCACGCAAGTCGACCCTGTGGGTGCTGGGTGATGAACCGGAGACATACCCGTGGGCCACGGCCCTGCAGGTGGCAGTTGGTGGCCTTAAATACCTGGGCATCTTCCTGTCGGCCTCGGCTACGGTGGCGTGGGAACGTAACGTGCAGCCGGTGTGGGACAAGGTCCAAATGGACGTTAAGGCTTGGTCACGCATGCCCCTTAATATATATGGCAGATCCGCCATTTTTAAGATGGTTGCCCTGCCACGGCTCCTCTACCAACTACAGAACCACCCGCACAGGATTGACCCGCAGTGGTTCCGTCGTGTTAATTCAGTACTTGGCTGGTTTCTGTGGGCCGGGGGTGCCTCCAGGGTGGCACTGCGGACATGCTTTCTCTCCACGTACTGTGGAGGCCTGGCTACCTCTGACCTTCTGTCCTATTACCAAGCCTCTCATCTCCTGGTGCTCAATGAGTGGTGGTATGGGGATCACGGTGAACCGGCTTATGCATTAGAGCACTTTCTGATGGGGGATGCCACGCTCCATACATTATTATACTCGGCCAGGCGGAGGAGGATGCTGCTGCGGGTCACCCAGGTGGTATTCGCGATTTGGAGACAGGAACTGCGCCGCATGGGTTGGTGGGGCAGGCTGACCGCCGAGACTCCGCTGTGGAATAATGGACTGCTTCCGGCACTAGCCTCCCTGTCAGGCTTTGGAGGCTGGTATGCTATCGGGATCTCTTCACTCGGTCATGTCCTCACGGGGACTACACTCAAATCCTTTCAGGACCTTAGCTCCGAATTTCATATGCACAAGACCCAATTTTTCAGATACCTCCAGTTCCGCCATGCTCTCGGCTCGAGCCTAGTGGGTATAGACCAGCTTCCCGACTTCAGTCCGATTGAAGCCAAGCTTTTCATGGCGGACCTGGGTGACAAGAAGGTTTCCCAAATATACTGCTCCCTGGTTACGCATTGCTCCTCTTCCCTCCTGACACTGAAGGCCTCCTGGGAGACTGATGTTGGCCCCTTGGATGAGGATGACTGGCGAGAGGCCCTTGAATCCCCCGTGGGGCTGCCATAGCTGTACGCCTCAGATTTATACAGTTTAAATACCTCCACAGGGCGTACTACACTAGGGAAAGGTTGTGGAGGGCGGGCCTTATTGCCGCCCCAGAGTGCCTGAGATGTGGAGCTGAAAGGGGGACACTACTACATACGGTGTGGTCTTGTGGAGGTCTGACCCGATTTTGGAATGGGGTGTGGAACTGCCTATCGGAAGTGCTGGGGTGGGACCTCCCTCGTACGCCTAGGCTGGGCCTCCTACATGTCCTGGAAAACGTGGGGGGCAACATCTACAAATGACATCTTCTGTTACTGGGGCTGGTTGTAGCTAAGCGGGATCTGGCGAAAGCTTGGAAGAGTGACCGGGCCCCCCCACTCAGCGCCTGGAATGCGGGGTTGGACTTCCTTATGGGGCTGGAATTACCTGTGTTTGAGGCCAGGGGGTGCCCACGGAAACATTATAAAATCTGGAAGTGAAGTAGTGTGGCTCACTGGTTAGAGGCGGCAGACCCGAGAGCAGAGGACGGCCCGGGACCAGGGTTCGATTCCCGGCGCGGCAGGTTTCTGGACCAGGGTCAGCGGACTCGATAATTCTCTCGCCTCGGTGCCCACTCTGATCAGCGATCACACTCGGCAACTCTGGGCACTAGCTTGCCTCATCTTCACTAACGGCCCCTCCAGACCGCCGGGGATGCCTGGTCTCACCCTGGAGATACCCATTAAGTGACCATCTCTCAGGGAAGCCAGGAAGGGTTTCGCAGCGGTCGAAGCGCCTTGGGACCCTCCGGGTAAGTAGTGCGCTATATAAATGCCTATACATTTACATTTACATTTGGAAGCGGTGGGCGGACTACAGAGGGCTGACCCTGGATCCCCCAGTTGACATAGATGATGTGCTACCTCCGGATATGGACCTTGGGACCTAGGTTGATGTCTGACGCCTACATTGCCTTACCTCTGTATTTGTTATACTGTGAACACGTGCACTGGGTTAGGGTGGGATAGGGGCTGGGTAGCCGGGGAAGGGAGTTGGGGTATGTTTATGGGGGTTGGTAGGGCAGGGGATGGGGTGGGGAGTGCTTTAAAAATGTGGGTTTCTGGTCATTCTACTATTTGCCTATTATTGACGGTATCCTCCTGATTGTGGAGAACTGTATCTGTGCTTGCCTGAACCTTCAATAAATACGGTTGTGAAAAAAAAATACAAAAGCTTAGCAACACACTTTGCTGGAGATTTTGCTTGCATGGAGATTTTCAGTATGAGGGTGCCGGTGCCCTCAAGCACACCCAGTACCGTTATTCCAATTGCAAAACAGTGTAATTATATTCAGCATCAGTGTCATTCTGTAGCTTTATTAATCCCGCTGGTATTACCCCTCCCACCCCATTGTGTTGACTGTTGAATCCTCAATAACCCCTATACCCCACCTCTCCCATTTCTGTGGGTATGCTCAACTCGTATACACCACTTTTTCAGCTGCACAGCACCAGTCGAGATCCCCCTTCCACTCCTCTACCCCAGGATGTCGATTTGTTCCCCAGGATCT
Source organism: Lissotriton vulgaris (assembly GCF_964263255.1). NCBI lineage: Eukaryota > Metazoa > Chordata > Amphibia > Caudata > Salamandridae > Lissotriton > Lissotriton vulgaris. The sequence continues at coordinate 1,113,904,691 of NC_141694.1, forward strand.
GGCTATATTCCTTTTCGCAACTATATCTGCTATCATTAGCCAGATCTTTGAGCATTTCGGCCATTGTTCTTGACTGTCACACTCAGGATGTGCCATCTAGCTTCTAGTAGGATATCATGACCTACCACTTCTGACAGAACCTGTGTTATCTCTCTCCAGTATTGCTGAAATTTGGGGCAGACCCATAGTGTGTGAAAGAAGGTGCCCATGTCCTGGCAGCCCCTGGCTCAGTGATCAGTGTTGATGCGGCCCATTCGATGCATAAGGGCCCTGGAGGTGTATGATCTTTGCAGAATGTGAAGTTGTATAAGGCGGCAAAAGTGCCCCTTAATAGCCACTTCTCTGGGACTCTGCATTGCCTACGCCCAACTGTCATCCTCCAGTATACCCGCCTCGGCCTCCCACGCCTCTCGTAGGGCACCCAGTGGGTCGAGTGTGTTCATAATCTTTCTGTATATCAGGGAGGTGGCTTTATCTGCCATTGGGTCTAGCAGTACCTGTTCTCTAGGAGTGTGTAGTCTGGTATTTGCTCCCCCTCCAGGACATGAGCTCTCAGTGCATGTCCCAATTGCAAGTGCCAGAAGTGTTCCGTGTTGGGCATCTGCCTGCAGGTCTTCAAAAGTAATAAATGTTTGTCCCTTCCAGGCGTCTCTTAGGTGATCAATCCCCAGGAGTCCCCGTTTATGGAAGGCATTTAACCCTTCTACCCCCGCAATAGGTCACTGCTCCACAGTGGAGTCTTTTCTGTCAGTCTACCTTCCCAGACCAGAAATGTTGTAGCTCTCCTCCATGTGCGTACTACTATTTGTGTATGTGGCGGTAGTTATTTTTCCATCCTTCTCTGATATAAGGCTGCCGGATATCCCTCTATCCCATCGAGTGCTGATCGACCCTATATGCAGGTTCCTCCTGTCCCACAAAATCCTTGGTGTTAATTGTGACCAGCTGTTCCGCCCAGTAGTATTTTCTCATTTCAGGTATCGCCATTCCCCCCCCCCCCCACACACACACCTAACATTCGCCTCTGCTGCTTGTGCAGAGCTAGACTAGAGCTTCCTCCATCCAATAAGAGATGTCGTAGTTTACTGTCCACTTTCTAAAAAAATTCTGGCAGTACTTTACAGGGCTTGTTCTGTTAAACATATAATAAGCGTGGCGGTGCCATCATATTAAACAGGGCAGCTCTTCTCATTAGTGACAGTTGTCTCCAGTGTATCATTTCCCTGCGCAGCCTGGCCAGTTTCAGGAATAGATTGTCCTCTAGAAATCCACTGTCTGTCCTGGATATGTTAAAGCATTTCTAATTAAAAGACTACCCTTCCTTCTACACCAAAACATAATTAAAATTAATGTAAAAAAATGAAAGTTTCTTAACATTAAATTATTAAATATAACTCAAATTAAAACAATTAATAAATGTAAAAATAAAACAATGTAATAATTACACTGATTGTCCAATAAGTTACTCAACAAAAGAATTAATTTACATGATTATCAAATAAACATTGACATATACATAATATAACTATATATTAAAAACTGTAAGTTACATTTTAAAACAAAATCCAACCCTAATCTCCTACAAACCAAAAACCTGCTACTAAAGTAACAATTTCTAATAAATACAAAAATGTAAGTTTATATAAAAACTACAATAACCCAAATTAAACACGTTTATAACACCAATAACTTATAATACTAAATGAACTAGTATTTATCAAACCAATTGAAAACGGTATTTTCTACAACTATATTAAATAAAGCAATTTTATACTCCACTATATATTTTTTTTAAACATAAGTAACTAAAAACCCATTATTATTATCTTCTATCCCACAATGTTTTTTGCATGACATTTGTGACAGACGATATTTGTATACAATAATTTCGCAAAATATTGTTCCACAGGCTAAGGGGACCAATACATATATTTGTTGGCCCAGGTGGGAAGCCTACATCAACCTCATAGGTCTGCTTTTGTTTACTCCTCTATACGTGGAGAAGAACATCTTGCTGAGCAGTTTTTGTAGTCTTTGCAGCAGTTTGAACTGTTTCCAGGTCATTTACATATGACTCTCAGAAAGCCGTGAATCTCATCCTTTTTGCTGGGAAACCAAAAATACAAATAATTGAGGATGAATAGATTCTAGACGGGCAGGTAAAATGCCCTTTGGACATAGAAATGGGCATGCATAAACCACATATGCAGACAAATACATTTGCATGATCACACTCTTCACAAAACTGTTGACTTGAATAAAATGGCGACAGTCGCCACTAATCATTTTTCCACAAGCCAAAGCTTCACCTCCCATTGTCCAGACAAATGGGTTACTTTTACCTAATAATATATGAAGAATGAAGTATCTTTAATGTGGTTTTCCTTTTGACATGTCAAGTGTGTTAATCTCAGAATTACTTTTATTATGCCATAGGTCATGCAGATGCAGAAGCTTGAATCAGAACTGCAGCATATAAATTGGGAAAGCCAGACACTGAGGCAGAAGGAGGCACAGCTGAGAGATGAACTGGTGGAATCTCATGGCAAGGTGCAGCATAGATGCAATGTTTGCCTCTGACTAAGAGTAGGCCTTACATTTATGGAGGTGGAAAGCACTTTCATTTTAGTGTACAAATGAATGTCTCTACTGGCATAGACCAGTGAACACCACATATCTCTTAGTACCCTTGTACACTGATGCCTCTCTATAGTGCTGCTGCAATGAACAGGGGCCTGCGTCTGTACATGTGATCGGGAGAGTAGTACCACCAATGGAAAAAGATGTGTTGGATGAGTGCAGTGCTCAAACCCTCTGAAGGACTGGCATGCTTCACAAGCTCTTAAAATGTCTCTTAAGCAGGGAGAGGTATGTGCATGGGTAAAGGAAACAGTGAAAAACAACTATATAAGGTAATGAGAGCAAGCAGAATCTTGGGAAAACCATCCATAAATCTATAGGAATTGAACAGCTCATGTTTTCGAAATGGTGAGGAGGAGGCGCTAGGGAGAAAATCAACTATTTGAGTATAGGACTCTTAATGTAAGTTTAGCTGGTGTTCTAAGGTCCGGGAGCATGCAGAGAAAACACATATGGATGATTGTAAACAGACCAAATAGGTCAGCATAGAAGATGGAGAGAACAATTCCAGGTGCATTGGTGTAGGTGATGGATGGGATAATAAAAAAGATATGGTCTCATGAAGAGAGTTGGAACTGACGACAATAATATTTATAAGGATGGAGTACAAAATGTTTTGTAAGGATAGACCGCACAAACACAGGTTTTTGAGAATGAAAAGCTGAGGCTGGAAAAGAAAGTTAGCAAGGAGTATGGGGTTCAAGTCTTCAAGTTTTTTATTACAGAGTTTTGTATTGTGATGCAGGTTACCCCATGTTACTTTTTGTAGCCCTGTTGCTTCTTACCTGCTGTTTTAGAGTTGCATTGTGGTGAGTGGGGTAAGGAATTAGGCATAAGGGAAAACCAGAATGGAATAGATATGTTGGCCCTTTCTAGGGGTCATAATATTTTCAGTTATTTTTAAGAGTCGGGATAGGCATTCCATTGAAATGAACTGTAAATCAGTAGATTGCTAATTTCGCACCTACAGAGTTTAAAATTTCAAAGGACCAAAATGGCTGCCAATCTGAATTAAAGTATTCCTGTAACAGGTACACTGTCACTTTACTGGCAAAATGCAGTAGATCCTTTGTATTACCCCAGTTAGTATTGGTATAAATAGGGTGTATCGCTAGGTGATTGCTCCAGTGAGGAGTAAATAACTTGAGCTTGAATGGGATGAAAAGGGTCTGGTGTAAGTGCCTTTCGGTTGTGCATGTATTGACTTTTATATAAAGCAAACCTAGCTAGGAAGCAAGGGAGCACTGTACATTACCTTGGCATGGTTCATCTTCTCTGCAATGCTCCTCAATGACAAGGCATGTTGTCTTAGCGTAAACCCCCACATGTGACATTTGCTCAATGTACAGCATGGGACTAGATTTTTCAAATGTCAGAAACAAACACAATGTTTTTGTTAATAGCTTCAAAATGTCTCTTTGATGACAAAACAGGTCACCCAGATGGACAAGCTTGAATCTGAGCTGCAGCGTGTAAACAAGGAATGTGAGGCACTCGGGCAGCAGGAGGAACAACTTAGACAGGCACTGGTGGAATCTCAGGACAAGGTACAACATAACTGTATAGTTTTCAATGCGACAAAAGTTTTGGAGTGAAATATATTTTTCTGAAATGAAAAGCGATGAAAACTTGTGGTCTCTGCAGCTCTTGTTTCCTGCCCTCTTTATCTCCTGCCTCCAAGATATCTACACAAACTCTAGATTTCCAGATGCAGTCCTCATTCACTGTGGATAATGTAGCGGACTTTCAACAAAGCAAACATTCCACTATACTACACAATGCAAAAATGTTTGTAAGCTCCCCCAATTTCTTTTTTTTTTTAATCATCATGGAATCCGGAGCCAAAGAGAATGTTTTCCTCTTGAAATACGGGCCAGTACATTTATTTTCCATTGTGGAAAGGCATTTTCTCCCGTGTCCTCCAGCAGTAATATTCCAGGGTGGAAAATGACTTGTGACATATATATATATATATAATATATATCAACAAACTGAGGGTTGAGGCAATAGCAATCTGCACCTGACAATATGATACATGGGCTGTAAATAGCAGTGCAGGAAACCATGGAGTACACCCCTCTCTACTCCTAAGTCAGGAAATATTTCCTAATCAAACATTAACACAATAAGGTTCACCACTCAACAATGTAACATGATAGTTAAAGCAGTCATTGTGTGCATATTGAAAAACTTCCAGTTCACGGTAATTTCTTTTTGTTCCAAAATTTTCTTTATTAGACGTTCCATTAAAATTCAATAGGCATAGCCGACGCGTTTCGTCCCAAAGGGACTTCTTCAGGGCTCCACACTGTAATAAGTAGCTTCCACTAGTGACATTTGTTCTGTAGTCTGGCTTAGGTCCTTTGTTCAAAAAGTTTTTTTTTCTCCAAATCTTGAAACTGACGCACAAATACACTGCCAGGTTTCGAGCCGCACAAATGGAAATACATTCCATATAAAATATTTGAACAAAGGACCTAAGCCAGACTACAGAACAAATGTCACTAGTGGAAGCTACTTATTATACACACCACAACTCCTCTACAAGCAACCCCCTGCCCAGGCAGTAGAGTTCCCTCTCACATACAGAATCAAGATCAGCCCTCCACTGATCGAGTTTGACAGGCCAAGTTAGTAAACATAATTTTTTTTACATTTAATGTACACACACACACATACACAAGAATTTATACCAGCTTCTTCATTGTCCCATCTCTCACCACACACCTGTTGTATTGCATTATTTGTAGTTATGTACATTGTTCTCCTGGGACCATACCACAAGCTCCACACCCCTCTTCTTTCCAAACGTCAACCCTCTGTCTCTCGGAAAGTTACTGCGCCAGCCTCTTCCTGCATGTTCTCTGGAGGTAGTATTACATTCTGTTCAACTCTTAGAAACAAGCTAGAATCTGACAGAAGGCTCGGTGTGGCCCCCAGAATATTGCTCAGCACCACCCAGGGGGTTAGTTTACAGCCCATAGGGGCATGGACTACAAGCTGAGATAGCAAACATGCACTGCAAGAGTGGACACATATAGCCAGATACAGCCTAACTCCACTGCAGCAGCTTTATCAGACTTCCGCAGCTAAACATTGGATACATTAGACCCCGGGCTCTGCTCACCACGTCCACCCCTCCTGCCCTCTGTAGATCCTGTGGCGTGCATTTTCAGATCACTATCAGGTGATTATACCTTCTGAATAGCTGCTGATCTTGGCAACAAACATAAAAAGAAGTCTCTTCGAACGTACATCAAAAGCTGTGGATTGGTGATATGGCTAGCAATGACAGATTTGTTTCACACTGAGGGTGAGGGCAAAAATAGACATCTGTGTTTTGTCTAGTCTCTGGCCCTTACGTCACATCTTTGCCTATTCAGGCGAGAAGGGAACTTATTTCTTTCTGGCCAGGCCTCTGGTCCAGCAAAGGAAGACTCTGTGGGCAAACATAGATATTTGCTGAAGCCGGATTTCCTACACCTGTTCTTTGTGTGAGGCTTGGGTTTTTCAGAATCTCTAAGACTTCAGTGATGTAACATTGAAGGCAGCATTCCCACTGCGAAAATGGTTTCAGCACCACTGTGCCAAAACGCTCCCCACGTAGGGTCACAAGAAATACAACATCACTATGTTGTAGCATTCGAGCTTATCATTGATGCACTTCGATGCCCCTTAATGGGGATATGAAGCATTATACCAATGCCCCGTCAATACAATACCCACTAGTTAGTACCTGAGATCAGGAGAGAGGAATTTGTATTAGGGTCCACAGGATAGCTAAATCATGGCAGGTTTTCACTTCTTTGATAGCAAAAGTGCCAAGGGAAAAGATATAGTAATTTGGAAGCAGAGATCACAAGGTGCACAGCTTGTAAGTAAAAATCCCTATGCTAGTCAGACTGAGTGTGGGTGGTGCTGAAGGCAGGAGTAGGCTCCGGCAGGGACTCAAAGCCCACTGAATAAACAGCCAGAAGCAGTCACTGGGAGAACGTACGCCCTTCCCAGTCGCAGTGGCAAGGGCTGAGGCCAGACCCCAGGGTAGGCAACGCTTCTAGGAGCTGCTGACCCTCGAGTCTGAGACCGTCCTGACAGAAACAAATGAAGTTTCCATGCCTGCGTCTCTCTCTTCTCCCCAGGTCTTGAGATTGTGGGGAGAGGCAGGGCATCTCGTCCAAACATTACCATAAATTAAACCAGTCAGGGCGCAAAGGGCATTTCTTGCAGCTTTTGGCCTTTATCTTATTGGGAGGGCAACCCACCACCCCTGTTACCACATTGCATGGTTGGGTGGCCCTCCCAAGGCCAATGAATATTCACTGGAGGTGGGAGACTAAGGGGACCCCTATTCTTATTCTGCAGGGAGGTCCGAGGAAGCAACTATTTTACGGCTGTACGGAGACAGGTAGTGATGTGTTAGCATGCAGCGAATAAGAAAGCAACACTTTTTTTATGCTTTCAAAGGGACCTTTTTGTGAAACAGTAGCCAAATTGTGGCCAAAGCACTTGCCAGCTGATTTCGCGATTGTTTTGTGAATCGCAAAATTCTGGAGGTTCTGCTTTAAATTACTAATATAACATCAGCATAGGCATGAGCTCCACATATCCTGCCTTTGCATGCATATCCAATATGTGGGTATGTGCAGCCAGTATCTGTAACAACAGTGGTGGGTGATAAACTTACTGAGCTTCAGTCTTACCATGTGAAGCTCCTGAGTGCTCTTTCCTGATTTGATTCAGTTTGATTTAAAATTGATAGAGCGCAGCAATAATCCAAAGGCATCAATGAGCTATAGATCACCATCTGGAAGGAGTCAACTAGTACTCCAGATTCAGAAAAAACTAAAAGGAGAGTAACCAGGTCTTAAGAACCTTCCTAAAGTGCAATAGCTGAGGGATGGCCCTTATGTTTCGTGGAAGGGTATTCCAAAGTTTGCTTGCGGCCGTAGAAAATACTCTGTCGCCCCATTTCTTTCTTTTGGTTCTCGGCACCGTGAGCTGTAGTTGAAGCGATGAACAAAGGAGTCTGCCTACAGAATGCCATCCAAACATGGTTTTCACTCTTGTTGGTTCTGGAAGATAGAGAGCCTTGTGTACCATGCAGAGAGGTTTAAAGCTGATGCACTTATTAATTATGAGCCAGTGAAGGGTCTCCAATACCTTTGCAGCAGACTGCCCCCTGGGAATGTCCAGAACAAGTCTTGCCTGCGCATTCTGCACCACCTGGAGTCTATACTGCATGTTCCTATTGGAGAGACCATCTCCTGCATTTGTTAAGGCTTGCTTGAGTGAGAGCTGAACTCAAGCAAGCTGTAACAAATACAGGGGTACATTGCGTGCGGTGACTAAAAGGTGCATCAGATGTGAACACCTTTTAAAACATCACCAGTAACTAGTTCTGTTATGATAAGGACCTCTAGAATAAGACAGCATCTTACATGTCGATCCACATGCATTATTTATGTGATGTTGTGCCAAAGCAGTAAAAAACAATATGTAGACCAAACATGAATGACCTCCTTACAGGATTCAGGAACCACCAATCAGCAATAATTAATAAGAAACTTAGCCAGCCTGTAGCCTCTCAATTTAACCTTGTGGAGCAATTACTATCAGATTTGAAGGTTTTCCCTGTGGAACATCTCTTAAAGGAATCACTACTGGACTCCAGAGAAAACGTCTGGATGTATTGTTTAAAATCACTGCATCTAGATGGACTCAAGATCACTGCCAATACCACCTGATTGCTGCATATCTCAAGAGATCTCGGGCTGCTTAGATTTTCACATTCCAAATGGAATCTTCACTCATGATGATTTTTGAAGATTCAGTATTGTCATCTGTGCAGCCACTGAGCAAACCATCTTGTACTACGTGTGGAAGTCGGAAGCTGAAATGTTGTAGTGGAAGTATATTTTTGTTTTAAGTGAGTGCATCTGTTAGAGTCACTTCTTTCTTGGAATATATATATGTTTTTTTGACACATCGCAAGATCGCTTGCAAAGAAATGCACTCTCAGGACGTCGAGAAGTTTGAAGTTAAAAGGTTTTAATCCATCTTTCCCATCATTACGCGTTTCGGCTGCAACCCAGCCTTGATCACATGCTTTAGATAACCAAGGTTTACTATACAGAAATATAATAACTACTGTATCGTGTACTAATGTTGAACCAGTGTCACAATTAATCCGATAATACGTCGTTTATATTTCGAAAATGCGATGCTGCAAGTGTTGTTATATCCATGTAGTGATGACAAGTGGATATAAATTGCTGATGCTAGTGTTGCTAGTGTTCAAAAGCTCCCTACTCGGCATTGTCGGAAAATAGCAGCTCGCCTGACCAGTTTTCATGCTTAATGTAAGAGAACACCTCCATACTCTGCTGCTATTTTCCGACTTACTACAGCAGACAAGGAGCACTGATTGGAATTGAAATGCTAGGGTTTCATTTACTTTTTTGTCAATAAATTGCTGATCAAAGCAATGGGGATTGCCAGTGTGTTTATGAAATTCTGTGGCTACAGCATTTACCACATCATTATGGATTTACTGCATTTGCCACATAATTTGAATTTTTTCCGAAAAAAAAGTTTCTAGCTAAAAATGGATGAAAATAATGCTACCAGAATATGCGCTACATGATGTGCCTTTTTTTGTCGTATAATTTTGTCTTTCATTCTGCATAATTGTAGTAGCCCTGACAATGGTAAAACTCTACAGTGATTGTTTTGTGGGCTGGAATTATGGTGATGAAACCCATACTTCACAGGGAGATGTGAACTAGTTCCCATATTTCATGCCTCCAAGAGTAATATGGGTTTTTCTACCCCTGCATTTTGTGCAATAAAAACACTCAAGCGTGGTGTTATGTCCGCATATAAATATACATTTGTTTGGGGTGTTCAAAACCTTTCAAGCTTTTTGCAGTGCGCACCCCCCCCCCTCCCCCTTTACCAACAGCCAAAGTCTGATCTGCAGGTGGAAATGTCCAGTGATCATGATTCTGTGAGTTATGTTAATGTATTTCTGCCCGTATATCCTATTTTGCTAGCGTAAATGACATATGCACAGAAGTGTCTGTGAACTGGCATACGACTTAACCACATTTAGAAGAAATCATAAAAAAATCTTGATGCCAAAATGTGGGCAATTTTGGAAAAGGTTGTGTCTTTGACACCTCCAGTTAAAGTCCTGGTTGTGCTACACTTCAAAAAACTCTTACACTCTTACTTGGGAGCAAAATCTGGGCAGGCTCTAGAGCATAGCAATTTGTAGCGTTACCTCCTCCTCCCAATTTCCACTCAGAGGAATAATATGATAGAAATGAATGACTAAAAAGTTAACATTTTTCCTGTTGGGGCGATCACGCCACTAACCCGCAAAATCTCTTTCCTATCTGGCTTAGCTCTAAAACCCCTTCCTACTAAAGACTTCCAAGGAGAACAAGGGTCCGATTCTGATGGGGCTAGAAATATTATGTATATTTACAAATGTGCAGGCATCGGGTCGAGCCAGCGCTGCATAAAACTCAATAAATATATAAATAGGGATTGCCTGGAGTATTGCAGTTTGAATCATATTTTGATTGATACCAAGTCTGGATCTATTTTTTTTTTTTGCATCTTTCTTCAGTTTTGAGCATTTGAACCATTTTTGTACTTTTGGCTACCTTCAAATTCTGAGTTATATGAATTTGCAGTTTTACTAATGGATTTTCATAATAGTGTACACCCATTTTCTTGTGAAAGTACAGGATTAAGTAAATATGCTTCCAGCGCATTTTGATGTGACAGGGCTGTGGTAGGTGTACATTTTTTTCTGATTGCAATTTTCATTAACCTGCATTGGTGGCCTCATTTGCAGTTGTTTATTTGTGGCATAATTATTTTTCAGCCTAGTTGCCTTGGTTATTCTTCAATGCATCCAGATTGATTCATCAGTCAACTGCTTTTGTGCCGACATCTGGGTGACACTATGCTTGTCCTCCGTCACAGATGTGTCAACAAGTTAATGGATCCACCTTGAAGCTGCAGTATAACATTAAAGGCCTCTACCTGGGCTGTTTTACTTGTAAAAAAAACCTGAACCTGAATTATAGGCCAAGCCAGAGTCTTTAATGACAAGTGTAGCCCAAGGCAGAAGGGCTCTAAGGCTATGAATAAATTTGACACATGGCATTAGATGCTTTTAAATTAAACAGAAACAGAAAGACAAACTTTGAAATAATGGAGTGGGAGGCATGTACCAGCCATTAATTGACCTCTGACACCATATTGCCCTCAATGGTGTATAAACATTACAATTTTCTAATAGACTTTAATTACTTGCCATTCTTACTCTAACTCCATAGCGCCTTTGGTTTAGTCATGTTTCTAATCTTGTTGATCCTTTTCGTTTATGAAATGCAGTTATTAGAAGCCAACACAAGATTGACGCTTGCAGAGTCTCAGCATATGCGCGAAGTGCAGCATCTGAAGGAGAAGCTTTACAATGCTGTGTCCAAGGAACAACTAGACAAGCTGCAAGCAAAGCTCCTAGAGGCCCTGGAAAAGAACCAAGATCTACAGAAAAAACTCAGGCTTCAGACAGAGCAGATGAACAAGCAGCTTGCTCTTCAGCAGGTAAGAAGGGCTGCTGATCTAGTTATTTCTACTGTTATCGAAATCTGTAGGTAAAGTGAAAGCAGGCTACATGTGGGCTCTTATATAGATTAGCTGGTGGATTTTTCCATCTACCATTGCAGAATTTCAGCATCTGTCAAGGTTGTGGAGGGAAATCTAACTTATCTAGAGTTTTTGTCAGGACTGCTTAGGGGGCTGAATGGTTCACCAGAAGAGCCCATTGTTAGAGAAAACTCTGGGGGTACATCTGCCAATGTCTGCCTCTTATGGTGAATATTCCATTAGTAAGTATGGGCACTGGAACTGTACCCCTGAGAAGGAAGTGTATTGCTACTGCCTACATAGCTAGTCTCTTTCATGTTCTAGATAGTGTTTCTCAGCTTGTGAAGGACACTCCCCTTATCTTTCTGTGAAAGGCACCGACGTGCTGTAAGGATAATTGTGATATTTTGTGGCAGATTTATTATAAGGATCTCTCAATCAGTCCTTTGTGTAGTACAGTGGTCTATAACCTTCTTAATAGTAAGAGCTTCTTCTGATCAATGGAAATAGTCCTGAACCACTGACTGTCAAATATATCAGTAGTAACCTCCATCATAGACAACCACAGTAGTTGCCGCACCTTCCAGGATAACTAGTGGCCACCCAGACCTATATCACAATATTGAATGATGCAGTCATACCCAGAACATTGACTAATACAATGTCATGAATATACATATATAGTTAAGTATAGATTTTGCTTTTGTACACTCAACATCGACGTATATAACGTTTCCCCATCCGGGTGCCTGTTTGACATTTTGGAATGCAAAGTCAGAGAAAAAACAGGCAGTTTAACCCAGGATTGACTCCACATGGCTATAGAGACAACAGATATATTTGGACTTTGCTATGAAGTCCCACTTTTTATTTTAATCTTACCTTGGCAAAGAAACAGAAGTTTAATTAAATTATAATTGGATCGCTCAGTCATGAAATTTAGGATCACCTCAACAACTGAGGATCCCAGAACAAAAAAAGATCTCCTTTTACAGCCCGTTAGTTATTGCACACGCTGCTCAATGTTGAGCGTGACCCGATGATGAAGGATGCCACTTTCTGGGTGAGGGTCATTGTATCCCAAAAAGATTATTTCCTGGACCTGTGACACTTAGCGATTTAGGGGCAAGCAGCCAACTCTTCTTGAGTACACCGTTCAGAACACCCCACCTGTCTCTGAATACGTATTAAGCTGGAAGGAAGTGTGGCGGAGCAGTGAAATATTCCCCTGCTCTTCACTTTTAGTTTTATAGACATAAAGATGACTATACAGCAGTTTTAGGTTTTCTGCCTGCTCAGAACACAAGTAATAAATACACTACCTTCTTCACAAACTACCACAATGAGATCTCAGATCCAAAGAACTGGAGGTGAAAAATATTTTTCTCGTACCATCTCTTGGCCTCCCTTTCCAGAGGCAAAGTTGGGGAAGCATAAGGCCTCCCTGTGCCACATGAAGCTGCCATTCAATGATTAGTGTGGTATGCCTTCTCTAAGAGGTGTGGCGCCGCGGCTAGGGCGACTGACTCCGGAATCTGGGGATCACGGTTCGAGCCCCGGCGGCAGGTCTGCCCAGCACCATGTGAGTCTGAGCAATAGCTCGCTTAATCTTCCCGACGGCCCCCAGCGCCTAGAAACCCTTACGGGTGATTGTGCGCTTTACAAATGTGGATTATTATTAACCAGACGGTTCTGTAAATAGGGGGCACAGAAACCTGCTTCTGTCATATAATCCCCAGTGGAATTCTTGAAAGCAATTAAAAAAAAAAAGGAATCACTTTGTCATGACACTTAATCTCCTTAGTGCAAGAGTGAGTCAAAGCCAAAATAGAGAAACGTGTACTCCAGAGGGGTAAATATGTATTAATAACAATAAAATACAATTGTTGCTACTAATTTGGTCTTGGAAAAAAGGCTTAGGTTTTCATCAATTTTATCTTCAATTTATTTTTTCCATTGTATCTCTTTCTCCCTAAAATAATGTATTATATTTAATATATGTATTTGTTTGGATGTATAAGCCCCTTAAAAGTAATTACGACTCAGCAGAATGTTACACCCCATGTATTCAATCCGTGTCATTTTTAATAGCAATCTGGGTGATTGAATTTTAGGAAGAACATGAAAAACTTCTCAGGCGAATGGAGGAGAAGATGTTGGAAGTAGAAATGAATCTGAAAACTGTTCGACTGATGCTCCAGGAAAAGGTGAAACAGCTAAAAGAGCAGGTCAGTAATTAAATCTGTAATGCAACGATATTGACAGCTGCCTTTTTCAAATAATCAAGCATAGATTGTTTACATGGGAAGGTATAAAAAGCCTTCCTGTTAGCTTGACCATCAGCCAGAGATACCCCAAGATAAGCATGTCTATTGAAATTAGACTGGTAATGTTTAGTGCTTATTGTCTGGAGTGAATTCTATAGATATTGTAAGCTTCAGGTCAATCCACTGGTGAGCATTTCCAATGCATGTTTATAGTGGGGCAGTTAAAGAGTACAGCAGAGCATACCTAGAGATTAGGGGTGTGATGGGAGCTCTTACAGGTCTGAGGGCCACCATTATTCAAATTAGCGCGAGTACTTTGCATGGTTCAGACCAGGCCTAACAGACGGTTTTATGCGGACTATCCTTCGTAAAACCAGTGTTAACCGAAGGTAGCTTCCGATTGAGGTGTTGGCTGCCCACATAGGGAAAAGGTTGACAAGGCTCTCCAGTGGTGGATGAAGCCACCTCTGGTTGTAGATAATCAGCTTGACCAGAGGTGTGTCTTGCACAGAGGGTTTAGCCACCTTGTCTCCCATTGTTTATCTGAGAGAACAGCATTGCATGTGCTACTCTCCTGTCCCGTGCAGCGCCCACGATGGACGAGTGGGTGGTAGGTTGAACTTGATTTCACAACCATCCCTCAGGAACATGTCAAAGTCTAGCTGAGACTACACATAAGAGAACTTCTGGATCTGAATGTAGTAATGGGCTTAGGGGTGGTCATTCTGAGGCTACTAGATCTATAGGATCCACTATGAGCCCAGTATAGTGTATTGTGTAATGTGTGGTGGAAATAACATGGTCAGTATTAATGTTGCTACCAGTCCTTTCTGCCATATTTTAAACATGTCTGAAGATTTTTGGAAACAACTGGTGGAAATAATTTTTCCGCCGGTCACTATTGCTAGAGTTATCAAACTGGGTGCCAGAGATTTCTGAGAGTCATTGAATGTGAAGTCTGGAAATGTTTGCAATGCTTGTAAGGGGAAAGAATCCTCACACCCATTTACCAGGCATTTTTTTAGCCCCTTGATACATTACCAAGATCTTTCACATGACTCCTTAAGTTTGATTCCTTAATGGGCAAGTGTCTGATGAGGCTGCATCGGTGGGCTACCCTCGTGCATCATGACATGATTCTTGTCTCAAACTGTCTCTCAAGAAAATTCATCATCCGACCAGTAGTTGGTTGACTAGACCACCTAGTTGAGCAGTCTAGCCATGGACTAGGACGGCCCTGGCTTTTTTAACAGCATGGGTCAGAAAAGGTCAATGGGTGGGTGCGCCAAGAGCAGCAAGATTGAGGTACTGCTAAACCGAGTGATGTTCTTTTAGGAGATTTCAACTGTTTATTAAAGGCAATGTTTTGACTTCAACCCAAGACTAGTAGACCCAAGTATCATCTGTGCTCTTATGCTACTGCCAAAAAGCTTGGAAGACAAAAGCTTGAAGAATGAGGATGACGGACCAAACTGTTGAACAGATTAAGTTAAACCCCCCAGAGTTGTCCCTGACCACCAACTGGCCTTCCAGTTACTCTACAAGATGATCTCTATTCTGCTTATCATCACATGCTTCATTTGGGTCTTTGGATAGCAAACAGAGTGCCAATTTGCACGACTTGGGCCATATCAGGACCATTTTTGGAACTTTTGAATAACCCCACTTTGCTAAAGCTTTTTAGCATAAAGATGTCAAGGAATGTAGTTTCATAGGCTATATCCCGTTTTTGCAGCATGAACCTGTACTAAATCTGCACGCTGTCCATTAATTCACTGGCTAGTGGTTAAGTCTTGAAATAACCTTCTAAATAGTTTTATTTTCGTGTTGAGTGCTGGTGGAGCTAGTGTAACTCACTATGACATGGACAATAAGCCGACAATGTCCTTGTGGGTATCCACCATCTTCAGATTCCTATTTCATCCAATGATTTTGTAAGAACGTCTGAGAGCTGTATGGCACTATGGCGCAAGGGTGTGTGGAGCCAAAATTACCCCAGCGGTAATGTGCCATATCTTAGTAGATATGGTGCATTTCGTCTCTCTCCCTTTCACTAAAGGCAGCACAGCAACTTTGGTTGCTGTGCCGCTTTGCGTCGAATATTAATAAAATTGGGCCCTTGTTTTTCTAAACCTAGACTTATTTACACAGGATGATTTTCAACCATATCTAAACTGGAATGCGAAATAACCCAGCAGTAGAGACCAACTCAGTATTGAGGTTCTTTTATATCAGACCGATTATTTTTTTGTTGTCATATAGAAAATGTATGTTCTGCAGCCCTTTAACCTCCTGATGACATATGGCACTGGGACCTGTGTTTTGAGGATTTCTACCCTTTATCATAGACACAGTGCAAGGCTGGGGCACCTGCTGTACCCAAAGCACTCTACGAGTGCCTTCCTTAATTGTAACAGATATATAGATTAAATGCTTTGCTATACAGGACTACTCCTTAACTGCCATTGGTAAAACAAGTAGATCTGGCGTTTTTACAGAATATGAAGAAGTGCGGAGTGGGAAGAAAGAAAATGGGGTGCGAACATGGTAAAGTATAGGGCATGTAAAGTCTTCCAACTCACAAAAGTTTTAAAAACTTCACACATTTTGAAGCAGCAGAATGGTTTCCTGCTGTTGTAAAGAGTCACATAGGGAAGGGGTTGGCAGCCACCACTAGGTGGCAACCCCCCATCAGTTGTTTGTGGCCCCCACACGAAAGCAGAGTTTCACTGCCACACTTGTTCCTAAACTGCCATGGTATGTTCTGTTCACCTATAAGCTCCAGTCCAGCAATCCCCACAACAATTTCATCTTTTTAGATGAAATGCCAAATGGCGTATCGCCAATGCCAGCCCCTACCACCTGCCCAATGGCCTTCCCAGCCATTTTGAGGTTGGGTCATGGGTTGGACAGACAATGACTCAGTCTTCATGGATAGCCTTCCTCACAATTTTCTGCTCGTCTGACAAGAACTGTTAAACATCTTTAGTGTACCTTTAGCGGTACAAAGCTATCCAATGGAAGACAGAATCAGTCACTTCCTGCAGGAATAGCATAACATCACATCTTACAAATCAGTCCTGCAGATTTGTCCAACAGGGCTACGCTTTGCCATTCCTTTTCGACTCCCCACACCTGCCACCCTGATAGGAACGCCTGTCAGAGGACCACCTGTATGTTGCCAGTAAATGCAGCTCTTTTGGCCAAAAGAACCATAGAGATTGTCCCTGCCTTGGAAGTGGGGACTGGGTGTTATTTACGCTACTTCCTTGTGCCTAAATAGGATAAATGCTTCCGCCTTACACTGGGTCTTCACCCTCTCAACATATTCCTGCACAAAGACAAATTCAAGATGCTCCCCGTGGCCCATGTTCTATCTGCCCTTCATCTCGAAAACTGGACTGTGGTGTTGGACGTGCAGAATACTTTTTTTCACATCTGAATCCTGCAGGCACTATCCGCTCTTCCAGGTGGACCACAAACACTTGTTTGCTATGTCTCCTTTAGGCCTCATCAGTGCCCTTTGGGTGTTTACAAAGGTGATTGCTACGGATGCTGTATATCCGCAGAGGTCTGGGGTACCAGTCTTCTCTATCTTGACAACAGGATGTTGAAGGCAAGCTCAAAACAGTCAGATGCATACTGCCATATCTCCAAATAGCCAACCCACCACCTGTACATGGGCTTTTTCATAAGTGGATAACTGTACCAATCCAAAGTGCTGCCATTCGGAGTTACAGCAGGTGATTAGTAAGTGTTTAGCGGTGGTGGCATCTGTGCAGAAATGACATTCATATCTTTCTGTATCTCGGCTACTGACTGATAAAAAGCATCACCAGAGAGAAATGTCTAGCTCACACTCAGACAGCAATGTCTTGCTCCACAGGCTAGGGTTCACCATCAGTGCCAACAAGTCCCATGTTCACTCCCAGGAAATCCAGTCCTTTTTGGGTTTGGACTTAAATGCTGTCCCAGAAAAAACCTACCCCAACCAGAGAAGAATGATGGCATTCCAAAAGCTGCTTCCTCTTTTCGAGACTTTGTATGGAGGATGAGATTGTTGGGGATGATGCCTTCATATACTGCAATAGTACTGCACACTAGACTGCATTTCTGCCCTTTTCAGGTGTCTCTTGCAAGGCAGTGGTCACAGGCGCAGAAACATTAGGAGGATCTAGTGTTGGTAAATGCCAAGATTCAGAGCACTCTCCTCCAGTGGAACAGCATCAATTTGTTGCTGGGCAGACAGTTCTTTGACCCGCTTCCGCAGGTGATCATTACCATGGATTCTTCGCACTTTAACCACATGACCCAATAGAGTACCTGGACACAACAAAAACAGTTGTAATATCAACTTCCTGGTGCTTATGTCTGTCGTTAGCATTCACAGCTTTTTATAAGTTAATTTGAGACAGAACAGTGCTCATAAAGGACAACATGACTGCAACATACTAAATCTAGAAGCAGTAGGGCATCCCGCTACAATCTGACATCTGAGGTCTTAGAGTTTGGAAAACGTAAACTTCCAAAGAGTGTATGCAGACAGATTAACCCATTACCCACACCTGCTACACACCCAGTTGGTTTGTCTGTTAAGAAAATAGAACCCCTTATAATAACTGTGCAGGAGATCATTTTTTATTTGTTACATTTTCTTAAACAGGGTTGTCATACATATCTCTCTGAAAGAGACACGTTAGTGATAGATTCCTTACCTTAGAAAATCCCCAGGCGTCAGACTGGATCCGGAAACTTTTGCGTAGCAATACCCCTGCGCGCCGGTAGGCGTCGTCTGCGGCTCCGCGTCCGTCGTCGGCGTCGTGAGCCGGGATGACGTCGTCGGAGTACTTAGACGGCGCCCATGCGCGCTGACGTCAGTTCTTCTTTTTTCCGCGCCAGCTAGCGCAGATCCAGAAGAAGCTCTAACCCCAGTCACTTTCTGACTGAAAATTTTTGATCCTTTTGATCTTCTCTTTAGTCGACTGTCTCGACTATCGGTGCCAGGGATGCCCGGGTTCAAGCCTTGTTCGAAGTGCGGCCGACTCATGTCGGTCACGGACCCCCATCGCCGGTGCCTGAAGTGCTTAGGCCTCGACCACGACGATCGATCCTGCTCCGACTGCCGGGCCCTGACGTCGAAGGCTAGGCGGGAGCGGTCCCGCAAGCGTCTCGAGCTGAGGCAGTCGGCCCCGCGCCGCTCCAGGTCCCGGTCCCGGTCCCACGGGAGGTCGAGGGACAGGTCGCGAGGTCGGAGTCATCGACGTTCCGGAAGTGGACACCGATCGTCTGGTTCCAAGTCCTCAGGTAAGAGGCATGAGAGGTCGGAGCGACACCATCGATCCTCCGACCTGCCCCGACGCTCGCACGATGCGGCTGGGGACTCGGGCGACACCGCCCACGCGGCTCCGCGGGAGTCGCAAGCGTCGCCGCCTGCCCCACACCTTCGGGTCCCTGGGCACGGCGCGTCGCAGGAGGAGGTCGAGAGGTACCTCATGGCCATGAGGGCCCTCCCTCCTCAGTCGGTTCCCGTGGCGCCTTCGGGCCGATCGGTTCCGTCTGGAGGTCCTTCCGGGTTGGGCGCTTCGGCCCCGACGACGTCGGGTGCTTCGGCCCCGGCGCCGCTGGCGACTTCGGTCCCGGCGCCGCACGACCTCGCTGGATCCGGCTCCGGATCCGGGACCTCGCCGGTCGACCTTACGACCTCGCCGGCGCCGTCCCTTCAGGTGTCGTCCCCGGCAGCCGATGTGGTTGCCGCCCCCAATGTTTCCTACGGTCCTACTCCGGAGTCGGAAGGGCGCCGCTGGGCGCCGATTCCGTCGGCCTTTGGAGACTTTTATCTCCATGAGGAGGCCCTGGCTGTTAATCCTGGTCTCCAGGATCCAGGTGACGAGGAGCAATGGGAAGGGTCCGAGGACCCTCTGGCACGTGATTGCCAGTCGCAGCAGGACTGGACATATGAGCTTGGGGAGGCCAGTGGTATTGACACCTCGCCAGACACTGGATTTACGTCGCCCCCGACTGTGGCTTCGGAGGCGGGTTCTGCTTACAGCGTAGTGTTGACGAAGGCAGCTAAGGCCTTAAACCTTCAGCTCCCCGTCGCGGCCGTGAGGACTAATCTCCTCACTGAGGTCCTCAAACCGCAGTCAGGCTCCGCGGAGCCCCTCCTGCCGTTCAATGAGGCCTTGTGTGACGTTCTTCTGGGCACTTGGTCCAAGCCCGCCACAGGCCCCCCTGTGGACAGGAACGTGGCCAGACGCTACCGCCCGGCACCGGGCGACCCATGATTTTTGTCCACCCATCCCACCCCCGAGAGTCTGGTCATCCAGGCCTCAAACTCCCAAACCGCATTCCCGTCGGCCCCGCCCGACAGGGAATCCAAGAGATATGAACAGTTCGGGAAGAAGGTTTTCTCGTCTGTGAGCTTAGGGCTGCGGTCTGTGAACACCGCCTGTCTCTTGGGCCGCTACACCCACACTCTGTGGGACACGGTTGCGGAGGTGCTGCCTAGATGCCCGGAGGAGGTCCAGGCTAAACTCAGCCAAGCCCTGGCGGACGGCCGAGATGCAGCACGCTTTTCTATCCGGTGTGGGCTGGATACTACGGACTCACTGGGCAGGGCGATGGCAACGACGGTGGCGGTTCGACGCCACGCCTGGTTGAGGTCCGCCAACTTCTCGGCCGATGTCCAGGCCACCCTCCTGGACATGCCGTTTGATGGCCGTCGCCTCTTCGGCGACAAGGCAGACCATGCGCTGGAACGTTTCAAGGACTCCAGGGCTACGGCCAAGTCCTTGGGCCTTACGGGTGCCTTTCGCTCCTTTCGTGGCCACGAAAGGGGCGCCCCACCACGTACCGTCAGCCACGCGCCGCAGAATGTTCAGCAACGCGGTGGCGGACGTGGGAACCGCCGTGGCGGTGGTCGGGGCCAACGGCGAGGCCAGTCCACACCTCCCTCAGCAGCCCCTGCCTCAAAACCTTCCTAGTCCGAGTTTTCAGGCCCATGT
Organism: Lissotriton vulgaris; assembly: GCF_964263255.1. Taxonomy (NCBI): domain Eukaryota; kingdom Metazoa; phylum Chordata; class Amphibia; order Caudata; family Salamandridae; genus Lissotriton; species Lissotriton vulgaris. The sequence continues at coordinate 1,113,925,266 of NC_141694.1, forward strand.
GACGCCTGTGGGAGGCAGGGTTCGCCATCACCTCTCCCACTGGCATACAGTCACTTCGGACAGGTGGGTGCTGCAGATTGTCCGAAGGGGCTTCTCCCTCCCCTTCGAGTCATCCCCTCCATCCATGCCACCTCAGTACCACCGTGTGTCGGGGGATCACTTGCAACTTCTGCAAGAGGAGGTTTCGGCCCTCTTGGCCAAGAGGGCCATCGAGCGCGTTCCTGTGCCAGAAGTAGGACGTGGTTGCTACTCCCACTACTTTCTGGTACCCAAGAAGGGCAAAGGGGGCCTACGCTCTATCTTGGATCTGCGGAACGTCAACGGCTTCCTCCGAACGGAGAAGTTCAAGATGCTCACTTTGGCTCAGGTCCTGGCTGCCCTGGACCCAGGAGACTGGATGGTAGCGTTGGACTTGCAGGACGCCTATTTCCACATCCCCGTCCTGCCGGCCCACCGGCGTTACCTGCGGTTCACGGTAGGCCAAGAGCACTTTCAGTTTACCGTGCTCCCCTTCGGCCTTACCAGCGCCCCACGGGTGTTCACGAAGGTGATGGCGGTGGTCGCAGCCCATCTGCGCAGGCAGGGGGTATCAGTCTTCCCCTACCTCGACGACTGGTTGTTGAAGGCGGGCTCGCCCCAGACAGTCGTCAACCACCTCCAGACTACGGCCGACCTCCTGCACTTGCTGGGGTTCTCCATCAATGTGCCGAAGTCACACCTGTGTCCCTCTCAGAAGCTCCTCTTCATCGGAGTGGTTCTCGACTTGGCGCAGTTTCGGGTTTACCCACCCGAGCTGCGGGTTCGGGATATTCAGGCTCTGGTTCCCATCTTCCAGCCGTTATCCCGGGTCTCGGTCAGGTTGACGCTGCGGCTTCTGGGACTGATGGCCTCCTGCATCCTTCTGGTGCGTCACGCCAGGTGGCGGATGCGGGCTCTGCAGTGGGACCTGAAGTTTCAGTGGGCCCAGCATCAGGGCAACCTGTCCGATCATGTCCTGATCTCAGAGGGCACTGCGAGACAACTGCAGTGGTGGCTCACGGACCGCGACTGGGTCAGTGGCAAACCCCTCTCCCTACCCCAACCGGAGCACGTAGTTGTGACGGACGCTTCCCTCCAGGGCTGGGGAGGCCACATGGGAGAGGCGGAGATCAGAGGCCTCTGGTCTCCGGCGGAGTCCCGGCTCCATATCAACCTTCTGGAGCTGCGGGCGATTCGTCTAGCACTGAAGGCATTCCTCCCCTCTGTCCGAGGGAGCGTAGTGCAAGTGTTCACCGACAACACCACCGCCATGTGGTACTGCAACAAGCAAGGCGGGGTGGGGTCGTGGACCCTCTGCCAGGAGGCTCTGCGCCTCTGGCAGTGGCTGGAACATCAGGGCGTGACCCTGGTGGTTCAACACCTGGCAGGCTCTCTGAATGCCAGGGCGGACGAACTCAGCCGCCGGTGCATGATGGATCACGAATGGCGTCTGAACTCGGACGTGGCGCAAGGTCTCTTTCAGCAGTGGGGAGAGCCCTGGTTAGATCTATTCGCCACAGAAGAGAACGCGCAATGTCATCAGTTCTGCGCGTTGGAATTTCCAAGGCGGCACTCGCTCGGAGACGCTTTTCGTCGCGAGTGGAGCTGCGGTCTGTTGTACGCCTTTCCGCCTATACCACTTCTGCCCAGAGTGCTGAAGAAGATCAGGCGCGACCGGGCCCAGGTTATCCTTGTGGCTCCGGACTGGGCACGAAGATACTGGTATCCCGAGCTACTCAGCATGTCAGTCGATCCCCCGATTCGTCTGCCTCTTCGGGAGGACCTTCTGTCGCAGCAGCAGGGGACGGTCCTGCACCCGAACCTGTCCAGTCTCCACCTACAAGCTTGGAGATTTAGCGGCGGCAGTTGAGGCCATTTGACTTGCCTCCCGAAGTCTGTGATATCATTCTGGCAGCCAGGCGTCCCTCCACAAAGTCGGTATACGCCTGCCGGTGGAACAGATTTGTGGCATGGTGCACAGCAAAGGCTGTGGATCCTCTCTCGGCACCCCTTTCGGAAGTGCTGCTCTTTCTTCTTTCCCTTGCCCAGCAGGGCTCTGCTCTGGGCACTCTTAAAGGGTACCTTTCTGCTCTATCAGCCTTCTTGAGGCTACCAGATCAGCCTTCTTTGTTCAAGTCCCCTATTGTAAGTAGATTTCTGAAGGGCATCACGCACATGCTCCCTCCTGTTCCCTTCGTGATGCCCCAGTGGGACTTGAATCTTGTTCTCACTTATCTGATGTGTGCTCCCTTTGAGCCACTGCATAACTGTCCTCTTCGTCTCCTTACTCTGAAGACTGCCTTCCTGGTTGCCATCACCTCTGCCAGGAGAGTGAGTGAGCTCCAGGCTCTTTCTTCTTCTCCACCTTTCCTATCTGTTCATCCTGACAAGGTAGTGTTACGTACACGGCCTTCCTTTCTGCCCAAGGTTGTCACGGCCTTCCACATCGGGCAGTCCATTACCTTGCCCACTTTCTTTCCGCCTCCGCATCCCTCGAAAGAGGAAGAGAGGCTCCACTGTCTGGATCCAAAACGTGCGCTCTCCTACTACCTAGATCGCACACGCCAATTCCGGGTGGATGACCAACTCTTCGTTGGTTACGTGGGCGCAAAGAAGGGTAAGGCTGTGCACAAGAGGACCATCTCTAGGTGGATCATCTTGTGTATCCAAGCATGTTACTCCATGGCGAGGAAGGAGCCCCCGGCTGGATTGCGGGCTCACTCCACTCGGGCCACGGCAACGACAACTGCCCTGGGCCGCGGTGTCCCCCTGCAGGACATCTGTCAGGCAGCCACGTGGGCCTCGCTGCACACGTTCGCAAGACACTACTGCCTGGACAGTCAAGTCCGGAGGGATGGCTTCTTTGGCCGTTCCGTTCTCCAGGACTTTCTGGTGTGATATTGGTTCGCAGACCCACCACCGGGGATGGTATTGCTGGGGTATCTATTCTAAGGTAAGGAATCTATCACTAACGTGTCTCTTTCAGATGCACAAGTTACTACTTGTGTAACGATATATCTGTAAGAGACATTAGTTAGTGATAGATTCCTTACCGACCCACCCATCCTCCCCGTTCTGCGAACCGATATCTAGGGTTAAGGTCATCCCCTTTCAGGGCCCTAGTTTCATGGCACCAGTGTTGGTTCCATCATGGCTCTGCGTATCTGGCGCGGAAAAGCTATGTGTCAGAACTGACGTCAGCGCGCATGGGCGCCGTCTAAGTACTCCGACGACGTCATCCCGGCGCTCACGACGCCGACGACGGACGCGGAGCCGCAGACGACGCCTACCGGCGCGCAGGGGTATTGCTACGCAAAAGTTTCCGGATCCAGTCTGACGCCTGGGGATATTCTAAGGTAAGGAATCTATCACTAACTAATGTCTCTTACAGATATATCGTTACATAAGTAGTAACTTGTGCATCCATTTACATCTAGATGCTGTTGCAAAATAGGAAGCATTTGTCTTTTTTTCAGATGTCTGTCATTAAGCCCTTCATGAAGCGCCTAAAGAACATCATCTCTCCAAGGACGACTTCAGCGCTTGTTTGTAATCTGATCGTAGTTCTCCTGAGACTTTTGCACCCACCCCCCACTCCCCTTCGAACAACTACCGTCAAGTGTCATGCAAGTCTTGTTCCGGAAGGTGGCCTTTTTAGTGGCCATAATGTTTCAAAGAAGAATCATCGGTGAGTTACAGGCACTGACTATAGAGGAACCATACATTCAGGTTAACAGAAATAGGGTGGTTCTGAGCACAAACCTATAATTTCTACCAGATGTGGTTACACCATTCATGTTAACCACACTATTGAGTATCCCATATTCCTCCTGCATCCAGACTCTGCAGCAGAAAGGACTTTACATACTAAGATGTTAAGATGGAACCTGTTGGAAATGGCCCTTTTTGCAGGGTTATCCCCAAACTGTTTGCTTCTTCCTCCTTTATTTTTCCTGACCTGTGGTTGTTGGCAAAAGGACTCTGGGCACTTTACCACTGCTGATCAGTGTTAAAGTGCATATGCTCTCTGTATAAATTGTTATTATGATTGTTTATCCATGATTGGCATATTTGATATATCAGTAGGTCCCTAGTAAAGTGCACTGAGTGTGCCAGGGCTGGTTATTCAAATGCTACTAGTGGGCCTGCAGCACTGCTTGTGCCACCCACACGAGTAGCCCTAAAATGGTGTCTCAGGCCTGCCACCGCAGTGCCTGTGTGCAGTTGCTAACTGCCATGCTGACTTGACCAGTGTCCCCACTGGTCAGGCCTAACCCTTCCCTTTCTGTACACATTGGTCACCCCTATGAAAGGCCCAAGGTACCCCCCTGGGCAAGGTGCAGGGTGTATGAAAGGTAGAGCATGTACTAGTGTGTGTGTGACTTGCTCTGGTAGTGAATTACAGCCATTTTCGTTTTTCACTATTGAGAGGGCTATCTTGCCCATAGGCTATAATGGGGATTGCTGTGTATAATGGTTACCTGCATATCTTCCCATAGGAGCAAGATAGAAAATTAAAGTCTGGTATCCCTGAACTCAGAATTTAATAACCTATCTTTTAGAAAGGAAATCCTGTGTTTGAGAACAGCACTTTTAGAAAGCGGCTGTTCTCTTGTCTGACCTTTCTGTGTGCCTTGGCCTGTTTGTGAATTGACTGTCTGGTTTGTGAGTGACAGGGGCTGGGGAGCCCCCAGGAGGCTGGATGAGTCAGCCCTAGGCTGAATAGCTGCATCTGCATCTTGAGTGGTGGGAGGGGATAGCACCTGGGCCTGAATAGGGCTATGCCTGTCTTCCACAATGCTGGCTCCACCTCCTGCTGGGCGGCTGACAACCCTGCCCCTCTCTCTGAAAGGAAAGAAGAAGTCAGGAAAACAAAGTGCTCCGGGACTGACCAGAACTGGTTCTGACTAAGCCAAGGCCTGTCTGCCTCCAGAGAACAAAGGAAAGACTGGTATAAAAAGGGCTACCCAGACTACAGAAAATTAGATCATCCTGGAATCAAGAAGGAACCTCTGCCAGACAGCCCCAACAGACAGCAACACAACAGACCCTCCTCACACCATCGACCACGTCCCCTTGCTAGCCTGGACCAGCGTGAGCGTTGATGACACCATCAAGACCATGAGCACAATCCACTCCGGCTCTCCGTCAGACCCATTCCCGCACCACGTCTTCAACAAAGCAAGCAGCTCCATCGCACCCCACCTGCACAACGTAATCAATCTCTCCCTTGAAACCACGACCTTCCCAGAGAGCTGGAAACACGCCAAGATCAACGCCCTACTCAAAAACCCAAGACAGACCCAAGAGACCTCAAGAACTTCTGACCCATCTCTCTGCTCCCCTTCCCGGCCAAGGTCATCGAGAAAATACGTTTACAGACAGCTAACCAGATACCTCGAAGAGAACAGAATCCTGGACCCTTCCCAGTCAGAGTTCCACAGCAACCACAGCACCGAGACCGCCCTCATCGCTGCCACCGATGACAACAGGACCCTGCTAGACAACGGGGAGACTGCAGCACTCATCCTCCTAGACCTCTCCGTCGCCTTCGACACTGTCTGCCACTGCACACTACACGCACGCCTCCATGCCGCAGGGATCAGAGACATGGCTCTGGAATGGACCACCTCATTCCTCTCCGGCAGAACCCAGAGCGTCCGCCTCCCCCGTTCCTTTCTGAAGCCTCCGAGATCATCTGCGGCGTACCCCAAGGATCCTAATAGCAAATCTAATGGGACCCCCTCAAAACTAAATTCGGCCAGGGAAAGGAGGGGAATGAAAATACACAGCAGAAAGAACAATTGTGGCCAACAGCACTGGGGGCAGCCCCGACCCCCACCGACCATGCACGCAACCTAGGAATCATCCTCGACTCAACGCTCTCAATGACCAAGCAAGTCAACGCCGGCTCCTCCTCCTGCTTCAACACCCTCCGCATGCTCCGCAAGATCTACAGATGGATCCCGACAGATACAATACAGTCCCCCAGGCCCTCGTCAGCAGCAGACTCGACTACGGAAACGCCCTCTACGCGGGAGCCCCGACCAAGCTCATCAATCGACTACAACGCATCCAAAACGCCTCGGCACGACTGATCCTCGATGTACCACGACACGGCCACACCACCCCCTCCTGCGAAACCTGCACTGGCTCCCCGTCAACAAGAGGATATCCTTCAAGCTCCTCATCCACGCACACAAGGCACTCCACAAGACCGGCCCAGCATACCTCAACAGACGGCTCTACTTCTACACCCCCAACCGCCAGCTATGCTCCGCCGACCTCTCACTCGCCACAGTCCCGCGCATCCGAAGAACAACCACCGGCGGGAGATCCTTCTCCCAACTCGCCGCCAAGACATGGAACACCCTCCCACTGAGCCTACGACAGACCCAAGACCTACTTACCTTCAGGAGGACACTGAGGACCTGGCTGTTCGATCAGTAGCAGCCCCCACCTCCCGCCCCATCCCCCCCCCCCAGCGCCTTGAGACCCTCACAGGTATGTAGTGTGCTTAACAATTGACTGATTGATTGCGAAGGAGAAAGCTGGATGACTGAAGAGGAAAGACCGTCCTGGTGTTTGTGGGTTGACCTGCAGTTGCTTTGCTGCCAAGGAGAGGGGAAGGACTTTTGCTGTTGCTGTGTCCCTTTGTTTGAAGAGATATCCAAGGGCCTGAGGAGAGCTTGCCTCCTCTTAAGAAGTCCCAGGAACAAAAGGACTTCACCCCCAGCTTCCCCCTGAACTCTGCTGTATGAGTTCTGCCCTTCCTAGAGTGCTTGATCCAATTGTGTGAGCTATGGAAGTTGTGCCTGCTGTTTGGGGAGCAGGACAAGAAGGAAAGAAGATCTGCAATCTTCACGCATCGCTCTCTTGCGTAGCACATCCCCAACAGTGCGAGGAAATTCCAGCCGCTGCGAAGAGCAAGATCGTCGCATCGCCTGTTGCCGCTGCAAGAACCAACGCATTGTTCGCTTGCGGAACGCATCGCCCGGTGTTGAAAGAGTCCTGACGCTGCGAGTATCATTGCTGAGCCGGTCGTCGCTGGGTGAGATTGCCACACCGCCTGCTTGCGGACTGCATCACGTCGCTGCGAACATTGTCGAGGAGCCATCGCATCGAGGGGCCGCGAGAGGGGAAGATCGATGCTGCATTGCACATTGCTGCTGCACCGGAGATCGTCGCCGTCCCGAAGATCGTCGCATCGTGCCTGTGCGAGACGTTTCCTACCGAACCTGTGCACCAAATCCATACAAGGTATCGCATCCCTTCCCATACAGACCGTATTCATCGCAACACACCCGCTGCATCCAGCGGGGCTGTTGCATCGCCTCCCCCGGGTCTCAGGAGTGGCGCATCGCTTGTTTTTCAACGCTACAGCTTCAGTTTGGAACTTTTGTCGCATCTACAGGTACTTTGGCCTAAACTTGACGCAACTGTGGGTTATTTTGACTTTGATAAGCCTGTCTGCTCGTGCCTAGCTACCAAGGCAGTGAGCAGGGGTTATCTAAAGAGTATATCCCCCTTACCCTGACTAGAAGCAAGGGTCCCTATTTGGACATTGTTACCTACCTCTGCCAACTAGAAACTCAAGATCTAACAGAACCAAATCCACCTATAAGACAAAGCAACTGTAGGCTCTGCAACACCCCACACTGAGTGTCCAATATCAAGGTAGACACTGGTAGATGGATTGTGAAATACACAAAAACCTGATATGCTATGGCCAAACGTAAACTGCTTGAACCGCCTAAAGTAATTCCACAGTTAAGAAAGAAGTCAATAAGGCTTTACTAAGAAACATTGCTTTAGCAAACATCTGTAAAGCTGCTATGGTCAACACCACACATGTTCACCAAACACTACTGGGTATACCTTGAAGCTCACTATGATGCTTTAGTTGGCCTGCCTGCATTAAAATCTTAATTTCAAACATCTGCACGCTAATCACAGCTTAGGAGAGGAAATGCTTTACAGTCTTTGTAGAGCATGTCTATTTTTCGCTACACATTAAAGCCACAAGAAATTAAAACACGATAGCTAATGGTATAAGAGGACACTGAATTGTTCAGTAATTTGAGCGTGGTAGATTTTTTGTTATGTTGATTAGAAAGAGAGCCTTCTATATCTGGAGAACTTGTGTTTAACTGTTTAACAGAGCACAAGGAGATTTTCAGCCAAACTACTATACCACCAGAAGCTCTCCTAGCACGTGCGAACTGCAGGAAAATAAAAACTCACACAGCCTAGTCTATGGACATTTTCAAGGGCCCATGTCTCTTTAAAAATTCAGAGCTCAAACCCAAAAGTAAACCCCACTCAGTATCTTCCAGGTTAGCTTTGAGATGCTATTACAATCAGAGATCTCTCCTGCCCCTTCCTCAGTAGGATCGCTTATAGGTGTGTTTGGGGTGGTGGCAGCTCCCTGTTACTCCCGTTTTGCTTGTGGCCATATTAGTTAGAACAGCGGTGATTTTAAGACTGTTTGTTCGTTTTTAAAACAAAATTATCGTATCCCTTTTATTTATATTTTACTCTGCCTAACCCTTTTTCGTTGTGCTGGTACATCGCGGGCGAGCTTTGACTCACCCGTTAATCTTGACAAGCCTCTCCTGGCCCCTTTCACCGCGGCTGCTGTTACAGTTGTTGTGAGGGTGGGCGGCCATCTTGAGAGTAGTCCCTCTCCCCACCAGAACTGGTGGCAGCGTTCTAGCTGGGGGAGAGAGGACACGGCATAAAATTAGCATGCCTGCAATAGCGCGCATGGCAGGCGCGCCTTTGGTGCGCCGAAGGTAAGCCAAAGGTCAGCCCGTCTGCGCCTCGGACGTGGCGGACGCAGGGCGGGCTGCCATGCAGACACAGACCTTGATTACAACTAAGATCAGATACACGCGATCGGATTTGTTGGCGTTACGCCCATCATCAGATAAAGGATTAACATGTGTTGATATTGACCCAGTAAGGCTCAACTCTTGCTCTGCCTGCGGCTTTGCATGCTGTACCAACAATATCACATCATCAGATTTTATCTGTGACTTAGTTTCTATTTCAGCGGCTTTAATAAATGCGCGCTCAATGTGCAAACATGCTTCAGAAATTTTTTCTTTGCTAGAAGATGGTACTTTGGACCTGCTATTTATTACGGAAACTTGGTTGAACGGTTCATGTGCTCCTGACATCGAATTGGCCATTCCCAGAGGGTTCAAAATCCGAAGGAAGGATGGGGTTAGTGGTAGGGGTGGAGGGTTAGCAATTATTTTTAAAGACTCTTGGGTTCTTAATGCTGAAGATTCAGATGATCTCGCGGAGGGTAAGATTGTGAATTTTTCTTTACTTTTGTCCCCACATTTTACATTGGGTGGCTCCCTTATTTACCGACCTCCGGGCCCCTCTGGTCCCTTTCTTGAAGCTCTCTTAGAGACTCTCGTTCCCCGAGCAGTGAGGTTTTCTCGTTTTTTACTGCTCGGTGACCTAAATATTCATGTTGACTGTCCGGAACGTCAGGAAAGTAAGCTTTTATCTGACTCCTTTGACCTGGCCTCTCTAACCCAATGGGTTTCCTCCCCTACACATACAGGTGGGCATATTTTAGATGTCATTTGTTCTAACTTTCCGCTGAAGGTTGAGGCCCCCCCAAATATTAACTTGGACTGATCATCAGCTTATTAGATTTTCGTGGTCGGCCATAAAAGATTCACCCAAGGCCTCTATGAATATGTGCCCCCCAAAGATCAATGTAGGTAATTTCTCTGCTCGGCTTGATCAGAATAGGCCCTCTCTGGGAGGAGAATTAGTTCCAGCAGTGCAGATCTTTGACAGTTGGATAAGAGCGGCTATGTCTGCCTCATCGAAGGTGACAGATTCCGGTAGAAGTAGGATGACTCCTTCGCAACCCTGGTATTCGCCCCAACTACGCACTAGTAAACTAGCTTGCAAAAAATTGGAGCGAGTATGGAGGGTGGCCTATTGCCCACAAGCGAAGGTAGCTTACCGTTCGGCTCAGCGAGAATATTATGCTAACATCAAACTGGCTAAAACTAAATATTTTGCTAGAAGAATTGAGAGGGCGAATAACAACAGCCGTGACATTTTTTCTATAGTTAAGAGTTTTCTTTCTCCCTGTGCCGAACAAATATCGATGAAACCCTCTACTGAATGGTGCGAAAGTCTCTCCTCCTTTTTCCTGACAAAAATCGCTAAAATTCAACAAAGTCTTAAAGCAATTGGCGGTGGGAGTTGGACTGCTGATAATGTTGGACCTAATGTTTCACCCATTTACACTATGGAGAGTTTTATTCCCCCTTCAGTGGATGATACCTTGGTGGCAATTAAATCGTCAAAATCCGGTGCCCCTGGTGATACCTGCCCGGCCCGGGTGTTGGCTGAAGTGGCAGAAGTAGTGGCACCTGAGGTTTCTCAAATAATGGGCTTATCTTTTACAACAGCTAGGGTTCCTAACGAATGGAAACAGGCTAAGCTGCTTCCCTTGTTGAAGAAGACAGGTGCAGATCCAACTGTGCCGAGTAACTATAGACCCATATCTCTACTCCCAGTCATGGCAAAAATTGGTGAGAAACTTGCATTTGCTCAGTTGAATGCCTTTGTAGAATCCTCTGAGGTTTTACATCCTGCTCAGTCTGGCTTCCGTGCAGCTTATAGCACGGAGTCGGCTTTGGTGGAGATCACTGAGACAATCAGGGAGTGTCTGGACAGTGGCGCAGAGCGGTTCTGATTTTATTGGACCTCTCTGCCGCATTTGACACTGTCCCGCACTCACGCCTCCTGACGCGTTTGGCTGAGATCGGTGTACGGTGTTCAGCATTGGAATGGGTGAAGTCTTTTCTATCAGACAGGTCTCAGCAGGTTTGGATCCCACCTTTTTCATCCTCGATTAGGCCCCTTACTACCGGGGTTCCTCAGGGATCTACCTTGAGCCCCCTGCTTTTTAATATATACCTTACCCCTCTTATTGTGCTGGCCGAACAAATGGGAGCTAAAATCATAGCGTATGCAGACGATACGCAGCTTTTATTTACTTGGCAGGATGCAGCAACTAACACAGAGGTTGTCCGTTCGTGCCTTTCCGCTGTGTTTAACTGGCTAGCAGTGGCACAGCTGAAATGCAACGAAGACAAAACCGAAATTTTGTTGTATGGCCAATTTCCGCCCAATTTTAGAGAACTCTTGTGGCCGTTTGATTTTCCCCAACCAGGCTCAGTTACTATCTCTGCAAAGAACGTGGGAGTTTGGTTTGGAGAGGATCTGAGATTCGAAGCACACATAAAAAAACTCACAGGGGTGCGCTTCGGATCCCTTAAAGCCATGAGAAAGTTCTTTCCTTATTTGCCATCTTCAGCAAGAGAGTCGGTTGCGAGGGCTTTCATTTTATCTCGGCTCGACTATGCCAACTCTCTTTTTAGCGGAACACCGGCCTTCTTAGTTGCGCGACTGCAGGTTATCCAAAATGCGACGGCACATTTGCTGTGCAAAGTCCCAAGTAGAGAAAGTGTGCGAATACATATGAAAGAACTACATTGGCTGCCGATTGCGCAAAGGATAATTTTTAAAATCCTTACATTAGCATTCAAAGCAGTCAATGACCTTGGGCCTTCTTACCTGAGGAAAAGATTTAGCCGCTATATCCCCACTCGGTCTCTACGCTCATCTGACTGTAATTTCCTGAGAGTGCCCCGCTTTCAGCGAGTACGTGTGGGAGGCCAGTCACTTGCTGTTGTCCCAGCTCGGACTTGGAACACCCTACCTCTACCCTTGAGATCGAATGAAAATTTCGTTCCTTTTAAGAAGGTACTCAAAACCTATCTTTTCAGAATTGCCTATTAGTTTTTATAATTCTTTTCTGAAGGCCTCTTGCTTGTTTTTCTTTTTCGCGCCAGTATACTCTGGTAGTAATAGAGCGCGCTATAAAACAGCTAAATAAAAATAAATAAATAAATAGATAAGCTATAATTTGGGTTGGAATCCCTTTTAATAGTAGGAACAGGATCATTGATAAACAGTCATCATTTTCTGGCAAGTCAAAAAGCACACAAAATGGTTGAAGGTAGAAATGTATGAGGAAGAGGGTGTAGGACGGGAGTCTAGAACAAGACCTCGTGGCTCCCAATTCAGATGTCTATAAACTCAGCACAATGGCCGAACTTTCACTGAACCTAAGTAAGTAGGCTTCAGATGGGAGTGATACAGATAATATGCCTAAAATTGAAGATTATGTAGTCAACACTGAAGTTCTTGATTGCCGAACCGACCTATCCAATCGTTCAGACCATTAAAATATCATCCAAAAAAGGAGTTATAGTTGACATTTGTATGCAACCAGTTAAGGACATTATTTCTTAATTGTTCTGATATTTCAGTGGTGCCCGGGGCTAAGTATGATACACTTGCCAAAACAATAATATATGGATAGGTGGCCCGCAGCAAATATATATGAGGCACGTGCGAATCTGTTGGTGCACAAATCTTTGTTCTGTAGCAATAGCATACCCCCAAATCCTCTCCCCCATCCCGCATTTGCCCACACACTGACTGGTTATTGGGAGATGGTTAGTTAACAATTTGGCCCTCAGCCAATAGACAAGCTTCTTTGTTGGTACTATATGGTAGCTCAGCTGAGGTGACACGCCCCCACCATTAGAGCCCAAGGTAGAGTATAGTGACTGTGCCCCTGGTGCTGTTGACTGTTGCAGTGATAAGGAAAAAAGAATATCAACTTTGCCGGCTGGAAATTACAATTGGCTTTCTGCCAGTTCCATTTATTTTGTAATTCCTCTAACAGTCTCTCTAAAAACCCATCTATAGTAGTGCTCTTAAGTGTTTTTAAAGATTAACTTCAGTTTTATGCTTGTCCATAATTATCAACTTGAGAATCAATAGAGCTAATGGATCAACTCTACCCCACTAGTGAGAGTCAATAATTTACTAGTTCAAAAATCAACAGACCCACTAACGCAAACTCGGAGCATAGGTCTACTTCTAGTTGACACCCACAGCATAATGTACATACAGTAGCAAGTGGGTGTCTTGGCACTTCCAGGGCTCGCTGACTGATTATCAGCCAATTCAGACGCACAGTCTAAGCAACCAACTATTAAGAACTTTACATAAACTTACATAGTTTCCATGTGCTGCTGCACAGAAAACTAAAAGGGAGAGCTTTGTCAGTACCTGGTTTATGCAAGGGCCAAGTGGGGTGGCCTAGCCCAGCCTCTTCCAGTCGATGACGGGCAAAGACAGCCATGCGTTTAGCTCTGGCTTTGCACAGGCAAGGCCCACTTAGTGGGTAGACATTTTGAGCTACATAGTGCTCTCCAAGTAAAAAGGCTTACATCCTCGACCCCCTCCTTGGCTTCCCGGGGGGTTATGGGGCTTCTAGTCCTGGTCATCTTCCCCACGTCCCGCGCAGCGGGTAGACACTTTGCGATATATAGCACTTACCAAGAAAAGGGGCTTATACTCTTTGCCCTCTCCTCGGCATCACAAGTGTGTGGTAGGCTTGTGGCTCCTGTGAGCTCCTTTGCGTCCACAGTTACTAATCTATCTTCGACGCTACTCTCCACTTACACTACTGACCTGCAGTGCAGAAGATAATCTCAGATGAAGTCTTTGTCCTGGTGCATTGTAGGCTAAGGGAGGAGTCACAACAGGTCTTGTAACTTGAAAACACCTTAGAAAAAACAACTTGTAAACATCCGCGCCCAACAATGGATGCATACCTGCCAACTCCTGCGGTGCTACAGTGTGACAGAGGATGTCAGCTCCCATCACCCAGTCTCCCAGTGAGGAGCCGATATCACCCGCTGGCCAATCTAACAAGCTGAAAACCACAGTAAATAGTGGTTTTCCAGGTCGGTTTCCGAGGCTTTGAACTCGCGGAGTCCATTAAGGGGTGTGAAAATGCCCCAGGACATTGGGGAGGAAGGCACTTGGGGCGGGGTGGGGTTCAAGAGTGCCTCGCAGGTACCTCTCGGCACGTGGCCCCACCCCCTTCAAGGCACACAGTGAGATTGTTCTTCAAGTTGGCAGGTATGTAGATGACAGGAGTATGCAAAACATATGAATCTAAACACTGCACTCTACAAGCAGATAGTTGCAGGGTAAGTAACATTTTCCTTGCCAAGGGAAGCACATAATGATCAATTATATAAAATAATGTAAAAATAGCCAATCCAATTGGATGTTTACTTATTATGGAAATATTAAGCGACCCAGAAACAGAGGCACTAAAATAAATCTAAATTGTCATATTCTTCTCATTTTTAGCTTGAAAAGAATGCCAAATCAGACCTGCTGCTGAAAGACCTGTACGTGGAAAATGCGCAGCTGATGAAGGCTCTGCAGGTTACAGAGCAGAGGCAGAAAAGTGCAGAGAAAAAGAACTTTATCCTGGATGAAAAAATTGCAGCCCTGAATAAATTAATTAGAAACATTGCCCCAGCATCCCTCTCGGCCTAGAGTCGTTGCACCCCCTTTGGCCCAGCCAGGAGGAAACCTCAGCGAGTACAGAATAAAATCCAGAAGAGTCTCTTTGTGTCATGAATATCAACTTCTTGGGTGGAATCGTGACTCTGAACATGGCGGCCATGTCAGACATGTTTAACTCCCCAGCTACTGTGCCGCTGGGTGTGGAGAACACAACTGCTGTGGTCTCGACCACAGAGACGCGAGATGGCAATGTGATATCAGAACTTTCTGCAGTTGTAGTCACTTCTCAACCAAGTTGCTCAGGGATTGAAGCAGAATGGAGGTACGGAGAAGTGTGGCTTAACGGCAGTGAGATAAACGCTTGGAAAGTATATACTTTTATGAGTGAGAGAAAAAAGAAAAGAAAACTGGGTTGAGACTGAAGAAGGACAATGAGAAACACCAACTTGATGTCTTCTGTCTCCAGTTTGGATGACATTGCAGGATGTTACTCTTCAGTGGCTGGTTGATTGGTTAGCGCGCGTGAAAAATGTACAGTTTTATATACAGTGTGTTTTATATGTACATATGTAAACATGGTTAGCACCAAAAATCGCCTACATTCCTTGGTGTGTGAAAGCACAGCTGGCTGATGTAATGAACTGCACTTCTTTTGCTTCACATGTGAACAATTTACAAAATAAATGTGAAAATGTTTATTTTTACTAATGTATTCGTATGGTTTCAGATCAGGATATGTTGTGTTTGCATCTGAAACACAGAGAAGCGAGCGCATTTTTTTCTCCAGCACAAAATTATCATTATTGGATTAGTAAACATGCATGCACCATTCATGCGTCTTTGTGGTGCTGATGTAGCCACTGATGGCAGGATGCAAACAATCTATTGGGACCTGTGAAGGATCATGGAGAAATTGATGCTGTAAAAATGCTCCTACCTGAAGAGCCGCGCCCTCAGAGCTTTTCTGAGCTCAGATGTTTTTAACCTGTTATAAGCGACACATGGAGGCTGAAGCACATGTGCAGCCTGGGAAGAGGAAGCTCCGTCATGCACACTGGAATTCTTTCATTTTTATTTTATAGGGTTTTTTTAGTTTTAAAAACCTTTATTAAAAACAAATAGCAGTGAAAAGAAGGAGGTGCCTACAACCCTGTCCGTGCCGGCAGCGTAAACACTTAAAGGGACACCCAAGCATTAGGCCGAGAGATACATACTATAAGCCTAAAACCACTTCGGGCCGGTCGCGCAAACAAAATCATTGCTCACAAAATAAAGAGGCATTAGAGAGGTAACGAACCATGTAAAGCAGGAGGGCCCAAGCCATGATCTGCAGCAGTAATTGTGATGTACATATGGAGTTCTTTAAAAGTGATGTAAGCATCAGTTTGGCTTCCTGATATTGCAATGCCTAGGCAGGTTGAGATTAATCTACATACTAGCAAGGGTGAACAAGGCCTCTTGGACAGTGGATGAAACCTTGAAAGCAGTTAGAAAATGGATAGTGCCATATGGCAGTGTCACAGTAAGAGAAGTAGCTAGCATGCTTCCCATTTTGATGTATCCGCAGCACCATGATCATATAAAGATGGAGGGCCAGTAGGAGGCTGTTGTCATAGTCCAGTTTGGATGTAACCATGGAGTAGTCTAGAAATACTGAAACGCACTGAGGACAACAATTTGGGGTACAGTAGAAGCAGGGATTACCACACACTGTGTGCTCATAGCTGTTCATCTACAGGCTAATAGATCATGAAAATTCACGTGCACAAATATCCCATCAGAAATGCTTCCATTGCATGCCAGGTTTCTGCCACCAATATATCAAGTTACTTCCACTTGACTTTTAAAACATTTCTATGTGCTGCAAGTAGTGTCGGGTGTTCTCAAATATCCCAGGCTGCTTCCAATCTGATATTCTACTGGCCAGCCTGCCAAGAATAACTCTCCAGAAAGTTGATAAACTAGGCAAGGAAATCGAATCTGGTTTATTGATCATTCATTCAAATCTTACAATATAAAATCATTAAACATGCATTTTATACAATCAAGAATAATAAAATACTCAGCCCTCACTTTATGCAATTAGATAAGAATTCAGAATTGCAGTTAAAAACCAGTTTTTTTTTCTTCATTCCTAAAATACCAACAGCTCTCAGGGAGGCAGAATTACAAGGCCGTGCGTCAGGTATAATGTATGGAGGGTGGGCGTTCCCACGCAAAAAGCCATGAAGAACTGACACAGTGCAATCTACAAGATTTCACTGCGTCACTCTACGCCTTCACCTCGTTAAAATCTGTACACCAGGTTTGCGTCCCAACACTTACTTCCACACATACAGGCGTGCTTGATCCTCCCCTGCACCTACTCTGACCATTCCCCGATATTGTTGAAAATAGTTTCCCCTAGGAGACGGATTCCTCCATTCTTATGGCGCTTCCCGCCCTACTCCCTTCTTGACCCTGTGTTTAAGGAGGAACTTGCTGCGTCTATGGAGTCTTTTTTCGACCAGAACATAGGTTCGGTAGACTCCTTTCAAACAGTCTGGGAGACCTTCAAGGTATTTGTCAGAGGGATAACCATCTCTAAGCACGCGGGGTCCTCAAATAGATACGGGATAGGTTGGCGGCTTTGGAGCGCAAGCTGAAGAATCTAGTCCACGCGTGTGGCTAACCAGAGCGGGGACATAGCGCGGGAGCTCGCAGACACTCAGAGAGTATCATGAAGAGGCAAACGCTGAGCTGAAGCACCTTGGGAAGTATGCCACTGCTCTTGCCTATGGCGAGAGCGAATGGCCAGGGGACGGTCCTTGGATGATCCTTAGACAGCGTAGAGATAGAACTTCGATTCCGGATATTACACCACCACCAGGAGAGCCGCCGCTCACTGTGACACAGGTGGCGGGGCAGTTCCGTAGGTATTATGCAGAGCTATATTGCTCGCGGGCCTGCCCCTCTGATGAGAGCATTCTAGACTACTTGTCCTATATCAAACTTCCGTGGTTAAACGATGTTCACCGCAAATTCCTGATGCGACCTATTGAAAGAGAGGAATTGACTTGGGCCCTCTCGGGGATGAGGGCGGGTAGTGCGCCGGGGAGCGATGGACTCACTGTCGCCTTCTACAAAGCATTTCAAGACTTCCTATTCCCACACTTGCTCACGCTGTTCGAGGACATCTGCACCTCAGGAACAATGCCACCCACTATGCAGGAGGCGATTCTGGTTGCCATCCTTAAACCAGGGAGGCCCTCTGAGGAGTGCGCCTCATACAGACCCTTATCGCTCATGAACGTAGACACGAAGATTTTTGCTAAAATATTGGCCAACCGGCTGAGTCCGCTGGTCAACACCCTGGTGGCCCGAGCAGGCGGGCTTTGTTCCTAGACGAAATTCAACTTATAACCTTCGCACTGTTTTTGCTGCCTTCCAACACACCCGTCTGAGATCCCTGCAGTCGCTGTGTTTTTAGACATGGAAAAGGCCTTCAGTTCAGTCGAATGGCCCTTCATGAGGCAGGTTCTTAGCCGAATGGGAGTTGATGCAGTTTTTTGCAGCTACTGGCAACACTTTACTCCCCCCTCGGCCCGTGTTAGGATTGGTTCCCTGGTTACTGACCCTATACCGATTCGAAGAGGCACGAGACAGGACTGTTCCCTGTCCCCCTTGCTGTACAGCCTCACAGCAGAACCCCTGGCTTGCACCCTCCGAGAATACCATGGGCAGAAAGGTATCCGTTTTTCTAACTACCACCTCATTGTCTCCACTTACGCTGACGATACGTTGCTATATGTCAGAGAACCTGAGGTCAATTTATCGCCGGTACTACGAGAGGTAGTCCTCTTTGGTTCACTCTCGGGCATCAAAGTTAACTGGAACAAGTCCATCATGTTCCCCCTCACCCCAGCTACAGTCCAGTTTGAGCCGGATTATCCCTTGGTGTGGACCACGGAGGCGGTGCGCTACTTAGGCATACGACTCCATACTGATTTGGAAGTGGTCCTCAGGGACAGTTATGGAGTAGCCGTCTCCGAGCTGGAGGATGACGTGGAGCGATGGATCGCCCTTCCACTGTCTCTATTGGGCAGGATATCCCTAATGAAAATGATTGCCCTACCCCAGCTCCTCATCCTCTTCATTAACATTCCTATGGTCCTATCCAAAATATTCTTACAGCGCCTACACTCTATACTGGTTCGACTAGCTTGGGCAGGCAAGCAGCCTCGCGTGGCTTGGAGCATCTTGACTCTACCGTACAATATGAGAGGGCTCGGCGCCCCCGATTTTGAGCTTTATTACAGAGCGGCTCAGTCCTCCCATGCCTATCTTTGGATGCACGGCCCTACTGGTATACCTCATATAAGGATCGAGACCATAGTAGCTGATCCTAAACCTCTCCCGCCTTTGTTTTTCTTACCTCGGGACAGACACACCGGCATATTGGATTCTCTGAATTCAGTCACACATGCATGGCATTATATACTAGAAGCTCAAGCTGGTAATATATTATACTCTCCAATACCCCAGCTGGATTGGTGTCACTGGCTTGCTCCGTGCACAGATAAGGGAGTTCTCAACGCAATGCGAGCACTGAACGTTCGTACTATTGGAGACCTCTTTGTAGATGGCACGGCCCACCTCTGGGAGGACGTAGCGGAAGGGGTGGAGACGAAACCGTTATTAGCCCAATTTCAATTTTACAAACTTAGACACGCCCTTAGAGAATTGATTGGAGATGATATGAAGAAACCATCAGAGGTACCTGCCCTGACGATGATCATCAAGGCTAAAACACCCGCAAAGTTGGTCTCTAATATATATCAGGCGATTATGACCTCGAGAGACGGAGAGTATACTAAACCGATCCTTGTATGGCAAAGAGATTTGCAGATAGAACTCACGGATGAGAAATGGCTCTACTGCTGCATAAGCACCAAACGTATCTCGCTAAATGGTCGCCACAGGCTAATCCATTTTAAATTTCTTAATAGGGTCTACTACACCCAGGAACGATTGCACTGCTACGGCCTGCGTGACGATCCACGGTGCGAAAGGTGCAGGGAACTTGTGACGGACCTCTTCCACTTGGCATGGGTTTGTCCGGCAGTTGCTAACTTCTGGAGGAAGATCTTCACAGAAATCAATCTCGTCACGGATCTGACATTGTCTCCCGACCCACTCTTGGCATTATTGGGTTATTCTAAACCGCTCCATAAGTCGCATAGAAGGCTTGTAGACATGTCTCTCCTTGTGGCGAGGAGAAGGGTCGCGCTGTGTTGGCTCCGCGGTCCTACCCCTACAATAGCACAATGGTCCAGGGACATGCTTTACTGCTGCACTCAAACTGAAAATTACAGCGAATTACTACCACCCCGCAACAGGCCCAACAACTTTTGGTCCCTCTACGTGTCCAGGAGGCCCGAAACACCAACCCCTGACAGTGACTCCCCCCTACACTTGATCACAACACCCCAGGGCACCCCAGAACCTACACAACTAGAGGGACCTCCGATACCCTGACACTGTCCACTAGGCTCCTGCTTGTCCCACCAACCCACTGCAGAATGAACAGATGAAGGTTTACACAGTGTATAGACCTAAGGATGCGACCAATTGTATATCAACTGAGAAGAGGGCGTAATACTCTTGTGACCCTTAAGTTGACATAATGTGTGATACTGTACTGTTGACCATGTCCGTAGATGTCTGGACCATGCCAATGTATTTGCTGTGCTGTACTGTGTGTGTGTGTGTGTGTGTGTGTGTGTGTGTGTGTATATATATATATATATATATATATATATATATATATATATATATATATATATATATATATATATATATATATATATATATATATATACATATATATATCCCATGATTCAGAATATAGTGTTTTCCTCTAGAGTGATATTCTAGTGTAAAAATTGCTTGATTTCTTACTTCAGTAGAAGCATGGGAAGAGATTGTCTTGCCTGATCCAAAATTAGTGAGACCATTTTTAGGTAGTTTGTTGGCCCAAAGCAGGTCTGCTGGTTCTATCACTTGACCTAGTTCCATTGGATTAAGTTCTTGTTTTTTTAACCTCTCACGAGTCATAACTTCTTAATTTCTTTGTGTGAGTGGAGGATGAGCCGTGACTACCATGGATGTAAAGCTATCCGTATTGTTAACCACTGGCTCTTGATGTAACCGGGCATCATCCCTTTGATGTTATTTTAAGATATATGAACTCGCTGGAGAGCCAGGGAGTCCACTGGAGCTATAGGATGTGTTGACACTTCACTCTCTTCAGCGGTGTCGGTGTTTCGATAACATTTCCCTTGTTTTTTGTCGAAGAGAGAGTAGAGCTTTTTCCTTTCCCTTGGTCTCTTGCTGACCTGATTCCCTGACTCCCCATTAGGCTTAAATATGCCATTCACCATTGTAGTAGTATTTATACATGGGCTGTTTTTTATTTTGTTTCTAGCTTTGCTTTTTCCTCGGTTTTTAATCATATATGGTGGAGAACACAGCTGAGGATCGTCAGCTCGGTAAGCTGCATTAGCCGCCTCATCCTTTTTCCCTTATGGCTCTGTAGTTTGACTTCGAGTCGCTGTTCTGTCGCTTACTCTACTATTATCACATCCACTGGTTTTCTCCACTAGTTGAACAGGCAAAATGGAATCCTTATTACAACCAGGAACTTGCAGATTTACTTTTATAGCTTCAATTAGGGTGGTCAAAACATCTGGAATTATTGCTAATTTATTAATCAGTGGTGCACGAGTGCAATCTATATACGATGTTGCTGCTTGCATCTGAAAGAAACACGTTAGTACTAGATTCCTTACCTTAGAATATCCCCAGGCGTCAGTCTGGATCCGGAAACTTTTGCGTAGCAGTACCCCTGCGGGTCAGTAGGCGTCGTCTGCAGGCGTCCCCTGCGGCTCAGCGTCCGTCGTTGGCGTCGTGCGCCGTGATGACGTCGCTGGAGTATATAGACGCCGCCTCCGCGCGCTGATGTCAGTTCTTCTTTTTTCCGCGCCAGTTAGCGCAGATCCGAAGAGCAGTACTCCGGTCTTTTGACCAAGTTTTTGGATCTTTTTTGATCTCTGAATCTTCTACGGTGCCGGTAGGATGCCCGGTTTTAAGAACTGTGACGACTGTGACCGGACGATGTCGGTCACGGATCATCACCAACTCTGCCTCCGGTGCCTGGGCCCGACCACGACGTGGACGCCTGCGTCGATTGCCGGGCCTTGACGAATAAAGCTAGGCGGGAGCGGTCCCGCAAGCTGCTCGAGCTCCGGGTGTCGGCCCTGCGTCGAGAGCGGTCCCGGTCCGGCCGGAGGTCAAGGGAGCGATCGAGGGAGCGATCGAGGGAGCGGTCGCGGAGCCGTCACGGGCGCTCCGGGAGTCGTCACCATTCATCTGGTTCCTCAGGTAGGAAGCACAAAAAGTCGGGGCGTCGTCATCGTACCCCCGACTCCCCCCGACGCTCGCGCGATGCGGCCGGGGGTTCGGGTGGCCGCGGTTCTGCGTGAGTCGCCGACGCGGCCTGCTCCATACCCTGCGGTCCCTGGGCAAGGCGCGTCGCCCGAGGAGATAGAGGCGTTCCTCGTGGCCATGAGAGCTCTTTCTCCTCCGGCGGGTTCCGCGGCGCCTTCGGGCCCTGTGAACCCGTCCGGGGGCCCTAGCAACTCGGGTGACCCTGCCTCGACGCCGTCGGGTGCTCCGCCCCGGCGCCGCCGACGGCTCCGATTCCGGCGCCGCAGGGGCCCTCGGGGTCGACGCCGGCTGGTCAACCGGCCTCTCCGGCGCCGATTCCATCGGGGCAACCCCTGGCGCCACCCCCGCGCGGCGCTGGTTCATCGGCTCCGTCGATCGACGCCGGGCTCGACGCCGATGGGGCCTGTGAACCCCGAGGAGCCGGTCTACATTGTTGATGCCGAGTATGGTGAGGATGTAGAATACGGAGAGGGGTGGGAGGGGTCTGAGGACCCTCTGACACGCGAGTGTCAGTACGACATGGACTGGACAGGTGACTTGGGTGACGCCAGTGGTCTGGATGACTCCCCCAACCCTGGCTTTGTCTCGCCTCCTACCGTGGCTACGGAGGAGGGGGCTGCCTATTCAGTGGTGTTGATGAGGGCTGCCAACGCCTTAAAACTTGTGCTCCCCGTCGCGGCCGTGAGGACTAACATCCTCACTGAGGTACTCAAACCGCAGTCATGCCCACAGGAGCCACTGCTGCCGTTCAACGAGGCCTTAACGGACGTTCTTTTGGGCACGTGGTCCAGGCCCGCTTCAGGTTCGCCTGTTGATAGGAACGTGGCCAGACGCCACCGTCCGTGTTCGGACGACCCCAAGTTTCTGTCCACCCACCCCACCCCTGAGAGTCTGGTAATCCAGGCCTCCACCTCCCAGACCGCATTCCCGTCGGCCCCGCCCGACAGGGAATCAAAGAGGTACGACCAGTATGGCAAAAAGGTCTTCTCGTCCCTGAGTCTGGGACTGCGGTCTTGCAACACCGCGTGCCTCTTGGGCCGCTACACCCACTCTCTGTGGGATACGGTCGCGGACCTGCTGCCTGAATGCCCGCCGGAGGTACGGGCTAAGCTCGGCAAGGCAATGATTGAAGGCTGAGACGCAGCAAGATACTCCATCAGGTGTGGTCTTGATACGACCGACTCGCTGGGCAGAGCGATGTCCACGACGGTGGCGATTCGTCGCCACGCCTGGCTGAGATCCGCCAACTTCTCGGCTGATGTCCAGAATGCCTTAATGGACATGCCGTTTGATGGCAGTCGCCTGTTTGGCGACAAAGCGGACCACGCGCTGGAGCACTTCAAGGACTCCAGGATCACGGCCAAGTCCTTAGGTCTTTCGACCCAGCGCCAGCAAACGGGTTCGTTTCGCTCCTTTCGTGGCCAAGGAAGGGGCGGTCCCACACGTGCTGCCAGCCACGCACCGCAACAGACTTATCAACGCGGTGGCGGCCGTGGAAACCGCCGTGGCGGCGGTCGGGGACAGCGGCGAGGTCAGGCCACACCTCCCCCCGCAGCATCTGCCACTAAATCCTCCTAGTCCAAGCTTTCAGGCCCATGTGACACCGGTGGGAGGCAGGGTTCGCCATCACCTCTCCCACTGGCGCACAATAACATCGGACAGGTGGGTGCTGCAGCTCGTCCGAAGGGGCTACTCCCTCCCCTTCGAGACAACTCCTCCAGCCATGCCACCGCAGAACCACCGTGTGTCGGGGGACCACTTGGCACTTCTGAGGGAGGAAGTTACGGCCCTCTTGGCCAAGGGGGCCATCGAGCGCGTTCCTGGGCCAGAAGTAGGACGTGGTTGCTATTCCCACTACTTTCTGGTACCCAAGAAGGACAAAGGGGGCCTACGTCCTATCTTGGATCTAAGGAACGTCAACGGCTTCCTCCGGAAGGAGAAGTTCAAGATGTTGACTTTAGCTCAGGTCTTGGCTGCTCTCGACCCGCAAGACTGGATGGTAGCGTTGGACTTGCAGGATGCGTATTTTCACATCCCCGTCCTGCCGGCCCACCGGCGTTACCTGCGGTTCACGGTAGGCCTGGAGCATTTTCAGTTTATCGTGCTCCTCTTCGGCCTTACCAGCGCCCCACGGGTGTTCACCAAGGTGATGGCGGTGGTCGCAGCTCATCTGCGCAGATTGGGGGTCTCAGTCTTCGCCTATCTAGACGACTGGTTGTTGAAGGCGGGCTCGCCCCAGACAGTCGTCTGCCACCTTCAGATGACGGCAGACCTCCTGCACAAGCTGGGGTTCTCCATCAACGTGCCGAAATCACACCTGTGTCCCTCTCAGAAGCTCCTTTTCATCGGAGCGGTTCTCGACTCGGCGCAGTTTCGGGTCTATCCTCCGGAACGGCGATTCCAGGATATACAGGCTTTGATTCCCATCT
This sequence comes from Lissotriton vulgaris, assembly GCF_964263255.1. Lineage (NCBI taxonomy): Eukaryota > Metazoa > Chordata > Amphibia > Caudata > Salamandridae > Lissotriton > Lissotriton vulgaris. Next base: position 1,113,949,646 of record NC_141694.1, read on the forward strand.
TTCAGCCGTTATCCCGGGTTTCGGTCAGGTTGACGCTGCGGCTGCTGGGGCTGATGGCTTCCTGCATCCTTCTGGTGCATCACGCCCGGTGGCGGATGCGGGCTCTGCAGTGGGACCTGAAGTTTGTGGGCCCAGCATCAGGGCAATCTGTCCGACCATGTCTTGATCTCGGAGGGCACTGCAAGACAACTGCAGTGGTGGCTTACGGACCGCGATTGGGTCAGAGGCAGATCCCTCTCCCTTCCCCAACCGGAGCACGTTGTTGTGACGGACACGTCCCTCCAGGGCTGAGGATGCCACCTGGGAGAGGCAGAGATCAGAGGCATCTGGTCTCCGGCGGAGTCCCGGCTCCATATAAACTTGTTGGAGCTCCGGGCGATTCGTTTGGCACTGAAAGCATTCCTCCCCTTTGTCAACGGGAGTGTCGTGCAGGTGTTCACGGACAACACCACCGCCATGTGGTACTGCAACAAGCAGGGCGGGGTGGGGTCGTGGACCCCTTGCCAGGAGGCTCTACGCCTCTGGCAATGGCTGGAACGTCAGGGTGTGACTCTGACGGTTCAACACCTGGCATTTCAGGGCGGACGAACTCAGCCGTCGGTGCTCGATGGATCACGAATGGCGTCTGAACTCAGGCGTGGTGCAAGGTCTCTTTCGGCAATGGGGAGAGCCTTGGTTAGATCTATTCGCCACAGAAGAGAACGCGCAATGTCATCAGTTCTGCGCGTTGGAGTTTCCAAGACGGCACTCGCACGGCGACGCCTTTCGGCGCGAGTGGAGTTGCGGTCTGTTATACGCCTTTCCGCCTATACCACTTCTGCCCAGAGTGCTGAAGAAGATCAGGCGCGACCGGGCCCAAGTCATCCTTGTGGCTCCGGACTGGGCTCGAAGGTACTGGTATCCCGAGCTACTCAGCATGTCAGTCGGTCCCCCGATCCGCCTGCCCCCTCAGGAGGACCTTCTGTCGCAGCAGCAGGGGACGGTCCTCCACCCGAACCTGTCCAGCCTCCACCTCCATGCGTGGAGATTGAGCGGCGGCAGTTGAGGCCATTTGACTGGCCTCCTGAAGTCTGTGATGTAATTCTGGCAGCCAGGCGTTCCTCCACGAAATCGGTATACGCCTGTCGGTGGAACAAGTTTGTGGCATGGTGCACAGCAAAGGCTGTGGATCCTCTTTCTGCCCCTCTTTCTGAGGTTCTTCTCTTCCTTCTTTCTCTTGCCCAGCAGGGCTCTGCTCTGGGCACTATCAAGGGCTACCTTTCTGCCCTTTCGGCCTTTCTGAGGCTGCCTGATCAACCTTCTTTGTTCAAGTCCCCCATTGTAACAAGATTCTTGAAGGGCATCACACACATGTATCCACCTGTTCCGTTTGTGATGCCTCAGTGGAACTTGAACCTGGTTCTGACCTTCTTGATGTGTGCTGTCTTTGAGCCACTTCATTCTTGTCCTCTCCGTCTCCTGACTTTAAAGACGGCCTTCCTGGTTGCCATCACCTCTGCCAGGAGGGTGAGTGAGCTCCAGGCTCTTTCTGTCAAACCTCCTTTCATGTCCATTCATCCCGATAAGGTGGTTCTGAGAACTAGACCTTCTTTCCTGCCCAAAGTTGTCTCTGCTTTTCACATCGGGCAGTCCATCACCCTCCCTTCCTTCTTCCCGCCTCCGCATCCTTCAAAGGATGAAGAGCGGCTCCATAGTCTGGACCCAAAACGTGCGCTTTCATTTTATATGGATCGCACACGCCAGTTCCGGGTGGATGACCAACTGTTTGTTGGCTACGTGGGTGCGAAGAAGGGACGGGCGGTGCATAAACGGACCATCTCTCGGTGGGTCGTTCTGTGCATCAAAGCGTGCTACTCTTTGGCTCGGAAGGAGCCTCCTGTTGGGCTGAGGGCCCATTCCACTCGGGCCACGGCGGCTACTACTGCCCTGGGCCGGGGAGTTCCCTTGCAGGACATTTGCCAGGCGGCTACGTGGGCCTCGCTGCACACCTTTGCGAGGCACTACTGCCTGGACGGTCAAGTCCGGAGGGATGGCTTCTTTGGCCGTTCTGTCCTCCAGGACTTTCTGGTGTAGGATTGTATTGGTTCGCAGACCCACCACCGGGGTTGGAATTGCTGGGGTATCTATTCTAAGGTAAGGAATCTAATACTAACGTGTTTCTTTCAGAGGAACAAGTTACTTACCTTCGGTAACGATATATCTGTAAGAAACATTAGTTAGTATTAGATTCCTTACCGTCCCGCCCATCCTCCCCGTTCTGCGAACTGATACCTAGGGTTAAGGACATCCCTTTCAGGGCCCTAGTTTCAAATGGCACCAGTGTTGGTTCTCACACGGCTCTGCGTGTTCTGGCGCGGAAAAGCTGTGTGCAAAGAACTGACGTCAGCGCGCGGAGGCGACGTCTATATACTCCAGCGACGTCAACACGGCGCACGACGCCAACGACAGACGCGGAGACGCAGGGGACGCCTGCAGACGACGCCTACCGACGCGCAGGGGTACTGCTACGCAAAAGTTTCTGGATCCAGACTGACGCCTGGGGATATTCTAAGGTAAGGAATCTAATACTAACTAATGTTTCTTACAGATAGATCGTTACCGAAGTTAAGTAACTTGTTCGTTTGTGCTCGGGTTATTAGATTATTTAAATTGGCTTATTTCGGATTGATAACCGAGACTGCTTTTGCCATGACATTGAAGAGGTCCACTTGGACGTCCATTTCATTTGATTAATAAGTCAGGGCTTCTAATGTCAACTGCAAAGTTATAAAGATAATATCCCAAATTGCCCCTGATTCACTTATTGGTTCTGTTGGGAAGGCTTGGTTGTGTACAGTATCAGGGAGGCCTTACATCTGGCTTTTACTTACTGATAGTGAACCTTGTTGTCCCTCAGTTTCTAATATATCTTGTATATGCTAAAAGCTGTTGATCGGGTGGCTTTATAAACATAGTGTGCTCCAAAGGCTAAGATTCTCTTTTTATGATAGGATTTAATCAGTTTTCCAATAATCCAACCTTTCCTGGGGTTGGGCTGCAGCTACACGACACTTCCTATAACGTGGCAATTTGTGTTTCTGAAGTGAATTGCGATAAAGTCTTAATGCAGCCAGAGTGTGATTGTTGTTGCTCCAATTACAACTTGGCACGATTAACTTATTTGGGAAATGTGGTTCACTAATTTCCGAGCATTATGATGATCTTAAATAATTTTTACATTCACTTCAAGTGGTGGTGGAGTACCTGATCTCAATAACTGTCTTTGATACTTTTGTGGGGGCTTTTGAGGAGAGCATAAACCAGTTAAGGGCTGTGGTGAAAGTGGACCTAGTGAACGCAACTACATGTCCGTTATTGGTCCCCATTGAGAATCTTTGGGCCTCATTTATGAGGCCCCTTGCGCCACCAGAACCTCTTTTTTTGTGACATACTGTGGACAGGTGCCTGCTCCATATTTATGAGGCAGCACCAAGTCACTTTTTTTTGCTTAATTCTGCCTCATAAATATGGTTCCCTTTAGCACAGTTTTCTGCGTTAAAGGGGTGTTCCATGGGTGTTGCTAGGTGCGTTCTCAGCAACATCCATGGCTTTTTGACACTACCCCACGTTTACAAAAAATCGTAAATTTGAGGCAGCAGCAAAAACGTACGCCTCCCCAAGGGAGCAATAAGGAAGGCACAACCAGGAGAAATATCTTTATTTCTCCTGGATTTTCCTTTTTCTATGTGTGCTGCATTCTGGATCTCTTGTGATTGTTTTTGTGCAGGAAGGTTTACCTTACTGTACTGTTGGCCACTGAGAGCAGAAAACAGGCGGACGCTCTAGCACGTTGGGCTGAGGGCTGGGACTTGGCAGACGCATGGCGCAGCACACACGCACAGGAGAGGGAATATACCTTTTTCTCCCCGCCCCACCAGCTCCACACGAGAATTGACCATGTCTTCTGCTCCCGCTCCCTGACGACCTCAATTGTACAGGCCCAACACATGGGGAAAACCCTGTCCGACCACAACCCCGTTGAACTCACTTGGCACTGGGGCAGGTTGACGCCCCCCATCCCGGCTTGGCGACTACCCCCTGACCTGCTTGAAGACACAGTTTTTAGATCGTCCCTTTCCGACTCTATAGACACATACTTCACCACGAATGCGAACACAGCCAGCACCCGTCAGATCGAATGGGACGCATTTAAAGTCTGTCTCAGGGGAGAGGCGATGGCCGCTCGAGTGGGCAGAAAGAAAGAGGTCATCAATCAATTGAAGGAAGTACAGGGTTCCCTAGCGTCCCTGGAGAGCGAGGCAGCGGGCACCAATGCACATTTCACCCCACTACAGGAGGCCCACATCAGACACGCAGAGCTACTAGAAGACTTGAGGCTCCTAGATTACAGAGAACACACGAATAGGCAGCATACACAGGCAGACCGAGCTGGTACCCTTCTGGCCCGGATACTACGTGATTCCCCACCATGCCACCCAATCTTAGAAATTGTGGACCAAGCAGGCAATCCGGCCACCACCCAAATAGGGATTAATACGGCGTTCAGGGACTATTACACCACACTATATAGCCCCCCCCCCCCGCCCCAGTCGGAGATCGCCTATGAGGTCTTTATGGGGGACCTGGACCTGCCCCAGCTTACCGACAGGCAAAGCAAAGACCTACAGCGCAACATCTCACTAGCGGAAATCAGACAAGGGATATGAGCCCTCCCTAGGAACAAGGTCCCTGGGACCGACTGCCTCCTGGCCGAATTCTACACAACGTTCATAGATCTATTGGCCCCACGTTTACATACTCTCTATCTGGAAGCCTTACGATCGGCCTCCCTACCGCAATCGTCCATGCAAGCATTGATCACATCCCTCTTAAAACCAGGCAAAGAAGGGCTACAGCTGGCCGACTACAGACTCCTGTCCCTCCTAAATACTGACTCAAAGATCTTGAGTAAAGTGCTGGCGACTGGACTAATTCAATATATCCCCCAGTTGGTCCATCCGGACCAATGTGGTTTTGTGCCGGGCCGGAGCACGGCCATGAATCTCAGACGCTTGGCCCAACTGATGTTAGGAAGCGTGGAGGGCGCGGGCCCGGAGGGCTGCATATCACTAGACCTGAGACAGGCGTTCGACTCCCTTAGATGGGACTACATGTTTGCCACACTCTTGAAATTCGGGATACCACCCGAATTCGTTGCCTGGGTCAGGCTTCTGTACACTCTCCCTACAGCGAGAGTGCGCACTTTTAGGCATATTTCGGGTCCTATAGCTATAGCAAGAGGCACCCGGCAGGGCTGCCCGCTCTCCCCTCTCCTATTTATCCTTGCCCTCGAACCATTGCTTTGCAGTCTCAGGGCGAAAGCCCCCCGCTATGGTATTCGGAGACATGGGACGGCACACATTGTGTCCGCTTATGCCGACGACATCATATTGTACCTTCGAGACCTACGGGGAGACATGAGCCCTATACCCCAATTGTTTGAGGACTTCAGGGAGATCTCAGGCCTTACTATAAGTGAACCCAAGTCTTATGGGTTCACTTTCAGGAATACGGACTCTTCCACTCCCCTACCCTTCGCTCCACACGAATTCCAGATAGCGGGAACTACCTTCCGATATCTAGGGATGCACATCTACAGGGAAGCTGACATGATGATTGACGGCAACCTTGGAAGGACCATGAGAGCACTGAAATCACAAATTCAATTCTGGCTGACGCTGCCCCTCTCTGTTGCTGGCAGAGTGGCCATTTCCAAGATGGTAATGCTCCCTCGCCTAGTTTACCACTTCACCAACCTGCCATTCCTGATCCCAGCGGCGACGTTTCAGCATCTCGACACACTACTCACGGAACTTGTGTGGGGACACGGGCGCAGACGTATAGGCCTCGCTAAACTGCAGCTCCCCTCAGGTTCCGGTGGTATGGGCCTTCCAGACTTTAGGGCGTACAACTATGCGTGCCAGCTACAATGGCTGGCCTACTGGGTGGCGGGCCGCAACCTTCACAAGCTCAACATGGCAGAGAGGGAACACGAAAGAGGGGACATACACAAGTTGCTCCTACCCCAATCGGACATGCCGAGAAATGCCCCACCACTCCTCCGGCTGGCGGTGTCATACTGGCGGAAGGCAGTGAAATACACTTCCCCCACGACATCTTATGCCCCCACGATCCCGCTTCTGGGCATCCCAATGGGCTCGGGTACACTGACAACGAACAGGCTGGCGCCGTGGCAGGACGCAGGTGTGACCCATGTGGGAGACCTGTTCGCGGAGGGGCGCCTACTGTCCTTTACAGACTTCAGGGCTGTGCATAGCGTCCCTAGAGGCTCATTCCTATTACACGCAGGCCTTCGTCACTATATAACACACACCTGGGCGCCTGAGGGACAGGAGCCAGCTACCAACCCCCTGATAACAATGCACTACCTCATGGGCACGGGCGGCCACCTAACCAAATGGCTCACTGCTAGCATAAAAGCGGGGAGGGCAGTCCTTCTAACAACACTCAGGACAGCATGGGAAGGAGACATTGGTAGGCCACTGAGGGACAAAGAATGGGAACGCATCCTCCAGTTTCCCAAGAAGGTAGCCAGAAACCCCAAATACAAGTTTATTCAGCTGATGCTGCTGCATAGGGCCTACCTGACCCCACATCGCCTGCATATGATGTTCCCCGACGCGAGTAGCAACTGCCCCCGGTGCAACGCTGACGACGCATCACTAATACACATACTCTGGCAATGCCCCAAGTTGGGTCATTACTGGGCCACCATCGCTGACTCGCTTGAGAGTGCTGGCACACTGTCCCGATCGCTCACCATAGAACACACACTACTAGGGTTGGGACCGTCAACACGCACAAGGACCGTGGCGACACGTTTCACAGACCTGGCCCTACTACTAGCGAAGCGAGCAATCACGAGGAGGTGGAAGTTCCCCAGACCCCCTGACCCGGATTTATGGAAAGCAGAGGTGATTAGATGGGGCAAGGCAGAAGGCGAGGCACTACAACGAGAAGAACACAGAGGTCTCAGGAAAACACTGATCTCCTTAGACTGGTACACTGTGCTGGGGACCTTCGAGACTGGGGGGGAGGAGGACGGGGGGGGACACGGATGACTCACTACAGGCGGGATGATGGGGTCCAGCCCCTTAGGACATTCATGATGTATGGTGCACTGTGTTGGGGTACGGGGAACCCCGTACCATTGACAATTCTATGCCAGCCGGCCTCTGTGTATGGGGAGAAAAGAAAAAAGACAGAAACACTGTACTACACGGAGCAACAGGGGACCAGGATGTAAATATCACATTTATTCGCATATGAGGAGAGTGCCGGGAGGGATTTTAGCGGGTGGGGGGGGGGGGAGTGGGTATGTTAGGGGATTGTTCAGTTGCTATGGTTCCGGACGAAAAGGGAAAATCAAGGGTACTAAACGCCTGTGAATACTGAGCAGACATATGAATGTGACGTACTGATTATTACTATACCCGAATATGTATGTAACTGCTCCAATTACTATGCTAATAAACAGATTTTCAAAAAAAAAGGAGAATCCGAGGGAATCCATGGCTCCAAAGATCCAGGTTTTCAGTGATGTCCAGAAACAGGGTTCTGAGAGAATGAAACGGAGGTGGCAGGGAAGAGTATTCCATGCTTATACTTCAAGAACAGCTACTGATTTCCCTCCCTTTGTTTTACATTTAAAAAGTGTGGGTTTTAGAAGGTTTGCTGATGAAGAGCTAACAGGTCGTGAGGCATCCCCTTAAAGTCGATGGGTATGTTTTGAATTTTCTGTTTAAAGAAGTCGGCTATTTGATTACAGAGAGTCTGTGAGAGGGGATATCTTGTTCAAGTGATTTAGAGTGCGTGAACGATTTCACTATTTTGAAAATCGTTTTTAGGTCCGAGTCCGCTGACGCAAGTAGATTAGTGTAGTATGCTTTCTTTTCCAGTTTAATTTGGTGGTGATAGACTTTTAAGGCCTATTTAAGCTAGGTAAGTCCCTCTGGTTTATATTCTCTTCGCTATCTACGTTCAATCTGTCTGCATTGAAGAGACAGGTCTATTAGCTTCTGCCTGTACCATGGGGATGAGATTTTAGAACTGGGATTTTTTTTTAAGTTGACTGGGGAGCCAGAGAATTGCTAAGCATGGACATCCAGGAGTTAAAATGTTGTGAATCCCTAGTAGGATCTCCTGATATGTTGGGCCTAAGGTTCACTGCTTTATTATTAAGGTCAGGATTGGCTATCATTTTGCTCCATTTCGAGACCGTCATAGGTAAGACCCGATATGGTGCTGGTATGCTTGCATTCGATCTCAAATGGGACAAACCAATGATATGTCCAGGGAATGGGCACTGGGGCATTAACTTTTAAAGAGCGGTGATTAGATCATATGCCGTCCAGGGTGTGTCCTGCATTATGAGTGGGGGATCATACCAACTGGTCTAGACCCAAAGTTTTCCAGGGTATTGTAGCAGGGATTCCGTTCTCTTACAGAACTGTGCATAGAGATCAGGAACCTCAGTGAATTAGGGTGACCCAAAACTCACCTCTGTATCCAAAATCCCCTTACCAAGCTAGCTACAGTGTTTCATTGGTCATAACAAACTCCCAATGACTTAGACAAACCAGAACATGAACTTAGGTTACCTCGGGTATCGTGGAACACATGAACACTCTTTCGCTCTATAATCATTTCAAACCAGAACGTGGAGTAAAAGAGGACACGTGCACTTTTGAAATATTTATTATTCAATGCAAGGTTCTCAAACGCAGTATCTTATATAATACAAAAAGACATTTTATAAGAATCAGAGTTATCAGCATAGTTACTAGTCCATAATAAGCAAACGGTGATAGCATATTATAATGCTAAAATCAATAGAAATTAATAACACCTATTTCTCGCACTCCCTAATTAGCATACTATATTATATCTAAGAAGGTCTCATTTGGGTTTTAGCAGGGCGGGCCCATACCTCTAAATGTCAGGAGGAGAGGATCACATCATCTGCTGCCTGCTCTCTGCATGCGAAGCATCATCAAGTGTGTTTTTGCATTCTCAGTAACTCTATCTTAAACCCGCTTAGAGCCCAATGTTGGAAGCAACTGTATTTGTGTTATGTCTAATGTGGTGCGAGGATCAGGCCTCCCAGCAACCTTGTGTTAGGTTATTCTTAGAGCGTTCAGCACTCAGTGTGCAGACAGTGTACCAAGTGTACCAAGCACGACTGATATTAGAGCAATAACATATTATTCTCAAATAAATCACATCTTTCGTCTAGGTTGAAAGCTACAATAACAATTATGTGTCATGTGCAAACTGAAGCCGAAGGAAAATGTTGTTTAAACATTTAATAAACTCATGCTAACTTAACACATTATATAGAAAAGCAGTAACTATATGACAGTATCTAAATATTTTGTAACTCCTGGTTCGTTCTAAGTGTAATTAAAGTGTCCAAGAAGGGTTAATTTGGAGTATTTGAGAGTTAAACAGCCTACGGAGTCACCCATCTTGTCTAGATATTGGGAGTTTGGGGCCGGTGGATGATAGATCAGGGCTCCAGGGAAGGAGGTGAACCCGTCAACAAGAAAGGAAAAAAAACACATTTTCCGCCCCTTTTAGGTCTGAGATCTCAAAAGTAGAGCATTGGAGCATGTTACGATAAAGGATTTCAAGCCCTCCTCCCCATAATTCCGGGCCATCCTATAAAGGGTATATCCCTGAAGGACGACCTGAAGTGATATGTGGGCTTGCCATGTCACGATTTACAATGCTCCACTTTAGGAAACATTGACATAACTGTATCATATTGTTCGGTTAAAAACATCCTCTAATGTCAGTTTAAAACTTTCCCATGGGAGATTCTTGTGCCAGCTTCAAATTGCATATGTTGCCAGTTTCAACATTACCACCAAACATCACCTCATTTTTCAGACTGCTGTGCTAGTTTCAATTGGTGTGGTTAAGCACACCTTGCGATGCCATTTTCTACCTCCAAATGCAAATATTGGCATTGCCATTTCACATTGTCCTGGTTATGCAGACACGGCCATGTCATTTTTAGGTTGAGCATAGCGATGGACCTCTTGTATACTTTAGTATACCTATTTACTGACTTGAATATGGGGACACGAGTCTGAGGCGCGCATTTTCCGTCTCGGATTTGGCCTTGGTAGCGCGCTTTTGCTGCTGGCTGTTTGCTATGAATGTGTGCCATGCGCCTTGGAAACCGAAACCTAAGAGCCGCGCGACGTGAGCTGTCTACGGTAGAAGCTCACACGCGCGGCTCTTAGGTTTCGTTTTGACTTGTCTTTTGTTTGAACTCAAAATGGTACACCGATCAGAGCAATGCGCTTGTTTTTGAAAATAGCTGTTTGTTCCACAGCCTGAGTCCTCGCAGCGCGGCCCATGCCGCAGCATCCCCCACCCCAGCCTCTCAGTCACTGAATCCTTGTGCACCCTCAGTCCACAAGTGTTCCCGGCTAGCTACCCACGGCGCCGTGTGATCCCTGGCGCTTTCTGCGTGCAGAGATAGATTTGCCACGGCACAAGGTAACCTTGATTGATGAGGATGTCGCCTTCGCCAGGAAAGGTCACGTTCTCACCTACTTCCTCAGAATTATGCAGATTCCAAACTTAAGTGACTCCAATCACAAGCAGGGTGTCTGCATCTGGTGTTGTTTGAAGCCTCTAATAAGACGACCGTGAAAGGTTACCAAAGCCCAGCGCCGCCGAGGATTCATCAGAGGCTAATAGGAAAATGGAAGGCTGGGAGAGAATTACAGGCAGGGATGCGGAGAGCTTCTCCGTGTTCGGCGTATTAAAGTTTCCAAGCAGCTGTGAGCACCAAGAGAACACGGTGCGTCCGCTCTTGTTCCTTGTAGACTCTTACTCTAGCGCTCTCTAGTTTGCTGTCTTGCCTGTGGGCATTTGTCCCCGAGCCAGATTGCATCTTTAATCTGTGTGGTTTCTGCAGGTCGTAAACTCTATCCCAATATTAATAGCTTTTTCGTTTTTTTTTCCTTTCTAATTTACATGCGCTTAACTTATTTTGTGCCAGCCTTTTAAATCAGAAACGCGCTCCGATTAAGGTCCATTGGGAGTTTTACATTACTGTTGCATGTGTTGCGCTTTTAGTTGACTGCATGCAAACTTTATTAAAATAACTTCAGATTTTAGTTTTAACATTTCAGGTGCTATTAATTTTTAACACGGTTTAACTATTCTTCCAATAACCGTAATGCCCAACTGATGTTCTTTCTAGAGCAAATAAGACACAGCACAGCACGTTTCTTTCTTTGTGAGGTGTCCGCGTAACCATGGGAGTTCCCGGATCTGCTCCATTCCTCACACCGATAGGAATGTCTGAGGAGTGTAAAAAGACCACTCCCATTAACCAGACACTGTAGCCTCAAGCACAAATAGCGTCGAACGGTGTATATTTGCTTTCGGAGGTTCCCGTTTTTGGATAACAATGCTGAAGTGGCTTGAAGGTAAACTAGAAAATACATATATCTAGGTAAACTGTGGAATCTCCAGCTGCAGGCAGCTCGAAACTCTTTCTTGCTAATCTTATCATGTACTTTCCTTGTAAGGAAAATATGCTAAGTGGTAAATGAAAGAAACTGGTTTTCCACTTACCAAGTTCTGTTTTTTGGGGTTTTTTTTGTTTTGCCAGGAACACTGCATTATGGGATTTGTAGTTTCGTGTTCAACTTTTTGATTATGTGCTTGTCCAGTGCAAACACAGACAGCCATAATTGGCTAATGGGATGCTGCGTGCATTCAGCCACTTGACAATTGATTGACTCCTCATGTCAATGGGCTCAGTGAGTGCCTGTACTTATTTATTTTTTATTTAATATGGACCTATATCCAGCAGTAAGCACCCTGGCAGCTTTAAAGGGCTGTATCAACTGCAATAGAAGTGAAGCTGCCAAATAAGGCACGCCACATAATTACACTGCACTCAATGCAACATACACTCCAAATACCACCAGTGCCACATAGTTACACCCCACATAATTACACTGCACTCAATGCAACATACACTCCAAATACAACTCAGTGCCACATAGTTACACCCCACATAATTACACTGCCCTCAATGCAACATACACTCCAAATACCACTCAGTGCCACATAATTACACGCCACATAATTACACTGCACTCAATGCAACATACACTCCAAATACAACTCAGTGCCACATAGTTACAGCCCACATAATTACACTGCCCTCAATGCAACATACACTCCAAATACCACTCAGTGCCACATAATTACACGCCACATAATTACACAGCACTCAACGCAACATACACTCCAAATACAACTCAGTGCCACATAGTTACAGCCCACATAATTACACTGCCCTCAATGCAACATACACTTCAAATACCACTCAGTGCCACATAATTACACACCACATAAATACACTCTACTGAATGCACACACACGCTCCACACAATACCACTCAGTGCCACATAATTGTACGCTACATAATTACAATGCAACATACGCTCCAAACAATACCACTCAGTGCCACATAATTGCACGTCACACAATTACACTCTACTGAATAAAACATACACTCATCATAATATCACTCAGTGCCACATAATTATATGCTACAAAATTAACTGCGCTCAAGGCAACATACACTCCAACTACCACTCAGTGTCACATAATTACATGCCACATAATTACACTGCACTCAATGCAACATACACTCCAAATACCACTCAGTGCCACATAATTGTATGCTACATATTTACACTGCCCTCAATGCAACATACGCTCCAAATACCACTCAGTGCCACTTAATTACACGCCAGATAATTACACTGCACTCAATGCAATATACACTCCAAATACCACTCAGTGCCACATAATTACACGCCACATAATTACACTGCACTCAATGCAAAATACACTCCAAATACCACTTAGTGCAACATAATTACACTCTACTGAATACAACATACACTCCACACAATACCACTCAGTGCCACATAATTATATGCCACATAATTACACTGCGCTCAATGCAACAAACACTCCAAATACCACTCAGTGCCACATAATTACACACCACATAATTACACTCTACTGAAGGCAACACACACTCCACACAATACCACTCAGTGCCACATAATTATATGCTACATAATTACAATGCAACATACACTCCAAACAATACCACTCAGTGCCACATAATTATATGCTAAATATTTACACTGCGCTCAACTCAACATACACTCTAAATACCACTCAGTGCCACATAATTACACGCCACATAATTACACTGCACTCAATGTGACATACACTCCAAATGCCACTTAGTGCCACATAATTACACTGCACTCAATGCGACATACACTCCAAATACCACTCAGTGCCACATAATTACACGCCACATAATTACACTGCCCTCAATGCAACATACACTCCAAATACCACTCAGTACCACATAGTTACATGCCACATAATTACTCTGCACTCAATGCAACATACACTCCAAAAACCACTCAGTGCCACATAATTACATGCCACATAATTGCACTCTACTGAATGCAACACACACTTCACACAATACCACTCAGTGCCACATAATTATATGTTACATTATTACAATGTACTCATTGCAACATAGGCTCCAAACAATACCATTCAGTGCCACATAATTACATGCCACACAGTTACACTCTACTGAATGCAACACACACTTCACACAATACCACTCAGTGCCACATAATTATATGTTACATAATTACAATGCACTCATGGCAACATAGACTCCAAACAATACCATTCAGTGCCACATAATTACATGCCACACAGTTACACTCTACTGAATACAACATACCCTCCACACAATACCACTCAGTGGCACATAATTATATGCTACATAATTACAATGCGCTAAACTCAACATACACTCCAAATACCACTCAGTGCTACATAATTACATGCCACATAATTACACTGCACTCAGTGCAACATACACTCCAAATACCACTCAGTGCTACATAATTACATGCCACATAATTACACTGCCCTCAATGCGACAAACACTCCAAATACCACTCAGTGCCACATAATTACACGCCACATAATTACTCTGCACTCAATGCAACATACACTCCAAAAAGCACTCAGTGCCACATAATTACACGCACATAATTACACTCTACTGAATGCAACACACACTTCACACAATACCACTCAGTGCCACATAATTATGTTACATAATTACAATGCACTCATTGCAACATAGACTCCAAACAATACCATTCAGTGCCACATATTTACATGCCACATAATTACACTCTACAGAATACTACATACACTCCAGACAATACCACTCAGTTCCACATAATTATATGCTACAGATTTACACTGCGCTCAACCCAACATACACTCTAAATACCACTCAGTGCCACATAATTACACGCCACATAATTACACTGCACTCAATGCGACATACACTCCAAATACCACTCAGTGCCACATAATTACAATGCACTCAATGCGACATACACTCCAAATACCACTCAGTGCCACATATTTACACACCACATAATTACTCTGCACTCAATGCGACATACACTCCAAATACCACTCAGTGCCACATAATTACACTGCACTCAATGCGACATACACTCCAAATACCACTCAGTGCCACATAATTACACGCCACATAATTACTCTGCACTCAATGCAACATACACTCACGTCATCTACATGATTAACTGCCCTTGTCAAAAGAAATACATCGGGATGATGTGTCGCAAAATCAAACTTAGGATAGGCGAGCATAAAAGCAATTTTAGACTTAAAAAGAACACTACAAAACTGTGCTCCCACTTTTTGGAAATGAATCATTCACATGAAGACATACAATGGACAGTCATTGAGATGCTGACCAATAAATCCAGCAATGCGGAGAAAATACTATTTAAAAAAGAGCAAAGATGGGTGGACCGATTACGCACCTTAGAGCACGGTCTGAACGACAATATTTCATGGCACCACTTTGCAAAATGAATCAATGCAATGACAAAATACGATCATTGGACATTGCCTCCATTAAATACAACCTTGAACGTACTGCGTGCATATTGACAAGATTTGTGCTTCCCGGCTAAATCTGAAAAATAATTTCCTTGCAATGAAATTAGGCTCCATGACCAGAAAACGACAAAAAGAAAAAAGACCACTTTACATCTTCTCTTTCTGGTTTCCAACAAATGCCCTACTGTCCCTTTAAACCTGTGAAACACAACCCCTTAAAAAAGGAAACAGTAACGTAACATCCGGAAACCGGGGGCAGAGTCAGCACAAGGCCAAAGTGTAGCCTCCACGCGGGTAATGGCGCCGCATATACTCCTCCTGAAGATACCGGTAAGATGCAGAATTGCCGCTCTATATTTACAGGCATCTTTCTTTAAATCCAGCTCTGCGCTTTGAATTAGCGGTCCCCGTTGATATACTGAACGCATACACAGCAGGTAAGATCTGGGTGCAAATGTTTACGAGCGTTTCTCAAACTGTTATAAATATACTTGCTTACGCGCTTATGCCTGCTTTATTTCTACACAACCACGGAGGTGCTGCCCTCGGCTCATTCTTATGACCCGACTCAGAGTCTCTTAGGATATGCGTAATTGGGCAATAGTTTTAGCTCCATTACACCGCTATGCGCATTTGGGTAATACTTTTGTCTCATCACACTGCTATTGTATCTGCAGCCGTATGAGTAGCCAAATAACATGCTGCCTCGCAATTTACAAATATAGACCAAACTTGCTAGTATTCTCACTCCAATAACGAAGAGTCTGTTTTTTGTGAAACTAGTCGAACGCACAAAATGCTACATTTGCTGACCTAAAATCAGAATACCAATATATGCTTACTCAGTATATTTTCACTGCATATGCACAGCCAACCACACTTGCTAGATTAAGACTATTAGAACCTTGCGTTCTATGATACGCCTACTCCATGCGACCCTGACTACTCAGTCAATCCAATACTTATACATATGGATAAGAGAACATATGAGAATTAATTCCTATTGCTTCACCACGCCATATCATGGTCATTTTGTAGCTTCCCAATAACCTTGCACTATAAGTATCCAGTGTAATAAAAAAGATTACCTGTGACTTTGAACACACCCTCCCCCTCTCCCCCTCAAAAACTTAAAATTTAATGTTTGCATAAACCAGTTAAATGTTTAATCTCACATTTCTTCTAGATTGTGAAGAGCGTACTTTCCATAACAAATCATTATGTGAAAAGGATTACCGCACAAGTTGTGTGAGTAGTATTTTGTGTAAAAATCTGTGTCAATATTGTGTTTGTAAGTCCTGACGAAAGCTCCATAGACCTTTTGGCCCAGGGAGCTGAAACATGTCGACAACTTTTTTCATGCAATACTATATGGCCCAGTAACCTCGCTCTCAGATAGTATACCAATTATTTTTAACAAATGGAAACATGCCCCGAAATAAAAGCATAAGGCATTTTTTATTAGATTTTGTACATGCATCACTTTGTTGTTTAATTTCCTTTTTTTGTGGGGAAATCCTTTTTGTCTCTGGACACTACACTCGAGACTAGAGGTGCCTCTGGATGAGGCTGGCAGTCAACACAAATAGGAACACCCTATGATAACTGCCTTAATCTCAATGTGGGGCGGATGAAACATATATACCACATTCCAACTAACATTGATTTTTTTGAGGGTTTCCTTATTCACACTGAACCAAAGGTCGAGCAGTGTTACAAGTGTCCATTTTTTGTTGATTAAAAGCATCTACTACCCTGGGGAAAGAAACGGACACACTAATTCATCATCCCTCCCTGTTGATTAATTGTTCCAAACAATACCATTCAGTGCCACATAATTACATGCCACACAGTTACACTCTACTGAATGCAACACACACTTCACACAATACCACTCAGTGCCACATAATTATATGTTACATAATTACAATGCACTCATGGCAACATAGACTCCAAACAATACCATTCAGTGCCACATAATTACATGCCACACAGTTACACTCTACTGAATACAACATACCCTCCACACAATACCACTCAGTGCCACATAATTATATGCTGCATAATTACACTGCGCTAAACGCAACATACACTCCAAATACCACTCAGTGCTACATAATTACATGCCACATAATTACACTGCACTCAATGCAACATACACTCCAAATACCACTCACTGCTATATAATTACATGCCACATAATTACACTGCGCTAAACGCAACATACACTCCAAAAACCACTCAGTGCCACATAATTACACGCCACATAATTACATGCACTCAATGCGACAAACACTCCAAATACCACTCAGTGCCACATAATTACACTGCACTCAATGCGACATACACTCCAAATACCACTCAGTGCCACATAATTACACGCCACATAATTACACAGCACTCAACGCAACATACACTCCAAATACAACTCAGTGCCACATAGTTACAGCCCACATATTTACACTGCCCTCAATGCAACATACACTCCAAATACCACTCAGTGCCACATAATTACACACCACATAAATACACTCTACTGAATGCACACACACGCTCCACACAATACCACTCAGTGCCACATAATTGTACGCTACATAATTACAATGCAACATACGCTCCAAACAATACCACTCAGTGCCACATAATTGCACGTCACACAATTACACTTTACTGAATAAAACATACACTCATCATAATATCACTCAGTGCCACATAATTATATGCTACAAAATTAACTGCGCTCAAGGCAACATACACTCCAACTACCACTCAGTGTCACATAATTACATGCCACATAATTACACTGCACTCAATGCAACATACACTCCAAATACCACTCAATGCCACATAATTGTATGCTACATATTTACACTGCGCTCAATGCAACATACGCTCCAAATACCACTCAGTGCCACTTAATTACACGCCAGATAATTACACTGCACTCAATGCAATATACACTCCAAATACCACTCAGTGCCACATAATTACACGCCACATAATTACACTGCACTCAATGCAAAATACACTCCAAATACCACTTAGTGCAACATAATTACACTCTACTGAATGCAACACACACTCCACACAATACCACTCAGTGCCACATAATTATATGCTACATAATTACACTGCACTCAATGCAACATACACTCCAAACAATACCACTCCGTGCCACATAATTACACGCCACACAATTACTCTACTGAATACAACATACACTCCACACAATACCACTCAGTGCCACATAATTATATGCCACATAATTACACTGCGCTCAATGCAACATACACTCCAAATACCACTCAGTGCCACATAATTACACACCACATAATTACACTCTACTGAATGCAACACACACTCCACACAATACCACTCAGTGCCACATAATTATATGCTACATAATTACAATGCAACATACACTCCAAACAATACCACTCAGTGCCACATAATTACACTCTACTGAATTCTACATACACTCCAGACAATACCACTCAGTTCCACATAATTATATGCTACATATTTACACTGCGCTCAACTCAACATACACTCTAAATACCACTCAGTGCCACATAATTACACGCCACATAATTACACTGCACTCAATGTGACATACACTCCAAATACCACTCAGTGCCACATAATTACACTGCACTCAATGCGACATACACTCCAAATACCACTCAGTGCCACATAATTACACGCCACATAACTACACTGCCCTCAATGCAACATACACTCCAAATACCACTCAGTACCACATAGTTACATGCCACATAATTACTCTGCACTCAATGCAACATACACTCCAAAAACCACTCAGTGCCACATAATTACATGCCACATAATTGCACTCTACTGAATGCAACACACACTTCACACAATACCACTCAGTGCCACATAATTATATGTTACATAATTACAATGTACTCATTGCAACATAGACTCCAAACAATACCATTCAGTGCCACATAATTACATGCCACACAGTTACACTCTACTGAATGCAACACACACTTCACACAATACCACTCAGTGCCACATAATTATATGTTACATAATTACAATGCACTCATGGCAACATAGACTCCAAACAATACCATTCAGTGCCACATAATTACATGCCACACAGTTACACTCTACTGAATACAACATACCCTCCACACAATACCACTCAGTGGCACATAATTATATGCTACATAATTACACTGCGCTAAACGCAACATACACTCCAAATACCACTCAGTGCTACATAAATACATGCCACATAATTACACTGCACTCAGTGCAACATACACTCCAAATACCACTCAGTGCTACATAATTACATGCCACATAATTACACTGCACTCAATGCGACAAACACTCCAAATACCACCCAGTGCCACATAATTACACTGCACTCAATGCGACATACACTCCAAATACCACTCAGTGCCACAGAATTACACGCCACATAATTACTCTGCACTCAATGCAACATACACTCCAAAAAGCACTCAGTGCCACATAATTACACGCACATAATTACACTCTACTGAATGCAACACACACTTCACACAATACCACTCAGTGCCACATAATTATGTTACATAATTACAATGCACTCATTGCAACATAGACTCCAAACAATACCATTCAGTGCCACATATTTACATGCCACATAATTACACTCTACTGAATACTACATACACTCCAGACAATACCACTCAGTTCCACATAATTATATGCTACAGATTTACACTGCGCTCAACCCAACATACACTCTAAATACCACTCAGTGCCACATAATTACACGCCACATAATTACACTGCACTCAATGCGACATACACTCCAAATACCACTCAGTGCCACATAATTACAATGCACTCAATGCGACATACACTCCAAATACCACTCAGTGCCACATAATTACACACCACATAATTACTCTGCACTCAATGCGACATACACTCCAAATACCACTCAGTGCCACATAATTACACTGCACTCAATGCGACATACACTCCAAATACCACTCAGTGCCACATAATTACACGCCACATAATTACTCTGCACTCAATGCAACATACACTCACGTCATCTACATGATTAACTGCCCTTGTCAAAAGAAATACATCGGGATGATGTGTCGCAAAATCAAACTTAGGATAGGCGAGCATAAAAGCAATATTAGACTAAAAAAGAACACTACAAAACTGTGCTCCCACTTTTTGGAAATGAATCATTCACATGAAGACATACAATGGACAGTCATTGAGATGCTGACCAATAAATCCAGCAATGCGGAGAAAATACTATTTAAAAAAGAGCAAAGATGGGTGGACCGATTACGCACCTTAGAGCACGGTCTGAACGACAATATTTCATGGCACCACTTTGCAAAATGAATCAATGCAATGACAAAATACGATTATTGGACATTGCCTCCATTAAATACAACCTTGAACGTACTGCGTGCATATTGACAAGATTTGTGCTTCCCGGCTAAATCTGAAAAATAATTTCCTTGCAATGAAATTAGGCTCCATGACCAGAAAACGACAAAAAGAAAAAAGACCACTTTACATCTTCTCTTTCTGGTTTCCAACAAATGCCCTACTGTCCCTTTAAACCTGTGAAACACAACCCCTTAAAAAAGGAAACAGTAACGTAACATCCGGAAACCGGGGGCAGAGTCAGCACAAGGCCAAAGTGTAGCCTCCACGCGGGTAATGGCGCCGCATATACTCCGCCTGAAGATACCGGTAAGATGCAGAATTGCCGCTCTATATTTACAGGCATCTTTCTTTAAATCCAGCTCTGCGCTTTGAATTAGCGGTCCCCGTTGATATACTGAACGCATACACAGCAGGTAAGATCTGGGTGCAAATGTTTACGAGCGTTTCTCAAACTGTTATAAATATACTTGCTTACGCGCTTATGCCTGCTTTATTTCTACACAACCACGGTGGTGCTGCCCTCGGCTCATTCTTATGACCCGACTCAGAGTCTCTTAGGATATGCGTAATTGGGCAATAGCTTTAGCTGCATTACACCGCTATGCGCATTTGGGTAATACGTTTGTCTCATCACACTGCTATTGTATCTGCAGCCGTATGAGTAGCCAAATAACATGCTGCCTCGCAATTTACAAATATAGACCAAACTTGCTAGTATTCTCACTCCAATAACGAAGAGTCTGTTTTTTGTGAAACTAGTCGAACGCACAAAATGCTACATTTGCTGACCTAAAATCAGAATACCAATATATGCTTACTCAGTATATTTTCACTGCATATGCACAGCCAACCACACTTGCTAGATTAAGACTATTAGAACCTTGCGTTCTATGATACGCCTACTCCATGCGACCCTGACTACTCAGTCAATCCAATACTTATACATATGGATAAGAGAACATATGAGAATTAATTCCTATTGCTTCACCACGCCATATCATGGTCATTTTGTAGCTTCCCAATAACCTTGCACTATAAGTATCCAGTGTAATAAAAAAGATTACCTGTGACTTTGAACACACCCTCCCCCCCTCCCCCTCAAAAACTTAAAATTTAATGTTTGCATAAACCAGTTAAATGTTTAATCTCACATTTCTTCTAGATTGTGAAGAGCGTACTTTCCATAACAAATCATTATGTGAAAAGGATTACCGCACAAGTTGTGTGAGTAGTATTTTGTGTAAAAATCTGTGTCAATATTGTGTTTGTAAGTCCTGACGAAAGCTCCATAGACCTTTTGGCCCAGGGAGCTGAAACATGTCGACAACTTTTTTCATGCAATACTATATGGCCCAGTAACCTCGCTCTCAGATAGTATACCAATTATTTTTAACAAATGGAAACATGCCCCGAAATAAAAGCATAAGGCATTTTTTATTAGATTTTGTACATGCATCACTTTGTTGTTTAATTTCCTTTTTTTGTGGGGAAATCCTTTTTGTCTCTGGACACTACACTCGAGACTAGAGGTGCCTCTGGATGAGGCTGGCAGTCAACACAAATAGGAACACCCTATGATAACTGCCTTAATCTCAATGTGGGGCGGATGAAACATATATACCACATTCCAACTAACATTGATTTTTTTGAGGGTTTCCTTATTCACACTGAACCAAAGGTCGAGCAGTGTTACAAGTGTCCATTTTTTGTTGATTAAAAGCATCTACTACCCTGGGGAAAGAAACGGACACACTAATTCCTCATCCCTCCCTGTTGATTAATTGTTCCAAACAATACCATTCAGTGCCACATAATTACATGCCACACAGTTACACTCTACTGAATGCAACACACACTTCACACAATACCACTCAGTGCCACATAATTATATGTTACATAATTACAATGCACTCATGGCAACATAGACTCCAAACAATACCATTCAGTGCCACATAATTACATGCCACACAGTTACACTCTACTGAATACAACATACCCTCCACACAATACCACTCAGTGCCACATAATTATATGCTGCATAATTACACTGCGCTAAACGCAACATACACTCCAAATACCACTCAGTGCTACATAATTACATGCCACATAATTACACTGCACTCAATGCAACATACACTCCAAATACCACTCAGTGCTATATAATTACATGCCACATAATTACACTGCGCTAAACGCAACATACACTCCAAAAACCACTCAGTGCCACATAATTACACGCCACATAATTACATGCACTCAATGCGACAAACACTCCAAATACCACTCAGTGCCACATAATTACACTGCACTCAATGCAACATACACTCCAAATACCACTCAGTGCCACATAATTACACGCCACATAATTACACAGCACTCAACGCAACATACACTCCAAATACAACTCAGTGCCACATAGTTACAGCCCACATAATTACACTGCCCTCAATGCAACATACACTCCAAATACCACTCAGTGCCACATAATTACACACCACATAAATACACTCTACTGAATGCACACACACGCTCCACACAATACCACTCAGTGCCACATAATTGTACGCTACATAATTACAATGCAACATACGCTCCAAACAATACCACTCAGTGCCACATAATTGCACGTCACACAATTACACTCTACTGAATAAAACATACACTCATCATAATATCACTCAGTGCCACATAATTATATGCTACAAAATTAACTGCGCTCAAGGCAACATACACTCCAACTACCACTCAGTGTCACATAATTACATGCCACATAATTACACTGCACTCAATGCAACATACACTCCAAATACCACTCAATGCGACATAATTGTATGCTACATATTTACACTGCGCTCAATGCAACATACGCTCCAAATACCACTCAGTGCCACTTAATTACACGCCAGATAATTACACTGCACTCAATGCAATATACACTCCAAATACCACTCAGTGCCACATAATTACATGCCACATAATTACACTGCACTCAATGCAAAATACACTCCAAATACCCCTTAGTGCAACATAATTACACTCTACTGAATGCAACACACACTCCACACAATACCACTCAGTGCCACATAATTATATGCTACATAATTACACTGCACTCAATGCAACATACACTCCAAACAATACCACTCCGTGCCACATAATTACACGCCACACAATTACTCTACTGAATACAACATACACTCCACACAATACCACTCAGTGCCACATAATTATATGCCACATAATTACACTGCGCTCAATGCAACATACACTCCAAATACCACTCAGTGCCACATAATTACACACCACATAATTACACTCTACTGAAGGCAACACACACTCCACACAATACCACTCAGTGCCACATAATTATATGCTACATAATTACAATGCAACATACACTCCAAACAATACCACTCAGTGCCACATAATTACACGCCACATAATTACACTCTACTGAATTCTACATACACTCCAGACAATACCACTCAGTTCCACATAATTATATGCTACATATTTACACTGCGCTCAACTCAACATACACTCTAAATACCACTCAGTGCCACATAATTACACGCCACATAATTACACTGCACTCAATGTGACATACACTCCAAATACCACTCAGTGCCACATAATTACACTGCACTCAATGCGACATACACTCCAAATACCACTCAGTGCCACATAATTACACGCCACATAATTACACTGCCCTCAATGAAACATACACTCCAAATACCACTCAGTACCACATAGTTACATGCCACATAATTACTCTGCACTCAATGCAACATACACTCCAAAAACCACTCAGTGCCACATAATTACATGCCACATAATTGCACTCTACTGAATGCAACACACACTTCACACAATACCACTCAGTGCCACATAATTATATGTTACATAATTACAATGCACTCATGGCAACATAGACTCCAAACAATACCATTCAGTGCCACATAATTACATGCCACACAGTTACACTCTACTGAATACAACATACCCTCCACACAATACCACTCAGTGGCACATAATTATATGCTACATAATTACACTGCGCTAAACGCAACATACACTCCAAATACCACTCAGTGCTACATAATTACATGCCACATAATTACACTGCACTCAATGCGACAAACACTCCAAATACCACCCAGTGCCACATAATTACACTGCACTCAATGCGACATACACTCCAAATACCACTCAGTGCCACATAATTACACGCCACATAATTACTCTGCACTCAATGCAACATACACTCCAAAAAGCACTCAGTGCCACATAATTACACGCACATAATTACACTCTACTGAATGCAACACACACTTCACACAATACCACTCAGTGCCACATAATTATGTTACATAATTACAATGCACTCATTGCAACATAGACTCCAAACAATACCATTCAGTGCCACATATTTACATGCCACATAATTACACTCTACTGAATACTACATACACTCCAGACAATACCACTCAGTTCCACATAATTATATGCTACAGATTTACACTGCGCTCAACCCAACATACACTCTAAATACCACTCAGTGCCACATAATTACACGCCACATAATTACACTGCACTCAATGCGACATACACTCCAAATACCACTCAGTGCCACATAATTACAATGCACTCAATGCGACATACACTCCAAATACCACTCAGTGCCACATAATTACACACCACATAATTACTCTGCACTCAATGCGACATACACTCCAAATACCACTCAGTGCCACATAATTACACTGCACTCAATGCGACATACACTCCAAATACCACTCAGTGCCACATAATTACACGCCACATAATTACTCTGCACTCAATGCAACATACACTCACGTCATCTACATGATTAACTGCCCTTGTCAAAAGAAATACATCGGGATGATGTGTCGCAAAATCAAACTTAGGATAGGCGAGCATAAAAGCAATATTAGACTAAAAAAGAACACTACAAAACTGTGCTCCCACTTTTTGGAAATGAATCATTCACATGAAGACATACAATGGACAGTCATTGAGATGCTGACCAATAAATCCAGCAATGCGGAGAAAATACTATTTAAAAAAGAGCAAAGATGGGTGGACCGATTACGCACCTTAGAGCACGGTCTGAACGACAATATTTCATGGCACCACTTTGCAAAATGAATCAATGCAATGACAAAATACGATTATTGGACATTGCCTCCATTAAATACAACCTTGAACGTACTGCGTGCATATTGACAAGATTTGTGCTTCCCGGCTAAATCTGAAAAATAATTTCCTTGCAATGAAATTAGGCTCCATGACCAGAAAACGACAAAAAGAAAAAAGACCACTTTACATCTTCTCTTTCTGGTTTCCAACAAATGCCCTACTGTCCCTTTAAACCTGTGAAACACAACCCCTTAAAAAAGGAAACAGTAACGTAACATCCGGAAACCGGGGGCAGAGTCAGCACAAGGCCAAAGTGTAGCCTCCACGCGGGTAATGGCGCCGCATATACTCCTCCTGAAGATACCGGTAAGATGCAGAATTGCCGCTCTATATTTACAGGCATCTTTCTTTAAATCCAGCTCTGCGCTTTGAATTAGCGGTCCCCGTTGATATACTGAACGCATACACAGCAGGTAAGATCTGGGTGCAAATGTTTACGAGCGTTTCTCAAACTGTTATAAATATACTTGCTTACGCGCTTATGCCTGCTTTATTTCTACACAACCACGGTGGTGCTGCCCTCGGCTCATTCTTATGACCCGACTCAGAGTCTCTTAGGATATGCGTAATTGGGCAATAGCTTTAGCTGCATTACACCGCTATGCGCATTTGGGTAATACGTTTGTCTCATCACACTGCTATTGTATCTGCAGCCGTATGAGTAGCCAAATAACATGCTGCCTCGCAATTTACAAATATAGACCAAACTTGCTAGTATTCTCACTCCAATAACGAAGAGTCTGTTTTTTGTGAAACTAGTCGAACGCACAAAATGCTACATTTGCTGACCTAAAATCAGAATACCAATATATGCTTACTCAGTATATTTTCACTGCATATGCACAGCCAACCACACTTGCTAGATTAAGACTATTAGAACCTTGCGTTCTATGATACGCCTACTCCATGCGACCCTGACTACTCAGTCAATCCAATACTTATACATATGGATAAGAGAACATATGAGAATTAATTCCTATTGCTTCACCACGCCATATCATGGTCATTTTGTAGCTTCCCAATAACCTTGCACTATAAGTATCCAGTGTAATAAAAAAGATTACCTGTGACTTTGAACACACCCTCCCCCCCTCCCCCTCAAAAACTTAAAATTTAATGTTTGCATAAACCAGTTAAATGTTTAATCTCACATTTCTTCTAGATTGTGAAGAGCGTACTTTCCATAACAAATCATTATGTGAAAAGGATTACCGCACAAGTTGTGTGAGTAGTATTTTGTGTAAAAATCTGTGTCAATATTGTGTTTGTAAGTCCTGACGAAAGCTCCATAGACCTTTTGGCCCAGGGAGCTGAAACATGTCGACAACTTTTTTCATGCAATACTATATGGCCCAGTAACCTCGCTCTCAGATAGTATACCAATTATTTTTAACAAATGGAAACATGCCCCGAAATAAAAGCATAAGGCATTTTTTATTAGATTTTGTACATGCATCACTTTGTTGTTTAATTTCCTTTTTTTGTGGGGAAATCCTTTTTGTCTCTGGACACTACACTCGAGACTAGAGGTGCCTCTGGATGAGGCTGGCAGTCAACACAAATAGGAACACCCTATGATAACTGCCTTAATCTCAATGTGGGGCGGATGAAACATATATACCACATTCCAACTAACATTGATTTTTTTGAGGGTTTCCTTATTCACACTGAACCAAAGGTCGAGCAGTGTTACAAGTGTCCATTTTTTGTTGATTAAAAGCATCTACTACCCTGGGGAAAGAAACGGACACACTAATTCCTCATCCCTCCCTGTTGAATAATTGTTCCAAACAATACCATTCAGTGCCACATAATTACATGCCACACAGTTACACTCTACTGAATGCGACACACACTTCACACAATACCACTCAGTGCCACATAATTATATGTTACATAATTACAATGCACTCATGGCAACATAGACTCCAAACAATACCATTCAGTGCCACATAATTACATGCCACACAGTTACACTCTACTGAATACAACATACCCTCCACACAATACCACTCAGTGCCACATAATTATATGCTGCATAATTACACTGCGCTAAACGCAACATACACTCCAAATACCACTCAGTGCTACATAATTACATGCCACATAATTACACTGCACTCAATGCAACATACACTCCAAATACCACTCAGTGCTATATAATTACATGCCACATAATTACACTGCGCTAAACGCAACATACACTCCAAAAACCACTCAGTGCCACATAATTACACGCCACATAATTACATGCACTCAATGCGACAAACACTCCAAATACCACTCAGTGCCACATAATTACACTGCACTCAATGCAACATACACTCCAAATACCACTCAGTGCCACATAATTACACGCCACATAATTACACAGCACTCATCGCAACATACACTCCAAATACAACTCAGTGCCACATAGTTACAGCCCACATAATTACACTGCCCTCAATGCAACATACACTCCAAATACCACTCAGTGCCACATAATTACACTGCACTCAATGCGACATACACTCCAAATACCACTCAGTGCCACATAATTACACGCCACATAATTACTCTGCATTCAATGCAACATACACTCCAAAAAGCACTCAGTGCCACATAATTACACGCACATAATTACACTCTACTGAATGCAACACACACTTCACACAATACCACTCAGTGCCACATAATTATGTTACATAATTACAATGCACTCATTGCAACATAGACTCCAAACAATACCATTCAGTGCCACATATTTACATGCCACATAATTACACTCTACTGAATACTACATACACTCCAGACAATACCACTCAGTTCCACAACATTATATGCTACAGATTTACACTGCGCTCAACCCAACATACACTCTAAATACCACTCAGTGCCACATAATTACACGCCACATAATTACACTGCACTCAATGCGACATACACTCCAAATACCACTCAGTGCCACATAATTACAATGCACTCAATGCGACATACACTCCAAATACCACTCAGTGCCACATAATTACACGCCACATAATTACTCTGCACTCAATGCGACATACACACCAAATACCACTCAGTGCCACATAATTACACTGAACTCAATGCGACATACACTCCAAATACCACTCAGTGCCACATAATTACACGCCACATAATTACTCTGCACTCAATGCAACATACACTCCAAAAACCACTCAATGCCACATAATTACACGCCACATAATTACACTCTACTGAATGCAACACACACTTCACACAATACCACTCAGTGCCACATAATTAAATGTTACATAATTACAATACACTCATTGCAACATAGACTCCAAACAATACCATTCAGTGCCACATAATTACATGCCACACAGTTACACTCTACTGAATACAACATACCCTCCACACAATACCACTCAGTGCCACATAATTATATGCTACAGATTTACACTGCGCTAAA
The DNA here is from genome assembly GCF_964263255.1 of Lissotriton vulgaris. Classification (NCBI taxonomy): domain Eukaryota; kingdom Metazoa; phylum Chordata; class Amphibia; order Caudata; family Salamandridae; genus Lissotriton; species Lissotriton vulgaris. The sequence goes on from NC_141694.1 coordinate 1,113,978,843, forward strand.
CGCAACATACACTCCAAATACCACTCAGTACCACATAATTACACGCCACATAATTACTCTGCACTCAATGCAACATACACTTCAAAAAGCACTCAGTGCCCCATAATTACACGCCACATAATTACACTCTACTGAATGCAACACACACTTCACACAATACCACTCAGTGCCACATAATTATATGTTACATAATTACAATGCACTCATTGCAACATAGACTCCAAACAATACCATTCAGTGCCACATAATTACATGCCACATAATTACACTCTACTGAATACTACTTACACTCCAGACAATACCACTCAGTTCCACATAATTATATGCTACAGATTTACACTGCGCTCAACTCAACATACACTCTAAATACCACTCAGTGCCACATAATTACACGCCACATAATTACACTGCACTCAATGCGACATACACTCCAAATGCCACTCAGTGCCACATAATTACACGCCACATAATTACACTGCACTCAATGCAACATTCACTCCAAATACCATTCAGTGCAACATAGTTACACGCCACATAATTACACTATCTATGTATCGCATCACCACAGAATCACTCAGCACCACCACAGCATCACTCAGAGGCACCACAACATCACTATGCGCTACCACAGCATCACTGAACGCCACTGCATCACTCGTCGCCACCACAATATCACTCAGTGCCACCACAGCATCAATCTGTGTAACCATTCAACAACAACTGGTTCAAATATGTTCTCTCAATGTTTCAAGCTTTATTACAAATGTCACAAAAAGATGTTAATATTTCACTTCTGTGCTTGGATTTTCGTCACAATAAAATACACTGAACATAATCTTCACAAAAATTATTTATAAAAGTTTAAGCTATTGCAATTATAAATTACAATAACTTTTTTATTTAAGTATTAATTATTAAAAAAAATTAAAAGCAATTCTTATTTGTAATATCAATACATGTAAGTCACGTAAATGCAACACATATTGCATTACAAATGCTACAGGTGTCACATTTGCAAAAGTTAAAAGTATTGGCATTGTAAATGACAAAGCTATTAATTTCGCTGTTTTTAAAACCAACACATAAATACAAAATTTGTCATTTACAATACCAATAGCTCAAACTTTCCTAATGCGAGACCTATTGCATTGCAAATGCTTGTTTGATCTGGTGTTAGACAAGACCTTTTATTTTTTTCTAAGATTATATGTATCATACAGGGTCTTTCAGTCAGCCCTTGTCATCCATTGGTCTGTCATTGTATCCTTTTTATTTCACCCACTACAGCATACAGCTTGGGGCAGTGGATCCGCCCACTTCAGCCATTGGCCAACGTCAACGTGCGTGACCGCTTTCTGCCCTCTCACAAAGAACACATCCACACACAAAGTTTTTTCTTTAAGTGCCAGAAACTATGGCAATGTGTGCTTTTTGAGATAAAAAGAAATTGGCTAAACGCAAAAAATGTTCTAAAGTTTGCAGAGTTGGTTCTTCCATAGGAACATCTGATCTCCACACTGCATCACAACAGTTCAGTGGGACGACCTGAGGCTGTGTCTACTGAACTGCATGTCAGATTGCCCAGTGTTGTCACTGCGGCCAGACTCACATGCGCAGTTCAGTCTTCTGCAATCAACAGCTAAAAGGCAGCTGAGAAGCAGAGGCACAGCCCCGTAGGTGTCCTACGGAGTGCTGCGCTTGCCGGCTCCAGCCAATCCTAGCACTGCTCTTATGCTGATTAGCATTGTAAAGCAGCAGGAGAGCAGTGCTCAGATTGGCGCAGATGGTACTCTCTAGGAAGCAGCACGAGGCAGAAGGAACTTCGGTAGTGTTTGCAGCTGAATGTGTGCTGCAGTTCATCATTCAAGTTAAGTTTCATTTTTAAAAGGTTCCTTGTAATTTCTTTGGTGTCTCACCACTTCTAGAATGTAGAAGCGCCCACTGAAACTTAGATCAAGTGCCCTGCAGCTTCCTCAACACGAAAATGTTGCAGACCCCAAGACAAAAAACGAATGACAAAGCCAAACGTTTGGCAGCCAACACCAGACCTATTGGCTTTGTCAATGCTTGTTGTCATTGCTGCCAGAAATTGCCATCTTATGGTAATGTTGTATTGTCCCATACACATACACACTGGCGTGCAAGTTTATACATTTTAGGTAACCATGCCAGAACAGCACACAATATCGGCTTCTACACTGCCCCCAAAAATGGCCACCACACTTGATACAAATTTCAGAATAGTCACTGAGTCCAAGTTAGGACCAGCTTTATTGCCGTTTCTAAATAGGAAGGCCAGTGTTTACACTGTCCACAGAAAATAATCACACCAGGGTCACATTGGCCAGTTAAGCTGACATTGCCATGTTCCATATCGCTGGGTGAGGCCATTTGCTCAGCACTAAGGAAGTCAGTTCAGTGACTATTGGGCATTGTCCATGATAGGCACAGCTTTTATCACTGTGTAACAAGTACATATGCACTCCAGTGGATAACACTTTATACAATTTACTCCCCAAAGCTAGCAAGGTGGAGCAGTCAAGGTTTACACCAAGAGGTAGCAGTTTCTTTAGACCTCAGACTCAATCACACATATTAAACATATGGCCTAATTTACAAAGGCATTTTTGTCATTAAACTTCAAGGACGGACTGGCCGTAGCAAGCTTCGGGTGTTTCCCTAGGAGGCTGGAAGGGTGGAGGCCAGTTTTGCAGTGGTGCTACAATATCAGCACCCAGTAACAAAATCATACATTTGTGTCTGAAAATGGAATCATTTGCACCTGTCAACTATTCACATAACGATTTAGGACAGGCATAAATAGTATTTTTTTTCGGCTGTAAACATGTAGAATTTAGCACTAGTACACCCTCTGTATGGCATGGGAGTGGTTTAATACTGTACAAATAATAAAACATTAGCACTATATGCAGCATCAGTTTATCTTGAACTCTTTCTGTGCACCCAGACAGAGATGACAGTGTTCCGAATTTAACTTGGGACCTTTTTAGAATCACAAGTCCACACCACAGAACAGGAAGGATGGAGAGGAATCAGCAGATAGAGTATACAACAGAAAAGGCATTACTGAAGTAAGTACCTTGTTCTACTGATAGATACTTCATAGAAAACATAACCGTGTACTCCTGTTGCCTTAACCTCTTCGAAGCTCATGACGATGCTCAGCCAGTCATGAGGCACAGTGGAGCTGAGCTCGTCATAACAGCAGTGGAACGCCCACGCGGGGCTAATTTCCCTCCTGTGAGGGGCGTTCCATTAAGTGGGGGAGTCATGATGAGCTCAGCTCGTCATGAGCACAGCTCCACTGTGCCTCATGACGAGCTCAGCTCGTCATGAGCCTCGCGGCGCCGCGCACGGCCCCCTCCCCCGCGGGGGGAATTCGCCCCGCGGCAAATGGGTTAAAAATTGATGCACATGTATATCACAACATGCACTGATCTATTACGTACTGAAATTTGGATACTGTTTATATATTAACCTGAGTGTTCATCAGTCTAAACATGCTTGCTGAGATTCATTATTCTTGTAAGCCTAGAAGGCGCATTTTTTAAGGTACCACATGTATACATTTCCTGTATCTCATTGAAAGGCGTAGCCTCCTTTTCAATGGTGGCAAACAGAAGCGTTGCTTTTAGAAAAATGTGAATTCAGCAGTATGTTTCAATCAGGGATTTGAGAAGCGAAGCGCACTGCTCGCCTGTGAGGGTCTTAAGGCGCGGGGTGTGGGGGGCAGACATGCAGCTCCGATTCAGCCAAAGAGCCAGGTCTTGAGGCTCTTCCTGAAGGTGTGCAGAGTGGGGGAACATCTGATGTTGAGGAGGAGTTCGTTTCAGGTCTTTTCTGCGATGTAGGAGTAGGCTCTTCCACCTGCTCTGGCGAGGCACAGGGTTCCGTCGAGGTCGGCTGTTTCTCTTGGGTACGTTGAAGGAGACTCTTTAGTTGAGGTATTGGAGTCCGGTGTTGTGAAGGGATTTGTAGGCGTGAGTGAGTAGCTTGAAGGTTACTCTCTTCTCGACAGGGAGCCAGTGGAGATCTCTTAGGTGCTGGGTGGTGTGGTCATGTCGTAAGATGCGGAGGACGAGTCTGGCGGTGGTGTTCTGGATGGTCTGGAGTTTTCGAAGCAGGGATTTGTTAATTTTTGTGTAGAAGGCATTTCCGTATTCCAGTATGCTGGTTATGAATACGTGGGTGTGAAAGTCTTTCTGGCTTTGGGGCGGGGAGTGGCGGGGTGGGATCCATCTGGAGAATGCGGAGGGTGTTAAAGCATGTGGAGGAGACGGCGTGATCTGTTGGGTCATGGTGAGGGAGGAGTCGAGTATGATGCCGAGGTTGCAGGCTTGGTCCCTGGGTGTGGGAAGGTTGCTGTGGGCGTGGGCCACCAGGTGTTATCCCAAGCGGAGGGGGTGGATCCGAGGATGAGCATTCTATCTTCTCCGAGTTGAGCTTCAGACTGCTGCTGCTCATACAGGATGCAACGTCTTTCATTCCTTCCTGGAAGCTGAATCTGGTGGTGTCTGGTTCCTTCGTGAGGGAGAGGATGAGCTAGGTGTCGTCGGCGTAGGATACTATGCTGTGTCCATGCTGTCTGACTATGGCGGCCATGTAGATGTTAAAGAGAGTGGGGCTGAGCGATGATTCTTATGGTACTCTGCAGCTGATCTCAGTGGGTTTGGAGAAGAAAGGCAGGAGTCTGATTATTTGGGTTCGGCCGGAGTGGATTCAGTGGAGGGCGGTTTCCTGTATGTCTGCGTTGTGGAGTCTGGCGGTGGGAGATGGTGTCGAAGGCTGCAGAGAGGTCTAGTAAGGTGAGGGCCATCGTGTGGCCCTGGTCGAGGAGGGTGCGGATCTCGTCTGTGGCGGCGAGAAGGCAGGTCTCGGTGCTGTGGAAGCCGGATTGAGAAGCGTCGAAAATGGAGTTGGCTTCGATGAAGTTCATGAGCTGGATGTGGATGATCTTCTCGGTGACTTTAGCCGCGAAGGGGAGGAGAGATATGGGTCTGTAGTTTTTTAGGTCTGTCGGGTCTGCGGAGGGCTTCTTGAGGAGGGGCTTGACTTCTGCGTATTTTCAGTTGTCGAGGAATGTGCCGGAATCGAAGGTAGTGTTGACGGTGCGTCGTAGCTCTGGTGCTAGGGCGGCGGCGGCTCTGTGGAAGATGTGCGGCAGGAGGGGTCAGTGGGGGGTCCTGAGTGAATGCTCTTCATGGTCGTGGCGGTGTCTTCGGTGGTGACCAGGGTCCAGGCTGAGATGGTAGTCAGGTTGGTATTGCTGGAAGTAGGTGTGATTTTGGTGTCGGAGTCTGTTTGTTGAAGTTTATTGTAGAGGGACTTGATCTTGGGATGAAAGTAGGAGCCAAGTTTGTTGCAGAGGTCCTGGGAAGGTTTGACGTCTGAGGCTTTGCTGGGGAGTTTGGTGAATTCCTGTATGATGCTGAGGAGTTCCTTCGAGTTGTTGGAGTTGGCGAGGATTTTGCCCAGGATGAAGGTCCTTTTGGTGGATCATATGCATTGGTGGTATTCTGTCATGTCGTTCTTGTAGGTGTTTTGAGCTTCCAGGGTTTAGCTGTTTCGCCATACTTTCTCGAGATGTCTGCAGGTGCGTCTGGATTCTTGGAGGTCTGTGGTGGACCGTGTGGCTTTCCTGGGGTGCTGTCTGTTGGGATCTACGGAGGGGGGCAAGCTTGTCTGCGCAGTTGGTGATCCTTCTGTGTAGTTCGTTGACTTCAGAGTTGATGGCAGAGGCATCGTGGTAGAAGAAGGAGTTGGGGTGCTCCTCTGTGACCTTGTTCCAATTCGTTCGCGAAGGATGTGGTGTAGGTTCGTGAGTGGTGGATTTATCGAAGAAGTGTAGACAGTCATGGTCCGTCCTGAGGGGTTGAGTGGTGTGGCTGAAGTGGATGTTGTTCCCTCCAACGAAGATGGGGCTGAGTGTGTGTCCTGCCTTGTGGGTGGGTGTGGTGACGAGCTGGTTCAGTCTGATGTTAGCGAGGCTGTCCAGGAGAGCGGTGGATTTCGGGTTGCTGAGGTTGTCGAGGTGGGAGTTCAGGTCTCCGAGCAGTATGTAGTCCGTGGATGCGATGGTGTAGGGCGCGATGTGGTCAGTGATGGTTGTGACGAACGAGGTATGTGGTCCGGGAGGTCTGTAGGCGAAGGTACCGCATAGGGTCGTTCTGGGGTTGGTCTGGATTTGGAAATGGAGGTGTTCCGTGGGGGACAAGGAGTGATTTGTGCTGGAAGTGGTGAGTAGGAGGGAGTTCTTGTGCGCAATGGCGAGTCCTCCTCTTGGGTGGCTATGGCCGTCCTTCCTACAGATCTTGTATCCGTTGGGGTTGGTGATAGCAATGTCTGGGGCGGAGGTGGCATTGGTCCAGGTTTCCGCGAGGAAGGCGACATCTGGAGACAGGGAGTCGAGGAGGTCCCAGATTTCTACTGCATGTTTGTGCAGGGAGCATACAGTAAGGAAGATGTAGCTCAGGCGTTTAGGTGCACTGGCGTCCAGTGGGTGGGAGGTGGCCGTGGGGGTCCAAAGGTGCAGTGGCAGTGTCGGCAGGAGAACTGGCCGTGGATGGTTTCCAATGTCGATTGCTGGCAGTTGTTGTTTCTTCTGGGGTTCAGTGCTTAGAGGGTGGCTGAGTCGTAGCAGTGGGAGGTCGGAGGACCAGAGTCCCCGACGCTTGTCGCGGACGGCATAGACTGGCTTGCTTTTTGTGCGTCAGTGGCTGCCATTAAGTAGGGGATGGGGGAGGGAGCGCAGCTGGAGGTGGGAGCAGGAACCAGCAGGGGGGAGGGGCCACGGGGGTAGCAGCGGTGGGAAACAGGCAAGAAAAAGGACATACATGGCACAATATGAGTAAAGGACACAACAGGGCACAACAAATTTAAACAAACATCGACATAGCCAATATGTCTCGCCTTTGGAACCTCATAAGTATTTAGCCATGCAGCACATTATCCATAGTATTAATCTGCCCTCACAGAGAGGCACCATCAATTTGCATACACGAAGATGAATGCAACATGCTTGCACCTATACGTCAGCGACATAATGCAGTTTGAGTTCTTGAGGTATTTTAAAAAGACAGCAAATGTGACACATTATGTTCATGTGCAGAAGAGTGTGCCGCAACAACACATGGTGCAGCAGACGACCCACTTTCTCTTTGGTTTCATGCAAATAGCACATAACATTAACACCATGGCTGCTAGGCGTTTTCCCCTGCTGTGCTGGGAATTGCTATTTTCCTTTATTCATGACGAGCCCAGCTCGGTATCAGCGTGCGAGCGCCCTGCTCCATGACGAGCTGGGCTCGTCATGAGTGTGGAAGGGGTTAAAAGGGGTCCTGATTGACCAGTAAGAGTAGTTGGCTGCTCATGTGAAGATGCTAACTTCCTGGCCTCTGCTTTTGGAAGGGGTCAGAATCCCACCCTTGAAGCATGTGCAACATGTGAACCCACTGTGTTCTTTCCAAATGTGTACTCTATTGAATGTCAGTGACAGATAACATCAGAATGTCACTTGACAGAGGGAGCTCAGTGATTTTGGTGCTATTGGATTTGTCCGCTGCCTTCAACACGGTGTCGCACGAAGTTCTTCTCGGCCGTCTGAAGGGAGCTGGAGTAGAAGGGACCGCCCTTGCGTGGCTGGAAAGCTTCCTCGAAGACAGACAACAAGGTGTCAAATTAGGCTCCTACAAATCTGTCTGCAGGAAGCTCACCAAGGGGGTGCCACAGGGCTCATGTTTAAGCCCCACGTTATTTAACGTATATGTGGCCCCCCTGGCAGAGATTATTAGATCTCACGGGTTCTCACCAATCTCTTACGCTGACGACACTCAGCTGCTTTTCCCCTTTCAAACCATTACACCCGCAGTCATGCAATCTTTCCAAGACGGTATGAGAGCGGTGGCAGGTTGGATGGCCCAGAACTTCCTCCAATGCAACGTGACCAAAACTGAGGTCATGTTGTTTGGAGGGGCCACCCTGCTCTGGTCCCCGGAATGGTGGCCACCTGAGCTTGGACCTGTCCCAGCGCCTAAACAAACCATCAAAAACCTGGGGGTACGCCTAGACCAAACTCTGATCATGAAAGATCACGTCAGTCAGGTCGCGGGAACGTGTTTCCGTACAATTGGTCTTCTACGGCGTATCTTCCCTTTCCTACCAAACACCCATAGGAAGACGCTGGTTCAGGCACTAGTCCTTGGACGGGTGGACTATTGTAATAGTCTACTCATTTCCGCCAACCAGGAACAACCTCGCAGACTGCAGGTGGTACAGAACACTGCGGCAAGACTTATCCTGAATGCTCCCCCCCGTACCCCTTCCCGCCCCCTCCTTTCCCACCTTCACTGGCTCCCAGTGCAACAGCGGGTTCAGTTTAAACTCTGCTGCATCATGCATAAATGTATCTACAGGTCTGGTCCCAAATATCTGAAGGATATCTTCCTTCCCTACTCTCCTGGACGCACTCTACGCTCCAGCAACACTATGTTGCTATATGTACCTAAAGTAAACAGAGCAAGACAGGGTGGCCGTGCCCCCTCCCTTAAAGGTCCAATGCTGTGGAATTCCCTCCCCCCCCAGCTAAGACAAACTCCTAACCTTCTCAATTTCAGGAAGAAACTGAAAACTTACCTATTCATACAGGATTAATTTAGCCTCCCCTCTGCCTTTTCCGATCTATAGTTTTTGTTTAACTCACCCAGAAGCCACGCGCGGAGATACCCCTTCGGGGCTGATTCACGCGCGATACAAGACTATAAATAAATAAATAAATAAATGTGGCAAACACCCAGCAGTGTCCTTTAGGGTATTGTTGATCATGTTCATACTTTAATGGCAAACAGCATTCACGAAGGTAAAGTCTTTGTCTCAGTTGGACCGGCCTGTCTCTATACAGGTGAGGCAATGCTGTGAAGCAAGATCTGACCTGCCTTCTGCATTGCAGAGACTATGGAGTCCCTTCTGTAAAACAAGACTACACACAACGCCAAAGAATACAGACCACAGGACATTTTTGCAAGGAGCGCGTATTAAATATTCTAACTCAAAGTAACTGTCTGTGGTTAAACAATTAGTCTGACACTTGAGCTCCACAATAAACAAGCATTTGCAATGCAATAGGTCTCGCATTAGGAAAGTGTGAGCTATTGGAACTGTAAATGACAATTTTTTTTAATATGTGTTGGCTTTGAAAATATATAAATTAATAGAATTGTTATTCACAAAGCCAATAGCTTACACTTTCCTAATGTGAGTCCTATTGGCTATGGCAATGCTTGTTGGTAGCAAGCAAGGACAGTGCTGTTGTGGTGCTGAGTGATGCTGTTGTGGTGCTGAGTGATGTGGTGGTGTATTAGAGTGATGTGGTGGTGTATTAGAGTGATGTGGGGGTGTCCCTGAGTGATGTGGTGGTGTCCCCGAGTGATGTGGTGGTGTCCTTGAGTGATGTGGTGGTGTTCCTGAGTGATATGGTGGTGTCCCTGAGTGATGTGGTGGTGTTCCTGAGTGATGTGGTGGTGTCCCAGAGTGATGTGGTGGTGTCCCAGAGTGGTGTGGTGGTGTTCCTGAGTGATGTGGTGGTGTCCCAGAGTGATGTGGTGGTGTCCCAAAGTGATGTGGTGGTTTCCCAGAGTGATGTGATGGTGTCCTATAGTGATGTGGTGGTGTCCCAGAGTGATGTGGTGGTGACCCAGAGTGATGTGGTGGTGACCCAGAGTGATGTGGTGGTGACCCAGAGTGACGTGGTGGTGTCCCAGAGTGATGTGGTGGTGTCCCAGAGTGATGTGGTGGTGTCCCAGAGTGATGTGGTGGTGTCCCAGAGTGATGTGGTGGTGTCCCAGAGTGATTGTATGCATGGTCTCCTGAGGAGGAAGCCGGGAGTATAGAGTCTCCTTTTTAAATATTTTGGCATTGTCAGAATCACGAATTTACGCTATTTTAATTCTTTTAAAAATTGAAAAATACCTGTGTGTTACTCTGAAAATCACTCCTTGTGACCGCATTGTGCCGCATCTTCCTGCGGAATACACAGCACCTTTGGAAGCCGATTTTCGGGCTCCCGGTCAACCCACATCGACCCCCCTCGAGGCGCAGACTTCGGGTCTTGGAGCAGGTAGTGGACAGCGCTCTAGTGGCTGGGCGATTTGGGCCCAGTCCCTATAAAATGAACGCCCTTCCCGAACGCGCAGCGGGCACGCCGGGCGCGCCACAGGCAAGCCCGTCTGGGCCCGTCCGGGCCAGGCCGGGCCGGACACTATGCCCATTTCCCACAAACTTTGTATCAAATACTCGCGAGATGAACTCCTGCATCTAAGAACTAAAACCATCCCCCCTGAACCACTAACATCTCACCAGGGTGACCCACCTTCGAAAGACCAGATCGCCAGATCTGATATCTGATCGCCAGATACCGAAGCACGTAAGCCTGGCCCTGCTTAATTGCAGATCTATACCCAAACACTGCATAGAAATCAATCTGCTAATTCAAGATACCAACATGGACATACTATTCCTCACGGAAACATGGCTGACCTCCAACTCTGAGGCAGACATTGTCAGTATGTTACCCCAGGGATTCCTAATACAGTTCCATAACAGGAACCCAGGGAAAGGGAGGTGGCCTAGCCATAGTTTACAGGGACAAATTTACCTGCAGGATACAAGAGGGAGGAATTTCGGATTGTGAAAGCGTCTATTTTAACCTACAAATTACACCAAACAAATCCTTATCGGGTATTCTTATATACCGCCCCCCAGGAAGCCTAGGACAATTCGTAGGCTCACTGCTAGAAACCACAATTACCTCCTGTGCCGCGACACCCAATTTTATTCTACTAGGAGACCTGAATCTTCATTTCGATGATCTCTCCAATAAAATAGCAGGCGATCTTAAATCAGAGCTGAATGCGTTCGGCCTCCTCCTTAAAAACTCCGAGGCTACACACACAAAAGGACATCTTCTCGACCCGATTTTTTCTAACATCCCCAAAATAGAAATATCGCCCCCCTCCCATTACCATGGTCGGACCACTTCCTCATTCCGTTCGCATGGCAAACCAATTTGGACCTCCCTCAGGCTCAGGTACCTCGCACTCAGGAGAGAATATGGTCCAAACTCTCTTTTGAGAACTGGACCCGGGAATTAGAACACACTGCCCCTCCCGCTGATCCCGACCCATTGAAAGCTGACGCGAATTTCACCAATTGGCTGACTAATACCCTTGATTCGGTAGCACCCAAGAAAAATATGAAGAAGAAAAGCAAAGTCTTTAAATCCCCATGGTACTCCCAAGAACTAAGAGACTTAAGAAAAATTTGCAAGAACCTGGAGCGTAGATGGAGAAAAGACTGGGCCCCCCTCAATAAAGAGAAATATAAAGCAACCATGAGGACCTATAAATCAGCTCGGAAAACAGCCCAAGCTTCTTTCTTCGAAGAGAAAATTAGAACAGCCTCCAACTCGTCTCGAGAGACATACAAAATAGTAAAAGAGCTACTCAAAATACCCAACCCCCCGTTGGTGCAGGACACCTCGGACACCAGGTGCAACCACTTAGCAGCTTTCTTTGAGAGCAAAATAAAAACATCCTACAATCCCTACCTCCAAAGTCATATAGCTATGCCCCTGCGGATCCTACTGCCGCAAACACAGGCCCCACTCTGGACTCCTTTAACCAGATATCCAAAGAAGGCTTTCTAACTGCTCTGACCGCCATGAAGAGTGGATCCCCTAATGATCCGGCTCCCATGTACATCCTTCAGCATGTGGGACCTACCATCTCGCCTTTGGCCACAGACCTTATTAATGCTTCATTTGACCAAGGAGTGTCCCCCCCCTGGTTGGAAACAAGCAGTAGTATAAGCACTGCTAAAGAAACCAGTACTTGATCCCCATGACTTTGCAAACCTCCGACCAATTTCTCTCTTGCCAGGGCTTAGTAAGATCGCAGAGAAAATTGTAAACCAACAACTCTCGGCCTTCTTAGAAACCAACAATCTGCTCCGCCCCTCCCAAACCGGGTTTCGCCCGGGTCAGGGGCCTGAGACCGCCCTTCTAACAGTGGTCGAGGAAGCAAGGTGCATCTTGGATTCGGGAGGATCGGCTTTGCTGATCCTCCTGGATCTAAGTGCTGCATTCGATACTGTAGACCATAAGATCCTGGTCCAGCGCCTTCTCAACTTAGGGGTAAGAAGCACCGCACTACGATGGCTCACATCATTTCTGAAGGACAGAACCTTCCAGGTGTGTGAAGGGAATGCGCGCTCCAAGCCTTTCCCCCTCCAATGTGGGGTTCCCCAGGGCTCTTCATTGAGCCCTACCTTATTTAACATTTATATGGCCCCCCTGGAGGATGTTGTCACTCCCTTTGGGATTAAGGTTGTCACATACGCTGACGACACCCAACTGGTCGTCTCACTCTCCCTGGAAAAGGACAACCCCAAAAAGCTGCATAACTGCCTCTCAGAAATCTATAACTGGATGTGTGACTCGGGACTTAAATTAAATGACACAAAAACAGAGCTCATGCTTCTGGGCCAGCGAATGACATCCCTTCCAACCTCCATATGGCCCTTGTGTCTAGGGGATCTCCCGCAACCAAAGAAAGAACTAAAAAGCCTAGGGTTCTGGCTGGAGCAAGACCTCTCCCTTAAGACACAGGCCAAAAAGACTGCTGGCACCTGTGTGGGCCTACTTCGCTCAGCCTGGAAGATTCTCCCCCTACTTCCGACACAATCCCGAAAGTTGCTCATTCAGGGTCTTATCTTATCTAGATTAGACTACAGTAACGCCCTTTTTATGGCCGCGCCAGAATCCACTATTAATATCCTTCAGCGCATCCAAAACCTGTGGTTGCTGACAGGCACCTCCCGGAGAACATCGGCTAAACCAGCACTCAGAGCTCTTCATTGGTTGCCTATCTGGGAAAGGATCAAATTTAAGGCTCTGTGTATCACCCACAGATCCCTTCAGGGCAAAGGGCCCCCTATGCTTGGGAAAATGCTCTATCCCTACAAAACTACCAGGTCCCTGCGCTCATCCCAAGGTAACCTGGCCACTGTTCACAGTTAGGAAGGCCCGAATTGGAGGGCGACGTTTTTCGGTCACTGCAGTAACCTTGTGGAATTCCTTGCCAACCTGTCTTCGATCCGAACCGACCTACATGAAGTTTCGTAAACTCCTGAAGACACACCTCTTCCCACAAAAGCCATAGTTCACCGGTCATCCCCCTGAGCTTCCCCTCAGACTTCCACTGCACCCTCAGCGCTGGGACGCTCCCGGGCAGCCATGCGCTTTATAAATCTTTTTTCATTTCATTCATTCATTTCATGAGGTGGTGTCCCAGAGTGATGTGGTGGTGTCCCAGAGTGATGTGGTGGTGTCCCAGAGTGATGTGATGGTGTGCCAGAGTGAAGCGATGGTGTCCTATAGTGATGCGATGGTGTCCTATAGTGATGTGATGGTGTCCTATAGTGATGTGATGGTGTTCTATAGTGATGTTGTGGTGTCCTAGAGTGTTATGGTGGTGTCCCTGAGTGATGTGGTGGTGTTGTGTGGCATTCAGCAGTGTGAGGCGTGCAGCAGTGTGAGGCGTGCAGCAGTGTGAATCGTGCAGCAGTGTGTGGCGTGCAGCAGTGTGTGGCGTGCAGCAGTGTGCGGCGTGCAGCAGTGCGGCATACAGCAGTGTGCAGCGTGCAGCAGTATGAGGCGTGCAGCAGTGTGAGGCGTGCGGCAGTGTGAGGCGTGCGGCAGTGTGAGGTGTGCGGCAGTGTGAGGCGTGCGGTAGTGTGCAGCATGCAGCAATGTGAGTAATGCAGCAATGTGCAGCGTGCAGCAGTGTGCAGCGTGAGGCATGCAGCAGTGTGAGGCATGCAGCAGTGTGAGGCGTGCAGCAGTGTGTGGCGTGCAGCAGTGTGTGGCATGCAGCAGTGTGAGGCGTGCAGCAGTGTGAGGCGTGCAGCAGTATGAGGCGTGCAGCAGTGTGTGGCGTGCAGCAGTGTGAGGCATGCAGCAGTGTGAGGCGTGCAGCAGTGTGAGTCGTTCAGCAGTGTGCAGCATGCAGCAGTGTGCAACGTGCAGCAGTGTGAGGTGTGCAGCAGTATGCGGCGTGCAGCCGCGTGCAGCATTCAGCAGTGTGCAGCATGCTGCAGTGTGAGTAATGCAGCAGTGTGAGGCGTGCAGCAGTGTGTGGCGTGCAGCAGTGTGAGGCGTGAGGTGAGGGGGTGTGAGGGTGAGAGGTTGTGTGAGAGGGTGTTTGAGGGTGAGAGGGTGTTTGAGGGTGAGAGGGTGTGTGAGGGTGCGGGTGTGTGAGGGTGAGGGTGTGTGAGGGTGAGGGTTTGTGAGAGTGAGGGGGTGTGAGAGGGTGTGAGGGTCTGAGGGTGAGGGGGTCTGAGGGTGTGTGTGAGGGTGAGGGTGGGTGAGGGGGTATGTGAGGGTGAGAGGGTGGGTGAGAGGGTGGGTGAGGGTGGGTGAGTGAGGGTGAGGGTGTGTGTGAGGGTGAGGGTGTGTGTGAGCGTGAGGGGTGTGTCAGGGTGAGGGGGTGTGAGGGTGTGTGAGGGTGAGGGTGGGTGAGGGTTAGGGTGTGTGAGGGTTAGGGTGTGTGAGGGTGAGGGGGTGTGAGAGGGTGTGTGAGGGTTTAAGAGTGAGGGGGTTTGAGGGTGTGAGAGGTGTGAGGGGGTGTGTGAGGGTGAGGGTGTGTGTGCGATTGTGAGGGTGAGAGGGTGTGTGAGGGTGAGAGGGTGTGTCAGGGTGAGAGGGTGTGTGGGTGAGGGGGTGTGGGTGAGGGTGAGTGAGGGTGAGAGGGTTGTGAGGGTGAGTGGGTGTGTGAGGGTGAGTGAGAGGGTGTGTGAGGGTGAGGGGGTGTTGGGGTCTGAGGGTGTGTGGGGGTGTGGGAGGGTGAGGGGGTTTGAGAGGGTTTGTGAGGGTGAGGGGGTCTGAGGGTGTGAGAGGATGAGGGGGAGTGTGAGGGGGTGAGGGTGGATGAGTGTGTGTGAGGGTGTGTAAAGGTGGGTGAGACGGTGGGTGAGAGGGTGAGTGAGAGTGAGGGGTGTGTGAGGGTGAGGGGGTGTGTCAGGGTTAGGGGGTGTGTCAGGGTTAGGGGGTGTGAGGGTGAGGGTGTGTGAGGCTGTGGGAGTGTGAGTGGGTGAGGGTGAGTGACGGTGAGATGGTTGTGAGGGTGAGTGGATGTGTGAGGGTGAGAGGGTTGTGAGGGTGAGTGGGTGGGTGAGGGTGTCAGGATGGGTGAGCGTGTGAGGATGGGTGAGTGTGTGTGAGGGTGAGAGGGTGTGTGAGGGTGAGAGGGTGTGTGAGGGTGAGGGGGTGTGAGGGTCAGTGGGTGTGAGGGTGTGGGGTGTGTCAGGGTGAGGGGGTGTGAGGGTGTGAGTAGGTTTGGGTGAGAAAACACGGTCATTTTCACAGACATAAGCCATGGGAGTGGGGTAAGGGGCGAATGCACCATCCTCTAAAGAATTAGTTATTGGCATTTGTAAAGCGGGTACCATCATTATAATGGCATTGTAGCACTTTCTCCACCTGGGCGCCCTTTCATGCAGAACTGGGACTGCCATCAGTTGAGTGTGCCTGTTTGTTGCTCATTAATTGTGAGCAGTTAGTAGAGTCTTTGTTCGAAGTTTATTTCAGAAGTATTTTTTGTATATCAATCTGAAATTAAAATGAATCTGATCTTGGGCATTTTGTAATCTCTTATGTGCATCGATGGATGTGTGAGGGGCTGTGTGGGTTTTTGCTCTTTGGATTGTATGGTTGGTTGTGCTTTGCTCATCCAGAGTGAAATTTGTTCTGTGTATTACAGTACAAGTGGGTGATTGAGGCAGCGTGCACATGATGGCGTGATATTTGTCCACTGCTGCCTGTAGTGTAGGGTGTATAATGGTGTGGTGTGTGACACTGCTGCTGGTTTGGAAGCCCTTTGCCTTTGTATCGTTTTGATGTTGTTTGCACCAGGGTGTACGTGTTCTGTCTTGGGTGTAATATCTGCCGATAAAGCTTTGCCAAAAGGCGATTTTAGTGAAACGCGTTTGCGGCATGACCGTGCTTCTCCCGACATGCCTTTTAAAACCATAATTTGTAAACTCTGGAAATACCTTGACGCTTTTTAGTACCCAGAGGGCATTGTTTCGGATGACGATCCGAGCGTGTCACTCATTTTCATACTGTTAATAACCCTGCCTATCCCGTCAAAGCATCTGCTACTGTATAATAGATACCATGCCCTCCTTCTATGTTCAAACCAACCGTGTGCATTTCAGTAAGTCTAGAATGCCGCTTTCTCTCACTCTGGACTCTTGTCGAACTTTCTTTTTTAGCTATGCTTGGGAGTAGACGAACGTGCCTTTAAGGCTTTTTAGTTAATGTTGAAACCACGTATTCATGCCAAAGTTCTGCAGGACACGTTTGCATTGTTCTGTCAGATGTAGGGAGGGGGTGGGCAGGCTGATTAGCTGCGGAGCGGATCTCTTTGAAGTAGCTCACGGCCTTGAGGCCGTGAAAATTAAAGCAATTAGGGGGGAGGTGGGAGTGAGGCTGATAGGCAGAAGGCTCGGGGCAGATGTCAGATTAGAGGGAGGGGGTGGGCTGCCTGCAACTCGAGCGACCATATGGAGAGGGAGGGGGGTGGGCTGCCTGCTGGGAGAAGCTTGTGTGAGGGAGACTGGGCTGCCTTTGATGATCGAATGCAATCTTGTGCACAAGGAGCTTGTGGTCACGTGATTCACGTGAACTGTTGGAAATCCTCATCGTAAAAAGTCAGTTTTGTGGTTTGGTTGCAATAGGTCTCTCTGCGAGACCTAAAAAGGGCTAAAGTTAGTCACAAGTGAGGCTTACATATTTTGTCTTCATTGGTCTGACAGTTCTCGTCAATTGGAGATTGGCAGATCTCTAAAATGCCCATTTTCTTTATGCATTAGGGGATAATTTCAACTAGCATGGAATCTGCAGATAAGGAAGATAGCAACTCTTTAGCCATCCTCTGTCCCAGCATTCCACAAGCATAATTAGTTAGAACACGCTCACCTTCCTCCCATCAGTCTCTAGAAGAAAACAGCATTCGAGTCTCAGGTATTAGATGACGCTGCTGACCCAGCTTCCTCTTTCGGTGATGAGCCCACATCTGCCCTGCTGTGCAGAGGATATTGCAATGCCATCCCTCAGGCATTAGAGTATACCAGCACTCCAACCTACACCTGTGAGGGATACTGAAGTTCTTTCCCTTAACTGCAGAATCTCCCCACTCCGGCTCTTATCTGCTGAGAATATTAACCACTTCAACCTTCATGGGTAGAGGACGCCACCACGCCGGTCCTCACATGTAGAGCCTATTCTCTGTTGGTGATGTGACTTGTAAAATATTTACATCACTCCAATCTTTGCTTCTATGGAATAAGAGCACTCCATCACTCAGCTGGGGAAGATACTCCCACTCCAGCCTCTGGGTGTAGAAGACCTCAACGCTTAAGCTCTGCTATGTACCAGAAACTCTCCATTGCAGCGTGTTTCTGTTGTCCTAGAACGAGAACAGAGTAAGAGGCATTCCTTCTACGCACAAGTAGAAGAGGAGATGCTAAACCAGGTGGAAATGTCCAGCCACATACCTTTAGAGGGTTAAGTGTTTGCTGCGGTGTGAAACCTGTCCCGGATTTGGATATCAGAAGGGTTAACTCGGGCGTTCATGCTGTCGAGTCTGATATAGCATACACACTAGAGCGGGATAACGATAAATAAGTCCTTCTTCCATGTCAGTTTCTACAAACAGGCAAGCCAGGCTGATTAACGGCAAAGCAAAGCTTCTAGCGGCGCTGTGTCGACAGAGCAGTCCCGGTGCCGCTGATGACAGGTGCATGTAAAAGGCTGATGCAAGCTGCAAGCAGCCTGTGAAATAAAACGAGGTGAGGAAGGAACAGGGACTTCCTTGACACCAGCCTCCTACTGGGAGCATGGCTGCTAATGGGGAGGGGGCTGGGGGCACGGACCCTTCATCGGCAATGACGTGTGATTGCCAATTAGAAAATACAGATGGCCCCTGCCCGTGCGGAGTGTATGGCTGCGCTGCACACAAAAGTGAAAGCTAATTGGACAAGGGAGAGCGAGGGCAAGACAGGCAGTGGAAGAACAAGAGTGCTCAGCCACGCTAATTACAAACAGATGGCTCCTGCGTGCCGCTGCTCGCTCCCGCAAGGTGGATGCCAGCACAAGTGCATGAAAAAAGAGCAGACCGATTTCTAAAGGTCCTCTCCTAGAGCAGCGCATGCACGCTGCACTCAACCTAAAAAGATAAAAAGGTAATAGACAAAAGGCACAGATCAATAGAGAACAGGCACAATAACAAAAACCAGACAAACAGAAAAGACAAACGCAAACAGAAAAGGTTGGCCGAGTGGACCAGCAGAAGAGCAATGCTCTCCCACTGGACCACCAGGGATGAGGTGCAGGCTGGAGCCTGCAGGTGGAGAAGGGCAGTGAACACCTACCTGAGACCAAAGAAGTGCTAGGGGCAGCAGCGCAACGACAGAGTTGCGCAAGGGGAGAGCAGAGTTCCCTGACCAGGAGGTCAGAGGTCTTGCTCTGACCTCCTGGTCATCTTTAACCTTGTTTCAAGGTCTCGCATTCTCTTCAAGAAAAGACCCTGCCTCTTCTCATTAATTTACTTAAATTAATAGTTTCTGTCATATGTTTATGCTCCATAGATGTGTATTGAGAGAAAGTGTATAAGAACCGCCTAAAAGGCATTGGCTTTTAGCATCACATGCTCCAACTGCCATTTTGAGTGAGAGTTGTAGTCAGGTGCTATTTTTGCATTAAATGCATGTTAGACTTTTAGGTCTTCTAACATGTATTTTATTTTGACACTTCTAATGGTAGATTTCTCACATTTTGAACACATACCAAAGCCGTACCACCCAAAAAGCAGAGGGTTCCAAGCAGTGGACTCGCACCAAGAAGCCTTGCAGGACCAAGCTGGCAAACTGTCAATGTGAAGGTTTTATTTTTCAAGTAGAAATGACTGATGAATTTATGCCCATATAGCAGCCTGACAGATTCCAGTACTGAAACACCCCTCACAAACGCCATCATGGCAGCCATGGTTTTAGTGAAATAAGCCCGCAGGCCCCCATGGTGGGAAATACTGGTCCTATTGGAGGTTGAAATGGCACTGCAAGGCTCGCATGCGTCAGTGAGACCAAAAGAATGCCTGAGCACAGGAAGCCTTAGAACTTTCCACGCCAGACCCTAAAACATCAAGATCATACCTGAATGTCAGGCTTGCTGCAGGGGTAGAACAGCCTTGAACGTCACCATGTCTAGGGTGGGTGGCACCTGTAAAAGGAATCCTCTGCACTGGTATCAATTGGGACTGTAGCTTGTTGATGGGAAACCCAGAGGATTACAGAAGTTACAGTCATCTGGAGGTGGTCAGGGACTGCAGCAAGCCTGCCTTCGGCAGCCAGTGGTTGAGGCACAACCACCTCCTTCATAAACACCTGGGCAAAACAGTAAATTGGAAATGTTCCAATTTCCCCACAAGCAAAAGGTAACTCTGGTGCGAATGCAGGATGAGCATATGAAAGTATGCATCTGCTCATCATAAGGACACCATCCAATCCCATGAATCTAGAGCAGAAAAGAACTGGGCCTAAGTCAGCATCTTGCCTACAGCAGGAAGACGTTCAGTGTTTGAAGATCTACGATCAGCCAGAGCCTTCACTCATTTTTGGACAACAAGAAATAGCAAGAGTAACACAATAGCAAGAGTAACACCCCTCTCCATTCCCCGAGACCTCTCTATATACCCTCTGGCCAAAAACAATGAACTTTATGTGAATAGATGGTGGCATAATCTGCTGACGTTTCAGCAAAAACTGTTGGGATGTGAGGGGGGGGGAGAGAGAATATGACGGATAGGGCGTAACCTCTATTACCAATCTGTAACTTCCCCTGACTCCTGTAATGGCACACCGGCTAGGAAGGAAAAAAACAATTCTTCCCACTGTTGGCAGAATATGACCATGGGAGGAGAAATCGAAGCAACTTTAGTGTAGTTGCGACAGGCTAGTAAAAAGAGGAACATTGCTGACTTGGTGGTGTGGACAACCTCTGCTACCATGTCCTCTTGAGCTGTGAAAGAGCTGTGCTGTCTGCTGCAAAGATTGTGAGGGGTTTCTCTAGCTGTAAGCAGCCTCACGAGTACCCTCCGAGATTCCAGTATCCCTGGAGGAACTATTGAGGTAGAGTGGTCAGACCTGAGTGTGCTGTAGCAGAGTTGTCCTTGAAGTATTCCAATGCTTTCATCTAAGCCAAATGACATGTCCGTCAGGAATGTCTGTGACTCCTGTGGCACTCAAGTAGTAACTTTAAATCGATTTAACCATCAAAGTTCACACTTCTAAAAGATACAATTCATTTTAAAAAATAAGTTCAACAAACATGACATTCCATACTAATATATTTTTTTCTACAGTTTTCCTGTGGCACTCATCCATGCATCATGCCAGATCACCACAGTGGTGCCCGTGGCGCATCTTTGGTTAGGAGTCCAGCTATGTCTCAGGCGCAGTGTCCTTTGGAATTCTGCAGAACTAGGTAAAGGCAAGCATCAGTGCAGTGAGGAGGTGGGGGTATGTTTGTTATCCACGCCCTTACCACAACTAAGCCACAAGATGGAAATGCCCATGCAAAGCATGTTGTGTGAATTTTGTACAAAATCTGAAATTACAGTCAAATGTTTCGTGGAATTTCTTATCTGCGTAGGTGGTCTAGAATGGTGTCAATGTCCACCATGCACTCTAAAAGAGAAATGACAGGTTTCATTGCAAACCAGTACTCCAGGCCTTTAGTCACAAGATGGCCGCACTAAGCCTCCTTGTTTCCTTGAAAGATGGCGTCCGCTGTGGGGTGGAGAACCGACTGGTTTAGAGTGCACGATCACATGGGGGACGTGATACGTGCAGAGAGCTTTTCCGGACAGTTTAAATGTTTCTCCGGGATGTTGGCAGGGTGAAGCAGTGACGAGACACCCCACACTAAGCCAGGATACGCTGTAAGAATATTGACCAAGATTGCTTGATGGTGACGATACTTTGAAATAGCAGCTCATTAGTCGACGTGTAGTCCCGTACTTCTGCTCTTAACTTGAAGATGGGGCACTATTTTGCGGGGTAATTGAGGTTTTGCACGAAAAGCTTCTACCCGGCTAAAGAAGCTACAACCAAGGCAGGATCCCGTACAGTGTTGGATATCACAATAAGGGATACTGGATTGATCTGTGACAGCCCGGTGTATATTCTTTGCAAGGGTAAAGATTATAATTGCCCATATTGGATATATACATAAAACGGGGGCTTATAGCAGATGTATGACTGACTGAAAGGTTTGGCACAATAAGAGGTGCGAATGAGGAGTGATAGATCTCCTAGTTTGAAAACTGTTCTTGAGGCATTAGATTTCTCCTGATGTCAGGATATTGTAGGAATCCTATATGTAATCAAGATATAGGTCTCCACAGACACAACATAAAGCAACAGACGTGCTTTCGGGAAATTCTGATCAATACAACCCCCTGAGGCTTGGTGGCAGCCGGTATGAACGCCCTTGGCTCCCACATGATAGTTACGTAATGAATTAGAATATGGATGGGTGTTACATGTTTTTATTGATGGATACTGTGTCTGGTTGGTCAGTTTTTAACAGAGAACTGCTATTCTCTTTGTGTTTTTATTAGCCAATCTGCATCATAAAGTCCATAAAGCAGTCCAGTAAGGCGAAAAACAAACCTGGCGCCCTGATGAAATTGCCACGACTTAGCCATGGCAATGAAACATGTTGGCCTACTTTGACAAGGTTTACAACATGCAGTGCTCTTAGTTTGAGAAAGCTCACAATTCTGAATAAAGAGGGCAAAGCTAACTGAAGGAGCACACAGTCCTTTACACATCAAGGGGTTTTCGTTTTTAGAGTCAGTTAAAACTCTCTTTTCTACTCTTTCTATTCTCTTGCTAGACATGATGACGTTTTTTCAAGTGAGCAAGCAACCAATGATGACAAACGTGGGCATGCTGGTGAGAACCTGCCGGTAACCGCCCTGGTGTTTCGTACGTGAGGTGCCTACTCACTCTTTCACCTATTTTTATGTGTCCTTCACTCACATATTGGGGTTAAGGGTTGGTGTGGGCGGATTGACTTATTGCAGTTCTTCTTTAGGAAATTTGAATGGCTGAGGGGTCTAGGACTGGCCTAGACTAAACATATTGTGAGAGATTAGTTGAAAGTAGATAGCCTCACTTTATAAGCCTCTCCTCAGAAATAAATGTTGTCCAACCTCTCAGAAGGCCAGGCCCTATTGTGTAATATTGATTCATGATTGGAGGGCTGCCTGGCCGGTTTTGTTCCCTCATAAGCACCTGTTGTGAACAGTCCTATTCTTGTCCGTTATGAGAGGTAGACGGGGTTTCCTGGCGCTGGGACAGTGACTCCTTGGACATGGTGCCAAGCTTCTACTCAGGCACCGTAGGCACATGATCTTTGGGCTTGTTCCGAGCCAAGAGAAGTTGCGGCACTCAGCTTCACACTTTGGAATCACCACAAGCAGAAGGGACCATAAAGGCCTGGGTCCAAAAGGACATGTTACTTTCCTTCGTTAGCACCTTATCTGGTAGAGAAGTGATCTAGCGGCAGATTCCTTACCTGTGAAGGTCCAGGCATCAGACTGGATCTGGAAGATTTTTCTTAGCAGTAGACCTGCGTGCCGGTAGGTGGCGTTGGTCGACTTCACGTGACGTTGAGTTAATCATTGTGATGTCAGAGTCATCTATACAGGCGCCACCTCGGAACGCTGACGTCAGTACATTTCACGACTTTCCACGCCAGAAGCGCAGAGCCATGAAGTTAACTGACAGTGGTGTGTTTAAATAACTATGGCCCTGAAGGGGAACAGCCTGACATGAACAACTGGTCCGCAGTGCGGGAAGGATGGGTGGGTCAGTAAGGAATAAGTGGCTAGGTCATGTCTCTACCAGTTAAGGCGTTACAGAAGGTAAGTAACTTGGCCATCTGCTAGAGAGATCTAGCTGCAGATTCCTTGCCTGTGAACAGATACCCAAGTAATACCTTTCGCTTTAGGAAGGACTGCAGAAAAGTTTAAATTAGAAGGTCGTGTAGGACTGAGCAGCCAAAAAGGCCCTCCCTACGGACTTGATTGTCCAGGCAATAATTCTTTGCAAACGTGTGCAGGGATGCCCATGTACCTGTCTGGCAGATGTCAAGAACCCAGACAACACACTGAAGAGCCATGGTGGCTGCCTTAGCCCTGGTGGAATGAGCTCTGAGGCCTCCAGGAGGCTGTTTCTTTGCCAGAGTGTAAACAATCTTAATGCAGAGGAGAACTCATTGTGAGATGGTTCTCTTCTGTACAGCGCTTTCACTTCTTTGCTCCAACATACCCCACAAAGAGTTGGTCGTCCACCAGGAACTCTCTAGTGCGGTCAAGGTAGAACGAGAACACTCTTTTTGAGTCCAGAAGATGGAGACTTTCTTCTGCCTTAGAAGGATGCAGAGGAGCAGCATAGATGGTGGGCAAGGTAACAGATTGCCCTAGTTGGAAAGGTCTTACAACTTTAGGCAAAAAAGAAGCCCTAATGCGAAAAGATGGTCAGGTAAGAAGGCTGATAGGAGAGCGCATGCAGCTCGCTACCCTCTAGGCAGAAGTTCTTGCCAAAACAAAAGGCTGTCTTGATGGTGAGCAACCGGAGGGGGCAGTTATACAGTAGCTCGAATGGTGCACACATTAGATAAGTGAGGACCAAGTTAAGGTCCCAGTGGGGCATGATGAAAGGTGAAGGGGGGAACACATGAATAAGTCCTTCAGAAATCTATGTACAATAGGTGACTTGGATAGTGATGGTTGATCTGGCAACCATTGAAGGGCCATCTTTCAGCCCTTTCTTCTCTTCTGAGTGCCCTGAGCAGAGCCCTGCTGGCCAAGAGACAGGAGGAAAAGGAGACTGTCTGAAAGGAAGTCCGACAAAGGGTCAATAGACCTTTTTATACAGAATTTACAATTTGTTTGCCATCAGCAGGTGTATGTCGACTTAGCGGAGGGAGACCTGGCTGCCAGAATAACATTGCAAACTTCGGGAGGAAGTCGAATGCTATCAACTGTCGGCGCTCCATCTCCACGCAAGGAGGGTTTACAGGGTCGGGCCGAGGACCCTCCTCTGCTGCTGCCACAGAAGATCCTACCCAAGGGGAACCTGATCGGAGAATTGATGCTCATTTGCAGGAGCTTGGGATACGAAACTCACCGGGCCCAGTTCAGAGTCACAAGAATAACTTGTGCCCGGTCGCTCCTGATCTTCTCGAGCAATCTGGACAGGAGTGGAAAGGGCGAAAGACATAAAGGAGGACAGAGCTCCATTTGAGACGAAAAGTGTCACCGAGCAAGGGCCGCCTTGGAAACTCCGACGCACAAAACTGCTGACATTGTGCATTCTCAAAAGAGGCAAACAGATTTAACCAAGACTCTCCCCATCGTTTACAGAGACCTTGCGCCACCTCCGAATGGAGACGCCACTTGTGATCCGCTAGGCACTGATGGCTGAGTTCATCTGTGCTGGCATTTAGGGATAAGGCCAGGTGTAGAACCACAGGGGATTATTCCAGTCAAGTCCAGAGATGCAAGGCCCCCTGACAGAGGGTCCACAACCCCACCCCGCTTTGTTTGTTGCACTACCACATGGCAGTGGTGTTGTCCGTGAACACCTGAACCAGCCTTACCTTGAGCGATCTAATTGGCACTGAAAGCCTACTTGCCTTAGTAGGCTTTCAGTGCTAATTAGATCGCTCGAAGCCACAATAAGTTGATGTGAAGCCCGGATTCCGTCAGAGAGCAAAGTCCTCTGATCTTCACCTCTCCCTGATGACTACCCCCATCCCAGAAGTGACGCATCTGTCACTACTGTGAGATCTGGTTGGTGAAGGGAGAGTAGTCTGCCTCTGACCCAATCGCAGTTTGTCAACCACCGCTGCAGATCTTTTGCAGTTCCCTCTGAAATCTGGACCAGGTCGGTGAGATTTTCCTGATGCTGCGCCCATTGGAACTTCAGGTCCCACTGCAGAGCCTGCATGTGTCATCTGGCATGATTCATCGAGCAGGATGCAGGTGGCCATGAGGCCCAGCAGCCTCCAGTTAGTCTCACAGAAATCCAGGATTGAGGCTGAAACATCGGTATAATAGCCTGAATATCGTGGACAGCCCACCCCACAGCAAATTCAGATGGTTCGCTGTAGTCTAGAGGTGGGAGACGACTGCTTAGGGCGAGCGCGGCGTCACCAACCAGTTGTCAAGACAGGGGAAGACTTGAACATCTGATCTGTGCAGATGAGCTGCCACCACTGCCATCACCTTGGTGAACACCCGAGGGGCACTGGTGAGGCCAAAGGGGAGCACGGTAAACTAAAAGTTCTTGTGGCCCAACATAAACTGCAGGTTACGGTAAAGAGGCAGGTAGATGGGGATATGAAAATAGCCATCCTGCAAGTCCAACGCTACCATCTAGTTTCCTGGGTCCAGGGCGGACAGCACCTTAGCAAGAGTGAGCATCTTTTTTTGAGGAAGTAGTTGAGGGCTTCTTGGGGACCAGAAATTAGCGGGAACACCAATCACAGCCTATTTCTGGCCCAAGGACCCTCGCTACAGCTCTTTCGGCCAAGAGAGTCTTGACTTTCTCTCGAAGCAATGCAAGGTGATCCTCTGCCAGCTGATCGTTTGTTAAAGGCATGGAGTGAGGAGTAGTCTTGAAGGGGAGGGAGTAACCCTGTTGGACTATTTGAAAAACCCAACTGTCTGAGGTGATGTCCCGCCAGTGGTGGAGGTGATGGCGTATCCTGCCACCAACTGGACACCCATGATCTGGGAGGTTCGGACTAGTAAGGTTTGGAGGCAGAGGGGGGAGAGGAGATTGAGGCCTGACCTGACTTCTGGCCGCCCAATCCATGGGGTCGGGGTAAACCGCGCAGAGGTTAAGCCCGTCTACGCCCGTCCGCGCCCAGCGCCAGACCCCCTGCCCCTCGCGCTCCCCAGCCCTCCCGCATTACCTACGATGCCGCCACCCTCCTAGCCCTTGACCCCGGTCGCGCCCCCAACTGCGTCCAAGCCGCGCCTGGACACACCCATGGACCTTTCTCCTGCTACTCCTGCAAATTCAGCGGCACCGTCAACATCTCCGCTACGACCACACCACAGATCCCCGACCCCAACCACCTACAATGCATCCTTCTCAACACCCGATCAGTCCACAGGCACGCCATTGACCTATGGAATCTACTACTACACCATCTCTCCTGACGTCGCCTTCCTAACGGAAACATGGATGAACGCTTCCTCCGCACCAGACATCACCATTGCCATCCCTGAAGACTATAAGATCACTCGCAAAGACCGTACCAGCCACACAGGAGGAGGAATCGCTATCGTCCATAAGAAATCAATCCGCATCTCAACCAGCTCTGACGCCAACCTCGCCAACTCCGAACACCTCCACTTCCAAATACACATCGACCCCAAGACCACACTCAGAGGCACCCTCCTCTACAGACCACCAGGACCCCGAGCTAAATTCAGTGAAGACATCACGGACTTCATCACTCCACACGCGCTCCCCTCCAAAGACTACATCCTTCTGGGAGACCTCAACTTTCACCTTGAAAAGATCAACGACCGCAACACCGCCACCCTCGTGGACAACCTCGCCAACCTCGGACTTAAACAACTAGTCACTTCCCCCACCCACATCGCAGGTCACACACTCGACCCAATCTTCACCTCCAGCAACCATGTCTCCTTCAGCCACACCACGGACCTCCTCTGGACTGACCACAGCTGCGTTCACTTCACCTACAACAAACCAAAACCCAACATCCACCTCCAACCTACCCTGCAAAGAAACTGGAACAAAATCACCACGGACCAAATCTCCGCATCGCTCCTTCGAAACTCCCCAGCCCTCTCTTCTAACACCAACGAAGCCGCCGCCAACCTCACCCTATGGTTATCCAACACCGCCGACACCTTAGCACCACTGAAAAAACGTCAAAGCAAACCTGGCAGCAAGAAGGCCTCATGGTTCAACGATGATCTCAAGAAGTCCAAGAAACTCTGCCGCTCCCTTGAAAAGGCCTGGAAAAAAGACCCAACCACCAGCACCAAGGACGCCTTCAAAAGCGCCACCCGCACTCACCACCAACTGATCCGAAAAGCCAAGAAAACAGCATTCAAAGATCGACTTGACAACAACGCCCACAACAGCAAGGAACTTTTCAACATCGTCAAGGAATTTTCCAATCCCTTGGCTAACTCCAACGACATCACCCCATCTCAAGCCCTCTGCGACTCCCTAGCCTCATTCTTCCACAACAAGATTGCAGACATCCACAACAGCTTTGACAACCAACCCGGAAACCAACCCACCCTACCATTTGCGGATCATCTTCCCCCCGTGAACACCCTTAACAACTGGAACCCAATCTCCACTGAGGACACCATCCGTCTGATGAATTCCATCCACTCAGGATCCCCCACAGACCCATGTCCTCACCACATATTCAACAAAGCAGACTCCGTCATAGCACCGCACCTCCGAGACGTCATCAACTGCTCCCTCAACTCCGCCACCTTCCCGGAAGACTGGAAACACGCTGAACTCACCGCCCTCCTGAAAAAACCAACAGCAGACCCCACCGAACTCAAAAATTACCGCCCCATCTCGCTTCTTCCATTCCCGGCCAAAGTCATCGAGAAGGCTGTCAACAACCAGCTCGCCGCCTTCCTCGAAGCCAACAAATCCCTCGACCCCTCACAATCTGGCTTCCGAGCAAAACACAGCACTGAGACCGCCCTCATCGCAGCAACAGACGACATTCGAACTCTACTGGACAATGGAGACACAGTCGCCCTCATCCTCCTTGACCTCTCTGCAGCATTCGACACAGTATGCCACAGCACCCTTTTACAACGCCTCAATAACATCGGAATCCAAGGAAAAGCACTTGAATGGATCACCTCGTTCCTCACCGGAAGAACCCAGAGAGTCCGCCTTCCTCCATTCAAGTCCGAGGCCTCTGAAGTCATCTGCGGCGTACCACAAGGATCCTCACTCAGTCCCACCCTCTTCAACGTATACATGAGCCCCCTCGCGGCCATCGCACGCCAACACAACCTCAACATCATCTCTTACGCGGACGACACTCAACTGATCCTTTCCCTCACCAATGACCCCAGCACCGCCAAAACTAACCTACACGAAGGAATGAAAGAAGTTGCCGAATAGATGAAACAAAGCCGTCTGAAACTGAACTCGGACAAAACAGAAGTCCTCATCTTAGGTACATCCCCCTCTGCATGGGACGACTCCTGGTGGCCAGAAGCCCTCGGAAAAGCACCCATCCCGACAGACCACGCACGGAACCTAGGCGTCATCCTGGATTCTTCACTCTCAATGAACAGACAAGTCAGCGCCGTATCCTCTTCCTGCTTCAACATTCTTCGCATGCTCAGAAAAACATTTCGCTGGATCCCCTCCGAAACAAGGAAAACAGTCACCCACGCTCTGGTCACGAGCCGACTGGACTACGGAAACACCCTCTACGCAGGTACTACCGCAAAACTCCAGAAGAAACTCCAACGAATTCAAAACGCCTCAGCTAGGCTCATATTAGACATCCCACGCAACGAACACATCTCTGGTCACCTTAAAGACCTCCACTGGCTACCCGTCAATAAGAGGATCACTTTCCGTCTGCTTAGCCACGCACACAAATCACTCTACGACATCGGACCAGATTGCCTCAACTCACGACTGTCCTTCTACACCCCCTCCCGCCAACTACGTTCTTCCAGCCAAGCCCTCGCCACTGTACCTCGCATCAACAAGACCAGCATGGGAGGCAGATCCTTTTCATACCTGGCTGCTAAAACATGGAACTCACTCCCCGCTTACCTTCGCCTTACCCAGAACCACCTAGCATTCAGAAAGCAACTTAAAACATGGATATTTGACAAGTAATCCTCCTCCCCTTCCTAAGCGCCTTGAAACCCTCTGGGTATGTAGTGCGCTATACAAATTCCATGACTTGACTTGACTTGAAAGGGCATGTCCATCAGGCTTGCTTGAACATACACTGAGCATCCAGACGTTCTCAGCCAGGCGTGGCGTCCCACTACCACCGTCGAGGAAATCGCTCTGCCCAGCGAGTCTGTAGTGTCAAGGCCACAGCGGATAGTAAACTTTGCTGCATCCCTCCCTTAAGCTTGGGAGAGGACTACCCCGGCCTCCTCTGGGACTTGCATCAGCACTTGGGCAACAGTCTCCCACAGGGAATGGGAGTAACGGCCCAATAGGCTTGCAGTGTTTACTGGCCGCAAAGCTAGGCTGGTGGAGGAAATAAATGTCTTCTCAAAGCTATCCAGCCTCTCGGATTCCCTATCCGGCGGTGCAGGAGGTAACGCCCCACGGGAAGTAGAGGCTTGGACCACCAAGCTCTCGGGGTCCGGTGAAAGGTGAGGAAATCTGGGACACCCGGTGCAGGGCAGTGATGGTGTGCGATTGTTCTATTCACAGGAGCCCCTGAGCTGGGTTTGGACCATGTACCAGGAAGAACATCAGTTAAGGCCTCATTAAATGGCAGCAAGGGTTCGGTGGTGGTAACTCCAGTCTGCAGGACCTTTGTGAAGACTTTGGTCTTGACTGCCACAGTAGGAAGCTGCAGGTCGAAGATCTCTGCAGCCTACGCAACACCATGGCGAGGGAAGCTTCCTCCTCTGTAGCCAGGTTAGGAGGGGAAAGCATGCCAGGCACTGGAGAGGTATCCAAACCACTGGCATCACCTAGTTCCTTATACCAGTACATTTCTCATCTGTGAGGCGGGACTTCTAAGGAGTCCTGCTTCCCCTCCCAATCTTCCTCCAATGCTAGCCCTTCGGAATAAGGCTGAGGATACCACTGAAGAGCCCATAGGCTCCGTCGGTGCCGGTCTCTACATCAGTGGACGCCTGACCGGTCTTGTCGTCTGGGATAAGAATGGGGCTGGCGCCACCAGCGATTAGGTTCTCCGCATCAGACGTGGCTTCTGGGGAAGTTTGAATGGGTGTATCTGGTGCCGGTCCGGATCCATGAGGAGCCTTGGGTGCCAAAGCGGGAGCCGCCAGTGCGGAAACCCAGAGGAGCTCCTCCAGCTGAGCCTGCGGGGCTGAAGGTACACCGGCAGGGTCAGGCTGGCCAAATATGGCGCACATGGTGTCCTACACTTTTTTTTTAACTGGTCGGGGGTCATTCCCTGCCCCAGAAAGGAAGGGAACAACAGCGCCGACCCAGGCACCCGCTCCGTGGAGCGGGCCTCGAACGCCGAGACTCCTCCATCTCATTCGGTGACGAACGGGGCAAAGTAGCCCATGGTTTCAGCAGTCGGTGCAATACTTTGGGTCGTGGCCATGCTCCTGGCACCAAAGGCACACGAGGTGGGGGGTCCGTAACCAACATTGCACAGAGACAGGGGCCACCCGGTTTGAACCCGGAGGACTTCTTTTTTTATGTTTAAAGTATTTTATTCAGCACAACATACAAGGACAAACATACATCATCATGTAGTGACTAGTTAGGGCGGGTAAAGCCTCATCCCCGGCGAAGAACTATCAGGTGCAGTTCGTGTGTGCTAGTCCATTACAGCAGTACATAGTATGTATTGTCGCAGTATGAGATGACATTCCCATTGCACACACCCCCCCAAAACCCCAACTACCCAACTCCCCGGCCCGAATCCCCCCCCCCCCCACCCCTCGTCCAGTGCACAGACCCTATCCAAAAAGTACACCAAAGCCACCTCCTACAGGGAAAGAGAGTCTCTCATCAATTCACGGGGCTGGCGTTGCTGGGCTTGTGAGCCGCAGGTATTTAGGACAGGTAAGTTCTTTAAATTCTGAAAGCAGTAAGGAATGAAATGGTTGCCAAAGCTCATTAAACTGCGCTATATCTCCCGCCGCTGTAAGCGACAATTTTTCCATACCCAACACGTGCCACAATCTATGGAGCCAGCCCGTGATAGAGGGTGTCGTGGTAGTGCGCCAATGTATCGGGATGTTTTGGACTGCTGAACCTAGTACGATGGCTATCTGCCTACCCCTACGGGATCTGAGTGGGTACATCAGTCCATTCGGGAGCCCCAGCAGGGTGTATGCTGGAAAGCGTGGTAGTTCAATGCCAAAATTGAACTTCATCCAGCACTTCCTTCCAATAGGTTTCCAGGAATTGGCAGTCCC
Source organism: Lissotriton vulgaris (assembly GCF_964263255.1). Classification (NCBI taxonomy): domain Eukaryota; kingdom Metazoa; phylum Chordata; class Amphibia; order Caudata; family Salamandridae; genus Lissotriton; species Lissotriton vulgaris. The sequence goes on from NC_141694.1 coordinate 1,114,010,180, forward strand.
ATAGAATGTGCGTAAGTGTTACCCGGTGCCCGCACCCTCGCCAACACGTGTCCTCCTTGCTACGGTCAAATTCGTGAACCCGCCCGGTGTATAGTACCAATAGGTGGAGACCTTAGTCAGTGTGTCAGTGAGACCCATGTGGTATGCCCAATGCCTCGCTCTATAGGATATGTGCTCCCATTCTTTAGGGCTCAATGTCCTTCCCAGCTCCCGCTCCCAGCGCTCTCTCCCCGGATTATAGAGGTGAGTTGAAGGCAGTTGTAGCAATCTATAGAGATCCGTAATCAATTTCGAATCTGATGTAAGCGACAGTAGCCATTTTTCATACGGTAGGAGAAGCCTATCGGCCGTCTCTCGCACCTGTTGTTGAAGAGCCCAGTGGCGAGCTTGCATGTAGCGGTGCCTCTCTGTCTCAGGGAGGGAAAACTCTTGGCGGAACTGCGGGAAGGGGACAACCCCCTCTGGGACATACATGTGACACAGGGCTCTACACCCCGCCTGCCTCCAGTGTGTGAATGCTCCCTTTTCCATTCCTGGGGTAAAGTCCGGATTGTCCACCAACGGTGTGAGTGGCGACGGGAACGAGGTGAGGCCATACGCAATGCTAGTGGCATCCCAGACCCGCAGGGGCACTCTTGTAACAAAAGAGGCGTACAAGTTTTTGGGTCAGTGAGTCCGGCGCCGAAATGGGATTTCCTGCAGGGGTCTGCCCGCCACCGCCTGGTCCTGGAAGAGCCAGTGCTTATCGGACTCCCACTTACTCCATTCCACGAGATAACGCAACTGCGGTGCTTGGAAATATTTACGGAAATCAAGTATTCCCAAACCTTGCGCTTCAGGGGCCAACAGTGAGAGGGCCCTGCGCATCCTGGGCTTTTTCCCCTGCAATATAAAGCGCGAGACATCCGTCTTGAGTTGCGGGATCCACCCGACCGGTGGTTGGAGCGGTAGGGCCCGGAACAAATAAAGCACCTGAGGCAGGACCGTCATTTTAACGGCGGCTAACCTGCCCAACCAGGAGAGGGTGCCGCGGTTCCATCGGCCCAATTCCTCCCTGATCTTTGCACCCAGGGCCGTGTAGTTGGCCGATACCATGGCCGGTAAAGTGGGGGCTATCTGGATCCCCAGATAGGGTACCGCCTCTGATGACCAAATCATGGGAAATTGGTTCTGCAGTTGGGCCCTAGTGGCCGGCTCAAGGGAGATATCCAGAGCAACCGACTTTCCCATGTTCATTTTAAACCCCGCGACCGCGCCAAAGGAGGCCAGCTCCCCGATGCAGGCCGGCAGGGCCGTTCGGGGCTCGTCAAGCGACAAGATGACATCGTCAGCGTAGAGGCTTATAGCGTGTGTGAACCCTCCCATCCGCACCCCCGTCACCGCCGGATTGTCGCAGACCCGTTGGGCGAACAGCTCCATATAAAGCTCGAAGAGTAAGGGCGAGAGCGGGCATCGCTGCCTAGTGCCTCTTTCGATGTTAAAGTCCCTAGAGTTATACCCATTCACGCGAACAACAGCGGTCGGTTGTCTGTAGCAATTAAGGATCATGGAGCGGAACTTATCCCCTATGCCCGCCTTCACCAGACCTCATTCCAGGTAAGGCCAGTGCACCCGGTCGAACGCCTTCTCCGCGTCCATCGCCAGCATCATTCTTTCCCCCGGAATCCGGGAGGCTTTCTCTAGCAGGTGGACGATCCGTTTTGTGTTGTCAACAGTCTGCCTCCCCGGGACAAAGCCAGCCTGATCAGGATCTATGAGACCGGGTAAGTGAGGGGCTAGCCGGGCGGCCAGGATGCCCGTGTATAATTTTAAATCGACATTCAGAAGAGATTTTGGTCTATAAGATCCACAGTGCTTCGGGTCCTTCCCAGGTTTGGGGATAAATGTAATGGAGGCCCGTAGAAGATCAGGCGGGATGGCCCCCGGTTCAGTAAACGAGTTGAAAAGACGAGTAAGGATAGGGGCCAGCGACATACAAAACGTTTTGTAAAAGAGCAAGGTGTATCCATCCGGTCCTGGCGCTTTGCCGTGTTTAACCCTGGCGATGGCAGAAATCACCTCCTCTATCCCGATATCCCGATTTAGGTGCTCCGCCTGCAAGGGATCCAGGGAGGGCAAGGAGACCGAATCCAAAATGGCCGTCTCATCCGGTGGCTCACTAGTGTAGAGATCCGCGTAAAACCTGCGGAATACGGCTGCAATGTCAGCGTCTTCCGTCTTCACCATCGCCGTAGGGTCAGAGATCTCCTTCACCAGCTGACTCTGGCGCGCTACTCGAAGCCTGTTGGCCAGCAATTTGCCACAATGATCCCCCCCCTGTGTAAAAGGTATGGCGCAACCAGAGTGCAGCGTACTCCGCTCGGTCCAGGTCCAGGGCTGCCAGGAGCTTTCTCGCTTCCTTGAGCTGCAGCCAAATTCTGGGGACCCCTGTCCTTCGATGTATCTGTTCGAGCTCGCGGACCCTATCGGTGAGTTCTTCCCTCTTGGCCTGTCGCTCTTTATTTTCGGCAGAGGAGATCGACAAAAATTCCCCCCGGAGGACTGCTTTCAAAACTGCCCACTGTGTGGCCCGGGCGGTGTCAGAGTTGTCATTATGAGTTAGATATTCCCGGATCGCGTCCTCAATGCGATCCACCACCACCTTCCTGTGCAACAGGGTGTCGCGGAGGCACCATGTTCTGGGAGGGCGAGCTGTCGGAGGCAGACACAACGTAGCATAGACCGGGGCGTGATCCGATAGAGACAACACACCCATATCCGATCCCGAGACCAGCTCTTGCACCGGAGACGTGACCAAAAGGTGGTCTAGCCTCACATACGTCTTGTGTGCGTGGGAATAATATGAATAATCCCTGTCTGTGGGGTGCATGTGTCGCCAAAGATCAAGGAGGTCTACCTCCGCCAGCCGCGCCCTACAGCCGGTGGAGAACTCCCCGACCTGCGGGGAGCACTGTGCCGACCTGTCCGTAGCGGAATCAAAAACCATGTTAAGATCTCCCCCGAGAATAATGTCTATCTTGCGAGGCAGTAATATCTTCAACCGCCGATTGTAGGAAACGTTCCTGCCATTCATTAGGGCTGTACAAGGACCCGAGCGTAAAAGTAAGACCCCCAATCCTAAACCGGTATGTCCACAGCCTGCCTTTCTGTTCGGTGAACTTGTGGAGGATCTCCCCTTTAAAGTGTCTGGCCACCAGTATCGCCACCCCCGCTGTCTTAGTGGCACAGGAAGAGAAGAATTGTGACGGGAACTTATGGGAGTGCAGTCTGTGTGTGTCCTGTGGCAGCAGGTGCGTCTCCTGAAGGAGACATATGTCCGCACGTGTATTCTCCAGGAGAGAGAGCACTGCCCGCCGCTTGACGGGATTATTCAAACCCCTGACGTTCAGGGTCACAACCTTAAAAGTGTCAGGAGGCATTGGGAAAGATGTGGAAGAAGACGTGAAAACCCCGCTCGGATAAGGCGGAATGTATAAGCACCCCTAACGGTACCAGAAGCTGCAAGGCAAAGAAGAGAGTGTAGGTGTTTGCGCAGCTTCCCCGTCCAGGCAGACCAAGGTGTATGAAAGTCGCCAGAGTATCTAGTAGCCGCACAGTGCACTGGACGACCCTCCCCCCCTTCCCAACTCCCGGATCCCTTCCCCCCTCCTCCCTCCATCCCAACTCCCCAACTGTCCCCAACACCGACCCGCAACTGGAACCACCCCAACAAACCCCTCCCCTCCCCCCCTGCTCCCCCAACTGTTCCCAAGAGTCCATTGTCCCAGTCCGGTCCTCAGCGGACAAGTCTGCGGAAAGTTACTCAAGTGGACGTCCAGCCACTGCCCGCCCCCCCGCCACCTCCCCTACCCCGAACCCCCAAACCTGCATTGTCTGAATGGCTGTGTCGATCTCCCCCCCGGAGAATATTCAGGCCGTCAGAGCGACTTCAGTAGGCGTCGTGTCTCTAGCCACTTCTTGATCTCCATTGGCCATGTCCGCTCGGATAGTGGGTGAGTCTGGACGGGCAGAAGAAGTAGAAGACCTGCGTGCTGGGATCGATTGCCAACCGTCTCTGGTAGCATGCCGTCGACGGGGAGTGGGAGTCGCATCGTCTGTCGCGGTAATGCCAAGTACCCCGCAGGTGTCCTGGAGGGAGCGAAGCTGATGCAGAGTCCCATTCCATCGGAAAATCAAGCAGAAGGGGTGGCCCCAAGAGTACTGCGTATTGTGATATCTCAGGAAGTCCGTAGCGATTTTGAACCCCTTACGCTTCTGGAGAGTTATTATGGAGAGATCCTGATAGAGAGCAACCTGGTGCCCCCGGAAGCGCAGAGACTGCTGCTGACGTGCTTCACGAATGATCCGCTCCTTCAGGGGAAAGTCCGGTAGAAAAGCCAAGATGTCAGGGGGAGACGCAGAGGCCCTGCGAGCCGGGCCTACCCTGTGAGCCCTGTCTATTCTGATGACGAAGTCATCCGGCTCTCCCGGTATCTCTCTGAAGAGTTCCCTGAGATACCCAGCAACATCCTCGCCCTCGTTTCCGGATGGAATTCCCCGGACCTGTATGTTGTTGCGACGGGAACGGTTCTCGAGGTCTTCGTTATGCGATTGGAGGTCGAGTTGCTGATCCCGTAGGCGCAGCACCTCCTGCTGCAGCTGTGCAATCTCCTCGTCCCGGGAGTGACCCGCTTCTTTCATAGTGGCCACTCGCTCGCTAAGACCATCGACCTCTCTTCGCACCTCACGGACCTCCCCCGCGACTTCCTGCTTTAGCGTTTGGAAATCTTCCCTAAGCGAGCTGAAGAGGGATTCGAGGAAGGATCTAGTCACTGGGTGTTCTCCCCCCGCTGCTCCTTGGGAGCTGCTCGAGTGGCCCGGTGATTGTTGCCCCCTGTCCCGACGCACTGGGCCTCTGTTCAACATTTCAGGCAGTGTCCGGGTCCCCCTTCCTGTTACCTCTGTTGCCCGCCATATCGCCGGTGAGGGAGCGCGCTGTCGCCTTCCAAGCTCCGTAGGTAGCCTTACTCCTGGCACCGGGTGTCTCAAACCCGGCCCGCTGCAGGTCCCGCTGATCAAACCGGTGGCTGGGTGGAGAACCCTCGCGTCGGAGGAGCTCCGGACTAGGCCCGATGTCACGTGTGGGCTGTTCCGGCGTTCCGAACCAAAGTCCGTCGTCTCACACGTACCCCCAACCAACTGTGGAGCTTGCTCTGTTCCTCTGATGGACCGTCGACGCCGGAGGGGCCGCTGCAATGGCGATCTCCGCCAGGCTTCACCTCCGACCTCGCATAGCGATCTGAGCCACACTCTCGGGCCAAGTCTCTTACCCCCAGGTCCTGGCTAGTCGCGCTTCCCCAGTTGGCGCGGCAGTCAGCTGCAAAAGTTCAGACTCCAGCCTATCGGCCAGCTGCCGCCGTCGGGAGGAGTCTGCCTCAAAGGAGCCAGCCACTAGGCCCCAGCCCCGGTCTCACACGGTGGTCTACGTCGATACTCCGGGTTCCGGTCTCCCTCCTCCGGGCGCTGGGCCTCTGCGCTTCAACACTGGGCGCTGTACTCTGCCGCAGGGGATTCCGCTTCGGCTCCGCGACAACCTCCGCTTCCGGGAGAAGCGCGCTTCAAGGGTGTATACCACTAGGCCTCATCCCCGGCCTCGCGTACTTTCCTGCGTCAGCACTCCGGTTCCCATTCGCACACCTCCGGGCATCGGGCTTCCGCACTCAGCCTCTCAGAGCCGTGGCCAGCCACAGGGACTCCAACTCCGGACCCCTAACGCGTCTCCGCCACCAGTGAAACTTCGCGTCAGGAGAGTTTGCTGCTGGGCCTCATCCCCGGTCTCGCGTGAAGATCCGACCAGGGGGCTTCGGTTAACAGCCTATCGCCACCAAGCACTGGATATATGCACCTCTCCATGCGGTACTGGGGTCCGCCGAGGCGAGTCCTGCCTCAATACTCCAGCCAGCCGTTCCACCGCAGGACGTCCCCGGGCCGATTCGGGCCTCGTGGCCGCGGCCCGCAGTCTTCACGCGGAGCCGGCTCAACCTCCACGCACACTCCTCGGGTGCTCAGGCAGCGGTTCTGAGGGCTACCAGCACCGCTGATGTCCTTGCAGGAAGATCTCGCAATCCCTTAGCAGATCCCCGGCCTTTTGGGGGGAGATCTGCAAATAAAGGGGGTGAAGGGGATCGGGTTCACGGGAGCTCGCAGAGAGTGCGACCGCTCACTCCGCCATCTTGGCCACGCCCCCCGGAGGTCTTTTTGACAATCTACAAACCGGAAAAAAATTGACAAAAAGTCGAACAAAGTCTGCCAAAAAATTCAATGGGGTAGATCTCGTTGACAGATCTGTGCGGATTGGCGCAGAAAGAAAAAAAAAGAAAACAAGAGTGCCGAGGTGGGGCCTATATAGATGACGCAGACGTCACAACGACTAACTCAACGTCACGCGAAGTCGATACACCACCAACTGGCGCGCAGGGGGTACTGGAAAAAAAAAAATCTTCCAGATCCAGCCTGATGCCTGGAACTTCACAGTTAAGGAATCTGCGGCTTGATGTCTCTATCAGATGGTGTTTAACAAATTAGAGGTAAACTCAGGTAGCTTATATGTCCATGTTTGGCAGCATCATACTGCCAATGTCAGGCAGTGCACTAGCACAAGTTAGGAATATAGACTGGGCAGAGTTTTCTCCTGAGAGAGCAGCCTGGGATGGTCTGCTAAGAATGCAATTCTGAAGTCTCCTACTCAAATCAATGCAGACACCCAGGTAAACATGCCTGGGGTTTGTTCAGGTCAGAAACCTTGTTTATTCAGTTTAGACATCCCAGGAAACAAAGGGATAGCACAGTAAGAATTGGCACTCGGGGTTGACCTCTGTAGGCAGCCTTTCATCCTCCATCTTGCAAACATTATTCTTACAAAAAATAAATGTTGAGAGACCGGCTCCAGGAACCCCAATAACAAGTTTATCTATAGAGTTTGTATGAGGTAAAGGGTTCACAAACTTTACCAAAAAGCAAAAATGATAGGGAACTTTTTGGAAAAAAGTGGAAGGAGTAACATCGCTTTTGTAATAGTGGGAAATGCTTCCTGTTGTGCCTCTATTAATAAAATATATTGTGAGACGCAAGGCGACCTTGGGGAACAATTAGTCATCCAAATCTTGTCTTTTAGCTTGCCTGGGCTCTTGGGTGTCTTTATCCTCCAGAATTTCAGAAACCCCTGGCACCTGCATGCAAGGTACTGGAAAGACTTGTTTTTTTCTAGATTTCCTTATTTATGCCCATGTAGAACTGATATTACGCACCCTTATACGTCTCCAGGACTTGACCAAAGTACAAAACACTTCTTTGAACACATGCACAGTTGCTTTTCCCATACTTGTAGTTGGTCCATTCTCACTGGCACTTATTTCCCTTACTTCAAAACATCAGTTACCAATGGGTTGACTTTTCTTTCTGTCCTCCCCTTCTTTTCCAACAATCTAGAGACTAATCTTTCCAAAGACCACTCAGCATCTCACCTAGAATTTGGATACCACAAAATGTCTCCAACTTCATTAATGGTAGTGACCACATCAGTCTCTTCTATACCCTCAACCTCCTAGTCCCCCTAGCTGCTTTTGACTCAACATTATAATCCTAATAAATATGTGCTGGTTTTTCTTCAGCAGTACCCCCGCACGTCAGTAGGTGGCGTCGGTCGACTCCATGTTCCTTGTTGGTGTTGTGATGGCTGGAATGACGTTGCGGTATCTACTTCGACGCCGCCCCTGCAGACTGACGTCAGTTCTTTACACGCCATTCCACGCCAAAAGTGCAGAGCCATGCACTACGCTGACCACTAGTGCATAAAACTAGGGCCCTGAAAGGGAGTCCCTACTCTAGAAATCAGGTCACAGAACGGGGAGGATGGGTGGGGCAGTAAGGAATCCATAACTAATATATGTCTCTTACAGATATATTGTTACCAAAGGTAAGTAACTTGTTCATCTGAAAGAGACTATTAGTTATGGATTCCTTACCTTAAAATAGATACCCCAGCAATACCAACCCCGGAGGTGGGTCTGCAAACAAGTTCACACCAAGAAGTCCTGAAGAACGGAGCGGCCAAAGAAGCCGTCTCTCCGGACTTGGCTGTCCAGGCAGTAATGTTTAGTGAATGTGTGCAATGAAGCCCTCGTGGCTGCCTGGCAGATATCATGAAGGGGACTCCACATCCCAAAGCAGTTGTGGTGCAGTCGCCCTGGTATAATGGGCACGCTACCCTACTGGAGGTTCCTTTTTTCGCCAAAGAATAACACATTTTAATGCAAAGAATGACCCATCGAGAGATGGTTTGTTTTTGCACGGCTCAACTTTTCTTGGCGCCCACATAGCCAACATTGAGCTGGTCATCCACCCAGAATTGTTTTGTGCGATCCAGATAAAATGAAAGCGCACGTTTTGGATCCAGACAGTCTCCTCCTCTTCAGAAGGATGCGGGCAGGAAGAAGGAGGGCAAAGCAATGGTCTGTCCTATGTGGAAAGAGGTAACCACTTTGGGAAGAAAAGAAGGTTGAGTTTGAAGGACAACCTTGTCCGGATGAACAGCAAGGAATGGAGGCTTAGAAGAAAGAGCCTGAAGCTCACTCACCCAGCGAGCAGAGGTGATGACGACCAGAAAAGCAGTCTTCAAGGTCAAGAGTCTGAGAGGACAATATTGTAGCGGCCCGATGGGAACGCACATAAGGTAAGTCAGAACAAGGTTCAAGTCCCACTGGGGCATTACGAAAGGAATAGGAAGAAACAGTTGAGTAATTCCCTTAAGGAAGTGATTTACAAAAGAGGACTTGAAAAGAAAAGGTTGTTTAGGAAGGCGAAGAAAGGCTAATATGGCCAAAAGATAGCCCTTGAGGGTGCCCAGAGCACAGCCCTGCTGGGCCAAAGAAAGCAGGAAGAGGAGAACCTCAGAAAGGGGGGCAGAAAGGGAATCCTCAGCCTTGGCTGCGCACCATGCCACAAATGTATTCCATCTACAGGCATATACTGTTTTGGTAGAGAGATGCCTGGCTGCCAAGATAACATTACAGACATCAGGAGGAAGGTCGAAGGCGGTCAACTGTCGCCGCTCAATCTCCACGCAAGGAGGTGGAGGCAGGACAGGTTCGGGTGGAGAACCGTCCCATGCTGCTGCCACAGAAGATCCTCCCGAAGGGGCCAGTCTGATGGGAGAATCGATGGCCATGTTCAAGAACTTGGGATACCAAACTCTTCGTGCACAGTCTGGAGCCACAAGATTTACTTGGGCCCGGTCGCGCTTGATCTTCTTCAGCACTCTGGGCAGAAGTGGTACAGGAGGAAAGGCGTATAGAAGACCGCAGCTCGACTTGTAGCGAAAAGCATCACCGAGCGAGTGCCGCCTTGAAAATTCCAACAAGCAGAAGTACTGACATTACGCATTCTCTTCGGTGGCGTACAGATCTACCCAAGGCTCTTCCCACTGTGGAAAGAGACCTTGCACCACCTCTGAGTGAAGACGCCATTCCTGATCCATCAAGCACCAGTGGCTGAGTTTGTCCACCCTGGCGTTCAGAGAACCTGCAGGCGTTGAACAACATGCCCTGATGTTCCAGCCACTTTCAGAGACGAAGGGCCGCCTGACAGAGGGTCCACGACCCCACTCCGCCCTGTTTGTTGCAATACGGTGCATGGTGGAAGTGTTGTCTGTGAACACCTGCACTACTCTTCCTTTGACAGAAGGAAGGAATGCATTCAGTGCTAGACGAATCGCCCGAAGCACCAGAAGGTTAATGTGGAGCCCAGACTCCGCCGGAGACCAGAGGCCTCTGTTCTCCGCCTTTCCTGTGTAGCCGCTCAATCCCATGAGTGACGCATCTGTCACCACTGTGAAATCTGGTTGGGGAAGGGAGGGGGATCTGCTGTTGATCCAATCCTGGTTCATGAACCACCACTGCAACTGGTGTGCAGTCCCTGCCGAGATCTGAACGACATTGGACAAAGTCTCCTGATGCTGCGCGCACTGGAACATCAGGTCCCACTGCAGAGCCTGCATATGCCACCTGGCATGATTCACCTGCAGGATGTAGGAGGGCGTAAGGCCCAGATCCTCAGGGCCATTCACACACCAAAATCCGGGATAGAGTCTGGAACATCGGTATCATAGCCTGAATATCCCGGACTCGCTGTGTGGGAGGATAGGCCCGGCACTGCGCTGTGTCCAGAACCTCTAAGATGAAAAGATGCTTCGGAGAAGTGTTCAGGGGCGACTTTGATACATTGACTGTGAACCCCATCTAATGCAGGAGTTCTGCCGTAGTCTGGAGGTGGGCGACAACAGCCTGGGGCAAGCTCGCCTTCAATAAGCAGTCATCGAGATAGGGAAAAGACTGGATCCCATGATCTGCGCAGATGAGCTGCGACCACCGCCATCACGTTTGTGAACACCGAGGGGCGCTGGTAAAGGCAATGGGGAGCACAGTAAACTGAAAATGCTTGTGGCCTACCAGGAACCGTAGGTGATACCAGTGGGCCGGCAGGACAGGGATGTAGAAATAAGCGTCCCACAAGTCCAACTCTACCGTCCAATGTTCAGGGTCGAGGGCAGACAGGACATGAGCAAATGTCAACATTTTGAACTGCCCCTTATGGAGGAAGCGGTTGATGTCCCTGAGGGCCAAGATAGGACCGAGGCCTTTGTCCTTCTTGGGCACCAGGCAGTAGCACCCACAACCTACTTCTGGCCCCATGGACTCGCTCAAGTGCTTCCTTGGCCAAGAGAGCCTCAACTTCTTGGCAGAGAAGGGCCAGGTGATCCTCCGATATGCATTGGAATGCAGGTGGCACGGATGGAGGGGTAGTCTCAAAGCGGAGGGAGTAGCCCCTTTGGACTATTTGCAAAACCCACCTGTCTGACGTGATGTTGTGTCAGTGGGGGCGGCAATGGTGGATCCTGCCGCCCACTGGCAACTGCCGCTGCAGAGGGGGCACTGGTGGACTGGCCCACCCGCTGACCCCATACCCACGGCGGTGGGTCTCACACCCCGGCTCCGCAGAGGCTGGACAGCCTGTGCGGGCCTGTGGCTCTGGGCAGAACATGGTGGGGCACCCCTCCCATAGCCAAGAAAGGGGTGAAAAGCAGACTGTGCAGAGGTGGGAGCGAGGCCCAAGATTCTGGCCGTAGCCCTAGAGTTCTTGAAGCGCTCGAGCGCATTGTCCAACTTATCGCCAAACAAGCGACGGCTATCAAAGGGCATGTCCAAAAGAGGCGATTGGACATCGCCCGAGAAGCCAGTGGACCTCAGCCAGGCGTAGCAACTTAGGGCCACCGACGTTGAAATAGTCCTTCCTACAGCAAATGGCGAACTTTGCTGCATCCCTCCCATCAGCGACCGCACGGGAGAGTTCTTCCCGGGCCTCCTCCGTGCACTGAGCAGCACCTGCGCAACCATGTCCCAAACAGAGTGGGTGTAACAGCCCAAGACACATGCAGTATTCACCGATCGTAGTCCCAAGCTGGCGGAAGAAAACATCTTCCCAAAATGATCCAGCTTCTTGGATTCCGTATTTGGAGGAGCAGTAGGGAACGCGCCTATGGATGTTGAGGCTTGGACCCCAAGCTCTCAGGGGTAGGGTGTTGGGTGAGGAAAATAGGGTCGCCCAGGGCCCGGTGGTGGTGGCTGCGTCGGGCAATCATTCTATTCACAGGAGCCCCTGTGCTGGGCTTGGACCAGGTGCCCGGAAGGATGTCTGTGAGGGCCTCAATGAACGGCAGCAGGGGCTCCAAAGAGGCTGCTGCTGGTTGAAGCCCCTCAGTCAGTAGGTTAGTTCTGACTGCCACTGTAGGTAGCTCTAGGCTCAAGGCCTCAGCCATCCTATGCAACACCACAGCATAGGAGGGTTCCTCCTCCTTAGCCACGGTAGGGGGAGAAAGCATACCAAGGTCTGGGGATGTTTCCAGACCACTGGCCTCACCCAGTTCCTCTCTCCAGTCGGCCTACTAGAGGGTCAATAGACCCCTTCCAGTCCTCCTACCCTCCTCTAGCTGCCACTCATGAAATAATGAAATACTGGTATTTGTAAAGCGCATAGCTACCTCCGAAGTGGTGTACCGGCGCTGGGGCCCTCTGGAAGATTAAGCAAGCTATTGCCCAGAGTCACATGGTGCTGGGCTAACCTGCTGCCGGCACCAGGGATCGAACAGTGAACGCGTATTCCGGAGTCAGACACCCTAGCCGCTGCGCCACACTTCTTGGCGATAAGGAATGCCAGGATAGAAAAGAGGTACAAAAGTACCGATCGATGCCGGTCCGGCTCCGTTTCCATGTCGAGGGGAAGGCCGGGGACACAACCAGCGTCGAAAGGGGCTGAGGTGTTGCAAATGGATTCAGCCGAAGCCGCCAGGCATCGAAGGCCAAGAACCCCCAGCTGAGTCTGTGGGGCCCGAAGGCACACAAGCAGAGTCAGGCTGCCCAAAGATGGAGTGGAGGGCTTCGTAAAAGCTAAGAAGTTGGGCAGGGGTCGCCAAGCTTCCGGGAAGGGAGGAAAGCACAGAGCCGATCCAACAGGCTCTGCGGACAGAGCCGGCCGACTACCTTCCGCATCGGCCAACGGACAGGGATAAGGCTAAGAGCGACGGTGCTTCTTGTATTGTATTGTAAACTTATATAGCGCAAAACTGCCACCCCGCGGATATCCTGGCGCTAGGATCAAAGAGAAGCCCTGAAAAAAAACAGAGTCGGTTATCTATGAAGAAAGACTTAGGACCCATTACTTGGGAAGAGCCAAGTTTTCAGGCTCTTCCTAAAACCAATCAACGAGCTAGCCTTTCTAAGAATTAGGGGCAGTTCATTCCAGATACGGGAGGCCATCAGTCCGAACGTTCTACCACCTTTCCGAGACCTTTTAAATCTGGTGGTAGTAATAAGATTAGAGTTTGAAGAGCGGAGCTGCCTACTTGGATTGTACCAGGTGAAAGTTTCTTGTAAAGGAACTGGGCCCAGGCCATGTACTGCCTTATATACAATACAGAGGGATTTGAAACAAATTCTCTCCCCGATGGGCAGCCAATGGAGGTCTCCTAAGGCCAGTCTCTTAGAGGATCTACGTTGTCTATTTAAGGCCAGCTTTGCTGCTATCGATTGAACTCTCTGCAGCCCCTGTACAATATATTGTGGTGCTCCCAAGAACAGGGAGTTGCAATAGTCCAGTCTACTCAGTATTATGCTCCTCACTGCAAGAGGACGGGTGTCCTCGGGGAGTAGGGGAAGGATTTTCCGTAAAATTCAGAGCAAGGAAAGGCAGATACTGACAGTTTTGTTGGCCTGCGCATCCATTTGGAGGTTTTCATCTACCATGACTCCCAAATTGCGCACCACTTTAGCCGAGGCCAAAGAGTCACCCTCAGGAGTGAGCCTAAACTCTATAGGTAAGTGTCGGGACATTCACGTGGCAGGACAGTATATTACCTCTGTTTTCCCCTCATTAAATTGTAGGGGATGTCTCTTAAACCAATCTGCAGTTTGACACATGCACTCCTGGAAGGTGTTGATAGATACCGCTCTTTTCCCCTCCAATGAGAACACCAGTTGAGTGTCATCTGCATAGTTGATTAGATCTACCCCAAAAGATTTAATAATGGGGAATAGAGAACGTAGATAGATGTTAAAAAGGATCGGGTTTATTAACGAACCCTGTGGTACCCCATGGAGTACTGGAGACATGTCAGAGGTAACTGGTGATAAGGATACCGCCTGTTGTCTTCCTGACAGGTAGGATCTTAACCATTTTAGAGCCTGTCCTTTTACCCCTATGTCTTCCAGTCTCTCAACTAGCACAACACGGTTAACCATGTCAAATGCGGCTGACATATCCAATAATACCAGGACAGATGAAACCCCATTGTCAGCACGCATTCGCAGGTTATCCATTACCGTTACCAGTGCGGTCTCAGTCCCATGTCCAGGGCGGAAACCAAACTGATCCCTATCCAGCAATAAATTATCCTCTAGATAACAAGATAGACTTTTACTAACTACCTTTTTAAGGATTTTGACTGGGTAGATCAGTAAGGAGATTGGTCTGAAACTCGCTGGGTCGGAAGGGTCCAGGGATAATTTTTTAAGTAGTGGAGTTACAATAGCTTGCTTCCAAGCCTCTGGTACCACACCTTCCTCCAGCGACTGGCAACAGATCTTCCATAGCCATGGTAAAGTTTCTTCCCCTAGGGTTTTACCAAATTTTATAAGGAAAAGGATCCAACGGAGAACCTGAGGACACACTTTGAGCCAGCTGGTTAAAAGAGTCCTCTGTAGGAGAATGGAAGGTATCCAACGAGGTAGCTAACTGGGGTTCAAAAGCAGGTTTCTTGGCTAGACCAACTGGACCGTCAGATTGAAAATTTCCAACAATTTTAGTTATTTTGTCCTCAAAGAAGTCAGTGATCTCATCGCATAGTTTCTGTAAAGCTATTACCTTATTACTTGCAAGAGCCGGACTAATAGGTTCCTAGCAATATTAAAAAGTGCTTTAGTACTGTTAGGGGCCTGCAGAATAGATTTGGCATAAAAATCAGCCTTGGTCCTGGCAATAGATTCCTTATAATGCGTCTGTGCCAATTTCAGAGCTTTCCTGTCTAGATCCAGATAGGCCCTCCTCCATTTCCTCTCTGCCTTTTTACATGTTGCCCGTATCTGATTTAATTTGTCGTTATACCAAGGAACAGAAATTTTGCTCCTGTTTTTTAGGCGCTTTATTGGCACCACTGTATCAAGGGAGTCCGCCATAATCTTGCAGTAAGTCTGATAGTTTTCGCCTACAGAAGAGGAAGGGGTAAAGGACATCCGCCCTGAAAAGGCAATAGGGTCTTATTTTTTATCAGCTTGGCCCATTCTCTTCCCTTTCGAAAACTCAACGACTGATTACTAGTGCCCTCTAAGCTAGATAGCTTTATAACAAAGTGGATTAACGAGTGGTCTGTCCAATTTTGGGGCAAAATATCCACCACCTCTGTCTCGGCTTGCTTTGCAAACAGGAGGTCTAGAATATGGCCTACTAGATGCGTTGATTGAGTTACCATTTGACAAAGACCAAGGTTCTCACAAGTTTGTCTTAAGTCCCTCAAGTGGTTATCTAGACTGCCGTTGTCCCAAAGATTAAATCTCCCAATACCATCAAGTGTGCATGAGTAATACTCAAATTGATAATCGAGTTAAAAAGGTCTTGAAACTGGGTATCCGCCCTCGGGGGTCTATAACAGAGCACCCCTGTGAGTAATCTACCCGTAGCCTCCTGAAGTGAGAAGCCCAATCGTTGGATCCCATGAATCTCATCTATTTGTAGGGGTACAAAGTTCCCATTCGCCATCGTGTTGTGCTTCACTCACCGAAGACAAAGACTTCGAAGAGGAGTGATGGTGGTGGTGACTCCGCAACTAGTCCTGCGACCTCTCTCTTGACCAGGACCTCAAGCGGCGCGGAGCTGACTGCCTGGCCTCGAGAAGCTCTCTGGACCACTCCTGCAAAGACTTCAGGTTCATTGCCCGGCAGTCGAAGTCACAATGTGACATCCCTTGCACCAGGAGTCGAACGACTTGAAAAAACTCTAGTCAAAACAGACTAAGGGTACCGCTCTCTCCGGATCTGCACTGGCTGGCACAGAAAAAGAAAGAACTGACGTCAGCACGCCGGGCGACGTCTAAGTAGATACCGCAATGTCATTCCGGCGATCACAACACCAACGACGAACGTGTCGACTGACGCCACCTGCCGATGCACAGGGGTACTGCTGAAGAAAAATTCTTCGGAAGTAGTCAGACACCTGGGGATAATTCGAAGGTAAGGAATTCTAAGGAAAGGAATCCATACCTAATAGTCTCTTTCAGACTTGGCAGCGTATCTAGGCAACCTTAACAGCTTAATGAATTGTTGAAAAATTACCTATTTGTCATCATATTACAGAATATATTCTCTCTTACCCCAAGAGAAATTCCTCGAAACAGTAATCAATATTAAATTCAGTGAGAAGTGATTTAAACAAAAAAACACTATACAGCAATTATGATTGCACCATAACCGGGTTTCACTATCATGAGGTTGTTTCTAGAGTCTTATTTATTTAAAAAAATATCCAGTTGTGTGACAACTTGGACAAAAAATTACTTGTAATGTTTGAGGATTCTGTATGCCACCATGTCTACCACTGGTGTGGCCTAGTAATTCTTGGCATATTATATTAAGAGGAACAATGGTCCTTAGCAGACTGAAGAATGAAAAACAAGGAGTTTTATTCAACAATACTTAAGAATATAGTCAGATTCTTGTAAATAGCACCACAGTTTTCCATTGTGCCTAACCTGTGTGGTTTCTATTTGTGGTTAAACTCGCTGCATAATATAATACATAAGAGTGACTACAGCTCAAAGTTTTTGCCTGTATTTATGTTTATATGTTTTGTTTGATTAATATGTAATGTTCTACACACTCCTTTTCCTATATAGGGTACAGGCTTGTGCCCTATTATAGAAACCATTGTTTCAGAATTATCTGACTATATTCTTAATTATTGTTGAATAAAACTCCTCGTCCGGCTGGACTGTGGATTCATATAGTAACCTATTGTAGCCTATCTTGTATTTTCGTTTTTCATTCTTCAGTCTACTAAGGACCATTGTTCCTCTTAATAGAATTGTTACCCGTGGTCCCTAGCCAATTATCGGGTCCCCTTGTCCTTTCAAAATAGTAATTTTTGGCAGGCCTGGTGACTTTCCAAATGGTCATCGAGTTTTCCTCGCAGACCGGTTACTGATGAGGCTTGTGAAGATGTGTTAGAGTCTGTTTCTTGCTAAGGAGGTTCTGTTGGATGGTATGTTAGGAGTTCAGCCTAATGTGTCCCATCGGACGTTAGTATGTGGAGTATCACGGTGAGGAGAGCTGCTGAGAGCAATGAGAGACACAAGTACGACCTCATTAAAAGAGGCCTTATTGGGTCTGGAAATCCCGCTATGGAGAGATACTGTTACTGGATGGTTAGGAGTCTCTGGGGGGCTGCAAAAACTGGGCTCCTTCCGGGATGGACCCTGTGGTTCCACCTATGAAAGGAGAATGACCAATGTTATTCATCATTCTGGACACATTTGCGTCTGGATATTTGAGCTATTTTGAGAAACAGGTGTCCCCCGGGAAACTAAACAATTCTGCATTACTCTTAACTTCCATAGGCTGTTCACTCAGGTTACCTGGTACATCAAAATTAAGAGTTACTTGCAATGTGGAGCCACAAGGACATGAATGGTTGAACCACGGCATGGGTGGATGGGCAGTGGGGGGGACATCTGGGGCTGCTGCCTGGGATGTCAGAAAGTACTTTTTCCTAGTCCATAGTACGCCTTTCATCTGTCCCATATCACAGTGAATTTTCGAGGATAGAACCTAGCAGTGTACACCCCTTTTTCAGCCTCCACACACGTCTATCCTTGCTAACCATCTGGCATTTGTGGGCAGCACCCCCACCTCCCCCCAAATGTGTGCTAAATTTATTTTAGCCACAAGTCCCAGGGGGAAAAACAAAAATGTTTGCAGGGTAAACCTACATCTCCTGGGACCCTCATGAGTATGAAATGAGGTGTAAGAGGAATCTCCTCTTCCAATATGTTGCCCCACTTTCTTAGTATATCCTCCCAGTAGGTGTGTATTTCAGGGAACCCCCAGATTGTTTGAAAATAGGTCTCTTCATTGACCACACATCTTAAGCAGTATATATATATACTCTTTGATTGAATTAAGCAGCATAGTGTTCTGATGGCCACCTCACAGGGATGCATTAAAGCCTCCTCCCAATCCACCTCCTTCATGTCATCCACCAAATCAGTCTTGACCCTGCTCCAATAGGAGCAATCCAGCCCAAACTGCCAAGCCAGGTTGTCTCCGAACCAGAACACAATATACCCCGAACCAGTTTTGCCCTGATTGAGCATCTTCAGTCGGGTATAGCTTGGGCTTAGTGACAAAATGAGCTAGGGACCAACATTCCACATCTGGGCATACCACTGACCACTTAGGGCGGCACATCAAACACACAAAAAGTGATGAGAGGATGCTTGCAATAAGTCTAACCACTGGCAATCACTTGAGGAGCATTCCAACCCATCGTCATTATGCTCCCCATGCCAACTCAGATCAGACCTAGCCATATGCAAGCCAGTTGTGACCCTGCTCCAATAGAAGCAGTACAGCCTGAAATGCCAAGCCAGGTCCTCTCTGAACTGGAACACAGCAACTCAAGACCTGTTTTGCCCTGATTGGGGCTCTTCAGTCGGGTGTAGCTTGGTTACAATGGCACTGTGAGCAAGGGACCCACGGTTTAGGGAGGACGTGGCCTGGCAGTTCGGGCTGGACTGTTCCCATTGGAGCAGGGTCAAGACTGATATGCATATGCCAGGGTCTAAACTGAGGTGACATGGTGTGCAAAATAACAACGGACTGGGATGTGGCCCGAGTAATTAACAGTGGGTGAGATTAATTTAAGCATTCCATTCATCACTTTTTTGTATACCCTACTGTGTTGCCCTAAATGGGAAGCGTATACACAGACCTGGGTCCCATTCACACTGTCACATGGAATCAAGCAATACTTGACTGATGAGCCTTACCCAGGGCAAAACTGGTTCAGGATTGACTGTTCCCACTGGAAGGTCAAGGCTGATTTTAATATTTGCTTGGTGAGCAAAATAATGATGGACTGGGATATGGCCAGAGTAATTACCTGTGAATGTTATTAATTCAAGCATTCCATTCATCACTTTTTTGCGTACTTGAAAGGTAGATAATAGAAAGGGTATAAATGACCAACACTGGATGAACATGATTTGTTCTGTCTAATGTGTCCTCTTGAACGTCTTGTAGAATACACAGTACAACATATTATTATGGTAAAACAAACGTGAATACAAATTAATTGCAAAAAACAAATATTTTATTAAGCACAAGCATTTTCTTAAGATCTTTCTAATGCTATTAAAGGGGAGTTATATACACAGGGAACTTGAATTATGACATCACATGCTCCAGGACTCCCTGTCTGATTAGTTGTTCACATTTTCCTCTCGGTAGAAAATGCTGCGGGACAAAAAGGAAAAAAAATGGTTTAGAAAAAAACATTGTTTACTTATCAAACTAACTAGGACATGAAAACATATTGTGGCATTCTTTACTTTCTTTTGTTTGTGACTTGTTTGCCAAATGCATATGCTTTGGAATTCTTAAGCTCACACTTACTGAAGTTTGCATGGGCGCCTGATCAATACAATTTAGCTCTGCACAGTTGAACACTGGCAGTAAGTTAATACACCATCCTTTGCGTCGCACAATAGTAAAACTTTAGCATATGTGATCCAAAATGCTTTAAAAGCTGAAAATGATATTCAATAAAGAAATAATTACTTACCTTCAGTAACGCCTTATCTGGTAGAAACTCTCTAGCCACAGATTCCTTACCTTAGAATTATCCCCAGGTGTCAGACTGGATCTGCAAATTCTTCATCACAAGTACCCCTGCACGCATTTAGGTGGCGTCATTTGGCTCTGCGTGGCATCATCTGCGCTGGAAGTGATGTCTGCAGTGTCTATACAGGCACCACCCACGTTTTGCAACTTTCCACCCCAGAAGCGAAGAGCCACGAAGTACACTGACTACGGGTGTGGAAAACTAGGTTCTTGAAAGGGGAAAGCCCTGTCCCTAGTAATCTGTTCGCAGAGCCGGGAGCATAAGTTGGTCAGTAAGGAATCTGTGGCTAGATAGAGGCGTTACAGAAGGAAGAAACGTATTCATCTGATAGAGACTTCTAGCCGCACATTCCTTACTTTAGAATATATATCTAAGCAATTACTCCCCGGAGGTTGGTCAGAGAACCAATTTCACAGGACGAAGTACTGCAGGCCCGAATGAGTAAAGTGCCTATCCCGATGGACCGGACTGTCCAGGCAATAGTGTTTGGTAAACGTGTGCATTGAAACTCACGTTGTGGGCTGGCAAATGTCCAGTAGCGGAACACCGTGAGTTAATACAGTTGTGGCAGTTTTAGCTCTGGTGGAATGAGCACGAAAATCCTTAGGTGATTGCTTCTTAGCCAAAGTGTGGCAGATTTTGATATAGAGAATGATCCATTGTGAGACAGTCCTCTTCTGAGCAGACCGTCCTTTCTCCGCTCCAACATACCCCATGAAGAGTTGGTAAATAATTAATTTACTCTCTTAATTTCTATGCAGGTAAGTACTTAATCAATAATAACTCAATCGGAATGAAAAAAAGACAGAGTCCGTGGTGTTAGAGTTTCTAAGGGTTTTATTCCTCATAAAGGAATCAGGATATCATGTTCTGACCACCACAGGGGTGTCAGAAGGGATAGAGCGCTGTCGATTATTGACAATACATAGCTTATATACTTGATTTATACCATAAGAATCAATGTAAGAGGCGTAACAGCTGAGAGAAGACAAGATAACAGTATACACGTGGTACTAGTACATCATCAAGAGGCGTAAACTAGGCGTGAACCAGAGGTGTGTGCTAGAAACGTCACTGATAAGTGACGCAAGTGGGTGGCACCAAGGGGTGGTGCTAACAGAATGTTGCAATGTCAGCAGAAATCGGAAGCTTGGATGCGCGCGCAGCTGCATGACGTGTGATTGACGGGGTGCAGGGGACTTGACATTTACACTGACGGAAAGAGACAGAAGTCTGGCATGTCAGATCAACTTGTACTTCTATCATATCTGATATCTGATGTTTAGGAACTATACTATCTGGGCGGAAAGGTCTCTAGGGCAGAAGCTATTCTATGCTAACTGTGGATGCGTGTATAAGCGCCTGAGTGTCTACATGTGAAGCGTGGGGCACGGGGCCTTCCATGGAAGCATGGCAACAGAGGCTATGAATTACTTGCATTAAGACAGGTCGGCCCTTTTGGCTCTGCAGCTGGGGAGGATGTTTACAAGATCTAGTAGGCAGGAATGTATTCTCGGGGAGCGGAACAGATAACTCGAAGGTTATAGTCAGTCTTGGCAGAAAGCAGGCTGAGCTGAGCGCGAGGGGCCGCGCTGAAAGTAGGACAGAGTTCACGGGTACAGAGGTAGCCTGGGCAGAGTCAGGAGCCACAAAAGAGGTTCAGATGGCAGGAATTCAGGGCCTACTCTTGCTAGAGCAGGAAGAATATGAGAAGTGTACTACAAAAAGACGGTGACATAGCATACTTAGGAACGGACTACATAATCCATTCATGGTGGATCTGAAAGAGGACAAGTTAACGGTGGACGCAAATGTATTTGCGTCTTCATAGCTGGCACAGGAGGGAAGTTACATGCACTTTAAGCTGGTACATGGAGTCGGTGGGGTACGCGCTAGGGAACACAACATGGCCAAAATTTAATTTTCCTCATTCCCTCCTTGTTCCCTACGGACCCTTCATGAAATATCGATCCTCATGAATCGATCAGTCTGTTCTTGTAACATCATTTGTTCTTCTTTCTTTCGGTTACGTTTTGAATGAAAACTGGAATGTTCAATACAAGAAGTGGCACACAGTCCACAAATCGCTGGCCCACATTGTAGGCACAGGCAGCAACTGAATACTAGGACTAGGCCAATGCCTAGGAAGGATAGGATCTTCCATCCCCAAGCTGTTAACGTTGTCCAGAACCAACCGGACCAAGTCCAGGTGCCTGGATTCTGATGTATCTGATTTGCAATATTATGAAGACGGGTAATAGCTTGATATACTGATGGTGCGTTTTGTGGAATGAAAACACAGCAACTTGACCCGATGACCTTACAGGCTCCACCTCTATCTGCCAAGATGACGTCAATTACAAGACGATTCTGAAGGACAACAACCCGCATAGCGGACTGCTCTTCTGTTAAGTTACCTAAGGCGGAGGCAGTTTCATTTACTACTGCTTCAAGTGTTCTAGTTAATCTGCGTATTAATTTACTATTCTGGACAGGTCCTAAAAAGAAAAAGAATCCTTTATTAAAATCGGTGTACTGTTCCCATGCCGTTTCTGTGTAGTCGACAAGTGGGACATCTCTTCTGGGTCTATTCTTTACTAGATTGCTATTTCTATGGTAATCAGGAGGAGCTAGAAAAACAGGTGGCAGAAGGAATGCAATGTAACAGGTACCATCCCAATCTGGAGGTAGACGTATGTATGCGGTATGACCACAAACAAAGTAAGAATGACTGATAGCTTTGAAAGATGACTTTCCATGATCACTGAATTCGACCACAGTAGTGCATTTACTATGACCTAAGTGTACTGAACCTTTCTTCTTGATACATAATTCACCAGTGACTGGCAGTACTGACATAATAGGTAGAACTGGTGTGGCTTCGGATTCGACAGTAAGAATCATAAGGCTGATTGTGTAATTACCTAATCCATATACTTCATTTTCTAGATCAGTTCCTATTCTAGTGGGAAGTCCCTCCTTATCTGGGTAACAGACGTCTAGCAGGACCAAGTTCAAGTTTCCCCAAACCCAACCCCCATTGAAAACAGCAATGTCGGGATCTAAAGAATTAATTATTCTGAACCATGCTCCGCAGGAGCCATTGTGAGAGAACGGGTACGGAAAGAGGGGCAGAGCTCCCTTGTAATTCTGGTAGGGAGGGAGTCGGCCACATATCCAGCAGTTTGTAGCATTGTTAGTTTGATGAGAATGATGTAACATACTAATGAATGTATTGTTGCGCAGCGCAAGTCTGTAGGAAAGCTCATGAGGAGGTAACTCACTAAAAGTGTGTTCAGCAGAGACATTGTAAGCAGATTGTTCACGCTTGAAAATAGGATAATAGATAGGTAACAAGATGCTAGCAATAATAATTAAAATGCTGATAATAAACATAATTATTAGTGTCACTATGCAGTGACTACGAAGTGATTTGCAATATGTACGTTTCTTTGCTTCTCTCTCTCTATCTCGATCTAGGGGATACATGTCAGAAACTATTTAACCGATTCACCTAGGGGAGGACTTAAACAATTAAACTGTCTGACTTGCTAGATCGTAATTTCATGCGATATAGTTCTTGAGGAGTCTTTTCTCGTTTCGATTCGGTAAAGTCTTTGGTAACACAGTCTTTGGTGGGGGTGGACGAGTCTGGGTCAGGTTTCAGTCCAGCAAATTTCTTTATATGGCTCGTGTGTACCCACCCCTTTCTTCCTTCGATTTTCACCGCCGTCCTTGTTGTTAGAAGAACGGTCTTCGGAGACTTCCAGCGGGGCTCCAACGGACTTTTTCTGTCGAAGTTGCGGACGAGGACAGTATCACCGGGACGGACGTCATGTGGCTTTACATCAGTGTTGTCAGGGAAGGCTGCGGCAACCTGTGAACGACATGATTGGAGTGCAGACATCAAGGAGGCAAGGTAATCTGTCAACATATTAGAATCAACATCAGTAATCTTTTTGGGAATGGGCGTCCCCCACATATTCGGTGGTCTTCCAAAGACCACCTCGTACGGAGATAGCCCTGATCTCGAATGGGCGACCATTCTCATATAGAATAGTGCCACTGGCAGGGCGACTATCCAGTCGACCCCTTTTTCCTGACATATTTTGGCAAGGCGGATCTTTAGTGTCTGGTTATGCCTCTCAACAAGGCCTGCGGCTTCTGGGTGTCGGACACAATGGAACTTCCACTGGTATCCTAGTAATAAGGAAACTTCTTTCATTAAGGCAGACGAGAATGGCTGACCGTTATCTGAGTACACGACACGAGGCAGGCCGTATCGTGGGAAAAATTCACGAACCAACTGTTTGGCAGTGGTCGGAGCAGTGTAATCTGAGACTGGGTATGCTTCGGTCCAGCGGGACAGAGCACAGACAACTACGAGAACATATTTAAATCCTCGACAACGGTCCATCTGGATATAATCCATCTGGAGGACTTCAAAAGGGTGATCGGGAGGATGAAATCCACCTTGCTCTACAGGGACGCTTTTACCTGGATTGAACTGACAACAGATCATGCAAGTACGCACTTTCTGTTTTGCTGCTGCTCGTAAGTGTTTATTGTTCCAGAGATTTTGTAAACTGTCTAGCATTGCTTTCTCTCCTAGATGTGCAGGACTATGTGCTGTATTTATCATGACTTGAACCATAGAGTCAGGGAGAAACCATGTCGATTTTCCCTTCGTCATCCAACCTTGATCTGTCTGGATCCCTCCTAGTTCAATCCATTTCTTTATTTCTTCTGGAGTAGCATGTGTCTGAATGTCGATAACATCTAGTGTGGGATCCCTGACTGTCATACAGTTTATCGGATCTGTTGTTTTTGTCGTATCATTTATCTGAGTGTCGGTCAGTGCTGTATGTTTTGCGGTCTGATCTGCCAGGTCGTTACCCTGGGAAACAGAATCTGTGGCTTTAGTATGTGCTTTACACTTCATGACGGATATGGCTGAAGGCAGATGTATTGCTTCTAACAGTGCTTGAATGAGAGGACCATGTTGGATCTTTGTACCATGAGAGGTCAGAAAACCTCTTTCTTGCCACAGCATGCCGAAGTCGTGTACGACTCCGAACGCATAGCGGGAATCTGTGTATATGTTAACATTTCTGTTCTTGGCTAGAATACAGGCTTGGGTCAGAGCGATGAGCTCTGCTGCTTGAGCAGACAGTGTATCAATACGGTGTGTTTCTTTAACTTCAGTTTCAGTGGTCACAGCATACGCGGCCACTAACTCTCCTGTACTTGTTCTCATGCATGAACCATCCACATAAAGTGTCAGGTCCGGATTTGTCAATGGAACATCTGTTAAATCTCGTCGGGGCTTTGTTACTGCATTAATGATCTCTATACAATCATGTGGAGCTGGATCTGTCATAACTGTAGGTAACAGTGTTGCTGGGTTCAGGATACTGCAGCGTCTGATTTCTATGTGTGGCTGGAATAATGTCAATTCGTAACCTGTGAGTCGTGCTATAGTCAAGTGCTGAGTCTGGGTTCTGTTTAACAGAACCTCTACAGAGTGTGGAACTTGTACCGTTAACTGATGACCTAAAACAATTGAGTCGCTTTGTCTGATTGCTAACGCTGTTGCTGCTACTGACTTTAAACATGCAGGGAGTGCCTGTGCTACTGAATCCAATGTACTTGAAAAATAAGCGCAAGGCTTATGTGAACCTGCTTGATCTTGAGTGAGGACAGACAATGCTGTACCGTCACGTTCTGTAACAAAAAGTGTAAACGGTTTGCTGTAACATGGTGTCGCTAAAACTGGTGCTTGGCATAAAGCTTTCTTTAATTCCTCAAAGGCTTGTGTGTGTTCCTGAGTCCAAGGGAGGGCAATGGAAGTTGCAGCCTCCTGCGTCGTTAACTGAATGAGTGGTTTAGCTAGAAATGCATATTGAGGAATCCATTGTCTGCAGTACGAGGTGAGGCCTATGAAGGCCCGCACTTCCTTTTGTGTCTGGGGTCGCGGCATATTTGCAATTAACTGAATGCGATCGGGAGTGAGCTGTCTCCCCACTTTGGACAGCAAGTGACCCAAGTACACAACTTGCTGAACACAGAATTGTAGCTTCGAAGGGGACACCTTGTGTCCCTTGTCGGCCAGGAAATGCAAAACTGTCAGAGATGCTTGTTCACATTCGGGCTCACTTCGTGCGGTGATCAGTAGATCATCGACGTATCGTAGTAAAGCTGTATTAACTGGCATTTGGATACAATCTAGTTGTCTTTTCAGTGCTTGACTATAGATGCTGGGGCTTTCTGTAAATCCTTGAGGTGCGCGGGAAAATTTGAAACTTCGTCCATTTAAACTGAATCCGAAGAGATATTGGCTCTCCGGGTCAATAGGTACACTGAAGAAAGCGTTCTTGAGATCGATTACAGTAAAGAACGCTGCTTCTGAATCAATAGTAGTCAATAGGGAAGAGATATCGGGGACCACAGGATACTGTGGTACAATACATTTGTTCAGTTCTCGAAGATCAATCACCAGCCGATATACTGGCGGTGCATTGCGGTCTGTACGTTTAAGAATTGGAATGATGGGTGAATTACAGATATTGGAGTCGGTCTCTACGACCACTCCCTGGGCAATAAGCTCTTCAATTATTTTCAGTAAAGCCACTACAGCATCGGGTGGTAACTTGTATTGTCTGATTCTGGGTAGGACAACTCCTGTCTTGAGTGTGACACGATATGGAGTGATATGCATACAACCTACATCTGCTGGGCCTTTTGCCCATAAGTGATCTGGTACATTTTTCAATCTGACATCAAAATCACGAAAAACATAATGACCCTTGAAATCCCGTAGAAAGAGTCTGACTCCCTCCGGGGAACAGCATATTATAGCTCCTAGAGCCTTCAGTGTTTTAATTCCTAACAGATTTTCTGGACATGATTTCGTAAGTAACAAATCTGTAACTCGAGATAATGGACCTACAGCTAATGGTACTGGTTCTGATACTTCATTTACAATAGGCTGTCCTGAAAAACCAAGGGAAACATTCTGCGAGCCTGAGAGGGGTGCCCCTGGGACTTCATTGTGACTGATTGTAGTGCGACTTGCCCCTGTGTCAATTAAAAATTTTCTGTCTTTTCCTAATACATGACTGTGTACATAAGGACCTTCTTGATCTACAGGAATTTCAATAAGAGGCAAATCACTTTCCCTCCCTAGGCTGTTTCATGTATAACGGGGATAATCTGGATATGCCGACTGGGCATACTGGTACATCTGTTGTGATACTTGCCGAGTTGCGGCAATGGGCTGTGTCTGGGCATGTTGTGGCTGCGGTACTGCTACTGTCTGTACTGTGTGGGACTGATCATGCATAGGCTGTGTATTCTGCATTGGCTGTTCGTTCTGTGAGGTCTGTTGATGACCCTGTTCATGTCTAGGCGGACGCGGTCTTTCTTTAGTTTTACCTGTCTCGATGTTATGTTTCAGGACTGGACATTCATGTACGTAGTGACCTGGCTGCTTGCAATAATTACATGTCCCTTTAACGGGAGCGGCAGAATGATTGGTCTGGGCCCCACCTTTTCTATGACCGTCGGCTGGAATCGTCTGAGCTACTAACATTTTCATTTTCGTGTCTTTCATACGTTTCTGTTCCTGATCTTGTTCTTCCCTAATTCTGTTCTGGTGATATTGTAACATTTGTAACATCTGAGATGGCGTATTTGCTTGCCAAGTACTTTCAACTTTGTACACTCTATTTTTGACTAATGGTAGGGCATTCTCTACTAATTTTGTTACAAAAAGGTGTGGATATGACTCACTACTAGTTTTTAGGCCACTATTTATGATGAAACATTTCTCGAATCTTGAATAAAAGTCACTAGTATCTTCATCTTGTTTCTGTTTACAGGACGAGATTGCGTCCCAATCTTCCTTTCTAGTTGTCAATAATCTTGGCAAAACCTGTACTATTAAACCTGGTAATGCTTTAGTCTTATCCCCAAGGCCTAACCCTGGGACTCGTTTGCTTTCTTCGTCTTCTATTTCTGTCCATGCTATCTTTGACTCTCCCACCTCCCAATCCTTTTCCTTTAATTTCTCGTAAATGCCCGTGGGCAACAGTACTTTTAACATTTTCATAATATCATCATACGTGTAATCTCCCATCAGTAACATATCTTTAAGCTCTCTGTGAAAACCTGCAGGGTCTTTATCATGGCACGGAACTAATTTCTTCATTTCTAACAGTTCTAACTTAGTCAGTGGTGTGTGAACATACACACGCTTCAAGCGTTGGTCCGTACCCATAACTGGGTGTACTTCTCGTAAGGGGTTCTGACTTTCAATGCCACCACCGCATTGCATGTGGTACGTTTTCCTTTCTGGAGGCGGGGCGGGAACATATTCAGGACTTATGAAGGTGTTATACTTACATCGTTGTTCTAGAATTATTTGTATTAATTTGGTACTAAAACCTCTCCATCTATCCATGAGTAGGGCTTCTAATGTCTCGTGTAAGGGACCTGGATCAGAATGATGGTTTCTGAACTTGATGAGGAGGTGCTGAATCATGTATACACCTGCTATTTTCTGCTCTTCCGGGGAAAGGTTCAAGAATGTCTGTACTAATGTGTCATCATTATACATGTCTGCGTTTTCGGCCCATAACACGGCTGACCGGGCTAGTTCTTGTTCATCCATAGAATTGAGTACATGGTACCCCACTCGGTCTCGAAGCCTTTTATCAGTTTCCTGGAACTGATGTTCAGAAGAATTCGGATTTGTTAAAGCAGAGAAAAGAACTCTCTTGCTTTCCGGACGGATGCCTTTCCTAAGGTAATTTCCCTTACCTACGTACACTATAGTATCTGTAGACCTTCCTGGTGCTTCATGGTCTTCTTCCTCCTCGGAGGAAGCTTTATCATTCCCTTCCTGGTGTGCAGTCAATACTGCCTTTCTAATTTTCTGGGACATACTGGCTATGCAATTCCCTCTATCATGCTTTCCTTCGGCTATATTTTGACCCCACTTGTTTAATGCGTCTAATTCACTTTGGTCTGTCTCGGGCCTGTCTCGTTCTCTTATTACACAATTTATGAAAAATCGTAATATCTGTGCTTGAATGTCAACTTTCTGTTTATGCATGGCATCTTTGACACTGTCAGGGTCTTTCCCTGTCTGTATAAACTCATATAGTCTGTCGAGGCGTTCCTGCATTCCTACATAGCATAGCAAGCTATCGGTGGCAGATCTTAATCGTAGTGATGCTAATATCATTAAATCGTCTTTTCCGGGTACTGGATCATATCTGCAAACTGACATCTTCTCTTTAAATGCGTCAAGCCGGGATAAGTGGGGAGACTGGAAAGGATTCTGCGTGTCCCTTAAATGCAATCTGTGTGTCGGTGGCGGGGTCTGTAGACCCGCTGTCGCACCTCCTGAGGCGGATGCTTGAGCATTATCTCTCCGCGGAGTCTGGATCTGAGTCTGAATTTGTCGTTTAGTGAGATCAGGTAGGACTGGTTTCGGTAGGTCTGTTTTGAGTGCGGGAAGTGGCGGAGCTGGCGGAACAGGGGAGGTCTGTCGTGATACTGGCGGAACATTATCTGGGGGCACAGTGCCACCCCCATCCCTGTCTGTAGGCAGGGCACGAACAGGCAGATTGGTGTAAGCTGGTGCTACATCCTCTAGATATGAATTTAGGAATATGTCTTTAGTAGTTTTATGCATTACTTTAGTTGGAACTAATGATGTCGGTAAGTTTTTCGGTGTTTCTGATTGGGCTTCAGATGTGCCATCTGCTGCAAGATACATACCGTTTACAAGATTATTTCGGGCACGGTCTATTTGTTCTGTTTTTACTCGGATCCCTTCAGTAACTAATTCGTTTTCTTGGTCTTTATCTGATTCTTTAAGTCTGTCTTCTCTACGGAGTGCTTTGCCAGCACGCTTACGCGATTCCTTACGCCAAAATTCTATGGCGTCCTTCTGAGATTGTCTAGCTTTCTTTTTCCATAATGCTTCTTCTACCCTCATGATGCACTCGGCATCCCACGTTCCGGTAACAGGCCATCTGTGTCTTTCGTCTAGGTGTTTGGTGTAATCGGCCCATAAATCTAGATATAATATGGCATCTATGCCATGTTTCTGATACATAAAATTGCCTGGAGTGTCCCTAGGGGGGATAGGAATTTCTTCCTCCAGTAACCCTTTCCTAGTTCCTATCTGTTTTAACTTGTTGAAAAACGGCATCTTGCTTACTTATTACTGAATGCTAGATCCTTATTCCTTAATACTCTTGACAGCTAGATTATACGAGAAGCACAATAATACACGTTTAAACAGTCACATTCATACCACAACATTAATCACATAAAAACATTGAAGACATAGATGACTACCCCCCTATACTGGATGTACTGCTCAACAGTACGGATACACTGGTGTAACAGTGCAGAAATTCGGAATGCTAGATATACTGCTAAACAGTACAGATACACTGCCTAAAAACAGTGCAGAAATTCGGAATACTTGATATACTGCTAAACAGTACAGATACACTGCCTAAAAACAGTGCAGACCGGACTTGCGTACTTAAACCCGTCTAGATACGACCCAGCAACGGTACTCACCGGGAAGCACGGAAACAGGAGGCCTCGGAAAACTCGACTGGACTCGACTCGGAACTTCGGAAAATTTCGGAAAACTTCGGAAAACTGGTGGGCCTCTTCACACCTCGGACCTTGCTTCTTTCGGCTAGGCTCTGGTCGGGATCCTCCGCACTCCTCACCGCCTCGTCTGGGCACTGATCGCAGTCTTCGTCACCTCCGTGGGTCAGAGGGAGATGCAGGAAATCCTGCCAGTACACGTGTGTTCCATCTAACTGATGGCAGGGGACACAGCTTGCAACGCACCAACCGGCGCGTGAGGTGGGGGAGGGGTCCCTGTTCGGGCGCCAAAATGACGTAAATAATTAATTTACTCTCTTAATTTCTATGCAGGTAAGTACTTAATCAATAATAACTCAATCGGAATGAAAAAAAGACAGAGTCCGTGGTGTTAGAGTTTCTAAGGGTTTTATTCCTCATAAAGGAATCAGGATATCATGTTCTGACCACCACAGGGGTGTCAGAAGGGATAGAGCGCTGTCGATTATTGACAATACATAGCTTATATACTTGATTTATACCATAAGAATCAATGTAAGAGGCGTAACAGCTGAGAGAAGACAAGATAACAGTATACACGTGGTACTAGTACATCATCAAGAGGCGTAAACTAGGCGTGAACCAGAGGTGTGTGCTAGAAACGTCACTGATAAGTGACGCAAGTGGGTGGCACCAAGGGGTGGTGCTAACAGAATGTTGCAATGTCAGCAGAAATCGGAAGCTTGGATGCGCGCGCAGCTGCATGACGTGTGATTGACGGGGTGCAGGGGACTTGACATTTACACTGACGGAAAGAGACAGAAGTCTGGCATGTCAGATCAACTTGTACTTCTATCATATCTGATATCTGATGTTTAGGAACTATACTATCTGGGCGGAAAGGTCTCTAGGGCAGAAGCTATTCTATGCTAACTGTGGATGCGTGTATAAGCGCCTGAGTGTCTACATGTGAAGCGTGGGGCACGGGGCCTTCCATGGAAGCATGGCAACAGAGGCTATGAATTACTTGCATTAAGACAGGTCGGCCCTTTTGGCTCTGCAGCTGGGGAGGATGTTTACAAGATCTAGTAGGCAGGAATGTATTCTCGGGGAGCGGAACAGATAACTCGAAGGTTATAGTCAGTCTTGGCAGAAAGCAGGCTGAGCTGAGCGCGAGGGGCCGCGCTGAAAGTAGGACAGAGTTCACGGGTACAGAGGTAGCCTGGGCAGAGTCAGGAGCCACAAAAGAGGTTCAGATGGCAGGAATTCAGGGCCTACTCTTGCTAGAGCAGGAAGAATATGAGAAGTGTACTACAAAAAGACGGTGACATAGCATACTTAGGAACGGACTACATAATCCATTCATGGTGGATCTGAAAGAGGACAAGTTAACGGTGGACGCAAATGTATTTGCGTCTTCATAGCTGGCACAGGAGGGAAGTTACATGCACTTTAAGCTGGTACATGGAGTCGGTGGGGTACGCGCTAGGGAACACAACATGGCCAAAATTTAATTTTCCTCAATCAGCTCAGAACCCTCTTATGTGGTCAAGATAGAACGACAACAATCTTTTTGGGTCTAGACGTTGAAGTCACTTCTCTTCTTTTGAGGGATGAGGTGGAGTGTAAAAAGTAGGCAGGAATGATGGATTGGCCTACGTAAAATGAAGTGACCACTTTCGGAAGAAAGGAAGCTCTCGTACAAAGCACCAGTTTGTCTGGGTAGATGTTAAGATAAGGAGGCTTGGATAACAAGACCTGAAGCTCACTAACCCTCAGGGCAGATGTCATTGCTACCAGGAAGGCTGTCTTGATGGTAGGGAACCTGAGAAGACAGTTATGTAAAGGCTCAAACAGAGAGCACATCAGGACCCTCAGGACCAGATTAAGGTCCCACTGTGGCATAATGTAAGGAGAGTGAGGAAAAATATGTTGCAAACCATTCAAAAACCTATGTACAATAGGCGATTGGAAAAGGGAAGGTTATGTTATGTCATGTTATGTTACTTAGTTTTTTGAGCGCACAGCTGCCCCAGCGAAGGGGCGTCCCGGCGCTATAATTGAAGAGGCAACATAACTAACAGAATAAAAAGGTAAGAAAATATTAATAAGGCAAGGGGAAGAGATACGTTTTAACAGCCTTCCTAAAAAGTAAAAGATCTTCCAAAGCTCGAATGTGCACAGGAAGCGCATTCCAAAGCTTGGCAGCCAACACGGTAAAAGAGCGACCACCTAGTCTACTTTTTTTAAAGCGCGGAACAGATGCTAAATTTTGATTAGCAGAGCGAAGGCTACGAGATGGCATGTACAGGGTCAGAAGATGCTGGAGGATGGTGGGGTGTCGGTTTTAAGAATTTTGAATGCGAAACACAGCGTCTTAAACTCTATACGCCTGATTACTGGCAGCCAATGTAATTTGCAAATTGTGTTGCGGGCTGAACAGAACCGGGGCAGGCCTACCAGAGCCCTGGCAGCCGCGTTCTGCACCCGTTGGAGTCGCAGGACCTCCGCCTGATTGGCACCTAAAAACAGTGAACTTGCATAGTCAAGCCTTGATGCAATGCTGGCTTGAATCACCAACTGGCGAGTGGGGGCATCAAAAAATTTGAGGATAGGCCTCAATCCACGCAGGATGCCGAAGCATGTGGACGCCACCTTCTTAGTGTGACATGAGAAGGTGAGTTTGGAGTCCAGCCACACGCCAAGGTTTTTAAGTTCGGAAACCGGTTTAGGCGGGGGACCCAACTCGTTAGGCCACCAGTTCGCGCCCCACAGATCTGGATGTTTCCCTAACACCATCACCTCAGTTTTGAGGGCGTTGAGCTGTAAACAGTTGGTGGTAAGCCAGCTAGCAACAGCCCTCAAACCATCCGCAAAGTTGGATGCCAACTGGTCAGAGTCCCCATTGAGAACCACTGCCAGCTGGGTATTATCGGCGTAAGATACCATAGTGAGACCCCAACTCTTCGCAACCGCCGCCAAAGGTTGGACGTATAAGTTGAAAAGAGTGGGGCTCAACGCCGAGCCTTGCGGAACTCCTTGAGTGATGGCGTGAGGTTTTGATCGGAACGGTGGCACTACTACCTGAAATGATCGTTCCGAGAGAAACGATTGGAACCAATCCAACGCCTTGCCAGATATGCCCGCCTCACCAAGCCTGCGGATAAGAATGGTATGGGATACAGTGTCAAAGGCGGCACTTAGGTCTAATAAGACCAGTGCCGCCGTTTTACCTGCATCTAGTACAGAGCGGAGGTGTTCAACCATATATAGGAGTGCCGTCTCTGTACTATGGCCAGATCTAAAACCATTCTGTGTGGGATCCAGAAGGTGAGCGGAGTTCAGATGTTTCGTTAAGATGTTATTCACATGGGCCTCTGTGATCTTTGTCACCCATGGAAGAAGAGAGATGGGTCGTTAACTCTCCGGCTTCACTGGATCCAGTCCCGGCTTCTTTATGATGGGCATAACACAGGCCGCCTTCCAGCTAGGTGGCACTGACCCGGTGGTGAGGGATTGATCCACCAATTTTCGAATCGGTGGAAGGCAAATAGACGCAGAGTCCAGAAACTGGGCCGGTCTCAAAGGGTCATCTGGCGAACCAGACTTAACCTTGGTTACTAGTAGATTAAACTCCAGTTCCGATGGTATGGGAAGGATAGTCAGGCACTGTGATGTACGCAATGTAAGAGTCGTACTGTCAGGATCAGTTTTGGGAAAAGAACGGTAGATGGTATTTACCTTCTCCACAAAAAAACTGGCTAACAAATCACAGTGCGCAAGGGAGCAAATCTCCATGTTAGGAAGTCTGTTCGCAGTGAGCTCCTTCAAGACCTTAAAGACCAGCTTGGACGGATTGGAACTAGCCTGAAACTCTCCAGCATAGTAGTCGGCCCGAGCCCGACAGACAGCTCTATGATAAGTCTTAACCCTTGCCAGGTAGTGTACCTTTAGGTCTCTGTCATAGTTTTTCCTCCACGCTCTTTAGGCTTGACGGCAGGTAGCTTTAATCCGTCTAAGTGCCTCTGTGTACCAGGGGTTAGGTTGAGAAGAGCGATTTCTGCTCCATTTAGCTGGAATAAGTGCATCAAGTGCTTGGACAATCCAGTCGCAGAAGTTGGCCAGGCAACCAAAGAAAAGCAAAGATTGCAGAAATATATCCCTTAACAGTGCCCAGAGCAGAGAAAGATCTAACCGGAGAACCTGAGAAAGGGGGAAAAGGGAATCAGTATGGCTTCCCCTACACCATGCCACAAATTTTGCCCAATAGCTGGCGTAAACCGTCCTGGTGAGAGGACACCTGGCATCCAAGACAAGCATAATAGACTTCGGGCAGTTCAAAGCTGTCAACTGTCGTCGCTTAATATTCACGCAGGAAGGTGAAGCGTTGACACGTTCAGATGGAGAACACTGCACTGCTACTGCGACAGAAGATCCTCCCGAAGGAAAGCCTAATCGGAGAACATATGTCCATTTTCAACTGCTCGGGATACCAAACTCTTTGCGCCCAATCAGGAGCCACAAGGATGACTTGGGCCTGGTCATCCCTAATCTTCTTGAAAACTCTGTGCAGGAATGGTATGGGCGGAAAGGTGTACCGAAGGCTTGAGCTCCACTAGAGACCAAAAGTGTTTCTGAGCGAGAGGTGCCTTGGAAACTCCAGCACGCAGAATTGATGACATTGTGAGTTATTGTCGGTGGTGAACAGACCTAAACAAGGCTCGCTCCACTGCTGAAAGACCCCTTGCACCAGCTACGGTTGAAGACGCAATTCATGATCCGTGAGGCATCTTCGGCTGAGTTTGTCTGCTCTGCATACAGAGAACCCACCAGGGTATGTCCTGCTGTTCCAGCCATGTCCAGAGACACATGGCATCTTGAAAAGGGTCCATGGCCCCACCCTGTCCTGCTTGTTACAGTCCCACATGGCAGTGGTGTGGTCCTAGAACACTTGCACTAGCCTTTCTGAGTGGAGGTTAGAAAGGTTTTCAATGCCAATCAGATTGTTCAGAGCTCCAACAGGTTGATGTGGAGTCCAAATTCCTCCGGAGACCAGAGTCCTCTGATCTCCACATATCCCATATGGCTGCTCCATCCATCTGCCACCACTGTCAGATCTGGTTGGGGAAGGGAGAGGGATCTGCCATTGTTCGTAAGCCACCACTCCTTTGCAATTCCCTCCGAGATCTGGACCATGAAGAGATTTCCCTGATGCTGCGCCCACTGGACCCATTGCAGAGCCCGCAAATGCTAATTGGCAAGATTCAAAAGCAGTATGCAGGAGGCTACGAGGCCCAGCAGACTCAGAGCCAATCTCACCGAAATCCAGGAAAGAGGCTGAAACATCGGTATCCGAGCCTAAATTTGCTGGACTTGCCATTCGGGAGAATAGGCACGAAACTGCATTGTGTCCAGAACAGCTTCCATGAAAGGGAGCATCTGAGAGGGAGTCAGGTGTGACTTTGGTACATTGATAGTGAACCTTAGCGAATGCAGGTCCGACGTAGTCTGGAGGTGGGAGTCGACAACTTGGGGCGAGCCCGCCTTCAATAGTCAATCGGAAGATAGTGGAAGACTGTCAACCCTGATCTTTGCAGAGGAGCTGGAACCACCGCCATCACCTTGGTGAACACCCAAGGAGCGCTGGAAAGGCCAAATAGGAGCACAGGGAACTGAAAGTGCTCGTGGCTCACTGTGACCGTAGGTAACGCCTTTGAGTAGGCAGAACAGGAATGTGGAAATCAGTGCCCTGCAAGTCGAACACTACCATCCAGTTTCCCGGATTTAGGGCGGACAGGACCTAAGCAAGAGTGAGCATCTTGAATTTCTCAATCTTGAGGAAAATTACTGTATTTTGTCTCTGATAATCACACATGCATAAAGCAAGGGCCTGATGACCGAGCATGCATTTCAACAGTGAATTTTAGATGTACGAGTTACTTACCTTCGGTAACGATGTATCTGGTAGAGACGATTCTAGCCTCAGATTCCTTCACGTAGAATTATCCCCAGGCGTGAGACTGGATCTGGAAAACTTTTGCCACAGCATCCCTGCGTGGAACACCATGCAACTTCGCCCAGGCGTCGTCCGCGTACGTGACGTGAGCGAGGCCACATAAGACCCACCCTGGCGCGCCTACGTCAGTTTTCTTCGGAGAGCTTTTCTGCACCACAACGCGGAGCCACCAGACAAAAAACTGTGGGAGCATGGGTACAGTGTGCGAAGGAGTAAAAAAAGAAGAGACAAACGACACCATAAAGAACAGTGAAACACTGCAGTGTCCAAAGGCAGGGGCAGAATAAAGAACAGAGCAGAGCCCTGAGCAGCGAGCATATAACACAGCCTTTCCCCTGAAACAAGGAACATGCGTAAAAAGCCATGATACACGTTACAGGCCCACTATCCCCATCCAGAAATAAGGAAGGGGAACCAGTCCCAAGACAGACAGAAACACAAACCTCCAAGCCATCCCAGCATAGAGGGCAATCCCCCCCCCCCCAAACACAAAATATGGGCATGGCCTAGCTAGATGAACCCTATTCGGAGGTAAGCAGAGGGGCCAGGACCCTCAGTAGCAACAGGAAGGGAAGGGAGGGGAGGACAGAGATGGAAGGTAAAGCCCCCAAACCTGGAGTAACCAGAGCAGCAGGACACAGAAGCACTGTAACCCCATCCTCCAAGGAACCAAGAGGAGGAATGAACCGCAACCAGACGGAGCCACCCGTCAGGAACAAAAGAAGGTACTCACAGGAGACACAGCCCCCCAACCAGGAGGCGAGTACCGAAGACCAACCCAAGGGTCCTCGCAGGAAGGGCGGGCCATGAAGGAATCTGCGGCTAGAATCGTCACTACCAGATACATCGTTACCGAAGTAACTCGTACATCTGATAGACTACTAGCCGCAGCTTCCTTCACGTAGAATAGATACCCTAGCAACACCCACGGGGAAGGAGGGTCTGCTAAAGGACCCTACCAGCCTGGACGGAACAGAAGGTCCCACAGGGAACCAGATCTGCGGGCCAGAAGAGAAACTTCATCCCCGCCAGGCAAGAGGAACCCCCACAAGGGGAACACCACCGACCCTAGAGGGTGTATGAGGAAAGGGAGACTGAAGAGGCCCGTACCTTCACAGCAGAAGAACCAAGGGCAAGGCTAGAGAGGCCGAAGCACCTCACTACCTTACAAGGCAACAGAGCTTCCATCCAATGCCAAGACAGGAAGAGGAGGAGGAAGAAGAAGAAGCCTAGAGAGCCCAAGGAAAAGATGGAAAGTAACGCGAGCCCCCTCCAGATGGAAGGCAACAGGCCAGCCAGGACAGTGCCAACAGTCATAAGCCACCAAAAGCAAGAAGAACAGCCTCACCCTAGAAGGACCGGGCAGTCTACGCCTGACAAGGGAGCACTCAGACTCACCCAAGCCCTCAAGATAGGAGCAGGAAGATGAGAAAATGCCCGGCCACAATATCACAAGGGGCCGCACACACGACCTCAAGAAGCAAAAGCAACATACAGAAACACCATGGAGAACTGGCACCCGAAGGCGACCAGAACTCCCTAGCAGAGTGCAAGCTATGTAACAGCTACCACTACCCCACATAGGGTACGTTAAGTCCCAATATATGGGAACCCTCTTTGGAAGAAATTCCGCAGCAGAGGAAAAAACAAAAGGGCCACAGGGAAAAACACCCCTGGAGAAGGCTTGACAAGCAGCCCAAGCAAAGCAGAAGGACTAAACTCAGGGCCAAGTCTGTGCAACAACTCCAGCAAAATACACACACATAGTCCACAAAGGGCCGTCCAGCAGCCAACAATGTTAAAGTCCCAAGGAGGACTCAATGGCCAGAAAGCACACTCAACAGTCAGAAAAAGCAGCCTAAGAAGGCCCAGAACCAGCCTGACTCAGCAGTCACTGAGAAGGGGAAGGACAAGGAGGATAAGGTGGAGGAGGACGAAGTCCTACCAGGAACCTTTGGATGGCGAAGTCAGTCGGGGCATGGAACAACAGGCTGCCATCAAACAGAAGATCAATGAGCCGCTCCCGAATATTTTCAGGGAACACGCCGTCCCGAAGCCAAGCATGGCGACGGAGGGCGACTGAAGAAGCCATGGCCCGGCCCAGCACCTCCAAGATGTCTAGAGCGGATCGGACAATAAACGCTGTTAGCTCCGGGCCATCCACAGCATGATGCCGTAAGTCCACCTGGACCGTCTTTTGGAAGGCTGCGGATTCCAGGGACGCAGCCGAGTCCCACAAACAAGAGGAGGCCCTATCCAAAACACATAAGGTGTTAAGGTCCTGCAGAGCAGCGCTGGTCGAGGCGAACATGTTTTGCCCCCAAGAATCCGGCCAGCGGGCCTCCCGGGACGGCGGAGTCAACAGTGGCGGCAGGGAGGGAAAGGCGGTCCGCAAAAGCGGACTGGCAGCAGAGGGATGGCGTGAAAGGCACGCCGGGTCACGCGGCGCCAGAAGATGTCGGTGCAGAAGGTGGTGAGGAACCGGATCCCCTGAGGTGCGACGCCTCCAAGCCCCCGTAAGGGAAGAAAGGAGCGAACCCTCAAAGGGAAGTAAGATCTCCCTCCCAACAGAGCCCTGGTGGAGAACCTCCATGAGGTGGTCCGCCGGAAAGGGAGCAACCGGGTCACCCATGCCCAGTATCCTCACGACCGTGGACACCGCGTGAGCAAAGGCCGCACCCGCCTCCATAGGGCCTCGCGGTGGAGAAAGTAGCTCCTCCATGGGCGACGGCCGCAAACGAAGGCGGCCGTCCCCGAAGCCAAGCAGGACGGGCAAGGGCCAGACCTGGAAGTCAGAAGGAACTGAAGAATGAGGGACCTGCTGCTCTTCCGACAAACACCTCTGCCTCAGGAATAGCGGGGAGTCGCCCTTCGATGACGCTGTTGAAAAAGATACCACGCGGCGACCAGTCTCCTGGGAGGATGGGACATCTAGTTTTCTCTGCCGCCGAATCTTCACTTTCTTGGTTCCAACGTTTTAAGGTTGGGTAACCTCGGGCGGATTATGCTGCTGGTTATTGAGCAATTTGAAGCGGTTATATGGTGTTGGCGATGTATATAAAATTTTTTAGAGCTCTCTACTCGTACAGGAGCGGGGACAGAATGCTTATATTGATTGAGTAACCGCCCCAGATCCATTAAGAACACTGCAGATCTGTAATGAATTAATACTCGCATACCTTGTACAGGATTGCACAGAAGTCCTTCGGCTGGCTGATATAAAATACCCAGTTTGGTGCTCTGTGTGGTTACACTGTTGGTCTGTTAGGAATAAACTAGGATCCTGTGGAGATATCATTTTATTACATTGGGAACTTGTTTTGGGAACGCACAGCGGTACTCTGACAAATCTGGCTCTGTACGCACAGACGTTTTTGACGATCCTATTGTTCTAGCTGACATTGGGGCAAATATTACCAGTGCTCATGCCTTGAGAAAGTCTTAGAGAAAGACGAAACACGTGTCGGCAAACCGTGTACTGGAAGTTCTTTACATTTTTCATATACAAATAAAGGATTGGTGAAACAACAAGAAGATTGACCTATCTGGATCTTTGTTCTCTGGATTAGTGTTATTGACTTTTTTCTTTTCATTGTCCAGTAGAGGGTTTTATTGATACCCGAGGAAGCGATAATTAGAGCTCAGACTAAAATAGAAACTGAATGGTGTGCTTAAAATTGCCCTAATTTTGTGTGTACAGTCTCCGGGGAGGACAACACCAATATACAGCCTGCCTTCGGAGAATACAGAGCGTCCGAAGACTAATCCGCAGCATGACTCCTGCGCGGAGCCATAGAGTCCGCCGCCTGAGGCAGAACGTCGGCACCACCGGACAGGGTTCCTCCAATTCACACTGCATCGGGGACCGGAGTGGAGACGGACTGGCCTGGGGAGGTGCCGGAGCGACGGCGACTCGACCCCCGCTGAGGCAGCCGCCTGACAGGACCACCTTCTCAAAGGACCGGGAGGCTAAGACGCCATGGCCAGTGGAGAAGTGTGGCTCAGGGGTTAGAGGCGGCAGACCCGGAAGCTGAGATCGGCCCTGGACCAGGGTTCAATTCCCCGCCTCGGCGGGTCTTTGGCTAAACATTCCACGGACTCGATAATTCTCGCTCCGGTGCCTTCTTGACTCACGGGTTCACACTCTGCGACTCTGGGCAATAGCTTGCTTAATCTCCACAACGGCCCCTCGCAGCGGGATGCCTGGCTTTCACCTTGTGGATACCCTGCTGGGGTTATCTCACAGGGGAATACCAGGACGGGTTCCCTAAGCAAGCGCCGGGACACCCACTGCGGGTAGCTGTGCGCTATATAAGCTCAAATACATTTACATTTACAAGGAGGTGCCCCGGAGCATTCCAGCCAGCTCTCGAGGCTTGCTGTTATTGGCCGGTCATGTTTACTAGCAGTACAAACATTCTAGGTTCTACTCACAAGGTCTGGCTTAAGGACAACTGTAGTCTTTGTGACCATTTCCACAGATGGCCGGAACTTTTCACACTTCCAGAAGACGTGGTCACCACCAAGGGCAGCAATCTTTCACTCTTCCTCACCCCCCACTATGGCTTCTTAGCTGCTAATTTCCCATTCACAGCACTACCCACAGAAGGTAGGGGACAAGAATAGATTCTTCCTACCTGGCTGGGAAATCCATCCCTTCAGATCAGTAGGTGCTCCAAATTGTT
The DNA here is from genome assembly GCF_964263255.1 of Lissotriton vulgaris. Classification (NCBI taxonomy): domain Eukaryota; kingdom Metazoa; phylum Chordata; class Amphibia; order Caudata; family Salamandridae; genus Lissotriton; species Lissotriton vulgaris. The sequence goes on from NC_141694.1 coordinate 1,114,050,977, forward strand.
CAAATAGGTATACCCAGCCATTCATTTCACCCCTATCCCATTGCATCCTATCTGTTCCTACTCAAGTGCCAGGAGGTTCATGCTGTTATCTTTCTGCAGGCCAAGTTTCTTTTGGTCGAAGGAGCTGTCGAGAGAGTACCAGATTCAGAAACAATTGGTGTTACTGCTGCCTAAGGTGGACGGAGTTGTCGCGTCAATTTTCAATTTCTACCTCTGAATGCTTTCCTATGAAAGGGCAATTCAAAATGTTCACACTAGCCCTGGATCTGGCTGCTCTGGATCGCAGTAATGGATAGAATCATTGGACTTACAGGACGTATAGTTTCATGTACCCATCATGCAGTCCTAAAAATGCTATCTCTGTTCATGGAGGGGTTGGAACATTTTCAATGTGTCATTCTACCCTAGGATCTCACTGCCTCCCCTCGGTTGTCTACGAAGATAACGGAGGTGGTTGCAGCCCACTGTTGTAGGTCATACCTCTATGACTGGCTGCTCAAGGTGAGCTGCGCACTACCAAAGAACCACCATTGCTCTTTCTTCCCTGTAGTTTCAATCAGCGAACTGAAGTCCCATCAGACTTCAAAGCCTTTTCCATCCATGCAGTGAGCCCAGGATATCAAGTCTATGATCCCAATGATTTGGGCTCAGTTCTGGGGGCAGTGACTGGTCTCAATGACATTAGTTTTGAGACTTCTTGAACTGCTGGACTCGAGCATTCCCCTGGTCCCTTGTTAATGCTGGCACAAACAGCAAACAGCACTGGGGTGAAACTTTTCTTTCAACTAGGAGCAGCTCTGGGGCTGTCTGCTGGACAATATCTGCATCTTGAACGAGACAGCCCATGATCATTGGTTGTGGCAGGTGAAAATCAACTTGCCACGTGGTAAGGCCAGCCTTCCTGCCCAATCCAGAGAGCATGGCGGAGACTGGTGCATCGACTATGGGTTGGGGCAGTCATCTGGTTGAGATGGAGTTCAGGGGCCTGTGATCCTCAGTTGAACGAAAGCTCCACATCAGTCTTCAAGAGCTACGTGTCTTCCGGCTGACTCTGAAAGCTTTTTCCCCGCTCATCAGATAGAGGGTGGTACAGGTCCTGACAGACAACATGGCCGCCATGTGTCTGTCAGGAAGTCTCTGTATGAAAGAGTGAAAGAGCTCAGAAGATGTCAACTGGCAGATAATAAATGGCATCTTTGCGGGTGGGGGTGTGTGCGGTGGGGGGGTGGTATGACATTTTCGCCTACGAGTGTGCCACTGCTGAGAACACTGTGTCCAGACTACCGTGCACTGCATTTCATGCTGAGAAGGTCCCTAAGGGACGCATGCTGCCTGCAGAGGAGTGCAGGACTTCGGTACACATTTCCAAAGTAGTGTCTTCTGCTGGCGTTCTGAGGAAAGTCAGGGATAGACTGGGCCCAAGTCATCCCTATAGCAATGGACTGGCCAGGAGAGTGTGGTATCCTCATCTGTTCAGCCTGAGCATTTGCCCTCCAATCAGTCTGCCCCTCCTGGAGGGCTGCTGTCTAAGCAACATGAGAGGGTCCTATACCTGAATCTCCACATCCATTCTTGGAGATTGAGTAGTGACAACGAAACAATTTTGAATTGCCTGCTGAAGCAGTGGATATGATTCTAGTGGCTAGGTGCTCCACAACGAAATCCCTCTATTCGGGGTGCTGGGATAAGTAGGGCCCGTTGCCTTGAGCCCCTGCATTTCAAACTATCAGATCTTCTCTTGTTTGTTTTATCTTTGGTCCTGCGAGGCATTACGGTGGGCTCAGTTAAAGCAAACATGTTGGCAGTAGCGGCTGCTACAGGACGGGGGTGGTGAGGCGGGGGAGGGACAGGGGACAAAAGGATGGGGGTTTGAGGGAATGAAAAAAGAAGAAAAGAAATAGACTTACCTGGAACGGCCGGCTGCCACCTCTCCTCTGTCCTCTTCGGTCTTCCTATCTCAGGTCCCAACCAACAGCCAGAAGCATCCGGGCGCACAGCTCCCCATATCCAATCACAACGCTGCAATGCAGAGTTGTGATTGGTATGAGCACCTTGTTTCTGCGCTGAGATAGGGACAAGGAGCCTGTCCATTTTCCTCACCAGGCTGTGGGTGTGGGGAACATGCAAAGTGTGTATGACTGTTTGGCCGACCCAAAAGGGTCGGTCAAACAATCATGAGCACTGATAGAATGCAAACGACTCTTCCCCCAGCTCTGTCCAGGCCTGCCCCACCACTGACTGCAATAGGAAAAATTAAATGATAATAAAGTTACGTGATTATCATCTAATTTTTCCTTTAGAGCATTGGGGCGGCACTCCTCCGCCCTAGAGGAGGAGCAGTCACTGCATGTTGGCTTTCTTAGCCTTTTTACGTTTGCCTGAGCAATCTTCTTAATTTAATTACCTACTGTGAAGATGTTCTTAAAAGGTTTAACACAAATGTTTCTGCCAAGCCTTTCTTTATACCTCGATGGGATCTTGACTTGGTCCTCAAGTTCTAATTTGCATGGTACTCAAGCTCATGCACACATTTCCCTACAGCCAATTCTGTGCCACAGAACAACAGCCGTTTGTCCTGTTTTGGACCTAGCTTTGGGACAGTAAAGTAACATGGGCTATTCTGGCAACACCTTTTTCTCTGAGCTGGGCTTCAAATATCCTTCTGATTCCAAAGTGAATACAAGGAACTTCTTTCAAAAGGCCACATCTGAGGAGCACTTTCAATAGAACTGTTCCACCTTAAGAAATAACTTTGTCCTGTCCGTGCTGGGCGAACTTTATATGTTTCAACAAAACAAGGGAACCCTTAAGGTATAGCATAGGGACCTTGGGTATTACATATTACAAAGAACAATGGTCCCTATATGAAAATGATATACAAAGAAAAATGACCATATACTTAATAAGTAGTATGTCTTCTGTCCGTCCGAACAGGATTTTTATTTTTCATTAAATGCAAAATAAAGTGTTTCTTAGAAAGAATGTCAAGCGGGCACAGCCGTGACCCTCAACATACAAGACACAACAACAAAGAAACAGTGTAAACAAGGCAAAAAAAATCAGTCTGCGTACTTGTACCTCAGTAAAGCAGACATCAAATCTAGAAAAAACCACTCCATTGCAGTATTAAGTTTTACATAAATAGTTCGCATATGGGGTTAAAAGTAAGCATGAGCGAATTTTGCGGATCCCGCGTTCGCCAATTTTGCGGATTTGCGGATTCGCAATCCGCAAAATCCGCGAATTCCCGCGAATTTTTTTTTTTTTGTGTTCGCCCGTGTTTCTGCCAGTTCGCGAGGGTTTTGTACACTTTCGCAAATTGCGAACTTACCTGTCGGGTCGCAAGTTTCGCGAACTTGTTGTTTCTACGTGTCCAGCCTGTTTGGGACACTCTTCTTCATCACTGCCACTCTCTGTCACCACTGCCACTCTCTGACTACTCATGCCACCCTCTGGCCCACCCATGCCACCCTCTGTTTCATCACCACACCCTCTGGTTGTCCAGTGTACATTATTTTCGGCAAAGCAAAGCACACCTTCCCTGCCTCAAGTGACCTGAATTAATTTGGGGCTGATTCATGTGTCACAGAATATTTTTTTAGCTGGCACCTGCTTCCTTAGTGCGCCCTGATTAGTGATCTTTTGCACTTGCTAAGTGCTTTCATTGTTGCAAAATTAGTTACAACACCTGCCCTGCCCCAACTGACAATAATGAATTAGGGGCTGATTAATGGATTTTAACTTCCAGCCTGGCTCCTGCTTGTCTCCCTTAGCTGTAATTCAGGACCTTTGTGGCATATGTGTAACTATTCTGAGGTTCAGAGCAGGGTCACATACTAGTTTCAACTGGCAACTGAACTCTGGAGGGGCCCCTCAGGAAGCACTCCAGGAAATGGCTACTAATGATGAGCCTGAACTTTTGAACCTGGTAAGTAGTTACTTTCAGTTTTGCTAAGATCGTATTTCTGCAATTTTGCACTTATTCGCGGGGCGCGAACTCACGCGAACAGTGCGAGCAGTGCGAGCAAAATCCGCTGCTCGCGGATTTGCGGATTTTGCGGGAAATTCGCAAATCTCGCGGATTGCGGATTTCCCGAAAATCCGCAAAATCCGCGAGCGGAACGGATTTTCCGCCCACGCCTAGTTAAAAGTCGACGACGTTTCGATGCCTTTAAAAATGAAGGCATCATCAGGACAAGAGTTGACATTATTGTTGTCTTGAACATGAGTAATTTTTAAAGCCTTTTCGTTACATTTACTTTACATACATATTTACATTGGGAAGGAAAAAGAGGGGGGGGGGAAACAAAAATATAACATAAGTAACAGGCATGTATCAGAGATCCTTTTGTTGCCATCTTAGAGTGGTGATTTATATTAAAGTGAACATGCAGATTTTAAAAGCAAGGCAGGAAAAGGCATCTGCATATTTCAGAAATACAAAAGCATGTGAAAGATTTCTAGGTATTTACAACAGGGACGTCCAGTCCTCAAGCCGATTTAACCCATTCCGAATGCTGTTGGTTTGCAGAATCCAGGGTAGTTCTTCTTTGTTTAGCAGTTGCGCCATATCTGCTCCCCTTGGGGGCGGTTTGATAATTGTAATTACTGTCCATTGAAGGTCTTTTTCGCTGTGTCCATTGGCAGAAAAATGTTCCACAAGGGGTGCATTTGTGGTTTTGCATTTGATCCTGCTTCGGTGTTGGCCAATTCGGAGTTTAATTTTTTGGCTGGTTTGTCCTATGTAAATGAGCCTACATGGACAAAAAATGGCATACACTAGATTCGCAGTTACAGTTAGAGAAAGACTTCCGCTCAAATTTGATGTTACCATATATAAACGTTTTTTCCTCCAATTGTAGTATCACAGCAAATACAACGTCCACATTTCTTGTGACCTGTCAGTGGTGGGAGCCCCCAAGCATCATTTATGGTTGTTTTCAGTGTTGGTGGTGGGAGTGCTGCCCTCACTAGGTGATCTTTGATATTTTTTGCACGCTTAAAGGCAAATAAAGGCTGGTCTAATGTTAATTGCCCCGCATTGAGTACTGGCCAATGCTTCAAAACACTTTCTTATGGCATTGGAAACCAGTGAGAATGTTGTGACACAAATGAGTCTGTCCTGTTCACTCTTTTGCTTGGGCTCTAGAAGGGTTTCTCGTGGGCAATACCAAGCCCTTTTGAGAGATTTACGCACCAATTTGCGTGGGTAACCTCTGCTTCTAAGTTTCTTGCTAAGGGTCTTTGCCTCAGAGAAATAGTCATCCCTAAAATAACAGTTACGCCTAATGCGGAGGAACTGGAAAAAGGGTAAGGAATCGCGTAGTGCCCGGGGGTGATGGCTGGTATATTCGAGCAAGATGTTCCGCTCTGTGGGCTTGCGATGCATTGTGGTAGTTAAACGGCCTTCAGTATGTTTTATTTGTAAGTCAAGGAAAGGGATTGAATCTTTACTGGTGTATATAGTGTAGCGGAGACCTCCACTGTTGTTGTTAAGCCAATGTTGGAATACTAAAAGGTTTTCAGGGGAGAGCCAGAGGGAGCTGACCAATGGAAAAATGTACTGCCCCCTTAAGGGTTAAAAATCCGGGAGAGCGCGGGAGGCACCCTCTTGTTCCCGCGCTCCCCAGGCTCGCACCGTGCCCTCCAAGGGGCAGAATAATCTTTCTTTTTTTTTGTATTGTAGGTCGGCAGTTTCATCTTCGGATCCCCGCATCGCGCCGATTGCCACGTGGAAGCATCGGCACATCTCGGTCACGCTGGACCGGTTTTGAGTCGCATCGCCGTTAGTAGTGCATGCGAGCACGGAGTGAGCGAGGCGGAGGGCACTGCACAAATCGGCAACCGCTGAGAAGGAGCTCTCTTTGTCCCACGCATGTGTTGCAAGCCACAATACGGTAGAGTTGGCGGGACGCTTGGGGTTCATGTAGTGTATGGCATTTACAAACAAAACGAGGGAGCAGCCCTGATTAGGATTGGTTGTTTTGATAAAGAACCAGAACTTGCCTAATTGATAGCGCTGTGTTTTAAAGAGCATTAATGCCGTTGTAGGCTTCCAGTTTTAATAAGCAAGTAAAATCGGGATAGTGGCACAACTTAGAGCTGTTTGGTAAATGCGAAGCAGGGCCTGGTTAGTACGTGGATGGGTGACCGCATGGGACTGTAAAGAGCACACAGCTACACACAGTGGGTTTAATAAAAACTGTGTCCATGACTGATGAATAATAGCAGGCCAGGTTAATCTGTCGGAGGGGGCAAGTGTTTTTAATAAAAACAGGGCCTTTGCTTGCTTAAACATTGTGTGTGGCACCACTGTTTCGGACAGGGTTCTGGTGGGGGTATCACTGCCTTTCACTATAGGGGCTTGGGTTGATCAAGGAGGCGCTGTTGCTTAGTTGGTTAAAACGCCTGTCTGGTAAACAGGAGATCTTGAGTTTGGATCTTTTCAGCGCTTTAGTGTCCCATGGTCCAAGGTGCATATCCTCAGTGGGCACATTTAATTTAAAAGGATCCGTAACAGGGGGCAGTGTTCATGAACTTGTTTTACGCTGGCATTTGCATTTGTACCTCAACTGGCACAGGCGGTCCGTTTTTTCCCGGACTGCAATGACCGCAGACACATTGATGTGCGCTGCTCACTTCTCACTAGTGGAGAAGTTACGCATGACGTCATTGCAGGTGAGCCTTGTAGGGAAAGGGAAATCCTTTAGAGAGTCATTTGCTCTCTGGATTTCCCTTCTCTTTTTGAAATTCAGGAGCAGCAACATTGTTGTGGCGTCACCAGGGCTTTAAGTGGAAGCTTTTTCAATATTATCATTCAATGCATTTCTAAAGCGTGCTACATACCCGTGAGGGTCTCAAGGCGCTGGGGGGAGGGGTGGGGGGGCTGCTACTGATCAAAGAGCCAGGTCTTGAGAAGTCTTCTGAAGGCCAGCAGGTCCTGGGTCTGTCGTAGGCTGGTAGGGAGAGCGTTCCAGGTCTTGGCGGCGTGGTAGGAGAAGGATCTGCCGCCGGTGGTGGTTTTCCGGATGTGAGGGACTGTGGCGAGGGCGAGGTTGGCAGAGCAGAGGCTGCGGGTGGGGGTGTGGAAGCTGAGTCGGTCATTGAGGTATGTTGGTCCGGTGTTGTGCAGTGCTTTGTGTGCGTGGATGAGGAGTTTGAAGGTGATGCTCTTGTTGACGGGGAGCCAGTGTAGGCCTCTCAGGTGGGGTGTGATGTGGCTGCGTCGGGGGACGTCCAGGATCAGTCGTGCCGAGGCATTCTGGATTCGTTGTAGTCTTCTCAGGAGCTTGGTTGTTGTTCCTGAGTAGAGGGCGTTTCCGTAGTAGAGTCTACTGGTGATGAGGGCCTGGGTGACGGTTTTTCTCGTGTTGGAAGGGATCCATTTGAAGATCCTGTGGAGCATTCGGAGGGTGTTGAAGCAGGACGCGGAGATGGCGTTGACTTGCTTGGTCATGGACAGGGCGGAGTCGAGGATAAAACCCAGGTTGCGTATGTGGTCATGGGTTTCGGGGCTGTGCCTAGCGATGTGGGCCACCAGGAGTCGTCCCAGGCTGATGGGGTGGGTCAGAGGATGAGGACCTCCGTCTTGTCGGAGTTCAGCTTCAGTCTGCTGTCCTTCATCCAGTCAGTGACGGCCTTCATTCCTCTGTGGAGGTTGGCTTTGGCGGTGGGGGGGTCTTCGGTGAGGGATATGATCAGCTGGGTGGTCGTTGGCATAGGAGATGATGTTGAGGTTATATTGCCGTGCGACGTGGGCGAGAAGTGCCATGTAGATATTGAACAGTGTCAGGCTGAGGGAGGATCGCTGTGGGACGCCGCAGATAATCTCGGTGGTTTTTGAGTGGAAGGGTGGGAGGCGGACGCTCTGGGTTCTGCCGGAGGAAAGATGAGGTCCAGGCCAGGGTCTTCTCTTGGATTCTGGCGTCATGGAGGCGTGCTGATAGGGTGCGGTGGCAGACCATGTCGAAGGCTGCTGATAGGTCCAGGAGGATGAGGGCGGCTGTTTCTCCTTTGTCCATCAGGATCCTGATGTCGTCGGTTGCTGCGATGAGGGCGGTCTCGGTGCTCTTGGTTGAGGCGGAAACCGGATTGGGAAGGGTCCAGGATGTTGTTGTCTTCTAGGTAGCGGGTAAGCTGTTTGTTGACAATCTTCTCTGTCACTTTTGCCGGGAACGGGAGTAGGGAGATGGGCTGGAAGTTCTTGAGGTCCTTGGGGTCCGCCTTGTGTTTCTTCAGAAGGGCGTTGATCTCGGCGTGCTTCCAGCTTTCCGGGAAGGTTGCTGTCTCTAAGGAGATGTCGATTGTTTTCCGGAGGAAGGGCGCGATGGTTGTGCTGGCTTTGTTTAAAACGTGGTGAGGGCAAGGGTCGGATGGGGATCCGGAGTGGATGGAGTTCATGGTTTTGATGGTGTCTTCGTCGCTGACGTTGGACCAGGCGGTCAGGCGGCTGGTGCGGGTGGAGGTCGCGGATGGTGGTGGTCTCGGTGGTGGGTGCAGGGGTGTCGGAGTTGAAGCTGTCGTGGATGTCGGTGATCTTGCGGTTAAAGAAGGTGGCCAGGGAGTCGCACAGGTCTTGTGATGGTGAAATGTTGTTGGTGTTGGAACTGGGGATGGAGAGTTCTTTCACGATGCTGAAGAGTTCTTTGGTGTTGTGTGCGTTGTTGTCTAGGCGGTCCTTGAAGGTGGTTCTCTTGGCGGTCCTGATGAGTTGGTGATGTCTGCGGGTGGCGTTCTTGTGAGCTGTGTGGCTCTCTGGTGTTCCGTCGCAGAGCCATTTCTTCTCCAGCTTCCGACAGGTGCGCTTGGAGGTCCGGAGGTCTTCGGTGAACCAGGCGGTTTTCTTGTTGGTTGTGGAGATTTTGAGAGGGGCGAGGGCGTTGGCTCAGTTGTTGATCCACTGGTTGAGGTTGGTAGCAGCGGTGTCGGGGTCGATGGGGTCGGCGGGTGGTCTCAGGGCGAGGGTGTTGGTCAGTTGGTCCTTGGTGACCTTGCCACAGCAGCGGCGTGGCAGCTGTATGGTGCAGTGGTGTGTGGTGGGTTTTCCTGAAGGTGAAGTGGACGCATCTGTGGTCGGTCCAGTGGGGTTCGGTGGTGTGGTATATACAAGCCATAGCTGCTGCTTATTTATCTTATGCAAATAACAATCATTGACAAAGCCAACAGTCCTGACTTTTTGTAGGTGTGATGTTACTTGTTGTATCATATATTTGAATGCAAGGATACCACCGGACCTCTATTTGAGCAACATCGACTTGTGGGCCCCCATTCTCACGAGGGTCTTGAACGAGGCAGTAGTGGTAGGATTGCCCCGTTCCTGGTCCACAGCTACCATCGTGCCCATTTACAAAAAGGGGAATCGGGACGACCCACAATGTTACCGTCCCATATCGTTAATCGATGTGACGGCCAAGGTCCTGGGGCGTGTCATCCTAGGCCGCCTACAATCTTGGGCAGAGGACAATGATATATTATCAGACACGCAATACGGTTTCAGAGAAGGGAGATCAACAACAGATCAATGTTTAAACCTATACCTTCTGACGGCGAAGTACACCATTGCCAGTAAAGGGGCTATCCACATGGGGTTCATGGACCTCTCCGCGGCCTTTGATCGCGTCAACAGACAAAAACTATGGGCCTTGATGACAAACCTAGGAGTGGATGAGAGGCTGGTTGACACACTAAAAGCCCTACATTGGGAGACCACAGCCACAGTGAGATACACAAAAGAAGGAATGAAGACAGAACCATTCTCTTGCACCAGTGGGGTGCGTCAGGGCTGTATATTAGCCCCATTCCTATTCTCATTATACATTAACAAACTGGACAAAGAGCTAGTGAAGTTGGGTGTGGACTCCCCCCAAATAGGTGAGCGCCTGGTGCCAGTCCTCCTATATGCGGACGACGCCGTGTTGTTGGCCCGCACCTCACTGGGACTCCAAAAACTAATAGATGGCTTTGTCAACTTTATGAACTCGCTCGACCTTGCAGCAAATCTGGAAAAATCATATGTAATGTCAACAGGCATAAGCACCAAGAGGGTCTTTGTACACAGGATAGGATCCCACAGGCTGGGCAGGGTGAAGTCCTTTTGCTATTTAGGAGTTCTATTCGATGAGAAATTGGAATTCAATAGTCTCATTGAAAGACACGTAGCCAAATTGGTGGCATCAACGGGTGCCATAATGGCATACGGGAAGAGGCTTGGCAGATGGTCACCTGAGCAGATACTCAACCTGTACAGATCAATTGTTTGTTCCAAAGTTTCATACGGTGCTGAAGTATGGGGTTTTTAAGAGCAACCGGGTGTGCCAGATCCAAAAAGAGGAAAACAAGTTCTTCAAAAGGTTATTAAGGGTTCCCCAGTGCACCCCCTCTTATATTACACACAATGAATTGGGGGAATCATACATTGAAGACAGAATAATAATTAGACCACTCTTGGCTTGGATAAAACTTTGGATCAACCCAGAGGCCAACTTTAGCCGACAAATCATCAAAGACTGTATGAGCCGGGATAGAGGGGTACAGATCCCGTGGCTAAAGTATGTAAAAGTCTCTTTGGAATCAATTGGCTGCAAGAATTCCTTTTTGGACCCCGAGTCCATAACTAATCTGAATAGGACTCAGGTTAAAAAACTTTTTTTTGATTGGACATCCTCGAAAAGGGCCGACAGGGAAAGGGGGATATCGTCTGTCACGGCGCATTGCCTGCTGAAAAAATCATGCAGAATGGAACCTTATTTGGCAGTGATACACAATGCGCAGGAAAGATTTTATATGACTCGTTTCAGACTAAACCTCCTACACCACCTACTTGCCGTTCCCTCTGGTTTTACAAGTACAGTGGAGTTGAAGGGTACCTGCGACTGCGACGCTAGGTCTCCGCAGGATACCCTTCATTTTGTTCTACTATGTCCCTTTTACTCAGTCCCTAGGCGTAAGTTTTTAGTAAGGATTCTGAAGAAAAAGAAGCTGAGACAGGCGAAAGCAGCCTTACTTTTTTTACAAGCTCCTGATCCCCACACCCTGTTATGTACAATAAGTTTTATCAAAATGGCAATGAGACTGAGAAATACACGAGAGGCGGTGGATTTTAATCTTAATAACCTGTAAATTTCGCCCCATATCAGTAAATCTCCTTAATGAATGTGTCGCCCCATTTTAGGACATTTTATCTCTTTTTTTAAACAAAAAAAAGTATTTTTTAAAGAAAAAATGTTTTTAGAATTCATATTTACTTTGTATGCTCTTTTATGGTATCTTTTGAAGTGCCGAACAAAGGAATTTGATTACGATTAAGGATGACAGGACAGCAAAATACAATGCTAAGTACATATTTGTATCTTACTTCTTTTTAGCCACGCCCATAACTACAGCGGCCACGCTCCTTTGAGATACCCCACAGTTTTTTCATCCTACTTAAAGCCCTGATTGGTGCACTTTCTCAGCTGACTGCCTCTTGGACAACGCCTTCTGAAGCTGTGCATGAAACAACAATACCACCTTTGGGAAAAGGCTAAAAGGTTATTTTGCAATTGAATAATCAATTCAGAATATAGCATCACATATTTTTGTTAGCACTTTGAGTTTAGAAGCTTGCAAAATAAGCACATACATACATAAACAAATAATGAATAAAACATTACTTAACTGTCTGCAACCAGTCTTACTTCATACCAGTCTTTTAGCAACTGTTACGCATTTCACGTAAATGTTCGTGAAACCAGATGCACCGCAAAAGCACACTTTACATGCTGCTCTGTTTGGGATCGAAACTAGGGAAACCCCTGTCGTCTTGAATGTATAGCCATCGTTATTAGAACTGCTTTCTGGACTTTGAAGTGAAATTCCAAAAACATACCTGCAGGGGGCGATCTTATTCAATGAGATTTAGCAGGTGCGAGTCCTCAGCAATCCTCCAAAGAATAATGGTGCACTGCGCCCGCGCGTGACGTAACGCAGGCACCAGTACCAGGACTAGGAAGAACTGCCAGGACGAGGGAGGGCCATATTCGAATCATTTCTTAAGTTCTTCCAATGTGTCCAAGAATTGAATGCGGCTGGTATAAAATGCTTAGGAAAATGTGGGTGAAAATGAATTGGTGAGCTCAGCGCATGACAGGGAAATTCTTGGACATTCTGATAAAAATCCAATAAGCGAGTTTAGGAGGTCGAGTCATTACAGGGCTTAAAGTTACAATTTGAGATAAAGGGAGACCGACCACAATTACACCGCCTGAAACTCGGATTATAATAACGTATAATTTGAGTTTCTGATGTATTCAATATCATTAAAAACACGTTCTATTTTGTGTGTGTGTGTGGAGTTTTATATAACGCGAACTAGACCTGAAGGTATCAGAGCGCTTGACATGAGCACCAGTTACGTTATAGACGGACACATTCATTTTTTTGTTAGGCAGAGGGGAGATTAAGTGATTTGCCCCGAATCACAGAATGTTGAGAGTCCCTGCCGAGACTTGAACATTCGAACCTGGTTCCCCAGCTCCGAGGTCGACCGTTAGGCCACATTCTCTCCCCAATTCTTCTATAGTGGCAGATAGGGTGTAAGAGCCTAATGTAGAGTTAATTTTTTTGCTGTTTATTCCAATTAATCCTGGTTTAAGCAAGGCGAAGGATAGCCATAGTATGGATGATCAAAAGCTCGTCCTCAGTGGACAATTGGTTAAAGGATGCGCTTGAGTGGTCGCTTGCGGAGGAGGTCAACATGAAAGCAGGTAGGAAGGACGAGAAGCTGGAAGAGGACATTAGCATGTGGAGAGAACCATGTCGGGATCTCTTAACCTCAGACATGAATGCGAGTGACCTCAGTCGCTCAAATGCTGACGAGTGTGGGTCAGTCAGTGAAGAGAGCGATAGCTCATAATACTGCTATGTATAAGCCCCCCTAACATAGATATGTATATGTAACTGTAGGAATAGGATTCCTGGTATTTGCAGTTTTTTTAATCCCATGTACCAATGGTTTTTATGGAATATTTCGCTTGCCTTGGTGCGAAGATGCTGCCCGCACATATCCACCCACTGTGTTATCACAAAATGAAAATAAAGTATTTAAAAAAGTATATTTAAGCTGTTCCTCTGCTCCACTCTTGAATAGTAGAATAAACTGCCTTTCAATAATTGCAGGATTGATATTAAGAATCACAGCGACTGGAATTATACACGCAGTGAGAGGCAAAACTGGGAAACATCGAAGGCTCTGTGCACCTTTTCTAGTTCCCTCTATAAAATCTTGCTTTTACACTCCCCTCCCATTTCCCAAAACAAAAACAATCAATCTGCTGATCAGGGGAAAACTGTTCTCCCCATGCTACCAGATAAAAAATATTTTCAGATTATGCCCATAAGAGGATGCTAAAATATCAAGGTGCAACAAATTCACAGGGCAGAAAATACCCGGAGCAAGGTTTTACAGTGTCGAAGATTTCAATTACGCAGGTCATTATAGACCTATCAGGACTCAAAGATGTCAATCAAAGCTCTCTGTCTGTATGGGCTTCGGGTGTGGTGAGAGGAGGGCTTTTTGTAAACAATGCATGAAAGGTACATGCATGGCACAAGTCCTAAAAAAATAAATGTGGGGACGCTGACGTCACAACAGGAAATGACATCACGAAAGGTGACTTTCAACATCAGACTCATTGCCTCCCCTCGCTCACCCCTTAGATGCGATTGCATCAGAGAAGCCAGCGTGTGAGCAGCGTTCTGAATAGGCTTTGATCTCGCCCCAGAGAGGCCAAAAAGTGAATGTGGGCTCCATTTGCTCCAGTTATCGAGCTCCCGGTCAAATAAGTGGGGGGACGCCGTCCATCTGCGTGGTACCCCGACTCGATCCCTGGGTACCTGCCTCAGTGTTTACAGAGATTCTGCCTAAAGAAACCCAACATAGACACTAGTAAATTTGCCTGCAAACCCCCAGGCCAAACTACCACCCTGAGAACATACATACTTGAGGGGCCCTATACACCAGTCCTGCATAGCTGCCATGCCACTAACATAATACCACACAGCAATTTAGATAGTCGATCAGGCATCACACTGTTTGGACGCATCCACTCAACAGCAGTAGCACAGAGCATGGTCGTGAAGGCCTCAAGACCTGAAAAATCAAATGAAGAGCAGAATACAGACTTGGAAAGGCAAAGGTCAACTAAAGGACATGGTGTTAGGAAACGAGTACATTCTTAGGGCCAGAGACGAACATTATCTATACTACTATTATAAAGAGAGAACTGTGTCCTTTGAGCCAGGTAAACTCGAAAAGTACACCACCAATCAAAACACCCAATACAGCGTTGGAAAGGGGAGGTCAAGGAGATGGACATAGGCTATAGAGCACCACACCATATACATTAGGGGGGGGGGGACGTTAGGGGAAAAGTAGTCCGTATGGGCGTATGCATACAGTGATTGCACGCGGCGTACGGCGTCGTCACAACGCTTGAGAGAGGCGCAATGGCGTGTGGGCGTGACGTCACGTCAAAGCGACGTTCGCTGTCCGGACTGGAGCGCAGGAAGGAGCAAGGGACCCACAACCGACATGCGGGGAGGAGCGGCGGCGCGGGACCGACACACAACATTGGAGTGCCCAGCGCGGGGAGGAGCGGCGATGCTGGTGGGAGAGCTGGAAGGAGCAAGGGACCCACACCCGACATGCAGGGAGGAGCGGTAGCGCGGGACCGAGACCCAACATTGGAGTGACCAGCGCGGGGAGAAGCGGCAAAGCAGGTGGGGAAGGAGCGGCAATGCTACACCCGACATGCGGGGAGGTAATTTGACTTATTGGCAGAAATACCCGGACACGGTGTGAGTGGGAAGGGGCCCCGAACGTACTCAGTAATCAAAGCTGGTTTTTGCTATAATTCTGGCGCTCGGAGGCAGAGTTCAGGCACCAGTGGTAGGGACTCTATATTGCAAACCCAAGAGTAATTGGCAGCAAGCAGAGGAAGTGCCGGTGTGAGTGGGAAGGGGCCCGAAAGTACTCAGTAATCAAAGCTGGGTTTTGCTATAATACTGGCGCTCGGAGGCAGAGTTCAGGCACCAGTGGGAGGGACTCTATATTGCAAACCCAAGAGTAATTGGCAGCAAGCAGAGGAAGTCCCGGTGGATGGGGGCTCTGCAAGTTGTGGGAGAGGGAGAAGCGGCAAAGCAGGTGGGGGAGGAGCGGCTATGCGGGTGAGTACTCTAGCAAAGCCTACCCGGACAACGTCAGGATGGGCTGCTAGTTGCATATAATGCGAGGTGTCTCTCGCGTGAGAGGTCAATTAGAGACAGTCCCTAACGCACGTAAGAAGCCGTCTCCCTCATACGGCCGGGCTTGGCTTACTTCCTGATTTGTGGTAACCACTCCCCACTCCTTCCGTTACAGCAATTCCTGCATTCGCTACTGTCATTCATCTACTCCCAGCAGCTTGCTCTTGAACTCCCTTCGAGTTACCCTTCTTTGCGCCGCTAAGTGCATGTGCGTTCCACTCCTAGCCTCCTCCTCCTGAGCCGGACGACAAGCCTTATCATTCTGGGCCAGGACGATGTTTTGTTGATATTATTCTTCACCTTGAACTGACGACTCGCCTGGTTGTTATTTATTTATTTTGCAGGCGTCTTGCTGTTCCGCTCCTATTATCCCCGCGGGAGCTGGACGGCAGACCCTGCCCTTTTTTACCTCAGCGATGCGGTTCCGCTCTTCATACAAGTGGAGCCGGACTGCACGCCGGGTTTTCCTTTGTGCTGTGCTTCACCTCACAACGGGTCATTCCTCTCCATTTCCCTGCAGCAGGAGAAGGAAGACCTTTCAGGCATTTGTTTCTTCCCTCATAAGTACGTGTCTGTTCCGCCCTCTCTTCACACCTGTGCCGGACAGCACGTCTTACATCCCTTAGCCTTCTTTAGTATGTATCACCGCTACATGTTGTTCGTGGAGGCTATATGTAGCAAGCTCCTTTGAAAAAGGACTCTATCTTTCCATTCTTTTTACCTATTCTTGATCTGTTGCCTTCCTCGCTTATTTTTTCACCAACTGATCCCCAGACTATTTCTGCGTGAGTGTCTGTAGGAGAGTGATCCAGCCTGTAGTCTCCTCCCTTGTTAACTCGTATCCTATATGAAGACATACTCTTCTTGACCTGCATTACGGGCGATTATCCTAAGAGAAGTCTACTGCTGGATATCTCAAGACAGCTCAAGATCATATTTGGGTGAGTGGAGCACTGAACCTTATATGCATTTAATGTTTGTAAAAGTCTCATTGTATTGTTAAAATTAAGATTATAGTTAGACTTTCCTTTTTGATTGCAGCGTTCATCTCCTCTGATCATCCTCACCACAGAAATTTCAGTTGCATCACAGGGGGAAGAGTGGTGGTCACTCTATGGTTTATTCCCCACACTTTTAAGGAACAATTATCTGTGAGCGCGTGCAACTAGTCCTCCAGGTGTTGTTTGCTGGAAGTGTGGGTAGCCTTCATCTTCGCTTCCGTGGAACCCTGCTTGAACACAACACATGGTCTGTGTGATTCTGCGGCAAACATGAGGAGAGAGCATGAGGGAATATAATGTCTATGAATGTGAGAGAGTGCAGTGAAAAATGAAGTGAGTTTAAAGAAACTCTCCATCTTCTGGTAAAACGAAGCCCAAGTCAAGTCAAGTCAAGTCATAAAATTTGTATAGCGCACTACATACCCAGAGGGTTTCAAGGCGCTTAGGAGGGGAGGAGGATTATTTGTCAAATATCCACGTTTTAAGCTGTTTTCTGAACGCTAGGTGGTTCTGGGTGAGGCGAAGGTAAGCGGGGAGTGAGTTCCATGTCTTAGCAGCCAGGTATGAAAAGGATCTGCCTCCCATGGTGGTCTTGTTAATGCGAGGTACCGTGGCGAGGGCTTGGCTGGAAGAACGTAGTTGGCGGGAGGGGGTGTAGAAGGACAGTCGAGAGTTGAGGCAATCTGGTCCGATGTCGTAGAGTGATTTGTGTGCGTGGGTAAGCAGACGGAAAGTGATCCTCTTATTGACGGGTAGCCAGTGGAGGTCTTTAAGGTGACCAGAGATGTGTTCGTTGCGTGGGATGTCTAATATGAGCCTGGCTGAGGCGTTTTGGATTCGTTGGAGTTTCTTCTGGAGTTTAGCGGTGGTGCCTGCGTAGAGGGTGTTTCCGTAGTCCAGCCCAGGCACCCATCGCCCATCGCCTCTTTCCACCTAGCCTGGGGACATTTTCCAGTACCGTCCACAAAATGGAGATATCATCCAGTTAAATTCGGAGAGGGAATGGACACAAGTTCCAATCATTTTGGCAGTGACCTACAAACTTAATAAGCATTCACGAAACAGCTATGCAAAATAAAGCATAATCATAAACCAAAAACTGGATCTTCATTATCTCTTCAACCAACTTTGATGCGATACAGATTAGGGCGTAATCTGTCACCGCCACATATTTAATTAATATTCAAAATTAATATTTGAGGTTGATGTTTTTTTCTGTACCTGGCTGTTCTTCTTTAGCAGGACGGTGGTACCATCGTCAATCTCAAACTCCCCGTAGTCCCTTAAGCACCGCACCTAAAGAATGAACAGAGAGAAGGGCTACATTTGAACGCCATACATGCCAAAGGACGGTGAGTAAAAGAAATGATATTACATATTATACATTATATGTATTTAATGTATTCATTTAGGCTTCTAATTCTGCACCTACTACCTCTGATGGTGCTTAAGAAGGTCGCAGCCAACAAATGTAAAACACCGGAAAAACAAAATGGACACCTCAATGAAGTATGACAGAACTTCAAGACAAGTCATTGTTACCACCACCAGGTCGCACTCTATGCGATAAATAACCTGCCACAGGCTCAACAGCAGACTCACCTGCTCCCAAGTTTCCCCCTCTCAGGAATACCCACACCGCAGCACACAACTCTGGAGTCACTGCAATTTAACTGCACAAAACATCACTGTATAGCCCAGAGGCAACTAGAAATAATCCTGACAATAAAGGAAAACAAGCATTGGCATAGCCAATAGGTCTCGCTTTTGGGACCCTGTAAGTAAGTATAAGACTTCACGTTTATATTAACTTCGTATTTAGCATGCAGTAAATGTAAACGTGAAGTCTTACACTTCAGTTTTTTTTTACTTACAAGGTCCCCAAGGACGAGACCCATTGGCTATGTCAATGCTTGTTTCATTTGTTTGGGAGGTAGGAGGGAAGGGGTTAATTATCAGCGGCGTTTGCTAGTGATTTATACCTGGGTTGTGAGTAGCTTCTTGCGAGCAGGAATGCAAAATATATTTGTAGTCTGTTGGAAGGTTTTATATAGCGTCCTTGGGGGAAGCTGTAAAGAATGAAAGTAATCCCCATTACCCTCCCCGGGAAGGTGGCCAGCATAAACCCACATCATTTATTTATTTTTTTGGTTGATTTTATGATTTAACGTTACGTGTAAACTGCTTTACTGTCTGTTCTTGCACGTGTGAGTGGATATTTAATTTCGTTCTGGGTAATCAAGCGCTTGGTCAAGGAGGGTGGCTCTTGTGTGGCTGACCCCTGGGGTCAGTTCGTTACCAACGCAGCTAGTCCTGCACCTAGAGAAACCAAAGAGCCACCTCCTCAGAGGGGCTCGTGCAGTTACAGGTGTGAACATCTTAGCAGCAGTTTGGTGATCATGTATGATACTGCAAACATGCGTGAAGGTGAACTACCCGATGACTAAAATGTATATTTTTTGCCTGGTTTAGTAGCACAGCAGACCTGGAAAAAAGTACATATGTGCATGCTTTGGTTACAGGGAAACAAGCACTGCCCACCACCGTAGTGTGACTACGAGCCGTACTTGCAATTCCAAAACGACAGTTTGCAAAGGGAATACTGTCGAAGTAATGGTAAACTAATTATCTCAAGTGGGTTTCTGAACTTGGCTGCTTAGCCCGTTCGTCTTTAGGAAAGTTGTTTAAATTACTTGTTTCATCTGTTCTGTTGTAATTTATTTTTTGTTAGCTTAACGACTGTCTTCTTCCTAGCCGTCCCTGTTTAATCTAGCTCATGGTCAAAGGCAAGTACAGCGAGCAAAAAAAATAAAACAGACCCACAAAGCGGTTCCCTTGCAGGAGTGAGCAGGGGCACCATCTGTTTGAAAGTTAATTACAAACAGATGTCGCCAAAGCTCGCTCCCGCAAGGGAATCGCCAAACGTGCACGCGTTGCATTGAAAGCAATGCAAAGCATGCACGGTTTTGGCCGAAAAAGCACATAGATTCCTAAAGGTCTCCTCCTATACAGCGCATGTGCGCTGAGTAGGCAAGACCTAAAAAAACACTTGAAAGGACCCCAGTAAGACTACAAGGATCACTTGCCCAATCAAAAACAGACACAATTTACAGACTTCAAGCAATACGGCATCTATAATGACAATATGGGGCTTACAAGGAGCCCGGGGGCGTAGAGGGCGTTTGCACCCACTTTGCGCATCCCCGGGGCACTTTGGTATTACAGAAGGGGATGCAGACACTTGTGTAATAGAGACAGCACTCGCCAGCATAAACCTCTGGGGGCATTCCCTCATTTGCTTGGGGGTGTGCCCCATGCAAATGAGGGAATCCCTTTGCCTCTGCACCCGTAACGTATTACAGACATGTGTGATCATGCAAGGCTTGGGTCCGTAACTCCCCAGACTGGACCGCCTCAATATTGAAATAAGCAAACAGAATGTCTGGGGAGAGCCTTGTGGACCTTGCTCTACTACTAGTGTAATCAAGCAAGACTTGGGTCTGGATCTTCCCAGACTGGACCACCTGAATATTGAAATACGCAAACAGGATGCCTGGGGGAAGCCTTGCGGACCTGCGTCCTCTCTACTACTAGTGTGATCAAGCAAGGCTTGGGTCCATAACTCTCCAGACTGGACCACCTCAATATTAAAATAAGCAAACAGGCTGTCAGGGGGAGCCTTACGGACCTGCGTCTTCTCTACAACTAGTGTGATCAAGCAAGGCTTGGGTCCGTAACTCCCCAGACTGCATGCAAACAGGATGTCTGGGTGGAGCCTTGTGAACCTGCGTTTGCTCTACTGCTAGTGTGATCAAGCAAAGCTTGGGTCCATAACTCCCCAGACTGGACCACCTCAATATTGAAATAAGCAAACAGGATGTCTGAGGGGAGACTTGCGGACCTGCGTCTTCTCTACAACTAGTGTGATCAAGCAAGGCTTGGGTCCGTAACTCCCCAGACTGCATGCAAACAGGATGTCTGGGTGGAGCCTTGTGAACCTGCGTTTGCTCTACTACTAGTGTGATCAAGCAAGGCTTGGGTCCGTAACTCCCCAGACATCCTGTTTGCTTATTTCAATATTGAGGTGGTCCAGTCTGGGGAATAGAGCTTATGATAGACATGGGTGCAGAGGCAAAGAAGATGGCATGGGGCGCACTGTCAATGTGCCCCTGATGGCGGTTCTCTGGTGGGGGGAAAGGGGGTCCCATGGATCCCCCAGAAATATCCTTGCAGGCGGGTGCAGTCACTGACTGCACCCGCCTGCTAATGGATTTCTAATCCGCTTTAAAAGTGCAGGCGGGTTGCCACCTGCAATGTGAAAACACTGAGCAGCTTTAAGGCAGCTGCTCCGTTTTTCACATGAATGCGCTACCCAGGGCAGCGCGAGTACGCGGCTGCCCTAGGGCAGCGCATTATCCTGAACGTGGCACATTTTCCTGGATTGCGCTGGGCAAACTTTCTGAAAGGTGCATCTAGAGCAAATGCACCTCTTGTATAATATGGCCCCAAAAGCTATGAAACAACTTGAATAATTGTGAGGCGAGTGAAGTCGATGAAATACAATCATCATCACCAAACTTATTCTCATTTCTTCAACTCACATCGCAATTCAAGACAACATCAACAAAAGTGTCATCCCCATCACTCACAGTTCTCCAGTAATGCTGGATTGTGACGAGAACAATTCCTGTGCACACGAACGTATGGTTAATAGTCCCAGTATAGTGCCTGGGTTCTTTGCTCATAAAGAGTGAAATGCTTTGAAAAAAGGAAGCGAGGAATGTCAATGATTCGTGTGAATAACGTTTTTATAAGTCAAACAATGGACAGTACAGTAAGGAGGCAGCCAGCCGACAAGTGTTTCGTCACACCGTGAAGGAGGTGTAACTCATCAGGGCTAAAAAAACATGAAAGGAAGGAAGGAAAAAGTAAAAATAAACATGAATGACTTAATGAAAATAAAAACAGTAGGCATGATCGTGGGTGTGATAATCCTAGAGTGGTCGTGGAAACCCTATAGTGCCAAAAGTATACATAATGTGAATGATCACCACGTATAGCGAACCCTGAAATAAAGTGTGGTGCATAGGTGGTAGGTGAGAAATGGAGAACAGACAGGGACATCGAGATTGGAAGAGCTGCTGTTGAAATTCCATGTTGGTGGGTCGCAGGGTATCTAAGAGAAGACAAAAAAGGGGAGCAAAACTGGACATACAAGGGTGCTGTGGTGTACTGAGCAGCGGATAAACATAAGCAGCTCTGAAAATAAAGGTGAGAAGTTTGTGGGGTCTTGTTTTCATGGAGGAGGGAAAAGAAGAGAAGAAAACCATGTGGCGACGGTTTAGGATGGGCCCGCAAAACGGTGGGTTCGCAGTGACACATGTGAGGAGAGTGCACAGTGAGGCATAATACACAACAAAGAACATGCTTTAAGCTCGGACCGGTTGAAGTTATTACACACACACGGATTGGTACAGAAATGGACGAAAATAAACCATCTGTGATTAGTAAACATCGGCAAAATTGCTAGCACTGTAAACACCTGGTAGGAAAAAACGAGTGAGAGGAATGTTGCTGCCAGGGCATACACATATCTACACACACACGAAATCAGCAGAAGTATGTATAAGTATTGGATTGTGACCATGCTTCTCTTGTGCTCGAGCAACACCCCATCTCCAATATATCCAGCTGCATCACACCTGCTTTGACTGTTCCTTATCTGACCTCAAAAAGTCCCATTTTATGGTGTGCCAGCAGCCCTAAGATATGTAGCATTCAACCCACTCTGAATCAAGCATTGGCAGAGCCAATAGGTCTGGTTCTATTCATGAGTTATTAGCTTTGCCAACGTGTTTTATCCATGTTGTACACCAGCTTGGCTGCTGTTCAGTGGTGCAAAAACGAGTGGCGTGCCGCAGAGTGGAGTAGTTTGGAGTGGACTGGAGGAGAATGGCGTAGAGTAGAGTGGAGTAGAGAGTGAAGCAGAGTGTTGTAGAGTAAGGTAGCGGAGTGTGTCGTTGAGTGGCATAGAGTTGCGTACAGTGGAGTGGAGTAAAGTGGCTTAGAGGGAGATGTGTAGAGTAGAGCCTGGAGTGGAGTAGAATGAAGCATCAGTGTAGAAGGGCATAGAATGGAGAAAAGCATCTGCTTAGAGTGGTGTATAGTGGAGTAGAGTTGAGTGGAGTAAAGTGGCATAGAGCGAGTTGTGTAGAATGACGTCGAGTGAAGAGTCAGAGTGGTCTAAACTGGAGTGTCGCAGAGTGTAGTAGAGTGTAGTAGAGTGAAGTACAGTGTCAGAGTCGAGTGGCTTAGAGTGAGGGGACGTGGAGTGTGATAGAGTGGCGTAGAGTGGAATAAAGTGTTGTGGAGTGGCGTAGCGTGGAGTGTCAGAGAGTGGAGTAAATTGGAGTGTCGTAGAGTGGAGTGTCAAAGTGGAACATCGTAGGGTCGAGTGGCCTACAGTGAAGTGCCATAGTTAGGCATGCAGTAGAGTAGAGTGAAGTGGAGTGGGACAGAGTGGAGTGGGATAGAATGGAGTGGCGTGAAGTGTTGTAGAGCGACATACAGTTGAGTGGTATGGCGTAGTAGAGTGGAGTGGCATAAAGTGGAGTATGCATGGTGTGGTAGTGCACTGCCATTACAGACAACACATTTTCAAATAAAATGACCATTACATTTGCACATACAGTTTTACTGATAAAACTATACAGCACATACAATGTGGAAATGGCATCACCTAGTGTACTGATTTTTTTTTATAGTTGGTCGGTCAGTGAATGAACCTGTATGTGAGCAGAGTCTTGCAGTATACACTTGTAAACCAGGAATACCGATTTACCAGTGTTCTGACTCTTCCTTATGTTATAAACCTATAAAAGTCCAAAGTGCGGTGCGCCCATAAAATAATTGGGACTTTCCTGTCACTGTGTTCATGGGGAGTTCGGTTTTATGAAGCAGAACATGGAGGATAAAGTACAGTGCTTATGAACCAGGTTTGAGGATTGTGGGTTGAAGGCCGCTTCCTTCCGTGATGGCTGGGGTTGCAGTAGGTACAGACTGGTTCTTGGCATTTTCTTTACTACCACTGCAAGAAACTTTATACGCCTGTAGTTAAGCAGCAGATCCTCTGGCTTGAAGCAGGACAGCACTGCCTGTCTCTGTGTGCAAATCCCTCTTAAGTTCAACTGAGATTTGAGCAGTTTAGTGCTTTCTTCCTTCAGTTTGTTGCAGATGCAGAGCAAGTGAAGCAGATCCTCCTTGCCTTAGCCACACAAGTGGCAACAGGTTGAGGTTCGCTGACTCTGCCAAGGCGGAAGATGTGGTGCAGACAGGAGTATGCACAAATGATGTTTCAAGAATTTTTCCTTCGTCTTCCAAGAGTACCCTAGGCCAAAGTATTTTTGAGAGCAAGTGTGAGATAGCTGTTGATCATCATCCAGGCATGGCTTCTGCATGAAGATGTGGCTGTGTCTTCTACCAGTGAGAGACGTTTGATTGATTTCTGAACCATTTTTGTAAAAGCTGTGTGGCTGGTTGGGAGGTCCCAGAGCTGGGACAGCCTGGTACTTGCAAGAGATTCCTGAAGGCAACTTCTGGCAGGTGATGTATTTCTGTGCTGCAGCTCTTGCCAGAGCAGGTGGTTCAGTGTGTTAGGAACCGCGTTTTGATCTTGTGCCAGCAGACAATAAATGCTCCTTGCCTTGTCAAGGACTGTTAAGTTAGGCCGAACTCCAACCGGATCTGTGATGCCGAGGAGTAGTTTGCAACGTTGAACATGATTCTATAGGCCTTGACTAAAGTGCTGTCCAGGATTTTAGAATCTCTGCCTTTCATGGCTTCGATTTCGTAAGCGATTGTTTGTATTATTTTAGATTTAGTTACCGGGAGGAGTGGCTGCAGCATCTGGCCTGTCCGTTTCGATTTTTAGTACTGCAGCATCACTGCCAAAGCCAGCGCTTTCCTACTTATCGCTTCTTGCTGTTCGGCTAATTGGCCTCCATTATCAATGATTGTGCCTAGCTTTTTTGTTCCCCAGATGTCAGACTTGGTTTTTTTACTGCCCCAGTTGATGACCATTCTTTTTGTCTTCTGGAGATTTACTTCCAGGAAGTTCTCTGGTGCGTATGCCTGCATTGTGTTGAGAAGCTGTAGCAGGCCCACCTTTGTGTGGCTTACCAGGATCACATCATCGGCATAGAGAATGCTGGATAGTGCCGTACCCTGTGCATAGGGGCATGCAAATTGCAGGAATTGAGTATCTGCGTCAGATCGGCCAGTGTGAGCGAGCACACACCCGCTTGAACCCTTTGGTAGTTGGAATTCACCTGAAGAGGTGTGTGCCCTCACCCAACTTCACCTGCATCTAGGTGTCTGTGTGTAGTAGGAGTAGCATGTCCAGCAGAGGCTACGAGATGTTCCAGTGGGCCCGTTTCCTCCACAGCTTAGCATGGTCTATGTTGTCGAATGCAGCCCAGAAATCTATGAAGCAAATACGGAGACACTTCTTAGAGAAACTCGCTGTGTCTATAAGCATTGCTATGAACTAGAGGTTGGTTGTTGTACCTGTGGACTTGGAGAATCCGGTTTGGTTGAATGAGATGATTTCATTTGCTGAAGCCCAAGCTTGGCGATCATCCAGCAAAGAGCATGCAAAGTATGTAGCTAAGTTGTCGATCAGAGCGACCAGGCGGTAGTTTTTTGGTGAGGATTTGTCTCCTCTTTTGTGTATTAGAGAGAGGACAGCCTTTCCAGGAGGCTGATAGTTCCCCCAGTGATCTAATTTCGCAGAAGAGAGTGTCTAGGGTCTTTTCCCAGTAATCCAGATCTTGCTAGAAAAGGGCTGGTAGATACCATTGGGTCCTGGGCCCCTTCTCTACTGTCGAACAAGTTACTTACCTTCGGTAACGATATATCTGTAAGAAACAGTAGTTAGTATTAGATTCTCTACTTTAGAATATCCCAAGGTGTCAGACCAGATCCGGGAACTTTTGCGTAGCAGTACCCTTGCGCGTTGGTAGGAGTCGTCTGCGGCTCCGCGTCCGTCGTCTGCGCCGGGATAACGTCGCCGGAGTACTTAGATGCCACCCTCGCGCGCTGACATCAGTTCTTATACACAGCTTTTCCGCGCCAGAAACGCAAAGCCATGTTAAAAACCAACACTGGTGCCATTAAAACTAGGGCCCTGAAAGGGGGTGACCTTAACCCTAGATATCGGTTCCCAGAACGGGGAGGATGGGTGGGGCGGTAAGGAATCTAATACTAACTAATGCTTCTTACAGATACATCGTTACCGAAGGTAAGTAACTTGTGCATCGAAAAGAAACAGGTTAGTATTAGATTCCTTACCTTAGAATAGATACCCCAGCAATACCAGCCCCGGTGGAGGGTCTGCGAACCAATAATCACACCAGAAAGTCCTGGAGGGTGGAACGGCCAAAGAAGCCATCCCTCCGGACTTGGCTGTCCAGGCAGTAGTGTCTTACGAACGTGTGCAGCGAGGCCCACGTAGCTGACTGACAGATGTCCTGCAAGGGAACTCCCCGGCCCAGGGCAGTAGTAGCCGCCGTGGCCCGAGTGGAATGGGCCCTCAGCCCAACAGGAGGCTCCTTTTTAGCCAAAGAGTAGCATGCCTTGATGCACCAGACGACCCACCGAGAGATGGTCCGCTTGTGCACCGCCCGTCCCTTCTTAGAGCCCACGTAACCAACAAAGAGTTGGTCATCCACCCGGAACTGACGTGTGCGATCCAGATAGTATGAAAGCGCACGTTTTGGGTCCAGACGGTGGAGCCGCTCTTCCTATTTTGAGGGATGCGGAGGCAGAAAGAAGGTGGGCAAGGTGATGGAATTCCCAATGTGGAAGGCTGTGACTACCTTGGGCAGGAAAGAAGGTCTTGTCCGCAACACAACCTTGTCCGGATGAACAGAAAGGAAAGGAGGTTTGGAAGAAAGAGCCTGGAGCTCACTCACCCTCCTGGCAGAGGTGATGGCAACCAGGAAAGCAGTCTTCAGAGTAAGAAGGCGGAGAGGACAGTTATGAAGTGGCTCAAAGGGAGTGCACATTAGATAGGTAAGTACAAGGTTCAAGTCCCACTGAGGCATCACGAAAGGAACAGGAGGGAATATGTGTGTGACGCCCTTCAAAACCCTATTTACAATTGGGGACTTGAACAAAGAAGGCTGATCAGGGAGCCTTAAAAAGGCTGAAAGAGCAGAAA
Source organism: Lissotriton vulgaris (assembly GCF_964263255.1). Taxonomy (NCBI): domain Eukaryota; kingdom Metazoa; phylum Chordata; class Amphibia; order Caudata; family Salamandridae; genus Lissotriton; species Lissotriton vulgaris. The sequence goes on from NC_141694.1 coordinate 1,114,077,479, forward strand.
GGTAGCCCTTGATAGTGCACAGAGCAGAGCCCTGCTGGGCAAGAGAAAGAAGGAAAAGGAGAACCTCAGAAAGAGGGGCAGAGAGAGGATCCACAGCCTTTGCTGTGCACCATGCCACAAATCTGTTCCACCTGCAGGTGTATACCGACTTTGTGGAGGGACGCCTGGCTGCCAGAATTACATTACAGACTTCAGGAGGCAAGTCAAATGGCCTCAACTGTCACCGCTCAATCTCCAAGCATGGAGGTGGAGACTGGACAGGTTCGGGTGGAGGACCGCCCGCTGCGACAGAAGGTCCTCCTGAAGAGGCAGAAGAACCGGAGGATCGACAGACATACTGAGTAGCTCGGGATACCAGTACCTTTGTGCCCAGTCCGGAGCCACAAGGATGACTTGGGCCCGGTCGTGCTTGATCTTCTTCAGCACTCTGGGTAGAAGTGGTATAGGCGGAAAGGCGTACAACAGACCGCAACTCCACTCGCGACGAAAAGCGTCTCCGAGCGAGTGCCGCCTTGGAAATTCCAACGCGCAGAACTGATGACATTGCGCGTTCTCTTCTGTGGCGAATAGATCTAACCAAGGCTCTCCCCACTGCTGAAAGAGGCCTTGCGCCACGTCCGAGAGACCCAATAGCGGTCCGTGAGCCACCACTGCAGCTGTCTCACAGTGCCCTCCGAGATCAGGACATGGTCGGACAGGTTGCCCTGATGCTGGGCCCACTGAAACTTCAGGTCCCACTGCAAAGCCCGCATCCGCCACCGGGCGTGATGCACCAGAAGGATGCAGGAGGCCATCAGCCCCAGAAGCCGCAGCGTCAACCTGACCGAGACCCGGTATAAAGGCTGAAAGATCGGAATCAGAGCCTGAATATCCAGAACCCGCTGTTCGGGAGGATAAACCCGAAACTGCGCCGAGTCGAGAACCGCTCCGATGAAGAGGAGCTTCTGAGAGGGACACAGGTGTGACTTCGGCACATTGATGGAAAACCCCAGCTGGTGCAGGAGGTCTGCTGTTGTCTGGAGGCGGCTAACGACTGTCTGGGGCGAGCCCGCCTTCAATAATCAGTCGTCGAAGTAGGGGAAGACTGAAACCCCTAACCTGCGCAGATGAGCTGCGACCACCGCCATCACCTTCGTGAACACCCGTGGGGCGCTGGTGAGGCCGAAGGGGAGCACTGTAAACTGAAAGTGCTCGTGGCCTACCGTAAACCGCAGGTATCGCCGGCGGGCCGGCAGGACGGGGATGTGGAAATAAGCGTCCTGCAAGTCCAACGCTTCCATCCAGTCTCCTAGGTCCAGGGGAGCTAAGACCTGAGCCAGTGCCAGCATCTTGAACTTCTCCTTCTGGAGGAAGCCGTTGACGTTCCATAGGTCCAAGATAGGGCGTAGGCCCCCTTTGCCCTTTTTGGGTACCAGGAAGTAGTGGGAGTAACAACCACACCCTACTTCTGGCCCAGGAACGCGCTTGATGGCCCCCATGGCCAAGAGGGCCGTAACTTCCTCCTGTAGAAGTGTCAAGTGATCCCCGACACGCAGTGGTATTGCGGTGGCATGGCTGGAGGGGTCGCCTCGAAGGGGAGGGAGTAGCCCCTTCGAGGATTTGCAGCACCCACCTGTCCGAAGTGACAGTGCGCCAGTGGAAGCGGTGATGGCGAACCCTGCCCCCACTGGCGTCACATGGGCCTGAAAGCACGGACTAGGAGGGTTTTGAGGAGGATGCTGCAGGGGCAGGTGTGGACTGGCCTCGCCGTTGTCCCCGACCGCCGCCACAGCGGTTTCACGACCGCCACCGCGCTGGATGGTAGTCTGCGGTGCGTGGCTGGCAGCACGTGTGGGGGCGCCCCTTCCTTGGCCACGAAAGGAGCGAAAGGCACCCAATTTGCTGGCGCGGGGCCGAGAGGCCAAAGGACTTGGCTGTAGCCCTGGAGTCCTTAAAGCGCTCAAGCGCATGGTCTGCTTTGTCGCCAAAGAGGCGACGGCCATCAAACGGCATGTCCATAAGGGTGTTTTAGACATCAGCCGAGAAGTTGGCGGACCTGAACCAGGCGTGGCGACGAATCGCCACTGTTGTTGCTATCGCTCTGCCCAGTGAGTCCGTGGTATCCAGCCCACACCGGATAGAATAACGTGCCGCATCTCGACCCTCAGCAAGGGCTTGGGCGAGTTTAGTCTTGACCTCCACCGGACATTGTGGCAGCACGTCAGCAACCGTGTCCCACAGAGAGTGGGTGTAGCGGCCTAAGAGGCATGCGGTGTTGGCAGACCGCAGTCCCAGACTCAGGGAGGAGAATACCTTTTTACCGTATTGCTCATACCTCTTGGATTCCCGATCGGGCGGAGCCATCGGGAATGCGGTCTGGGAGTTAGAGGTCTGGATGACCAGACTCTCGGGGGTGGGGTGGGTGGACAGAAAGCAAGGGTCACCCAGAGCCGGGCGGTGGCGTCTGGCCACGTTCCTATCTACAGGCTGCCCTGTAGCGAGCCTGGACCAAGTGCGCAAAAGAACGTCCATCAAGGTCTCATTAAACGGCAGCAGAGGCTCAGCTGAGCTTGACTGCGGTTTAAGGACCTCAGTGAGGAGGTTAGTTCTCACGGCCGCGATGGGGAACTCAAAGCCCAAGGCCTTGGCCACCCGCATCAGCACCACACTGTAGGTAGCCCCCTCCTCCGAAGCCACAGTAGGAGGGGAGACAAAACCAGTGTCTGGCGAAGTGTCCAGACCACTGGCATCCCCAAGCTCACCTGTCCAGTCCTGTTGAGACTGACACTCCTGTGCTAGAGGGTCCTCAGACCCCTCCCAACACTCCTCGTCACCCATCTCCTGATAGTCAGGGGGGGGGGGGCGGCACCCTGGGGTTCGGCGCTGGTGAGGTCGTCAGGTCGACCGGCGATGACCCGGATCCGGAACTGGATCCAGTGGGGCCCTGCGGCACCGGGACCGAAGTCGCTGACGGCGCCGGGGCCGAAGCACCCGACAGCATCGGGGCCGTAGCACCCGGCCCGCTGGGGCCCCCAGACGGGACCGCTGGGCCCGAAGGCGCTGCGGAACCCGACGGAGGAGAGAGCGACCTCATGGCCATGCGGAAGCGCTCGATCTCCTCCGGCGTCGCGTTCTGCCCAGGGACCGGAAGGTATGAATCAGGCAGCGACGCCCGTGACTCGGACAGAGCGGCGTGGGCGGTGTCACCCGAAAGCCCGGCCGCATCGCGCGAACGTCGGGGGGAGTCGGAAGAGCGATGATGCCTCTTCGACTTCTTGTGCTTACAGGAGGACTTCGAGCCCGAAGACGACTCCCGGAGCTATGGTGACTCCGACCCCGCGACCGGCCCCTTGACTTCCGTCCGGACCGGGACCTCGAGCGGCGCGGGCCGACTGCCGGAGCTCGAGCCGCTTACGGGACCGCTCCCGCCTAGCTTTGGACGTCAGGGCCCGGCAGTCGGGGCAGGCCTTGTCATCGTGGTCGAAGCCCAGACAGTGCAGGCACCGGCGATGGGGGTCAGTGACCGACATCAGTCGGTCACAATCCTCGCAGAGTTTAAACCCGGGCATTCTACCGGTACCGTCGGAGTCGTGTAGACTTCGAAAAGGGATCAAAAAGGATCGAAAAAGTTTAGTCAAAAATTGACTAAGGGTACCACTTTTTCCGGATCGGCGCTTGCTGGCGCGGAAAAAAGAACTGATGTCAGCGCGCGAGGGCGGCGTCTAAGTACTCCGCCGACGTCATCCCGACGCCAATGACTGACGCGGAGCCGCAGACGATGCCTACCGACGAGCAAGGTTACTGCTACGCAAAAGTTTCCGGATCCAGTCTGACGCCTGGGGATATTTTAAGGTAAGGAATCTAATACTAACCTGTTTCTTTCAGATTTAAATGATTTGACACTTGATTATGGTTATGTGGGAAGGCTTGGGATCAAGCTGGTAATTGCCAGTTGTTGCGATGGTACAGCTGCAATGTAGATCCTTGATTGGGATATCTTCTGTTGCTGTACTTGCGGGCTGACTCCTAAACTGACGATTGAAGTACACGCTCAAAGTCCGCCCAGGGCTCTTCACAGATGAGGGAAGCCACCCCCATGGTATGGAAGCATTATCTTGTTTACAGTGCCCTAAAATCGGGTGCTGTTTCTTTATTTGATATTGGAGAATAGTTTTGCCCAGAACTAGTCTTCCTGAGTTCTGTTGATGTTCATTTTTCATTTTTTGAGTGTGCTTCTTTGTTGGAGTAGTGGTTGGAGGTAGGAATCCCCTGGATTGTGTCTCAGTGATATCAGCGTTCTGTTTAACACCCTTTTGAGCTGCTTCAGTTGTTTTCGGTGGGCGTTTAAAATCCATCCTGCTTCTCTAGTAGTTTGGTGCGGTCTTGTTTTGACTGGCAAGGAAAAACTTTGCTAGGTTTCAGTGAATCTTTCCCATCTGTTGGTGAAGCTGCTTGTGGATATTTATTGTATTTGTAATAAATCCTTTGCCGATTGAAACACCTCCTCAGTGATTGCAAATGTAGTTTCGATTCTCTTGAAATTGATTGTATCGCTGGAATAGGGTACATCTGCTGAGTGTTTCAATGAGGGTGCAGCAGCTAGAAGAAGAGTCTCCTACAGCTGGGGTCAAGAACATTCAAGTCCACCATGATTAAATCCAACTATTTCATGAGTAGTGTGGTTACTATCACAGGCTGATGAAAGGATGTACTGACCTGTACAGGTTTGTGAGGTAAATAAAATCATGAGTGACACAATCCCTGGTTTTCCTCTGGAAGTCTTCAAAATCTCCCTAATACAATACAGGTATCCAGAACAGTAGTGTCTGCTACCGGACTGGGGTGGTGAGGGGTGTTAATTAACAAAAAAAAAAAAAAACACTTACATTAGAATGGCCTGCTGCCTCTTCCTTCTTCCTGTCTGCAGTCCGGCCGGCAGCAGGAAGCACACAACACACATGCTTCACTGAGCCAATCACAACGCGTTGTGATTGGTCCGAGTGCCGATGATCGGGGCTCAGACTGGAATAGGGAGCCTGTGCATGTCCCTCATCAGGCTGTGTGGGGAACATGCAAAGTGCGCATGAACTGTTTGGTCGGCCCAAGAGGGCATTCCAAACAGTTCATGCGCACTTTGGGAGTGCAAACCACTCCTCCCGAGCCCCACACAGGCCACTGAAAAGCATGCAATCGGAAAAATAAAATGACAATAACAATAAGTTATTGTCATTTTACTGTTCCTTTATTGTTCCTTTTTGCTCAGTAGGGCAACGCTCCTCCGCCTTAGCGGAGGAGCCGCCATTGATCCGGAGATGGATTGGCTGTGACAAGAAAGCACCTGCTGCAGACGTGGTACAAATGGCCCAAAGGTTGGTGGGCACCTTATTACCATGTGGTCAGAAGACACAGACCTGGTGGTTCCCTCAGTAAGAATGGTAAAGAGTCAGGCTGTATTGGGCAACCTGTACATATAAGAGGGGTCCCCGTAAGGGAAGTGTATTGTAAAAGACATACACTAAAGTGAATATACCAAAGGATCATTTAGATAAACATAGACAATAATTTTGAAATTGGTATATATGATTTATTACCAAGAACACAGCGTAAATGCTGACAAATTAATAAATTAATTTATGCAAAGTGACAAGCCCCAAAAGAAGGAAGGGAAGGTAGTGCTCTGGGAAGTGAAAAGGGAGTAAGAAGTATTGACACAGTGTTGAGAAGGTTAACATCCAAATTCAATAACAGTACAGAATAATTACAATACAAGTGCCCAAATACAATTTTTTAAGGCGAATTTCACACATAGTCAATAAATCATATTCAACGGTCACAGCTAATTGTTTGACAAGTTGGGGGTGTGCCGGAATCTCAAGGAAGAAAAAAGTCGACGTTTCGACCCCTATTGGTAGGCTAGTTAAAGTCCTTAAGCGGGGTCTTCATCAGGACATCATACTGAAGAAGGGGAGGGGAGGGGCAGATCTGTGTGAGGAATAATTAGATTTTAGTACACAATGAGGACGACAGTTGTTCATCCTATCTATTAAAGAGAAACTAAAATAGGTTTACCATGGGGTACGGCCCAGCCGGGCTCTGTACAAGGTATGGCCGCCACACCAGGAAGTAGTGGTCAGTCCAACGAAGTGGGAACCTCAGCTACAGAGGAGACAAACATAACTATAAGAAGATCGGCTATTCTAATAAATAAAAAATAAAAATAAAAATTAAAATACTTCTGTCTTAAGGGGTTGTACCCAGAATCATTAGGTGAAGTAGGGAGTGTTGAATTTCACAGCGGGACACAAATAGTCCTGATAATTACCTACAAGTGCTGTGCTCCTGCCTGTCAACCAGGTCTACGTTTGATGCATGGAAAAAAATATATGCGCTGCTCCAATATTCAACTGGAAAGAGAGAATACTAGGTGTGGTAAGCATACATGGTAGGTGCTACAGGTGTGCAGCCAAAAATGTTCGTGGTTAAACAAATTGAATGGCTAATACTCACTAGAAATTGAGGCGTAGGGCCTCAATGAGACTTTAATCAAACTCCGTCATAATAGAAGAGCGGAGTAGTAATGAATTAGAGGCGGGATGCACCTCCGGCGCTCGCGTATATATTCTGAAAATAAGTGATATATTTGTATTGTTTTAAAAAAACAATAAATTAAACAATTGGCGAGTCACGTGCATTACCGACACTGATGATAGCATTTACTCAATTTACGCAATATACGCGACTCGCTTGCTGTTTAATTCTAAACGATACAAATGTATCCCTTGTTTCAGAATTCACACGCGAGCGCCGGAGTTGAAACCCCGCTCTATTTCACAGTGTGTGTTTGATCATTTCCCGCTCCTCTATGCATGACGGAGTTTGATAAAATGTACTGTGAGTAACTGCCCATTTAGTTATCAGTAATGCCGTAATTAGTGACCTTTGTACCGTAATGACACAACTGTGCCCTTGTCTCTTAGGATTCACACGCAAGAACTGGAGTCTAAAGCACGCTTTTTAAACAACGCTGCCCTTTTTTTATGTGAGTAAATGCTATTATCAGTGTCGGTAATGCACGCGACTCGCCAATTGTTTAATTTATTGTTTTTTTAAAACAATACAAATATATCACTTATTTTCAGAATATATACGCGAGCGCCGGAGGTGCATCCCGCCTCTAATTCATTACTACTCCGCTCTTCTATTATGACGGAGTTTGATTGAAGTCTCATTGAGGCCCTACGCCTCAATTTCTAGTGAGTATTAGCCATTCAATTTGTTTAACCACGAGAATTTTTTGGCTGCACACCTGTAGCACCTACCATGTATGCTTACCACACCTAGTATTCTCTCTTTCCAGTTGAATATTGGAGCAGCGCATATATTTTTTTCCATGCATCAAACGTAGACCTGGTTGACAGGCAGGAGCACAGCACTTGTAGGTAATTATCAGGACTATTTGTGTCCCGCTGTGAAATTCAACACTCCCTACTTCACCTAATGATTCTGGGTACAACCCCTTAAGACAGAAGTATTTTAATTTTAATTTTTATTTTTTATTTATTAGAATAGCCGATCTTCTTATAGTTATGTTTGTCTCCTCTGTAGCTGAGGTTCCCACTTCGTTGGACTGACCACTACTTCCTGGTGTGGCGGCCATACCTTGTACAGAGCCCGGCTGGGCCGTACCCCATGGTAAACCTATTTTAGTTTCTCTTTAATAGATAGGATGAACAACTGTTGTCCTCATTGTGTACTAAAATCTAATTATTCCTCACACAGATCTGCCCCTCCCCTCCCCTTCTTCAGTATGATGTCCTGATGAAGACCCCGCTTAAGGACTTTAATAGGGGTCGAAACGTCGACTTTTTTCTTCCTTGAGATTCCGGCACACCCCCAACTTGTCAAGCAATTAGCTGTGACCGTTGAATATGATTTATTGACTATGTGTGAAATTCGCCTTAAAAAATTGTATTTGGGCACTTGTATTGTAATTATTCTGTACTGTTATTGAATTTGGATGTTAACCTTCTCAACACTGTGTCAATACTTCTTACTCCCTTTTCACTTCCCAGAGCACTACCTTCCATTCCTTCTTTTGGGGCTTGTCACTTTGCATAAATTAATTTATTAATTTGTCAGCATTTACGCTGTGTTCTTGGTAATAAATCATATATACCAATTTCAAAATTATTGTCTATGTTTATCTAAATGATCCTTTGGTAATTTCACTTTAGTGTATGTCTTTTACAATACACTTCCCTTACGGGGACCCCTCTTATATGTACAGCATAGCACCCAGGTCCCCGTGACTATATGGGTTTAACCCCCATCTTTGTATAACGTATTGGGCAACCAGCATCAGAAGTGAACATGAGGAAATATTTCACCTACAGCGGCTAATGCAATGCAATTTTGACAAACCTCTTGCAGAGGATGAATGGGGAGGCATGAAGAAGTCTTCTTCCAGATACACACTAATCAGGCACTCCAGATAAGTGTAACCCTATGGATGCGGTAATCGCCCGGAATGCTTTGATCTGCTTTTGGTCCTAGTGTTAGTCTGAATGCTAATAATGCACAGATGAGAAATCACCCATGCCACATCAGCGGAAAGACTGGCCACTGGAAAAAATTGTACATTTAATACAAACAGATGTCAGAATGACTCTCCAATGGTCCTGCAAATGTAGCAAAATACAAATAAAATTGCAACAAATTAGGATACAGTTAGTTTCCCCAGCCCTGCCAAGTTGTGTGCAGATCATACGGAATCCAAGCGTTTCAATGGGAATATGCCTTCAACTGAGGTAGCCGTGAAGATTAGACGTGCCGTCAGTTATGGCGGTCGCCTGCACAGCCAAAAGTGTAAACTTAGACAACCGGCAAACTTAGAAGCAGGCGATACGTTGGAATATTTGGGGGCAATCTAGGCTCCTTGCACTACTTAGGCTTTTTTTTATGAATATTGATGCCCCGCGCAGGAGAATTTTTGTACACTGATGGACGGTTGTTATATAGATTCCCTCTGAAGACTTTTTCCAGGAGTAATACCCTTTGGAGTAGCTACTAGAAAAATCAAAACAACAAAACAGTGTTGAATTACCTCAGGATTTTGAGAGTGGTGCTTGTTAACAACTGGTTAAGAAACATCTGACCCTTAGACTCATTACTTAGACACAGCAGTCTGTAGTGAAATATAGGACAGTTGGAACTGTCCTTGCAGTGGTATTTCTTTCCCGGGTGGAGTGGCCCTCGTTAGGGCACTATATCTGGCAGGTCCTGATGAAGGTGACATCACATCTCTCAGCCACCGAAACCCGTCGACCATTGTCTTGAGACCATCCTGCATTTCTGCAGTTCTTGTCTTTGGTCCTTCCAGCTACGTCGCTATTCTGTAGTTGTGTTCCCCAGATATGTTATGAATGTGATGGTTTGTCTGGTTGTATGTGAGTAGGTTTTGAATGGTTGTTGTGAAGTTGTATTGTTTTTCTCTACCTGGGTCCATTATTTAGTTGCATTTATTGTGTTGTGTTGATTTATATATTTAGAATTTATGTTGAAAATGAAAATAAGTATTTAAAAAATATGCATAATTAATGAAAACATTTTTGATAAAAGAAATGAAATAAAAGAAATATATTTTTACTATTGTTGTTAGACTTGGTGTAAGTGGGTTACTTATTTGGTTGGGGTGCTCACTGTATATAGGTAGATGAAATCCATTTAGAAGAATTTAGGTCTTGAGGGAGATTATCTTGTTGTGTTCAGCTCAACTTATACAACAGCCTATGCAAAATTATAAACAGAATTTTTGAAAATATTTAGTGATTAATTATGATTTCCAGAATTTGCGGGTACAGAGTTCCTACAGGACCACGTTCAGCATAATGACGGTGCCTGAGGGGAGAGGAGGACTGCATGCATGGCACACTCCTAGAGATAGATCAGAAAGGCCCTTTGTGAAAGAAGAGGTGAAGGCCATCAAGTATAGGTTTTGATTGATACATGTGCTACCCGCTCAAAAATTAGACCATAGGAAGTTCCTAACGTACTAATTGTTGCAGGGTAACTTAAACATGAAGAAAAGACAGACTTCTCATTGGCAATGTAAAAATAGCTATTTACTGTCATGACAGGGAGAATGGCAAGTCCACACCAGTAAACAGTCGGTCTCAATCTGCTTCTTCACAGGCAGCTTCTTTTATACAGAGTTAAACAATGGGGGTTACAAAAATTTCAGAAAACAGATTACTAGACGGTTACACATTGGTACACATTGATTATAACAAACATGAGGTCACCTGTGACCCTAGACTTTTAAATCTATTTCTCTACACATCATTTGTTGCATTTTCTAACAATGTTTAATAAACTAAGCATTCTTCTACTTTTGAATGTGTGTGCATTTTGGGTGAAATGCATGCTTGTTGGTTAGTGTGTTTTACCATTCTGCCCTTATGAGCTCTTATTAGATTCTGTGTGTGCTTGGCTAATTTGATCTCCTGCTCCTATTGTCTAATCAGTTTTCAATCTATTCGAAAACACAGAATAGAACTGGTGTGCTTGTGTGTGGAGACCATACATTCCTTTAAGCTTGCTAAACATGAGTTTTCCTTTAACTATGACCTTACAGGTCATGCACACTGTTCTAAAGTAAACTCTTCACCTCTTTCTCATCAGCACAAGTTTTCGGCCTGCACTGTTTTACCACGTATAGCTGCTCTACTGATGTTTGCTCATGCGTCATGTTTTCACATTACATATAACACACTCTCAAGAAAAGAAGTCCAAGTTGTAGCAGGCCTCAAGAAATCTCTCACTGTGGCGAGTCAGATTTAATCATGTCAAGCTATTTGTAGGGCCTACCGGCCCTGTATGCTGGCAAATAACAGGTGTTCTGTTCATTCACAAAATGAATAAGCAATAAACATGCCTTTTATCTTGTGTCATTTGCTGGGTGCTTCAAGACAGATTAAATGTCAAGCTATGTCTTCTAACAAATCACTGTTTAGTTTATCCCGGAGGCTGATGTTTACTTTTATATCTCAGACTATAAAAGTTAGAGGATTTTGTAAAGTGAACAGTCCGACAGTCGTGCTGGGAGCATAACATTTGAATAGTTTGTACATGAACAGTAAAAATGTCTTAAAATACATTTCAGTAGTAACACTTTTTTGTAATTATAAAGTGAAATAGAAACATACATTTTAATAAGATCAAAACAAATCAGAATACTTGGTGATGTGCAAATTATAAATATTTGCTGAAACCAGATTTCCCCACACTGTATCAGGAAAACTGCATGGTAGTGGGAAAGTTTGTGACCATTTCATTGGAAAATGTCGGTCTGTAAATGGCAGTGCGCTACTGCATTTTGCTTTTGTGATAAATTAATTTTAAAAAGTTTTTAAATATGAACCGAGAAATATTCCTGCCCTTGCCCTGATGATAATTCTATTAGTGAAAAAAGGCAACTCAGGGGTTATGTGTACCATATATGTGGACTACATTTTTATTATACATGTAGCAGAGGGATGGCAGAAACTTCTTTGTACAGCACACATGCTAAACTCACATATTTCAATGTATTCTCGTATATGGTAATGGAGAAAAAGGTGACTGTGAAGTAAAATATTTGCCAAGGATCCCACAATTTGAGACAAGTTTATGGGTGAAGCACATTACGGTTAGGTTGAGTAGATTATTCAAAGCACTGGAGGGAATTTTTTATTTTATTTTGTGAGGCATGTGTAGGTATTTCAAATACTCAAGTACCTAAAACGTCATCAGCTAAAGTCCACATAAAAATTGGTCCAATCATGAATCATATCGTCATACATTCAAAATCAGTAGGAAGAGTTCAGTTAATTTGCTAGGATGGGACTTGCTTTGTGAAATGAATTGTGCAATTTATTTTACACCAGATGGTGTTGCATTTTAGGCAAAAGATAAAAACTTAATAATAAAATCCTGAGAGTCAAGAGTTAAAATGTTCCCAGTTTTTACAGAGGAACATTTACCTTCAGGTTTAAAACGTACAGTGAATAAGGAGGTTTGGGTTTTTCAGGAAAGGAGATTGGGCTGATTAAAAGTGCAGTCCATATTTGTAACACGCCAAGGACCTTTCCTGTTCCTTTGGATGATTCTATAGAGAACACTGTATTTAAGTGCAAAGATGTAATGTTATTCTCTTGCTATTAGGTTAAGGGATAGTATTAACTATGCATACTGAAAGCTTTTCAAGAAGGTGCAGTTAATGTACATGTGTTTATGAAAATGCATTGGCTGTCGTCATCATAACTTTATTGCACACCATGTCATGAGCGTTTTTTTTACTGCTATAACGGGTGCTCTTTTGGGACGTGTGCCAGACCATTCATTGATTTCCTTGAACGCATACTCTTGTCAGTCCTGTTTTGACTTTTAACTCAGAATATTTTGACACATTACTAAGCATGTCCCTATGTTGAAATGCTTTCTGATTGATGATTTGCATATAGCTACTCTTTTTGCTTCCTATGATGAGTCTAATTTTGAATAAACCGGTATGGTTTTGACTTTAAATATTGACTTGTGAAGGTTTGTTTCATTTGCCAGGGGGTGCTGTCCTTTGGGACTCACATGGCCACACTACATCATATAGCCCCTTTGGTAATTTTAGAATTGCAAAGGCTGACCGGGGAGAGTCCTCAAGAACACCCTGCGGCCATATTATACATGCAGGGCATTTTCCTGGATTGCACTCGGCGCACCGTTCAAAAGGTGCACCCAGCGCAATCCAGGAAAATGACCTGCATTATGGCAAATGCACTGCCCCAGGGCAGCAGCGAACTTGCGCTGCCTTGGGCAGCAAATTCATCTGAACAACGGACTGGCTGCTTTAAAGCTGCTCCGTGTTTTCCCAGTGCAGGCCGCAACCTGTCTGCACTTTTAAAGGGGATTAGAGATCCCTTTGCAGGCGGGTGCAGTCAGTGACTGCACCAGCCTGCAAGGGGATATCTGTGGGGTCCTTGGGACCCCCTTTTAGCCCCGCAAGAGTGTTGCCATCAGGGGTGCATTGACAGTGCGCCACCTTTTATGTGGTGCGCTCTCAGTGCGCCCCCTGACAGCTTCCTTGCCTCTGCGCCCGCGTCTGTAATACAGCACGGGCACAGCGGTAAAGGAATTCCCTTATTTGCATGGGGCACACCCCCATGCAATTGAGGGAACACCCCTTGAAGATAGCGCTGGTGCTTTATGTGTGCCAGCGCTATGGGTATTACAGAAGGGGCCACACAAGCATCTGCAGCCCCTTCTAGAATACCAAAAGGCCCAGGGGGTGCGCAAAGTGTGCAAAATCGCCAGCTGCACCCCGAAGCACCTTGTGTAATACGGCCCCGGATGTTAGAAATAATGGAGTATTGAAGGGACCAACTACTTCTCCTACCTATAGAATATACTCTTGCAGCTTAAAGAGAGAGAGATTACCCAATAGGCGGGGTTCAAGAAGGGTTTCCTATCAAAACTTAGTCATAACACCACACTTGGGAATAATAGGTGGCAGAAAGGTGAATGACAGACTGTTAATTTATTGCTCTTCTTAAGGGCAAGCGGGGACACTGATAAAAGGAGGAAGGTGTCACGAGTTATACGAGGGGAAGCTTCGGGCGAAGAAGCGAATCATTGAACCGTAATGCAACTTCTTTAGGGTTGTTAGACCTGGCACCATTGGCATGGGTCTCCCTTCCATTTTTGTTGTTGCCTCGTGTGCCTTTGCTGGTGTTAGATGCTTTGGGCACTGTGCCACTGCTGTCCAGTGCCACAGTGCAATTGCTCCCTACTGTGAATTGGTGATTCCATAATTGACTGATTTGGTTTACTTGTCAGACCCTAGTATAGTGCACTGAGTGTGCCCAGGGCTTGTAAATCCAAATGCTGCATGTGGGCTTGCAGCACTGGTTGTGCCACCCACAGAAGCAGCCTTGTCAAATGTGTCTTATGTCTGCCATTGCAGAGCCTGTGTGCAGTCTGGTACTGTCATGCTGACTGGGCAAGTGCACCCACTGGCCAGTCCCTAAACCTTCTCTTTTCTTCATATCAGACACTCCTATGGTAGGCCCACGGGCAGGGTGCACTGTAAGTATAAGGTAGGACATGCCCTGGTGTGTGTGGCATGTCCTAATAGTGAATTACAGCCATATTCGTTTTTCACTATTGCAAGGCTACCTGTTCTCCATAGGCCAGAATGGGCAGTTAGATTATTGCATCTTATAATCTTAACTGACTCAGGGAACATGGTAGAAATTCGAGTTTAGTATGCCTGAACTCAGAATGATAAAATACATCTTTTAGTGACGTTGGTTTTAACATTCTGTGTTTGAAAATACCACTTTTAGAAAGTAGGTATTTTCTTGTCTAACTATCCAAAGCCTGCCTCTGCTAGGTTGTGTATTCCTTGTCTGGAGTTTGAGTGACAGGGCTGGGGGATTCCAAGAGACAGAATGAGTCAGCCCAGTAGTGAATAGAGAGATCTGCAGCTAGATGGGTGGGAGGAGTTGCACCTGAACCTTGACTAGGGCTGTGCCTGCCTTCCACAATGCTGGCTCCACCTCCTGGGGTGCGGCTCATGTTTCTGCCTTGCACAGTAAAAGTAGAGAAGGAATCCTGTCAACAAAGTGCTCCAGGGCTGTGCTTTCCCTCCACAATGCTGGCTCCACCTCCTGTGGGGCGTCTGATGTTTCTGCTCTGCCTGTGAAAGGAAGGAAAGAAGGAGTCTTGTAAACGGAGTGCTCCAGAACTGGTTTGGACTGGGCAAAGGCCCCTCTGCCCTCAGAGGACAAAGGATTTTAGGGTAGAAATATTGGGACCCTGATCCCAAGAAATTAGATCACTTTTGGACAAACAAGAATAAACATTTGCTGAGGAGTGAAACCAGAAGAAACTGAGGAGAGACTATCCCTAAGCTGAAGTGCTGCTTGGGGATTGGCCTGTAGTGGTTGCCTGACTGCCAAAGAGAGGAAAAAGGGACTTTGTGTACTTTCATCGACTTGTAAGGATCTCCAAGGGCTTGGAAAAGAGCTTGCCTCCTGCTGAAGTCTCAGGGACAACAGACTTAAACCCCAGCTCCCCAGAGTTCTTTGGAAGTGCCTGCTGCTGTTTTGGGCCTTCTGAGGGACTGCATGCCGCAAGGAGCTGGAAGCGCGACTCAACGAGGAAGAAGCGTGTCCCCGTCGCTGCTGCTGCCAGCGCATCGTGAATGTTGGCGCTGTAGGTGTCGTATCGCACCACATCGAGAGAAGCGCCCTGGAACGAAGTGGAAGCGTGCCGCAGTCGCATCTCTGAACAAGGGGTTGCCGCTGTAGCTGTAGTGTGCACTGCATCGAGAGAAACGTCTCGCAACGAAGAGGAAACGTGTCGCTGCTGTTGTCGCATCTCTGAACAAGGGTGTCACCGCTGTAGATGTCGTATTGCACCGCATCAAGAGAAGTGTCTCGCAACGAGGAAGAAGTGTGTCGCTGCTGCTGCCGTCTCATCTTGAATGTCGGCGCTGTAGCTGTCGTATTGCACCGCATCGAGGAAAGCGCCTCGCATCGCCAGAGAAGCCGCCACCGTCGGAGCTGCTGCAGTCGCATCTTCGATGTCGCCGCTGTAGTTATCGCATCGTGCGGAAGCTTCTCGCAAACGTCGGAGAAGAGTGTCACAGCAGAAGCTGTTGCCGTTGCTTCGCTGAACAAGGGTGTAGCCGCTGCAGTGGACACATCGAACTGAGACTTCTCGCATCATCGGAGAAGTGTGCCGCATCTGGAAGATCTTCACGTCTTTATTTCTCTGCACCGGACCTTTGCCGCATTTCCATAGCTGCAACATTTCCTGTTGTAGAAGCGCAACGCATCGTAAGGTACCTTGACGCAAAGTGTTGCATCTTAAGAACTGAAATGAACTAAGCTAAAACTACCATTTTTAAGTATAGTATTGTGGATTTTTGTTGTTTGTGGTCTTGTGTTAAGTCTATATAAAGAATACTTATCTTTAATATACCACTGTGTGGTGTCCATCTGTAGTGTTGTCAATGGGTTACTGTATGTGGTCACAAATGCCTAACACATTGCCTCCGAGATAAGCCTGTCTGCTCGTGCCGAGCTGCCAAGGGGGTGAGCAGGGGTTATTTTAGAAGTGTACCCCCTCACCCTGTCTAGAGGCAAGGGTCCCTATTTGTCACAAGTACCTTCCTGTGTCAACTAGAGACCCCCAAATCTAACAAGGGTCAATGGTAGGACCAATGGAAAGACCCCGACACCCCAATTCAGGGTTACTAATACAACTTTCATCTTCAGAAAGGACAGGGAAACCATGGAGATTCTCCACTTCTCCATGCTCTCACACTAATGTATCTCAGCTCTATTTCTGTGCAGCAGTATGCCTGAGCACTACCTGGAAGGGCCATGAGATGATTCAGTTTGTAGCATGCTCTATACACACATTATCAATACATGTATTGCAACAAGAGACTGAGTGTTTTAGCTGAATGAGATTGAAACTGTAAACCCTGAAAGCAAAGTTGGAAAACAGGCCTGGAAGCCTGTTTTGGTTCACACTGGGGTTCACTGCTGCACTACAGCATCTGTAAAGCTCATGCTCAATAAAGCGGTTACGAGTGGAAATGCTTGAATCCACCTGACTTGCAGATAATCTTAGGTAGCCTTCATCCCTTTACCTAATGCTTGCCATTATACACATGCAAATCAGTTTTGAGTATTTTGTAAAAGGGAAAGGCAAGCCTGATCCGCAAGGTTATGTCACCTCTGAATGGGAACTGAAGCATCACAAGACATGTTTTGACTTTATTAGGCCTTATCAGCGATGTGAGAAAAGGTTAAGCCCTGTGATGCAGTGAACCTAAAACCCATACAGAGGCATACCATTGTCACTTAGGGCTACTCAGACAGCAACACAATGATGGATGAAAACTACTGGCTACCAGTAATAGCAGGATTCCAATTCCTTTGGATCCAAAATCTAGACATCAATGTATGGAATGGATCTACATTCCTTAGCACCCCATATCTCCTAAACCACTCAGTTGCAGTAACCACTGACTAGCCATTGTTGGTGTACCATCTTTCCAAATAATATACAAAGTTTGTTGCTGCGGTGCTATGTTCATTGATAACAAATGTGATACACCCAAGCTTGAAGTGGAAATACATATTATAAGATCAGTGTAGGGTATAGAAAAGAGATAACTAATCTTATGGCAAAGAATACACAAATCCATTCCATCATGTATAATTGCTTTAAAAAATGGTGTCTCCAAGCAAGAAGAGGAATAGGTGTGAATAGTGCCCTCTGACAACAAAAGGCGATGGGAGGAATGCCTGCAAAAAGGCTAACTATTAGAAATCGATTGGGCTGGTATTCCAACCCATTGTTGTTTGCTCTATCATGAAACCTCAATTTGGACCCACCTATATACATATTAGTCTTGACCCTGCTCGAACAGGAACAGTCCAGCCTGAACTGACAGGTCAGGTCCTCCCTGAACTGGAACACAAGCAACTAAAGAAGGGGTTCGCCCTAATTGGGGCATGTCTGTCAGGTGTGGCTTGGTTCCAGTGCCTCAGTGAGCAAGGGACCACACCTGGGCATACCCTTGGCCACGTAGGGCATTACATCAAATGTAGGTCTCGTGCTCACTGTGCCACTGGAACCAAGCTACATAGAACTGACGAGTCCAAATCAGACCGAAGCATGTCTTTGGGTTCTTGTATTCCGGTTCAAGAAAGACCTGGCAGTTTGTGCCTGACCGTTCCTATTGGAGCAGAGTTAAGACTGAGCTGTATATGGCGGGACCAAGCTGAGGTGGCACAATGGGCAAAACAACAACAGGTGGGATTGCTACCCCGAGTGAGTGCCAGTGATTAGACTTATTGCAAGCATTCCTTCCAACACCTTTTGTGTGTTTAATCCAGGTTTAAATATATATATATATATATATATATATATATATATATATATATATATATATATATATATATATATATATCTCTCTCTCTCTCTCTCTCTCTCTCTCTCTCTCTCTCAAGGACACAGCCTAGTGTCAGAGGCATGCACGTTTGTTTTCCATCACAGCAAATACAATCTTGCAACAGTTATACTTTTGTCCGTGATCCTGTGTGTGCTAGGAAGCACTTGGGAAAGTGGAGAAAGAGTGTGAGAGCGTGAGTGTGTGAGTATCCCAGCCTATCATACCATTATCTTTAAAGATGTGCATACGTAATAACCACATCTAAAGAATGTATCAAAGCTCTATTAAAACTATGGACATAAATATAATGAACAAAAACACTCAGTCAGAGGCAAATGACGCAAATATTACACATGGCACAACTTCAGGCGGAGTGAGTTATACGGGTCAGTGAGCTGAATTCCACTGATGAAATCTGTCCGACTGGCATGTCTGAATTATGATAGTGTTAAATTCCAGTAACTTACATTTGCATAATTACACAAAATTCAACAAAAATTAAGCAATATCACGTGAAATGCAAACATGACATTTAACACTATATTTTAGCGTGAAACGCATCCTCACATTGACTTTGGATGCAAGGATGCATATTGCATAAAACAAAGTACATAGAATACAAGTGCTGTGAATAATAGACACATATTTTATGGTCGTTCATGTTGTTCATGGGCTAAAATTCTGCAGTATAAATACATCATGTGGTGTAATTTCACAACTTAAAAGCGAAATTAAGCCAGTGTAACAGAACCGTTGCCTTTGCCTAATCTGAATCTTGGAGTCCAACTCAACTTTTCATCCTTTCAAGGCTGATATACTTGTCATTTACAGCTCTTTAAAATGGAGAAACCTTCATCGCAAGCAAGCACAACACAACATGCAATAAAATTCTAACAAATTAACTTTCTGAATTTCTAATGTACATACTTCAATGTAAAGGTTCTTTGGAGGTTTCATATCTTGTGTGATGTCCAGGCCCTCTTCGCCACCTAATGACCTCATATAGGTAGCGAGTGACTTCTTATATTGGTTGAACCAGTCTGTCTGTTGGCAAAAACAGAAAAAACACAAGGGTGTTTGTCAACATTTTATTACTGATTTTTTCTTCAGTGCCCACCATCCCAAGGGAGGCATTGGAGGACTTCATAAAGTGGATAATTCAACGAAATTCTAAATCACTTTTCATAGGGTGAATATAATTAACTGAACTGAAATGGACCGATTACATAATACAGTTGAAAATGAAATAATGAGTGTATGTCTGATCACACCATCCAAGGGTTGGTAATTATAGATAATACCTCCGCTTCATTGTTGGGCAGAAGTTCGGATCACTGTGCGTATTGTTTCGGTCTGTTTTGTCTTACTGAAGGACTGCTGCCATGGTGAAAAGGAGTGTGGCCGCGTATGGTGACAAGAAACTTGAGACACCCCATCGCACACACTACGTAGTGGGATGGGAAAGGTCCCTATCAATGTCCTTCAATCTCCCTACCTCAAAAACACCAGCTTGCATCCATCTTAAACTCCCCATAGTAAGTTCTGCAGGTTTTAAACGTTTGTGCCTCAGCATACATAACATCACACTTGAGGGTTTTCTGAGACAGGAATGAGACACAGAAGTTGACTTTTTGGTCTGGAGGGGGCACACCACGTGCACCAATCTTTTTAGTTATGGGACTACCGTCAGCTCACTGAAGGACTAGCAGAGGTGGCAGCCCCACAGATTATAGATGCAGGGCAGGCCTTTTTACCTGTTGTCAGAAGAGAAGGATTGCCTTTTGGCCCTCTCCTGTGTTTACATTAGTTTATGAATGCTAAATAACCCAGTTAAATAATTAACTGAAGTTACTTACCTTTGGTAACGTTCTTTCTGGTAGAGACTATCCAGGCGCAGATTCCTCACTTTATGAATATTCCTCAGGCATCAGACTGGACCCAGATTTTTTGTTAGTAGTACCTCTACAGGCTGGAAGGTGGCGCAGTGCACCTCTGCACTGACGCCCTTCCACTCCAGAAAGGAAATGAAAGGAGTATAGAGGCGCTACTCCTGGGCACTGATGCCAGTTGCTTTCGAGACTGCCTGCGCCGCCACAAATGGGGCCCCAAAAGCAAGTGGTACAACAGGGCGCAGATTCCTAGATGTGGGATCCTTTTAATGGATAGAGTCCCACCACAGAAACGGGAGGATGAGAGGTTCAGCGAGGAATCTGTGGCTAGATAGACTCTATACCAGAAAGAGGATCACAAACCAGTACCTAAGGGAGGTGGGCTGTGGATGGACTCAAACCAGAGAGTCCAACAGGACTGTGCAGGCAAAGAACCCTTCTCAGTGGACTTAGCTGTCCAAACAATTCAATTCAATTCAATAAAAACTTTATTTCGGTCAGTGTGACCTTTAAAGTAAAAATACCAGTACATACAGAAAAAAAAATATATATATATAAACAGTTGATTAAACAGGAGTAGTCGTAGCATGGCACACATATTTATCACTAGAGATTGCCTAACACAATTTTAGGATGTCCTCTAGTCAGTTTACTTCGCCAGAAAAAATGGTTGCTTCGGGTATAACAGTGGATTCGTCAGTACTCACATATGAAAGTGCATAGTGCAAAATGAATAAATGATTTAAAAAGATCAATTTACCCTAAAACATAGTCTCAGATACTACATAACAAGGATTTAATTAAAACAGTTCATATCGGGGAGGAGCTACGCGGGCATCCAAGATGGTCGCGTGAGCAGAGAGCTCCCGAGACCCGCGCCGCCCTTCTTCATCTATCCTACACTTATCCTGATCATTTCGACGGGCTTTTGAAGCACTATCCTTACTGATGCTGGCGATCCTTTTTTGGTCGAAATCGGACCTTGGGGACCATTTTTCTGTCGTCTTCAACTTTCTGGCCTGCCCACGGGCGCGACCGGGGACTCGGCTGCCTACTGTGGCCGACCCGTAATTCAACAACAACGGCTGCCTGGCATCTGGCCCACCGGAGGTGTACTGCTTTCGCTTTCGGTTTCCTGCCTCATTGTCTCTGTCTCCTCCTACTCTGCCCTCGCCTGCTGCCTTCACGGTCCACACTTTCCATCATTGGACTGGCAAGGAGGCCGCGATACTCCCTCTTGACTTGCACATCGGAGTTTCTGAATTTTTCCTCCGTCTCACAGCTTCTCCTGGCCACTCGGCCGACATCGAATGTGACATGGCAACGAAAGCTGAGGCCGAAAAACGCAGGAAGGCTGCAACCCGGGGGGGGGGGGGGTCGATCCAGTCCAACATGATCGAACGCTACACCCAGCCGAGAGGCTCCCCCGGTGTTACAAGCGTGGGCGCTGAAGGACCTCAAACGGATATGCCGTCCTCTTCGGAAGTATCGCTCCAAGATCTGTTGGCTGCCATTTCTGGACTTAAGGCCGATATGAGTCAGCAATACGAAGCCATCGTGTCCAAAATAGACACGGTGGCTGTGGATGTTACTCTTATTCGGGCCGACTTAGCCAAAACAAATGAGCGGGTGAAGGCATTAGATCTTAAGGCGTCGAGTCTGGTGACGGACATGGCGGAGGCACAGTCTGAGATTGGGAATCTGCGTGCCTCGCACGATCTACTGCTCAAGCGTATGGAGGACTATGACAACAGGGCCAGGCGAAACAACATACGCCTAGTCGGAGTGCCGGAATGTGATGGTGCTGCCTCGATCGACTTATTGGTCGAGGAACTTATCGTTGCCAAACTTGCTCCGGTTGGACTCAGTAAGTTCTTTGCCGTAGAGCGCGCCTATCGTTTTCCAGGAGGACAAGTGAAACCAGGAGGCCCGCCGAGGCCTATCATCGCAAGACTATTTCATTATCGAGACAGGGACGCTATCCTCCAGGCCGCCCGTAAACACGGCCCGTTGAAGTATGACAACAATTCTGTCTCCATCTATCCTGATTTCACTCCCCAAGTGCAGCGACAACGATCGGGGTTCCTTGGTGTGAAGCGTCGCCTGAGAGAACGGGGACTGAAGTACGCCATGTTGTTCCCAGCCCGACTACGGATTGAATTTAGAGAACGTGCCTACTTTTTTGATCAACCGGAGCGTGCTGCCGACTGGTTGGACTTGTTGCCGACAGATGACTCTGGGAGCGGAGGCCCTGGTGGTGCGGAAGGTGGTGCAACGGCCCAGGAGTAATATGGGGCCCCGGAGGTCCGGACTGAGACTACGTATTGTACTGAGTAAACTAACTGTGTGCTTTATGGTTTTGCCCGTGGCGGTGTGGGAACGGGTGATTTCTCCCTTCCTCCTCGGGGGGTTCTTTGTGTAGATAAGATGGGGCGACAGGCACACTGCAGTTGGGGGTGGCTTTTTAGTCAGCAGGGGTGCAGGGAGGGGGGTGTTGTAACGGGTTTCTGTTGGGGGGTTGGTTCTTGGGGACTTGGTTGTGTTTTGTTCAGTTTGTTATGTCTCTGTTTTCATGGTATTTCACAGTCTGCAATCACTCTGAACTTGGGGTTGTGGAGGGGGAGGGGGGTGGAATGTAGTTGTCGTAATGGGGGGGGGGGTGAAATGCGGGTTCTTTCTTGGAACGTAAACGGGTTGGGTGATAGGATCAAGCGGGGCATTGTACTACAATTCTTGATGCGCCATGCCCCTGATGTTGTGTTCTTACAGGAGACCCACTTAATTGGAAATGCTTGTAAAGCCCTCGACCGCCGGGGCTATCGCCTGGTTGCACATGCTGGTTTCACTTCTGGGTCCCGGGGTGTGGGTATCATGGTGAAGTCTTCCCTTGCTCTCGCTATTGACGAGCTTATCCTTGACGACCGTGGGCGGTACGCTGCTGTTTCTGGGAGGTGGGAGGGTAAACAGATTGTGCTGGTTGTTGTCTATATTCCCCCAGGACTGCAGGCTACCAACTATGCCGATCTTGGCAGGACTCTCCTTGGTCTTCCGGATGGACTGTTAATCCTGGGCGGGGTCTTCAATTCTGTTATGTCTGGTGAATGTGATCGACTTCCCCCTAGGGTCCTGCTTCCGTCCCAGATGTGGCTCAGTGAGATGGCTGACACTTTTGGCTTAGTGGATGTTTGGCGCTCATTACACCCCACACTCCAGCACTACACTTTTCACTCTGGTGCGCATGGCAGCCTCTCCCGTATTGATTATTTCTTTATGTTAGCCTCCACTCTGTCCACCGTTCGGGAGGTACGACATCTTCCCCGGGGTATTTCGGACCATTCCCCCTTGCTGCTTAGGATTACTGTGGGTGGTCTACTTGGCAACAGGGTCCCCCCGATTCCTTCCTGGCATTTCCGAAGCCCCCGGCTCCGTTCAGATTTGGTTAAGGCAATTGATTGCTACTTCGACGAGAATGTGGGCTCGGTCACTTCCCCCACTGTTCTCTGGGAGGCCTTCAAGACGGTTATCAGGGGTTCTGCCCTATCACTCATTGCTGCAGAGCGTAGGGTAAAGAGGGAGGCTGTTCTGGCTCTTGAAACTGAGATTACTGCGCTTGAAAGTGAGTTGGGTGGGAATGACACGCCTGCATTGTTGCACACTCTGGAGCTAAAACAAGCTGACTATAAAGCTTGTGTCACGGATGCTGCTAAACTGATGCGATCGAATCAATTAGGCCGACTGTATGATGTGGGCGACAAGGCTAGCAAGCTCCTGGCGTGGCTGGATAAGGCTGAGCGAGCGAGTCGTGTTGTGCCTGTCATTGTTCGCGAGTCTGGTGAGAGTGTCTCTGATCCTGGTGAAATTGTGGATTGCTTTGTGGACCACTTCCGGAAGGTATATACGCCCGTTAGTGATCGGGATGAGGCCGATTCCAGGCTACTGTTGCGAGACATTGCCCTGCCTACTGTTTCGGATGAGGATGGCCTTGTCTTGGAGGCCCCTTTTACCGTTGATGAGATTGCCCTTGCTATCCGATCCTTGCGCTCGGGAAAGGCGATGGGCCCAAATGGACTGCCCATTGAACTCTACAAACTTTGTCCGGACAAGATGGCCGCCCACCTGCGCCACATGTTTCTCGAGGCGGTTGAGGCTGGCAGCCTCCCCCTCGAGCAGCGCCTTGCTACCATAGTGGTCATTTATAAGGACGGCAAGCCTCGTGACCGCTGCGCCTCATACCGCCCCATCTCTCTCCTTAACGCGGAACCCAAAATCCTGGCCAAGGTTCTGGCCAATCGGCTGCTTAAGGTGATTTGCGACCTGATCCACCCGGATCAATCCGGTTTCATCCCACACAGGAACACTGCCCTTAATCTGCGAAGGCTCCACAGTGTTCTCGCGAGAGCTCCAATTCTCGCCGAGCCGGCTGTGGTTGCCTCTTTGGACGCCACGATGGCTTTCGACACTATCGAATGGCCCTATCTCTGGGCGGCTCTCGCTAAATTTGGCTTTGGCCCTAATTTTATCGCATGGGTCAGGCTCCTTTACGAACGGCCATTGGCTCAGGTCGTGGTAAATGGTAGATGCTCTGATCCCTTCCCTTTAGGCTGTAGTACGCGCCAGGGCTGTCCGCTCTCCCCGCTTCTATTCGCGCTGGCGCTCGAGCCCCTTGCCGCGTGGCTCCGGTGGGAACCTTCCATTAAGGGGATCAGGTGGTCTCCTGACCTCGAGGATCGTGTCTCCTTGTACGCTGATGATATCCTTCTTTATCTCACATCCCCTCAAAAGTCGCTTAACGTTCTCTTTGACGTTCTCACGTCCTTCGGTAAGAACTCGGGACTAGTCATTAACTGGACTAAGTCCTGTGTCTACGTCATAGCCGGGACTCTGCCGCCTCTACCTCGCAGGTTTCCCATACTGGTAGCGACCGACGGCTTTAAGTATTTGGGGATTTATGTCTCCATGACCTCTTCTGTCCGCTATGAGCGGAACTTGTATGCTCCGCTCCGTAGACTCAAGCAAGACGTTCGACGGTGGCGTGAATTGCCCTTATCCCCATTGGGCCGAGCGGCACTCTTCAAAATGATGTCGCTCCCCCGATTTCTCTACGCCCTGCAGAATTTTTTCGACCCTGTCCCTGCTCGCTACTTCCGTGAGGTTGAGAGTTTGCAGCGACAACTGATTTGGGATGGCCGTGCCCGCATTGCCCTGTCCAAGCTCACCCTCTCATGGTATGATGGTGGTATCGCGTTGCCGGATATTAGACGATACTACTGGGCCTCTCACCTGAGCGCTGTCAACCATGCGACATACGCCCCGGACCCTGCTCCTGCCTTTGCCTTGGATAAACTATTGTTACCCGGAGGCAACTTTAATAGGGCTCTGTATTCTAGGGCACCCTTCCGACTCCTCACGGGCCCGACGAAATGTGCGGTGCGGGCGTGGAGGGATGCCACTGTGGCCACGGGCTGGGGTGGTAGGCTAACGCGTATGACGCCATTGTATGATTCGGATCGATTGGGCAATCTGTGGAAGACGAAAGGATTTGAGAAGTGGGACATGATTGGGATCAGTACGGTGGAGGATCTATGGGCACGGGGCGCGGTTAAATCCTTCGAGTTACTGAAACTGGAATACCGGCTTGATGATAGAGAGCACTTCCGGTACATGCAGGTGAGGCATGCCTTGTCCTCCGTCTTTCCATCTGGTACCGACATACCGCAGTCCTCCCCTTTGGAGGATCGGGTTCTAGACGGCCACGTCCCCGATAGCACTATCTCCTTGATATACAAAAAGCTTGTCAACAACAGGGCTGACCAACTTGAGAAGCTTCGCGCTTCCTGGACGGCTGACTGACTCGAACTAGACGACGAGGACTGGCAGTCAGCTGTATCCTCCCCTAAAGAGGTGGCTATTCCGGCTCGGCTTCGCTTTGTCCAGTTGAAGATCCTCCACCGTGTGTATCTGGCTGGAATGCGTCTGGTGCGAATGGGTTTGGTTTCGGATGGACGATGTAGGCGTGGGTGTGGGATGGATGGCACCTTCCTTCATGTTCTGTGGGAATGCCCGATGATTGCAGCTTTTTGGTCTAGAGTGCATGATGTTATGGGTCGTGTCACCGGGATCCCACTCCTTCCTGAAGCACGGCGTTGTCTGTTAAATGTGTGGGAACCGTCTGATTGTAATGCTGCCCAGACACTTTGGGTTACCCTGGGCAACATGGTCGCAAAGAGAGATATAGCGCAGCTCTGGGGCTCCCCTAGGTTACCATTGCTCAGTGCCTGGAAAGAGAACATGGACTGGTGCATGTTCAGGGAAAAAACTGTGTATGAGGCGCGGGGGCGTCCAAGGAAATGGTCCAGGGTCTGGGCTCAGTGGAATTCGTATCGTGGAGATATTTGCTCTCCTCCATTGGACTATGAGGTTCCTCTCCCCTCCTCTCCATGATTTACGTTCCTTCTCCAATTCCCACCACACGCTTTGTTCTCCTCTCGTGCCCGCCCCCCCCTCGCCATACGTCCTTCTTTACTTGTTCACCTTCCCCCCCCACCTCCAGCAACCCTTGCCACTATGATACCATGTGTTTGTGTGTTGTTGTTCCTTTCGACAAAAACATAAAATTAAACCTTTCTTATCCTATTTATATGGTGCTATGTTCTATCCGATAATGTGGACTCGAGAGATTGCTTTAACAACGTACTGTCTCCTAATCTACTTTTTAATCATTCTGCTTATGTCATAGCGGCCGGCCCCGCGGGGTTGTAGGCAGACGCTGTGTATTGTGCATTTATAAATAAAGGTTTAAAAAAAAAAAAACAGTTCATATCCCTACTCAACTTTGAGGCTAAATTGCTGGCCACGGCATTGGCGAATCGCCTCCTCCCGTATGTGGCTGATCTAGTACACCCAGATCAGGCGGGCTTCATGCCGCATAGGGCGACACGACACAACATCAGGCGAGCGCAGACGGCCATTGACGACATAGGGGCCTCTGGGGAGCGGGCGGCCTTATTGTTAGCAGACATCGACAGGGCATTTGACTCGGTCAGCTTGGCATTCCTATTTGCTCTCCTACCTCGCCTCAACCTAGGCCCGGTGTTTATCTCGTATGTCAAACTGCTATACACAGATATAACTGCATCCGTGCGGGTGTCCGGGGCGATCTCGGAGAAATTCTCGGTTGGCCGGGGGACCCGGCAGGGGTGCCCATTGTCCCCTTACCTCTTTGCGTTGGCCATGGAGCACCTGGCCTCTTGGGTGCGTATCGACGCGCAGCTTTGCGGCTTTGTGTGGGGTTGGGGACTCTCCGATAGAATCGCACTCTATGCGGATGATGTTCTCTTCTTCCTTACAGATCTTAACCGGTCCGGCCCCCGTATCCTGGAGATTATGCGCATATTTGGTGAGGTGTCGGGGCTCTTTCTCAACCCGCGTAAGTCAACCCTTTGGGTGCTGGGCGGGGGAGCAGGTGTATACCCCTGGGCGTCGGCCTTGCAGGTGGCAGTTGGGGGACTGAAATATATGGGAGTCTTCCTGTCCCAATCCGCTGACATAGCGTGGGAGCGCAACGTGTTGCCGGCATGGGAGAAGGTTCAGGCAGACATCAAGACGTGTTCCTGGATGCCTCTTACTATCTTTGGTAGGTCTGCAATTTTCAAAATGGTCGCACTCCCGCGCATGTTGTACCAATTGCAGAATCACCCGCATAGGATTGAGCCACAGTGGTTTCGTCGGGTCAACTCGGTGTTGGGCCGTTTCCTGT
Source organism: Lissotriton vulgaris (assembly GCF_964263255.1). Taxonomy (NCBI): domain Eukaryota; kingdom Metazoa; phylum Chordata; class Amphibia; order Caudata; family Salamandridae; genus Lissotriton; species Lissotriton vulgaris. The sequence continues at coordinate 1,114,105,107 of NC_141694.1, forward strand.
GGGCTGGGGGCGCCGCAGGGTGACACCACGGGCATGTTTCCTGTCCACGTATTGTGGGGGTCTGGCCACATCGGATCTCTTGTCCTACTATTAGGCCTCCCACCTCTTAGTTCTTAAAGAATGGAGGTTTGGAGATAGAGGAGACCTTGCATACGCCCTCGAGCGCTCGTTGATGGGAGACACCACATTACACACACTACAGTACCCGGCCAGGCAGCGGAGGGGGCTGCCTCGGGCCACACAGGTGGTATTCATGATCTGGCGCCAAGCGCTGCGTCGCATGGGCTGGTGGGGTACAGCGGAGACCCCACTGTGGAAGAACGGACTACTTCCCGCTTTGTCCTCGCTGACGGGGTTTGGGGCTGGGATTCAATTGGAATCTCTTCACTTGGACACGTTCTGACCGGGGTCACTCTCAAGTCCTTCCAGGACCTTAGCACGGAATTCCATATGCCCAAGTCCCAATTCTTCAAGTACTTACAATTTCGCCACGCGCTTGCACCTAGTTTGGTTGGCTTGGAACAACTACCAGAGTTAAGCCCAGTAGAAGCAAAAATCTTCATGGGGGACCTTGGGGACAAGAAGGTGTCCCGAATCTATCAAACCCTAGTCACTCATTGCTCCGCTTCTTTACTCCCGTTGAAAGACACCTGGGAAAAGGATGTAAGCCCCTTGGACGAGGACGACTGGAGGGAGGCCTTGGAGTCCCCACGTGGGGCTGCAATCGCAGTGCGACTCCGATTAATCCAGTTTAAATATTTGCACAGGGCATACTATACCCGGGAGAGATTGTGGAAGGCGGGCCTGATTGCATCCCCAGAGTGCCTGCGCTGTGGGACTGAGAGAGGAACGCTGTTGCATACGGTGTGGTCTTGTGTTGGTCTGACCCGGTTCTGGAATGGGGTTTAGAGCTGTTTGTCGGAGGTACTGGGATGGGATCTCCCCCGCACTCCCCGGCTGGGACTTCTACATGTTTTGGAGAATGTGGGTGGGAACATCTACAAGCGTCACCTTCTGCTGTTGGGTCTGGTGGTAGCTAAGCGGGCCCTGGCGAGGGCTTGGAAGGGTGAACGGGCTCCTCCACTGGGGGCCTGGAAGGCAGGCCTTGACTACTTCATGGGATTGGAGCGACCTGTGTTTGAGGCCAGAGGATGCCCACTGAAACATTTTAAAATCTTGAAACGGTGGGCGGATTACAGGGGCATGACTCTGGATGATGGGTTGCCTACAGTGGAGGACCTCCAGGCCTAGGGTGGCACTCGACGATTGTTGTAATATGTTCAATTGCTGGGGCTATTGTGATCACGTGCATCGGGTAAGGGTGGGATAAGGGGTGGGTAGTTGGGACACTGGGTAGTTGGGGTAGCTGGGGGGGGTAGGAGGGGTATTTCCTTTCAATGATTGGGTTGTAAGAATATCGAAACGTGCCTTGCCATTTGACAGTACCTTCCTGATGGTGGAGAACTGTATTTATGCCTTGCCTAATCAATCAATAAAATTAGTTGTGAAAAAAAAAAAGTTATGGGCATTATATGTGGCAGATATTTGTAAAAAAGTATTGCCTGCCACAATAATAAGATACCCTCATTTCGGGTTATATCACCAAGAAAAAATCATATCTAATATGACAATAAATTAATCCGAGCAAGAAACAGTACTGGCATTTAAAATTGCATAGTGCATGATAAATAAATAGTTAAAACAAATGTCTGATTAAAAAGTCAGTTTCTCCAGAGGCGTGATATCGAACACTGTATACGTAACTCAGAAACAGCTGGTCATTGTACAATAAAGCCTATGTACAGAATGGGTCCATAGATGCGTTCTTTTTACATATAGCCGGTAATATAGGGTGGACCTAAGAAAAATCCCCATTTCCTTTGTGCAGAGCTATAGTCTGTACTATTTAAGATAATTTTAAAAGTGCTCTGCGGGTGCACCACATGGAAAAAAGGAATCCTGCTACTGAGTATACTATCGGGATGCTACAATCATGTTTCAGAATCCTGAAGGCCTCAGAGAAGCTCCTGGTTCCCTAGTTTCTGCAGATCTGTACCAACCAACGCTTTCTTGTCTTATTATATTCAGGGCAACTAAAAAACACATGAAGGTCTGTCTCCGCGGGGCAATCGCATGCCGGGCATTTCAGAGGTTGCAGACCCCCCCATTTGTGTGTAAAAAAAAACGAAGAGGCAGGGACCCATATCTAAATTGTAGAAAAAGCTTTCTTGCAGCTGCCGGCTTGACATCATCCAAAGCCTGCTCAAAGCTATATCTATCTTTAATTTCTACAAAAGCTGAGGTCAACTTGCCTATTAGGGGGTTACGGTGGAGCTGTGCTAGATTGAACTCTCCATAGTGGACCTTTAATGATTTCCTTGAAAATGAGGAGCAGGCGAGCTCAGGGTCACACCAGAGATCATTCCGCCCCAGACTAACTGCCATGTGCTGTATATATGCAAGCCACAGGAGTTTACCCGCCCCCGTAGATTCATTACCTCTTAATTCCTCCCTGTATACTGCAAGTGCTGGAGTGACCAACAGACGCCACCAATATAAGAGAGGTCGGAGATTAGATTCTTCAGCGATTGCTCTTACGGCCAAATCTAACCGGAGCAGAGTGAGAGGGGTGCTCTGTGGGAGGTTGAACAACTGTCTAAGAAAGTTGTTTTCTATACGGGTGAGGCTCTCAGAGCTACAGTGGCCCCATATTTTGGCACCATATAACGCCCCTCCCCTTGCTTGAACATTATATATTTCTATAGCAGGGCTCACCAGTTTGTGGCTGGACTTGCGGAAAACCTTCATTAGGCCACCTGCCGATTGTGCAAATTTCAGAGTTGATTTTTTAATTTGCGCCCCTCAATCCATGGTCTCTGTAATGGTGATGCCAAGATAATCAAAAGAGGAAACTCTTTCGAGGGGAATACCATTTAGAGTAGGATTTGCTTGGGTACTTCTATTGGTGTTAAATGCCATGAATTTGGTTTTCTGTAGATTAATTTCTAATCCTCTCTCACTACAGAACGCTTCAAATCTATTAAGTACCCTCTGGATCCCCATGGGTGATTTGGAGACTAATGAAGTATCGTTGGCAAACATCATTGCAGGGATTTTGCGTGATGCCGATTTAGGGGCATCAAGATCTTTCTCTGCAAGCAGAAAGTCAACTAGACCATTAATATAGAGGTTGAAAAGAGTGGGGGCAAGCACACAACCCTGTGGAACACCACGGTTTATCAGGATGGGAGCTGTTAGCTTTCCCTCCTTGCCAAACCTGATATGGGCGTAATTGTCCTCGTGTAGCCGCTTTATTTCTTGGGATAGGCATAATGGAGCCCCCATCTCATGAAGAACTGTCCACAGCTTTTCTCTAGGGACCAAATCAAAAGCTGACCTCAGGTCTACAAATATTAAGTAGAGCCTGCCACCCTCCAGACACACGGTCTTCCAGTGTAATATTTTTAGCCTGAGGATTTGGTCCAATGTGGACATTTTTTCTCGAAACCTAGCCTGCAGGGGGTTGAGTATCTTCTGTTCCTCCATCCAGGTATGCAGCCTAAGCAACAACACCCACACAATTTATTTTGCGTAATGTTGATGAGGCTAATTGGCCTATAATTAGTTGGCAGCAACGGTGAACCTTTTTTATGGAAGGGGATTATTTCGGCCCCAGCCCAATTGGCAGGGATCTTCATGCCTTGGAGTATGGCGCTAAATAACACCCAAAGGTATGGAGCCTATATAGTTGGTTCGCTACAAAATAAATCCCCAGGGATCTTATCTAGTCCAGGGGCTTTGCCTAGAGCTATTTTAGAAAGAGCGCTGCTAATCTCATTTAGAGTTATACTGGGGATTTAGCCATCATTATCATTGGGGAGCTCTGTTCGAGTCAAATGATAAGACCCCACAGAGCATCCCTTGGTTGCCCCTTCTTCCAGTGTCTCTCCCCTTGAATAGAGGGCCTCAAAGTGATTCCGCCAGAACTCTGGATCCAAATTGGGCTCTATTGGTGATTTAGCACCACAGCTACCTATATTAACAGCTTTCCAAAAGGTCCTCATGTCCTTAGAACCCAGGGAACTTCTCAGGGTGTCCCACTTATCAGATTCCCACCCTTTTTGGGCCTCGGTAACTGCAGCCTTATAGGCCGTTCTTGATGATTTGATCATTTGACCATTCCCACAAAGTGCCATGGTTGGAGTATTTGAGAAAATCCTTTAAACATCTGGGACTCTCGGACCTCTTCCTGTCACCATCCTGTATCAGGAAGGTGGATGTGAATTTGGTAAAAAAACATTTTATGGGAAGGGCAAGTCTAGCCAGGGAGGAAAGGGAAATGTTGAAACCTACTGTGCGATCCCATTATATGCTATTACGTTCTACCTCACTCGAGCAATACCTTATGATTGTCACAAAGGCATTTCATAGATTTCTATTGGTAAAGTTTAGATTTAATTTGATTCATTTTTAGTTGGGCAATTATCCAACCTGGGTCAAACCAGATTTAGCCAACCCCTGCATTTGTGACCAATTTTCAACTCAAGACACAATGCCCTTTGTAATGTTTTGCGGGCTCTCCTAGGACATCAGAAAAAAATACCTGCGGCCTATTTTGAAGGAGGCTGGCTTCACGCAAGTGATGACGGCATTAGTCTTTCTCCAGTCTTTGAGCAGTGTCCACTTCACATTTTGTGTGGCTAATTTCTTAGTGGCGGCATCTAGGATTAAATTGCACAATGCCCCACGGTCTGTGATATAATGAATTTGTAATCATGTCATTTATGTGTTTTTATCCTTTTGACCTATTTTATTGCACACGCTGAAAATGGAAATGTATCAAATAATTTTATATGTGTAGAAAAATGTTTTTATGTCTTTTATGATTTTTATAAATCGAACAAAGTGTATTTGACTGACTGATTTGATTAAAGGACGATCCTTGGCCTTAATAGACAGTACCAGGGTTCTTTTGGCTTCACGGCAGTGCTCGTTATACCATGAATGAGGGATCTTCCGGTTTGGCCTGTTAATTTTTTGAGGGGGAAAAAAACGGGTCTAACGTGACTTCTCCTAGTTTGGCATAGTTCCTGGCAGCCATCTGGGGATCAATTATATCCCCATTGAGGGAAATTGAGTTAGATGCAGTCAGAAGGACCGGAATCATAGCTTCATAGAGGGCGCTAAGTTTCGCTTGTGTCTGGCTAATATCCGACCAACGTACTCTTCTCCTATAGTTTGAGAGCGTCATCAATGGAGTTATAAGTACTTGTAACACTCCCAGGGTTAAGCTCATTCAGTTCAAGTACTAGGGCATTATGGTCACTATCAAACCGTGATATAACTTTAAAATCGATTAGCCTGTGCCATGATTTAGAGTCAATTAAAATATAATCCAATAAAGAACCTCAATCTTTTCTATGGAAGGTATTATTGCAGGAAGTATCGGACGGTGTTCTACCGCTGCAAACTCTTAAAGAGTGTTTCAGGACAAGACGGTTCATCTGCATCACCAGAGAGTACCATTTTTTAACCGGCGGACACCTAGTCTCCGGGATAGCCCAATATTTGTCCTCCTCTTAAAGGCTATCATAGAACATTCCCTCAAGTGGCTCTAACTGACAATTAAAATACCCTCCTAGAATCACCCTATGTTCATCTGCAATGGTGGCTAAAAAAATAGGTCTTCCAACGTTTTTGACTTCTTACCCTGGCTAACTGGTCTGAAGTAGAGTACACGTTTAGAAGGACTATAGAGATCTTTGAAGGGAAATACAAAATGACACACAAGATATCATTAGAAGCTGTGTCAATCTGTTTGGCCGTACAGCCTAGATGTACTCCCACCCATATGCTAAGCCCACCTGATGGTCTCCCTGTTGTTGCAGGGATGCTAAAAGTGGCAAAACCCAGCTTTGAGACATCCCTTCTGGCCCACGTCTCCTGAAACATGCAGATCTCATGTTGATCAATGAAAAGGCCCCAATTGGGGTCATCCATCTTACTATTCAGACCCGCTATGTTCCCAGAAAGGACCCTTGTCTGGGCGATTAGGGCAGTCGACTTTGTTAGCCACTGCAGGGGTTAGTTGTAGTAAGGCCTTGTTTGGTCCGACATTTTCATTTAAATCAGACCCTCGGGTAAATGGAAATTTTTGGTTGCCAGTCGACACCATAACACAGCCGTCGGGGTTTGAGCCTGGGGATCCGCTCATGGTCCCACAGGGTTCTCCTTCCTCACACGGCATGCAAGGTCCTGTTGAAAAAGCCCTTGCCCTAGTTATCAGTAACGGGTGCCAGGGTTGGGCTTTGATACTTGGGGCTTGAACTTCAAGTTAATCTACGCTTTCTAGACTGCTGTACCTATTTGCTTATGGAATGTTAAAACAGGTTGCTTAGGCCAGTACTGGACCGGGAGGGTTTGCTTGCAAATGTTCGCATCACCTCTCCAGTCCCGCTCGTAGTACCTTAAATCTTGGTGAACCCTATTAGGGGGATAAAAATAACCCAGTGGGAGAACTTGGATAGTACCCAATTGTCTCCCATTGTCTCTAGCTAAGACTTCTCGGGCCATCAAGGGGTTTCTAAAATTGAGAGAGGAAAGGAAAAGGAATAATAATTAAACTCTAAAAGGAATCAAACATGTGCATACACAAGGTAGATACCGAGTACCAAGTCCAGATTTTTTAACAAATGGACATTTGAGGTGTAAGCTACAACTGAGTTACAAACTTCAGAGTAAGGCAAAGATCAAGTGATGCCTGCAAGTTAACAGCGCTCACAAAGCACAGACACAGTACCTTGCTCGTTGTTCCCAATTATATCCCGTACTTGGGAGTAAAGCGGGTGGCCCAGCCCAGCCTCCTCCGGGCCCGCCCTTGGCCTGGGCATTGCCAGGGCGCCGCCCGCGTTGGGGAAGGCGTTGCGCGCTTTTAATCGCGGGCGTCGTGGGCAGCACCTCCCCCAGGCAGCAGCAGTGTCTTCTGGGGCCTGAAGTCCCCTGGTGCAGATGCGGCAGCAAGAGTGTTGGTCTCCTGTGTCGTGGGTGGCGTTGCATGCTTTTAAGCGCGGGCGTCGTGGGCAGCACCTCCCCCAGGCAGCCGCAGTGTCTGTTGGCCCTGATGTCCCCTGGTGCAGAGGCGGCAGCAAGAGTGTTGGTTTCCAGCATCGCGGGTGGCGTTGCGCACTTTTAAGCGCAGGCGTCGTGGGCAGCCCCTCGCCCAGGCAGCAGCACTGTCTTCTGGGGCCTGAAGTCCCCTGGTGCAGAGGCGGCAGCAAGAGTGTTGGTTTCCTGTCAACGCGTTTTGGCCCCCAATTTCTTCCGGGACTCCTCAGGACACGGGTAAATGAACGAACTAGGGGTGCGCCACTAATGGCTATATTCTAAACTCGGGGTATCCCTTCTTCTGACAAATGAACTGCATCATAGGGTTAAAAGACCTTTCCTTATTTTAGTTTACTCTCTCTTCACCAGAGGGTCTTTATGTACGCTCACTTCCTTAAGCAGAACGAGCCTTGCTCAAAATACTGGTATTTAACATTCAATAAGAAACGCTTCCGTAACATTGCCAGTGTCGGCGTTTCAACCCGCAATAAATCCTTGCATGCGCGGTCTTCCTCACATTGTACGATTCCCGCTCAAACTATGGCTACAGATCATGTAGCGGAATAACGGCTCTGTAACTTCATCCGCATAGGCGTATCTAGTAATCGAACACCAACTACTGTTTCTTACAGATATATCATTACCGAAGGTAAGTAACTTGTTCATCTGAAAGAAACAGGTTAGTGTTAGATTCCTTACCTTAGAATAGATACCCCAGCAATACCAACCCAGATGGTGGGTCTACGAACCAAGATCACACCAGAAAGTCCTGGAGAACAGAACGGCCGAAAAAGCCATCTCTCCGGACTTGGCTGTCCAGGCAGTAGTGTCTAGCAAACGTGTGCAGCGATGCCCACGTAGCTGCTTGACAGATGTCCTGCAAGGAGACTCCGTTACCCAGGGCAGTAGGAGCTGCCGTGGCCCGAGTGGAATGGACGCGCAGCCCAACTGGAGGCTCCTTTTTCGCCAAGGAGTAGCAAACCTTGATGCAAAAGACGACCCGCCGAGAGATGGTCCGCTTGTGCACCCCCGTCACTTCTTTGCGCCCACATAACCAACAAAGAGCTGGTCGTCCACCCGGAATTGACGTGTGCGGTCCAGATAGAATGAGAGTGCACATTTTGGGTTCAGACGGTGGAGCCTCTCTTCCACTTTCGAGGGATGCGGATAGAAGGTGGGCAAGGTGATGGACTGCCCGATGTGAAAGGCTGTGACCACCTTGGGCAGGAAAGAAGGACGAGCCCTTAGAACAACCTTGTCCGGATGGACAGAAAGGAAAGGAGGATTAGAAGATAGAGCCTGGAGCTCACTCACTTTCCTGGCAGAGGTGATGGCAACCAGGAATGCCGTCTTAGGAGTCAGAAGACGAAGAGGACAGTTATGAAGTGGCTCAAAAGGAGCGCACATCAGATACGTTAGAACAAGATTCAAGTCCCACTGAGGCATCACAAAGGGAACAGGAGGAAACATGTGCGTGATGCCTTTCATGAATCTATTTACAACAGGGGACTTGAAAAGAGAAGGTTGATCAGTAAGCCTTAAGAAGGCTGAAATGGCAGAGGTAGCCCTTGACAGTGCCCAGAGCAGAGCCCTGCTGGGCAAGAGACAGAAGGAAGAGGAGAACCTCTGAAAGGGGGGCGGAGAGTGGATCCACAGCCTTTGCTGTGCACCATGCCACAAACTTGTTCTAGCTGCAGGCGTATACCATTTTCGTGGAGGGACGCCAGGCTGCCAGAATCACATTGCAAACTTAAGGAGGCAAGTCAAATGGCCTCAACTGCCGCCGCTCAATCTCAACACATGTAGGTAGAGACTGGACAGGTTCGGGTGGAGGACCGTCTCCTGCTGCTGCGACAGAAGATCCTCCTGAAGAAGCAGACGGATTGGGGATCGACTGACATGCTGAGTAGCTCGGGATACCAGTATCTTCGTGCCCAGTCCGGAACCAAAAGGATGACTTGGGCCCTGTCTCGCCTGATCTTCTTCAGCACTCTGGGCAGTAGTGGTATAGGCAGAAAGGCATACAACAGACCGCAGCTCCACTCGCGACGAAAAGCGTCACCGAGCGAGTGCCGCCTTGGAAATTTCAACGCACAGAACTGATGACATTGCCCGTTCTCTTCGGTGGTGAATAGATCTAACCAAGGCTCTCCCCACTGCTGAAAGAGACCTTCCGCCACGTCCGAGTTCAGACGACATTCGTGAACCATCATGCACCAGCGGCTGAGTTTGTCCGCTCTGGCCTTCAGGGAACCGGCCAGGTGTTGAACCACCAGGGTGACGCCCTGGTGTTCCAGCCATTGCCAGAGGCGCAGAGCCTCTTGGCAAAGGGTCCACGACCCCACCCCGCCCTGTTTGTTGCCGTACCACATGGCGGTGTTGTTGTCCGTGAACACCTGCACTACACTTGCCAGGACAGAGGGAAAGAATGCCTTCAGTGCAAGTCGGATCGCCCGCAGCTCCAGAAGGTTGATATGGAGCCAGGACTCCGCCGGAGACCAGAGGCCTCTGATCTCCCTCTCTCCCATGCGGCCCCCCCATCCCAGGAGGCACGCATCCGTCACCACTACGTGCTCCGGTTGGGGCAGGGAGAGAGATCTGCTGCTAACCCAATCGCGGTTTGTGAGCCACCACTGCAACTGACTCGCAGTGCCCTCCGAGATCAGGACGTGGTTGGACAGGTTGCCCTGATGCTGTGCCCACTGAAACTTTAGGTCCCATTGCAGAGCCCGCATTTGCCACCTGGCGTTATGCACCAGAAGGATGCAGGAGGCCATCAGCCCCAGGAGCCCCAGCGTCAACCTGACCGAGACTCAGGATAAAGGCTGAAAGATCGGAATCAGAGCCTGAATATCCCGAACCCACTGCTCGGGGGGAAAAAACCCGAAACTGCGCTGATGAAAAGGAGCTTCTGAGAGGGGCACAGGTGTGACTTTTATTTATTTCTTTTATTTATTTATAGGCTTGTATAGCGCTGGACTCGACTCCCGAAGGAGTATCTCTGCGCTTTGTTCGCCCTACAGGTAAGGGTGAGGTGCTCATCCAATTGAAGACAGGGATAGAATCAAAACAGAAAGGTCTTCAGCATTTTCCTAAAGGCTAAATGGTTAGTACATTGTCTGAGGGTGAGGGGTAGTTTGTTCCAAAGGGTGGGACCTAGAAATGAAAGAGCTCTTCCGCCCAGTCTCGCCCTTCTTGTTGAGGGAACCTGAAGTAGGTATTGGTTGCTGGAGCGGAGAGTGCGTACTGGATTTTATGGGACAAATTTCTCAGCCAAGTACGGAGGACATGAGCCAAAAATACTCTTGTGGATTATACAACAAGTTTTAAATTGCACCCTTGCCCGAATCGGTAGCCAGTGCAATTTATCCAGAAGAGGGCGCGAGGGAGTTCTCGGAGGGGCATTGAGAACCAGCCTTGCAGCGGTGTTCTGGACCACCTGAAGCCTACCTAGTGAGTTATCAGTGGCTGATATCAGTAACCCATTACAGTAGTCCAGGCGACAAAGTACTAGGGCCTGGACCAGAGTCTTTCTGAATGTATCCCGCAGCAGGGGAAACACTTGTCTAAGGAGTCCAATTACGCGCAGGCAGGATCCAGCTGAAAGGTTGACATGATCCTTCAGTGATAATCCCTGATCTAGTCGAACCCCCAGGTTCTTTACAGTCTGCTTAGGGCTAGGGACGGGGTTCAGATCTAATGGCCACCTGTCCGGTGACCACAGCAGAGTTGTATCTCCAAATAGCATGACCTCAGTCTTCCCTACATTGCATTGCAGGAAGTTTGCGGCCATCCATTGGGACACAGCCCTCATCCCTTCTGAGAATGAGTGTTTAACTGCAGCTGTCAAGGTTTCGAAAGGGAAAAGCAGCTGGGTATCATCCGCGAATGAGACAGGGATGAATCCATATGCTATCATGAGATCCGCTAAGGGGGCCACATACACATTGAAGAGTGTGGGGCTTAGACATTACGCCCTGTGGTACCCTCTTAGTGAGCTCTATCGGGGCTGAGCGAAAGGTGCCCAGGTTGACACTCTGTGAGCGGTCCGATAAGAAACTCTTCAACCAGGACCATGCCAGACCCCCAACCCGAATCTCCAGCAGTCGACTGAGTAAGATTTTGTGCGATACAGTATCGAAAGCCGCGGAGAGGTCCAACAGCACTAGAATCACAGAGCTCCCATTATCCTGTGACATTCTGATGGTATCTGTCACAGATAGGAGTGCTGATTCCGTGCTGTAGTTGGGCCTAAATCCGGACTGGGAGCGGTCTAAGCCACCAGACCACTTGATGAACCTTGACAGGTGTGTGTTAATGTGTTTTTCCGTCATCTTACTCAGGTAGGGAAGGAGCGATATAGGGCGGAGGTTGGATAAATCCGACCAGGGGAGAGCAGAGTTCTTCCGGATTGGGTTTACAATGGCCTTCTTCCAATCTCGTGGTACATGGCCCTCAGCAATAGAGCATTTCACCAGAGTTTGCATCAGAGGCCCAAGGGAGTTGCCCAAGGTGGAGGCAGTTCTGGTCGGAATGAGATCAAGCGGAGACCCAGTCTTGATATGACCCATAAGTGCCTCAATGTCACTTAAGTTGGCAGCTGGAAAGATTGTGTGTCTCCGTGGCCATGACCTGGGACTGGGGGGGGGCTGTAGGAAGGGAGTTCATAAGACAGGTTGTCTTGATGATTTTACCATAGATCAGCTCTATCCTATCTTTAAAGAAGAGAGAGAAGTCACCAGATAGGGATTGTGAGAAGACATCCAGGCTTTCACAAGCCGTAGGTTTGATAAAGGCTTGTAAGTTCTGATAAAGGGCCTTTGAGGAGTTGCCCGCTTCTGCTAATTGCAAGGCTATGTGATTTTTCCTAGCTGATCTGATGTTTTTATGGTATGTGGACAGGGTAGTATAGTAGCCCTTTTTGTCTGCTTCCAGGTGACTTTTCCTCCATGTTTCTTCTAGTTTTCTACAGGCCTGCTTCTCTGAGTGCAGTTGGTCAGTATACCACATTTCATGACGAGAAGGGGGGCGCTGTTTGGATAACTTCAGAGGGGCCAGAGTATTGACTACAGTTGAGATAGCTGAACTGAATTTAGATAAAGCCACTTCAGTACTGTCAGAGGCAGTTATGGAGGGTTCAACTAGAGTTCTCTTAAAGTCCTCTGGGGTCACTTTATGCCATTGTCTACGCCAAAATGAGGGGAGGAAAAACCTTTTACTGGGCTTGTCCAACCCTAATAGGGAGAAATCAATGACAAAATGATCTGACCAGTTGACCTGGGTGGAGGGATGGCATACAATCTTGGAGGTGTTTGAAAAGATCACATCTAGAGTATGGCCTGCTAGATGAGTAGGGCCTTTATTATGCTGTGTAAGCCCTAATAGTGACAGATCTGTGAAAAAGGATAGTGTCTCAGGATTGTTAGAGAGCTCCCCATGCACATTAAAAACCCCTAAGAGGAGGAAGTCAGTTCCAGTTTTAAAATGCGGGGCCAATGCCTCCACTAGAGAGAGTGTGAAATTGGTACTTGGCCCTGGTGGAGGGTAGACAAGAGCTCCCTTCCACAGGTTTTTGGGTCCAGTGTTGATCCGAAAGATCATGATTTCCATTTGGGGAGTACTTCTTTGTTCGACTATTGAGACATTGATCCCCTCCTTATAAATGATGGCAATGCCACCACCAATTTTAATGGGACGGTCCAATCTTACAATTTTATACCCCACCGGAATACCCAGCGTAATGGCAGGTACTGTGTGGGGTTTTAGCCAGGTCTCAGTAAGGAGGCATATCTCGGGCTGGGCAGTAGAGATAAGATCCCATAGTTCCGTATGATGTTTAGACAGAGAACGAACATTACATAGGAAACTCTTCCAGCCAGTCGCCTGCTGTGTCCCCCCGTCCCCCCCCTCTTGCACCCTGCTACAGTGGACAGGCGGGAGGCCTGAAACCGGCAGTGCCTACATGAGATGGGACCCTCTAGGCTTGGCCAGGAGTCGCATGCACAGCCAGGTAAGGGCGCTGTCTGAAGAGTCAATAATTTGTGGGCTGTGATTGTGATGCGGTTAACAGCTACAGGATCCATGCTAATCTGGGCAGAGTCCATGGCCCCTGGCCCCGTCCTGTCGCAGACGGGCTACTCTTCGGCGTGTCTTCGGCGCTACCCTGCGCGCAATCGCTGCGCGCTTGAAGACAGCCGAGGGCTAAATAGCCCAGATTAATCCGACAACTAGAGCGCTAACCGCTCCAGTGGAAGGGCGGAAGTGCCTGGCTCTCCCTGACCCGCCCTCCGCGCAACGGTACTGGCTACCGCGTCGGTTCGGGGCGGGCAGGAGTGACGATTGAGCCCAGGCTACCAACAGTAACTGGTGAGTGCCAAGCCCCCCTTTAAGTTTCCCCAAATGGCACATGTATCGTTATTTAAAAACAGTCAGCTTGTGAGCATAAAAAGCTGTATTCAGCACGATACAATTTTCAATTTTAAAATGCAGATTTCAATTTTAAAAGTCACAGCATCAATGTAAGGAGCATCAGATTTTTACCTGTGGCGCACAAGCGGATCGGTAAATACACTGCCACCGTCTTCCCTACTTTGGCACATTGATGGAGAACCCCAGCGAGTGCAGGAGGTTGGCCATAGTCTGGAGGTGGGAGACGACTGTTTAGGGCAAGCCCGCCTTCAACAACCAATCGTCGACATAGGGGAAGTCTGAAACCCCTGATCTGCGCAAATGAGCTGCGACCACCGCCATCACTTTCATGAACACCCGAGGGGCGCTGGTAAGGTCGAAGGGGAGCACGGTAAACTGAAAGTGCTCGTGGCCTACCGTGAACCGCAGGTAGCGCCGGTGGGCCAGCAGGACGGGGATGTGGAAATACGTGTCCTAGAAGTCCAATGCTACCATCCAGTCTCCTGGGTCCAGGGCAGCTAGGACCTGAGCCAAAGTCAGCATCTTGAACTTCTCCTTTCCGGAGGAACCCGCTGATGCTACGTAGGTCCAAGATAGGGCGTAGGCCTCCTTTGCCCTTCTTGGGTACCAGAAAGTAGTGGGAATAGAAACCACGTCCTACTTCTGGCAGAGGAACGTGCTAGATGGCCTCCTCGGCCTAGAGGGCCGTAACTTCCTCTTGCAGAAGTTGCAAGTGATCCCCTGACATGCGGTGGTATTGTGGTGGCATGGCTGGAGGGGTTGCCTCGAAGGGGAGGGAGTAGCCCCTTCGGATGATTTGCAGCACCCACCTGTCCGAGGTAATGGTACGCCAGTGGGAGAGGTGATGGCGGACCCTGCCCCCCACTGGCGTCGAATGGGCCTGAAATGCCGGACTAGGAAGACTTAGAGGCAGATGCTGCAGGGGCGGGTGTGGACTGACCCTGCTGGTGTCCCCCGGTACCGGCACGGCGGTAACCACGTCCGCGTTGAGCCTGGGTCTGCGGCCTGTGGCTAGCTGGACGTGTGGGAGCGACCCTTCCTTGGCCACGAAAGGAGCGAAAAGCGGAAGTTTGCTGGCGTTGGCCTAGGCCTAAGGACTTGGCCGTAGCCCTGGAGTCCTTGAAACGCTCCAGCGCACTATCCGCCTTGTCGCCAAAGAGGCGACGGCCATCAAAGGGCATGTTCATAAGGGTGGCCTGGGCATCCCCCGAAAAGTTGGAGGACCTCAGCCAGACGTGGCGGCGAACCGCCACTGTCGTTGCAATCGCTCTACCCAGCGAGTCCGTGGTGTCAAGTCCACACTATATCGAGTAGTGTGCTGCATCCTGCCCTTCCGCCAGGGCTTAGGTGAGCTTTGCCTGGGCCTCCTCCAGGCACTGTGGCAGCACCTCCGCAACCGTATCCCACAGAGAGTGGGTGTAACGGCCCAAAAGGCCGGTGGTGTTGACAGACTGCAGCTCCAAACTAAAGGAGGAGAACAGTTTCTTGCCAAACTCATCGTACTTTTTGGAGTCCGGATCTGGAGGAGCGGTCTGGAATGCGGTTTGGGATGTAGAGGCCTGGATCACGAGGCTCTCTTGGGTGGGGTGAACAGACAGAAAGCTAGGGTCGCCCGGAGCCAGGCGGTGGCGTCGTGCCACGTTCCGATCTACAGGGAGGCCTGTGGATGGCTTGGACCAGGTGCCCAGCAGAACGTCAGTGAGGGCCTTGTTAAACAGCAGTAGAGGCTCTGAGGACGTTGCCTGCGGTTTGAGCACCTCAGTGAGGAGGTTAGTCATCACGACCGTGACAGGGAGCTCAAGAGCCAAGGCCCTGGCCGCCCTGTTCAACACCACGCTGTAAGCAGCCCCCTCCTCCGTAGCTACGGAGGGAGGAGAGAGGAATCCAGTGTCGGGCGAAGTGTCAGACCACTGGCCTCCCCTAGCTCCTCTGCCCAGTTCTGGCTCAACTGGCACTGTAGTGCCAGAGGGTCCTCAGACCCCTCCCAGGCCTCCTCGTCATCCATCTCCTGATAGTCAAGTAAAAATGATGGAGCCGGGTCGTAGGTAAATTGCCCACCCATCGACGCCGGAGACGGCGCCGGTCCGACGCTGGACTGGGGCTGAGACTGGGGACGACGTCGTCCAGAGACGGCGCAGCAGAGGAGTCGTAAGGTCGACTGGCAACTACCCGGATCCAGGCCTGGATCCTGTGGGGCCCTGCAGCATCGGGACCGCAGTCGATGACGGGGGCCGGGGCCGAAGCACTCGACGGGGCTGGAGCCGCTGGCCCGCTAGGGCTCCCAGACGGACCTGCAGGCCCGAAGGCACCAACAGGGTCTGACGGAGGGAAGTGAGTCCTCAAGGCCACGAGGAAGTCACGTATCTCCTCCGGCGTCGCGTGCAGCCCAGGGACCGGCGGGTGTGGAGCTGGACTTGGCGCTTGCAGCTCCGGTGAAGCCGCGTGGGCGGTGTCGCCCAAACCACCGGTCGCGCGAGCGTCGGGGGAATTCAGAAGAGCGATGACGCCTCTACGACTTCTTTTTCGAATGCCTCGACTTACCTGAGGACTTGGAGCTCGAGGAGTCGTGGTGACTCGTCGAGGGGCGATGACTGCGGCTGCGCGACCGGTCCCTCGACTTCCTCCTCGACCGGGACCTCGAGCGTCGCGGAGCCAACTACCGGAGTTCGAGCAGCTTACGGGACTGCTCCGGTCTAGCCTTCGAGGTTAAGGCCCGGCAGTCGGGGCACAACTTGTCATCATGGTCGGCACGGAGGCAGTAAAGGCACTGACGGTGGGGGTCGGTCACTGACATCAAGTGGTGACAGTCCTCGCAGGGTTTCAAACCAGGCATCCCTATCGGCACAGCGAGTCGAAGGTCGACTCGAAAAGTGATCAAAATAGATCAAAAAAGTTAGTCAAAAAATTACTACGAGTACTGCTCTTCCCGGATCTGCGCTTGCTGGTGCAGGAAATAAAAGAACTGACGTCAGCGCGCGAGGGCGGCGTCTAAGTACTCCGACTACGTCATCCCGGCGATCACAACGCTGATGACGGACGGGGAGTTGCAGACGATACCTAGCGACGAGCAGGGGTACTGCTGATTAAAACTTTCCGGATCCAGTCTGACGCCTGGGGATATTCTAAGGTAAGGAATCTAACACTAACCTGTTTCTTTCAGATTGGCATTTATGGTTTGAACCTGGAATAAAGACAACAAATATTTATAACACTGGCAACCGCAACAGTGTAGTTATAGTTAGGTCTATTGGAAGTACGTTTTTTACTCCACTAATAATTATGGTTTTAACAACCAAAGCAATTGTGCTGACAGTTTACAATTTTTTTAAAATATCCTGCAGGTTTTTCTCCAATTGTCAGGTAGGAGATCCTTATGCCTCCCTTAGCACATACACCCCTATAGTTAAAAAAGGATAGGTAGGGAGGTCTAGAAACCCTGAAGAAGGCCAAGTGGCCCAGTGGACAGTTTTGAATTCGTCTGAAACATGTTGACACACAAGATATGCAAGAATCACTGGATTTCCATTTTAGCATCCTGTTGAATTGTTTTTCATCATGGTACGGGACCAGTTAAATTAGGAAATTAAGGGTACTCCCATAACCAATTTTAGCCTGAACTGGCCCTCTGTAATAGTTCAGAGAGGTAGGTGCGGTGTGTCCGTTTGTGTGTGCGTGTTTGCGTGTCTATATATATATATATATATATCTATATCTATAGCCTATTACAAGATTATATCACCAAGGCATGCCACCAGTGGGTTGGTGAGGTGTCCATTATTATGGTCTTTAATGATCCTTTAGGGTAGATCTTTTGACACAGACATAATTAGCCCCTCAGCTTTCGTATTTAGTGGGGCAGAGTTTAGATTGAGTTGAAGGGTATGTGGGAAGCAAGACAATGGAACCTCGCATGCTCTCCTTGTGTAAAGAATTAACATGTTTGTGTGCCTGGGTGTGTGAGAGTGAAAGTGTGAGAGTCAGTGAAGGAGTGAATCAGAATGAGTGAGAATAAATGATAGAGTCTGAGAATGATAGTGTAACTGAGTGTTACTGTGTGTGACACTGAGTGACTCAGAGAATGAGTGAGTGAGCCAGAGTGAAAGTCAGTGAGATGGATTGAGTCAAACTGATTGATACTGCATAAGTCAGTGAGACTGAATGAGTCATAGTAAGTCAGCGTGGGAATGACTGAGATTGAGTGAAACTGAGGGGGTCAGAGTGGGACTGAGTGGGTCTTAGTGAAAGTGAATGGATCACTGTGGGACTGAGTGGGTCACCGTGGGAAAATGTGGGTCATAGTGAGACTAAGTGTGTCACAGTGGGACTGAGTGTGTCACAGTGGGACAGAGTGTGTCACAGTGGGACTGAGTGTGTCACAGTGGGACTAGGTGGGACTGAATGGGGCTGCGTACGTCAGTGGGACTTGGTGGGTCCGAGCGCTACTTAGTGGGTCAGCATAAGACGGAGTGCCTCATTTAGATGTCAGCGGATGGGTTACTCCATCACAACGGTGATGAATACCCGGCTCTACTGAAATATAAATCCCATAGGATTTAATGGGATTTATATTTCGTTTACAGAATATCTGTCACCGTTGTAATGGAGTAACCCGTCCGCTGACATCTAAATCAGGCCCTGAGTAAGTCAGTGAAACTGAGTGAGTCAGAGTAGGAATGAGTGAGACTGTGCAAGTCAGTTCGACTGAGTGGGAATGGAAAGACTGCATAAGTCAATAAGACTGAGTGGGTAGGGTGGGTATGAGTGAGACTGCGTAGGTCAGTAAGACTGAGCAGGTCTGTGTGGATTTGAGTTTGTCAGAGAGGGATTTAGTGAAACTGCGTACATCAGCGGGGCTGAGTGGATGGGAATGAGTGAGACGAATTCAGTGAGACCAAATGGGTAGGAATCAGTATGAATGTTTTGGTCAGAGTGAGAATAAGTGAGACTGCGTAAGCCAATGAGGCTGAGTGGGTTATAGAGGGACTGAGTGGATAGGAATGGGAAGGAGTGTGACTGCATAGGTCAGTGAGACCCAGTGAACCAGAGTAAGCAAAAGTGAGTTCAAATGTGAATGATCGTAAATGAATAAGACTAAGTGAGAATGGGTGAGAAAGTAAGACTGAGTGCAAGCGAACCCTTCTCCGAGCCCTCTGAGAAGTCATCCACCTTGCTCACTGAAATTCGTGCAAATAAGTACGCCCCACCACCTTTAAAGGTCATCACTGATGCAATCATAACATGCAAAAATACCTTCTTAACCTGGGGCACTGTCCTGCATGAATCAAAAGATTCTGAACAAACAGAGCCCCACTGAAAACATCAGATGTATGACAAAAACACTAATCTCTAGCCTGAAGCATGACACTTGCATTCTTCTCTCATCAACCAATCGTTACAGCAGCCACTCTTATTCTTGTATCAGCAAACAAATTTGCCACGTGAAAGCTGAAAGACCCATTGACATACATATTGTGAGAAGTTGGCCTGATATATAATGTTCACTATTCTAGTGAGCACTTTGTATCAGTCCAAACAACCCTTATTGATGATTGGTTGTAAGTCAACCTTATAGACCAGCTATCCTAGTAGCATGGATACGAGCAGTCTTCGGGCTAAACTCTAGAGGGCGTGTTAAGCCAGCTGTTATACCATCACATATACCCCTTGAACACCAAGTGAAAGGACACCACACAAGTGTAAGGAAAATAAACAGTGTATTTATTTAGATCACAACAGCCCTGTACTCTTTATGAGGACAGGGTACTAAGCACACAACAAAACTCTTACGAAAATACTTTAAGTTGCACAATTTACACAAATGCCCGAGGGGCACGAAAAACCATATACTACAAAAGTGGAATGCGAAATTACTAGCAGGTAAGTACTGGACTAATAGGCTTTGGAATCGCTAGGACTTGACTACTGAACCTTCAGATTACTAGCAGGAGGCCTAGGGGACTCGGGTGCAGAGTGTGCACTCTCACGCGGGATGCAGGACAAAGTCTATGGATGCTAGAATTTACAAAGTTAGTGATATCGGACGAATCCGACTAGTTAGGCTGAAAACGAAAAAGGATCTGGACCCTTGGATAGTGAGGCTATGCTGGGGCACCGAAATGCCGAAGTTACCTAGCCCAGGGGCTGCAGATGCATAGGTCTGGAAAGACGTCGGGAATCCTCGTTGCAGTCTATGGAGCCTGAAAGAAGAAGTTGCTGGCAGGCGACCAGTGAAGAAGTTCGAAGTGATCCAAGCCTGGATCGAAGATGGAAGACACCTGTAAGCAGAGGGGACCAAGTTCTGAATCACTAGCCAGTGATTAGATGGGCACCAGGATGGCACCGGCTGAAGTCACCTCGACCAGGTGAGTGGGCGACGTTGGGCTCTGCAGTCTCACGGACCAGGAGGCGTTGTCGGCGACCAGGATGGAGGTGCGAGCTGTCCCACGATGGTTGCTGCTGTCGACGTCGCTGGACCCAGGATTGGGGCAACAAGTCTTGGCAAATTCAAGCCCACGCGGTGGACTCAAAATGGCGTCTGGAGTGGACCAGGAGGGTCCGGGGTGCTCCTCTTTTGGAAGGGAGCAAGGGCCAGTCTGGAGCAACCAGACCAGCAGTGTTGTTGTCGTCGGTCATCGTCGGGAAGGCCACAAGCCAGCGGGCTAGTAGCCAGACAATGCGGTGAGCAGCAAAAAGCAGAAGGGCCCCACGCAGATCTGGTGGATGCTGGAGGGATGAACTTCGGTGCTGGAGCTGCTCAGGGTTGGGACTTCTCGGACCCCAAAGCACTCACTCGAGGATCCCTCGGCGGTCGTGCTGGGCAAGAATCGTGCAGTCTTGAAGATGGCCGGTCCCTCGAGGTCTCGTCGCACCCACGGATCTCAGCTGAGCTGTAGACGTAGGTAGACGTCAGAGGTGCCAGGGAAGCCGGGTCTCGTCGTGCTGGTCAGTCGGATTCCGGAGGAAGGACGTGCAGCAAACCACAGTGTTCTTGGATGGTGCCTGCAGGTGCAGGGTGACTACTCCTTAGTCACAAGGGAGAAATCTTGAGAAGAAGTCGAGAGTTCCTTTCGTAGAAAGTAGTTTCAGGATTCAAAGATGATCTAATTTGGAAGGGGGCCCGCTCCTATCTTTATACTAGGAAAAGGGGCTGGCACGCAACTAGGTCCTGCCCATGGGTGGGACCAGGAAGGGGGGTGGTTACACCCCTCTCCCATGCCGGACTTTCCCCAGCTCAGGGGCTGGTGTGCCCCAGGAACTGGTTCTAGCCAGCAGATGCATAGTGAGCACCGGGGTGCCACTTGCAGTCACCTTCCTCTAAAGCCCTGCCCACCCAGGATACACAAAACCCTGTCTGGGATGGTGCTAGCACCGCCCCGGACAGGAAACCCTTTGTCCAAGCTCCCCTCGCTGGAAGGACTCCCAGCTGCAGGGGGTCAGACTTGTGTCTGTGGTGGCAGCATCCGTTTTGTGATGCTGAGGCTCGAGTTAACTTTAACCGGGGTTCACAGTTACATACATGTCGTGTCCCTCTAGAAGGGTGGAATGCTAACCCCGTCGCCAGAATTGGGGAGGGGTTAGTATTCCAATTCGTATGACACCTTACTTGACATGTTTTGATACAGCGATACCAGAGATAGCACTTAAGAGTATATGGTATGCGTTATCATGGAACAGCTATTAGGACTTGGTTCCGCAAGCTGCAAACGGGCTCAGCTCATGCCAGAGCACCATCTCACACGATTCCAAGCACTCTGCCTTCAGGATTGTAACGGCCTGCCATAGGAGTGACTGATAGGAATCTGTGTGTCCATTTTAGGGTTAGATATAGGTATACTATATCTAAAGCAAAGGGTGATTACACCACCTTGCCCCAGCTGTCGTGCAGCCAGTTGTGTCAGATTTAGATGGCCAGCCAGGGGTGGCATAATACATGCTGCAGCCCCTGGTAGGCCCTGGGTACACCTATGCCCTGAGTTACAGGGTCTGATAAGGTGGCCCAGTACCAATTGGTAAATGCACCTAAGGTACACGTGTCAATTTAGTGAGAGAACAGCAAGGCTGTGGGTCTGATTAGCAGGCCCACAGCTAGAGAAGTCGTAAACCAGTGAAGCAAAAAAAGCAAAAATCTGGGGTGATCATAGGATTGCAGACCCTACTCTCCTACATGACCCCCCCCCCCCCCCCCCCAACTTTGGGACAATAAACTAACCTTGACCAGGTGAGTCTTCTTGCTCTAAGTGGAAATACCTGGAGAGCCCATCTGCATTGCCATGATCAGTGCCAGGTCTATGCTCCACTGTAAAATCCATCCCCTGTAGGGAAATGGACCACCTAAGCAGTTTGGGGTTTTCACCCTTCATCTGATTTAGCCACAAGAGGGGCTTATGGTCGGTCTGAATCTTGAAATGAGTGCCAAACAAGTATGGCCTCAGTTTCTTCAGGGCCCAAACCACAGCAAAGGCCTCCCTCTCAATAGCTGACCAATTTTTCTCTCTGGGGGTCAGCCTTCTGCTTATAAAAGCAATGGGCTGGTCATGACCATCAAAATTCAGTTGAGATAGAACAGTTCCCACACCCAACTCAGAAGCATCTGTTTGGACAATGAATGGTTTGGAGTAGTCTGGACTCTTTAGGATAGATGCTGTGCACATGGCCTGCTTTAGGTCATCGAATGCTTTTTGACAGCTTGCTGTCCACTGAACTTTCTTTGGCATCTTTTTACTCGTCAGTTCATTAAGTGGAGTCCCAATTGATCCATAATTTCTGACAAATTTCCTATAGTAACCAGTCAGGCCCAAGAAAGCTCAAACCTGAGTCTGGGTGGTTGGAGGAGCCCAGTCCCTGATGGACTGGATCTTGCTCTCCAGTGGCTGAACCTGGCCTCCACCTACAAGGTGGCCCAGGTATACAACCTGTGTCTGCCCTATCTGGCACTTTGTGGCCTTGATAGTGAGACCTGCTGCTTGCAGTGCCTCTAACACTTTCCTCAGGTGGACCAGGTGATCCTCCCAGGTGGAACTAAAGACAGCTATACCATTAAGATATGCTGCACAGAAGTCATCCAGCCCAGTGAGAACTTGATTCACCAGTCTTTGGAAGGTGGCAGGTGCATTTTTCAGACCAAAGGGCATTACCACAAATTGATAATGTCCACCAGGGGTTGGAAATGCTGTCTTGGGCTTGGCATCCTCAGCTAACCTGATTTGCCAATGCCCAGCTGTCAGGTCAAATGTACTTAAGTAGTTGGCAGAAGCCAATCTATCTATAAGTTCATCTGCCCTTGGTATTGGGTGGGCATCAGTCTTAGTGACTGCATTGAGGCCTCTGTAGTCTACGCAAAACCTCATCTCTTTCTTACCACCCTGGGTGTGAGGCTTTGGCACTAGAACTACTGGACTAGCCCAAGGGCTATCTGAGGGCTCAATGACTCCCAGCTCCAACATTTTCTGCACTTCTGTTTTGATGCATTCTCTAACATGATCAGGCTGCCTGTAGATTTTACTCTTGACTGGCAGGCTGTCACCAGTGTCAACCTCATGGGTACACCAATTGGTTTGACTGGGTGTCAGAGAGAACATATGTCTGAAGGATTGAAGAACCTGTTTACAATCCTTCTGTTGATGTTCAGAGAGGCTGCCACAAAAGACAACACCATCTACTGATCCATCATCAGGATTCTAAGTGAGCAGGTCTGGGAGAAGGTCACTCTCTTCCTCCTGTCCCTCATCTGTGGCCATGAGCAAACTCATGTCCTTCCTGTCAAAATATGCTTTGAGCCTGTTTACATGGAGCACCCTATGGGGGCTCCTGGGAGTTCCAAGGTCCACCAGGTAGGTGACCTCTCCCTTTTGCTCAAGGATTGTGTGGGGCCCAGACCATTTGTCTTTGAGTGCTGCTGGGGCCACTGGCTCCAACACCCACACCTTCTGTCCAGGCTTGTACACAGTCAGGACAGCCTTTTGGTCATGCCAAGCTTTTTGGAGTTCTTGGCTCGCCTCAAGGTTTTTAGAAGCCTTTTCCATATACTCAGCCATCCTGGAGCGGAGACCAAGTACATAGTCCACTATGTTGGTTGCAGGCTTTTTGAGAGGTCTCTTCCATCCTTCCTTCACCAAACACAGGGGTCCTTTCACAGGATGCCCATACAGAAGTTCAAAAGGGCTGAAGCCAACCCCCTTCTGTGGGACCTCTCTGTAAGCAAACAAAAGGCAGGGTATCAGGACATCCCATCTACGCCTGAGCTTTTCAGGTAGTCCATGAATCATCCCTTTTAGGGTCCTGTTGAACCTTTCAACAAGCCCATTGCATTGTGGATGATAGGGTGTGGTGAACTTGTTGTTGACACCACATTCCTTCCACATAGCAGTCAAATAGCTCGACATGAAGTTTGCACCTCTGTCAGAGACAACCTCCTTAGGGAAGCCCACTCTGGAGAACACTCCAACTAGGGCTTTTGCCACTACAGGTGCTGTAGTGGTCCTAAGGGGAATAGCTTCAGGATACCTTGTGGCATGGTCCACCACCACCACCAGTATAAACTTGTGCCCTGATGCTGTCTGGGGTTCCATTGGACCAACAATGTCAATCCCCACTCTTTCAAAGGGCACCCCCACCACAGGCATTGGTATAAGGGGGGCCTTTGTTGTGCCACCTGACTTACCACTGGCTTGGCAAGTGACACAGGAGCGACAAAACTCCTTGGTATCCTTATTCATGTGAGGCCAGTGAAAGTGTGAGACAATTCTGCCCCAAGTCTTGTTCTGGCCTAAGTGACCTGCAAGGGGAATCTCATGGGCCAAGGTGAGAAGGAAACCTCTCAGAGACAAGGGGATGACCAGCCTCCTGGTTGCACCAGGCTTGGGGTCTCTTGACTCAGAGTACAGGAGTCCATCTTCCCAGTATACCTTGTGGGCACCTGTGGCGTTCCCTGCTGCCTCAGCAGCAGCCTGCTGTCTGAGGGGTTCAAGAGAAGGGCAGGCTAACTGTTCCTTCCCCAGGTCTTCTCTGGAGGGTCCCCCTGAACCCAGAAACTCAACCTGATCAGGTTCAAGTTCTTTAGGCTCAGTTTCCCTCAGCTCTTTGAGGTCAGCCTCCTCTGAGACTTGATCCACAACCTGGGGCAAGGGGGAAGGCAATGCCTTAACCCTACTGCTCTTCTTCTTGGAAGGTGTCTGGTCCATTGTTCCAGGATCCAGCACCTGCAAAGTGGGGCATCTTCTGGTCTGTGACCTAGTCACAGCAAGCACATGTGCTGGCAAGCCTAACATTTCCATGTGAGTCCTCTGCTCCACTTCTGACCATAGGGATGACTCCAAATCATTGCCCAATAAACATTCAACTGGGAGGTCTGAACTAACAACAACCTTCTTTTGGCCACTTACCCCTCCCCAGGAGAAATCAGCAATTGCCATACTATGGTGGGTAGTGACATTGCTGGCATTGGTCACTAGGTACTCTGGACCTAGCATGATCTGTCCAGGGTCCACAAAGTTAGGTGTCACCATGGTGACACTGGCACAAGTGTCCCTGTAGGCCTGAGCCATCTTGCCATTGATAAAATGTGTCTGTCTGTATTTGCCCAAAGTAATGGGACTGGCATCAGGGGATATGTCCACATCCCCTGTACAGACAAGGACAGCCTGAGTGAGTGTGCCAACTAAGTTGTCATACCCCTCAGAACCCAAGGTTAACCCAACTAATCCCTTGGGAGGTGCACTACCACTGCTGACTGTACTAGGGGGTGCAGTTGCCTTAGGGGCTGCAGTGGCAGGAGTTTGCCCTCCTTTCTTGGTGCACTTACTAAACCAGTGAGTTTTACTTTTACAGTACTGGCACCACCTTTTAGACTGGCCTTCTTGAGTCTTCTTTTTCTGCTGTGAAGCCTGACCCCCACCCTCTTTGGTTTGTTGGGGGCCTGTCGAAGACTTCTGGTCATTTTGCTCATTCTTAGTATTACCCTTTTGGTCTGCTTTCTTCTGACCACCCTGGTTCTGGCCCTGGTTCTGCTTAACCCTTGTTCTGACCCATCTGTCTGCCTTCTTTCCCAACTCTTGGGGAGAGGTCAGATCTGAGTCAACAAGGTGCTGATGCAACAACTGGTTCTGACAATTGTTTAAAATCTGTTCCCTCATGATCAGATTGTACAATCCTGTATAATCAGTAACCTTACTGCCCAGCAACCAGCCCTCCAAAGCCTTAGTGGCACAATCTATAAAATCAGACCAATCCTGAGACTGAGTTTTCTGGGTATCCCTGAACAGCAACCTGTACTGCTCAGTGGTTAGGCCAAACCCATCTATCAGTGTACTTTTCAGGACTTAGTAATTGTTATCATCCTCAGCTCTAGTAGTGAGGAGCTTATCTCTGCCTTTACCTTCAAGGAGAGCCACAACACAGCTGCCCACTGACTCTGGGGGACGCACTGGACAGTGCAGGCCCTCTCCAAACAGTTATCCATTTGTGGATATCATCCCCTTGTTTAAAGGGGGGCACTATCTTACTCAGGTGTCTAGTGTCTAAACTCCTGTCTTTTTCTCTTGGGAGAATGCTGCCACCAGTGAGATTTAAGCTACTTAACTTTTGCTCTCTAGCAAAGGCAAGCCTCTCTTTGGCCAGGGCAAGTTCTTCCCTTTCAATCCTCAGATTGGCTTCCCTCATCTTAGCTTCATGCTCCCTTCTCTTAGGGGATGACATCCCTCTACGAGTAGAGGTCTGAGAGCCATTGGTTCGAATGGATCTGTTAGAGCCTCTGGATAGAGACCTATCTCGTCCATTCCCAATGTTAAGTCTGCCTGAGAGTGGCCCTGGGGGTCCCCCAAATCCATTCTCATGCCTACTTAAGTTGGTCCTAGTGAGTCTACTGACTTCTACCTGACCTTTGTCTGCCTCATCCTCTGATAACTCCTCTTCCTCCTCCTCCTCAGCATCATCTGCTGCCTGGAGGTGGTGCTCAGGGTTACTAAAGGGTCCCTCTAAGGGGGGCAGATTCCCATCTGGATGAGAAGGATCTGTGTTGGCAGACCTCCTTGCATCATAAGTCTCTAGGAGACCAATCAGAAAAGGAATGGTAGGGTTAGAACCCTGTTTTAGCTTCCTGGATGTACAGATTTGTCTCATCTCCTGGACGCTAAGAGCAGCATATCTGGAAGGGACCTGTGGAGGGTCCACAACCACAAGAGGGGTCTCTGAAGACTCTTCGTGGTTAGACATGCTTCTAGTGTGGTGTAAGTGATGCACCTACCTACACTATTTGTTTGCCTACTGATCCCTTGCTAAGAGTTGTAGTCAGGGTGTGCTAGGCCCTGTTGAACTACACCAGCTGGTTCAGTAGAACTCAGAGTATTCTAAGGTAAGTTATATGTACCTTAAATACTTATGTGATCTTTCACAATGATATACTTAGGATACGTGTGGTAAAACAACAGCAAGCTCAAAACCCAACCGCTGCTCACCAATGTGAGAAGTTGGCCTGATATATAATGTTCACTATTCTAGTGAGCACTTTGTATCAGTCCAAACAACCCTTATTGATGATTGGTTGTAAGTCAACCTTATAGACCAGCTATCCTAGTAGCATGGATACGAGCAGTCTTCGGGCTAAACTCTAGAGGGCGTGTTAAGCCAGCTGTTATACCATCACATATACCCCTTGAACACCAAGTGAAAGGACACCACGCAAGTGTTATGAAAATAAACAGTATATTTATTTAGATCACAACAGCCCTGTACTCTTTATGAGGACAGGGTACTAAGCACACAACAAAACTCTTACGAAAATACTTTAAGTTGCACAATTTACACAAATGCCTGAGGGGCACGAAAAACCATATACTACAAAAGTGGAATGCGAAATTACTAGCAGGTAAGTACTGGACTAATAGGCTTTGGAATCGCTAGGACTTGACTACTGAACCTTCAGATTACTAGCAGGAGGCCTAGGGGACTCGGGTGCAGAGTGTGCACTCTCACGCGGGATGCGGGACAAAGTCTATGGATGCTAGAATTTACAAAGTTAGTGATATCGGACGAATCCGACTAGTTAGGCTGAAAACGAAAAAGGATCTGGACCCTTGGATAGTGAGGCTATGCTGGGGCACCGAAATGCCGAAGTTACCTAGCCCAGGGGCTGCGGATGCATAGGTCTGGAAAGACGTCGGGAACCCTCGTTGCAGTCTATGGAGCCTGAAAGAAGAAGTTGCTGGCAGGCGACCAGTGAAGAAGTTCGAAGTGATCCAAGCCTGGATCAAAGATGGAAGACACCTGTAAGCAGAGGGGACCAAGTTCTGAATCACTAGCCAGTGATTAGATGGGCACCAGGATGGCACCGGCTGAAGTCACCTCAACCAGGTGAGTGGGCGACGCTGGGCTCTGCAGTCTCACGGACCAGGAGGCGTTGTCGGCGACCAGGATGGAGGTGCGAGCTGTCCCACGATGGTTGCTGCTGTCGACGTCGCTGGACCCAGGATTGGGGCAACAAGTCTTGGCAAATTCAAGCCCACGCGGTGGACTCAAAATGGCGTCTGGAGTGGACCAGTAGGGTCCGGGGTGCTCCTCTTTTGGAAGGGAGCAAGGGCCAGTCTGGAGCAACCAGACCAGCAATGTTGTTGTCGTCGGTCGTCGTCGGGAAGGCCACAAGCCAGCGGGCTAGTAGCCAGACAACGCGGTGAGCAGCAAAAAGCAGAAGGGCCCCACGCAGATCTGGTGGATGCTGGAGGGCTGAACTTCGGTGCTGGAGCTGCTCAGGGTTGGGACTTCTCGGACCCCAAAGCACTCACCCGAGGATCCCTCGGCGGTCATGCTGGGCAAGAGTCGTGCAGTCTTAAAGATGGCCGGTCCCTCGAGGTCTCGTCGCACCCACGGATCTCAGCTGAGCTGTAGACGTAGGTAGAGGTCAGAGGTGCCAGGGAAGTCGGGTCTCGTCGTGCTGGTCAGTCGGATTCCGGAGGAAGGACGTGCAGCAAACCGCAGTGTTCTTGGATGGTGCCTGCGGGTGCAGGGTGACTACTCCTTAGCCACAAGGGAGAAATCTTGAGAAGAAGTCGAGAGTTCCTTTCGTAGAAAGTAGTTTCAGGATTCAAAGATGATCTAATTTGGAAGGGGGCCCGCTCCTATCTTTATACTAGGAAAAGGGGCTAGCACGCGACTAGGTCCTGCCCATGGGTGGGACCAGGAAGGGGGGTGGTTACACCCCTCTCCCATGCCGGACTTTCCCCAGCTCAGGGGCTGGTGTTCCCCTGGAACTGGTTCTAGCCAGCAGATGCATAGTGAGCACCGGGGTGCCACTTGCAGTCACCTTCCTCTTATGCCCTGCCTACCCAGGATACACAAAACCCTGTCTGGGATGGTGCTAGCACCGCCCCCGACAGGAAACCCTTTGTCCAAGCTCCCCTCGCTGGAAGGACTCCCAGCTGCAGGGACTTGTGTCTGTGGTGGCAGCATCCATTTTGTGATGCTGAGGCTCGAGTTAACTTTAACCGGGGTTCACACTTACATACATGTCGTGTCCCTCTAGAAGGGTGGAATGCTAACCCCGTTGCCAGAATTTGGGAGGGGTTCATTCGTATGACACCTTACTCGACATGTTTTGATAAAGCGATACCAGAGATAGCATATAACCGCGAGGATTATAATGCACTTAAGAGTATATGGTATGCGTTATCATGGAACAGCTATTAGGACTTTGTTCCGCAAGCTGCAAACGGGCTCAGCTCATGCCAGAGCACCATCTCACACGATTCCAAGCACTCTGCCTTCAGGATTGTAACGGCCTGCCATAGGAGTGACTGATAGGAATCTGTGTGTCCATTTTAGGGTTAGATATAGGTATACTATATCTAAAGCAAAGGGTGATTACACCACCTTGCCCCAGCTGTCGTGCAGCCAGTTGTGTCAGATTTAGATGGCCAGCCAGGGGTGGCATAATACATGCTACAACCCCTGGTAGGCCCTGGACACACCGATGCCCTGAGTTACAGGGTCTGATAAGGTGGCCCAGTACCAATTGGTAAATGCACCTAAGGTACACGTGTCAATTTAGTGAGAGAACAGCAAGGCTGTGGGTCTGATTAGCAGGCCCACAGCCAGAGAAGTCGTAAACCAGTGAAGCAAAAAAAAGCAAAAATCTGGGGTGATCATAGGATTGCAGACCCTACTCTCCTACACATATCCTAAAAAAAATCACTTGTGTGTTGCGTTAGCATGACTATATTTGAATGATATCGTAAAAAATTACATTCAACTGCATACAGCACAGATTTTCACTATCTTAGACCAGTGCTGAAAAACACATAATTCAGTGGTTCAAATTCTTAAACTCAATACAACAATATAGTATCCCGCCAAGGGTTACAGGGATAGTAGTGTATAATACACCAGTCACGAACTGGGTGGGGTGATAGGAGAGGGGTGGCTCACCCCTAGTGGATATACCGGCTCCGCATGACTAGTGCGGGGAAGGAAAAAAATCCCTTTTTATATATAACCCTCACACACTCTAGCAGTGTCATGCTTCATCATCGGGTTCACCCTGACTCCTAAAGGTCAGGGTGGGTTCGACCATATTTCAGGGAGCACTTAAGGATAGAGGGTGACCAGGGGGCTTAACTAGAGATTAAAAATCCCTCACCCTCTCCTAGGTATTCCTTTATTAGTGGAGAGGGTGGGGAAGGTTAAAATAAGGAAAGGGTTATTGGAATCTTATTTGTTTACCATCAAATTCTTATACCACACTGATGTAGTGCAATGCCTATGCAGGGAAAACATCCTGCTCTTTTGAAAACACCACTGCTCCCTATGTACTTAAAGTATCACATTTTCTTAAATTCAAGATAAAGATTTAGCAGGTTTAACAAAGAAAATGTCCTGTTCCTAGTCATATCCTGGAAGAGCCAGTTGAGTAGTCCCAAACGCATGAATACTGTCTGTGACTGCTGTTTCTTTTCTGGAATCTGGTCTTTCAAGAGTTGAGAGTTTGGGCTTTCTCAATTAAAATATCTTGAAGCACAAATATGGTGTTCACCTGTTAAAATATATATTATCAGGTGACACAGGTTCCGTTCTCACATTCAAAGCAACCCTTGATGTAGCAACATTATCAAGCAAAATGTCAAATATGTCACAAGCTTGAACTGAACATGCTAGCAGGGCACGGACGGGATAATGATGTGCAGGTAACTCCACAGCATTGGGCTTGCACTAGGCCTGGGCAGTGAACTTTGCTCCATTCTTGGAGTTTGTGGAGTTTTCTGCACTCTGCGGAGCATGCGGATTGCAGAAAACTCTGCTTCACCATGTGCAGCGGTGTTTTTTACCTGCTCGCAATCGTGAACGGTAAGTTCGCAACCGTGAGCTGCCGCTCGGTTGAATTTCTACCCGAGCAGCAGGAGTACCAGCACAAACTGCAGTTCGCACTGCACTCCGCCACTCGCGGAACTTCGTAGCAAAACCCTGCGAACTATGCCCAGGCCTGGCTTGCACCAACTGGATTAAAACAGTTGTGTTTTCTAAATTCACAAGTGACAGGAAATCACCCTTTGTATAGGCACATTCAGATACTATTACTGTTTGGTTTCGTTTCATAGACTGTAGACAGGAATCCTTCACATGTAGCTTGAGGCCCTCCAAGCTGCAGAAGACTTTGATCCATCCTGGATGCTGCTTTTAGATCCAGCTACATTGTCCTAAATTGTGGAACACCATGTTTGTCAAAAGCATCTCTGAGGATACCAAGTTGTTGGACTCCTACCTTCACTGGCTTTCCTGCTTGCTGGATCACAGGCAACAGACAAACAGACAATGAAACTGGACAACTTTCCTCTAGTCAGATATCATGTGGAATACCCCAGAAGTCTCCAGTGCTGGAACTTAGGACCCGATTTAGAATTTGGCAGACGGGTTAATCCATCATAAACGTGAAGGATATACCGTCTGTGGTATTACAAGTGCAGTATATCCAATGGCACTTGTAATACAGCACATGGGATATTCGTCACATTTGTGAAAGAGTAACCCATCCGCCAAACTCCAATTCAGGTCCCTACAATTTTAAAATTCCTGGTTATCCGCTCATTCTGATCATTGGTCAACAAGACCTATGATACTGGCCTGAAAATGTATATAGTTGCATCCATGTGTCAGGACATCAGCAACATGATTGGGTACCTCGCTCGATGCAGCCTTTTAATACCTTAAATGCGGTCGTGGCAGAGAATTTTTTTTAAACAAATGTTTTTTAAAAACAGAGAATAAAAGATAAGAAACCCAGTTGTACAAAAGCAATCACATGTCCACAGATAACGTTTTAAGTTTGAATGAAAAAAAGACATAGCTCCTTGTTCTTGGATTAAAATCCTGCTTAGGCCGGATTCCTTTAGTAATCCGTTTTTAGGTTGAGCGTAGCGATGAACTTTTGTTGGCGTGTTAGGAGGAATGTGAGACAGCGTTCAGGCACGAGCCTCGCTGTCTCAGATTCCTCCTCGAGGGCGCGCACGGCGCTGTGCCCATCTCCTGCCTCGGAAGCACCACACACGCATGCGCATTCAAAGAGACACACAAGCACCCATGCACGCACCCATACATACAGAGAACACATCCCCGCCGTCGCATACACACACACACACACACACACACACACACACTGCATACACACACGCATACACAGAGACACACACACACACACGCACGCACGCACCCATACATACAGAGAACCCGCCGTCGCATACACAGACGCGCGCGCACACACACACACAGCACACACACAAGCGCACCGAGACCCCCGCCGCCCCACCAGACCCGCCCCACTCACCAGGTTCTTCGTTCGTGTCCCTCGGCAGCCATCCGATCATTCTGGGCAACAGGCGGGTGCCGCGCTGAGACGCAGTCACGCAAATCTTCCGGCGGGCACGGGAGCGCGGGGTAGACTCCCGTCTGCTTCCTGTATTTGTCTGGCCCCGCCCCCGTCCCAACAAAGGTTGCCTGGCTTCCTGTTGAAGCCGGGCTGCGGCGTTTCATTATTTTTAATTATGCCTATAAAGCGGACGCCCTTTCAAGATCGGGACAACAGTAACTTCAGAAACACAAATGAATTATGAAGCAGTGGGTCAATAATGGTCATCTTAAATACCTAGATGTTGAATCCGCCTCATTTAAAGAGGGATTATTTCCATTCTTTTGCTGCTAAATTAGAGAAAGGTGAAATTGTTGCAAAATGTCTTCTGCAAGATCTTTTGTCGTCAAGTCGAATTCGGAAGTGGAGTGGAAGCTCCGTCCATACTTTTGATTAGCGTGTGTCATCCATTATGGTAAACGCTGGCTCCCCCTCCTCCCTATATCCCTGTGCTGTGCCACAGGTACCGCAGTGTCACAAACGCAGCAAAACACCAGCTGGGGCAACAAAAACATGATACCAGCACCAATTGAATTACGGCGGCACCCTATTTGCAAACGCTCCATTGCAGGCCGAAAGCGCTTCATCTGCACCCCCCACATCAACACGCCACCGCAACTGCAGGCACATGGGGGCACAGCTCTGCACAGCATGACGGAGGGCCGACACTTCCGTAGGTGCGCTTCGAGCTGCATGAACATTAAACTGGCCTGCCCCAGCCATTAACCCCGCTGATCACCGCTCACCGCAACTCCTGTGGCAGAACCCCAATGCCCTTGCGACTGACCTGATGGTGTCACCGTGGAGCCACCCCCCAACCGCCGGCATCCCTGCAAGAGCATTCCCAAGGACGGAGCAGTCCACAGCCAGGTGTCATCCCCCAAATTCTCCTTCTCCCCACTGTGAACCAAAGGGGGGAGCCTGCATGCACCCCCGTGCACGCCTCCTCCGCATTACTGGATCAGCGCCTCTGCCCCCCATGACACATAAGCATAAAATGAAAAACAAATAACAGATTGAGTATGGCCTTGGGATACTCCCCCCTCATTCAATTCCTGGCTTCGCAGTAGTGGCATCATCTCACATGCATAGGAAAGGACTGGCTTTGTTTGCACACCGCAAACCAGCATGAGATAAAAGCATTCTCCATGCGCACTAGTGCTCACTCTGTATCAGTTGCACTAGAAGGCCGCGCACTGCGCCCATTGCATTCTGTCCTCAGTCCGACATTTCCGATTCAATTTGCTGTGACTGCCAACCAGAGGAGAGCTTTACACAAGTGGACACATGACCACAGGGCAATGGACTCAGGCCAACAAACTGTATGAGGTCGGCCAGTGATCTCGCGCCGGCGAGGATTAGGCGTGACCTGACCACTGAGCACACTCCTAATTCCTGACTGAAAAGTGATCAGTGAACAACTCACTCTTAATATTGAGCCCACTTTTATTATTGAACTCGCCCCTGATCCCAAACTCTTCTAACTATAGCACATAAATAATCTTGTTTTAGGAGTGCTTAAGTTCATCGTGTTTTGTGGCTTGGAGATAACACACGCACAAATCTAGTCAGGCGCAAATGCTATTTCAAAGTGTTTGTATATTGAAGTAAAATCGTTTTTCATCAACAAGCACATTTTCAATGTCACTTCACATTGTGACATGAATGGCAACGAACAGCTGTGTTAAGAGATATATTGTTTACATTAAGAGATATATTGTGTGCAACTACTGATTACAGAATATGCAGCCCTTCAAGTGTGCGTGTGTGCGCAGACACACATTTATAGCATATCTAGTTTTAAAAACCACCATATTTTTCGTATTTTACACTGGCAGTGAGCTGCTCTTCAAGCAGGGGCCATTGACACTGTCCCCAGCCCTTACAGTGTATCTGAAATGACAACATGGAATTTTTTACTTTTACTAGAAGGCACCACAGTTTTCACCTTTTACAGTGGCAGTGAGTTGCACGTCAAGCAGGCTTTGCTATTCCGCTAATACTGCCCCAGCCCTTCCAGACTTTCCAACTCACAATCCACCTACACAATACCAGTACACTCAAAATCACATAATTACTATCCATATAATGCCACTGCACACTATGTCACATAATTCCACTACACACATCCACTCCACACCACACATTTACCCGTCACACAATTCTACAACTAACAATTCCAACCTAA
The DNA here is from genome assembly GCF_964263255.1 of Lissotriton vulgaris. Lineage (NCBI taxonomy): Eukaryota > Metazoa > Chordata > Amphibia > Caudata > Salamandridae > Lissotriton > Lissotriton vulgaris. The sequence continues at coordinate 1,114,139,711 of NC_141694.1, forward strand.
CCTACATAATTTCATACTACATACTTGTACAGGGACACCACCACATCACTCGGGGACACCACCACATCACTCAGGGACACCACCACTTCACTCGGGGACACCACCACATCACTCGGGGACACCACCACATCACTTTGGGACACCACCACATCACTCGGGGACACAACCACATCACTCGGGGACACCACCACATTACTCAGGGGCACCACCACATCACTTAGGAACACCACCACATCACTCAGGAACACCACCACATCACTCAGGGGCACCACCACATCACTCAGGGGAGCCACCACATCACTCAGGGGCACAACTCTGAGGCACCACCACATCACTCGGGGACACCACCACATCACTCAGGGACACCACCACATCACTCAGGGACACCACCACATCACTCAGGGACACCACCACATCACTCAGGGGCACCACCACATCACTCAGGGGCACCACTCTGGGGCACCACCACATCACTCAGGGGCACCACCACATCACTCGGGGACACCACCACATCACTCAGGAACACCACCACATCACTCGGGGACACCACCACATCACTCGGGGACACCACCACATCACTCGGGGACACCACCACATCAGTCAGGGACACCACCACATCAGTCGGGGACACCACCACATCACTCTGGGACACCACCACATCACTCAGGGACACCACCACATCACTCAGGGACACCACCACATCACTCTAGGACACCATCACATCACTCTAATACACCACCACATCACTCTGGGACACCACCACATCACTCTGGGACACCACCACATCACTCAGCCCAACCACATCATCACTCAGCTCCACAACAGCACTGTCCTTGCTTGCTACCAACAAGCATTGCCATAGCCAATAGGACTCGCATTAGGAAAGTGTAAGCTATTGGCTTTGTGAATAACAATGCTATTAATTTATATATTTTCAAAGCCAACACATATTGAAAAAAATGTTTCATTTACAATACCAATAGTTCACACTTTCCTAATGCGAGACCTATTGCATTGCAAATGCTTGTTGGTTAATGCATTCAAGCAGCAAAAGAGTTAGAGTTTGGCAGTGATGTCAGATTCAGGCATCAATCAATGCTCTACAGACTTATTGTATCGCCCTAAGTGAGACGGTATGCCCAGATGTGGGTTCTGTGTACACTGTCACTGGAACCAGGATGTATCCAACTAATGAGCCAGTAACTACGGCAAAACCGGTCCTGGGTTGCACGTGTTCCGGTTCAGGGAGGTCCTGTCTTGACAGTTCCGGCTGGAATGTTCCTATTGGAGTAGGGTCAACATTTTTTTGCATATAGCTGGGTCCAAACGGAGGTAGCATGGTGTGCTAAATAACAATGGAGTGGGACGCGGCCCGTGTGATTACCCAGTGACTGAGATTAATTCAAGCATTCCATCCATCACGCTTTTGTATACTTAGGGTTTCGGGCATGATACATGTCCGACCGACCTTTTCAATTGTTAGTGTTAGCTCTTTTCATCTTATTGCAGTGTTAGCTGGTCTTTACATTTATCTGGTGGCATCTTTCCGGGGTATTCTATGCCTTCGTCATAGGATAACTTCTCCGGAGACAATAACTCATCAATATACACGACCCAGCTTCCAGCCATCTACAGCAGAGCCTTCATCCTGAGCAATATCCATCATTTTATGCCTTTAACTGCTATTGAGTAGGAGGAAATGAGGGCAACCATGGTACAAATTACGCAAAGTCACAGTTTAAAAAACGGATAAATTCTTTGAACTTAATTTTGACAATCAATAGGAAGACGCTTGGATTATTACATTGAAAGGTGACTTTATATGCGCAGTCTCAAAATGTTCTCAATCAACGAGGTACAGATGGGTCGCTGGATGAGTTATTATGGGTTTGATCTGTTGGAGGCAGCCCTGGTTCCCATCACGATTGCATAAACAAGCCCTATCACACCCTTTGGACATGGTGGTGAATTAGTTCGAGTATACATCACTGTTGCTAATGCTACGTTGGTGTACTGAAATGTCTTGCGTTCTTCTTTTTATGTGTGCCACTTGTCCTATGTGGAATAACTGTTGCCTATATAACAATGTAGTCTGTAAAAGTTCTCCACGCCCTGTAATGATTACAGAGTTTGTTATGATAATTGAAAACAATAAAATATATTAAAAAATGGTACTGAAATTGGTACTTTAAAGTTATTTCAAATTCACCTGTGATATAAACCAAAAAGATCTCAGATCCACACCGGAACAAAAAAACATAAGCAGGGGCCCGGAAAAAATCTTTAGACCCTAGCAATGATGACCCCAATGAAAAAGAGATCTTCCTTATATCTTAAAAAGAAAGATGTTGCCTCGTTCTAGTAATGTATGTTGGTGTACACTTGCACCAATGTCAAGTACATGCTGCCCATTTTGTCTGTAAATAAGGTGACCTTCATCGATTCTCCTATAAAGGTTTCCATAATATACTGGATTTCGATAAAGGGAAACCATAGCAGTGATATAAGAGCCTTAAATTTTTATTTTCCAATGTATTACTTCTAGTATCTCGAGAAAAAAATGAGAAAACTGGAAAAACATGGAAAAAAAAAAAGAAGAGGGGTAGTTAGACGGAAAAATGAAGAACTGAGTTTATTCTAGCAAGTAAAGTTTATTCTAGCAAGTAAAAAAAAAATAACTGGGATTGGTAAAGTCGAACAAATCTATGACTCTAGACAAAAAGTGATACCAGAGTTGCATGCACTAAAACTGTAAAATCAAACATGATATAACCGGATCAGCGCAACATGACACAGTGCAACCAACAGCAATACACAGCGGGGGGTGCGCAATACACAGCGGGGGGTGCCTCCATGAGAGTGAGGAGCGTCACCCCTCCCCTGGAGAGCAGAAACATGAAAAATAAAATGGTAATAAAACAGATTTATTACCATTGTATTTTTCGTGCTGGCAACAACCACGTCTGGGGACAGGGCAGCAGGGAGAAATACTGTTTAAAGTGCGCACGTCACTTTGGCCGGCCATCTTGCAATGGCCAGCCTGACATGCGCATTTTAAACACTCCAGGCCAAGTTGTCTCAGACAGCTGGGTGTAGAGCAAGCATAGAACCCCAGTGCTTTAGGGAGCGTCGCACCAGGATGCTCCTGTCAATTCTGGTGCTTCTCTCATGCTGCTGAGAGAGGCATCTGGATTGGTAGTCGGGAGTTGCTTGCAGCTGGAGTCACGGGAGGACCGGAGCCTGTGCTGCTGAGAAGAGCAGCGTAATCGAGGCAGGAGGCAAGTCAATCTTTTTTTTTCTTCAAAAGTTGTTTAACTTACTGACAGGCACTGTGAGAAACTCGCAGTGCCTTCAGTCTCAACTCCATCACTCTCAATAATGGCCTCTTATAAACACTATGTAAAATGGACCATGATTGAGAGCTTTGGCTTTGAGACTATGGGCTCTTCTGGTTTTTATTAGCGCCTGTCAGTGGATATATATTTGCCCATAGCCCCACCTGTTTTACTGCCTGCTGGCTGCCACTGGCAATACACTGAAGCTGTGGCTCTGTACTAGTCTCATTAGCACTGCACAGCAAAAGCAGTCTGCAGCCAGACGCTAAAAAGGAAGGAAAAAGAAGAAAAAAAACAATGTAAATGGAGTACTGATAATGTGGATGGTGGGGTCATCGCAGCCACTACAGGTAATAGTGGTTGGCAGGGGGGTCAGCTGGGAGGGTGGGGGGTATTTAGAGAGACGACCACAAGGGAAATAAATAATTAATGTTCCTTTGTGGTCGTCTCTCGAAATCCTCCCCTCCCCCCCTTACCTGTAGCGGCCGTGGCTGGTGGGGGTAGCCCAACAGGTGGGGAATAAAATGAGAAAAAGGCAAAAAAAAAATATGGTGGTTACCAGGAGAAGGGGAAGAAGACCAAATAAATGGCTGAGGAAAAAAAGTGGCAAAGGAAGAAAAAAGGAAATGTTAATGTTAAACGAAGTAAACAATTGAAAAGTAAAAAAAACCTCAAACTAATACTATTGAGAAGTAAAGATTTTGAATTTATGTGATATGTTCAAAGTTGGCTTGCCTGGCAGCAGCAGAAATGTGTTTCAGTTACGATAATTAGATTCCTGCCGGACTGCATTCTTTAAATTCGGGTTTGCATGCTTATGGCAGGCATAAGAGACCTTCTGTGGAGCCTTCAGGACTTAAAAAGATAGATAACCTTTACCACCCAGTCACGCGATCGCTCAGTGGTGGCCAGCAGCCAACAAAACAGGTTGGGCGACGGGCAAATATATAACCACTGGCAGGCGTTAATAAAAACCAGCAGTGCCCTTACTCTCAAAGGCAAAGCTCTCAATTGTGGTCTGTTTTAAATAGTGTTTATAACAGGCCATGATTGGGAGTTCTGGAGTTGAGACTGAAAGCACGGCGAGTTTCTCTCAGTGCCCGTCAGAGAGTTAAACAACTTTTGGGGAAAGAAAACCCCAAAAGATTGACTTATCTCCTGCTTGCTGCTCGATGCTCTTCTCGGGAGTACAGGCTCCAGCCTCCCGGAACTCCAGCCAGCAACTTCCCTCTACCAATCCAGATGCTTCTTTCAGCAGCATGAGAGAAGCACTAGGATTGGCTGGAGCGTCCTGGTGTGACGCTCCGCTTGCTCTCCACACAGCTGGCTGAGACCGCGTGGGTTGGATTGTTTAAAATGTGCATGTCAGGCTGGCCGTTGCAAGACGGACGGCCAAATTGACACGTGCGCTTTAAAATAAGTGCACAGCCTTCCTCTCTGCTACCCCGCCCCCAGACTTGGCTGCTGCAGCACGAAAAATAAAATGGTAATAAATCGGTTTGATACCATTTTATTTGTCATGTTTCCTGCTCTCCAGTGGAAGAGCAACTCTCCTCGCTGGACGCTTTGCAATCATGTAAGGTACACTGAAGTATACAGAATAAGACATGCCATGCTGTGATCATGTGTATAATGCATTACTACCATTTGTTTGGTCCTGTGTTGCTTTGTAAAGCAATTCTGGGATTTTAAATGTTAAAAGTTAAGATAGTCTGAGGCAGAATAAAATAAAAAGACAACCACTGCTAGGAAAAGGTGCATTAGAAGAAAGATGAGAAATTAGATTTATAGAAAAGTCTACACACAGGCTTTAGTAAGTGGGGAAAAGATGAATCGCAAATAGTTGATGAAGGCCTCTATGTCCACCACATACACTTACTAACCCATCCATGATGATTCCTCACCTCAATAGTGATAGAGAAATCTGTATATCTCGTACGGTATTCTGCTGCTTTGACATTCTGTTTTCTGTAACCTCGCTTTAAAAATCTAGAGCGTGATTTGTGATGTTCCTTTCAAAATTTGAGGCCTCAGAACAATTATGTCTTACCCTTACCATTTCTCCGTAAGGAATGTTCTTTATCACTGATCTTGCATGAGCGCTGGTCGCATGTAGTACACCATTACATGATGTTATTACGTAGCACTTCTACACATGCAATCTTTCCTCATATACTTACCATGTATTTTTACATATGTAGGTGGTCGCTTTCTTTGATATTCTAAAATAACCCCGATCTTCGGAACAAGTTCCACATAGGGATTAACTGTATCCCATTCTGGCTACATTCTAAAGGTGAGATGTTTTTTTTTGTTAAAATTAATCTTAATGGAGTACAGTATAATTAGTGAGACCTTAGTTTTGCACATTTATATAGTTGGTAAACTTGCTGCTATCCTTCCCCTGTTTTAGGTTGTTCTATTCATGAAGGTCTATTATTACCAATTTTAAACTTCTATCATTATGAGGAATGAGCAGTTAGGTGAGAACTACTGCCAATTTGAATTTTCGATTAAAACAATCTTTACGAGTTCCTATTAAGCAAATTTCATCAGTTTTGCTTTTTTCTGCTCAGGACTGTTATCATACACTATCCGGAGACGAATGTGAATGTTTTTGAAATAATGTACGAGATATACAGATTTCTCTATCACTATTGAGGTGAAGAATCATCATGGATGGGTTACTAAGTATATGTGGTGGACATAGAGGCCTTCATCAACTATTTGTGATTAATCTTTTCCCCACTTACTAAAGCCTGTGTGTAGACTTTTCTATAAATATCATTCCTCAACTTTCTTCTAATGCACCTTTTCCTATCAGTGGTTGTCTTTTTCTTTTATTCTGCCGCAGATTATCTTAACTTTTAACCTTTATAAAGAGAAGACATTTGTATCAGTTTAAAAAAAAAAATCAACTACACATTTATATATGTGTATATATGTAATGTGGTAATTTGTTGTGTTTATATTTTGTATTGGGTTTGTACTATACAGTGTTGTGTCCGTTGTATTTGTGAATTTTTTAGTTTTGTATAAGGCAGTTTCTTTCAATTATGTTTTATATATTGATTTGGGTTTTGCCTGTCACTTTATAGTGTCTTATATATTTTTTTTTCCGTGTTACTTCACAGCCCTGATGAAGTTCCAAGAACTTTTGCGTTTTGGGCAACGACATGCGTTGGCTTTCTTTGTGAAACAGTATTGAATCTGAAATAAAATAAGAAAAGAAAGAAAATATTTTGGACTCTTTTTCATTATGTTTGGTGCACCTCCATTTGTTTAAATCGTTGGGAGAATCTTTCATCAGAGGCACAAAAAGGTGACAGGTGCCGGAGCATTGTGCACAACCCGCCTGATAAGGTAGGAGAGAAAAATGAAGTGAAAACGGATTGGTCTGTCACCTTGTATTTTACAGGCTTATTATGATCTGGGTAACTGTTGAAGAATCAACCGAGCCATTATATTATATGCCTCAAGCGGTTGAGTAAAATCTGGCTTTCTGATTGCCCTGCATCAAGCCAGTCTCAGTTCCGCTCTGAAACCAGATTGTCAGTTATGGAAAGTGTTGTTTGCGTCTATGAATTCTTGAACATGATCATTCTTCCATTTTTCTGCTGATGAATGGTAGGGGAAGTTGGTAGTTTCCTGGATCAAAGTATTTGTTGATGTTTCTTCAAAAAAGATTGATAAGGGTGTACTTTAAGGCATTTATTTACTACTTCTTAGGGAAACAATCTCATTCGGGGTATCCCAGGATACCCTCTGTTACTTTGAGTCCTTAACATTCACATGCAGCACATGCCCAGATTTTATCACGATACCACCCCCAATTCCAAAGGCATTTACACAACTTCCAGCTACATACCTGGGTGAGTATTTCAGAAAAACATAACAAAAAGAAAAAAACACATCAGTACATGCCTAAACAGGTAAACCTTTAGTTTACTTCTTTATGTGTCCTCATATATAACTATATATGCTCCCATCAATCAGGTAATGTGTTTTAACAACTGAGATGTTAAAATAAAACGCTGCCAATCCTACATATAACGTCCTACTTATATAGGGGCATTTATCCGAAGATCTATGGTTGCTCATCTACCTTGTTAAATTTGACAAATCCTTTCAACAAGTCTCCATGTTTGAACAAGATTGAATGACCCATTGACTCAAATGTCATAAACAGGGGGGAGGAGCTACGACGGCAAGCAAGATGGCCGCTTGATCTCCCGGCTCTGCTGACCTCCGTCCGTCGTTCAATGATCCTGTCATCTAACCTGATTTCCCGCCCCATATCCGTGTGCGTGAACTACTCGGCAGTCTGATGGAGCAATCCCGAGAATTTTCCGATATTGCGGAGTGGAGTAATGTCGTGTTATGATTTGAGGCCTAACCCAGCCTGGAAGCCGGGGTCTCGAGTGCTGATCTAGCCGGGCCCGAGTTGAACAACAAAGGATTGATGAGGGCGGCAGGGTCCAGTCCATGGAACTTTTGACATCTTTAGGACTGCTTAGCTGCTGATCGGCTGCCTGACACTGTACCGGAGGTTGGGGGGCGAGTGACGCCCGAGACAGTGTGGTGGGGGTCCCCGACCCGGAGGACTGGCGTTCGTATTGCTGGTTATGTGGAGTTGGAGACTTGGCGCGCTCCAGCGCTTGTTGACGATCTGACCCTCACGGTCCGTCCCCGCTCCGACTAATCTTACCCCTGGGAAGGCACCTCTCCGTGGGGATAACGATGCCAGATGTCATGCGAAAACTGGCGGAGCGGGTCGAGTGCGGCCCTACATTGCGGTTAGTGTTGGCAGCCCTAGAGGCGCATCGGGCGACTATGGAGGCCCAGGCCTGTAACCTGATTTCGGCAACGGATCGAATTGGTGGATCGAGACCGGACCCTGCCTTGCTGCCTGAGGCCCGGTGGCCAGTTCACTTCTCGACAACTACCTCAGCGGCGCATTTGGACCCGGTGCTTGGAGCTGTGCCTGCCCCCACAGAAGTGGAACGACCCGAACGTGCAGGAACCGGTGTTTCCACTATATGGTCGGAATCTTTGGTTATCCAACTGGCGGAACATTTAACTGCTGTTCCTGATTTGGAGACTCTTGATCGACATGGTGAACTGTGTTGGACAGTGTTGCTCCCCCTTCCCGACTGGTCCATCAAGATGGCGGACGAGACAGTGCCTGGCCTTGGAGTCGGGGAGAGGCATCGTTGGAACCGATCGTCTGCTTTGGGTTTTGTCATCATTTATTCATCTACCAGACCATGTTTCGCCAACTTTTGTGTAAATTCGGACAACTTGAGGATGGGGCTCTATTCGTCGGAGGGAATCAGCAAAATTGATCGACGGGGCCAAGGCTGAGACTATTGTCTGGGGCTGCGCATTATGGTTTCACTGGTAACGGGATTGCTTCATTTGATTAACGGAGACCGGGGCGGGGTTCATAGTTTCCTCCGGTGTACTTTTATTGTGCTCTGTTCGATTGTGTCAGCTTAGTGGGGGATTCTTCGTTAAGACGGAGGGGAGAGACCGGGATTGTTTATGATATAGCCCTCCTCCGCTTTTCCTTTTAGGTAGGGGTTTAGTCCCTTCTTTCTTTCCTTTTATTCTTTCTATATTTCGGGTTTCCGTTTTGGGGGCGACAGGCACGCTGCTAGGGGGGTAGGCCGTAGTCATCTGCAGGGGTGCAGGGTGGGGGGTTGGGGGAAGGGAATTTTGTTTTTCTGTTTGTTTCTATGGCCTTTTTTCTCTTTCTTATCCTATCTCGCTTTCTCTTTCGTTTCTCCCTTTTTCGGGTCAGCGTAGTGGGCCTATTCTTCTGTCAACTGCGACTTTTATCTGTACCTATACTTTTCGCGGTATGTTAGTATTACTGGGCGGGTGCTTCTCTGGTGCGAACGTTGTTTCTTTGCTTGTTTATCCTGAATCGTATGCTTTTGCGCCACTGTCTCAAGTGAGATAGAGTTAATTGTGGACCTTCTACTATCTTGCCCGCCCTCTATGCGCTTTCGCGATATTGTATGGCACCTGATCCTTCTATATTATATTATAAAATGGAACCTTGAATATCCTGTTATTCGCATTGTATGTTCAATAACCAGTGTTAATTGAAGTAGTACTGCATTCGCTCTCCGAGAGACTGAGTTCGGTCCTAACTAACTAACTTGCTACGATGACACTGATTAGCGGCCGGCCCTGGTGGTTGTAGGCCCTTATTTGTAACTGGTTGAAGTATCAATAAAGGTTTAAAAAAAAAAAAGTCATAAACAGGTAACAAACACAAAAAAGTACACAATGCGGCAGTGCAGCATCAAGACTTGTGATCCTCCTGGAAAGGAACATCACAAGGCTGCCTAGTTTACAGTCGAGAATTATGGAAGCCTGTTGTGAGATCGGTACAATATAGGTACAACATAGTTAGCATCAACCTACTTGACACTTCAACCCATAGCATTCTGGACAAGACTTGGTTTACAGTCAAGAAGCTTATTTTAATATACATTATTGGAACTAACTCCTCCTGCATGTCTAAATCCTTTCAGTACCAATGTACAGCATAGTTTGTTTTTCTCATTTAGCAGATACCCGAAATTGACCAACTCCTAATCAGGTCTCATATTTTATTATACATTATGAAAACTTAAATGATATCCCTTAATTACATTGCATTATTCTAGAATTCACACACAAGTTCCATTGTTCATTTCTGATCATTAGTTTTCGTCTGCAATAGCTCGCTACATTCAAATCCATCTTCCCAGCAGAGCCAGAAGAGTGTTTTGAGGAAATTTTCTTCATATGCATTTGACTGACTGACCTGTGTAATGTGTGATTGGAGCACTTCATATCTTTCTATTAATATTGCTGGCGATTGCCCACTATATTACTTCAAATAATTTTTGCTATTTCTGATTAAATGTGTTTGATAAATAGTGAATATTATCGGTTTTCCACCTTCTGTGCCTTAACTTGTGCCACTTTCTTACTTAGCTTTAGGGTGTTTCCCTTGATGGGACTCATCTGTTACGGTTTAATTCTACTTAATTCAATCAGATTATTTATGCCTTGATTTTGCTGTGCCATATGTACTATGTATCCCATGCATTACTTCTGCTTTTACATTCCCTTTCCATAAAATAAATATTTAAATATATAGGGGATCCTGTCTGTTGGCAGTAACAAACAAGTTACTTGCCTTTGGCAAGGATATATCTGTAAGAGACATAGATTAGTTATAGATTCCTTATCTTGTGAATTACCCCCAGGCATCAGATTGGATCCAAAGAATTTTTTTGTCAGTAGTTCCCCTGCGCGTCGAAAGATGGTGTTGGTCGGCTCCACATTCGTCATCGGCGTCGTTGTCGCCGGGAGGATGTCGCAGCAGCTACATGCGTGCTGACGCCAGTTCTGTACACGACTTTCCACACCAGAAGCTCAGAGTCACGCAAGACACTGACCACTGGTGCGCAAAATGAGGGCCCTGAAATTAAATCCTTAACCCTAGAAGCCAGTTTGCATAACGGGGAGGATGGGAGATGCGGTAATGAATCTATAACTAATCTAGGTCTCTTACAGATATATTGTTACCGAAAGTAAGTAACTTTTTCATCTGAAAGAGACAATTAGTTATAGATTCCTTACCTTGTGAATAGATAGCCCAGCAATATCAACCCTGGAGGTGGGTCTGCGAACCAAGTTCACAACAGAAAGTCCTGGAGAAGAGAACAGCCAAAAAAGCGGTCTCTCCGGACTTGGCTGTCCAGGCAGTAGTGTTTTGTGAACGTGTGAAAAGATGCGCATGTCGCAGGCTGACAGATGTCGTTGCGGGGACTCGCCGTCCAAAAGCTGTGGTAGCTGCCGTCGCCCTGGTGGAATCGGCATGTAGTCCCATAAGAGGCTCCTTCTTTGCGAAAGAATAGCAAGCTTTGATACACAAAACCTATCAAGAGATGGTCCGTTTGTGGACGGCCCGACCTTTTTTAGCACCCACGTAGCCAACAAACAGCTGGTCATCCACCCGGAATTGTTTTGTGCGATCCAAGTAAAAGGAAAGCTCACGTTTTGGATCCAGACGGTGGTGCCTCTCTTCCTCCTTAGAAGAATGTGGAGGCGGAAAGAAGGTGGGCAAAGTGATGGTTTGACCACTGTGGAAAGAAGTAGCACTTTGGGAGGAAAGGATGGACTAGTTCGAAGGACAACCTTGTCCGGATGAACAGCCAGAAAAGGAGATTTGAAGAAAGAGCTTGGAGCTCACCCACCCTGCCCGCAGAGGTGATGGCAACCAGAAAAGCAGTCTTTAAAGTCAGAAGCCTAAGAGGACAGTTATATAACGGCTCAAAGGGAACGCACAAACGATAAGTTAGAACTAGGTTCAAGTCCCACTGGGGCATTACGAAGGGAACAGGAGGAAAAAGATGAGTAATGCCCTTAAGAAAGCGATTTACAACAGGGGACTTGAAAAGAGGAGGCATCAGGAAGCCTAAGGAAGGCTGAACTAGCTAAGAGGTAGCTCTTTAGAGTGCCCAGAGCAGAGCCCTGCTGGACCAAAGAAAGGAGGAACAAAAGAACCTCAGAAACAGGGGCAGAAAGGGGATCCACAGCCTTTGCTGTGCACCATGCCACAAATTTGTTCCATCTGCAGGCATATACCGTCTTATTGGAGGGACGCCTGGCTGCCAAGATAACATCACAGACTTCGGGAGGAAGGTTGAAGGTTGTCAACTGTCGCTGCTCAAACTCCACGCAAGGAGTTGGAGACTGGACTGGTTCGGGTGGAGGACCGTCCCCTGCTGCTGTGACAGAAGATCCTCCCAAAGAGGCAGTCGGATCAGAGGATCGATGGCCATGTGTAACAGCTCGGGTTACCAAACTCTTCGTGCCCAATCCAGAGCCAGGAGGATGACTTGGGCACGGTCGCGCTTGATCTTCTTCAGCACTCTGGATAGAAGTGGTATAGGCGGAAAGGCGTATAGAAGACCGCAACCCCACTCACGACGAAAAGCGTCACCTAGCGAGTGCCGCTTTGGAAATTCCAACGCGCAGAATTGCTGAGATTGCGTGTTCTTTTCGATGGTGAATAGATCTAACTAAGGCTCTCCCCACAGCTGAAACAGACCTTGCACCACCTCCGAGTGAAGACGCCATTTGTGATCCATCATGCACCTGCGGCTGAGTTCTCCCGCCCTGACGATCAGAAAACCTGCTAGGTTTTGAACCATCAGGGATATGCCCTGATGTTCCAGCCATGTCCAGAGACGTAGAGCCTCTTGGCATAGGGTTCACGACCAGGGCCGGACTGGGAGCCAAAACTGGCCCTGGCAAAGAGCTCGGCCGGCCCCCCTGGGAGATTTTGTTACGGTGGCCGATTTTGCAGCTAAGCTGCAAAAACGGCCCTGTAAGAAAAATGTCCCCCAGGGAACCAAAATCGGCCCCTACCCTAGCGGCCCACCTGGGAAACGCCCGGTGCCTGCTACGGCCAGTCCGGCCCTGTTCACAACCCCACCCTGCCCTGTTTGTTGTAGTACCACATGGCGGTGGTGTTGTCTGTGAACACCTGCACTACTCTTCCACGGACAGAGGGAAGGAATGCTTTGAGTGCAAGACGAATTGCCAGAATCTCCAGAAGGTTGATGTGGAACCCGGACTCCTGCCGGAGACCAGAGACCTCTGATCTCCGCTCACATATGTGGCCGCCCCATCCCAGAAGTGATGCATCGGTCACTACTTTTAACTCTGGTTGGGGAAGGGAGAGGGATCTGCCATTGACCCAATCCCGGTTGGTTAGCCACCACTGGAATTGGCGTGCAGTGCCCCCGAGATCTGGACACAATTGGACAGGTTCCCCTGATGCCGTGCCCACTGGAACTTCAGGTCCCACTGCAGAGCCTGCATATGCCATCTGGCATGATCCACCTGCAGCATGCAGGAGGCCATCAGGCCCAGTAGCCGCAGGGTCACCCTGACCGAAACCTGGGATAGAGGCTAGAAGAGTGGAATCATAGCCCGAATATCCCGGACTCGCTGCTTGGGAGGATAGACCCGAAACTGCGTCGTGTCCAGAACCGCTCCGATGAAAGAGGAGCTTCTGAGAGGGAGTCAGGTGTGACTTCGGCACATTGATAGACAACCCCAGCGAATGCAGGAGATCCGCCGTAGTCTGGAGGTGGGAGACAACAGCCTGCGGGTAGTCTCGAAGGGGAGGGAGTAGCCCCTTTGGACTATTTGCAAAACCCACCTGTCTGACGTGATGGTGCCCCAGTGGGGGAGGTGATGGCGAATCCTGTCGCCCACTGGCGATTGGTGGCGCTGAAAGGTCGTACTAGGAGGGTTTGGAGGCTGCTGCAGAAGAGGCGGTGGTGGACTGGCCCGCTCGCTGGCCCCAGGCACACAGCGGTGCGTCCCCGGCTGCGCAGGTGCTGAACAGCTTGCGCCGGCCTGTGACTGAGTGGTACGTGGCAGGGCACCCTTTCCAAAGCCACGAAAGGGGCGAAAAGCAGACTGCACAGAGCTGGTGGTGGAGAGGCCCAGGGACATGGCCGTAGCCCTAGACTCCTTGAAGCGCTCTAGCGCGCTGTCTGCTTTGTCGCCGGACAGGCGACAGCCATCAAAGGGCATGTCCATAAGGGTAGCTTGGACATCCTGCTTCTACTTCTTCTTGTGATTCAACTTACCAGAAAAGGCAGTCGACCTCCGCCAGGCATAGCGTTGAAGGGCTACCGTCGTTGAAATCGTCCTGCCTAGCAAGTCAGCGGTGTCCAGCCCTCATCGGATGTTAAACTTGGCTGCATCTCTCCCCTCGGCGACTGCACGGGAGAGCTCGGCCTGGGCCTCTTCCGGGTACTGGGGCAGCACTTGCGCTACTGTATCCCACACAGAGTGGGTGTAACGGCGCAACAGACATGCAGTGTTTACCGACCGCAGTCCCAAGCTGGAGGAAGAAAACATCTTCTTCCCAAGGTGGTCCAGCTTCTTGGATTCCCTATCAGGTGGTGCATTAGGGAATGCGCCTTTGGACGTTGAGGCTTGGACCACCAAGCTCTCATGGGTGGGGTGTTAGGAGAGGAAAGTGGGGTTGCCCTGTGTTGGGCCTGGACCATGTGCCCAAAAGGATGTCGGTGAGGGCTTCATTAAACTGCAGCAGGGGCTCCAAAGAGCTTCCTGCCAGCTGAAGCTCCTCCGTCAGGAGGTTTGTCCTTTCTGCCACCGTAGGTAGCTCGAGATTTAGAGGCTTGGCCGCCCTATGCAACACCACTATGTACGACGCTCCCTCCTCCGTAGCAACAGTAGGAGGAGACAACATGCCATGGTCTGGGGAGGTATCCACACCACTGGCTTCCCCCAGCTCCTTTCGCCAGCCCGGGTCATATTCCAAATGGTCAGTCAAAGGGTCTCAAAATCCCTCCCAGTCCTCCTCTGGGAGCCAATCTGGCCTGAAGGATCCAGGGTAGAACAGGGGCACTAAAGTACCTCTCAGCACCAGATCTGGCGTTGGTCCGGCTCCGTGTCTACGTCGGGGTGGAGGCTGGGGTCGACGCTGGCTGAGGACACAACCTGAGTCGGCTGCGGACATGGTGCCGGTCGAATCGGCGCCAGTGGAGGTGTTATGAGGTCGACCAGTGCCAATAAGGATCCAGGCCTGGATCCAAGGGGACCCAGCGGGGCCGAAGCTGCTGGCATCGAAGGCCCAAGGACCCCAGCCGAGTCTGCGGGGCACGAAGACGCGCCGGCGGAGTCTGTCTGCCCAAAGATGGCATGCATTGCTTCTTAGAAACTCTGAAGCTGGGTAGGGGTCGCTCTGGAACCCGGAAAGGGAGGGAAACTCGCAGACGACCCCTCAGGCTCTGCATAAGGAGCCGCGGGAAGGGTACCACCCGCATCCCTCGTCTCGTCTGCCGACGGACGGGGAGAAGAGCGACGACAGGCGATGCTTCTACTTCTTCTTGTGATTTAACTTACCTGAGGAGTGCAAAGACTTCAAAGAGGACTGGTGGTGGTGGTGGTGGTGGTGGCTCCGCGACTGGTCCCTCAACCTGCAACGCGACCGGGACCTTGAATGGCACAGAGCTGACTGTCTGGCCTCGAGAAGCTTTCAGGACCTCTCCTGCAAAGACTTTGGATCCAAGGTCCAGCCGTCAGAATAAAAGTCGTGGTCTTGTTCCAGGCAAAATAGACACATGCGGCGTGGAACTGTCACCGACATCAACCGTCAGCAGGAGCCGCAAGCCTTGAAACCGGGTATTCCTACGCGCACCAGGAGTCGAGGACTCAAAACAATGTCGATAAAAGTCCGTCAAAAAGTGACTGGAGGTACCACTCTCTCTGGATCTGTGCAGGCTGGCGTGGAAAAAGAAATAACTGACATCAGCGCACAACGCCATACTGGCGACCACGACGACTAACGCGGAGCCGAACGACGCCTCCTTTCGACGCACATGGGCACTGCTGACGAAAAAATTCTCCGGAGCCAGTCTGACGCCTGGGGGTGATTCACAAGGTAAGGAATCTATAACTAATTGTTTTTTTCACATATAAAAAATTGTTAATTACTATAGGACCCATCGCCTATAAAAAAAAATGGAGAAGCACTGGAGGTATTCACCTGAAACAAATGTATCATCTATTAACCCCTTACACGCGGGGCTAACTCCCCCGCGGTGCGGGGGTGGGGAGGGGCAGCTCGCGGTGCCGCGGTACTCATGACGAGTCCAGCTCGTCATACTGCACAATGGAGCTGTATTCATGACGAGCTGAACTCGTCATGACTCCGCCCACTCCAATAGAATGCCCGAACAGGCGGGGAATTAGCCGCACGTGGGCGGGCCGCGGCAGTTATGACGAGCTCAGCTCGTCATGAGCACAGCTCCACTGTGCCTCATGACGAGCTGAGCTCGTCATAAGCATGAAAGGGGTTAAGGATAATGACACTGTGGTGTATTGTGAAGGCTGAATGTGAGAAGTTGGCCCGATATGCAACGTTCGCTATTCTAGCGACCGCTATGTATCGTTCCAACGACCCTTATGGTGTTTGGTTGTAAGTCAACCTATAGACCAGCTATCCTAGTAGCGTGGATACGAGCAGTCTAAGGCTAAAGACTCGAGAGGGCGCGTTAAGCCAGCTGTTTACCACACATGTACCCCTTGAACACCCAGTGAAAGGACACCACACAAGTGTTATGAAAATAAACAATATATTTATTAAGAATCACAACAGCCCTGTACTCTTTATGAGGACAGGGTACTAAGCACAAACCAAATCTCTTTAGAAAATACTTCAAGTGCACAGTTTAAAACAAGTGTCCGGGGACACGGATAGGTTAAGGCAAGTCGGAAGCGAGGGACTCGGGACCCTAGAGTAAGGAGGCTATGCAGGCACCGAAATGCCGAGTTACCTAGCCACGAGGGCTGCGGCTGCAAGTCTTACAGGCGTCGGGGTCTTCGCTGACGAGCCAGGAGCCGGAAGAAAAGGAGTTGCTGGCCGGCGACCAGTGGTGAATAGTTCGTAGGGATCCAAGCCTGGATCGGAGATTGATGAAACCTGAAAGCAGAGGGGACCAAGTTCGTACTACTAGCCAGTAGTCAGAGGGTACCAGGAAGGCACCAGTTGGCCGTCACCTCGACCAGGTGAGTGGGCGACGCTAGGCTCTGCAGTCTCACGGACCAGGAGGCGTTGTCGGCGACCACGGTGGAGGTGCGAGCTGTCCCACGACGGATGTCGCTGTCGGCGTCTTGAGTGGACCAGGAGGGTCCGGGGTGCTTCTCGAAAAGATGGAAGCAAGGGCCAGTCTGGAGCAACCAGACCGGCAGTGTTGATTCTCGGATGTCGTCACAGAAGGGCACAAGCCAGCGGCTAGTGACCAGACAACGTGTTGAGCAGCGAGCAGAAGGGCCCCACGCAGATCGTGGAGATGCTGGGAGACTGCACTTCGGTGCTGGAGCGGCTCAGGGTCGGGGCTTCTCGGACCCCAGAGCACTCACCAGAGAGTTACCTCGATGGTCGTGCTGGTTTTTAAGAGCGTGCAGGTTCTGATGATGGCCGGTCCCTTGAGGTCTCGTCGCACCCACAGATCACAGCTGAGCTGATGACGTGGGTAGAGGTCAGAGGTGCCAGGGAAGCCGGTTTCTCGTCGAGCTGGGCCGTCGGATTCCTTGAGGAAGGACTTACAGCAAACCGCAGAGTTCTTATGGTGCCCGCTGATGCAGGGTGACTACTCCTTAGTCACAAGGGAGAAATCTTGAGAAGAGTCTTGAAGTCCTTTCGTAGAAAGTATTCTTGATTCAAAGATGATCTAATTTGGAAGGGTCCCCGCTCCGGCCTTTATCCTAAAGAAAGGGGTGGGTACATGACTAGGTCCTGCCCTAAGGGTGGGACCAGGAAGGGGGGTAGTTACACCCCTCTCCCCTGCCGGACTTTCCCCAGGCCAGGGCTGTCGCCCCTGGAACTGGTTCTAACCGGCAGATGCGTAGTGAGCACCGGGGTGCCACTCCGCAGTCACCTTCTCGCAAAAGCCCTACCTACCCAGAATACACAAACCCTGTCTGGGACGGTGCGAACACCGCCCTTGACAGGAAACCCTTTGTCCAAGTGCTCCTCGCTGGAAGGACTCCCAGCAGCAGGAGGTCAGACTCGTGTCTGTGGTGGCAGCATCCATTTTGTGGAGCTGAGGCTTTAGTTAACTTTAACCGGGGTTCACAGTTACGTACATGTCGTGTCCCTCTAGAAGGGCGGAATGCTAACCTCGTCGCCAGGGTTGGTGAGAGGGCAGCATCCCGATTCGTATGACACCTTACTCGACATGTCTTGATAACGCGACACCGAAGTTACCGATGTGGTACGCGTTATCATGGAACAGCCATTGGGTCTTTTCTCCGCAAGCTGCAACCGGCTCGGCTCGGGCCAGAACACAGTTCACGCGAGCCCATGCACTCTGCCTTCAGGATTGTCAAGGCCTGCCATAGGAGTGACTGATAGGGACTCGGGTGTCCATTGGAAGGTTAGATATAGAGCTACTATATCTAAAGCAAAGGGTGGTTACACGACTTCGCCCCAGCTGTCATGCAGCCAGTTGTGTCAAATTTAGGAGGCCATTCAGGGGTGGCACAATACATGCTGCAGCCCCTGGTGGCCCTGGGTACACCTATGCCCTGAGTTACAGGGTCTGATAAGGTGGCCCAGTACCAATTGGTAAATGCACCTAGGGTACATCTCGTAATTTAGAAAGAGAACAGCCAGGCTGTGGGTCTGATTGGCAGGCCCGCAGCCAGAGAAAGTCGTAAACCAGTGAAACAAAAGCAAAAAATCTGGGTGATCATAGGATTGCAGACCCTACTCTCCTACATGACCCCCCCCCAAACGTCGGAACAACTAGCTAACCTTGACCAGGTGAGTCTTCTTGTTCTAAGTGGAAATATCTGGAGAGCCCATCGGCATTGCCATGATCAGTACCAGGTCTATGTTCCACTGTGAAGTCCATCCCCTGTAGGGAAATGGACCACCTAAGCAGTTTGGGGTTTTCACCCTTCATCTGATTTAGCCACAAGAGGGGCTTATGGTCGGTCTGAATCTTGAAGTGAGTGCCAAACAAGTATGGCCTCAGCTTCTTCAGGGCCCAAACCACAGCAAAGGCCTCCCTCTCAATAGCTGACCAATTCTTCTCTCTAGGGGTCAGCCGTCTGCTTATAAAAGCAATGGGCTGGTCTTGACCATCAAAATTCAGTTGAGAAAGAACAGCTCCCACACCCAACTCAGAAGCATCTGTTTGGACAATGAATGGTTTGGAGTAGTCCGGACTCTTGAGGATAGGCGCCGTGCACATGGCCTGCTTTAGGTCATCGAATGCTTTTTGACAGCTCGCTGTCCACTGAACCTTTTTTGGCATTTTCTTACTTGTCAGTTCATTTAATGGTGTCACGATGGAACCATAGTTCCTGACAAACTTCCTGTAGTATCCAGTCAGGCCCAAGAAAGCTCGAACCTGAGTCTGGGTGGTTGGAGGAGCCCAGTCCCTGATTGACTGTATCTTGCTCTCCAGTGGCTGAACCTGACCTCCACCTACAAGGTGGCCCAGGTATACAACCTGTGTCTGCCCTATCTGGCACTCGGTGGCCTTGATAGTGAGACCTGCTGCTTGCAGTGCCTCTAACGTCTTCCGCAGGTGGACCAGGTGATCCTCCCAGGTGGAGCTAAAGACAGCAATATCGTCAAGATACGCCGCACAGAAGTCATCCAGCCCAGTAAGGACGTGATTCACCAACCGTTGGAAGGTGGCAGGTGCATTTTTCAGACCAAAGGGCATCACCACGAACTGATAATGCCCACCAGGGGTTGAAAATGCGGTTTTAGGCTTGGCGTCCTCAGCTAACCTGATTTGCCAATACCCAGCTGTCAGGTCAAACGTACTTAAGTAGTTGGCCGAAGCCAATCTATCGATAAGCTCGTCTGCCCTTGGTATTGGGTGGGCGTCAGTCTTAGTGACTGCATTGAGACCCCTGTAGTCTACGCAAAACCTCATCTCTCTCTTACCACCCTGGGTGTGAGGTTTCGGCACTAGTACTACGGGACTAGCCCAAGGGCTATCCGAGGGTTCAATGACTCCCAGCTCCAACATTTTCTGCACTTCACTTTTGATGCAGTCTCTAACGTGATCAGGCTGCCTGTAGATTTTACTCTTTACGGGCAAGCTGTCACCAGTGTCGACCTCATGGGTGCACCAATCGGTCTGACTGGGTGTCAGAGAAAACAGATGTCGGAACGACTGAAGAACCTGTTTACAGTCGCTCTGTTGATGTTCGGAGAGGCTGCCACAAAAGACAACACCATCTACCGAGCCATCGTCAGGATTCTGAGAGAGCAGGTCGGGGAGAGGGTCACTCTCCTCTTCCTGTCCCTCATCTAGGGCCATGAGCAAACTCATGTCCTTCCTGTCGACATATGCTTTTAGCCTGTTGACATGAAGCACCCTGTGGGGGCTCCGGGGAGTTCCCAGGTCGACCAGGTAGGTGACCTCTCCCTTTTTCTCCAGGATGGTGTGGGGCCCGGACCATTTGTCCTTGAGTGCTGCTGGGGCCACCGGCTCCAACACCCACACCTTCTGTCCGGGCTGGTAAACAGTCAAGACAGCCTTTTGGTCATGCCAAGCTTTTTGGAGTTCTTGGCTGGCCTTAAGGTTTTCGGATGCCTTCTCCATGTATTCAGCCATCCGCGAGCGGAGGCCGAGCACATAGTCCACTATGTTGGTTGCAGGCTTTTTGAGAGGTCTCTCCCATCCTTCCTTCACCAAACACAGGGGTCCTCTTACAGGATGCCCGTACAAAAGTTCAAAAGGGCTGTAGCCAACCCCCTTCTGTGGGACTTCTCTGTAGGCGAACAAGAGGCAGGGGATTAGGACGTCCCATCTACGCCGAAGCTTTTCCGGTAGTCCATGAATCATCCCTTTTAGGGTCCTGTTGAATCTCTCAACAAGCCCATTGCATTGTGGATGATAGGGTGTAGTGAACTTGTAGTTGACACCACATTCCTTCCACATAGCAGTTAAGTAGCTCGACATAAAGTTTGCACCTCTGTCGGAGACGACCTCCTTAGGGAAGCCCACTCTGGAGAATACTCCAACTAGGGCTCTTGCCACAACAGGTGCTGTAGTGGTCCTAAGGGGAATAGCTTCAGGATACCTGGTGGCATGATCCACTACCACCAGTATAAACTTGTGCCCTGATGCTGTCGGTGGTTCCATGGGACCGACGATGTCGATCCCCACCCGTTCAAAGGGCACCCCCACCACAGGCATTGGTATAAGGGGGGCCTTTGTCGTGCCACCTGACTTACCACTGGCTTGGCAAGTGACACAGGAGCGGCAAAACTCCTTGGTATCTTCGTTCATGTGAGGCCAGTGAAAGTGCGAGACAAGCCTGTCCCACGTTTTCGTCTGGCCTAAGTGACCTGCTAAGGGAATCTCGTGGGCCAAGGTAAGTAGGAAACCACGCTGAGACAAGGGGACGACCAGCCTCCTGGTCATGCCAGGCTTGGGGTCTCTTGACTCAGTGTACAGGAGTCCATCTTCCCAGTATACCTTGTGGGTACCTGTGGCGTTCCCAGCAGCCTCAGCAGCAGCCTGCTGTCTGAGGGGTTCAAGAGAAGGGCAGTCTAACTGGTCCTTCCCCAGATCTTCCCTTGAGGGTCCCCCTGAGCCCAAGAATTCAACTTGATCAAGTTCGAACTCCCTCGGCTCAGTTTCCCTCAATTCCTGTAGGTCAGCCTCCTCTGAGACTTGATCCTCGACCTGGGGCAAGGGGGAAGGCGCAGCCTTAACCCTACTGCTCTTTTTCTTGGGAGGTGTCTGGTCCGTTGTTCCAGGATCCAGCACCTGTTCAGTGGGGCATTTCCTGACCTGTGACCTAGTCACAGCGAACACATGTGCTGGCAAACCTAACATTTCCATGTGAGTCCGGTGCTCCACTTCTGACCATTGTGACGACTCCAAATCATTGCCCAACAAACAATCCACTGGGAGGTCTGGACTAACTACAACCTTCTTTTGGCCAGTTACCCCTCCCCAGGAGAAAGCTACAATTGCCATACTGTGATTGGTAGTGACATTGCTTGCATTGGTCACCAGGAATTCTGTACCTGGCATGATCTGTCCAGGGTCCACAAAGTTAGGCGTCACCATGGTGTCGCTGGCACAAGTGTCCCTATAGGCCTGAGCCATCTTTCCATTGATGAAAGGCGTCTGTCTGTATTTGCCCAAAGTATTGGGGCTTACGTCAGGGGACACGTCCACGTCCCCTGTACTGACAAGGACGGCCTGAGTGAGTGTACCAACTAAGTTGTCACGCCCCTCAGAACCCAGGGTTAACCCTACTAAACCCTTGGGAGGTGCACTACCACTGCTGGCTGTACTAGGGGGCACAGGTGCCTTAGGGGCTGCAGTGGCAGGAGGCTGCCCTCCTCCTTTCTTGGTGCACTCACTAAACCAGTGAGATTTACTTTTACAGTACTGGCACCATCGTTTGGATTGGCCTTCTTTCTTCTTTTGGGGAGCCTGACCCCCACCCTCTTTGGGTTGTTGGGGACCTGCCGAAGACATCTGGTCATTTTGTTCCCCCTTAGAATCTTTACCCTTCTGGTCTGCTTTCTTCTGACCACCTTGATTCTGGCCCTGGTTCTGTTTAACTCTCGTACGAACCCATTTGTCTGCCTTCTGTCCCAATTCTTGGGGAGAGGTCAGATCCGAGTCGACAAGATGCTGATGCAACAACTGGTTCTGACAATTGTTTAAAATTTGTTCTCTCATCATCAAATTGTACAATCCTTTGTAATCAGTAACCTTACTGCCCAGCAACCAGCCCTCAAAAGCCTTAGTGGCACAATCGACAAAATCAGACCAGTCTTGAGCCTGCGTTTTCTGGGTATCCCTGAACAGCACCCTGTACTGCTCAGTGGTTAGGCCGAACCCTTCAACGAGTGTATTCTTCAAGACTTGGTAATTGTTAGCGTCCTCTACCCTTGTGGTGAGGAGCTTGTCTCTTCCTTTACCTTCAAAGGAGAGCCACAAGATAGCTGCCCACTGACTCTGGGGAACACCTTGCACAGTGCAGGCCCTCTCCAAAGCAGTAATCCATTTGTGGATGTCGTCCCCTTGTTTAAAGGGGGGCACTATCTTCCCAAGGTGTTTCGTATCGAAACTCTTTTCCCTATTACTAGGTACATTGCTGCCACCAGTGGGGACTGCCCCACTTAACTGTTGCTCTCTAGCAAAAGCAAGCTTTTCCTTGGCCAGGGCAAGTTCTTCCCTTTCGATCCTCAGATTAGCTGCCCTTTCCTTAGCTTCGTACACTCTCCTCTGAGGGGACGTCATCCCTCTTTGAGAAGAGTTGCGAGA
The DNA here is from genome assembly GCF_964263255.1 of Lissotriton vulgaris. Taxonomy (NCBI): domain Eukaryota; kingdom Metazoa; phylum Chordata; class Amphibia; order Caudata; family Salamandridae; genus Lissotriton; species Lissotriton vulgaris. The sequence goes on from NC_141694.1 coordinate 1,114,162,923, forward strand.
GCCATTGGTTCGAACAGATCTGTTAGAGCCTCTTGACAGAGACCTAACTCGTCCATTCCCAATGTTAAGCGCACCTGACAGTAGCGCCGGGGGTCCCCCAGGACCACTATCATGTCTGCTTAAGTTGGACCGTGTCAGTCTACCGACTTCTACCTGTCCCTTATCTGCCTCGTCCCCAGAGAGATCCTCATCCTCATCCTCCTCGCCGTCTTCGTTCTCAGTTGCGAGGTGGATAAGGTCAGGATCGCCCCGGGTTCCCTCGAGGGGAGGCATGCCTCCTTCTGGATTAGAAGGGCTAAGAAGCTTCTCAGCCTTTCTGGCATCATAAGTCTCTAGGAGACCAATCAGAAAGGAGGTGGTGGGGTTAGCCCCTTGCTTAATCTTCCTAGAGGTACATACTTGTCGTAACTCATGGAAGTTAAGCGCAGTATATCTTGACGTGATGACCTGTGGAGGGTCAACTGACACAAGGGGAGACTCAGAGTTTCCTCCTTTGTCCGACATACTGTTTCTAGTGTGGTGTAAGTGATGCACCTACCTACACTATGTGTTTACCTACTTTTCCCTTGCTAAGAGTTGTAGCCAAGGTGTGCTAAGCCTTGAGGAGCTACAACAGCTGGTTCAGTAGAACTCAGAGTATTCTAAGCTTTAGTTATATGTACTAACAGTACTCGTGTGATCTTTCAACAAGATATTCTTAGGATACGTGTGGTAAAACAACAGCAAGCTCAAATCCCAACCGCTGCTCACCAATGTGAGAAGTTGGCCCGATATGCAACGTTCGCTATTCTAGCGACCGCTATGTATCGTTCCAACGACCCTTATGGTGTTTGGTTGTAAGTCAACCTATAGACCAGCTATCCTAGTAGCGTGGATACGAGCAGTCTAAGGCTAAAGACTCGAGAGGGCGCGTTAAGCCAGCTGTTTACCACACATGTACCCCTTGAACACCCAGTGAAAGGACACCACACAAGTGTTATGAAAATAAACAATATATTTATTAAGAATCACAACAGCCCTGTACTCTTTATGAGGACAGGGTACTAAGCACAAACCAAATCTCTTTAGAAAATACTTCAAGTGCACAGTTTAAAACAAGTGTCCGGGGACACGGAAAGGTTAAGGCAAGTCGGAAGCGAGGGACTCGGGACCCTAGAGTAAGGAGGCTATGCAGGCACCGAAATGCCGAGTTACCTAGCCACGAGGGCTGCGGCTGCAAGTCTTACAGGCGTCGGGGTCTTCGCTGATGAGCCAGGAGCCGGAAGAAAAGGAGTTGCTGGCCGGCGACCAGTGGTGAATAGTTCGTAGGGATCCAAGCCTGGATCGGAGATTGATGAAACCTGAAAGCAGAGGGGACCAAGTTCGTACTACTAGCCAGTAGTCAGAGGGTACCAGGAAGGCACCAGTTGGCCGTCACCTCGACCAGGTGAGTGGGCGACGCTAGGCTCTGCAGTCTCACGGACCAGGAGGCGTTGTCGGCGACCACGGTGGAGGTGCGAGCTGTCCCACGACGGATGTCGCTGTCGGCGTCTTGAGTGGACCAGGAGGGTCCGGGGTGCTTCTCGAAAAGATGGAAGCAAGGGCCAGTCTGGAGCAACCAGACCGGCAGTGTTGATTCTCGGATGTCGTCACAGAAGGGCACAAGCCAGCGGCTAGTGACCAGACAACGTGTTGAGCAGCGAGCAGAAGGGCCCCACGCAGATCGTGGAGATGCTGGGAGACTGCACTTCGGTGCTGGAGCGGCTCAGGGTCGGGGCTTCTCGGACCCCAGAGCACTCACCAGAGAGTTACCTCGATGGTCGTGCTGGTTTTTAAGAGCGTGCAGGTTCTGATGATGGCCGGTCCCTTGAGGTCTCGTCGCACCCACAGATCACAGCTGAGCTGATGACGTGGGTAGAGGTCAGAGGTGCCAGGGAAGCCGGTTTCTCGTCGAGCTGGGCCGTCGGATTCCTTGAGGAAGGACTTACAGCAAACCGCAGAGTTCTTATGGTGCCCGCTGATGCAGGGTGACTACTCCTTAGTCACAAGGGAGAAATCTTGAGAAGAGTCTTGAAGTCCTTTCGTAGAAAGTATTCTTGATTCAAAGATGATCTAATTTGGAAGGGTCCCCGCTCCGGCCTTTATCCTAAAGAAAGGGGTGGGTACATGACTAGGTCCTGCCCTAAGGGTGGGACCAGGAAGGGGGGTAGTTACACCCCTCTCCCCTGCCGGACTTTCCCCAGGCCAGGGCTGTCGCCCCTGGAACTGGTTCTAACCGGCAGATGCGTAGTGAGCACCGGGGTGCCACTCCGCAGTCACCTTCTCGCAAAAGCCCTACCTACCCAGAATACACAAACCCTGTCTGGGACGGTGCGAACACCGCCCTTGACAGGAAACCCTTTGTCCAAGTGCTCCTCGCTGGAAGGACTCCCAGCAGCAGGAGGTCAGACTCGTGTCTGTGGTGGCAGCATCCATTTTGTGGAGCTGAGGCTTTAGTTAACTTTAACCGGGGTTCACAGTTACGTACATGTCGTGTCCCTCTAGAAGGGCGGAATGCTAACCTCGTCGCCAGGGTTGGTGAGAGGGCAGCATCCCGATTCGTATGACACCTTACTCGACATGTCTTGATAACGCGACACCGAAGTTACCGATGTGGTACGCGTTATCATGGAACAGCCATTGGGTCTTTTCTCCGCAAGCTGCAACCGGCTCGGCTCGGGCCAGAACACAGTTCACGCGAGCCCATGCACTCTGCCTTCAGGATTGTCAAGGCCTGCCATAGGAGTGACTGATAGGGACTCGGGTGTCCATTGGAAGGTTAGATATAGAGCTACTATATCTAAAGCAAAGGGTGGTTACACGACTTCGCCCCAGCTGTCATGCAGCCAGTTGTGTCAAATTTAGGAGGCCATTCAGGGGTGGCACAATACATGCTGCAGCCCCTGGTGGCCCTGGGTACACCTATGCCCTGAGTTACAGGGTCTGATAAGGTGGCCCAGTACCAATTGGTAAATGCACCTAGGGTACATCTCGTAATTTAGAAAGAGAACAGCCAGGCTGTGGGTCTGATTGGCAGGCCCGCAGCCAGAGAAAGTCGTAAACCAGTGAAACAAAAGCAAAAAATCTGGGTGATCATAGGATTGCAGACCCTACTCTCCTACACTGAATATCTGGGAGCTTCCTGTTTTACATTTTCCGGATAATCTAGCAGGAAACACACTATCTTCTTATCAGTACTGAGCAAAAATAAATAAAATAAACAATCCAGCAATTACCAAGCTAATGCGCCACACCCATGAAGCCAATTGGCTTTGCACATGCTTGTTTATCTCTATATGGTCGGGGCAGCGGTGCACACATTTGCTGTGGCCGTCTTTGAATGGCTTTTCTTAAAGCATTAGAACATGTATTCAAAGATGCCTGCTGTACGTGCACACACATGCATCAAGAGCAGCAGGCAACACTCGAGTGCGGGTACAGGTTAAGAGCCGGTACAGGTAAAGAGCAAGCAGGGGAAGATAGAAAGGAAGAGGAATTAGTTCCTCATGCGCAGTGTAGTGTCTGACGCAAGTCGCGGTAGGATAGACGCCATCCAATCAAAACACAGTAAGACCAGAATAACCGTTGATTAGTAAAAACACCAGATTGAGGAGGAAAGTCATCAATTTAGGTGCAGGAAAGTCAGACAGACAAGAAAGCTGTCCATTCAAGAGTAAGGAGCCCATGGTAATAAATATGGAACAGTTCACAGCAGGTCTATGACACAATATAGGTTTGCATGTTTTGGGGCAGATGGGACAGACGAACTCACACTGACAAAAGAGGAACTCATAGTAAAAGTCAAAATAGGCTAAGTAATGTAAATGTTCTCATAATTATTTGTACATGAACATTTTCTTGTAGGAACACTTTGCTTGACAAAAACTATACTCAATATACAAATACATAATAAAATCTTCAATAAAAGACAATTATTACACATACATTACATCCTTCTGGAACTTTTCATATTTTGCAGATATTGATAAGGCCTGCAAAACGTATAGGGATTGAGGTAACAGGTTTAACGCCGGTACACATGCGTTTCTTATAGTTTCAAAACCTATATGACCTAAGAAACGTAAACTAAATTCTCCAGGTATGCAAGGCCAGGTCTCAGTTTACTCTTTCAAGCTGAAACCATCAGTCAGTTGCAAGGCAACAGATCTGGCCTTAATGTGCATACGTGTGTAAACAATGTAAATTCCGGCATTCCCAATTGGCGTTTTAATGCACGCACAAATGCAAGTATGACATAAAAAACGGACCTTTTGCGAAAATAAACCAAAAACGATTGTTTTCTGCATACAATGTATGAGGGTGGTAGATTTGAATGAACAGCATAATGAGTGAATGCAACTTTCAGGTGTAAAACAGTTCCTCGTGCATTTTTATGGATGGATTTAAAATGATAGCCAAGCGCACTGCGCTCCTCTGGGAGAAGCCCTACCCACTATACGTACTTTGTAAATAACTGAAACTATTATGTTGCAGACAGCTGTGGTGTCAAGCCAAACCTAATAATTGTGTAAAACTAGATGCAGAACGTGCACGAAATGCTTGTATTTTCCTTCAACAGAGCTAAAACAGGTAACTTTGCATATAAATCGATATATAACCCTAGACTGTTGGGGAGCCCAGTCCCTTCGCTAACAACGTCTCAGGAATGAACACCTGAATGGATGGAAAAGCGTGTGTATCTTCGTTAAGGCTGGTAGTTTGATGATGGCTGCCCTACAGTACCTTCCCGTTAGTTGGTGCCGGCTTATTATGGGAACAAGTCCGAGGCCTGGCTAACTCTCGGCTAACGCTTTCAAGGACTCTCGGCCTCAAGGCAGCGTTTGCAATGATTTCATATCAGCAACTGTAACCGATTCCCTGCAACAGCAAACCTTTTACGCTGCAAGAAACATGGAGCGTAGATCTGCTATCATTCGCAGAAATGCGCCAGGAATGTCTTCAAGTTGCACAAACAAACAATAAACAAGTACATCTTGGTTGCTGGTCTCTTGCTGCATAGTGTTCTGCACCTTGAAGTATTTACACTGACAGTATAACGTAAAATGCTCCTGCATCATGTGCAAAAAATATAGAAGGATGTCTTTAACAAACAAACATTGAAAATATTGCGTTGGCTTCAAAACTAAAATGCATTAAATAAAAAACCTGCGTAGTCTTCATTAGAGATTAAAGTATCAACAAATTCAGTGCTGAGGGAATAAATACCAACCTGTTGTGAAAAGGCATTAGAAAGAAAGAAGGGCTGCCGAAAACTGCAATTAAACTAATAACAGATAAACTCTATAAAAGAGACACAATGTCTATTTAAAGTATATTTCCAATATGAATTTCCCAAGCAAAGTAGTAAAATAATTTAAACAAATTAAAATAAGTGGAATGGTTACCTGGACCATTTCGGCAACTTGGTTTCCTCTTCAAAGTGAATTTAATTGTAGTGTTGTGATGCTTCTTTCAGCGTAGAAAAAAGCATAATGATTAGGCTGCAGTACTTCATTTGGTACCAAAGGGGATGATCGACGGAACGTTTGGGCAAATCAACCACTCACCCCAGTCAACTGATCTGGGTTTAATCCATCATCATTCTTTAGCTCACTCCACCACCCCAGTCCAGACATGGCCATATGCAAATCAGTCTGACCCTGTGCCTCATGGGAACAGTCCAGCTCGAACTGCCAAGCCATGTCTACCCTGGACCGGAAACATGCATCCTGGGACCGGTTTCTGGCTAATCAGCCGTCATCAGCCAGGCTAGCTTGAATCCAGTGGCAAAGTGAGCAAGGGACCTACATCTGGGCATACCCTGCCAACTTAGGGCGAACAAAGATATACCTAAGGGGATGATGGACGGAACGTTTGAGTAAATCAAACACTCACCCCCAGTCAACTGATCTGGGTTTAATCCATCACAGTTCTTTAGCCCACTCTGCCACCCCAGTTCAGACATGGCCATATGCAAATCAGTCTGACCCTGTGCCTCATGGGAACAGTCCAGCCCGAACTGCCACGCCATGCCTCCCCTGGACCGGACTCAAGCTTCCTAAAACCGGTTTCTGGCATAACAGCCGTCTTCAGCCAGGCCTGCTTGAAGCCAGTGGTAAAGTGAGCAAGGGACTCACGTCTGAGCATACCCTGCCAACTTATGGCGAACAAAGCGGTACAAAAGGGGGTGGTGATGGACGGAGCATCTGAACCAATCAAACACTCACACCCAGTCAACAGAACTGGGTTTAATCCATCACCGTTCTTTAGCCCACTCTGCCACCCCAGTTCAGACATGGCCATATGCAAATCAGTCTGACCCTGTGCCTCATGGGAACAGTCCACCGCGAACTGCCAAGTCATGCCTTCCCTGGACCGGACTCAAGCTTCCTAGGACCGGTTTCTGGCATTACAGCCGTCTTCAGCCAGGCTTGCTTGAATCCAGTTACAGAGTGAGCAAGGGACTCACGTCTGAGCATACCCTGCCAACTTATGGCAAACAAAGTGGTACAAAAGGGGGTGGTGGTGGTGTTTGGAGCATCTGAACCAATCAAACACTCACCCCAGTCAACTGATCTGGGTTTAATCCATCACCCTTCTTTAGCCCACTCTGCCACCCCAGTTCAGACATGGCCAAATGAAAACCAGTCTGACCCCGTGGCTCATGGGAACAGTCCAGCCCGAACTGCCAAGTCATGCCTTCCCTAGATCGTCTTCAGCCATGCTTGCTTGAATCCAGTGGCAAAGTGAGCAAGGGACGGCCATGTCTGAACTGGGGTGTCAGAGTGGGCTAAAGAACGGTGATGGATTAAACCCAGATCTGTTGACTGGGTGCAAGTGCTTGATTGGTTCAGATGCTCCGTCCATCACCACCCCCTTTTGTACCGCTTCATGGGAACAGTCCAGCTCGAACTGCCAAGCCGTGTCTTCCCTGGACCGGAAACAAGCATCCTGGGACCGGCTTCTGGCTAATCAGCCATCAGCCGGCATTTGTCACCCCGAGTAGGACAGGTATGCTCAGACGTGAGTCCCGTGCTCTCCATGCCACTGGAGTCAAGCTATCCTGGCTGATGAGTGCTGAAAGCCCGAAACCGGTCCTAGGATGCTTGTTTCCAGTCCAGGGAGGACCTGGCCTGGTAGTTCGGGCTGGACTGTTCCCATTGGGCACAGGGTCAAGACTGATTTGCATATGGCTGGGTCCAAACTGAAATGGCATGGTGAGCAAAAAAAGCGATGATTTAGAACCAGATCCCTATACTGGGGTGAATGTATGACATTGTTCTGCATTCTGTCCATCAATTGTTCTTTTTTCATTTGTCACTCGAGTGACACGGGTATGCTCAGATGTGAGTCCTGTGCTCTCGATGCCACTGGAGTCAAGCTATCCTGGCTGATGAGGGCTGAAAGCTCAAAACCAGTCCTCGGATGCTTGTTTCCAGTCCAGGGAGGACCTGGCCCAGTAGTTCGGGCTGGACTGTTCCCATTGGGTGCAGGGTCAAGACTGATTTGCATATGGCTGGGTCCAAACTGGAATGGCATGGTGAGCAAAAAAAAGATGGATTTAGGCCCAGATCTCTGTACTGGGGTGAATGTATGACATTGTTCTGCATTCTGTCCATCAATTGTTCTTTTTGCAGTACTTAATTTGAGACGGTGCTCGGCACCGGCACTTAATTGTCAACACCTGCAACATGGTGGCGCCGTTCTGTGCAACTAAAAGATGAGCAGAACAGCAGTTGTTTCTAAAGTCAACATACTTAAAAAACAGCTAATACCAGACGCCCAAATGTCACACTTGTAGCAATGTGATGGTTACTAATTGGGTAGGTACCGTCATTGGCAGCTGCAAGCTGTGGTGTCCTCCTGACAAGGGCCCTGTCACTTAAGTTTCTTTTTAAATAAATTGCCATTGCTGCTCAATGATGACAGACTTAAGCTGGTAACAATAGCAGTGGGCTGTCTAGCCGCTGCTGAGATCACAGAAGATTATTGCCAACATTTCGCTTAACATCTTTTGGAATGCGGGGATGGAGGGGCGTGTGTGAGATTCAACCCTTTGGAGAAAAGTAATGATCCATACCAATGGCATTACACACATTTTCTTGATTTCTAGTCACAACGGCGATGTACTTTAATAACACACACGCCTGCCTTACCTTTTCTGCACTGAAGACCAAGGAATGGACAAGGACTTCTTCAGCGGGAAAGAGCAGCAGATTTCCTAAATATTCCTGTCTCTCCACTGAGGCACAGACAATGTTCACAATAAGCTGAACCAGTGGAGAGGGTTTGCTGGTGGAGTGTGCACCGGCATCAAACATGCACGGTCCATATACTGAGGGTCAAGGAGACAACCAAACTCAATTCTCATGTGCATGCGCTACATTTCCTGGAGGAGGACAGAGCACCCTGGTGATCCCGGAGGAAACAAGATCACACCAATAACAATTTGGTTTTAGCCATTGCCATTCCCCTTGAGCAGCAACCTGAGTTTAAAACACCTGCTACTCCAGGGGCAAGAGCAGATCAGAAAAACTGTTCAATTTATGCCATTATACAATATGATATGAGGTAAAAGCCTTTGACCTTTATCCTCTAATGCCTCCAAAACTTTGATTCAGATAAGAGTTGATAGTCAGGTCTGATCTGCAATGTTAGATTCAGCTGTTTAAGAGGAAGTGGTCGAACTCTGCTTAGCAGAGATTCCAGGCCATTCCCCTGAACAATGAAATACGGCCTGCAGGAAGTGTGCAGAACATGCTGTTGCACTTGGCTTAGGCCATGATGTTCAGTTTTTACTTGTGTGTTTTGGGATGGTCAAAGTGTTAAGTCTCAGGCGCAACCAGTACTATGCAATAAGGAAAGTAAATTCCATCCAACTACCAGCCAAACATTAGCTGGTATTACAACAAATGTTTTTAGAAGTTCCAGAAGTGTGTATTTAGAAAATGAGAATAGCAAAGTATGTCCTAAGGGACAAACAGTAATGCACTGTTTTAGTTAACACCATAGTGTTAGAATATAGGATGAAATGTTCCGTTTGATCTTACCTTGTATATTAAAATTTGACTTCCAGGGCTTTTTAAAACTTTATATCCGGTGTTAGTCCAGACCTTTGATTTTACAAAAATATGTATATCACTTAGTGGCGGTCACAATGGGTAGTTAAAGTTAGGATCGAGTTTCCTTAGGAAAGGCCTTTTTTGTGTTACCAATAACTTTGGCGCCGTTTGACACATTTTCACAAAACTTTCCAAGAAAGTACTCTTTCTTGCCTAGCTTGTGTATGAAAAGTTTGGGGGGATACGTCAAGTGCGGGGGCTGAGAAAAAGGGGGGCGGGGGGGTCCCAAAATATGTTTTCCCCTTTCATTTTTCCGTAGGAACTTTAGATACAGCTACAGCCCAAACGCCTGAACGGATTTACACCAAATTTGGCAGAAAGCTAGATCTTGGTCCAGAAAGAGGTTTCTTGTTACTTGATGTACATCTGTTCAGTAGTTTTGAGTAATTAAGGCTAAAAAATGTATATATATTATGCTACAGAGGCTTTGTGGACATGACAGATCTCATGCAGAGATCTGACTAGCTGCCACATCAATAAGGATCTGGCGGAAGCCATCTTAGGACTTGGGATTCAATCCAGAGTCCTACAAAAAAGCTTTAAAAAAAGGCATAAGGGGGCAGGGTTAGGATATCCTGACCCCATAGGCCTGAGGCCAATTTAGTTTCTTTTTTGTTTTTTAGGTTGAGCCTAGAGTCAGCACGTATGCCCTGCTCTGTGAGACTTGTTGTAGTGTAGTAGGGAATAAAGCCCGCCCACTCTCCACCCATATTTGCCATTAGCTTGTGTCATTGTCCTTCCTAGATGCTGGCTTCTGATTCGTAAATAGGCTTGTTAGTCCCTCCTTAATACCGCCTTGTCTTTATTTATAAACTCTCATGACGACTGGCCCTTTTACTTCGGTTGTTACACGGTACCCATTATTTCGTCTGTAAGCACTATTTTCTTTATCGAGTTTCTCTAACTGCAGGCATGACGTGCTTACACTCAGTCCGTGGTGCTTCTTTACAACCCCGTCTGCCCTCCCACTGTCCGTGTCTCTGCTGAGCACAGTCACTAAAATAAGTAAGCTATGTCTGCTTTTTCCGATGCGTTATAAAAACAATCAAACCGTAGCCAAATCGCACTAGGTCTGTAAAGTTTCGTTCTGACAAAGAACTATCCTAAGTGACACTGGATACACTTCACTGTTAAGGTCCATTCTATTTCGAATATTGCGCTATATAAAAATGCAAAAAGCAATATTAAATAAATAGATCTCGAGGCTACTTGTCATGCAGGCCTTGACCCGCTCATCAGATGGCTTGCCCCACCCTGCTCCAGGCACTGGTGTTCTCTCGGGTGCCATGTTGGCTCGAGGGAATATGATGAAGCAGGCACTTGGTATGTTTATTTTTCTGAGTTGGGGAGAAAGGGGGTGCTCACCGGCCCAGCCCAGCTTCTCTCTGCCCAGCTTCAGCGGAGACCGGTAGGGTGTACATACAGAGGTATATAATGGTGCCATTGTCTATTTTGTGTGTCCTGGGTCTCTACCCCCCGTAGTAACATGGCTTTCTGCCCACTTGTTGCAATTGCCCCTTTATAGTTTGAGTAAATAGATAGTAAGGGCTGTTAGCCACTCCAGTTATGGTTAAGTTGTATAATTATTGACATGTGTATAGCGCCCACTTGGTGATTAGGTTGGCCTTGCAGCACTTTCCAGGGTACCTTGTACTAGTATATATTTAACTCTAACCACTAGTATCTATAGCAGATTTTGTACTTACTACCATTCTTATGTGAGTTTAGAGTGCATCTGTTTGTATCTTTTATGTAATTCACTGTCACTTTGAAATGAAACAGTTCATGGGAATTTTCAAAAGGGTTTAAAAACTGGGCTATTTAATCAATAGATATTCTATCTTCCTTCTGTTCCTGTCAGGCGGCGCCGGGAAACCTTTGGGTAGCTGTGCGCCTTATAACATTAAAATAACATGACATAACATAACATGTACTCTGAAATCTGTATGTAATGTAACTATTTCTATTGTAAAGTGCTCTGACACCTTCGGGTAAAGTTTGCGCTGTATAAAAACGCATAAATAAATAAATCGAGAAAGCATGCTGGCACTCCCTAGTCACTCTGCACTCCCTAGTCACTCTGCACTCCCTAGTCACTCTGCACTCCCTAGCATTCTGCAGTCACTCTGCACTCCCTAGCACTCCCTAGCAGTCACTCTGCAGTCAGTCTGCACTCCCTAGCACTCTGCACTCCCTAGTCACTCTGCACTCCCTAGCTCTCCCTAGTACTCTGCAGTCACTCTGCACTCCCTAGCACTCTGCAGTCACTCTGAACTCCATAGCACTCCCTAGCACTCTGCAGTCACTCTGCACTCCCTAGTACCCCCTAGTCACTCTGCACTCCCTAGCACTCCCTAGTCACTCTGCACTCCCTAGTCACTCTGCACTCTGCACTCACTACTCTGCGGGTGACTGTTTTACTATGCTCAGGTTTGTAGAGAAAACACCTTAGTGTTCTGTTGCGATACTTTGAACGGCAAGAAGTTTCAGTGAACATTACGCTATCTATGTTCCGCTACCATACCATGAAAATCTTTGGAAACATATACCTCAATTAAGTACTTGTATGGATAGCTGGTTCAGTTAAATACCTCGATTGACTCCATGTTCAGGTAAATTGTGGTGTGTCAATCTAGTACAGTTCATTTGGTTTGCAGAGATCTGGCTCAGGTAAGAACCTGAATAGATGCATGGATCAAATATATACCCCTATGTATACCTGACTTGAATGCATTCCTTTTGTACCTATTAAGTTACGTGGTGTATGGATACCAGGCTCAGGCAAATTCCAGTGTCAAAACCCTGTTCAGGTGAATCCCCACATGGACACCTGCCTCAGGTAAAATTGATCTGTGGGAAACTGGCTCATTTTAATCTGTTTCTACACATGTTTTCAGGAAAAACCTGTGGGCCTATCTAGGTAGGGTAACTCTCTGTGTGCATACTAGGAGTGGGCAGAACTAGCGGAGTAACATAAAAATGGTGAGATTCTACAGAGAAATATGCAGCTTGCGCTTCTCGCACTGCAATTTAGTACTGGTAGTGCGAGTAGCGCGAAAATAAGCGTGAATAGCACCATGGATTGTGATAGAGATCGCTGCCATTTGAGTTGATTTTGCTGCAGCTCGAATAGAAAACCTACTCGAGTGGCAGCAAATCTACATGAATGGCAGCCCTTTGAACGCTTGCAACTGCCCGTGACCGCCCGCGTTAGAAATCCACGCTAGGGGATGCTCAAGCTTGCTCGAATGCACAAGCTTGTATTTTCTGGAGCCTCACTGGAAAAAAAAATCTGCAACATGGCGAATGATAGAATTTGGCCAGAACTCCCTATTAAAGAGTAAGGCAGAGTGACCTGAATTCTGTCTACTCTGCGTGTGGTGCAAAACATTCCCCCCACCTCTACTGCATAACTAACTGACCTAAACCCATGTGTACAAGTCTGGCTCATTTAAATACTGTCAGAGGTATCTCATTCAGATAAATAATGCTCTGTACACTTGGGTCAGGTAAATACCTGCGTGTATACAGTGCCTGGGAATAAACGTGTGGTAGTGTGGATCAATAGATAACTGATTACGTACTGCACACAATTAGATAGCTGTGTATGCATCTGCACTTAACCACACAGTACATTTTCAACTGGGGAGTATGTTTCACTTGTGTGGCCATATGGCTCAATTAAACAGTTGGGTGCACACATGATTCATAAATACCTATGTCATCACCCAGCTGGAAGAATGCGTGTGTGTGTGTGGTGTGAGCGCACACATAGGTGTGTTTACCTATACATTCTATATTGTAGTACTTTTCAAGTATGAGATTGAGTACATACTTGTTTGGACATAAAGCTCAGACAAATATATTTGCGGACACATCTGTAGTCACTTGTAACAATCAATTATTTGTGTGGACTTCTATCTTAGATAAAAGCCTATGTCAACACCTGGATCAGCTAAAAACGTGTGAACACCTGGTTCATGTAAATACATGTAAACACGCGGCTTGTGTGAATGCTGCAGACAATTAGCTTCGTTAAATACCCCTATTAACATCTAGCTCGGTTAAATACATATGTGGACCTCTACTGCAACAGAATACTTGGCTGCACAGTGGTTGATTTAGCTACCAGAGTGGATTCCTGTTATTGAGAACTTGTTGATTGCTTCTTTTGGTGAGGTACATAAGTGGACGCCTCGCTTATCTAAGTACTTATGTGAGACTCAAAGCTGGGTTAAGTCAATATGTGGACAACATACACTTGACTTAAGGCTATTTGTATGACCGCAAGCTGCCATCCGCTTCTTCAAGTTCCCCTGAGTACCAGCTATGTCCATCCAATTTGTTTTAGGTTTGAACCGACATGGCAGCAACCAAGCCAGCACCACTGCTAATGTAATGAAGGCCATCCAATAATCTCCCTCCAGCTTATGCCTGCTCAGGATCATATATGTATAAAAAGCTTAGTGAACTATGATCCTGAGATATACCAAAAAAGAGACCCTCAGAGCTGACCATAGATGGCGGCATACTAGAAACCATAAACTGTACTCCTGTCTCTCACACTTCTTAAGCCATCATACTGTAAGCACTGCTTCCCATAGCACAATAACAGCGCCTCGGTGGTCATCCTGTACGACCTGAAAACACTTTTCACATGAGATCGAAAACAAACTTACCACCTTTCCTTCCAAACCCCGTACACGGTGTACTACCTATGTAGGCAAGCACATCAGCCCTCGACACAGGGTCAGTAATCACTATATAGATGCTACAATACAATGCAACACAACACATTTCCCCTTCTGTGGTGTAGGGAAACACCTCTGCCAAAGTGTCACCATTCAAGGAATTCACGTGAACATTTTGCCAGTAGAGAAAGTACCCCCCTTTTGAAGTCGAACAAGCAAGTGAAGGGAGGGGGGACGGGCACACGGACATCGGGAGGGGGGACGGGCACACGGACAGCAGGAGGGGGGGGAGCGGGAAAGGCACGGACAGCGGGGGGGTGGGGGGGCGGGAAAGGCACGGACAGCGGGAGGGGGAGTTTAAAGGCACGGACAGCGGGAGGGGGGGCGGGAAAGGCACGGACAATGGATTTAACAGGTGGCCATTGGATGATGGTCATACCTTCAAAATACCAGTTTGTGCTTAAAAGGTGGTAAAGTGCGTCCGCCAAAACAGTACTGGATAACTGTTTACATAAGCCCATCATGAGAGAGCGAGCAGGCAGTGCGTGTTCCAGACTCGGTGCCAACAACTGCAGCAACCGGGGGTATGGAGCGAACTGACGAATGTGTCTGACAGAAGACATATCGCATTATAGACTCACAGTCTTTGGATACAACATACTGTGGTTCACACCGTGGGGATCAGGACGGCTGGTAGAAAGGGCACTGCGGGCAGGTAGAGTCGGGGATGAATGATACACTAATGAGTGGAAGGATAGTGCTCGGCGCACAAGGGTGGACGGGACGGGTTTCGCTGCGGACTGGGAGGTGATGGGAATGTTGGTGCCTACAAACTAGTGCTACAACTTTATCTGTCAGCCAACAGTGTGGGGAGCTATGCTAGTTCCCCGGAAGCTTGTTTCCTTTCCAGTAAAAGAATTGGCTTGGTAGTTTGGTCTGCCCTGTTCCCATGATGCACTGGGCCAGGGACAGACTAATTTGCATGTAGCCAGGTTCTGAGCTGGGATGGTGCAGTGAGCTAAAAAACTGTGATGGATCAAGCCCTTATCTGTTGACTGGGTAGGAGTGTTCTGCTTAATTCAGATACTCTGTCCATCACCACCCCCTTTTCTGAATCGTTTTGTCCACCATACGTGTGGAAGGGTATACTCAGATGTGAGTCCCTTGCTCACTGCACCATCAGGATTCAAGCAAGCCGGGCCGAAGACGGCTGTAATGCCAGAAACCGGTCCCTGGAAGCTTGTTTCCTTTCCAGTAAAAGAATTGGCTTGGTAGTTTGGTCTGCCCTGTTCCCATGATGCACTGGGCCAGGGACAGACTAATTTGCATGTAGCCAGGTTCTGAGCTGGGATGGTGCAGTGAGCTAAAAAACGGTGATGGATCAAGCCCTGATCTGTTGACTGGGTAGGAGTGTTCTGCTTAATTCAGATACTCTGTCCATCACCACCCCCTTTTCTGAATTGTTTTGTCCACCATAAGTGTGGAAGGGTATACTCCGATATGAGTCCCTTGCTCACTGCACCATCAGGTTTCAAGCAAGCCGGGCCGAAGACGGCTGTAATGCCAGAAACCGGTCCCCGGAAGCTTGTTTCCTTTCCAGTAAAATAATTGGCTTGGTAGTTTGGTCTGCCCTGTTCCCATGATCCACTGGACCAGGGACAGACTAATTTGCATGTAGCCAGGTTCTGAGCTGGGATGGTGCAGTGAGCTAAAAAACGGTGATGGATCAAGCCCTGATCTGTTAACTGGGTAGGAGTGTTCTGCTTAATTCAGATACTCTGTCCATCACCACCCCCTTTTCTGAATCGTTTTGTCCACCATACGTGTGGAAGGGTATACTCAGATGTGAGTCCCTTGCTCACTGCACCATCAGGATTCAAGCAAGCCGGGCCGAAGACGGCTGTACTGCCAGAAACCGGTCCCCGGAAGCTTGTTTCCTTTCCAGTAAAAGAATTGGCTTGGTAGTTTGGTCTGCCCTGTTCCCATGATGCACTGGGCCAGGGACAGACTAATTTGCATGTAGCCAGGTTCTGAGCTGGGATGGTGCAGTGAGCTAAAAAACGGTGATGGATCAAGCCCTGATCTGTTGACTGGGTAGGAGTGTTCTGCTTAACCGCATCGCTGCTGCGGTGATTTTTGCGCTGTGCTGCAAATTGCCATTTTGCTGTTTCCATGACGAGCTCAGCTCGTCATCAGCACACGACACCCGTGGGTGATGACGAGCTGAGCTCGTCATCAGCATCGAAAGGGTTAATTCAGATACTCTGTCCATCACCACCCCCTTTTCTGAATCATATGCTAGTTCGCCGGCACTCTCCCTAGACTCAGAACAACATGTTGACAGCTGCACCTCCCTATGACAGCTCCACACCCCCCCCCCTCACATACCGTGGCAACCTCACGCGCAGAACACTGTAGCAGGGCAGTGTCCACATCGGGTACATCCACCTCCGCTTCAGACGCCATTTCTGCTGAGCAACAACTGATGCAGGAAGCGGAAACAGCGGCGACACCAGCTGGAAACCGAGACAGGCAGACCAGTACTAAACAGCGAAGAAGGACTGCCGAGGGACCTGACGACGTTCCCATAGAGATCTAATAAAGAACTAGAGTGCTAACTCACTCCTTTCTCTCTGTATAAAGAGAAGGAGAACAACCCACAAGTTCAGGTAGAGTTAATATAAAGAATTGAAAGCTTGTTTAAACAGTCAAGTTTTCAGATAGCACCTGAACAATGTGAACGAACGTCCAAGTGAAGGGAGGGGGGACGGGCACACGGACAGCGGGAGGGGGGGGCGGGAAAGGCACGGACAGCAGGAGGGGGGGGGGCGGGAACGGATAACAGCAAGTACACATTGCTCCTTTTCTGCTCCAAAGAGCACTGTCATTTGCTAGTTTCATCCAATTGTTTTACATCAAGAGCAGGATGTTAACAAGGATCTTCCACGGAGGAGAGCAGAGCACACGGACAGCGGGAGGGGGCGCGGGAAAGGCACGGACAGCGGCAGGGGGGGCGGGAACGGAGAGCGGGAAGGGGGGCGGGAACGGGCACACAGACAGCGGGGGGGGGGGGGCAGGAACGGGCACACGGACAGCAGGAGGGGGGGTGGGAACGGAGAGCGGGACATCGCGCAACCCACCCCTGCAAAGGACACTTCCGAAATGGTGGAAAACAAAGCTGTAAAAGAAAAAAATAAACACTGCCCACCGCCGCATGACGATCGCAAGGGGGCGGGATGAGTAAAAATGGCTGGAACGCCCACGAATCTGCTCCGGCCATGACGGACAGATCGCTCTTCCAATGGCTAGCCTCCATTTATGGAGCTAGCCAATGGAAGAGAAGGCGGGACAAAGTGCACATACTGTAAAACATAAGATTTCGCCTGTGCGACGCTGCTGCGCAGCGGACGCCAGGCGAAACCTAAAAAAATGCTACTTGTGGCACTAACATAGAAGAGGAAGAGTGGGTTGCTTGTGCGACTAAAAGGGGATAAAAGCCAATTTACAGCTGCCTTTACATTGCTATTGTTGTCCAGATTCTTGTACAACCCCCTTCAGTGTGTGCATGCTTACATAGTTTTCAAAACATGTAATTTCTGCTAGTGATCCCACTGGGGGTTGAAAAATAAAATAACAGACTGGGAAGTGGAAGCAAAGGATGAATTGGGGAAGGGACAAGAGGTGAGCAACACAAGAGCAGATATGGGTTGGCTTGATTTGGGAAGTAGTGCACAAGAAAGCAAGCAGAAAAACACCTATTTCAATTGAGTGTTAAAAGCAAAAGAAAGAAGTTGTTCCAGCAAAATTGAGGAGAGGAAGAATGCAAGACATCCAATCGAAAGGATGTAAATGAGCTATATTCCAGGGGAGTGGATAAAACCAAGAAAAAGAAAGAACAACACTGGATAAGAAGCAGTCAATTGAGAGGGACTGGAATTCCAGCCAATGGTAAGCACTGGGCTTACCAAAAGACCACAGGAAAAAGCGGACTGTAGGCAAGGCCTGAAAACTAGATTCACAGAGGCTCTCTCAGTTCTATTAGAGACATTTTTAATTTTAAATCCCCTAGATAATGATTGTGCACTGTGTATAAGACGTGTATGGGCTACTTCAAAGTATAACTTTATTAGCAGGAAATTCACATTTGTCATGCCAGGTTGAGGTACACAGTGTGTCAGTAATTTATCTGAATCAACCGGAGGCGCATGGAGATGGTCAGCAGGCGTGGAGCTAGCCTCGCCTCTCTCCAATCTACCCCAATTAGTTCACCAACACAGCGGTGTTGAAGTGTGTCAAATATATGTGGGCAATTTGCAATGGGCGATCAATAGGTTTTGAAGATTGCGCCTTTGCCAATGCAGTCAATTAGCAGTTGGGCTAAATTCAGGGACTTCAGTGTCAGGTAGGATTTTGGCAATGAGGTCATGGTGTAGTTGCAGATATTAGTGAAATTGTGTTTGGTTAAGTTTATAGCAGTCCTGTAGGTCAAAATGTGCTTCCCTATATAGACATCCCCAAATACTGTGATGCCTATCATGTCCCAATTATGGAAGCATTCTAAGCCGGCCGAGTGGTGATGGAGCCTCCGCCCCCACCACATGGGGGGTGGGGGGAACAGTGAGTATTCATCCCCATCAATTTACGGTTCCAGCCTAGGAGTCTTAACATGGATCCCCAGCAAAGGAAAACCACACAAGTAATGTCAGGTAAGCTATGGGGTACTGGAGTGCCATATAGCATGTCTAGGATGTGGTCAAATCTCAGGGAAGAGAGCTCTCCTTGGTAAGTTGGGTCGTCCCACCCACCGCTGAGCCAGTTATTTATGACAATTAGTTGAGAGGCCAAGTAATAGCATTGGAGGTCCACCATCCCCAGCCCACCATCATACAGGGATTGCCTACCATTGGGTAACAAGATTCCGGAGCAACTGCCTGTCCAAAGAAAGGAGCGGAGAGTCGAGTGTGTGAAACCAACATGGGGGAATTGGGAGTCAGAAGTGTTGGAATATGTTCAGAAAGCAAGCGAGAATCATAATTTTGAAGAGTGCGATACGGCCCATCAAGAGCAGAGGAAGTTGCTACCACTTCTGGATGTCATTTTTCATCTTGGACGCTAGAGGGGTCAAGTTAAGGTGTTTTGTGAGGTCAGGAGGCAGGGAGGTGTGAAACCCAAGATATTTTAAAGAGAGACGTCTCACTGGGATATCGGACTGCAAAGCGTGAAAACTGGTGTCGCCTCCGATTGGGACCAGAATTGATTTGGATGTATTCACATGGAGGCCGGATGCCTCACTGAATAATGCAAGGATTTCAAGACATCCGGGCCCGAAGCCTAGGGGTTCAGCCAGAAACAATAAGATGTTGTCCACATATAGAGCAAGCCCCTCTTCTGGCCTTCCATACAATGACCACCCTCTGAGTGGGGCGTTGCAACAGATGAGCCGCTAGGGGTTCAATTGCAATGGCAAATAGTAATGGAGAAATGGGGCAGTCCTGATGCGTGCCCCTTCAAATAGTGGAGTGGAGTGATAGTGAACCACTGACTCGGACCTGTGCAAGGGGCTGGTGACAGAGGGCTCTGATAAGACGTCTCATGTACTTAGCCAGGCCGTCACATTCGAGGACAACCTCTAGAAAAGAACAGTCGATGTATCAAATGCTTTTTCGAAATTTACAAGAAGTAGCGCGGCAGGGGGATGAGGTGCATTTAATTTACAGAGTGCCATCTGAACTCTTCTAATACAGTATCTCGAGCTGCATCCGAGCATAAAGCTGCACTGATCACTGTGAATTAAATATGGTAATGCGGGTTGCAATCAATTAGCCAGGATTTTAGCGTAGAGCTTAATTTCCCTGTTGATTAAGAAAATGGACCTGTACGATGAGCAATTTTTTGGAGGGTGTCCTGGTTTAGGGATAACCACTATTGAGGCTAGGTCTAGCCCGGGTGGGAATGCTCCCTGTTTAGCCACTACTGTTTAAAGCTTGAGCAGGAATGGAGACCACTCAGCGAAAGTAGTACTCGACGGGAAAGTCATCAGGAATAGGTATCTTGCCAGAGGACATATCAGATAGGGCAGAGATAATTTTGTCTTCATTAATGGGCTGCTCCAACTCATGGGCCAAGAAGGAAGGGATCGTAAGTAGCGGGACGCCCTATAATAGTGGGTGTTCTACTTTCGAGGGAGGGGGGGGGGGGGTGTCGAGGTCTGCAGGCGTAGAGGTCCTGGTAGGAGGCTGCGAAAATCTGTAGTATATTGGGGGTTTGTGAAAGGTGATGGCCGTTCACATCCATCAGTTGGGGTACGATTCGTGAGATTGTGTCATGGGTTGGCGAGCCAATAGAGAAGTTTTGCTGATTTGTCTCCATGTTTGTAAATGTTACACGTTCTTGTCCGCCAGCACTGACGAGCATTCTCAAGTGCAAGTTGCTGCAGCTGGCTCCTGGCCATTGAAAGCCACCATGCCTGATCTGGGGTATGGGATCTGGGGTGTGGTGGCTGGCTATTCTGATCTATGGCTCCTACAGGGTGGCCGCCGAGTCAACTGATCCTTCGGTGGTTTCGAAGTAAGCATGGCTTTCAGGTTCCAAGCAAGCCTCAAAATGGGGGTCAGTGAGGTACCAAGCTATAAGACACCAGAAGGCATCTGGGTCTGGTCAGCGGTGTAAATTGTCATAGTAAGGGGCACATGGCCGGATATCCCCCTTACATACATCTGTAGCCGGTAATAAGAAAAGGTTGATTCAAGATTTCGTTTTGTGGGCTTCAGAGGTGTGAGCATATACCCATTCTCGGGGTGCCAGACTCTACATACATCACAGACCCTCATTGTGTCCATTCAGGTCGAGAGTTGGCATGCACTGGAGAGGCGCAGTGAATCACCGCTCCTCATATTTCCAATCCTGGAGCATCTCTCACTCAAACTGGACCTCAATAGAAGTCGGAACAATGAAAAAAGAAGTAGAAATGAAAGAGGGAAGTATATAGTAAGTTCAGGGCGCCATGTGGACCTCCTTGAAGTAGGACACAATACCGGAGAAAGTCAGAATAAGCGTGTGCCATACAGTTACCAAGGAGTGCAAGAAATCTCTGCGGGCATAACCACCAGCTCTTCATTCTCAGAAACAATGGAAACGGGCCTAGACAGGATCAAGCTGGGGAGTTTCTCCCTTGGAGGTCTGCAGCAGTAAGGCCTCGTTCGGCCATTCATTAGTCTCTGCTACCCTAAGTGTAGGGGGCTCCGAGCCCGATAACCTCTCTGTCCATCATTACAGGTGTGGTGCTTATAGGAGCGGGGCAGCTTGTGAAGCCTCCAACGACAATTTGTGGCGCCTTGGCGCAGCCCGCCACTGGGGGCTGTTTGGTTCGAGGGGGTGCGTAGGTCTCTTCTCTCCTCAAACTACTCCCAGGCCTGCTGGGGGACTCAAAGAAGTACAACTTAGAGTTGAAGAGGACTTTGAGTTTTGCCAGGAAAGGGAGCATATACTGGAGGTTAAATGCCCAGAGTTTCTGCTTGACCTTAGTGAAGGAGCGGCGGCGTTGCTGAACCGCCTTTGTATAGTTAAGGAATAGAATGATGCATGTGTTTTGAAAACAGAGCTCTAACTGTCCACTGGCTTCTCAGAGGATTGCATCACAGTCCCGAAAGTTGAGAAGTTTGGCAATCAAGGGGCGTGCCTGGGAACCAGGTGGGGGATGCTGGGCCATCGATCTGTGGGCCTGTTCCACTACCAATCAAGGTGAGATGTCGGAGTCCGGAACAAATGAGCGAAATCAGTGTTCTTGAAACTTTGCAGCATCTGGTGCCTACAAGTCTGCCGCGAATCCCACTATCCGCTGGTTATTGTGGCGGAAGCAGTTCTCAGATTCTTCTGGCCGCTCATCCAGGGCAGCTGCCAAGGTCAGTAGTCCGGCTACCTGCCATTTCAGGATGGAAACATCGACTTCCACTGAGGAACCCGGCATTCATCCTTGTTGACTTGGGTGACAACATTTAGGAGATCTTTGCGGAGTAGCACCACGCCTACCCTGTTTTCTGGGCCACTTTTTGAGTCTTGTATGGCCTTGAGGATGGTGGCTAGTTCGGTTTGGGCATGTCCTATTGAGTCTGCTACACCAGAGGAGCTCCCGGGTCCAGTCGGTGCAGTTATGTAGCTGTCCACTTTTTTCTGTGGTTGGTGGTGGGCCCTGTCCTTGCCTATGATGAATGCTAGTGGGTCGAATGCAGGAGGCCGTGGACCATAGAAGACTTTCTCCTGGCCCACTTACCGTTGGGCATCATGGGAGGCTAGGCGTGGCAGGCGACAGAGTCTGCAGGGATTTGCCACAAGCAGGATGAGGATGGCATACAAGGATATCTCTTACTGGCCTGCTTGCCCCTCAGCAGCACGAGCAGCCGTGGGGTGGGTCTCAGTCACCACACAAGGAGGGCTAGTGCAAGTCATTAGCACAGTGGGTCTCCGGTTATGCAGAGAGGCCCCATCGAGTGCCTCAGGAGTGGAGTGACAACAGGGCGACAGGGTTAGTGAGTCTTTCACTCCAGCCCCAGGGTGGCAGCAAAGTAACACCTCACGGAACAAGGGAGAAAGGAGGATGCCCCAAGATGGCCGCCTCCTTGCGACAGTAAGTAGGCGGTAGTTCAAAGAGAGAGAGGGAGGGACCCCCCTCCCCCAGTCCTCAAGTATTTAAGTCCTGTGTTGGGACACCAGGCCATCTAGCATTTTCAGTGGCAGCTGGGACTCCCTCGAAGCTGGTCCAGGTCCCTCAGGGGCTCCACACTTGGTATCGGGCACATCGGGTAATAGAGAGCCGGTACTGGCCCGGGACCAAGAGAGGGCCCAATTGAGGCCGTGTGGCTCCTTTGCAAGTCAGTTCAACAGTTTAAATCGTCCCAGGGCGCTTCCCTAGGGACTTGCCGGCCCCACTCCCTCCACGCCTGGACCTCGGCTCACCAAAGTAGATATGGTGGACTTGGTGGCAGCATCCTAGGCTGCGCGGCAGCAGTGTTCTGTCTCCCGCTTCGGCAGCCATGGTTCGCAGCATCAACCATAGTCTCGGTTGGGGCATGGGGGAAGATAGTGGGTCCTTGGCAGCGTCTTCTAACTGGTCCGGATCGTGGCAGATGGCAAAGGAGGTCAGGAGCAGCCTCAATCTGCGACCATCATCTTGGCTGTCCTAGCCACATGCCAGATTTCCCCTTTTTAAACTATTACTCCAAAGCGCTCCAACTCACACCCCACAATACAGAATTTCGCACCAGGTCTGTATATAGTGCACCAATCCTTTTAATTTCACATTCACTTCATCTCTTCCTCTGCTCTGCTGTTGAATGATCTAGTGTAGGGCACCTGACATCGTGTGAGGATAAGAAATGCACTCTGTTCTGTTGCCCAAACGTTCCTCTGATTTAAACTATGATGCGTCATCTGCTCCACTATACTAACAAACACTGCGTCTGCAGTGCACCTCCCGATCTGTTAAAAGTTATTGTGTGCTGCATTCCTCACTTTGCTGTGATGGCCAGCGCTGCATTCTATCCTCCAGTGTACCCACTAATGTTTCAGGGCATTTATCTCAGTAAATGCAGATAGGTTTCTGTCACTGAATAAGCACTTAAAGAGCTTTGCAGCTGCTTCCACACTCCTATACCAGTGCCGTAACCAGGATGCCATGGACACTACCTGGTGCAAGCAAGCAAATGGCCCACAACCCCCGTCCCCCCGGCCAACCAGTTGCTATTTACGTAGTAAAATACAGTAATAATTAGGGTTCAGTAGTATCTGGTGCCACTGCACCTGCTGCACCAATGACAGCTATCGGGCTATACTAGACCACAGCGCAGCACAGAAGTGGGTCATTTTTGTAATGTACGTCATTACACGGACAGAACTTAAGTGTCACACATTAGCATTAAAATTCACTCATAATAACACTCACATTGACATGTCACATATAAGCAAGATAAAAACGTGGCAGCTAGGGATCAACTATCAAATAAGGTATGATGGACGTTAAAATGAACAGTGCAAAATATATTCACATGTAAAGCGGACTCTTACAACATAATGGTTTGATTTAATAATGGGAAAAACTATCTTATAAAAATGGACATTTTCTACCTTGAGCGTGGTTTTCTAAACTAAGGTTTAACAAAATGAGCCTGGAATCTGGGTAGGGTTTTGGAAGAGAAAAGCATGATTTTGGATAACGCAGTTCTGTCAATGATGCAGCCTGATGCTCAGTTCTGAAAGTGTCTCCTTACAAGGCAAAGGTTAACAGGATCTGCCAATTAGATTAGAAAATTAAGTGTTTTAAACCATCAAATGGACTGCAATAAGGCTAAATAAAGCGAAGATGCATTTCTAACCGTGTAACTGTGTTTAGGAAACTAGCTTTTGGATACACATGGAGTACGTAAGACTTTATGTTTTGGAACCATATAGAGCATTCACTTTATTATTTCTGGGCTGTCCATACTGGCAGCATTTGAAAGATACCTTATCTATTTCATTCGGCTTTGATCAATTTTCAATGACATTTTACACAATACAAACTTGAGCAAGCACTAACCTCTTCTGCCGACATGTGGAACCGGAGTGTATTTGGTAGCACACTGCCATATTCCCAGCGGAGTGCCCGGATCCGCAGCAGACGGTCATACCTGTCAAAGAAAGAGCAAGAGAATGATCAAACCGGCATTGTCTGCAGTCACACAAGACGAATCAAAGGCAACCAACTATACTTGTACAGCGCACTTTGAAAAAGTAGAGGAATCTAAGCTTCTTTCTTACTTAGCCCAATAAACCTATAGGATTGCTATGTGGGTGCTGGATTTGGCTAGAAATAATACTGGCATGTATTTTTGGTAATTAATTTATTCATTAAAATTAATTATTTCATTTTCTACTAAGATGACGTATCTCGATTAACAACGGTATTCTAAGACACCGCTGGTTGGGTATACTGTGTGAACTGGCACCAGTAAACCGCTTTGATACATGCTAGCCTTCGTGATTCCGATTGAAAATCACATCTAAATGTTTATTTCCTGAATTCGTAGTCTCCAAGCTTGGAGACATAGGTGACAAAGCAAGAATATACTCAGTTTCCAAACGTATAATCTTGAAAACTGCCGAAGGTACTGAAGAACAACTTTCCTAGGCTTCAGAAAGCACGAATGCGTAATAAAATAACCGCCTCTTACTTTTTCACTCCATGCAAAAACGCTATCAAGCAATAAAAATCATTCTCCAGAAGAAAAAACATAAATCTTCACTATTACGCCTGGTCTAAGAATCTTGTTTTTAATCATCACAAAATAGTCACAGTGACCAACAGCAAACTGCTATGATAACGTACACTTTCCTTGTTAAATATCCCAAGAACAAACATCATACAGAAAGTCAATTGTATCACTAAACCCTGCAGCTGAATTCTGGTCAGTTATAAATCATATATCCATCATAACTGATGTGTTGTGTTCTAGTTCCTTGTAGATGATGAAAAGAAACTTGGTCTGGGTTTAATGTGATACTGCATACAATGCTGGCACACTGGAGCGAGACACACAGGAAGGGGCAAGTAGGAGTGGACGAAGCGGGCTATAGCTGTGTAGTAGTTTCTTTAGTCAGAGCATTGCAAGCACTCAAAGGGGGCGGAAGAATACACCTAAACAGTCAATAGCATTGGGTGAGAGATGAATACTCCACTGGGCTGGGCCAAGACGTGTTTGACAAAGTTGCTAGCCAATGTCTGGGCCAGATCCAAAAGTCCTATCTTGGTATATTGTTAGTAATAGGTCAGTTTGACAGCTGCGCTGTTAAAAAACAGCTTGAGAAAATCATTCAACCTAATATAATGTGGACACCAACCTATTAAGGCAAACCTGATTATTCAAAACTATACTTTCTAAATTTAGAATTAGAGCAATTAGTTAGGATTGTGTGGGGAACAGAGTTATTTTTTGGGGTGGATAAACACCCACTTCCAGGAATCACAAAGACTGAACCTTCAAAGTCACTCAATTGACCTGAGTTCAACTCCCTGGCAGCTGTGGCACAGAGCAGACACGCAATGTGTAATATATTTATGCTGTACCAAAACAGTAATATAGTCAAAATGCAAATTTATAAAAATCTCAAGCCAAATTAGGAAAATAGAAAAAAATGAAATAAGGAAAATGACACCAAAATGAAAAAAATCAAATAATTGTAAAATTATCGAAAAAACATTTTTTGTATGACTAGCGCCAAGAAGCACAACGTGGCAATGATCATCAATGGACACGGTAGACCGGTACCTAGGTGCAGTTTGAGCCTGGCCGCAATGGAGGGTGGTTCAGATACACAAAACAGATTCGTCCTGGTCAAAGATTTTACCTTCAGACTTAGTCTTTTAGGTCCTAATCCACAACAGAAGTACACTTTTGAATCCTTAGGGGAGGCACTTAAGAGTTTCATGGGGTGTCAGGCAGAGGCAAACAGCAAGGTCCAGTCATGGTCGAGTTGCCTCTGTACAGATAGGCCAGTTGCAGGAGTGGCCTATCTGTAGCTTGGCTAGGCAGTTAACCTAATGACCCTTGCAGTCCCCTTCTTTGTACTGGGTACAAGAGGGATCTGGTATAATCCTTCTATGCTCCTCAGGGCACAGACGGTAGGTCCAATCCTCTTGTGTTCTTCCTCGGCTCCATCAGTGTTTTAAGCTGGGCGCCTGGAGGTGCCACATTTATTCCTAAAACTGGCTAGTGGACGAGATATATTTCTGGGAATGCCCTAACCAATGGGGTAAAAGTTCCCGGGTCCAACCCTACCCACTGTTGGTACTTTCAAGATGAAGAAAGTCTTTGTTCCACATAAAACATGGGTGGCAGTGTATGTGGGGAATGTAGTATAATAATCCTAGTGTCTTCCTCCAGCTAACACGAAAATCTACTTTTAAGTTACCACTCAGTTCAAAGATCTTTATTCGGTTATTCAGGCAAACAACCATAAAAGCACAGTCAAATAGACAGAGTTTTAAAATAAATACAGTCTAAAATCCACTTCCAGAATTAAAAGTAACAATTCATCATAAGCGTTACAGTGTTAAAAACAAGTTAAAACATTTATCCTTCCATGCTATTTCTAAATTTTAGTGCCAACTTAAAAAAAACTGGTTACATATAAAGTGCAGTCATGGGTTAGCAGCTGTAAATAACAAAGTGCGGGTCTAACCTGTTTAAAGTTCATTTTTTTCAGAAGAGGTTTTAGGTAGAGTCTCCGAGGTATGTCATAATAAGAACAGATAAATAAAAAGTGCACCAAGTCCTGCGGAGACACACTGTCGCAGCCGCAGGACGGTAACACTTGGCCTCGGTGGCTCCCCTTAGGAACAGCAAGCAGTAAATGGAAAAGGTCCAAACGGAACCTAGTTAACAGAAATCGGTCAAAGCCCGACATTGGCCAAGACAAATACAGTTCCATAATGGGTGTAGATTTTATTACAACATATTTCCTAACACTGCTTTTGTTCAGTTCCACCTCCTCTCGTTGCAGATACCGAGAGAGAGAAAAGGTTTTCCTCACAAAAGTAACGTCAGATCTGCTAATAGACTCAGGTCTCAAAAAAAGCTCAGGGCGCCCCAATTCGGAGAAACAATCTTTTTTAGGTATTAGAGCCACGTGATTTTGAACATATTGTCCCAGGATAGGGCTTCTCTCAGGAGTTGATGATTAAGTGGCAGGACTTTATTTAGCCAACAATTTAACCAGCAGAGTAAGGGTCGTAGCGCTATGGTATCACTTAAGAAGGGGACACCCAGTTCTTCATGCACTATAAAGCTGGCCGTTCCCCTGGGGACCCCCAGCATCTGTTTTAGGAAGTTATTTTCTGCAACAAGCAGGTCATTAATTGTTGTGTGCCCCCAGAGCTCACTCCCATAACAGGCTATCGCCACACTCTTTGCCTGATAAATTTTTAGCAATGCAGCAATTGGGCGATTGCCCATTTTCCTGGCAAAGCTAAAAATAGCTGCATTAACCCGAGTTAGCTCCCCCCTTTTCCTCTGGACTGCGGGGCCCCATTTCAGCTGGTTATCAAATAGGACCCCCAGATATGAGAAGGTTTTTGTGGTAGGGATCTTCTCCCCGTTAACATGGAATGAGGGTATCTTTTTAGGGCCCTTCCCTACGTTCATTACAAAGGATTTTGTATTGTTGATGTCAAGGTCTCGAGATTTCATGAAACTATAAAAGGAGTTAAGTAACGATTGTAATCCTTTTGCGATCCTTGCCAGCAGGACGGCGTTGTCTGCATAAAGTAGGACAGGTAGTCCTTTACGGCCAACATACGGGTAATCTGCTCCAGTATTTAAAAGATTCTCTTCCAAGTTGTTGATATATAAGTTAAAAAGAAACGGAGCTAGAATACAGCCCTGCCGGACTCCCCGGTGCACTCCAAAATCCTTTGTTACCTTTAACTCTTGGGAGTATCGTACATTGGCCCTCGTATCCTGGTGCAGGTCTGCCAGTAAATTAACTAGGTTTTGCTCCACGCCCATTTGGCCTCCCACAGCTTGGCCCGGTTAACACAATCGAAGGCCGATGAGGTCCATAAAGGCCATGTGTATTATGCCCTGGCGTGGTAAGGTGCATTTTCCAAGGACCATATACAAATTAAGACACTGTGAGATCGTGGAGTGGCCTGGCCTAAAGCCGTATTGGATCGGGAGATTATATTGTGCTCTTCCGCCCAGGTTGTCAGTCTATTTAAAATTACCCCCCGCTACTTTGACCACGGAATCAATTAAAGATATTGGTCTGTAGCAGGCCGTGCTATTTCGGTCCCCTTTCTTGAACACGGGAACTATCGTGGAGACCCCCCACGACCTGGGACATCCAGATACAACAGCTGCATTAAGCACAGTGGTGAGGACAGGTGCCCATAAAGAGACCCGTGACTTAAAAAGGTCCAGGGGCAGGCCGTCGGGCCCTGGGGCTTTATTACTTGATAGGTCCATGATTCCCTTTTCAACCTCACTAATTAAAAAGCACAGAGGGTTATCTTCTAATACATCGATTTTAAATTCTCCTTGGGGAAAATTACTGTTAAAAATAGAGTTAAAATGAGACCCATTCTTCTTCTTGTATGTTGGTGCCAACAGCAGAATTACCTGTTGATTCAAAAAGGGGTTTATTTATAATTTCCCAAAACTTTGCACTATTACCTAGGGTTTTGGGGTCCAACAGGTTTTCCCAAATAGAGGCCTTCACTTCTGATTTGCGTTTAGCTAGGGCCTTCTTGTAACAAATGCGTGACACCCTAATTCGTGCAGGGTCTCTGAGCCTGGCCTTTAGTGCCACCTTTAAGTCACGACTTGCCTTAGAGCAAGAGTGATCGAACCATTTTGGACCACTACGAGGCGGCCCCGTAAGGGGCACAGTTAATATTGCCCCAACTTTAGATACAATGCCATCGAAGGCAGACAAAATCTCCTGGGGCGAGGGGACTGAAGACACACAAAGAGACAACTCAGGGCCACACATATTATTAATAGACTCATATAGTTTGCTCAGGTCTACCGCTGCCCACTTTAAACGACGTTTACCATTGGTACTCTTTAAGACACCAACATCTACCCTCTTCTTGCGCAGTTCAAAGATCACACCTCCCAGTTGAATACAGACTGGGTTATGATCGCTATGTTGGTTCTCCTGAATTTTAAAGTCCAAGATAGAGGTACTGGGGTCACCAGAAATAAGTATATGGTCAATGTAGGATCCCCCTGGAATACCTTTATAGGTAGGTACATCGTGAAGAGTGTGGTCAGCCACCACTGACATGGCCGAGGTTAAATTAAATTCGTTCAAAAGGTCGTTCAACAAAGTACCCCGCCGTGTGTGATCGAAATGAAAACCTCTCTGTCTATGACAGCTCATTGAGCCTGATACAGTAACCCCTGGGTTTCCACAGGGGTGTGCATTAAAATCCCCTGCGATAATTATGTGGTGTGACAGGGTCTCCAGTTTATTCCTAAGGAAGTTACCCAAATCCGCAAGTCTGCACTCACCGTTATGATTTACAGCATTATAAAAATTAATCAAGGTTAGTGAGTCTTTCTCTTTCTTGACCACCAGCACATGAATATCAGTATTGCAGAAGGAATATCTTTTGACAGTGCAAACTAGTATTAGATTAATAAACACAGCCAATCCCCCTTTGGCTCTACCGCTACGTGACGGTTCTGCCGATACAAAGAAGCTTTTATATCCTTCTATAAATACATTATTCCCAACCAGCCATGTCTCTTGAAGACATACCACTGCGAAAGATCTTATAAAAGCTACCCAGTTCGGGTCACTAATTTTACCTGCTAATCAGGCAATGTTCCAGGAGATTACATTAAAACTAGGTATCATCGGTTCATTAGGGGCCTTCACACATGCATCTAGGACTTTTTCTGGGGGAGTCATTTGACTAACTTCAGTGCTATCCCCTGTGGCTGTGTTTAACTCAGAGTCGTCTTTCTGGGTAATTTTTGACACTTGAGTAAATTCACAGGTTGTTACGTGATAGACTTTGTCTAGGGCACTATGATTCAAAGGAGCATTATCTATCACTAAGTGCTCTAGGTGAAGCCCAGCCACGTCGGTTGCCCTGGCTGTATCAGCTATAAATGGGTTTGATGTATCCCTTGTGGCAGCTATAGAAACCCGAGCTACCTTCATCTGTTCCCTGTTTGCTATCCCGCCTCGTGATTCAGTAGAATTATAACTAGCAGGGAGCGGGGTCTTTACACGAAGTCAATCCTCTCCCTCAAGATCTCCCTGAGAGTGGAAGGCACTAAATCGATTAAAGATGGGAACCCCATAATGATTGTCATGGTAGTCGTAATACCTGTTTACATGGATATAGTTTGGGTGCGGATTACCATGCATCATTGGTTGGTTGTCAAAGTAGTCGTAAAACCTATTTCTCTTTGTGTGGTGTTGAAACATATTTCTTTGGGTCGTGGGGATTGGAGGGTAAAAGTAGAGGAGTTCGACAGTTTGAATCTTACTTTCTACGTCATCCTCCCTCCAGCCACTAATGTAGTTTGCCACGTGCCTGTCTTTGAAATTTATAATGAAGTAGTCGCCTTCTAAGGCCTTGCTTCTCTGTCCCACCCAGTCTACCCTTTTAACGTGAAGTATTTGGCCATTTAGGTGTGAGGGAATTGGCCTGTGTCTGGTTAGCCAATGGCTAACTTTGTTTTTTAGTTCACTATGATTTTCCGATTTCCCCTCACCTAGTGTTGGTACGCCTATCATGACCACAGTGTAGGGGTGGGATTCAGGGGGCAAGTCAGTGCACATGTTCTTATTTATAGGTCTTGGTCTTTTAGATAGCTCTGGCTGGCTATTGGTAACAATATGTGTCGCGCCCTCTGCCGCCCACTCACTCCCGTCCATCCCGTTTATATTTTCTGCTGCTTCTTCCCTAGTTTTTACTTCGGGGAGGGGCAACACATCCCTACTATCACCTCGCATGATGTGGGACTCCTTGCGGCTTTCAACTAAAGGTGTCGGTGTCTGTATCTACTTAGATGATTTACTAGTAACTGATGCAGCTACTCGAGTGTTTTTATTGCTTAGCGGGTTCGGTGGTTTATCATTAAGTTTTTGTTGAAGCTGTGGTTTGTGGGATTTAGTAAATTTTTACATATTTTCGTTAATTTGCTGTTGTGCTACTTCTAGTTTCTCCAATTGCTCCCCTATCATTTTTACCCTTTCAAGGATGGGGAGCATAAGAGACCTCATTAAAAGTTCAATTTTGTCCATAAGAGGCTTCACACAGATAAGGTCATCACAGACCTGGCTTGCTAGTTCAATAGTGTCTCGCCTTATGGCTCCCTGGATGTCAACTGCCTGGTTTGAGACTGATGGTGTGTTAGGTTTTGGAGCCCTATAGATAATCCTCTGTGTATGGCTCGTGCTTCTCCTCTGCCTGTATCTAGGTTTGTGCCATACGACCTCGTGGTTCTACTTGATGGCGAATTGCCTGTGTACCCTTTCACTCTTGGTCACTAATTTCAGGGGCTACCTTTATCAGATGGTGTACAAGCTCCATTAGGGATGCAAACATCAGTCCCGCTCATTAATGAGGATGGCCGGTTCTATGTTTGCTGGCATGCTTGGGGTCATTGACAACCTACTTTCTCTATTGTCAAAGACAGGTGGTGGAGTTTGGTCTAATGGGATTATCTGATAGCTATCTATGTTTGGAAAGCCTACATATGATTGCATGAGGATAGAGTCCTGGGAGTACACTGTGGTATTGGAAATGTTAGCATTCGTGGTCATTTGGGTTGACTGGTTGGATAGGCACATACTTGGGGGTAGGGAAAGGCGCCTCTCTGTACTCTTAATCGCATTGACTTCCATGCCTATGGTTTTTTGGAGCATTCTGTCAATTGCGGTGAGACTTGGGAGTGGGGTAGTAACTAGTGCCTTTTTCCTTGAGGTAGATCTAGTCGACATTGGTCTATGTTTAGACTTACTCATTATATATTTCCTTGGCACAGCTGTAAGTATGGTGTACAGAGCCCCCTTTAAGTAAAGTTGTTATACAGACACGATATAATGGCGTGTGTCAGAAAGAAAAACCAGACACAGGGAGGGAATAAAGTCATAAAGCCACCTTGTTCACAGTTATGGGGGAACAGCTCAAAGCGGAATGGCCCAGCCCAGCCTCCTCAGGCCTCTGAGGGCCACAGAGGGCACGCCCTTTGACCGGGCTTAGCCTGGCTGGTCCCGCACGCGTCCTGTGTAGCGGGAGGAGCGCCGCTGTTTTTCCAGCGACCCGGGCGCGGGCGATGATGTCGGTGGGCGGGGCTTGCGGGAATGTGGGGGCTGTAGTCCCCCCGCGCGGCGGCCCGATGTGGAAGCGCGGCGGCCGAGGGGGGGGGGGGGGGGGGGGGGGGAGGTGGGGGGGGGGGGGCCCAGGCACCCAGGTGGCAGCACTCCCGGACAGCAGCACAGGGCCCAAGACAGTAATTCCCCAGCAACAACGAGGGTCGGACAATGTGCAGTTCTGTTTCGTGACAAAAACGGCTCCCGTTCCTCCAGTGGAGCGCCGCTGTTTTTCAGCGCCTCCGGGCGCGGGCGATGACGTCGGTGGGCGGGGCTTGCGGGAATTGTGGGGGCTGTAGTCCCCCCGCGCGGCGGCCGCGATGTTGAAGCGCGGCGGCGGGGGTGACCAGGCACCCAGGTGGCAGCACTCCCGGACAGCAGCACAGGGCCCAAGACAGTAATTCCCCAGCAATAACGAGGGTCTGACAAGGTGCAGTTCTGTTTCGCTGCAAAAACGTCTCCACTCATAGTAAACCCAGTGACAGAAGCGTGGCAGTACAAAATCAGGATTTGTTTTAGCAACCAAACACTGAATCACAAGAATTGTCTTTGCCTGTTACCTTTTTTTAAATGCATCCCAATGCGTTTGTGTGAACCCAGCACACCTGTCAAGCAGAATTTGACACTGGAATTTCAAAAGAGATGCTGACAGCACTTACCTATCTACTAAGCTTAAAGGGGTCATCCCTGCCCATTCCAGTAGACCTGCCACCATAGTGATCTACTACACGCACAGATCCAGGGAGGAAATTCATACCTATTCCAATGCTAATCACTGGCTGTCAGAAGTTGGAAAGTAAATACAAATTAGCCTCCAATAACTCCAGGCTGAGAAAAGGTAACTTTTAAAAAATATAATTTTCCTTACTATTTATTAAGAATATGACTTTATCACAGAATTGGACATTTAATAACTATTAAACAGTTATTTTTCTAGTTAGTCCCATTTTTAAGATACAGTATCAGGATTTTAAGCGGTACTCTGGTTTTGAACATAGGACAGCTAGGTCTGCTACAGTGAAAAATAGATTTTGGGTGCTATTCACTGTAAGGACATGTTAACATTAAATTTCTACATTCCCTAGTTTTAAAGACAATGCACCCTGCCTTGTGGGCAAAAGGCGTATATAGAGGTGACTTATTAATATTTAAAACTGAGCTTATGACCTGTCAAAAGGGTTTAATTTGACAGGTCAAATTGTAGTTTTCATATTGCTACAGTTAGGCTACACAGGGTAGGCCTGAAACCATGTCTGCACTGCCACTGTGGTGGCTGACACAATAGGTGCTGCAGTCCAATAGTGGCATTTAACTTCCAGGCCCTGGGCACACTTTGCACCATCTACTAGGGACTTATAGGCAAGTTAACTATGCCAATTAGGAATATGTCAATCAACCCACGTTTAAAGAGGGAGCACAGGCACTTTACCACTGGTTAGCAGGTTTAAAGTACATAGAATTCTAAAATATAGGGTCCAGCAAAAGGCGAAAAATCTGGTATGATCACGCAAAAAGGTGCATTTTCTAAAGAGCGTGATTCTTTAATTACAACCTATAATGCTTTAGTTTCTTATTTGTTGCAGAAAAAATACACTGACAGGGATTGCACTAGTAATGTACAAACTACACTCACATTAATTTGCTTTCAAAGATACTTTCCTTATATAAAAATAAACATCCTAGGTAATAAAAATTGCAATGTGTGATTTTAATGTCGTCTCAGATTATTTCATTGCGGTTAAATAAACAGCATTTATACAGTATGTGGGAAATAATGTTCACTTTCAATGTCAGATTTTTTTTTCTGTACAACCAAATTGCTTCTTGTTTTATTACTTCATTTTGCCCTGTAAAAAATAAACTAAAAAACATGCAGACCTTTTGTTTTACTATTAACCATATGCTGATCTTGTTTATGTGGACTTTTCATTGCATTTTTGGGTTATGTGACAGTCAGATTAAACGGTTTGAGAATTGATTTGTATAAACTCTCATATAAACATACAACACCCTTGCCGAAATCACAGTTGTACAGAAATGTCACTAACCAATAGGCACAGCTCTGTCCCTTGAAAGCAACTATTTCTTGGGTCTGAGCAATGGAAGTCTCTCAAAAGTGATTCCAGACTCCCTTCCAAACTGAAATGCGAACAGCAAAACTACTGAAATTCTCTCTTAGTATGTCAGAACCTGTTTGGGGGCTTTGGGACAAGCAGAGCTCAGTGAGCCACAATCCTGGATGTTGGGGCCTTTCCTGGGGCCTGGACTACTGTAGTACTAAATCTGGATGCATGGTACCCACTTTCCACACTTGATTCT
The DNA here is from genome assembly GCF_964263255.1 of Lissotriton vulgaris. Classification (NCBI taxonomy): domain Eukaryota; kingdom Metazoa; phylum Chordata; class Amphibia; order Caudata; family Salamandridae; genus Lissotriton; species Lissotriton vulgaris. Next base: position 1,114,197,940 of record NC_141694.1, read on the forward strand.
CAGATTAGTGAGCAGACCAAGGTTGCTCAGGGAAGTAACATGGGGTATAGCCTCAGAACTGAAAAAGTCAAACAACAATCTCAATAAGTACAGTCTAGCACAGTAAGAGTCTTTGGCTTGCAAACGCCCAAAGTAATAATACACATGAGCAATACTAATTAGCTTCACAGTTCTAAGACAAGGCTACACCCTCTAGCTCAGGAATGCAAGCATTAAACTTTCACTGTCTTGGGAGGCTTTAGCTCAGCCTCCATCTCGTGTGATGTTTCAGAAAGGGTATCCAAAATGGATCCCACTGGTTTCTGCAGGCGCACACTCACAAACAATATTGAGCCCAGTTACCAGTCTCCAATCATACCATGCACACATGTATGCCACTGCAGAGCCTAGGCATTACATTCAAGCGGAACTTTATGAGAGTGGGCCCTGTAGACATAACTGTTCTCACTGAAAAGGAAAAAGGTCTGGTCAGTACCTTCAATCGGAAAAAGGGCCCTCTGTCTCCACAGCTTATTGTATAAAATGTAAGATGTGAACAACAGTGCCACGTTGACTAGAAAGCATGCTTGCTGCATCCCACCAAGCCCTTCAGGCTCTCGGTCTGAGACCGATGATGAAAAGCTTAGGCTTCAGAGTGCATGCACAATGGCTGTGTGCATTGAACCAAAAAAAACAATCAGGATAGCAGATAACCTACAACTGGGATCACTCAGGGCAGGAGCACAAGCCTGTAATACAGTGTGGGTGACATTCTTGTCTCAACAGTATCCTGCTCTCCTCTTAAGAAACCCTCCTCCTCTCTCATAAATAATCCTTTTGAAATCAAGTATAAGAACTCTGAAAACTTCCTTGCTGACAGAGAAACTTCATATTACAAAATACTCCAATTTTTTCAAGTTCTTAAAAAGTGGATCATATTGTATCCAACGAGGACAAAAGAAGACTATTTCTGCCGGTAATGGGCTGAAATTGAATAAATGAAAATTAGAGATACTTCCTCAGAGCATGCCCTGTTCATGAAGAATTAACTTATTCCAATCTTGGAAACGGAATTCATTATTATCAATTAAAGGTTTTTATCAGGTGTCCAGCTCTTGCCAATCAAGAAATAAAATAACTCCTGGATGGAACATGCCACAGATACTAGACATGCAGGGTTATATCTCAATTAATGAGTCGTAATGGTGTACTAACTCATTTATGCCCATAGGACCGTTAAACCACCTACATCTAAAATTGAAACTCAATGCAAACTGTATGGAAAGAAAGCAATGGTTTGAAAGGCCACACAATCCTAGTTTCCATGCTGTGGTCAATAGCTGAACCTATACAACACGAATGCCCCTGGTTTAAGATTTCACATAATATTTTATTTTACAACATAACTATATTTTTTATTAACCAAATAAAATGATGCATACACTATAAAACTATGCATCTTTTGTCACACTTATGCTGAAACGATTGTAAAGGATCGCTCTCTGGTGTTTTTATTGATTTTAAACCTACTCCATTATTGGAGAGCACTTTAGATGAAATACTCCCTCCATTAGCAAGAAAGTTATACTTACAGTAAAGGTATTGGTGCCTACCTGTAAAAAGCTTTTAAAAGGAAATAGTGTAAAGTAGTGGACATGGTCGATGAGATTTGCACTTGTTGCCAAGGCGTTCCAGAGTCGCTTGAGCAAGTTCTACTTTTTTGTCCTTTGTATAGTCAGTCTCGAACTAAATGGATAGTTCCAATTTGCAGAAACCTGGGAGTAAGAAAGTGCAAGGAGGCGTACAAAATACTGCAGTCAAATGCATCTCGTTTTGTTGTATTCTATATAGTCAAGTTCCTAATAGCAATGTGGATTAGGCGTGCCAAGTGTTCTCTTGGTAGTCTACAGGCTGCCACTCATTGAAGGGCCCTTTCATACTGTATCATGCCACTTGGACAAGTTCCTGCAGAGCTATGTCTTTTAACATTTACAGAAGATATTCATTGTATTTTATTCTTTGTTTTTAAAAGAAAAGCATTTTTCTGGTGAATTTCTGTGGTCTTTTTAAATGAAATTTTCATCTGTTCATTGTGCTGCTATTGTAATGGACAGATAAATGAGCATTTTAAATGCCCTATGTTGTTATTTGTGTGTGTAAGTGTTTTGTTCTATGTGGTACTTCTTTGATCTATAGTGATCAAAATAAAGTTTACTTACTGACTGGCTGACAGATTGTAGCTGGGTATATATGATATTCCTTCTTTTCACTGGAAACAATTAAGCAGATGCCTTGGCTTCATTATAAAAAGCTTCCAGAGTTGCTCTCTAGGGTGTTTTGTACGATGCATAAAGTAACTGATTAGCAAGATCTCCCTTACACTAGCGAGAACAGAATGACTTAAGTCAGGAAACGGTTTCTGGTGTCTCAGCAGCTTAAAAATGTTGCCATGTTAATCCAAATTGGGACTACTGAAGCACAATAGATATTAATCCATCTCAGTCAATCTATACTACTATTATAAAGAGAGAACACAAACCTTCGAGCCAGGTAAACTCGAAAAGTACACCACCAATCAAAACACCCAAGACATCTTTGAAAACCTCAGGGCAAGCAGAAGGACATAGGCTATTAAAAATAAAAAATATACGTTGTTTAAAAAATTTCGAAATAAAAATAAAGTAGTCCCTTGCAAGTAGCGCCGGCCGCGACGTCTGCGTGATGACATCATTCTGAATTTGCTAACCCTGGCAACACTTCCGGAAATAGCGCCGAAGATCGCGACCTGCTGGGAGGACTGCCGCGGCCTTGCTTGCTGCTGGGCAAAGTGGCAGCCTGTGCAGGCGGGGCGCATGGAGAGTGGCGGCCTGTGCGGCCGGGGCACCTGGAGAGTGGCGGCCTGTGCGGGCGGGGCGCCTGGAGAGTGGCAGCCAGTTCGGCCAGGGCGCCTGGAGTGGGACCGGCGGCGGATGTAAGGATCAGGCTCACCGGGACACGGGCGGGAGGGGGCCGGGACGGAAGGGGGCCGGGGCGGGAGGGGGCCGGGGCAGAAGTGCACGCAAGCCTCAAATGATGCCCCAGCCCCTTTCTGCCCCAGGCAACGCTGGGGCGGGCTGCTAGTTAAACATATAATTTAATTGTATTCCAACACTTTGACAATGTTCCCAAGATATGCAGACATCACTATCATTCCTGAAAAACTGATGTCGCTCATTTCTTTTTTCTCCAACAGTATTTTATTGGTTTTCCTTTTCATAAACACTTATATTTCCAATCGGGTAACACCTCCTCCCTCCCTTGACCCCTGGGTGGACCACATAACTTTGGAAATGCTGACCGTGACTTAGAGTTACACCTAGTACAAGTAATGGAGTTGTGCTAAATCAAGTCATTATTATTAGTCAAGTTTAGACAAGCATAGTGACCAGGGACATCCTAGTCATAAACTTCCCTCCAGCAGATGGTCCACCAGTGGATGCCAGATGGCATCATATTTACTTCTCATGCCATTTAGCTCCCAGTCTAGTTTTTCCATTGCCAACATTGCCTATAGCTTTGCTGCCCAATCCTGTAGTGTATCTGCTGATTTCCATCTGTGGGCTTGCTGAATAGGCCTAGAGCTTTAAAGCAAGAAATGTCTGCAAACGACCAAAACAAGCCAGATTTAAATACAATAACGTGCATCACATCATATGGATTCTTTAGCAATCATTTCTAGTCGGGTTTTATAAGGCGGAATTATCAGAAATAGTAGAAAAATCAATGCCAAGTACCGAAGATATGGAAAACACATGAAGCAGACTGTACATCTCATCTTTTGTTTGACAATTTCTTGTTTCCCATTTCTTGTTATTAGAAAGGCTGAATATCTAACACTTAAGAGGGTAGTTTGTACTGCAAATTGTGTAGCTTTATAACTAGCAATTAATGCTACTGAATGCAAGTACCCTAATGTGTGTATGTAGCACGCATATACAGGCTATCCCATTTTAGATTTAAACCTATAATAGCAGATAAAGCCCCACCAATAGGATAACAGTCCTCATCAGTGTAATCATATAAACACTGATAATCTTTTTTTTAAAAAGATTTTTATTGAAGTTATTTGCAGTCTCTTAAATCAGATACAAATAGTATAAATCTCACAGATATACATTATCATACTTTTCAATATAACATATTATGCAGGAAGTTACTCGAAATACACTCCCCAAATCTTTTCAAACTTTATCCCCCCAACCCGTTTTGCATACATTTGTTCGCATTTCCTGACCCTTTTCATTTTGTCAAACCACTCCTGAAACACCGGAACCTGTGATGACCGCCAATTCTGCAATAACAGTGATCTAGCAACCGCCATTACAATATAAACCAATTTTGCCAAATAATCTGAAAGTTTACAATCGGGATCAAAGCCAAACAGTATTAATTTTACGTTGCATGAAATTGAAATCGCATAATAGGTTTTAAGAAAAACAAAAATTTCATCCCAAAAAGACTTAATTTTTGGACAGTAAACCATAATGTGAGACCAATTGGCTGGATCACATTGAAAGCATCTAAAACAATTAGCGGACGTATTATCATACATTTTGGCGATAATTGCAGGACTCTAAAATATTTTCTCTTCTTCCTTTCGTTTCCTGCAGGTTGGTGTGCTTGGATTAAAGTTGCAGGGATCAGAATCATGTTTTAGGTCTGATCTAATTATTTTTTGCACTGCAGAGAATCTGGAAATTATTAAAAAATCACAGTTGATATTAGGCAGTATTTAATACTTCCCTAGACTGATGAAATGGCTGGTTCATAAGAATCTTGGCCAATATGTACTATGACACAGATACTGAATAGGTAAAACCCGTTGATACACCAGTCCTGTTTCTAACAAGTCAGTATTGAAAGCGGGTCACCTGCCAAACACCCCAGGACTCAAATGCATGGTGTAGTGACAGGTACCTGTGAAAAGAGTGCTATCACCATACACATGGGATAGTGGTGAAAACATGACAAGACATTTCTCATATCAACAAAATTCATAACTGCAAGGTATTCCATTGTTATGTGTGATAACTTCGGTAGTCCTGGCTTACTTTACTGCTGAGGGTTTGAGCTCATAGTTACTTTGGTAACAGCAACATTTAAAGTCCCAGAATACAATATAATTTCTGGTAAAAGTCAGGACTGATGTTTGAAACATTTGCCATGGAGACACTGGACAGTTATGAATATCTACACAATAGCAGCACCACCTAATGAAGTCAGGGAAAGAGTGCAAAAAGGCAGTGGCGTGATTGTCTAATGCATCGAGTTTCAGGTCCCTTAGAAAGTAGAACTACAAATTAATCTGATTTAATTCAACATTTTAAAGGTTTCACAAGTAACAATGCAGTTGATGGGGTTGAAGACCCCCTACAAAGTCATAATATTCTCCAAGGAGCAGGTGAATGACCCCCAGCGGTGTCCAATAATTTGTTTCTGAAAACATTTGGATATAGCACTCTTGCTTCTTGAATCCATGAATAGTCCTGTAAACCAGAAGGAATCCTGCCAGAGTGTGAGAGGTAATGAGATAAGAGAGAGGGTAATAAGATGTATGTGTGAGTGAGCGTGCAATACACATTCTTTTAATGCTAACAGTCTAATATAAGTCCAGTGGTCACTCTGGTGATGGGAAGACACTGCACACCCTGCATTATGTCTCCAACTAAATAGGTGCTTTATAACAATCTTTGGGGTGGAGAGGTAGGTATATGAATAAATGCTGATGAGCTCGGATTTCTAAAGGTTTGGAAAACACTGAGAAACCACCCTGAAATCCACACACATTTACACTGAAAAAAGGATAGCCTACATAATGATTAGCTTCTTTTACTGCTGAGGGAAGCAATATTTTCCATGTAAACACAAAAGATCTTCTCCAATTTCAAATGTAGGCACCTCTTTCTAATGCATTGGCAGAAAACGCTGCAAAGTGTATGCACCCATAGACCACCTGAAATGCTTTGCTCCAATAAATTTTGGGTGCATTAACTTTCTTAATCCCATTTTAGATAACGTCATGCCTAAGCAAATTTCATTGAGTTTTCCCGTCTCAAGAGAAAGATCCCTACTACTTAAGATCGTTGGTGCTACCATACACTCCCAGCTGCTCCCTATGCTCAAGTAACTTGTCGTAGTTCCTACGGTTAAGAGAGCTAGGCAAGATGGCCAAGCCTTTTCTTTTTGAGGCTAAAAGTTATGTAATTGTGTCCAGGCTGAGCTTAGATTGTGTTGTTCACTTTCAGTGTTCCGTAGGAAACTCAAAACCTGGCTCTTTTTAAACGCTGCCTCCTAAATCAGTCTCTACTGTGCTCCTTGGTACCTTATTGTAGCGTAGCACTGGGAAACCCATGGTTGGGTAGCGATGCGCTCTATTAATCTGAATAATAATAATAATAATAATATTAAAGGAAAGAGAAAAGTAACTTGAGAACAATATACATGTTTCACAGTGTAAATCCTGCATTTATAGCACTATTCCAGGAATACTCTGTGTCTAAAAGATAGGTACTATTTTAAGTTACACTTCTAGACAGGGAGCACAATATTAGGGTACCCTTTTAAAACATCTGGTGTCATAATAACCAATAATTGCCCAATAAATGCCTCTACAGCCATCCCCATTACAATTTCTTGGGTACTCTGACATCTGGTGTCCTGATGAGAACTACATCTTAGCGGTTTAAAAAAACTCTGAGCGAATGCCATCCATCCCATTCGTCGTCTCTCCTGCCTACCACCCCTTGAATCTGGCAATAATTATATCCAAATGCAGTGATTCGTTCAAAAGTAGGATTATGGTACAAGCTAAATGGCAAAGATGGGTATGGGTTGACAGTGAAAGAATTCCTAACAGACTGCAAGAGAAAGGGCCAAATGCACATTAAGAACCACCTCACCTAATGTTTTTGTAAGCACTGAAACTCCTATTGATGACAGATAATTGATATACCAATAACAGCGCTAAAATAGTGTTAACAATGATAGATACATGAATTACAATCAACACTATTCTACCGAATAAACCAGATCCCGAATAAAGGGTAATAATCCAGAAAAAGAAAAATACAAAGGTTCTACATACTTTTGAGATAGAAAGACATCATTAGCATAATTGACTACAAATTAAAGACCGAGATAAATAAAAAAAAAAAAAGAAGAAGCATAAATCTCTTCTGCAACAAACGTATAAATTTCAAGTGGATAACATTTCTTAACTTAAAAATACAGAAGAGCCCTTAAAGGATCGGCTGCAAGTATGCCTGACAAAAAAAATGGCAAAAGAGGCACTCAAAGCTGTTCTGCTAAATATAAGTCACGATAGGTGGGAAACAATCCTGAGAATGAACAGGTTTGACAAACACAGAGGCCCTGCAGAAATTCTAAATATGAAGAGTATGCTCTGTCTAAGTCAACTACAAATCAGTCTGTAGAGTAGTGTTTCCCCAAACTGTGGGTCGCAATCTAGTGGTGGGTCACGACCCAATGGTGGGTCACAAGACCTTTTTTGGTGGGCCCTGCAAGTCCAAGCAATAACAGGATGTACGTTGTTACAACGCCTGCTTTTACCACGCATGCTCATACAACGCAGGTTTTTCAACGGAAGTCGTTACAACGACTTGCGTTGGGGGGTGCTGGATAGTGAATAGTTTACTTTACTATTCCAACTCCAGTCTCCGTGGATAGTAGGGAAGGTGTTAGATAGTAAATTAAACTATTACCTATGCTAGAGCGCCCCCCAGTGCAATTCGTTGTAATGACTTGCGTTGAAAAACCTGCGTTGTAAAGGCACTGCGTGGTAAAAGTTGCGTCGTAAAGGATGTTTCCCCAATAACAAGCATTGAAAATGCAATAGTTCTCGCCTTTGATTAAGTTAAAGCCATTTGCTTTGCTAATGGTATTGTATAGCAAAGCAAATGGCTTTTACTAGACCTATTGCATTTTTAATGCTTGTTTGGTCCTTTTAACACCTCTAACTAAAGTCCACGGTTGGGTCACAAAAAGCCCAGTCCCCTTGATATGAACAGAGACTTTCTAACTTGCATGCAATCTCTTCCAAATTCCGGTCTGGAACTAAAGTGTCACTAAAACATATCCAGGAACCCAACTCCTCCCGGGAAGAGAAAATGTCCCCCAATGAGCAAAGAAATGCCTGTCTTCTCCAATGTTCTTGGAATTGAGCAAACTTTTGAGAATGAGAGGTGCATTCAAGGTATAAGAAATTTCACCCAGAAGCTTCATTGCCCACGTGTACTCAAAGCGCTTGTGGAAATCAATTTGCGGAGTTGAGATTTCTACCAACCCATGGGCCTTTTTGATCAAAATAAACATTTTATTCTCCGCTGTTAAATTGAATACCTGGTGTCAGCTGATTACACTGTTCTGGCATAGAATTAGTATTATCACAGCCTGGCACCGTTACCATGCCCTTTTCTAGGTAAAGTGATGTGTTGTGCCTTGAAAATATTTATGTGCCCATCACATTTTCGTGTCATAAACAAGAAGGCTGTGGTAACCGCGTGTTAGGAGCTGTATAACACAACGCAACGGCTTTCTACAGAAATATTTCCAAACCTCTCGCTTCTTAAACTTGTCTGCTACTATGACGCAATGCTTCTGGCTAAACTATTTTCTGAAATAAATCTGTAATAAATGAGTGACATTTAAAAGCTGAATGTTCAAAATCTCTAAACAACCTTCTGTTGGCCAGGGCAACGTTCTCACACGTGATGTTTTTGTCGAAAAATGTGTGGATAATGAGCTAATCAGAGATACGACTAAGGAATGTCGGGAACGGGTGAGGGCCACCGCGCACAACTGACTGGACTCTGAACTTCTCCTGTTTGCACGCTAGCTCACAAATGCTGCAAAAAAAAAATCATAGCTCTTTAAAGGGATACACCAATATCATAACACTGTAAAAAAATCAAATTATTATCAATACCTGCTTCGGTGTAGGTCTGGTTCCCACCCATGCTGCCTTTCTTCCTGTAGTAATGAATCTCCTATATTTGTAGCTCGTAAATGTGTTTAGCAAGATGCAGCTATCGATAGGGGTCCAATACCCACCTCCCACCTCCTCCCCATAGAGCCAAGAGTTGTTTCACCCCGTTAAACCTTTGTGCAGAGAAGTTGCCCAAACCCTGGGGTTTTTCTTAGTCACTATGTGCAGGCGAAAGGACGACAAGCGGAGGCCTTTGAGTCCCAGCTGAGCTAGGTTTGACGTGCAAAGGCTTGAGTGCATTACAGCGCTTTCTGCTCATCCCGCCTGACTCAGAGCTAAGCTGTGCAGTGAGGATGAGCAACTGCGGACACCGAGGGGCTGCGAATGGAGGGTCTGTCCCGGCTGCGCACGTCATCCTGCCGCAATTGTAAAACAAAAAAGCATTTGCAAAGCGTCAGCAATGATTAGGGCAGAAAAACCATACATAAATGTGCCAACAACATCAGAAACAATTAAATATTTTTAAAATTCGCATTGTGAAAGGCATAAACACTGCAAACAAGCTCAGTATCCGGACTGCGAGGAGACCTGGGAGGGCTGGGGTTGCCCGCGCATGCGCGCCATTCATAACTTTCGTTATGAGGAGTGAGCCCGGAGCCAAAGCGAGGCGCGGGAACCGAAGTCCCGGGTCCCTGAAGGGGCCTGGGGGAAGACCAGCGGATAGCACGGCGGGGCTCCCATGCCTAAGGGGAGAGCCCCGCGTCATGCTTGCAGAGGAGTTGGAGTGCAGAGATGACACCAGCGCAGCAACAAGAGCCCGTTGAGGTAAGGGGGGAGGAGTGTGTGTGTGTGTGTGTGTGTGCGTGTGTATATTTGTGTGTGTGTGTGTGTGTATGTGTGTGTGAGTGTGTGCTTGTGTGTGTGTGTGTGCATGCGTGTGTGGCTGTGTGTGTGCGCGCATGATTGAGAGAGGCGAGAGGCTGACTTGCGGGGAATGTTGAACAGGAGATGTGCAAGGCGCCGGGCTGGGCGTGCGCGCCCACGAGATGAAATCGCCGAGGGAAAGTGCGTACCCTTCCCCTGTCCAACATTCCCAGCAAGTGCACAACATAAGGTATTTCGCTGGATGCAGTGCGAAGCGCTGCTAACACCAGCGAGACCTAAAAAAAGATACCTTTAAACTCTGTATTTATCGTGTCACATTTCCCACGCTTTAAAGACAGAGATCAAATGTCAGGCTCCGTCTTCTAAAAAAATGGCTGCTTATTACTTTTACCATGGATTGGTGTTGACAAACTCATCTCACTTTGCAGTCAGAGAAAGACTAGTAAAATGAAATATGTGGCAATCTTGCTGGGATAAAACGTATGTGAAAGGAAAGGCTACAGGATGTAGGTTTGTGTAACACACAGCAAAATATAAATACCTGTAAGCGAACTTTACACATTCAGCAGTTAAGAAAGTAAAAATTAAGCACTTTTTTGTCATTGTGAAGTGCGATAGAAACAAAAATATTAATAGGAGCAAGACAAATCAAGGCACTTTACTTAATGATGCACAAATGATAAATATTTACTGAAAACCAAATTCTATGCATTTACATTTGTTTGAAATTTATTAGTAAAACTGTATGAAACTTAGTGGTAAATTCAATGGGAAATGCTGTGTCTGTAAATGACGGTGCGCTACCACAGGATGCTTTAAATGGATTAAAAAACCGCCCACCTCTTGTCCATTAAAGCTCGGTGAGTCGCAAACGTTTGACATTCTAAAATTTGGAATATGGTTCTAAAACGTTTAGGAAACACTGCTGAAGAGTGAATCTTTCAGCAGGATTTTTATTTTGTGTGTAGCATAAAGAAAACAAGCATTAGCATAGCCAATAGGTCTCTCCTTTGCAGCTTTATAATTGCTTAGCCGGAGCTTTTGGCTGTGCCAGTGTTTTTAAGCTATGTTGCAGAGCAGTGTAGGTGCTGTGCAGCATATTGAAAGGTTATTATAAAAAAGTGTTATAAGCATTTTTGTTAACTTATAAATAACTAATAAGACATTATTATCTAGGTGAGACCTAAAGCATTTGCAATGCAATCGGTCTAGCGTTGATGAAAGTTAGAGCTATTGGCTCTAACTTCCTAAAGGATATTGGGTTTTTACTAGAGAAGTCTAGAGGACTAAGAATGAGGAATTACCACTGGGAAGAGAGACAGCTGCAGTACTGTTAAGAGAACTTAGAATGAGGAATTACCAGTGGGACCAGAGACACAGCTGCAGCACTGTGTAGATGACTTAGAATGAGGAATTACCACCGGGACAAGAGAAGCAGCTGCAGCACTGTCTACAGGACTAAGAATGAGGAATTACCACTAGGAAGAGATACAGCTGCAACACTGCCTAGAGGACGTAGAATGAGGAATTATTACTGGGACCAGAGAAGCAGCTGCAGCACTGTATAGAGGACTAAGAATGAGGAATTACCACTAGGAAGAGAGACAGCTGCAACACTGCCTAGAGGACTTAGAATGAGGAATTATTACTGGGACCAGAGAAGCAGCTGCAGCACTGTGTAGATGACTTAGAATGAGGAATTACCACTGGGACAAGAGAAGCAGCTGCAGCACTGTCTACAGGACTAAGAATGAGGAATTACCACTAGGAAGAGAGACAGCTGCAACACTGCCTAGAGGACGTAGAATGAGGAATTATTACTGGGACCAGAGAAGCAGCTGCAGCACTGTATAGAGGACTTAGAATGAGGAATTACCACTGGGACCAGCAGCTGCAGCACTGTCTAGAGGACTAAGAATGAGGAATTACCACTGGGACAAGAGAAGCAGCTGCAGCCCTGTCTACAGGACTAAGAATGAGGAATTACCACTAGGAAGAGAGACAGCTGCAACACTGTCTAGAGGACGTAGAATGAGGAATTATTACTGGGACCAGAGAAGCAGCTGCAGGACTGGCTATAGGACTTAAAATGAGGAATTACCAACTGAACCAGAGAAGCAGGTGCAGCGCTGCCTATTGGTCTTAAAATGTGGAAATTACCAACGGGAACAAAGACACAGTGCAGCAGCACTGTCTAGAGCAGTTAGAATATGAGATATTCTGCAAATGCTTTGTCACTTAAAAGCAAGAAAAAACTTTTGAACAAGGTCTAAAATACAGTTCAGATGCAAGAAAATGTATTCACTAATAAAAAGGTGTGTATGGTATTTAGGAGCACTGAAAAAGGCATTGCTCCATTTAAAGCTTACACGGACTAATTCAACATGTACCGGATAAAACAATTGAAAGCATAAACTGGCATTAACAAAAAGGTTTTACAGAATGATGTAATGCAAGGCTTGTACATTACACTGTATGAAACAGCGGACCTTTTGAAAGTTCAAAAGAACATAATGCCCTGGATTTAATATTTACTCACATATGAAAAGGAAATTTAAAGTGGTGGAAAAAGAATGGGTAAACAAGCATTTGCAATGCAATATGTCTCGCATTAGGAAAGTTTGAGCTATTGGTATTGTAAATGACAATTTTTTAATTTATGTGTTAGTTTTGAAAATAGCGAATTTAATAGCTTTGTCATTTACAATGCCAATAGTTTTAACTTTCGCAAATGTGACACCTATAGCATTTTGTAATGCAATATGTGTTGTATTTACATGACTTAGATGTATTGATAATACAAATAGCAATAGCTTTACTTTTTTTAAACAATTAATAATTAAATAAAAGTTATTGTAATTTATAATGACAATATCTTAAACTTTTGTACATAACTTTTGTGAAGATTCTGTTCATTGTATTTTATTGTGACGAAAATCCAGGAACAGAAGTGAAATATTAACATCTTTTTGTGACATTTGTAATAAAGCTTGAAACATTGAGATAGCATATTTGAACCAGTTGTTGTTGAATGGTTGCACAGAATGATGCTGTGGTGGCGCTGAGTGATGTTTTGCTGGCGACGAGTGATGCTGTGGCGTTCAGTGATGCTGTGGTAGCGCATAGTGATGTTGTGGTGCTCCTGAGTGATGCTGTGGTGGTGCTGAGTGATACTGTGGTGATGCGATAGATAGAGTGAGTGTGATAGATAGATAGCGGGAGGGTGATAGAGTGAGGGCGATAGACAGACAGATAGATAGAGTGAGGGCGATTGATAGAGTGATGGCGATAGATAGATGGACAGATAGAGTGTATTTATGTTGCATTGAGTAGAGTGTAAGTATGAGGTGTGTAATTATATGGCACTGAGTGGTATTATATGGAGTGTATTTACATTTCATTGAGAAGAGTAATTATGTGGCGTCTAATTATGTGGCACTGAGTGGTAATATGGGGAGTGTATGTTGTATTCAGTAGAGTGTAATTATGTGGCGTGTAATTATGTGGCACCGAGTGGTATTTGGAGTGCATGTTGCATTGAGTGCAGTGCAATTATGTAGCATTTAATTATATGGCACTGAGTGGTATTGTTTGGAGTGTATGTTGCATTGAATGCAGTGTAATTAAGTAGCATATAATTATGTGGCACTGAGTGGTATTGTGTGGAGTGTATGTTGCATTTAATGCAGTGTAATTATGTCGCATATAATTATGTGGCACTGAGTGGTATTGTGTGGAGTGTATGTTGCATTGAGTGCAGTGTAATTATGTTGCATATAACTATGTGGCACTGAGTGGTATTTGGAGTGTATGTTACATTGAGTGCAGTGTAATTATGTGACGTGTAAATATGTGGCACTCAGTGGTATTTGGACTTTATGTTGCATTGAGTGCAGTGTAATTATGTGGCGTGTAATTATGTCGCAGTGAGTGGTATTCGGAGTGTATGTTGCATTGAGTGCAGTGTAATTATGTGGCGTGTAATTATGTGGCACTGAGTGGTATTTGGAGTGTATGTTGCGTTGAGTGCAGTGTAATTATGTGGCGTGTAATTAGGTGGCACTGAGTGGTATTTGGAGTGTATGTTGTGTAATTATGTAGCATATATTTATGTGGCAGAGTGGTATTGTGTGGAGTGTATGTTGTATTCAGTAGAGTGTAATTGTGTGCCGTGTAATTATGTGGCACTGAGTGTTATTTGGAGTGTATGTTGCGTTGAGCGCAGTGTAATTATGTAGCATATAATTGTGGCCGAGTGGTGTTGTGTGGAGTGTATGTTGGATTCAGTAGAGTAATTGTGTGGCACTGAGTGGTATTTGGAGACTATGTTGCATTGAGTGCAGTGGAATTATGTGGTGTGTAATTATGTGGCACTGAGTGGTATTCGGAGTGTATGTTGCATTGAGTGCAGTGTAATCATGTGGCGTGTAATTACGTGGCACTGAGTGGTATTTGGAGTGTATGATGCATTGAGTGCTGTGTAATTATGTAGCATATAAATATGTGGCACTGAGTGGTATTGTGTGGAGTGTATGCTGTATTCAGGAGAGTGTAATTGTGTGGCATGTAATTATGTGGCACTGAGTGGTATTAGGCATGTATGTTGCATTGAGTGCAGTGTAATTATGTGGAGTGTAATTATGTGGCACTGAGTGGTATTTGGAGTGTATGTTGCATTGAGTGCAGTGTAATTATGTGGGGTTGTGTGTGGGGTTGTGTGTGTGGGTGTGTGTGGTGGGTTTGTGTGTGGTGGGTGTGTGTGTGGGGGCGGTGTGTGAGGTGTGTGTGTGGGAGGGGGTGTGTGGGAGGTGTGGGGTGTGTCTGTTTGTGGGGGGTTGTGTGTGTGTGTGTGTGTGGGCTTGCGTGTCATTCTCTCAAGAAAAAACAGATGTAAGTGAATGTGTGAACATTAGTCAAAACAACAGTAAACAACAATGCGAAAAATACAAGCATGAAAAATGTGGAATCCATGAAGTTGCATAAAAAGAACGAGATAGCTACATTCCCTAAATGTGTAGTTCTCGTGGCCGCTAGCAGATGAGGTCTGTTGACGGATGGATTGCCTCCTGTTTCTTCCCCTTATGATGAGCAGGCGTGGAGAGCAACGTGCAGCAGAGCAACAGGCCAGAGGTTGGGGAGAAATTTTTGGGGAAAATCTAAAGAAAGCCAAGAACGAAGAAGCACTGGGCAGGAGGAAGGAGCAACAGAGAGCAGGTCTGGCGAGTGGAATAAAATGCAGCACACGAAGAAGAGAGAGCAAATGGGGCGAAGGGAGCAACATGGAGAGCTCAAGGCGAGGGGTGCATGACTTTAGTGGAAAGAAAGCTGCACACGAGCCCTCGTGTTTAGCGAACATGAAAAACTCCCTACACACAAAACATTAAAGCACTGTTCTTTAAAACTGTATTTATTGGTTTTCTTTCCTTTTTTAATATATTTATTTAATGGCAGCATCTTCTTTACGGAGCCGTCTAAACAGCAGCCCGGGCTGCACTGACCCATGGAACTTCAGGAAAGCTGAGCGTCACTATGAGGGTAGACCACCCATGCTGTGAACTGTCGGCAATGGAAAACAAGCTGCCTTTGAAAAATGACAGGCAGCCTGGGAGGGGGGCTGATTCTGTGGAGCGCGTGAAGTGGCTGGTGGAAAATGTCTTGCTTTGTGGGAGGGGTAGGGGAAGTGGGGCGCGCATGAAGAAGCGGACATCAAAGGAATGGTGGGAGGGAACGAGCATATGGGGAGTGAGCGATAACGAAAGTAAGAGGGTGGGCAGGAAGTGAGGCTGAGCGCGCGCTGGCGAAAGCAGTTCTTCGCGCTTGAATGCCTCACATGCACTGGCCATGATCCGCATTCTAGAGGTCTTTGGTAGACTTTTCTTTTCCCCTTGCTATAATCTCGCATAGAGATTGCTTACGCAATAGCTAGGCTCGACCTAAAAACAGGACCACTTCAGAGAGGTATCCGAGGGGTGGATGAATTAATAAGGATGATCATTTAATAGCATATAGAACCACCAGGTAAGGTACAATACCAAACTACAATAATCAGTGTCAATAATCTATTGCATCTACATGCACAGTAGATATCAAATGGGCCTGAAATACTTACAACAGGGTGAAAATAAAAAATATATATATACTAACTGTGTACATAGAAGCGATAATGAAATACAAGTAGGAGACATAAAAAGTGTGGAGAAGTGTGGCTCACCGATTAGAGCGGCAGACCCTGAGGCAGAGGTCTGGCCCGGGACCAAGGTTCAATTCCCGACGCGGCAGGGTCTTGGGCTCAATGTCCACGGACTCGATAATTCTCGCCTAGGTGCCTACTCTAATCATGGGTCCCACTCTGCAACTCTGGGCAATAGCTTGCTCAATCTCCACAACGGCCCCTAAAGCGCTAGCATGCCTGGCCTCACCTTGGAGGTGCCCAGTAAGGGGCATCTCACAGGGAAAGCCAGGAAGGGTTCCACAGCGGTATACAGCGCCAAGATACCTTCTAGGTGATAGTGCGCTTTACAAGTATACACACATTACATTACATTACAAAAAGGTTTAAACCTGTGAAATGTGTTTGTCTAGCACATATTCTTAGGTGGTCTAATCACAAAAATGTCATGAGAAGAAAAGGTCCAGAAGTTCATACAGGTGCTTGAAACCAGCACGGTAACCTACCTTCAACAAGTTAGCCGGGGTGTATGTAACAGACCTTGTCCAACGGTACTCCCCCCCCCCCCCCACTTCCCCCCCCCCCCCCCCCCCCCCCCCACGTGCAGGTCAACGTCAAGGGTGAGATACAAGTGTTCTAAAACACCGTACATACATTTTCATACTTTCTCAATATTTCATGTGATGCAAAACCGAGTGGGTATTGTGTGGCAGAAGTGATAACTGTGAAACTAGGAATATAGCACACAAGAGAGGTGGCAAACTACACTAAACTTGTTCTTTTATCCAACAAAAGTCATATTTATAATTTACCATTTCCTAGCAGATTTGACTTCTTAAATCACAGGACCTGAACAGGAGGCAGGCTGTACGAATTGGTATAGTTATGTAGAGAAATGTAGTAGCAAATTGTGTCAGAGCGTACTGCGGAATCAAATACTGTTTCTACTGCTGTAAATTGAAAATTCGGCTAGCTTTTATCTCAAAAGGTGTGTTTATTTAGAAAAGATTTGTGATTAACTCCAGGAGTGTTGTGACATGCGCTTGATGCATGTTTACCAATACATATATTAAAGAAAGAACATTTATGTGTGGTCGCATTCCGCTGCAATCAGTGCTAGAAAAAATAAAACCCAATAGAGAGAAGTGGACAAATCTAAAAGTTCACATCAACCCAGTAACAGCACAGAGTCAGTTTCCTTTGGAAGCTGTCCAACTCTCACCTTCGCCCTGGGTTCAAAGGACTTCTTTTCTTTCTATATTTACATTCCTACAGACAGATTTATGTTTTTTGGGTTCTACATGCAGGCAAGGTGGAGTCGGACAATCAAGCTGCAGAGTTTATTAAAAGAAGGACCAACTCAAATTTGGAGGAGCGCAAACTCAGCCATGATTTTCTACCTTCTTCAAATGGTAGCAGACATAACACATGTTCCTAGTATACCAAGATGGCTGATCTGTACTTGTGAATTTTGCCATGCATATTTTTTCTCTTAATTTGCTGGACTAAATTTGAAATTGGTTTTAAAGTATATTACTCAGTACTTGTATAAACTCGGAGGCATCGAATACACTCTGGTATACTAGATGAGAACATGTGTTTTTTCTAAGAGTAACATATACGTTCTGCACAATACAAAATTAAGATGGAAGCTACTTAGTGCAAAAGATGCACAACCCAATTTTCCAAATGCATTTGCAAATGCTATCCAGTGGAAAAACTACATTTACAGCACTAGAGTGGAGGAAATACACATTTGGCACTGATTGGCAATTGCAAATTTTGTTGAAAAAAATGCTCTACACCAGTTATACACTAAACAGTTTGGCTCCAGGAATGTGCCAGTTTAACAGAAAAGATTCAAGACCGAGAACAGTCAGAACGTTCTAAAACTAGACACTGCTTTCAATGTGAGGACACCAGCAGGTTACCGGAAGTTACTGGGAAGTTTACAGTGGTTTTTAATTCTTGCCAAGCAGCGCGCATGCGCTGCTCTGCGAGACTTATTGTAAGGGCTTCAAAAAGCACACCAAACACGCTTGTGTGTGTGTGGCCTATTGCTTGCGGTTACCCGCACGGCGCCTTATGTTTTGAATTATCGTGCACGGACAGTTGCGCGATAATTCAAAACATAAGGCCTGGTGCTCGCTATCGCGCACCACTCGCAGGACGCTGCATTCCTTGAATTCCTTGTTAGATCTTTGTGAACGTGATAGCCACATTTTACATTTGCTGACGGCGAACGGTTGCTTAATGTATTCGTTGGGTTTATTTTATAGCTAAGGGCAGCGTTTTGCTGGTACTCTGTGTTCGACGTGCTTGCCTTGAGGAAGTTGGGTACTTTTAATCACGGTGGGAAAACCCGAGCCACATGAAGTTGATGACATGGACTTCACCATGAACAGACTGTGGAGCCGGTGCGCCTTGTCACGGAGATTTAACCTTTTGTTCCTTCGGTGGAATTAAGATAAAACAGCTGTATCTTTAAGCTAGGTTTCCCGTCTCCTGCTGCGGATTAGTTAACGCTCTTAAGCGTCTAATCAAAGGAAGAGTAACTTCGGTAAAGCACTAGTTTGGTGTTTTAGTTTTTTATGCCACTCGTGCCGCCTAGTGGTTAGATCTGGAATAGTTTTCACAAGTCTGATGAATAATCCTGCTGTCGGACACTTTTGTTTCTGGTCTCTACGAATAGTAGCTCTGTAGAGTGTGGTGACACAGCCCAAGTGTATACATAGTGTTTCTGACTTCATAAAATATTTTCGAACAATAGAGTTCAGCAAACCGTTGTGCCCGACTCCAATTTGTAGAGGTGTGCTAAGCTTTTCTTACGTGCGCGTAGTTTTGTGCACTTCTCCATGCAGATGCCTATCTATGTATGCACTATGCCGACGTATAACTTTGTCTCGATTATTAGGTGCCAGCCAATCACTTTTTAAACAAGTCTTTGTGATCTGGATTCCGACTTCAGTACATTTTGCCCCTTCAAGTTGTATTTTTTATTTCTTTCAACAGTAACTTGGAGAATGGCATAGCGCCTACTTGTATTTCATGTTGTTGAGGCATTGCACATTTTCAGTTCCTTTTGGTTTTCTATTATAAAGGTTTTGATATGGAAGCTTGCGGTTTCATGTTAAATATGTAATAATAAAAGCGTGACACTAAAAAACGTAATGGAAATCACCAGTAAGCATTTGCTGGCGAAATAGATGAAAGATACTGCCATCACAACAGTATTCGGAGTTCTTTTGCATTAATATGATAAGCAATGATGCTCACATTATATGAGAGCAGGTCCTTCTCAGCCACCGCCACCCCCCCCCCCCTGGTTTACTTTGTCTGCATTCTTGCCTTCTAATGGTGTAATTATGGGGTCAGGTCAAGCCATCTAATATCTATGGCAGTTGCCAAGGGAAATCGAAATACTTGTGATATGTGTTTGCTCTGTGTGTGCCTCCCCACACCTGCTGTTGCATTAAGGAGTTTGTGGGTGTGAGAGAGATTATTCTTATTTTAAACAGTCTTTTACTCAAACTGTGCGCTTCTTGAGATAACATTCCACTTGTTAAATTTAACAATAGCATTAGCTAAACACTTATAAAGTCCCAAAGGCGAGACCTATTGGCTCTGTCAGTGCTTGTTATTGGAAGCAATCTGTAGGTCGACCCTCCAAAATGAGACTGGATGTTCTTGGAAATGGGCCCTTGGGGAGATGGGTGGGCATACTGACCTCTATGGTATTTTCCAATCTGTTTTAGCAGCAAGCAGTGTTCACGAATCCCCTGGAGCAGTCACCTAATGCACTTAAGTACTCACAGATTCACAAGACATACCTTGATACTAAGGTGCACCAGTGACTGTTTTCATCGCTGATCAACTTTTGCTTCTTGCCCGGCAACTTGCGGTTTCCGGCCAGAGCCACCCCACTCTCAGACATGCTCCGATTTCTAGACTGCAGCCCATTCTCTGTTCAACCAATGGAGGCCCTGCAGCGTTTGTCGAAAAAGCCAGTCTATCCACACAGAAATAAGTTTTTTTCTTAAACAAAAGATCGTCATGTTGTAAAAAATGCAGCGGCCGTACAGAACCTGGTTCAGACCGGGGGCTGCGCTTTGCTGGGAGGCTTCAAGGGAGCACCGGAGGGGGGTGGTTTATAGGACCGACATGGAGACTGTGGGAGCCGCCATCTTAGGAGAGAAGAGCTGCCTGCCGTCTGCCCCGCTGCCTACGCTTGTCCGTCAGCAACAGGAGTAAAACTGACAACAGGGGGGGGCGGGAGCGCTCATGCACAGAGATAGGAGCAGCAACATAAATATAGCAAAGGAATACGAGAGCGGTGAAAAACAGTATAATTTAAAAGTGCTTGCACGCGAGCGCAAAGGGAACAACCTATGCAACCGCTCCTGTGCAAGCAGTGGATGTCCAACTAGCGGTCAGACCAACACGCGCATATTATTAAGCCTGGGCCAGAGAAGCATCAAGATACGTCAGGGAACCAATCAATAAAAAAAAAGTGCACAGAATAAACAAATAAATAAATCAAAAAGTAAGGGCACGCTTAACACAGCCAGTCGCCAGGAAAGTAAAAACACACCCAAAGGCGGGACAAAAACCAGCATTTCACCAATAAGATTAAAGCATTTTTGAAAGGCACATGAAACAACAAATGGAAAGTGGTGGCATGGTCTAACCTCAGAGAGGGATAACAGCATGCATCGCAGAGCAGCGCATGTGCGTTGCCTCTAAGCTCGACCAAAAAATCAAGTCAGCAATCATCAGCAAGACGCCTTATGGTCATCATGGGTAACTAAAATTGTATCTATTAAAAATTGTACAGTGGAAGCATCAATTTCCATAAGATCAAGTTTACCAGTGGTAACACAACAGTTACATCAAATCAAGTTTCTAAAGGCACCATTAATTTACAATATAACTACATCAGTGCACCTCAAACAGCACCCTTTTCCCATGCTCATCACCCAAGATAGCACAGACTAAAAAAGCGCTTCTCATTAAATACTTACAGATAGGCAACAATGCACCGTCTATTTCGCAGCAAGCAACAGTGACGAAATTTAATTGTTGGAATCAGGTCACTTCGCCCTTCCGACTTGGCTTCATTGCTGGAAGAGGGAAAAGTTGTTCATGTTAAAGGAATAAGATACTTTCAAATAACACTACAATAGCCTCTAGATTCCTTGATTGCACCAAAGTGAAAGGAAAAGTCAGCTTTTAAGAACAGGCTCAGCCTATACAAGGTCGCCATTTTTAGGTGTAATCCTATCAGTCAGCTGTAAAGACATATTAAGGACATGCTGAAAGCTTACCTAGGAATGCATTCCGCCCATTGTTAACCATTGGCTTTCTGTTTTGTCATTCACAGTTGCTTGCTTTCCATTTGCTGTCTCTATTTGTTTTTGCCTGTCCAAAATGTCTTTGTCCCTCCCATGCAGCATAGACTCTTTACCACTTCTTTGATTGGCTCCTTCTATTCTACCAGGAGTGCTTGCTTTTCAATTTTTTTTCTCTCTTTCCTAAAGCATTCTGTGAGAGGGCATGTTTTGCCCAGCTGTCTCCCGTATATGTTTCTCAATGCCACCCCAACACAGTTAAGCAACATACAGAACATGAATTGAGAATATTTTGTAATGTACACTTCTGCAATACTGAGTGAGCAAATAATGCATTTAAACTCTTTAGAAAGTACTATGTTGCTCCTTTGTACCCGCCCTTTAGTTTCCAGTCAGAGCACCGTTTGTTATTTTAAGATTGTCATCATGTTTCACTGGCCTTGGAGGGTTTGTCTCACAGAGTCCTACCCTCTTGGCGTACCCTTAAGTTCGCAGCCTAAGAGCTGAAGGAAAAATATGGGTCTGAACCACCCCCCTAAAGATCAGAACAAGAAACCTAAGCCCTTTCTAGGTCTCGCCTAGCGACGTAGCGCATGCGCTGCTCGTCTTAGCGAGACCTATTGTCGTCAGTTTTGCTAGAGAAGGGGGACAGGAGATGTGCACGCGCCCGGACAGGCGATGTGCACGCTTTCACTTTCCCAATTTCATCCAATGCCGCTCCTATTTGCTTTCCCAGCCCACGCTGGGACGCGAGCTTGCACTTTCACTTTCCCACTTTCATTCAATGCCGCTCGCACTCGTGCCCATCTTCTGTCCCTCTTTATCTCCTGCTCACTGTGTCTGCGCGGACAGGAGACGTGCACTCGGAGACAGCTTGTTTAAGGCGCTGCACGTCGCTGCAGCGTGATCTCCGAATGATCTGCACAGTGACACATTCTGCTAGCGTCCCCAGTGTTTCCCAAACGTTCATTCCGCAAGTCTCTGGAGGGCAGGGCATGTCACAGAGGAAATCCAGGGTGCCCTGGTGCTCGGAGGTACAGCTTGACTCAGAGCATCTGTAATGCGCCATATTTTTCCAGCCTCCGCGGGTACAGGTCTCAGCCCTTTGCCTGTTGGAGAGAAGTCTGTGTTGGGGGATATCACACATATGACCTCTCACAGGGGATGTCTCAGTTCTCGTGTTCTTACAAGCCCTTGGTGCAGCGAGAGAGAGCTGGGCTGTGAGACTACAGGCCAGAGCGCTGCGCAGGCCCAGATGGCTTTTCCAGTCAAACGGTCTCGGGAATCCTTCTCTCATGCAGTAAGAGGACCAGCCCAGAAGTATAACTCCAAACTGACACTCCTGGTGCATGGGGACAGAGCTGAGCTCCGAAGTGGGAGGACTGAGCTCAGCCTGGAAGTGCCTATTTCAGCTCTGTATCTAACCGCACTTTGCATACTGGGACTTCACCCCGTACTTAGAACCGGAAAGGGTAAACTACATGTCCCATAATCAGGACCTCTAGACTTATGCGATTGTGAGGCCACTGCGTTTTTTGCGTAATTTTGGATTTGCGCATTTGTCAGAAAATCCATCATCTGTTTCATAATATGTAGATTCTAATTGCTAAATCACAGCGACATGTGTTGCTATGTAGTGGAAGGCCCTTGGCAAAGGTTGCCTTGTCACCTTTCTGTAGCTTTTTACAATAGTTGGTAGTTTAATTGGTACTAATGAGGTGCAACCTATGCACAGACCATGTTAGCAACTGTAACAAGCATTTGCAATGCAATAGGTCTTGCATTTACGAGTTTGAGCTATTGACATTGCAAATAACAATGCCTTTGATTTTTGTTTTCGTTTTAAAAACATAAATAAAAGGCATTGTCATTTTCAATGCCAATAGCTTATACTTGCGTCACAGCAGACCTATTGCATTGCAAATGCTTGTTTACTTCCTCACCAGCTGATACACAGGAGAAGAGGCAGTAGCCTTTAGTTTGTTATATAAATGAGATCAGGATCGAGGGGGTGTCACCTATGGAGACCTCCATGGGAGTAAAGCACCTGCGATGGGAAGGGCAACTACTGTCACATTACCATTATAGCAAACGTGCCGATATGTGTCTGTGGTGTAACATTACCACTATAGCTATCCTTACATGAGAGGACAGTAAAATAAGACAAGCAATGCATTTATTTGTTTCAAGCACAAATATAAAGACTGTAAATGTTATCAAAATGTCATATCAAGACTATAATAGTATCCTCTAGACAGAAGTCATACTTAAAAAAACGATTATTTACTGTAATAGTAAACGTTATCTGAGCGTTGGCAGAGGTGCAGAGTGCCATGACACTCCTAGGAGTATTAGAGCACTATATAAATGTGCTCTCATTCATTAAATTGGTTATATGTTATACTAATAACCATTTTAAATGTAATGATACTCAATTTAACTACCTCGGAACCATGGAAGGATCAATTTCTTTTACTCATGATCTCCTGATCACAGCATGTCTCGGCACAAGCGTTTAAGCTATTAGGGCATCATGCTTGCTTTCATTATTATTTTTTTTTTTTTATAAGAACCAAGCCATGTGTAGTGTTGGTGCATAACAACCAGGACTCACTGCAGGGGATTCGATCTGTTTACACTTGGCTGGTACTGTGAGTATCATTTATAAGAAACTTCAAGTAAATTAAGTTTATTCAAACATAAATCACAGCATACAATTGGCAGGTATTAAGTCACACATGGTACATATTTGGAGAACAGTAACAGTTTTATTGCTTGGGCCACTTCTGTATTACTTTATGATGCAAATATGAACATGTTGTGTATACCCACAGAATAAGAGCCTTATTCTTACATCTGAAATATTCTAAATTTCATCACGCTAGTAACAGCAGATGTCAGGCATTACAAGGACATTAAATAGCAATTTCACTTTGTTAGCTAACACAATGCATTACAAAGAACTCAGAAGAAATACCCATGTCATGAGTGTTGCGTAAACAAAGGCTTTGGCTTAGCTCTACAACATTTGACTTTCCCACGTATGGGTGTCTGAAATTAGTTCAGTGTATCAACGCTTGAGCGTCAAAATACAAGTTGTTATAGGTCCACATAACTCCACTCAACACATAGTTGATGTGGTGTCTGAGACTTTCTGGGTTATTAACAGTTCCTTAGTAAATAAGTAGTCAGGGACGCAGTGGTAACTGAAACCCAATTTCGTTCTTTAGAATATCACACACCAGATCTGCCCTAAGACATTTTATATTTACAGTCTCAAATAACCACACAGAAATATTATTAAAACAGTGCTGATTCAGGTCTCTAATGAGAATAATATGAACGTTTCTAAAAGAGTTGAAATGTCATTTGGCAATCGAACACTCTAAAGACTGCTTCTAAGCGCTATGCTACGAGCATTGAGTAGCTTAACTTGGATTTAGTTTCTTAGGATTCAACATACTGCATACCGTTTGCAGCGAGAAGAACAAGTTACTTACCTTCAGTAACAATGTATCTGGTAGAGACATAGTCTAGCCGCAAATTCCTTAACTTAGAATATCCCCAGGCGTCAGACTGGTCTGGAATATTTTGCGCAGCAGCACCTCTGCGCGCCGGGTGGCAGCACGGTATGGCTCCGCCCTGACCTCGTCCATGGATGCGACATCAGCGGAGCCATATATGCCCCTCCCCAGCACATCGACATCAGTTTTCGTCAGAAGACTTTTCCGCGTCACAACACGAAGCCATCACCAAAAACTGCAAAAATATGGGAACAGTGTGTAGAAAAAGAAAAAACAAGGTATGGTGAATAAACATCACCATGGAAAGACAGTGCCAAACACTGTGTAGAGTAAACTGAGGGAAGGAAAGGAGCACCACTCTGGTACGAACCCCCGCAAGTGTAAAGTCCTAACCTCCCCCGGAGGTAGAAGAAGATGCAGAGCATAGGCAGGATAGAACCCTTGGCCTGTGTGTGCCTGTGCTACCAGAGGCACAAGACCCACCATTGAGCTACAGCTCCTCGGTGAACCATCACAGCAGCCGGCAGAAAGGCTGCAACCACAAGAAACAACAGTGAAGGACAACCAGTCCAGAACCCAGGAGCAAGGACAAAATACCATAAAGCGTCACCCAAAAGGAGACGTCAAATCCAAATAAAGGATCTGCCGAAGGCAGCTTTGTCAGAATCTGCAACCGCTAGAGTGCATGGGAGACAAGAGACCTCAAGCGGTTGAAGAAGATAGAAGGTAGAATAAGACTCACCTCGGACAATCCAGGGTAGGGGTTGTAAAGGACACATGGCATATGAGCATACCGTCCAATCACAAGAATGGGCACAGCAAAGCCATGAAACTGATTGTAGGATTGCGAGTCGGAGTGAAGAGGAAACGTCACCCCGCAGAGGAATAAAGCCACCCAAAGGGAGGCGAAGGCAAGAAGCCCAACCTGAAAAGGTTGTCGCAGGACGGGGAGGACGGGTGAGCGTTAAGGAATCTGCGGCTAGACTATGTCTCTGCCAGATACATTGCTACCGAAGGTAAGTAACTTGTTCATCTGATAGAGAAGTCTAGCCGCAGATTCCTTAACTTAGAATAGATACCAAAGCCATACCCATAGAAGAGGCGGTACTGCGACTAAGCACCACTAAGGTCCAAAAAGGACCTAGCGGTCAATAACATGGCCAAAAGAGTGTCGTCAATCAAAGGACCAAACACATTGGGGACAAAAATAACAGCGCAGCCAACCATCAGACCCCTATGCGATGAAGAGAGCAGGAGTCAAGGGGAGGCTAGGGCACCACAGCCCATCCAGAATAATACGAAAACCCCCACATGTAGGGTATTAGAGAAGGAAAACACCAAGCCAGAACGCTCGTGCCTAATGGAAAAAATGCCGAACTTCGAAATAAAACAAAAAGGCATGAAGGATCCACAGTATCCAAGGTGTCGACAAAAAGCCAGAGATAGCACCAGCAAAATCACTTGAACAGCGTAAAACACTGTTAAACCTGCACCCGTAAAGATACGAAGGCAAAAGGACACTGACACCTGCCCAGCATGGGCCGACATGGAAGAAAAACACACCTAGTAGAAACTGGCATTAAAAAAAGAGTTCAGCACCTCGCAGGAAGTAGAACTGAACCTTATGGCGTGAAAGAACCGCATGATGCCGCAGCCAACAGAGCCAGCCCAAAGGACTGGATAAGTGGTATGGTGGATAGAACGCCCCCACATGTTCCACAGAGGAAGAGTACTGCGGAGACCCTCACCCGACATGTGGAGAGCATTGAAAGGATGCCCATTCACAGCCCAAAAGACGCTCAGATGCGGCCAGAAGTAACACCAAAAAGCAAAACAGTAGGAACAGCTGAGATGCGCCCAATAGCAAGAAAACAATGGGCCGCACAAGTCTTGAGAAACAACATGGTGCAGAAACAGCCTCAAGAAGATGCTGAAACCCGGCCAAACCCAGGCACTCGGGTAGGCTTAAAAGTACTGCAGCTATACAGAAAGTGGAACTAGACTATGCTATAAACAGCGTCTGCCGTCAGTCCGGAAGAGAGAACAGTCCTCTGGCAGGACAATTTAAAAGAAAAAACGAGCCTAACAAGGGAGTACTTAGGACCAACTCACGGGTCCTAGACGCCAGGAAGAGCGGAGTTCAAGAAGAACCAGCTCCATGAGTCCGCCACATTTAAGAATGCCAGTGGAACGTAGAAATCCCTGCACTAAAGCAGCGGGAATGTGGGGAAAACTGCTGAGGAATAAGCCAGAAGGCTATAACAACCTACAACAAAGAGGTCCACGGCAACTCCCTACTGGGGAGAACAACCCAGGAGGGGCTGGCACCAAAAGAAAATAGACCACATGACAAAAGCAGAATGCTAGACCATGCGAGGTAATTACCACACAGCATAGACCTAGACCCGAAGTCTAAGCACTACAGACAATAGGGCGATGCGACCCTGCGGAACACAGTAAAAGGAGGTATACAAGTCCCAGAGGGATACCTATAATGGAAACTCCACAGGAGCGTACGAAGGGAAAGGCAGATACTTGCCACCAGCCAAAACCCCACATAGGGCAAGGGTCAGCCCCTGGCAAGAAGGGGGGGGTCCACCGGGCAAAACAGACAGTCAGAGGACTTGAAAACAAAAACAACCCAGCCATACGGCTATACAGACAAAATGGAGACATCAACCTGCCTCTGATAATGACTGGTCCGTAAAGGAAGACTGTGACCAAGAAGAAAAGTCAGCCAGTCAGTGGCACAGCAGAATTACGGTAGCCCTGACAGAAGCCTGGAGATCGCAGAGTCAGCGTGGGACTCAAAAAAGTATTTTCCGTTAAATGGCATGTCTTGGAGGCTCTCCCGAATATTATCAGGGAAGCGACTGTCATGCATCCAGGCATGACAGCGCAGAGCCACCGACCGTACAAGAGCACGGTACACAGAGTCTGTGGTATCCAGGGAGGAGCGTATGGTAAAATGGGCCATTTCCTTACCGTGAAGGACAAGACGGAGTAACTCCGGGGCGCAATTACTCCGGAAAGGCAGGAAGAAGGTTAGCCACGGAGTCCCAGAGTGCGGAGGACGTACGTGCAAACACGTATGTAGTGTTTAAAGCGCAGATGGCCGCGCTAGAAGAAGCAAAAAGCTGTCTGCCACATGCATTCAGCCACCGGGATACCTGGGTGGGAGGAAACAAAAGCAAAGTGGAGGAGTCTTGTAACCCAAAGGCCGCCTGAATTACCAGGGCCTGAGCTGCAGGATGGAGAGACAGACAAAGTGGATCCCCCGGGGCAGGACGGTGCCTACCGGCAATGGCCCGATTAACCGGAGCTCCGGAAGAGGGCCGTATCCATGTGCCACGCAGGACTTCCAATAAAGCACCCCCAATAGGTAGCAAGGATTCCACTGTAATGAGCTCAAGATGAAGCAGATCCATTAAGGGATTGGAAATGAGGGTTCCTACAGGAGGCTGAAAGCTTGAGGATAGCAGCAGCCCTGGCGCAGCCCCGGCGTAGGTGGCCCCCAACTCAGTAATCACCCTAGAAGGGGACAAGAGACAGTTGGAGGCTAATTCTCCCAGCCGACATGAAGAGCCGGGCTGGGGAACGACCCGAAGGTCATGTCACACAAGTAACCTGCACTAATGGCTCTAGACCAGGGGGAGCAACAGCATCCGAAAAGGCTGTATGATACCGATGTCACTCGACCCCGCTGAGGGGACAGAAACGAGGAATCCGGAGCAATCCCAGGCATGGACACCGGTGTTGATGAAAGGATGGGCACCGGCAGTGATGGATGAGTCGACAGTGGCATCAGTGGATGCCATGTCGGAGTTGAAATTACGTCGACGGCCTCCGCCAGGGATGCATCCTCGACGCTGACCGGCGCCGGAGGAAGTGAGCTGGGCGTGGGCTTGGACGATGAGCCCGGCTTGGGGTCCGATGTGGAGCCTAGCTCCAAGCTTGGCGTCATCGACGCTGCCCCGGCCGTCCGCGCAGGAAGCCGCACAAGGCTATGCGTTGACTGGCAGTGAGAGCCTGGTGTTAAACCCGGAGGCGCGACATCGTGGGCGTGTCCGACGCCGCCTCGTCGTCTGTGCAGGAAGCCGTACAGGGGTATGTGATGACTGACGGAGCGAGCCCGGCGTCTAATATGGCGTCGCTGACGCCGTCCGTGCAGGAAGCTGCACAGGGCTATGTGTTGACTGGCAGAGTGTGCTAGAGCGACCAGGACGGTCTGGGCCACGGCCAATGCCGTCGCCTCGGCTCCGGAGTCGGTGCACACAACCCGGGCCGGGGAAGAATCAGCCGACGAGGGCCCGGCATGAGTACCCACCCCCTCTGCGGGGCCCGAAGGCGCACCAGGGAGAGAGGGAGACTCAAAGTAGGGCTGAAGCACCTGGGAGTAGGACTCTATGTGGGCGCGCGTCGCTCCAACTCCTGGGAAAGGAGGGTAAGGAGGAGGTGACCTCCAGGCGCCTGTAGCTGACCCCGTACGAGAGGAGTGGGCGCCAGCGGCATGCCTACGAGAAGATGACCTCAGTGGACGCTTGTGGCTCCGCTTACCTTTAAGGGGCGCCGGTCACCGGAGCGGCCTCGGAAGAGAGCCCCCTCTGGAGAGGGAGAGCGTTGACGAGAAGAAACTGGACCAGAAGGCTGCGTGGCCATCAGCTTCATACGCCGTTCCCGAAGGGACTTCGACTTCATCTGTTGACAGTCACCGCATTGCTTGGAATCGTGCTGCACATCAAGTGGAGTGGTGTGGCTCACTGGTTAGAGGCGGCAGACCCGTAAGCAGAGGACGGCCCGGGACCAGGGTTCGATTCCCGACGCGGCAGGGTCGTGGACCAGGGTCAGCGGGCTCGATAATTCTCGCCTTGGTGCCTACTCCAGTCAGGGACCACACTCGGCAACTCTGGGCATTAGCTTGCCTCATCTTCACAACGGCCCCCCCAGACCGCCGGGGATGCTTGGTCGCACCTTAGAGATACCCATTAGGGACCATCTCTCAGGGTGAGCCAGGACGGGTTCCCCAGCGGTCGAAGCGCGGAGATACTCCTCCAAGAGTCGATTCTAGCGCTATATAAACCCACAATTAAATTAAATTAAAATTAAGGCACCACATGCAAATAAGGTGCGGATCAGTGCCAGACATCTGACGTGCACTGGTCTGACAGGCTTTGAACCCGGAGGGCATTGCACACTGTTCCGGTACGACACCAACAGTGTCGAGAAGGCCCAAAAGGGGGCCAGGAACTGCTGGTTTCCCAGATCCACGTTGTGACGCGTAAAGAAGAAAACTGAAGTTGGAGCGCCGGGCGGGCATATATGGCTAGGCTGCTGTCACGTCCATGGACGACGTCAGGGCAGAGCTGTACAGCACCGCCCCCCAGCGCGCAGAGGTGGTACTGCGCAAAATTTTCCAGAAAAGTCTGGCGCCTGGGGATATTGTAAGTTAAGGAATCTGCGGCTAGACGTCTCTATCAGATGCTATAATTATCAGTAGTCGGAAAAGTGCTCCCTCGAAAAAGAAACAGACATTAGCTGGGACCAGCTCCTCTCCTCCTTGGCTCAGTAACAGCTTTCAGCATAGGATGGGATGCTGCATCAGTAGAGCAAATATGGCAAACATGACAATTCAGACTAAGTTATTGCCATTATCGGACCATCATAGAGTGCAAGGCACTTGTCCCAGACTGTTATTGCGTTAGGTGTCTTATCAATATTATAGTGTAGATGACTTGACACCTTCACAGGTTCTTACAAAGATAAGGACAGGCATCATTTATGTCAATGGTAAACATGGAGAAAATGGAGTGCTGGCCTGCTCAAAAAGGAGTCTGACCTTAATGTCATTACGTCATAAACAGCTTCTATAAACAGGCATTGGCAGTCAATACTTTTGGGCATGGCAAATGTGCCAGTTTTTAGGTCTTTTTCTTTTTTTTAAACTCTTTTCATTGATTTGAAAACAGGTAAGTCACATTTAGGTTATATACATTGCAGTACAGTTACATGCTTCATACATTTAGTAGGAATCAATAGCAAATCAGTCATTCATTCCCGTAACATTCCCATAACATCTCCAATATTTTTCCTCATCTCCTTGGTAGGCGAGATACACAGTTCACTGCGGTACTCATTCGATTTAGTCCACTTTTTGTCCCATTTCTTAGGACAACCTCTGGATTTGAACACCTCTTGTTGCTATCATGCATTTGTCTAATTCCCTAGCCCAACCCTTTGGTGGCTCAGCCACTCCCCACTTCACTGCAATTGCGCGTTTCACTAGTTTGTATCCCAGGGTGGTCATTTGTTGCTCTACTTCTGTAAGGTCTGTAGCCTCCCATATATTAAGGAGTCCCAGTTCTGGTGTTAAGGTAATCTCCTTTCCTAGTGCTCTCTGCATGTGTGTTGTAGACTTCTCCCATAGAGTTTGTGCGTGGGGACATTCCCATATTGTGTGGTAGAATGTTGCGTCATGGCTGCATTTGCGTTGACACTGCGCAACTTGTCTCTCCTCTATCTTTGCTAACATAGACCCTGTGAAATAAGTTCTATGTAGGATTTTCAATGGGTCAGGCAAAGCCTAAGGGGTATAGCTGCTTTCCTTGGGGACATCAGTGCTGTTTGTCAGTCATCATCTTCAAGTTGCCCTACATCGGCCTGCCATTTCTCTCGCAGAGTATGAAACAGATCTGGCAGGGTGTTACATAGTTTCTTATATGTTAAAGATAACGCCTTGTCCAGTACAGGTTCCAAGAGCAATCGGTTTTCCAGAGGAGATGATTCCGGTATATTTGTCAAGTTTGAGATTGCAGCTTGAAGGGCATGCCGTACCTGTAGGTAGCGAAGGCCTCTCACTGAGCTAGTTCAAATTGCTACCTCAGTACTGTGAATGTGAGTATCTTCCCCTTTTTCACAAGGTGGCCTAATGTGGAGATTTCTATAGTGTCCCACCTATCAATGGCAGGCTGGTTACAGAGTAATCCAAGCTTTTGGGTGGACCATAGTGGGGTGGCTTGTGTCAGTACGCCCAACCAGGCAAGACGTCAGTTAGCCTGGCACCCAATCTCCACCATATGGCTGTTGGGCCCAGGTATCGATTTTTCAGTGCTTTAGAATAGAGGGCTCCCAGGTATCCCTCCCTACCCATTTGATAATTATCAAGCAGACATGCCTGGTCCAGTGGAGAGCAATAGATCCAGTGATTCACCACTATCAACTATGACGCCCAGTAGAATAGGCACATTTCTGGGATAGCTATAACTCCATTGTTATGGAATTGCATAGGTATCCTGCACGCAAAGTATAGATACCAAGGAAATCTGTATTTCCGGGATGAACTATTATTGGTCCAGTAACGTTCAGGCCAGTAGGTAGGCAAAGATTACCGGAAAATTTTCCACCAGGTCAGCTGTTTTTTTCCTATGTAAATTTCACCAGATTTTTCAAGGCAAAATATGCAAACAGAAAAAACGAGAATGGCAAGGCCAATAGGTCTCGTTTTTATAACCTATTGGGGTTTCCGATTGTTTTGGGTGAAGCTGTACAGCATCAACGATGCTGTGCTGCATCACAAATGCTGTGCCAGAATGGCTAAAACAAGCATTGAAAATGCAATAGGTCTCGCCTTTGATTAAGTTAAAGCAATTTGCTTTGCTACACAATACTATTAGCAAACCAAATGGCTTTAACTTAATCAAAGGCGAGACCTATTGCATTAGTAGGGTACAAAATATTCTACAATTGCAATATTTCTCTTACTACCATTAACATTCTCTTTGTGATTTATCATGAATTTAAGAGAGTATTAACAATTAATTGTGATCAAACTATTCTTGTAAATCTCTACCTACTTGTCCTAATGTGCTCAAATGGATGACAAGCTGGGGTCATTACAGTCTGCACACATTGTATACACTTGGATGTTATGTTTTCTTTCATTGTTCTGTTCTTTCTTAAAATTCGTTAAAATTATTTGAAATCCCTCAGGATTCCCACACCAGGCGATATCCTGCAGGGTCTCACCTCAAATTTTTTCAACATCTGCAAAAACGAGTTTCAGCAACACAAGTCGCAGTTCTACAAATATATACAGCTGAGGCATGCCCTGACCCCCCTGATTTATCCACTGGACAAACTACCAGAATTTCACCCCCTAGAGGACCGTCTACTGATGGGAGACCGGAAAGCACAAAAAAACGACAAATATACCAGATCCTAACAACTCACACCCAAACCACATTACATAAGACCAGGGAGGCATGGGCGATAGATTTGCCAACCATGACGGATTATGGCTGGACTGAGGCCCTTTCCAGTCCCTGGGGTGCTGCTGTTTTCACACAATACTGCCTTCTTCATTTTAAAAACCTTCACAGCGCATATTATGCAGGGTTTCATCTGTGAAGAATGGGTGTCATCCAGTCCCCCATATGCCTTAGATGTGGGGACACAGAGGGCACCTTCCTGCGTACGATCTGGAGCTGCGAGGCACTACAACCATATTGGGGGAAAATTTCGTCCTGCCTGGGGCGTGTACTGTCATGGGATCTCCCACTTGACCCAGGCTATTTTTACTCCACAGGACTGAGAAGATTGGTGGGAATCGCTCCAAACAACACTTACTGTTCCTGGGCCTCACACTGTCCAAAAGGGACATCGCTCAGGCATGGAAGGCGACCTCCCCTAGCATGGCCATTTTGGTTTAGTATTTTGTTGAATGGTCTACAGCTGAGGTACCAATATTCCAGTGTGTGTTCAATAAGAGGATTGACTGCATAATCTTCCTAAAAATGTGATGTATTTTTAATATGATTATGATCTTTCGATAAATGTTAACTGTATTCCTGAATCTAAGATATTCCATTGCAATTAGTGCGAAGATACACAGTATGATAAAGTATGTGGTTAAGGGGTGATGTAGTTTGCATGGTAAATCAAAACAAGTTGAAAGCCCTGAGAGCAATGCATGTTTGCATGCCTAGAGGCATAAGAGAAAGCCTGCGAAGCATAAAATAAACATCCAGAACACAGATTGTATACACTATTCAAACAAAGGGAAGCCCAGTGGATAAGCAATGTCGCTCAGCTATACAAGCATTCAGATACAGTTTTCATTTGAATTAAATTAAGAACTCTTTTGCATAACCTAGACTTAAATTAGAAACAAATCATATTTGATGCAGCACATTTTTAGGTCGAGCCTAGTGCAGCGCATGCGCTGCTTGCGCGACTATAATAAGGGGGTTTTCAAATGCTACCAGAGGCTGCCTCAAGCTTGCGTTCATGTTCGCGTGCACACGCGCAGCGGCCATCTGTGTTTTCTCTGTCATGGCTAATTAAGTGCATCTCGATGCACTTTCATTTTCGTTAAATAGTTAGACTCCAGAGATGGAGCCGATGAAAACCTTCTTAAAACCTTTTCAAATACTAAAACAAAACTGGGCCTGAGGATGGCAACGGCGGCCTGGACGTAGGTGTAAACTGCACACCAATAGCAGCGGCTCTCTCTTGAGTAGCTCTGCGCTTCCAAAATTCATTGTCCAACAAAAGCGCATACAGAGGTATTTTGGAAGCAGTGAAAGATGACAGCACAAGGTGAGCCTCGGAGTTCCCTAAAAGGTCTGAAAAAAAAACATTTACAACTCTCACTAGGAGCATCTATGCACCCAGTGTCGGACAGATTTGGTACTTCTACTCCCTCGTGGCTGTCACTTCAGTGTTAACATGACACCAGCAGACCCTGGCCCTACAGGAAATAATACTCTTCACTACAATAACATACCTCAGACTAATTAGAACAGTAATCCTTCGTTTCTGAATTTTAAAACATGAAGACGGCACTCTTACAATGGTTCCTGGCTGCCCCCAGGCTGGTCCAAAATATCGCCAGCTCCAATTCATGGAGCCTGCTTTTTTCCCGTTCCCGGATCTCCTCTGGAGAGAGACCCGATCTTCTTTCTTCCGTCGGAGTGGTGTTTGTTTCCGGTGCCTCGAGGCTTTGGTTTTGGGGTACGGCCGTACCCGTCTCTGCCCAAGATTCCAGGGCCTTTTTGAAGTCTTCTTTCGTGCTCAGTCCTGTGGTAGCAATGCCTAGTTCTATGCAGAACTGCTTTAGTTCTCTGTGGTTATACTCTTCTAGTTTCTCCATCTGGAATTTTTCTGTGGTTCCGCTCTCTTTTGTTGTCATTGTGGTTGTGTCGTGGGGTGAGTTACTCTCTGTACGATTACGCGTTGATTCGGATCCCACCGCTGCCACCAATGTTAGACGGGGACCCGGAGGGTCGGCCGAGTACAGGGGGAGAGGCCTCCGGTGAGGACCGTCTCCAGCGATCGTACAGACAAGTAACTTCCCCCCCACAAATGGACCGCACACACGGATGCGATCTGCACACTTTATATAGGATTCTTAAGGCAAGGTTATCAACGATACAGTGGGGGGCAGGACACGAGGATCCTCCCAATTCTAGTCTCTGTAGGGTAAGGGGTAACGGGACAGTCTTGGTACCGGTCCGGTACAAGGGCGGCCAGACGGAGCTCACAATCCTCGAGCTCTGAGATCTGAAAGGTCGGGCCGCGGCAACGCCAGCAGGCTAGGATGAAAAGTCTCGGCAAGGAGGGCCGCGGCAGCGCCAGCAGGCTAGGATGAAAAGTCTCGGCAAGGAGGGCCGCGGCAGCGCCAGCAGGCTAGGATGAAAAGTCTCGGCAAGGAGGCCCGCGGCAGCGCCAGCAGGCTAGGATGAAAAGTCTTGGCAAGGAGGGCCGCGGCAGCGCCAGCAGGCTACGATGATGACTTCTTTGCAGAGGGGCCGCGGCAGTGCCAGCAGGCAAGAGCGATGGTTCACAAGGGTGGGCCGCGGCAGCGCCAACAGGTCCAGACGAAGATGCACGTTGCAGAGGGCTGCGGCAGCGCCAGCAGTCCGTCAGGGATGAGTTCTTCAAGGTGTCTCTCGACTCCAGGATACAACTGCCTTCCTGCTCTGGAGTTGCCCCAGTTATAGGTCTGGCCTCCTTTGATGTCCGGACCCTCGCGCTTGGAGGTCGGGAGGTCCGGGATGAGGGAGTCCAGACACCCAGCAGGGGGGTGGAGCCAGTGCCCGGGGAGACCGGGGGCGATCAGCACCTGGCGGGGGAGAGCCATCGACACTCCTCTCTCCCATTGACCTGCCAAGTGATCTCTTCACCTCCTGGGTGGATGGTGGTGCCTCGATGTCGGGGCCTGGCCAGGCCCAGGGTTGGGGTCGAGCTGATGCCACGCGGCCTCGTGGTGCAGTGTCCAAGATGGCGGCTGGGCCGGGGCAAGGGTGCTGACAGGGGCCCGGGACAGCCGATGCTGGGATGTTCGGGAGCAGCCGTCCCGTTGGGGACGGGTTGCGGGTTGCTTCGGTGGGTTGCCGGGGAGGTTCTTCGGGGGACACCGGGAGAGCCGGCGTTCGGGCCTTATCATGCGGGGAGGGAGCGGCCCGTTCACGAGGCCTGTCCAACAGCCAATAGGTCTCGCTTTTGGAACCTTATGAGTATTTAGTTATGCAGCACAATATCCTTGGTGCAACAACATCAACTGTTGCATGACTAAAAACTTATAAGGTCCCAAAGGCGAGGCCTATTGGCTATGCCAATGCTTGTTCAATTAGGTTATTGACCTTGGAATCCCCTACTCCTTCGGTCAGGAACGGAATACTGAGACATATGCGGTGGGATAACAGAGAGAAAGAATTCTGTTGCAACCGATCTACTTATATAGCAACGCATTTGCTCGATTAGGTACCTTCACATGGGAAATTCTTACTCGTATAGCTTCAAGTGTTCACACATTTTGAGATCAGAAAGGGCAATATGTGCTGTAAAGTTATTCCAGCTATGAACAAAAAAAATATGTGTCACCTTGCACCTAGGGGTGAATGATGGAGGCTCACGAAAAACAGGTCCTGGTACGAGTTTTTCTACTTATCTTCATGTTCATTGGACAACTGCCAGACCTCTGAGGTGCAACTGTGAGGGGTCGTTGGAACCAAGCGGTCATTGGGACATGCAGGGTATATATGTGAATGGTCTACAGCTGGGGTACCAAGATTCCAGTGCGTGTTCAATAAGAGGATTGGCTGCATAACCTTCCTAAAAAGGTGATGTATTTTTAATATGATTATGATCTTTCGATAACTGTGAACTGTATTCCTGAATCTAAGATATTCCATTGCAATTAGTGCGAAGATACACAGTATGATATTTAATATGATTATGATCTTTCGATAACTTAACTATATTCCTGAATCTAAGATATTCCATTGCAATTAGTGCGAAGATACACAGTATGATAAAGTATGTGGTTAAGGAGTGGTGTAGTTTGCATGGTAAATCCAAATAAGTTGAAAGCCATGAGAGTAATGCATTTTTGCATGCTTAGAGGCATAAGGGAAAGCCTGCGAAGCATAAAATAAACATCCCGAATACAGATTGTATTCACTATTCAAACAAAGGGAAGCCCAGTGGATATGCAATGTAGCTCAGCACTACAAGCAATCAGATACAGTTTTCATTTGAATTAAATTAAGAACTCTTTTGGATAACCAAGACCTAAATTAAAAAAAAATTCATATTTGATGCAGCACATTTTTAGGTCGAGCCTAGAGCAGCGCATGCGCTGCTTGCTCGACTATAGTAAGGGCGTTTTCAAAGTGCTACCAGAGGCTGCCTCAAGCTTGCGTTCAAGAACGCGTGCATACGCGCAGAC
This sequence comes from Lissotriton vulgaris, assembly GCF_964263255.1. Lineage (NCBI taxonomy): Eukaryota > Metazoa > Chordata > Amphibia > Caudata > Salamandridae > Lissotriton > Lissotriton vulgaris. The sequence goes on from NC_141694.1 coordinate 1,114,235,555, forward strand.
GCCATCAGTTTTTTCTCCGTCATGGCTAATTAAGTGCATTTCACTTTCGTTAAATAGTTAAGACTCCAGAGATGGAGCAGATCAAAACTTTCTTAAAACATTTTCAAATACTAAAACAAAACTGGGCCTGAGGATGGCAACAGCAGCCTAGACGCCAGTGCCTAGGTGTAAACTGCACACCATTAGCAGCGGCTCTCTCTTGAGTAGCTCTGCGCTTCAGAAATTCATTGTCCAACAAAAGCGCATAAAGGGGTATTTTGGAAGCAGTGAAAGATGACAGCACAAGGCGAGCCTCGGAATTCCCTACAAGGTCTGAAAAAAACCCATTTACAACTCTCACTAGGAGCATCTCTGCGCCCAGAGTCGGACAGATTCGGTACTTCTACTCCCTCGTGGCTGTCACTTCAGCATTAACATGACACCAGCAGACCCTGGCCCTACAGGAAATAATACACTTCACTACAATCACGTACCTCTGACTAATTAGAACAGTAATCCTTTGTTTCAGAATTTTAAAACATGAAGCGGGTACTCTTAGGATGGTTCCTGGCTGCCTCCAGGCTGGTCCACAATCTCGCCTCCCCACCGTCACTGCGGGCAGTCGCACTTATCCCTTCTGCTCTACCTGTTCCAGGCTCTCTCTGCCCAGCCAATTCTTCAGTTGTTACAGAGATGCTGTCCTCCGCCCCTTCCACTTCCCTCCCTTCTCTGGTCTTTTCCCTCCTCTGCCTTTGCCGCTGCTTTCGACACATTTCCCTCCTCAGCTTGATTCTGCCTTGCCGGCTCCTATGTCGTCATTACAGATACTATTCAAAACACTTGCAGCTCAAACATAGTCAGAGGTCACTGTTGCAACCAAGATTCAGTGGGTTTCAGTCAAGGGCGTAGTTGTTCCCACGAAGAAATGGTTATTTTTTTCTAAACTGTAAACTGAGCAATAAAGCCATTTTAACGTTATTATGGGGGTAGTAAGTATATTTTACATTTCACAATAGCATATTTCAGTGAGAGTAATGTCAATGATTCTACATTTCTGTTTGTTTTTTCTACTCAGTCTGAAACACAGAAAGCCTTTTGCTCCGCTATGTTCGAAGCTCACCTTTTTCTTTGATTCTTCTTCGATTCAGGCTCAACCTCTAAAATCCTTTCAGTGTGTGTTTCTCAGTTCTCCCTAGGATCCTGTCTATGTGATAATCACTTGCCGCAGCTCAGGGAGCCCCTTGGAAGGCCACCTTTAAGATCACACACTCAAGAGGATCATAAAGCTTATGACGACATGTCAGATCAGATATATATTTGCAAAATAGAACTATAGCCTCAAGGAGGAGAGTGTCCATTCTGGGATGTTAAACTAGGTGTCAGAGGCCACAGACGAGAGGATGACACGCATTCACAAGACGCATCATGGTATACTGAGGGACATCAGTACAGGCCAGAGCGCGTGCCCGAGAGTCAAGGATGCAGGGTAATCCATGGGCCATCTACCTGTGCATCTACCTGTGCATGAAGGAGACAAGAGGACGAATGCCGCGGATCTTACAAGTTAGCCAACACATGGGCCTGAACACACTAACACTAAAGGAGCAGCTCGCAGCACTACTTCCCAACAACTACAGACACACACTAACATACACTAGACCACATTATACAGAATTCCTCAAATGTATCCAAAACACACCAAATAAGTCAACAGCTGGCTATCACCACACACCAAACCACCTGTTATTAACAAATGAGCGATACGCTTATCCAATTCCTGGACAACTAATAGCTCTCGGGTCCCACAAATCAATGAAAAAGGCAAGGACTTTCTACCAAGGATCAGACAAACACAATACATGTATAGGCGCTAGCTAACCCAGACTTTGGGTTTATGAAATAATTATTTAAAAGATGGCTATGAAGGAAACTGAACCCAGGCTAACAAAGGCAACTTCTAACACACACAAACCACAAGGTTTAACAGTCATCATTAAGACGCCTAAATATAGCCAATAGGTCTCGCTTTTGGAACCTTATGAGTATTTAGTTATGCAGCACAATATCCTTGGTGCAACAACATCAACTGTTGCATGGCTAAACACTCTTAAGGTCCCAAATGTGAGACCTATTGGCTATGTCAATGCTTATTCAATTATGTTATTGACCTTGGAATCCCCTACTCCTTCTGTCAGGAACGGATTACTGAGACGTATGCGATGGGATAACAGAGAGAGAGAATTCTGTTGCAACCGATCTACTTATATAGCAACGCATTTGCTCGATTACATACCCTCACGTGGGAAATTCTTACTCGTATAGCTCCAAGTGTTCACACATTTTGAGATCACAAAGTGCAGTATGTGCTGCAAAGTTATTCCGGCTATGAACAAAAAAAAATATGTGTCACATTGCACCTAGGGGTGAATGATGGAGGCTCACTAAAAACAGGTCAGGGTGCAAGTTTTTCTACTAATCTTCATGTTCATTGGAAATCTGCCAGACCTCTGAGGTGCAACTGTGAGGGATCGTTGGAACCCAGCTGTCATTGGGACATGCACGGCTATATATGTGTTCTGTTCTTTAAAGCAGCGCACTGTAAACGTATTCAAATTAAAATGTTCAGTTTAGCTCAATGGCATTTCTGCTTTTCAAGAACAGAGGGCCAGATGTAGGTAAAATAGATTTACCAATTCTGAATTACCGAAAATTACCGATTCGGTAATTGAGAATCGGTAATTCTGAGGGGTGGATATGTAGGTATTCCAGATGTGCTGGAATAACGAATCGGAAAAATTTGGTATTTACCGATTCGGTAAATACCGAATCGGTAATGCCCATTCATTCCTATGGGCTTTGAAGCCCATAGGAATGTATGGGCATTACCGATTCGGTATTTACCGAATCGGTAAATACCGATTTTCACAAGGGTGCAGGGGGTGTCACTTTGACACCCTCTGGCACCCCCAAAACAGGCTCGGGTGCCATGTGGCAGGCATACATGCCCGAAGGGCAGGTCTGCCTGTCACATGGCATAGGTGTGCATGCACACATGTGCATGCACACCGGAATCGGTATTTTACCAGCAAATTGGATTTGATGGTAAAATACAGATTCAGTAAGGCCTCTGGGACTCAGAAGAGTCCCACCTACATCTGGGTGCCTCAGAATCGGTAAATTTACCGAATTTTTATTTTACCGATGCAGTAAAATTACCGATCCGGTAATTTTACCGAATCGGTAAAAAAATGCCCCCTACATACCTGTCACCCATTTACCGATCGGTAACGGCGAAAATCGTCCGTTACCGGTCGGTAAATGGCCTGAAACGGCCACCTACATCTGGCCAAGAGTGTTTTATGTCGCAATCGCAGTTGAGGGCACAGTTACTTTGCAAACTCCCTTTTCTCCTAATGACTGCGCTTGAAAGAAGAAGTGAAAATCAATGATCCAAAAAAGTCGAGTTGAAACGTGACCTTAACTTGGGGAACTGACGCCATCACATTTAGACAGTGGGGTGCTTATGGGTAAGCCGCGTGTACTCATAACACACATGTAGTTTATGGCCACTCATGAAGAAGAAAAACAAATACGATTTATTGCAACAACTTCGGGCAAGGGCAGTCCATTGCAGATCATCGGTAATGGTAAATGAACTGTTTCTTCTATGTTGCACCTTTAAACAATGGAGTTAATACTTTGTTATTGGTGGCGAAAATCAGTGCTGTGTGTCCAAAAAGAAAGCATGGAAGGACCTACATATACAAAAGTTTGCAATCCTACCAGTGCAAATCGCACCACTTGGACCATTTCCACAGTGCACTGCTCCAGATGTATCAATCAGCGTGCAGTTGTAAACCCCCACCTCCCCCATTTCACTAACAGAACGAGTTTGCAATTATGTATGGATACACGATATCCCTACTGATTAGCAGCAGTGCATGACATACATCTAAATTGCAGCTTTGGATAATCAAAGTTGAAAATCTCCCAGCGACCAAAGGAGACCCACTCCCATCGCTATATTTGTTACTGCCATTCCTGTATGTGCAGTCTCCAACACTGAACAGAGCCTCTGCAAAATTGGACGCCATAAAAAGGTGTGATAAGGGAGAGGCGATGTTGCACGTACACTGGACACAGGTTCGGTGCTCAACCAAGAGTACAGAATGAAAAGGACCAGCAGCATTATTCAAATAATGCTTGCTCCCGCCCATATTTGACTGATTGAGAAAATAAGACTGTCATACTACCTTTATAAGGGCTGAGTTCAAGTATGGGGAAAAGAAAAACCATGGACGGGACCAATAGAACTGTGGGAGGAGGGCAGAGTGGTAGACACTGTAAGGGAAAAAGTGTGAGGAAATCGCCAAAGCCGAAGCAAAGGGCAAATAATTGCACCCTGGATAGGATCGACTCGCTGATAAGTGAATGCGAGGATATCCTATCTAGTGAAACATCTACCCAAATTCTCAGTAAAGATATTTCTCCCGGTTCCCCCCTTGTAGCTAAAAATACCATAGCTCAACAGATAACAACTCCTGTAATGTTCCACAAAACGAGTAGGGGAGATACGTTAGAGCCCCATAAAAAAGGTCAGGTCGGGAAAGGTAGTATTATACGGGAAAGTGAGGCTGGTCCTTCTGAGGGAGATAATATAGGGTTGTTTGTACAAACAGGTTCTTACCCCTAATAGATTTGCAGGGGCATGATAGGGTAGACGAAGTTACAACCAATACAGTGCTGATACCATGTGGCACCCCCTCACCACCTCAAACCCATAATACTGTTGACCTACAGGGGCTGCCTGCTCTCATAGCAGAGCTAAAAGTGGAAGTTACTTCAATAAGTCAGAAATTGGAAGAACTTTCTTTGAAGGTTGATACTCTATCTCATAGGTCTTCTCCCTGTTCAAAAAGTTACAGCCAAAGAGTAAATCATTCGGAGCAACTTAATCAAAGACCTAGCCAGGGAGGCCATACTTCTTTAACCGTTACGGATACCCGGCCTAAGATTCCTGCCCCACATAAAGTTCGCAGAGTCAGTGGAGGAATAAACGGTCCTAGAAATGAACCTATGTCATTGGGTGGGCCCACTTGCTCATCGACCCTAAAACCAGACATATTGCAGAATCAAATTAGGCACCCATTAGCGGGTGTAGGGTTTCCCACAAATATACATAGGTACTATGATCAAAGTACACTCCCGGAACGAGAGGTACACCAGCCCCAAAGGATCTTTATGGTTAATGTCCCCAAATGTGTTAGCAGGAATATCAGAGAAAACGGGGACTCCCTCACAAACAAGGCAATCCATTGGATTTGACATGTCAGGGGATGTCGTTCTGTTATTAGAGAAGACATACTCAGAGCACAAAGACTCTCTTTTCCAGGGAACTCTCTTGATTCTATTACATTAACAATGAAGGACTACAACCTGATTGAGAATCTGCTGGATCTAGAGTTTCGTACATCCTCCCCAGACAATTCTCAAATACAATTAAGACGTTCCTCTTCTGTTTCTGGCTCCTCTATGGGGTTAGGTGTTCCTTACCTAGAAGGTACCTCAGACCTTGATTCTAATGACTGACTGCATATATAACCACAGAGAGCTTTAAATTCTGGCAGAAACGGTTGTAGCATCATCCGCCAGCCTAGAGAGGGACGATCAATTTGATCACTATGCCGGTAGTTAACAGTTTGTTGCATTCTATGGAAGTCTCTGGTTATCAGATTCTGATAAGTCTTTGAGTCCTACTGCCCATGAGGTTAGTATAACGACGGAGAAGGGAGTTAGTGGTATACCTAATGGTCCGTTAAATGCTATGCCTATATTGCCCCCAGAGAGGACATTAATGACCTCCCTGCCTGTGCTGTCATGGAATATAGCTGGCTTGGGTTCTAAGACTAGCTCCACTGACTGGCAGTCCTTCGTCTCTGGGTATGATGTGTGTCTTTTTCAGGGAACCGTGGCAATGGAACCGATTTACTGTATAGGCTATTTGAATTTTTATGTATCTGCGTTTGAAGGTGGAAAAGGCCGACCATCCGGTGGCCTATCAGCCTGGGTCCGCCAAGATATTGGCTTTGTGGTGCAGGTTTTAGAGTTTTATAATAAGGACATACCAGCAGTTGGATTAGCATGGGGTGAGGGCAAAAAGCTTGATGTGTATAACATCTATGCGAGGGGTACCAAGGGAAAGAAGTCGGACGTGTTGGTAACCCTAGATTCATTGCTTGACCAGCATTCCAGGGACATAGATGTAATATTAGCAGGTGATTTTAACATGACTTTTGAACCCCTCTTAAACGGGAACTCTATTTCTATGATGCTGCAGACGAGTTGTGGAGTATCCCAAAATTAGATCTAACTCCAGAAAAAAAATGGACCAAAGCCGTAATTCAGATGAACTCCTTCTGTATGGAGAAAGGTTTGAGGGCTACAAACGGCAGAACCCAGTCAGACAGAGATGGTGCACCCACTTTCAATAGTGGCTCTAGTCAAAGCCGTATTGATTATGTTTTAATTCATTGTGAGCTATGGCACACACCAAGGGATATGAGTGTTGTTGATCATATCAAAAGTGATTACAACCCACTAGCTGTGATTTTCGAAATTAGAGCAGACAAAGCTACATCCTACCCTGAAGGTGATCTAATAACCCTTGATCTAATTCCATCAAATAATATGAGATGTCTGAAATGGGCAAACTTGCTAGTTAAACCTGAAGTCTTAGCAACGTTGGCAGTAGGTGCAAATAATCCAACTTCTGACTTGGAGAAACTTTTGATTAGTAGGGCCTCGTTCGGGGAGGTTATTGGATTTCATGCGGAGTTCTTTAGACAACTTCACACCTACTTTTTTAAGACTGTTAAAAATAAGGGTACCAACCTGAAGAAGGGAAGTGTCTGGTTTATTAAGGAATGTAAGGAGGCCCGTAGAACCCTGGGGAAAGCGATTGAGTGTGGCGACATGCCCTCGGTTCTGTCTGCTAGGCAGAAATATAAGAAAGCCCAGGAAGTGGCAAAGAAATCCTGGGATGAAAAGAGGTGGCAGGAACTTAAAAGCACCCGTGAAAATAAAAACCAGAAACTATTCTGGGATGTAGTAAAATGGGGCAGAGGCGGGACCCACGCAGAACCAATCAATTATGTAAGCCAAGACCAATGAGTAAAGCACTTTCAATCACAATATGAGTGCAGTAATGATGAGGAGGAACAATCTGATCCCCCACGTGTCTACTATGACGGCTCTGCCTTTAGCAAAGCGGATGTTGATATTGCATTGGGTAACCTGCAGGGAGGCAAAGCGTCAGGCCCTGATGGCATCCCAGCTGATATTTTTCTGCATGATAGAACTACATTGAGCCGCTACATTTGACTCTTAACCCCTTCGCTGCTGGCCCGTTTCCGCCGCTGTGCGGAAAACAAATGAACAGGGCGGGGCCGTGACGAACCCCAGCCGTCATCAGCACACGAGCACCACGGAGCGTGACGGCTGGGGTTCGTCACCAGCATGCAAGGGGTTAATGAACGAAATTGCCAAGGGTGCGCCGATTCTAGAGTCCTGAAAAGGTGCTGTGATCATTCCAGTATTTAAAAAGGGGGATAAATCCAATCCAGGGAATTACAGACCCATAAGTCTAATCGACTCAACTCAAAAGATCATGGGTCGCCTTGTATTAGATAAAATCCAGGATTGGCTTATCGAGCAGGACATTCTATCTCCCTTTCAAGCAGGCTTTCGTTCTGGCATAAGCACAATTGTTCAGACTTTCGCTTCACTTTCCTTTATTGGAAAACGATGGTCTTGGAAAAATGTAGCTTGTTTGCTGCCTTTGTAGATCTAAGGGCAGCATTTGACCTTGTTTCTCGAAGTAGATTGTGGAGAGTATTGTCTGATTTAAAGATGCCCCAATATTTACTATCTCTTGTTGCTAGACTCCATGAGAAAACCTATGCGAAGATTAGGTAAGGAAGCCAGGACCAAGTTACTCCCGCATTTAGAGTGGGCAGGGGGGGGGTGAGACAAGGCTGCAATATGGCCCTAACCTTGTTTTCTATTTTTATAAATGGCGTTGCAAAATTCTTGGAGGATACCCCAACGGATGGGCCTAAATTGGCGGGCGTAAGAATTCCAATTCTTATGTTCGCCGATGATACCCTCTTAATAGCAAAAACTCAGAGTGGTTTACAGCGAGCACTTATACTCTTTGAGGAATTTTGTCACACGCGGGGTCTTGAAATAAATGTCTCAAAAACGAAATACATGACATTCAACCCACAAAGATCCTCAGGAGGAGAAATGCTGTTGAATAAGTGCCCCCTGGAGAAGTTGAAAGACTTCACATACCTAGGGGTTATTATTCAGGATAACATGAATTGGGGTAAGCATCTGGACATGGCCACATTAAAACATCGTACACACATGGAGGGGTGGAGAGAAAAACAAAGAAAACCCCTACATATCCCACAAAACAAAAAATCCTTTGTTTTGAAAATACTGCCCTCACTCACACACCGAAGTGTGTGACATGCTTCATCATCGGGTCTGCTTACAATACGCCCAGGTGTAGCCACACTCTGGACGGAGCATGGGGGGGGGGGGGTTAACATAAAAAGACCATACGACAAATGTACAAAACCTAACAACATATATACATATAAATCAAATAGTGATCAGTGGATATTACCCTGTGAATGGAATAGGTCCACAACACGTGCAGTTAAAGGGAAAGTGTTTAAAACTGGTTTGGAGATACCAAACCAAAACTTTATTAACAGGTTCCACAACCAGGATTAAAAGAAAGGAAAGGATGGGTAATGTTTCCAAGAGAAAAGTCAAGATTCTCAAAACAACCCTCCTAATACCGCCTTTGTCAACATGTTTCGACCGACTTACTGTGCCACGGACGTCACCCCGGTCTTCTTCAGGACATGTGTTGCTACCCGTCCCACTATTGGTCACACCGTAATTCGGTCAAAGTACCAATTCACTGATCGCATGGGATTCCAATTGAATCAACATGTATGGAGGGGATCCCAACAACAAGGGAAACATATGCGGTAATAGTAAAAATCCTCTGTAAGTATATTGTTAGAAACTCAAGGTGGGAAAAGAAAATAATCATATCATCACAACCACCTTGGTCATAATGGAAGATTCTTCCTTTGTCTATGGTCTACGGGGATACAGTATTTATCATCCATCAGCATCAAATAAAATTAAATTAAATAAAACCTTGTGTGCAATGTTATAGTCAAAATCGAACTACATATCTTTATACATCCGCCCTCTGTAACCGATAATAATGTTTAATTGCAGTCTATATGCCCCACATGCATCATCACCGGGAGCAAAAAGGTCTAACTTTCATGCAGATAACTCACCGAGTTTCTTAAGGAAGTAAACTCAACATGGCATCCTGCAGGTAGGTGTCCCAAGAACACAACCTGTAATCAAGGGAAATGACAAGACAAGAGAAACAAATCGCACCCAAGCTATAGTTACGTCTAGCTCAAACTGTCATAGGCGTGAGCCACCGTGAGTAAATATATGAGCCCATATCCTCTAAACATACTGGTGTCAGCCCGAGCAGTGCCGCCTGCTTAGAGAGTGTTTTTTAGAAACAAGGGGAACCCATCTGATAGCTAAGGACCATGGGCATAACTACGTTATAGAAAACAAAGGTACTTAGCTCATTTAGAATCAATGCAATAAAGTATAGGAACACAATGGAATACTATACGTTATGGTTTCCTAACCCAGCCGGGTAAGGAATTTATTTCCAACAAACAATGTCAAATATACAATGTAGAACAATAGCGTGACACAAGCCTGTGCCGTACTAAACAGGAAAAGGAAGAATAAGAGTAGAGTGAAAGGGGTGCTTTTCAGGCAAAGGAAGGGAGCAAAGCAGGGTACTGTAAAGAAATTAATGAGTACTGACAGTATCGCCTGGAATGGAGCATACACAATTTCATAAACAATATCGTGAGTGTAACCCCACTCGTAGGTGTCGACGTTTCGATCCCTATTGCTCAATTAGTTACATAGGATCATCATCAGGACTTAGAGATACACAAGACATGCCTGAAAGTAACAAAGCCTCTGTTTTTGAGGTAAGAAGCCTCTCGTGAGGTTTCCTGCACTTCTAGGTATCAAGCGCGGTGGTTACTGGCGTCACGCCAGGCTGGGATCATGGGGACAAAAATTACGGGGGAGGTCCTTGTTGGGATCCAGTTGCGAAAGGGAGTTTTATAATAAAAGTAAAGCTCGTTTCCCGTTTTTGTTTGCGTGTAAATCTGCACTTTAAATAATGAAGGAGCGGGAAACGGGATTTGCAGTATCGGCATCAATGGCCGTTCAAGCAGTACACCGACGATGCGGTGTTTCGGTGCAAGTCAGAATATCGACTCGCCTCTGCTGCGGATACTCGGTCGATGCCGGTTCCCTGCCTGCTTAGAGAGTAGCAAGTCACAATACTACCCAGAGCCCCTCTGTAACTCCTTACTGTTCCGAGGACGACACCTCGTGTCACTGCCTGTCTTTGGATCGCCGCGTAAATAATGGCGATCTGTTGGGAAACGTTAAAATAACCTGAATGTCCCGCCTGCAAGTCACACACTCTGCGAAACGCGTAGTGAGGTGTCCTACGTCATTCTGCACCACGTGCGAAACCAAGGAATTATGGTAGACCGAGTTTATGCTCACTGGTTGCCGGAGCGATAATCTGATATTCTCATTTAAAGGCAACTACTTGTGATACGCTCGACTTCTGCAGAAAGGAAACATACATAAATTGAAGCCGAATGAATCTGGATGCCCCCGCTGTGTCACAGACTCCACGGTTGCCTCGGACCTCTGACTGCCTCGAGTGCGGAATAATGCAGTATGGTAACCACGTCAATTCTGCCCATATAAAGACCAGTGTGTGTCATAAAAGGCAAGTATCCTATAGGGGTCCTCTAAAGATTTACAGAATTGTTTTGGGTCCCCATTGAGAATAGTGAGACCTCTATATGTATAAATGGTTTCATGACAGATTCAGAAGAGAGTCTCATGGTGCCAGACTGTGTGATCTTATCCCTCTATATACATATGGTTCATCTAAAGCGACTCTGACATTCCATCCAAAACGGGAAAGAGCTACAGCCTGCCCAATGCTTACCAGGGCATGTCATCATTCAGGCCACTAACATGACTTTTCAAGCGGTAGACCCACTTCTGTTCTCGATGTAAGAGAATGCGGTGTTCATCTGCCATATGTCTGCCTAAGTTCAGTTTCTCAATGAGAGTCCATTTAAGCTCATCGGCAGAGTGTCCCATTTCTAAAAAATGGGCTGTCATTCTGGTATTCGATCTTCCACATCGTATAGTACTACAGTGCACAGTAATCCTAGTACGCACCTTCCTACTCGTCATCCCCACGTAAAATTTATTACAAGGGCACGTAATCAAGTAGATCACCCCTTGGGAATTGCAGTTGGTATGAGATCTCTGTTCCCAGGGGGTGCGAAGGCCTAGATCCAGTTCTTTGGTGTTAGATGTCAAGGTGCAAACAGTACAGGAACCACATCTTGTGTTGCCCATCAGTCTTGGAAGACCGTTCACTGGTCTGATGTCTGTAGTCATATTAGGGACTCTCGGTCTCGTGTGGACAAGTAGGTCCTTTAGGTTCTGACTCCGCCTGAATGAAAATAGAGGCTTCTCTAAGTGTAGTCCCCCTGTGTTCAGAATCTTCCAAATTCTCAGTACCAGTCGTCTGATCTGCTGGGATGCTGTGTTAAAGGTCGAAAGGAAGACAGGTTTATTTGTCTTGGGTCTGTTTTTTGTAGCAAGAAGGGAATCGCGGTTGGCATTCAGTGCCCGTTTCTTCGCTCTTTTAATGGTATTTGAAGGATACCCCCTCTCTTGTAGTTTCAATGTCAGGGCATTCGCTTCTGTGACAAACTCTGCACGAAATTGGCCCACCGGCAAATTCTCCCTTAGGGATTTAGGATGAAAACTTTGGTATGACAGTAGCGCATTCTTGTCTGTTGGTTTGTGGAACACCCTCGTTTTCAAAACACCCTCATTTGGTTCAAGTAGCAAGTCTAGAAAGGGGAGACTGGTCTTGGTAACAGTTGAGGTGAAGTCGAGGAGGGGGTTTCTCTCATTCAGCCATTCAAGGAAACGACCCACAGACGTCTCATCACCTCTCCAAATTACTAAGACGTTGTCAATATAACGCGCCAATCACATTAAAACATCGCCAGCTAGCGGGTACCATATTATCTGAATTTAATGCATCTTTTACCAAGCCAGTGAGTCCTCCTCTGACTTTCTATAACAAGAAAGTTGTCAGTGCAGTCCTATATGGGGTGTGTGAGAAGGTGGCCTGATATGCAGTGCTCACTATTCTAGTGAACACTATGTATCAGTCCAGCAACCCTTATTGATGATTGGTTGTAAGTCAACCTTATAGACCAGCTATCCTAGTAGCGTGGATACGAGCAGTCTAAGGCTAAAGACTCGAGAGGGCGTGTTAAGCCAGCTGTTTACCACACATATACCCCTTGAATACCCAGTGAAAGGACACCACACAAGTGTTATGAAAATAAACAGTTATTTATTAAGAATCACAACAGCCCTGTACTCTTTATGAGGACAGGGTACTAAGCACAAACAAAAACTCTTACAAAAATACTTAAGTTAGCACAGTATATACAAATGCCCGAGGGGCACGGAAAACTATATACTTGAAAAGTGGAATGCGAAATTACTAGCAGGTAAGTACAGTACTAATAGCCTTTGGAATCGCTAGGACTTGACTATAGAATCGTTAGATTACTTCTAGGAGACCCAGGGGACTCGGGTGCAGTGTGTGCACTCTCACGCGAGATGCGGGACAAACTCTATGGTAGCTAGGAATTGCAAAGTTAGTGTTCTCGGGCGAACCCGACCTGGTAGGAAGAAAACGAAAGTGGATTCTGACCCTTGGATACTGAGGCTATGCTGGGGCACCGAAATGCCGAAGTTACCTAGCCCAGGGGCTGCAGCTGCATAGGACTCAAAGGACGTCGGGAATCCTCGTTGACGGACCAGGAGCCTGGAAGAAGGAAGTTGCTGGCAGGCGACCAGTGAAGAAAGTTCGATGGATCCAAGCCTGGATCGAAGGAAGATGACACCTGAAAGCAGAGGGGACCAAGTTCGTGACTACTAGCCAGTAGTCAGTGGGCACCAGGAGGGCACCGGATGGTAGCCACCTCGACTAGGCGAGTGGGTGACGCTGTGCTCGGAGATCTCACGGACCAGGAGGCGTTGTCGGCGACCAGGATGGAGGAGCGAGCTGTCCCACGAAGATAGAAGCTGTCGGCGTCGCTGGACCCAGGATTGGGCAACAAAGCCTTGGCAAATTCAAGCCCACGCGGTGGACCTAAAATGGCGTCTGGAGTGGACCAGGAGGGTCCGGGGTGCCTCTCTTGAAGAAGGAAGCAAGGGCCAGTCTGGAGCAACCAGACCAGCAGCAGTGATGTCGTCGGGCGTCGTGCAGAAAGCCACAAGCCAGCCGGCTAGTAGCCACACAGCGCGGTGAGCACGCAAAAGCAGAAGGGCCCCTGGCAGATCGTGGAGATGCTGGAGGGCTGATCTTCGGTGCTGGAGCTGCTCAGGGTTGGGGCTTCTCGGACCCCAAAGCACTCACCAGTGGAAGACTCGGTGGGCTTGTTACAAAGAAGTCGTGCAGTCTTGGCGATCGTCGGTCCCTCGAGGTCTCGTCGCACTCACGGTTCTCAGCTTTGCTGTAGAGGTGAGTAGAGGTCAGAGGTGCCAGGGAAGCCGGGTCTCGTCGAGCTGGGTCGTCGGATTCGTGAAGAAGGACTTGCAGCAGACCGCAGTGTTCTTAGGATGGTGCCTGCGGATGCAGGGTGACTACTCCTTAGCCACAAGGGAGAATCTTGAGGAAGAAATCTTGAAGTCCTTTCGCAGAAAGTCGTGTCTTGATTCCAAAGATGATCTAATTTTAACAGGGGGCCCGCTCCCATCTTTATACTAAAAAAGGGGCTGACCCGGTGACTAGGTCCTGCCTATGGGTGGGACTAGGTGGGGGGTGGTTACACCCCTCTGCCATGCCGGACTTCCCCAGGCCAGGGGCTGGTGTGCCCCTGGAACTGGTTCAGACCGGCCTATGCGTAGTGAGCACCGGGGTGCCACTCAGCAGTCACCTTCCTGAAAAGCCCTGCCTACCCAGGATACACAAAACCATGTCTGGGACGGTGCTAGCACCGCCCTCGACAGGAAACCCTTTGTCCAGGCTCCCCTCACTGGGAGGACTCCCAGCTGCAGGGGGTCAGACTCGTGTCTGTGGTGGCAGCATCCATTTTGTGGAGCTGAGGCTTTGCTTAACTTTAACCTGGGTTCACAGTTACATACATGTCGTGTCCCTCTAGAAGGGTGGAATGCTAACCCCGTCGCCAGAATTGGCGAGGGGTTAGTATTCCAATTCGTATGACACCTTACTCGACATGTTTTGATAAAGCAATACCAAAGTTAGCATTTAACCGCGAGGATTATAATGCACTTAAGAGTATATGGTATGCGATATCATGGAACAGCTATTAGGACTTGGTTCCGCAAGCTGCAGACAGGCTCAGCTCATGCCAGAGCACCATCTCACACGATTCCAAGCACTCTGCCTTCAGGATTGTCAAGGCCTGCCATAGGAGTGACTGATAGGAATCTGTGTGTCCATTTTAGGGTTAGGTATAGGTATACTACACCTACAGCAAAGGGTGATTACACGACTTTGCCCCAGCTGTCATGCAGCCAGTTGTGTCAAATTTAGGAGGCCAGCCAGGGGTGGCATAATACATGCTTCAGCCCCTGGCAGCCCTGGGTACACCCATGCCCTGAGTGACAGGGTCTGATAGGGTGGCCCAGTACCAATTGGAAATGCACCTAGGGTACATGGAATCCATTTTACAGAGAGAGCAGTAGGCCTGGGGTCCTGATTGGCAGGGCCCCAGGTCGACTATGTCAAAAACCAGCTAAAACACAGGGCAAAAAGTTGGGGGCAACCATAGTCAGGAGGTACCTTCCTACAGGGTGGAACTCTGGGGCTTTAATATTCTGTCTTAACTGGCTGTAGCGGAGAATAGTTTCTTCAGAAAAATGGAGAACCTCCCGCAAAGCACCCCGGTAAAGCCCCTGCTCTAGGAAGGAAGGCATTAGCGGATAGTGCTAGATTACGCCCCCTGTTGTACTAACGGAGAATCTTGACGACCCCAGAACTGGCACATTATGCTGAGGGCTTTATAGATCTGATAAGCTGTGATCGTTTTAAAAAGATGTCTTAGTTACAGCAGGTTTGATCGCTTTTGTTAAATATTGGTCTGGTTGCCTTGTGGGAGAACCCTGAGAGTGCCTGGTTTCCGTCCAGAGAGCAAATGAAAGAAATGTATTGGGGATGGGTGGATGCCAATACATTTAGGAAAAGTGACCCTTTGACTCAGACAGGTCAATTCCTCATGGCCAAACTAGTCCAAAAACTAGAACCTTCCAGGGACACTATTACAAAGCAACAAGATAGAAAGCTCCTGTTTCAATTAAGAGTAGGCACGCTACCTGTCAAATTGTTTTCTGCAAGGTGGGAGGCATCAATGGATTCTCTTTGCCCCAGTTGCAATGAAAGCCCTGAGTCTTTGGCTCACTTGCTATTTGCCTGCCCCGCCTATAAAGTTCCAAGGCAAATATGGCTGGCCCCCATTTGCCGAGCGCTGGGGACAAGGAAATGTGATAATGCCTTAAGACTGATTCGCACCAAAATGTGGTTGCCACTTAACATCGCTGTAGCCAAGTACTTAGACTGGACATGGATTATAAGAGCTAAAGCAATCGTGGCATCATGATCAATGTATATTGTGTATATATTTCTAAATCTTATAAAGACTTGTAAATGTAAATGTGTTTGTATTTATATAATGCCTTCTACCCAGAGGTATCATAGCGCTGTATTCATACCGCTGTGGAACCCTTCCTGGCTTTCCTGTGAGATGTCCACTCCTGGGCAACCCCAAGGTGAAGCCAGGCATCTAAGCGCTGCTGGGCCGTTGTGGAGGTTAAGCAAGCTATTGCCCAGTCACAGAGTGGGACCCATGATTAGACTAGGCACCGAGGCGAGAATTATCAGGTCCGGGGAGATTGAGTCCAAGAGCCGCCGAGGGGGGAATTGAACCCTGGTCCCGGGCCAGACCTCTGCATCAGGGTCTGCTGCTCTAACCATTGAGCCACGCTTCTCCACTTGTATATATATGAATTTATATACGGTCATGGCCCCTAAATGAATATCATTGTATTGTTCATTTCTATTGCCATTATGAGCTGGGATTTCATGAGTGATTACTGATTTTAGCCCTGGTGTTTTTATAACTTTTTATACAGATGTTTTATAATTGAGAGATACTACTCATTTTTATCTGTTTTATTGGGTGTTTTATGTAATGGACTATGGTTTCATGACAAATTGTCGAATAAAGCTTTACTGATGATGATGAAGATAAGAAACCTTTTGCGACAGGAGGAAGGCAGGTGAGCCCGTCTAAGTGGGACAGCTCAAAAAGAGAAAAGAACATGTCACAAAGAGCTATTTTCCAATGGCTGGCCACCTTTTAGCATAAACTGTGACGCCAGCCAATAGAAAAGAGGGGCGGGGCATAAAGCCCTTTACTTGAAACTCCCCCAAAACAATAAATCTCGCCGAGCAAGCTGCGCATGTGCGCAGCCACGCCAGCCGAGACCTAAAAAGCGAGCACCTGCATGCCTACAAATTGAAACAGGTGTCTTTTTGTTTCTTTTCATTTACTGATCCAGGTTGGATCTAGAAATAAAACCAAACAAAAAAAAGTAGCGCAAAGTTTAAAAAAAAATCTTACAGAGGAGTGGGTTGGTGAAGCAGGTGGCAGTAAACAACATAGAGGGTGGGATAGGGGAGTAACGCGGAGGGAACAATATGCAGGGATGTTGATCAGGGTGTGGGTGTTTTCGGTGTTACACCTCCCCCTAGGAAATGTATTCTGTATTAATTAGTTGGGAAAAAGTACTTTCAGTTGGGTAATGTGAACTGTCTGTCGAATTTCACCTGAGATTTTTACATGACCACATTGACAAAAACACACACACAATGGCTTGCCTATGTTTTGAAGGCCTTAAAATCTTTGTTAGTTTGAAAGATATTGCGTTTTATGTACCCCTAACAATCTGCACGTCCCTCTTTCCACTGTTCCTTAAGCCCTCTTTCATGTCCTGCTTCACATATAATGTGTTTTAACAAGATGTCCCAGCGTGATTTTGGGAAATCTGAAGCTCACACTCCCCCAATCATACTGCCCAAGCTATATCCCTGGCAATCTGAGGGAGAATGTCAGGGCAAAGGGAGAAGCACATGTGAGAGAGCAACATAAAAGCAGAGAGGGAAAGAGAACCACATGGGTGATCAAGAGCAACATAGATAGCCCATCTACGAGAGCAGTTTGAGAACGGAAGGGGGGACAGAAGTAAACAGATAAGACACGGCAACACAGAGTGCAGGGCAGAGGAGCACATGGGCGAAAGAGTAATAGGAAATATGAACCTGGGTGGGAGAAAGAGGCATATTGGAGAGAGAGTAACGTGGAGCCCCAAGAGACAAAAGCACAGGAGGGAGATCGCTGGAAAACACTGGCTTTCATGGAGGGCTTTAGCTAAAAGTAAAGAAATATTTTGCTAAATGTCAGCGGTATAAGGAATAAAAGCCAACCAATTGGAGAGATGGTAAAGAGGCTACGCCATATGGGAGGGATAAACACAAGGTTGACAAGCTGCAGGAAAGCTATCGCATAAGAAGCAAGCAAATGAAAGTGGCAATAAAGCCAGACAATGGTAAGCCTTGAGCAGGCTATATGCCCTTCTGCAACTGTCTAAAAGGGGGTGGTGATGGACGGAGCATCTGAATCAATCAAACACTCACATCCAGTCAAAAGATCTGAGTTAAATCCATCACCGTTCTTTAGCCCACTCTGCCACCCCAGTTCAGACATGGCTATATGCAAACAGTCTGACCCTGTGCCTCATGGGACCAGTCCAGCCCGAACTGCCAAGCCATGTCTTCCCTGGACCGGAAACAAGCTTCCGAGGGCCGGTTTCTGGCATTCCAGCCGTCTTCAGCCCGGCTTGCTTGAATCCAGTGGCAAAGTGAGCAAGGGACTCATGTCTGAGCATACCCTGCCACACTTATGGCGGCCAAAAGCGGTACAAAAGGGAGGCTTGTTTCCGGTCCAGGGAAGACATGGCTTGGCAGTTCGGGCTGGACTGTTCCCATTAGGCACAGGGTCAGACTGATTTGCATATAGCCATGTCTGAACTGGGGTGGCAGAGTGGGCTAAAGAACGGTGATGGATTAAACCCAGATCTTTTGACTGGGTGTGAGTGTTTGATTCAGATGCTCTGTCCATCACCACCCCTTTTTGTACCGCTTTTGGCCGCAATAAGTGTGGCAGGGTATGCTCAGACGTGAGTCCCTTGCTCACTTTGCCACTGGATACAAGCAAGCCGGGCTGAAGACGGCTGGAATGCCAGAAACCGGTCCTCGGAAGCTTGTTTCCGGTCCAGGGAAGACATGGCTTGCAGTTCGGGCTGGACTGTTCCCATGAGGCACAGGGTCAGACTGATTTGCATATAGCCATGCCTGAACTGGGGTGGCAGAGTGGGCTAAAGAACGGTGATGGATTAAACCCAGATCTTTTGACTGGGTGTGAGTGTTTGATTGATTCAGATGCTCCGTCCATCACCACCCCCTTTTGTACCGCTTCTGCAACTGTCTGGCAGGCGAGACTTACGATATGGGTGGAAACTTAGATTTCAAACCGCATGAAAATAAAACAGCCTGTTTTGGGGGCACTACTGTACTGTTCATTGCTTAACTAAATAGTGCAGTACAAACAAGAAGATTTCAAAATTTTAATTTAATACCTGTGGAAGAAAGCCAGAATTTTGGTCTGAAAAGGCTTTCGTTGGGAACTCCAGTAGCAAAGTTTCCCAGCTAAGTGTGCCAGATTGTTTAGTAGGCTCTTGGAGCCCAGTTCAATATCAATTCAAATACGTCTTTATTTCGACACATATATCATAAAAGATGATACATTTTATAAAAGAGTACACGTATTAAAAAACCATAGAAGTATCAAAGACACGGTGTTTCTGCCAGGAAAGCGAGTCAACAGGTTAATCCATACAATAATTTAATATTATTTAAAGAAGTAAGCAAGATATAAAATCCTATTCAATAAATTAAATTAAAAAAGATACGAGGTCAATAATCAGTTAGCATCACAGGAATAATAATTCCTAGAATTTGATACAAACCAATTTTAATTCTGGCATAGCTTTCAATATCAATTTTCCTTCTTCTACGAGGTATCTGACTCGCAATTAAATAAAAGACAAGTGACTATACCTAATTTCTAAAAATTAAGAAAGTGCTTGATCAAAAAGGCTTTCTTATGGGCGTGCAGGGAGTGCTGCCAAATGTCAGGGTTGTTGAAGAGTACCACGTTTGAATAGTTTCAATTCCTCCTCATGCTGCTTTCTTCTACCATTCTAAAGTGTCTCTCTTTATCTCTCTCTCTTGCTCCGACCCAAAGTCTGATGGTGAAAAATATGCATTGTTACCCCAAAAATGAGTGATGATGCCCACTTGTGACTACTACCTTGACAAATGAAGGGCTAGACACAGGGATGGGAAGCAACGATGGGGTAAGCCTCCAGATAACCAAATGAAAAACACTCCTTGGCAAGAAAACAGAAAGGCTCTTTTAGTGCCTCTCTGAATGAGGCCATGAAGTACCAAAATGGTTACTTGCTGGAAAAACTGTGTGAAAGAGAAAATAATGCTCCAAAAGATGAACAAGGTCTGCAATCTTCCTCAGTTGACTTGCATTAAGATCAGGTTGTGGCCTATTGTTCCAAAATGTCATCACAGAGCTCTGCAAAAAATGATGGAAGCGTTTCAGTCGAAGGTTTTTTATTTTTTTAATCTTCCCTGCCACTACTCCGCACCAGAGGTTACATCATTGTGTCTAAAACAGCTGATTTGACTTACTTTCAAGAGCCTCTAAGGCGTACGAAAATAGTGAAGAATAGTCCAAGAGCCATCTTTCAAATGCAGGCTCATCCAAGGTGGAGAAGTGGTGGTAGTGTGGGGAGCTATGACATTAAACTCTGTGGTTTCAGGCGCACAAGGAGTACAATTTCATTACATCCGTATCAGAGAAATGATCTCGTAATCAGAGCATAGAAGAAACCTCAAACAGTAAGGTAAAGACAAAAAAAGAAGAAACATCACTAACCAAATCACTCTCCCTTAGAAGACAGATTAAGGAGTGTGTGTGGTTGTGTGTGTGTGTGTGTGTGTGTGTGTGTGTGTGTGTGCATGGTTTATGTATGTGTGTGCGTTAGAGAAGGATGTATGTGGAAGAGAGCAGCAGATCAGCACTGGAGAAGATAACTGGGAGTTAAAGAAGGAGGCGGGTGGAAGAGAACTGCAGTTCAGCACAGGAGAAGAGAGGAGACCAGGGAGTAAAGAAGGAGGTGGGGTGGATGAGAGCCGCAGATCAGCACAGGAGAAGAGAACAGGGAGCAAAAGAAGGAGGCGGGCCGAAGAGAGCAGCAGATCAGCACAGGAGAGGAGAAGAGAACAGGGAAAAAGAGAGAAGAAGACAGTGGAAGAGAGCAGCAGATCAGCTCGGGAGAAGAGAAGAGAACAGGGAGTTGGAGAAGGAGGTGAGGTGGAAGAGAGCAGCAGAAGAGAACAGGGAGTTAAAGAAGGAGGCGGGTGGAAGAGAGCAGCAGATCAGCAGAGGGAGAAAAGAGAACAGGGAGTTAGAGAAGGATGGGAAGTGGAAGAGAGCAGCAGATCAGCACAGCAGAAAAGAACAGGGAGTTAAAGAAGGAGGTGGGGTGGAAGAGAGCAGCAAAACAGCACGAGAGAAGAGAACAGGGAGGTAGAGAAGGAGGCAGGATGGAAGAGAGCAGCAGATCAGCCCGGGAGAAGAGAAGAGAACGGGGAGTTAGAGATGGAAGTGGGTGGAAGAGAGGAGCAGATCAGCGCAGCAGAAGAGAACATGGAGTTAAAGAAGGAGTTGGGGTGGAAGAGAGCAACAGATCAGCACAGGAGCAGAGAACATGGAGTTAGAGAAGGAGGCAGGGTGGAAGAGAGCAGCAGATCACCACAGGAGAAGAGAAGAGAACATGGAGTTAGAGAAGGAGGTGGGTGGAGGGAGGGCAATAGAGGGAGGGATGGAGGGCAATAGAGGAAGGGAGGGTGATAGAGGGAGGGAGGGCGATAGATAGAGGGAGGGCGATAGAGGGAGGGGGATAGATAGAGGGAGGGGGATAGATAGAGGGAGGGGATAGATAGAGGGAGGGGGATAGATAGAGGGAGGGGGATAGATAGAGGGAGGGGGATAGATAGAGGGAGGGGGATAGATAGAGGGAGGGGGATAGATAGAGGGAGGGGGATAGATAGAGGGAGGGGGATAGATAGAGGGAGGGGGGATAGATAGAGGGAGGGGGGATAGATAGAGGGAGGGGGATAGATAGAGGGAGGGGGATAGATAGAGGGAGGGCGATAGATAGAGGGAAGACGATAGATAGAGTGAGGGAGGGCGATAGAGTGAGGTAGAGTGAGGGAGGGCGATAGAGTGAGGTAGAGTGAGGGAGGGCAGGAGAGTGAGGGACGGCGGTAGAGTGAGGAGTGCAGCAGTGTGTGGCATGCAGCAGTGTGAGGCGTGCAGCAGTGTGTGGCGTGCAGCAGTGTGAGGCGTGCAGCAGTGTGAGGCGTGCAGCAGTGTGAGGCGTGCAGCAGTGTGAGGCGTGCAGCAGTGTGTGGCGTGCAGCAGTGTGTGGCGTGCAGCAGCGTGATGCGTGCAGCAGTGTGAGGCGTGCAGCAGTGTGAGGCGTGCAGCAGTGTGAGGCGTGCAGCAGTGTGTGGCGTGCAGCAGTGTGTGGCGTGGAGTGTGCAGCAGTGTGTGGCGTGCAGCAGTGTGTGGCGTGCAGCAGTGTGTGGTGTGCAGCAGTGTGAGGCGTGCAGCAGTGAGGCGTGCAGCAGTGAGGCGTGCAGCAGTCTGAGGTGTGCAGCAGTCTGAGGTGTGCAGCAGTCTGAGGCGTGCAGCAGTCTGAGGCGTGCAGCAGTCTGAGGCGTGCAGCAGTGTGTGGCGTGCAGCAGTGTGTGGCGTGCAGCAGTATGATGCGTGCAGCAGTGTGTGGCGTGCAGCAGTGTGTGGTGTGCAGCAGTGTGTGGCGTGCAGCAGTGTGAGGTGTGGTGTAGGTGGAAGAGGACTATAACCGCATTCGTAGGAGTAAGAAAGACAGAAGGAGAAACAGAGAAGCGAGAGGTAGAGGGGTACTGGGAGTGAGAACATACCAAAGTGATAGATGATTGAAGATAGCAAGGGGGGGCTAGAGACAGTAAGAAAAGGTTTTGAGCATGGTATGTCTCTCATAATTTTGGTGATTTATTTAATAAAATACAAGACGTACTTTCTTACATGTTCAGAACATCAATTATCCTCCATATATCAGAGCTAGCAAATCCTGCAAGTTGTGTTATAACCAGGGCCACTAATTATGCGGTTTAATCTGCGGTGTCTCCAGTGTAGTTGTGCATTTACTGTATTTCCACATATCCCATAATCTGCTGTATAATCTGCATCTTTAATAAATTGATAAAATAACAAGCGTATACCACCACATGATATGCTGCAGCATTCTGCTAATTGATTGAGTTAGCCTGACCTTGGGTTCTCCTTTACCGTTTAATTCCAGACGCCCTTGTTACAGATCGTACACTCAGCACCTAACTGTCCAAAAGAGCTCTTGTAAAATTTGATAGTGAGTATATTATAGCCACTGGGAAGGACGCAGTTTAGTCGGACTGGAAATTCCCCAGCTGCTGAGAAAATGAGTCGGCCTCTACATTTAACACTTCATAAGTGACACACTGCAGAAATAAACAAGCGTCTGCATACATTGCTATAGCGCCTACGTATGAAATGCCGTCAGGCACTGAAGTCTGACACCTGATTGTGAACACACTGGGCCTTCAATCATTTCTACACTCAAAACCCTCTAACACAGGAGAGACCAGATCACTTCTGTGCACAAGGAAATGACACAAGGTTGTAGGAGTTCGCGAGGCAAGAGTTGGGTAGAAGGGTGAAGGAGAGGAAGAATGAAAGAATGAATGTAAAGAGAGGGGACAGAAGAAGTTCTGCAAGATGGAAGGAGAGAAGACAGGATAACACCTACAGGAAAGAAAGGAGATTGGATGTTAGGTTCAGGGAAGTGTGGATGGGAAGAAGAGAAAAATGTGAAAGGAAACGATACGAAATGAGGAGCGTCTAGATAAAAAGTCATGGAAATAAAACAGAGAGAGACAAGGGGAGGGAAAGGAGATGAGAGAAATAAAATTAAATGGGGAATACAGGAAAGATTAAGGAATGTAAGAGACAAGGTAATACATGAAAGAAAGAGACTAAGAGGAAGAAAGAGTGATGAGGTGAGGTAAGAAGGGAAAACGGAAGAGAAAGCAAAAGAGAACAGAAGTACGGGTGGGGGTGAGATGCGAGGTGAGAGGAAGGCAGAGAAGGGAAACAAGAAGAGAGAATAAAATGTGAGAAAGGAGTTAAATAAAAAACATGACAAGGGAGTAGAGAGAAATGAAGAAGACGGAGGGTGAACGAGAGGGGCGCTGAGAAGAAAGGATGAGACCTGAAGACGAACAAGACCGAGAGGTGGGGTTTAGGGAAGGAGACAGCTCGAGCAAACTTTCCCGGGGGGCGGAAGCGGTTGGTTTTATCACAAGGAGGATTACCAAGCTCTCGGCATGGGGTGGGGGGAGCGGGGGGCAGGGAGCACATTCCTTTGAAGTCTGATACGGGGCAGGAAACGGCAGCTTTGAAGTCTCTGAGGCACAGACAAATGGTGGTTTGTGACGTGACTGGTTGGTGCACGCGCACGGAGCACATACACTGTCCATAATCTGCATTGAAAAGCCCCTTGGTAAGCTTTCCTGGAACAGCTCTCTATATCTCTCGCATAGCAACTGCTTACGCAATACGCTAGGCGAGACCTAAAACCATTAAAGAAAAAAACGTGTCAGGAGATGTCTTAGAATCCAGAGTAAACAGAGAAGAGGAAAAGAAGCAGGTATAAGGCTTCTTCTCTTGTATGAAGACACTGAAGCAAATGGCTTATCTGGTTCAAGGGGATAAAGATCACAGTTTCCAGCCTTCCATCTAATGGATAAATGGAATTGAAGGGAATACATTTAGTAAATATCCAAACCTCAATTCGCTAGTCACCTTGTCTCAGCCCTCACCTGGGACAACAGAGCGTTCCTTTTTATGAAGCCCAGTTTGATACTCTTTATGTTGTGAAAGAATATCATGCAATAGAAATTGGCTTCCTTGGGGTACATGGGAGGCTGACGTTTACTCTTCATTTACTCGTAGTTCATAGTTATGAGAACAACAAGTCCTTTAATAAATTCAAAGGGATATAACTCACCGAGCTAGCCTGTCTGCTATGAGTAACATTGTGCTAACGTTCTCACCTCCTCTATAGCTACCAGCCTAGTGTGCTCGCCAGATATAACCGGATGAGTCTTAACCTGCCCTAAAAGCTGGGCATACAGAAAGGATTAAACAAATACGTTGCTTAACCATGTCCGAGATTACAGAAAAGGAGGTGAGATTTTCACCATGGCATGATATGGATCTCATTGTTATGGTTGAGCTCTTCTTTTCCGAAATCATTAACGCTGCCACGGGTCCAGTTTAGCAAATGGCATTAGAGGAAGATATGGTACCAGGAGACTATACGTTCTACATTTGTTCTTGTGGGGAAGGAATTTTCTAGCTTGAACATAACCATTGCTTAAAGGATGAAGGAAAACTACACTGGCTTTGTGTTTAGATCTGCCTTGCACCAGTGTTCGTCTGAACAGGGGACAAATTGGAAAAATTGTAAATGACTCCATTGGCCCTAAACACACCTCGCTTGATGGAGTTTTGGTTACCCATTCTATCTAAAACAGTAACCTCTGCATTCTTGGCTTCCAGAGGTGCTCGGGGACTAATCTTGCACTCTTTGCGAACACTATGGCAGTAAAACAGAGCAACAAAAGTATAACTCAACTAATTTCAGTGCACTGCGAGCTGCAACATGAACATGCTTCTGTGAGTAGCCTTCAGAATATATCTGCGATACGGTTACTATGCTGACTATTAGGATTCCAGTGGTAGATAGCGTAGCTGGAGTACATGAAATCTCAGAGCCTTAATGCATGATCTATTCCTTCGTTAGTGCACTAAGTTTGTACTTTTGGAACCGTCCCTTACTGTCATAAGAGACCGTCTCACCTGTAAGCCAATGTTTGGTTTACTGTTCCGGACTAGTGACCACGCCCCCTTCGTGTTCAGACTGAGTTCCTGCTGTTCACGACGTCTTTTCCTGCTTGCCTTCCCAGTCTCCCTAATCCTGAATCATTTTAGAGGTTTTTTGCCAGTTCCCTGAAGTCTCTTTTTCTCATACCTTCTTTTGGCACTAGGTTTTTACCGGGTCTGCTCCGCTCTTTTCCCCTCCTTTAGAGCCTGCCAGCGCGGCATCTGCTCCGCTCCTTTCGCTTCCCCTGGAGCCAGTCAGTGTATCCACGTCTGATCCGCTACACGCCGCCTGTGCCTCTCTTGGTGCCGGAAGTAGTGTCCATTTCTGCTGTGCTCTTTCTCTTACTGCAGAACCGCCAGAGTGGCACGCCTTTCGGGTTTTTCCTCTCTTGCCCGGAAGTGTGTGTGTTTCTGCTCCGCTCTTCACTCCCACCAGAGACGGCAGCACACCACGCCTGTGTTTTTGTTTATTTAGAAGGTGTTGCTATTCCGCTCATTTTATAACTTCGAAACCGGTCAGCACGCCTTAATTTGTCTTTCACTCCATTATTTTATTCCTTTGGGCCCACACTCTGATCCCCATGTATTTCCTGAAGTACCGTTGAATGCATGTGGTTGTGAGTGGTTTTACATTGTCCTTCACTTGCCCATTATCCCAGGAGACGCTTCATACCTCCCCTTAAGCATATCACTGCAATTCTCCATTGCCTGGAACATTTTATGAGATATTGGGACATACTAAGGGATACCGGGAACTTTCAATTGGTAAGTGAAATATATATCAGTGGATGTGACATGCATTAATGTTCTAAGATAGTATTTAGTTCATTTAGAGTAGATAGTAATTAGTTTGTATCTCTTATTTTTTTAGCACTCTGTTGAACCACATCTATTCTATCACGTTACCTGGTACCACATTGGGTAAGAGTGGTGGTCACTCTTTGGTTTATTCCCCTCACTTTTGGCAAGCAATTCCTGAGAGTGAGTTACCATATCTTCCTCCAGGAGTTGTTTTCTAAAAGCGTTGAGATCAAAATCTTCGCTCCTGGGGAATTACACTTGGATCCGGTCGGGATTCAAGTTCAGACCCGACACTGACCTACTTTTTAGGGTTCGTGCCTGCGTTGCAGTGCACAGCACTGCTCGAGCATTGCGAGAGCCCTTTTGTTGGGGTTTTGAAAGCTAACCACATGCTCGTGTGTGTGATCAGGCTTTAGCCGTCAGGCATTGGCTTTCGCGGTTTTAAAAAAAAAAAGGCATGCGATTGGGCAAAGCGGGCGCATGTCACGCCTTTGTAACACCCATTCCCGACAGTGGCTAGCACGCGCAGCAGAGCGCGTTTGCATCGCTGACGCGCACTCCCCCCCCCCCCCCCTCCTCTGTGGTGTGCGCGCACCACTACCTTTTTCTTACAGGGGCAAAAGAAGGACCGAAAATGGCCGTTTCCGGGGGCATGAAATGCGTCAAATACTTGGCGTTTATCTTTAACTTCTTGTTTTGGATGAGTTTAACTTCTTGTTTTAAACCGCCGTCCCCAGCTTAATGCAGGAGCATTGGCTGCGATTCATAGATTGGGCTCTCAGTCGCACAGGGAAACAAAACTTGAGCTAGTGAGTGGAAGTAGCAGACGGAGTGATGTCATCTACGAGCACGCTCGAGACAAGCTTCTGCTTTCCTTTTCTCTTCTACAGACTGTCGGCACACGGGCGGCTGCATCCACTGTTCCAGCACCATGTAGCACAAGTTCAGTGGCTTTACACAGACCCTAATTGGAGCCTCCGCACCTGGCCTACAATTCATAGTTAACGCGAATAAGTAGGAGGCACAGGTTTTTGTTTACTGGGACATGCCCATTTCTGAAGTGCCTGCAGTGTGCTGCTCCGTGGCTATCTTCAGGGTTGCAAGGAAGCGCCTTAAAATCAAAGTGTTGAGGCATGTACAGCACCCATGATTCCTCTGCATGCATGCTAGGTGGAGGTGGCACTGCCTGCAGCCACCACTGCTTTTCTTTTGCCCACCGTGCCACTTCAGAGCAGTGTTTGCGGACCGCAATGCCACTAGGGTCCTTCGGGAGAAGCCTTTAATGCAGTGAAACGTGTGAAGCTGTACAGGAGGACAGATAAAGGGATCAATGCCACACCTCCTTTCAGGATGTTAATGAACCTGTTAATTTTGCAGCTCCAGAGTTAAGAGTTTAAAATGTGATTATACACTATTGCACGTATTTTCATATGTATTAACTAAAATGTATATATTTATATTTAATGTATCTGTAAATACAACCACACACCTAATCTTCATAATTGCTTAGAAGTCAGTTAGTTTAATACACATTTATTAGAGATTATTGACTTATTTTTGACAAACCAACTGCTAAAAGTTTGATTTAACACAGTAGATTCTATGTCAGGACCGGAGGCTTCAGATTATGCTATATCTTCCTTCGCTTTATTAACATAAAGTCTCCACAGCAGCTTAGGAAAGATATATAACAAGAACAAAAATGCTTTAAACATGAAGCATTGACGGAATGTTCAACAAATCAACAACAACTCCCAAGAGTCTCTTTGTATAATGATAGTCCATAGTCCTTCCACTCTGTCTATCACCACTATAAATCCGGACTTCTCATCTTCTTCCTCCTCCTTCTTCGCTGCTCCCGCAGCCAGATAAGTGCTTTCATGTTTTTTCCCTTTTCAATATTGCTGATTGTATTGTGTACGATCGTTGGGGGACTCACTGCATGGTTTATTCCCTTACAGAGTCCCCGGTCGCGGGAACGTTCTTCGTTCCTACGCAACCTTT
Source organism: Lissotriton vulgaris (assembly GCF_964263255.1). Classification (NCBI taxonomy): domain Eukaryota; kingdom Metazoa; phylum Chordata; class Amphibia; order Caudata; family Salamandridae; genus Lissotriton; species Lissotriton vulgaris. Next base: position 1,114,263,793 of record NC_141694.1, read on the forward strand.
CTTTCCCACTTGTGTGCGGTGCGTACGTAGACCGCCAGGGGGCGGCCTGTCGTCTCGCCGACCCTTCGGCGCGCCTCCGCAGTGCCAGGAGCCGCGCCGTGGAGTCTGCTTGCGCAGGAGCCAGCCCTCGCGTACCCCTCTGACACCTGGTGCCCCGGGTCTGTACTTTCCTGCTTCTGACGCCCCGCTGGTGTCTGTATTGCGGCTCTGACCGCGCGAACCACCTTCGGGTGACATTTGTGCACCTCTTTATTCATAGTGTGGCTTAGCGCGCTTGAGGGGTGCGAAGACCCGGTCCCGGCGAGGAGGGTCTGCGCGCTTGGGGGTTGGTGCAGCCCACCTGCCACGTCAGTTGGCCAAAAACGTGATCGCAGCCGGTTGGCCTGCCCATATCCGAGTTTTATCTCGACTGCCGCCCTACAGGGTGCCCAGATTTGCCCTTGGTTCAAGGATGGAAGGGGAATACGAGGAGGAACCTTACCCCTATCTGCAGGACGACGAATTCTACCAGGTGGTGGACAATTCGATTTACCGCTGCGTGACGGAGGTGGTAGGCCCCATGGAAGACCGCCTTTCCGCCCGCATCGTGGAAGAATGCGCGAAGCTGGCATCGGCGCATGTACCTCCGGCTCCCGATCTCCCAGGGACGTCCGGCGGGTTGCCACCCGCCCCGAAGAGACCTTGTAAGGAGGGGCCTTCATCGGAGGCCCAAGGTGTGGACAGGGGCGCGTTCGAGCGTCTTCGGGACGCCTTCCTGGCAAAAGCAACGGCGGTGCCCCCTACGCCCTTGGTGGACCCTGGTGCTTCGGGGGACGTGTCTACGGCCCCCGCCTCCCCAGTGTACGATTCTCCGGACACCGACGACGACGGGGAGTCGACCAGATCTTGGCTTCCGGCACCCTCTGCCAAGGAGATGCCTCGAGATGAGTCGGGCATGCTGGACCCGGACGAGATCGTCCACCCCCGCTCCGCGGCTTGGACACCGGGGGAGACGGTGGCGAAGTTTGTCGCGGGCATGCTGCGCAAGCCCCTGGAGAAGGAGGCGAGGGGCTGCCTGCGTGGGGAGTGCCCTCGGCCAACTTTGGAGGGGAAAGTGGCCATGACACCGGAATTGGATCCCAAGATGGCCACCTTCCTAGCGAAATTTATGAAGGATCCCAGGAAGGGCATCGATCGGTCCTGGCAGGCCTGCCAGGACAAATTGTTAGATGCGGTTGGGCCCGCCACGAAGATCCTCGATATGGCGGAGGAGGCTAGAGCGAATGGCACCGTCATTTCCCCGGAGGTGCTTTCGAATTGGGCCCAGAGGGTGATTGTGTTTTTGGGCAACGCCAACTGTGCCCTGTCTACGGAGAGGCGGCGTTCCCTCCTGATCAAATTGGACCCTAAATTGGGGGACCTGGCCTCGTCGGAGGCGGGTGCTGTGGCCCAGGGGGGCCTCTTCGGCGAACCCTTCATCAGGGAGCTGGGCAAGTTCGTGAACACGTTCACGTCGCTGGATAAGGCCCAGTCCAGCATCAAGAGGGTGTTTCACCAGCGTTTCTCTGGAGGGGCCGGTCGCGGTAGGGGCCGCGCGATCGGCCGTGGCCAGCAGGCCAACAATAAAGGACAAGGCTCCGGAAGAGGTCAATACCAGACCTCTGCCAACTATACCAACTTCTACCCCACCAGAGGGCAGCGCTTCGGCGGCAGGGGGTTCAAGAAGAACTCCGGACAGGGAAATGCCCCCGGTAAGTGTCCTTTGTTTGGATCAAGTTCCTATTGGGGGGCGGCTGGCAAGCTTTTACGGGGAGTGGGAATTGCTCACTGCCGACGCTTGGGTCTTGCAAACTGTACGAGGGTTCCACATAGAATTTTACGACCAGCCCACGCAAGCGAGGCCCCCGCGCCCGATGGTCTTTTCAGAGTCCGATGCGCTTTTGATAGACGGGGAGGTCTCGGACTTGCTGCGCAAGGGGGCCATCCGTCTATCAACGCGTCACCCACACAGGTTCCTCAGCAACGTCTTTTTAGTGGACAAGACGGATGGGGGCAAGCGCCCTGTGATCAATCTCAAGGAGTTCAATGGGTGGTTGGTCTATCGACATTTCAAAATGGAGGGTATCCACCTCCTTCGAGACGTACTCCTCCCTCGGGATTGGATGGTGAGACTGGATCTCAAGGACGCCTACTTGGTCGTCCCCATCCACCCCCCTCATCGTCGTTTCCTGCAATTCATGTGGGACGGCAAGGTGTTCGAGTTCACCGCACTGCCGTTCGGTCTTTCGTCGGCCCCGTGGTGCTTCACAAAGGTTCTCCACCCGGTAGTGGAGTTTCTCAGAAGTCAGGGGGTCCGTATGTTAGTATACTTGGACGACATCCTCCTCATGGGGCAGTGCCCGGAGGTGTTGGCCGGCAAGCCGTCGGCCTGCTCCAAAGGCTTGGGTTTGTGGTCAACGGCGCCAAGTCGGTTTTGGTTCCCACTCAGCAGATCACCTTTTTAGGTTTCGTGGTGGATTCGGTGCAGGCGGTCTTGAGCCTGCCGGGTCGGAAGGTCGCAAAGATACGACACCTGCTTCGACAGACGATCACGAGGGATCGTACGTCCCTGCGTCATATCGCCAAGGTGGTGGGTCTTCTCTCGTCCTCCATCCAGGCGATTTTCCCAGGCCCACTGCACTACAGGGCTCTCCAACGTCTGAAGGCGCAACATCTGCGCGTGGGATGAGTTACGATCAGTGGGTCCCCCTCACGGACGAAGTGAAGGAGGAAATGTCATGGTGGCTGTCTCACATGGAGGCATGGAATGGTCGGGCAATCTTCGGTTCAGCTCCGGACCTGATCATAGAGTCCGACGCCAGCAGGTCGGGCTGGGGCGCCCGGTGCGGGGATTTTTCCACCGGCGGCGCCTGGTCTTCAGAAGAACAACGATTGCATATCAATTGTTTGGAACTCCTGGCGGGCTCCTTCGCAGTTCGTTGTTGGACCAAGGATTCGGTCAAGGCCTGTGTCCTGTTGCGGATGGACAACATTTCGGCGGTTCGTTATGTGAACCATCTAGGAGGTCCTCGTTCCCGCGCTTTGGCGGACCTGGCGAAGGACTTCTGGGATTATTGCCTGTCTCGTCACATTGCGGTGACGGCGGAGTACCTGCCGGGTCAGTCCAACCAGGTGGCAGATTGGCACTCCAGACATCTCAGGGACGCCAGCCAGTGGAAACTGGATCCGGAGGTCTTCCGGTGGCTGCAAGCTCTCTGGGGTCCCTTTTCGGTGGATCTTTTCGCGTCCCGTCTCGACCACCAGCTGCCGCGTTTCTTCAGCTGGAGGCCGGACCCTCTTGCGGAGGCCACGGACGCCTTTCTGCAGGATTGGAGTCGGGAACAGCCGTTTGCGTTTCCCACGTTCTCCATGATCATGCGAACGGCGGCCCAAATACGCCGCCAGGGAGCGGAGCTGGTGTTGGTTACGCCACTCTGGAGGTCTCAAGTGTGGTTTCCGGTTCTTCTGGAACTTTCTTGGGATTCTCCAATCCTACTCCCCCTGTTTCCTCTGCTCCTGACAAATCCGGATCGGGAACCTCATCCCCTCGTCACGCAGAACTCTCTCCGCCTCGTGGCGTGGAGGCTCTCAGGAGACGCTGGACGCTCCCAGGCCTTTCGGGGTCGGCTGAGCACTTGCTCTCCAAAGCATGGGCCGATAGTACGACGAAGCGTTACAGATCCGCTTGGCTTAAGTGGATGCGTTGGTGTTTACGAAGGGGTTTGGATCCCCTGGTCGCAGGCCTCGTTCCCGTGCTGAATTTCCTGGCGCATTTAGCCGACAAGGGCTTGGCCTATAGAACGATAAATGCCATCCGATCGGCGATTTCGGCAGGCCACGACAACATCGATGGCCACCCTGTAGGGGAACATCCTTTTGTTTGTCGGCTCCTGCGGGCTATCCGCCTCGCGTTGCCTCCTGAACCCCGGTACTCCGTCCTTTGGGACGTCAATTTGGTTCTGAATTTGTTCTTGTCTTGGCCGGCCAATTCCTATCTGTCTCTTAAGGAGCGGTCGGCGAAGTTGGCCATGTTGTTATGTTTGGTTTCTTGTAGACGCGTTTCTGATGTGCGCGCGCTGGATGTTTCTGCACGCATTTTTTCCCCGGATGGGGTTACCTTTACCGAGGGCCGACGCACAAAAACGTCGTCGCGGTCCATTTCATATCCAGCTTTTCTTGACACCCCTAAGTTGTGTGTTGTGCAATGCCTCAAAGCATATGAGGACCTGACCTTGGACTTACGCCCTCCGGGCGAGCGTCAGTTGTTGATTGCCTTGCGGAAGCCACACAAAGCTGTCTCCTCGCCCACTATTGCTCGGTGGGTGCGGTGGGTCATGCAAGAAGCGGGCATCAATACTTCCCTCTCTGGAGCGCACTCCGCCAGGGGGGCCATGGCCTCTAAGGCTTTCTCTGTGGGTGCTCGTTTGGAGGACCTGATGCGAGCGGCGGATTGGTCCTCGGATTCCACCTTTAAGAGGTTTTATTTTAAGCCGGTGGTGGATTTGGCCCAGTTGGTGGTAAGTAAGCTTTGAACTAGCATAATCTGAAGCCTCCGGTCCTGACATAGAATCGAAATTTGCCTAGCTTACGTAACGGTAAGTTTCAATTCTATTAAGGACACGGAGGCGAGGATTATCCCACCCAGGCTACAGTGGTGTCTCTACCCACCCGTATGGCAGTAAGTAAAGCGTTTTCCTTTACGTTGTTGGTACTGTAACAGTCTCTGAATGCTCCTCGCCTTGTTGTCACATTCCTGGACCTCCTCGCTGATGCTGTTCCTTTTTCGACAAGCAACGAGGGTGCTAAACAGGACCAATGAGGCTTAAGCGTGATCTGCGCGAAGAAAGAGGAGGAAGAAGATGAGAAGTCCGGATTTATAGTGGTGATAGACAGAGTGGAAGGACTATGGACTATCATTATACAAAGAGACTCTTGGGAGTTGTTGTTGATTTGTTGAACATTCCGTCAATGCTTCATGTTTAAAGCATTTTTGTTCTTGTTATATATCTTTCCTAAGCTGCTGTGGAGACTTTATGTTAATAAAGCGAAGGAAGATATAGCATAATCCTCGCCTCCGTGTCCTTAATAGAATTGAAACTTACCGTTACGTAAGCTAGGCAAATTTCGATTACACTTTATTAGGGAAAAGTGCTTCACTTCCTTTTTCAGCGTGAAATTTTAAATGTAACACCTGTTTTTGATATGACGCAAGGATATATTTTATTTGGCTTAAATATAACAGTGTTGGTCTGATAGAAAATGTTCTCTAATTTTCGACTTTGTTTAAAAAGTGGGTGCCAGTATAATTTTCCCAGTGCCATCCTTTAACATGCCCTAAAATGATTTATTAGACCGTTCCACCTAATGAAACTGTTGTTTGAATGCTGCGCATAAGTAAATGTGACTTCGGCCCAAGAGTTACGTTTTTAGAAGTGTAAAGTATATCCCAGTAGTTCCATGTATCTGTCGTTTTGTTCATTTGCCGCTTGAATCTTGGATGGACCTCAGTAATGATTGTACAAAAAACTTTCATTGGTCTGTATTTTGGACATTTAGTATTTTTTTTAAACTTTTTTTGAAATAATCCTTTTATAGTATATTTCTGCAACTTGTGTGGCCTCATAGCCTTTTAGGAGCTATGTTCCCCTTCATAAGGTTCAGGAGCACTCAATGACTTGCGTTTAGGTGGTCCTCTGTTAACTGTGTGGTGAGAAGATGTGAAGATAGGTCTTGCAGATATTTGTGGTAATACCTTGTTATTTTGTTGTTTATGGAAAGCACAACATCAGACATTAACATAGCCTCTTGGCTCCGCTTTAGTGATGACTTTCTTGGAATATACATTAACCTTTAAATAAGTAAAATAGTATATTCATTTATTCAATGGCAAGAATGACTGTCATGTTGGGCTGGCTTAAGCTTTCATTCGTCAGAGAAAATGCCTTCGGTAAACATAAGAAGCTTTATTTGTTATTCATAAAATTAGGAGGTTTTAATATGCTAGTATGAAGACTCAATTTAACCTTGTGTTATTATGCAACCAAAGACTAGCCTCAGTTGAGTGCAATTGCAACTGTACTTGTAATGTAGACTGTTGCTTGTTTTTTTAGCGTTCACCTTTGTTGCCTTAATGACTTTAGTATCCTGCTGTGATTAATTTGCATCACACAGATGCTGCAGAGGAATAGATTTTTATCTTTCTCAGTTGGCTTGTTTACGGTCAATTTGCCTGGGCTGGTTTGTTTCTCAAGTGTCTGGAAAGTCACACTACAGCAGACTTTCAGGCAGCCTTTTGTGTGTTTTTTGTCACAATACAGACGTTTACCTGGTGCTGGTTAAAGGAAGACATCATTTTTACTTGTGGTAACTGCTTTCATAGCGTTGGTCACAATACCGTACATATCACATTTACCCCACTTTCACATACTAACATTATAAATAGGGCTCCCGGTTTTATGTTATTTATTTTTTGGACATTTCCATCTGTATTTATCCATATTTATTTTTTGTCAACTTTATCTGTATTTATCCATATTTATGATGGGTTTTGTGAAAAAATAAAGCTGAAACTGGTATATTTCCACATTTATTTAACCAATACATATGCAGTCATGGTTGAATGCCTGCCAGGTTTCAATGATATGAACTACAGCAGAAGATAAATCATGAACTTATATGAAAATATGCACATTTCAGTATCAGCCTTGTGCATATCTACTGCTGCTTAAACCTCTTTACTAAACGTCCTTTCCTTTTTAACCCCCTTACCTATCAATCCACAAAGTTATTGGCCTGGCAGTCATGGCAAAGTGTATTTAGAATCACTCAAAAACACCCAAATTCTGTTTTTTTATCCACATTTAAAAATAAATACAGACAAGAACATAAATGGTTTTCTGTCTGTATTTATCTGTAAAAATCAGTCAAAACGGAAAATAGGGAGCCTTAATTATAAATAACCTTGTATATATTTGTTGCTTAAAAAAATAGATAATAAACAATGCCCTTTACAATACCAACAACTTTAAAACTTTGCTACTGAGAGACCTATTGCATTGCAAATGCTTGAATATATGTATCTGCTGACATTAAAGTGTGGAGAAGATGTGACGGATAGTTCATTACAAAGTGGGCAAAAAGGGAACTCGCTAGATCTGCCTGGTGATTATAATTTTTCTCTTCTTGTGCATCGTTGCTGAGGGTCTTGCTGTTGAGTCCAGGGATGTGTGCATTTCTCAAAGCCTCCACAGATATTGTGCTTGCTAAACCTGTTTTGTGATCTTGACATACTATCTAATTATTGCATTTTCAAGTTGTAGACTCTTGCTATCCCTGCTCCGCAAAAGAACTTGCCTGCAAAGCAAACAGGTGGCAGATATGGGGCATCAACTTAGCTTCTGACCTCTGGCATTTTCAGTCAGGGAAACAAAGTGAGCTCACCATTCCCAAATGGAGGCTTTGGCGAGATACTGTGCAACAAATTGATTCTCCTGTTGTACTGCTGAATTAGAATGGGAGGGAAAAGGAATGGTGCCAGATGCACGAAAAGAAGAGGAATAAGGAAATATGTTTCACTAGAAGTTATATATTGAAAGAACTACACAAAAGATGTGGAATTGAAGACATGGCGAAAAGCTCGCTGTATAGCCCCAGGTTTCAGAAAGAAAGCATATCCCCAAAACTCCCTAAATGCACCGAGAGCACTGATGTGAAATAATAGTAATGATTTACACATCACTGTTTCAACACAGATCCCTTTTGCCACAATGGTATTAAAAACTGCACACAGGAACCTCATATTCTTGGAATCAGATAGTGATGTCTCCTAGTTGATTGAAAGCTGAAAACTATGGTATAGTCTCACTTTCTTTCGATGTTTTGTCAAGTTTTTCAGTTTACTTTCACAATGCAGTTGTCCAGATAATGTTAGTTTCTGGTTTTTGAAGAGGTACACCAATTGCAGAGAGGAGTTGCAAACTAACGTCCAAATGGCAGAACCAGCAAGGCTATATGCATACTACCACAGAAAAGGTGGCTCATACTGGATCTTTTGTGTAGCTGCAATTCCTTTGAGCTTCCCAGGTAGCCATATGTTAGGTGAAGCACGAAGATTTCCCTTATACATTTTGCTTTAATATGGCTAGAAGTATTTTTCATACTTTTTTTAAATATCAATTGTATTCTATTTTTATAATTGTACAACCAAACAAGTCAGTACTACAGGCCTCAGTAGCATTATAAAGTATGTTTATAAATAGTATTGCAATCATATTTCAGGTGGACAGCAACTTCATAGTTTACCTACAATTTGTAATGGTTGCAAAATGGGCATTTTCAATACATATCTTCAGGGAGATATATGGACAGTCTTTGTCAGTTATATCTATAAGCACTTGCTAAAAGGAAAATTCTAGATAACCAGCATTAGTAAAGGCAATACGTGTAGCTTTTCCAACCGAATGGCATCGAAAACATGTTTTTTTTGCTTTTGCTGTGCAGCATCGGGCAAAAGAAAAAAAAACACAACGGCTATCATTTCATAGGTGCATGCACGATTCACCAGGAATGCATGTGCTTACAAAATAAAGTGGGAAGCATTTTTTTTTTATTTACCGCTACAAGTTGGATCGATACATTTGTAAAAATATAGTCCAAAAGCTCTATTTCTGAGGTGTAGGGTAGCAATTTGCTTCCCCCCCCCAAAAAATGAAACTAAAAGAAGGACTGTGGGGTGAAAGAACGAAGTAGCACACGAGGGAGAAAGCAATATGGAAGTGGGGAAGAAGCACACAAGAGTGAGCAACAAGGATCACAGGGAGGAGTTTGGCGGGGAGCAAGCAGCACACAAGGTAGAGAAAAAGAGCGCAGGGAAAGGTCTTTGACAGAAAAGATCACAAGGGGAGAGCTGGAAAAACACGTCCACTTTGACAGAATTTTGCAATAAAAAAGAAAAAAAGTAGTTCCCTAAAAGAAAGCAATTGAAGGATACAAATTAGCCAATCGAAAGGACTGTTAAGAGGATGCACTCCATAGGACTTGAATTTACAAATATTCAGGCAAAATGTATGAACTTGGGGGTGCGTGGCCAGCAACATGGCTGAGTAGCTGTGTTTCTCGGTGGCTCTGGCAGCCCGATATAAATCCTGCATTTAATCCTAGCCGTAGACACCCACTGAAAGCCTTCAGGGAACGGAACGGCTTCCCACAGTTACTAGTGCTGCGAAAAGGCCCATAAAAGACTGAGGGCAAGCGTAATTTCGCCCTTTCAAGACCAAGAGGGAAGAACAACGAGGCCCGAGACCCAAGGACGCAAGATGGCGGCGATCTGCCTGGAGACGCTCGATCGACGCGGGTAGTTAGGAGAGAGCAGAGGAGACATACTCCAGGGCTCCCGTCCCCTTCCCTACGAACATAATGGCGGACCAGGAGAGAGCCACAGAAGACGAGAGAGGGATTATTCCCGGAAGCTGGTGGTGGTGGATTGAGCAGAGGGAGCGGAGGACAAGAAATACCTCGGACTGGAGAGCTTACCAGGAGGCGAGAGAAGCAAAGTTGGACAGTGAAAACCCCACTCTCCCACGCGGCTGTGACAGGAAAAAGGCAGTGACAAAGGTCTACATGCAGCAAGAGAGGTGAGCACTGACTGGCGGAAGGGGCCCAAACTGGGAGGCGGAGGCCCTGCGCAGGAGTGAAAAACTTGCCAGACTGTATCAGGAGTGCCTCTCCCCATTTTCTCTCCGCCCTTTGTCCCCCCTGCCCAACAGAGAAACCTGAGGATGGAGGTAAGTAGGGATCGACCCAGAGGAGCGACTACACCGCCATCCACTTTAAAGTCGTTGGCGAGGGCTGGGAGGCCAACACCCCACTCCAGGTCAGTGTGTTACACCGGAGCGCTGAAGCATTGCATATCGCAGATGCAACCGGAGATGAAGACGTGGTGAGTGGGGGCGGAGGGTCTGAGATAGAGAACAACGAAGGCGAAGGGCCCGTACCACCCCCAGCAGAAAGCTATCCCTCTCCCTGAGGCGAACGGTCTAAGGGTACTAGAGCTTGGCCATACCTTTCCTGTCAAGCCTAGAGGTATACGCTGGTGAAAAGGGATCTGCATGTGAAAGAAGGGAGGCACGCCAGGAGAGAAAAGATGGTGGCGCCAGTAGCAGGCACAGCCACACTGGTGACACAGAAGGAAGGGCGACCCTCCCACATTCGATCTCAGCACACTTACAGATTGCAGGCAATACCATCCAAGAGATCAGGGGGTAGGCCTGACCGGTGACGCTCTGACGCCTGAGGGCAACAAGGTCAAGAAAATTGACGAGGCGGTCCAGAGCTCCACTACTATAACTGAAGCTGTGCGGGAGCCATATACTCTTGACTCCCCATACAGATAGCTGTGAGTGGTGCCCTTCATCTAAGAAAGACGGAATAGCGGACAACGGACACAGAAAGACCCGGAATACACGTGAGTAAGGCCCGACAGGGCTGGAAAAGTAACCAGTGAGCGGCCCGCAGGAGCTGTCATAAATAACTCTGTGTGGTATCTTTCTGCACCACCCAGGAGAATCAGTCGTAGTGGGCCAGGGAACAGAAATCCGAACCTTACGTATAGCACTCAAACACTCTTGCTATAGAGGGAGACACGACACACGACAAGAACCCACGAGGCAAGGCAAGTTGGATAAATATACCAAAGTGGTGCAGTAGCCACGGGGAGCGGAGGGCGAGGATGCAGTCGCGCCAGACAGTGTGGCCATACAGGCCATACATGCCTCAAGAGAAGCTTTGGAGGGGAAGATGGCAGAGGTGCGTATGGAGGTGTGCCTTCTGCGCCAGGACCCGAGTAAAGTCACGGAAAGAATAACTTAAGTGGAAACACGCATATCTGAAGTGGAGGATATATCCCACACCATGAGAAAAGAAGTTACAGGAATGGCGGCCCTATTGAAAGAAGTGGCTGGGAGAGTTGATGACGCAGAAAACAGGGTCCGCAGAAATAACCTAAGGTTTGTTGGATTCTCTGAGGGATCGAAAGGAAAGGACACAGGACCTTTCCTCATGACGTGGCTCAAAGACTCTCTCCCAAACACACAATATTCAACCTACTTCGTAACTGAGAGAGCGCACAGGATGCCAAACTTCCAGCCACCCCCGGAAGCCCCACCGAGACCCCTGATAGCGTGTTTCCTTAACTTTCAGCGTCAAGACCTTATCCTCTGAGAAATGCGACAAAAAGGGAATATTAATTATGCAAATACGCAAATAATGTTGTTCAGAGATTACTCCGGGGAAGTACAGAAACAGTGAAGAACCTTCAGCTCAGTTAAAGCCAAACTGAGAAGTCTCAAGATCGAGTATATGCTACTATTCCTGCTGAAACTCAAGGGGCTGTTCCAGGGCGCCTCGCATTTATTTCAAATGCCGGAGGAGGCCTGGCCATGGCTGGAAGAGCGATCACCCTAGAGGCGTAGGCAGGAACTGACAGAAACCCTGAATTGTGGTCTAACAAGAAGCACAGGCTCAGGGGCACGGAGGGAGAAGAGACAGTGCAGGCTGACTGCCTCATGTAAGACATACTCTAAAACACTATCCCGACCAAGAGGACGCATACACAAAAAGACCCAGATATCTGACTCAGATGGCGAGAAGACACGAGATAAAGAGAACCGACAGCGGGACGAGTCACGAGACCGCACCACCGAAGATACTTCCGATCAGGAGTACTCCTCGGATCCAGACAGTGCACACCCAATCCTACAGACCATTCACCACCTTGAAGACCATGACCAGCAGGCCGCTACCACAGAGACTCAGCACCAGCACTATCAAAAAACGGTGAAGAAGGCTGAAATACTGGGGCTGAGCAATCGCCGCTAGACAGTAAGACAGTAAGTACACGTAGACATTGTACGTTACGCCAAAGAGGTAATAGACTCTAGTTCAAACTTACGAGTTTCCTAGGGTCGAGATAGGGGTTCAGGGAGGGTGGAGGAGACAGTCCTCTCAAGCTTCGCCTGAGCTTCAGTTGTCATGTTTATCAGTTGGAGAATGGCATGGGTGGAGGGCGAGTGTAGGGAGGGAGCAGGGGAAGAACAACCACAGAGAAATCAATGGTTAGAGTTGGAAATAGAAAGAAATAAGGTCTCAGAAGAGACACAACATAAAATCTGGGGAGAGTATAGATGCAAGCAAAGGGCGAGGGTAACTATTTGATTAGGACGTGGAACCTCAATGGACTAGGCAGTAGATTTGTCAAACCAGATATTATTTTCCTACAAGAGACACACCTAATAGGCTCCCACTGCTCCTTCCTGGGAGGGGTATGTACACTACACTGATACATGCGGGTTTCTCATCGGCATCGAGTGAAGTAGCGATTCTAATTAAAAAGACAACCCCCCTTCCATGCATCCAAAACGTGGACAGACCCTAGTGGAACATTTGTGGCAGTGCAGGGAACTTGGGGCTGGAGATAACTTACTTTGATCAGTGCCTTTGCCCCACCAAGACTGCAGCAGCATACATTAGACAATGTATCACGGATACTTATAGATTCAGGCCCCTCCACGCATATCATAGGTGGGGATTTTAACAACGTGCTTAATCCACTATTAGATCTAATGCAGAAAAGAATTAGAACATATCCTCCCACACACCTCAAACTGTTTCAAAATACAACGGGCTGAATGATCTCTGGCGACGCCAGCAGACCGTACATATTTATATTTCTCTGGTGCTCACAGGGTCTCCTCCAGACTAGATTACCTATTCGCCCCAGCGGGAGAAATGGAGGTGATAGAGAAGGTCGAAAAGCTGGCAAGGGGCATATCAGACCAAGCACTTCTATGGTTGACAGTGGGGGAAGAGGGTAGGAATACAGGGGGAGTGGCGACTGCAAGCTTGAGCCCTCCAAGAAAAGAAGTTTACCAACGAAATCCATACAGATTCAGAACAGTTTATATGAAAAAAATTAGGGCACAGTGTTTTTTTGCGGTGACTTTATAGGAGGCATATAAAACGGTGATAAGAGATAGAGCACAAAATATCATAGATCATTAAAAAAAACAAGCAGACCCGAGATAGAGACCCTCGAGAACAGACTCCTAGAACTAGAGAAGCATTTATCTGCTCGTACAGACCACCACACACTGCCACAGCTAGAGGTAACCCGGAGGGAATACAAAAGCCTAATCACCCAGGAAGTGAAAACCCAACTCTCGGCCACACAACACCGGCTATATGTGAAAGGAGATAGGGCGGGAAAGCTAATGGCTTAGTTGAACAGGAGTGAGGTGGGTTGCCTCCATAAAAAAACAGTGCAAGATATACACTACATTCCCAGATATAACAAACTACTTTGCCCATTATTATACAGAGCTAAGCAGAGACAGACCACTTTCAGGCACCGCTCAAATATACTCATACCTGCAAACAGTAGAGACCCCCACCCTCTCCCAGGAGGATAGAATGTTTTTGGAGGGAGATTCGACACTGGAAGAAGTAGGGGCTCCCAGCAAAATTCTTTAAACGCAACACCAGCCTATTGGCCCTAGACCTCCTGAACATGTTCCAAGCATCTTTGGAAGAAAAGACACTCCCGCCAGACCCGCAAAGGGACACAGTGGTGGCGATCCATAAACCAGGAAAATCCACAATGCAATGTGGGTCCTATCAGCCCATATCTTTGCTGAATGTGGAAACAAAAATACAGGTCACTGTGTTAGCGACACGCCTCCTGACCGTAATATTATCTACTGGGTCTGGCTTCATGCCATGGCGTGCCACAAGACTTAATCTCCGCCAATTTGCTAAATGGCTGGACACCATTAAAAATAGATCCACGACACACGTGTTTCTCTCCCTAGACACAGAGAAGGCCTTTGATATGGTACACTGGCCATTTCTGAGGCAAACTCTGGTGAGGTTTGGATTCGGCCCAGCCTTGATAGCTTGGGTGGAGCTACTCTACACCAACCCTGTGGCCAGGGTCCGAGTTATTGGAATAACCATGGAGAACTTCTGAGTCTAGAGAGGCACCTGACAGGGCTGTCCCACTACTATTTGCGCTGGTCTTGGAACCGTTGGACTGCGTAATTAGGAAACACACAGAAATTACTGGTTTTAAAGATAGTGAGGACGTCCCTTCAGAAGAGCACATATCGCTCTATGCTGACGAGGGAATATGGTCAGCACGCAGGATACAGAATCAATTGGGGCAATTCAAGTCTTTACACTGTAGGAGAACCTATGACTGGAAAGCAGGTCCCAGGATGCTTTCAGGTGGCTCAAGAGGGATTTAAATACCTAGGTTTGTATATTACCACTAAATATAGGACTAATCTTAATCAGAATATTAGGAGGGTATTCCCGGAATCCCACGGGGATGTTGAGCGGTGGAGGCGACTCCTGCGACTGATAATGGGAAGAGCTGCATTATATAAAATGATTACACTTTCGAAATTATTATATGCGTTCCAAAACACATACTGCAAAATACACGAAGACATATTTAACACGATAAATGCAGACTTGCCCATGGTACTGTGGGACGGACGACACCTAAGAGTTGCACTGCAGACACTGCAACGAAACCAATATAGCAGGGGCTTGCTCTACCGGACATAAGAGCATACGATAGGGCCGCTCACCTCACAGTAATTAACGACTGGGGACATGAAGCGGGAGACCACCACACATAGGCCCTAGAACGGCTACAATTTAGAAACCATACCCATCTCCACTACATATAGGGAGGCAAGGGAGTTTGTCGACTTCTGTCGGCCACCCAAAGAGGCCTGGAAAGGGGTGGAAAGACAGATGAGGTGGGACAAACGGTTATAACAAAGGTACACATGTATCTGTAGTGCATACGTTTACACAAAAGATAGCTTCTTGGCACTAGCTACAGATGACAGATGTTTATTTATTATCGAAATCAGTAGCACTCATTTTATCAGCCTGGGCTGGGTGAAATGCTGGGCGGAACTGAAGGAATTTACAATAATTTACACTTTATCTTGATTTTAGAAACAAGACTCATGCACAGGCGTACATGTCTACATTAGTATATATGCAAGTTATACAGTAGGTGCTAGAGCTTACAGTAAATCATTTTTTATCTTGTCAACTAAAAAAACTGGTCATGAGATCTGAAATAGAAACTCTCAAAAGAATGAACTTATTAAGTGTAAATGTTAAGAAAGTGGTATGCCACATGTTGAAACTTCTTCACTTTGAAACAGTTGCTAGAGAGACATGGGGCAGTATTATGGAAGTGCCCCAGGTCCGCAACGGGTGTCAGCGCCTGCCTTGCGGCCCCCTGGGTACTTTTGCATTACAGAAGGGGGAACAGACGCTTGTGCAGCTCCCTTCTGTAATACAGAGGGCCCCACACAAATAGGTAATCCTTTGCCTCTGCACCTGCACCGAATTATGTCCGCAGGAACAGAGGCGAAGAAGCTGTCAGGGGGCGCACTGACAGTGCGCCACCATAAAAGTGGCGCACTGTCAGTGTGCCCCCAGATGGCAGTCCTCTGGAGGGTACCCCAGACAGCCCCTTCCAGGCAGGTGCAGTTACTGACTGCACCTACCCGTAAGGGGATATCTGCCCCCTCTTAAAAGGGCAGGCGGGTGAAGCCTGCGCAGTGAAACACGGAGCGGCTGCTCTGTTCTTCACTTGAATGCGCTGCCCCAAGGCAAAGCGATTTCGTGGCTGACCGCAGGCCAGCGTATTCAATGTAATAGGGTTCACTTTCCCTTTTTGCACCAGTCGTACCTTTTTAAGGTGCGCAGTGGCGCAAATAGGGCAAGTGCGCCATATTCATAATACAGCCCCAGGAGCTGTCATCTAGGGCGCAAGGTTACACTTCTAAAGCTTTACGGCCCGGGACCAGGGTTCGATTCCCGGCGCGGAAGGTTTCTGGACCAGGGTCAGCGGACTCGATAATTCTCTCGCCTCGGTGCCCACTCTGATCAGCGTTCACACTCGGCAACTCTGGGCATTAGCTTGACTCATCTTCACTAACGGGCCCCACCAGACCGCCGGGGATGCCTGGTCTCACCCTGGAGATACCCATTAAGGGACCATCTCTCAGGGAAGCCAGGAAGGGTTTCGCAGCGGTCGAAGCGCCTTGGGACCCTCCGGGTAAGTAGTGCGCTATATAAATGCCTATACATTTACATACATACATATACATTTACATTTATTTTCTACCTTTCACCAACTTCGGAAATTAACTTGCAATGTTAAGCCTACTGAAAAGAAAGCAGCGTGTGAAAAATGGACTTACACATCCCCCTGGTTTTGTTCATACAAAGCTTTCATCTCTTCGAGAACCTGTCGCACTCCATCTTCCTGGAATAGAAATGAATAAGCAAATGTAAGAAAAAATGCAAGCCTTCTAAACTAGTTATTTTACAGATTGCTTTAACAAACGATGCTGCAAGAATCAGTTCAGTCAGTGTGTCCGAGTTCCCTAATTCTACATTGATTTACCAGGGATATATTTTCCATGTCCCCTTGTAATATAGGGACTCGGTGTTACTGATACTTCTGACATTGGGTGAAATTACTGACCCAATAACACCGAGCCAATTATAATGAGGGCCTAAACTGGTTGGCAATTCGTGCTGGACTGCTCATAGTGGAGATGGGTCAAGACTGATTTGCATGTGGCTGGGTCCAAACTTAGGTGGCATGGGGAGCAAAAGAACAATGGGTTAGGATGCCATCCGAGTCATTGCCAGCGGTTAGGCTTATTTCAAGCATTCCTCCCATCACCTTTTGTGTTTGACCTAAACTGATCAACAGTTTCCCTGGGTAACACGACTATGCTAATGCAGCATATGTATGTACAGTAGGTACTTGTATTTGTTATCTTATACTTGCTAAGTTGTTCCCTGATTGTTACAAGTGATCGAGAGAGCTGTCCATCTACTCAGGCGGTTATATGCAGAACACTTTACTTAATGATGTTTCGCTCTATATAGAAGCCCTGTTTCCTGAAACAAGTAAATAGCCCTTTTCCATTTCCATATCCAGGATATGGAACAACATCCCCTTATCCAGGCCGCTCAACTCTCCTTCAAGTCAAGAAAGAGCTGAAACGCCTCCTCCTCAAGGAACACTACATCTTCAAACCGTGTTGCAGCATCTTCCAGGTCCAAGAACTCCCTACCTGTTATTCGAAATTGCTCTCCGATTACATTTTTTGCCTCTGGCCTTCTAAAGCCTTCTGCTGCCTTTGGCTAGATTCAGATAGAAAAAAATTGTATACAAAAATGCACACTACGTATTGCACTTTACAGAAAAATGTATAGAACTCCGCTCGTACTTCATATGTGAAGGGCACATAGCTGACCAAAGAAGGCCAAAAAGAACACGATTTTCATCAATTAAAATAAGTGTTTTAACAATATCGTTAGGTTTTGTTAATTTTTTTGATTTACGTAGAAAATGTTTAGTCCCTTCTCTCATCTCATCTCGGGCATTTACTCATGTCAAGGTGTGTACCCTGTTCCCATGGAGTTAATGGAGTGCCCAATACTTTGTATAAGAAGGTGTTATCAACAGGTTGATATAGCTAGCAAAGTCCCCCATTCCTGGTGGGCTGTCCTGCTGGAATTGGAGTTTGGATTTTCAAGGATGTTCATCTCCATATTAATGCTTATTTCTGCAGCAATCATTTGGGGAAAGGACAGAAAACCACTAATATGTTGGTACTTTAATCAATACAATGCCAGATGTAAATGTTGCCACGTGTTGGTACTTAATAAGCCGGCCACTGCGTGGTCACTTGATTCTGAAATCTCAGTTTATAAATTCTAGGTCTTTAAATCCAGCAATCACTGAAGGATGAAGAGCCACCTAAATACTTATGAAATTCAAACCTCTGGCCTGCTGGTTGCTCACATATTTCTGCCCTAGAGGCATTAACCAACTGTCCATACTACCAGATAGGTCACATTAGTTTTTCCTTCTCAGTGCCATAAAACTGTTCACAAATGAAGTAAACCTTTGTCCATGCTCACGCTAACACATGACACAACTCCTTTATTTAAGTCTAGGCTTACCAAAATTGAAGCTGTGGACAGTTTCTCCCTGGTACACAAAAATAAACCATACAGTGGTCACTGTTATACAAAGGCTCATTTTGCACAAGGAACCGACGGCTCCAAAGTTAAGCATTTAGACACCACATCACATTCTTAGGAACCACATGTGTAAATTTATTTATAACGTTTTATATAGCGCAAACAAGATCCTGAGGGATATCAGAACGGTTAAAACTTAAAAATTAAGCAGCAAAAAAACAAAACGAGAACTATCCTTTACTTCTATTTAGAGCTATAGAAACAAGTCAATGGGTATCATTCTCCGGAGGAAAAGTGTGATTCCTGGGAGGTGCAAGGACCCAAATAGTAAATTTGTTTGCTTACAATGTTCTTAGATGTTTAGCAAATGTGTTCTACAACAATTATCATTCTGGACTAAAAAACATTGGAACAAAATTATAGACAAAAACTCCTTTCGCACATATGAGCCAGCTCGATTGAGTTTAAATTACAAGATCCAACCGTCAAAATGTTAGCACATTTAGATCAGGAAATTTAATTTGCCGTTTTACTTGAGAAAAATGAATGCTTGACAGGTAGTCGTAGTGTGCTCATAAGTCAACTGAGCAAGATTTGAACTATATACAATATTGGTTCAAAGTTTTAGAAAAATAAGTTTTTAGATTAAGCTTTTCCATGGGATGACCCACTCTCTTAACGTATAAAATACTGTTAGCTGTAAATGATTTGCTTTTTAATTTGAATTTTTCCAGTTAATTGAACATTTTCATAAGAAAGCATTACAGAAATGAAATAAAAATAGGCATGAGAAGTAAAAAAGAGTGGTATTTCACATGATATATGAGAAGCCAATGAAGCACAGTTGTAGATCAAATACATTACAATGTGGAGGCACTGAGATAAAATCTGCGAAATGCATTGGTTAAACTAGCAGCCAGGGTTAGCTTCCATGTTTTAGTGATGATTTACTACCCACATGAAAGGAGAATAGATTGGAGAGGAAAGTGTTAAGTTGGAAAGAGGGGTAGCAAGAGAGTAGGAGTGAGGGGGGGGGGGGGGGTATACCAAGATCCTTATTGTGGGGAGAAGGTAGTTAAGTCCATGGGTAACCAAAGTTGTCTGGATGTGGTGTGGTTAAAGTTTTGGTTGAGAATAATGTCTGTCAGTCTGAAAAAGCATACCCAGGCTCACCAAGTGTGACAGCAGATTGACATGACCTTCCAATCAAAAAGGATTGTTTTGACCCCTAACGTGAGTAGTAAGCCGAATATTAGGAGTTCTGCTTTGTTAAGTGAGGCGGGGTAGGAATAATCCAGGGACCTAAGCATGTGTAGACTGAGTTCAGAGTCACCTTACAGTGGAAAATGTAGTGGATGGTTTCATTGATATCTTCCCAGTGTGAGTGGAGAATACAACAAGAAAATAGTATGTGTTTGAGGTCTCTTGCTCCAGCTAAGCAGTTCCAGAATATGGCTGAATTTATAAGGCATAGTTTTGAAGAGTTTGCCCAGGGTCCAGAAGGATCTATGTAACAGCCAATATTTTGAGATGATGGGGGAAATGTTAAGCGTAGTTACATGTGACCATATACAAGACCGGTTTTTCTCAACTAGATGGGTGTATACTTCTTTGAGGCAGGGGCCAGACCAGTAGTTATGAGATTTTTGTATGGTATTGGGAGTGTGTGATTGCATACAATTATACAGTCAAACACTGTAAAGAGTTAGTCATTTAATCTAACAAGGGTTTTTGGTGGTCACTAATTCATAGAGCTCTGTGTATTTTTGGAGAGGTCCTAAACTAATTTGACTAATACCCAGGATAGTAATTGCTGTTACAGTTACGTTATAAACAATAAAACTAAGAACAGTGATAATACGAAAGGAGAAACGGTTGCGGACATATATTAATTAACTTCAAAATACGGCAGAATGTCAGCATTCGTGAACATAAAACTTATCATAGATTGACATATGGTGACACAGTGACATAGTTAATGTGGTAAATGTGACTACTGGGAAGGATCATGGTAGTGGCATTTATTAAGCTAATGTTAGTGCAGAGTGAGAATTGTCTCTGGGGGTTTTGTGTTAGCCATAAAGTTGTCTAAAGTGGACCAAATTGCTTTTATCCTCTCTTTCCAAGGAGAGGTCTGAATGGAAATTCTATCTGAACCCCCCCCAAATAAAAAAAAATCCAGTTTTCCCAGGTTTTATAGGAAATTGCTGCTGTGTTTTTTCCAGTTGTTGAGGATGTGTTTGCACGCTAGTGTAAGGAGGAGGTCTAATAAGTTTGGTTTGAGTCTCGTGAGCCTGTGAGCAGAAAGGTGAATTCTCTGAGAGGGTGGAAGAGGAACAGTTCGCTAATAAAATCTAAAATATTTGTCCCAGTATTTTTTTTAGGGATGAACAGTAGAAGAACATGTGAGCAAAGCTTCCAGTCCCTTGATTGCAATCCCTGCATGTGGTTGTATCCCTTATTTTAGTTTATATAGACAGGCAGGGGTCAAGCAGGTTCTATGTATTAACATGCATTTAGTATGAGCCAGGACTGGGGTAATCTTGTACACAAATGGGGATTTTAACCCTTTCCATGCTCTGGAGCCGTCCTGAGACATGGTGGGCGTGTGTGCAGGACGACTCCCGGCCGTCCTCGCACATGCCAATTGAAATCTCCCTGGTCTGGGCACCAGAGGAATTTTCATCGGGAGACCTGGTTGAACGCTGGGTGGTAGGACATTTTATCAGCCTGGTGATCCCACAACTTTCCCACACAGAAATTTGATAAAATGTTATTTTTTCCAGCTAAATTTGGGTGGGAAACATTGGGGGGTTCACGCAAGCCATACCTCCCTGGACTTCCCCCGGGTTTCTAGTTTTCAGAAATGTGTGGGTTTGGTAGGAATGGGGGTGGGAGGAATTTTGTGGACCCACACAGATTCCAGAACTTTCCATCACAAAAATGTGAGAAAAATGTTTATTTTAATTTTTTACAAAGTTTGAGGTTTGCAAAGGATTCTGGGTAACATAACCTGGTGAGAGCCACTCAAGTCACCCCATCCTAAATTTCTCTGGGTGTCTAGTTTTCAAAAATGTATAGGTTTGCTAGGTTTCCCTGGGTAACAGCAGAGCTAGGGTTCAAAATCTACAGCAAGGCACTTTGCAAAAAAGGGGTCTGTTTTCACTGTAAAAATGTGTCGTGTCCACGTAGAGTTTTGGACAGTTTCCGGTCGCGAGCACTAGGCCTACCCACACAAGTGAGGTACCATTTTAAGGGGAACGCAGAATTGTTATTACCTAATGACTTTCTATGCATTTCTGCCTTCCAAATGTAAGACCATGTGTAAAATAGAAGTCACTTCGAAAAATGTCCTACAATTCACATGCTAGTATGGGTACCCACAATTTCGAACATGTGCAAACAGCTACTGTTTCTAAACTTTGTATTTTGTTTCCTTTTCAGAAATACATAGGTGTCTTTCATACTGATTTTTCACTGTTTATATTTTCCCAAAGGAATTGCTATATACCCAGTACACAATAAAAAACATTGCAAGACCCTGCTCAGTTATTGGCTCGGGTTCTTCAGGTTCTTGGAGAACCTACAAGTCCTATATATCCCCACAACCAGAAGGGTCCAGCGGATGTAACAGTATATTACTTTAAAAAAATCTGTCATAATTAGAAGTAGTTACATGTGAAAACGTTGGCACAAATGGCTGTTTTTTCAACTCATTTTCAATTTTTCCTATTTTCGATTGTTAGCTTCAATAAATTAACCTTGCAGGATCTGCACAAATGACCTCTTGCTGAATTCAGAATTTTGTCTACTTTTCTGATAATTTTAAATACCGCTGCTGCATTGCGTAGTTGCTACTAATAAATATACATCGTTCATCTTTTTCAACAAAGGTTTCGGTGTTGACTCTGAGCCCTTTTCTTCATTGATCATGATTTAATTTTTATATAATTTTTTTTGTTTTGTTTTTTTTTTTTCACAACCAGTTTATTGATGAAGATGAGCATATGAAATATAGTGGCAGCCCACAATCAGGACTACACCACCAAACATTATGATACAATCACAGCAGTTAACCAAGTGTCCAAGCAAGAAGATGATGCAATTAAGGATATCAGAAAACAGTTACCCCACCTTCACCTTATACCGCTACCTACCTACCCAACTCCCCGATCCCACCCTGGAACCCACCCGAACCCCATGCATGTGTGCACTAACCGTAATGATGTAAGATTATGACGTGGGTAATGTGTGTGGACATGGGCTTTGCCAGCCAGTACGGGGCTAAAGGTCCTCTTCTTGCTCCACTGGAGGGTCCAGTGTCAGACCTCTATAGTCTGCCCACCTCTTCCAAATCTTAAAGTGTTTGCGGGGGCATCCTCGCGCCTCAAATATAGGTCTCTCCAGGCCCATACAGAAGTCCATACCAGCCTTCCATGCAGTCAGGGGGGGGGGCCTCACATTCTTCCACGCTCGGGCCAGGTCCCTTTTAGCCACCACCAGCCCCAGTAGGAGCAGGTGCCGCTTATAAATATTGCCACCAACCCCTTCCAGGATGTGCAACAGACCCAGACGGTGAGTACGGGGGAGGGTCCAGCCCAACACCTCAGACAGACAGCCCCAAACACCCCTCCAGAAGCCAACCAGCCTAGAGCACGACCACATTGTATGAAGTAGCGTACCCACCTCAGCCCCACACCGCAGACATTCCGGGGACCCAATCAGGCCCGCCTTCCACAGACGCTCTCGGGTATAGTATGCCCTATGGAGAATCTTGAATTGGATGAGTCGGAATCGCATTGCGATAGCCGCCCCCCTCGGGGATTCCAAGGCCTCTCGCCAGTCGTCCTCGTCCAAGGGGCCGAGATCAACTTCCCAAGTCGTCTTCAGTGAGAGAAGAGTAGGGGAGCAGTGGGTGACCATGGTTTGATAAATGCGCGATACTTTTTTGTCCCCAAGATCTCCCATGAAGACCTTCGCCTCGATCGGGCTAAAGTCAGGGAGTGAGTCAAGGTTGGCAATGCTGGGCGTCAGTGCATGTCGGAACTGTAGGTACCGGAAAAATTGAGATTGGGGCATATCAAATTCGGCACTGAGGGTCTGAAAGGATTTGAGCGACGTACCAGACATCACTTGACCTAACTGCGAGATACCTATTGCATCCCAGCCATCGAAGCCTGGCAATTTAGAGAGTTCAGGTAGCATGCCGTTCCGCCATAAAGGTGTTTCAGCGGTTAGTCGGCCCCACCAGCCCACGCGGCGCAAGGCCTGTCGCCATATAGCAAACACGAGTCTGGTAACCCTTGGCAGCGAGTTACGCAGGCGGGGTGAGTATAGGATGGTATGGAGCGAGTTATCGCCCATCAAAGCATGCTCTAGGGCATAGGCCGGGTCCCCACCGTCACAGTACCACCATTCGTTCAGAATGAGGAGGTGAGCGGCCTGGTAGTACGACTGCAGATCCGAGGTGGCCAGGCCTCCACAGTAGGTGGACAAAAAGCATGTGCGCAATGCCACCCGGGCAGGGCCTCCCGCCCAGAGAAAGCGGCCCAGCACTGAGTTAACCTGTTTAAACCACCGAGGTGGAATAGGATACGGATGGTTTTGCAACTGGTAGAGTAGGCGCGGGAGCGCAACCATCTTGAAAATGGCAGATCGGCCAAAGATTGTCAGGGGCATTCGAGACCAAGTTTTGACGTCCGACTGAACTCGTTCCCAGACGGGCTGCAGGTTACGGTCCCAGGCAGTGTCAGCCGAGTCCGAGAGAAACACTCCGAGGTATTTCAGCCCAGTCGTGGCCATCCGCAATCCTGAGGCCCAAGGGTCTGTCACCGGGTCTCCTGATAGCACCCACAGGGTGGACTTGTGGAGGTTGAGATACAAGCCCGAGGCCTCTCCAAACTGGTGCATGATCTCCAAGACACGTGGGCCCGAGCGTTGCAAATCAGTAAGGAAAAAGAGGACATCATCCGCGTATAGCGCGATCTTGTCCGACAGGGTAGTATTCCATACAAAGCCCCGTATCTGCGCATCCTGGCGCACTCTCGCCGCCAAGGGCTCCATGGCCAGTGCAAAAAGATAGGGGGAGAGCGGGCAGCCCTGCCTGGTCCCTCGGCCTATGCGGAATGTCTCTGACACCGCCCCGGCGACCCGCACCGAGGCTGTAACATCAGTGTAGAGGAGCTTTATATAGGATAGGAAGACCGGGCCTAAGTTGAGCCAAGATAACAGGGTAAATAGGTATGACCAGCCAACCGAGTCGAAGGCCTTGTTGATATCGGCCAGCAACAACGCCGCCTGGTCCCCCAGGGCTCCAACAGCGTCGATCGCCGCCTGCGCACGCCTGATATTGTGTCGCGTTGCCCTTCGGGGCATAAAGCCTGCCTGGTCCGAATGGACTAAGGCAGTAATGTGTGGAGCCAAACGGTTCGCTAGGGCCTTGGCCAGTATCTTAGCCTCAGTATTAATTAAGGAGATGGGCCTGTAGGAATCATGGCTATCTGGGGGCCTGCCAGGCTTCTGAAAGACCACTATTTCTGCATGGCGCCAGTCTGGTGGCAGCAGACCCCGGGTACGGGCCGCTTCCAGCGCTCGGCGGTAGTGCGATCCCAGCTGCACATGGAATTTTTTAAAAAACTCACATGGGTAGCCATTTGGTCCAGGGGCCTTACCGGCGTTGAGTTGCCCCAACGCGTCTCCCAGTTCTTCCGCCGTGAGGGGTGCATCCAGGGCCTCCCTGGTCTCGTCCGACACCGGCACCGGTGGGAACTCCTCGAAGAAGCGGGCTAAGTCGCCCTGAGGCAATTGGTCACGTGGGGCATACTGGTCTGTAAAGTACGTGGCGAAGCTTGCCGCCAATTCGTTTGGGTCGGTTAGAACGTCTCCGTTGTCGTTCGTGAGACCCGGTAGTACGAGGGGCTGGAAATTGTGTTGGCACAATCTATGGAGCATGGAACACGACTTGTCCCCCCATTGATACACCCTACTTCTGGTGGCGAGCCACGCCTGTTTGGCTTCGTCTAGCAATAGGGACGCATACGATTGCTGTGCCTGCAGGAGCAGCCGCAGATCCACCCCATCACCACCGGTACTGTGTTCTTGTTCGAGGGTCGCTACTCGGGCAGCTGCCTCCGCAGTTTGTTCTCGTCGCTGTCGACGGGCCGCCGAGCACCATGCAATATCGACTCCCCGTATAGTAGGTTTCATAGCCTCCCACACCACGCCTACATCGGCACCCTCCACTAGGTTCTCCCGCCAATAATGGTCAATAGTCTCTCGTAAGTGCTTAGCGTACGCCGGTTTCAGGAGATGCCACGAGGACATCCTCCATCTGAACGGCTGCCGTTTCTGAAGGAGATCTATTTTAACCGAAACCGGGGAGTGGTCGGACAGGCCCCTTGGCAAGATGTCAGCGCCCTTCACCCTACACAAGTATTCTCCAGGTAGAAACATATAGTCCAACCGCGAGAACGAGCCATGTACTGCTGAGACATACGTATAGTCTCGGGTTACAGGGTGCATATGTCGCCAAGCATCCACCCAGCCTAGCCCCTCACTCATGGCATGCAATCTGGTGGGCGGAAGGGAGGGGGGGGGTGGTGCCAGTCACCTCCTGACGTCTCCGGCGATCCACACTCACGTCCATCACGTCATTCCAATCACCCCCAATCACTGCCAGTGATCCAGAGACATCTTCCCACACCGCAAACAGCCGCTCTGCCAGGGCCCACTGCAGGGGAGGGGGGGCGTATACACTTCCAAACACCACCGGCTCCGTGCCCACCATGCCCTTAACAAACAGGTAGCGACCCTGAGGATCCACCCACTGCTTCTCGTGCACATACGCCACTCTGCGGTGTATCAGTATAGCCACCCCCCTGGATCCTCTGGAGAACCCTGCGTGGAAGACCTGCTGATATCCAAATCTCTGTAGGCCCAGTGCCTTAGTGCCCATCATGTGAGTTTCTTGAAGTAGTAATACATCTGCCGCTTCCCTTTTCCCCCATCGCAACACCGCCCCCCGTTTAATCTTGTCTAACAATCCCCTGACATTCCACGTAACCACCCGCATAAAGTCTACAGGGAGTCGGTCGATCGATTCAGCCATAGTCAATCGGAGTCCACCATAAAAGCCCCCCAGGCCCGCACCACCCGCCACACACCACACAAAACATCACTTTGGTACACACATGCATTACGCTAACTACCCCAAGAAAAACTATCAACCCCTTCGTCCCATGATCTGCAACAGTTCCCTCTCCCAACTCAGCAGTCGCATCCCCGACCGCCCGTATCCCGCCTCCCCCCACCCTATACCTCAATGAACCATGAAGTACCTGTCGCGGCATGGGTAGTCTCGAGCCCAAAACCGAGGGCCCGGGCCCACCCATACCAATGGATCCCAACATCCCAAGCAGAAAAACCATAAACACACCCCCCTCCCCTTGACATCCCACTCACAACTAGGGGAGTGGTAGCCCTTATATCGTAGTCCCCAAGTCCCAAACCCCACCAAGAACTCTCCCCCCAATCAGGAGAGCAAAACAGTACTATCTCAGAGCTGCACAGTGATCAGTAGTTCACAGGTCACAAGCGACTCAGCGCACCCAGCCCGGAGTCACAGCATTACTAGCAATAAATTGGAGCCGAGGCTCCGGAGACTTCAGTGATCTGTTCCCGACTGCTCCGAGTCTTCTGGTCTGCCAGCGTCCAGTGAGCCATCCACCGAGGCCGCACGCCTGCGTGATTTAGAGCGTTTGGACCGCCCATTCTTTGTCGTTTGGTCCCTCTGCGCCCGCGGTGAACCCTCAGGGGTGCCTGGATGAAGTCCTGGCTGAGGATTCGGTCTGACCCGTACTGTTTCATCCGTCCACTTGAAAAGGTCCTCTGGGGTATCAAAAAACAATGTCCGTGACTGGAATATCACCCTCAGGCGCGCCGGGTACAGCAGGGAGTATTGTAGCTTAAGACCTCTCAGCTTAGCCTTAGCCGCCACAAAAGAATGGCGCTGTTGCTGCACAAGTCTAGTATAATCAGGGAAAATCATGATCTTTTGATTTTCAAACAGGAGGGTTTCCTTGGATCTGGCTTCCCTCAGTATAGCGTCCCTGTCGTGGTAATTTAACAGCCTAGCGATCACTGCCCTAGGCCGCTCGCCCTCAGGCGGCCTTTGTGTCAGGGCGCGGTGTGCTCTTTCGATAACAAAACAGGCAGATAGCGACCCCGGGGGCATCCATGACTCCAGCCACTGTGTGAGAAACTGCTCCATGTTGCCTTTGGCACAGCTCTCTGGAAATCCAAGAAAACGGAGGTTGTTGCGCCGTGCCCGCCCTTCAGCATCCTCCACCCGGAGCGCTGTGGTCCGCTGCGCGTCCTCCATCGCCGCCATTCTCTTCTTCAGGGCACCTACATCCTCTTCCACCACTGACACCCTGGACTCGGCTTCCGTGATTCGTGCCACTGCGTTCCTAAGATCCTGGCGCAACAGGGTTACGTCTGCGCCAACTGCCCCTATCTTTGCGTCCAGCATGTCTCGCGACTGGGTTATAGCCGCCATAAGGGCTGCATTGTCCGGCCCTCCTCCTGATGGACCACCCCCGATGATCCAGGGCCCCCACCGGGGCCAGTGAATTTGTCGATGGTCACCTGCTTGGTGGATCCACCACCTCCCCTGGTCATGATCGTCCGGGTGGATGAGGGCCACTAGGGTCGCCGGTCCACAGTCAGGGAGACCCGAAAGAAGCCTCTTCGGTAAGGTCTTGTGGCAGTTGAGAATCAGGGGGGGGGGGCAGGCTTCAGCCACTTCCCCCAGGAACAGCCCCCCCAGCCGCCGCTGACCAGGGCCCCCCCGTGGCCCACGTTGCCTTTCAGGAGGTGCGAGGACTCCCAGCGTCCTGCACTGCTATGCCAATAATGTCACTGAATAGTGGGCCCGGGGGGTGGGGGGGGGGGGGGGGGGCCGGGGAGGGCCACTACTTACAGTTGCTGCTCGCCGGGCCGGTCGCCCTACGTCTGTCTGCCTCCTACCAGGGTCTCCAGGGGATGCCAGTCACTCCTCCAGGCCGCCGGCCCCGGCCCGACACGAGGCCGCGAAAATCGAGGTCCCGGCTGCGCCAGGTCACCAGGCCGCCTCCGCTGCCACAGTCCACTCGTGGCGCCTGTGCCTCTCTCCGGCCCAGCCTGGCCCCAGGTGAAGGATCGCCAGTAGTGTCGCGGCCTCAGGGACAGCCAACACCGCGGCCGCTCCCGGGCCAGGCAGCGCACCCTGCCGCTTCGCCAAAATCGAGGCCCCGGCTGCTCCGCGACCACCAGGCCGCACCTCGCCCCTCTCTGCTCGGTTCTGTCCGGGGGCACGAGATCACCCCCGAGCCCACCGGATGACACCCGGCGCCTGTAGGAACATCCGTC
Source organism: Lissotriton vulgaris (assembly GCF_964263255.1). Lineage (NCBI taxonomy): Eukaryota > Metazoa > Chordata > Amphibia > Caudata > Salamandridae > Lissotriton > Lissotriton vulgaris. Next base: position 1,114,292,308 of record NC_141694.1, read on the forward strand.
GCGGTCCGGTAGTGGGTTTGTGGGTTTGGGGACAGGATAATTCGTCGGATAATCGGCGGGCCGGCGGGAGCTCTAGCAAGCTGCGACCGCCATCTCTGCTTGCGTAGCCACGCCCCCTTTGTTTTGTTTTTTGATATGTACCACTGCTTATGCACTCATAACTAATCAGTCGCGGTGTTCTCTCTGCCACTACAGGTAGCTACTATATCAGATCGGGTTCTAATATATTTGCCGTCGAACCCGATCAAACATGGCCGCTATTCTTTTTTGCTTTCAAGAAAAATACTTACTCCTTGTCCTTACTCCGATACCACTGCTATTATGCTTGGTTACCCTTAAATATTATATACCATTCATCTGCCTGTACAAAGGCTTCACCACATTTTATAGTGTTATATTTTTAACATCTTTATAATTCATTTTCTTGATGTGGACACCCTTTACAAATGGCCGCTATTCTACACCTCCATCTCGCGCCTACGCTCGGCGCCGGCAGAAGCCAGGTGAACCTTATCATCCAATCACAAGGGATATATATACGGGCGCAGGTATTCATTTTTACCATCAGATGCTACACGTACTGACGGTGAGCAGCGCTCGGGCTCCGGATGACAATATATGTCTCTCTCGCGGTAAGTGGATATGCAAAATGTCTGGGGAATTGTTAACTGGGGGCCGTTACTTTGTTTCATTCGCTTATACAACCTGAGTTATGCTCCCCACTAGACTTTTTTAAATTCTGGGTTACGTTTTCTAGTTTAGTGCTATTCGATTTACATTTACCTCGGGTGCTTAAGACATCATGTGTTTACGAGGTTTTGCTATTTCCACCCCAAATCTTCAATTGAAGCAACTATCTGTTCATAAGTACACGCACGTATTTGAGCCTGCTTGATACAGACTTACGGCTTGCATTAACGCTTTTGTTATACGGGGGCTTCAAGATGTAGTGGGAATCCTAATTAGCATCCCCGGAACCCTCTTATATACACACCACATTATTAACCACATAATGCAGGCAAGTCTCTTGCTTACATACAATTAACTTGTGGATTTTGGAAGCCCACAAACGCTGTGGTTTTTTGTCATATGCTTTTTTTAAAAAAAATTGAATTAATGTACCCTTTCTTCTCTTTTTTTCTTTCTTTTATGCTCAGAAATCTGGCGGAGTAGCAAGAAGTGACTTTCTAAACTATACATAGTTTTTCTTTGAGGGGTCGTTTAAATAAGCTCAGGTAATTTACTCACGCTCAATGTGTTGCCTACGGCTTTTCGTTTCATAACCCATTCTGGTTTACTCTCATGACTATGCTTTTCTTTCGTATATATATATATATATATATATATATATATATATAGGTGGACAACCCATGGATGGTGCACCACGGATACTTTGGCCTCCATCTTGATTACAAGTGATTTCCCCCATTGATAAATATATCTAGGTAAGCTTTACGAACGTTACAGTTCTGTTAGTTTGGTCAGGGCAGGGTCAAAAAATCTCGGGCTGTGAAAGTGCAATGTTCAAGGTAGCCATTACGCCTAATTTCACCCTGTCGGGGCTATTGATTTATCGGCCCCCAGGGAGTGAAGTGGCTTTTAGAGCGGCGCTACCTGACGCCATTAGTGAAATGGCTGCAGGGTGCTCCAACTTCTCCATCGTTGGGGACTTAAATCTGCACTTTGACAACATAGCCAGTCCTACGGTGTCCAGTTTTATGGCAGATCTTGAGGCGCTCCAGCTGACTCAGCTGGTGTTACAGCCCACCCATTCAGGGCGTCACACCCTCGATCCGTTTTTCACCAATCTTACGGAAGCCTGCATCTCCAGCTACACACCTCTGGCATGGACTGATCATTATTTGATACAGATCCATTGCCCTACACCGGCTATACAACCTAAGCCAGTGGTATGTTCTATTCCAAGACGACGCTGGAATAAACTTAAGCTGGACGAGTTTTTCCATCTCCTATCGGCCGACTCATTTGACATTACTGGGTCGGCAGATCAGGTCTATGACAGGTTTTGTAATTGGATAACCAGGGCTTTAGACACACTTATCCCCTTGGTATGCTGTAAAACTGGGACCGGCAAAGCCAGCCCTTGGTACGATGACTCGCTGCGGGCACTGAAGGTTTCTTGTAGGCGTGCAGAGCGGGCCTGGCACAAATCTTATAATAGCGTGAAGAAAGTTTTGTACCTGTCTACGGTGAAATTGTATCACCGGGCAGTGTGCAGAACTCGTGCCGCCTTCTATGCTGCACAATTTAGGACTAGCTCGAACCCGTCCAAGGCTATTTTTAAGGTGCTGAAAGATCTCACTGCCAAAAAGGCAACTACGATACACCAGAGCTCTGTTGAGCATTGTGAAAAACTGGCAGAGTTCTTTCTTGAAAAGGTTAATGCTATCTACCGGGCCTTTCCGTTGACCACTCCTGCGGCTAATCCACCTCTTAAGCCGTTACCATCAGAGGGGCTTCATTCCTTTCCTACTTTAACACCTGATAACCTCGACAAATTGGTTCGTCAAGTGAAGTCGGGGTCCCCAGCGGATCCGCTTTGCCCAGATGTGTTCAAAGACTTAGCGGTACATGACATCTCACCGCTATGTTCTCTGATCAATTTGTCACTTACATCGGGCGATGTCCCTCTGAAGTGGAAGCGAGCCATGGTTCGTCCTATCCTCAAGAAACCTAGCTTGGACGGTAGCAAGCCTGAGAGTTATCGGCCGATTTCACTCTTGCCGTGGCCGGCTAAGGTGACTGAGGCGCATGTTAACGCAGTCCTCTCGGAACATCTACGCCACGCAGATATCCTCGATGCGACGCAGAATGGGTTTAGGGCTGGTCATAGCACGGTCACGGCTCTGCTCTATATGGTGGAGCATCTTCGCTCCGTGCTTGATGCGGGACAAACGGCGGCGCTGGTGCTATTAGACCTGAGCGCTGCCTTTGACACCGTCTCGCACCCCATCCTTCTGCGTCGCTTAGAGGGGGCTGGTGTCACCGGCATCGCTCTCCAATGGTTCCGGTCTTTTTTAGCCAATCGGGCCTTTAGCGTGACCGTCCCACCATACCAGTCCAAATTCCATCCGCTGAGCCTGGGGGTCCCCCAAGGCTCCTCGCTGAGTCCTACGTTGTTCAATCTATACGTAAGACCGCTAGCTGAGGTGGTCAGGCAATGGGGTATGAAGATGGTGTCATACGCCGATGACACCCAGCTAGCGGTTACGATCAGCGGGGATGCCGAAGTCGATGCCCCTAGGTTCCAGCAAGGACTGCGGGCGGTCGCCAGCTGGATGACGTCCAACTGTCTCCAGCTGAACGCTAGTAAGACCGAGGTCATGGTTTTTGGCAAACAACCGGAACTTTGGGGAGAGAGATGGTGGCCAGGGGATTTGGGTCCTGCTCCCATCCCAGTTGCCGAGCTTAAGAACCTCGGGGTCTGGCTGGACCCTTCCCTCACGTTTGTGTGTCACACCAAACGTACGGCAGCTTGTTGCTTCGGTATTCTGCGCGGGCTCCGTCCAGTGCTTAAATTCTTTGATGCCCCCACTAGGCAACTCATGATCCAAGCCACTGTCATCTCTAGGCTGGATTATGCGAGCTCCCTATTGGTCGGCCTGAATCAGGCAGAGATTGGGCGCCTACAACGGATCCAGAATGCCGCAGCAAGATTGGTGGTAGGCCTACCCAGATTTTGCCCCACCTCTAGTACTTTGCGCTCATTGCACTGGCTCCCGGTGGCCCAGCGGATCCAGTTTAAGGTCCTCTGTGTCGCCTATAAGATTCTGAAGGGGTCCCCAGCAATGATCCTTACTGCCCTTTTAGCCCATTATATCCCAGCCAGAGCTTTAAGATCTGCGGATTTAGAACTGGCTGTTGTGCCACGCTTTAAGCGGAGTAGGGCAGGAGGGCGTTCCTTTCAAGTTCGCGCGGCGGTTTTGTGGAACTCCCTGCCCCCGGCGATTCGTGCTCTGAGGGAGCTGCTCTCTTTTCGCCGTGCGGTGAAAACTTTTTTATTCCCTTAGTTTTTAATGTTGTCTGATTATTGTTTCGTTGTGTTGTGCAGCTGCCTTGTCGGGCGCCAGGACGCTCCTTGGCTGGAGCATCTGTGCGCCTAATAAAAACGCATAACATAACATAACATAGCCACGCTAGTGCAATACACACAGAATAGTATTTCCATAATAGAGATCATGTAAAGAGATCCCAGTGATTTCCATTGTAGACTGGAGAATAGAATCCATCACTTTTTATATTTTATATTCCTATTTATTGCTTTCTTTTTCTTTAGCTAATTCTTCAAGCCCGGCTGCATAATAATCCTGGAGGATAGAAATAATATATACACCCCCAGACGTTGTTGCATTAGAACGTGAGTCACTTATATACCTCTTACCTCCACCTCTCATCTCCCCCTTCTTCCGGTTTAACAAACACAGATACGGCCAATGCTGCTGAGCTCACACGAGGTCTTTTTCTTTTCTCCACTCTTTCGCAAGCCTATGACTTATAGTTGTTTAGCTTGTCTCATGTTTTCTTTCTTTGTCATTTTTATTTTTCCTTATCTAGTTCTAGTTTGGAAGTAGGAAATAGACCTCCGCTTTCGGTTCTCCACTACACGATCACTTTCGTTGCCAGGAATTTGTCTTCTTATTTCCTTGGTAGGGGTGTGTGTATCTTTTATATCTCTGTTTCAGATGGTGACCATAGTTCATTTCACATGTCTAAAAACCTTTCAAAAAACCTCATAGTATTATTTTCTAAAATTTGCTCTCTTATGCTCTGTATGTGTATAATGTTTTCTACATCAATTCAGACTGACCATTTGCCATTTTATATAAATATGAAATTTGTGACAACTGAATTTGATATATGCGTCCCCCTTTTTGTTGAAATTCTCTGAAACCCTCTCAAGATTTAGTCTGTACATTTAGTCCTCATGGTTGGTTTTAACTTGTCTAGGTTGGACCATATATAGATTGGCCTCAAAACTGTAAGCAAACAGGACCTTTCTCTCTGTAACATTTGTATAAGAATGTTCTTTTAATTTGTGACTATTGTGGCTCGGCTGAGCTTTACTATAGTTCATGATTTTAATTAGATGTTTTATATGTCTTTTTTGCAAACACAGCCCTGAAGAAGTCCCGTCTTGGGACGAAACGCGTCCGCTGTTAGTTTTCTTCTGTTGAAAAATAAAGAATCAAACAAACAAGACTTCTGGACCTCACTATTTGTGCCTGGACATGAATATTGTTACTTCTGAACAATTCTAATGTATGGTGCACCTGTGCTTTTTTTCCACTACTTTTCTGAAATGTATAGCTTTCCAGGATCCATTATTGCTTCATACCCATTTCTACCACTAACTGGAAGGTGGTTGGAAGCACAAAAATAGCAAAAAAGGCTATGTCCCAGTAAAATGCCAAATCTATGTAAAGAATTTTAGTTTTCAGACAAAAGTCTGTAAATCCCTGAAAGCTGGGAAGATGGTGATTGAATTCAGCTCCACAAACCCTTTGTTGATACCATCTGCAGAGAAAAACCAGACGCTTTAATCTGCAGCACTTTTTCCCCTTTTTTTCCCCCAAAAAACAAAATGTAGCTGTATTTTGGCTAATTTCTGGGTCCCCTCCAGGGGACTCAACAAACCCTGGGTACCTTTAAAATACCCATGATGTTGGAAGAAAAGGATGCAAATTTGGCGTGAACTCCTTATGTGGTCAAAAAGTTACAGGGGCCTAAGTGCAAACTACCCGAAATAGCCCCTAAAAAGGCTTAGCACAGGGAGAAAGGCCTAGCAGCGAAGGGATTAATTTTTTTGGCCCATTGTTTATTATTTTTGAATGTTAACCCATCTTCCCTCCATTTGACTTGTATAGTGTCCATGAGTTTAAAGGATGTTGGGGACAGAGATTTTCAGATATTTGAGACATTGTGCCCAGTTTCGGTTAGTTTATTGAAGAATTCGGGAAGCAAAGGTACAATAGTTTCCGGATGTAGGATTTAAGTTTTAAGAATTTGTACTAATCTAAATTAGTTAGGGAGTATGTGTGCTGGAGGTTCGCAATTGTTAGCGGACGTTTGTTTGATCCTAGTTGATAGATGGTGAAGATGCCTCGCGAAGCCCACTCCTCCCATTCAATCTCCCCTTCTAGTTTGATCCTCGGGCTGTTTCATAGGGATGTTTGGTTGGAAGCACGTAAACTGTTTTCTAGCCTAGGGTCAATTTTTAGGATTGCTTCTTTTGTGTTTTTTAAAATCTACGTTAAGTGGGTCAGGGATCATTTCCCCATCGAGATGAATGATGTTAGGTTCCCACTACATATGATGGATGTTTCAAGATCTAGCCATATTGGTGTGCAGCTCATTCTTTTGGTTAGCTAATAGGTACCTTGTTTGAATAGGAAAGCGGTTTGCTAAGTTTTGAAATTGAGTAGATTGACTGTCCCCATGTTCTTGGAAAGACTGAGCTTTCTCAGTGATATTCTAGGCCTCTTCCCCTGCCATAGGAATTGGTTAATGAGGTTGTTAATTTTTCCAAAAAATTCTTACGAGAGGGACAGTGGGAGATTACTAATTAGATAATTTACGATTGGGGTGATCATCATTTTCACTGGTTTTATCCTTCCTCACCATGTTAAGAACTTTGGGTTCCAGATCTTTAATAGATCACTTACTTTTTTTAGGGTCAGTGATTCATTGTGTTTGACCGAGTTGAGTTGGAGAATTCAAGGCCAAGATATTTAATATCGTTTGGTTGTCAAGCCAGACCAGTCTCCAAAAAGATCTCTAGAGCCTATATTATTTAACAACAATACCTCAGATTTATCTTTGTTGAGGGTATAGCAAGAGGCTTTGGCAAATTTGCATATGGATTTAATTATTTGGGGGGTGGGGGAATAGTATAATTCGCTTCCTCTGTTACTATCAAAATATCATCTGCGTAAGCGGCTACTTGAAAGTTGTTTCACCGAATCTAACTCCCCGTAGGTCATTATTGTGCCTGATATTTAAAAAGAGCGGTTCCAGCACCAGGAGGAATAGAGAGGGAGATAGTGTGAATCATGGTGGTCCAGACTCTTGCGTTGGGGTTAGTATATAGTGCCATGACCATTTGGATAAAAGTGGTGTCAAGAATACATTTCTGTAGTACTGCAGTCAGGTACCTCCAGTTCACTTTATCAAACGCCTTTTCAGTGTCTAATGTGATAGCAACTGTTGGTGTAGGTCTTGCTATTGTTTGAGCTTTGTCTATAAAATGACAAAGCAGTCTTGGCTTGTCACCAGAAAGGTGATTTTTTAGAAAACCCACTTAAGAAGAGTGTACGAGTTTCAGCATGTGTTGTTCAATTCTGTTTGTGAGTATATTGGCATACATTTTGCAGTTGATATGGATCAATGTTATTAGTCTATAGATCTTGGTCAACAGTGAGACTTTCACACCTTTTGGTAGAACAGTGATTATGGACTCCGCAGAGGGTCCCCATACAGTATGTGTTTAGGCAAATTGCATGTACATCTTAAGCAGGGGATCATTAAGGTCTCCAAATGTTTTGGAAAACATTGCTGAAAAGCCATCCGGCCCTGGAGGTTTACCTGTTTTCAGATTGTTGATTACTTTTTTATTTCGTGCCTAGAGATGGAAGAATTCAGTTCCTTTATCTTCTTCTCATTGAGTGAAGGGAAAGACAGGTTTTTTAAGTACTGGTCACATTCTTGATCCGAGATTTCCATGTTTGGCGAGTGTAGCGCTTCATAATATTCCTTGGGGGTGTATGATATTTTTTCTGGGTTTATTAGACTCTTGTCAGATTTGTCTTTAATGGCTATAACATTGTTTTTTTTGCTGCTTGTATTTAAGATAGGCTGCCAGCATATTTCCTGCCTTATTGGCTTCACAGAGCCTTAAACTCTTGTTTGTTTATCCATAGTCCTGTCTGCTTACTTAGGAGTTAGTTGTAGTCATATTTGTTTGTTGACAAGGATTTGAGACAGCTTTGTCTTTGGAATCTATATGCTGATGTTCTAGGCTTTTTATCTCTTTTTCAAGGGCTAATAGTTTAGCATTAACCTCTTTGTTCATTTTTGATCTTATAAGTAACAGTGAGACTTGTATTGTTGCTTTTAGAGCCTCCCACCTAGTTAAAGGGGAACAGTTAGATTCAGGGTTGTAGTTAAGGAAGTTTCTTATCGCTCACCTTGTCTGCTCAATGTGTTTGGGGTGCGACAGAACTTCGATGTTCAGTCTCCACAGTGGATTTTTATTCCTAATTTCAAACCCTGGTTTTGCTAGAGTTATGTTAGTATGGTCTGAAACCAGTCTCGACTCAATAGTTCTTTGGTTGATATTGAAGTGAATAGTCGCCTGAGAGCACTATGTAGTCGATACGTGAATTCGATAAAAGGGCGGGAGAGAAGAATGTGTATTCACTTTCAGAGGGTTGTTGCAGTCTCCATGAATCTGTCAGATAAAGTTTAACACAAAGTTGTTTTAGGAATTGGTGCGTGTTCGGGGGTCTGTATTTGCACATGAATCCCCAATCAATAATGGGGTCTAAAGGCAGATTGAGATCTCCCGCTAGTATGATTAAGGAGTCTAGTATGATTAAGGAGTCTTAGGGGATTGCTGTAGGATCTTGCGTAAGTTTTGTCTAGAAGTACTGCTCATTTATGGTCGGAGCATATACATCAACGACATAGAAATTAACCCCGTTTTTGGACATTTTAGATACTATTCATCTCCCTTCCGTAACTAGCTTGGAAGATAGCATATTGATTTTGGACGCATGGAAGGTCAAGGTTATCACCTCGTTCTTTTTCCCTAATGCGGCAGAGCAAGCGACTTCTGTATAACCACTATTTCTGAGAATGAGCAAATTGTTGATCGAGTTTGCATTCTTGTAAGAGAATTATGTCTCCTTTAAATTCGCATGCATAGTGTAGTGTTTTCTCTCCCTTCGCCAGGTGATTTAAGCCTTTGGTGTTTTAGCGCTGGAGACAATTTAAGTCTTTAGTATTTAGTGATATGACTAGCGCTGGAGGTTTATGCGACATGTCTGAGCGTTGTTATTGTGTAGTGTCCTGATATGACAGTGTAATGTTTGAAGCAACTTATTTGGTCATTTGTCCACCAAGGCAGTAGTGGCGCACCCGTTGTACTGTTCTCTGCTGTGATCTTACTATCCCTCCTATCACAGTGCGTAATAAGCTTCATGTTAGTAGTAGATCCTTCCTGTACGCCTGCGATTGCTGTTCGAGCATTCACAATATTATTACAAACTAAAATCTAAAACAAACACGAATAACAATAAAATAAACCATGTTGACTTAGTCAGAACCCCCCCCTCTCCTCCTCCCCTCCCCAATTTGCCACTGTAAAATGTGGGGATCAGGGGGATTGCAGATTACTCCGAGGTATAGTAAAGTTGGAAGGCACATGTGTTTTCCATTGCTTATGGGATATTGTCTGAGAAGCTTTATTTGATGTACAGACATTTCACCTCACATTCGAGGGGTATTGATGGGCAGGATGATTTATGACCATAAGATACAACGGGGAAAAAGATGTGACTGCTCTAATGCAAAAATCCATGGCAGTATTTTAAAAATAGATTTGTTTTTCGAAAGCTAGTGTAAAACCATTACGGGCAACGTGAAAATAATTAAGGGCTCCCAGTAAAGTCCCAATCAGCCGGTAAAGACACACCAGTTAGAGATGGGCAGTGAGGACAGGGTCTAGCCCCCGCATATATCTCACTTACTTTATTTGTGAGATAGTATGTCTGACAGACATAATTAAACTGTGCAGACCTGAGCATAGTGTTCATGGAAACTCTGAGTATGTGCTAATATTCTCTCCCACACTTTATCTTATAAAGTTGTTGCTATTGTTTTATCCATTCAGTAGTGTCCGACTCTTGGTGATTCGAAGGATGAAACCCCTCTAATTGTTTCGGTTGATAACAGAATTCCTTAAGTCTTGGAGATTCTGGTTTGTATTGTTCTTGACTGTGTCTAACCACTGTGATCTTGGTCTTCCTCTTTTAAGTTTTCCTTTCATCATTCCCAAGGAGTCTTCTCTTATTATGTGGTCTAAATATTTGAGCTTAATTTTTATCATCAACAATTCTAGTGAAAGTTCGGCTTGATCTGGTCAACTATTGATTCACTTTACTAGCAGTCCATGGGATATGAGAAGCCTTAGCCAGCACCAGAGTTTAAAGGTGTCAATTCTTCGACCATCATTTTTATTATTTATCCAGCTTTCACATCCGTACATTGTCATAGAGAAGACCATTGTTTTGAAGATTCAAAATCTTGGTTGGCAGATAGATGCCTTTGCTGTTTATCACTCTGTCCAGGCTCGTCATTGCTTTTTTAACCAGTAGCAGCCGTTTTCTGACTTTAGGGCTGCAATCGCCATCTCAAGGTAGCTGCAATCCTAGGAAAATGAAGTCCTTGACCAGCTCTATTTCTTCATAGGCTATTCGGAGACTTTGTAAGATTCTTGTTGACATGATTTTAGTCTTTTTAAAATTTAGCTTTGGTGTAGCTGCAGTGTTATTTTCTTTGATCTTGAAAATCAATGCGTTGAGGTCTTCTGCACATTGTGCAATCAGTGCTGTGCCATCAGCATATCAGTGTTGTGCAATCTTTATTCCTCCAATTTTGATTTCAGACTGAATATCGAGTCAACACAATATGCTCAGCGTAGTGATTGAACAAATAGACCCCATATTTAATTCCAATCTTAACCTGACTTTATCAATACTTTTTCTCACCGTCTTGTTGAGTAACTTTTAAACCCAGGTTACAAATTTGCAACCTGCACCCATCTTCAGGGGGAGCTGAAACAGGCCATTTTGCAGGGGTTCAGTTGCACTTACACTCCACTAACTCCCAAAGGGCCGGTTCAAGAAGTTATAGTTAAAATTGCCCAGGAGCTAGACCACACATGTCTATAAACATCTCCAGAGGAGCTACTGTGTGCTCATAAGTTAGGTATTGGCAACGGAAAAATTTCACAAACCGGCATTTGTATACATAGGAATATATTGCATCTTCTCTGAGTTACCTTTATGCCTATGATATTTTCTGTTTTTGAAACATGTGTTGGCTGTTATTGGATGAATTGAAGTACATTGAATAAACTCTTACATTAACACAAACTGGCTTTCTACTACTTTCTCTTTTTCTAAGCAGTATGATGAATAATGTACATGCGGGCATACCGACGACAGGCAAGCAACGCCCATTGGGCTAAAAGGGACTTCGTCCCCCCACCGTCATGGGTCATCTTCGAGGGTACATGTCTCAGTGCATGCCCGGCCTTGCAGAGCTCTGCTTGGAAAGTGGGGTCCGAGAAGGCATTTCATTTTCTTAAAGAGAGGCAGGTTCAGGGTCTCTTGCTGCTACAAAAGGTTCTCTCAGGAAGGAGTGGAGGTTACTGGTGATTCACAATATTCTAGGGTGAGACCTGATGATTCGGGCTAGAGCTGTGCAGGGCAAAGTATTTGAGCCTTCACTATTGTTTTAAAGGAGAGCTAATGAACCTATTAGCACAGGGTCAGAGGCCATCTGCACTTAACTAATACCCTTTAAATGCTTCTAAGAAAACAAGGCAGAAAATGACAAAGTATATAGGGTGTGTTAGCCTTGGCACCATTGGCGTGAGTCTCCCTTCCACGTTTTGCTGTTGCCTCATCTGTTTTTGCTGGGCAAGATGCTTTGGGCAATTTGCCCCTGCTGTTCAGTGCCAAAGTGCAAGTGCTCCCTATTGTAAATTGTCATGGAATAGTGATTCCATGATTGATTATTTGATTTTCTGGTCAGTCCCTAGTACAGTGCACCATGTGTGCCCAGGGCCTGTAAATCAAATGCTGCTGGTGGGCTTGCAGCACGGATTGTGCAACCTACAGAAGCAGCTTGTAAAATGTGACTCAGGCCTGCCATTGCAGAGACTGTGTGCATTCTGGGACTGCCATGTCGACTTGGCAACTGCACACACTTGCCAGTCCCTAAACCTTCCCTTTTCTACATGTTAGTCACCCCTAAGGTAGTCCCAAGGTACCCCTGTGGGTACGGTGCATTGTATGTAAAAGGTAGGACATGCCCTGATGTGTGTTTCATGTCCTGATCTTGAAATACTGCCAATTTCGTTTTTCACTATTGCAAGGCTATCTGCTCCCATAGGCCCGAATGGGCAGTTTGATTAGAACATCTTAAAAACATAACTAACCCAGGGAACACAATGGGAAAATATAGTTTAGTATGCCTGCACTCAGACTGTTAAAGTCCATCTTTTAGTATGAGTGATTTTAACATTCTGTCTTTGAAAATACCACTTTTAGAAAGTATGTATTTTCTTGCCTAACCATCCAGTATGCCTCTGCTAGGGTTGTGTATTGCATGTTTGGCTTGTGAGTGACAGGAGCTAGGAGAGGGACGCGGCTCCAGAAGTCTGATGAGTCAGGGCTGGGCTGAATGGGACCTCTGTTGAATTTTGAGTAGGGGGAGAAGATTTCCCTTCACATACCTGGGCCAGATCTGCTTTCAAAGATGCTGTCTCCGCCTCCTGCCAGGAAGCTGCACCAGTGAGGACAGAACTGGTTTTTGCTGCTGGGTACTGACACTCTCTGCCTTCAGAGACAAATGGTTTGTGTATATAAAAAGGGGGACACAGACCACAGCATTTTAGATCACTTCTTGTAAATCAAGAGGAACCTTTGCCAAGGAGAAGAACCGGAGAAGGTGAAGGAAGATTAGTGCCCCTGTGCAGTTTGCTGTTTAGGGTTGGCCTGCAGTAGTTACTTGTTGCCCAGGAAAGGACAAAAGGGACTTTGCTGTTTGCTTTGTCATCTTGAAGAAAAGATATCCAAGGGCTTGAAACTGAGCTTGCCTCCTGTCTGAAGTCTCAGGGACACAAAGACTTCAACCCCAGCGCCCCTGAATTTCCTTGCTGGGAATTCCAACCTCCAAAGAGGTGCCTGCCTGCTGCTGTTTGGGACCTCTAGATACTGTTTGTTGTTGGGAGCTGGAAGATCGACGCAACGAGGAAGAAGCGTGTCGCATCCGCACCGATTCCCGACGCATTGCCGAGTCACAGAGAAGACGCATGCCGCATCAGCACCTGGTCCTAACGCATTGCCCAGCCCCGGAAAAGAAGTGCGCCACATCCACACAGAGTCCCGTCGCATCGCCAAGAAGATCGTCGCAGCACCTGCTGTACAGCTGCAAATGTTTGCGTATCGCGTCAAGCCGCCATTTTGTCGCATCGCACCTGATCGTGCCACGAATTGATTCGCCATATTGCCGCATTCTAACCGGAACGCAGTAAGACACTGACGCATCCCCTCCTCTGCGCTGCAGTAAGGAATAGGTGCGCCGCCTCCCCCGAAGCAAGGAACTGACGCATCGCCTTTCCTGCGGCCCTTTTGTTTGTTTTGCATTACACATCTAAGGTACTTTGTTTGAAAAGTGTTGCATTTACAATGTGCATTGAACTAAACTATTTCTACCATTAAAGAGCCTTATTTTTTATACTTTATTGTGGGTTTTTGCCGTTTGGTCTCGTTTAGATATAGAATACTTATTTTTTTTAACTGGTGTGGTGTCCATTTGTAGTGTTTTCACTGTGTTACTGTATGTGTTCACAAATTCTTTACACACTGCCTCTGTGATAAGCCTGTGTGCTCGTGCCAAGCTACCAAGGGGGTGAGCAGGGGTTATTTTAGAAGTGTATCCCCCTTACCCTGACTAGAAGCAAGGGTCCCTATTTGGACAAAGATACCTACCTCTGCAAACTAGAGCCCCCCCATTTCTAACAGTGTGCAATTGAATTTATATATAGTGCTTATTACTCTTGAGGAGCGGTGGCACGCACTATACAAATGCAAAGAAAGGGATTTTTTTTTTTAATGGGCTGGCAAAGGTTCTGTGCCCACCAGAAAATCCATACTTTTCTGTCATTAGCATTGCATCTAGCATTCTGTTGTGGTGGAGGAGGCTTGTGGTTTTTCTAGTAAAAAAAAAAACAAGTAGTGGCTAAAAAAATATAAGAACCTGCAAAATGGTATTGGCAAATAGGGTTATGGGCAGTACATTGCTTCTGTGGTTGCTGGTGGATGGCACTTAATAATAGGATGACTGGAATTATGCAAGAGGGAATGACCAAATGATGTGGCTGGGGAGACTAAATTATGCGGGAAGAATAGGGATACCATGTGGTGTAATTTGGCACGTTGTGTGATAGTATTACTTCATTAGTTCGTCATTTTTACGCATCTGAGATACGATTTGACTTCACTAGAACTAACTTACCACCCAAACACAGAAATAAGCAACTAATAATGGGCAGTCAACCTTTGCGTAAGGCTTTCCACTTTGCAGCAACATGTGCCACTGCATTTTCAGTAACCATTGATCCATTCGAGCTGGAAATAAATTTTTCTGCTCAAATCTGTTATATGTGGCAAATGCAAATCCATAATAATGCATATAAAGCCTGGGGCTGCAGAAATACGTAATTCCAGTGGCACAATTTATTAATATGGACAGTGTAAATTAAAAAATGGTCCAACAGGCAGCAGTCCAGATCCTCTGAGGAAAATATCTCTGGCTCTATGTTATATCTCAGAAGCAGGGCCAGCTGAGGTCCAAGCACTGATGTGAGACTGTCATGCAGTATTGGTTTCGGGGTTTTAGATTGACAATAGCGTTATGCCCCACAGTTACTCTAACAGTCAATACACAGGCAGTGGTGAAGAGCAGGCCATCACTGTGCTTCTCTGCCTCATGCTTGCTCTTTGGGTACGTTTAGCTAGAGCAGGGCATGCAGATTGCAGAAGGGGCACTTATGAGGTGCAATATTCCCTTACGCCTTGTCGAGGACTACTGGGTGCTAACCTATCATAGTGCACTTCACTTCCCATGCTTGCCTGTCCACCTGTGTGTTTGGTGGACAGACACATTATAGATTGAAGAGATGGATCAGCTTGGCACTATGCATGACCAGGACCCGTCACTGCACCTACTGAAGCGTTATGCTTCAGCAGCATGGTATGCCCCAGAGAGCTCAGCAATCATGAGTCTACCTTTTGGCCCTCTTTCCCATCTCTGCAAGTGAAGGACGGTGTTTGGAAAATCTTGAGATGAAGGGAAATGGAGAGTGCCATGCTCAAGCTCTTAGATACACATACATTTCAAAGGCGCTCTTGAAATGCATATTGGCTGTGCAGTTGCTGGGGCTTGCTGCTGTTCCTCAAGCTGATCTATTTTTGCAGTCAGCTGGTGCCTGCTTCACCTTCTGCAAATCTATGCTAATTTCAAACAAGCAAGTGGCATCCTGTGGGTTAACATTTGCTGCTGTGGCACAGACCAGGTACCTTGCCTTTTTTAATAGCTGCATGAAGGGTGGATTTTAAAGTTCAAGCTTGGTGCGCACACAAAACTGGAAATTTAACACATTTATTAGTTGCCCTTTGCTTTGGCTTTTCTGCCCATGCCCGCTTTTAGTAGACACAAATGAGTTCCTGTGCTGAAAAAAACGAGTTACTGCAAATTTGGAACGAGTGGGACTGTCACAAAAAGGTCCCATCTTCTTGTACATCTGAGCTGCAACAAAGGTACAGCTGAACCCCTGTACAGATAGAGCCGAGTCCAAACACAGATGGAGCAGAGGCCTAATAAAGATATGTTGAGCTCATTTACAGACGGTTTATTTCTTGCACTGAACAACAGCAGATTCCCTGGTACACACAGAAAGCCAGTTCACAGGCCGAGTTGAGCTATTTCAGTGCCCTTCCAACAAAGTAAAAGCTGATCTCTGTAGGGATTGAGATACTTGGCACCAGCGCATATTCAGTGTAAGTACCACGGGCCTCTCTCCCAGGTTATTCTCCAACATGACCTGTGTCTGATAGGAAGTGAGAAGATGTTGGGAAGGAGGATGAAAGTGAGAGAAGGGGTTGACGGAAGAAATTGTGGTGCGAGATAGAGAAGAGATATAGTGATAAAGAAGAAAGTCAAAGTGTGGGAGAATATGGAGGGAAAAGGGCAGCAAGAAATGAGAGGAGAATGTGTCTGAGACAGCAAAGAAGAGAGGAGTGTGAAATAAGAGAAGGCAGAGTGAGTCATTTGTGACAAGCACCACAACGATGCTAAGGCAAATTATACAGCACATTTCACCAATTCATTTTGCTCCCTTCTTCACAAGAAGTCTAGAAGTCACCTTGTAAATAGGCAAGTCTAGAAGTCACCTTGTAAATAGGCGAGTCCAGCCATAGCAGTGGATGCCGCAGGTACCGATCTCCAACCAAACATTTTGAACATCAACACTTTGACAGCTGTGGACCTGGTTTGAATCCAGCTTGGCACTTAAATGGGAATTGTGCAGTTCTGGGCAAATCATTTTCTCTCACTATGCCTAAACTTAAAATATGTAAGATGCTAGTGTAAATGTGTGTAATTAGAAGAGTTGAGCACCCACTTGAGATCACTTCCCATAATGTACAGTGCTATGTAACTAACCAGCTAGATCTGTGCAATATAAATATGAACACATACTGGTTAGGTGTTGCCTAGGCATCACAAGCGTGGTCTCTTCGAGACATGCTGCATCAACTCTGTAAGCTTTGAGCACACCCCTCACTTGCCATTTGTTCCTGGGTGTGCTTTTAAAAATTCCTTTACTTTCTACGGCTAATTGTTCACATTTGTCCCTCCTTTCCGGGGGTGGGTCTTGCCCCTGGCGACTTCCCGTTACATGTATTAGTGCTTGTTTGTCTATTTCAGTTTCTTTCGCTGCACTCCTTTTTCGTCCGCATTGGATTTTGTTTTTGGTTGGCACGGGGAGAACCGATGCAGAGGCTCGAACCCGGATCCCAAGTTGGCAGCTCTACATGTTACACCACATCCTCTAGCCAAACAATGCTGGTTTTCTTTCTAAATGCCTCCTCTGGAAATCGGACTGCTCGGTTATGTATTTATCCTCTAATTGGTATTACCACACCTCCCGTCGTGTGCAGTTTTTTTCCATGTACTTTACTCGTACTGACGAAAAAGAAGCCTCTAGTCTTGCTATAAAACTGTCATATGTCTAGTTTTAAGGAATTATTCGCCCTAGCTGCTCACATTCAGTAATCAACTAAAGTCCTTATGTGGGCTGGAACATGTTTCAAGCGTTTTTCCAGAAGCATTGGTCTTATTTTTTTACATGGTGCCTTGAACACAGACGACAGCGCTAGAAAGCATAGTTAATGGGCTGCTGCGAAAATTGGACACGAAGAGTGAGGTTGGATTTGAACTTTATCCATTTTCAACATACATTCAGATGCGACTACGTTTCACGTATGATGGCAATCGAGTCCTCTGCGATTCAACATTAACGCAGTGAGGGGCCAGAAGCTATATGATGCCTTGCTTTGGAGATTCTTTTGAAGAGAGCTGCTGTTCACAGGAAATCCGGTCTTTGCTGAAGGCAGTCAGTCGAGCCAGAAGTTCTGGAGGTGGCTGGCAGCAAGACACGGTGACTTTTTGCGCAGGATCCCTGGAAACTGCAGACAGGCTGGTAGGGTTGGGTCCAAGTCAGTTCTTCTCTGCAGTCTCCTCAGCTGGGTGTCTTCTTTCGTCTTTCTTCTTCATAGCTTGCGGGAATCGGTCTTCTTGGTTTAGGGCTGCCCCCTAAATACTGTATTTAGAGGGCGTTTTAGGGTTCTTGAGGTCAGTAGCCAATGGGCTACTGAACTTAGGGTGACTACACCCTTGGAGTGCTCACACCACGTGGGGGAGTGGGCACAATCCCTAATCCTGTTTGGAGAGTGCCTGCCATCTGCAGGATGTCGGGCACTGAAGAGTGGGCTTCACCTTGCCTCCCCCACCTGAGGGGTGGGGTTGGCAAAGGTGGGCACACCTTCTAGGCTGTGCTAATTTTCGCCTGTCTTCCCGTCAAAAAGGAGGGAAGACAGGTGGGGGGCCTGCTCCTGATAGCAGGAGAAGCTAGGGTTTGTATTACAAAAGCGGAAAGGTCTTTGAAGCTCCCCTGCCACAGAAGGCTCTTTGTAACCTGGGGAAGGTGTGAACACATATGCCCAGAAACAGCTTTGGTTCT
Source organism: Lissotriton vulgaris (assembly GCF_964263255.1). Classification (NCBI taxonomy): domain Eukaryota; kingdom Metazoa; phylum Chordata; class Amphibia; order Caudata; family Salamandridae; genus Lissotriton; species Lissotriton vulgaris. The sequence goes on from NC_141694.1 coordinate 1,114,310,420, forward strand.
GGGCTCAAGGAGTGAAGGCTCCCACCCCAGGGGTCCAGAAACAGGTCTTGTGGTGGCAGGCTGGTGTTTACCAGTCAGTGAACCAAACAGCGGCTGGTTGTTTTTCAAGGAACATCTCTAAGATGCCCTCTGAGTGCATTGTATAATAAGTCCCACACAGGCATCAGGTTTATTATGCTGAGAAGTTTGATACCGAGGGGAGGGGAGGGGAAGAGGAGAGGAGAGGAGAGAGATATGCAGCTCTTGGAGGCCTTACCTGGTCACAGCGCCCTTGGTACCTTTTACAAGGAACTGACATTTAGCCAGAAAGGTGCCAATTAGGAGTGCAAGGTACAGTTTTGGGAAAGAACAAAGGCACTGGGAACCTGATTGGCAGGGACCTAGGACACATCAAGTCAAAGTGCATCAAAAATCTGGCAAATAGTGGGGGGTTACTGCAACTGAAACCAAGCTTCCTACAATGACTCGATGGGTTAAGGTGCTGGCTGCAGAGATGTGTGACCAGTGGGCACGTCACAGGTTCAAGCAAGACCTGCTGAGCCTAGTTGACCTTTCAATCTCCTAAAATGATAAGGTATTAACAAATTAACAACTTGTTTATTAATAACGCTCGTTGATTACAGAGAAGCACGCTCCTTTGCTCAAAATGCACATTGTTCTCAAAGAAGTCTTAGAAGATACACCATTAGTACCATTATTTTCTGTAGACACCAGAAAAACTAAATGTGTGCATTAATTTTGCTTTCTTGAAGTCTTTTGTAGTCCAGGGTTGAGGTGAAGAATGACCCCTCCCCCTTGACCCTGCGGTCACCCTCCCATCTTTCCATTCCCATTAGTGACCCAGACATGCTCTCAGATTACTGCTGCAACAAATAGTTCTGAAGTTGTGCTCCTCCACTTTATGTGCTGCTTTTCAAAAGCATTACCTTCATCTGGAATAAATGTCGGAGCATGACGTGGTGAAATACATTTTTGCCTGTGGTGCAGATCTTTAACCCTTTAAATGTCAATGCAGTCCTAACACAAGAAATGTTAATAGGTATTTCAATTGCAAACTTGTAACTATAAGAATTTCATACACATTTCTCTGCTCCCCTTCCCAGCCAAGGTCACCGAGATGACCATCAAATCCCAACTATCTGAGTTTATCGAAGCCAACCACATCCTGGACTCCTCTCAATCCGGCTTCCAAAGCAACCACAGCACTTAGATCGTCCCCCTTGCCACCACCGATGACATCCGCGCCCTCCACGACCGGGGAGAAACAGCAGCCCTTATCCTCCTGGACCTCTTGGGCACCTTCGACACCATCTCCCACTGCACCCTAAGCACGATGCCGGCATCTGACAAAAGCACTGGACTGGATCCGTTCCTTCCTCACTTGTAAAACACAAGTCAGACTACCACCGTTCCTCTCAGTACCCAGTGAGATCAGCTGTGGAGTCCGCCAGGCCTCCTCCCTGGACCCCATCCTCTTTACCATCTACATGGTCCTGCTCGCAGCCATAGTCAAGAACCACAGACTCAGCAACTTCTATGCTGAGGACACCCAACTGATCTGTTTCATCACCAACTAGCCCACAACCACTAGAAACAACTTCCCTGACAGGACGAAGGCCGTCGCCACCTAAATGCGACAGCTCCCTCAAGCTCAACTCGGACAAGACCAAAGTCTTCATCCTGGGACCCAACACATCCGCTTCGGAAGACTCCTGATGGCCCACCGCGTTGTGAACCCCCCACACCTGTGGACCATGCACGAAACCTCTGCATCATACTTAACTCCTTGCTCATGATGAACCACCAGATCAACGCTATCTACTCATCATGCTTCCACACTCTTCACCTGCTTTGAAAGAGATTCAGATTAATCCCAACTGAAGCCTGCAAGACAGTCACCCACACACTCATCAGCAGTAGACTGGACTACAGCAACGCACTCTACACAAGTGTCACCCAGAAGCTCCTCCGGAAACTACAGAACGCCGCAGTCAGTCTGGTCCTCAACATCCCTTACCACAGCAGCATCTCCGAACACATGCGAGAACTCCACTGGCTCCCAATCAAAAATAGTCACGTTCAAGCTCCTCACACATGCATACAAAGCCAGCCAAAACCCCAGACCAGCATACCTGAACCACCGCCTCTCATTCCACGTACCCACCAGACACCTCTGATCTGCCAAACTAGCCCTTGCCACTGTCCTTCGGATCCACAAGACCAGGACTGGAGGAAATCTTCTTCACCTATCTTGCCACCAAAAACCTGGAACACCCTGCCTCTCCACCTCAGGCTATCCCCGCCAATGACCCAATTCAGGAAGGATCTCAAGACCTGGCTCTTCGACTTAACCTCAGCGCCCATCAGGACCTGCAGAACCCCCCACACCAGCGCCTTGAGACCCTCATGGGTGAGTAGTTACACTTAACAAACACCGATTGATTTATTGACTGATTGAAACACATCCTTTTGGTATACTCTTATTTTAAGAAATATGCCTGACAATAAATAAAACAACAACAATGAAATATTTATAATGTAGGTAAGTGACATAGCTGCTCAGTAGCATTTTGCTTGTAGGTGCCTGAAGTTTTGATTTTCCTATTAAAAGTATGGACCTGTAAGTTCCGGAATCCAAAGCGCAGTTGGGTAAATCATCAGAACTGGCTGACGGTGTGAAACAATGCCACAGCACACAAATCCATTCCACATAAATCCACTACACAAAGCACATTTAAACATTGCATAGTAACATGCCACACAATCCAACTATGCACACTTCCACTCCACATCAAATGCCACATAATTACAAACCAATAAAATAAACTACACATAATTCCACTCCCCTCCATGCCACAAAATTCCACTTCACATAATACCACTCTGCTACATAATTCCACTCCAAACCATATAATTAGCCTCCAAGCAACTCAACTCTAGATAATTAAGCTCCAACCTACATTTCCTGCCATATTTAAACTCCACATATATCCACTCAATTCCAAAACACATAATTATACTCAACAAAATTAATTCAACTTTGCAACATGCCACAAAATTCCACACCATATACTACCACTCTACACCATGCCATATAATACCACTCCAAACCATGCCACGGAAATCTACACAATTCTACACCACACATCTTAATTACACTCCAGATACCACCCAGTGCTACATAAGTACACTCTACTCAATACCACATAAATGCACCCCAATAAACCCACTCTATGGCATATTACCAGCAATCCACATAAATTCACTTCGCACCATGTCACATAATTACAATCAGCATAAATTCACTTAATGCCACACAGTTCCACCCCATACAATTCAACTACACACCAAATAATTCCACAAACCAGATAATTCAACTCAACCTACCACATACCTCCAAACCACACCACAGATTTCCACATAATTCAACTCCACTACATGCCACTCCACAACAGACAATACTATCCCACATAATTAACTCCATGGCAGATAACACCACTCTAAATAATTGCAGTACACAATACCATATAATTACTATCCACATAATTCCACCGCACACCATGCAACATATTTTCACTACACAACTCCACTCTACAAAATTCCACAGCACATAATTAAACAACAAACATTTCCAATCCAACCCACATAATTTCACTCCACACTGCCCATAGAGAACTGAGACTGAGGAGCAGAGGGGAGAGCAGGAGAACAGCGGTGAAGCGGGGTGACCAAACCAACACTCGTCACAATTCTGCCCCCACTCTGTTCCCAGCATTGAAATCGCTACAGCGCTATGCAGCCGCTATAGAGCAGTTATAGAGTTGCAGACCTTTTTGCTGCCTTAACAATCTCTCAACATAATCTGTGCTCTAGGCTCTTTTAGGTCTTAGGTTGAGCCTACTGAGCCTTTCGCACTGACTGCTTTGGCCCTGCCCCAGCTGGAGGCACTTCCTGGAAACGGCTGCTGGAAAAAAGCAGGAAGGCCGCGGCATCAATAGGTGGCCATAAGATACAGGGCGCAGGGTACCCAACCCCCTGCCTACCACAGTGCTCATAGGCCACAGTTTCTTAGAGCTGCCGTATAACTAATAAAGCAGCCTGCTTGCTACCTGGAGGCTACGAGGATTGGCGCCCGTAGGCATCTATAGGGCAATTGGGCACCACACACTCGGCTGCATTTACAGCAGGGGAGGAGGTGGTGGAGCTCATGACAACAGGGCCAGTGTCTGGTTCTGGCCTTTGTGGCCACAACAGAGAGGGAGAAATGAGATCAGGAAGAGTCAGACAGCAGACAGACTGCAACCCAGAAGGCCAAGAGCGAAAAGCTAAGTAAAAGAAAAAAGCAACCGATTAAATCAGAAGGCTGTGACTTCAAGCTAAAAAGCCAATTAATATCTCTACTAATAACAATGTTTAGAAACATAGAGCAAGGCACCAAACGGAAGTCAGCCATGAGCGACAGATTCTCACTACTCAAAGACCCTGGAGCAGCTATCTATTCGACAACAGCAGAGATCTCAGGTCTCATGACTCCTCTAGCCCCACAGACAGCCACCTCAACTTCTAATGGAATAAAAATATACAAAACAACCCCGTACAAAATTTAAACTGTTCAATCAATTCATGGTTCATGCAAAAACCGACTCAGGATATGGACAAGTCTGGTTTAAATCGGGTGGTCCCAGTGGAGATGAATACTGAAGCCAGTCTAGGCATGATTTTTAAAGAGGAAGCATTCCTGAGTAAATTACCTGCTTTGAGTCGACAGGACAAAAAGTGTAGACAAAAAATAAAACGAGGAAATAAGACTAGACCACAAGAACCCATCAGTAGGTTCGCAATTTAACGACCAAAAAGTGCTCAGACGCAGGGAAAAATCAAACTTCCCCATAACAAACTTTATAACACCTCAGGGAAAACTCACGTCCTCTACCCTTAAGCCAGCTACCAACAATATAAGAACAACAAGGCTACAGACAGTCGTACAGGTCCATCAGGTAGACCAAGATGACCCAGAAGTCATGAATAACCCTTGGTAGATTGACACAATGTCTGTATCAACTAAAGACATCATGCAAACATCTGTTTTTGAATCAAGCGCCCCAACGGGGGGTAAGCATTATGTTAATACTCAAGACAATACGGATTCCCATGAACTATAAACCACTCAAATTCCAATAATAACCCCTTTAGGGTGTCTAAAGATATTAGTTATCATTCTAATCAAGATCAAAAATTCAACCAAGAATCAAAATCACAGCTTCGACTAGGTGAGTCATTTAATGACCAGAGTAGTTTCTCTAAGTTCTTCAAAACTCTATTACAAACATTACAGACAACAATAAAGGCATTTAACATGCAAACGGACAAAACGGACATACAAATAGACCTAATGAACATCATAGCTCTACAAATTGCAGGGATCAACACCAAACTGGATAAAATGAATAATTTTATTACAAGATCCCAAGCAAAATATTCAGTTCAGTGTGCCTGTAGCCCAATTGTTGAAAAATTAAGTCTTTTGCCAACACTTTTAGAGCAGATAATATCAATCAATAAATTATCTTTAGAGCACGTCCCCAACAGGAACCTCACATATAATATACGCACAGTGCTAGGCACTATGCAGCACGTGCGTCAGGAAAACAAGGCCTTAACGGTATGTTTAGATATGGAAAAGGCCTTCGACTCCGTGGAGTGGCCTTTCATGGTCAGAGTCCTTAGGAAGTTGGGGCTGGGTGAGCCGTTCTTGCAGATGCTAGGTGCCTTGTACCACCGGCCCACAGCGAGGTTGAAAATTGGGGACAGAGTAACGGACCAGTTCGAAATCAGCAGAGGCACTAGACAGGGTTGCCCGCTATCGCTCCTCCTATATGCGTTGGTCGCGGAGCCATTGGCTTGCGCAATCAGAGAATACCACAGCCTGGAAGGTATTAGCTTCCCAATGTATAAGATTGGTATCTCGACATATGCGGATGATACTCTCTTATACGTCCGCGACCCTGAAGCGAACCTCTCAGCCGTATTACGGGAAGTCGTGCGCTTCGGCGCTCTTTCCGGATTGAAAGTGAACTGGGATAAATCCATTGCCTTCCCTCTGACACCTGTGACCCAACCCTTTGACGTGGAGTACCCCCTGAAGTGGACCACTGACCCAGTTAGATACCTGGGCATACACCTCCACACTGACCCGGACGTTTTGATCAGAGAAAACTACGGTGTAGCATATACGAAGCTCGTTGATGACGTGGACGCGTGGTGCAAACTGCCGTTGTCCCTAATGGGCAGAATAGCCATTATGAAAATGATAGTTCTACCTAGATTCCTTTTCCTTTTTAACAATATTCCTGTGGTGTTGTCTAAAGCCTTCTTCGCGCAGCGCACACAGGTGCTCATCAGACTGGCATGGGGGGGGGCAAACAGCCCAGAGTTAAGTGGACAACACTGATGCTTCCCTGCGAGATGGGGGGACTGGGGGCCCCAGACATGGAGAGATACTATCGGATTGCACAGGCGGCTCACTTGCACTCATGGATTCATGGGGATCCGCGCATACCACATGTGACCTTAGAACGCTTGTTTGCGGAGCCTCTCCCCCTTCCGGCCACTGTTTGTCTCCCGGAGGACAGAGCCACTGGTCGGCTGGACTCGCTCAAGTCCACCAATCACGCATGACACGCGCTGACACGAGCACGAGATTGTAGACTCTTGTACTCGCCACACATGCAGGTTGAGTGGGCACTGTGGTTAGGCCCACTGAGGGAAAAAGGTGTGACGGAGGCTCTGCGCGCACTGGGGCTCACGAAAATGTAAGACCTGTTTGCCGCAGGAGTCCCGAAGACCTGGGAACAACTTACTCCCACACCGCAGGGCCCATTGCTATTACAGCGGTTTCAGTTCCACAGAGTTCAGAGTGCGTTCAAGGACGTGCTTGGCCCTGACATGGAGGAACTCCCGGAGGTCCCTGAGCTCACTTATGTCATTAATAATACGTCCTCTCGAAAACTGATCTTGAATCTAAACAAACTGGGAGTGGACTATCGACAGTTTCAGCACTCCAAAGCCAGGGATGAATGGCAAAGAGATCTGCAGCTGTCGATTGACGACGACATGTGGAAATATTGCTGCACCAGCACAAGAAGACTCTCCCTTAATGGCAGACATAGGCTGGTGCATTTCAAATTCTTGTAGCGAGTATACTACACCCCAGAGAGGCTACACAGATACGGACTCAGGCAGACGGCGGAGTGCGAGCGGTGCCACATGCCAGTGGCGGATTTTATCCACTTGGCGTGGTACTGCCCGGGGGTTCAGAAATTTTGGGTGGAGATCTTCACGGAGCTTGGCAAGATACTGACCACGGAGCTGGCCATTGGACAAGCTTTAGCACTCCTGGGATACTCTAAGCAACTCCCGTTATCCCAACGTCGTCTGGTAGATATGGCACTTCTGATGGCCAGAAGGGTAGTAGCCCAACGCTGGATGAGAGGACCGCTCCCTACTAAGAAGAAATGGGCGAGTGATTTGCAGTAATGCTGCACTCAGTCAGAACTTTATAGTGAACTACTCCCGCCCAGAAGCAGGCCCAAAAATTTCTGGGGTCTATACCAGGCATATGTGCAGCAGGAAGTGGAGGAGAGCCCGGTCAGCGACGGAGAGCTAGACTCCCCGGAATCCCCAGGCAGCCAGGTTGAACAGTAGGAGTAATGCTTTGGAGGAGATGGGGAGGGAGGTGGGAGGGGACTCTGATCATGACATAGGCAGTGCTTCTACCAGGCAGTCGGGATCAAGGGCAAGGGGAAATGGAGGGTTAGCGGTGGATAGGGAGACAAGACCTTGCTGACAGCACCAATGGGAGTGAGTAACTAAGAGCAGGATAGCTGACACACTGGGGAGGGGGGGGGGGCTAGTTGGGGTAGTTAGTTAGTTTGTTACCCTTTCTCATATTGCTGAGGCCTTGCACTTGCGCGCAGAGAATCCAGCCGGCAAGAGACTCGTGGGCTCAGTCTGGGCGAGCATCAGCTGGGGAAAACTGGTACTCACAGGCATTTACTGTACTATCTGATTCTACTGCTATGTTGTGTCTAACTGTCGCTGACTTGACATGCTAATTGTACTGTACGCCGCCGGGCCCCCGGGATACCGGCTAAAAGGCTGTGTTCAATATCTCCCATTTACACTGGCAGACAGAGCTCCTTTGCCTGACTGTGAGAGGCTATGCACATTGTGATGCTTACTATGTTTCATGAATAATAAAGGTTTTAAAAAAAATAAAAAAAATTATCTTTAGAGCAGATAATATCAATCAATAAATTATCTTTGGAAGAGAGAGTTATCAAAGATGAACCAACTGAATATAACCCAGAAAACATACAAGTCCAATTAAGCCCGGCATCTCACGAAGCTGAAGTAAATTATCAGACAACCAAAAGTAATGAAGCAACAAATCAGGATTAAAAAAAACAATAAAGATTCAAAGCTGTTGCGGAAACAAAAAAAATGTGACAGGAAAGCTAGGAATAAAACGTCTTTTCTAACGACGGAGCTCACCAACAAAGTTTACCCAATGGTTTGCGCTGTCAGGACGAGTAATGTGGCAACAGACCCGGCTAGTGCTACAGACGAACATCGGTCCAGCAGCAAAAAGCCAGAAAATGCAGAGAAGGATATACCAGCAGAAGCAAATCGGAACTCAGAAAGAGGAGGAGACAAAAATTCTGTATTAGTTACAAATCTCGGGGACACACAGAAGACGACAAAGAGAAAAGGAGATAATAAACATGGACCCAAAGAAAAATCTAATCAAGCAGGGAATAAAACTGGCAACATGCAAACGAAAAAGATAAAGGAATCAATAGTACCCCAGAACAAAAGCAGGCAAGGCACGGATCCCAAAAAGGAAGATTTGATAACAAACAAACAAACAGGTCCAACTACTAGCAATCCTACAGTTCTCTACGCCCTTGTTCAAACCACTGCGGAGATAAAGGTTGCAAGGAACCAAAGAGGGGGAAAAAGGAAGAATGTCCCATGGAAACGCGTGAGGATGGGTGGCGAGAGCCAAAAATGGCACACAAAAAACAAGACAACTTAAACCCAGAGACCCAAAAATTCTGAGACAGCTTGTCGGCAGGACAGACAACGGATAACCTGGAGGCCTATGTGTTTGGTACTGGGGAAATTAATCAAATGATGAAAATACCACTGAAACCACAATTGAATCCGATAGGTGAGATCAATCGAAGGAACTTGGACCAGGAAGTAGTAACTAATCATAACACAGAATGCCTACAGGAGAACATTGTTTGGCTAGACAAACAAGTTCTATACACTACTTTGGGTAACCCGTTACCCATGGCACGTCAGAAGTAAACTCCGAGGCCCAGGCTGAAGGAAAAGATATATTTAATGACAGAACTGAACCAAACGGCCCTGGAGAGGTCATCACACCTTACACGAGAGAAGAAAAATGCGCAGAGAGACGAAGCGAATAGAGGAAAAAGGGAAGCCACAGGGGAAAAATGGCATGGATTCCTCGATAACAGCGACAAGCCATTCATCAATATCAAGTGAAGGAGTTATATGTATAATTGTGAAAGGTAGAAGTGACGGTGCTCCTGGCCCTAACGGAATCCCTCAAGCAATTTTAAGCATGATACATCGTTCTGGGGCAATCATCTTTTTAACCTATATAAAAAAATAGAGCTCCTAAATTACATTCCATCGAATTGGCAAGGCTCGATATTGACACCTATTTTTAAAGGAGGAGAGAGAACCAATCCATCAAACTACAGGTTAATAGCCAAATACTATGCCACACTCATTCTAGAAGACCTAAAGGTTTGGTCAGACAACCTCAACCTCATCCCGGTTAACCAGACAGGCTTCAGGCAAGGAATAGGGACGATAACGAACATCTTAGCTCTATCTCTAATAGCGAACAAGTGTAAGCAGAGGAAACAACAACTTTACCTCTGCTTTATAGACCTAAAGGCAGCATTTGATAGTGTTGATCGTCACCTCCTGTGGAAAAAGTTGCGTGCATGGGACATTCCTGAAAGGCTTCTAAAAGGTATACTGTTATTTTACTCAAACACCCGGTTGAGAATTAAGATAGGTGATGGGTCCAGACTCTCGAGGAAGCTGATAACGACCAGAGGTCTCAAGCAAGGGTGTGTTCTGGCCCCACATCTTTTTAACTTGTTCATGACAGACCTAGCACAGAGGCTAGACTGCACCAACTCTCACCCGCCGAAACTTGGTAAACTGGTACTCACTCATCTTTCATATGCCGATGATGTGGTGTTAATGAGTCAAACAAAGATCGGTCTTCATAGAGTTTTAAATGAAACAGCTGATTATATTTCGGCAAACAAACTCAAAATAAATACATCAAAGACCAAAACTATGGTGATTGGCAGTCAGTGGAGATACAAGCAGACAATCTGGCTGAACGGCTACCAACTTAAGGAAGTTAAAAAATATAAGTACCTGGTTTTCTATGTTGACAACTCACAAAAACATATAGAACAAAAAAAGTACATGATTCAGAGAACCAGTGTCCTCATATTCGCCTTCAGTCAACTGGCAAAAAAGTTGAAGGGTCCATCATACAAACCACTGCTTGCAGTAATGACGGCGAAAGTCTTCCATCGATAACGTATGCCAGCGCTACTTTTCAAGGGGAAGATGGAGAGGTTTTAAACCAACTAACAGCATCCATTTATAAAAAAAGTTTTTAAGATACAAAGGTCGGCCTCGCTGGCACAGGTCCAGCTTGAATTCGGCTTAATAAATGAAGACATAGGGAGAATGTATGCTACAGTAAAAACCTGGTACCGGCTGAAATAAAATGCAGCCACATCACAAATTAATGAGGCCCTATGGACCGAAGTAAACGAGGACAGAAACTCTCCTTTTAATCAATACCTGTGCAAATCCCTCTCAATAACTTGTACAACTGACTTATGGAACAAAAATCTGCTGTATATGTCTTTCAAACAAGCCATAAACAAAGTAGCTAAAACCCATTCAGCACAAACTGACAAAAATATCTTCAGGTTAAGGTCGCATGCTTGGATGGTGATAAACAATTACAAGTCTCTTGCACCGGCGTCATACTTGAACTTGAAATTTTCAATTGACGTGAAAACAACTAATGGCATTACGTTTTGGAAAATTACCATCCATTGCAGACCAGCTAACCCGGGTGCATTCTGGCCCGAAATCTTGCCGGCTTTGTGATTACAACAAAGAAGACTTCATTCATGTAATTTGCACTTGCAACAAACTGGACAACGAACAAGCCATTTTGCTCAGACAAAGCTTTGATGTGAGAGGCATTAGGTCCTGTAGAGCTGCTATAATTGCGTGCCTAAATCCATCAGACCCACAACTGAACAGTAGACTGATCAAATTCCTCAAAGTTTTCTCAAAGCTTTTATTGAAAGTGTCAGAATCCAGGTAAAAGAAAAATGGTCAAACCTATTGCCATCGAATTTTACCAATTAAACGTTATGAGTGTCAAGTAGCCACAAAATGGACATTGTTTACCTCTTTTTTAAACTGTTTTGTATAATATAATGCTTTTATATTGTTATGGTTTTAATTAACTAAACAATAAACATTAACTTACTTACTTACACTCCACACTATATACATATACTCCATAACAAATGGGTAAAAGTAAATGTCATTTACAAACGCTAATAGCTCTCAGATTGCCTAGACATATTCGCTTTCTAGATTTTACATTGTTAACAGGAATTCCACGTATTCTGCTTTGTGAATGCCACTACCATTTGAGCTCTTGATGACCCATCCTCATTTTGTGACAGCCAAATATAAATCCCCCATAATTGTATTAATCCCAGCGCATGCTCCACATCATTAATTGGATTCATACAAGTAAACTTCTTGGGGTTTGTGGGAGCACATTCATGTGCTCATTGGGGATCAATCAGCCCACAAACATCTTTGTGTTTCTTAGAACCATGTGTTTATTATATGGCTTATGTTGCGTTTAATAAGAAAGACACCTTGCAATAGGGTTTCAGTGCTTTCTTTTCTGTGTGTCAGACAGGAAGACCGGACACAGGACTCACTTTTTACCATCTTATTAGCCATCTGGTGCTCGTGGGTCTGGTGGACACTCAAACAGTGTCCCCCAGAAACTTGGATGGACCAGAAAAGGAGAAAGGAATGCCCAAGTCTGTGAGTGTCCTTTATTAGCTCATATAACTAACTTCATATTGATTGCCTTTTTTCCAATTTTACTTCCATTGAGTTTGGTTACTGATCAATTGTTATCCATGTTTTCATGTTCTACTCATATTGGAATGTATCACCTCTTTGTATTTTGATTGCTATTATTTGGATCATTATTTCTCTCAATAAAATCTTGTTGAAATGAAAACAGTGTCCCCCAGAACTGGAAGCTCCAGCAGTGCTAAATGTCTCAGGGGAAAGCACTGGCAAAGCCAGTGGGGATCTGCCTAGAAGATATAGACATGAATAAAGGCTATTTGAATGCATCAGTACATTAAAAGCACACTTCCTGACTTTGCAAATGTGTGTTTTCATACTGGCTCAGAGAATACCCCCGACCCTATTGCATGAAGTGGTAGCTCCACCACTGTTGCATGAACTAAATGTAATGTCAAAAGAAAACGTAATGTCTAGATGCGCCCTTGAACACCGACATATGTAATACACATCTCCGTGAGCGCTTCTGCAGGATGGCGCTCTGGGCGGGGGTCCAGCTCGCCCATGCCAATTGTCGGCCCACCCACCACGGTTCCGAAGCCTATACATAATTCCTTCAATCAGCTTGCAAGTATTACTCAAATCGTCGGACATAAAACACTGAAATGCCGCTCATAATTAGAATGGAAACATGATAATGACATTGATGAGCAACTAACCACTCTCCTATTATGTCAATTAACGGGTTTGCATCTTATAATGCTCAACTTCTTAGTAGGCACGGGAGGGATACCAAAGCAATCTATGATAGGGGCCCTAACTCTTAAACGCGTTCCACCTGCGTGCCTTTAGTTGAGATACGTCACCGCACTAAAGTGTGGTAGAAGCGACGTCATGACGCGCGCCAAACCTCCCAGAGATGTGCTTGTGACGGAGGCACGTGCTACGAGGGTGAGGGGACAAGCTGGCGCGCGCACTCACATTAAAGGCTGGCAGCTGCCCGTCCGAGGCTCGCTGCAACTCCCGGATCAGCTCGATCGCCTTTTCACAGAACATCTTGGGACCGGGACGTTCACTACGGCGTACAGCGGGACAACAATCCAAAGGAGAACGTATGACGCGCCAAATTCTCACCAGCCAATCGGGCGGCAATGGGTCACAATTCGGCCCCGCCTCATTCCGGAAGTAGGCTTATGGTTGGGCGCAGTTTCAACGTCTTCCTTCTGGCAACAATGCTCAAAGATCTTCGCGTGAGTACCTAGTCTGAGAGGGAGGTGACGCGGTGTTGTTTTCTGGACAGTAGAGCATAACCGCCGTTTTTGATCCGAACTCAGTTACTTATAACTAAGCGCTGCCTGATACCCGTATGATCTTAAACCCTCCTCGCAGTACTAGTGGTCTAACGGAACTTGAGGGTGCTCCCCTGCAAAGTACTTAGAGGGGGCTCCTCCACCCATTTGAAACTTACATTGCGGAGCTAGCAGAGAACCTGCAAATCGAACCAAACCTTCATGTTAAAGTTCAAGCATTGAAGCCCAAAAGATTACTGTAGTGGCAAAAGATGATAGACTTCGGTGAAGTGTTAAAATAAGTAATTTATTTAGATAGTATATAATAAAGGCCAACAGGGGAATACATAATAACGGACTGACCAGGTCAAAAGGTAACGGCGAAGTCTCCGAAGGTTCTAGGATGACTCATAGATTACGTATGATAAAGAACTACAAGGAAAAACAGACTAATGGGGTTTCCATAAAGAACAGCATGGATAAACGTTACGATAAATAAAGCTAAGTTACAATACACAACATCTTTTTTTTTTGCGAAGCAGAAGAAATAAAGAACTGTTCAAAACAACACAAAATCATCATATCGTCTGGGAACTCACTTCTCTGCCGGACATGGTCTGTGGTTGCAAAGAATGACAAAGATCTTGTTGATTGTCTTTTCCTGTAGTAATTTCACAATTTTCATTTTTTCAATTAATTACAGCCTGTCTTATCACTGTTTATTCCCACTTCAGAAGTATTGTCCACACCTTTTCTGATGGTTTTGTTTGACATGTTGTTTACAGTAGTGTCTAAACCTACTACAGATGAATTGAGACTTTGTTATATCGAAAAAACGTTGGTTTCCTGACGCACTATTTTCAAAATCTAGTAAACTGTCACCGCTATTCTTTAGTTACCCTGACTTTCCTTTCATTATGATCTGTTCCTGTCCTGATTTTAACTTCACCACATCATCTTTGCCCCACCAACCTTTTTCTCCCAGTAAAACTGCTCCCTTTGAAACCTCCTTGACACATATAGGGGTACTAAAGACGGATTGTCCCTTTGGTACTTTGTATGTTTTTTTTTTTACAATTACCCAGTCTCCTTTTTTGTAACACTTTCTCCTTGGCTCTATTTGCCATATCAGTATATTTTTTAACAATTTTCTGATTGGCAATTAGTTTTTCCTTAACCTTGCTGACTTCATCACTTATGGTCTCAGTTTTAGTGTTTTTCTTACACCATTCATTGTATTTTAATGTGAGCTTATTGTGACATACTCTCCCCCTCATTAAGTAGAATGGAGTATGTTTGGTGGTATCGTTAATGGTGTTATTGTAGCTGCTAACCTTTTCTCTTATGTATTCTTTAGGGGATAAATTAGATGCTGTGGCCAACTGAACCCCTTCCTTAAGGAACCTCTTCACTCTCTCCACCTGCCCATTAGATTTTGGGCTGTATAGTGGCGTTTTTTCTTGTTTGATCCCTAGACTTGTCAAAAAGTTTGTCATGCATTTTGATACTATTTGAGTTCCATTGTCTGAAACTAGTATTTTCGGTTGTCCTTCTAGTGTGAAAATTCTTTTTAAAAATTGTTACAATTTCAGTATTTGTAGCATGTACAAATTCATAATGCACCCATTTTGAATAGTAATCAGATAATACAATTAAGAATTTACAGTCACTTTGTAAGATGTTAAATGGTCCTGCAAAGTCTATTGCGATTTTTGACCATGGTCCGTTTGGTATTTCGACCATTTGTACTTCTCCTTTGCTTACTCTCGAATGTTTATCTGCCTTCAAGCATTATTCACATTTATCTACGAAAATATTGACATCATTGTTTATCCCTGGCCACTAATAGTATGCCTTCAAAACATTTTTAGTAGCTGTGCTTCCAGGGTGGCCTTTGTGAACAAGTTGACTTTTTTTTCCCCTCAACTCTCTGGGTGGTATGAAAAGATCATGTCTTTTCAGGAATCCATTTTCAATAGACAGTTAATCGCAGACTTGTTGGAAACTTCTTAATTCTGTGTTGAGGTTACTGACTGGAGGCCATTCAGTGGTTAAATACTCACATACTTTTTAGGTCGAGCGACCTATCTCAATGCGCATGCGCATTGAGAGCGGGAGCTCGATATATAGGCACTTAACCAGAGCTTACCGAGATCAGGCGCTTCCCAGGCGATTTCTTCCAGTGCATGTGAAAGCGCGTGCACAATGCCACCAGCCGCTTGCCTCGCATTACCACATCAAAGGCGGCCGCGTCTCAGGCCCCTGCTGCTTCACACCCTCATGCTGTGTGTCGCATTTCTCCTCCCCCCTCCCCACAGCAATGCCCTCCGTCTTGTCTTATCTGTGCTGTCTGTAGGTTTGTATTTCGTTTTGTTTTCTGACTGTCTTTTCTCTTACACAATGAATACGTTATTACACAATGAATACGTTACTGTCTCTGTTCAGGATTTAAAACATTGGATGCCTTGTTTGCTTCCACTGTTCTATTTCTTTTCAAATTTTTTTTGTTAACAAATCTCTCTCGTGATTCCTTGTTTGGAACTAAAGAAACGTCACAGCAGTTTAGCCAGTAGCAGTCATTTTGCTGTGATTGGCTGTATTTTTGCTTCAAGTAATAATCACCTCTCCGTGATGTTCTACAGTTCACATGATGGACCCATTCTGTAAAACTGCATATTCATGTAGAGAACACTGCCAATGAAAGTTACGTACCTCAGTGCCCCTGCTGCTTCACACTACGGCCGTGTCTCTCCCCCATCGCCGCTCCGCCCCCTGCTGCGGCAGTGTCGCATTTCTCCTCCCCATAGCAATGCCCTCCGTCTTGTCTTATCTGTGCTGTTTGTAGTTCGTTTTGTTTTCTGACTCTGTCTTTTCTCTTACACAATGAATACGTTACTGTCTCTGTTCAGGATTTCAAAAATTGGATGCCTTGTTTGCTTCCACTGTTATATTTCTTTTCAAATTTTGTTTTGTTAACAAATCTCTCTCGTGATTCCTTGTTTGGAACTAAAGAAACGTCACAGCAGTTTAGCCAGTAGCAGTCATTTTGCTGTGATTGGCTGTATTTTTGCTTCAAGTAATAATCACCTCTCCATAATGTTCCACAGTTCACATGATAGACCCATTCTGTCAAACTGCGTATTCATGTAGAGAACACTGCCAATGAAAGTTACGTACCTCAGAAGGATGAATGGCTTAGGCTGCATTAATAATGTCGGGGAACCTGTTAATTAATAGCAAAACGTCAGTCTCAGCTAATGTGTTTAACCCGTTGAGCTATCTTAAAGTTAAAACAAAGGAAAATCAGGCCCTCTTTTCTAGATAATTTGTGTTTGATAATTAAATACAATAACATTAGTGAACTCTAAAATAATAAAACAAAAAAAACAGGATGTGCAGCGACCACATACAAATACATATTTAAAGTGTTGTGGTATGTTTTACTATGTTGTGCTATGGAATGTATGCTAAATTGGTTATGTGCTTAGCATTATATGCCACCATAGGGTCACCTTAAAGTCCAGGCTTAGGAGAGAAGAAATGAAAAATACTTTTTGTCAAAGATCATATCAGCCCAGTGCAGTGATATCCACCACCACCGCCACATCCACCACCAACACATCCACATCCACCACCACCACATCCACATCCACCACCTCATCCACCACCGCATCCACCACCACCACATCCACTACAACCACCACCACATCCACCACCGCATCCACCACCACATCAACCATCACCACCACATCCACCATCACCACCACATCCACCATCACCACCACATCCACCACCACCACCACATCCACCACCACTTCACCACCGCATCCACCACCACCACATCCACCACCACATCCACCACCACCACATCCGCCACCGCCACATCCACCACCCCCGCATCCACCACCACACCCATACCACATCCACTACAACCACCACCGCATCCACCACCACCACTGCATCCACCGCATCCACCACCACCACATCCACCGCATCCACCACCACATCAACCATCACCACGACAATCACCAACACATCCACCATCACCACCACTTCACCACCGCATCCACCACCACCACATCCACCATCACATTCACATCCACCATAACATCCACCGCCACATCCACCGCCACATCCACCACCGCCACATCCACCACCACCACCACATCCACCACCACCACCACATCCACCACCACATCCACCACTTCCACCGCATCCACCACCACCGCATCCACCACCACCGCATCCACCACCACCACATCCACCACCACATTCACCACATCCACCACCTCATCCACCACCACCACATCCCGGTACTCGTTCAATGGTATGAATACCCCTGGCGGACTTTCATACTCAGGTAGGCTATAGAATATTTCCTGACCAGTTTTCCCAAGGTGTCCGAAAAGTAGAGCTCTTTTGCGCTCTGCATCATATCCTTTGCCAGCTATTGATACTATATAATTTTCAAACGCTCTTATCCAACTTTTCCATTTCATTTGAGGTTTTCCTGGTTCATCTAAAAATAATGGTGGCACACTTATGTTATTGCTCTGTGCCATTTCCTTTTATTCCTTTAATTATTGTATATTTTACTTTATTATTTTTCTTTTTCACTCAGTCTTTAGGCTTATTCTAGTATTCTCCTTGTATTTACTTGTTTTATTTTAAGCGCTTCACTTACTTATGTGTTTACTTGTTCCTGCACAAGCTTACTTTGCCGTTAACTTCGATCGATAAATTCCTGTTGGAACATTTATTTTATTTTTTTCAAGATGGTGCCACATTTTCACGTATGGCGTCGCTCTGACTTGTCCGGCTTCTAACCCAATGATACTGCTGGGTTAAATACCTACGTAATTGCCAGAATGCATCCTGGCACTTGTGTAAAACTACGCTGAATATTCTTTTACATAAGGCTCACTTACTTCTTATTAATGTCGCTGATCTTTGACTTCACAGATTTACCGTTTTTATTTTCGTTGTAAAAGTTCTTCATTTGCTTCCTCAGTACTTTGCGTTATGTTCTGCTTCCTTCATATAGATTTGGTCCGTGAGCCTTTTTCCTTCCAGACCCTTGTCGCCAAGTTGTTGTGGCAAAAGATGATAGACTCCGGTGAAGTGGTAAAATAAGTAATTTTTTTAGATAGTACATAATAAAGGCCCAGAGGGGAACACAGCATAATGACTGACCAGGTCAAAAGGTGACGGCGAATGACCTGTCTGTTCACGTGACGTCACACTTATAGTCTCCGAAGGTTCTAGGGTGACTCATAGTGACGTATGATGTGTGGCTCAATGGTTAGAGCGGCAGACCCTGATGCAGAGGTCTAGCCCGGGACCAGGGTTCAATTCCCCGCCTCGGCGGGTCTTGGGATCAAAATTCCACGGACCTGATAATTCTCGCCTTGGTGCCTATTCTAATCATAGAGTCCCAGTCTGCAACTCTGGGCAATAGCTTGCTTAATCTTCACAACGGCCCCCACAACGCTAAGGATGCCTGGCCTTCACCCTGGGGGTGCCCAGGAGTGGACGCCTCATAGGGAAAGCCAGGACGGGTTCCACAGCGGTATTCGCACAAGCGCCTTGAGACCCTTGCGGGTGGGTAGTGCGCTATACAAGTATCAATTTACAATTTTATTTACATGATGAAGAACTAAAAGGTAAAATAGACTAATAGGGTTTCCATAAAGAACATAGCATGGATGAATGTTACGATAAATAAAACTAAGTTACAATACACAACAATTACCTTCAGTTAATTGTGATCCCGACATTCAGAGATATATGTGCAGAAACAATCACAAAATCAATGCAATTATAAAAAGGTAACTAAGTTAAAAAGCATGGTTACACATGTTGCAATTTCAAATAATTTTTGAAACATACGTGTAATTATATATGGGAACAAAATTGTCATTAACCTAAACAATAATGTGCACGTTTATAAATCAGTAACACTCTACAATGAAACATTTCAGTAGTACAGTTGAATACTCCATTTTCATTAATGTCGTTAGGGCACGTTGAACATCTAGAATGAGAAATGCACATGAGTATATTACTTTTCTGTGATGTGGAAGGGTAAAGTTTCAGTTTTGATCTAGCTTTATGCAAATCAGTCTTAACCTTGTTCTAGCAGGACAGTCCAGCTCAAACTGCCAAGCCAGGTCCTGAACCGGAACACAAGCAGCCAGGGTCGGATTGGGATCACAATTTGGCCTGGGCATTTTCAAACCAGCATTGGCATTGTGTTGGACCCGGCCCTTTTGGCAGGTTCACCCCTAGACTTTTTGCTTTTTCCTAGCCTGTTTCTGTGACCTGGTGTTGGTGATTTTAGGCCTCTGCGCACTTTTTCACTGTGGTACAGTGTAAAGTGCGTGAGCTCTCTGTGTATGTATGGTGAGTGACCTGCCCTCCCATAGGAATGAATGGGGATATGTATGCCCATGGTAGTTCCTGATGTGTGGGGAGTGCAGGGTCGAGTTTGGTATGTGCGAACTCGTGAGATTGAATGCTGCGCAATGATATATGCGGCATGATTGTGTCTAGAGTAGAAGTGCCACTTCTAGAAGTTTTAGAACAGAGCCACCCAATAATCCCACCGGGACTGGGTAATATCAATAATATATGCTAAGTGTCCAGGTAGGAATCATTAACAGAATCAACTTCACATTTACATATGTCACATCAATGATCACACAAATCAGTATAGTAACCAAAGGGTTTATATCAAAAATATAAAATATATTTATTTTTGATTTTCAATGCATGAAAAGTAGATAATCAAGAACTGGCAACAGAATGACTACCAAAACATATGAAATAAATTATCGGGTAGTCCACAAACACCTTCAGCGTATAATGTGGATACAATGTAGGAACCACATACAGATAGATATTTACACATACAAATTCACAAATCCAATTATACAGTGAATTATACAGTGTATTGCATAAAAGGTGTTAGGCGTCGACGTTTCGGTCCATGTTGGTCAAGTCGATCCGTAGGACCATCTTCAGGACACAAAAGTTGCACAGAAGTGATGACTATAACGCCAAACAGGTCGTAAGTCAGCAAGTCGCTGCATGCGGAAACGGATTGATGCCCTGAGTACTCACCGGGATCTAACACGGACTTATTCGAGCCGGCGTTTTACTGCCGTTTAAATTACTTGGCTTGTTCTTAACTTGAATCCTGCCAGGGGCGTGCTGCTGCTTGGGCTCAGGGGAAGGCTTGTCTCCCTGGGCCCTGCCCAGCCCCTGGATGCCCTAGAGGACTCTTTGGGACCCTGCTGCCTTTCATAGGAGGATGGGGGACTTTTCTTTGCCCTGGAACTCCCCCTTTTTCTGGCTTTGCTCCTTGGAATCTCTGGGACCTTTGGCAGCACGGAGAAGCTGCATTTTACTTCAGGGATATTGGCCCCCAGCGCTTAAGTCTGTCCAATGGCGCTTGGGAGGCACTGTAATTGTCCCTAGCGCTTAGGAGTGCTTTAAGTTGTCTCTAGCGCTTGAGAGCGCCTTACTTTCACTTTCGCGGCTGCCCACGCCGATTTTGCCCGTATTTTAATTATTATTTTTAATTATGGGTGCCACCCCATTTATGGGTGCCTTTGCGAGTGCCCACCTCGCTGCTACTGTTATTTTTACAACCGAGGGTGCCCACCCCTTGTTATGTTTACAACAAGGGGTGGTGAGGGACAGAGTCTCTGAATTAAGCAGAAAGCTCTCACCCAGTCAAGAGATCAGGGCTAGATCCAACACCGTTTTTTAGCTCACTGCACCATCCCAGTTTCAGAACCTGGCTGTATGCAAATTAGTCTGTTCCTGTCCCAGTGCATGATGGGAACAGGGCAAACCAAACTACAAAAGCCAATTCTTACACTGGGAAGGAAACAAGCTCCCGGGGACCGGTTTCTGGCATTACAGCCGTCTTCGGCCCGGTTTGCTTGAATCCTGATGGTGCAATGAGCAAGGGTCTCACATCTGAGAATACCCTTCCACGCTTAGGGTGGACAAAAATATTTACAACAAGGGGTGGTGAGGGACAGAGTCTCTGAATTAAGCAGAAAGCTCTCACCCAGTCAAGAGATCAGGGCTAGATCCAACACCGTTTTTTAGCTCACTGCACCATCCCAGTTTCAGAACCTGGCTGTATGCAAATTGTTATGCCCCTTTGTTCACCGCCGCGGCCCGAGCTGTGTTTAATGGCCGCCGCGGCCCGCCTGGTTGTGGGCGGGGCTGTGGACGGAAGAGGAAGTGTGGCGTAGGAAGGAGGATGGCTGCCGAGGGTGCAGGCGGGGCTCGAGTGGTGGAGGAGAGCCCCGCAGGTATGGCAGCAGTGGCCGAGGGGGCCGAGGCACATTGTCGGTGCCTGCCCCCACCGCATACAGAGAGGAGGTCGGGAGCCCACCCGGCCTCCTCGAGCCCAGAGAGAAGAAGTGCCGTGCCCCCGTAGCTGTGGAGAGCCCTGGGGCCGCCAACCAGGAAGTGCGGCCGGAGAGGAGAGGAAGCCGCGAGTGAAGCGGAGCCGCCCCCGACCAGCCCGGTTAGTGTTGAAGGGCTGGGGGTAGGCGGGAAGCTCCGGGCGGTGAGCTCGGAACTTCAGCCCGTGATTCAAACTCCGGCAGCAGTAAAGATTTATTCAGACGCTGCTCCCTGTATCGACACGGATGCCTTCTACCCAGATACGCCGACTCTGATGCGGTACCGTATCTGATCCGCACACGATTAAATTCTACTTTGTATATGGATTACATCGCACTCTGACAGCTTGGTACAACTTTGAACCAGCGTCTTTCTATTTTCCAGCACTATACCAATTCGCCAACCCTGTCCTGAAGAGGATCCCAAATCATTGTGGATCGAAACGCCGTCGACACTACAGCACAATTGTTTGGAGCACTATAACATTTGGCTCATAACTATGATCTAATGTGCTACAATAACGTTAAATTTATCAATCATTGAGCCATCGCTGTATATAACTCTGTCACCTTGCGCCGTTCACCCCCTTCACTTGCGTCATCACTTTTCACTTGTACATAT
This sequence comes from Lissotriton vulgaris, assembly GCF_964263255.1. NCBI lineage: Eukaryota > Metazoa > Chordata > Amphibia > Caudata > Salamandridae > Lissotriton > Lissotriton vulgaris. Next base: position 1,114,332,964 of record NC_141694.1, read on the forward strand.
CACATTGTCGCCAAGTGCTTCTTGGGTTGTCACATGAATTTTCTTGTACAGTGCTGCTTTCAACTGTATTCCCATGTGTAAATATCTCAGAAAATTGGTGAATTACAAGCCATGTACTAACTAATTGAGCCTCCTTGTTTCCTTCAAATGTAATGCTTCTTGCATGCACAACTTAATTGCCTGTCAATTTGTTACCTGTTGGGACATTGTGTTCTTTATATACCCCGTGTATTGGCAGCACTAGCTGAGCCCCGATGGCTCCAAAGAGGGGGGCATTGTTGTGTTTAGCGCCCCCGAGGCCCCAGGGGCATTGTTGTATTTGGCGCCCCGAGGCCCTAGGAGCATTGTCGTGCCTAGAGCCCCATGTGGCTCCAACGCTCATGGGGGCATTTCTTTTGACCACGAGTTCCCAGAGGGGGGACTCCAAAGTTTGGGCATGCTCCCACATGTGTGATGTCAGAGCCTGTGTGGCTCCAACGTGTGCAGAGTGTCATAGCCTGTGGGGCTCCAACAGAAGCGCAGATTTGTCCTGATGGCTAGTGAGAGCCCTGTCGCAGTTTTGTCTCCAGCTGCCAAGCAATTAGTGATTTACAAAAAGGGGGTGGTGATGAACAGAGTGTCTGAGTTAAACAGACCACTCTTACCCAGTCCAAAGATCAGGGCTTGATCCATCACCGTTATTTATCTCACTGCCCCATCCCAGCTCAGAACCTGGCTATATGCAAATCAGTCTGTCCCTGGCCCAGTGCATCATGGGAACAGGGCAGACTAAACTACCAAGCCAATTCTTCACCAGAAAGGAGACAAGCTACCGGGGACCGGTTTCTGGCATTTCAGCCTTCTTCGGCCCGGCTTGCTTGAATCCTGATGGAGCAGTGAGAAAGGGACTCATGTCTGAGTATACCCTGCCACACCTATAGTGGCCAAAAACGATTTACAAAAAGGGGGTGGTGATGCCCTGATCTCTTGACTGGGTGAGAGTATTCTGTTTAATTCAGAGACTCTGTCCCTCACCCCCCCTTGTTGTAAATATTTTTGTCCACCCTAAGCGTGGAAGGGTATACTCAGATGTGAGTCCCTTGCTCATTGCACCATCAGGATTCAAGCAAGCTGGGCCGAAGACGGCTGAAATGCCAGAAACCGGTCCCCGGTAGCTTGTTTCCTTCCCAGTGTAAGAATTGGCTTTTGTAGTTTGGTTTGCCCTGTTCCCATCATGCACTGGGACAGGAACAGACTAATTTGCATACAGCCGGGTTCTGAAACTGGGATGGTGCAGTGAGCTAAAAAACGGTGTTGGATCTAGCCCTGATCTCTTGACTGGGTGAGAGTATTCTGTTTAATTCAGAGACTCTGTCCCTCACCCCCCCTTGTTGTAAATATTTTTGTCCACCCTAAGCGTGGAAGGGTATACTCAGATGTGAGTCCCTTGCTCATTGCACCATCAGGATTCAAGCAAGCTGGGCCGAAGACGGCTGAAATGCCAGAAACCGGTCCCCGGTAGCTTGTTTCCTTCCCAGTGTAAGAATTGGCTTTTGTAGTTTGGTTTGCCCTGTTCCCATCATGCACTGGGACAGGAACAGACTAATTTGCATACAGCCGGGTTCTGAAACTGGGATGGTGCAGTGAGCTAAAAAACGGTGTTGGATCTAGCCCTGATCTCTTGACTGGGTGAGAGTATTCTGTTTAATTCAGAGACTCTGTCCCTCACCCCCCCTTGTTGTAAGCAATTAGTGGGCAGCTGCACCGTTTAGGCGCTATTGGAGAGAGAGTCCCAGTGGGACAGAGATGGCACAGTGGTGCCAAGCCTTTTACAGCTGCGCAGCACTTACTGCCAGCTGCAACGTTTAGGCCCTGTGATGTTCCCAGGTGCCCAGCAAGTAGTGAGCACCAGCAACTTTTAGGTTTTGCGCCAGTGGCGCACCCCTGACTAGCACTGCATGGCAGCGCGCCCTGACATTCTGGACACAGGGCTCTTTAGTCCCTTTATTGAATGGCCAGTTGGCCTGGGGGCTGATAGGTGAAAGGGTGCAAGGCCCTAAAGGTGATTTTGCGCAATGTGGTTACCTGCTCTGTTTATGATGGTAATTGCCTAATGTGAGTTTTTGCGCAATGTGATGTGGTGCTAGGAAATGTAATGCATTTAATATTATTACGCACCTTGATCTTCCACCTCTGAATGTTTTTAGGATTCATGTGTTTTTGCGCTATTGAGTTATGTTCTGGCACTTCTGAATGTTTTTATGCATCATGTGTCTTCCTTCCCTGCACCTCTGAATGTGTTTTTGATGCATCATGTGCCATGTTCTTACACCACTGAATGTATGTTTTATGCATCATGTGTTTTCCTTCCCTACACCTCTGAATGTTGTGATGCATCATGTGTAATGTGTTCTTGCTTATACCCCTAATTGTATTGTGATACTTAGGTGGTTGTTCTTTCTAGTACAGGTGGTCCTAGTGAGGTCCTGGTTCCCTGCGTGACATTCTCCTAAGGTTGTTAGGGTTGCGTAGGTGGTACTTTATTTATTTATTTATTTAATGGCATTTATAGAGCGCGTGCAATTACCCTTAGGCGTCTCGGCGCTGAAATTGCATTAAAGTCTCACCCTAGACAGGAAATACGGAAATAAGAATTACTGTTACTAGTGGTTACTGGTTGTGTGCTATATTTGCTAATTTGTGCTACAGTGATTTTATATCCTATTTTCTACTAAGTGCTGATTCTGACAGGCGCCCACATGGCCCTCTCCTGTGTAAATAATCCCTTGTGAATATTGCCATGCCAGTTGGCACAATGTATATTGTGTGATTACTATCTGATGTGTTTTGACAATACAAAAGTTATTTTTATTTAACCTTGTGTGGACTTCCTTTTGTGGTGTGCCTAGGATGTTGTTGCTGTTGTGTGCGTGCGCAAATGCTTTACATATTGCATCCGGGATAGGCCTGTCTGCTCGTGCCAAGCTACCAAGGGGGTGAGCAGGGGTTATCTTGGAGTGTGACTCCCTTGCCCTGACTAGAATGGTGGTTTCTGCCTAGCTTTGGCGTCAGCCTTAGCCAACCAGAAATAGCCAGCTCTAACACATAGCCAATAGGTCTCACCTTTGGGACCTTATAAGTGTTTAGCCATGCAAAAGTTGATTTTGTTGCACCAAGGATATTGTACTGCGTAACTAAATACTTAAAGGTCCCAAAGGCGAGACCTATTGGCTATACCAATGCTTGTTTCTGCATGAGTGAGGTTTGTAGGCGATCGTATATCTTAAGAGAATGGCTAGCAGGAGCGGGTTGCGGTCAGGGTGCCTCATTCAAATGCATCTCCGTGTAGTCTGCGGCAAGATGTAGGGCTTGTGGCCGTACACAGACTAGACTCTAGACATATTTATTAGGTTCCCTCTAGTTAACAGTCTCTGAATAAATAAGGCGTGCTCTGAATAAAGAGGGAAGAAGACCTCTGTGCTGCTGCTATGCAGAATGTTGTCACTTAACTGAGTCATGAAACAAGGAGCAGTCGCCTAGCACAAACGGTGATAGGATTATATTGATGACCTTTAATAACCACTTAAACAGAGATGTTTTAAGGTTTGGGCAAAGTGGGCCCTGCCCTTGACCTAGCCTTTCAGGGGCCCCCTGACCGAGCACTGCTGAAGAGTTTCGCCCTGAGGACTTTAAATGATCCGTAAACAGATTGTTATATACCGTTGCATTGAATGTATTTTAAAGTGGGTAAGTCTATTAATGAGAATTTGCAGCGAAATGATGTGTTTATCTTTCATACAACATCCAAATAGAAGCAACACGGGACCTCACAGATAAGAGGGGGGTCACAGTGATTGTTTGCTGTAATATTAGTGAGATGCTGCTGTGTTAAAAGATTCGTAACTATCCCTGAATATTAAACATTAGCACAGTTAAAAGTTGGGATAAGTTTGCTAGTGCACGGCATTGACCTTGCCAAAAAGGGCACGAAACCGCTTAAACGAACTCCTAAATCAAAGCGGTTTGGAACAGGGGCCCCGGCGAATGTGCCTCGGGGAGTGCTGGCTGGGGTCGATGTCGGTAATGGGTAAGAAGGGCTTGATGATGCATTGTATAACAACTAATTTAGATGGAATCTAGTTCTGTGAGATGATGTGTAGGCATATCGGCCCTTGTTAATGTTAATGTTAAGGGGAATTTATTGAGCGCACTGTCACCATGAGTTTCCTGGCGCTGATTGGACACTGAAGCTGTGCAAGAGGGATTTAGCGAGGGTGTGAAAAGAGCAAAGTTTTTAAAGATTTCCTAAATGATAAGAGAGAACACGAGGTCTTAAGTGAAAGTGGAAGAGAATTCCACAGCTTGGGAGCCAAATGAGTGAAGCTGCGGCCGCCTAGTTTAGTGAGTTTGAAATGGGGGATGGCCAGAAGCTGAAGGTGGGTGGACCTCAGTGTACGGGGGGTCAGTAGGGGGTAATCAGGGCCTTCAAGAAAGCGGGGGAGGGGCCAGTCAAGGCTTTGAAGACAAGGCAGCAAACCTTGAAGGCTATTCTTTCACTGACTGGTAGCCAATGTAATTGATGTAATAAAGGTTTGGCCGACTGCCATCTTGGAATTTTGAATGCCAGTCTGGCAGCCTGGTTTTGAACGATCTGTAGCCTGGACAGCAGGGATTTAGGAAGGCCATGGTACAGGGAATTAGAGAAGTCCAAACGGGACATCACCAATGCTATTAGGACTTGTAACAAAGCTTCAGGAGTCAAGAGGTGGGCGACTTTCCGTATCCTGTGTAGCTGGAACATGCAGGAAGATGTTACGGCACTCACCTGGGCCTTGAGAGTGACTTCAGAGTCAATAATGACCCAGAGGCTCTTTACACAGCCAGCAGGAGGAGGTGGTGGACCAAGCTCAGTTGACCAATACTGGGGGCCCCAATGGGAGGCGCTCCTCTCAGGAAGGAGAAGCTCAGTTTTCCCAGGGTTGAGCTTTAATTGATTTTGATTCATCCAGTGCTGGATGTGTATCATGACCGCCTGAAAGTTGGTGACGGCGTCAGGGGAAGTGAGGGGGAAAATAATTTGTAAGACTTGACCCAGGACAAGGCAGGCCCACGGACTCCGGCTGACTCGACGCGGTGGAGTAGGATGTTGTGATCCACCGTGTCGCATGCCGCTGAAAGATCCAGTAGGACCAGTGCCTGGGGAAGTCCTCTGTCGGCGTTGCCTCTGAGGTTGTCCAACACGGCAAGAATCACAGCCTCGGTAGAATGGGCTGGTCTAAAGCCGGCCTGGTTTATTTCCAGGAAGTTGGACTCCTCGATGAATTGCGAGAGGCAAGTAGTAATGTGTGCCTCCAAGATTTTAGACGGGTAAGGCAAGAGGGAGATGGGCCGGTAATTGGCAAGGACCGCTGGGTCCGTGCCAGTTTTTTTTAACAAAGGCACCAGTACGGCCTCCTTAAACGACCTGGGGACTGTGCCGGAGCTGAGGGAGGTGTTGAGTAAGGGTAAAATGCAGTGGGGTAGAGTGTGACAGATGTCGCGAAGCACTGAAGGAGGGCAGCAATCCTTGGGGGAGCCGGATTTCACTCTCATAGCCAGCTTGGCTAGGGAGTCGGAGTCAAGTGTAGGGAAACAAGTCAGGATGGAGGTGTTAATAGGGGGGGGCTGCAACTATAACTGAGAGAGGAGAAAGGGGGATGGAGTTTTTGATTGCCAAGATCTTATCAATAAAGAAGGTGTTTAAGGCATTACATGACTCTGCGGAGGGGGTCAGATTCGGGAGTGTCCTGGCGTCCGATGTTAATTCGCCGAGGACCTTGAATATCTCTTTGGATTTATTAGGAGCTGTTAGTATTCTCTCGGAGACAAAAGCAGACTTAGTTGTAGTGATAGCTTTTTTATACTCTTTACGTGCGAGCACGTACGCCTCCCTGTCAGTACTGAGATAATTACGCCTCCACCTACGCTCCAATTGGCGCAGCTCGAGGTGTTGTAATTTCAAAGCTGAGTTTAACCATTTGTGGGATGTGCTATGGCGTGAGGAAGGGAAACGAGACAGGGGGGCGAATTGGTCGCTAGCCGTCGTGAGCCAGTGAGCGATATTGGCGTCCAATGCGTTGACGCCTGGAGTGTTGCTGGGTAAGGACTGGGTCTCCGCAAGAAAAGAAAGGAAGGCAGAGGAGTCAAGAGCATTCCATTTCCGAGCGACCCCACCCTCCAGAGGGGGGAGCCTGACCAGGCCTTTTACAGAGATAGAGGACTCAATCAGCGAGTGGTCGGACCAGACGTAGGGGGAGATGATCGGGCAGGAGAGCGATACCCCCTGCGTCCAGGTGTGATCCAGAATGTGACCCCCGATGTGAGTAGGGGTGGTAACGTGCTGAGTCAGATTTAGACTGAGGAGTGCCTCAAACAGTTCGGTGGCGTGAGGACCGGCATCAGCATGATTAAACCAGTAATTAAAATCGCCAAACATGGCAATGCGGGCAGAAGAAGTCATCAGGGCGGTGAGCTGTTCGCTAAGGGCAGCGGGGAACAGGGGCATAGGGGTGGGGGGGCGATATAAGACGATAAGGGTCAAAGCTCCAACTTCCGTTGCCAGGCTGATGACAAGGTTCTCAGCCTCAGGGAGGCATAGCGAGGAAGACGCGATGAATGTCAGATCTTTACGTATGATTGCCGCCACACCTCCGCCGCGACAAGCTGTAGGCCGGTTGGCATTCAGCATGTAGTAATTAGGTGGTAAGGCAGCCAGGATGTCAGGGAGGGAGAGATCAGACAGCCAGGTCCCAGTGAGCAACAGGACATCGGGGTTCTCAGCTGTCAACAAGGGGAAAATATCGACGTGATGTTGGGGGAGGGAACGTGTATTGAGATAAAGTATGCGAATACAAGTCTCGGGCGGGGTGGGGGCCGACTGGGGTTTCCGAGTAAGTCGGGGGGAGGGCAGATCAGCCTAAATGCCGAGGGACACAAGACGATCCCAGGTTGTGGACAAAAGGGCGCAAGGAGGGTGCTGCAGACCTCTAAGTGTGGCGGAAGTATAGGTGATGGAGGGGGCAGCATCCCAGAGCCCTGGGCCCGTCTGGCCGCGGACGGGCGCAGACGGGCTGGACTTTGGTGCGCTGACGGCGTGCTCGCTGTGCTCGTCCGCTGCGCTCCCTGTGGAGGGGCGCCATTTTATAGGGCTGAGGGCGTGAGGGGCCGAGCGCTAGACCGCTCACCTAGTCGCCCTCCTCATCCAAGATGGCGGCCAGCTACGAGTCCTGGCAGGACTTAAATCTCCTGCAGGGGACGAGTTGTAGGGAAAGGAGAGCAGATGCGGCGCTATTAGTGCCCAGCGCGCATCGAGGAGTGTACCTGCACAACAAAAAAGATTATTAGCAGCACAAGGAATAAATATTGATAAAATGCGCAGAATGCACGAAACAAGTCAGGCGAGTGGCAGAAATCCCGCTATGCAGCTCGGGCGAGCCGCGAGCGTCCAATCAATTGGGGGACTGATTGAAACTGATTTTTATAGGGCTGAGGGCGTGAGGGGCCGAGCGCTAGACCGCTCACCTAGTCACCCTCCTCACCCAAGATGGCGGCCAGCTACGAGTCCCGGCAGGACTTAAATCTCCTGCAGGGGACGAGTAGTAGGGAAAGGAGAGCATAAGGCAGGATTGGGTGAAGAGAGTTGCCTGGCTCCTCTGCTTTGGGAGAGATTGTGGAAAGTCTCGTGGCATGGGCTCTTTCTTAAGCCGGTATTACTCGACGTACCAGCTAAATTGCTAAGGAAGTTAATCGCTCGATGGTGACATTGGCTGTTGAGCAAGAATGCCTCTGGTTTAACATTTGTTTCTCACCTCCCCCCTTTTTGGCCCACTGCTCACCAAACAAATCAGGCAAACGTGTTGTGTAATGTAAATGGCGCTCCAATACCTTCAGGCGAGTTACTGTGAAATAGAACTGTTACTGAGCTAAAGTTTACACAAGGCTAATGAAATCAAATGAGCTACGGAATTGTTTAACTACTAAATCGACCTTGTAACTCAATGTAACAGGCAGCCGCTGTTATGAACACAAGCTTTAGTAACTAGGGCGGGGGGCTAGTTGGAAGAACGAAAGCAACAGCTGGGCCGTCAGATGAAAACAAGAATGATTGGATAGACAGTTACTGGTTAGAACCAGTATAGGCAAGCTGGAATTGGAGCCCATGTGAGTAAGGAGTAGGATGGAGGATAGGCCAGCAAAAGCTGCCTTGAAGAGGCTTCATTCAGGAAGCACAAAGAGTTAAGCGTTTACTGCTAAAAATCAATTTCTTCCCCAATGCAGTTTATGTCGGCATGCAGCAGAGGGTTGAGGGGAGTGCGACCGAGAATCAACAAAGCGTTTCTCTTGCTGGAGCGAGCCAGGGGCACCATGTGTTTGCAAGTTAATTACAAATATAAGGGAATCGCCAAACGTGCACGTGTTGTCATTGAAAGCCATGCAAGGCGTGCACACTTTAGGGCGAAAAGTGAATTGATCCAAAAGGTCTTTTTCCTATGCAGCGCATGCGCGCTGCGTAGGCGAGACCGAAAAAGTGACCCACATTCCCTGATCATCCCTTTCATGGATTACCATCTATTTAGTCTCACTGGAATCTGTTCAGTTATTTTTTAGTTTTAATCTTGTACAGTGTGAAGTCGGCCCAAAGTCATTGAAGCAATGTAGATGAGCACTAGTTACATTACACAAGATTACATTCATTAACATTTTTAGTATAGAGAATACTGATTTGCCCAGAATTACAGGATGGTCAGCTGACGCTGGGACTCAAACCTAGTTTCAACATCTGCAACTCTGACCATCGCGCAATTTTATGCAACCCCTCTCCTCTACCTAACAGATCGTAATAGACATTGGGGATGAGGTCTCAACACCTGGCTGCTACGGAGGCCACTTCTCTTACGCACCCCCTCCCCAGCTCATTATAGCCTCTGGGTATATACCTGGCAATGGAGGTATCAAAAAGCATATTGCAGCTGCTCAAGGGGGTATACGTGAGAATGACCCAATAAAACCTACTCCTCTGTGAGGCCCCTGCATACAACCCACCCTCCCTGCACCTGCCATGGCCTAAATGTGATGGCCCGGCGGTGATAACACTGCTTCTTGAAATGCATGCGTGGAAGGGCACCAAGGTGAGAATGCCCCAAAGGCTAAAGCAACACCTGGCCCCCCAGCCTCAATTTACAGCACAGGAGGGGAGTGACCAGGATACTGGCACCAAATTAAGGTAGCCTGGCTAGGACTGGGAAAGAAAGTGAATTTCTTGGGTTGGTTACAGAGGCCCCAAAAAACGGGCCAAAGGTGACACTGGGGCAACGGCCCATCGCTTGATTACTCGCTTTCCCAATCCGAGCCTGCAAGCAGCCCAAGACTAGTAGTTGCCCTCATTGGGCTCTTCGGTCAGCTATAAATTGGTTTTTGGGGGACACCCGGCACACTTGGGGCGAGAAAAGAATAGATACAGAGATGATGAACAGCATCCAGAGCAAATCAAACATTCACCCCCAGTCAAGAGATCTGGGTTAAATCCATTGTTCTTTTGCTCACCATGCTACCCCAGTTTAGAGCGACCCATATGTAAATCAGTCTTGAACCTGTACCTCATGGAAACAGTACATCCGAACTGCCAAGCCAGGTCCTCCCTGGCCTGGAAACAAGCATCCTGGAACCGGTTTTGGGGCATCACCCCTTATCAGCCAGGCTAGCTTGAATCCAGCCGCACAGTAAGCCCGGGACCCATGTTGGGGCATAACTGGAGCACTTGGGGCGAGAAAGCAGGAGACATATAGATGATGGACGGAATGCAAAGCACATCAAACATTTACTGTGAGAAGCTGGCCTGGTATATGATGCCCACTAATGTAAGAGGGCACCTTGCACCAGTCCAGACAACCCTTATGGTGATTTAAGAGGTCAAAGACAACCTTAGAAAGCTATCCAAGTGGTAGCTGTGGAGAGTAGCCTTCAGGCTTAGTCTTGAAGGAGTGTAAAGCAGCTTGTTTCAGCAGAATGCAATGTTATAGTATAGATTAAATGGGGGGAAAAGCTCACAAAGTATTTATACAAATATGTATTTATTATATAACACTATCTAGTACGTTATAGTATCTCCCACATGGAGATAGACACGAAGCACACAATACTTAAGCAGACAAATCACCGTAAATAGCACTAATACACAGTGGGCCCCAGTGGGGGCCCAAGCCATATTCTAAGAAAGTGGTTTAAGAACCACAACTCGAGTCAGGACTATGATGAGAGGACGTAGAATTGCTGTGGACCCACAGAACCACCCACGGTAAGTAGATTGGGACTCCACTGAGAGTGTGTCCAGTGTGTGAACATGACAGAGTGTTCCACTATGTGCAAGTCGCGGTTGCTGTTTTAAAGTATAGGGAACTTTCCAAGTGAGCCCTGAAAAATCCCAGTTGAATACTGAAGGTTGGAGAGCCACCTCACCCGTGGATACCTTGTTACCCAAGTTACCTATCCCAGGGAAGCCGGGTGCATAGGTGTGAAGTGGCGTCAGAAACCACAGTCAAACCCAATGGATGACTCCGGAAAGTGCCGCTGCTGGAAGAGGAGAAAGTGTCCGGAGGAATCCAAACTTGGATTTATGAAGAGGAGTACCTGAAAGCAGAGGGGACAGAGCCTATGTCACTCAGGAGTAAGTATGGGCGGAAAATCCGTTCCGCTCGCGGATTTTGCGGATTTTCGGTAAATTCGCAATCCGCGAGATTCGCGAATTTCCCGCAAAATCCGCGAGCAGCGGATTTTATGGCTTGCTCACACTGTTCGCGGGAGTTCGCGGCTTCCCAGTTCAACTTCGCGCCCCGCGAATAAGCGCTAGATTGCAGAAATACGATCTTAGCAAAACTGAAACTACTTACCAGGTTCAAAAGTTCAAGCTCATCATTAGTAGCCATTTCCTGTAGTGCTTCCTGAGGGGCCCCTCCAGAGTTCAGTAGCCTACTTGCAACTATTATGTGACCCTGCTCTGACCCTCAGAATAGTTACACAAAGGTCCTGAATTACAGCTAAGGCAGACAAGCAGGAGCCAGGCTGGAAGTTCAAATCCCTAATTCATTGATGTCAGTTGGTGCAGGGCAGGTGTTGTAACTAATTTTGCAACAATGAAAGCACTTAGCAAGTGCAAAAGATCACTAATCAGGAAGCTACTAAGGAAGCAGGTGCCAGCTAAAAAAATATTCTGTGACACATTAATCAGCCCCAAATTAATTCAGGTCACTTGAGGCAGGGAAGGTGTGCTTTGCTTTGCCACAATAATGTACACTGGACAACCAGAGGGTGCTGTGATGAAACAGAGGGTGGCATGGGTAGGCCAGAGGGTGGCATGAGTAGTCACAGAGTGGCAGTGGTGACAGAGAGTGGCAGTGATGAAGAAGAGTGTCCCAAACAGGCTGGACACGTAGAAACAACAAGTTCGCAAAACTTGCGACCCGACAGGTAAGTTCGCGTTTGCGAAATTGTACAAAACCCTCGCGAACTGGCAGAAACCCGCGCGAACACAAAAAAAATCCGCGAGAATTCGCGGATTTTGCGGATTGCGAGTTCGCAAATCCGCAAAATTCGCGAACGCGAGATTCGCAAAATTCGCCCATACTTACTCAGGAGTGACTAGGAGCCCTGGAAGACTAATGTCCTCTGATGCTTCAGGAAGATGACGATGACCTTGACTCTGCAGCTGTGAAGACCAGACGAGGCGGAGGATGACCAGGACCCGGATACGAGCTGTCCCACGAAGGATGTAGAGTGCTGAGGGGACGGTGTCCTGCGGGAGCACCAACTAGCCTTGGCAAATAAAGCACAGGCAGGAAGTCAAGAAGGTGCACGGTTGGGATCATCAAGGTGCAGGAGACTCTCCACAAGCAGGGGAGTCAGGGCAGGCCTGAGCAAACAGGGGAACCCAAGGAAAACAAATATGACCCTCAAGTGGACCCACAGGCCAGAGACATTGGAGTCACGAGATGACCTCAAGCAGTTCACCAAAAGATGCAGGCTACAACGCAGTGTGACCAGAGATTCTGGTCACCGGAGGTTCTCAAGATTGGGGCTACTTGGAGCCAGAAGATCTTCTAGCAAAGATGACGATAAGCCTTTGTAACGGCAAAGGGGACCAGGTACACAGGGTTCAGTTATTGAAACCCCCATGAGGACTACTGGCCTCAAACTTGGCGAGAGGGTAGAGCAGGCCTCAGGAGCTGTGGAAAACCACCGCCTGTGATGCAGAGCCCACTGAGTCCGGAGGAGTTCAGGATCTGCAGACCTGTTGACTTTGTTTCAGTGCCTGCGAATGCAGGAGAGTGACTCCTTCACTCCAGGGGAGTCCTTGATGCTTCACATGCCTTGGAAGGTTCCTGTATGATGCACAGACGATGCAGCAGACTGGAAGGAAGGCGAAGTCAGGCCCAAGCGAAGTCCAGAATGCCCAGACGGTAGAAGTGCAATGGTGTCTGATCTGAATCTTATCCCACAGCGAATACAAAGATCTACATCCAGGTAATCCCTTAAGTACCCTACGGAAAGGATTGGGAAGATTCAGGGGACCTTCCCAGGGGAGGGTCTGGACAGGGGGAAGTTTACTCCCATGTCTTTTGTCCAGTTTCGCTCTAGAGCGGGAGCCAACGGCTCCCAGGACTGGTTTGAACTGGACTATGCACAGGGACACCAAATGTGCCCCTCAGGCAGACTTTCTGGCACTGGCAAGTGCACCCACCCAACCCAAATACACTAACTCCTGTCTGGGAGGTGGTCACACCTCTCTGTGACAGGATGCCTATTGTTCTACCTTCCCCTGCTCGAGCTTGGCTCAGCAACAGGAGGGCAGAAATGTATCTCTGGTCTGCAGCAACCATTTTGTGGTGTTCAGAACTAGAAGGCTGGTACCGGGAACACTGAGAGCCTAACGGAGGGCTTTTCCAGTGCTTGGAATCATACCTTCCTTACCGTTTACAGTGTGGAGGTATGATACCAACATGTTTTATACCAAACATGATAGGAATCGTTGCAGCTGTTTTCAAGATGGTCATTGCGCGATTACGAGGTGCCCCTCTAATAGTATATGGCTGCTACACTAACAACTCGGGAGAATGTACTCCGTAGGCTGCAGGGGTGTCCTGCTCATGCAGGGGCACATTCTCACTTAGAACCAAGCACCCTGCCTTCAGGATTGTAAAGGCCTGTTATAGAGGCAGGGCTCGACAAATCTGAAAAATGATACTAGTCCTGCAGGTCTAGTAACTTGGAAATCCCCTCGACCTGACTGCAGCCCACTTGACCTCTGTCTTTGAAAACAGAGCAAAAGTGACAAGTTAACAAGATTTAAAGGCATCTTTATTGCTTAGTTCCTTTGTGAGCAATAAAAATGCCTTTACATCGTGTTAACTTGTCACTTTTGCTCCGTTTTCAAAGGCAGAGGAAAAAAGTTAGTTTGTTTCCTACTCGCCAGAAAGGGCGAGTAGGAGCTAAAAATAGCTCGTCCTCATCCATTCTCCCTCGCAAATGCGAGCGGGCGAGTGGATTTGTCGAGCCCTGAGAGGTGACTTATAGGTTTTAAGTGCAGTGACCTTTAGATATAGTAAGCCTATATCTTTAGTAAGTGGTGCATGCACCAACTTACACAGGCTGCAATGGCAAGCCTGTAGTTCCATTTTGAATGGTCTCTCACGGGTGGCATAATACATGCTTCAGCCCATGGGGGACATCTGGGGTACCTATGCCCTGAATACATGGGTACCATATACTAGGGACTTATAAGGGTACCCAAATATCCAATCTGGGATGTACCTAAATACTGAACACAACTATTTGGGGAGAAAGCAGATAGACTGGGGTCCTGCTTAGCAGGATCCCAGTCAGACTAGTCAAAAACAGTATCACATCAAGCAAAAAATAGGGGTAACCATAATAAGCAGATCCTACATTCACTCCCAGTCAAGAGATCTGTGTTAAATCCATTGTTCTTTTGCTCACCATGCCACCCCAATGTAGACACAGCCATAAGCAAATCTGCCTTCACCCTGTGCCTCATGGGAATAGTCCAGCCCGAACTTCCAAGCTAAGTCTTTTATCAACATAATCAGAACAGAATGGTGGAGCTCAAACTAACCACTGGTTTTTGGACAAGGGAACACCTTTCTTTCTTATCTCTTTCTAACCACATTTCATTGGACGACTTAACATTGAATGAATTCAAGCTTCAATAATGCTCACAACTGTTGCAAGCTAAGGGGCTCAAGAGTAGAGAAAAATCCCTGTCGAGGCCCTTATTGCCCTTCCTGAGGAAGAATCAAATAGTACTTCTAAATTTGTCCATAATGTCAAACAAGTTGGAGATCATATCCTGAAAGGTCCCTGTGACACAGAGCCATCTTATGGTTGAGCCCTAGTGGTTGAGATTTGTAAAGACAGACATTTTAAAACATTTTATAGCAGGGGTCTCCAACCTTTTCTGTAATGAGAGGAACATCTTATTAATGAAAATCGTTGCGAGCTACTAGAGGCCAAACAACTCATGCATTGCTACTGGATACCCCCCTCACCCAGCTTCATTGACTTTAAACCTAATGTCCATGGAGCCTGATAAGTTTGAACAAAATGTTGTGACTAGGGGTATTATGATAGAGCTGCCATATGCATCAGTGAGTGCATGGTCTGTGGGGATGTATGAACATGTGTGTGAATGAATCTGGTATATGTATATGGGTGACTGAGAACCTATGCCATATGTATTCGCTATATGTAGCACTTTTACATGTACAACACAGACATAGAAGCATTTTGGTTTTAAATGGGAGAAATTTAAAGTGCAAAAAATGTTCTGCAAAATGTTCATAATAAGAAACATTATTCTCCCATTTAAAAAAAATGGCTCTATTTTTTTAGTTATAAATAGGGCAGCGTGTCTACCAAACACTGAGAACAAGATCCCGGCTGTGTGCAAATGTGACACTTTGAAATGGGAGAAAATTCAACTGGAGATTTAACTTTATGTTTAAATGCATTGCATAAAACTTGTCATTTTAATTTTCTGCCATGTCAAAGAGTCTTTACAAACAGCAGGCATTTTACTCCTATGGGCCTGTAGACATGGTGGCATATTTATAACCGGAAAATACAGTTATTTGTTTAAATGTGAAGTATTTAAAATGAAGAAACAAGCTTCATAACACATTAGGACTCAATTGGCTTAATTTAAGTAGAGAAAAACATTAAATCTTATTGTTTCATAGAAACACTTTTCTTCACTTTAAATTTCTCACATTTAAAAGAAAATTATGACAGTATGTTTTCAGTTATAAATAAGGCACTGTATACCAGCCATTGGTAGCAAGATGCCTGCTGTTTGTAAATGCCACACTTTGAAAAGTAAGAACATTCAAATGAAGTCAACGTAATCATTGAGTTAACTCTTCATTTTAATTTTCCCTCACTTAAAAGCATTCAGAAACATCATTTTGTTCTCATGTTCCATTACTGAGTTGACAATGACTTTTATTTAAGAGTTAAATACCTCAGTGCTTCAGTTCAGAACTTCTGTGACCGACATGAGTCATAAATCTGAGTGGAGCACTGCTTATTATCAGGCTCTACTATCTGCAGCCTGATAATAAAAGAAATTAAACACTGCCTTTCCTCAAATTTAAAAGTCAAACGCAACAATAATTTTTTGTAGTTCTTAGTTAAAAGTTAACTCAAGCCTGGAAGCTACTCTGAAGGTTTCTGAGAGCTACTGGTAGCTCGCTATCGATTGTATGGTGACACCTGGCATGGTGAGTCTGTTAGCACCAAAATCCAGTGGGGTGCACAAAGCAATGTCATGGAGATCGAAAGATTACTATACTTTTCTAGCTTACCAGGTCTCCAGACCTTGACACATATGTGGATTTCTTCTTGAAATTTTCCCATAGAGACAAAGCCCTTCATCTGACAAACACTGCTAATGTGGATGTGCAAGTGGCAAATCCCCCAATTAATTATTTCAACTATACTTTAAGTAATGTTGACTCAAAATCCCGGCCCTTGTGAACATGCATTTGGCCGATCTATCAAATTTGCCATATTTTTCATCCTTTGTCGTAAAACTTAATGTCCATGTTTGTTGGTTCTCCCCAGCAAAAGTGACCTGAAAACGATCACACTTTCCATGAATGGTGGGGCCCTTTGATGAAAATAAATGGATCACACGCTCCTATACACTTCTGAAGATGCTATGATTTCTTTAAAGGGGATAATCTGTTACACTTACTCAGACATTTCAACAGACTCAATTCAGTCAACTCCAAGGATACAGACTCAGTTGAATTAGAATCCCATCTTGGCTATGGCATAAGGGAGTTAACAATGATTCGTTGTGTGAGAAGTTGGCCTGATATATGATGTTTCCAATTCTGGGGGCACCTTGTATCAGTCCAAACAATCCCTTATGGTGGTGGTTGTAAGTCAACCTTATAGACAAGCTATCCTAGGGGTAGCATGGACTAAGCAGCCTTCAGGCTAAACTCAAGAGGGCATGTGAAGCCAGCTGTTTTACCAAATGCAATCCTGTAATATCAAATGAAAGGACACCAAACAAGTTATATATTATAAAAATATATGTATTTATTACTAGAATAATCCCCTGTACTCTGTATGAGTATAGAAGCACAAGCGTTTAAACAAAAGCACAGTAAAACATATGAAAGTTGCACAATTATGGATGAGGCCAGGGGCCACTCAAACCATTTACTAAATAAGTGGTGTAAGTATCACTAATCAAACAGTGGTTCGGCCTAGGGCCTTGGGAATCGCTGGGACTAATCAGGACTAGCAATGATGAAGTCAGGAAAAGCCCCCGGGATTCGGGTGCAGCTCTAAAAGCGCACGCATGCACCATTGCAAAGTCAATGGTGCGTAAAAGTTATCGAGTTACAGTTTTAGGAGTCTTCCGACTGGACTAGAAGTACAAAACTTTAGACTTAGACACTAGAGGTATAAACCACTACAGGAGCACTGGCGTTCAAGAGCTACCTCACCCACAGGAAGCGGGTACACAGGTGCAAAGTCGTGTCGGGTTTCGTCGTGTAGATCTATGGAGCCTGGAGATGAAGATGCTGCAGGCGGCCAGAGGAAGTGTCCGGTGTGATCCAAGGGTGGATCGAAGATGTAGAGTACCTGAAAGCAGAGGGGACAGAGTCTGGGTCACTCAGCAGTGACCAGGGTGGAACCAGGAAGGAACCAGGCTATGTCGGGCACAATCAGGTGGTTGTCGAGAAGCTTGTCTCCGCTGCCACGTGGACTCTGGGGCACAAGGATGTCCAGTAGTGGATCACGAGCTGTCCCACGAAGGCTCTCGCTGTCGGCGGTGTCTGCTTCCGGATTGGAGCAAACAAACCTTGGCAAGTGCAACCCACGAAGGATTCGAAGATCGCTTCTTACTCGGACCAGCAAGGTCAGAGCGGGTGCTCTTTTTCAGGGGAGCGAGGGCCAGTCTGGAGCAACCAGACTAGCAGAGCAAATTCGAAGGTTCGTCGGTACTCGAGCCGCTAGCCAACGGGCAAGCGACCGGACCAACGCGTCGAGCAGAAAGATGCAAAAGGGCCCCATGCAGCACTCGGTGAGTGTGGAGGGGAGAGCTTTGGTGCAAAAGCTGCTCGGGGCTGGGGCTTCTCAAACCCCAATGCATAGCGTCGAGGGAGCCTCAGGAGCTGCACGGTCAGCACTTCGTAGTTTTTCCAAGATGGCCGGCCCCACACTTCAGGTCGCCTCCACGGGTCTCAGACTTGCTGGGACTGTGGATCGGGCTGTTGGAAGGCAGGAACTCTGGCTCTTGTCGATCTCTGTCGCTCGAGTTCCGTCGGGAACTGCAACAAAGCAAACGGTGAGGCGCTGGATGGTGCCTGTTTGCACAGGGTGGTCACCCCTTGACCACAAGGGATATTCTTCAGTCTTCCACGTCGAGTGGGATGTCGAAGGGTCCAGAGTTTCGTTTCATAAGTTTCAGTCAGGATAATCTGATGTGCATCTGTACAGCTCCTACCTTTTATTCCCAATCAAGGGGCTGGATTACCTGCTAGGTCCCTCCTATGGGTGGGACCCAGGAAGGGGGTGGTTACACCCCTTTCCCTTTGTCCAGTTTCGCGCCAGAGCTGGGGCTGGAATGCCCCAGCACCTGTTTGAACTGGACTATGCATGGGAAGCCTTGAGCTCCCCAGGCAGTGTCTAGTTTCATTCAACCCTCCCTGCTACAATCCACTATCTCCTGTCTGGGGTGGTGTGACACCTCCCTGTGACAGGATATCTGTTGTCCAGGCCTCCCCAGCCGGAGTTTGTCAGCAGCAGGACCCCAGACTCATGTCTGTGGCAGCAGCATCCATTTTGTGATGCTGGGGCTTTGGTTAGATTTAACCGCGTTTAAGCAAAGTAACATGTCTTCTCCCTCTAGAAGGGTGGAATGCTACCCCCATCGCCAGGACTGGCAAGGAGGTAGTATTCCAAAGCGTATGACACCTTACACGACATGTTTTGATAAAGCCAAACCTAAGTTAGCAAGTAACCGCGAGGTTTCTAATACACTTAAGAGTATATGGCATGACAATATCCCGGAACAGCTAAGGGAATTGGTCCCGACAGCTGCAGACAGGCTCAGCTCATGCTAGAGCACCATCTCACATAAAACCAAGCACTCTGCCTCCAGGATTTTTAAGGCCTGCCATAGGAGTGACTTATATGTCCAGCTATAGGTTTAGATATAGGTATATGTAGCGGGCTGGGGAAGGATAGGCAATACACTGATTCGAGTTGTTCTGGGTTTTATTTTACTATACAAAGTATCAGAGCTTTTCTTCCTGATAGTCCGTGAAAGTCGGGGAGAACGGCTCCGTGCTGCTTTTCTGCTGCCTGACTCGGGGGAGGTTTGTTTGCGTCCCCGGTCGGTTGTCCGTCGCGGGAGGTCCCCGTCGACTTCCGTGGTGCTCGAGGGGTACCGGGAAGAGAAAGGCAAGAAAACGGAGTATCAGTACTCGTTCTACTTTGCTCACATAGGGGAGGGAGTGAGGGACCCAACACGCGTGATGCACACTGTAGTTAAGCTGCCGAGGTGAAAGGGGGTTGTGCTCGGGGTAGGGAAAACACACCAAGGAGTTGGGGATCCCGGGTTCAGTCCGACGCTGCAAACTTACGAGTGACCCAACCCCTCAACTTGTCACGCACCTGGTTAAGCCATACACCTCCCCCGGGTGTATGGCTGGGCGGCTCGTGGTGTCGGTGGCCTCCTGGCGTCTCCTTTTCAGCGTCCTTGGCTCCGTCCCTCTGTGGACTCTCCTCGGACCCGGTCTTCCTCCGGACTGCAGGGGTTTCTTCGACTTTCCTCTCGCTCCCTTCTTGCTCCGCATACAAGTCTCCACTCGACTCCGCTCCGCTTCCGTCCTCCTCCGCGTCTCCTTCGTCGTCCTGGGTGAACAAGCACACCCTTGATTCGTCCAGACCGGCATATGAGGTTTCCGTGTCCTGACGAGGCTCCTCCCACTCCGAAACCCATTCTGAATTAAAGGGCCAGTGCGTGGATTGCGTGTCTACCTCCGTTTCAACGTTCTGTGGAGAGGGAGAGGTAGTGTTTATCATTTGTCTATTCGTATATTCATTACAGACATTGCTTCTTGTTGACCCCGCTGTGTTACAGTATACTATATCTAAGCAAGGGGTGATTACACAACCTTGCCCCAGCTGAGTGATCAGCCAGTTGTGTCAGTTTGGATAGCCAGCCAGGGGTGGCAAAAGATATGCTGCAGTTCCTGGTAGGCCTTGGATGCACCTATGCCCTGGGTACCTATAGTACACTGTACAGGGGCTGATAAGGTGACCCAAGCCAATTTAGTTATGCACCTAGGGTGCATGGAGTCCATTTTAAAGAGAGAGCAGATAGCCCGGGGCCCCGATTACCAGGATCCCAGGCCAACTAAGTCGAAAACCAGCTAAACACAAGGCAAAAAATCTGGGGTAACCATAGTCGGGTATCCACCTTCCCCCTCCCCCCCCCCCAAACGAAAGATGATAAGACTATTCTTGACCAGGTAAGCCTATATTGCCTAAGTGGCCATATAAGGAAGTACCTGCACTACCATGGTCACCCCCTGTCTCATTATCCACTAAGCAGTCCCTCACCCTAGGGGAATCAGAGGGTCTCCACCATAGGGAATCACTACCTGTAGTTTATTTTGGCAAAGCAAAAGGCTGGTGTTGAGATCGAGTACTGAAGTGAGGCTCTACTAATGTAGGGCTCAGCTTCCTCCAATCATCTATCACAATGTGTGCCTTTCTTTCCTTGACTGAGTTGCACTGTGCTCTCAGGGCTACCCAAAGCTGGAGGCTGGGTCCCTTTGGTTGGCTTACTGGAGGGACAGGTCAGGTTTGGGGCCTTGGGGTCCCAGGTTTGGCTGTGCCCAACAGTGTCCATTTGGGGGAGGTGGCTGTGCCCAACAGTGTCCATTTGGGGGAGGTCCCTAACTAGTGGTAAGGGGTATCCCTCAGGAATTTTTAAAGTTTTCACCTTGCTAGGGCTGCTAGCTTTGGTGCCCCTAATCTGCTGATGGTGGTGTTTTATTTGACAGGGGGCCCTTTGGGGCTCACTGACTTCCTTGACCTCTGTAGCCCTAGGCTGACTGAGGTTGGGTAGAGAGGGGCAGGTTACCTGCTCCAGACTGGGTCCCACCTTGGAAGGGTCCACTGACATCAGGGGCTCTGCCAGGCTAGGCCTGACTACCTCTGGGGCAGTTTCTTCACAAGGGGTAAGATCAGTTTCCTGAGGAGGCTGATCCTTTTCTAATGTCTGGTGTGGGGGAGGTCTCTTTTCCTCCTCAAAGCTCTCTGTGTGGAGTGATCCATAGTTTCAGGCTTCACAACACATGAATCAGTTTGAGTTTGGGCTGTGGCCATCACGGCCCCACCAACCTTTTCAGGCAGGGACTCAGTTTGGGTATGGGCTGTTACCATCACATCCCTGCTAATCTGTCTAGGAAGGGAGTCTGCTGAAGATGGGGCTGAGACTTGCACAGCCCTACCAACCTTTTCAGGAAGGACATCTTGGATTGGGACTGTGGCCATCACAGCCCCACTAACCTTTCCAAGGAGATTTACCATTTTAGAATGGGTTTCTTGTTCCACCTCAGCCCAGGCTGAGATTTCCAAATCATTCCCAAGTAGACAATCTACAGGCAAGTTTGGGGACACTGCCACTGTCTTGGGGCCAGTGACACCTCCCCAGCTGAGATTTACCACTGCCATGGGATGATTTTTCTGCACTCCATCAATGTTTGTCACCTGGTATGTGGCACCAGGTAAAAGTTGCCTTGAGGGGACTAGATTCTCAGTCACCTTAGTGATACTAGCCCCTGTGTCTCTGTAGGCCTCAACTTTCTGACCATTGATGTGGGGCTCCTGTCTGTACTTGCTCAAAGTGTTTGGGCAAGCAGTGAAGTTGGCAAACCCCATGCCATCTTCACAGACATGAGTAGTTGGGGACCTGGTTAGGCCAGAGTCCACCTGTGTTCCAAAAGTAAACCCACCCAAATTCTTGGGGGTGCTCCCACCACCTGGGGGATTACTGCTGACAGTAACAGGAGGTGTTGGAGCTTTTCTTGGAGGTATATTTTCTTTATTGCTATTCTTTGGACAACAGCTGTCTGTTTTCCAGTGGCCAGTCTGTTTACAGGCATGGCAGTAAGGTTTCTTCTGAGTAGAGGAGTTGTTTTGGGGCCCACCCCCATCCTTGGAGTTTTGGGGCCCTGTGGAAGACTTGTCATTAGATTTATCCCCACCCTTCTCTTGAGCCTTGGAAGTATTCATCTTTTGGTCATTACCCTGATTCTTAGGGCTAATCCTGGTTCTGACCCATTTGTCTGCCCTCTTACCCAATTCTTGTGGAGAGGTCAGATCCGAGTCCACCAGGTGCTGGTGCAAAAGCTGGTTCTGAAAATTACTTAGGATCTGCTCCCTCATAATCAAATTATACAATCCTGTATAGTCATGTACTTTGCTGCCATGCAGCCAACCTTCCAGAGCCTTAGTAGCACAATCTACAAAATCAGTCCAGTCTGTGTCTTCTGGGTATCTCTGAACATTAACCTGTACTGTTCAGTGGTTAAGCCAAACCCATCAATTAGAGTACTCCTCAGGACAGTGTAGTTTTTAGCATCCTCAGATCTAACAGTGAGGAACTTATCTCTCCCTTTCTCAGAAAAGGAGAGCCATAAAATTGCAGCCCACCGGTCTTGAGGAAACTGCTGTACCATGCAGGCTCTCTCAAGAGCAGTTATCCACTTGTGGATGTCATCCCCATCTTTGTAGGGGGGCACAATTTTGCTCAGGTTTCTATGTTCATAGGACCTGTCTTTATCTCTAGGGATAATGTTGCTGCCACCAGTGGAATCTAATCCACACAATTGTTGTTCCCTTGCTAAAGCAAGTTTAGCTTGGGCCAAGGCTACCTCTTCCCTCTCTATCTGGAGTTGGACAGCCCTCATCCTGGCCCTATGCTCTTTTCACTGGGGGAAGTCATTCCCCTTTGAGATTCCCTTGAGGCACTAGAAAGGTGAGATTCCCTGGAAGGAGATCTCTCCCTTCTATTGCCTGGAAATGTTCTGTTATGGAACCTGGGGAGGTGCTGGCCCTCTCCATTCCCATGTAGGTCCAAGTTGGTCTGGCTAAGCCTCCCAATTGGTACCTGGTTATCACCTTGATCATGATCTGACTCATTACCTTCTGCTTCAGGGTCCACCTCCTCATCGTCTACCTCTGGGGTGGTGTTCTCAGTCTCTGGGGGGTTCACTCCATCTCCTGACCCTGAGGGAACTGCACTAGCTTTCTCAAGATCATCCTTCTCCAGGATGGCTATCCGGATGGGAATGGTAGGGTTGTGACCCTTTTTCAGCCTCCTTGCAGTGCACAAGGCACTCAAGTCCCTATGGCTGAGTTTGTCATAGCTGGAGGGTGCCTTGGCAAGGTCACCATCCACAGGCAGAGCAATGGGTTGCTCACCTGTGCCAGACATGACTTCTAGTGAGGTGTAAGTGGTGCACTTACCTACACTAAGTGTTTTCCTACTGTACCTTGCTAGTGAGTTGTAGGCAGGGTGTGCTAAGCCCTTTGATCTACAACTACTAAGTTCAGTAGAACTTAAATATGTAAGCTTTGTTTATATGTACCTATGGTACTTAATGTGATCTTTCAATTTGATAAAAAGATTGCAATGGTAAAACAACAGCAAGCTCAAATCCCAACCGCTGCACACCAATGTGAGAAGTTCGCCTGATATATGATGTCTCCAATTCTGGGGGCACCTTGTATCAGTCCAAACAATCCCTTATGGTGGTGGTTGTAAGTCAACCTTATAGACAAGCTATCCTAGGGGTAGCCTGGACTAAGCAGCTTTCAGGCTAAACTCAAGAGGGCATGTGAAGCCAGCTGTATTACCAAATGCAATCCTGTAATATCAAATGAAAGGACACCACACAAGTTGTATATTATAACAAGCATTTGCAATGCAATAGGTCTCGCATTTATGCGAGTCTGAGCTATTGACATTACAAAGGACAATGCCTTTTATTTACATTTTAAAAACGAAAAGTAAAATAAAAGGCATTGTCATTTGCAATGTCAATAGCTCAAACTCGCGTAAATGCGAGACCTATTGCATTGCAAATGCTTGTTAAATGAGGAGCCTCACTCTGACTTCTGCTGGCATGTTGGCAGGCCTGCGACTCAACTCTGTTGTCCCTCTTGCAAGCCCTGGCTCGGATACAAAAGCACTTTGCATTCTGGGACGTGAAGCATGGCTTTTATATTAGAAGCATGGTTTGCATGCAAGGGGTTCATACGAAACCAGACCTGTATGAAGGTGTCCCCTATAGAATAGCCAGGACGTGAACTTACAGACAAACACTGAAATATGCGAGCATACATACATAATGGACTTGAAAAATGAGGGTTTGCTCACCATCGAGTGAGGGAGGTCCTCTCATGTTTCAGCAACCTTGCACAGCGAAAACAAGATGTATTACAGAGAAACTGAACTTGGTCCAAATCTGAGAGAAGTTATTCACCCCTCTAACTCTTCACATCGCCCCCACCCACTCATCTCTTCAAAGTCATTCCGACTGCGCCAGGCCTGTATGGACACATTTTTTCTCGGGGCTTCGGATGCTCAAAGCTGTCTCATCAAGTAATTGAGCACCACTTTGCCGATGGGATGTTCAGATCACACAAAGGAAATAATGCGTTTTTGTGTCGGTAAAAAAATGAGAACGCAAGATTTTTTTTTTTTTTGCTCCTCTACTTTCCCTCATTTCGAGCAAAAAAATGTTTTCATGCTTGAATTGTGCGGATCAAGAAAAGCCACCCCTAATGATAATGACTGTGTTTGGAAGCAAGGGGTCCAACACTGAAGGGGAGAGGGAAAGAGGGAAAAAATAACAACGCAAGCAAGGAAGAACTGCCAGAGCAGACAAAGTGCAATTAAGTGTGAGACATGACATGGTGTAAAAACAGCCTCTGCATTTATGAAAACAACACATGTACACAGCAAACGCGGCCTGTGATCCCCTCCCAGCACACCCAAGCTCCACGCTGCTCGCAGCACGTCGGCGTGCAAACGTCGGCTTCTCCAGCTGGTAATTTCACCTAATTCAAGAGAGTGTAATTATTGTTTAGCGTCTTTGTTCTGTTTGGCCCCTCCTGCAGAACTTTCCAGTGGTTAGCTCTGGCTGGCAATGATGTGTTCGTCTGCCAGGCGAGGAGGGCACGTGTGGACAAACACTAGGGTTTTAAGTGCATAGGAGTGTGTCGCAGTGACGTCGTGGCCTCAAGCAGAGAACGAGTTCAACACCATTTCTCCGGCAATTTCCAGAAACATGGGTATTTGCGTTGTATTGTCACTCACAGTGGCCGAAGTGGGCAGGATCAGCACGTTTTTTTCACATTTAATAGAATCCGTCCTCCTACTTTCTTATTTTTAAATTGCATCATAAGACCAAGGCCTATGGATAAGGCTCGTCCATTTGCGGCAGGCAGTGGGTTGTGGGGGATGGACAGCAGAGAAGACTAGAACGTGTTCTCTCGGTACTTTAACACTTGTACACCAAGCCCCTCACAGCTCACTGAAAACAAAGGTGATTGGCCCATGCTGCCGTTTTTTGATGGCGGACCAGAGAGGGAGCATGTCTTCAAGGAGTTCTGCCTCCTGATTGGCTGTTGAAATAAACACTGAATAGAAACCTGTGGAGGAGCCGACGCGGGAATCGAAACCAGTGGTGCGCGCGCACCAGAGGAGCGGGGGTAAGGGAGCGCGAAGACGCCGAGACAAGGTAGGGGATGTGTGTGTAAGGGGGGGGGGGGGTCTCTGTGTATGTGTGTGCGTGAGTGTGTGTATGCTGGGGGGGGGCTGTATGTGTGTTTGCACGTGTTGTGAACAGCCTGCCGGAATCAGAGCGTGTGTTGACGCGCGCGACCTGATCCCGGCAGGCTGCTGCGTGCATGCGCGTGCCAGTCTCTTGTCCTCTCCCTTTCAGTCCTTGAAAGCGAGAATGATTGCAATAGTCTCGCTCTGCGACAGCAGGCCTTTGGCCTGCAATCGCAGGGCGAGACCTAAAAATATATGTATTTATTACTAGAATAATCCCCTGTACTATTTATGAGTATAGAAGCAAACGCGTTTAAACAAAAGCACAGTAAAGCATATGAAAGTTGCACAATTATGGATGAGGCCAGGGGCCACTCAAACCATATACTAAATAAGTGGTATAAGTATCACTAATCGAACTGTGGTAAGGCCTAGGGCCTTGGGAATCGCTGGGACTAATCGGGACGAGCAATGATGAAGTCGGGAAATGCCCGCGGGATTCGGGTGCAGCGCTAAAAGCACACGCATGCACCAATGCAAGTCAATGGTGCGTAAAAGTTATCGAGTTACAGTTTTAGGAGTCTTCCGACTGGACTAGAAGTACAAAACTTTAGACTTAGACACTAGAGGTATAAACCACTACAGGAGCACCGGCGTTCAAGAGTTACCTCACTCATCAGGATGCGGGTGCACAGGTGCAAAGTCGTGTCGGGTTTCGTCGTATAGATCTATGGAGCCTGGAGATGAAGATGCTGCAGGCGGCCAGAGGACAAGTGTCCGGTGTGATCCAAGGGTGGATCGAAGATGTAGAGTACCTAAAAGCAGAGGGGACAGAGTCTGGGTCACTCAGCAGTGACCAGGGTGGAACCAGGCAATGTCGGGCGCAATCAGGTGGTTGTCGAGAAGCTTGTGTAAATGTAAATGTATAGGCATTTATATAGCGCACTACTTACCCGTAGGGTCCCAAGGCGCTTCGACCGCTGCGAAACCCTTCCTGGCTTCCCTGAGAGATGGTCCCTTAATGGGTATCTCCAGGGTGAGACCAGGCATCCCCGGCGGTCTGGTGGGGCCGTTAGTGAAGATGAGGCAAGCTAATGCCCAGAGTTGCCGAGTGTGATCACTGATCAGAGTGGGCACCAAGGCGAGAGAATTATCGAGTCCGCTGACCTTGGTCCAGAAACCTGCCGCGCCGGGAATCGAACCCTGGTCCCGGGCCGTCCTCTGCTCTCGGGTCTGCCGCCTCTAACCAGTGAGCCACACTACTTCACTTGTCTCCGCTGTCACGTGGACTCTGGGGCACCGAGGATGTCCAGGAGTGGATCACGAGCTGTCCCGCGAAGGCTGTCGCTGACGGTGGTGTCGGCTTCCGGATTGGAGCAAACAAACCTTGGCAAGTGCAACCCACGCAGGATTCAACGATCGCTTCTTACTCGGACCAGGAAGGTCAGAGCGGGTGCTCCTTTTCAGGGGAGCGAGGGCCAGTCTGGAGCAAAAAGACTAGCAGAGCAAATTCGAAGGTTCGTCGGTACTGGGGCCGCTAGCCAAAGGGCAAGCGACCGGACCAACGCGTCGAGCAGAAAGATGCAAAAGGGCCCCACGCAGCACTCAGTGAGTGTGGAGGCGAGAGCTTTGGTGCAAAAGCTGCTCGGGGCTGCTCAAACCCCAATGCACAGCTTCGAGGGAGCCTCGGGAGCTGCACTGTCAGCACTTCGTAGTTTTTCCAAGATGGCCGGCCCCACGCTTCAGGTCGCCTCCACGGGTCTCAGACTTGCTGGGACTGTGAATCTGGCTGTTGGAAGGCAGGAACGCTGGGTCTTGTCGATCTCTGTCGCTCGAGTTCCGGCGGGAACTGCAACAAAGCAAACGGTGAGGCGCTGGATGGTGCCTGTTTGCACAGGGTGGTCACTCCTTGACCACAAGGGAGATTCTTCAGTCTCCCACGTCGAGTGGGATGTCGAAGGGTCCAGAGTTTCGTTTCATACGTTTCAGTCAGGATAATCTGATGTGCATCTGTACAGCTCCTACCTTTATTCCCAATCAAGGGGATGGATTACCTGCTAGGTCCCTCCTAAGAAGGGGGTGGTTACACCCCTTTCCCTTTGTCCAGTTTCGCGCCAGAGCTGGGGCTGGAGTGCCCCAGCACCAGTTTGAACTGGACTATGCATGGGAAGCCTTGTGCTCCCCAGGCAGTGTCTAGTTTCATTCAACCCTCCCTGCTACAATCCACTATCTCCTGTCTGGGGTGGTGTGACACCTCCCTGTGACAGGATATCTATTGTCCAGGCCTCCCCTGCCGGAGTTTCGGCCAGCAGCAGGAGGCCAGACTCGTGTCTGTGGCAGCAGCATCCATTTTGTGATGCTGGGGCTTTGGTTAGATTTAACCACGTTTAAGCAAAGTAACATGTCTTCTCCCTCTAGAAGGGTGGAATGCTACCCCCCGTCGCCAGGACTGGCGAGGAGGTAGTATTCCAAAGCGTAAGACACCTTACACGACATGTTTTGATAAAACCAAACCAAAGTTAGCAAGTAACCGCAAGGATTATAATGCACTTAAGAGTATATGGTATGGCAATATCCCGGAACAACCAAGGGAATTGGTCCCGACAGCTGCAGACAGGCTCAGCTCATGCTAGAGCACCATCTCACATAAAACCAAGCACTCTGCCACCAGGATTGTTAAGGCCTGCCATAGGAGTGACTTATAGGTATATATATGTCCAGCTATAGGTTTAGATATATCTATACTATATCTAAGCAAGGGGTGATTACACTACCTTGCCCCAGCTGAGTGATCAGCCAGTTGTGTCAGTTTGGATAGCCAGCCAGGGGTGGCAAAAGATATGCTGCAGCCCCTGGTAGGCCTTGGATGCACCTATGCCCTGCGTACCTATAGTACACTGTACAGGGGCTGATAAGGTGACCCAAGCCAATTTAGTTATGCACCTAGGGTGCATGGAGTCCATTTTAAAGAGAGAGCAGATAGCCTGGGGCCCTGATTAGCAGGATCCCAGGCCAACTAAGTCGAAAACCAGCTAAACACAAGTCAAAAAATCTGGGGTAACTATAGTCTGGTATCCACCTTCCTACAGGTTGGGAGAAGGACTGTTGCAAAATGGGTTCTGTCCATTTTTTATACTTGGAACTTTAGCTTTTTTGGTCACCTGGTTTTAGACTTTCTACTGTGGGAGAGTCTTACTACTTGTGTCTCGCCAATGGTAATCGCAAGTAAAACGGACCGATTGCTGCACATGTTTACTGCCAGTGTCCACAGTTTTATTTTTTTTTTCTATTTTAAATTTTTATTAGAAGAATGACAAAAGAACATATTCAGAAATAGAAAAAAGAAAAATCAACATACATTAAATCTTTGTCAATCCCCATCTTTTTCACAAATGTTCCGCCACCCCCCACCCTTCCCTCCCCAATTCCCCCCCCCCCCCCCCGGGGCTGCAGGAATGTCGCAGAACAGGATACATAAAATAGACCAAAAAAAACACTTTGCAGAACCAGCCGACTATACATATCAAACTTATATGGGAGAGGAACCAAAAAGCCATAAAGAAAACAGGAGAACCAACACAAGAAAAATAACCCTAGACCCATTGGGTCTCGAAAGTTGACATTCTACCCCCATCCTTAACTCCTAGAGTTCATCCAGTTTGAGAGGGGCTCCCAGATCCGTTCCCCCTCCCTCCGAGCCCTCGGGCCTCTCCTTTTAAAGACCAACAATTCCCACTTCCCGATGTTTATAAATTTACTAAACCATTCGTGAAATCTCGGGGAGGCAGGATCCAACCAAACCGTTGCAATGCTCAATCTCAGTGTGGCCATCGCAATAAATAATAACTTTCTTTCTGATACATTCATATCCATATTCGCTATTCCTAACATTACCAGCAGTGGTGCAAGTTTGATCAAGTACCCAAACATCTGTTCCAGCCGTTGCTCGACCGCAACCAGCAATGAGGTCATACTGGAGCATGATGCGAACATGTGAACACTATGAACAGCAAATTCCCCACATCTAGGGCAGTTAGCTCCATCCACCCCACCCCATTGATGAATAAGATGTGGGGTAACATACAGATTTAACCAGGTCTTGAAACATTGAACCTGGAGGTTTGCAGATATGGTTGCTGTTTGACTGAAGCCTAATGACTCTTCGCATATTTCTTGTCCTGCCTGTACGACATTCAGCCAACGTCCAAAGTGTTTATCCAGATCGTCACATCTGGTTTCATTTACCATTTTATACAGCCTGGAGATAGTTGATTGACCACCCTGGATCGCAACAACCAGCGGAATATGGACCCAGCTAACCCTTTTACGACTCAAAAAATCACGTGTCTGCAAAAATGTAAAGAAATACCGGTTGTTTATACCGAATTTCTGTCTAATACATTCAAAAGACATAACCCCTGTTTCCAAAGCAATGTCCCCTATTACCAAAACTCCTTGCGTATTCCATTCTCTAAAATAACCATCCCTGAAAATTTCTGGCAAAAGGGTATTGCCAGTGACTGGAGTGTATATATATATATATATGTAATCTTCCGATTTTAAATAATTTTCTCACGGGTGTCCACACCTTAAAGGCTGCCAGCAAGGTCTTAAACCGTACCCGTTTCAAATAAGCAAAATCAATATGTCTGAAGAGCAATCCCTTAGCTTCTTCCCCGTAAATCAAATGATGAATAGAGATGTCAGGACCGATTGGTTCCTCTCCATCTAATAATAAACCTATATGCCGCAACGTAATGGCCCAGTAATAGCACTGAAAATTCGGTAACGCCCAGCCTCCCCTTTCCCTAGGTAGCGTCATATATTTCATAGCCCGTCAGCGTCTTTTTCCGGCCCATACAAACCAAGAAATAATTCGCTCAATTTTCTTAAACCATATCAAA
The DNA here is from genome assembly GCF_964263255.1 of Lissotriton vulgaris. NCBI lineage: Eukaryota > Metazoa > Chordata > Amphibia > Caudata > Salamandridae > Lissotriton > Lissotriton vulgaris. Next base: position 1,114,363,273 of record NC_141694.1, read on the forward strand.
TCAACTAACAAAGGAATAGCTCTGAAAAAATACAAATCTTTGGTAAAAAATAATTTTAACCACATTGCATCTCCCCATCAGAGTTAAATGCAAATTATTAATCCTACGGGCCTCAGAGTCAATTTTACTTAATAAAGGAACAAGATTGATCTCTACGATCTCCTCAGGTTTGGCACTTAGCTCGATCCCCAAGTATTTTGCCTTGCCAACCACACCGGAGTCTATCCAGCTGATTTTCTCGTTGCAAATTATTTGTGTTTTGGAGTCATTAAGATGGTATCCTGAGATCTTACCAAACTTTGTTGTCAAACTCTGGATTTCTGCCAAAGCAATCTGTGGGGAATCAGTCAATATGGCAAGGTCATCCGCGTACCCAAGGATTTTAATATCTCCTCCTTTGGCTCTAACCAGTTGTATCAAAATATTAGAAAGGAATTTTTTAATTAAAGGATCCATATAAATGGCAAATAATAAGGGGGAACATGGGCAACCCTGTCGAGTGCCTCTTAGAATGGTGATTATACCTGTCTGTCTTCCCATGATCGAAATTTGAGCCGTGGACTGTTGGCACATGCTCCGAATAGCACAGATAAACCCATCACCTAGACCATAATGCTGTAAAACGGCCCTTAAAAAAGGCCAGCAGACCCTATCAAAAGCTTTCTCTGCATCCAGCAGAATTAAAGCCATAGGGTCTCCTGAAACCTTGGTGAAATCAAAAAGGGCAATAGTGCGGCGTATATGGTCTATCGTTTCTCTTCCGTGGACGAACCCGTGTTGTTGTGGGGATACTAGCTTCTTGATCATCCCGGAGAGCCGATTAGCGAGGATCTTGGCATAAATTTTGACATCACTATTTATGAGCGTGATGGGCCGATAAGATCCTGTCTCAATTGGATTCTTGCCTTTCTTTAAAAAGGCAACAATTCTGGCTCTTCGCCATGATTCCGGGGTGCCTCCCCCCCTTTGGACCCTACGAAGCAGCTCCAGCATAACAGGAGTAAGTTGCTGCCGAAAGATTTTATACAATTCGCCCGGTATAAAATCCGGGCCTACTGCTTTGCCCGCCGGAAGAGAGTCTATTGCTTGCCAGAGCTAGTCTATTCTAATTTTGGCATCCAAAATTCTCAACTCCTCAGTGGACAAGGCATCAACCTCGACATCTTTTAAATGTTCCTGAATCTCAGCCTTCAAAATATCATTATCAAGAGTATCCTCATTATATAATTTTTGATAGTATTTTTGAAAAGCTAGCGCAATTGCCCCCTCCTCTGTCACCAAACCCGAATCTGGATCCAGGATAGCATTAATCCGAGAGGCAGATTCTCTTTCTCTAATTCTTGCAGCTAATACCTGTCCCGCTCGTTCACTATTTTCAAACATTCTGGAACGCCATCCCATAAATTTCCCTGCCGCTTTAGCCTGTGACACTTCTGTGATGGCTGACTTGGCTATGATGGTCTGAGTTTGAGCCTCATCACTGTCTCTACCCCCTAGTATTACTTGAGCCAATAATATCTCTGCTTCTTCTAGGTCTTTATACAATCTCTGCATTTTCACCTTCTCTTCTCTCTGGCTTTCCCACCCATACCGAGTTGTCTCCCCCCTGATCCCAGCCTTGAGCGTATCCCATACATTTTGGATCCCGGTACTATTTAAATTTTCCTCTAAAAATGTCGAGATCCAGGGAGCCATAACTTCAGTGTATTTACTATCCGTAAACACACCACGATTAAAGGTCCAAGCATCCGGTTTATTTCTACAGATTTGTACCTTGACCTCGAGCACAAGTGGATTGTGGTCCGACATGACTCTTGGAAACCTCGTAATACTAGAGCCTAACATAAGAGCAGCAGATATAAAAAAAAATAATCCAGCCTGGAACAAGTCTTATGTGGTGCCGAAAAAAAAGTAAATCCTGGGTCCTTCTGCTTTAGTACAGCCCATACATCAATCAGCCCGTGTAGCTCCATAAGATATCGCAGGGCCTGATAGACTTTGGGTTTTCTCCCTACGTAAGACACCCTAGGTTGATTCATCCATTCGCAACCCAAATTAATATTGAGATCACCACAAATAATGAGTGGTGAAGGCCAGCCGACCAGCTCTACACTTAGCCACTTATATAGTTCTGGGTCATCAAGTATAGGGCCATAAATAGAACGCACAGTAACATTTTTATCAAGAAATCTACCATGTACTATAACCCAACGGCCGAGACTATCCACTGAGGATCGAATTACACTCATCTTCCCCCTACGAGCCAAAATTGCCACTCCCTTGGTTTTAGCCTCCAATCTGGTCCAAGAAACTAATTGATACCCATCAATGTCCAGCAGTTTGTGCCGGCTAGCCTCGATGTGCTTCCCCTGGAGGCAGATAATGTCTGCCCGCAGGAAACGCAGATCTTCTCTAACCTGCCGCCGTTTAACAGTGTAATTTAGTCCACAAATGTTAACAGTGGCTATTCGGATACTAGCCATACTTCCTAACACATATGCCTATGAAAAAAAAACAGCAAGGAAAAAGAAGACAGAGCAAAAAAAACAGCCAGTCCCCTACAGCAATCTAACTTCATTTCGATTGTTTCCAAAGGTAACCTCAAACCCTGTACATGCCTCCTCCCGCAGCTCCTCCCCCACCCTAATTCACCCTCCCCCCGCCCCACCCTGAACCCATCCCCAACCCCAAAAACAGGCAAAATAGGTCAGCCGACCCATATGATGCCTCCCACTTCCCGAGTGCCCCAAGGTCACTCCCTGTCTATATATCCTTCCTGAAAAAAAAGGAGCAAAAAGGAGAACCCAAAGAGGAAATTAGCCAACTAAACATCAGCATATAGTGTGTAGTGGATAAGCCATACCAAGTACTCAGAGCTCCATCCCAGACTGCTCTTGCCACAGGCCCCTAAACATCAGACGTCAAACATCAGGAAGTTCCTTAAGGTACTCCTCTGCCTGTATTTCTGAGGTGAACACCCGGATCTTGCCCTTGAAGATGACCTTTAACCGTGCAGGGTTCATTAGGAAGACCTCGCAGCCCTTCTTTTGGAATGGAGTTATCAGGAGGCGCAATCGCCACCTGTGTTCCACAGTTGCGTGGCAAAAGTCCGGGCGGACGAAAAATAAATGTCCCTCTGCCGATTGCTTAGCCTCAGGTCGGGCTTTCTCAAAGATGGCTTGCCTTAACAAAAAATTGCCCAAAAAAATCAGAATGGCCCTTGGTTTAGCTCCGGGGTCCGGGTTTTTTTTTCAACATTAGAGGAAAGCGATTAACTCTTTGGATCTCGCTTTCCCAAGACCAATGAGAGAGCTCCGGGAACGCAGCTTGAAACAGCTTAATGACAAAACCTCTAATCCTGGCCCTCTACTTTCTCCTCAATCCCGAGGAGGCGGAGGTTATTCCGCTGTAGTCTATTTTCTGAGTCCTCGAGTTTCCACATCATGTCCGCTAGCTTATCATCATTAGCTGTGGTTTTGTTGACAGTACTCTGAAGCCCAGACTCAAGCTCAACAATCCTCTCTTCCAAGGCTGCAGTTCTGGCAATTACTTCTGAGCAGGCCTTCGTGTTCTTCCTTATGGCCCCCTGTATCTTCCTAGTCGCCATTTGTGCCCTCTTGTGCTCTTGTCTTGCCTCGTTTTGGATAGATTTAAGCATCTCGTATATCAGGGTATTTGATGGCGGTGAATGAGATTCGCCCCTAGATCCCTTACGATCACCTCCTCGCGCCCTTGAGCCCCCTGAGCCTGTTAGGCTTATCGCTGCCTGTGCGTAGTCCCACTGAAGGTTGTCGCTGGTCTCCGACCCATCACTGTGCGAGGGAATTAGCTTGGCCTTACTGCGGCTATGTCGGGTGTGTTTTTTTTTTTTTTTTAAGTGTGTCAGCTGTTTTAGGGGGGCTGCCATCCTCCTCATCTGAGGTGAGGCTACCACTCTCAGAGTTAGCCGTGAGGTCGGTGTCTGACTCCTCAGCCAGGGAAAAAAAATGGTCTCCATCCAGGGGGTCCACTGAGCTGGGAGCTCCTTTACCATTAATCTCCTCCGCTGGCGCGATGCTAGAGGGAATAGTGCGCTGGTGTGGTTGCCCACTAAAAAGATTGCTGATCCCCTCCGCCTCTTCCGCGTTAAAGGTCTCTTGTCGTCCCATTGCACATGGCTCTTCCACTGACTGAGAGAGAGGCCCACTTTCAAGGCTGTCACTCTGCTCTTCCCCCTCACCGCCGGAGTTCAAATTACCCCTAGTCCCTGTTTTCTGCAGCCCCGGTGTACGCTGGTCCATGGTGATATCAACAGCACTCCCACTGACCTGCAAATTTAGTGCCAGCGCTGGTTTAGGATGTTTACCACCACCAACAGTCTTCCCCTCCCGTCTTTCCAGAAAACATAGCCGGGAATGTAACTACTTTCCCCTGTCCTGGCCCCTCCGGTGCGACTGTAATAGCCCCTGGTGCAGCAGCAGCAGTAATCCCCGGTCTCCCATGGTCTTTAGTGCCAGCACTGTCATTCTCTTTGGAGCCTGCGGAGGGAGGAGGTTTCCCTTTAACTAGCCCTGCTTTCTTTGTACTCACCTGCATAGCTCGGGGCCACTCTTGTCGACTTTATCCGAATTATCCTGTTTACCCAGCCGCTCCATTTTCTCTCCCGAGGGCTGCTGTTTCTTTGTCCCGAGGGTTGACACTTCCCCCGCAGGTTTAACCATATTTGCGGGTCCGTTCCCATTTCCATTTTTCCTCAGCGGCATTGTGCTGAGCTGAACACCGGCCGACTCGAGACAACGCTGCTGGGCTTTCTCCGCTGACCACGCCTGCCAGGCTCCCAGGTGTGCGCGGCTCCGAAGGATGGTGAAAGCGAGCCGTGCAGACCGCACCCACAGCCGCCGGATCTCCCTCAGCATTAATTTTGCCAAACTTTGTTCAAACGCCACTTTTGTACTTCTGCCGACCGTCTTTCTCCACGGCAGCTCCTTCGGCGGCTCCTTAGCAGCTCCAAACCATCTAACCTAACAGGTGAGACAGGGAGTGGCGCTCACTCGACTCAAGCGGCCAACATTTTGCCCAGTGTCCACAGTTTAAGATAAGGCTAATGCGACTTAGCAAGGATAAGGTACACTTGACTGGCTATATTTGAACATGTGTTCACACATGTGAGGACTTACTGTGTGAGACTACTGTCACGTGTAGGCCTGTAACTGCGCACATGTAGCCTGGCTTAGCAGGGACTATGCAGGCTAGATATTGACATGGGACAGCCCTTATAACACTAGTGGTACTAAAACAATAGTTTGGAAACCTATGTATTCACACCAGCTCAAGAAGAAAAGTAAAAAGAGAGAAATGGTACCCACAACAGTCTACTTTGAAGTAAGGAAAATTATTTTCCATTTTGAAAAATTAGTTACGAAGACATGCAACCATATAAACACAAACCAACAAATTGTGCTCACATTGTTACACATATAAGACATACATAATATATACAGTGTAAAAAGAGAAAACAATGGCAACAGAGGGATAACAATACAATAGACATTGTCTGTATTATGACGAGAACATCATGCAGTCAATGCTTGATCCTAATTAGCCAGAGAGTCAACGGTGTATCGACCTTGACAATTAACAGGTCATCATCAGGACATGTGGAATTTTATAGCAACCAAAAACAGTCTGAAAATAAGAATTATAATTCAAGTCAATATATGCGTGAATACAGAGAGCGCTGCCTCTCCTTCTCCCCCTCCCCCTTTCCTTTCCCCCACTGGTGCATTCTCTATGAACCAGGAACTATTTCATAATATTTGATGAGACACCCCTGAGAAACATGTAAAAAGAGACGCAGGATACGTCGATTGACCATCCTGTTTTTAATCTCATGATAGAGAGACATCAGTGAAAACATTTGAGCTCATCCACATATAATCGTAGCAGTGGTCTAACAGTTTAAAAAAGAGAGAACATAAATTTCAGCATAAGGAACATAACTTCACTCAAACTATGGAACCTACATCTGAGAGGCTGTACAACTTGTAAAGAATTATATTATTTGATGCTTTCCAGTCCTATATATGGAACCCACAGAGGAAGCAAACCAAACTAGGTAGATGAGGGTTCATCACCCAATATGAGTTCATCAAAGTATAGTAATCCCATAAGACATATAGTTGTTTCTTCCAGGAGTTTTGTACTTCTTGTATGTTTATATCTGTTTTCCAAAAGCCTGGAACAGTCCTTTAAAATCTCTCACCCGCTCTTTGTGTTAGCTATCTGCCCTTACCTATCCTGTATGTGTTAAGTTCCTTCTGCTATTGTCACCAGTCCTTTACGTATTCTTTGTATTAAGAAGGGTTATTCTGCTGCTGTCCATGTTGCACCCTTATTGAGTTGTGATTTTTTTTTGCAAAACCTTACATTGCACAAAAGACTGACAATTTGCATGACCAATGCTTGCTTTATTGCATGATGTGAGCAAACCCTTATAAAATACGTAAGCAGAAATTACTTTTGGTTTTCGTGTAAAACCAGCCGTTTTTAATGGATAAGACAGCTCTGTAAAACTGTTAAAACATAGCTGACAAGTGGGTCGATATAATATGTTACATTTTCATACAGTTCTGGCATTTTAGCCAACACCCCCTTGCATGCTGGTATTTTCAGCCCATAATGAAAGTGTTGAAACCAACACCACCATCCACACAAATCAACTTTCTGTTGGCTGCAGAGCTCGGAAAAGTCATTGTTATCATGTGTCCTACTACCACTAGGGAGACTTGTGAAATGCAAAATACAATTTAGCTTCTGACTTCCTGCCTTTTTGTTCTTTTGGGCAATCACAGGTTTACTACCGAAGGTGGTGAAAGCAGATAAAGCTTCTCAAGTACAAATATGAGCATTGCGGTACTATTGTGCTAACATTAACCTTCCTTAGAAACCTGACATACGGTTGAGTAGTATAGAATGGAGTAAAGTGGTTTGAAGTGACGCAGAGTGGAGAAGAGTGAAGTGGAGTAGAGTGTGGTGTGGTGGATTAGAATATTGTTGAGTGTCGTAGATTAGAGTAGTGTGGCATGGGGTTGGTAGGCTTAGTGTCGTGGAGTAGAATGTAGCATGCCATAGAGTGGCTTAAAGTGGACTGGAGTGGAATAGTGTTGTTGACTCCTAGAGTAGAATATTGTAGAATGGAGTAGAGTTTCATGGAGTAGAGTGGATTTTTGTAGAGCGAAGTGCCGTTGAGTACAGTGCTGTGGAGTGGAGTAAGTGGACTGGAGTGGAATAGTGTGTCCTAGACTGAAGAAGAGTGTTGCGGAGAATGGAGTAAAGTAATGTGGTGTGGAGTGGCATGAAGTGTTATGGAGTTGAGGGGCATAGAGTGGAGTACAGTCTCGGAGTGGAGTAGAAGTGGCGTGTGGTGGAGTGGAGTATCGTAGGTTGGAGTAGAATGGCACAGAGTGTCATGGAGTGCTGTAGAGTGTTGTCGAGTTGAAGGGTGTAGCGGTGAGTAAAATGTCAGAGTGGAGTGGCTTGCCTTAGAGTAGAGTGGATTGGGGGTGTCTTAGAGTGGCGTGGAGTGTCACAGGGTGTCATAGAGTAGAGCGGTGTAGGGTAGAGTGAAGTATATTGGAGTAGAGTGTTGTAGGCTGGAGTGGAGTGGCATAGGGTGGAGTGGCGTAGTGTGGAATAGAGTGTAGTGGAGAGGAGGAGCGTAGAGAGGCATTGAGTAGTTGTAATAAGTGAAGTGACCTAGAGTGGTGGTGTTTAGTGTCATGCAGTGTAGTATGCATGGGGTGGTAGCACACAGCCATTATAGGCAACACACTTTTAATTGAAATTACCATTACATTTGCACAGACCTATAGTTTACTGAAAATACTATACTGCGCACAAATGATAATGTGTCAAAATCTGGATCTTGATCTGTTTTGACCGTATAAAAATATTTGTTACCACTACACTTCAGAATTACAAAAAATGTGTTTTGTTTGTGCATTCTTAATTATGATATATTCTGAAATAGTTGTACAGTTCATTTACTGGCATTTAAATGTTGTTGTGCTAGAAAATGATATCATACAGCCTTTCCCACCACCAATACCTAGCATGATTGTCACATATCCGCTCACTTTGCAGTCTGAGACATTAAAGTAACCACCAATCTCCCTCGATAGACCGTCTTACATTTGATATCTGTTTTTGCACAGCAAATTGAAAAGATAAAAACAAAATGTAAATGTTTGTTTATTGCTCATACACTTCTGAACTCCAGCATGGTCACTTTGAGGGTGCATCAGCAACCCCAACTGTCCTACTTCCAGCGCCTATGCCATGGGCATGAAATTAAGGAAGTTTCATTTGTGCTATTATTAACCCCTTCCATGCTCATGACGAGCTCAGCTCGTGATGCAGTACAGTGTTCCTGTGTTCATGACGAGCTGAGCTCGTCATGACCACAACCGTTTTTATTTTCTGTCCTGCACAGCAGAGGAATCTCTCAAGCAGCGATGTGGTTAAAGAGCACTGGTCAAAATAAACAAGCTTGTAGACAGAACATTGTTCTTCACAGGCATGCACGGTTGATAAGCAAAATGGCAAACAGAAGTAGAATCAGTAAAGCAGAAAGATAGGAGACAGGAAACCTCTTCCAAGAAATACAGCACGTCAAGTGCCTCAAGAAAACGACTGACAGAGTTCCCAGAAAGCGAGCACTCATGGTGGAATGCAAGGAGCCATTCAGGGAGGTGATAAACAAGCTGTCCTCCACATGAGACAAAGACATGCTGGACAGCCTAAAACAAACTGGCAGAATTGTGAAGTGGTTTCTATGGCTATGAGCACGCCAGTGTCCTAAGCATACGTAGCCAGACACGTTGATAAAGGACAAATACTGCTGAACCACAGGCGAATACCTGTGCTGGGCATCCTAGAATGGTAATCGCCTACATGGTATAAATAATTGTGTAAACAACAAAGGGGCAAACGAGTTTCATGAAAAACAGACTCAAAATGGAATAATAGTTGCTGAATGTTTTAACTCACTAAAAACCAAATGCTCTTGTGAATACAATAAAAATAATATCCTCTAATAATATTTAAACATCTTCACAAAAACAATGACGCGTCCAGTACATCAAAACATCTAACGAGCCAGCAGTAAACAGCTAGCAGTGTTGTGAGGGTGCATTACCACAGGCTATCACTAGGTGTCTTGTGGGACCTCTTTTTCCACATATAGTGGAAGAGATGAGAGGTCTCTGATATCCTTCGGGATCTTGTTCGCGCTATATAAAACTTTATAAATAAACGAGGAAGGGATTGGGGGTTAAACATATTCGCCAGTGCCACTTATGGGTTCCAAATCAGCCCTAGGGCCGGACTGGCCGTGGCGGGCACCGGGCGTTTCCCGTGTGGGGTTCGGTTTTGGTACAGGGGCGTTTTTGCAGCATAGCTGCAATATCAGCTCCTGTAACAAAATCGGCCAAAACCGGCCCTGGCAAACAGCTTTGCCGCAAAGCCCCACCCAGGGGGCCAGCTGAGCACTTTGCCAGGGCCGGTTTGGCTTCCCAGTCTGGCCCTGATCGGCCCGGTCACTGTTGGGCCCACTTCACATCTAATATTTGGTGTGGTGGCACGCTTAAACGACTGAATATGATTTCACGTTTGTTATATTTGGATTTAACCCAGGCAAACACCACTCAACTTAATGTAAAGTAATCGTATTATGTCAAGATTTGTTTTTTTCTTCCGGAGATTTTGACAATAGTTTGACCACCACAGTTTTATGGGCACTGCATGTAGATAAAGATTCATGTTATTTGTCTTCTGTTTTATGGGGGTTCCCTTGGCTATAAATAGCCAGTTTTCAGGCACCGTTGATAACTTGCTCAAGAAACTGTTTAGACTAAGAGTGTCATATCGTGTTACTTCACTCTGCCTCGTTAGTGTTCAGTTGCCAGAAAACACATGTATAAACGCTGTAACTTTCACTCATCAGCGCAGCTTGTGCCATTTCAAGATGTCCGCAATGGTGCCAACCTGTGGTGGTGGTTTCACTTATTTCAGATTCGTGTGTATTCTCTCTATGTACCTTACCTCTAGATTTACTGACGCTCCTCGTTCTGCGGGGTTGATATGGTGCTTATCAGAGCAGAGTCTGAGGGCAAGGTTGCGCTGCAGTCTTTATTAGTCTGTCCTCTAAGCTCAAGACAGAGCAGTGCGTGCTTTCATCTCTTCCCCTCGGCCTGCTTAGTGTACGCGAAAGCGTTGGGCGGAGTCTGTAACCAAGGTTTCTGTGTCCTGCCCCGCCCAACTAGTGACCTATCATTGGTGTTTTGTAACAGCGAGCCAGTGCGGAACCATTGTTAGTCTATGATTGGCTAGCGCTGACAGCGGTAGGCGTAACTTAAGTTTTGGGAACTGCGCGCCGCCTTCCGGGCCGCCTCTGGCTTGTGATTGGTGGGCGGTGACAGCGGTGGGCGGGGTCTGTGGTGCAGTTTTGCTGGCCGGGTATCTTAGTGCTGAATGTCAGCTGAGGGAACAGGAGCAGGTTTCCAAATGCCCCTGATTACAGTGACTTGAGCTGCCTGTCTTTTCTGTTTTTTGTGTGTGTGTTTTGACCGGGACAGTGATGAAAAGAAGGCAGGAGCCTGCCGCAGTCACCAGCCGCCGAAGCCCCGCGGGACATGAGAGCTTCAGCCCTCTGGACAAGGACTGCCGCCTGAACCATAACCTGCGGCTGGCTGGCAGCACCAAGGGGGCCCCGGAGCACCACCATTCCGAGGGCGCAGGAGTCATGAAGAGGTTCACCAGGTGAGCGAATGGGGGCGGAGGGGCATGCTGCCCGGCAGGGGGCGCCGTCTGCTGGGGCCACCGGGAGGTTTTGCCTCTCTGCTGCGGTCACTGCATTTGAGACAGTCTCTTAATCACAGGAGCCCCTCCTCGCAGTCCAGTGCATCTCTTGGGATGGGTGCATAAGCATTAACGGTAGGCTAGGCTCACTCCTGGCCAGGGCTAGTCCCCCCCAGGGGATAGTGCGCTGCACAGGTCAGATTAATATAACATAGGAAAGGGGGGTCTTTTGCATCACCTCGCGCGCTGCATCCCTAGAGTGGTCCATGCATCTCTCAGGCGGCCCCCGCATCGCGCAAGGACCGCAGATCGAGGAGCGATGCTTCTTACGATAGTGCTGCGAAGACATGCCAAGCACTTCACGGCCTGTCCACGCTGCTATGCATGATGCACTATCTAACTGGGGCACGTTTGCCTTGGATAGGCACAGTATCATGTGTGGCACTGCGTCTCTTATGGAAGCGTCTTTTCTGTAGGCACGACGTTCTTTTGGTATTTCAAATAACACCTTTTCAATCCACATGTAGCCACCGCATTTCTTTGACCTTTGGGTACCAGAACATTGCATCTTTTTAGAACACCACCACTTGTGAGCAGCGCATTCCAGCTGTGGTCTGCATCATGCCTTCGACGGTGTCACGTGAGCCTCATGTCAGCTGTGGGTTGTATCACGGAAGCACCGCACGGCACTCGAGGGCAGTTCCGACCCAGGACGGAGGTGACCACAAGAATGGAATGGTGACTGTGTCTTTTGGTGCTCAATCAGCAGCGTCAGCAGGGTGCTCTTTGTAGCGAGACATAATTGAGTGTCCTCGCTGGTCTCGAGTGTGCACGTGATTTGACGAGCCACCGAAAAGGATGCCGATATTGAAAACAAGGTGTGCTACTTGGTTTTAATAACTGATGTGAAACGAATAGGTAATGTTATTCTTCCTGTGCTGTGGCCTTCTTAAGTAGCGTCCAAACCTGAGCCTCTAGGGTTTTTGGCTCCAAAGCCCAGTGGTATGCAGTAGTGTACGAGGTTGTTATTCCTCCACTATAGTTGTCTACCATATTCATTCCAGTTCAGTGGTATTTGTCCCTCACAGTTACAATTGCAGCCTCTCTCGTGTAGTCAGGACATAATGTTTCTACTTCTGAGGTTTAATTTAGCCATATAAAGTATTCTGGAAGTTGTTTTCGTTTGAGTGGCAGGCCGTATACCAATGGTTTGTTCAGAATAGCCAAGCACTGGACACATGGTGTTAAGATGACGCGAGGCTACATGGCAGCCCAACTGGCAGTGGCTTACAGCTTCCTATTTTTTTATTTCTCACAGAGGTGTGCAGTGTAGGGTAGTTGTGTGCTCTGCTCCACACTGTTTCTGCACTTGTTCTTACCTTACTGTGGTATACAGCGCGATCCACCGTGGTGTTCCCTTCGTCAAATTCAAATTAAACAAACAAATTTATTTAGACAATTGGCCATAAAACATTCGTCAAGGTAGTGTACAATGCTGGGCATGCTGTACATCTCGCATCCCTGTGTGTGTCTCACTCTCTTCCGGTGGTATGCAGTGCTATTCAGAACGGCGGTGGTGGTATGCTGTGCTCGTAACAGCTGTGTATGTCTCGCAGTAGTGTGTAGCATGGTGGTGTACTGTACTCTGCGTGACTCTTTGTTTCATGGTGACATGTAGTGCTGTGCACAATGACGTGGGTGTGTGTCCGGCCCATATTTGTGTAGTGCTATGCAAAGTGGTGGGTTTTGTTTTGTTCCTCACAATAGAGTGCAAGACAGAGAATCAAATGTCCGACAATGACTTATAAACAGTGGTTTCCATAACTTTTTTTTTGACCTGTGACTCCCTTGACCTATTGGTTGTAGCTTCCAATTATGTTAAATTCTTTTTTTGGGGGATGGGGATGGGGGGGGGGGGGCATTTAATCCTGGCTTCAGGAGTACTTCCATTTTTCTCCCTGAAAATAATTGGGAACAAGCAGATGAAGGTATTATAATCATAGATGTAACAAAATGAAAATATAACAGTTGTTCAATAAAAGACCTTTAATTGGTTAAGTCAGAAACGATACAAGGGAAACTCTTCAGCACTCTGGTCTGCATCTGGAATCATAGGTGTAGAAAATACTAAAGAAATTCCACTGGTGGACTCTCCTCCAGAGTGAGCACTTGCTTCACAAATAAGGGGATTCTTCTTTACCATCCACCTCGAAATTAGCTTCCTAGACTGCTGGATTGCAAAGGAATTAAGATAGTGTGTGTGATCCACTATCCATCCTTCCCTGCAGACACCCTCTCTCCTTCCTTAAGTCTTCACTTTGTCATTTACAGAACAAGGGTCTTTATTCAGTTAAAACCCCACAAAATAAATTTAATTGTAACAATTCATTAAAATTACAATTAAACATTTCCATATCTTAAAATATCCATGATAAGTCATTTTAAATAACCATACTATATAAAAACAACTTGCCAATAAACAATATCTGCAAAAAACAACTGCAGCTGTGATCATCCTATGGTTTTAGCAAATATATCTCGATATTAAATGTGCAACATTTAGAAGAGAAACTAACACTAGCAGTATACACATGAGAAGTCTCATTTGTAACATAACATATTGTTTGCATAATGCAACTCCCTGTATGTCCTACCGTCAATAGACCATTGGAAAATACAGAAAGAGACAACTTCATTCTTAAATGCAGCTAGTATAGATATTTAAATAAAGTTATTTGCACAACACTTTACACAGCCTTGCTGCATCTGCAATAAATCTAACCTTCCCTTTATCGGCACAAGGCCATAAAAGTACATAAAACATATGATTAGTTCAATCAGTCGATACTGGGTTAAATGACTACAAAAATTATCCCAGCTAGAACAACAGTTTGCATCCAGAATGTGTGCAAGTCAAATTGCAATGGAACCAGGATCGCTGGACTGTAGATATTTGGACCTTCGTCTCCACATGCATAGCAGATATCGTGAGACCGCAAACACTATGGATTGCCTAGAATCTGTTCTCGAAATTCTGATTACTGTTCTTTAAGCTCGTATACCCAGGAGCCGGCAAAGGGGAATTATCCATTTCTCCTGATATTCCCTATAAGCTGGGCAAAAAAGCAGAACATGTTCAATGGTTTCATTGGATCCAGCACAAAGAGGTAAAGTTCCTTCCAGATCCCTGGGAACTCGTCGCCGTTTAGAAGTAAAAGAACACAGAGGAAGCGTCCCATAACATTTCAAATATAATGTCTTTGCTGATTGGGGCTCAACCTCGTCAAAAAAGGGCTCCAGTTTAAAATCTACATTAAATTCAAGAAATACAGTGGGTAGAGACACTCAGTCTGTATGACTCGCGGGTGGGGGGGGGGTCATGCGGGGGGGTTAATTTAAAAAAAAAAAAACTTCTGTTAACTTACCTTTACATTTGCTGGCCTGTCGTCCATCTGAACAGGAAGCAGCCACAGGCAGCCTCCCTACCCTCAGCCAATCACAAGGCTGCAATGGCAGCGTTGTGATTGGTTGGGATGCCAACAATTCAGGCGTCTATGGGGAGGTCATTTTCTCTATGTAGGCTACATGCAGCCTACATAGAGAAAAAAAATCAGAGTGCGTATGACTAGTTTGGTCGACCCTGGGGCCGACCTAACAGTCGGCGCACTCAGAGTGGGCAAGCCACTCCTCCCCTGGACTCCAGCAGACCTGCTCACCCCCAACCTGGCATACCCTTCTGCTTTCTCAAAGTGCGAGAAGCAGAAACATAAAATGGTATTTAAACTACCATTTTATGTTTCGGCTTCTCGCACTGCGAGAAAGCATTGGGGCGGTGCTCCTCCTCCCACATGGAGGAGCCGCCCCTGGCTAGAGAACCTGTTCCCGCTTGCCCAATGTAATTAAGTGTCTTATGCTGCCAGTACGAGCTCTTAACTGAAGCCTTAGTGACCCCGCTGAGGTCTGTTGGAGTGGTCCAATGATTCGCACAGCCTATTTGGGTAAAGATTTGTTGGATGTATCTGACTCATGGTATTTTTAGAGCACCTGGTAATCTAAAGACCTACTCTAGGCCCTGCCGATAAGCTAATAGTTCCTGTGTCCGGCAAATTCTGCGCAAATACAATAAATGTCCAAGCCCTATTTTTGAACTTTGCAATTTACCCTGCTATCCCTTCTTTGGCTCTCTGGTCTAGAATTTTACTTCTCACTCTGCTCTCTTTCGCTTTACCAATCCATTGCTCTCTTCATCTGCTCCATTCATTCTTTCTCCATCGTTCTTTTTTCACTCACTTAATCAACCTGCTTCTCTAGCTTTGCTTTAGTTACTTCGGTGCTCTTTTCTTTCTTCTTTTCCACATATTGTCTCTCTTCTTTCCTCTTCTCATCTCGTCATGACGCTGTGTGTGGAAGTACGATTGTGAAGCATTAGTTTATTTGCAGTGCGCTTCACTGTTGTGTGTCAGCCCAAGTCAATCTAAATTGAAATTTTAAAATCCCAAATAAAAAGCCATTCATGAGCCATAAGCTGCATTGATATTTAGGCTGCATCTTCCATCCTATGGGTGAAGGCACATATTTGGTCAATATAGGGATTGCCCACAACTGTGTATCATTGCACACAAGCATGCACCACCTGGTCATCACAGCCCTTTCATCTGAGATAGTGCCTCTGAACTCTAAGTGACATTGTTAGTGTGCCCAAAGTGACACATGGTGTTGAGCAGCGCTTTGGGTGCCCTGTCAATCAGTGTTTTGGAACTCATGGCGAATGTAATGTAGCACAAAGTATAGTTAGCAGCTGAAGCCTTGCTAGGACAAGCAGAGAGGCAGGGGTTGGAGGGCCATGGATATATAGTGCATGCATGATGCAAATGTAGTGCCCATATCAGCAGGACATTTCAATGGAAAATATGCGGTCTGTAAATGGTAGCACACTACCCACCACACAATGCTTAAGCAATATTTGGGACAACATGCTCCAAACGGCACCATTGGAGACAAGCTGCTCGCCTTCCACAATCGTGCCCTAGCCACAGCTCTTTTCACTTGTTCTTTGTGTAGCGAGCACCTGGGTATTCCACAACCCCCTAAGACTTTAGTGAAATAACACTGATGGCTGACCCCGTGTAGCCCTGCAGGGTGGTGATGGTGCACTGTGCTTCGCACGGCAGTGGAGCGTTACCGTCACATTCGTGCTGTCTGCTATTACAGTTGCATGTGAAATCCGCTCCGTTCTTCGCAGGCGGAGGGGCATTCATCGGGCCTGTGGCTGCACTGCGGATAGAGCCCGGGGCAGGGCACACACCGGATCCTGTCAGGGAACCGGGGTGCCGGGCTTTGCGCGCGCTCCCACAGGCTTCCCCATCCCACAGTGCACCTGCTCAAACCAAGGGTACAAATCCGTGTCCACACAACTTAAACTCTTTCCCCAAGCGTTGCTTCACGTTTTACCTTTCCAAAAGCTGCTTTGATCAACGAGTGTAGCAAATATGAGATTTTTGAGGTGTACTGCTTTACTTACATTGGCACACACGAAGACCCCCAGGCTGCCCAAATCACAATATGTATTTTAAAATGTAAACACATCTGAAACTAGGTACCTTTCACAGACTAACGGCATCCAAGTTGATCGAGGACATAGTTCGATTATCCGAGTTTCTAAGTATTCTGCAGGACTGCAAAAACCCGTATAAACTGTAAAGCATGCATACAACTTTTAACTGCTGGCTGTCAAGTGATGTTTTTAATGAGGATATATATTTTACTGTTTTTCTCAAATATTAGGCAATGTGCACAATTTTAAATGGGAATATATATATGTTATCTGTTTACAAATTTCGCACCAAGACATGGTTTTTAAAAAAAAATCAATTAATGAAATTATGACTGACTTGCTAAGTTATTTTAACAAATGTATATGTATATAACTTATTTTGCGTATTTGTACACAAAACATTTTAAGGAAACATGATATGTTTTCTATGTGTATAGTCATGTGATTAAATTGAAGGTGGGGCTTAAGCAAGTCACTAAGCATTACAAAAACCAAAAAGTTTTACTAGATCTTTGCATGTGAACAAGGGCTTGTGGAGCCCGAAACGGGTATTGCCCTTCTGTTTTACCAGCTGACACTGCAATAAAGTACCTGTGAACTTCAGTGGTCCGTCTCCTACCTTGCTTAGCCGGTCCTGGGTGAATTTGGAAGTGGCGCTTTTGGAGCTTAAAAGCATGTGTATGTATATGTGTCTGTGTATGTGTATGTATGTATATATATATATATATATATATATTTACAACAGTTTTTCCCTGATCCCGGGGATGGTTGGAGTCGCAGAAAAAAACGGCAATCAATCGCTTTACTTTTGTGAAAGTTCTGTATTTATTTCATACATCCATTGGGGGATCAGAGAACAAAAAACAACCAACGCGTTTCGACAGCGTCCGCTGTCTTGGTCACGGTCAGTTTCGTGCATGTAACTCACAGTTTTGAAAGGACAAAACAATAATAAGGCTACGCCCCCTTAATTGCCTAGTCCGTCCCATAAGTAGCGAGCATTCTGGGACTTGTAGTTTCCCAATTATCTCAATTTAAAGTTTAACACTCTGGCAATTTATACGGGGTTTTATGCAATATACTTTCTTACTAGGGGTGTAGCATATTGTCCAAATCATAATTCAATTTTAAGCAAACAAAAACAACCGCCCTCCAGTGGGCTAATGGTGCCAAAAAACCATTATTTGTAATAATAAATTTACAATTATTTACAATCAGTACTGCCCTCTAGTGGGCAATGCCAGGTCTGCTGACACTTTTAGTTGTAAGGATATATTTACAATTAATTACAATCAGTACTGCCCTCTAGTGGGCTGACATCTTTGGTTGTAAAGCAAGAGATTTCTTTCTGTGAGTATTTTACAAAAGTGAGAAAAAAGTGTAAGGTAGTGAAAAACAAAGGGGACAAAATGGTTAAAATCAACTATGGTCGGCGGGATGATTTCAGAAGGTTAATTAGTTCATTTTTACAGGTGTATGTACAGTTCCTCTGATTGGTTGAGCCCAAAAGGTGCCATAGTTCTGAAACTCAAGATGTGCTTTGACTCTTTGCGTCGAAGGAACTTTTCATTGTGGCCACCCCTTGCTGAGAGGCTCATGGTTTCAATGCCCCAAAAGCGGAGTTGTTTCCAGTCTCCATTTTGCTTCAATTCCATATGCTTGGCAACAACGTTGCTTCTGTCCTTGTGTACAGTCGCCCGGACATGTTCCAGTATACGTTTTTTTTAGTTCGCAGATGGTGCTGCCTATGCACCTTAACTTACATGGGCATTCGATCATATATATGGTGTATTTGCTGTTGCATGTTATGCATTCCCTAATTTTCCAGATCTTGTTGTTTGGCATGGCTATTTCTGTTGTCGGTTTTGCAATTTCACAGATTTTGCAATTGTAACATTTTACAAAGCCCTTAGTCTGTAGCCATTGTTTCTTTTTCGCCGTAGGTTGAAAATGACTGTGAACAAGTTGGTTCTGGAGATTTTTGGCCCTCCTGTATGTTATCGTGGGGTGGTTGCCCATTTTTTTGCCTATCTCTGGATCCAGCTGTAGAAGCTTCCAATTTCTTTTCAAGATTTGGTTTAGTTGTTTAGTTTCTTTACTGTAGTTTGTGATAAATCTGATTGGTTCCTCTTCCGTTGGAATTTGGGTTTCCTTTGGCATCAGGCAATCTGCTCTTGCAGTTTGGTTTGCTCTTTCCCAACATTGCTTTGTGGATCATTGATTGTATTGTCTTTTGTGGAAGCGTTGCATGGAGCTTTTGCTCTGTTTTTGCCACTCTTGTTCCTCACTGCAGATTCTTCTTAGACAAAGAAATTCCCCATAGGGAATACTTGATATGAGCGATTGCTGATGGAAGCTGGTGGCTTCCAATGTTGCATTGGTCGCAGTGCTTTTACGGTGGAGGGTCGTTTCCACTTGGTTGTTTTTAATGTACACTTCCGTATCCAAGAAGACCGCTTTGACCTGACTGATGTTGTGGGTGAATTTTATGCCCGGTGTGCTGCTGTTTAGTATTTGGAAATATTCAAGGAATTTTTCCTCCCCGCCATTCCACACTATAAACAAATCGTCTATGAATCTCTTCCAGACTATGATATGCTGTGTGAATGTGCAGAGTTTTTCATCCCATGCCATTGTTTCCTCCCACCATCCCATGGCAGTGCAGGCATAGTTAGGGCTAAAAGAAAAGCCCATGGCGGCTCCATTTTTTTGTTTGTATACTGTGTCACCGAACATAAAAACATTATTGCATAGCAGGTAGTGGATCATTTCTGATAGCATGTTGTGATGTTGATAGTGAATGTTCCGTTCTTTAAGGACATGTTTGCATGCATTTAGACCCATCTCATTATCAATGTTTGTGTATAACGAGATCACATCCATCGTGATCATGATGAAGTCAGGTTGCCACTCTATTTGTTTCAGATTACACAAAAAATCAGCAGTGTCCTTTATGTATGACTTTAAAAGCTTCACATGTGGATTCAGGTAGAAGTCAATAAAGTTTGAAAGTGGTTCCAGCAAAGAACCATTGGCCGACATGATCGGTCTCCCTGGTGGCTTGGTGGCATTTTTGTGGATCTTGGGCAGGAAGTATATAGTAGCTGTTTTTGGGAAATCCACTGTTAAGTATTTTTTCTCATCAAAGTCCAAAAGTTCATCCTTTTACCATTGGTATATTTTCCTGTCCAGTTCCCTTTTTATGTTATCAATTGGATTTTTTTCAAGTTTTTCATAGTAGTATTGGTTATTCAATTGGACCATAGCTTCCGCAGTATATAGTTTTCGGTCCCACAAAAATATGTTTCCGCCCTTGTCGGCTACCTTAATCTCAAAGTTTTCATTGTTTCGTAATGATGTCAGGGCTTCTCTTTCACTTTTGGATAAATTATCCTTGGCATTGGTTTTGATGTTAATTTTGTATAGGTCATGGATGACCGCCTCCTGAAACATGTCTATTTTATTTCCAGGTGCTAGTTGGGGGTAGAACTTAGATTTGGCCTTTAAGCCACTGGTTCCTGCTCCCAATTGTGGTATAGCTGTTTCCAAATTGATTTCCTGGCCCTCTTGCGCATTTAGGTTTAGCACTGTCAAGTACGCTTCTGACTCCTTTGCTAACAAGGTGGACGTTGGTTTGGATTGACATTTTGATATCTTGGGTTTGTTCTTTCTCTCGGCAAAGAATTTTGCAAGTTTAATTTCGAATATAGAGGTATAAATAAATTCGTGTTTGCGCCATGTCTATGCGCGCTATTGGGCAAAAGTTAATTCCCTTCTTTAGTAGTGAGGTTTCTGCTTCTGAAATTTCCTTATATATATACACGATTGCGCTATTTTTCGAATGTTTCAAATGATTTAAAGTTATGCCCAATAAAAATGTTTGTTCATTCATTCATTCTTTAAAGCATGTTTAAAGCATGTTTCTTTCCAGGAAGGGCAGAGCCCTGCTTCCTATTTACATAGATCTGTGTGGCTTTAATTTTGAGAATGTGTTCTTGATCACACGGCAAACCCGTTCGCTCATTTCAGGCGGGCATTGTCCTGATTTCACAAGCACCATCGATTATTTGTTTACGTTGTTTTTTTGCATATCGCACTTCGTGCACTCCAGGGTCATGCTAATAGTGCTCTAGCATTGCAGGGCGTCTTACTTCATGCTCCTTCATTATTAATTGAGCAGGCACTTAGGTGAAAAGTCTCAAGTAAACCCTTTTACATCGGGGTTTTACTTGACTTCATTTCTCGACTCGAGACTTTAAACTTGCTTGCCAGACCAATAGGATTATGAAATCTCGTACATTTTAAACCCCATTCCGTAACCTGTAGTAGTAATTTTTGCACCATTCCAAAATATTTGCTGGTCAGCCTCTGCACTATTTTTATTTCTTTATTTTTAGATATTTGTAGTTTAAAGATGACGCAGTAAAAAGTACTCTAGTGTCCGGCAAATCTAATATAAGATCTGGCTACTTAAAATCAAGGATACAGCTAAACACCCCAGTGTGTGAAATCTATTTAATGTTGGAATGTTTTTTCCGGCATAAGTTGGTTTTTATTCAGTTTTACAGCACATCGATGGGCATTACTTTCTATCACAGTGAACATTTCAACTGCTTCCTATCCTCCCCACTGACATCGCCCATCTTTTTTCTTTCCGCTGGTCCGGACCCCCTTCTTCAAACCAGGCACTGGTGACAGACATTTTGTCTTTTCAAGAGTGGCAGCTGTTCTGGGTGGCCCTTAGTTGTCTTGGCCAGGACAAGTTGGCAATATTGGATCAACTCCTACCACTAGATCAAATGGGGAGCCTCCATGATATTGAAGACATGCAACATCGTGGGCAATGGAGTTCATTACAGTGCTTTGCCAAGTATTAGGATGTTGCTTTGTTCTGAAAGTAACGTTCCCTTTGTGAGTTGCTTTGGACATACTCGCTATCCCAGAGATCCGCCATGTTTGTTGTAACAGGCTTCCCTGAATGAAAGCATTACTGAGCCCTCATCTCACCAGTGTTACTTGCTTCTCCGCCAAAAGCAGATGCAATATAATCTTCCCTTTCCTGATGTGCAATGAATAAATTGTTTCCAAAGGACACCCCAACAATATGACATAATGAAATCGAGACCCTACAATGTCCCCAATAACATCCAGTTCCAACTTCCAGAATCCTTCAAAGCGGGGGATGACCCCATTACATGGGTTAATGTCACTATCTCTCCTCAGACCCTTCAGAAAGCATTACTTTTGGCTTTATCCATAATTTAGAGTTTTTTTAGAAGTATAATACCATTGACAGAGGTTTTGGTACAGTCTTCTTTCTTCTTTCATGTGTTGCACAATTATTTGCCCTTTTTCGCCATCTTCTCCCACTGAGCTGTAATATTATCCCCAACTTTCTCTCTCTCTCTGTCATTTTGGAATAGTAGCCTCGCCTCTGCTTTACTGGTGTGTAATATCCATCAGATGCTCTAATGCATCTGCTTAAATGCGTGAAATTTCAATGTTCCACCTGCTTTCATCTGAGGATTAAGCCCCCCATGTCTGATTTTCAAGTGTCTTAAACTCCAGACTGCAAGGGCAAAGTCCTTCTTAGCCTCTTCTAACGATTTCACCTGTCCCGCTCTGAACATATACTACAGCGGCAAGAAACCCTTTTCTTTCTAAGTAGAGCACCTCTGCCTCTTCAGACCTGGGGTAAAGTGTCTGTTTACCCATAATGGCCTGAAAGGTGTAGAGAAAGATGTAAAGTTGCGAGTGTGGATGCAATTCCTCACACATGGTCATTCTTGTGGTCGTGGATGTGTGTAACTTTGGATGCCATTGCGTCTTATATTGCCAAAGTACATATGACTGTGGCCTCCTGCTGAGGGTGTGGCCTATCATTCCCCACTCTTTATCTGTGTCATGCCATTTCTTGTCATGGACCAAAAGTGCTGCTTGGTGGTATTTAGTTAAGTCAGAATCTCCCAGTTTCCCTTTGCCTGGGCCGTAACACACTGTGGGGGAGCCCCATCCTTTTTCCTTGCCAAATGAACAAAGAAAGTTAGCATTGGAGCTTTGCTTTGACCGCCCTACAGAAACTCAGCAGGATTGCCTGGAAGACATACAGCACCCTAGGTAATGCAGACATTTTGAACTCAGCTGTTCTCCTCACTTACAAGAAAGTCTCATGCTTCCAGCCTGACAACTCAGGTTAAACCATCTTTTGTAGAGGCGAAACGTAATTGTCCTTGATTGCTGATAACATTGGAGTCAAATTGATCTCTGTATATGTTTTCATCTCGGAAATCCCTCTGAAGCGGGGTTGGTCCAGCACGTAAGCACATTGCCTCAGGCAGTTCTTTCAATATGCCAACATTTATGGCAACTTCTCCAATTTCGCCAGTATGGAGGTCTGTGGGTCCATGACTGTCCATAAAATATAATCTGCAAACAGGATGAGATTGATTTAATTGACTTCTAATTGTGTGCACTTAATGCTAACATTGAGCCTAAGACTTTGGGCTAGTGTTTATTGGTGTTTTTGCAAATACAGGAGAGATAGCAGCATCCTTGTCAGGTTCTTCTTTATGTTGGTCTCCAGCCAAATAAACGACTGTTCACTCATACCCAGTGTAGGAAGGTGGATTCCTGACTATGGTTACCCCCAACGTTTAGCCTAGTGTTTAGCTGGTTTTTGACTTAGTTGGCCTGGGATCCTGCTAATCAGGGCCCCAGGCTATCTGCTCTCATTGTAAAATGGACTCCATGTACTTTAGGTACATCTCCAATTGGATATTGGGTCACCTTATGAGCCCCTGTATAGTGTACCATAGGTACACAGGGCATAGGTGCATCCAAGACCTACCCGGGGCTGCAGCATGTATTATGCCATCCCTGGCTGGCATCCAAATTGACACAACTGGCTTATCACTCAGCTGGGGCAAGGTGGTGTAATCACCCTTTGCTTTAGATATAGTATACCTATATCTAACCTTATATATAGACACATATACACCTATAAGTCACTTCTATGGCAGGCCTTAACAACCCTGGAGGCAGAGTGCTTGGTTTTATGTGAGATGGTGCTCTAGCATGAGCTGAACCTGTCTGCAGCTTTCAGAACCATGTCCTTATAGCTATTGTATGATATAGCCATACCATATACTCTTAAGTGCATTATCATCCTCACTGTTGAATGCTAACTCTGGTTTGGCTTTATCAAAACATGTTGTGTAAGGTGTCGTACGCTTTGGAAACTACCCCTTCGCCAGTTCTGGCGACGGGGGTAGCATTCCACCCTTCTAGAGGGAGAAGACATGTTGTTCCTGTTAATCCCGGTTAAAGATAACCAGAGCCTCAGCATCACAAAATGGATGCTGCTGCCACAGACACAAGTCTGACCTCCTGCTGCTGGGAGTCCTTCCAGCGAGGGAGGCTTGGACAATAGGTTTCCTGTCTTGGGAGATGCTAGCACCACCCCACACAAGGTGCTCCATGCATAGTCCGGTTGAAACCAGTTGCTGGGGCACTCCAGCCCCAGCTCTGGCGCGAAACTGGACAAAGGGAAAGGGGTGTAACCACCCCCTTCCATGGTCCCACCCATAGGAGGGACCTAGAAGGTAATCCAGCCCCTTAGATTAGTATATAGGTTGGAGCGGAGTCAAGAGACTTTAGATTAATCCTGAACTGAAACTTGAAACAAAACTCTGGACCTTCGACATTCTACTGCAACTAGAAGACTGAAGAATCTCCCTTGTTGTCAAGGAGTGACCACCCTGTGCAATCAGGCACCATCCAGCGATCTGCGGTTTACTTTGTCGACACTCCCGCTCGAGCACAGAGTCCGACAAGAGCCAGACTTCCAGACTTCCTTGAGCCCGATCCACAGCAAAGCTGAGACCCGTGGAGGCGATGAGAGACGTGGGACCGGCCATCTTGAAAAACCTGCACCTTGCTATTTGTGCAGCTTCCGAGGCACCCTCAAAGTTGTGCATTGGGGATTGAGAAGCCCCTGCCCCGAGCACCTTCTACACCGATGCACAGCCCTCCACACTCCACGAGTGCCGTGTGGGGCCTGCTAGTGTTTTTGTGCTCAACGCGTCTGTCCGGTCCCTTGCCCGTTGGCTAGTGGCCTCTGTGACAATGAACCTTCGAATCTACACTGCTGGCCTGGTTGCTCCAGGCTGGCCCTTGCTTCGCTGAAAAGGAGAAGCCCCTCAGACCTTGCTGTTCTGCAACAGAAGCCATCTTCGATTCCTGCGTGGGTTGCCTTTGCCAAGGCTTGTTGACTCCAATCTAGAAGCCGACAGCGAGATCCTTCGTGGGACAGTCCGTTCCCAGCTCCTGGTCGTCGCCGACACCTCCTGGTCCACGTGGCTGCAGAGACAAGCTTCACGACATCACCTGATTGCTTCACGACATCGCCTGGTTCCTTCCTGGTAACTGGCTAGTGATCCAGACTCTGTCCCCTCTGCTTTCAGGTACTCTTCATCCTCGATCCGCCCTTGGATCCAACCGGACACTTCTCTCCTGGGTGCCGCAGCATCTTTTCACAGGTCTCCATAGGATTCAGCGACAAAACCCAACACACTTTGACACCTATGCACCAGGCTCCTGTGGGTGAGGTAACACGAGTACTCCGGTGCTCCTGTGGGTATTGACTATCCTAGTGTCCTAGTTTTCGGTAGCTTTCTCCTAGTCCATCCGGAAGTGTCCTAAATGAACTAGTTTCCAATTCTTTAGTTCCCATTGTATCCCTATGGTAACTCGCATGTGTGTGTTAAGACACTGCACACTCTTCTCGTGGGCCTCCTGCTTCATAACCTTTGGTAGTACAGCGTAGCCCCAGCGATTCCCTAGGCCTATTCCTTGTTCGTGACGTGGTTCTTATACCACAATTGTAGTATATGGTTTAACGTGCCCCTGGGGCCCTACTGTATATTGTGCAACTTATTGTATGATAATTAAGTATCTTGGTATGTGCTTGTGCCTCTGACCTCATAAAGAGTTCAAAGGGGTTGTGTTAGTAATAAATACATATATATTTTATATATAACCTGTGTGGTGTCCTTTCATTTGGTATTAAAGGGGTTACATATGGTAAAACAGCTGGCTTCACATGCTCTCTGAAGTTTTAGCCTAAGACGGCTTTGTCCATGCTACCATTAGGATAGCTGGTCTATAAGGTTGACTTTACAACCTTCACCATAAGGGTTGTTTAGACTGATACAGGGTGCCCACTAGAATAGTGGACATCACATATCAGGCCAACTTCTCACACCCAGGCCTTAGGTGTTTCGTAATCTGCCAGCACCGGGTTCTGGGAGCACTGTTTAAACTCCATCATCACACACATCTAGCAGTAAACTCCAATTCCCTCGCACATCGAAAGATGGAACGGTGCGACATTGCTTCGGGTCCATTGATTCCAGATGTGGCATAAGAGTACCACCTGCATGCTCCGTCAGTTCATTTCCTTTCTTGCCTACAGAAGCAGTACCAGAGCTCTTCATCCTGTAATTCTGGCAGAGATTTCCCTCAACATTTTTGAACAGTGTGCAATATGTCTCCACCTCAAACAACATGGTTCAATGTAGCCATGTAGGTTCAGTAACCGACAGATGTCAGTTACTGACGCTCATGAGGATTTTCTCTGGTGCCTTGGCACCAAACTCAATTCCATATCAGGGGAGTCTTGAGCGCCCCTTCTTTAGCAGCTACAGCGGGTGGAATTCTTGATGTGCCTCTTCTGATTTTTACTCAGTGATACAGGGTCATATTTAGTGTGAGAGGGTGGACGG
Source organism: Lissotriton vulgaris (assembly GCF_964263255.1). Lineage (NCBI taxonomy): Eukaryota > Metazoa > Chordata > Amphibia > Caudata > Salamandridae > Lissotriton > Lissotriton vulgaris. Next base: position 1,114,389,445 of record NC_141694.1, read on the forward strand.
ATGAGTGAAAGGGTGGATGATAGATGAGTGAAAGGATGGGTGGATAGATGTATGGTGGAGATGGATGGATCGAAGAATAGGTGAAAAGATGGGTGGATGGCTGAGTGAACGGATGGATGGCTGAGTAAAAGGGAGGATGGATGGATAAGTGAAAGGAAGGATGAGTGGATGAGTGAAAGAATATATGGAGTGAAAGGGTGGATGACTAGGAAAGTGAAAGGATGAATTGATAGATGCTTGGATGGAAGGACAAGCACTTCTGGGGAGGGACATGATGACCTGCTTCACTTGCTTGGTGCCGTAAGAGCTTTGGGTGAGAGTGGGGAGTATTTTAATTACCTAGCTTCTCCCTTTCTCTAAGTAGTGTGACTTTTGCAAGAATATGAATAAAATGGGCACCAAGACCTTGAAGCCACGTTAGCAGTCACTGAAAGTTGATGAAGTGGTCCTGATTGAAGTTACAGGCGAGTACTAGTCCATAATCTTGATCTTGAGGTTGCTCCCACAAATTGTCTTTGTTGAAATCATGTGGCTCACATACATTCAAGATGTTGCACAAACAAAACATTAAAAAGGCAAAACGTGGCTCCCATCATGCCAGTCCCACTATTCGGAGTTGTGCGACTGACCAGGCACCTATAAGCAGTGGAGCGTGTTTCTTGGGCAGTCCTTGCTGGCGTTGATCCCAACAGATGGCTGAACTAAAGCTGCCCTGTGAAAAAATCTGCGGTGCCTTGCCTGATCCCCCTGGCGTGCCTTCTGGCCCCAAAGATCAGAGGTGGCCTACAGTCAGGTGACCGTCAGCGGATCCCTCCCTAATTCCCGCTATGCCACATGACTCCCACACGAGTTGTAACCCTTACTCTAACCCTACTCCCCTGACTTTGGGTTTGGCTCCTCGCCTTGTGCTACCCAGCCTCCCTCATCCCCCTTGAGAGCAGGTACCACAGTTGTCAGTTCTGGTGTCATGGCCGATGCTACAGATTTAAGCCACTCGGGGTCCAACACCACTGACGCCGAAAGTGGATATTATTGGTTTATTAGATTCCAACAGTCAAGCTTCGGCCCTCAGACCTCAACAGGATGCCTGCTGGGAACCTGACACCTATCCCTTTTTTGAAGAGGACAAGTAAGGTGGTTTTCATGGAAACCTATGACCACGGGAACCTGTTTTGTTGATCTTCAAGAGGCAAGTGGCCTCCTTATTCTCCAGCATGCCACTCCGGGGATTTTAGTGGTTCAGGCCTCTAACAGTTAGCTGAACCCCAATGCATTTCCTACCACGCCACCTGATAGTGATTTGAATCTAGATGGACACATTTACCAAGGAAGTTTTCTGCTCAACTAGCCTTGCCCCGACCTCAGTTAAGATATCATGCCTCCTAGTGCGATATTCGCATGCATTATTGGATAAGGTGGCGGACATCTTGCCTGCTGTCCATAAAGAACTTTATCCAACTCTGCAGGGCCTCATTTTCGGCAGACCAGATGTGGCAAAGTATTTGATTTGGTCTAGTCTGGACACTACTGACTGTCTGGGTAGGGCAGTCAGAACCTGTGTTGTGCTCGGGCGCCATGCCTGGATATCCTCCTATGTCCAACAACCTTTAATCGATATTGTAGGAAGCTGGCTCTGTATATACTCTACCAAAATTAGGTATAGTGTGCACAGAGTCTAGTGGAACCCCAAAGGTAGCCAGAGGTAAAAGTAGATGACACCTTACTCTCTATTTGTGGTAGTGTGGGTAAGCAGTAAGTTTTTATCAGAGGGTAGTTTTAAGCATTTGTTGTACACACTCCGGCAGCAAATGATGTCACACACTCAAAGACTGAACTCAGACCAATTTTGTTTGTATCAAAAATATTATTAAGTTATTTTATTTATTAGAACCAAGCCAATCCTGGTGCAGGTAAGGGAAATAAATACATTGCAAAATCTAATGCAATATTGTACAATTGAATTGAGGTTCAAATGCAGTTGAGTGAATTACAGGTAAGTTACTGATTCAGAATTACTTTTCAGTTACTTTGTAAATTACTATGTGCGTTACTTATTGGATTACTGTTCAGATTACTCTTGCTAATCAATGTGATATGCCTAGATATCATACTGCGATATCTCCTAGACAAAAGGTTTAGTAAATCACTTTTAGTACATTTGCATTTTTGTCCATGTTCCATACAAATCAACTCAACAATTTTTAGGAAAAAGCAGTCAAGCCATCCGATGGAGAGAAATAGTTATTGGTTTACAGATAAATAGTTATTTGTGGGAGTTGATATTCTGGGGTTAGAACCAATGCTCCCCTAGGGTCAAGTATGCATTCTTAAAACACTCTCAGCGCCACTAGGGCAGCCGGTTGCAGAGCGCTGAGGCCCAATGGTATCAAATGGGGTATAGGGAGCCTCCGGTTGGTGGCTGCTCACGAGCAGGCCACAAGGTTGTGGTAGCAAAGCTCCTGGGGTTTAGCCCAGGGCAAAGAGGGGTCCGATTTAGCCCCCAAAGTACACCGGCAGTGGCGTCTGGGTGCAGGGTGCTGCTTTGGCGCCGGGTGCCCTGTTTTCAATGGGGATTCTCCGGTTGCAAAAAAGACGACGGGTTCGGGGACAGAGAGCTTCTGGAGGTGCCCACTGGTTGGAGAGGTAAGTTGGGATGCCTGGGAATGCTGGTACACAGTCGTTTTGGCCACCCAATGCCCCAGGACTTCAGGTGCAGGGTGTCTTTAGGAGTCTGGTTTTTCTTGCCAGCTCCGGTCGCGGTTGGGGGATCCTCCAGAATGAAGCTGCAGGCTTCGCTAGGAAATTCGAGGCAGGTTGTAGATCACCAGATCTCTGGTCTGGATCACCGCGGAGACCTCCTCGCAGTATAGGGCCACTCAAACTCGGATCGTGGAAGTCGTGTGCAGAGTGGTGCAGATTTAGCCAGAGCCAGAGTCTGTGGGTGAGCACATCCGGTGCTCATGATAGACCAAGTCTTTTCTTTGGAAGGCAGGGCAAGTCCTTGGGATTCTTGAGGTTGCTGGCAGCAGGACACACCAGGATTTCGCTGGAGCAGGTTCGAGTTTGGGACAGGCCAGTACGGTTGGGACCAAGTCACTGGGCATCCTCCTCTTCTTAGTTTCAGCACGGCTTTTCGGTCCTTCTTCCTCTATTCATCTTGGTTGATTCTTGTCTGAGGAGGCAAGGTTCAGGGTTGCCCCTAAATACAAGACTTTGGGGCGTTACAGGTAGGTAAAGGTTGGGAACAATGGGTCCCTTCCTTGGGGTGGGTTAGGCACTGTAGGGGTACAGGTCTCATACACCTGTACCCACATCACTGATATAGTGCACCCAGCTAGAGGGGTGGCTGACCTATGCCAGGGCAGTGGCTTGACAAATAAATAACAGTTGATGGACAGAATGCAGAACAATGTCATACATTCACCCCAGAACCGAGATCTGGGCCTAAATCCATCGTTTTTTTGCACTCCACACCACCCCAGTTCAGACATGGCCATATGCAAATGTCTTTCCTGGACCGGAATTAAGCATCCTAGGTACGGTTTCTGGCTATCAGCCGTCTTCAGCCTGGATAGCTTGACTCCAGTGGTGTGGAGAGCATGGGAGTCATGTCTGAGCATACCCATCCCACTCGGGGTGACAAATGCAAAAATAACAGTTGATGGACAGGATGCAGAACAATGTCATACATTCACCCCAATACAGAGATCTGGGCCTAAATCCATCGCCAAAGGGGAAACCTATATGTTACAGGGTGTGGACCTCAAAGATGAAACATATGGTACCCCTTTGTCGCTGGACATTGCCTGCAATTTAAAAAGTCCTAGGTTTATTGTCTGATTATGTCATTTAGGAAGTTTTGTAACCACCCCAGTGCTTTGCTAGTGACTCCAATCTCAGAGAGTCTGTGGACCATGATGGTATGTGAGATGGTGTCAAAGGCAGCAGACAGGTCAAGTAGCACCCGTATGGCAGGAAAGCTGTCATCAAGGGAGAGTGCGATGTCGTCTAGCACCGCCATCAGTGCGTTTTCAACCAGACTGGGAAGTGTTCAGAATAGAATTGGATTCCAAATAGCGGGATAGGTGTTGGTTTACTAGATTTCCCAAAATTTTGCTGAGGTGAGGCAAAAGCAATATGTATCTATAATTTGCAAAATTTAGTGGATCTGTGTTAAGTTTTTTCAGAATCTGCATCTCCTGTGTAGTTTTCCTGACCAGTGTACGGTTGTCGTGTTTAAAGGGAGGTTGATCAATTTAGTGATATCTGGGAGCAGAGCGTTGGCAAAAGTCACCAAAACATAGGGGGGTGGGGCGGAAATCCTGATTTGAGTTTAACCTCTTGCATGCTGATGACGGCCCCCATCAGTCATGCACTACGGCGCTCGTGTGCAGATGACGGCTGGGGGCCGTCATAAACTCACCCACTCGCGATTTTGCCGCACAGGCGCAGAATCGCGGCCGCATGCAAGGGGTTAAATGATTCTAAAGCGAGTTTTGGCGTGATGGGTTCAAACAGCTCTAGAGTGAAAGAAGGGGGTGAGGATGGGGCAGCTACAGCCAGAGAATAGGTAGGTGATGGGTAAATATAGAGGTTTGTAGACATTTGCTATTTTTTCTTTGAAATGTTCTGACAGGGTGTTACAAAGTTTCTTGGAGGTCGGAATTGATGAGCTGCAGTCAGTGTGCTTCATAAACTCATTTAGATAATTGAATAGTTCTTTGGATGAGTTGCCTGCAGTGTCAATTGTGTTGATGAAATGTATCTTTCAAGCAGCTTTTTATCATTTTATGATATTTAATTAGGGCCGATTTGTAAGATATTTTGTCAGAGAGAGATTTGGAGGTGCTCCACCTTCTGTCCAATTTTCTGCAGGCTGTTTTCTCCCGTTTTAGGTCTTCCGAAAATCAGGAGGAAGGTGGTTTAGTAGAATTGCAGCAGTTAAGTTTGAGGGGCTCCATTTTATCCAAGTCCTGAGAAAAAGATTCCTGGAAATTCGTGAGAGCGCAATTAGTATCAGAAAACCTTTTGGGTAGGGAAGACTGACAAGAAGGAAGTATCAGAGATTTTCTCTTCCAGGGTCTAGTTTTTTTGTAGGACACATTCTTCCTATTGGGCTTTTTCCCTATCATGGGTAGTTAAAAGGTTATTATGGAGTGGTCTGACCAGGTTTAAAGAGAGGGGGAGTTCACCTGAGCGTCAGGGGTGTTCATGAATATAAGGTCTAATGGTGTGCTCGGCAATGCGAGTGGGGCTAGTTGTTTTCTGGGTGAACCCCAAAATCTCCATATTGGAGGGTAGTTGCTTCATTTTGGGATTGGCACCCAATTCTGCATGGAAGTTAAAATCTCCCACTAAGAGCAATTTCTTTAAGGCACACACATGGGAGGCAAAGAATTCCATTAGCTTATGACTGAGCTCTTTTTTGGGGGGGTGTTAGACTAGGGCATCTATCCATAGATAATCAGGAAAGGTCTCCAAGTAGAACATATATAGCTCTACTCCAAGTAGAACATATATAGCTCTATCCAATCTTTACAAAGGGTGTCAATTAATGTGACTATAACGGGGGCACGGATTGCGATAGCAACTCGTCACCTTTTTTAGACTCTATGGAGCGTAAGTAAATTGTAGTTTTCAGGAGTGGCTATGAGATTGCATGGAGTCACCAAAGAATGGAGCTAAGTTTCAGTAAAGAAACATATATCTGGCTGGTGAGAGGTCCCAAATCTTAATAGCAGGTTTTAGGAGAGAGCGTACATTGCAATATAGGCTCTTTATCTGTGGATGATCCTTGCTTGTATTAGTTTGCTACTTATGCTATGGGTGCTGCTCTCTTGGTGCCTGGATTCCATCTGAGGAAGATCAACAGTAAATGTGTAGTTGCAAAGTTTACATGTGATGGAAGGATGAGGTTCCAGTAAGATGGGTGTATGACATGACATGGCCTTCCTCTGAGTAGTGGCCTTGGCATTGATCTCTTTGAGATAGTCACTGGAATGAAGGATTCTAGTAGTTGTTAATACCCCTGAGGTGCGAGATGCAGGGTCCCTGGCGGTGGTGTGATGCAGATAAGCTTGCCTTTGACGCGTCTGCATCAGGCTGCTATTTAAATAGGCTAGTGGATGTGAAAAAATGGACACTAGACTGCTGACAAACCAAATATGACAGCTGAAGTTGTCTCAATGAGCATTGTGATTCCCTCCTCAATACACGACCAAGGTCAGGGCAGACCGGGGAATCCCAACAGCAAAAGCGTGGCATGCAAGCAGATTAAACTAATATCAGCAAGTGGTTCCTTTGTACAAAGTAATGCTAATCATTGAAAATAGTCAAGCAGGCATTTCCAATATTGCTGGATTGTTAAGAGAAAACAAGTGCACGTTCAAAAGTAATGCAGGTTCTCCATAAAAGAAATTAAATATGGGCTGTACCTGGAGGCGTTGCTTGTCTGTGTCTGATTGCAATTTAAATAGGCTAGGCAAAGTGAAAAAATGGGGACTAGACTGATGATCGACCAACAATAGCAGCTGCAGTTGTCTCAATGGGCGTAGTGATTCCTTCCGTAACAAGCAACCGATGTCTGGGTGGGCCGGGAAATTCCAACAGCAAAAGTTGGGGCCTGCAAGCAGGTAAAACAAATTTCATCAAGCGGTTCCTTTGTGCAAAATAATACAAATCTTTAAAAGCAGTCAAGTGAGCATTTCCAGTGTGGTTGCAGTGTTAAGAGAAACAATTGCACGTTCAAAAGTAATGCAGAATCACCAGCAAACAAGTACAAAATGTTAAATTATGGGCTGTACCGGGAAGCGCTGTGCACTCGTGACAGGCTGTAATTTAAATAGGGTAGGGTAGGGGAGGAGTCTAGACTGCTGACCAACCAAAAATGGCAGCCGTGGTTGTCTCAATGGGCCTGGCGATTCCCTCTGCAGCAAACGACCGAGCTTGGGGCAGAATGGGTAATCCCATCAGCAAAAGTGCAGCGTGCAAGCAGGTAAAACAAAGTTCACCGAGCGGTTCCTTTGTACAAAATAATACTAATCATTAAAAGCAGTCAAGCAAGCATTTCCAGTATTGCTGCACTGTTAAGCGAAAACAAGCGTGCATTCAAAAGTAATACAGGACCTCCATCAAACAAATTAAGTGTTAAATTATTCGCTGTACCTGGAGTGAATGCGTGTCTACGCCAGGCTGCAATTTATATAGGCTGGTGGAGGTGAAAAAAATGCAGACTAGACTGCTGACTGACAAAAAATGGCGGCCGTGGTTGTTGTAATAGTTAATGGGTGTGTAAATTCCCCCTGCAACAAACTACAAAGATCGGGGCGGACCGGGATATCCCAACAGCAAAAGTGTGGTGTGTAAGCAGGTAAAACGAATTTCACCAAGCGGGTCCTTTGTATAAAATAATACTAATCATTAAACTCAGTCAAACAAGCATTTCCAATATTGCAGAAGCGTTAAAAGAAAACAAGCGCACTTTCAGAAGGGTTGTATGTTGGAACAACGAGTTCCCCAACAACGACTTCCTTAACAATGCAGTGGCTACAACAACCATGTCTTAACCACAATTTTTTTACCAACATTTTTTGTGGTAAAGGCATGCATGGTAAACGGCCATCCGTGGCTACCCCCCACACCCTTAAAACTAACCCAAATCTCTCCCACCCCTAAAAACTACCCCAAATCCCCACCCCCTAAAAATTATTCCATACCCATACCCAAATCACTCCCACCCCCTAAAAACTAACCCGAATTCCTCCCACCCCTATAAACTACCCAAACCCCTCCCACCCCCTAAAAACGTAATCGAACCCCTCTTACCTGTCATGTTCCTGTCCAGCGCTCCTCTCTCCCCACCCATCCCGAACACTAGACCGACTTAGCCTTAACCACGCATGTGTGTGGTTAAGGCTAAGTTGTTGTTCGGGCAAGTCGTTGTTTGGCTTGCGTGACTCTGTAACTCGTTGTTCTGGAGTCGTTGTTCCCGATGTTTCCCTGTTCAAGAGAAATGCAGGATCTCCATCAAACAAATTCAAATATTGAAATTATGGCCTGTACCCGGAGGAACTGGTATCGGGTTAGGCTAGGGTGCCGGTATCAGATCGGGCGTTATAGATTTTGTGCCCCACTGAACAGTGCGAGTGGTCAATTTTCAGTGGATGCCTGTGCCTTCACTTATGTTTCATTCTCAATTCTTCCAGCCACTCTTTCTCATCCCCATAGCCTATTCTGTGCCTTATCCTCTGTACCACTTCCTTGGTCGGGGGGAACCCTTGTATGATCTTAGTTTTGCCATCCTCATCCCCTCCTTGTTTTATCTTCTATTGGAGACACTGAAGTCCATATTTCTACATCTTGGGATCCCCACCCCTAACACGTTCTTACAAGCTGAGCAGAAGAGTTGCACAGAATATCCCGGGAATGAATCCACCTCTGATTTATTTCAATAGTGGGATCTCCTGCAGCAGGCAGCTGTCCGCTCCTAGCAACGTGAGTCCGTGCAGACACCATGTAGCTAGGGAACACCAGCATAAAGTATACATTTACGCTACATAATATAACATAGGGTTTCATAAAGTGTTATATAGCTGCATTACCTAAGTGAGGCTCTTACTTGAATGTTTTTTTTTAACCCATGGGAGATTTAAAAACATATTGAAAGTGCAGGCATGTAGCAGTATAAATAAAGTGTTTTTTTAACTAACAAAAGAGTGCAATTTCTATGCATGGTGTCTGAAATGTAATGCTCTGTTGATTTTTTACAGCATACAACAGTGATTCTTGTTTTTGTTTTGGCTCTTACCCAACAGGTTTTGACATCCTCAAATGAAAATTCATGTCATTTTCATCATCTTTCGTATTCCATCGAATTTACTTTCATAAATCTTTTTGTATATACCAGGGGAAAAACAGTCCACTCCTCTTTAACCCCACCTACCGTCAATTTTCTGCCTCAGCATTATAATTTAGTTTTCTTCTTGTTTCCTTTCGTTGCTGTACTTTCTTTCCTCTTTGCACCCAGGTCCATGGTTGTCTCTGTGCCTTCTACACCATCTTGGACCTTTCATGCAGTGCGCATTTGCCTTTGCCTGTAGGGTAGCACTTTTCTAATGTAGGGCAGGCGTTTCGCTACTGCCCTGTGCATCATGAAATGCAGGACAATCAATGATGTTATTTTTGGTGATGTTTGCTGCCCTGTATCATTGTTCCACTTTGTTAATTTGATCTGGATTGACAGGGCAGCTGTTGCGTGATTTTATGTGACCAACAGAAAAATAACATTCAGACGTACTAATGGGTGAGGGGCTTTAGCCCTGCCACCTGTTGATTCTTTTGAGCAAGTTATTTGATTGGACCGAATTTGTGTGCTGCCACTGAAAAGGGGTGCTTCTATTGCATTTTTTGTCTTCTGGATAAGCTTGTGCTCTATGTATTAGGACTATGTTAGTTATGATGACAAGCCAATGACCAAAGCTATAGGCCAGATCTGTTTATTGTGAAACTTTGCGACAAAGGCAGTGAGCCTGATGTATTTATTGTGAAAAGTAGATTTTTTTTTTTTTTAAAATTTTTTAAAACCTTTATTGTATCAAAGCACACAGCTATTCAGCCTAACATCCCGGAGGCAAGGCAGCATGGTATCAGGAGGAGTAGAGTGCAAGGCGATTCATATCAGGACAATGCAGGTTGTTTTATTTTTATTTTATATAGGAACAAGAACCAATACAGAGGCGCCAAAGGGCGCAAAAGAGAGGCAATGGAAGAAAAGAAATGCGTATGAGTCAGTAGGAGGCGTCAGAGGCCAGGTAAAAATTTAGAGAAGAACGTAAGTAGGATGTAGGATGGGGGGAGAGTAAGGAGCAGGAGAGTTACAACATGAGTAATATAGCTGGTGTCATCGGCTACGGCGACAGGTGTTCATCACGGGGAATAGGCTCCGGTGGTAGGCACAGGCCACCCCTGTAAGCATTCCATGCCCCCCACACCTTATTCCATGTCTGAGGCCTCCCCCTGGCAACGTACACCGTCTTCTCTCGTAACATACACCAATCCATATTGGCCTTCCATTGCACCACCAGGGGGGCCGTGTTAGCGCCCCATTTCTGCGCTATGTCCCTCTTAGCAACCATGTTGCCCAGTGTAGCCCAACGAGTCTGCGCCGTGTTGTAGTCGTTTGGCTCCCAGACATTGAGGAGGCACCTACGCGCCTCCGCTGCCAACTCGACTCCAGTCACCTCCCTCATCACTCGGTGTACTCTCTCCCAGTAAGGGGCAATAACGGGGCACTCCCACAAGATATGCATGAAAGTAGCAAGGGCTCCGCAGCCACGACGACAAAAGCCATCAGGCGAGAAGCCCATGCGTACAAGCCGGGGGCCGGTAACATACACCCGGTGGAGGATTTTAAACTGTACCAGCCGCAGACGCGAGGAAATGGCGACCTCCTTAGGGGAAGACACAGCACTCTGCCAGTCCTTGTCGTCCAGTTCCAGGCCGTCAGCTACCCACTGTTCTCGCAGGCGCTGGAGGAGGTCGACTCTAACATTGATCAGTTTCTTGTAGGACAGAGAAATGGCGCTATCAGGCATATGTCCGTCCAAAATTCTGTCCTCCAAGGGGGAGCTCTCGGGGATTTCGCCCTCCTCTGGCCAAGCGGCAGTTAGCGCGTGCTTCAGTTGGGCATAATGGAAGAACTCCGATCCACCCAAGTGGTATTCAGCCTGTAGTTGTGGAAAAGTCTTGACCTCCCCCTTAACTAACATGTCTTCCACCCTAGAGATACCTATAAGGTCCCATTTGTCAAAACCCTTGGTGTGCGAGAGCTTGCCTAGGATATCGGAATCATACAGAGGGGTAAATCTCGTCAGTCTGCCCTGCCAGCCCTGTATCTTGGTGATCGTCCGCCACGTGTGGACCGCCGCCTTGGTCGGGCCTGTGAGGCGCCGATCGAAGGATCTGGAATATAGGGCGCGGTAATAGTTGCCTCCTTGCAAAAGCCACCTATCCATAGCATAGCCCGGGCTGTCCACAGGGCCATATAGGCCATGGTTAATAGCAGTAAGTTGAGAGGACCAGTAGTACCTCCGCACATCTGGTAGCGCGATGCCCCCGTCATACCACGGCAATGTAAGCTTCTGGACAGCGACGCGGGGCCGACCCTCCCAAAGCAGGGCACGCTGCAGGCTCTCGATCTCTCTAAAATAGCGAGCCGGAACAAGGTCCTGGGTATTCTGCAAGGCATACAAGAACCTGGGCAGAGACATCATTTTGAACAATGCCGCCCGGCCCAGGAGAGAGAGCGGAAGCCTGCGCCAACTATCCACATCCCTCCGCAGTCGTTGGAGAGGCGGGAGTAAGTTGTAGTCATATCTCGCCTTAGGATTACTCGATATATAGATTCCTAAGTACTTAAAACCTTGTCCGGCCAGCTGTATGTTGCAGCCCCTAGGGAGGCGCGGCGTGTCACCCTTGAGAATGTAAAGGGAGGATTTGGCCCAGTTGATAACCAGGCCAGAGTAGCGCCCGAACAGCCTGAGCACGTCACACGCCACAATAAGCGACTTACAGGGAGAAGTAAGGTAGAGCAGGATGTCGTCCGCATACAGGGAGACCCTATCCTCAAAGCCCGGGGACCAGGTGATTCCATGCAAGTCAGGGTGCGAGCGTAACATAGCCGCAAGCGGCTCCAGAGCCAGGGCAAACAGGAGTGGAGACAAGGGGCAACCCTGTCTAGTGCCACGGTGAAGCGCAAAAGAAGCAGACATGCGACCGTTAACTGTGACAGCAGCCAATGGGCATGCATAAAGAAGTTGCACCCAGCCCAGGAAGCCCGGTCCAAACCCAAGCTTTGCTAGCACCGCCCATAAATAGCTCCACTCCAGGGAATCAAAGGCCATCGTGGCATCAAGGGAAGCAAGTACCGCCGGTTCCTTCAGAGCGTGAGCCCTGGCCATGACCCCATGCAATCGTCTCAGGTTGAGGGCAGTGTTGCGGCGGGGAATAAAACCTGATTGGTCCGGGTGTACCAGGTCGCTGATAACACCGACCAGCCGATTAGCAAGTAGCTTAGCCAGGATCTTGGGCTCCGCGTTGAGGAGAGAAATGGGGCGGTAGGATCTGCAAACGTCCCGCGGCTTGCCGTCCTTGTGAATGACCAATATGGTGGCCAGTCGCTGATCTAAGGGAAGGACTCCCTCTTCACGGGCCCGGAGGAACATATCTCTCAGATAAGGAGAGATCACATCCGGCCGGATCTTGTATAACTCAACCGGTATGCCATTGGGGCCGGTAGCTTTACCCGTCCGCAAGGCGCGGATCGCCAAAGCAATCTCGTCCGTGGTTATATCTCGATCCATATCGGCACGGTCCTCTTCAGAAAGACCGGGGAGGTCAATCGTTGAGAGGAACTCAGCTGAATCGGTCTCGGAGCGGTCTGAACTGGCTGTATAGACACCCCGGAAATAGTCTGCAAAAGACTCGGCAATAGCGCTCGGGTCTGTGACCGCCACTCCGTCCTCGCCCAGGATTTCCGGGACCACCCGGCTTGCCATCTCCCGCCTGTCCAACCAGGCCAGCAACTTACCGGCCTTATCACCGACGTCATATATGCGGCCCTGCTGCTCCTTGGCCAAAACCAGGGCAGCATTCAGAGCGAGATCATGGTACTCCGACTGTTTCAGGGAGAGTTCGTGTAGGAGAGAAGGGTCTGGCTCAGGCCCCAGACGGGACTCGAGATCCAAGACTTCTTCTTCCACATGCAGAAGGTTGGCATCACGAGCTCGCTTAGCCTCCGCGATGAGAGCTAGGGCTTCACCCCGCAATACAGTCTTGAACGCCTCCCACAGGGTGACCGCCGAGCCAACGGAGCCCGCATTTTCAGTGAAATATAAGGCGATGGCCTTAGTCAGGAGTGCACGTGTCTTATGGTTGCGGAAATACCAGGGGTTCACCGCCACCGGACGGCTGGACAGGACGATACCAAAATCAAACGAGACCCACAACGGAGAGTGATCAGAGACGCCCCTTGCCAGATAGCGGGCCTCGGACACGGCAAGCGAATGCGCCGCCAGGGTGAGAACATAATCTATACGGGACAGGCTCCCATGGGCACCGGAAAGGAACGAAAATTGGCGGAGCGCAGGATGCAGTAGCCGCCAACAATCCACTAGACCCATGGAGTCAAGGAAGGACGGCAGCCACATTCGGGAACCCCGTAGGTCCCTCGGCGGCTGGCGATCAAGGGTGCCAGAGCAGACGGAGTTGAGATCGCCCCCTAGGATCAGTAAGCCCGAAGGCAGGGACAAGATGGCGCCACCAAGGTCTTGAAAGGTGCTAGATTGGAGGCCTGGGGGAACATAAATCGAAAGCAGCGCTAAGGAATGCCCCTCCCATCTTCCCGCCACAGCTGCGTAGCGTCCCCTATCATCAAGCAACGTGACATCTATTTCAAGGGGAAGGGACGCACGCACAAGGATGCCCGCCCCCCCGGGAACCCGAGGAGAACCCAGAGTGGGCAACCATTTTGTAACCCTTACGATTTAGGGCCCTACAGGAGTTCCCCACCAAGTGCGTCTCTTGCAGAAGCACAACATCAGGCATGTGCCTCTTTATCAGTTGAATTACCACCCCTCTCTTAACTCGGTCACCTAGTCCATTGACATTCCAGCTAAGCACTTTTAATTTCCTACCCCCCATCATCCAACAACCCGCCCCACCCGACTCCAACCAACTCAATCATCAAGGTTACAGTAAAAAACACAGTCCATTGCCTTAAGAAAGAGAAAGAGAAAGAACAAACGAACAATGAAACTTGCATAGTTGCACCCCCCACCCTGCACCCCTGCATATGACTAAAAAGCCCCCCCAAACAGCAGTGTGCCTGTCGCCCCATAACTACTCTACAAGAAGACACCCAGAGGAGTGAGGAATCTCCGCGAACACCCCCCGCCACCCTCCATGTACAGACAGGAAAGTTAACACGGTATCATAAAGCAACATCCGATAGTCGTTTGAGGCAAAAATAACAGACGATGAATCACCCACTATAGAGCCAAATCTCATAGGTCCGGGCCACCAGCAGCACCACCTTCATGTTCATCCTGAGCGTCTCGGCGCGGTGATAAAGTGTCCAGCCAGTCACTTACATTTTCAGCAAAGTCAAAGAAGAGGGCACGACCCTCGTGTTCGATCCGGAGCTTGGCAGGGAACATCATGGAATATTTGAAACCCAGGTCCCGTAGTCTTCGCTTCACCCCGGCGTAGCTCTGGCGCTGTCGCTGCACCGTCCTGGTAAAGTCCGGATAGAAATGGACGTCGGAATTCTGGAATTTAAGCGGTCCTTGCCGTCTGGAAGCCTGCAGGACCTCGTCTCTGTCTCGGAAATTGAGCAGCCGGGCTACGATGGGTCTGGGTGCCACGCCCGACTTCGGCGGGCCACCCGGTACTCGGTGGGCTTGCTCCACCGAGAAAAAGTTGCTAAGGCCAGGCGGTGCCAGATGGGTCTTGATCAGGTCTTCCACGAGGAGGTCCGTCGCCGCCTCCTCTGACCCCTCCGGTACTCCGACAATGCGAACGTTCTGCCGCCTGGCACGGCTCTCAAAGTCCTCCAGCCGCCTTGCGAATTGCTCCGCAGTCCTCTGCAGGTTCCGGACCTCTGTTTGTAGGTCCGAGACGTCTCCCGTCAGACTGGATGTCTTGATGTCCTAATTCTTGACTCTATCATTAGTTTTACCCGAGTCGGCTCTAATGAGAGTCAGGTCGACGGCCATAGTGTCCACTTTATGCGTAAGGACCTCATGCTGTTGCTGCATATCCGCCCTGAAACTTGTAATGGCCCCCATAATATCGCTCAGGGTAGGCTCAGAGCCGTCCGGCGAGCCCACGTGCGGGATGTTCTTGGCAGAGGGTCCAGTAACAGTTCAGTTCAGTTGGGTATAACGATCAATCCTGTTCTGTTGTTGCTGCGTTTTGCCGCGGACGCCTTTGTTCGATGTCTTATCGGGGTCCCCTTTGCCCGCCATGTTAGGTCCGAGAGAACGAAGGGCTATGCCAGGCAAGTCCGAGCCCAATGAGCCGGAGATTTGTACGGGCTGGACCGTAGGAGGCCGTCTCGGGGACGCTCCGCTATCCAGAACACCTCGCCGTTGGTGAAGGCAGGCAGGCACTCCGCGGAGCGGCAGTGTGTAGTGGCGGCGTCCGGAGAGACAATGGCACTGCACTGGCACGGAGTCCCACTCGACGTAGCTCAGCGTAGGAAACACCGATTCGTGATCTGAAAACGGTTCTCGCCTCAGTGGACCATCAGCAACAAGCATCCACCCTCGTGGATCAGGATTGCAGGCAGGATGATTGCGGAGGATCGGAAGGTCCGCGGAGCTCCGAGCTTACGCGGCCATCTTGGTTGCCCGCGAAGCTCCTCCTCTCCTGAAAAGTAGATTTTAAAGTCTATAGGCATTTAATGATAGATTGTTGTTACTCTGTATAAAAGACCATCAAGGTGTATGCTGGTTACATATAATTGCACAGATTATTGTGGTAGACAATGGTTATAATATTGCATTCCCCCTCCGCCTATAGACTCTTGGGATAGAACATTTTCACTTTGATAATCCTTGATAGGCCCTCGTAGGGGAGAAAGGATTTTATGTAGTTGACTGTAATTTTGTATATATTTGTAATTTTGTGACTGTAACCTTGATGGTTGCCTTGTTGGACAGCCTGCATTTCATACTGCGGTTTTGAGTTGATTGTGGTGACATGACGGTGAAAAATGATGTTGGGTTGGTTGATTCACTGGAAAGGAAAAGTCATGTCCAATGTCATAGGTCTGATCTATTTATTATGAAAATGTATGACGAATTTCGTAGGTGTCGCGTATTGGTTATGGAAAGCATCTTTCAGCCTGTACAGATTAATAATGACTTGAAGAGACCTTCAGATGATGTCCGGGACAAGCAGTCCACTGCTGGAACAAGCAGACCTTTAATGCGGTCTCACACCCACCCGGTCTATCTGCCTCTGATATTACATGGAGGTGTACAAGCATAAGGCTGACCTTGTAAAGGTATCATGGAGTCCTGCGAACCTAGCTGCTTGACATTTTTGTTTAATATTCTAGTAGAGATGTTTCCAACCTGGTCGGATTCTGTTTATGATAGTTGTTTGATTATTATGACTGATTGCATCTGACCAAGGGCTTTGTGCTGTAAAAAAGAACTAAGGTTAGAGAACTAAGAAAGAGGCGTACACAGCCCTCTCTGTAATTGCATCCAAAAATGACAATCAGTAATGCTTTTTATCAAAACTGTGTCCTGATTGTTGGTGGTTACTTACCTCATCCTTTCTCTTGTGACTGAGCATGACATCAAGGGAAACAAATGAATAATGTCCCATCTTCACACCACAAGTTCATGTGAAAGTGAAATGGCTTCCTACGCAATGTATTAAAGCGGAGTACTCCCCTTCGCTCTTAATTCATAAGTACCTTTATGGACGTTTTTGTTGTCCTGTAGAACTCAATTGTGACGGTGGAAGGAAGCAGAGTTTTCAAAAGCTGTCCTCAGCCTCTCCCATAGTGTGTTCAGCTTGAAGGGAGGAGGGGGTGTGAATTCATCAATTATTCTAGCCATTTTTATTTGCTCAACTGTCCATTTATCTTCCAAATCACAGCTATTTCTATTTTTTCCACGTATTGTGTACCCTCGTGCAGCAGCGGCTGGAACCAAGTGGTGCACAAAGTTTCACAATTTGGACAGTAATTTGCAATAATGTAATCTTACACTTTCGCCAAAAATAATCTAGGAATTGAACTTGAATAGTGAATTAGCATCCTATACTACTTTTAGTATACTTGTTCTTTTTCCAACTATTCAAAGACCGAAGTTACAAAAGTAAATTAGCCTACTGATACAGTGCAGCCATATTTCCCTAGAGGGCACATGTAAAAGCCAGAGCTGATGACAGGCCAAAAGTAAGTGTTGTTTAGTGGACAGTAGGTCGGTGATCCCTGTTTACCTCAAAAGTATTCCATGGTACCACAGACATTTAAAAAAAAGTTGACAAAGGCAGTAGCTTTAGCATTTGTATTGTGAAAAAAGTGTTGATGTTGGCCCAACTACGCTTTATCCTAGCGTCATGGACACTGTATAGTCAGCAGAAGGTTTGTTTTTGGCATTAGCTCTTACACTGTCAAATTGTGTGTTTATTGACCACGAAATGCTGACTAAAGTAAATCACTCTGTGCCTGGACGTGGCTAGATGAATATTTAGTCAGGGGAATTGTCACTTTTGTAAGGGGTCCAAAAGTGTTTAAAATAAGGACAAAGTCCTTCCTTGCTCTTTCTGATGAGTTTCTCCTACACAGACTCGTGAACTGCAGGTGCTGGTGGCTGTGTGATGATCACTCCCTCGCTGCATGCCCACTTCACAGCTCTCACACCTAACTAATGGCAGGGGTAGCCCCATTAAAGAGGGTGGAGAGCAAAGGAAGGGGAGGAATAGATAAGACAAACGAATTAAAGTTTTGAAAAAATGTATAGGTGGAAACTGTGATTAATTTGAGCAGGGGCATGGGTTCACCGGAACTCATTTTAGAGCATTGCTACTTAATTGGGGTGCCTTCATTCATGATTGTATTGAATGTGACATGTCCTGGCAGCCGTACATTTTTCATGAAAGAACCACTGTTGTTCCGGAAACACTGCCAACTGTAACACATACATGTTTTTATTTCATGAGTGACATGCGTCATACCCAAGAGGGTCAGCGGCACCATTTCAAGTGCAAGACCTCTCCGAGGCTTGGACACTCCCTTAAGCAGCGCGAGCCCCACTGATTTGCTTCCCTCTGGGTCGTCTGAGCACGGATAGGCCAGACCAGCATTCTGCTTCCTGCACGCTTTCCGCCCAGTCATGCAAGTGATGTAGTAGCTGCTAGCTAACCTGGCATTGAGGAGGCTCTCTTTAAATGTACAACCTCAACAATGTAAAAAACATTCAAGTTGACCCCTGGCAGACAGGTAAATTATTCAGTCATATTTGTCCATTGAACTCTGGTACTGCCAGTTGGATTTCATTATACATTTTGGGCTGTAGTCCCAGATTTCAAAGTTAAACACTTCTTAACAATATCCACACACAATATGGAACAATTGGGGATCAGCGTATCTTTGTAGAACTATAAACAGCGGTTTATTTGAATTAAGTAGCAAAATGAGGTATTTGTAGTGGTATTTCTGGAGGTCTGTGCAAACCCTGTAGGGTATTATACTTAAGTATAATAACATTTTCTGCCAAACTCCTATATATACATAAAAAACGCACAATTTGTTAGTATCTTTGGCGCTTTCTGACGAATCTTCACAAAACGTTCTAAAAGAAAAGTTCATCCACCTTAGCTCCTTCTTAGAACGTTTCAGGATGATCCATCAAGCAGAGGCAGAGAAAAAAGGGAAGGGCCCAAACGCAGTTTCCCCTTTCGGAATTTTGAACAGTGTTACAGCCTAAATGACTGAATAGAAGTACACCAAATTTAGCAGAAAGCTAGATGTTTCGTTACCCATAAAGCATCCCTTTTGTCATTTTGGTGTAATTGTGTTTAGTAGTTTTGGAGAAATTATGTTTAATGTTTTAGATATATCAGACAATTGAGCTGAAATTGCAAAATACAAACCTCCTGGTTGGTGGAAGGGCTCATTTATTATTCACTGCTTCCGGACAGGAGCATTCCAAAATGCCTTTCATGAGTGAATTTGCATTTTTTCCTGTTTTGTGGTGCCCCTTTCAGGAGCACCACCAACATGTTGCATAAGTGTTGTGGGCGCTGTAGAGGGATCAGTAGCTTCCCAAAATTCATCTACTAAAAGTAACCTTCTGTTTCATGAGTTGAATACAACTTGACCCCAGGAAAAATTGGTGGTGTTTCTAACCAGTTCTGGAGCAGGGGCTTTTGCTTTTCAGCTGAGAATGCAGGGTCACTTTGTGTTTGGTTTTATGGCTGCATTATATGACCTGAGGAGGGTAAAATAAATAATCTGTGTGTTTTATATTGTTGACAAAGCCACAAGACTGCCTTCATTTAATAAAATTGTGGCTTCTTGACAGACCGTAAGCTTGTATTGTATATGAATATGGTCACTCTTTCAAAGAGCCAATAAGCTTGTCTTGTATAATGATGTGGTAATTTCATGACAGAGCCAGTAGGGTTGCCTTTTTATTGCTGATGTCACCCCTTCATAAAGTTAATAGATTTGACTTTAGATAATTATGTGGTGACCTCTTCACAAAGGCAATTGTTTTGCCTTGTTTGTTCCTGTGATCGCCCTTGAAGAAAACCAGTTGGCTTCTCTTGCTTTTTGATGTGGTCACCTCTCGACAAAGGCATTAGGTTTGCCTTTATATAATGATGAGGTGACCTCTTGACAAAGAATGGAAATTACTATCATTGAGCTCAATCATAGTTGTCATTTGGAGGTAGTCGGGGGTGGCAGCTGTGACCACTTATTTCTCCCTGCCCTTCCTGGCACTTCCTTTGCAACACCTGGCCTCCGAGTAGGCAAAATGTTTCAATAACTCAAACCCATTTTAACAGCGGATCTGAGTTTGCTGAAGTCAGACGATAGAATATTGAAACCACTGACTTCCACCTGAAGGTCAACATGCCCTCACATCTTAGTTTCTCACAAATGTCATCAAGTTGAGGTGACTCTGTGTTACACCCAGTATTAATTTCCAATTGGAGACCTAAGATTTTCAGTAACTTATGACCTCGATAATGCCAATCTATAGAACATCATAGACAATATGCTTTGCTCAGCCTTTTGCACTAAAATAGATTGGTCCTAGCATTACTGACTTTGATTCTGCTGAGAAACACTTCCTTGTGTGTTCCACATGTTGAGGAAATTAAATATGCAATGCCCATATAAATGTATCTTTGAACTATTTCAAGCCTCATTCTATAAAACCACCATACCCTAATTACACTGTGTGGCTGAAAAACGAAAAGCTTACATTTCTGGGTAGTGTTGGCTTGTTCTCCTTCACAGTGCTGCCTACACGCTTTAAGCAGGTACTGTAATCCAATGGAAGTCTGTTGATTATTGCAACTACAATGATTATTTATTCAGCTTATCGTAGGTAAGGTTTGGAGGAAGGGGACAGGGGAATGGACTTGGACAAATGAGGGCTGGGAGGAAATATATACTCATACACCCTCTCCTTTCAGGTTTAGAGTGCCACATAAATTATGCAAAGCAGACGTAGGATACACTATTGGTGGAGAGCTGCTCCTTTATTTGGAGCGCATTTACAACACCACCTGTGTTCTCAATCCATTCACTTCAAGTATCTGGTTTTTGCTGGAATATTTCTGCATAAGTTAAGCCCTATCCCATCCATGTTGAACTAGAAAAAATTACAACAAACACCTGTACGTAGCAGGGGTTGGCAGCCTGCGTTGGCAGCTTTCGGTCAAACCCTGAGGTGCACTGTAGGAAACTGGGTTCTTGTTGCAGTAATCCCCCCCCCCCCCACACTTTTTGTCTGGTATTTAATGCAACTTTAATTGAAGTGCTCTGGGTTCCTGTTGACCAGGCCCCCACTGCCAGTGTT
Source organism: Lissotriton vulgaris (assembly GCF_964263255.1). Taxonomy (NCBI): domain Eukaryota; kingdom Metazoa; phylum Chordata; class Amphibia; order Caudata; family Salamandridae; genus Lissotriton; species Lissotriton vulgaris. Next base: position 1,114,410,057 of record NC_141694.1, read on the forward strand.
CTTTCCCCAAAACAAGAACGCTGGTCACTTGATCCCAAAGTGACCAGACCTATAGCACCTCTGTAAGTCCTTAGTAAGTGGCACCTGTACCTAAGGCTTAGTTTCTAAGAGCTGCTGCCTATCTTGTGTCACTCTAAGGGACGCAGCACCAAACTCATACGGACTGCCACTGCAGGCTGCGTGACAAGGTGACCTAAAAAGTGAAAAGTTGGCATGTCACACATCTGTATGCCATGTCCCCTAACGCTGCATGTCATATTTATAAGTCATCCCTACCGCAGGCCTTACAGCCCTAAGGCATGGTGCATTATATTACATGTGTGGACATATCTACATGAAGATATTCCCCTGTGCTGGCCAGTTCAATTACTGCAAGTACAAGTGAACAGGGAAGCCATTTTAAATACATGTGCTGAACACTGGTTCAAAAACGGATCACCCAGCTACATGATGGCTTCACTGAAACTACAGATGTTTGGCATCAAACGTCTTGTATTAATAAATCCACACTGATTCCAGTGATAGATTTATTAATACATGCAACCAGAGGGCACCTTAGAGGTTCCTCTTGGAACCCTACCAAGTACTAGTGTGCTTACTGATTGGTCCCAGCCAGCCTTCCACCACAGACGAATTTCTGACCCCTAAGGGTTAGGGCCACTGCTCTTAGGAGGTCAGAAACTAAGTCTCCTTGGGCAGATGGTGTTTACACCCCAAGGCAGGAAGCTTCAAAAAGCCCACCACATTTGCTATGAGAATCTGGCATCCCTCACAGAAGAGAATGCTGCACCTCTCCTTACCCCCCTAGTCCAAGGCCCATTTGGTACCTTGACAGGAGGGAAAATTTGCTGTCAATGAGGCGTGCTCACCTTCACGCTAGTTGGACCCCTAAGGTGGGCTACCTAAAGTGAAAAGGAAAATCAGAAGTCTACCATCTTTGTGATGGCAAACTTAGGAACTCTGGGACAGAGATATGCCTACTTCCCTCAAGAAGTGGTCATGTAGGGGGCGTAGTGACCCCGGGGATCAGTGCCCATTGGTTACTACCCTACACTCCCCTAACACTCCTAAATCTAGTATTTAGGGGAGCCCCTGGCACCAGTAAATCAGATGCTGCAGACCTAAAAGAATCAGAAGGACTGAAGAGCTGCAAAAAGCAATAACTGTGGAAGAAGCAACTGACATAGCACCAACCCTGCCGACTTGTTTGCTGTTCCTGTCGATTGCACCAAATTTGACTCATCCTGTAAGCTGCTGTGCCCCCACAAGTCTGGGTGTATTACCAACATGTCTGCCTAGACTCCGAGACTCCCGTGGAGCAGCAGCGCTGCTTCCCTGCACCCTGCAGGTACCAAAGAATGAACTGTGAGGACTCTGGACAGAGTTGCCCACCGCTGGTCAGCACCACTGCCCCCATCGTTCAAAAAAGGAGTTGAAGTGGGCCAATTGAGCTAGCGAGGTCCCCCCAGACCTCCAGAGAAGAAACCCACCTTGGGTTTGCCAGGAGGGGACTCCTCAATGCCTCAAGACACCTCTGCACCTGTCACCCCTGGCCCTAGTGGAAGTGGATCACAGGTGTCCCCAACTCCCTGTACCTCGTGAGACCTGAGCCCTCTTGGTGGTTCAGCCTGACTGTTTCCCAGTCCAAATCTGCACCCTCTATCTGACCAGACCAATCCCCATTGACTAACATTGGGCACCCGACACTGTAACACACCCCTGCACCGGAAACCCCACAACCTCCTGAGGTGACTTGTTGATGTGGCCTCGGACCTTGCCCCATACTCACCTGAAGTCCAGGAGATTGGTCCTTTAAGTCGGCATGAAGTGCCCAAATGCAGTACATGTTTTTCCCACATAGGAAAACATTGGGCACCTGACGCTGAAACACACCTCTGCACCCAGTGACTTAACCTAAGCCCCCGCAGCCCTCCCAAGAGCCTCCAGAGGTGACCAGTTGGTGCTGCCTTGGATCTTGCCCCATGCTCACCTTAAGTCCAAGAGATTGGTCCCGTAAATTGCCAGGTAGTGCCCGAATGCAGTACATATTTTTCCCCCATAGGATAACATTGGGCACCCAAAGCTGAAAAGGACCTCTGCACCCAGCTGCCCCAATTCCGTCCGATGAGACCTGTTGGTGCTTCCTTGGACCTTGCCCTTTGCTTACCTACCTAAGTCCAGGATATTGGTCCTGTAAGTCGCTGTGAAGTACCGTTATGCAGTGTATGTTTTCCCTCCACAGGATTAACATTGCCTTCTCTGAAAATTCCACTAAATGTCGACTTCTGAAACCTAAAAGTATTTCTATCTCGAAACGTACCTGATTTTGATGATCTTGGTGCCAAAACTTCTATAAAGATAACATTTATTTTTATAAATTGGTGTGGATCTCCTAATTGAGTTGTGTGCATCATGTATTGACTGTGTGTGTATTGCAATGTCGAACACTCCTCTTTGATAAGCCTAAGTCTGCTCGACCACACTACTCCCTTGAATAGCACCTTGGAATTGCTAGAGCAAGCACATGTCCCTTTCTAAGGGAATACCTGGACTCTTTCACAGTATAACTCTTTTTGGTATACTATATTAAGAGCCAGCTTCCTACATACAGGACTAAAGGCCTTGTGCAGCACAGTATGGCAAACCATACCCGAGGTCATTCCCTGCTGTCTTTGTCCAAAGATTTAGCCCAACAGGTGTTGACAACCTGCACACAGTTTCATGTCCGTACTCTCGTTCTCAATCTGTTACTGAGAGGGAGGTTATAGCCAGTTCAGTGGCGATTAATAGATCTCCCGATGAGTACTTTGCCGGTACTTGCATCATGGAAAAGAAGAGGAAGGCCAAGGCAGCCTCTTTCATTCCTCTTCTTCAGTCTAAACTTCCTAATTACACATTGAGAATGAAGTTTGATTGTATGCTTTTTTAGGTCTCGCCTGATGCGCTGTCTCTTCGAGACATTTTGTAAGTGGCTTTTAAAAGTGCCACCAGATGCTTTTGCTGGCCCACAGCTTGCGTTCACGAGCTTGTGCACGTGCACAGCTGCCATCTGTGTTTTTATTGCTGTAATCGGGATCCTCTGCTTGCACTACCCCCTCCCTTCCCCCCCTCCCTCCTGGTCAGCTTCATTTGTGTCTTCTAGAGGTGAATCATGCTCCTCTGCTCGCACTGCCCCCCCCCCCCCTCAATTCTCCTCCTCCCTCATCGTCAGTTTCATTTGTGTCTTCTATCACTGTGAATGCGCCTGCTTCCACCAGGCACACACACCATCAGTTGTCAGTGCACGCTTCCACCAGACACGCACACCACCAGCCGTGAGTGCACGCTTTCACCAGGCACACACACCACCAGCCGTCAGTGCACGCTTCCGCCAGGCACACACACCACCAGCCGTCAGTGCACGCTTCCACCAGGCACACGCACCACCAGCGGTCGGTGCACACTTTCACTGGGCACACACACCACCAGCCGTCTGTGCACGCTTTCACCGGGCACACGCACCACCAGCCGCCAGTGCACGCTTCCACCATACACACGCACCACCAGCCATCAGTGCTCGCTTCCACCAGGCGCACACACACCACCAGCCGTCAGTGCACGCTTCCACCAGGCACACACACCACCAGCCGTCAGTGCATGGTTCCACCAGGCACACACACCACCAGCCGTCGGTGCACGCTTCCACCGGGCACACACACTACCAGCCGTCGGTGCACGCTTCCACCAGGCACACACACCACCAGCCATCAGTGCACGCTTCCACCGAGCACACACACCATCAGTGCACTCTTCCACCAGGCACACACACCACCAGCCGTTAGTGCACGCTTCTACCAGGCACACACACCATCAGTGCACTCTTCCACCAGGCACACACACCACCAGCCGTCAGTGCATGCTTCCACCAGGCACACACACCACCAGCCGTCAGTGCACGCTTCCACCAGGCACAAACACCACCAGCCGTCAGTGCACGCCTCCACCAGGCATACACACCACCAGCCGTCACACACTACCAGCCGTTGGTGCATGCTTCCACCAGGCACACACACCACCAGCCGTCAGTGCACGCTTCCACCAGGCACAAACACCACCAGCCGTCAGTGCACGCCTCCACCAGGCATACACACCACCAGCCGTCACACACTACCAGCCGTTGGTGCATGCTTCCACCAGGCACACACCACCAACCGTCGGTGCACACTTTCACCAGGCACACACACACTACCAGCCGTCGGTGCATGCTTTCACCGGGCACACGCACCACCAGCCGTCGGTGCATGCTTTCACCGGGCACACGCACCACCAGCCGTCGGTGCATGCTTTCACCGGGCACACGCACCACCAGCCGTCGGTGCATGCTTTCACCGGGCACGCGCACCACCAGCCGTCAGTGCAGGCTTTCACCAGGCAGACACACTACCAGCCGCCAGTGCATGCTTCCACCAGGCACACACACCACCAGCCATCAGTGGACGCATCCACCAGGCACAGACATCAGCAGCCGTCAGTGCATGCTTTCACCGAGCACACACACCACCAGCCATCAGTGCACGCTTTCAATAGGCACACACACCATCACCCGTCAGTGCACGCTTCCACCAGGCGCACACACCACCAGCCGTCAGTGCATGCTTCCACCAGGCACACACACCACCAGCCGTCAGTGCATGCTTCCACAAGGCACAAACACCACCAGCCGTCAGTGCACGCCTCCACCAGGCATACACACCACCAGCCGTCACACACTACCAGCCGTTGGTGCATTCTTCCACCAGGCACACACCACCAACCGTCGGTGCACGCTTTCACCAGGCACACACCACCAACTGTCGGTGCACGCTTTCACCAGGCACACACACACACACCACCAGCCGTCGGTGCATGCTTTCACTGGGCACACGCACCACCAGCCATCGGTGCATGCTTTCACCGGGCACACGCACCACCAGCCGTCGGTGCATGCTTTCACCCGGCACACGCACCACCAGCCGTGGGTGCATGCTTTCACCTGGCACACGCACCACCAGCCGTCAGTGCAGGCTTTCACCAGGCAGACACACCACCAGCCGCCAGTGCATGCTTCCACCAGGCACACACACACCACCAGCCGTCGGTGCATGCTTTCACCGGGCACACGCACCACCAGCCATCGGTGCATGCTTTCACCGGGCACACGCACCACCAGCCGTCGGTGCATGCTTTCACCGGGCACACGCACCACCAGCCGTCGGTGCATGCTTTCACCGGGCACACGCACCACCAGCCCTCAGAACAGGCTTTCACCTGGCAGACACACCACCAGCCGTCAGTGCATGCTTCCACCAGGCACACACACCACCAGCCATCAGTGCACGCTTCCAACAGGCACAGACATCAGCAGCCGTCAGTGCATGCTTTCACCGAGCACACACACCACCAGCCGTCAGTGCACGCTTTCAACAGGCACACACACACCATCACCCGTCGGTGCACGCTTCCACCAGGCGCACACACCACCAGCTGTCAGTGCACGCTTCCACCAGGCACACACACACACCAGTCGTCCGTGCATGCTTCCACCATTCACACACACCACCAGCCGTCAGTGCACGCTTCCACCAGGAACACACACCACCAGCCGTCGATGCATGCTTCTACCAGGCACACACCACCAGCCGTCAGTGCACGCTTTCACAAGGCACACATACACCACCAGCCGTCGGTGCACGCTTTCACCGGGCACACACACAACCAGCCGTCAGTGCACGCTTCCACCAGGCACACACACCACCAGCCGTCAGTGCACGCTTCCACCAGACACACACACCACCAGCCCTCAGTGCAGCAGGCAGGCTCTTCTCAAAGTTTCTTGGTAAATATGTGTTCGATGCCTGAGAGGGAGTGGGTCGAGTTTTAAACCATGCTGAGTATGCAGGTGCAGTGCATGAACTCCTGTGTGAGTGAGCCATGCTGCCTGGGGCTCACTCACTCCACCATTGTAAATTGCGCCTGCACCAGGCTTTTTCTCATTTGCAAAGTTTGGTGCATGTGCACAGCTTGGCAGCCCCCATTCCCACGGGAATGACTGCTTCCTACAACCAGAATGGAAACAACATTCAGAGCAATGAAAATAAGTTCATTTGATGCAAAGAATTGTTAACAAAAACCATGTTCAGCTATTGTAGATCTGGCAACTTAAACAAAACAGCAACAAAAAACAAACAAGCATTGGCATAGCCAATATGTCTCGCTTTTTGGACCCTATAAGTATTTAGTTATGCAGCAGAAGATCCTGGGCGCAACAACACCAACTGTTGCATGGCTAAACACTTATAAGGTCCCAAATGCGAGACCTATTGGCTATGGCAATGTTTGTTTAGGAGAATTCTTGCCCTCAAGGACATATCAAAAGAGCTAAACATACATCCAGCCTTACCTATAAACATTCCTCTTCAGCCCTCTGACGCTTTATCGCATAACAATCAATCATACTCTGGCACTCAGAACCTTCAGAGGAACAGACCTTCAAATGACCAACTTGGCACCCATTACAAGGAACATGTGGCCCCTGTTGTGACATGCTGGTGTTTAATTTACATAAAACGCGATTACTATGCCACACTTACTCGAGGTGTACAGTGACAAGATGCACCACAGTGGAAATAGAAGCTGAATTTTTGCATTGAACGGGGGCGGGGGGATGATCCAGTTTGTCACTTCTGAAACCAGGTTCAGACAGAGGTTGAAAACCCATCTCTTTCCCAGGTTAAACTCAGCATAGTGTATTCTTGCCCCTGTGTCCAGCCTCTTGATGCCCGGCCGAAGAGTTGTAGGTAGGGTTGTCAGCGCGGGGACGCACTGTTCTCTGTGCAACCAAGCGCTTAATAAATTCCATAAACTAAACTAAACTTCCTGCCTTCGACCCACTCATCTCATAATATAACACTGTAGTTTTCCCAAAAAAATTAGACCACAGGGACACTACTAGTAACAAGCATTTGCAATGCAATCGGTCTCGCATTAGGAAAGTTTGGGCTATTGGTATTGTAACTAACAAATTATTTATTTGTGTTGGTTTTGAAAATAGCTAAATTAATAGCTTTGTCATTTACAATGCCAATAATTATGCCTTTCGCAAATGTGACGCCTATAGCATTTGTAATACGAGCACCCACATTGAGGCAAATCATTGCCTCTCTCCCTGTCAAGCTGGTTTCCGCCCCCTGCACTCTACAGAAAAAGTAGTCATCTCAGTCATGGACAAGTTGCGTGAAGGCATTGACATCAACCTTCCGCAAGCCTTGATTCTCCTAGACCTATCCGCCGCTTTTGACACGGTGGACCATCCCACCCTCCTTAACCGTGTCAGGGCGGCGGGCATAGAAGGCTTAGCCTACTCATGGCTGGAGTCCTTTCTCGCTGGGAGAACTCAAGCGGTCCGTTTGACTGGTTTCACTGCGGCCTCTCGCAAGGTAGAGTGCGGGGTTCCCCAGGGCTCATCACTTTCCCCTCTCTTATTTAACCTTTATATTTTTCCCCTCATTTTTATGTTACAGTAACTGGAGGTCACCGTGTTTAATTACGCGGATGACCTCCATCTTATCTTTGATCTGTCTCACTCACCTTCATCTGCTCTGAACGTCCAGACAGTAATGACGTTCATTCAAGATTGGATGAACTGCAACCACCTCAAACTCAACCCGGACAAGACCGAGCTGGTCTTGACCGGAGGTGGTTGCAGTCCATGGTCCCCTTCCTTCTGGCCCCCTTCCCTTGGTGTCCCCCCACTCCCTGTGCCCAAAGTAAAAACCCTAGGAATTTATCTCAATCCTCAACTCACCGTCCACCCTCAAGTCAGTTCTGTGGTTTCTTCCTGCTTCTTTTCCCTTAGAGTAATCAGGAAAGTTTCAAGTTTTTTTTCTCCCTCAGCTTTAAAAATAATCGTGTTGACCATGGTACTGTCCCGTATAGACTATGGCAACATAGTCTATAATGGGGCCCCTGCATACGCGATCCATCGATTACAACTGGTGCAGAACCAGGCGGCTCGCCTGATCCATGGCCTACCTAAGCATCATCGAGTCACTCCACTACTCAAGACACTGCATTGGCTCCCTGTGAGAGAGCGTGCCCTGTTCAAACTTGGCTGTCTCACATACCAGGCTAGATCAGGCACTGCTCCTCAATTCATCTGCTCTGCCATCAAGCCATATTATCCAGGCAGAGAACTTCGCTCGGCTCACTTGGCCCTCCTTACCATCCCTCGCTATAAAAAGCAGAAGGCAGGCGGAGCGAGATTCGCTGTCCTGGCCCCAACTTTTTGGAATTCCCTCCCAGCTACCCTGCGCACCTCTCCGTCTTACCCTCTGTTTCGGAAGAATCTCAAAACCTTCCTTTTCACGCAAGCCTACCTGACCTAATCTGTTCTGCTGCTACCGCCCATTGTGCACCACTAGCGCCATGAAACCGCCGGGTAAACGAGTGCTGTACAAATGCTTTTAAATTCAAATTCAAATTCAAGTTACATGTATTGGTATTACAAATAACAATGGTTTTTATTTTTTTCAAATAATAAATACTTAAATGAAAGTTATTGTAATTTATAATGGCAGTAGCTTAAACTTTTGTAAATAACTTTTGTGAAGATTATGGTCAGTGTATTTTATTGTGACGAAAATCCAAGAACAGAAGTGAAATATTAACATTTTTTGTGACATTTGTAATGAAGCTTGAAACATTGGGAGAACATAGTTGAACCAGTTGTTGTTGAATGGTTGCACAGACTGATGCTGTGGTGGCGCTGAGTGATGTTGTTGTGGTGACGAATGGGGGCTAATGTGTGAGGGTGCAGTGTGCGAGGGTGCAGTGTGTGAGGGTACGGGGTGTGATTGTGCTGTGTGTGTGCCCTAAAGTAGTGTGAGTGAGCAATGTGTGAGGGGTCAGTATGTGAGGGGTCAGTATGTGAGGGGTCAGTGTGTGAGGGGTCAGTGTGTGAGGGGGGCTGTGTGTGAGGGGGGCTGTGTGTGAGGGGGGCTGTGTGTGAGGGGGGCTGTGTGTGAGGGGGGCTGTGTGTGAGGGGGGCTGTGTGTGAGGGGGGCTGTGTGTGAGGGGGGCTGTGTGTGAGGGGGGCTGTGTGTGAGTGGGCTGTGTGTGGGTGGCTGTGTGTGAGGGGCAGTGTGTGAGGGCACAGTGTAATGAGAGTGTGTTAGGGTGCGAGGGTGCGGGTGTGAGGGTGCAGTGTGTGTGGCCAAAAGTAGTGTGAGTGCGCAATGTGTGAGGGGGCAGTGTGTGTAAGGGTGCAGTATGTGTGGACTACTTCACTGTGAGTGCGCAATGTGTGAGGGGGCAGTGTGTGAGGGGGCAGAGTGTGAGGGGCAGAGTGTGAGGGGGCAGAGTGTGAGGGGGCAGTTTGGAGTTGGCAGTGTGTAAGGGGGCAGGCCTATAATACTGAGGTCTAAAGTAACTATTGTTTAGATGTACTACAGTTTATTTATAGTAGTAATTATTAGTTATTTATGAAGTAGTGTGGCTCACTGGTTAGAGGCGGCAGACCCGAGAGCAGAGGACGGCCCGGGACCAGGGTTCGATTCCCGGCGCGGCAGGTTTCTGTACCAGGGTCAGCGGACTCGATAATTCTCTCGCCTCGGTGCCCACTCTGATCAGCGATCACACTCGGCAACTCTGGGCATTAGCTTGCCTCATCTTCACTAACGGCCCCACCAGACTGCCGGGGATGCCTGGTCTCACCCTGGAGATACCCATTAAGGGACCATCTCTCAGGGAAGCCAGGAAGGGTTTCGCAGCGGTCGAAGCGCCTTGGGACCCTACGGGTAAGTAGTGCGCTATATAAATGCCAATACATACATACAATACATACATACATTTATATTATCAAATACTTAACATTATGTTAGGACTGTCCAAAATAATATTTCAGCCCAATACTTTTCTATAGCAAGTTTTATTGGAGCCTCTTTACAACGTTGGCACGTTTAGCTATCAACAGTGCCCGGCCCCTTCTCTTGTGCAGTGATCTCACCAGCATGCCAATTTTTGAAAAGGAAGCCTCCTCACCACCGCAAACATCCAACAATTTCTATGCCAACTACCATCCAAGAGACATGTGACGCATCACAGACTTGCAGTACAGGCTAGCATTCAGCTACTCCAGAAGAGGGAACCCCTGTATCAGATTAACGTGACAGCAGGACCTCGGGACACCTAATGACAGCTGTGGAATCTTACATCCGATTACAAAAGAGGAAGTAGTTGTTGTGCTTTAGACCCACTTCAGTTACATTTGTTCTTAAGGAACCAATGCATGTGTAACATCGTAAGCCAGGTCTGCCATGCATTGCAATTTGAGTCGTTTAAAACCATCCCACATTTTACAATAGACATACAAATACTTTATATAATGTGCATTGCTCGTCCATTAAACGAGACTTATTGGCTATGCCAATGCTTGGTATTACATTGATAGTGCTATCACAGCTACAAAACGACAGAGCAACAAACCCAGCCTGTGATGCGGACAGCACAGTGACTATAAAGCAAAGAAAGTAAGAAAGAAGCCATAACTGGGCAGGGATGCAGAATTCAAGCCTTTGAATAAAAAAACTTAACAGTGTTGACAGGAGAAGGCAAAAAATGGAAAGATAGCCCCGCTGCGGTAGAAAATGTGCTTAAAGTTTGGTTCCGGACTGCGAGCCACGTTGGCGAGCAGGACAGAGTTTGCACCAGTGCCTGAGACAGTAAAACTGAGAATCAGGGAGGAGACGCTACGTTTGCCAGGCATTTACAAAACATTCAAGGAATAAAGGTTCCGGACACGAACGTAATGAAGTCTGATTGCTCGGGTTATTGCTCCGGATTATATCAACCAATAGTAAACTGCATGCTTAGTTCCTGACCCGAGGTCAGTTATAAGATGTCAGCGATTAATTGTCTGCAGGAAACTGCAATAGAATCCTAAATGAAGGTGTTTCTTGTAAAGCTGGAGTCTCGAGCTCCGGGGCTGCTAAGAAGAAACAGTAATGTCATTGCTTCATAGAGCTGAATACTGTTTGTAATTGCATCGAGTGAATGTCTGCACATGTATGAAGAGTTTCTGAGCTAAAAACGAAATGAAGTCAAAAGTAAACATTACAAGCCAGTCAGGAAGGTGGCGTCAAGTAAAATGGCGTGACCCCCGAATCTCACATATCTTAAAGATATTCATTGAGGTTGGTCGGATTCGGAATGTGGCCCTATTGAATGTTTTGCGCCCCAGCTGTTTTGGCAGCAGGGGTCAGTATTACCCCTGGGGCAAAATAATTATCGCGTCAAGTGCGGACTGGGGTTGTATTAAGGGCCGTGCATTAAGGCCCATTGTTTGTGGGTCTAGGCAAGTAGGCGCATATGTAGAAATTCCACGCTGGAAAATTCAATGTCAGGGGACAAAGACCAAGGTTAATTGTTCCTATTGTGAGATATTTTGTGATACACCTACCTGCGGGCTTTAAGTCCGCAGCCGGGATTGGAAAGTAAGCCAGGCAACCTGTTTTGGGACGGGGGCGGGGCCGCAAAGAGGAAGCAGACGGGAGCCTTCCCTGTGCTCCTGTAGCCAGCTGGAAGATTTGCGTGTGAGCTAGCGGGGCTCCCGTGGTTGTGGAGAGCCCCGCCTGTTGCCAAGACTGACCCGCTGGCTGCCGAGCTAATTGTGTGTGTGTTTGTGTGTGTTTTGCACACTTCAGGGAATCTGAGGCAGGAGATGTGCACGGCGCCAGCCTGGACGTGCGTGTCCACAGACACCAATCGCCGCGCGTGCCCGACCCCGTCTCAGATTCCCAGGAGGCGGGCAACATTAGTTGTCGAGCTGGATGCAATGTTTTGCATTGCTTTCTCCAGTTCGACCTAAAAATAAAAATCCCAATGAGGGAGGCGGAGCAGAGGTATGGATTTTTTTTTCTTCTATCCCTGTAACATGCTGCATTTTTCTCTGGTTTAAAATGAGAATATCAGCCGTGGAAACGTTTCCATTTGGTGACCAGTTTTTTCTAATGAGAATAGCGCCTAGTTGAATAGTGCACTTAATGTCATACCATTCCAGCTAGAACATCTATTGCATTGAATCATGTGTATGGTAGACAAATGGATTTTACTGGTGCCTGCAATGGGGACATTTTACTGAACCGACTTGGTTGTTAATGAAATATTTTCTCTGTACTTATTCCGAATCTGCCCTTTCGCCTACTGAGGTTTTCATGCTGGCTACAAAAATGTGTGGGCTGGCAGAAAAAAAGTCCTAGGGCAGCATGGGATTGCTGTCCCAGCCATAAGGTTCATGTGTGTATAGCTTCTGAGATACTCGTGCTAAAGTGCTATGAAAACTCTGTGTCTTTGGGTTTCAATTTTTAGACAGGTACGAAGTTATGAGCACCATTAAAGTAACTTGTCTCTATAAATCAGGAATGGGCTTACATTGTTTTGCTCTGTGACGCCATACATGTATGTGTCGCGTGTTCATGCTCAGTTTGGCAATGGACTCTGCTTTGCGTCACTAAAGCCGATTGCTTGCCCCTTGCTTGACTCGAATTCTGGATCCAAAGGCGATTTGCCCAATCTCGAGTCCTAACAAAAAAAAGTGATCACAGGAAATTGACACCATCATTTATACTTATGAGAGACACTCTTAATTTGCATGCTCGTGTAAAAGTAATCTTCTGAGAATGCTACTCAGACATGCAGTTGCTTGTCTCATTTTCCAAGAAGTCTAGATCTTTCTAAATGCTCACCTTGTATCCGGCAATATGACTGGTGGTGATCCAGGTTAGAAGCATGACTCGTTAGGTGGTTATGTTACACGATTGTGTTTCTGATAAGCAGTTTTCCCTTTGAGTAAATTTTTTTAAAATGAAAACCAAGTGAAACTTCTGAGCTATAATGGCCGGAAGTACGATTTATTTATTTTTGTATATGGCGAAATTGGTCCGATGCTGTTGGTTAATCTGTGTTGCCTTAAGTCACCCGTGCGAGTCTGTCTACTCCTCAGAATTGAAAGAGGCGATCAAGTTCTGCAGTCCACCCACAGAAATGCGTTTCAGTTTAACTGGTTTTGCTCTGTTATCCTTCTCTCTCCGTCTGCATCTCTATGGAGATGATTTCATTTGTATTTAAAACGCAGAGCTTAACACACTCCTTTCCCCGCCCTCAAAGAAGCACCTCCTTGTTAGACTTTAAAGGCAGGCTGCTCGGAGTGTTTCAGCAGTAATTGCAGTGTTTAATAATCTTTATCAGGACCAGTTGTTCTTGTCTTGGCGCACTTGTCATTTTATTGCGATGTGAAAGTGACGCGAAGTAATTTGCCTTTAATATTTTAATAGCTACCCCACGCAAACCTAATTGTGTACTGCATTGTGGTAATTTCATTGTTTAGAGAAAAATGCGCGCCTTTAAAGTCTCTCTAGTTTTCCGCGTGGATCAACGTCCCAGAATGACATTGTAACAATCATACACTCAGCCCGATCGGATTAACCTGCTGATTCTCATTGCCGTGGATTACAGTGCATCCGTCGTACTGCACGCGACCTCAGTCATGTAATCAACTGCACTCGTCTTTTCTTAATAGTGGTTAGAGGAGTTGAGGGCCACGGGGCAATGTGACCGTCTTAGAAATGGGAACTTGTTTTCACCATTCATAAATGTCTCATAAATTACTGTTCGATGATAAGTTTGGCTTTACTTTGAACGTTCTAAATTGAATTTTCATTATCAACGTATTCTTCGGAGCTTGGCTGGTGGTCTTTTACGCAGGAAACCCAAGCTTTCTGGTCTCGGAAGATCCAGGTCCTACACAGGGCTTTGAGAGAGAGAAGGCGTCTTCCGTGCTGAGAAACGGTGCTTCCTGGATCCTTTGTTTTTATGTCCGGATCAACCACCCCGTGTTTCAAGTGGCCTGTATGTTGTGGGCATTTGTGTAGTGTTCAGACAGAGTCTGGGCGCCCATTACGGTTATGGGATTCTTACTAATGGGAGTTAATGTGATCTTTAGATATTGTGTTTAAATGTGTTTAGTGTTTTATTATGAATTATATTGGGTATCATTAAGTGATGGTTCATGCTGAGTAGTAGATTGCTGGGCCATGTCATAACATGACTCTGCTGTGAATTGTGCATATGGATGTGTGTGTGTGCACCAAAGGTCTTTGGCATTTATTTCATTCTTCTGGCAGGTTCAGTTGCTTAGTTTGTAGTATTTGTTCGAATAGGTGGTATCATATCTGATTATGTGTTTTGGTGCAACATCATGCCTAAGTGTGCTTTGTGCATTTAAGTTGATTCCTTTCTGAATGGTTGATATGGTTATTCTTAATGGTTATTGACGAGAAATGAACGTGCTTTGGCGATGACGAGGCTCAACCTACTATGCAGTGGCTTTGGTGCCGTGTTCTTGTGATGGTGTCAGGTGATAATGTGCTTTGTTGGTTCAGGCACAGTGCACATATATTGTCATAAAGATGTTCTGTTGAGCCAACTGCACGTGTTTCAGTGCTGTTTTGCATATAATTGTGCACTGTTGATGTACTGCATACAAGAAATGTATCTGGGTTAGATATATAGGCTAGAAAGAGGATGTATGTACGTATGCTGTCGATGTGACAATACAATGCTTTTCTATATTTGATTGTGCTGATTACGTGTGTGTATATAATGTGTTCTGTTGATGTCGTCGAATTCTAAATCTGTCATGATGATATGGTTGTGCTGTCGAAGGTGCATCTTTTAAGGAAGTATACAGCTTTGGTGCTGTGTTGGGTGCATGAAGGTACCAGGAGATATTTCTAAAGTGTGTTGTTCGTTGGGAAGAAGAGCTCAGTCTGGTTTAGATAAGTAGGTCCTAGGATTTCTCATAGAATGGTAAAAAGGAGGGCTCTTGTCATTGTATTTTGTTAGTTATATCTTTGCAGCTTTGCAAGTGAAATGTTCTGTCTTCAATACCACTTTACGATTATGGACCTATAGATTAGCCATGTGCACCTCATAATTATGGACATACAGATCAATCTCATAATAGCCATTTATAAGAAAAAAACATTGAATATTCATTGTTTAATATGAGGGTGTGTGGCCCGCTCTTTCACTTAAAGAAAAGGTATATACGATGAGGTGGCGGCTATCCCATAAGCCAATCTTGTCTCTTGCACACGTAAACTTGGGCAATTTCTCACTGTGATTAAAATCTTCAGTGTTCTGTGGTTTATTCAGTGCAGTCTCTGCAACAGAGAGTCTGGCAGTAGACCTTGGCACCCCCTGCCTTACTCATAGCATGGAAGCTTTTGTGCAATCATCAGTAGCCCAAGGTGATGAACAAGTGGAAAGGGATGAGGGCCCTTAGGAAAGTGATCTGTTTGTCCGAGTGGAAGATCAGATGCAATACTAGTAAAACCAACACCTTATTTCATACAGTTGTGAAGGGATACAGTAGGTGCTGAAAGTAGTAGAACAATTGGATCATATGTACATATGCAGTATATAAATTCAAAAGAACTGTACACTTAGGAAATAAAAGGATGATCATTCTGTATGTACATTGAGAGTAGCATGCTGGTTTTCGGTGTTGTCCACGAAATGGAAGTACATTCTTCTCCTCTCCGTTTCATGTTAGTAGAAACATATGAATGCGCCTAAGCCGCAATCTCTCCCATGTTGCACTGCCGACCACTGCATAGAAGGGGAAAATGTAATCAAGCTCTTCAACATCCTGTGGCTCCGGGGTGTGATGGCTAGGGATTAAAGCTTCAAATGGGTAGCCTTCCTCATCAGCTAGTCTGTATGCCTCCACACCTTTTGTACAGAAAGCAATTCAGGAGTTTAGTTGCAGCCAATTGAACACTATAGTTCTGTAACCCAGAAAGAAAACTAGGAGCTCCTTTAAAGTACACTTATTAATTTTTAGATCTCGTGTTAGCCAAGACATTTCAATTTTGGTAAAATTGTATTTAATGTACTTACTTATAGAATATACTTATAAGGCATTTCAGCCAACCATCTTCGTCTGTTGTCATTCGCATTTTTCTTCTGCTCACAGCATTCATCAAGGATGAGACCACTACAGCCATTGACTAACTTCACTGTGAGTGAGGGTGGGTATTCTACTCTTGTTGTTCCCTTCAGTGCTCTTTAAGAACAAAGAATATTTTTGATTTTAGCTCATTTGTTTTTAAAGTCATGAAGGCACAGCAGTTTACAAGCCACATGATGAAATGGAACAAGCATTGACAAACAAAAGGGCTGCCAGCTGCCAGCTAACGTCAGACCTATTGGCTTTGCCAATGTTTGGTTCTTCATTGCCTTCGATATTTGAGTTGATAATCTAAGCAACTTAGAATGGCTCTTTCCTTAGTCTTACCCAGGAGATTTAGTCTTCCAGGCTTCAAAATGAAGAGGATTTTTTTGGTCTGCCCTCTTTCGCAGTCGTGGTCTTGCGTATGTATTCGATTTTATGAGATCTGCTTTTGCAGAGTTCATGAGCCTCTATTTGCCTTCCTTGTGTTTAATTTGTGTGTTCACGAACTCTACACTGGCTAATGTCTTGCGGGCAGATTAATTAAGTTTACCTTGTTCTTGATGTTGTGTGCACACCCCCGCACACTTAGTTAAGCCCTGGACATTCCATCATATGACATTATATTTAATTTACTGTGCTTACAAGCACTTGTTGCGGGAGTACTGTTCATGTACCTGATTCTCATCAAGTTTTCAACACTGTATGTTGATAGCTGCCGGGAAGGGTGGGGGGAGGTTTATAATGGGTTTTTTTTTACA
This sequence comes from Lissotriton vulgaris, assembly GCF_964263255.1. NCBI lineage: Eukaryota > Metazoa > Chordata > Amphibia > Caudata > Salamandridae > Lissotriton > Lissotriton vulgaris. The sequence goes on from NC_141694.1 coordinate 1,114,426,845, forward strand.
CTGTTATAACCATTGTGTAATTTTCTACGCCACGTAATTTAACTGTGTACTGCTCAATTGTCTGGCTACTAATCAATTGAATATCTGTCATAAATGTGAGGACTGTATACACCTTATAAACACCAATAAAGATTCTAGGGCGAAAAATTGTGTACATTGTTGTAAAGCATATACTTTTTTTATATATCACCTGTTGTGATTAGATCCTTAGAGATTATTATTATTATTATTATTATTATTATTGCATTTATTGAGCGCACAGCTACCCGGAGGTTTCCCGGCGCTTGCCTTGGGAACCCATCCTGGCTTTTCCCTGTGAGATAGCCCCTACAGGGCATCCCCAAGGTGAAAGCCAGGCATCCGCAGGGGGGCCGTTGTGGAGATTAAGCAAGCTTAATGCCCAGAGTTGCAGAGTGAGAACCCATGATTAGAGCAGGCACCGAAGCGAGAATTATCGAGTCCGTGGACATTTGAGCTCAAGACCCTGCCGCGTCGGGAATTGAACCCTGGTCCCGGGTCTGACCTCAGCTTCCGGGTCTGCCTGCTCTACACCGTGAGCCACACTTCTCCACTTATCTCCTACAGTTTGCTAAAAAAACTCTACCTTCTCATCTTCCTTTTTTATCATCCGCGCTTCCTCCAGTTTGAATAGGGGAACATGATTTAACCTTTCCTAGTCACCAGTAGACTCAAGCCAAGCTGTGGATGGACTCACCATAGTTTCTTTACATATTGTTTTGCCCTCGAAGTGAACCCTAGTGTAACCAGGGAACGTACTGACGGTTACACTTGTACCCGGCAGGCGCTTATTTGTGGAACAGCTGAAAATCCCCCTAAATGCACATTTCTGATACTAAGCTCCATGGAACCTTATTTGTTTGTTCCTTTAACTAGATTTATTATCTGTATTTCTCTGTGAGGGAACTTAATGTTAAGGGACTTCATGTTCGAGAGAAATGTTGGATATTCTTTCAAAATTCTTCTCTGTATGCATGATTTCAAGCGTTTTCTTTTCCCAGAGTACATTTTGCTGATGCATGCTGAAACTGACGCTTTCCTGGGTCACGTTACACAGTTAGGATTATATACATTAGTGCACCCAACATGGCAAGGCCACTAGAGGCACATAAGGAAAGCTATGTTTGAAGGTTGTCCAGTGTGTGATCATCCCAAAAAGTGTGTGTGATGTTTTCTGATAACTTGCTTTCGGTAACAAGGAATTTACTGTTTAGTGAACTTGAAATGTTGTTACCCTTCCAGAATAGGGTGATACCTTTTTTAACAGTCTCAGCTTTTAACTCATTTTTGGAAAACACCAGAACAATCTACAGCATCCATACCATATATTCGCCTTCCCACACCTTACACTATGGAAAAACACATTGTTCTTTTATTGGTCAGATTTATAATTATAGGGAATGTAATCTAATATTGTATTACATTGTACTGTGCCAAACAGACCGAATTTAAATTAAGACCAATGTGATGTTGTAATGGGCCTGAAGAGTATATGCTGTTTGGTATAGGGAACTGAAAAGACAAATAACGCTTTAAAAAATGGTTAGTGTAAGAGAAGAGTTGGTCTCTGTTTACCCACCAATTTTGTTGCCTGAAATAATTGGCATGTGAAAGGTGTTTCGCAGACCAGTCAATGCCTACATCTACAGTAAGGCCTCTTACAATGAGAAAATGTTGAGCCACTACCCCAGTTGTGAAATTCTTTAGGCTCAGAACTGGTGCTATATCTTCTGATATAAATTTAGAGAAAGAGGAATTTCCACTTGCAGCTATATCTTCTGAAACCTCTAAAACGGTTACCTCCTGCAGTCATGTGCTAATGTATTTCTAAACTGAAATGTTCTCATTTTATGAGTATTAATGACAATTTGCCACCTCTTTCCACCATTTCTGACCGTGCTGAGATTGAAAATGGAGTAGCCTTTCTTCAGAAGGTGTGAAAAAGCCCATATATTGTCTTGGTGGCTGGCTTCTTGCTCTAAATGTGCAGATGCAAATGGTGCTACGCATGCTGTGCTGAGTTAGTGCATGACCTAGGATAGTGTGATCTGCAGCCTTCATGGTATGGACCTACTGGATTTCTTCAGTTCACATCATTCGTCGCAATGAGGGAGCAAAATACAGTGTGCCGGGTCCATGCAAATATGTGGATATTAGAGCATAGGTTATCTCTCCGAGGGTGCGTGAAGTTGCTTCAGCCCACCAGGCTAGCTTGTGTTTTTTCATCATTTTGCTGTTTTTATTGAGTGATTAGGGATGGACTTTCTCCTGCCTGCAAGTGCACCACTTATTGTGCTCCGTCAATAACATGCAGTGTCCCAGGTGTTAATAATTTCTCTTCTTTCTTACCATTCCTTATTTGTCTTCTTATCTTTAATTTTTAATTTTTCATGATCTCTTGTCTTCCCTCTTTAGCCGAACTGTCCCAATTAATTTCCTCTTACCCCAGAAGCCAATCCTGCAACTCCCAGGACTAAGAGGTATTTTAAACTTTTCGAGGGGTGTACCCTCAATTATGGTGCACGCTTTTCAGCTCAAAACTGCCGCTACCTGCCTGGCAGTAGTGAAAAACATAGGATGGGCACTAGAAGCTATGAAAAAGAAGTTAAAAAGAAGGCTTGTTGTACAACAACCCTGCAATTAGGGCCATGCATTCTAAAGACCTTCAGAAACAAAGCCCACAAACAAGGTTGAAGAATGGGTATTGTAATGTTGTGTGTGGGCTGCTGAAATATTTATTTTGGTCATCCTGTAGTCCAGTGCATCTGAAAGGCCCTGTCCAGTCTCGCTTGCTTCCCTTAGAGCATCTGCTTTGTTTATTTTTGTGATTGCGCTGGACTGTAATTTTCATTGGTCACGGAAATGCTTTTTGGGATCCCTATGAATGCTACACATTTTTTTTTAATGAGCATCACAGGTGCTCTTTTGTAAGGTCTGTCAATATATTTTCAACAGTGCAAACAAGCATTGGCCAAGCCAGTCGATATATCTTTAATGTGTCAAAGCATGTAAACGCAGGCATTCACAAATTCTCTATACATGCTTTGCATGTACAACTGCTGTTTAGGATTTCTGATCGAGACTTCTAACCACAGATTCCTTATTTTAGAACATTCTCCAAGCGTCGGACTGGATTTGAAAATCTTGAGCAGTACATCTGCGTGCCTAAGGGGTCGACCCTGTAATCTGGCCCACGTAGTCCACGGAACTTCAAAGATGGCAGCCACTACTGCTTACATCCAAGTTGACGCTCAAGTCGCCGAGGTGACCGCCTCAGTTGCGTCAAGCAGGTACCCAATAAGAATGCCTAAGGAAATGACACTGGGCCCTTCTGACCGTTTCACCGGAGAGGAAGAAGCAGATCAAAAAGACGCCGAGAAATCTAGCCAGAGAGAGAGAGAGAGAAACCCGGAACACCCCAGGAATAGGACAGGCAAGCTAAGAGAATGGGGGAAGAGGAAGTTCTCCACGAGCACCTTACCGATCTTACCATTGAGTTCAGTGGTCCCGGGGGAAAGACGAATGCTGTGACAACCTCTGCCACAACCCCGGGGGCCGTGGCCTAAGGCAAGTACCAATATTTCAGCATTTCTCACTAAGAAGGTGGTGGGAGAGAAAAGCTCAGGGTCACTGACACAATCGCAGTTTGAAAAGTCACTTTACATCACAGGTGTTGTGACGGCACTATAAAAGAAGTTGGGTACCTAACGAATAGTCTCAACATTTGCACTTCTCGTTTATTTTGAGGAAATAACGCACTGCCCACCCTAGGACTACGAGAAAAGCACATGAAGAACCCCCAGTCCAAACAGCTGACAAGACTGCTTAACCAACTATACTGTTATTCTCTGACGGTGTTGAGAATAAACTACACCTAACTCTGAACTTCCAAAAGTCTGACGTATCATTGCGTTACCTCAGACCCCTTTTCGTGTCAGCAGACGATCATCCTTCTGGCGTTATTAGCTGCTCCCCCTCCCCCCTCTAAAGGGGTGAAGAGGCTCCATCTGAATGTAAAGAGAGCTTAGGTTTTATAGTGACCGTATCAAGGAACACCAACTGGAAAGGACCACCGAAGAGAAAGGCTGTGCAGAAGAGGACCATATCTCTGTAGGGATTGTACTCTGCTATAAATCTGCTGCACACTTGCGAAGAAGCATTTCCCAGAAGGCTTGTATTATCACGCCATCTGAGCCAATGCCACACCTACTTCGTTAGCACACAGGGTGCCTGCCCTTACAATTTGTCAGGTGGTTACCTGGGCTTTGCTCCTCACATCCATAAAGCACAATTTCCTGGACAGATCAGGTCCATCGAGAGGGACATTTTGCCTCCTCCAGTCCTGCAGGACTTTCTGATTAGGTCAGTTTTCAGCTGCTCCTTCTAGGAGGTGATCACTGAGGTGTCTGTTCTAAGGTAAGGAATCTGCAATTAAAAGTGTCTATCAGAAGAACAAATTACTTACCTTTGGCAACACCTTTTCTGGTAGAGGATCTGTCTAACCACAGATTCCTTACCGACCCTCCTTTCCTTCCTGCTCTGCAAACTGCATTCTTTCCTTTGGAAGGTCTTCATTTGCTTTAGCACACTGGTCACAACCATTCTGACGTGGCTTTCGGTCTATAGATGTGAAATGTGTCACGAAAGAAACTGATGTCAGCACACTGAAATGGCACCAACATAGGCACTGTGCTCATTACATCTGGAGCGTACGACGTTGACTCCGATCCCTCTGTGCCACCTACCAGGATGCAGAGTTTCTGCTCCAGATTTTCTGGATCTAGTCTGACACCTGTGGGATATTCTAAGGTAAGGAATCTGCTGTTAAATAGAGTGTCTACAAGAAAAGTTGTTACTGAACCTAAGTCATTTGTTCACTAAAGCCTGTGCTCTTGGCTTTTCCGGTGCTAAGAAAAAAAGTTGTATAAAATCATTGATTGGTTTTCTGTATGGAATGTATATAGGAGATCAAACATTTTATGTGATACACAAGTGAGGATTAAGTGTGCCTTTTACATGTAAATTAGTCCACCCTGCATACCAGACAGCCAATAGCATATGGCGAGAGAATAATACTCCTGGATAAAGCCAGCATTTAAAAGACTTGGTAAGAATATTTCTTTCAGACTTCTGCACAGTGAAGCCAGACATTAAAAATAAAAAAAAATCACTTCATTACCTGACTCACCAATGCACCATACCCGTCTATTTCATAGGAAACAAGGGAAGACATCTATTTGTGTTTAGCTTTCAACAGTCCAGTACTTCAACCAGGAATTTCAATTGAATTAGAGTTGTAGCTTTGAAGTAGTCCTCATAGGATTTCTTGCCTGTTTCTGGCATACATTGTGGATCTGAGAGGAATCATACAGTTGTTGGAACTAGCTTACATGTTACATTCTCTTGAAGGGATGCATTCCACCATATCTTCTGATATCGTGGTGTGATTGAATGTAAATATATTTATATATATTAGAATCCACGATCCTGAAGCGCCGAAGACACCAAACGGACACAGCCAGGTACAGACCAAGGATTTTAGAAGAAAATAATGTGCTTTATTCCATCAATGGGGATGGCAGCATGACGCGTTTTGTCCGGGAAACCCGGACTTGATCACATGACAAAACCCAGAGACATTAGTGGTTAAATACTGGTGCAGAAACGGAACTCCTCCCACATAATGATAGACATGAAAGAAATATCTTCCAAAGTATAAAGTGGAACATCCAAATACGCTGTACAGTATAATTCAATGCATAAATGCATACAACTATAACAATACACTGTACATTAATATAAACTCTTAAAAACAGGTAGTCGTATAGAGGGCAAGTGCCCAATGGATTACCACAATATTAAAGTGCATGTAGTAACTTAATGATACAGAAATCAATGTCCGTTGGGTCCGTTATCTGTCCAGTAAATCGATCTACAAAACCACTACTAGATTTAAAGTGCAAAGAAAAAAGTGCAGGGTACATAATCCCAAAATTTGGGAACAAACATGATTTACCCAGGAAAAAACCTGGAGCAGAATAGTTGTAGTGATAAAGTGCAAAATAGCATAAAAGTGCAAAAGTTCGGCAATGCATAAATATTATTCAAGGGGAGATAAAAAGGTAATCACATCTCAATAAATTCATATGTAGCAGCAGTAACTTTGGAATACCATAATTCATGGTGATACAGCTGAATTATAAATAGACAATTTAAATGCAGTATTATCAATAAATTGATTGTATAAATACACAGAGTAAATCTTCATAAACCATCCTCAACATGAATAAATAGATTAAAACCATAAATAGTTATAAAATCCATTATAAGAAATCATGCATATGGTGGAATAAAATATTTACAAAAAGTTGTTAAGGTCTTCTCCCATGTTCAGGCCATTAGGGATCTTACTATTTAGCCTCAGAATGTATTGACTTTCTAGTTGTCTAAGTCTTTTCTCTCTGTCACCACCCCTTTTATTTGGGGGAACTGAGTCAATAACATAGTATTGCAGGTCATTAAGATTATTCCTATGCACCAGCTTAAAATGTCGTGCCACTGGGTAGTTGGGGTCAGAATTAACAATGGCACGAAGATGCTGTAAAATTCGATTAAATACCTGCAACTTAGTGCTGCCAACATAATGTAAATCGCACGTACACTTAAGAACATAGACCGCATGGTCTGTTTTGCAAGTATACACATTCTTAATAGGAATCACAGCATTGGTTAGACCCTCAACAAACTCGCTGGTGTTCACACGGAATTTACATCCCCGGCATGAACTACACTTTCGAAAGCCTGCTTTGTTAGAGAACCAGTTTGGTTTAACCATGGTTTCAGGGCTAGTTTTAACCAGAGCATCCCTCATTGAGGGTGCTCGTCGAAAAGTGATGTTAGGCATATCTTCCAACAAGGGGCCCACCACAATGTCTGTTTTTAAGATGGGCCAATTAGATTTGATAATTTGCCTCATCTTTTTATCTTGGTTATTAAAAGTGGTGATTAGGCGAATGGAAGATTTCTCAGCTATAGGAATTCCCTCTTCAGGAATAACTAAAACAGGCTGTTCTACCGTGGCCATTATTTGAGTTGATAAAGCCCTTTTCAGAGAGTTAGTGAGGTTAGGGATTTCATAGCCTCTACGTAAAAATCTCTGGTAAGACCCATTCAAGCAGTTCATGAGGTCAATCTCATTATTACATATGCGTCTGATTCTTAAAAACTCCCCATAAGGGATGCTTTTAATAAGATGATGTGGGTGGTTACTCTGAGCATGTAAAATTGAGTTTCCTGCCGTAGTCTTTCTATACATCCTAGTCATGATCTCATTGTTTTTGATGTAAACCTCTATATCCAAAAAGTTGACTTTTTCATTGCTGATGTTAGCACAGAATTCTAAATGTAGGGAATTGTTATTGATATTGCTAACAAATTCTTCTGCTGATGTTCTACACCCCTGCCAGATTATAAAGACATCATCAATGAAACGCCACATCTTAACAATGCCAATTTCATTCTCATCCAAGCAATTGCGGATCCTACCCAGGACGTGCCTCTCCCACCAGCCCACGTGTAAACACGCGTAGCTGGGGGAGAAGCACGCACCCATGGCAACACAACGCAGCTGCTGGAAGATTTCATTATTAAAAAGAAAAAAAGTTATTCTTAAGGCATAAATCAATCATGCTGATGAGCACTTTACTATGTTCATAATACTTAATGTCTCTAGTAGATAAGAAGTATTCAATCGCATTCAAACCATCAACATGATTAATAGAGGTGTACAATGATGTAATATCCATGACTAGAAACAGATAGTTTGGTTTCCACACAACTTCCTTCAATTTCATCAAAAAGTCACCAGTGTCTTTCAGGTAACTAGGCAAGGCCTTCATATATTCATGTAGATAAAAATCAACATATTTGGAGAGGGGTTCCAACAAGCTATTTTGGGCGGAAATAATAGGTCGCCCTGGTATTGGTGTTGTGCCTTTATGAATTTTTGGTAGAAGGTACAACGTTGGAGTAATTGGAAAATCCTTCTTCAAAAAGTCAAATTCTTTTTTACTGATAAGTCCTTCCCTCTTCCAAGTGGTTAGATTTGCATGTACAAGAGCTTTTACTTTGTTCAGTTCATTGTAAGAGGCCTTTCTATAACAGGCTGGGTCATTTAATTGTCTTTCTGCTTCCTCTAGATATAAAGTGCGTGGCCACAAGACAATAGTTCCACCTTTGTCCGCTTTATTGACAATGATGTCACCTCTTGACTTGATTTTTTGCATAAGTAGAGAATATTGTTTGTCTCTAAAGCTTCTCTTTTTATTATTCTTAGACACCATTTTATTCAATTCTTTTAATCTTCCACAACCCTATCATTGAAGATGTCGATAGCATCCCGAGGCATTACCGGGACAAACGTAGATTTTGGACAAAAGGGACTATTGCCAGCACTGCCACTACTGATTCCCATAGCACCTAATACATCCTGGGTATTGTTTGGGGCATCGTCATCATTGGCTAGTGAATGAGCAGTTTTAAGAGCCAAGGTGTCAGCAATAGTGAAGTTCTTATGGGTTTGAGATTCACTAATGATTGCTCTTGCTTTTTCACTTTTTTTGTTGGTGGTATGGAATTTGAGGAGTTTGAGTTTCCTTATGAATTTAAAGGTGTCTATTCTGGCTTGCACATATTTAAATCCATTGTTGGGGCAGTAGGACAGACCCAATGAAAGGAGCTGTTTCTCTGCTGCGTTGAGATCAAGTTCCGTTAAGTTAATCACCGTATTCTCTACCTCGGAGTTGCCAGAATGGCAGACGGTGCTCATGGAATTTTTGTCTTTTTCTTGAGAGTTTTTTTCTTTTTCTTTGTCTTTTTCTTTTTCATTAGTGTCATTTTCATTTTCATGTGATGCAATTTTTGTGTTTAAATCACGATTGTTGTCCAGCTCCGTGGCCAACATTGAACCTTCACATGATGATGTGGTGGGTAATTTCAACAAGTTACTTATCATTTCTTTTGGGCATTCCCCCTTCCTTTTTTCTTTTTCCCGTAACTGTTGGCGTTTCCTCCTCTCTTTGCGGGATTTGTTTCGCCTCTTCCTCCTATTCCTCCTGCTGGCTGAGTCCCTCTCGATCTCAAGGTATTCCACCGATCTTCCACCATAAAAACCAATTCCTCAGATGGAGTAAAACTACTACTCCCGAGATGTTGCACATTAGTTTCATCATCAGATCCCCCACTGCTGTAGATAGAACTCATGTCGGTGTCTGATCCATCAGGGGCTCCCACCTGTTGATTTTGAGGAGTTTGTGATGTAGTTGCTGACGTTGGCACAGATGTTGTTAAAGCTTGCCTTTTAACAGATTCAAATTTCCTTGAAAATGTAAAAATTCTACCATTCTCATAGTCAGCCTTATCTCTGGCAAATTTAAAGGCTTTACGGGTTTTTATGGTCTCTTCATATTTATATATATATATATGTATACATGAAAGAAATGTTCCTGTTCCGTCAATGAATGACGGAAACACAGCAGGTGCGGACCTCCAAACCAACCTCGTCACTGCAGCCAAAAGTTTTCCAAAAGAAGATGCAAGTCCTCAAATAGGTGGCAGAGTAAAGTTTTTATTTAAATTAAAGGACAGATGTCCATCCGTAAGCATCATTTGACCTACGCGATAGATCCCAACAATTTGTTCCATAAGACCGTTCGCGTTAATGACGCTGTATTGCGGTTTTGGCAATCCGCTAATAGTCTAATACAGATCGTGGAGGTGGAAATGTTACAACTAAGATGGGACACAAGGGTCTTTCATAGCTAGTGCGAGAGGAAGCACAGGCTTGTACATGAGCACTAATTTCTTTGCCCAATTGATTATCGCCACCACGGGGGGAAGACTCTCGCTCGGTATGGCTCTGGATAGAAATCTACTGAGCCTAATATATACCAAATAAAATTTTCCAAGAAAGTGATATCGGATGGGCGCTCCTCTGAATGAGTGGGTGTGTGAAGTCAGGTTGTCTGACCTGTTCGTGTAACTCTCTCTCTTTGCATTTTCTTACTAATGCGGTGCTCTGTTTACCTGCGCCGCAGCCAGGTGAGGTGGAGCTTTTCTCTCCTGCCAATTAGGTAAACGAGAGGTGAATATCTAAATGAGGTATTGGTGTACATGGAGTTGACACTATGGGTGTTATGAAAGTTCACTTGACACCCTACATTTGGTAACATCTGAGACAGTTCTTGCCCAAATGTTAATGATTGTTTGTTTGTTTTCTGTTTGTCTTTCTATGTATCTGACTGATTATTCTGCAAAATTGAATTAACATTTCCAGCCAGGAGAATGACTACACCTAGGATACCCAGGTGATATCTTTTTAAATATTTCTTCATTCACCACTTATTGAGCAGTAGCGACTTTTGGTCCTGACGAACGCAGCGGACACCTACTTGGGTCTATCAGACTGCAGAAACATGTTGACCTATAAATTTGTATAGTAGCTATTTGTTCAACTACTATATTTTTCGTACTGGTTTTATTGATTTGGAAGCAGAGAGGTACCGATTAAATTTATTTTCCTCTTTCATTTTAATCTTATTTGCACTTCTTTCTTTATCTTCACTCATTCTCACGCACTGATTTTCAGTCATCACCATATGCCCACATATTTTTCGCCCACTGGGATATCCACATTGATATAAATATATTTTTTTCTTCATAATCTTCCTGGTGTGAAGGATCCCAGATGATGACAAGGGCGGTATCGGTCGATAACTGATGGGTATTTTTCACATACGGAAAGTATCCTGTTGACCTTTTTGGCACGTTCACATACATATATTTTCTCAATATATGTTTTCTTCATAACCATTCTCCAGATGTCGGATACATTGTTAGTCAACAGATTGTGTTGTTTTTTTGACCCACAGCTACTCTTTGTTTGCTATACATTCTATATCACCATTACCTCTAAATGCCAGAGCAGGCCTGCAGGTGCATTTTGAACCAAAACACATTCTAGGCACCATGCACCGCTATCAGTCGCCACCTGTTTGGCAATTAAAACGCCGGCACTGTAAAATACCATTACAGTAACCTTCTGGTGAACCTCCTCCAGGTTCTTAACCAGATCACCTCCTTAGAGCATGGTTTATCTCTGAATAGACTACAAAACCAACGCACTAATTTTATGTTGTATGTTTTATGTTGTCTGTCACAATTTTGTTTCCACAGAACTAACAGGCACCTCCAATTTAGAGGCTACCCCACAAACCTGTTGGTTTGTTTACACATTTTTTCACTATTTTTAACTTTTACGGCCTCTGGTCAGGGTGGGCCTTAGCGTGCCCATACCGCTGAGGTACACTTTCCCATGGTCCTGAAGAATGTCCAGTAAATGACAAGATAAGGGCAGAAACTTGTCGACCCCACTCTAAGTGGAAATAGCCAAACGATTACATTTGGTAAATTTTCCCAAACATAATTTTATTATGACAGATTGGCTAATGAATAAAAAAAATTGTGAGACACAATCTGTTCATTTTTAAATACTCACCACACTTATCACCACCTTCACAAAAAAACAGCTCCGCAGTAAATCTGGCGTTGAAGCACACCGGGGAGGCATTAGGCTTCACCCGGTGGGGCCCAGTGTTGAAGCATGTCACCAACCATGTTGGCGAGTGAAGGCCTTCTATACAAACCAATTTGATCAGTAATCTTATTGGTTGGCCACATCCTAGAGAAAATGTTACAGCCTTCATCTTGGAACTCTGGGAATTAGAATTAATTAAAAAACAACACATAAGTATGTAGTGGTACTCTTACCCCCTGGGCCATTTAGGGAGAGGGGCCCAAACTTAGGTATAGTAATAAAATAGTACTTTACCTTAAAAAAAATAGAAGGTAATTCACTGAAAAAAATCAAAGGTTAACGTGATATTATAGTTAGATATGGTAATATATTGCTCTATTGAAAAAAGAAAATATTTACAAATTCACTGAAAAAAAACTAAAAACCAAAGGTTAAGGAGACATTATATTTAGGTGAATGCAGCGTTAAAAATTCGATTTTCAACTTAAAAAATAATGAAATTCACCAATGAAATTCACCAATTAAAGTTATCTGATGTAAATATAACTCATAATAAACTGACAGGGCCAACTTAGCCACTGTGAAGAAAACACTTAGCTTCTCAGGCTTTCTGCACGTGGGTGAAATACAAAACCTGTCACGAACTCTTAATCTACAGAGAAGGGTATTTTATTCACTTTCCAGCTTGTGGCTGCTGGGACCGATTTCAGAGTGGTAAGTTTAGGAGAATGCTTCAAGTTCACGAAGCGCCAAAGAGCAAGCCCTTTTGCAATGGAAAGTTTTAAATTTTTGAACAGGGTTGAAGGTAGAAAGCAGTTCCCCCACCAGCTGAATATGGACTCTATTACCATCTTCATGACACAGCTGAGAAAGATGATCTCTGGTGTCTGCTTAGGACCAACGGCTGATTTTGTCATTCAGAAGTTGAGAGAGCTTGTATTTTACTTATGTTTGAGACTTCATTCTTCATGGGATGGTCCATTGCAGTTATGATATTGAGCCCACACTGTGCTAGAATTATGCTGGTGAAAGTCTTACTTATGGCTGAATCTTATAGGCACTTAATAATCTTGTATGCCCTGCTGATTCACATTTGGCACAGCTAAGCCTGGTTTGCCTCTTATCATTTTACCCATTTCTAACAAATTCCAAACAATCTGCCTGCCTAAGTTTTCCCAGAACTCTTTTTTTATGTTCACTAGTCAGGGACCGGGAGTGTGCAATAAATTTATGTAAAAGTCGTCACACTCCTCTCTGCGTACGGCTGACTGTTCCGGAACCAATGTTTTTATTTAGAAGTATGAAAGAGTATGAATGTGTACTAAATGGATTCAGTGGTTAGGGGAATTATGCATTAAATTAAGTTTTGATATTAAGAACTTATACAAATTAACTGATGAAAAATATTTAATAAATACAAGATCATGCTATGTCTGTATGAAGTAAGATGTAAATAAAATGTTATGAAGGACTTTAAAAAGAATAACAAAAAAGATTGAAAAATGAATTTACAAACTATAGTAAGTGTCATTGATCGTTTTGATGTAACCATTCATACAAGAAATAGAGAGTGAGCAGAAGTTTTCTGTTTTTTGATTATCTTATTACCCCTCTCCCGAAAATGTATATCCGGGTTCCCTTAACCAGTTTCCCAATTCCCTCTACAGGGGTTATTACTTTCCTCTTCCAGCTGCTACCACATTTCCTTAACAATGGTAAAATGACAGATTTTCCATACTTTCCGATTTTGAGATCTGTTTGTCTTGTGTCCACGCATCTCTAAACTAAGATGTAACTTGTTTTTATAAGACTCTTCCTATTGCAGATTGGGTATTTCATAGTGTTACAATGCAGGTGTTACTGCAGTTCTACTTAATGGATCTCCATGTATAAACCTTGGAAGGGTGAAGGACTGAGACTCCCCTATTTGAACTCTAGTCTATGGTTTGCAGTTTGCATACACCGAGCATTTACTTTACTGCTATATTTAAATGACTGCAATATGCTCAAAGCCTCAAAGATAGCCTCCCTCCCTCTATCGCACACAATAAATATCTCCTTGCTCCAATATGAGAGTTAACCCTTTCTTCAAGACACAGAATTGATGTCCCCGTCAGTGAAATCACAGCTTCTATCACTAGAACTGCTCCTACAGCTCCTGGGTGCTCGTTAACCAAAATGCCAAGAGTTGTGGAAGTGAAATCGTGCCCTCTTTGATCTCCACAACACCACAGAGTTGACCACTTATTCCATACTTAGCCCCTCAGTATTCATCTATTTTCTGCTTCACAGTTAGCCAAAGCAAGGAGTGAGGAAATTGCATGAAGGAATGTAATATAATTTTTTTGTACATGCTCATCCTTAATAGGGTAGAGTTTTCAATCCACAAGCAAAGTGGTGGCTTATATAATCCTTATAAGAGTTTGAAAACAATCACACAATTGTGTGGAAAAGAGACCACACCTCAAATCAAACTAGATAATATGGAGCGTTCTGCTAGGTATGAAATTACTTGCAAAGGAACAACCACTTTAACAAAGAACACTGACGCCTCCTGTACTCCAAAGCCTTAAGGCAGCCGTAATCAAATGAGATCCAGTCAGAGGGGGCAATGTGCCTACATCTTTGTTTAATACTGTACTGGCAAATAGACAAATACAGCATTTTTGGAAGAGATCAATTTTGATGCCAATTTATAAATGTAGCCCAAAAAAAGTTAAAAGTAATTACCATGATATAGCGCTACTAGATGCCGAAGAAAATATGTTTTCAAGCATTTCTTGGCTCTCATGTCAGAATAGGTTAAAAAGTCTATAAAACAATTTTGTTAAACATGATTTATAATTAATTTATAAAGTTTTGTAGATCTTAGTGTTAATTTATTCTTAGTATCTTGGCAATAACAACATTAGGAAACAAGAACTTAAATACCCAGGGTTATAAATTGTTTGTTTGCTATATTGACTTTCACAACTGCTTTTGATTGGATTGATAGAAACAAACTTCGGTCTAAATTACTGAAGTGCGGGAATTGATAACACCTTGCTACAACTCATAATTGATGTACATATATGCACTTCAAGTGAAATTATCAGATGAAAAGGTCTTATCCCAAAAATTAAGATGATCAACAGACTGAAGCAAAGTTGTTTCAAGTACCACTTATTTTTTCAGCTACATTATACTGCTCAGACACATTATTATATAGTGATGCAGGTTTCTCTAAGCTTGGTCAAACCCCACTAATATATGTTGCGTATGCATACGATCTTGTACTTTTATCCTTCACACAAATGGTCCATAGCGCCAATTACATTATTTTCAGGCTTACAACAATTTAAATGCATTCAAAATAAATAGTGGGAAAAATATGTTCTTTGAGTGCACCAATTAAAGCTAGATGATGAAATGATTCAACAAGTATTATATTACCCAAACCTCTATGTCAAAATAGATAACAAATGACATTGGAACTATCCTAAGCAATGTAACTGCCCAAGTTTCAGGTATTACTGGCGCCATAAAATGGCTCTCTAAGAAATACTTGGAGCAATCATACCATCGCAACTAAATTAATTCTACTTGAATCTGTTGCCCTGAACCAGCAAACAATACAGAAGCTAGATAATTTATTTGTAATTAGAAATAGAAATTTCTTAACCCCTCGCCTGCTTATGACGAGCCCCGCTCGCCATGAGGCACAGTGGAGCTGTGCTCATGACGAGCTGGGCTCGTCATAACCGTCGCACCACTCCCCCGCGCGGCGAATTCCACACCTGTGCGGATGTTCTATGTGAGTGGGCGGAGTCATGACGATCCCAGCTCATCATGAGCACAGCTGCACTGTGCCTCATGACGAGCTGGGCTCGTCATGAGCACCGTGGCTACGCGCCCAGCCCCCCTCCCCCCGCACAGGAGGGGAATTACCCCCGCGGTTAAGGGGTTAAATTTCAGGTAATCAGGATTGCATCGCCTGACTAAGAGTAGTATTGTGTATCCTATCAGTTATGGCCAATTATAACATCGAATTTATAAATGTTGTGTGATTGTTATTTGGCTAAATTGAATCCTTTTAAAGCATTGGTCCCAAGGAATGGTGTAATGGTAGTCGAAAGTTTCTTGCTCTCTGGTAAATCAGTAACTAACAAGAACATTGGCAGTTCACCAGTTACCAGCTATTAGTGCTGTTTCCCTTAAGTAAAATCAAGAACACGGGTTACTAGTAAAAAAAGAGACCGCAGTATAGACAAACCAGGACTTGACTAGCATGTAATGTTTTCCCATCAATGAAAGATGTAACATAACTATGCAAACATGTACTGAATGTGAAGTAAAACGCCTCTTGCTTCTGTCCCTCGTCGCTGGTTTGATCTGCAGGCTACAGCAGTTCTCCACTCTAATCCGATCGCTGCTGTCATGCTACTGATAATGTTAGCAGCATGTGAGCGGCACCAGGAATGGATAGAGTGGGCTGCCTTTACGGTCCCTTAGACCCTAAGGACCTTTGCCTACTCTCCACCTAGCTGTCTTAGACAGTTGTGTGGAGAGGTTTACACTGTGCATGTCAAGCTAGCCGTCGCAAGACAGCCGGCCCAAGTGACCTGCGCAGTGTCAATGAGCACAACTCCCCTGCTGCCAGTCAGCAGCAGTGGCCCTCCCCGAAACACAGCTTGGGCTGAGGGAAGCGAAAAATAAAATGGTCATAAATTATTTTTATTACCACTTTATTTTTCATCTTTTGTTGCGCTGACAGCAAGGGGGGGCTCTCTCTGCCCTAATGAAGGGGCCGCCACTGCTGGCATCATCGCTCTATGCTTTTGGGCCGCCTCCCACTCGTGCTAATGTGGTCCATACAAGTTACCCCATCTAGCTCCCACTTAGTGGGCAGCGGTTGTCAGTAGCAGCCCCCTCAGTCCTCCAGCAAGTCCATATTTGCTTAAATTTGTAGGGAAATCCCCGGCTTTATACATCTCTTCCTAAGCCCTCATACAACAGCCAAGGTTCAATTCAATACCCCACCATTTGGCTATATCCCGCCTTGTAAACGCTAGGGCTACATTGCAGAAGAGAGGCCTGTATCTCTCTAGCGTTTGCTCCCACTATATGCCCAGTGTAATCAGTTGGGTCGTGAGTTGTATCTGTACCTCCGTTACCTCGGATATTCGCGCTCCAACTCTCCTCCAGTACCTCCGCACCGGCGGGCACCCGCAACTAGTATGCAGTGGGGAGCCTCTTTAGCCACAACCCCTCAGGCACAGGTCGTTTCCACTGCATCCCATTTTTTTGTGTTCTGTCTCCCTTATGCAATACGCTCTGTGCAGCAATTTTAGCTGCACTCCTTATGCAGTAACTTTATGCTTTATTTCACACGTCAATTGCAGACCTGCATTACTTGTTGTAAATATTTTTGTCCACCCTAAGCGTGGAAGGGTATACTCAGATGTGAGTCCCTTGCTCATTGCACCATCAGGATTCAAGCAAGCCGGGCCGAAGACGGCTGAAATGCCAGAAACCGGTCCCCGGTAGCTTGTTTCCTTCCCAGTGTAAGAATTGGCTTTTGTAGTTTGGTTTGCCCTGTTCCCATCATGCACTGGGACAGGAAAGACTAATTTGCATACAGCCAGGTTCTGAAACTGGGATGGTGCAGTGAGCTAAAAAACGGTGTTGGATCTAGCCCTGATCTCTTGACTGGGTGAGAGTATTCTGTTTAATTCAGAGACTCTGTCCCTCACCACCCCTTGTTGTAAATATTTTTGTCCACCCTAAGCGTGGAAGGGTATACTCAGATGTGAGTCCCTTGCTCATTGCACCATCAGGATTCAAGCAAGCCGGGCCGAAGACAGCTGAAATGCCAGAAACCGGTCCCCGGTAGCTTGTTTCCTTCCCAGTGGAAGAATTGGCTTTTGTAGTTTGGTTTGCCCTGTTCCCATCATGCACTGGGACAGGAACAGACTAATTTGCATACAGCCAGGTTCTGAAACTGGGATGGTGCAGTGAGCTAAAAAACGGTGTTGGATCTAGCCCTGATCTCTTGACTGGGTGAGAGTACTCTGTTTAATTCAGAGACTCTGTCCCTCGCCACCCCTTGTTGTAAATATTTTTGTCCAGCCTAAGCGTGGAAGGGTATACTCAGATGTGAGTCCCTTGCTCATTGCACCATCAGGATTCAAGCAAGCCGGGCCGAAGACGGCTGAAATGCCAGAAACCGGTCCCCGGTAGCTTGTTTCCTTCCCAGTGTAAGAATTGGCTTTTGTAGTTTGGTTTGCCCTGTTCCCATCATGCACTGGGACAGGAACAGACTAATTTGCATACAGCCAGGTTCTGAAACTGGGATGGTGCAGTGAGCTAAAAAACGGTGTTGGATCTAGCCCTGATCTCTTGACTGGGTGAGAGTATTCTGTTTAATTCAGAGACTCTGTCCCTCACCACCCCTTGTTGTAAATATTTTTGTCCACCCTAAGCGTGGAAGGGTATACTCAGATGTGAGTCCCTTGCTCATTGCACCATCAGGATTCAAGCAAGCCGGGCCGAAGACGGCTGAAATGCCAGAAACCGGTCCCCGGTAGCTTGTTTCCTTCCCAGTGTAAGAATTGGCTTTTGTAGTTTGGTTTGCCCTGTTCCCATCATGCACTGGGACAGGAACAGACTAATTTGCATACAGCCAGGTTCTGAAACTGGGATGGTGCAGTGAGCTAAAAAAACGGTGTTGGATCTAGCCCTGATCTCTTGACTGGGTGAGAGTATTCTGTTTAATTCAGAGACTCTGTCCCTCACCACCCCTTGTTGTAAATATTTTTGTCCACCCTAAGCGTGGAAGGGTATACTCAGATGTGAGTCCCTTGCTCATTGCACCATCAGGATTCAAGCAAGCCGGGCCGAAGACGGCTGAAATGCCAGAAACTGGTCCCCGGTAGCTTGTTTCCTTCCCAGTGTAAGAATTGGCTTTTGTAGTTTGGTTTGCCCTGTTCCCATCATGCACTGGGACAGGAACAGACTAATTTGCATACAGCCAGGTTCTGAAACTGGGATGGTGCAGTGAGCTAAAAAACGGTGTTGGATCTAGCCCTGATCTCTTGACTGGGTGAGAGTATTCTGTTTAATTCAGAGACTCTGTCCCTCACCACCCCTTGTTGTAAATATTTTTGTCCACCCTAAGCGTGGAAGGGTATACTCAGATGTGAGTCCCTTGCTCATTGCACCATCAGGATTCAAGCAAGCCGGGCCGAAGACGGCTGAAATGCCAGAAACCGGTCCCCGGTAACTTGTTTCCTTCCCAGTGTAAGAATTGGCTTTTGTAGTTTGGTTTGCCCTGTTCCCATCATGCACTGGGACAGGAACAGACTAATTTGCATACAGCCAGGTTCTGATACTGGGATGGTGCAGTGAGCTAAAAAACGGTGTTGGATCTAGCCCTGATCTCTTGACTGGGTGAGAGTATTCTGTTTAATTCAGAGACTCTGTCCCTCACCACCCCTTGTTGTAAATACTGCATTACTTCCCGGGCACTGACTACAGTTACAGTACTGGCTTTCTTATCGAAATAATACCATTCTTGTAGCATTTGAAATCGTGGGAAAACATTGTAAAATCCAAACCTTGCGCCTTGCTCTGGCACCTCAGCTGCCCCTACCCTCCACACAGTCCAGTGCGCTGTACAGCAGCTCCTTTAATACCAAAATGCAGACCGTAGATTTGCTCCTTTTTTATCAAATTGCCAGATGCTGCGACTCTATAACCAGGGCTACTATCCTCCATCTTACAGTTGGAAGTCTGTAGTACATGTAAGGAAAGACTGTCTATTGACTCGTGCAAAACATTTATATTCATTGTGCTACCCTGGAATGGTGCTTCGCTGAAATAATGGGCATATTACATTTGTTTCATTTTTGTAAGTGGTTACAAGAGAGTTTGCACGATGGCCATGAGACAGATCTGCAGTGATAGCCAATGCAGGTGTATTTTTAAAATGTATTTTTGTGTTATGTAGAGAATAGGCTTGTTTTATGATGACATTTTCCAACTGCATAATTGTTTTGCAAAGATACTGGGACTGAGCAGTGTTTATGGCTGTAAAACTCAAGAAAAGAGAGGAAAAAAAGTGCTATAAATAAAAGATTTTGCTGCCACAACAGTTTGGTCACTGGTTTCAAAGTATGCCGTGCGTAATGTCCCTCTTCACTTGTACAACAGAGTATACAAGTTAATGTAACTGCCATTCCCATATTCTGCTTTCCTTTAAATTCAGAGCCCTAAATGAAGATCTCTGCACTGAACTGAAACCTCATAAGCCCTCTACAGCGTTTGATACTGTATTGTATTTTAATTGCATTTATATAGCGCTTACTACCCCGGACGAGGCGCCGAAGTGCTTTTTTCGGCGATTGGCATGCTACTGCAGGATCCATAGAGGATTAGTGTTGAATTAGTATAGTAAAATATGAAAGTAATTTTAAGTGGTGGATAGGTTAGTCAGTTATTTGGTTTCGGAAGGATAGCAGAAGGATAGAAGAGGAAAAAAGTTTGTATTTACAAAGCGCTTGTTACCCCTTATGGGGTGTTGAAGCGCTTTTTATTTATTTTATTTTTTTTGCGAGTAGCACGTTACTCTGGAAACCCATAAAGGATTAGTGGGGAATTAGTATGGTGAAATATGAAAGTAATGTGAGTGGTGGATATTAGTCAGTTATTTGGAGTGAGAAGGATAGCGGTGGGATATAAGGGAAAAAAAGGTTTGCATTCATATAGCGCCTGTTACCCCTGATGGGTGGTGAAGCGCTATTCTGGTGGGTAGCACACTACTCTGGAACTCATAAAGGATTAATGTTGAAAATTAGTATAGTAAAATATGAAGTAATTTGAGTGGTGGATATGTTCTGTAGAACGTGGCATATTACTTAAACAACGGAGAGAGATTACAGGGACCCCAGGTGCTGCCCTTGGTTAGATTCAGTCGTTCTTCCCATACTGAGGCCAATAGATCAGACCGTGACACCTCATAGTACCATGCACCCACGTCTTCAGCTCAAAGAGGTGTAGCTGCCTGCAGAACCAGGCCCCTCACTGATAAGTAACCTTCCATCCAAAAACAATCTACCGGTGAAAATTCAAGTGACAAGAGCACCTAGACAGGTCGTTCATATTCAGAACCGACCCCACTGTAATGTTCTTAAAACATCTTCAAGAGCACTGCCAAATGACCTGAAATATTTGGCAACATTAATTTAACAAGCCTTTGACTATTGAGTACTACTCTAGTGCCCTGGTAAAACAGAGCGACCCATTTTGTATTCTAGTTGGGCTGAATGCCCCTTTATACCCCAGATCCCTGGCATATACATTGGATTGTTTTCTTACAAGTTAGCTCAGCCTTCTAAATTGCCTCCGAGGATCAAAGCTCCAATCTGCCATATTTCGGCCTCAGTTGTATGCATAAGTACATATCTCTAAATGCGTACCAACTGTAAGACCAAGTAAGCTAGCACATATCGTGTCACAATCTACTCCCTCTACAACCATCAGGAAGTCACTAATACCATGTTTATATTTATAAATGATATTCATTTATATCCCTGAAGTAGCGCCTGGGCAGTTTGATGCTACGTGAAATAGGACAAACAATACATACCACAGATAAGGTTCTTCAGAAGAATGCAACAGTGATGGATAAATGACTTGACCATATGTAGAGGTTTTCTCCAAATCATTTGGGATTGCAATCAGCCATACATTTAAGGCTTGCAAAGCTTGACAGAAGACCAGATTAAAACTCAAAACATGGGGGGGAGGAGCCAAGATGGCGACCTGAGCGGACGTGCAGCCTCTCGGCACCGCCGGCCCTGGAGTCCCGCACCGAAATCCTGCTTGCCATCCTGATGCTTCTTAGACTGAAATGTGCGGGAAGCGGAGCTGGTTCTGACGGTGTTCCTCCGAATTCTCCACCCGCCCGGAGACAGAAGATATCGGACGGATCGCCTTAGCCCAGGACCCCGCTCGCTCCACAGCGCTTTGCCGGACCTCGCGTGCTTCGAGACGGCTGATTTGCTACGGAGGTTGTGCAACGGCGAAGAGTCATCTTCATTTGTATACTGCCCGGCCGACGCCTGCCGCCAAGAATCACCGCGTGTACACTGAGTTACACGGGGACAGGGGTGAGACGTGCTTTGCCTGCGGTTCCTTTGTCCGTGGCCGCCATGATGCTGGTCGGCTCCCATTGTTGCTCTGCCCGGCACCGGTGCGCCCCTCTCTACTCTGCCTGATTCACCATCCTTCCGGCGATTCCCTGCCTACGCTGCAGACCGAGGGGGATACTGAGTATTCCGGGGACGACAGCTGCTGATCGGTCGCGCCCTGCGACCCCCCTTCCCCTCCCCCAGCACTCCGGTGGATTGAGGGCAAGATGGCGATGCCTGCTATCCTGCAATGTGGGGATGACAACGCGCCCTCAGCATGGGACTGCGAGCTCACTTTCGTGCAGGGGGCCGGAGCACATTCTTCCTCCGGGAGTGCAGAGCTAAGGGAACTACAGCCTGAATGGACCTACAAGGATGTGTTAATGACTTTGGGTGAGCTACGATCAGAGATGATGCATAATTACAGTTTACTGGGAGCGAAACTTGATGCATGTGCCCATGCTCTATGCCGGGAGCAGGGGGTTCATCCCCGACGGAGTGTGGATTTGGTTTTGCTACATTCTATCAGCACACCGCCGCCTCCGAGTGCTACTGTTGAGGTTAAGGTAGCTATTGCTGCGGCTTGTAGCGACTCGTTGCCACCCATCAGGACTGTGGCTGCAACATTGTCTCCCCTTTATTCCGTGCCTGACTGTATGCCTCATTTAACAGCTTCGCTGCTTTGGACAACAGCAGCCTGTCCTCATGCCCCTTTATCTGCTCCTTTCTTAGGGACTTTGATCTCCCTGCTTCGTGACTTTTGTCGCTTGGGTACTTCGGAAAAGTTTGTGACTGAGGGAGGTACACTTATTGGGGACAGGCGACGCTCTTTCAGTGTTTATGCACCTCCCCCCTCCTCAAAGCGGCCATTTTCTTTCGCCAACTTGGACTGCACTGGACTACCACGGAGGGTGGGTGAGAGGATGAGTCCCAGATCGGGCCAGGGCTAGGCGGTCCCTTTGCTAAATTGATACGCTGGCGGGTGGAGACTGTGAGGGACCCAAACTCGGTCTGTTTCATTGCACAATGTGAATTGACTCTCCCTAATTGTTAGACTTTTGTTGAATCTATTTGTTGCCGATATTGGGGTGGAGAATGTTTACCGGGCCGGCGGTGTCCGCGCATATGTGTAATTGGCCCTCCTACCGGCCTTTCTTCAGTGGGAGTTATAGGATAGAATTTCTTTTCTTGCTCCCTATATCACTGGTTTATATTCCTTATGCTTTCTCTTTCTTTCTTCTCTCCTTCTTCTCTTCTCTTGCTATATTTCGGGTTTATGGGGCGACAGACACTCTGCTGGGGGGGGGGGGGTAGGCCATAGCCTCTGCATGTGTGTAGGGTGGGGGGTTATATTTCAGTTTCTGTTAGTTTCTATGGTGCCTATTTTTGCTCTTCTTTTATAATTTTCCTTTTTCCTCTTGGCCCGTGTTTAGGCATACTGGGTGAGGGGTGGCGGCGGAGACATGAATGGGGTGTTGAGACTGATACTGTAGCGTGGATATCTTGCTGCCATCCTGCCTAGTGGGGACTTGATTGTCGAGATGTGAGATCGGTTGGGAACTGTAGCCAATGTCATGTCCCACCTGCATGGACCTTGCTCTTTATTTTATTATTTTCCATGTTTCCGGAACAACACGACCTGAGCTCAATAGCTGCACAAAAACTTAAAATTAACCTTCATTGCTCCTGTGTCATGGTATTGCGGCGCCCTCCAGTTTGATTTCTAAATAGTAGCTGATGGTATGACGTATGACTATGTCGCCGTATTGCATGCATTCGTGCTTCATAAGTGTTCGTGGCCGGCCGGATGGTTGTGGGCCCGTATTTGTTCTTTACTTTATGCACAATAAAGGTTTTCAAAAATAAAAAAAAATAAAAAAAACTCAAAACATGGCCCTTTTCCCGATATCTAGGCATATCTATACAATAAGCATAGATTATTCATGAGTTGTCTGTCTTTTTAAGAGGCATGGGGCAGCATCACTTCTTTAACACTTGAAACATGGGTAGAGGAATGACCTGACAGCTAGGGCGGTCGACCTCGAAGCTGCAGAACCGGGTTCGAACTCGTCAGGGACGCTTAAAATCCTGGGATTCTGGGCAAATCACTTAATTTCCACATGCCCAACACAAAAAAAGAAAAATTAATGTGTTTGTCTGTAACGCAACTGGTGGTCATGTAAAGCGCTCTGATACGTTCAGGTCTAGTTTGCGCTATATAAAACTCCCCAAAAAACAAAACTCACCTCTTTAGTCTGTATGAGAGTGTTCACTTTCTTTTGCCAGTGGAGAATCATGAACCAGGGTACTCTATGGATTGATTACAGAAGTCGAGTGCAGACATTATTCCACCCAGGTTTACAGCCATGACTTCAATGAGAACCCACCTTGTATCCAGGAAGAGTAGCACTGAAAAAGATAGGCAGATTTAAATATATTCTGGACCACTACCTTCTGAATCCGATTCTCACATTGAATAAATGAAGAATGCTCCCCCACCTTACACTATGGTAGCAGAACAGACTGTGACTTG
The DNA here is from genome assembly GCF_964263255.1 of Lissotriton vulgaris. NCBI lineage: Eukaryota > Metazoa > Chordata > Amphibia > Caudata > Salamandridae > Lissotriton > Lissotriton vulgaris. Next base: position 1,114,451,158 of record NC_141694.1, read on the forward strand.
TCAGTGCTCATTGGACGAGTGGAATGTGCATAATTCCAAATATCTGCTTGGGGGGTGGGGGGCATCAGAGAGTTATCTGACTTATAGTAAGCAAGGCTCTTAAGGTGGAGACCCTTCTTCTCAATTTTTGTGACTTAAACCAGCAGTGTACTCACGGCCTTAACAGCCATGGGATATCACCCCTATGACATCAGGGTGTTGTTCCGTACAGTAACATGAAAGATTGGATTTGTATAGCCTCTTAACCAAATCAGGTGGATGAAGCTTCCGTCTGGTGATCATAATCCACTTAATGCTCAGATTTTGTATGAAACAACCACGGTCAGCTTTGCACCCTACTGAAAGTGTTGTTGACTATTGTGCCAGTATTTACAAATACAAAAAAAGATATCAACCAGTTGGAGGGATTGGCCATATTTGCAAATTTAGAGTCGTAGGTATGTGAGGATTTCTGACTTTTTGTCCTTTGCCCTTCTGTGAATTGGAACAGCTTGTGCTGTTTAATAATTGCTTGCATTTTGCTACAAGACTAATCAACATTATTTAGAATCTAAACGATCAAAACAATGCCAGACAAAATGGTCAAGAAAACGATTACAAAACCTATTCAAAGTGGAAATCTATCATTTTTATGTTCAAAGCAGGATATGAAAACCGCTAGTTGCTCACTACATGATTGCCACTGTAGAACTATGCTGAGGATTAAGTGGAGAGCTCACCTAGACGTCAACTAGGAGGCTTCTACATACACATTCTTATGGATATAGGCAAACCCTCCTTAACCATGTTTTGTACATGGTCATTCATGTTTTAACCTTGTTTTTGATGGCGCATATGGCCATGGGTAGAAAGCCCTCCCTCCTGTAGTAATATCAAACACAGGAAGGCAACATACATTATTTTTCTTTAACCATGAAGTCTTATGACATGCAGACTTCAAGTTATAAATAAATAAATCCAACATGAAATTTCTGCTTCCATGCCTGCCTTTACCCGAGGTCTGGGAATTGTTACACACACAGTCTAGGGAAAAAAATCACACAACTAAACTGTACAATCAATTGATTGTTCGTGTTTCTGAAATTGTTATTGAGAGTGGAGGGTAATGAAACAGTTGCTTGACTGAGCCAGCAGAACATTCTTTTCTTCCTGCCAAATCATTCCGTGATCTGCCAAAAACCTACACAACTGTGATGGTGTATTTGCAGAACAAGACAGTAAGCTAATTCCCAGTGTTTTCAGATTTGGAACTGATGACGTTTCTCAGGACTTGTATCTTAGTTTAGGTTTTAGCCAGATTTATGTAACAAAACGTAGAGGACTTGACACGAGTTTTGCTTAGCACTTAATGAAGCCTTCCTTCCCACTTCCTCATATAATCATCCTCTCCACTCTCACTACAGTGCCTCACTCCAGCCCCGCCACACCTACCTCCTGCTGTCATGCATTGTACATATCCCTACAAATTTCCTCCTCATGTAACCTTCATTTGCACTCTAATTTCACACCACCTTCTTGCCCTCTCCAAATGCTAATTTCATTCCTCCTCTCCACTCTACCTTAACCCATAAATATATATATCTAATATTGCTCTATATGTATCTATTTACACCTTTCCTCCCCACTCTTTCCCCTGTAATCTTACATTCCACACAAACTTCTTTCACCCTCTTTGCTCACTACCAGCTCTTTAGTTACCCCACCCCACTTCTCCAGGACTCTCTTCAAGGACCACTTCTCTATAGTTCTTTCAGGCACTTGAAACCCCATCATTTCCCTTTCCTCCCTGATGCACATCCCACATGATCTAACATATGTAGGTGGCTGTGCCACTCTTCCCCCAACCTACACTTCCAGGCCATTTCAGGCTACTTCTATCCTTTATTTCCTCCACTCCTTTTCCAATACCGTCTTCCCTATGCTGCCCACATCTCCTCCCCAGTTCACTGCATTTCTCATGTCAGTTAACCATGTTAAGTCCTTACTTGACCTCTTGGACCAGGATTATAGGCTCTCTAATCCTAACACATCAATGGCTTTGGCACGTCTTCCCTCCGTACCTCGACCCCTATTGCTTCTATCCAGCGCCCTTTGCTCTTTCAATTACCTCATATTAACCCATGGCCCCTCTTCATACTAATGCTTTATCATTGTATAAAAACTGACTATCTACCATAAGATCTCAGACTCTAAGCTAGACCAGCTGTTCATCACAAAATGTCTTTAGGAAACAATGCCTTCTCAGTCCTGCCTGACGCAATTCCACCCAGATATAGATTCTAACATAAAACTGACTGCAGATGTGTGGGTTGTGAGAGGCGGGCTCGCTGTAAAGTGTACCTATAGTCCTGTCTGTAACTTTACCTATACCTTAATTTGTGTTCCTCCGACGCTCACCGGAAGTGGGAATCATCAGATGGTTGAGGGGGGGGGGGGGGTCTAAGTGAACTGTTGTTGTTGCAGTTATGTCAATGTATACATTTGAAGAAAAATAAAATAAAAATATATTTTTAAAAAAACTGATTGCAGATTACAGGAGATTTCATTATTCTCCTGATTTCATGATTCTCCTTATAGATTTCAGACCTTCAAAACTTTGTCACAGCTAGGTTCAACTCACTACAGCCACTATCCCCTCTCGCTCATTCCTCCTGATTACAAACCTCTACCGAACAACACAGCATTTACAGATTCCTTCCTAGGTGCTATCTTGAACATCATTATAAACCACCACAATCGCTCTGTCCTGGGTAACTTGAAAATCTGATTCAACTGATCTCCAATCTGGTCATATCACACTAATGGGAAACCTCCTTGTCATCTGGAGTAACAACAAACTCATCTCCTTGTTAGGGACGGAATGCTTAGAATGCCTTTTAGTTCCTTCTTGACGGCCCAATGAAAGTGTGACTCTTCTCATTAGCGACAGTACAATCCTGCACAGATTTGTATACGTCAAAGGTGTCAAGTGTCTCCTTAAGAAGTACCCGTTCAGAAGCAAAAAACTATAAAGGGCAACATTTCTCCATGGCAATAGCTGTTGGTTGATGATAGAGCAATACTGGAGCGAATAATAAGGCACCAAACTTCCTCCAGCATCGGGAGTAAGAAAAGAGCCAAGCAAGGAAATCCAATAGAAGTTGTAGCTGCTAGAAACAAACACCAGGGACAAAGTGTAGTAGCTAGGGTGTGAAGAATGCTTTGAAAAATAAGGGAACACGTGTTATGATGCATCCTTCACTTAAAAATACCTCCTTACATATGATTCAGACTGGAGCTGACATCACAAAAAAGTGGATACAAATTAGGGTAAATTAGACGATAAAAGGTACGTTGTGGCCCTGCACAAACTCAAACCCACCAGGTCAGACACCCCAACTCTGGCCTATTCATGAAATAGAGAATTATGAGGATACCTATGGTTAGGTAGTGTGTATTATAACTCTTTTTATAATGTAACCATATAGTTATCTCTGAATACATTCACTGTAATATAGACGTGAGTCACCAATTCAGTTTATTGCAAAATATTTTTCAAATCAGTTTACACCACATACATTTTTCAGTCGAAAATAAATTATTGTACAACAAGAACACATTTTTGTTTAAAATTCTTTTTGCTTGGGGATGTAAATCTTGTGAATATTCTCTATAACATCTAACTGGTGTTTTTTTGGCATGTGGATGCTTCTTTCAGGCTGTATACATCCCACAACACAAAAACAAAAACGCTAAAAGTAAAATCTAGAAAACACCTTAATAGTTTGAAGATATAGAATACACCTTAATGGTTTGAAGATACACAGGATATATATATCCTATCAGGCAAATAGTACAGCATCATATTAAAACGTTTGTGTTGTATAACAACATGCTCTTAACCACAATAGTTTCCCAACAATATCTTCACCTTAGAGTTATTCTAGAGACTGGCTTTCAGATACGCTCAAGTTTTCTTTTGAGTGTATATATATTTTCTAATGGTTAAGCTGCAACATTAGCAAAACTAATAAGAATTATGAATGTTATTCTGTTTATAATAAAAAAAAGCTATAGCATTTGATATTCTTATTAACTTAGACTGACTGACTGACTGATTAACTTAGATAAACATTTTTTTCAGTGATATAATTTTTATGAGTTGTGAACTAAGTAGAGATTCAAACCAGCATCATGCTATAAAGTTGAAGCAAACCAGTGGATAAGTATGCAGGGATCTCATTGCGTTTCTACGCTTCCCGGTTCAGGTTCAGGGAGTAAGCACTAAATATGGACTAGGATCAAAAACATGGAATTTTACATAGTATTAGAACATTGGAATGTTGGGGGCTACATTGAAAACAATGGAGTGCTCTGGGCTTATAATGGCTGGTATAAGCCTGGAGCTCCAACGTTCCAATGTTTCGTCTGGCTGTGAACAAAGGGTTCAGGGAGCCTGAGGGGATTCCAATCCCCTCACGCTCCCTAAAGGCTTTGTTTTTTTTGTTAAAACATTCTGTCCTCTAGTGACAGAATGTTCTAATAGCCTTATAGCCCTTCGTAGATGGGCTATACCGCTATTAAAGTCCCTCTCCCTTGTTAAAGGCCATCACCTTCGGCTCGGGGCCTTTTAACGCTGGAGAGGGCCTTTAATAGCCGGTATAGCCCTCTACGGCGGGCTATAAGGCTATATTACATTCAGAAAACATCCCATGGTTATGATTAATAAACAGATTAAAGGTTAGATTTACAATGGCAACTATAACATTTAAAACATTTACATGTCATAATAGAACTAAAATAATTACATCGGCGGGTGACCATAGGGAGTTGCTAAGAGTGCATTCTTTTTACAAAGAAACGGAATTAAGGGCTGGAACCTAATACGTTCAGTGCATTCTAATATGAACCTTCTTGACGCCACAAGAAGAGGGTACATTTATTATTATTCATTTTCAAAGGTTTCAAAAATATCTAATCTTAACAATTTCATAAATGATTCACTAGGGAGTTACTCCAAATGTAGCATTATATTCATGGTGTATGATAGCTTTATTACAACACTTTTATTTCAAAATCGGTCCATATATTGATCTGTTGTAGACAATGGAAGCCAGTAATCCCATGGTTGTGTTGATAAACCAATTGATATGTAGATTTTCAAAAGCAAAATATTTAAGTAAAAAGGAGTTTCCCCCACATAAAACAATAGAAACAGTTACATCAGGAACTGGATTGGTAGATGGCTATTAAAAGTTGTTAACATAGCATTCTGTATAAACAGAAACTAATTAAAGGGCTAGAATCTATTATGCTACTTACTCTGAACCATTTTGACATCACAAGAAGAGGGTAATTGACTCTTAATAAATATTATTGAAAGTTTATAAAACACATAAGAGATAAAATCTAAACTGTATCAAAAGAATGAAATATAGGTGTTGGTCTTTCCCATTTATTTTCACTGGGGTATTGCTTCAAATACATCACTGATATTCACAGCATTCGTTGCTTCGTTACACCTATTTCAAAATAAGCCCATATTACGGCTGATCTAAACATTGGAAGCAAGAGAAGAATTTAACAAAAAGATGCAATTGGGACATAAGACCATTTAACTAGTTGACCAAAAATAATTTAAAGGATACATAAAAACGTTCTAAAGAGCATACAGTATGTGAGCCTAATGACCTACTCAAATTGCTAAGCGGTTACCATATCCATTACATGTGGCCTATTTCTACCTACATATGCTTGGAGATAGCATATGACATCACAATAAGATGATTGTAGATTGAGCAGTTTGAGAGGTAATTAGTACAAATAAATAAAAAACAAAGTGTATTAACCCATAATTTAAAGTGAATGGAAAATAAAGCAAATGTATGAGCATGACCTCAGTTGTAAGTCTTATATAATATTTTGATAAGTAAATTAAATATAAGCAGTCATTTTGTAAAACAAAAAAACTAAACCTAGACCATGAAAGAAGAGTATTTTTTTCACTATAATAGGAAAAGAATTTAAACGAATGTTTGTTATTGTTAAACAATACTATATTTTCTAATGTTAAATGTGTCTGATGAAAACCGATTTGAAATCCATTCTGTAATAAACTGCTTTCTTACACCACACCTATATTCTAGAGTGAATGTATTCCTAGACAACTATGTAATGAAATTGTAACTAAATCTTTAACACTCCCCAACTAATTATAGGCATCCTCTCAATATTTATTTTATTTCTGTAACACAGGAAAAAAAGGCTCTTGGATTAGAAACCTCTCATATCATTTTAAGGGCAGACCATCCTGTTGGCAGTATTATCTGTACATTTAAAAGAAGTCCAGGTTTGACATCCTTCATTCAGCGCTCAATTTGACAGTTCCACTAGCACTCTTTATGCCTGGTCTCCATGCAGCTAATCAAAGTCCTCTTCGGATGGCCGCAAGCACAAAGAGGCCAGGTGGCACGAATGCTGAGTCATGCTCTGGGCTCTATGTCCAACCACTTGTTGCCCAGCAGAAAATGGAGGACTGTCTCCTGAGCATGTGCATCTCTGGTAAGTTTGCAGAGCTTAAAGGAGGGGATGCAAGGGAGGCAGCAAAATGATACTAGATCTGTTAGAGAGAAGGGTAGGGGAGATCCAGTCAAGGATGGTTCTTTTGACGCTAACATCCTTTTATCTTAGTAAAAGATAGAACAAGCTTTGATTGACTGTCATGAGTGGTAGATAAGTCCAATAGCAAAAGTGATGCAACGTCATCACTTTTGGACGAGATTTTCAAGTCATCCCAGTTGGAAATGAGGTCGGATTCGCTACTTCTCCAGGGACAAAACCTAGTTTGATGGGCTGGTCTGAAAGAAGGTTATTTTGTTACCAGAAATTGCAGTTATGGGTAAAAGTCATTCTTTCAGTTATATTAAAGAGCCATTGTTTTGAATCTGGCCGAGCACTCACGTAAAGCTATAAGAATATTCTTGGAAGATAACCCTCAGTTCAAGATTGGCACCTCGGTTGATGACTTCTTTCTACAAAAATACGTGTGTCAGTGTAAGGTCTTTCTTCGTACAGACAGCAAAACATTAGAATGCTCTGTTACTGACCTGGAATTTAAGAAGTAAATAAAGACGTGTCTCTTCCCAAACAGATGATGAAGGGATGCACAGCCAGTAGAAAGACCCACATGACATCCAAAACTAGAAGACATCTCCCCCAAGGATGGTCACACAAACTCATATGCATCTACTACTCAATCGCCTTTACTTTACTCCACTCTACATGTGCAGCTACAAGTTTTCAGCAATATAATATTAGCCACCTTTGCCATTCAGTCACAGCACCAAATATTTCCCATATAGGCCACACTGCATTTCCACTCTTTTCCAAATATACCCTAACACTATGTTATGTATTCATCCTATTTCTTGCTCCTTTTGTTCTCCTGCATGCCAAGGCACTGCTATAGAAATAGAGTAGGACATCCACGGGCACAATTCACAACATTGAATCACTTGCCACATAAGCCACAGTAAATACTCACACACTTCAATACAAAGTAACCAGAGTGTTGTGTTGCCTGGCCACACATGAATGAATGAATATAAAATGTATAAAGCGCCAACTTAGCCCAAGGGCGTCCAGGCGCTGTAGCAGAACTTTGTACAGACTGGAATGGACATGCTCAAGCAGGGGTATATGTAAAAAGCCAGGTCTTCAAGGTTTTCCAAAAGAGGGAGTGTGACACCTGCGCAAAGAGATCCTCCGGGAGGGAGTTCCACAGCTTAGCCGCAGCAGTAGAGAAAGCTCTACCTCCCCATTTCGCCTTTTTAAACCTCGGCACTGTTAGTAGGTTTTTGTTTGCGGACCTAAGCTGCCTAGTAGAAACATAACACTGGGATATTGTTTTCATACCATCAGGGCCTAAGCCATAGTATAGGCATATGCATCAGGGAGAGGGTTTTAAAAAGAATTCTAGGGTCTAAAGGAAGCCAATGCATTGCTTCTGTGTCTCCTCAGGAATATGAAGTGCTAGGTAAATGCAACTGCAATACAATGTGATAATTTAGGGAGTCCTTTAGACTATGGCGCACCAGGTCAACAAGGGCTATTGCCTCCTCCCCTCTGTACGAGGACCACCCGTCATATTTCAGTTGGGTGGATGTATTTTCATCATGGGTGAATACCAGGCAGTAGGGCAAGGCAAGCAGTGATATAACTTGGTGGATGGGTTGCAGTTGAGGGGTTTCTGCCAATGGTGCGGTCTAAGCGTTGGTGCAGAGAAACCAAGTGGTTCTATCACCTATAAATTCAAGAGGTTATTCACAAGGTTTTCATTGACTGTGGCAGAGCGTTGCTTCTGACATCAGGTACCAACACTTTCATTTTTTAGGTCGTGCCCTGTTTGATATTCTTTAGTATATACCTCTCTTTGTGGGTTTAAAGCCCGCCCACTGCTTTTCATTTGTTTATTTCAGTATTCTTAAACATTCCTTGCTTGCTTGTGGTCAATCCTCCCTCTTTGTCCCACCTTTTTGGCTTTTGTTTCCTCCCATGGAGCAGGAACTGTGTTTTAAGCTTTGGTTGTTTGTCTGTTGCTTGGGGGAATATTTTTTTTATTTCTTTCCTGCTCATGTTACACTGTGAGTGCTGTTAAACTCTAATGCCCGTATTTTATTGCATCTTCCCTCACTCTCGCCCCCTCCTTCTCCTGTTGTTGCTTCCATCCTTCCTGCACCTCTCTCTATTGCTTCTTTAAGCAAGGTGTGATTTTAGTGCAAGAAGCATTCAAGTGAGGGTAATGGGCTTTCTCTCCAGTGCACACCTAACGGTTATCTACATGGACGCCGCGCGTCATCTTTCAGCACGGCCCCTGCTTTTATATTTTGCAAACATCTGTTTAGTTTATTTCATGCTTAAAAATGAAGTTGATTTTCTCGGTCGTATCCCTGTCATTCTCATTATGTGGGCTCGACTTGCTTCAGTATTTTTTTCACATGTCTTGTTCTTGTTCACCCTTCGTCTTCATAGTTTGCCTTTGTCCCCTACTGCTTTCCACTTATCTCTGTCTCTCATGTTGTGTTGTTTTCCAGTCATGCTTCTCCCTTCACCTATCCTTCCAGCTTTTTCCCACGCCACTCTCCCGCTTTGTGGACTGTGCATTACATAGTAGGCATTACGTTTGTAAATTGCAGGTAGTATTTACTTGTTGCAGTAAAGGTTTGCTAGCGTTCCATGTTTCCCTAGGAGAATATTTTTGTTTAATAGGAAAAGCGATCACTTTTCTAGTTCTGTGATTAAAAATATGAATGTGTTCTTGGTTAGCTTGCAAGGTGACCTCATTTGCCCTTATATGAGTTATCCTGCATTGTTTTTCTCTGGAAGCGTGAAGAGGCTTCTGTTGGTTGGGGGTTCCTATTTTTAAGGATGTCCGGTTTCTAGGGGTTACTGCATATGAATGTTATAAGGCAACATTAAACTCTCTTCAAAGTTGTGCTTCGGGTTACTAAATAACAGAACCCACGTATTTGTAAAATACATGTTCATGGCTGGAGTCTCTTGGAATTGATAACGTGTTTGCTGTTGCTTAAACCCATGGTACTGATTTGTTTACCTTACAAGGATGAGTGGTAGGTACCATGGGCCCTCTGGGATCGAACCGTGGCAATATATGGAACTGGCGTTTGTAACACTGAAAGGTCCTGTCTTCAGTCCGCTGTCTTTGCGTTGCTCCTGTTACTAAGTCAAAACCTGCGAGTCAGACACTTCAGTACTGTGAAAGAGAAAGCAATCTAATTGATTTTGAAATTAGCAACCGAAAATCCGGAGGCAAGATGGCGGATGCGCTTCGCATCCGAGTGAGTAGCTGAATCGTGCTTGCTGCTGTATCACTCTTGTCTGCTGCTGATGGATGGTCACTCTCCCTGCTCGTTTAAAAATTATTGAGTATTTTGAGTGAAGTGCTGGCGTTTTCATCTACATCGTCCCTACCTGAGTATGCGGCTTCTGGGGCGGAGCTGTTTGAACGGTGTATGACCGGTGTGGAATCTTCAGAAACCTCTCGGGAAACCCGGCTTGACAGGTTCACAGCGTCGAAGAGAAAGAGCGGTGGGGAGACTAACGCGAACGCGGAGACGAGGATCAGCGATGGCTCCAAAGAACCCGAAGCCCAGTACAGTGCCTAAGGTCGTAAAGCCCAAAACCCGGGCAGTGACTGCTGCGGCAACGATGAATGTGGGCAATGCAGGAAATGCTGTCATGGAGAGAAGTGTCTCGATTACAGAGTCAAATCCGGAGGTAAATGCTGCAAATTGCGAGGCTGTGCAAACTGTACAGGCTGTTCAGGTATCTCTCTCCAAAGAGCCAGTAGTGGTGAATGCTGGGAGTTGTAGGAGTGGAGCTACACCAAAAAATATACCTGGCATGTTTAAAAAGGGTAATGAGATATTAAATACGGAGAAGAATAGCCATGATGCATCCATAAACTCTGACTCTTTTCAGGCTCACCCTATTAATAATGTTATGGATGGCATTAGTAGCAGTAAAAATACGGAGGACATGACTCCCTTATTTGGGTCCGGGCTAGTTCAGAAAGTTCAGGTCGTTACTTCCCACACTGAAAGAATTGCTAGTGATCACGCCACAGGTCCTGCCAGCGTTGAAGGGCTAAATCCCCAAGGTGGCGCATCTGGTATCATTATCTCTACCCACTCTCAGGAGGAAGCTGACGCTACCGGGGATACACAGTCTGTTGATTAGACAGGAAATTTTTACTCCATGTCGGATTCATCCAATGCACTGGAGCTGGAGAGTCTTGACGGGGACTGGAGAGATGATGTAAGTGTTGCCAGTACTTGCAGGCTAACCGGTGGGGTGCAAGAGATCGAGTTCACTAATAGAAGACGATGGAGATAAGGCCGAATCTCCCTCAGCGAGAATTGAGTGGGGGGCCGAAGAGAACACTGTTCGTGGGGGGGAGCTGTTAGTATCAGGGCTGCCCCACCAGATTTGGGGGTCAGTGAGAATCAAGGCTCTCCTGTTCTCAGCGCCTTTGCTGAAACTACTCCTGCAGACCACACACACTTGATCTTAGCCAAAAGGCCGAGAAGCGAGAATTAAACTCTCGAGGAACCACGCATCCGTGAAGATCGACACAGATCGAGGTCTAAAACAAGGGTGTGTTTAACTTATATACAGCGGACATGGAGAGGGCCTTGACTGGGGCAGCTTTGGCCATCCCAAAGATCGGTGGGACCAAAATTCAATTCATGCAATATGCTGATGACCTGGTACTCTTGGACCATACGAGAATTGGGCTACAAAAGGCACTGTCGGCACTTGCCGCATACAACGATAAAAACAGGCTTGTACCAAATCCATCCAAGTCAAAAGTAATTATCTTCGGACATTACCCAAAGAAAAAATCATTAAAATGGAGGCTTGGCCATCTCTTGCTGGAAAGCACACAGTGGTACACCTATTTGGGCATCTGCTTCCAGGAGTCAGGGCTTTCAAGCGCCCACTTAAAGATCATCCAAGGCAAAGGTAAAACCATCACCTATGCCATCTGCAAGCTGCAAGCCTCCTTATACAGCCCGTCCACAATGGCCATCCAAAGAGTACTCAAAGCCAAGCTAATGCCGGCCCTCAATTACGCTCTACAGGCATTCCCAGGCAAACTGAACAATGAACTAGAAAACATCCATTGTAGAGCCTACAAGAGACTATTCCACCTACCAAGGTGCACCAGAAACACCCTTGTCCACCTGGGGTTTTCACTCAACCAGCAAAATCTGGAAGAGATGGCCGCCCTAAGCAAATATTACTTTCTAACAACGGCGGCACAGGAGAACACACTCAAGGCAGCCCTGAAATGTATCTTCAGAGAACCAGGGAATCCCTGGTCGGCCACTCTCAATGCGGCAAAGGATCATCTCAACCTTGCCATCGAGTCTTGGAACCCCGAACTCGTCAATTACAACGCCATCAAATACTCAATAAAAAAATGTAGGCGCGCGGTCATGGGAACTGGATCTGCAGTCGTTGGTAAGTAAAGACTTTCATGAGTCCCTGTGCCTACCGCATATCCTGCACAATCCTAAACACCATCTCACGAAAGCGGTGATCTTAGCCTACAGACTATATCCATTGCCCCTCAAAGAATTATATGCCTTTGGTCAGGTTGGCTCAGGAATTCGGGAATGTAGGCTTTGCAGGTATAAACGTGAGTCATTGGCCCATCTTCTATTCTGCTGCCCGGCACTGCGCATGGCCCGCAGTCTTTATCTCAGGCCAATCCTAAGACAAGCAGGGTCACGTACCGCAAAGGAGGGGATCACCCATCCCTATACCCTGACTACGGTAAAGCACATGGCCTCTTTTGGAAAGTTTATCCATCAGACACGGTCCCTGCTGATGGCTTCTGAGGGTCCGAACATATAGAGACTTAGCAGGCCCAAGTTCTACTACGAACTCTATCGATCGTATTCCCAGCGTTCAGGGAGCCACCATATAGACTGATCTCTCGAAACTCTCTTGGTTTTAACTTTTGTAACTTTGTAATTTTGTACTTTGGTTTTAATGTAATGGTTTTGAGTAACCAAACAATAAAGTATTCATTCATTCATACTCCTGCAGACCAGCCTCAGATGCCCGAGATCACTTTGAGTATGCTGTATCAAGTGATGGTTCAACATCGAGAGGAAACCAGAGCAGAGAATTTGCGCACGTAAGGTGCAGTACGTAAGCTCACAAATAACCTAAGGCGAGTGGTAAAAACCTGTAATGAAACATCAGCTACAGTACAGGAGGCAGAGGGAAGGATTTCTGCAATTGAAGATGCAATGTCACAGCAAAGTTCTCAGCTCTCTACCTCGGTAAATCTAAAGGAGGACGTCATTTGGAAGCTGGTGGACTTAGAGAACAGGTCTAGGCGTAACAACCTTCGAGTCTTGGGCATTCCTGAAGGGAATGAAGGGTCTAATGTCAGGTAGTTTGTCATTGAGCTCTTTAGTGAAGCCTTCCCGGAGCTATCCCAGTGGCAGTGGGACCGGGAGCTTCAAAGAGCTCATAGATTCCCTTTTCAACGGAACAAGAATTTTGGAGGTACTTCCAACACCCAGCCAAGAGCCATTCTGATCTCCCTGAATAACTTCTTGGCTCGTGAAGCGTTGTATGACCTAGCCAGGCCAGATCGAAAACGAAAGAGGAAAGGAATGGAATTTTTTGTTCGTCCTGATTATTGTCACTTTACGGTTCAACAACGTTGGCAGTTCCGTCAACTCATCCCTTCCAGGCGAAGGGAGCCCAAACCTTTCTCCTTAACCCATCAAAACTTAAAGTTATACATAAGGAAAGAACTCATTTCTTAACCTCTGAGAGTGCAGCAAAGGACTTATTAGCCAATTTGTGATTTCTCAACTTGTTTGCTTGTTCTGGTCTTAATTTTGAACCATTATGGGAAATATTGTGTTAGAGTGTCTTAGACTGGACTGTTTCTTTTTTACTGCTTAAATGTTCTTTTGGGAGAAATCAGGATGACTTCTAAGCAGATGGGAGTGTGCAGCGAGACGCACTATGCTTCTCAGGCCGTCACCTGTAGGGACTGTTCAGTCTCTTTGCCTTCTTTGGGTGGGGTTGGGGTTGGGAGGGGGGGTTTTGGTGGTGGGGCAAGCAACTACAGGATTATTATGTGTTTTGATTTAAGCAAAACATCTGGTGATGCTAATACTGTTTATCCTTATATGATAGCTTTAAGGCAGGGTATGTTATTAAAAAGTGGTGTTCAAATAAATACAAAAACAAAAATGTAAATGGGTAAATTAAGGATCTGATCGTGGAACATTTGTGGTTTGAATAATAGGAAAAAAAGAGTTATGTGTGCACAGATCATCCAGAGTATGAGGATAGACCTACTTTGTTTACAAGAAACACATCTGATTTGGAATAACAGATATTGGTTTAACGATCTGGGTATGCAACTTTTGGGATGTGCTAGTCAAGGTACTACTACTACTAGGGGGGTGGCAGTACTTATGAAAAAACACGTGGGATGCTGTAACCGTATAAAAAACGATCAGTATGGAAGATGGGTCATAATTTAAATTCTTATAGATGGTAAACTTTGGACTATTTGTTCGATTTATGGCCCAAACTCGGATGAGTCTGAGTTATTTAATTTTCTTAGTCTAGAATTAGCTGGGTGGCCCGCTCCTTTAATATTGTGTGGAGACTTCAATATTCATATTGAAAGAGACTTTGATATAAGGTCAGATATTATATATGGCGGGCTTAAGAAGAAGACTTATAAAGCATTAAAAGGGTTAGTGAATGAGTTCGGGCTATCTGATGTGAGGTTTGTTAACAGCGTCATACTACCTGGATATACATTTTCTCAGCCCCACATCAGAAAATGGTACGCCTGGACTATTTTTTTGTCACCTCTGCACTTATTAATAATATTACCTATGAAATTTTTCCAAGAATAATATCGGATCACAATCCTATATTAATAGAGATTAAGACTGAGTCAGGTGCTATACCGAACTTGATCTCATGGACATTTGAACGTAAACTTTTGGCAGACCCATTATATGTTGAATATATGTCTAAATGGATAAAAGAGTTTTTCAATATCAATCGAGGGTCTGCCTCAACTCAAATGGTTTGGGACTCGTTTAAAGCCGCGGTTCGGGGAGAGACTCTGTCTTTCTCTATTAATAAGCAAAGATCTTCTCGGGCTAAACTCGCTACCTACTACAAGGCAGTACAAGAGTGGGAGGCTAAATTAGTCTTAGCTATTAATGCTTCGCTAGATATTGAGCATATTGAGTCAAGGCTCACCATACATAAATCTAGGCTGTATGAGATTTTCGCCAGGAAATTAGCAGAACAGGTTGCAGTGTTCCGCTTCCAGGTCTATGAAGTGGGGGAAATGTCAGGGCAGATTCTGGCTAAAAAAATCAGGCAGCAGGAAGTATTCAACAATGTGAATGCGATCCAGGATGAGACTGTACAAATTTACAGACAACCTGAAGAAATAGTGGAGGTTTACTGCTCATTCTATAGTAAATTATATACGGAGGAAAACCTATCTTATTCGTCGGAGCTTCTGCTAAATTTTTGTGGTACAGATAACATTTCTAAGTTAACTGCTGGGCAATCTGCAGCACTAGATTCAGAAATTACATGGGATGAATTAGAGACAGCCATTCTCTGGTTGGCGACTGGAAAAGCTACGGGCCAGATGGTATACCGTTAGAGTTTTATAGAATGTGTAGGCATGTTCTAAAACAAGATCTTCAAACTTGCGTAGAGGCTCAAAAAGCGGTAGCACCAGAATCTTGGAGACAGTCGACCATTATGGCATTTCTTAAAAAGATAAACCCCCCCTCGTCTCCCTTCTTCTTTTAGACTGGTTTCACTAATCAATGCTGATAGCAAGATCTTTTCAAAGATCTTAGCATCTCGTATCTCTGGCATAATTTCTACAATAGTTTCACCTTTGCAGCATGGGTTTATCCCTAATTGGGATACTTCGGACCATGTCAGGCGCGTGATCACCTTAATGGACTGGGCCCAAGCGACTAGGACTGATCTCGGCATTACCCTGTTGGATGTCGAGAAGGCATTCAACAGGGTAGCCTGGCAGTATCTCTGGGAGGTGCTGTCATTGAAAGGCTTTGGTCCCCAATGATTCTAGCATTAAAGTCACTCTATGTGCTACCTAGATCATGTATAAAAATTGGTACCCAAAAATCTGCCTTTTTTTCTATTTCAAGAGGTACTCGACAGGGATGTCCATCCTCCCCACTTTTGTTTGCCTTTTATATTGACATACTAGCACCTGTACATGTCTCCAACACAAATTATAGAGCCCTCGCTTATGCGGACGATATAGTGGTGCTTACAACTAATATTCAGAGAGCACTGCCAGTGATAGAGGATCTGGCTACTCAGTTTGGGGCTTTTCCCGGCTACAAGCTGAAAATTTCCAAAACTCAAATGTTATTTGTCGGTCAGAACCCTACTCCTTCGATTAAGACAGTGGCAGTAGCAACATACTTGGGTATTAAAATCACATTCCCTGTATCGGCCATCCCAGATTTAAATTTTAATACAGTTCTTCAAAAAGCAAACTCTATGCTTGAACATATTGATCATTTTCATCTATCCTTATTTGGCCGGAACAATGTTCTAAAAATGACCATACTTCCAAAATTTCTTTATATGTTTCAGACAATTCCTCTTGAGTTTCCCTTGAGTTTTTTTAAACAATTGGAAAGAATGGTATGTAGCTTTATTTGGGGATACAAAAGACACCGCAGATCTTACAAGAAAATGATTATACCAAAATCTAGGGTGGGGGGGGATTCCTCATCTTTTGTATTACTATATTGCATCAGTTCTACAGTTTATTTCCCCCTTGATTATTGGTGAAAAAGCAAGGATCCCGGCGAGTCAATCACCATCAATTTATGAATTTATACTGGGAGAGGAGTGTAGCGGCTGCTTTCTTAAAAATATAGAACCAAGTTACTACAAAAAAAACAAATTTAAGACCTTGAAAGCATCTTTTGGAGTATGGAAGATAGTCAAGCGCCAGCTGGGGATCCAGAAAGTTCTGCTCTATACACCTTTATCTGCTTCTAACCTATTTCCCCTTGTATTTCAGGACTCCGTTATGTCCAGATGGCGAAATCAAGGAATTTACTGTGTGGGCGATCTGTGGCAGAATAGTCAATTACTTACTTTTTCGGCACTTATAGATAGATATAACCTTACAATTCAGGATTACTTCAAGTATTTGCAGATTCACATCTTCTTCAATACTTTGTCACCATCGGAAATTTCTGGTCTCACCAGAATTTCCATTATTGATATCATGTTTACTAAAAAAATCGATTGGTTATTACTTTAAAGTCCTTATGTCTGCATGCTCAGATGATTTAGCAGCCCATTCATTAAAATGGGCTGAAAAAATGAGTATCGAAGTTGTATGCCTAGAAGAATCTATCGTTCTGGCGTACACTATTCTGATTACAGGTAGATCGCGCACACAGCACTATATGGTTCTATATGATCTATATTATGCGCCCTCAAAAATTTCAAAATGGGGGGCGACGGTAGGAACATCATGCAATAGATGTGGGTTACACGCAGCTGATGCTTTACACATGTTTTTTTCCTGTCACCAGTTATCTTCCTTTTTAGCTGCAATTCAGACATTTTTGACTGTACTGTTTGGATCCACAGTTACGTTAACAGGGGTATTAGTCTTAATCGGTGTAACCTCTGATACATTACCCGTTGGGAAGAAAAACCTATTATTTATAGCTATGGCAATAACTAGGGCATGTATTACTCAAGAATGGATTAATACTGTTCCCCCTTCGTTTGTTGTATGGAGGGCCGCCTTTTAGCTTCGTATAATATAGAAGATGCCATATATAGAACGAAAGGCAGAAGAAAAAGATCTCTCGGAATGAAAATTTGGGCCCCTGTTCGACAGTGGATTCAGGGGGACTTGGACTGATTGCAGTTTTCTCTTTTCATATGATTATTTTAGTCATTTGCCCATTTCTTTCTTTATGTATTGACTGATGAATTCCTCATTGTTTGTATAATTGTTTTATTGCTTTTTCTTTTCTTTCTGAATTATCTCCTGCTTTATGTGTACCTGATGTTTATCCTCGCTGTTATTTTATGATGTAATGGTAATCCTGTATAGCTTGCAAAAAAAAGTATCAACATTTAAAAAAAAAAAAAAAAAAACAACCAAAACCCTCCAAGTTAGCCTGCTTCTCTGTAAACTATCCTGAATCCTGGCCTGGAACTCCTGTGAATGTTCAGCGCTCCGTCGCATTGGAATGCATGCACTCGCATACATACGGGTAAATACAAGGGAACACTCCAGCGCTCACACACGCACCCCCAGATCTTACATTAGTGAATGCAGCACAGAAGGTTGTGTTGAGGTCAAGCTGGCTTTGAGTCTCCAGTGTTGAGTTTGAATTTATAATTTTATTATTGTAATCTTTCAAAATAAGATCACAGATATGCTGGGATAACCAGGTGCCAGTCTATACTGTGTCCGAGCACAATAGAAAACTGCAACCGTTGCTGACTATTGACATATCACTCTGATTTAAATTAAGAGTCAATACCATGATGACCAAACCAAGGCATACTCACCGCTCTCTTGACTTCTTTTTGTTTAACATGCCCTTGATGTACAGGTTTGGTGTTAAGATTTTTAACAGTTTTGACAATCTCATTTTACTGCCCTCCTCCTCTCCTCTTGCATTAGGGCAATATTTCAAACATTATGGGGCAATCAGGCAAGATGGTGGTCTGTGTCCTACACGGCTGACTGGTAAAGCCTTTCTCTAGACCCAGCACTGATGCCCACGGGCCAAAGTATTCTTTACACATTTTGGCAACTTGCACAGATACCAATTTGGTGAATGCATATTTGATTTGACTCCTTGCAAATTTGAAGGTACCTTGTGGCATACTTGGATGCTTAGTGTGACATACAACAACACACAATTCACAGCTACAAAATTCGACACCATCCAACTTAGTTACACTCCACATAGTACTACTCAACGCAAAACGATTCAACTTCAGATAATTACACTCTACTCAGTACTGCATAAATACACCCCACATAAAACCACTCTATGCCACATATTAACAAATACACATAAAAACATTCCACACCATGCCACATAATTCCAGTCAGCATAATTTCACTCAATGCCACACAGTTCCACGCTACACAATTCAATTCCACACATTTCCATTTTACACCACATAATTCAACAACAAACCACAAAAGTCAACTCAATAGCACAATTACACAACAGACCACATACATCCAATCCACACCACAGAATTCCACATCATGCCACAAAATTCAACAGCACACCACATCATTAAACTTAACGATATACCTCAAAACAAAATACCAATCAACATATTTATACTCCATGACACACAATCCCACTTCACATAATTCCAGTGCACTCAATGGCACATAATTACTATCCACATAATTCCACTGCATACCATGCAACATAATTCCACTACACAACCCCACTCCACACACAACTATTCCATGCCACACTATTCCACAACTAACAATTACAATCCAACCCACATATTCCACTCCACACCACATACATCCACTCCATAACACATGAGTAAATACATTGTCATGTGCAACACCAACAGCTCTAACTTTTACAAAAGGGAGACCTATTGGCTTTGTCAATGCTTGTTAAGCTTTTGTTGTTACTTGACCAGTGAACAGCAGTATTTACTGCCACCTACAGGAGACATATGTCTTTTGATGCCAGACCATTTGACTTTAACATGTTATGACTGACTATTGTATATCTTTTTTTTTTTAATTATTTTTTATTTTCTTCCACTTTTTCTGTTACTTACAATACAGTATTTACAGTACAGAGTTTTCACACAGTTATACTTATATAATACAACCATCTGCATACCTGGAACAACAAACAAAACTAAAAAAAGGAGAACATAGAGATGGAGAAACAAGTCAAAACAAAATCTGACATAACCCATACATACCCAAAGACAAGAAAACAAAGGAGTATGTCAACTCCCATAAAGTTTTTAGATCTTTCTGCTCTTCCACTGCTCGATGGGGAGCCAGATCTTGCCCCCCAAAATTCTTGCCCTTCTGCCTTTCCTCTCGTAGATAGCTTTCTCCAGATTATATATGAGTAATATCTTTGCTATCCACATCTGAAACGTCGGTGCAGATTTGTCTTTCCAGGCTTTCGCAATAATAAGTCTAAAAACTGCTGTGACCAAAAACAAAAATTCTGGATGTATATTATTATCACCTATACTGATGCCTAATATTATCAAATCATCCGTTAATTTAACTTTTAACCCCAGAGAATTCTCCAAAAATACCTCTATTGCCAATTTTAGAGTAAAAAGCTGTGGACACTGTGAAAACATGTGAGTGATGTTAGCGCTCGTTGAGTTACAGCGTGGGCAAGTTATTCTGGTGCTGCCCCCCCATTGTGCAATTCTAGCTGGTGTATGGTATAACGAAAAAATGGTCTTGTAATGTTGGGTTTGTAATGTTGCTGAGCATAGAATAGTTCTTCCTAGGTCTAATGATGCTTGAAAAGCTTCAGGGTGAGCCCTTTCTTGTTCCACCCATTTATTGCTATATTTCTCCCTATCATCTGTTTTGTATGCCTGTAATTCTGCGTATAATTGCCTAATTGAGCCCCGTAAACTGCTCCCCAAATAATCCATTATCCTGCAGTTTGTCATTCCTACTGCTCCCCCCTGTTTTGTATGAAAGTAGCTTCTTACTTGTAAATATTTAAAGAAGTTGTTCCCAGGGATTTTAAATCTATATTGAATTTCTTGAAATAGTAAGAACCCACCTTTCGCATCCAGCATGTCTCCTAATTTCTTAACTCCTCTGCCATCCCACTCCTTCATAACAGCGTCCCTAAAAATCTCTGCCGGAAGATCGCTATTCGTATATAACCTCAAATATCTATTATATCTTCCCAATCCTACCTTCTTCTTGATAGCCCTCCAAATTTTGTATACTGCACTCAAAGTCTTGAACCGTGTATGTTTGAAATATGCAAAATCTACTGTAGTGACTAAGGCGTTCTCTGCCATTTTTCCCAACAGTGCTTTGTAGACCTTCTCTGGGCATACTCTCTCATCTTGATGATCACTTCCTCCTAAAAGCCCCTTGGAATATTGCAAAACTGCCGCCCAATAGTAAAATCTGAAATCCGGTGCCCCCCAACCACCATTCTCCCTTGATAGTGTCAAGAATCTATAGGCCCTATGTGTCTTCCCCTGTGCCCAAATTAATCTATTCACTGTTGCTTCTATTCTATTAAACCATATGCCATCAAAAAATAAGGGAATTGCTCTGAACAAGTAAAGGAATTTTGGGAAAGTAACCATTTTGATGAAATTAATATGACCCATTAATGTCAGATGTAAATTGTTAACCCTCACCATATTTCTTTTAACCTTCCCTAACAATGGTTCCATATTAATCTCTACCAATTTCCCTAACTCCGCGGTCACCCTGACTCCCAAGTACGTTGCTTCCGGGACTACTCTTGTGTCTATAAGTGTTGAGAATCTGTTCTGTACTACTTGTGTCTTCCCTCTATTTATTAGATACCCTGAGAACGCACCAAATTTCCTTGCCTCCTGTTCGATTTCAGTCAACGCTCCCTCCGGTGCTGATGTTGTGATAGCCACGTCATCTGCGTAAGCAAATAGTTTGTAGTCTTTCTCATGCATTGTAACTGGGGGGGATCCTACTGTTATCTGTGAGTCTTCTCAGAAACGGGTCCAGATATATGGCAAATAGTAGGGGCGAGGCTGGACATCCCTGTCTGGTCCTCCGCCCAATCTGTACCGTCTTTGAGTAGGATTTATTAATTCTTATCCTAGCAGTAGGGTGTTTATAAAGTGCCTGAATTGCTGAGATAAATCCCTTACCTATACCTGCCCATTCCATAGCTTTCCATAAATAAGCCCAAGAGACCCTGTCAAAGGCCTTCTCGGCGTCCAGAAAGATCGCCGCGACAGGGTCTCCAGAGGCCTCTGCTGCATCTAAAATAGTGATAATCTGCCTGGTATGTTGGGTAGTCCCTTTACCAGGTATAAATCCATGTTGTTCCGGGGATACCACTTTCTCTATAACCTTGCTCAGCCTATTAGCTAATGCTTTGGAAAATATCTTAGCGTCAGCGTTTAACAAAGTAATTGGCCTATATGAGCCTGGTTCTGTTGGCGGTTTATCTTTTTTTAGGATCACTATAATGTCCGCGTTGGCCCATGAATGTGGAACAATTCTACCTCCCTGTGCCAGACAACAGATTGCCCACAAGTCCTTACCTACAACATCCCAAAAGGTTTTGTAAAACTCTGCAGGTATCTGGTCTTGTCCTGTTGCTTCGCCTGATGGCAAATTAGCTACTGCATCTCTTATCTCCTGAACCGTTAACAGCTCATCTAATTTATCCCTCTCCTCTATACTTAACCCAGCCTGTGTCCTTTGTGATAGATATTCCATGCTTTCTTCATCTATGGCTCCAGTGCTTGCGTCTTGTTCATATAAGACCTCATAGAACCTCCTAAACACCTCCTGTACCTCCTCCACCTTGTTTACAATTGTCCCAGTACTATCCCTAGCTTCTTTTATCTCCCCTGCTGCTAAAGTTTGTCTGGTTCTAATTGCCAGCAGATGACCAACCCTCTCATTAAATTCGTGGCACTTCTCCCTTTTTGCTAGGTAGTTCCTTGCTATCTTCTGCGCCAATGTAGTGCCTGGTTCTGCTTTCTGTGTTTCCAAATCCAGTAATATCTGTTCGAAGGGTTCTTGCCTGCTTACTGCCTCCACTAGAGCTTCTTCTAGTGCCACCAAGGTTCTAATCTCCTCTTCCGTTTTCTCCTTTTCCCTTTTACTTCTTGCTATTGTGTAACTTAGTGTCTCCCCTCTTATACCTGCCTTAAAGCTATCCCATACCACATCCGCAGAGGCCGAGTATCTATTCATATCCCAGAATTGTGTTATCCAAGCGTTCATTCTTGAAATGTACTCCTTCTCTTTCAACAACCCTCGTTCGAATGTCCATGTAGATCTTATTATTTCTTTATTTTGGGAGATTGAAATACTTAGAACCAATGGATTGTGATCTGACACTATTCTGGGGAGCCGTTCTATTCTGGATCTACCTACAAGTGAACTAGAAATAAAAAAGTAATCCAATCTCGCTATAGTTTTGTGTGGAGCTGAATAAAAAGTACTGCCTGTACCCACTGGGTTCGCATCCGCCCACATATCAACTAGCGCATTATGACGAACAAGATTTTGTACAGATCTGCATATCTTTTTCTTCCTTCTACCCCCCTTCTTACCCGTAAGGCCATCCAAACCGTTAATGTTAAAGTCCCCACAGCATATCACGGGTTCAGGCCATAATGCTAATTCCCTATCAAAAATTCAAATAAATCAGGTTTGTCATCATTTGGACCATACAATGAGATAAGTGTACATCTTCCTGCAGTAGTTTCCATCTCAAGCATTACCCATCTCCCATTATGGTCCTCCTTTTTCTTTTTAACTTTCGCAATACCTTTTCTCGCCAAGACTGCCACTCCCTTGCATCTCCCTTCCTGACCTGTATAAGCAAGAACCTCAAAACCCATTTGCTCCAACATAAACTTATCCTTGACAGCTACATGTGTTTCCTGTAAACAAATTATATCGATTTTCCAGAAACGTAGTAGAGCAGCCAACTTTTGTCTTTTCTCCCCGTTATTTAGGCCACAGATGTTCATCGTAATTATCCTAATTGCCATAACTCGTATTCTACTTTTTCCATCACTTCAATTGTCCACTCAAAGTTATTCACACATTTCCTCTCTACATAATGTCTTTTGCAAATCTGTACTGTATTACTGCTCCAACCAACACCCGTGCTCCAACCGCCCCCGCCACCCCCCCCTTTTATAGCCCCCCTCCCAGACTGCTGTCCCACCCCCCCCTGCGACAGGCAAATAGGTCACTCCTGACCTATGCGTGTCCACTGAGCATTGTAGCGTCGCCCCCCTCTCCTCCCCTCTATAAAACTTCTCACCGTGAAAATTCCTGCCACCCAGGCAGTTGACTGACTTCTCCCCTTACTCTTTACCATTCTTTACTCTTTACCTTTTCCCGCCTTTCTATATAAACTCTTGTTTACTTCCTTCTAACTCCCCCTTGTTCTTTTAACTCTTCTAGAAATTCTTCTGCCTTAATCTCTGAGAAGAACATTCTGATTCTACCGCCTGAAATGACTTTTAGCTTTGCTGGGAACATCAAGTATGCCTCAGCGCCTTGGCTCTGAAATGCTGCGATCAATTGTCTAAGTCTCCACCGCCTCTCCACAGTTACATGACAAAAGTCTGGTCTTGCAAAGAATGTTATTCCATCAACCGACTTCCTAGAATCAGGTCTGGCTTTCTCCATCAGTTCTTGTCTCGCTAAGAAGTTTCCAAAGAATACTAACATAGCCCTTGGCAATGTACCTGTACCCTCATCTCTTCTTTTCTTTACAGTGAGCGGGAACCTGTGGGCTCTCTGCACCTCTTGCTCCCAATGCCATGGCACCTCCGGGAAGGCACCTTTTAACAACTTAATGACGAAGCCTCTGGGGTCTTGCCCCTCCGCCCCTTCCTCAATTCCAAGGAGTCTAGCGTTATTGCGCCTCTGGCGATTCTCCAAATCCTCCACCTTCCATTGTAGATCCTCCACAATCTTCGTCTGCTCTTCTCTAGTTGTCTGCCAGTCAGTAACTTCCTCCTCTAGTCTGCCCGTTCTCTCTTCAACACCTATGACTCTCTCCTCCACTTCCTCAAACTTTTTGTTTATTTTCCTGATTGATGCTTGAATTTTTTTGGTGTCGTGCCTGGCCCTCCGACTTTCGGCTCTGGCTTCTGTTTGCATTTGCTTTAATGTTGCAAATATTATGTCCAGCTTCCCATCTTCGCTTTGAGCGTCTTGCCCGTCTTCTTTATACAAATTGGAGGTAGCAGAATAGTCCCATAACAGTTTTTTATGAGTGTTCTTAAACGAGCTCGGAGGGGAGCCTTTTTTTCTAGCTGTCAACTTGCGCCTTTTTTGCGTGCCTCTCCCCTTGGAGCCTCCTGTATCGCCGGAGCTAGAGCATGAGTCTAACGAATCTCTTTCCTCTTCACTGCTTGTTATCGTGGATTCTGACTCTTCGGGACTGAGAAAAACCTATCCCCCTCTGCGCCCTCTGTAAAGTCAGGGTCTGCCTGCTCGTTTTGCCCTCTCTGTGGTCTGGGGCTCATAGCTCTGTCTCTCTGTGTATCTCTTACAAATTGTGCTTGCTCCTCTAAAATCTCAGCCTCCACCTCTTGAAGAGCTTCTAACATTTGACCAGTGCTCAAAGCCTCCGTCATTCCAGCCCCGCCGGCGGTTTCTCTCACCTCTTTTTCTGCATCTGAGCGCTCTTCATGGCTCCCCTGGCCCCCCTGCTCCGGATCTCTCCCAGCGGCATTCGACCAGCTTGCCGACGGGCGCTCCGCGGGAAGCGTTAGAGCTGTTTGGTCTGGTTGCCTGGCAACGCCTCCGCTTGCGTCCTCGAGGACGCTGCTGCCTGTTCCGACTGGCGGCGGGGTTGCTGTGTTTGACAAGACCGCCGTGCCAGCTCCTAAAGCCCCCGGGGATGCCTTAACGCCGAAGACTTCTGTCATTGAGGGCTGTCGGTAAGTGAGGTTGATTTTCTTCTTATCCGGTAGAGCTTTTCCCGCTTGACTGTTGTTACCGCTGCGAGTGTCTGTGCTCAGCTTGAGCTCTTTGTCCTTTTCGCTGGCTTTCTCCATTTTCCGCTGCTGAGCCTTGGACGCCGTCGATATTGTAGGTGTCGATCGTTTACCGGGGGTGGCATTTTTGTTTTTGGAATGGTGCCGGTCCTCCCCGAATCCTTCTGGCAAGTTTCTTTAGGCAGGCCGCTCGTCGTGGGCTGTTTATCCTTCCCTCGGGTTGCCATCTGTGCCTCGCTAGCTTTTAGAAATGAGGCGATCAAAGACTTCGCTTTATCAAAAACACGCTTAAAAATGTGAGATCCACCGCTTTGTTCCTTGGATCTCAGCCAGCAAAACCTCAGCAGCATACTGTCCTCAAAAGCCCATCAGGTGCCTGGGTCTATCCATGGGTTGGAGAGGGGTCGAAATGCGACTAGCACCTACAATGCTTCAGCGGCCATCTTGCCTTGGCATCCAAAAGCTTCCTGACTATTGTATATCTTAATGATACTCCATTATTCATCCTTTCAAAGGCCATATGATATTACTGCTATCAGCCACCTCAAGTCAATATTTATCATCCCACAAACATTATTGTAGATTTAGGCCAGGAAATCTATTTTTTCTGATGCTTTATAGTACATATCCATCAGCCATTGGGCTGTCAAATTATCGTTTGAATAGTGGAATTCGACTGAAAAAATATGCTACCATTCATTGCCCCTTTAATAGTTCCAACTGAGGTAAGGCTTAACATAGGTTTATTATGTTTAACTTTTTTTCATTTATTTACACACCACCCCCCAGCATTTGCACAAAAAACATTGTACATACCCAGAGAACACACTGTACAGAGAGAATCTCAGTTTCAGGTGAGTACATAAAGATGGGGGTTGGATAGAGTAGAAGATGAATTATAAACAATGCAGGACGGATGTACCATGTTACAACGCATACTATTACAACTACCTACCGTTACAACGCGACCATTACAACGCATACCATTACAACGCATAGCGCTTTGAGGTGCTGGATAGTGGTAAGTATAATTTACTATTCTAACTCCAGTCCCCGCGGACCCTAGGGAAGGTGTTGGATAGTAAATTATACTTATTCCCTATCCTAGAGCGCCCCCCAGCGCAATGTGTTGTAATGGTATGCGTTGTAAAAGTCGCGTTGTAATGGTAGTGCGGAGTAACGAATGCGTTGTAACAGGTGTATACCATGCAGGACTGCCCAAAGGCACATGGCCTTGGCCACAGGGAGCTACCCAACGATCATAGAGGGCTTGATGTCCCCAGTTTTGAAAAGTATTTTTGGGTATCCTAATTACACTGGGCAGCCCACTGGCTTGCGGGGCATTCACTTTCTGGAACTAGAGTGTCCTGGTGGAGAGGTGACAAGCCGATATTGGAAGAAATTTTACACAAAAGGAATGGAAGAAAACATTAGTTTACCCTCAGAGAATTCACAGATTTGTTTTCCAAGAGATTACACAAAATATATCCAGCTACTAGGTGTGATTGCCCTCAGATGCTGATCTCAGACAAATAATGTGAGTTTGTCCCCTGGTGTCCATTTAGTGGAAGGAGATCCACGCCACATTGACGTCTGTATTCAATCATGCAGGCATAGACATTTTGGAAGGATCCTTGCTGAACCTGTATTCAAGTCTGGTAGAGCGGACAGTAGAGTTTAGGACCTTGCCCTCATGTTGGCCAAGTAACTATGAAGACTATGAAGTGGTTTACTTCCTCCCCACCAGCCCTTTATCCTGTCACTCAAGGGTAAGATAATAGGCTGAAGCTGATCTCATTTTGTTGCATAGGGAGGCCAAGGGCCTTCAAACGTATCCTATAGCAAGCATTTTTGGATGGTCTATTTTTCTCCTTCAAGGAAGCCGCCAAAGACGATACAAGACCCCTTTGATGTCCCTCCCCTTTTCCCCTGGATTACCAGAGGAATTTTCATTGGTATACTTGACCAGTAAACACCCGTCTGTTACTCTCTGTCCTCAGCCTTTTGCTTTCTCTCTTCTGATCGTGCCTATTTCTCTGTAATGTGGAACACTGGCCTAGATCCTGCACACACATGGTTATGGGAGCATAACCAATATTTTCAATTTACTTGGCCTTTCGCATTGCCTTGGTGTTCAGACACAGATTTTGGACTTGCCCTGTCTTAGTTTAGAGATTATTTATTTTACTTGACTCTACCTTTCTTTTCCACTGCTTATTATGGGGAGAGGATGTTGCCTTACGGCGAGAGCGGTTGACCTCGAAGCTGGGAAACCGGGTATGAGCCTCGGTAACGACGCTCAATATTCTGTGATTCTGGACAAATCACTTATTCTCCCCGTGCCTAACAAAAATTAATGTGAACAAAACTGGTGCTCCCTGTAAAGCGATCTCATACCCGATATCTTTGTGTCTAGTTTGCGCTATATAAAACTCTAAAAAAAAAAAAAAAAATATTCGGACAGTTGCCTAATGCGCAAGATGGTGTATTTCTTACAACCACTTCAATTGCACTTTACATTTATGATACTAAAGTTCCTATGATTGCATTGTAGGGCATTGTTGGTTAAAAAAAGTGGTGGACAGTACAAACATTCATAAATATATATAAAATTACTGTGATACACTAGAGTGTGTAAATTTGGCAGTCTGATCTGTAGCCTCATGACTCAACATGCAGGCCTCATGCCCATTTCCTATGGATATTTAAGCTGCCACCATGGGACACTAACGGGACTCATGCAGGGCCTGCCAACACTGCGTTCCCGCAGGTGTCAACTCCTTTTTGGGGGCTTTTGGCGTTCTGAGGTGAGAACAGTGCTCATCCAACTGCAAATTACAGTCCATACAGGATCAGCAGTTTTTCTCCACTATGATCGTAAGATACACTAACAGCTCCTGGTATGACTTCTGTAGTTGAGTTCTCGGAGGCATTAGGCAGGTAAGCTAGTTGCCCAATATTGGGTACAGAAAACACACGTACCAGCAGAGACATCATTACGGGCTCCTAGAAACTTAAGGCTTTCATTACTGTTTTCAGGAGAATCTTATTTCCCTGCCTAAGACTGGATGTGGTTGGGTCAGCGAAGACCCTGCGTCTTCTAGTGTGTTCCTGCTTTGTGGAACTGCAGCACCAATGTAAGTGTGTACTGGACTTCTGCTGAAGCGAACTGTCATATAATTGGGTACCTTCCCTAGACTGCCTTGTGAATTCACAGGTTTGGCTCATGTTATGTAACGCAGGTCTTATTGTGTTATGTTCGGTCACATTCTGGTCCAAGTCTTGCGCCCCAGTTCTGTCAAGTCACTGGTAATCTTTTGGCTGGTGTGATGCAGAAAAATGCCGCAGAGTGAGCGTTGGGCTCTGTAGGAAATCAGTTGACTCTGGAAAGCATTAATCTTGGTATTGTATGTGTTAATGTAACTTATTGAGGAGGTCCTATACCTGTATATAGTCTACAAACTTATTGAGTGCACCTGGCAGCATGTGGATAATATATTTTTTTTACCATTGGTATCGTGGATGGTATTCAAACCCACTTATGCAAAGTGTAAACAACCA
This sequence comes from Lissotriton vulgaris, assembly GCF_964263255.1. Taxonomy (NCBI): domain Eukaryota; kingdom Metazoa; phylum Chordata; class Amphibia; order Caudata; family Salamandridae; genus Lissotriton; species Lissotriton vulgaris. The sequence continues at coordinate 1,114,480,066 of NC_141694.1, forward strand.
GGGATTGACAGTTACAGTTTGTTCTTGAAGCATGGGCTAGGAGTTTTACTTGTGTCATTGTGAGGCCCACATATGCGGCTTCCAAGAAGTCTGTGTCCTGTTCAAGATGTTGGAATCATCGGCTAGTGAATGTATGCCTGGTGTAGGAACATAGCTTGGAATACACCCAGAAGGAAGTGTGGGGCAGCAGAGTGGACCATCCTCCTCACTTGGCTGGAAACTGCCCTCATCTCTGTTCAAGCAGCGAAACTATGGAATTCATTAGGCACAAAACATAAGATCCACATATAACCATCTTGCCTTCAGAAAACTACTCGAGTTGACTCTTTTCTAAATTAACCACCATACTCAAACTTGATATACAGCATATCCCTGTACTTGTAAACATTTATAATTTGATTACATGTATATATCTAGATATGTGTATTTCTTTGTACAAATATGTATAATAACTAAGATTTTAAAATGTAGATATATTCTTTAGGTCTGCTAAAGAAATATATATATTTGAATATAAGTAATACATTTATTATTCTTGGCTTAACATGTTTATAGGTCACTGCATAGTTTTGATGCAAGTTATTTGATTAGATGCTTATGGGTCTCTGTTCTATTCACCTATCACAATATGCAAATATTATCATAACTATTTTATCTACAAATGCTTCACTATTGAAATATTGAGAAGATTAAAAAAGAAAGTAATTAAAAATGTTTTTGCTTCAAGTACAGCAAAACTTGAAAGCCTGAGTTTGTACAATGTAACTTTGTATCTCGATATATTATCTTCCTTGTACTTGTATAGCCTTTCAATGTAGTTATGTATCTATATATTTTTACTTTACTCCTGCTGCAGAAGAAAAAAATATGTACATGTATACCCTTTCTATGTCTTCATGTATTTATATATTTATTACTTCTACTGTGGAAGAAGAAGAAACACCATTGTCTCGCTCCAATGCATTACTCTGTCTCACCCTATGCCCCTCTCAATATATCCTCTACCTCCACTCTGACTAATCCCAAACCTCATTCTATTACTATTATCTCCAAAATAAACCTTTGTAGACTCTTCCCCTGTCTATTCCTCCTTGGCTGCCCTGAAACCTCATTTTACTACTATGATCTCCCAAGCAACCGTTTCTGAATTCTTCCCACATGTATCGCTCCTTTGACTTATTCTAAACCTTGTTTGACTGCTATGATTTCCCTGATCCCTTTATTGTGACTCTTCCCTCCTCCATCTCTCCTTTTGCTCATCCCAAACCTCATCTTACTGCTATGATCTCCCGAAGAACACTTTGTAGATCTTCCCTCTTCTGTCCCTCCATTGTCCTATTCAATCCAACTAACAGACTTGCATGTCCACCGCTCAAATTAACACATATTTCTCTATACTAAACAACCACTAATCCTTTTGGGTTCTGAAGAAGCATGCTACTTGCCGAAAAGTGCTTTAGCGCCTCGTCCGGGGTAATACGCGATATATAAATACAATTACAGATACATCAGAAAAATGCTATTCTCTTTCCTTTTAGATAAACTTTAAATCGGAACAATACTCAAACCAACCACACTGAGTGGTTGATCCAGAAGGTACCCAGAGAGTTCTATCTAAAGATACTATGGTCAAGCTGTCTGGGACATATGTACTGGGGAGGGAGGCTGGTGTCGAGGTAGTGGCAGCATAAATTATTTCTGCTTTTGTCAAATCATTTGCAAACTCCTGTGCGGTGGCGGATGGTACCAAGGCAGTTTGTGATCTGTATCTGCGAGGAGTGAGAGTTGGAAAGGAAACAAACATTTGGTTTTATCTGATCACAAATGTGTTTCTTACTTCTTTGAAGCAGAGTTGAAATGTGTGTACTACAGATTGGTATAACCAGAAGTTAAAGCATTTCTTGTGTTCTGCGCAGCTCTGAGATAATCCACCCATTATTTAAACACACCTTGTACTTCGTAACCTTTTACCTACTTAGGGAGAGGTCTGCTTGAGAAATAGCAAGCACATAGTTTATCTCTTCAGATAACAAAAAACATATCAAAGTCAACAAAGGGATATCAGTTTAAAACAATGGTACCTTGAGGAACGATACTTCTGACTTGGAGTAGGATTTCTGTTGTTGCTGATGCAATTCATTATTATTAGTCACCTGAGTTTGTGTGCGGAAAGATTGTTAACTTTTGTCGCTGTAAGCATCAAATAAGGAACGTGTTTTGCCAGCATACAATTATTTTAGAGAAGCCAACTAAGGTCTGCAATTCATTATGGACTTCCGTCACCTTGGGTTTTACAAAAGGACAGTGACTGGTAATGTCAGCCGGTGCAAGCAGCTGCAATAAAGCAGTTTTCTGAAGTGTTATCCGCCAAGTTTGTCAGTTTAGGTCAGTTATTGCTTTTAATGGAGCAAAAAATATCTTTGATTTTGCAATCACCTTCAGAACTTGTAACGTACTCTTAAACTAAGTTTTGAATACTCATTGTCTCCAGCTATGTCAGACGTGGTTTAAGTCTCAACCATGGTGGTTGACCTGGTTTGCCACTGGTGTTATGGAGTCTGTCTTTTTATGGTTCTGCAAACTGGGACAAGTACACCCTTCCTGCACTTGACTCTAAGAGTAGCGAGGGTAAGAAGTCTGAGGCTGCTCAGGGAAGTAGTGTGGGGTGTAAGAACTCAGATGTCAACAGTCCGCCAATAGGTACAGTAATATATATCTAATATATTGATTATCCAGCAACATCACCCCCCCACCCCACCCCTCAAGTAAAAGAGTTTTCCAGCATCTGTAATCCCTGGTGTATAAATTGACAATGCACAGAGGCAGTTCGCTCCAGTCACCTCCAAGGTGTAGATGTGCCCAACTTTAAGTTTACTTTTACCTCTTTACGGTTATTAAGTAAAAGTCTTAAGCTTGTTCCTTGGACCTCAGAATGTTACTCATCTCACTCGCAGTTCTCATTATTCCATTGGAATCTGGGATGGTTTGGAACGGATCGATGCATGTAGCGATCTTGCTCCTGCAATGGCAGTTCGTGAGCTGTAGAGGTTGGGGCTGCTGCCTTGCTTGGATACTGATGACTGGAACTTTTCAGTGCAGCGGCTCCCACAGCAGCTCTCACCGTTGCCAGTTGTGCCCTCCCCAGACTGCAAATGGAATGCTTGTACAGCAGGGGCAGACTCTGAACCTATCTCGACCTTTGGGTGTCTGTGGCATTTACGGCCTTTAGGCTGATCAGAGCTACCACCTTGGTTGGGGTGAAGCATTCCGACTCAGAAGTTGGCACCATTGTTCTCTCAGTCATAGCAGACCATCAATGACACACAATGCTTAATACTTGCATATGTCTTGCTGAAGCTCATAACAAAAACCATTGAGGTAGACCAGAGGAACTCTTCAACACCCAGGTCACTCTTGGCTTCGCTCCCTTGTAGTCACCTGCTTCCTCTTGCTATTCCCAACTCTAGAAACATGCTGGTCTTCTCCTCTTGGGTGATCTCTCCTCCTGCAGGATAATGCACACTCACATTTTTTTCAACAGGCAGGCTTCTAGACTCTAGCCAGATCCACAGCTTCTCTGCAGAATTTCCAAACTTGTGTTAGAGACTTCTAACCACGGATTCCTCACCTTAGAATATTGCCCAGGCGTCAGACCAGATCTTGAAAATCTTGAGCAGCACCCCTGTGCTCAGGTAGGTGGCACTGTTTGGCTCCACATGATATTGCTGTGCCCAAAGCACCACCCTGGTGCACTGAAATCAGTTCCTTTCTTTCCCCACTAAGAGCACGGATCCGGAGAGCTACCTCGTTCATTTATTTACCTGCCTTTTTATAAACGTTTCATCAAAATGTTTTAGCTTTACAGCCCCAGGACTTTCCTGCCATTGACAGGTCGTACTCTCCTGAGGAGTAGGGGCAATGAGGAGTAAGTGTATGGTCCCTTTGAGGAGGACAATGAAGAGGAAAACTGGTATGAGTAGCTGGTTGACGCCTGTGGCCTAGACTCTGGCATGTTTTCCCTTCCCTGCCAGGTTTTGGAGGAAGGTGCATCTTTTGCCACTGTGATGCGCAGGGCAGCAGAGGTCCTCGACCTCCCACTGTTGAGGGCAAGTCCAGTGTCTTGATAGAGGTGCTTCAAACTGGGGCAGGCTTACTTTAACTGCTGCTTCTCTCTAATGAAGCTCCTGGGGGCCTGGGCGAGACCCTGCACAGGGGCGCTTGCGCATCAAATGATTGCCCTTTCTTTGGCTTTGTCCCACCACGGGGTCCCTAGCATTCCCCTCCACTTTTTTCCAACCACTCCACTGGATAGGGAATACAAGAGGCTGGGTGCCTTTAGGAAGAACATATTCTCATCCACCAACCTTTCCTGTGGTCTATAAACACTGCTTGCTCTTGGTCGGATATTTCCATGCATTGTTGTTCTGCTGCTTTCCATATTGCCTGAGGAGGGTTGCACCATCCTCAACCAAACTTTGGTGGATAGCAGGGATGTGGCGAAGTTTGTCATCACGTGGGCTGGACACAACAGACTCCCTAGGTGGAGCCATGGCTGCTACGGTGGAGGTGGGTTGCCACGCCAGGTTAGGGTCCACTAGGTTCTTGGGTAACATCAAGTCATCACTGATCCACATGCACTTCATGACTCCTGATTGGTGACAGTTTGGCTCAAGCAGTTTTGCGAGAGCAGGGTCACTGTTGGATCCCTTGGGATTTTCTTATCAACCCAGCTGCAAAAGCAGTCCTTCAGCCTCTACGCAGATGTGGAAGTGGCAAGTTTGGGCATCCGCAGTATCAGCCATACCCAGTCAATTATTGTGCTCAGTTCTATCAAGGATGGGGCCTCTGAGCTCAATAAGGACACAGGAGCCAGTTCCATGGTGCCTTACAGTCCCCCAACCTTCTGGTTGCTGCGGCCTCCAAGTCCCTGTAGTTTGCCCTCTATCCAGCATAACTGTACTACATCTGCACTCTCTCAACCTCTTCTCGTTGACAAAGAAATTCAAGATGCTCCCTCTGACCAAGCTATGTTCTGCCCTGGATTCCAGAGACTGGATGGTAGTGCGGGAGTAGCAAGATTCATATTTCCAAATCCCTATCATGACGGCTCACAGGTGCTACCTGAAGTTCATGGTGGACTGTGAGCATTTTCAGTTTGCTGTGTTTCCCTTTGGCCTCACCTGTACCCCTTGGATGTTCACGAAAGTGATGGCGATGGTTGCAACATATCTTTGGAGGTCAGGAGTTCCAGTCTTCCCCCCTCAAGAACTGGCTGTTGAAGGCGGGCTCGCCCCAGGCAGTCATTTCCCACCTCCGACTACAACAAACCTTCTGTTTGCACTGCGGTCACTATCAATGTGCTACAGTCACACCTGACCCCCTTCTCACCGCTCATGTGATGTCTCCACACCCAGTGCTTAATTTGTAAAAAATGAAGTGCAGGTGCTCAAATGTTTATCGGAGGCAACACCTACTTTTCTCTGGCCCCACCCACTTCCTCCACTGGCCCCACCCACTTACTTTATTAGCTCCTCTCCATCCACATCTTCAACTGGCCTTGCTAAAAGTCAGATGTAATACCTGATCTGAATTTCAGAAAGGAAGCCGTCCTCATAGTAAGGTGCTGTTAGCAAACAGTACCACACCTCTGCCAGACTGACTGTCAGGCAGACACCAGCCCTGGTCATACAGTAGTCAGTTTCCAAACTGGTCCCAGTATTCAGCAGTGGCGTAACGAACCTTGAGGGGGTCCCCATGCAGGGTACGGGAAGGGTCCCCCTAAGGACTCAATCTAGAGCTCCCCAGCAGAAGTGCGGTGCTGACGGGGCCCCCTGGAGGGTGAGGGCCCCCGCACCGCGGGGGCTGCAGGGGCCTGTGTTACACCCCTGGTATTCAGACTTTCACCATAGAGAGTCCTATTACCATATATGTGCCACACACCACACAGGCATTCGAGATACACACAATGCCAGCGCAGAGTACTGGGATTCACATACGAGCACATTTTATTTGTGAGGGAGGGCTCAGTAGAGTAATTTCTCCTTGACCTAGGTCTGGTGACACTACTGATTTTCAAAACTTAATATGCTACCATATCTGCTTTATGCAGACAATAGTTCTTGGTCTACTGTGAAAGCATGATTGGTGTTGCCTTCTTGGTCACCGAAATGGTTTAGGACCTCACATTACCCTTTGAGTTCTTAAGTAAAATTGAAGAGAGAGATTCAAAATGTAGATTTTCCATTTTGTTATGATTTGATCTCATTGCATCCTTGACCCCTATTTCATGTTGGAGTCCAACCTGGGAACTTTTGATTTTCCTCACACTTAAATTATTGGATGTTGAGTCGTTTTATTGAAATTGATATATAAATACTTGATTAAGTGGAAGCGTTTAATCACCACTCATCCCCAGATAATTGTAACCCACGCCACAAAATCTGAGTTTATGATTAATATGCTGTTCACATTAAGCACTATATGAGATTTGCAGAGGTCAATAAAAACACTAGGTTGAAACAGTTCTGCTCTATGCGAGCCTAAGAAAATTCAGAATTCGAACATTTCTGAGATTTTACTTTTAAATATCTGGGCCAATTCTTGAAGAATATAGAGTTTGATTGTTGTCAAGGACCCTAAATTGAATGCAGATGAATCTCGTGACACTTTGAAGTAATCTCTTTTTGCAAAATGAAAAATAAAAGCAGAATTAAGGGGATTTTTCACAGTTGTGTCTGGTGACCATTTGACGTATTCAAATAAACTAGACAACAAATGGAGTATTGAGCAGCCTTAATCGTGTGTGAGAGACTCATATAGTGGTTCGATCAAGATGGTGGTGTACCAAAGAGTTCTTTGCCTTTTCTAAATATGGCCAATCCTCATACTTAACATGTTTTAAAGACCTTTAAAATACATTTTTTAATTTTTTTGCGCAAATGAAGAAACAAATCAAAGGTTTTACTTTTGTTAACTTTGTAGAGCATTTACTTATAAGGTTGGTCACTCATTCTCAATCTTTGCGGATGATATGGGCCAAGATCGGCAGGTGATGCCATAGAAGATGTAATTTTCTTCGAATATGAACCTCCATGTTAGGAGTATGAGGACAAGCAGTTATCGAACCTGCTGATCACATATGAATGTTCTAACAGCCCTCAGTCCAGGGGAATGAACGATGGTCTACAATACAACGCCTTCGCTATTTGCGACTCATCCATTTACACACTTTTAGAGGCAGGATTTAAGGGAAGCACAGAGCCCTGGGGTATTTCAATTGGTGCCAATGTATCCGCTTTAGATTCTGCACAGGGAATACATACCTCTATGCAGATGACCAATTGAGCTAACAGCAATTTCTTAGGCTGAAGCTGAAGGGAATGCCTTCTTGGTATGGTTGCCAAGTTTTAAAGCAGTTGTCGCAGAGAGTTGAAATGTTTTTGAATGGTGCCCAGGGTGGTAGAGTAAACATCCAGTTGTCTGCAGTGTCATTCTCACAATGGATGTGCAGCATTTCAAGACATCCAATGAGTTTGTTATATTCAGAATCTTTTCCCATTGCACCTAAGAGTTGGAACTTCTTTAAGAAAACACTATCCTTGCATGTTTCTGGAACATGCAATGCTGCTGAATGGTCTTTAAAGGAAAATATACCTGAGTGTTAGTCCTGCAGTGAAATAAGTCTCACAGAACTTACAGGTGCAACTATGAGTAAAGTGGATATTCTGAAGCCTTAAGTATATGAATCACTAAGCCTGTCAACATTGTGCAGATTCTCATGCATTCTCATCAGATACTTTTTTTAAAGAATGTATGCTCTTGACTATCATTTTTTTCTGTCAAAAAAGTTTACGTTTTGTACAGTGACCCTTAAATTTTTAGTCTATCCCAGCGCCATTTACGGTACAAAATCTCATATGACAGCATGTTTGTGTCAAAGAATACTGGTCACACCTGGAAGCTCTGGGATCCTACAGTGGAAAGAGTAAATTACTAGCAAGTTGATTTAAGATAACGTATAGGCAGACGGAAACTAGTTTTGCACATAACAGCCACTCCAAATAAAGACTCACTGTTTGGACTTGATCCTTTCTGCATGGTTATCCCCAAACTTTTTTGCGGTCACTGTCCTAGTTTTTTTAACGATTTTGTTGACTTTTAGGACTCTGCACACTTCAACACTGCGAACCAGTGTTAAAGTGCTTGTGCTCTCTCCTTAAAACATGATAGAATTGGCTTGCATCCAATTGGCCTATTTAATGTACTTGTAAGTCCCTAGTAACTACCTGTGTCCAGGGCCTGTAAAATCAATTCTACTAGTGAGCCTGCAGCACTGATTGTGCCACCTATTGACGTAGCACTCTAAAAATGCCTCAGGCCTGCCATTGCAGCCTCTGCGTACAGTTTTGAACTGCCATTTCGAACTGGCAAAATCAAACTTTTGCTAGGCCCAAACCTTTTTCTAATGCAAAAAGCAGGACATGCAGTTTTAAGTTTTGCATATCCTGGTAATGAAAAACTCCTCAATTTGTTTTTCACTGCTGTAAGGCTTACCTCTCCCATAGGGTAACATAGGAGTTACCTTATTACATTTAATAAGCTGTAATTTACAATTGGGAACAAGTAGGCAGGTCGAGTTTGGTGTCTCGAAAGTTGTAATCACGCACAATTCTGAAAATGCCACTTTCTGAAAATGCCACTTTGGGAAAGTTGGCATTTTCTTGTCTTAACCATGTTGGGCTTGATCCTGGGTCACATGACTAGTTTTAGCTGGCAGCTGGTCTTTGTGTATTGTTCCCAGACAGTGAGACAAAGGGAAGATAGGTATTGGCAGATTCGGCCGTTCTGAGTTAACGAGAGTGAGAAGCTGTCATCGAACACTGTGATGACAGGCTCTGCCTGAGCACTCTCACAAAAGGTCTGGCCCTAGTCTATTGCGCCCGGTAAACACTAGCTTACTCACTGGTATTTTCTTGGAGCACAAGCCTGCAATGGAAGCAGAAGCCTACTGGAATTTGATTACGAAACCTGGTGATAGGAAACTATATCACCAATTCAGAGTAGGCACTCTCCCCTTAAAATCTTTCACTGTAAAATGGAATAAGGCCACAGATATCTATTGCCCTTCGTGTCCATCCCAGGTAGAGCTGATAACCCATGTACTGTTTGTGTGTCCGGCCTATAATGGCCCCCGTAGAAGGTGGCTTAAGCCATTGCGTTCTAATCTAGGTACCAGATTGTGTATGACAGCTTTGCTTATTTTGGTTTCGAACACACGTAATCGCGATGGCGAAATTTCTTAGCTGGTTTTGGGCACTGAGAAGGAAAAACTTGGAGGCCGGTCTGGCAATTGCGCACATTATCTGACTATGCTAATGGCAAGTTGGCACCCTTTTGGTCAAATTGTGTAGGAAATCGTTTTATAGATGTAATTTTATTCTTTGTAATCTAGTCATGATTGTAAGGAAATTCGATAAAACTGATATAAAATGTTGTATGGAATCTATGTTTTAGGGAGCTATCTGTTTTATGACATTTTATGACACTTTTATGTTTGTATTGTGTCTTTTATGATTGCAAAGTATCGAATAAAGTCTAATTGACTGACTTACATTGTCTCTGAGCTAAGTCTTACTGCTCTGTCCAAAGCTCCCAGAGCACAGGTTAGTTTAGGATTTGCTTGTGACTTCATGCTAAAAAGGTTTGTGGTTGCTACTTGAGTAGTGTTTGCCCCCCCCCCTTCCCCTTAACCTGTAGCCCAATTTTTTTAGTCAAAGATCAAGGTTAAGAAGCAGATGAATCAAGAAGCTGTAGGGCAAGTTACCACAAACTGTGAACAGGAGAGGTGAAACCATGGGGTTTATTTGAATACATATTGTATTGATTGGTACCTGTAAACTCCCAACGTTGTGAAGCTTTCTTCTTCCAAAAAGACTAGTGTTTAAACACATGACTGCTAAGGCAATTCCCCTCCTTTGTTGGAAATTGTTATAGTCCATAGATCATGACAAGCTCAGTTCGTCATGAGCACACGACCAGTGTACTGCATGACGAGCTGAGCTCGTCATGAGCAGCGAAGGGGTTAAAAAGATTCAGCGCAAATATATTTTGACATAGTACTTTCAGAGTGAGACGGATTTTCAGTATATTTTAAATCCTATTCTTGGCTTGTTGGCAGAGTCACAATTTGAGTGCATGGCTTGGCTTCAATTTTAGAGTGGGGGGAAATAAAACTATACAGTGCCCATCAACTCCTGCTATAGAGTCCTTGTATTCTAGTCTCTGGCTACTTTTATACCTAATGCATTTTTTTTCAAAGAGAGAAGAGCATTCCTTGCTTCATACATAATTTATGTTGTTGCTTTTGCATGGTTTGCCATGTTATTTCTCGGTCTATTTTTTTCCTGCACACTTATGTCTATGTATCATACATTTGTAAGCAGAGTACTTCATCAGTGGATGAATATATGAAGAACGTCAGCACAGCCTCTTCTGTAGCCTTGTGTTGAAGGACACATACAGCTTTGATCGAGAAATAACTAAATTGTGTATTTTCAGATGTGGAAAGGAGAATCTGGTACAATATGCCGATTGTTGAACCAGTCAAGGAGGTGAGAGACGAGAGAAAAAAATTATTACATTTTCATTGTCCCTGCTGTAGTCTGGCCTCAACAGTCTTTGCCCACTGGTTCCTGAAAATGAGATGAGAGGAAATAGGAGACTGAAATTGAAGCTTTTGTCATACTCGAGTGTGGCTGCCAGGGTAACCGTGACAAGGCAGGATATGCGAAGGAGGCACTACAGGTCCAGAGCAGGCTCTGCCCAGAAAAGCTGGTCAACCCCTTGCCACTTCTCAACCTTGAAGCCAAAACTGCTAAAACGAGCGGGTTTTTGAGAAGGGAATCCCCCTCTCACATATAGAAAAACACTTTAGGGCGTGTATACACATAGTCTGAATTACACACCCACTAGTTTAATCACATTCAAATTTTTTAATATAGGTCCTGAAGAAAGCCAGCATATTCATAAGGCACTGGCTGAAACATGTTGACCCACCACTGGATTTGGGAGGTCGTAACTCGCCTCTAACATCCAACAGCCTTATTTTTAACCGCTGACGGAGGCCCAGGTATTAAAGTTTAATTTACCTTCGGGTACTGGGACCCCCGCCAAGCAGTTTTAAATCACTTCCTTAACACTCTTCACTGCACACTCAGCGACATACCTGCTCCGCTGTAATCAGGCGTCGAAGCACACCCGGGACACGCTAGGTGTCACTGGGTGGGCCCGATGATGAAGCATGCCACCAACTAGGTTGGTGGGTGAGGGCTTCATGAGCACACTTACCAGGTGTTCCTACCCCCTGCCGAAACATACTTGAGTCCATTACTTTTGTTAAATTCGTAATACATGAGCTAGCCTCCTTTTGATTAACCACAAGGCAGGATATTTCACAGCTAGTGTAGTTGAACAAATCGAGGGCTGACAGTTTGGTTGACCATGCAAAATAGCATGGTGTTTTTATTGAAAAAGAAACATACGTTTTTCCCAGTAAAGGATGAATTGGCTGATAGAGGTTAGGGGGATCAAGAATAAAGAGTTCCAGAGGTCAGATCGATTCTTTAAGGAACACAATGTTATGGCTGTAGCGAGAGAGAATGTCAACATTGGCCTAGGAAAGATGGCAGATTGGCAAGATACATTCTTAAGAAAAGATTTGAATTCTTTTGGGAAAAAAGGGATGCATCAAGACTAATGGCAGAGGTCAGTGACAAGTTCTGTAAGTCGAGCCCAATGTAAAGGCAATACACCAAAGGACTGAAGAAGAAGACCGGGCTGTGGAATTTAATAAAATATCTACTTGTCCATGGGCAGGTTGCTTCATAAATCTACTTAACCTGTAACGGAATCCACTTGTCTCTTTCGTGCCATGTAGTGTAGTGACAAATTATGGCAGCAATCTCATTAGATACGAGCTTTGATATAGCCTGTCTGATTATGGCTCATACCATAGTAGGATTTGAATACTAACAATTCCCTTTTATTGCATCCTTTCCAGAGATCTACATAATGGGGTTAAAGGTAGCGGTAGGCAATAGTTCCAGGATTGGAATGCCCTTTTGAGTCTGTGCAACCCTTCTAACTTGCATGTCTTAAGGGGTTTCACCAGCTCTTCTTTAATCATTTGCCATACTGAGAAAGGTTGAAAATATACTCCTGGCAATGGCAGATGTAAAACTTCATCCAGGGTTGGGAAAAAAAAAGTTGTTGGAGGTTAACTGAACTTGCTAACGCTCAACAGATTTTTGCATGAACAAATCTACACATGCATGTTTGCTCATGCTAGAAATCAGTTTTCAGATATTTTCTAGGACTGTTATGGTATATGTTATGTTATAAGTGATTTGTAGCGCGCTCAATTACTCATGAGTGTCCTGGCGCGACTATGAGTCTAGACCTACCTCTGTAAGTCTGCACTAATGCAAAGACATATACCATGAGCATATTTTTGAGATTTCTTAAAAAATTGGCCACCGAATTCAGTCTGGCGTTAACCAAGACCTTTTGTGTATATTAAAATTCTATCTCTCTATCGTCTATTGGCCGGCTTCACCATGAGTGACAGCATTCTGCTCTTTCACAAGGAGCATATTGGCACACAAAGTAGTTTTTTTCAGTGCCTGGAACTAATGTGGCCATGTGTGCTTTTTTAGACCAAAAGTTAGTTTTTTGCTTTTTGTCAATGCTTTTTATATTGGAGTGGGAGCAGCTGGGACCTCCCCATTTTACAAAAACCATGCCAAAACAAGATACACATTGACAAAACCTAAAGGCTGACCACCTATTTCAGACCTACTGACTTTGCCAATGCTTGTTCATTTTTTATGTTTCCCATAATCTTGTTGAAACTGGTTACACCTATTTTACACTAGAAATATTTTTGGGAAATACTGATATCCATCAACACATTTTATAAATGAATCTTCAGAGGAATGGCACCTAAAATTTGACAGTAGTTTAACAACATGTTTATTTTTTCCTAGTTGCATTTTTTTGTGAAAATTTTGTTTTGAATGCAAATTATCATCCATCTTGCTTTCAAGCTTCTGCAAATATTTGCATCCAATCAGAGAGCATTCTTGGATGATTATACATAGCCTCATGCTGCTAAAATTTGAAATCTTGTGTACACATGTTTATTCTGGAACCGCTATATTTCCTTAGAAATCGCACCCTAATAATAAAGGCTTTGTATCAAAGAACCATAAATTCAAGTTCTAGCAGCATTGACCTATGAACACAATCATTATCTAAACTGCAGACAGTTTACTTCCCTGATCCATAATTTGGTACTGTGAACTGGCAGCCGAAGTGTTTGTGCCCGGATGTATGACGGTACAACGCGTACCGTCACAACGCATCCCTTTACCACGCATCCCTTACAACGCAAGTCGTTACCACGACTTGCGTTGGGGGTGCGGATTTCGAATTGTATAATTTACTATTCTAACACCAGTCCCCGTGGACCCTAGGGAAGGTGTTGGGATAGTAAATTTACTATTTTTAATCCTTTAGCGCCCCCCAGCGCAAGTTGTGGTAACGACTTGCGTTGTAAGGGATGCGTGGTAAAGGTACCGCGTGGTAAAAACTTTGTGGTAAACGATGTTTACCGTGTGCTGCAGGGGGTTTGACCCACTTCTTCCAAAGACAAAGTACACATGAAAACTTGTCCTTGACCCCAAACAATATGTCCTGAATGTGGGGCTCATCCCAGAGAAGAGGAAAGTTTGATCTCAAGGATGGTAGTTCGGGCACATGCCCTTGCTAGTTTCTAAGATGTAGAGCAGTGAGAGCTGTTATGATGTAAAAGTATGGGTGAAAATCAGGGTGGCTGAATGGCCTGACCTGACCTGTCTACAGGGATGGGAATGAAGGGTTTGAAATAGTTAGCCAATATGAATGAGTACATTTTGCACCCCTTACAATATGTAAGGCAAGTGACTACCTGGAAAAAGGGGGCTTATGAATGATGAGAAATAAGCAGGAGACAATCTGTTGCAGTTGATTCACTGAAAAATTCAGTTGGAATATAGGGGTAGACCAGTCAGTAAAGACTTTAAGACAGATAGGAACATTAGAATTGGGAGCACTCCGTTGAATACAATGGAGTGCTCCCGGGTTCTACAGTCTGGTAGAAGCATGCAGAGCAACATTCCAATGGTTTTTTTTTGTTCACAGCTGCTGCTGTGAACAAAGGCCTCTCGGAGCCCTCCGAGAGGCCTTCGTTTTTAGTAATTAGAACATTCTGCCCTCCAGAAGCGGAATGTTCTAATAGCTTTAGAGCTCTCCCACTGGGCTCTACCGGCCATTATAGGCCTGCTCCCTTGTTAAAGGCTTTCGCCTCGGGCCTTTAACGCTGCAGCAGGCCTTTAATGGCCGATAGAGACCACTAGATCGGGCTCTAAGGCGGTAATGGTTCCTGGAGTGAAGACTATATCACCACAATGTGGGTAGAATAGTGGAAAGTGGTTTATAGAAGATGAGGAGGAAGAACACAAGCGAGTTATGAATGGAGGCAAGTAGAGTTGTGACTGGTCATGGGGTGGCGGATGACAAAAAGTAATATTTAAGGGGGCTACAAGACGGAGCATGCCAGTGGTGTAGAAAGCCGGCTGGTCCAAATTAGGTTTGGGGGAGAGGAGTCAGGTCATGGGAGGCATCACAGTGTCAGTGCCATACTCGGAGCATAACCCCTCCACATGCAAAATGGTGAGCACCGGATGACAATGAGTCAAACATAGTGAATAGAAGGAGAGCAGCAGATTTGAAAAGGTGTTGTTAATGAAGTGGTCTGAGAAGGAATAACAAAATTAGTAGTTATATAGTCTTAACAGAGGAAAAAGCATAATAGGCCTGACCTAGCATTGTTGCATATGCGCCTCTACTCTGGTGTTTTACAGCACTCCAGAGAAACGTAGCAGGAGAATTGTTGCTAGTTATGGAGGGTTTGTCCCTGGTGTAGATGCTGCTAAGAATCAGTAAATTGCCTCTTCATCACCTACTTCTCAGATATCGTTAGGCATGAACTTCTTGGTGATGTCCACGTCCATTGCTGCAGGGCAGAGACCGTAAGAATTGCTTTTAAGAGGCAATATCTTACAGATCTGTAGTTCAGCCACTTGGGGTCCTTGAGCCATCGGTAGATTTTACTCCCTAGATGTAAACTGAGGAATTTATTTCCAACCTGGATAGATATTCCTTCAAAATCTCTTGCCTGGGCATTCACCACGTCTCAGAAATCATCTGCTTGGTAATCACTTCCCACAAGCCAGGGAAGTTAAAGAATCGGGTCCTGATTCACAAAGGGCCTCTGCAGTCGTGGCAGAAGCCCCGCAGTCGTGGGATAGTCTCTGCACTCGGGACAGAATCTCCGCAACAAGAATTCTCATCCTAAGGTAGTAAACACTGACAAAGCCAATAGCTCCGGCCTATGAGAGGGCCACTTGACTTTGTCCATGTCTGTTATGCATGTTGTACAGTTACTTGGCTGCTGTGCAGCATGGCTGAAAGTTAGAGAAAAAAGCGCTATGACGTGGCTGCGAACACCTCTCGTGTCTTTTGTCTTACAGAAAAGAGATAGGTTGACATGATCTATTTTTTGTTAAAAAACATGCCTTTTGCTTACCAATGATTTTGGTTACCACCAGGGGCATAACAGTGGCACAGATTTGAGACACCCTTTAACCGTGCAGCTTTACCACCAACCAGAACAGATCAAATGTATCTCGCTGCCACTTAAAACCCAACCTGCTAGAATGGATAAAGGCTTCGACTGTTTTTTTTAACCATCATTTACGATTCTCCACCTTTCTAAGCCATTGATTCATTGGTAATTGACTACCTCTGAAAGTTTTTATTTTCTTCTAGCCTACATTGAGGCCTTCGTGAATTGAGCTAGTAATCTCGCGCAGTTACGCAGCATGCCTGCGTCCACTTCAGCAAAACTTGTTATAATTGTCTCTCTCTTTGGCACTGTGTTTGCAGCAGGGCCAAAGCCTGAAGAACCATGAAATGTGAAGGCTCCATCCCCTTCCTGTACTGAGTTCATGCACTTTGTCAGTGAGTTGGGCCACATATGCGCTGCCACTGCCTGTGTTAACAAATACAATATTAAAAGCATCATCCTTTTCGAGCACCTGCCTTACATATTAACTAGTATTTTTGTTTCTGCAGTTTGTCCTTTAACCCCTTAAGTGCTGCCTCTGTGCATTGGCCGACGGCAGCACTACCTCCCCAGTGCTGCGCACGACCATTGGACGTCCATTCAGCACTAGTTCCAATGGACAGCGCAGCACTGGGGAGGAATGTTTAATAGCAGCTATGAGGCTATAGGACTTTGTGTTGATGCTGCATACAATAAAAGCGATATGACACGGCCAGCATTGGCTTAGTTGTAGCTTTTTTTTTTTAGCAGGTGGGGTAGGGGGCAAGCAACACTACATGGGAGGACATTGCAAGCAACATGGACAGCGGAAGGAGGGCAGGAAGATGCAAGGAACAACACGGATAACGGGAGGTGTGCGTGAGGGATAGGCATCATTACGGACGATGTGAGGGGCCAGTAAGAGGTAAGAAACATCACGGACAATGGGAGGAGGACAGGATGGGACAAATTATGCAACGGACAGAGCAAACATATGCACGCTTAATGAGTGCTACCACAAGAAACTAACATTGGCAAGCAAATAGGTCTCACCTATGAGAGCTGTTGGCTTTTACAGTGTTTGGTAGCCATGCTGTACAGCAGCGCAGATTCCTTGCATTGTGGCTAAAGATTATTTAACAAACCATTATGATACAGCCATGGCTAATGCGCTCTTATTATTTTTTGTTTTAAGTGCATTAGTGCTGGATGCTTCATAGTCTCTTTCTTTACTATTATTTTTAGCCATGCTGCTATACAGCGTAGCTACAAATCATTGTAAAAATCAGCAATTCCCATTCTGTACATCGTGAATGAAAGGCAATAGGAGAATCAGTAGTACCTCAAACTGCGCAGTCAGTGGAAGGCCAGCAGTCAAGTGGAAGCAATAAGTACTTGGACTATGCGGCAGCCAAAAGAAGACGAAGTCAAGCCAGCACAACCTGGCCAATTAGAAGGCAGCGAATATGAGTGACAATGAAGCCAAGAAATGTTAAGCAGCGGGTGGGCTGCCAAGCCCTTGTTATATACAATATCGCTTAGACGCAATAGCGCATGCAGCACATGCACTGTTGCAGGCGAGACCTAAAAACAGTAGCTCAGACAGCTGGAGTAGTGGAAGGCCACTGAGAAAGGAAGCAGTACTTGCTCTAGGGGAGGGCCAGCTGGCACACGCTGACCAAAGAGGTGCAAACAAATCAGAGTGATGATCAAATCAGCCAGTGGAAGGAAATGGCCGGGCTCCAAGCCCCCTAAAAAGTGAACAAACGTCTTTCAAGCGAAGTGTATGTGCTGAATCAGCGGAGACTCGAAAACGAGCCCCTTGAGAGAACAATAACCCTTACATTTACTGCATTCCTTTCTGCACCAACTTTTTATAATAGCTATCGTTTGTGCATTTGGCATGTCCAATAAAACGTATATTGTGTTTTACAACAATGGTAGCTGGTATGTATTGCTAGGGTGTCTCTGGAGATCTGAGGCGAATTCCGGGTAGTTAACGGATGTCCAAGATATTCTGTGGCTTCTACCCAAAGACTAAGATTTCTAAATGTAACCTCTCTGGGTTATCCACAAAGGTTTGTATAAAGAACCCTGCACTTTGGGGCGTTTGCCCCATATTCCAGAGAGTGTGGTAAAATCATTTGGAATCAGAATAAACTTTTCAAGGCATTCAAGTGAATGATGCTAAGTAATAAAATGCACACTTTTACAACTGAAATAATATTTTAATAATCGTGTCACCAAAATCAAAGGATGTGCTTATTGTGAAAAAAGGGGAAACAGTTCTTTCAGAGCTAGTATACAAGGTTTCAAAAGAAGATAAAAATGACCTGTTACAACATGGATGCGTACATTCTGTTGTAAGGTAAATAACATAGCATTGGCAAAAATAATAAGCATTTTGTGGTAAATAAGACCTGTAGAGTGTGTAAGACAATAAGTGAACCAACCTTTATAGATAAAAAAATAAAATACATTGTACAGTTAGATATTGGTTTGGTATGTTTCAAATCAGGGTGGTTGTGATGTTTGTCCCTGTTTCTCTCTGTCTGGGGAAACAAGGAAATGAAAAGAGAGGTGATATTCGTGACTTAATCATAAAGAGAATTCCAGCCAGAAAAGCGTGGTAGGTATAGTGGAGGGAGGCTATAGAGTGCCAGTGCAGCTAGTTTGATAACTTCGTCAAGCGTTGTGAATGCATATGTAAGTATGACAGCTGTTATTTTACGCGGTTTTATAAACTGTAGGTGAGGGTGGGTCAACATATCATGTCTTGCATCTTTAGCAGTGGCAGTGATGGAAATTTCCAAACTCATGGTTTGGCTAAACAGTGCTAGGAAATTCATTGCAGAAAACAATGGAGTGAACAATTTGTGGTTGGGTGGAGAATGTAGCGCAGTGGCAGCAGGGAATTGTAGTACTTCATTTGGCAAAGAGATCTATATTAGCCGGTTGCGTCATCTAGTGATTAGACATTCTGAAAAGGATAGAAGGAAATGTTGTGAAGCATGGACAAGACAAGGTGACATGGGTGTTGCTGGCATAGAAGTTGCAGGAGAGCTAAACGTTATAATTGTAACCTAAGGTAGTTACATGTGCAGATGAAAAGAGTATGAGAAGGATGAGCACCAGAAGACCGGTAAGAATTGATTAGATAGGAAGGAGAACCAGTATAGTGTTGTCAGCATAGCCTGGTGGTGCAGGTGCTGTGAGGAATGCTGAATGGTATCAAATTCTATCTAGAGATGGTACAAAAGGAGGGCTGAGAGCGGGATGTAGAAAGGTGCTTTCTTCATGGAATGGAAGGAAGTGGATTCCAGACTACTTGATTTTGTTTGGTAAAGGTTGAACAGTCATTTTGAAGATTAGTTGAAGTATACCACTTGTAAGAGAAATGTTGAACTGAGGGAGCAGGCACAAATGAATCCTGGGGCTAACGGCGAAATGGGGACCAAATAGATCAGACGGTGCACAAGATGGATTTGTAGACAACAATATGCAGATCAGATTTGCTGGGTAAGTGGGGGTAAAAAGTGAGAGCTTAGCTGTGGGAAAAAATTGACTTGGTGATGTGTAGGAATGGAAGATAATTTTAAGAAAAAAAGTAAGTGTATTGCAAAAGTAATTTTGAAGGAAAAGTGTGTGACAAAGTCAGATATGATGAATAAGAGTGCTGCGGTGAAGAGAAAGGAAGAGGAAAATGTTTGGGACAGGCGCTGATGGTGTAAGCATTGGGGAATATAGAGTTAGGGCGACGGAGCAGGGTCAAATCTTGAGGAGAGATTGGAAAGGACTGATTTTGTATTCAGTAGTGTTTTGGTATTGTGGGTCTTTCTTCACTTTTAAAGTCAGCGGCACGTTTAATTTTAAAGTTGCATTTGGGAGTTCTAATTCGGCCTTGTCTACATGGGATTTTAGGAGTCGATGTGCCGGAAGAATTGTGAGAGTTGAAGGCTTTTTAAGATTTGTTCACTTTGAATATTCGGTTTCAAAATATAGTGGAGAGTGACCCATAAGCATTTCTGAATAGCGTTTTTAAGGAGCTGTGGACTAGAAAATAATTATGAGTAGTTTCTGTCATAAAACAAACAGAAACAGTAAATTGTTGGCTATATAAGGGTAACTAAAACGTACTGCACTGAAGGATATCGAAATGAGTATTTGAGAACACGAAATTGTAAGGTAAGAGAGGTGTGGTAGGAACACCCATCGCTTCTCACCTACATTTAACCACACCAAGTGCAATGCTAAAGAGCGATAATACGCCTTCACACCCTCTGGGACGAATCAAACCTGCACTGCATGTTTCAGTGACCTTTCTGCAAGTTCTTTTTCCCCGTGCGTTTCATTTGTAAACATTATTTATATCTTCAGTTCCTGCTCACAGCCGAGAATGTACTTTCACTGTATTTTTAAAAATGTAAGCTTTACAACCCGAAGTCTTCTATGTAGTATGCAACACATAATATTTATCTATGGACTACAAACTGCTGTGATTCCGCCGGTGTGTAAAGACCTACCTTGAAGGCAGAGCCAGCTCGTTTGTGGCAGGCACGCCCTCTCCTTCTCAACATGTGCACTCACTCAGTTCTGGAGACGGGTAACTACAGGACAGGTTACATATCCTTCTTAATCAGATCCATACTGCATCCAGGAAAGGGTCATTCTTCCTCGGCTCGCCATGAAGTAATTCGATATTTCGTCAATGCCCTGACAGAATTGATTGACACATTTTTGGGGAAGATTGTGCTGGAAAATGCACGATTTGCCCCATTTTTTCAAACATTTCTTCCTGGGAAAGCCCCCCTGAGCTGCCCTTGTGGAAGGCGAGCATGCTTGCTGCTTTATGTCCCAACACTTACAAAAACCAACAGCATCACTGCCCAAGCCACTTGCCACCAAGTTCTCCTCAGCATCCACAAGTAGTTAGCACCTCTTGGAACCCCGGTGCTTGTTCCTGGCCTTCTTTTTTTTTTTTTTTTTTTTTTGAAAGCTTTTGCAATGAAAGGGTTTTTCATTCAAGAGAACTGATAATGCCAGCTTGTGATTTTCCATAAAGGCTTTCATTAGTGACAATTAATCTAGTGTGAGCTGTGTTGTCGATAAGGGTTATGTATTCCGTCTTCTGAGAAGCATCAATATGCTCCTGATATTCATTTGTACATAGCAGTCATTGCATAGAGCGCAGTCACTATACCAAAAGCCAATGGATTATCATCTGTATATGAGCTGTGCAGCAGCTCTGTCCACGCAGCAGGGTTCGGCCCAGAACTGCCCCTGGGTTTCGGCTGCTGATGTGAGAGACGCTATCTGTGACTGCGAATTATGACTTTCTGTTCTGAAGCTAAACATGCCACGTATGGTCTTTTAACCATGATCTACTCCGAGCAGTAATTAATGCCTTTAGCTTCTGCAGTTGGAAGCAGATGCTGCAAAGAGTCCTCAACAGAAAATGACCAGTCTACTGAAAATTATTAAAGAGCGTTGGGCACACACAAACCCTAAAACGATGGCTGCTTGGCTAATACCAAGTGGAGTTGTACATCGGCGTAGACCAGGGTGAAACTAGTCCTGGGTTGCTTGTGTTCCGGGTCAGGGCCGACCGGGCTTGACAGTTTGGACTGGACTGTTCCCATTGGAGCAGGGTTAAGACTGATTTTCGTATGGTGATATGCAAAATTATCAAGGACTGACATGTGGCTCGAGCAGTTACCAATGGCTAAGATTAATTCAAGCATTTCATCGATCCCTTTTTATATAGTTCAGCAGAGCGAGCCACATGGAGGCTACCGGTCCAGCTCATCCTTCGAGTGAACCAGCCTTATCGTTGTCTACAAGCACTAAAGGATCCTGTACTGAATCACCTTTGATTTGCTAGTGATTGCTCTTGTTTCACTCACCTTTTTCTTGTCCATTCTGTTGTGTATTCTGCCTCCAACTCTGAAGGAAGTGTAATCAACTCTGAAGGAAGTGTAATTTTCAGCCACGCCGCAAGCCTCTTAATGTTGCTAGTATTACACTTCGCTGCATTGGCAAATCTATTTTTTTCTTCTGTTGGCCTTCCACTGAGTTTTCTTTTCTGTTGGACTTACAACCGACTAATTTTTTCTCTGTTTGCCTTCCCCTGAATATTTTTTTTTCTATTGGCCTTCCACCAACTTTTGTTTCTGTTGGTCTTCCACCATCTTTTTTTTCTGTTGACCTTCCACTGACTTTTTTTTCTGTTGACCTTCACTGACTTTTTTCTGTTGCCCTTCCACAGACTTTTTTTTTCTGTTGGCCTTCCACCGACTTGTACTGCTAAATAATACCCTGGTGCGGGAGCCATTATCACACATAGTCTGATTCTTCTAGCTCACAATGTGGAGCACTCAGTGTGACTGGATTGCACAGTACTGCAAGCAGGCCAACTCAAAGAACATTGCGTTTCTGTGTATTGGTGCCACTTGTTAAACCTAGGTAACCAGCCTACACTGTCACATATGTATATGGCGTGGGAGCAGGATGATTTAACACTGCCATAATGTAAGCAGATGCATTTCGTGCTCTCTATTTGCTGCAGTGAAGAAACACAGAGTGAGTCAATCGGTTGACAGCAGCAGATTTTTCTGTGCTCGTGCCACTTATTTTTGCAGACTTGCAGCGTCTCCAGTGTTTCACAGAGACCAGAAAAAGCCTTCTCTGCTGCTTTCACTTCCGATTTTTTTTCTTACTTTAGCATTGGTTTTACAGGCACCCCAACTCTGAGGTTACTGGGACTCAAACCCTCCCTCGGGCACCAGAAGGTACAGTTGTCATTATGGACGTGCAGCGTCGTGCTTCCCCCACATGTTTATTGAAGGGCAGGTTAGCGATAATTGGTTCCCGTTTTGTTTTTTGTTCTTTAATTCATTTTCCCGCTGCTATGAATGTGACCTAGCAGTCTCCATTTGCTCTGAAACAACCAGCCCCTTTTGTCACCATCATGCCAGAGAAAGTTCATGAAAGGCCTGGGGTCTGCCCAGCTTCCTGCGACAAAGTTGTGGACTGGTTTGTCCCTGTCGCCTTTTAGTCTTGCTTGTTACCACGCCCCCTCTTTCTGGATTAGGCCCTTCTAACCCAAACACCACTAGTCACTCGCTGACCTTTTTCCTGGCTCGTTTTTGCGCCCTGCTGCTGCTGTGCCCTTTTTCTGTCGTCTGCAGGGCGTAGGGTAGGTTTAGCCGCCCTCCCTCTATGGTCGGCTGTGCCTTCCGGTCAGTGGGAAAAGTAGTGCTTAGTTAACATTTCACAGCAGCAGCATTATCCCCACCCGCTGCAGAGTCCATATCCCATGATCTGTTATGGCGACCCCTGTCCAAGTCCACCAGTCGTAACTCATTGAGGGGGGATCGAATGGAGAGTGTGGGCCTTGTCCAAACTACGGTCCCCCGCCTGCTTCCTTGACAGGTGCCCCAAACTGATTTTATGGCAACCTGTTTTGAGTTGATCTCGTTATGTTCGCCAGTTAACTATGGCAACTTGTTTGACTCTTGAAGAAGGGCCTCCTGCACCAGAGAATACTAGGCTTTTCCGGTTCATGGTAACGGAAACCTTCTGCCATCTGGTCGCGGTTTTAAATTCTGACGAAGTGGGCAAATGAATGGCCCTACTTCTCGCAGCAGTGTGAACTACAGATTGAAAGGATGGTAGAACAGGATAGCATTCCGTGTGGTGCTATCCTGTTTAAGATCCTATCAGGGTTTCATTCCATGTCCTGGTCTTTTTTCCTACATTACAAACTGCATCAAGGAATCTTTGCGATTTCAAAGGACTGAACATTCTCATAATTTGTATTTCTTGAGACTTTAAACGGAAATAAAATGCAAATGTATTAAGTTTATTTTGGAAAATTGATTCCTTAAAACTTACAGAAAATAAACAATCATTAGAATACTATATTTCGAAATTGTTAAGACCAATTAAAATGTCATAAAACATCATAAAAACGCTTAAAAAAATATAAAAAATGCTCGTAATAAAGCATGGAGTAAAACAACGTGGACATGTGCAAAGGAAACAACCCGTGCAAGCAACCCATTTCTCCTGGTCTAGAATTGGGACTCTTAGCTTTCCTTATAAGCCCTGCCGTGAATAGAAACTTGCTTATAGAAAAAAAGTGTAAATGGATGTGTTACCCCTCAAGATTCTAATTGCCTCTAGGTATCTCCGAGAGCCATAATACTTGCACAATGGGCGTATCCATTTCCCTTTTGGCTTTACATATGCTGGACTAAAAATAGAACATGGTGTATGGTTTGATTGGCAGACACAAATGGACAGCTTTCCTATCGGAGCTAGTGCAGTGAATGACCCCAATTTCAGAGTATCTTAGCGAAATTTTAGATATAAAGTTTTTGATAATTGTTGGAGCAGGAGGTCAAAAAAAAGATTCATAAGAGGGACGGCCCTCAGTGAGCAGGATTTGCTCCGTCAGCCTACCAGAAATCAAAAGGCACTTTTTACTAAGGGTGGTCAAAACCTGGCTGAACATGCCAGTAGTCTATCAGCACGAATCCTGCCATAATACATGATACATGCATACTTTTTTCCCCGTTGCAATGTTAGACAATAAAAAAAAAGACACTGGGAACCATTCCATTCTTTATTGAGAAAAAAAGGTGTTGCAGTGGATTAGGTTGCCAAACTTGTTTACCCACCAAATATTGTTTCTGCCATGATTTCCATTTCGGTGTGATATAACCAACCCCAGATTCCAGAATAAAAGTTAAATAAAAAAGAGATTAATCCGAAAAGTCTAATCAAAAAGTATTCTCTCAGGTAGCCTGTATTGAGACGATGTAAGTAAATCATAATAGAGTGAATATGCTGTATAGAGTTTGGAGGAACAATTGGCAACATTTGTCATAATTTGATTGAAGTGTTTGACCACACAGAGCTTCACCCTGCAATCATTATGCAGTTATGTTCAAAGAGTATTCTTTCTATTGTGTAGTCTTTAAAGGCTGATGATATAACGAGTAACTTGCTTCCTGAGACTTGTTATCCCATAGTTTCAGTTTCCATGCCACTCGGCGTAATTTAATTTACGTAGGTGATTGCAGATGATTTATTTTTTGTCGACAGTCTTTGTCCAGGGCAATAGAGAGGAAAGAGAAGGATGAAGAAGATATGAAATAGTGACAAAGTGAGACAGCAGGCTAGCAAAACCTTCAAGATTGAGTTAAAAAGAAAGGAAGTGTAAGTAAGACAGCAGGCTAGCAAGAGACTTCAAGATTTAGTTTAAAAGAAAGGAAGTGTAGTGTGATGTAAGTAAAAACCAGGCAGCCAGGCAGCCTTGGTATTTGATATTCCCCAGCACCCACCAGCAGGCTCCTGGAAAAAACTTTTGCCCCTCTTTAAAAAAAAAAAAAAATTCAGCATCCGAGCACCCGAATACTAGCTGATTATCACCAGTTTCTTAAAAGAATTTGGTGGAGAAGCTCACACTTTTTTAGCGATATACACCGGAAAAGCAGAAGAGACTTGATGTTTGCACAGAAACAACCTCATAGGTTAAATCTGTGGTCCATTGAGTGAGGTTGTCTAGTCCCATTGTAAGGAACTCTCATCTGTAACCTGCTTCTGTCACGGCATCTCGTATTTCTCACTCAAATGTGTCCATATATTTCCAGCGCTAAGTTCCTTCCAATCACTTCAAGCCACCATAAAACCTTATTTTGCTTCTTTACCTTCCTGTGTTCTCTGTAGAGTGTATTGACACCCAACATGGATAAGAAATGCGCTATATAAAAAAATTCTTGCATAAATGAAACATACCAGACTTTGGTTACTAACCAGGTCAACTCTTTAAAGAAACATACATAATTGACATTGGCAATGCCAATAGGTCAATTCTTGGGAAGAGGATGACTTTTGTTAAGCCGTGGCCCGAGCAGGTGAGAGCGGTGGGGCCGGGTGAGGGTGGCGGAGATTTCGACGGACGATGACTAGGGGAAATTAATTATTTATTTAATTTTACTTCTGCATTATCCCTCGATGAATAACACATTAACAGACCAGTGGATTGAGGGGACTGACCGAAAGAGAGGGAGGTGGGGGGCGTGTGTGTTAGTTACATAGTTTAAATCTCAATTCAGAAAATCTCCCACCATCTGCCCCTGCCAAAGAAGGTGATGCATGAAGATAGTCCCTGGTCGCCTGTCACAGTATCTCACAAGTTGCTACTCGGCAAAGTAAGAGCCCACGCAAGCCAATCACAGTGTTGATGCATCTTTATTCCGGCGAACACAATGCATTTTGGCTCCAAAGCAGAGGTTTGCTCTCCAAGACCAGGCCTACCAATGACCTTCCAAGCATCCAGACGTCTGGTCATGGAGATCACCCATTTTGCCCCTGCTCCATCATTGCTCATCACACAATGAAATGAAATTAATATGCTGGCTAGTCTCTTGAAATCTGCCTTATCTGTCCATCGCAGCTGTATGAGTACGCGCGTACCTCTGCTGTACCTAGTTTGTGTTGCTGTACATTTTACAATCTACCAGTTGGTACAATCTAGTAGATCATTGTAGTTGGGGGTTCGGTTGTTGAAAGGGTTTAGAACAAACCTTTTTTTAGCGTTTGAATCACATTGATTTTAGAGCTACTGACAAGCACAATGTTTTCGTTATGCTTTCCTAGAGAAGTTGGTACCTTCTGTTCCCAGCCTTCAAAGGAAAATAAGCTCAAGTGGCAATAAAAACGCGCCACCTTAACTTTAAAGGAAAATAATTCAGCTAATAGCAATGAAAACCTTATTATTTTGTCGCAACCATGCAGTGCAGAAAGCACCAGGAAACAGATGCCTCATTGTAGTCATTAGGTGAACAGAAAATGAATTAAATGGACCCTTTCTGGAGGAGACGAGCTGTCAGAACATTCCTCCTACGGTAGCAATGTCCCTGAGCAGCAACGTCATGTAACCACGCAGCCTCTCTAGTAACTAATTATCAGTTTGCACAATAACGAATGGCTGTTGCTGTATCGCCTAAGCAACCCTTTTTTAATCCCTGGTGACTAATGCGTTGGGTTGTCAAATGCAGAAGCAAGAACCCTGCAAACACTGGATGCTGATTTGATTTTTGATACTCCACCAAATGGTTTAATTTTTTTAATACTGTTAATCTAGCTCAGAACAGATTCTGTCTGAGAGGATGACTGGAGCTCCTACATTCCGCCTTGTGAAGAAATGAAGACCAGGACTTATACCTAATTAAGCATGGGGAGTACACCCAGTACATGGATTGTTTTATATCTGAATATTTATTCATGCAGAGCTAGTTTACCACCGGGCAGGGCCAGCTTTAGGGCAGTGCGACTGGTGCGTCCACATTGGACGATGACCCCTGGAGGGGGCTCTGACCTCAAAGCGAGGTGCTGTATTTAGCAATAACTAATGATTGGAGAGATAAGGGTCACTTTTGCCCGTGGTAGTGAGAGACTCTGAGGAGGCGGTCATGGGGACGCCAAAAATGATTGTCGCACCGGTCGCCACCAGCCCTGCCACCGGGGCTTTTTGAAAGAACTGGAAGGCTAACGTGTTTCTGAGGAACGGAAAAAGGCAGGGCCTACATCAGTGAGAATTAGGGGTGGGCAGAACTCGTGGAGTTTCACTCCGTGGAATTCCACAGAGTTACATAAAAAACTATGCGAGATTTCACAGAGTTCCACCAACGGGCAGAAAATCTGCACGTCGGACTGTAATTGAACACTGGTAGCACTAGCAGCGCTGAAAAATCGGCGCAAATGGCACTGTGCGGTGCCCAAGAGTGCGCGACCATTCGATTTTGATTTTGCTGTCGCTTGAGTGGAAAACCAACTCAAGCGACGGCAAATCTACAGAAAATCGTGCTAGGGGATGGCAAATCCCGCTCGCAATTCTCGAGCTTCCTGGGATAAAAAATTCCACCACACTGTGATTGGTGGACTTTGAGCGGAACTAAGAATCACAGGAGTAACGCTGAGTCGCCAAATTCCACCGGCGGAATGAAGCATTCTGCTCACCCGTAGTGAGAATAACCATGTTTAGGTATGCATGTGAAACTGCTAATGATAATAAATAACTTGTAACCATAAATCGGAGAATAAAAAATAACGGGGTCCAAAAGTGAGAAAGAGTAGCCAGCCACCCTATTAGGTCTTACTTATAGACAACTTTTAGCTGTTTGTTACCGAAAGCCTATTGTGGAAAATGCCTTTACTTGAAATTGGCTTTGGTGAGACCATTGATTCGTTTTCCTATCAATCTTATTTGTTTGATACTTAGTTGATGGCTTTCCTTCTCTTCCTGAAACATTGCATCTCTACCATCCTTTTGAACTGATGACTTGTATCCTTCTACTGCTTACATCAGAGAGCTATTCTTTTCTTTTCCTTTGACTGCTCTGTGGCAGTGCATGTGTTTTCTTGCTCTCTTTCCATGTGTGTTGCTTTCCCCTCACTCCCCACGTCACACTCCTAGCTTTCCATAAAAGCACTACAAAAGGTATATTTTAACTGGGTTTCACTAAAAAACAGTCTTTATAGGGATGCTTTTATTTTATTTCCTGTGTTCCACACTTTGCGTGAAAGCCTAGGCCTAGTCACACAAAGGCAGCATTGGGGAAGGGCCAGGCTCCTACAGATCTTCACAGGATTCTACAGACCACCGAATAGATGGAGAATTTGTTTCTCTTCTGATTCCAGTGGAAAATAAATTAGAACTTGGCAAACATTTTCCTTCAAATTCCGAAAATTACCGATGCTTTTCAAATTTTGTTCAGAATTTTTTGTTTGAAAATTATTAAAAAAAAAAGCTTACAGGTCATTTATAAATATTGAAAACGTCTTCAAATTTACAGTTTCAAGATACCTTAAGATATGTGTTTGCTTTTAATGCAATATTTAAAAAAAATTCTTGTAGCTTTTTTTAACAACTGCTTTGCAGAAAACCACTGGCAAAAAGACAATACCTCAGCTCTCGCATTATAAAGACGAGACTTTGCCAACGCTTGTTGCTCCTTGTAGTAGCGTGTCTCCTAAGGTGAAAGAATGCAGATTGAGGGGGTTGTGAAGTGACATACAGAATAATTGTCTCAGATGAACTTCTTACGGGAAGCACAGAGACCAACTTTAATTTGATTAGTGTTTATAAAGCGCTCTGTTACCCAAATACTTGGTGTCCTGTTAATGATAAGACTGACCTGTGGTGAGAGCTGGTGATTGTTTAGGCAGCGGATAGCAAGAATGTTTTCAAAAGTTTACAAAAAATGGTCTGAAAAAAAGAGAGAGGCTATTTGAGGCGTTGGCTGTGACCCACAAAAGCACCTGGCCTCCAAGCTGAGAAAGGTCAAATCCGTGGACCGTGTGATGCTGAACACCAGCCGAGCACAGGCCTCTATACTGGGTATAAATGAGTAAGAGCTCTGCTAAATAAGATGTGCTAGATAATAAAAAAATTGCTGCGCAGGCAAGTGATGGACGGAATGCTGAACCAATCAAACATTCACCCCAGGCAAGAGATCTGGGTTAAATCCAATGTTCTTTTGCTCACCATCCCACCCCAGTTTGGACCCAGCCATATGCAAATCAGTCTTGACCCTGCTCCTCATGGGAACAGTCCAGCCCGAGTTGCCAGTTTTAAGCTCGCATTGCTGATGAGGGCTGATTCCCCAAAAACTGTCCCAGGTTGCTCGCTTTCCTGTCCAGAGAGGACCTGGCCTGGCCGTTCGGGCTGGACTGTTCCTATGGGAGCACAGTCAAGGCTGATTTGCATACGGCTGGGTCTAAACTGGAATGTCATGGTGAGTGTTAGACCTGACATCATTGGCTTGAGTCTCTCCTCTATTTTTTCTGTTTGCCTCCACTGTTTTACGATGTTTTGCTGGATAATGCTTTGGGCGCTGTGCCACTGCTGATCGGTGCCACAGCGCAAGTGCTCCCTATGTTAAATTGATGTATTGATTGTATCCATGTTTGGCTTATTTGGTTTACTATCAGTCCCTAGTCTAGTGCACCAGGAGTGCCGGGGCTTGTAAATCCAAATGCCGCTCGTGGGCTTGCAGCACGTGTTGTGCCACCCACCAGAGCGGCCTCGTAAAAGAATGTCTACGGGTCGGTCATTGCGAGACCCACGTGCAGTCTGGTACTGTCACGCTGACTGCGCAAGTATACCTACTTGCCAGTCCCTCAAACCTTCATTTAACTTCATGTTAGTCACCCCTATGGTAGGCGCACGGGCAGGGTGCGTTGTAAGTATAAGGTAGGACGCGCCTGACCAAGTTGGCATGTCCTGATAGTGAACAACAGCCATCTTCGTTCTTCACTATTGCGAGGTAGCCTGCTCTCCATTAGTTAGAATGGGCCGCCGGGATTATTAATGCTATGATCCTAGCTAGCTCGGGGAGCATGGGGCAATGTCGAGTTTGGTATCCCTGAACTCGGGGTTTAATTACGCATCCGTTGGTGTGGATGGTTTTTGGACTCTGGGTTTGAAAATAGCACTTTTAGAAAGTGTCTATTTTCTTGTCTAACCATTTCTGGTTTCTGCTGGTCTTGCGTGTGTGTGACAGGAGCTGGGTGGCTCCACAGGTCTGGATGAGTCAGTGTGGGATGAGTGGGACATTTGCGTTGAGAGTAGGGGGAGAGTAGTTGCTGATAGCATGCCCTGCCTGATACAATGCTGGCTCCACCTCCTGCCAAGCGGCTGATGGCTCTGTGCCTGCCATGGACGATCCTAGCCCTACCTCCTACCAGGAGGCCGATAGCTCTGCTCCTGCCAGTGACAATGCTGGCTCCACCTCCTGCTGGGCGTCTGAGGACCCAGCCCTGCTCAGTGAATAGGCCAGGTGCTTCTGCCTGGCTCCACCCACAACAGACCCAGGATGTTGGGGAATTCCCCTGCATGGACAAAGGGATCAAAGCCGAAAAGGGGTATAAGAGAAGGACCCCTGAACCAAGAAATCAGATCACTTCTGACAAGGAACCCTGAAACCAAGGACAAGAGGCCTGCTGATCCAAGGACTTGCCTACCCCTTCTGCCAGTGTGCTGTTTGCTGGGGGGAATCCTGCAGTGCTTCTTTATTTTTGCAGAGGAACCAGGAGAGAGGAACTGTGTGTGTACTCTCACGCTTGCTAAGAAAATCTCCAAGGACTGGAAGAGTGCCAGTCTCCTGCTGAAGTCACAGGGCTAAAGGACTTCACCCGCTACAAGTGCTATTTGCTGGAACCTGTGAATCCAGCACCTCTGAAAGAACCAGCAATCTCAACGCCGACGGACGTCGCCGAATCCAGCTCGACATCGTGAGTAACGGCTCCAGTGTCCCGCTTCCTCGACGCCGGCCGCCGGGCCCGATCGACGCCAGCAGCAACGCCAGTGAGTAGTGAGTTCGGCTCCAGCTTCAAGGGACCTCGTGTCTGCACCGCTGCTGATCGCATCAACTGCGTGCCCTCTCGACGCCGTGAGCGCTGCTCACCCTTTGCAACATCATCATCGACATCGACGACTACTGAGGCCTGAACGACACCGAAGACGCGACGCCGGATTGCTCGACGCCGCTGATCATCGTGTGCTTCATTTTCCAAGGTACTGTGTTGTTGGGGGTCCGTGTGACTCCGGGCTCGACGTAGCGCTCCTCACGGTCGACGCCGAACCTCTGGATTAACGTTGCCTCGACGTCGTGTAGCTCCCGTGTGGGTTACCTTGTTGCCAAGAACTGTGTTTCCAGGAAGAAGAGTTGCTTTTGATACGAAAAGACTTTGTGCTAAAGAAGAAACTACCTTTGAACTATTTTCCCCTTCCAAGAGTATTTATTAAGATTGTGTATATTTTTGTTGTTATTTGGTCTTGTGCTAAGCCTTATATAAAAATACTTATTTTTATAATACTACGGTGTCGTGTCCATTTGTAGTGTATTCACTTTATTACTGTATGTGGTCATAAATGCTTAACGCACAGCCTCTGAGATAAGCCTGTCTGCTCTGCCAAGCTACCAAGGGGGTGAGAAGGGGTTATCAAAGGGTGTGATCCCCTTGCCCTGACTAGAAAAGGTGTGTCCCTATTTGTCAGAAGTGCATACCTCTGCCAACTAGAGACAGCCGGTTCTAACAGTGAGCAAAACAACAATGGATTAAACCCAGAACTGTGAATGGGGGTGAATGTTTGACAATTTTCAGCATTCCTTCCATTATCTTTTTGTGTTGGATAATAGAAAATTGACAGACAAAGTTCCTTGAAAAGGCCTCACTTCAGAACGGGTAGTAAGTACAAAGAGTGCAACTGTGTGGAGATAAAGGCTTTAATACCAAAGTCCAGTAGGTGGCAGCATTCTAGTTCCACTGCTCTTGATGACTTAACTATTGAGGAGTGATGAGTAACAGGGCTTTGCAATAGTCCAGGCGGGAAAGAATTAGCACATGCACGGATAAGATGAGAATTTATAACATTAAAAATGTGCATGGTATACTTATCATCTGGCCCAAATTTATTAAACGCCTATTTGAGGTGCCATTTTCTTTTAGACAAAGGAATTTTGCAATATCTGCAGGTTCCAAGGAAGATGGAGATTCAAATCAAATTTGTAGCTTTAGTTTTTTTTCTTGAATATTCGGTAGATGGGGAAACACCTTCATCATCCTGCTGGAAGTTGAGGCCCAAGATGCCCTTCTTGCCACAAAAAAGCACCACTTTTTTTTATAAGAGTAGTTTGAGCCAGTGGCTCCCTTTCCACTCCTCTGTCTCCTGCGCAGCTTTCAGAAGATGAAACTTACTCAGAACTCTCTCTTGGCTGAAGATGATCTGGGTGTCATTAGCATACATGTACAATCTGAGAATTTACATGTATGCTAATGTAACTGGATAAGATCAGACAGACGTGCAACATGCATGATAAAAAGACTGTTGGACAGAAAGGATCCCCCCAACTTACTTCATGGAGTAGATTTTTAGCAGCAGAGCTAAAGGAAGCAGTGAAAATGACAAGGAACCGTTTAGAACAATATAAAGCAGGATAGATCTAGAGATGATTCAGCAGCATGGTAAGGTTGAAGGTGTCAAACCCTGCTGGCAGACCTAATGATACCAAGGTGGGACACTGTCGCCATTGATTATACTGCAGTGATAAAGACCCTCTTGACGGGTCAAACCTACAGATCTGAAAGGGCTGAAGCCAGCCTGAAATGAATGAATGTTCCCTTCTAAAGAATGCGTAAATGAACTAGTAACAGGCAATTGGAATTCCCCAGTATACTGAGCACTGATTCAAAAGTGGCTAGTGAATATAATTCTATTTTGCCAGCCGTAGCTTGTAACTCTCGCGTAAGGCATGGGTCCAAAGGAGACCCACCTTGAGGATTTTATAGAACTGTGTTGGGAATGCAGTTCATTGTTTCATTGTGAAAGGCAATGAACAGTTCTTCACAAAGATTTTGCGCGGGCATAACTGAGAACAAAAGAGAAGCGGGATAAGTTGACACTAATAATGGTAAAAGTTATTTTTATTTTTACGCATTTGCTCTCGGTGAGGGGAAAATAGGGATTCCTTGCCTTTTTAAATTCCATCTTGTGCATTCTTAATTTGCAATGTTACTGAGTCATTGCCGGCACCAGTATGAATAAGCTCTTGGACATATGTTAATGATGCCACAAAACAGTGCATGTGACCTAACTAAATCCACTGTGAAATAGCTGCCTTAAGATCATTAACCAATAAGTAAAATGGCGCCTCAAATAGGCGTTTGATAAATTTGGGCCAGATGATAAGTATACCATGCACATTTTTTATGTTATAAATTCTCATCTTATCCGTGCATGTGCTAAATTATAATAGATGAGTGACCAAGAGTCACAATTAACTTTCAAACTGATTGTCTACACACCATAGGCCGATAACGACAATAGAGTAAACTGAGTCTTCCTTAAGGCCTTGCTGAATGGCTTACATCCTGCATCCTAAAGATAATTTTATATCAAGACCAGAGGCTAACATTATTGCAATGTCCTTCATTGCCATCGATCTTAGCAGCCCCTTTAAAGAACTTAGAATACTAATAAAAGTTCCAGCATAATAAAAGGCTGGAACACCCAGCCATCTTCCTTCTTTTTGCTGCTGTTCCATACAGATAAGTATATTTTCCTTGTAAAATAGCAAATGGTAAATGGCAGTTTAAAACAACTTTAATTTGAGTTAAAATTGTTGAAAGGTTTTATTAATGAAAAATTGATAGTAGGTCTGAATATGTTGTGATATTTTAGAGGATTAATTATGTGCGTTGAGTGTATATCTGGAAATTGAAGGCTTTCTTTAAGCAGGAATGTTGATAAGGATGGTTAATGTTCAAAGTGTGGCTAATATAAATTGGTGGAAGCATTTTCATTATTTTACTGGTTTTTAATATTATTGTGAAAGTTACCGTTGTGCGAGACGGCACGCCGAGCCGTTGAGAGCACGTTAAGGACCGTGTGCAGAAGTGTGTGGTTTCAGGTGTTGAGCAGTGCAGTAGCACGTGGTTAGTGCCGGGCGCCCGATGTAGAACCTGTGCTGGTAACGTGGGCATCAGAGCATACAGCCTCTGATGCCACGTGCTGAGCGCAAGGCCTCCCACTGCTCGTAGCTTTTACAGGCTTTCACAGCTGGGATTTGAACACCCATAGGGACTCATCATCTTCGAGTAGCCTTGGTGTCATTTACGGAGAGAAAGACGTGTTAGAACCCCAGTGGAAACTAACAACAGGCTAGACATGAATTTGGGCACACCTACCTCACGTATCACTTGACGGGCTGGAGGCCATTTTAGGAAATTGGGCAATTCAAACAAAAAAATGGGAAAAGCGCTTGACAGGTTGGGAATAGTATAACGGCTTAAGACAGCTGATTGTTCGTTGTTACAAACATCTAGGGGCCAATGTATGTCACATATTATGGTGGGAGAGACCTTTTAGGAACATGTGAAGAGTTTTGGCTGGTTGGTTTGTGTTTAAATATATATTTTAATAATAGTAGTTTTTATATTACTGTTGTTAAGTGGTAAGAAACAGATATATAGTTCTGTAGTAGGGGATCTCTGTGTATAGTCATAATCTAGTGAATAGTCCCGCCCATGTGCGTGGACCCCGGAGCAATCAAAAATAATCTCTTACAGTGTCAAAAAATGCAGAAATGCATAGACACTTAAGAGAAAATTTTAAGACATATAATGCAGCCCCCAACAGGCTACACTGTCCAGTACTTCAGCTAGAAATTCCACCAAAAAATCCACAAAACAGCAAAGCCTGTCCAGATTTTCATTTTCTTCAGTACAAACCCCTCTGGGAGATAGAGAGGAAGACCTGGACAGACAAGCCCCATAGGCTGCCATTATGTGTCTCAGAACAGGGTACTGTGCCTTTAAGAGAACTTTCCAGAACTTCACAGTATCCCAGAATGCCTTGCAGGTCTCTCCTACCTTCAGTTCTTTTTTCCGGCTCCTGCAAGCAGGACCCTGGAGCATTGAGCTCTCCCTTTTCAAGGGTTTTGTTGGTGTTTTTGCACTAAAATCGTTTTTTGTGTACTTTATCTGTACCTTACAGCTTTCTTCTTGGCTTGTGGCACCCTTTGGTCGAAATAATGCCTGCATTATTTGATAAATGCCCGGAGTGCTCCAGGAAGAAGGCCAAGACAGATCCCCATGAGGTCTGTATTCTCTGCCTTCCCTCTTTCCACATCCCTGAGGAGTGTGAGATCTGCCAGGGTTTTTCTGGCAGGACCCTGAAAGACAGAAAGAAAATCAGGCTTCAGGGACTGGAAGAAAGGAGACAGAAGACACAAGGTGGGTCTGGACGTGCTGAGGCCCCTGGGGGGCTCCCCGGGGGCAGGAAGCCCAGCACACGTCCCCATTCTCCGTCTGGGTCGGTGGCACCCTCCAAGACGTCGAGAGAGAAGTCCAAGGCCAGCTCCCCTTCTCCCCAGGGCTCTGGGTCGAGAACACGTCGACCTTCGACGTCGAGGGACCTACATAGGCCGCCGTCGGACGTGGAGACGGTGTCGTCGTCGCTGTCTTCGGCGTCGACGTCGGGCGATCGGCGTCGACGGGAACGGCGTCGACAGGACCAACGTCGACAGGATCGGCGTCGACGCACGCCGCCGAGGCAATACCGTCGATCGTCTTCCAGAAAGGCTTCATCGTCGTCGGGGGGATCCTCGTCGTCGAGCCCGCCGTCGACGCAGAAGCACTCACCGGCGAGACGGAGGCGTGCCCCGTCGAGGCAAAGGAGATCGTCGTCAAGGTCGACGTCGAGACGCCGCACGTCGAGGCGGTCGCCGTCTAGACGCAAGCGGTCGCCGTCAAGGCACAGGAGATCGTCGTCGAGATGGTCCGGGTCAACGTTGAGACACGAGAGTCGCTCGACGCCGAAGAGGAAGAGACGGTCGACGCCGAAGGGCCGTTCGACGTCGAGGGACCGGCGGTCGACTCATGAACACCGGTCGAAGGTGCCGGATGCCCGTACTAAGCGCCCTGAGGCTGTGAGGGGCTCCCCTCAGCCCAGGAAAGATGGTGGATCACCGGGATCGGTGCACTCGGAGGTTTATACTCCGCAGAAGTCCGTAACACCTCCGCCTCCATTGCCTAGAGGGCCGCGTCCGAGGATGACTACGCCCCCTCCGTTGCCTCCTCCACCTGAGAAGCCTCCACCGGTTCCACCAAGGTCGGCCTCGTTGCCTCACCTTCCGACCCCTCCCAAGAAGACTCCTAAGTCTAAAGAACCGCGTAAGCCCAAGTCGGCCACCCCGGACAGGCCGGTGGACCGGCCGAAGCCCAGGAGGTCGAAATCTCGCTCCAGACAAAGAGACCGATCGAGGAGCAGGCGCAGGTCCTCCACTCGTTCCAGACGGCGCCATAGGAGACATAGATCCAGGACGGATACATCTTCCAGGACTCGCTCCTATTCCCCTACTCTGTCCGATTCCCCGGACACTAGGGTGTCCCCTATCGATGACATCGGTACATTCCAGGATGTTCTCCTGAGGGGGGCCGCGAAGTTGGGTATCACGGTGACGGCTCCTACACCTACGACGTCCGTGATATTCGAGACTTTACACAAAAAGAGCCTGTCTCACCCTCTGTTGCCCTTGGTCCCGGGACTGGTTGAACCGGCACAAGAATTATTTCTTACGCCTGCGGTGGTTAGGGCCGCCCCTTCTAGGCTCTTGAAGAAATACAGGGCACCGGACTCTGACCCTGCCTTCCTGAGGATGGACCCTGTCCCCGACTCAGTGATTGTTACAGCAGCCAGAAAGCAACACTCTACCTCCCCGTCCTCCACCGTGCCTCCGGACAAGGAGAGTGTCATGCTTCGAGATTCCCAAAAAGACACTGTCCCTTTAAGATGCATGCTATTTAGAGCATCAGGAAGCAGGGAGAGACGCTTCACGTTCTTGCGTCAAGCTCCCTTCGTGCTCTGCATCCGTCTTTGACCTTCCTTGCCTGACTTCCGTATTTTGCTGTTGGGATTTCCTGTTTGGAGCGCTGGTCGGCAGTCTGCCTTTCCGGCCATCGCGTTTTCGAGCGGACCTTGCATTTGTTATTTCGAATCAGGGGCGAGTAGTTTTACGGGCGTTCAGGCTTGGCGCTTGTAATTCTAGTGTCCTGAGTTCACATTCCTCGTGAACCTTTCTTAATTTAGTCCTTGAAGTTTGTTCCGGCGGCAAGGGTTTTTTTTCCTGCCTTTCCGGTTGTTCCCAGTTTATGCCTGCATTTGAAGGCGCTTTACCGGACAGCCAGCCTGGTCCTGTTGTCCTTTTTTGTACATTACATTTCCTATTTTTTCCCCCTGTTCCCTTTAGCTAGATAGCTAGGTTATCTTCGTTCTATTTTTGCCCCTTTTATTATTTTTTCCCAACCTTACAATACTTCTGGAATACTGTCCTGGTGTTTGGAGTGATTCTTGCGTGGATCCAAGTGGGTTCTATCTGCAGCTTCTCTACAGGGAATCACGGTAACAGCGCTTTTGCGCTCTTTAATACTTATGCTACACTAGCTATACATATAGTTAACATATGTTATATTGCTTTTCATCTAGAGATACCCAGCATCAGAAGAGGTGGCTAAAAGGTTTTCATACATATCACTCGTTAGTGCCTAAGGCTTCACGAAGTCCACAAACAACTAAAGTAAGAAGTATATTGCTTAGATCATAGGATCACTTTTGTGTTTAAGTGCATAATCACTAATACCTTACATTATTCTTGTCACAGAGCCAGTTGATGTTCCATATCTAGATGTCGTATACATACATGTTCTCCAAAGAGTAAGGATTCCGGTATGTGTTGTTTATATTTGTAGGAGTGCTAATGTTTTCTTTGTAAGGTACCAATAGCTAGTGGCTTACTCGCTTTTCTTTGCAGGTTGCCTATTGCCAGTTCCTCAATTGATGTACCACGCAGATTATCCAGAAGAGTATCGACACACCATTTATTCTTCACCATCTTCCCTTGTTTTGTCTCCCTGTGTTCCCCTGGCGTGTCTCTCGTACTCTAGTGTTTGATAGAGTCGGGAAGCCGTAGGGGAGCACTGTGGATTATTCTTCGGATTCCTGGCGCTCCTGTGGAACTTTCTTGCAATCCTTACAGAGAGCCGCTGGATTGATTCGGCGGGAAGGAAAGCATGCAGGACTTCCTCCACCACGATGAAGGCTTCCAGCGACTCGGCATTACTGGGACGATATGACCGGGCGCTTTGGGATTCTATGGAACAGTTCGCGGACCTTGTGCCGCGCGACAGAAGGAGGACTTTATGGAAATCGTCAAGGAGGGGATGCTGGTTTCCAACCAGGCCATCAGTGCCGCGGCGGATATTTCCTTGTTGGCGGCACATGGCTACTGCCACGGTATCAACCAGCGCCGCCATGCATGGCTCAGGCTTACGTCTCTCAAGCCCGAGGCGCAACAGCGGGTGGCCAACCTGCCGTTTTCCGGGGACACGCTCTTCGGAAAACACGCGGATGACGAGATGGCCCGGATGAAGGCCAAGGCGGAAACCCTGACGGCAGTGGGTTTGGAAAAGCCCAAGGACAAGAAGCCATACCGCCAGTTCCAACGGCGGTTCGGTTCGCAAGGGAAGAGGACAGTCTTTGGGACAACAGCAGCAGCAACAACAGCAGCAGTTCCGAAGACCTTTCCAAAAGCGTCAGAGGGGTAGAGGTGGACAGCAGCCCTCTACCGCGAACAAGGGCCCAGCCGGGTCTCGACCCTGAGCGGTTACTTCGCCGTCCTCCGTTACCCACTCCGGTGGGGGGAAGCGTTCAATTTTT
Source organism: Lissotriton vulgaris (assembly GCF_964263255.1). Taxonomy (NCBI): domain Eukaryota; kingdom Metazoa; phylum Chordata; class Amphibia; order Caudata; family Salamandridae; genus Lissotriton; species Lissotriton vulgaris. The sequence goes on from NC_141694.1 coordinate 1,114,519,056, forward strand.
CCTGGCAGAGTGGAGAAAAATTACTCAGGACAAGTGGGTGCTGAATATTGTTTGCAATGGATACAGTCTTCGGTTCATCAGCCCTCCTCCAGCGATCCCTCCGGTCAGCTCGCAGTATCAGCTGCGCGAGCTCTAGGCGGAGGCCGATATCCTGTTGAGGAAAAGGGCGATAGAAGACGTACCTCTGTCTCAAAGAGGAAGAGGTCTGTACTCTCGGTTCTTTCTGGTTCGAAAAAAGGACAAGAACGAGTTCAGGCCCATTCTGGAATTGCGGCAGGCAAACAAGTGGATTCGCAGAGAAAAGTTTCGCATGCTGTCGTTGCATCAGATTTATCCTCAGTTGCAACAGGGGGACTGGCTTTGTGTCATAGACCTACAAGATGCGTACTTCCACGTGCCCATCGCGCACAGGAAGTTTCTGCGATTTCAAGTCGGCGCCAATCATTACCAATACACGGTGCTACTTTTCGGACTGAAGTCTGCACCCAGGACGTTCTCGAAGTGCATGGCAGTGGTAGCGGCACACCTACGGAAAGGCAAGGTGTTTGTCTACCCGTACCTGGACGATTGGTTGATCAAGGCCTCCTCCTTCTCAGAAGCTCAGGCAGACTTCCAGAAGACGTGCGTTCTCTTGAACAAGCTGGGGTTGCACATCAACATGTCCAAGTCGGTCCCGATCCCGGTCCAGTGCATTCAGTACTGGGGAGCCTCTATCAATACGCTGTCAGCAAGCGTGTCTCCTTCGGAGGAGCGACGGAGATCGATCCTTCGGAAGGCTCAGGCTCTTATGACCGCTCCATCTACAACAGTGAGGACGGTGTCTTCTCTACTGGGGTCGATGGCCTCTTGTATCTTCCTGACGCCACACGCACGGCTGCACATGAGACCGCTGCAGGAGTGCTTGGAGGACCAGTGGGATCAGAGGAGAGGATCTTGGGACGACAAGGTTCGACTGTCGCTGCATGCTCTTCAGTCTCTGAAGTGGTGGTGTTCGGCGGAGAATCTCCTCAGAGGGGTTCCCTTCCACAAGGACATTCCTACTCAGACGATCGTGACGGATGCTTCTCTCCAGGGCTGGGGAGCGCATTCGGGAGACTTACAGATCCAAGGCACGTGGTCTCAGACGGAGTCCACGTATCACATCAATTTCCTGGAACTCAGGGCTGTTCACTTGGCGCTGAAGGCCTTTCATCCGTCCTTCCGGACCAACTCTCTGCTTGTACAGACGGACAATACGACCACGATGTATTACCTCAACAAGCAGGGGGGGTCGAGATCGCGCACCCTGTCTCGGGAGGCGCAGATGATCTGGCACTGGCTTCTGGCAAGAGGATTGACGATCACGGCTACCCATCTACCAGGTGTGCAGAATGTTCAGGCGGACGCACTGAGCAGGCTGATCCAGGAAAACCACGAGTGGGTCATAAACGACGACGTACTAGGAGAAGTTTTCGCAAGGTGGGGGACTCCAGACATCGATCTGTTCGCCACCGCCGAAAACAGCAAATGCCGAGACTTCGCCTCCATTTACTACCAGCAAGGGACGCTGGGGAATGCACTCTGGATCAACTGGTCGAACAGCTTTGTTTACGCTTTTCCGCCCATTCCCCGGATTCCAGCGGTGCTCATCAAGCTGTCCCGGTCCAGGGCACGGATGATCCTGATTGCCCCGGAATGGCCCAGACAGTGGTGGTTCACGGACCTTCCACACCGGTCCCTCCTTCCGCACATTCGGTTGCCGTGCAGGCCGGACCTTCTCACGAAGTTCAGGGGGCAGATGGTGCACCCCAACCTCTCGTCCTTGAGTTTGGCGGCATGGCTTCAGAGGTAGTGCAATATGGACATTTGAATCTACCTGAAGATTGTATGGACATACTGAAGGAGTCTAAGAGGCCCTCCACTCGAACGTCCTACGCTTACAAGTGGAATAGGTTTTGTATCTGGTGTGTGTCCAGGAACTTGGATCCTACGACGTGCAAGGAAGATGTCATCCTTCCTTACCTTCTACATTTGGCGCGATCTGGCCTTAATGTTCATTCCATTAGGGTTCATCTCGCTGCATTGACTGCCTACAGGAAAAGCCCTTCACAGACTTCCTTCTTTCAGATCCCTGTGATCAAAGACTTTTTGGAAGGCTTGAAGAAAGTGTTCCCTCCTGTCAGGCTTCCATCGCCTTCATGGGAATTGAATGTGGTGCTGTCCAGTTTGATGAAGGAGCCTTTTGAACCCATTCATAAGGCTTCGTTGCAGCACCTATCCTGGAAGGCGGCGTTCCTCGTGGCCATTACATCGGCCCGCAGGGTCAGTGAAATTCAGGCGTTGTGTTGTAATGAACCTTATACTGTATTTCATGCTGCTAAGGTTGTTATGCGTACGCACCCTAAATTTCTTCCCAAGGTTGTTTCTGACTTTCATGTCAATCAAACTATAACTTTGCCTACGTTTTTTCAGAATCCTTCATCTCCAGCGGAAAGGTCCTTACATTCCCTGGATGTTAGGAGGGTGTTGAAATTTTATCTGGATAAGACAAAAGATATTCGTAGGTCAGACCAATTGTTTATCAATTATGGATCAGTCAGGACGGGTCTTGCGACCTCTAAGCAGTCCATTTCTAGGTGGATTGTGTCCTGCATACAACTATGTTACCAGAAAGCTAATAAAACCTTAGGGGGTAAGCCTAAGGCTCATTCCACCAGGGGCAACGCTGCCACGACAGCCTTGCTCCGTAATGTGCAGATTGCAGAAATTTGCAAGGCCGCCACTTGGAAGTCAGTTCATACCTTTACTAAGCATTACTGTCTGGATGCTGATGCCAGAGCTGATGCTCAGGTGGGACAGGCTTCGCTGCGGAATTTGTTCGCGCAATAGTGGTGTTGGTTCTCTTTTCTCCACCGCCGCTTTGGTGTGGGGATGGGCTTGCCATTCTATTCACTAGATTATGACTATACATAGAGAGAGATCCCCTACTACAGAAGGAGTAGTTTCTTTTCTGTAACTCCAGTTCTGTAGTAGGGGTATCTCTGTTATAGTCATAAGCGCCCGCCCTCCTCCCCGGTGGAGAGAGATATTCATGCGAGAAATGCTACAGGTCTGGCGTGTTACGCCTTCAAAAAGAACTGAAGGTAGGAGAGACCTGCAAGGCATTCTGGGATACTGTGAAGTTCTGGAAAGTTCTCTTAAAGGCACAGTACCCTGTTCTGAGACACATAATGGCAGCCTATGGGGCATGTCTGTCCAGGTCTTCCTCTCTATCTCCCAGAGGGGTTTGTACTGAAAAAAATGAAAATCTGGACAGGCTTTGCTGTTTTGTGGATTTTTTGGTGGAATTTCTAGCTGAAGTACTGGACAGTGTAGCCTGTTGGGGGCTGCATTATATGTCTTAAAATTTTCTCTTAAGTGTCTATGCATTTCTGCATTTTTTGACACTGTAAGAGATTATTTTTGATTGCTCCGGGGTCCACGCACATGGGCGGGACTATTCACTAGATTATGACTATAACAGAGATTCCCCTACTACAGAACTGGAGTTACAGAAAAGAAACTACTCCTTGTTTTGCTTGTGAAATGTGGAGTTTGAAATGGCTGAATCTAGTACCCAGAAGCATTTTATTAGAGGATAAAAAAAAACTATGCTGCAAAAATGTTCTTCTGATTTAAATGACAAAATGGAGAAAACGTTTGAAGGTTATGTTTCAAGCCAGGGGTTTTATCCCTGAGGAGGAAAGATTTTGGTCAGCTGGCAAAGGCCACAAGGTCAAAGAGGTGGTAAAGTTAGTAGGAAATAGAAGCATATTGACGTAAACCTGCTACAAGCAAAGAAAATGAAATTTGCGGAGGCTGATATTGGGTTTTGTGAGTGCACAAAACATGGTTGTGTCGAGGAAATACATTGGGAACAACAGAAGGGTCCACAAAAAAGTACAGAGAAAGTCCAAAAATGTTGGTAAACATACAGTTGTTCTCTGTGATGATTCTCTGGTAGTGCAGAAATGTCATTGAGCTGTTCTAAATTTGATTCCGATGATAACAGAGGAAATATACAGATCAGAGCCTTTAGAGAGCACAAGGAGCAAGGAAGCTGAATCTTTAATAGATCTATAAGGGACCTTTGTTTGACTCCATGTTATTGTCATACCCTCTTTCGCATGAGTGGTCACCGGCAGCACATGTGGCTGAGTATGTACCAATGTGGTTAAGGAAGCTAATTCCTAAAGATTTAAGGTTGTGTCTGAGATCAGAATGTCCAAGGCCAAACCTGGCAATAAGGTTCAGGAATTAGTGGTAAAAGGAGCAAATATGGAAGTAAGAGAATAATTAAAAAGGTTTCTAAGCAATATATTTCTGGTAAAGAAAAAGGAAAAGGATTTGAGACCAGTGATAAATCTGAGAAACCTGAATGACTGGGTGGATTGCCACCATTTCAAGATGAAAGGAATGCACGTGTTAAGAGACATACTGCAGACAGGGGGCTTGGTTGACCAGGTTGGATTTGAAAGATGTCTATTTGAAAATTCTAATATGGGAACTTCATCAGTTCAGGTCGGGTGGAAGAATGTGTAAGTTTGTTTTTCTACTCTTTGGTCTGTCTTCTACCTCGTGGAGTTTCACAAAAGTACTGCGGTCGGTAGCAGCGTTTCTAAGAGAACGTGGTATATGACTAATAATTTATCTGGACAACATATTATTCATGGATCAGGTAAGATCGAAGATAGTGGAATACACACAAAATGGCATTGTCCTTGCCGGAAGATCTGGACTTTGTTGTAAACAGACATTAGTCGTGTCTGGTTCCAAGTCAGGAAACTCAGTTTTTAGGGTTTATGGTAAATACAGTAGAAAGACAATTGAAATTACCAAGGGAAAAGTAGAAGAGGATAAGAAAGGAAATACAAAAGGTATTGAATTTAGAAATAATTTCTTTGATAATGTTGAAAGAGTGGTAGGTCTGTTGTCTTCAATGATCCAGGCTATTTGTGAGGTCCTTCAAATTATCCAGCACTTCAGAAATTGAAAGCAAAGCATGTAAGAGATGGGATCAAGTATTAGAAGAGATTATGCTTGCAGTGGAAGCAAATGAGGAACTTGGTCGGTGGGTAAGGAATATGGAGGTGTGCAATGGAAAAGCTATTTTGAGGGAGAAGCTAGAAATGTAGTATCAGAGGCACTTTTGGCAGGTTGAGGAGCACATTGTAGTGCAGTATCAACAGGAAAAATCTGGTCGGAAGAGGACAGCAGGTTACACACAAACTGTTTGGAACTATTGGCAGGGTCCTTTGCGATAAATTTCACGAAAGACAATATGAGGTGTTCAGTTCTTTTAAGGGTGGACAACATCTCAGCAGTGATATTTGTGAACAAGTTAGGAGGTCTGAGGTCAAATGATCTGGCGGAGGTATTCTGGTAGTATTGTTTGAGACAGATTGGTTCTCGAGGAATTACAGGGATTCGAGTGATTGGATTCTGAAGCAATCAGTTTTCCTGATGTTAATGGAGTTTTGGTGTCCCTGTCAGGTGGATCTATTTGCAAAGAGGTTGAATACCCAGCTAAGGAGATTTTCAGGTTACATCCAGACCCAGAGTCAGCGGGAATAGATGCATTCTGACAGGATTTGAGGGGCCTCAGACTATATGCTTTTCTTCCCTTCTCAATGATTACTCAAGTAACTTTAAAGGACGGCAAGTGGAAGGAGCTGGTGGTGTTAATAACACCTCTTTGAAAATCTCAGGTTTGTTATCCAATACTTCTAGAAATGTTGGTTGATTTCCAATTTTGTTGTCAGTATTTCAGGAAATTTTAGTAGGTCCAACAGTAGAGATGCACAATATAGTACTAACAGAGCAGCTGAGCTGGTAGCTTGGAGAATTTCTGGTGAATCTGGGGGGTGCCAGGGGTTTCACAAGGAGCTAATGCTCTCATTAAAGAGTCCCAGGCACCAGGTAGTAGGAAAATGTATAGATTGGCTTGGCAGAAATGGTTTTGCTTGTGTGTGGCGAGGGATTTTGACCCAGTTTCGATGGATGTTGTAGAAGTGGTGAATTATTTATCTGAAATGTTTGAGAAGGGGTTATTTAACAGGATGATCAATGTACAAAGATCGGCAATTGCTGCAGGCCATGTTTTGTTTCATGTCATTACAGTGGGACTGGGGGGTTTTGTTAAGAGATTAATGTGGAGAATAAGGATTTCGAAACCACTGGTCTTTAGGTACAATTCAGTTTGGGATGAAAATAAAATGCTGCTTTATCTGGAGGGATTAGGTGATAATTAAGTTGTGAGTTTGAAGGTATTCTCACAGAAGTTAACAATAATATTATGTCTAATTTCATTTAGGAGAGAATCTCACGTTCGGGCCCTTGATAGTTTAAAGATTTTTTTTCATCAGAAGGAGTGGGTTTTTATTTCAATAAAAGGACAAAAAAGAATTCAGTGTCAACATTTTTTTATTTTTTGATAAGCATGATAATCTTTGTGTGGTTCGTTGTGTCAAAGAGTATGAGAGGAGAACATTACAGTTAATATCTGTGGCTGCGAGTAAGTTGCTTATTTTATTTAGGCATCATTACTTGGGTGGGGTGAGGGCGTGCCTACTAGCTTCCTCCTGGTAAAGTCATGCAGTATCCCTTTCATAGGTTCATTTTGCCTCTATATTTAGTTAACATTCCTCTCTGGGTGTACAGTTATAAAAGAAGGGGGGATAATAGTTCTGAATTTACGCTGACTAATAGTGGTCTGTTGACAGTAGTGATTGCATACCCTATGAGGGAAATACCCCTATGCCCACAACTATGAAATATATTTACGTAAGGTAGAGTAAGCAATTATCAATAATAAAAATAAACATGAAGTTTGATATTCTTTGAATAACATAGTGGGTTTGGATTACGTACTAATCATCCCATACGTGCAGTTGAAAACAAATAATGGCCTCTATTAAACTGTGAGGCCTTGCACTAGCAAAAACGGAACGGAGAGTTTTCAAACCCTAAGCACCCAGAGACCTGCCGGTTAGAAACCTTGCGCCCAGTGACCAGAGCACCCTCGTCGAAACGTCCGCCCTGCTGCTGCATCCAGGCTGAGTCCTCCTGCTGCCGCACTGCAAATCCATCAGCGGCAGCAGTAGAGAGAAACTCGCCTTCCCAGGGGGCCGTGACAGCGCGCAGAGGAGCGCGTCATCTACAAGCGCCAGGCGGCGCTACAAAACGGGGGCAAGCCCGCAACGCGGGACGCGAGCGGGACGCGAGCGGGACGCGAGCGGGACGCCCGGACAAAGGGCGGGCCGTCTGTGGCCGTCCGAGGACGTAGAGGTCGGGTTGGGTCTCACCCCTTAACATCTAAGCCATCCAAACAAGTAGGATATTGATTTTTCTTTATATCTTTCGTTATTATCTACTTCGTCCTACTGTACATCTTGGGAATATCAGTAGACATTCACTGTCTGTCATTTGAGATCCACAGGTAACTATACCTAACTGTTACAACTTAACAACTTATAATATGACCACGAGAGGCAGCAGAAGTAAGACAGCTGCGGGAGCAGCGGCTGTTCTAGGGCCAATAGACAGCTTCATAACCAGAACACATGACGCCATTGACCTTAGCATCTCACTTCTACAGCGAAGAGTATCACAAGATCTGAGTATCGCCAAACGCTCCTCTCTAGGAAACATCAAATTTGCTACAACTCCTGGCAAATCTAACACAACCAACTCAGTAACCATCCAGGAAACTCAAAATAACCCCTGCATACTGACAAATGAGGTTGATCTTTCTGTGTCAGACACCTCTACCAATTGTGACTTAAGCACAGACCTAGAGAGATCCCCAGCGCTTAATGTGGCTTTAACACCTGAAATTGTGGATGATACACAAGTAAATGATTTAACTCATACACAAGGGGGAGCAATTTCGAAATTAACTAACCAACTGACTCTGGCTGCCCCTGGGCCTCAAAAGAATAATCATCGTGGGAGACAGCAGAAAAGAAAGAAGACATCCAATCAAACACATCAACCCTCAGGGATCTCACATACAAACGTAGGAGAGGAACATAGGGACAAGCAAGAAACCACCATAGGCAGCGATCACCTGATTGAGCGAATAGGGGACCTTCTCAGTATATACCTGTCACCAGTCCAAAAAAAAAAAAAAAAATATATAAGCTTTATTTCGGTTTTTGAGTTTAAAACCATAAAAGCAGCAAAGAGAAATACAAACATGTATATAAAAATCAACAGTTCGTTACAATGTTGAAAACAAAAACCGGATATTTAAAATAAACTGGAACCAATCTGAAGAAAAAAAGAGATAAAAACACATGGTAAACTGAGTCCCCTTTCACCAAGTGTTATAGTACAATGTTCTGGGGCCAGGGTAAAAATCAAACAAGTCCCGGATAGAAATAGGGCCGTCTCCAATTTTGGGCTGGGAAAATCTTAAAAATGGGACAATGTTCCTGTGTTTGAACTTGATTAGTATCAGGTCTCCCGGAATGTCTTTGGGCAACGTCCCTAGCCATCCCACCCTCCTGACACTCAGGATTCCGCCATCTAAGTCCGGTGGCATCGGTCTGTTGTTATTGAGCCAAAAGATGGCTTTATTCAGCAGTTCCTGGCTTGTTTCATGTTTGACCTTAGTAAGTTCAGGAACCCCGGAGAGAACGGCCACGTAGGGGGCGGCTTCAGGGGGTAAGTTCATTCGGAATGTTCTTTGTTGAGGAAGCCTAGGGGCTTTAAAAGGGAGGCGAGTGGGCTTAGAGGTGGCTTTGCTGCTGCTTAGGATGGGTATGCTGAGAGAAGGATCAGTTGTTCGATCTTTCCTGAGTTCAATGGACTTGGGGTTCACAAGGTTAGTCGGGCGCGTAGGAGAAGAAGGAATGACAGTATTTACAGGTGATGGTGATGGTGCAATCCTTTGTACTATTTTTTCAACATCAGACAACCTATTTCCCAGGTCCTTAATTTTTGAGAGCAGAGGTGATAAAGCCACATTCAACAGACGTTCAATATGGGCCAGTAAGGTCGAGTGGAAGGGGGAAGCAGAGTCATTTGATGTGATCACCGTCTTACGTGGCATTGATACGCTTGGGTTGACGGAGGAAAGAGAAGGACTATAACACATTCGGGTGATATTTGGTGGGGTAACCTCATTATTCCTTTTGCTGAGTTGATCCCGAGGCGGTGTATCAGATTTAGACAGGATTATTTCAGAGGCCTGGGGGGTGCAGATTGTAAGATCCGTGTCTCTGTCCACTGTAGGGGAAGTAGAAATATCAGGGGCATAATTTGTGCCACACAAGGCGTTTAGTTCATCCCAGACAGACATGGTAGTTGAATTACTGAATAGTCACCAGGGTATCAAAAAACAAATCACAGCGCAATGGAAACGAAATAAGTGAAGTATCACTATACCTCATGCATGAAGGGGCCAAGTGGAGTGGCCCGTCCCGTCCTCCTCAGGTCCTCTGAGGGCCACAGAGGGCCCGCCCTTTGCCCGGGCTTAGCCCGTGCGCGTCCCGCGATGCGGGAGGATATTGTTATCTATGAGGAAGTGACGATGAGGGGGCGGAGCCTCGTTCCGGTGTTGGCCCTGCGTCTCCTGGGCCGCAGTGCACCAGCAAAGTACGTTTTTCTCCCCCCCAGCGTTGCGCCTTGCTTCTCAGGCGAAGCGTCTCCCGAGGAGCGGGAGAAGTGAGCAGTTTTGAAATGCCCCGGTGAAAAGGGGCCGGAGCCTCGTTCCGGTGTTGGCCCTGCGTCTCCTGGGCCTCAGTGCACCAGCAAAGTAAGTTTTTCTCCCCCCCAGCGTTGCGCCTTGCTTCTCAGGCGAAGCGTCTCCCGAGGAGCGGGAGAAGTGAGCAGTTTTGAAATGCCCCGGTGAAAAGGGGGCGGAGCCTCGTTCCGGTGTTGGCCCTGCGTCTCCTGGGCCTCAGTGCACCAGCAAAGTACGTTTTTCTCCCCCCCAGCGTTGCGCCTTGCTTCTCAGGCGAAGCGTCTCCCGAGGAGCGGGAGAAGTGAGCAGTTTTGAAATGCCCCGGTGAAAAGGGGGCGGAGCCTCGTTCCGGTGTTGGCCCTGCGTCTCCTGGGCCTCAGTGCACCAGCAAAGTAAGTTTTTCTCCCCCCCAGCGTTGCGCCTTGCTTCTCAGGCGAAGCGTCTCCCGAGGAGCGGGAGAAGTGAGCAGTTTTGAAATGCCCCGGTGAAAAGGGGCCGGAGCCTCGTTCCGGTGTTGGCCCTGCGTCTCCTGGGCCTCAGTGCACCAGCAAAGTAAGTTTTTCTCCCCCCCAGCGTTGCGCCTTGCTTCTCAGGCGAAGCGTCTCCCGAGGAGCGGGAGAAGTGAGCAGTTTTGAAATGCCCCGGTGAAAAGGGGGCGGAGCCTCGTTCCGGTGTTGGCCCTGCGTCTCCTGGGCCTCAGTGCACCAGCAAAGTACGTTTTTCTCCCCCCGAGGCTGACGTAAATCTCACGCATTTCACGCACTCTAATGTGGGGGAAATAATGACTGAACTCATGGCTGAATTAGATCTCAGCTTCGCTAACGAAATAAAAACTCCACCTGTCTCTTTCCAGCCCACATTTAATGGAAGAGGTCTAACAAGCCTTGTAGACTTTATACTAATCACAACATCCGCAGGACGTGCCATAGAAGAATTTGAGGTCTTTAAAAATCCTTTGAGTGACCATTTTCCAATAGCTATGGGTCTTGCTGAAATAAAAATAAATAAATCATATGATACCATGACTGCCTTAAACCAACGTGAGCTAGCATTAGGCTCCTTGAACGGCTATACACTGAAGTGGGGTAGTATTGATAAGGAAACAACAACCAGAAAAATAGTCACACATAATCAAGTTGACATTATAAACTGCCTGGACCCCACTACACAACCAAGGGAAGTCATAAAGAGCTTCCTGGTAATCCTATAAAGTATACAAAAGGAACTAACCAGGACGTACAAACTAAACCCTAACACAAAGAAAGGCTGGTTCAACACAGCATGCACAAAAGCATCTTCATCTTTAAAGGAAGCCCTGAATAGTGATCATAGGGACAAAGCCAAAATTAGTAGACTTAGAAAGGAGTACACGGTTGCCCTAAATAATAGGAAAAAAGAATTAAAAGCCGAACTATGGTTCTGCCTTACCCAAAGCTCAGAACTAAAAGACAGTACTACGTTCTGGCAAGTAGTCCGTTCCCCATTTCTAACAGATAAAGACAATTCCCCCTCTATTGATGTCGCAATAAGCGAACAAGAATGGGTGAGACACTTTACAAAAGTCTTCTCTAAAGACCAGATAGAAGACATAGACCAACCTGAACCTACGTTACACATCATTTACCCAATAAATCTTCAGCTCTCTCATGAAGAGGTTCAAAAAGCTTTAAAATCCTCAAAAACAGCCAAAGCCCCTGGACCGGACGGCGTTCCCGTCGATATTTTTAAACACCTCCCAGATTTATGGACTCCCCTATTAACCAACGTCCTCAATGCCACTACTGAAGTGGGCCTTCTAGATTCTTGGAGAACATCGACGTTGGTACCAATATTCAAAAAAGGAGATCGAAACAGTCCATCATGCTACAGACCGATCTCCCTCCTGGACTCGCTAGGAAAGATGGCAGGAAGAATACTCCTTGAGCGTCTCCAGGAATGGGCCACTGACCATAGAATCATTTCAGACCTACAATATGGTTTCCGGGAGGGGCTAGGAACCGTTGACCAGGCCCTAAATCTGTCTTTATTGGCGGGCAAATATGTGGAAGCTAAAGGCTCTACTCTTCACATGGTATATGTAGATCTCTCCGCAGCGTTTGATTGCGTGGCACATTCAACGCTGTGGAGCATCATCTTGAAGATGGGAGCTCCTACTCCAATAGTGGACTTTCTTTGAGAATTGTACACAGGTACTACAGGCAGGGTAAGATTCGGGGTGAGAGGCGAGCTCACGGACACCTTTAGGGTGGAAAGGGGGTCAGGCAGGGGTGTGTACTGGCCCCCTTTCTATTCACCCTTTATACGAATGGCTTGGAGGCTGCCATGCTCCAAGGCAGCAAAGATCTTCCTTTGATAGCACGTCGGCAGATACCAGCGCTCCTATATGCCGACGATGCTGTCATTTTAGCAAGAACGCCAATTGAACTACAACAGGCTTTGAATAGATACTCCATCTTCATGGCTAGCCTGAATCTGAAGCTAAACGTAAAAAAAACTTACACAATGCATGCAGGGGAGAAAAGAAACGCAAAAAATAGGAAACTGTATGTACAGGGTGAACATGTGGATAGGACTACAACCTATCCCTACTTAGGGATTGTTATTGATGAAAAATTCAACTGGAATCCAGCTGTCATCGCAAGGAAACTGTCATTTCTTCGAGAGACATCATCTCTAAAAAGCTTCTCACAAAGACTGGGGCAGCGACCACCTAAAGAACTGTTACAAATTTATAACTCAAAATGCATAAGTACGGCAACATACGGGGCGGGGATATGGGGTTTTGCAAATGTGGACTCAATACAAAAAATTGAGAACTCTTTTTTGAGATATCTGCTGGCGGTACCAAAAAGTTGTTCGACTTTTGCCTGCCACACAGAGCTTGGCATTGACTACGTCACTGACATTATAAAACTACAGCCAATAATGCTGTGGCGTAGAATATGGGTTACTGAGCAGTGTCAATTGACTAGGGCGATCATCCAAGACATCATAAAACTGGATCAATGTAAGAAAATCAAATGGCTGTCCTACGTCAAAGCTCTACTAACAGATTTAGGTTACAGGAAGTATTTTGATCATCCACTATTGATAAAAGAAATCCCAAAAAAGAACTTAAAAAGGGAATGTCTTCTTTATCTGGGTCAGGTACGATTACTATCGGAGATCCACAAACCATCTGTCCAACACTCATTACTAGCGCAGACTGTGTTTAATGCAGAACCCTATTTGAACTTCAAACTAACACAATATGAAAAAATGCTGCTCACCCGTTTCAGATTTGATCTCTTTCATTTAATGGTTGCATTTCCAAAGCAAAATGTCTGGTCATCTACACTTTCTATGTGCCCCTGTGATCTGCAGTCCCCACAAACAACTATCCACACACTGTTATTTTGTAAGTTTTTTACTGAACCCCGTAAACGTTGGATATTGCCCATCCTGAAATTCTGGGGCCTACGACAGTGTCGTCCTGCATACCTGGCACTTCAGTACCTTGAAAACGTAAATTATGCCAAAGCGATTGCACTTTTTCTCAAGTTTTGTATACGTCATCGTACAAATCTCTGAGCATAAACTATACCGCTGCTTTGCACAACTGAAAGAAAGCTAGCTAACAGGAAAACAGTAGGTTAATTTAAAACTGAAAAGCTTACATAAACTGAGATGTTGCTGCTCGCTTTAATTACTTTTTAACAAACGCATTTTTTAATGATTTTATATTTTGTAATACTTGTATTTTACTCATTGTGAACTTTTATGGTGTTTTTCTTAAAACTACCGAATAAAGTTATTATTGAATTGAAACTGTGAGGCAGCAGAGAACTTAGACCAACCAACACTTGTTTTGCCCCTCAACGGTATGCAGGCCTGGGGCTTTTTTAAGGCTAAGATGGTTTGTAAGTCAAAAATAGAGCTGATGGTCTCGCATCAATTGTAGGTAAACTGTATTAGTATTTTCTTGTAGTCCTAGTCTAATCTTCAGGTAGTAGATATTCGTGGTTGTTTAATAGCCAAGTGACCTTCACAATACTTTTGTAAGAGTTATCAATATCCGCTTGGTCTCTGCAGTCCAGTCAAAAGTCTACCATACAGTCTTGGTACACTAGACTGTGGCCGGTGGGCTCTGTGGTATAGGCCACCCACCCTTTTTTGTGTCATCTGAAAGTATCCGGGTGTACCAGCATTGTGACCAGTCCCTGCCATCCTACAGCTAACCCAGTGGCTACTGGGCCTGTCCGACTCCAGTAACTGTGCATAGACAGCAAGCACCACTAAACAGACTCCTGTTAACACCACAGTGGGGTCCTCTCCAAGGAAGGATGGGCACTTCTGTTCCTTTGAGTGGTGGGCAGTGGACAGATTAGAATCATATGACTTCATATCAACTGACAAAACCAAATTTCTACAATAAAAGCATTTGTACTGTTGCGTAACTTCGACGTGTAGCCATGTGCAATATGGTCTATAGATTCCGATGATAACTGTTTTTATCATATTAGCGCCTAGGCTCTAAATTACTGTTTGGGGTTGTCCTCTCGCCCAGAGGGGCACAGTGTATCTTCACTTTATAAATCTATATTTATATAGTGAGAGAACAAGTATATTTTTTCTTCTTGAATGAATTAAAGTGCTTTTTTTAAGACTTAAAGCACTGCCTGTACATTCATCTTGTTAGCAGGTATTGTGGTTAAATTGTATTCTGAATATTTAACTTACCTCACATCCTTGAGTAAGCCTTGGACTGCTGTTTCACTACCCAAAGAGACTCAAGTGCTGGAAAGTAGTACTTGGTTATTGAGTTAGGACTTCATTAGTATTGCTGCCCCACTGGTGAAAGATTTAATTGCGGCAACTAGAGCACACTAACCCCCGACTTCCTTGGTGCACCAGTAAACAAGTCTTTAACCCCTCTGTGCTAGAGGAACCATACTCAAATAAGGAAAATGCAACTTAGACACAGATCTTTATGAAAAGTGCTCAAACCCTATGTGTCATCTTAAGGACTGAAAAATGTATTCTGCATGTCACACAAATATATTTGCACTAGAAACATCAGAGCTATATTACCAGGATTGGACTGGAACTAGTGATCGGCAAGTTATGCACAGACCACAAAAGGATTTCCAAAAATAGATTTATTTTTTAAGTGAAAGCTTGTCTTCTTAGTTTGTTGATTTTGCACTTGTGATTCTATGAATGGGTTATTGAGATAATCTATCAATCAATGGTTGGAAGAATGGGCATGCCCATTCAACCTCCCATTCAACTACATACATGCCACCCATCCAATGAATATTTGTCACATTAATGTATTCACCCATCCATGCAAGTTCAACCAGTGAAGCACCTCCTAATAAAAGTTTTTGTTTTTAATGTCAGACCCATTGGTTTTGGCTATGCTTGCTTAATTAGTTATGGTGTCCTGCTGATTACATTTTAGAATAAGAAAGTCACTTAATAATAAATATATCTTTACTCGATTTTCAATATGAAAAACCATAAAAGCACATATTTTACAGAACATTTAGGCAATACATTTTCAAACAGGTAGTGGGGAGGGAAGAGAAGCAAGTTCCACAACTGGTGCTCCTAGAGATATATGGTGTTAAGTACATTATGATTGACATCTTTTCATTATCCATCATTCATGATAACAATCCCCACTGGCTATTTCTTTTTGTATGTATCTGTAGGCCATACAATAGCACTCTATTTGCTATAATACTTGCAGAATTATTTATTAAAGGGCCTAGTGCCTATACATTCAAAAGAACTATGAGCAAGTCATATTAAAATTAGAATATGATTCAACCGGCTTCCATTCATTTGAATCTTTAAAAAATAAATTTGGTCTAGAATCTCAAGATTTTTTTAAATATCTACAAATTAGGTATTTTATAATAATATTAGCCTCTGTGTCTTTAATAAAATCCATATTTTCTGTCCATCAAAGCTGGGTAAAATCTACATTTTATGGAAAGACCGAAGGCTAACTTTATTTCATGTTTAAAGCTTCTTTACCAAACAACAGGCCACGTTCTCAACATGTATGATTCAGCCAGCATTCCGTCCATCATTTGTTTGCATAGCACTCAAAAATACCAAAGGCCTCCTTTTATGAATTAAATAATTAAAAAGTGGTTCGCGTTCTGCAAACCAAGGCAGTTTTAAACAACCTGTAAAGAAATGCTGTATATGTTTTTGCAGAATACATGAAACTGCATCCATTTGTGCTTGCTCCAGGCAATGTTAGTGTCATTACCAAGGAAACCAATTTATTTATTCATTCCAAGGAAACCAACAGTAAAAACCAGCCAACCAGAGAATAAAATAGACCCACAAAAAGCCCAGACAAAGTTCCACCCACTATCCTGTCAGACCAGGACTTCTGGCTCTGCCAGATTTCTCTTTAGAGCAGTCAGACCCTGAAGAATGAGACATGCAGAAGACTTCCGATCGCAAAAGAGGATTGATGTACGTTCTGTAGAGATCTTTATGTACGCTGTATGCCGTTTATTTGCACCCAAGTGAATTACATCAAAGGGTGGTGCATCTGTGAGCCATTAACATCCACAATTTCAGTAGTGCCCAATGTGGCCATCTGCGGCAAAAAGAGAACTTTCTATCAATTTGGTTGGCACCAGAGGGCCAGAAGCAATGCAAGCCTTTCTCTCTCAGAGGAAGACGCAGTACAAGCAGTAGGAGGTGGTAAAATTACTTTTTTCCATTTCATACAGGTAAAGGGTCTCCTATATGGAAATATCAAAATATTTTTTTTAACCTATTTCTTTATGAAACTGTGCATTGTATTATCACAATTTTAAATTGTAATTTTACTGCACGTTTCAGAAATACTCCTAAAATAGTATTTGTTTTGTAGGGTTATAAATACCCATGAAATTCCAGACGTTTCACCCTACATTTTACCCTAACTTACATAGATCTTGCCCACCAAATTAGATATTTTGCATTTGTATTTCAGATGGGCAAAATGGTTGATTCTGCTCCTGCTATTTGCATGGTGTTATCTTGCCAATTCTGAGAACAGCAGTCAAAATGATAAGGGTAGTTTGTACCTTTGTTCAAATAATGACCTGCCTGTTATTTTGCCACTTTTACTGGAGCCGACAAAATGATTTGCCCCTAAAATTGTGGTTAGCGTGTTTTAGACTTTTGTCAAGTGACTCCTCTGTTCTAGCAGAACATAGACAGAGAGGAGGGACATAAAGGAAAATCAGTCAACTAGGCGGATCTCAGCAGTGAGTTATTTTAAAGGTTCACGTGGCTCTAGGCAGATTTCCTCTTCTAGCATTTCTTTCACTTGATGCTCTATAGTCACAACCAGAAGGCTATTTTGAGGCAAGAATGTAATCCAAAGATTGTTTACTCTGAAGTGAAGTTCTCTTAATGTGATCTGCTTTTGACAATGATCGCCTGCAGAGCATGACTGTGCTACAGGACAGTAGATTACCCACTCTATGGTGCCATGACATTTCTTTTCACTACTAACATAGAGATAAGACTAGGTTGGATTAAAGTAAGAAAAAAGTATTGTGCTGTACTATTTTTGAATCTCTAACTTTCTCCTGTCCTCTTAACGTTCCTTCCTACAGGAGGGCCTCCTTTTTGTTGCACAGGTTTCATAAATCAATGTTCTGCTCGCTCTCTACTAGTGCAGAGTGTGCATGTGTGTTTTTCAGTTTATTGAAAAATGGGGACACTGAAAAGGATTATTTTCTTTTACAGTTGTATCTTATTGATTGATATTTTTTTAATGAAGGTAATTGGAGTGAGAGTTGTGCAGGTACTGACTGTTGATCATGACATGTTTTTAATGTGCTGTGGCTACTCATTATCTTTGTTCCTTTTGCTCATAATTTGCTATCTGCATCTTTTCCCTCTATGGTTTCTGTTTTCAGGCCATGGACAGGATGGTGATGCAGGTAAACAGGGTTGGCTTTGAGTGTTTATAGAGGACCATAGTGCCTTGACGTGCCCATGCGTATCACGCAAGCGTTTTGTACTGTTTACTACTAGACTGCAGTTAATACCAGTTTACAGATCGCTATGTGAACATGCCATTTTGCAACAGCAGGAAATGGTGCTCCTGGCCAAATTACTAGGCCTGGGTGGTGAACTCTGCTCCATTCGCGGACTTTTCTGCGCTCCACGGAGCAGGTGGAGTTCCAAAAACAGATCAGAGTTTTTCCTCGCCCGCCAACGATAAGTTGGCGAGCGATGAAAATCCAACGCTAGACCACCTCCCAACACTGGTGGTCACATTGAGAAACCATCTGTTCGCTTTGAGGAAGTTGCCTCTCAAGTATAAAATGTACTCAAGCGGCAGAAAGAAGTGGTGCCCGCTTATTCTGCACATGGTGACGTGCGTGCTGATTTTCCAGTGCTGGACAAACACTTGGCACTAAAAACCCAGGTGACTGGTTTGACCTAATAATGAACTACGCCTCGTGTGGAACTCCACATAGTGTGGGGGGGTTTTTTGGTCATGTCTCAGAACTCTGCAAACTCCGCCCAGGCCTACAAATTACACAACTTTTAGACAACAATTAAGTAGGACCCACCTCCTCTCTCACTCTTCCTAACTATCTTTTGAGTAACAAGACTCCTACTCCTTGTGTACAGCAAGGGGCTGCATTGGTGGGACTGGCCTTCTGATTCAAGGCTGAAGCAGCAGGATCTTATTCAGGATTCAGGTTGCAACAGATCAACCACGTTTTAATGTTTTACTGTTGCCTAAACTTACATTGACACCACACCAGATGGTCCTGGTGCAACATTAAGCAGACTTATATCAGAGTTTAGTCCTGGGTCTCCTGGCACAAACCCATGACTAAGGAAGTCCACAAGTGAAGTCTTCCTCATAGGGCTCATCACTTCCCACTTCATCATTTGCAGACGCCTTCAATTGAAGTCAATTTCTTTAAATGTTGAGTGAACCTTTTTGTATCGACCCTCTGATGCATTGTGCCAGCTAGTGTCCTTTACACTGATTGTCTGGGGCAAGTAGATAATTACTAGCTTAGAATAAAAAGTGGACCCTCAAATGTTTCCCAAGGAAGATGATCAGCATGACTTGCTGTTTGAGCTAAAGTGTATTATACTCCTGATCTTCAGGAAAGTGGAATGCCTTGAACTGGCTCTTCCAGGTAAAGTACAGCCACTGGCAAAGATGACCCATAATTGTTGATCTTCATATCCAAATATTCCTGAGATCCAAACAAGGTGTAACTGGGTCTTGGAAATCCAAGTTACTGGATTTTGACCGGTCTGATGACAAAAAATATTTATCTGGTTTTAGAAGCCATGCCATCAACTACAGAAAGAGAGTTGAATATCCTTGCTGAATGGGCCTATGTGCTCTGTTGCTTCCCAGCTAGCTATACCATAAAAGTACATTTGCTCATATACTTACAAATTGAAGCGCATGTTGGGTAACATGAATTGTGCAATTTGAGCTAATTAGCAAATGGGTTTAATTGTAAAGACTGACCTCAATGTGTTGGGCCCAAGAGCATAGAGTTTCTTAATCTTTAGTGAAGACAATGGGCGTGTTTGTCAGTTATGTAGATCTTGATGTAACTGTCAACCAGCAAAACATGTGTTCCTTCCTGAACTTTTGCAGGGATTGGCGGAGATGGAGCCACTTATTCCCCTCCCAGAGTTCCATCTGACTCTGATATGCATGCCCCTTTGTCTCCTTCCTGTGATGAATAGGAGTTTGTCCTGTTTGTTCACAATTGGTGGAATCTTAACAGAGTTTTATGAGCATTATAGAAGATTTAGGGACGAAAATGTCCCTGGAATGGTAAACATGCGTGTACCCGTACCCTAAATGGCCAGGCTGCATATGAAACTGGCATCTTGACTTTTGTTGGCCCAGCTGACATGCAAGTCTAGAGTGTCCACTGAGGCCAATGCTAGTTCATGGTATTTTGAAAACCAGAAACTTGTTCTTTGACCCAAAGTGATGCACCATGCGTCGCCCTATTTGCTGACATGGTACTTGATACCATGTTGGGGGTTGTAGACATGAAGCATTGCTAGCAGTATTCTGAATTTTGAGTATTGATAGAACTGAACAGATCTTTTTCTCTGTTTCAGGGAGAGCGTGAACTACTGGGCCTATTCATGTAAAGTTCTACTTTAATGTGACACCAGACTCTTGCAATGACATCTTCTGTGTTTTGAGCTCATGTATATATGATATGGTTGATAGCAGAACTTTGTGCTATGGTAAAAGTCTGTTTGCATGACCAGTGAGGTCCATTTGGGGTAGCGCCCTGTTTGATGAAACAGCATTGAGGAAGGATACAGCTTCCCTAAAGAGTGGAAGTGTATTGCCTTTTTTCTTGAAGTTAAAAGGAGGAGACTAAGACTCTGAAGTCAGGTTGAATAGAAACGAGACAGGGTTCCCCTTAAAAATTCTAGGAGGACCTTTCAGCAGGGAGTTCTTGATCAGTGATTTCTGATTAGTCTTTCCTGAACACTGCTATTTAGTAGATGGTAAGGCAAGTTGGTGAGGTAGCAGATTCTGTTCTTCAGATTGAGGATATTTCTAGGGACGGTCTGACCCTTTATCTTTCCCTGATTTCTGTTTCAAGAAGGCTGATGATACCAAGCTGCAGATTGTTCACTCTTCAGTATTTCCTGTGGATCTCCTGCTTGAAGCCGGCATCATCATTACCTGTTGTGAGAGACATCACCTTGCACAAAGGCTTTGTGTGTGTACTCCTGCCCGGAAATTACATTTGAAACAAAACCTTTTCAAACTGGCTCCAGGAATTAAGACAGTGAACCAATTCCCCTTATCTGGAACATGATTGTGAAGGTGGGATCCAAACCATCCCACCTTGTTACAGTCTTCTCCACTTTAGAAGGCAGTGCCCGACAGAGTACTCAAAGAGCTGCTGTGATTCAGGGCTAGTGTCTGCCTGACAGTCACTCTCCCAGAGGCGAGAGGACATGGCCTGAACTCTGGCAATTTGCTGGAAAAGATGTTGGTCTGCCAAGAGCGTACAAGCCTGGTTGCCTTCTCAGAGAGAGGGGAGTGCTTGGGCCTGCAAGAGGAGGCACTGTCTATATGGAGAATCCCAGAAATGTTCCCTGTGACCCAGAAGAAGGTGACTTGTGTTCAGGAGGGGGTCCATTGCAAACCAAGCTGAGGGTGCAGGGGGTTGGGATCACAGTAGCTTTCTTTATGGTTCAGTTGGCGGACAGCATGAAGCATCAGTGACTTGAAGTATCACTGTGCCATTGTCATCTGAGGGGAATGCTTGCTACTGCTGATGAGCTGTGAATTCAGACATAATGATGCTTTAGCCAGAGCAATCCCCAAAGGCCGGGAGGTTTCAGCTCCGAAGAAGGATGACCATTGACTCAGGCCTGTTGTGCCACATATGCAGAGATTTGATACTAGATTTGCAGCCACAACCATGATCCTGCAGCCACAGGCAGTGCTGTGTGACCACGAAGGGTGCATCACCATCCTTGCAGAGCAGAGGCACATGGACAGGTAAACACAAGACCCTGTTTGAGAGACTGTCTCTTTTACTAGAACTGTGTGTTGAAATGAGGCACAAGTGCTGTTATGAACTCTATAGGAAGATGCATATTAAAGTGTCCTGCCGGCCTCCTCAAGGGGCAGACCGCTTGCAAAAACCAAGTGGCGTCTTGCCGTAATTGTCCCTGCATTATTAAATTCCCATAAACAAGTGGTAGGGTCTACAGCCACAACCCCTTGCCCACTTTAGCAGGAGGGATCTACCACTCCTGAACAAGGACTTTGGGGTCAGTCTGGGAGCAACACAATTTATCCTAGTTTGTAGGTTTGAAGAACCCGGTAACTAAGTCACATTTCTTTGTGAATCATTTTATTTTGCTGTGCTATTAAAGTACTTCTCTTTTTGTAAGACTAACTGTGGTCTGCACTGTATATTATTGTGTCTGTTGGTTGACTTGAGTTCTAAGCTTTTGTCCCCATGCTACGTCCCTGGGAAGCCTTTGACTACACACCCTTGCTACTTTTAAGAGTCAAGTGCTGAAACGTTGTACTTGGCCCATTTTGTAGCACCATAGTAGGACAGACCCCTGGATGTCAATGACAAATGACCCCAACCAAGGTTGTGGCCCTGTAGTCCTGCCTGCTCTGTGAAACCTTCAAACCCTCTTCCCTCCTCCTCCCAGGCCCTTAAAAAGGGGGTCTCGCAGACAGCTAGTCCAATTCTTTGGGACTGTCTTTCATGCAAACGCCCAGCTGCTGAGCCACTTCACGAAGAGGAGGAGATGGAGAGCTTCTCCAGACAGATGAGATTATACTTCTGTCCGCCATCTCACGCGCTTTCTGAGCAATCTCTTTCTGGGGAAGAAGACCGTATCACTAGATTCTAGACAATGGCAAACCACTTTTAGTTCAAACTCTACCACTGGCCATTCAATATGTAATGCTCAAATCATTTGCAAACTCTGCAGTAGCCATCATGCCTCCTCTCTGTACATTCCTCAAAAAGGTAAGATTTAGAAGTTTTTTGAGTGGCATTCAGCATCTTGGAGTTTCAGCAAAATACTCAAACCACGGCAATACCAGCAGCCCTTAGGGAGAGACCGGTTTGGATCATTATTTATATAAACGTTACGATATATTTTTTAATAATGTCTTTTGATTGTTTTTCATAATATTGTTACAGTCGCTGCTTAATTTGTAAAAGAAATAGTGCCAGTGCCAAAGCCCTTCTCAGAAGATCAGCGGCTGGTGCTGTTAAATGTCCACGCACCTCTTAATTTCACCTCATGCTTCTCTAATCCACTGCCAGACACTACCTTCCCCCTTTATCTCACTTTTGCAGGTCCATGCTTTCTCCTTTTGTGACAGTGTTTCATCTTTCTCTTCCTCATTCCTTCTCCTTTGTACCTTTTCCCTCTCTTGTTTTTGGGAAATGTTTGATGAGGAAAAATAAGTGCTGGTCCCTGAAAATTATTGCCAGTGCCCCAACCAGCAACCACCCGCTAAAATTAAACACCGGATACAGTGCACTTCAATTGTTCAGACTTTACAAGATTCATGTAATTTCTTTTTCTTGCAGTCTTCAGGGTTAATAATTATTCTAGAAAGTACCAAGTTATTGAATGGACAGTACATTTCCTATTATTTTTACCTCCTCCCTCTCCCTTTACTCCTCCTCCACGGGTCCAATGTGTGTTCTCTTGGGCATCGTCTTCCTTCTTCCATTACCTTTTCCTTCTCCATGCGAATATCCATCCCTCTTTGTCATTTCTGTATCATAGGCATTGCTTAGGCTTCCTAATGTCTTATAATGTCCCCATTACCAACCATAATACCCTGGAGGCAGACTGTTGTTTTTATACCTTGTTAATTATTTTTCACCCTGGATTCCAAGTATCAATTTTCAGGATGTTAGTCTTACTTCTCCCCCTGCCCTCCCTCTACCTCTGATATTTCTCGTCTTGCCTCTCAGTAGTGTTCAATTGCGGGCTCTGCGATAATCCATGCATGAGGACTTCTGTTTTAAATTTGAGACACGTAGTCGTGGGGGTAGACCCATCTTCTGGAGCCTGTCTTTATGAAAATATGCCCGGTCTAGGATCTTTATTCGCAGTAATCGTTAGTTTCATCTAATTACTACCTCTCTCCGGTGTCTAAGTGCATTGTCCCAGTCATCGATCTCCAGGTTTCTTGAGTCTTTTTGTGTCGTCTTTCCCACAGGCATGTCAAGCTGTCTGGGGTCTTGTTGATGATTGTTTTATACATTTGTGAAATAGCACCTTTGCCTAGCTTCTGTCCAATATATTTTTTTTTGCAGTGAGGTTTCATCTTGGATTTGTATCCGGTCCTCTTCTAACGCTTCAGTTGTATGTATCTCTATTGTTTTGAGGGGAACAAGCTGAAGACAAGACAAGCAATAAGTGCAGATGGCCATACTTTTCACAGGATTTATGCTTTCAGATCCGCTGAGTAAAATTTGTAGCTGATATCAGCCCATCAGATGGACTTAGAAAATCTATGGAGACGTGTGGGCCTTCAAGATAGAAACTGCAGAGTTTTTAAAGTAAATAACTTTAACTTAATGCAAGCCCTCGGGCAACAGCTGACTGTGCATTGTAGTGTACTTGAGGCACTGTAGCAGGATCACAAGCTGCACTGTCCTTTTTTTCTTTGAGTCCACAGATCAGGCATGAATGGTCTCCATCAATGGATTTCGACCAATTAAGGATACGTAATGAAAAAGTAATTTGTCATTTTTTTATTCCTATGGTTTCTTATTTCTCGGATTTTGGTTCCCAACTATATTATTTTTATTCCCTGCATTTTTCCTCTTCCAATAACCCCATCTCCGTCTCACTTTCAGTAAGTCTTAACCGCTCATTCTTGTTTTTCTCCCTTTCCTGAATTTAGGATTTATCACGATTTAGGCCCAACTTTGGCACTGTACGGGGAGGTGGGGGTTCCTCTGTTTTAGTAGGCTTTTGCAGCAGCCACTTGAGCAGTTGACTTAGGCAGACACACCGAAAGTTGAAGAAATAATTGAGGCAGCCACTCACGCAATGGGTAGTGTTTACTTGAGAAAGCCCCGAATCTTCGAACTTCAGAAAGGAAGACAAAGGTAGGAGTGATGCCTCCTCCCTCCCTCAGAGTTAACTCGTAGTGCCTGGATGCTGATTCACGCTCCATGTTGTGCTCTTCTGCGCCACCTTTTGTTCTTTCGAGCCTGTCGAATGCTCTCGCATTCAGCAAGTCTCCTATCGCTAAAAAAAATTGCCTACCCCGCTAAAATAACTGCTGAATGAGACCGGAAATTGGACTGCGCAAACAGTCCGATTTTATTTCACACTGGCTTTAAATAGTCAGAGTCAGGAAACAGACTGTGTTTTTTCCAGCTGATTCAATTTCATCCTCAGCATGAAACGTGTACGGGTGGACTACAGGGCACCTGCATTGTATGCAGCCCTTCTGGAACTAAAATATTGATCTCGATACACAGAGCTGTAACACGAACACTTGTCTAATGTCTAACTTACATCCGCCGTGACATAAAATCATTTATATGCCATGTGATATCCTGAAAAAAATAGATACTTTTATTCAATATAAATCTATAAATACAGTCTGTTTCATATAAAAGGACCAAACTGTGGAACATGGTTTCCATTGACTTTCAAGTGGCTAAAACAAGAACCTTGTGCCTTTTGTTTCTGTGAATCCATTTTAGCACAAAAAGGAATCTTATAAGATTCTAAAACCCTTGTGGACTCAAGAATTTAATTCCACACTTTGCTTTGATCTATTCAAGTGTTTTTAATGCGGGAAGACAAGGAAGGAACCAGACAGATGAGACACACACAATGTTCATCCTATTTTTTATTTAAAAGCAAAAAGCTTGCAAAAAAAGAGTCCATTTAATGTAGTGGTATTCTGAATAAAACATCAATGTAAGCATATGGCTATGTGGACATAAGTAGGCAGATTACCTATCAGAGCCTTTATGTCTTCAAAATATAAAACCCTAAATTATAGAAATCCATACCTATGCCTGTGCCATTTGCCGGGCAACAATCTATTGATGAACCTCCGACTCACAACTTCACTTTAAATTAATGCGCATCCAACAAACACGATCTATTGAATCACACTGAAAAAGTTGACACATATGTTGCCATGCATGGTGCATGCGTGCTCATCTGCCCTTCTCATGCCTTATTTATTGCCTTAATATTGCTGCTGGGTCTTGCTATTCCGAATCATTGGTTTCAAGCCAAAAAAACACATCTAACCTACTCTTCCATCGTAGTCTGACTTTCTCTTAGTAGATTATTGAAAACATAATGCTTGCATCCGAATCCTTAATAGAATCTAAACTTCCCTTCAAGTTAACTAGGAAATTTGGTGTTCAAAACTGCCACTTTCATCGAACATGCACAGGCCAGACACACCTTAGTGGCAGGATCGTTTGACAAGATACGCTTCCACAAGAAACCATACATTCCTCCTCTAGCTGCCCATGGATATGCTGCAAAGAAAGACCTTGCAATCCGAAGAGCAATGTTTCCATGTTTCTCAGTTGAATGCTCAGGAACACTTCACCAGTGAAAGAAAGTATCTTACTTTAACCCCTTTGATGCTCATGACGAGCTCAGCTCGTAATGCAGTACACTGGTCGTGTGCTCATGATGAGCTGAGCTCGTAATAAACAATGGGAATAAATCAGAAGTAGCACAGAGAGGGAATTGCTGCAGCACTGATGGTGTTAAGAGGAGTCATGAGAGTGCACCTCTTTCAACAGGCCTTCTAAGTTCTTACTTCACCATAATCCTCTGGCTAGTTCAAAAACTTTGAATGATATTGTCCAATGCTTGGTAGTGAACCAGCTGTAATGATAATGGTAGTAAGGAGAAGTCATCTGGTTCATAACCTATGGTATATAAGTTGGGCAGTGTATAGTGGGAGAAATTGAGCAGTCTGGGACATATTTCAAGTTTACTTAGGACCCTTGTGGCAATAACCAATGGTAATAAAATCCCAGTGACCCGTGATTAAAAAAGATTAGTTGCAACTTGAACTACTCACAATGTATTAAGATTGCATTTGTTAATTTCTTTCCACTTTTGAAAGTAATCTTTGGACTTAATGTGTCAGAGATGTTACTGGTCACTTGCCTTACCATGAAATCTGTCCTCGACCATGTTTTGATTTGTAATCTTTAGGCAAATAGTGGATGGAAGGAAGTGACTGGGGTTGAAAAAGCAACCAGAGTCCACCATCAGGAGGAATAAAGGTTGTTTAAAGTAAGATTGCCAGCTGAACCAATGCCATCCAATTTTCCTTTTCTGGACTTTCATTTAACAACCCAGTGCATTGAGGGAGTTGTATTCCTGGATCTTTTCAAATTAACACATTGGGCTAAATGTCTTGATTGCAATGCTTTTTAGAGATAAATATGCATGGAATATAGTGGCCTCAATGTCATGACACCATCCAGTAACATTTGCAGAAGAAATAATTCCTCAATACAGTAATCACACTGTAATTGCCTTAGGGAACAGAAATGTTGCTAAAATTCCTATTGAGCGAGACAACTTTCTGTTGAAGAATAACTTTAAAAAGTATAATGGTGCTGAAGTAACCAAATGGAGATACAAATGAACTTATTAGTGTAGGAAGCTGGCTTTTTATACAGTATACCAAAAATAAGTATACCGCGCAGAGTCCAGGTATTCACTTACTAGTGGACAGGGGCTTGGTCTCGCAATCCGAAGGTGCTCTTCTAGGGGGTAGTGTAGTCCAGCAGCCTTAGGCTTATCAGAGAGGAGTGTTAGACATCCGCTGCACACACAGGCAATTAATTACACACGTGACTCAATAGGAAATCCACACCAATTTATAAAACTAACACTCACCTTAATAGACGTTTAGGCACCAAGATCATCAAAATCAGGTAAGCACTTTTTAAAATAGCAGGTTTGAAGAATACATGTTTTTGATACTTTAAATCGTAATTCAAGCACTTTGCAGCAATGTTAACTTAGGAAAAAAACATACTCTGCATACGACCACTTAATCACGACTTACGGGACCCTTCCCCAGGTTCTAAGGTGCCTAGGGAGCAAGGTCCCAAACACCAACATGTCATCTCGAGAGGCACCAGGGCGTCCATGTGCAGAAGTGTGTTTTTCAGCATCGGGTAATTTTGATGCTTTACATCAGAAATTAAGCACTTCGCGGTAATGTTAACCTCTAGAGGAAAAACATAGTTGCATTCGGGCACTCAACAGCGGCTTATCGGACCAATCTTTTGAACTTAAGGTGTGTATGGGTCCTAAGCAGCACCAACAGTTCACTTCGGGCAGCACTTGGGCGGACGGGTGCAGAGGTGCCTTACATCATCGGGTGCCCCTTCAAGACTATAGAAATTGGTCAGTTGGAAAAGAGGCTGCAGGCTCGAACTGGGGGACTAGTTGGGCTGAACCAACGAGGGCGCTCAACTCTTACGATGCTCGAGGACACCTTTGGACCTCTTCTCCAAAGGCGACGGTTGCAGAGGTGTCTTTAGGCATCGGATTTTCTTCACCAAGAGCACTCCTGGTAAATGGGACCTGCAAACAGAGGCTGCAGGCGACGTCGGAAAGTCCACAGTAGGAAAGGCCAAGGTGGGTTTTGTCTCTGGAGGGTTAGGGAACCACACTGGCACCGTTGGCCCACTTCAGCTCGGGCTAGGAAGCCCGGGTGCAGTGTTTTTTTGCAGCATCATGTTTTTGCGGTCCGAGCACTCAGTATTCTTTGGGTTACTGCACCATGGGAGTTTGTGAGTCTTTATGAAAGGTAGGCAGTCCTCCTAGGCTTTGGAGGCACTGCAGCTGCAGGACAAGGCGTCTTTGGCGTAGTTTCGACATGGAACAGCTGACAGACCGGCAGAGCTGGTGCCAAGTCAGTTGCTCTACCTCTGCTTTAGGGGCTCTTCAGCGTCCTTCTTCTTCGTAGGTCTTCTGGATCTCGAGACCATGTTGGCCCACTTCAGCTCGAGCTAGGCGGCTCAAGTTCAGTGGGGTTTTCCAGTATCGGGTTTTTGCAGTCTTGGAGCCTCACATATCAGACTTTCGTACCTGCAAGAGTCAGGGGTACAGCTCCCCTGGTCCACAGAAGTTGCCTGAGTCGCTGGAAAAGTGCCAGCAGTCCTCCCAGGCTTTGGAGGTCCAGCAGCTTGCAGGACAAGACGACTTTGGCGCAATTGCCGAATAGGCCGGCAGGGCTGATGCCAAGTCAGTTGCTTCTTCTGCAGGTCTTGCTTTTGCATCTCTTCGGCCCTTCTTCTTTTGGTCGGCAGGATCTGATTCCCTGGTGCCAGGGCTCTCCTAAATACTGAATGTAGGGATGTTCGGGGAGTTACCTTAGTAGCCAATGGGCTACTTACCCCTGGGGTCACTACGCCCCCTATATGACCACTTGCTGGGGGAAGTGGGCAAACCCTGGCCCAAAAGTCTAAATTTGCCATCACCAAGATGGTAACTTCTGAAAAGTTGCATCCACTTCAGGTAGCCCAGTTCAGGGGTGGTACTTGCCTGAGGGTGGGCACGGTTGTCTTACTTAGCTAATTTTCCCACCTGTCTAGGTACCATAGGGCTGTGGACAAAGGGGGTCAGTTTCCTCTCTTGTGAGAGAAGCCAGATTAGCATACCAAAGGTGGTGGGCCTCTTTGAAGCTACTCTGCCCTGGAATGCTAATCCACGGGTCATCCTGTGGGCAGGGGTGCAAAGCACCCTCTGCTTGAGCATTCTTAGTTTATAGCCCCCTGAGAGCAAAGACCCTCATTCTTGGGGGCTCAGAAACCCATCTCTGGTGGCAGGCTGAGGAAAACCAGTTAGTCAGCACACCAGTAACTGGTTGGTTTTCAAGGGACACCTCTAAAGTGCCCTCTGGGTGCATGTAATACTAAATCCGACACTGGCATCAGTGTGGGTTTATTAATACGAGATTTTTGAGATCAAACATCCCTATTTTCAGTGAAGCCATCATGCAGCTGGGAAACTTGTTTACACCAGTGTCCAGCACATGCTTTTAGAATGGCTTCCCTGATCACTTGTACTGGCAGTAATGGAACGGCTCAGTACGGGTGCATATATGCTCGTACAATTAAGCCCTCACGTGCAGAGTAGTGGACCCTGCCTTAGGGCGATACGGCCTGCTGTAGGGGTGACCTATCCTGCATGCATTGACAGCAGGCAGGGTACACAGGCTGTGTGCCATGTTGTGTTTTTGCTTTTGTCTGCACCAGGACATGCAGCCTGAAATAGCAGTTTGCATGCCTTCAGTGAGGGGTCCCTTTGAGAGACCTAATTTGTGCTGCAACACTTGCAGACCCTCTGCAGTACCTCAGGCTCTAGGTAAGAGGGATACTATTTACTAGGGAATTACAGAGGATACTAAAGGTATTGCCAATTGGGTAAACAATTGCACATTGTTGGGGAAGAGATCTGGGAAAGTTCTGGGAAAGAGATCTGGCACTGGGGATCTGGTTAGCAAGAACCCAGTGCACTTCCAGTCAAATACCAGGCAAAAAATGTGGGGGTGACCAAGTAAAAAAGGACCCTTTCCCACAATTGGCTTCCAAATATAATACCTTTTAAAAACAAATTGATAGCACTTAACATCTTTTAAAATTAGAACTCGGGCATGGCTCTTATCAATAGACTATAATCAGGCACTCCTGTACATTTCATGATCAACTAATAATATTTAACTTTTAGCAGTGGTGAGAACAGTCTTATAGTTCAATCTCTGCATATTTCTTTTAAAAAAAACTTTTTATTGAAGTTTTTCGAGAAGAACATTGGGGCTCACATATACAGGTGCATCACAGTGCGTGAAGCAAGAGCGTTAGGAAATAGTGATAGTGCAAAGCAAGTAACAATAACCAGTAATCAACAACTCCGCAATAATCCCACAAGTTGGGTTTGCGCTTCTTAGGAGGTGATGGAATAGAGAGTACTTGCATCCCTAATGGTCACAGGGTAAGGTGGAAACTAAGGGACTATCTTGTGAAAGTGAACTAGTGGAGAACTGGGAGAAGGTATGTAGGGGGGCCAGGCATGTTAGGAGAAGAGCTGGTGTTTGTGGAGTGGCTTTGGTCGGGTAAGAAATTGTAGTGTCATTAAGGTTCAGCTGCTGGGTCGGGAACACTGAGGAACGTAACATATTTGGGCCTGAGTGTGAGGGGTAGGAGGCATGCAGCCAGTGAGTATGACGTAGGGGCTGGGCTCCCCAGGGGAGCAGAGGTGGCGTCAGGGTGTTTGCGGCTGGGGTCCCTTCGGGGTGGGGAGATCCGGGCTCCCAGTGTGGGGAGGCAGCCCTCACCCCTCCCTCCCGGACAGGGTCAGCTGGCAAAATTGGTCAAGTTGTGCGTCCCTGGCTTCGGAGATGGGGGTTTTGTGTAGATGTCAGGCCTTTTCGTAACGACGGGCCTTAGCCTTCCCCCCCACTTACAGCCCGCCGTGCATCATATCACCGCCGGCAGTGCCGCAGTCTCCCTCCAGTGCATAGTCAAAGTCCTTTCTGCCAACAGGAGGGCTAGGCTAGGGAAGCGTGTGTGTATCTTGTGCCGCTTCCAGCGTTTTAAAATGCCCAAGGCACCAGCTTCCCATGAGATATCGGGGAGTTCCATGACTTTGTGGAGAGTCGTGTGTATGAAAGTTCAATTTGAGGAGAAGTTAGGACAGGACCAGAGCATGTGATGCAGGTTGGGAGATGCCATTTAGCATTGTGGGCAGCACAAATGTTCATACGGGAAATAACAGTTGAGTTGGTCAGATGTAAGGTAGGCCTGGTGGCGGATGGAAAACAGTATGTTTTTAAAACAATCATTTCGGGAGACTATCTGAGGGAACTCAAAGGCTGATTCCTACTCTGTCATGTAGCACTCTCCCAATATCATCCTCCCACTTGGCACACAATGTTGTGAGTGGGGGTTGGAAGTGTTCCCTGATTGACTTTTATATTCAGGTGATGAGGTGCCTCCTGGTACCCATTTGGAGCAGCGCTTCTAAAACTGCGTGGGTCAGGGGTCATCATCCATTTTGTACCAGAGAGCGCGACAGTTGTTGCAGAGTTGTCCATACAGGGGGAATTGACCTGGAGGCACACCATGTTTTGCTATGAGTTGGTCAAAACTGAGCAGTCTCCTATCTGAAAAGAGTTGCCTACCTGATCCAAGGAGTTCTGGTGCCACTTTCGGAGGTCAAGAGCAGTGTATGTTCTATGGGACCGCGGCAGACCTTGTAGCGGGAACGCTAAGGTGTATGGTTCAATCTGGCGCGAGATGGAGTAACATGGTCATGCATTGACTGGCTATCTTTGTTTCGAGGGACCACGGTGACGAGGGTGTGTGCGTGGGAACAGAAAGCACCTAATAGTTTTCGTTGTGAGGGTATGTGTCCCTTGATCCATCTCGCCATGGTTCAGCCTCGCCAACAAGTGGGACAGCCACTGCAGTTAAGCTGACGCAAACCGCATCAAGGCCTGCGCCAACCAGACTAAGGAACTCTTCATCATCACGAGTGAGATCACCTGACCATCAGAGACCGAAAACTCAATACCCTCCTCACAGGAACTCTGCGACGCTCCAGCAGACCCACTTCCACAAGATAGGTACCATATAAAGAAGCTTCGATCTCCAACCCACTGATCTCTCCAGCCTCCCCACCCCACGAAGAACGCCACCGACCACCTGCTCACCACATGATAACATCTCAGCACACCAAACACTACCACCTTAATGAACTCCATCTACTCAGGAGCACCCTCTAACCCATGTCCCCATCAACTCTTCAACCTTGGAAGAGAAGAGATCAACCACCAGCTCACCACCATCCTCAATGCCTCTATCACCACTTCCACCTTTCCCGACGCCTGGAAACACATGGAGGTCAGACCCCTCCTCAAGAAACCCTCTGCACACCCCAGCGATCCCTAGAACCACCGCCCCATTTTGCTTCTCCCGTTTCCCTCCAAGGTCCTGGAGAAAGCCATCAACCTCCAACTCACTGAACACCTGGAGAGAAATGACCTGCTGGACCCCTCCAAATCAGGATTCAGAACCAACAACAGCACCGAGACGGCCCTGATCACTAGGACAGACAACATCTGCACCCTATTCAACAGAGGAGATTCGGCCGCTGTGATCCTCCTTGACCTCTCAGCAGCCTTCAACACCGTCTCCTTCCACTCTCTCATCAACCGTCTACATCAGATCGGAATCAAAGAGGACTCTCTTAGATGGATGGCGTTATTCCTTACGGTGCGCACCTAGAAAATCCGCCTCCCTCCCTTCACCTCCCAACCCAAGCACACCGTCTGCGGCGTCCCTCAAGGTTCTTCCCTCATTCCAAGCCTCTTCAACAGCTACAAGACGCCGCTAGCAGACATCCTAAGGACCAACGACATCAACATCATCTTCTACGCCAGCGACACCCAGCTCATCCTCTCGCTCTCAGCGGACCCCACCACCATGAAATCCAACGTCCACAACTACGTGAAGAATGTCTCAGCCTGGATGAAGGACAACTGTCTTAAAATCAACACAGATAAAACTGAGGTACTGATTTTCGGCTGCCACACCACCTTCTAGAATGACGCCTGGTGCCCATCAGAGCTCGGATCCACCTCCACACCGAAAGACCACACTCACAACCTCAGCATCATTCTGGACAGCAAACTCTCCATGAAACAACAGGTCAATACGGTCTCCTCAGCCTGCTTCCACACACACTGCATGCCCCACAGAATCTTTAAATGGCTCCCCATTAGCACCAGGGAAGCTGTGACGTAACTCCTCATCACCCACAGTCTGGACTATGGCAGCGCACTCTATACAGGCACCACTAGCGAACTCATGAGAAGACTTCAGACTATACAGAATGCAGCAGCCAGACTGACCCTCAACCTGCCCAAAAGGACCCACATTACACAGCACCTGAGAGACCTCCACTGGCTCCCCACCCACTAAAGATGCCTTTTCAAAGTCCTGATCCACGCCTACCAAGCCCATCACAACCTAGGAGCTGCATTCATGAACCACCACTTGATCTTCCACCAACCTTCCAGGAACCTCTGCTCCGCCCACGTTCCCCTCGCACAGACACCCCGCATCCACCGCTGCCTCACTGGAGGACGCTCCATCTCCCACCTTGCGGCAAAGTCTTGGAATGCCCTCCCCCTACACCCAGAACATCATCCTCACTGACGGACATCAGGCAGAAGCTCAAGTCCTGGCTCTTCGGCTGAAAACTTCAACCCAGTGCCTGGATACCCTCACAGGTGATAAGTCGCAATCTACAAATACAGCATGATTGGTTGATTCTGTTGGGGGCTGCCATACAGGGATTCGGTGGGACCTCTCCAAGGAGTAAAAAGGAGTGCGATTGGAGGGAATGACGAAGGAGCGGAACCAGTTCTCTAGGAACGTCAGTGGGTCCCGGATCTTAATACCTTTAGGCAGTCCGAGGATTCAGACATTGCTCTTATGGGAGCGGCCCTCCACATCGTCCGTACATTCTTTGAGGATCTGGACATGTATCTGCAGGTCTTGGATGGATTGCTGATGTTCTGTTGCTTACGGGTGCAGTGAGGCCACCGCCTTTTCCCCATCCACCACTCTATCCGC
Organism: Lissotriton vulgaris; assembly: GCF_964263255.1. NCBI lineage: Eukaryota > Metazoa > Chordata > Amphibia > Caudata > Salamandridae > Lissotriton > Lissotriton vulgaris. The sequence continues at coordinate 1,114,552,950 of NC_141694.1, forward strand.
TAATTTTTGGTGGTCGTCCCGGAGGAACCCCATCTCAGTTATGAGGGAGCCCAGCTTGGAGTCCATGGAGTCCTGGGAGCTCTCTATCGCTGCCAGGACAGTGTCCAATGTAACTGCAGCTGGAGGCGTGGGGTGTTGTGGGGCCTCCAAAGCCGGAGTATCAGGCAGTGCGGTTGGGTGATAGCGGATTGTAGCAGCAGAGGGGGTGTGGCCCTTCACAGGTCTCGGTGCCAGGTCCGTCAGGTGGGAACGGGGTCATCTCCACCCCGTGTGGCTGCTCAAGATAAGCCCACACCACAGCAGGGCCCTGCAGCTTAGTCGGTAAATTTGAGGAGGGAGGGGGGCTTCCGTCTCAACCACCTTGTGCTCTAGCGTAGGTCAGCCTCCCCGATGTAGATGTAGGATGTTACCTGCGAGGAGAACCACATCCGGGCCTGGGTTTCGCGCCCCAGGCGCTGGGTAAGGAGGGAGGGGTAGAGCCATTATCCAGTCACCAAAGTCCACTAGATGGGGTGATATTGTCAGGAGTCACCCCGTCAACCCTCTGCTCGAACTACAGCGTCAGATCCATTGGGTGTGACCAGCGTCTTCTGAAGGGGGCCGGGAGAGGCCTCACAGCTGGTAATGTGATACCCCTTGTTGGACCTAGATTACCCAAGTCTACATAAGGTAGCTTGGCACAGTAGTGGCTACAGCTAACTCAAGGCGTTGGCTAAGTACTTACAAGTCTCACTCACAGTAACTCAGTGATGAACCACTAAAATAAAGACACAACACCACTGTTTGGAAAAATACCGATACCTTTTATAAAAATAATATGACTCTTGGGATTCAAATTACACAGGATACGACATCAGATTCTCACAGAAATGATCATTATACTTTTGCTTTGGAAAAATACATTTCACTCTCCTTGCTGTGGAAAAAGGGTAGTAAAACACATTCGATTGACCAGGGTTCAGTAATGAGGAAGTGACACTCTTTTGGAATTAAAAGAAACCTGTTAGATTTACACTATGCAGGGTTACACATCTACATCACCTATCTGGCATGTACATTTCATAACAGTTTCAGAGTGCTCTTTAGAGATATTAGTCTGCTTCAGTAGTAGTTTTCAAGACCCTAGTATCACTACCCTGTAATCAACTCTGTAATTACCCTGGTGTATCAAGCTAACTCACCGCTCTGATCAACCCTGGTTTCTACAATGAACTCTTATTGCTACTCTTCACAACTAAGAGTTTTCACTAGCAGTTCCCAGTTCTCAGACTCTCCAGTGGCCCCTCTTCCCTGCTCCTTACTTTAGCGTGGGGACGATGATGTCCCAGTCCCCACGCGACACTGCTGCCTCAGGGCGCCTGCCGGCTTCTCTGCCTCACTCTGCCTTGGCTCTGCCGAACCGGCGCTTTGCTGGGGGGGCTGGCGGTGGATCAGTTGGGTTCCCAACTCTCCCTTCCCTGCTCGTGTCTGCTTCTCTTTATGACACTCGAGCGGGGAAGGCAAAACGGAACAACACACCTGGGCCTTCTTTCCCTCGCTCGCGCTGGCTCCTCCAGCTAGCGCTCGAGCGTGGGGGATCGATGAAACTGACACGGCGCTCCGGGAATCCTTCCGACGCCTCCTCAGGCAATCCGATGGTCGCGCTACACTCCTGAGCATGCGCGATGCTCCTCGACGGCTCCGCCTCCTCTCCCGCCTCCTCAGCGACGCGCACTGCTCCGGGCCTGCTCACCTTGTTGCCCCTCCTTCCGGGGACATCCACAACTCACGGGGCATGCGCGAGCCTGACGCTGGAAGCGTCTCTTCAGGGGCCGGCTCACTTCGCCTCACAGAGGCCGATTAAGGCGGCGCGGGCGCGAGGGACCAGTGTTCCCGCTTGGCGCCGCGCTGTCACCACTCTTTCGGCCACAGTTCCTCCCCTCACCTGGTTCCAAGGGAAAACGCTGCACAGAGCGGGAGGCTCCGTCCTCAGGGTCCCAAAAGGCTCCGCTGCCGCTTGCCTCCTTCACAAAGCCTCAGGGGCACCACAGAGTTCACACCTGGCTGGAATCCACTCCCTGCTCAACGCTGGTAGGTGAAAGTCTTGTCCAGGGAAATTAAGTCTCCTAGCAAGGCGTTCCACTAGGGATCAATGGGGGCAAGACTTAGAAGGGTCTTCCTTCTCAAGTAGCTTAGTTTATTTGTCAGCAGTTGATGTTCCGAGAGGGATTGGTCAAAGGTTAAAGGGGGAACAACCCTCTGAAGAAACTGTCAGCCTCAGAGACAAACTAGCTGCTCTCAGTGTGTCCACCTCCTCTCACCACTGCCTCACTCCTCTACTCTGGGGTCAGCACAAAATGGCTGCTGGTCACTGGCCTTATATAGGGTGGCCTGAGACCTGCAGAAGTCTCTAGTTAATTCTAGAAAGTTCCCTAATGTTATCCTATGGACCTGTCCTCCAGTAGTGTCCGTTATGGCAGTTGGTGGACACCATTTTAGGTCTCTGGAGATCCCTAGATTTTCAAGGGGCTGACTAGGCCTCACAAGTTATGAGGGAAAAATGGCGTCATCGCCAAGGAACACCTAGCCCCCTGACAGCATTAAAAATTCCTGATGGACATATGTAAAAATAAAAATAGAAACTCTGGGAGGCTAAGGGGGACAAAAATAAATCATAATGGTTAGAGTCTCCCCAGAAGCAGACCGGTCTAACACCCCTGAACTCAAGTTACTGCCTTCAAGCTCAGCTCCGCTGGTCAACGTGCAGCAGGTAGGTCGTCTATGGCTCTGAGTTTGGCTCCTTCGCTTCTGCTTGTGATCTCCTGGGCCCACGACTCCACAAGCCACTGTGTGCGGGCCCCTTCGGGTTCGTGGTCCTCTGATAGTGCTGCAGATGGGGCAGCAGCGCAGGCAAGTTGTCATGGCCCCAGTCAGGAGTCGGCCGCCTGGGCCGGTTGCTGATCTCACTCTGAGGGCTCAATATGCAGGAGTGAGGCCTATATTGGCTGGTGGCAATTAATTGCACTTTCTTTGTCCGCTGGCCTGACCTGAGACGATCTGAGACTGCCCCAGTTGGTTCCCTCTAAGAGTCTGCAGAGGCACCTAAGCAGTTCCGGAATGGCAGGCAGGCCCAGCCGGCAGATGTTGGCGATATCAAAAACCTGTAATGCCGAACTCTACCCTGAGCAGCCACCATCACTGCCGGCCAGGCCCCCGTTTATGTTTCTTTTTAATGGGTTCCCATGTGTTTGGTCAAAATGAGTGTGGTGATGTATCCAAAGGCACCTGTTTAACTGTTGTGCCCTAATGCATATGTTTTACTTGTCATTGGTGATGAATATACTGATGCTATTGTTCATTGACACATCATTCGATAATGGCTCTCAGGTGCACCCTCTAATAGACATGTGGGAGGTTTGGTGTTATTAGACACTAGCTACTGTAATGTATCTGGGACATCTTGCACAACTTCCTTCAATTTTAGATCACATTATATTTGCCCCAAGTCAGACTGTCTCCAGTGACATATTATTGGACATGTTTGCCAGTCCCAACAGGTTTGTATCCCAGACAGGGTGGGTATCTGTTTTTCTGTTCTTCTGACACTGCATGGCGATCAATGTAGTTTCTTCCTTGGCCAATTTCGACAGTTAGCTAAACATTTCGACACCACTTGGGGTCAGGAGGACTTCCACAACATTACTTTTTTCCTTTTAGCTAGGTTCAAGCCCAAGCCTTCAGCCTTCAATTCGTTTTTCCCCTCAAATCTAATAATTGACCGTAACTTTACCATTTCGGGTTTGCACTTGTCAGTTTTCCCCTGTAAGCTTGATAGTGTGTCGGTACCTGATCTCCTACATGCCACAAATATTGGAGCAGCTCCGTGTTAGGTGGTTGACGTCAGCCTCCTCCTTTCTGCAACTACCCAGTGCTCTGAGCAGATATTATTAATATGGTTTGAAGTTAGATATGTATGGTGAATGTAAATAAAGTGTAAATGAATCTCACATTTTATGAGACCTCCTTCTTATTTATTTATTTTATTTTATAGTCTTATAAAGTGCTACAGCTACCCACAAAGGGTTTCCTGGTGATAACCAAGTGGGTAAGGTGGCCTAGCTGCTGTTCAAAATAACCAAGCCTTCAGACCTTTACAAAATGCAAGAAGCAAGGTATAGTTTCTAAAAGACTCTGTAAGAGCGTTCCACAGACTAGGACCCAGAACAGTGAAAGAGAGGCTACTCACGCGGGACAGTCTGAACCTAAGTACAGTTTACAGGGCTTGGCTCATTGATTTCAGCATATGTGTGGGCTGATGGGGCACCACCAGCTCCTGGATATATCCCGGACCCAAACGAAGTTCACCTTTGTACATATAGCACAAGGCTTTGAATTGAAGGAGCTTTGTGATCGTAAGCCAGTGGTGCTCACGGTAAAGATGCGAAACCGAAGTGTGTTTTGGTAGTTGAAACAGAAGCCTGGCGGCTGAATTCTGAACAAGCTGTAGTCATCAAATTTAAATACAACACTTTGCCATCATCTAGCCTAGATAGAATGAGGGCTTGAATCCGTAATTTGAGCTGGCACGGGACGTATCCAGATAATATTACTCACCAACTTGAGCACCGCAAAACAGGTGGTGGTAACTTTGGTTCCCTGAGGCTTCATAGATAAATTATCATCTAGTAAAAATCCCAGATTTTTTACTTTGGATGATGGATTGGGGGAAAGCCCTAAGGATGCTGACCAATGCTGAGGACCCCAAAGAGAGAGATTCTTACGTAGGACCATTACCTGTGTCTTATCACAGTTGAGCTTGAGCAGGTTATTATTAATCCATAAGGAGATTTGGCTCAAGCCCTAATTGAGAGCGGAGGATCCAGGGTCCTGTGCATATGACAAACAAAAGATAACCTGGCTGTCATCTGCATAGGAAACTAAAGTTTGTTCAGTTTTCCACTACATCGTGTAGAGGGCCAACGTAGATGTTAAACAACATAGGGCTTACAACAGAGCCCTGAGGTACATTGGAAGTGAGAGCCCTTGACGCCGACCTCTCATTAGCTGAAAAAGCCTGAAACATCCGATCTTTAAGGAATGATGTAAACCAGTTCAGTGCCAGTTCAAGGCCAAATGTTCTCAGTCTTTCAGCTAAAATAGAGTGGGACACAGTATCGAAGGGCGTGCTAAGAACAAGTAAAATAAGCGCAACCATTTCCCTCTCATCTAAATCTAAGATGTTCAGTGACGCCCAGGAGGGCATATTCAGTGCTCTGGCCCGCCATAAAGCCAGACCGGGAGAGGTGTATAAATGTTTGGGCCTCCACAACTGACATAAGCCAGGTGATACCATGTTTCTCCAACATTTTGGAGAAAATGGGCAGTTAAGAAATCGGACGGAAGTCTGACCAGTTGGTTGGGTCAAGATTAGTTTTTTTTTTAAAGTGTGAGGAGCATACCATGCTTCCAGCTCTGGGACACCCTTCTCTTTAACAGAGAGGATTTAAGAAAGTCCATCACCACCTGCAAATTTTTGGGGTCAAGGAGCCGAAGCATGTTTGGTGGCAGAGGATCCACTGGCAAGCCCCATTTAATCAAGTGCAAGAAGGCCAAGAAGGTTGAGAAGTAGAATAGGTGCAATGACTCAATTTTTTATGTTGTACCAGAGGTAAATATGATATTATCATCCGTTTCTCGAATGACATGCGAGATGTCATTACATGCAGCAGAATCAGTGATTGAGTATCATCCTCATTATCCTTTGAAAAATAAAGATGAATAGCGTCCACATTTTTTATTAAAAAAGGGCAGGCTCTTCACGCATTGAGGCGACAACAGCAAAAGGGGAGGAGACAATTTACTCGGGTCTAAGAGTTCTCAAACCATTCTGAAGAGCACATTGGGACATTTTTGGACATTGGCAATTTTGTCTGAGTAATATTGCGTTCGAGCAGTTTTACAGAACCCTTGATAGTTACTTATTGCTTTTTTGTACAGGAAGCAACCGGGCACACAGACTCCCCTGAGCCAATCACAACTCTGCAATACATGGTTGTGATTGGTCTGAGTGCCGTGGATCGGCGCTCAGATGGCAACATGGAGCCTGTGCCTATTCCCCACCAGTCTGTGCATTACCCCCTGGTGAGGAATGTGCTAAATGCGCATGAATATTTGTCTGGGCCAAGACCGCTGGCAAAGCAGTCCTGCGCACTTAAGTGTACACAAAGCACTCTTCTAATGTTAACCTCCTCTTTTTCACTCCAGTGGGGCGACACTGCCACCACTTTACAGATCTAATGGGAAAGATTAGGGATGTTAATGAAAATGTTTAGGAGACTTGTGAGCATAATCATTTTTATAACGCCTTTTTGCCTATTACAAATCATGGAATTCGCTTTAGGGCCCCAGAGGAGACCAAGATTTCAATATGGTTCTGGGTAGAACTCCCCCATATTTTTTAAATGTTGTTTTCTCCCAGTGTAGGCAAGGTTGTGGTACCCAAACATTCAGAGGTGTTCGGGTGAAGAGACAGAATGTATACCATTATGCTCAAGGTTCACATTAAGCTGACTCCATTCAGATTTCTAGGTTGTGTCTATTGAATCATGAAGGAACCTCGCTGATCCTTCCTTGAGACCACCAACACACAATAAATGGCTGATGGTTGTCCCTCACCAGAATTTTGGCAAGCCAGCATGCATGAGAATATGCACTTACTTGCTAGTACCCTGTCCAAACTGAGGCACTGCCCCCCCCCCCCCCTCTGTGGAAACCAAGGGCATTGGTGCTCTGTGGGCTGGTGGACCCTTAACTCCTAGACTAAAGTTGTTACACTACATATAGCTTTAGGCCTTTAACCCTTTCGATGCTGATGACGAGCTCAGCTCGTCATCACCCACGGGTGTCGTGTGCTGATGACGAGCTGAGCTCGTCATGACAGCAGCAAAATGGCAATTTGCAGCACAGCGCAAAAATCACCGCAGCAGCGATGCGGTTAAGCATATGTGTGCACAGGACATAAAAAAGTTCAGTTGTGCGCCTGATGACTCAATGTTGCACTTCCATGGGTGACACTATATTTGTTAAGCGACACACTCTCCTCTTGCTGCTGCTTCTGCTGTGTTGGCAGTTTCCATGAAGGTGTAAGAAGCCAAAGGCTGGGAGAGCTTTACTTCCCAACAAATTTAAGAAGACTAACATTTATTCTCAGCATTGGCAAATGAGTTGCTAAGTTGAAATTGGTGATCACACTCTATGGCACATAAACCACTATGCCTTCCTTACACTCAACTGCAATGAATGCTCTTTCCCATAGCTTCCTCTTCAGCACATCCCCCAATGAGCTAATTTCTGTACTCCAATGTACTGAACCCACTGGCATCCTGCCTGACCATTTTGGTCCCTCATTCCTTACATTTCTGGTACTCTCCTCTTCTATGCTTTTCTCCACTAGTAGTCTTTTAAATGCATCTCTGCCTAATGGTTTCAGCCCCCAATAGTACTATTGCTAAAATTATGGTAGCTGATTGTTTTCATCCTCTACTAACTACCACCCTGTCCCTCAGTTTTCGTTCTTTTCTGTGCATCTTGAACACCTCCTGACTAATAGAATCACTCAGTACCTGCTTAGCAATAACTTGCAGTGTACCATTATCATCTGTCTCCATGTAAGTGAGCCTTTCATATTACATGATATCAACTTCTTCACTTCAGCAAAACATGATCAGAAATCCTCCAAACTATTTCTACTTAATCTAGCTGCCTTGTTTGCGGCTGTCAACCACTCCTGTAGGAGAATGCTTTTCTCTGTGGAATTGCTATCACTTTATAGTTCTTTGCATACTTAAGTGATAGCTCATTTTCTGTATCTTGGTATTCATTTCTATCCTTGCCCACTCTTCCATGAGGGTGTTCTCCCAAGTTAAGTCTGTGGTCTTCTACTTTTCTTGCTTGATATCCTTGACTGGGTGCTGCCATTTTATCTTGCTCCTTTTACGAAATGTATGTTAATTCCACCTGCCATTATTTCTCCTTCAATGTTTCTGCATATCATTTCTCTGGTCTCTGTCTGTCTCCCCACCAACAAGTATTGGATGTTCCTATTTTTTTATGCTCATCTCTTCCAAAACGGAGATCATTTACATCACAGTTTCCTCCGTTCATTCTTTCTCAACTAGGTTCATCATCTTCCCACATGACACATTCTCCTTCCCCAACTTCTAGCAACTTTGGAGCACAAATATGATTGGACTTCTTTATCAACAACACAACCATGGCAGGTAGATAATAGTTACTAGGAGGATCATAAGAATGTGTTCACACCTCCAGTTTATACTTTTACGTCCATGATCAATTCTCTAGGCATGTGCAGGGTTTGACCACTGCAACAGTCTGCTAGTAAGCCTTGAAAAACACACATTACACCCTCTGACAAGACTTTGACACGTACATACTCTTCTCTCTTGCTGGCCGCCATTTAGTGTCTTTTCACTGTGAATAATCTGGCTGTTAGGTTGGATGCAAGCCATTGAGCTCACATCAAACTCCTCATTATTGTGTTAAGGGTCCTGTATGGAGCAGCGCAACAAGCTCTTCATAATGTGCCCCCAGGGTATGCTGCAGGGACCTTTCCATACGTCCTTGGGGGAAATATGCAATATATCCATCTACCAAAATCATTAATAGCTAGCAGGAGTATTCCTGGCCAAAGGAGTCCTTGCAATGGTCATGTCTAAGGTGAGCGATGATACACACTGATTATCTATAATTCTCGTCTATATCCAAAAACTGAGGCTCACCTGTCGGTGGGAATCCACTAGTTCATACTTGCCTTGTTGCTTGGCAGTTGTATATCCACTACATCTGCCTTACATTGTAAGTCGAGTATAGGATTGCTATTTGCAGTTCCTCCTATACTTACCTCCCAAACCAAGCAAGGGTGATGTTAAGAATGGTGATCATCTACTTACTTTATAATACATGGGATTCTGTAATCCCTGTATAAACGTCAGTCTCTAATATCTTTATAATAGGAGACTTATGACGCACCAAGTCGCCGATTATAAAGAAAAGATGTCAGAACTCCACTATTATAAGTTATTACAGTCGAGTTCTGAAGCCACAATGCCGGCTGCCAGAGCTAGCAGCAGGGCTGAAAGGTAGGTCAGGTCACTTTGCTTTTCTTTCTTCTGCTCTATTTTGAATTGCTTACAATGACAAGCAGAGAGAATATGTTTATTTTTTGCACTCTTTAGCGAGAGAAAAGCTATGATTTTACTGCATGTTTCTACATATTCCGCGCTATTACATTTTTTTCTTCTTAATAAAAGTGACTTGTATTGAACTGTTTCTAATATATGTTTGCAACAAATATAGAACAAGCATTTTTGATGTGTTCAGTTTTGCTCTGGAGGTTTTCTTTCTATTCTTGATTTTTGCAAACATGCTTGCTCTTTCATATTAAAGAGCTGCGCACTAAGGTTTTAAGTGGTTTGTGGGTAAGGTAATTGTGTGACCATATATTTTATGGGATAAAGTGCCCCTTGACGAACATGAGAAAGATATTGGAAATCACTTCGGAGTTTTATGACCTTGTAAATGAACTGGGCCTTCAGTCTCGTTCCTCCATATGGTTGTGGAACTCCTTAGTGACTTGCAGTATCCTTACAATGTATGGCAGGAGGTACTTTATCACTTATATAATACAGCGGTAGGTGATGTATTGGATATATTATTGAAGGTCGATATTGTCGATCTTCATATGAGTGACATATATCCCTTCCATAATTGTCCACTCTGTCGGCGGTGTTAGATGTGGAGAATGAGATAAATATTCTTTGGTTTGGTTTAGGACCCCGCCCTGATTTGCTGCATTGCCGGACTGCTCAACCTGAAGTATGACTGCTTGAGTAGGTATCTCATTTCTCCCCATTGGAAGATTAGTAGGAGGTCCTCATCTTTAGCTTTAAGGTTTGGTGTCGACTAGACACTTTTGCTGAAATCAACAAGCAGCAATTTTGCCTTCTGGGTGACAGTAGTCTGTGTTCTCTGGGTGATGCTATATCTTTTGAGTGTTGAGGAAGGGTCCTGTATTCCGTATCCCTAACTCTCATTGTTCCGAGATTCCTTCAAAGCGCAACAACAGTCCTCTGTGATGAGTCTTTTAAGTGGCTCCAGCCTGGCCCTGCCTGAAGATGTTCCCGAACATCCTTCGCTTCTTTTGGGATTAGCCATCTCCCTGTTCCTGAGACAAGACCTCCTGGCATTGGATGAATAGAGAATCCACCTCATCCTACAGTCGCCTAACCAGAGGGCTTAGGTCCACATTACTGAATAACTGGTTGTTATACAAGTGGGTTCCATTCCAGCCAATCTGTGTAAAGAATAAACTGGCATATGCATATAGATGTGTGGTACCAGCCCAGCAGGGTTTCTGTTGCAATAGCTTTGTAAAACAGTTTTCTATCTTGAAAATTGGTGTCAGGTCAAGCACAGTATAGGAATAGGACAGATGGTATGGCCGAAGGGGTGGCCTAGGAGTAAGAGTTCAGTCATCTCAAAGTCAACTTAATTATTCTTGACACAGAAAATGGTTTATTTATTTTTATTATTATTTATGGTATTTGTAGAGCGCTCTGCAACCCTACGGGCATCCTGGCGCTAAGTACCTATAGCTGAGAACCCTGTGGGACAGAAGGGACAGTGGTCATGGTGCTGATCAATTGGATTTTGGGAAGAGCCATGTTTTAACCTTTTTCCGAAAGGCCATCAGTTCGTTTGTAACGTGGTACACAGCCTAACGTGTAAAACAGACCTATGTTGAAGGAAACCATGATCCCTTCCTCTCTCTTTGGTGTCCTAACATTCTATGATTCAGTTTCTTTCCAATGCCGATGGGCATTTTTTGCTTTGAGCTCTGTTACACGTACCCTATTTTCACGTGGTGTTATTAGCATGTGACATTTTGCCTATTCATACGTGTCCTTCATTCTCTGTATTTATAAGTGTGGCTGTTTTTGCTGAGCTTGATCGCTCCATCTCTTCCTGCTTCTGTTGATATTTCAGAAATCCTACCTGGTACCAATAGAGTAAGGACTCTCCTGTTCGTCAAAGTCACAGGAAAGAAAACAATTTGCTCATTTGCCAATCGCAGTATATTCTCATGTGCGCCATTGTAAAAGTAATACACAGAGGTGTTGCTATCAATGGTGCAGCAGGTGCTGTGGCACCAGGGCTTTGTAGGGCTGTCTACAAAGTTTTTCCGTTACTCTGTAGCTAACTGGACGCTGGAGTGGGGTTAATTTTCCAATATTGCATTAGACCTCAATGCACCCCTACACCACTGGCAAGGTATATTTTCTGAGAGCTTGGCCTCCTCACTCCTCCATCCTGCCTGGGTAGCGTGTGATTTGGAGATATTGCCACCAGTAGTTCCTTACTGTTTGTTGTTTCAGACAGCACATGTTGCGGCACGTGATTTCCATAGTTGCTTGCTCGCAGTTCAGGTCTCAGTTCCTTCTAGCGTGTAAAATTCCTGAACTGTTATTCAGTCTAGTATAATTTTATAAATGTAAGGTTCTTCTCCATATGGGACTTTTAGACCAAGGGGTTCACTTGAATTCAGCTCTAGGTTGGATGTGCATAGTTCATTTTTAATCGTTTCCTTTACTGGGAAGTTTAGATCCTTAATCTGTGTGTTTGAGAATGTGTAATATCACGTACATGAAGCAGATATGGGCAAAAGGAGCAGTTGCCTTGGGCCCCTACATTCCAAGGGAACACCAGGGAAAGTGAACTTTCTGTATGACCCCTGTCTTTTCCATTCTTCTATTTAAACCTCTCTCCCTCTTTCTTACTTCTACCTTTGTCTCTCTACCCAGAGTCATCTTAAGGATTTTTGAGGTTCCGCACAAGACATAGTCCAAGTGTTTTTGTGTGCCATGTTAAAAGTTCAACATATAGTTTAGTATTTCTTGGTATCATGCTGGCTTGAATTAGTATGAAATGGGTAATGAAGTTCAAATTTGTTCCGTACAGGAGCGGCTAACATGTCTTGCCTGGAGCCCCCCCAAAATCTCATGGAGGACACTGATAAGGTATTCCAGTTCCATGCTTTGCTTTAGGTGGTGATGTACTGACTTTTTCAGAGTAGAAAAAAGAGTTGCGAAATGAGTTTGCTACTCTTCTCTGTCCCAGTACGAGTGCATTCATATAAACAAATCCAGATTACAACTTTGCCAGGTGAAAATTGTTTGGAAAAATACAGACAGCCGCATTCAGAGTTTTTTTAGCTCAAGAGGAAGCAGACGCCCATCATGTTATCCCCGTTAAAATAAGTGAAACTGATAACGGTGAATTAATATTGCACCTTTTCTGTACAATTTTTTTTATCAAGAATGGTATTTGCAGTGTGATATTGCTAGCCCAAATACTGGGACACTCGTAAAGCCCTTTTTAGTCAGAAATCCATCCAGTTGCTTTTCATTCCAGCCAGAATCTGGGCTGGGCATCAGTAGTGGCTGCCAAGGAACGGGGGTGAAAAAAAATCACTCGCCTGGTTATAGCCGCCGCCTCTCTTCTGACCTCATATCTTCCAGCAGAAAGCTCCCAGGCCCCCCTAAGCCAATTGCGAGGCTACTGTCACAAGCATGACAGCAGTGTCGTGAGTGGTCTGAGCGGCCTGTTTGGCCACTCAGGCTGTGCCTGGGAGCCTTGAGACATGTCTCCACCCGGCTGTGCAACTCAGCTGGGTGGAGAAATTCTAAGTGCGCGTGACGGTTTGGCTGGCCCAAGATGGCCGACCAAACCGCCATGCGCTCTTAGTAGTGCTCAGACCACTCCCTCTCCTGTGAATAAGCCCAGCCTATGACATTCACTATCTTTTATATGCGGGTGGTCACGGAAGGTTTGATATTCAAATTATATTTTGAGAATATGTGCCTGAATGGTGATTTCGTGTGATTGATTCTTAATAATTGCTATTGGTCATTACAAGGGATGCCATTGAACTCTTCAAACATGTAATGCTTCTACTAGTATGTTCATCTTTGTGCAGTCCCTTCACTTCCTCGTTTGACCAACAAATACTCTGCTCGCAGCACATGGCTGCTTGTGTAATTCCACATGGACTCTTTCTAAAAATAAAAGCCTTTTCATCAGAAGCTGCCGGGGAGTGCGTGTGTCGCAGAGGTTCTCATGGGACCACCTCATCGCTCTCCATCTGGCACAAGTTCTTCGTTGTGGATTTTTTTACAGAAAAACTCAATTAAGGCTTTACTTTAAATAGATATGCAAGTACGTAAAAGTGGGCACTCATAATAAATGTGCCTTCCACTTCTAAAAGGCGTTTAAAGGCTTCTACATGAAAGATCTTTTGAAACATTTACTTTTTTTTTTTAGATTATTATGACCAGATCACTTTTTCTATTTTGCTGGGCTCTCCAATAACGAACATAGTAGAATTTAGTGGTGTAGTTTCGCGAAATTCGGAGTTATTAATTCATTATCAAAAATATGCATGGAACCGTCACACTTTTGTATGAAACCCCACATGTGCATCTACCTCTGATATGTCACACACTCCTCTGCCCCCCTAATTCAAGTCTTTAAACAAACACACGGGTCGATTTCTTTTTTTCCTTCCAGATATGCTCAGAGTGGCTGTCTAGGTTGATCCCAAGATTGGAAAATGAGGCGACCTCAATTTAGTCAGGTTCACAATAGAGACTAATAATACTGTTGCCTGGCCGTTTGCCAACCTCCCACTCCTCCAAACTCACTTTCAAGGCTTCTACAAGCATTTGAGGTACTGAATGAACTAAACGCTGTTACACGGACAGAGCATAAAGAAAGACTTGGTGGGCAACTCCTACCAAATCGATGTAAAACATTTGTAATGTAAAGGATGCCCGAAGAAGCCAAATAATCTGGATGAACCTATTGACACTGAGTAGAAACATCATTCACAACCAGTTGTTGCGCAACAAACAAAATTGTATCTAAAACTAGGCCCATGATCTTGGAACTATGTAGTGGCATGTACATTAAGCCACAGAACGGGAAGTCCCACTTGGGACAAGAGGCAACTTCTAGTGCCGTGGTGAACTTATCTTTTACAGCCGTTTCATCTTCGAGGCCATAATAAAAAATCACATAGAAGGTACAAAAAAATGAAGTGGGATTTCCCGTTTCTTATAAACGTGGTGCCCTCAAAGAACTGTCTATGTCTCAGTGATAAAGCCCATCAAGTAAAGGATACCAAGTGATGGTTCTCCAACTTGTGTCTTATAAATATACCTTCTCAGGGTGGTAAATGAAGATCCAGTTACTTTTGTGGCAGACATTTTTCTGTCCAAGAGATTCCAAAGCTGTGCCTTTGGGAAATAACCACTTTTTTTCATTGGTGCAGCCTTAGTGTAAAATGTGCTGTACAGTGAGTGGATTTTACAAACATTAGTTACTAAAAGCAAAAATATTTTTGTTACAAAAAGCACACATTGCCATTGTAGTCTCTGACACTGTAGGAAATACTTTGGAGGTGGGTGTGCTCCTTGTGAAAGAGCAAGAATGCCTGTCGTCCCCAATTAAGTTGGCAAGTGGCTGGAGTGGGCTTACCAATTGCCCATGCTGTATGTAGTAGTCTGCAGAATTAAATTGTGACTGACAGAAAAAAAACAATTAAATGGAAGAAGTCGTCTAGCTGAAACCACCTACACACGAGTGTATGTTATAGGTAATTTTAGAAAACTCATAGAGTCTTGGCTTCCGCTAGATCTAAAAGTGTCTGCTTAGTATATATAGTCAGTCTGTATTAGTTCATCCATGGAAAGCTCTGATGCTTTGTGGCTTACAGTAGGTTCTGCGGCTGCCATCGGAAACTTAAATAGTCAGTCGCCATGGTCTTTGGAGCTGACACTGCTTTTTCAAATTACCCATACAGTTAGTATTTTGTGCTCTTTGCGGTTGTGTCATAAGTGTACACAACAGAGCATTTCTGGGATTTGCTTGGCATCACCTTGTCCATCGTCAGGGGTAACTGTTGTCATCAGCGGGGTGCTAGGTTTGGCTTAGGGACTTAACATACAACACCTTCCACTTTTACACATTCACACAACTAAACCTAGTTTTAAGAGTTTGACAGATTCCATGAGTGTGCACTGCAGGGGCATTTTAAGAATTTTGGGGTCCCAGGGCAGATCATATTTTGGGGGCCCATGTTTAGAACAGCTTTCAATTTATAATCCTGTTTCAGCTCTTTCATGCCCTCTTTGGTCAGGTCATTGACAATGCACAGATGCCCTCGTTCAAATTCTGAAGTTATTACATCTAATATTCAGGGATGGTGACTTGTGTTTTCAATATTTTAATACATTACTAGCCCATCAATATAATTGCAAATAGTCTCTGACATCCTCCCACTTCTCATATGCGAGGTCCTGCTTTGATTAAAAGAAACTTTTTTTATAAATGTTGCATGAAACATAAACACAACATTTCTCTGCAAAATGTCTGTAACAGACTTTCACAACACCCACATTAACGATACATTAAAAAGAAGCAGTATTTTAAACAATATTTTTAAGAATTACCCGAAGTCATCAGGGCAGGCTCATATGCATTAAGGAGCTGGCTCTATCGGGCCCCCCTGAAAATCTGGGGCCCTGGCCCAGAGCCCACTTTGCCCTAAAACGTCACTGTTGCAATGCCATCTTTTGAGAGACCACAAAACAGTGACCATGTACCTCTGAGGTCACAGATCAATACATTTGGGTCAGGAGTCCTAAAAGTCTGAAGCAGACACATATGCTATCAGTCAACAACTAACCTCTGTCTTGTTGGAGCGCCATCATACCCTGCACCCTGGAGCGCAGCGCTCATGGGGCTGAAAGGGCTTCAGACTCCGACTCTGACACTCACCCTGCACTCATAGCGATCACAATGTACTCGCACTGATCACCTTGCACTCACACCACCCGCTCACCCTGCACTCACAGGGACCACACTGCACTTATGCCACTCGTCATGAACTCACACCGTTCTCCCTCCACTTACCCTGTGGTCACATGAGCACACCGCTCACTCTGCACTCACAGTGATCACTCCGCACTCACAATGCTCTTGCGCCGTTCACCCTGTACCTCACCCTGCAGTCGCAGAGCAGACTACTCACCCTGCACTCATGTAACACTTCACTCACCTGTCCCCCTCACTGCTCAATCTGCAATCTCCCTCAAACAAGCCCATCACTAACCATACATTCATTCGTCCCACTCTGCACTTACATCCGCACCCAAATTCATATAGTCACCTCACTCGCCCTTCAGTCAGTCCTCTCACCCTACTCGAACACTGTTGCATCGCTCACCGTGCACTCCTGTCACCCACACAGTGCAGAGGGCTAATGTGCCTGCTACAAAGAACGTGTACCATGCAGCAGGGGCGGCTCTAGGCTCATGGCGGCCCTGGGCAGCAAGTGTAGGTAGGGGGCCCCGCAAGAGGGGGGCGGGGCGGAGCCCGGAGGCCAGTGAAGAAGGAGGGGTCAGGGTGTTTGGAAGTGGAACAGAGCCGGAGGCCGCTAAATCCCTGCCAGGGGCCACCACGCAAATATGTATCCATCCTCAGAGGATTATTATATTAAGGATATATGTTGGTGTGGTGGCCCTTGGGGTTTGGTGGCCCTGTGCAGGTGCACAGCTTGCACATGCCTAAGACCGCCCCTGCATGCAGATCACAGAACTGAGGGTGAGTAAAGTACATGTAGCCCTATATAAAAGTGAAATGTTGGTCAGAAAGGGGCTCTCAAGAGATGAGGTGCACTGTTGGCAAGTGGTAGTGAGGGAATTCATGGAGAAGGAGAGGGGTTCCAAAAAAAGTGTTGGGGCCAGCCTTGGCTGGGAGATTTTTCCACCAGAAGTTTGGGTCTAGTTGCGCCCCTACCTGCATCCCGTAGATAAAAGCATCATGTCTGTTCATATGAAATTTGGTTAGACTTCTGTCCCCAGCAAGCCGGCTTTTTGAATCCTTACAGAGCGTGATTTAAAGTAAAGTATGCTCTCTGGCGCATGAATTTAATTTACAACCCTCGCCAGCGCAGTCCCTGTCGGTGGGGAGAACAGGCCAGCGCGGGAAAATCCTGTTTCACCACATGCCATTCTCGACTTTTTGTTGGGGGAAAAAATTCACGTTGACATTGTGACCAAAACCTACAACAGTATACAGCAAAATTGTTGCTAAAATTCAGTAACCCTTGCAGATGGTCCTTGAGTGAACGAGCGGCTCGGAAATGGAGAACCACTAAGTTTCAACTTGATTTCATCTTGTTAACAGACCTTGAATACTTGCGCCAAGCTCCTTTGAAACACAGATATGGAGCATAATGTATTCTGTTCTCTTTATGAATTGGAACGGAAGCATGGGAACATTTGCAGGAGCAATGTTTGTTGTGATGTTCCTGCACTTTTCCTTGTCACAAAATAGTTTCTCTTCCTCAAAGCAAAGCTGCTGCGGTGGCTACCATGTTGGCAACAACTTGTCTGACACGAATAAAAAGACACTGTTTTACGTCGACGTCAATGGGGCTTTCAGTTACAATATGCGTTTAAAATAGCTTTTATATGTCTTACAAAAGTCACAATGACGCAGGATTTCGAAAATGGAGCTGAAGTATCCTGGGAGGTTCTTCGCATGATTAGAGCATTTTCAACGTTGAAAGAAATCTAAAAGTGTAGGCTGTAGCAGAAGAATGAATGCTATTGAAAAGGGTTTCTTACTGTTTAGTTTCTATTTTTTTTAAAAGTTTTGACAATCCTGTTTAGGTTGTATAGATCAGTGTGACTTTGCAGGTTACTTGAATTCTGCAACAAACCACGGGACACGTTGTTTTTGTCTGCTTTGAAATCCGATGTATATTGTGTCAACTTCAATTACTGTATTGTTTTTTTTGTTTATTTTTTTTTAAGATTGGCATTTGGTTGTTTTACTCAATTATTATCAGCGTGTACTCTCTATATTACCCTTTGCCATCAAATTAATAGCGAGGCAGTAAGACCACGTGTACGAGCCGAGCCATGCCATGAAAATATTTGGCATGCCAATCTTGCATCAAAAATTGTTAGAATATGATGAGGTGTGTTTAAAATTCAAAACGTGTTTTTATTTAACACGCGGAACCATTTCGCCTTAGAACAAGTGCGTTGTGAACCCCTATTTTAGCAGCTACAGCTGGGGGGGGGTGGATACTTTACGGGCCTCTTCTGTCTGTAGCACTGCAGAAAACCGCTCGTAGTTATTGACACAGAAGGATGGGTTGATGGAAAATGGAAAGAAGAATGGAAGATTAAAGGGGGGTGGGTGGATGGGCGAAAGGATGTGTGGTTGGCACGAAAGGATGGGTGAAAGGGCGAGTGGGTTAGAGAAAGGGTGGGTGAAAGGATGGCTGAAAGACTGCATGGGTGGGTCAAAGTGTGGATGGGTCAAAGGACGCATGGGGAATGGGTGGGTTAATGAAAGAGTGCATGAAATGTTAGATGGGCGAAAGAATGTGTGAGTGAGTGAAAGGATGGGGAAAAGACTGAAAGGGTGAAAGGATGTATGGGAGGATGAAAGGATAAGTGGATGGTGAATCTGTGATAGAATGTGTGGATGAGTGAATGGGTGAAAGGATAGATAAAATGGTGAAAGACTGATGATAAAAGAATGAATGGATGACAGAATGTAAAGGTGAAATGGTGGATATGAGTAGATGGATGGAATAGTTGCAGGATGAATGGATAGATGCTTGAATGGAAGAGATGAGGGAGCTATTCTGGGGCAGGTCGTGCTACTTGCTTTTCTGGATTAGTGTCATCAGAGCCTTAGTTCAAAGTGATGGGTATTTTGGACTTCTGGCTACTCCCTTCCCTTAGTATATCAGATGTAATCACTGCATTGAGAGTATTTGTTAAAAGTGAGAGTTTTTAAACCTGAACTAAGAAATATTTCTGCCCCCTCCCTGATGACAATACTGAGCTAAGAGGCAAGTCATTTGTAATGTGTACCTTTTATGTGGCCTAGATTCATGTTCTAGATGGAGCAATTTTATAGACTATTAAGTGAAACAAAATAGGTTTTTGTACAGTGACCCGAAATCACCTATTTGAAGGTGCTCTCAAGTGTGGTAATGAGCTAACAGGAGGTTTGGTGAAATTAACTATATGGCTAGGATCACACAATTTGGCCACACAGGAAACCTGAGATTGATCGCAGGTTTACCTGTTTCTTACTGTGCAATTCAGTCACTAGTTGGATAGCTCAAGCTCAAAGCAAAGGTTAATACTTTGTTGTTAATTCTTGGCGCATGAGATTAGAGTGTGTGTGACAGGCAGAATTTTCATTTTGTTTTTGGGGTTTTTATATAGGGCAAGCCTTACCCAAGGACATAAGGGAGAGTGCAACAACAGACACGGACTAAGTTACGATTTATTTGGGGCAAAGGGAGATTGGCAGGTATTCGACTGTGGTTCCCCATGTTACATGGTTGGTATTTATAACCTCTAAGCCACAAGGCCTCCATTGAAAGCTCGGCTCGATTTGGCCTCGAGTTACCAAGAAGACCTAGAGCTGAGCCAGAACAAGCATCTGGCTTGAGCTTTCAGTGGCCATCCCACCTCAGCCACACAGATCACCTATCAGTACGCAACATTTCAGCCATATGAAGTTCCCTCCTCCCTCACATTCTTCCCGCACTCATTTTACACTTTGCACACTCTTCAAACACTAAGAAGGATATGTTCTATTTTGACCAGCTACTACTGTAGAAGCACATGATGCAGCTTCATGATGCTCAACAGTCAAAGATGAGTGTGGTGGCCATGGGGCATCTGTAAACAATGTATAAGAGTACAATTATAAAAGGTTTTCACTACTTTCTGTATCCTATTTTAAAGCAAGAGCTAGGTGGCCTCATAAATCAAATCTCATCTCATAAAAGTGTGTAAATGTAAGTGGAATTCTACCCCACTTTGTCTGAGAAGCTCACCCGGCGTGTTCATATTCCGTAAGCCACTAAAAACCTGGTTCTTTTCTCATTAATTTACTTTATTCCGCTGTAGTTCTGCTGAGTCTTCTAGACGAGTACCAGGACACCTTCAAGTGTCCAACAAATACATGTAAATAGTAATTTTTAAAAAGCATACCCTGTTTCAGGGTAGCCCAAGCAGTGGCATATGTCATGCCCGTTTGCTTCAGTGGTTGAAGTTTGGTTCTCCTATTCTATCATTGGCCAAGGTAGTGATTTCTCATACTGTCCCTGTGAAATAGGTTACTAATCTCTGCTGTTTCTTCCTAAACTTAACTCCTTTTCCTAGAAACCGTTACAAAGTTGTAGTTCAGTGACACCAAAGACATGCTTGTGTCCTATGTTCCCAGGGACCTCCTCTACGCATCTCCTATGTGTATCGGAGTTTGGTTTCCTAACAACCACCAACTAGCACTACTACTAAATTACTAGTACTACTTCAACTGACTGCAGAGCTGTATGGGTTTATCAGAACAGATGACCGGGGTTAACTCAAAATGGCCTAAGCGTATCTCATATATACCATGATGCAAGGTATACATCTGGGCAGTCCACTGCTTCACAGAAGCACTGCACTGATGTCTTTGTTCTGAATACATTCTGTCTTTGACATTGTTTCTGACATTTTTCACTGTGCACCACAGTTCTCACCTGATTTGAACTGGAGGGAGTGAGATATAAGTAGAAAAAATGAGTACATAAGAATAATGACCGATTGTGGTGCAACCTCAGTCTTAAATTGCCAAGTTTGACTTTTGTGACATTGTTTTCTTTTTCTTCCTTTTTTAGGCGGTATGGCCTCTGGTTTCGGTTACGAATGGTGCTAGTCTGGTTGCTGGGACTCTACATTGCCATTCCAATACTTGTGAAAGTGTGTCCTGCTATCCAGGCAAAGTTGGTGTTTTTAAATTTTGGTAAGTTTGACATTGCATTTGCTGTCTTGTTTAAACCCAGTCGACCATTTTCTTCGTTTGTTGCTGAACATTTGAAATGGGATCCCTACCTCTCCTTTCCTATGGGTAACTTGTGCGGCATTATGCCAATGGCTGTAATGTAATTGCTTGCAGTGTTGCAACAGACGTATTACAAACAGCATTCAAGTCATCACTACTTAATTATTTTCCCCAGTATCCTGTATTTTCAGTTTAAATCTATGAAACTTTATTGTAGCTTTAACAACACTATCTTGAGGCCTTAGTGATTGATATTGTTAATACCCATCCTTAAGACCTCCTAATACTTTTTATGCAGCTGCTTCCAGTCCACAATCGACCCATATATGTCACTGCCAGAAGAAGTCCCTGATTCTCGAGCTGTTGTTTTTTTTTTAACTTCAAGGGTAGCGGTTCTTAACCTGTGGTCCGTGACTCCTACTTAGTGGGTCTGTGCCTTCTTAAAAAATGATTTAATATGAACCGATTAATTAGATGTATATAAATATAGAGGCAGAATGTAAAATAGAACATTTAAAAACTTTCTGTAAACGTGAAGGAATTTGAAAGCATAGGCCAAATTGTATGTTGGTGTCCTATTGATTTGTGTGAGCAGTAAAAGTTGCAGCAAACAGAATATAGTACAGACGACGGATTGGCTTCAATTGAAATTCAAAAAAGTTTCTACCTTAAAAAGAATTTGTTCATTTATATTTGTAAATTAATAAAATATTTCATCATTTGTGTATTTGTTTGGTGAATGCTTATTTACTTATTTTTGTGATCGAAATTGCTTAGGCTTGGATCCCCAATTGCAATTATAACAGATTTTGGGTCCCTGGGTTCCAGTAGTGATTCAGTGGTGGTTGCTTATTCCAATAATGATTACTTAGGGTTCAACAAAAGTCAAATGATTAGGAACTTCTTTTCACAGACACGAGGGACAGGTTTCAGAAATGTGGCTACAACAACAGAATCATCAACAAAGCGGTCAAACGAATCGGCACCCTTGACCGTAAAAGCACATTACAACCCAAAACCCAACCGGTTTCGAATACTCCTCAAACCAGATTGATTATTGATTACAATGAACTCAGTCCTGTAGTCAGGAGCATCAACAGACACTGGAAAGTTCTACTAGCAGACAAAACTCTGGACCCTAACATCAGCCCCAGACCTCTGATCACTTACAGACATGGTAAAACTCTACGTACCAGACTTAGCCCCACTGTACCTACCTCCGGCAACACAAGTACATGGCTGACTCCACATACCAAGGGGTTCTACAAATGTGGTTGCTGTGGCGTGTGCAAATGGGCTAGGAACGGTGCTAAATCATTTCCCAGTCACCACAAACAAAAATATGAGATAAATGTCAACATCAATTGCAGCACTAAATACATTGTATACGTGTTGGAATGTACATGCCACAGCCAATATGTCAGCAGTACTATCAGGCAGCTGAAGGACCGCATTAGCGAACGCGCTGAGCCATGTCGCATCCCTTATCCGTGCCCTTTTGTTCCACCATTATTCTCGTATGCTCACTGACCGCACTTCACTTTGTCACTCCCGCCATCCCACACACAGGATTAGGTTTTAGTTAGTCAGGATTATTCAATGTACTTTGACCATGTCTCCATACTATAAAATGTATACCATTGTTAGGTCCATTAACATTGTACTCATTGTCCACATGTTTCGTAGCCATCGCCCTTGTTGTATCTACATGACGACCCGCACCGAGTATAATTGCCACATCTTCTTGCACTTTGTTCTGATGTATGCACATCGTTATTCCCTATTGTTACAGACTCTGCTAGCATCACCCTTGTGAAAATTAATACCGTTTTCTGGCCCGTTTCACCATTTGCCCATTTTTTGCTCAAATCATGTGACCAATAGTTAGCTTACTGTAGGTCCGATCCATACATAGATCTTATCATGATAATTTGGAGATTACTGTCGCAATATCACTCCTCAGACTTTGTTTCTTATACTGTACCTCTAAGGGGGTGCTTTTGTCGTTTTCTAGCATCTCACTCCACAGTCACCTTGTGTTTTTAACCTTCTTTATATGGGTCTTCAACGTGGTTTTCAGGTGCTTTACATGTTCACTTGTAATAGCTAACAGGGACCGTTCACTTACTAGTGAATCTTGAACCATGTGTTGTTGTTTTTTCATTATTTATATTGTATTCTAAATGTTATGATATAAATTCACAGCCCTGAAGAGTCACAGGTATCCTCCTGTTGACGAAACACGTGTCGGCTGGCGTTGTATGTTCTGAGAAAAGACAGAAACCTACATAAACAACGTGTTTTTTACACCACCGGTGTCAACTTAATTTTGTGTTACTTGCTCAGTATTAATACTGTTTATCCTACACGTGTGCCCAGTACCTGCTATATGTGTTTCTAGTGCCAAGGATCTTTATCTTTGGCTCTTTATAAGGTTTAGGGTATTCCTCTACACTGGCTGCACCATGAGAATTTGTACAAATCTACCACTCTCTAATCAACCATTTATACATCTGTTTGAGCGCCAACGTCCTGCTCTATTCTAAACCCTACGCAGGCCGTCTATTCTTTTCATGGGGTGTTTGTGAACTCACGTTATCCCTTTTTCATGCTTTGTCAACAAAACAGTTCTCCCCTTCTTTGTGTGGCGAGCCTGCTTTTGTTTTTTTTCCCCAGTTCGTGCTTGTTTTGTCTTTTCCACTTTTTTGTTTCTATCTCATGGGTTCCTGGCAAATAAGCAGTGATCAGAGTAAAGGCATTCCAAGGGATCGAGGAAGTATTCTGTTTGGACCAAAGTAAAAGTTTACAAACACGAAAAGCCATTTTGCTTGTGTATTGGTGTGTAAAGTTGTGAACATTTTCAGCAATTTACTTTCCATGGACGGAAGGCGAACAGCGCGCAGGGAAATCATCCTCTTCACATCTTACAGTGTTAGGGTAAGATGATGCAATTGCCACTGGTTTTATGTTCAGCCGTGGCAAGTAGACAATGTTGTCTTTTACGTCAACTATGACTGCTGTCATCGGCCCATTTTAAGGCTGTGGTATTGAAGGCAAAAGTTCTTGCATCAGAACCCCGAACTACACATCTGTAATATTTTCTATGGTGGCTTATGCTTTTACTAATGTTAGTCATGCTCTTGAGCCTATTTAATTCCTAAGCTGCATGCGATTGTGGAAGCAGGCTCAGGAAGGAGACCAGGCTCCATGCAACTCAGACAGGAGGCTTGCTTTGGGGCCCTTGAAATCACCATCTGTGGATCTGCTTATGGAGGAGTTTACCACAGGAGCCGTCATCCTGGTCTACATTTTAGGAGCCACAAACTAAACCTCTTTAACAAGCACTGTCAGTTTCTCCTGCTTTGCTTGGGAGTGGCCCATCAGCTATTGATAAGTCTATCTCATCTTTAATCAGGTGACATCCAATGCAAACCTCTGACAACGGTGGCACAGCAAGCTATTTGATAGTTTGGTAAAAACGAGGCGAGGGTGCTGGGAAGGAACTTTTGCTTAAGGGTGTCTACAGTGGATCCCAACATCGAGTATAATAAAGTTGACTTTCTCCCTTTACAGTTGACTTGATTTGTTTCTGAGACATACCCGTCTCTTCCTGAGTGTGAAAAAGAAACAGTCATACCACATTTGGGAGACCAATGGGTAAACTGGCTACGGGGCGTCAGCCATTGGGGTTGAGGTAATTTGCATCTGATGTGCAGGGTTCCATTCTTCTAAGGCTTTGTAAACTGGGCCAAGAACAACCACCATCTGCACTTAGCTGTCTTTGGCAGCGATGGCAACAGGTCACAGGCTTCTCGAAGAAGGAGCATGGTGGTGCTTGGGCTTGGGCTCAGCCTAAATGAACACATCTCAGTATAATAAAATATTGTCCATCTCAGAGGTTGACTTTCAAGAAGAAAAGTAACATAGTGCCCTCTAGAACTAAATATTACTCAAAGGAAAATGTACTTCGAAATGTTCACAAAGCAATTTAGGGCCAGATGTAGGTGGCTAAATACCGAGCGGTAACGTAGAAATTCGCCGAATTTCTGCGTTACTGACCGGTATTTGGCTGAGAGCAATGTAGGTGAGTTCAAATCTACTAGCAAAATAAGGAATTGCAAAATTTGCGATTCCTTATTTTGCTCTTGCATTTAAGGAATCGCTAATTGCGATTCCTTAAATGCAATGTAGGTAGCACAAAAGAAAGTGCACTTTAGGCTTAAGGAATCGCTAATTACCACCAACTTCAAGTTGGTGGTAATTTGCGATTTCCTGTAAAAAAGCACTTTTTTGCTTTTTTTAAAGTGCCATGTGGCACACATTCATGCCCTTGGGGCATGTATGTGCGCCACATATGCACACATGCACATTTCAGGGGTGCTACAGGGTGTCCTTTTGACACCCTGGAACCCTTGAAATAGCTCCCGCTATTTGCGATTCTTTAATACCGAATCACAAATAGTGAATATCTTCCTATTCATTCCTATGGGCCTCCTAGCCCACAGGAATGAATGGGTAGGTATTCCTTATTGACGAATCTCAATTTGAGATTCGTTATTAAGGAATTTTAAGGAATCGCTAATATTTTAGAGATTCCTACCTACAGTCAATTTAGCGAGTCCTTAATAGCGATTCGGTAAAAATCGAAATTAAGGACTCGCTAAATTGAATTTACCTACATCTGGCCCTTAGTGTCTTGGCGCAAGAGTAGCTGGTTGCCTCTTCGTGCTCTTTATCTTGGCCCCATTTCCCTTATGGTCAACTCTGTTCTATCCCCAGCTCTGATTTAGCTTGATTAGCCTCAGATGCATTTAACCCGCACTCTTGAGTGAGCACACACTCTTTTTAACTCAGACTGTTTAAGTCCGTGAATGCCTGTCACTTCTTGGGTGGTTGCCCAGCTCTTCCGATTCTCGCTGGCTTACCCTCTTCCAGGCTGAGCATGAGTCTGCAGTTAAGGTTTACTCTGTTTCTAATTAGATTTAGGATTATTACTGTTTTAGTAGTGCATAAATACTTTACACATTGCCCTTATTTAAGCAGTTCTGCTCTGTCATAGATACCAGGTAATTGAGCTCAGGTTAATGTAGTGACCTCTGGTATATTTAGTCACCTTTACAAGGGTTGTGATTATTCCTTGAGGTGGGTAGTTACCTTCCCCAAATAATAATCACATTTCTTACATGGATCTAGTGTTTGCACTTTCAGAAACTGTTTTGGGTAATTCTCCTTTCAAGTTTCTTCTCCAGACTGCTTTCCAGACACACCCTTTGTGTAGAGTGGTGATCCTCTCAGTAGGGTAGTCTCCATCCTGGAGCACACACACCAGAGGCACAAACAGGTCTCAGCTTTCTGAACCAGGCTGTCAGTAGGCCACGCCAAACAGTGAACAGAGTAAAGACAAAAGGCTGGCCTCACTTAAGGATTCTTTCACCATGAAAAAACAGAGACTGGAGACTCACCATTCATTCCACCACCTAGCAAATTGAAGAGCGTCAGGAATACTGATCAGCAGCTCTTGTCATTGGAAGGATTAATCACATTTTAAAAGGTGCTCGTCTCCATCTCCTCTTTCCCCACTCCACTGTCATGTCTCTCTCCAGCTTCAGAAACGTCAGTGATACACTTCCACTATCTGGGAAGACAAATTTACTTCCACCTTGTGTAAAGAGTCAGGCCAGGGACATTCACAATGGATCACATAGGCATCTATTACTCTGGTTCACGTATACTCATCACATATACAAGCATGCACAACATACTTTGGCGATGTTAGTGCTAGGATGTAGCTAAGTGAAGGGAAACTTTACACAAGTGAGGCAGTATGCCTCAACTCTAGTGACACAAATAAAAAGCTCTGGTCACAACAGTGAATTAATAAAACACAGACAACTTCTAACATTGCTCTATGAGCTAAACCCACAGCAGGGATAGTATTCCACTCTGTGTGCAATGAGGGCATGCCTGGTTCACCCCTCTGAGTCACAGGTCAGGTGTAGAGCCAAAACGAAAAAGCACGATACCAGATGCATGCAGTCTTGCACTCAGGGCGGGGAAACAACTGCAAAACATGCAGGGGAAATTCCTGGCCTAACAAACCGTGAAAAGCCTGACTGCCCTCCCCCTGCTCTAACAAAGCAACTATTCATGAAATGAGAGCTGTGAGAGCTTTGGCAACCTCCTGAGATAAGGCCAATACTACATCTCTACCAGTAAAGCATCCTCAAATATGGTTCCACCATGTTTAAACTGGATTCAAGCAAGCCACTAGTCTGCAAAATGTCCTTATACTTAGACAGAGATTTCCACCCGACTGCTGAGTCTCGCTATGGTAAAGTATATGGAAAAGTAAAAAGTTTATTAAACTTGTAAAAAGTTTATACAAATACTTTTATGATAAATAGTGATGTAAATTAATGTTCGACACATGGGTGGCTGTAGATACACTGGCTGTGCATACGCCTGCTATCTAGCGTTAGGTCCGGATGTGCGCAAGTAGTTTTTCTTCAAAGAAGTCTTTCAAGTCTCTTCGTATAATAACTTCTCCTCTTGCTGGTACTGCGCAGGGGCATTGGTTCCATTGTTAGATTGTTTTCTTCCCGCCATGGGGTTCGGACATGTGCACGGTTCAACACCATCACAGTGCACTTTTTCGGTTTCACTTTGTCTGAATTGTATTTGTAACGCATCACCCTTAGTCTCAATCTTGGGTTGGGGTTTGGTTAGTTCACTCAAGCAAGGTCATGGTCCACCACGTCCCCTCCTGGGTCTCACCCTTCGGGGTCTACTCCAGTTCCTCAGTCGTATCTTCACCATGCCTCATTGATGATGGAATAGACATCATTCTGATATTGTCCTTGCTGCCATGCGAACTATCCTCAGACTGGCCTCCATCAGGTTTGCAATTAGTGCCTGCTGCGACGCCTGCTGTTCTTTCCCTTCCAAGAAGACACTTTGCAACTGCTGGGCATGCCTTCTCGAGATGTCCCACAGGGGCAGTGATGACACCCCAGACCTCTTTGATCAAGGATATCGAGGGGCAACATCATCCACTTTCATCGGCTGCAGATGAAGACTTTCTCTCCTGGATGGCCGTCGCCTTTTTGGCAACAAGGCAGACCATGTGCTTAAGCGCTTTAAGGACTCCAGGGCCACGGCCAAGTCCTTGGGCCCCTGCCCCGTGCCAGCAAACGGGTGCCTTTCGCTCCTTTCGTGGCCAAGGAAGGGGCACCCCCACACGTGCTGCCAGCCACTCACCGCAGACTAATATCCAACGCGGTGGCGGCCGTGGAAATTGCTGTGGAGGCGGTCGGGGACAACGGCGAGGCCAGTCCACACCTTCCCCCGCAGCATCCACCTCCAAACCCTACTAGTCCGTGCTTTCAGGCCCATGTGACACCAGTGGGGGGCAGGGTTCGCCATCACCACTCCCACTGGTGCAACGTCACATCGGACAGGTGGATGCTGCAAATCGTCCGAAGGGGCTACTCCCTCCCCTTCGAGACGACCCCTCAAGCCATGCCACTGCAATACCACCGCGTATCGGGGATCATATGCAGCTTCTGCAGGAGGAAGTTTCGGCCCTCTTGGCCAAGGGCGCCATCGAGCGCGTTCCTGGGCCAGAAGTAGGGTGTGGTTCCTACTCCCACTACTTTCTGGTACCCAAGAAGGGCAAAGGGGGTCTACGCCCTATCTTGGACTTACGGAACGTCAACGGCTTCCTCCAGAAGGAGAAGTTCAAAATGCTGACTCTGGCTCAGGTCTTAGCTGCCCTTGACCCAGGAGACTGGATGGTAGCGTTGGACTTACAGGACACATATTTCCACATCCCCGTCCTGCCGGCGCTACCTGCGGTTCACGGTAGGCCACGAGCACTTACAGTTTACCGTGCTCCCCTTCGGCCTTACCAGCGCCTCACGGGTGTTCACGAAAGTGATGGCGGTGGTCGCAGCTCATCTGCGCAGGTTAGGGCTTTCAGTCTTCCCCTACCTCGACGACTGGTTGTTGAAGGCGGGCTCGCCCCAGACAGTCGTCAGCCACCTCCAGACGACGGCAGACCTCCTGCACCAGCTGGGGTTCTCCATCAATGTGCCGAAGTCACACCTCTGCTCCTCCCAGAAGCTCCTCTTCATCGGAGCGGTTTTCGACTCGGCGCAGTTTCGGGTTTACCGCCCCCCCCCGAACAGCGGGTTTGGGATATACAGGCTCTGATTCCGATCTTTCAGCCGTTATCCCGAGTCTCGGTCAGGTTGACGCTGCGGCTTCTGGGGCTGATGGCTTCCTGCATCCTTCTGGTGCATCACACCTGTTGACGGATGCGGGCTCTGCAGTGGGACCTGAAGTTTCAGTGGGCCCAGCATCAGGGCAACCTGTCCGACCATGTCCTGATCTCAGAGGGCACTGCGAGGCAGCTGCAGTGGTGGCTCACGGACCACAATTGGGTCAGCGGCCGATCCCTCTCCCTTCCCCAACCGGAGCACGTAGTTGTGACGGACGCGTCCCTCCAGGGCTGGGGAGGCCACATGGGAGAGGCGGAGATCAGAGGCCTCTGGTCTCCGGCGGAGTCCCGGCTCCATATCAACCTTTTGGAGCTGCGGGCGATTCGTCTAGCACTGAAGGCATTCCTCCCCTCTGTCCGGGGGAGTGTAGTGCAGGTGTTCAAGGACAACACCACCGCCATGTGGTACTGCAGCAAACAGGGCGGGGTGGGGTCGTGGACCCTCTGCCAGGAGGCTCTGCCCCTCTGGCAGTGGCTGGAACATCAGGGCGTGACCCTGGTGGTTCAACACCTGGCAGGTTCTCTGAACACCAGGGCGGACGAACTCAGCCGCCGGTGCATGATGGGTCACAAATGACGTCTGAACTCGGACGTGGCGCAAGGTCTCTTTCTGCAGTGGGGAGAGCCTTGGTTAGATCTATTTGCCACCGAAGAGAACGCGCAATGTCATCAGTTCTGCGCGTTGGAATTTCCAAGGCAGCACTCGCTCTGAGACGCTTTTCGTCGTGAGTGGAGTTGCGGTCTGTTGTACGCCTTTCCGCCTATACCACTTCTGCCCAGAGTGCTGAAGAAGATCAAACGTGACCGGGCCCAAGTCATCCTTGTGGCTCCGGATTGGGCACGAAGGTACTGGTATCCAGAGCTACTCAGTATGTCAGTTGATTCCCTGGTTCGTCTGCCTAATGGGAGGACCTTCTGTCGCAGCAACAGGGAATGGTCCTCCACCCAAACCTGTCCAGTCTCCACCTCCATGCTTGGAGATTGAGCTGCGACAGTTGAGGCCATTTGACTTGCCTCCTGAAGTCTGTAATATCATTCTGGCAGCCAAGCGTCCCTCCACAAAGTCGGTATACGCCTGCAGGTGTAACAGATTTGTGGCATGGTGCACAGCAAAGGCTGTGGATCCTCTCTCTGCCCCTCTTTCTGAGGTTCTTCTCTTCCTTCTTTCTCTTGCTCAGCAGGGCTCTGCTCTGGGCACTATCAAGGGTTATCTTTCTGCATTTTCAGCCTTCCTAAGGCTGCCTGATCAACCAACTTTGTTCAAGTCCCCTACTGTAAATCATTTTCTGAAAGGCATCACACACACGTTTCCACCAGTTTCTTTCGTGATGCCTCAGTGGGACTTGAACCTGGTTCTTACTTTTCTGATGTGCGCTCCCTTTGAGCCACTTCACAACTGTCCTATACGCCTTCTTACTCTG
Source organism: Lissotriton vulgaris (assembly GCF_964263255.1). Lineage (NCBI taxonomy): Eukaryota > Metazoa > Chordata > Amphibia > Caudata > Salamandridae > Lissotriton > Lissotriton vulgaris. The sequence continues at coordinate 1,114,583,634 of NC_141694.1, forward strand.
AAGACTGCTTTCCTGGTTGCCAGGAGAGTGAGTGAGCTCCAGGCTCTATCCTCTAAACCTCCTTTCGTTTCTGTCCATCCGGACAAGGTTGTGATGCGGACAAAACCCTCTTTCCTGCACAAGGTAGTCACAGCTTTCCACATCGGGCAGTCCATCACCTTACCCACCTTCTTTCCGCCTCCGCATCCCTCAAAAGAGGAAGAGAGGCTCCACCGTCTGGACCCAAAACGTGCGCTCTCATACTATCTGGATCGCACATGCCAGTTCCGGGTGGATGACCAACTCTTTGTTGGTTATGTGGGCGCTAAGAAAGGACGGACGGTGCACAAACGGACCATCTCTCGGTGGATCGTGTTGTGCATCCAAGCGTGCTACTCTTTGGCTAAAAAGGAACCTCCTGTTGGGCTGAGGGCCCATTCCACTCGGGCCACGGCGACTACTACTGCCCTGGGCCGAGGAGTCCCCTTGCAGGACATTTGTCAGGCAGCTACGTGGGCCTCGCTGCACACGTTCGCAAGACACTACTGCCTGGACAGCCAAGTCCGGAGGGATGGCTTCTTTGGCCGTTCCGTCCTCCAGGACTTTCTGGTGTGATTATTGGTTTGCAGATCCACCACCAGGTTTGGTATTGCTGGGGTATCTATTCTAAGGTAAGGAATCTATCACTAACGTGTCTCTTTCAGATGCACAAGCTACTACTTGTGTAACAACATATCTGTAAGAGACATTAGTTAGTGATAGATTCCTTACCGACCCACCCATCCTCCCCGTTCTGCGAACCAATATCTAGGCTTAAGGTCATCCCCTTTCAGGGCCCTAGTTTCAATGGCACCAGTGTTGGTTTTTAACATGGCTCTGCGTTTCTGGCGCGGAAAAGCAGTGTCTAAGAACTGACGTCAGGACGCGGAAGCGGCGTCTAAGTACTCCGACGACGTCATCACGGCGCCCACGACGCCGACGACGGACGCGGAGCCGCCTACCGACGCGCAAGGGTACTGCTACGCAAAAAAATCCCGGATCCAGTCTGACGCCTGGGGATATTCTAAGGTAAGGAATCTATCACTAACCAATGCCTCTTACAGATATATCGTTACACAAGTAGTAACTTGTGCGTTAGTAAGTTCCTCAACTGGTTATAACACCGCTGTTTTCCTGATACCCCAACTTCCATTTGAAACAGTCAAAAAGCAGAATATTGGTGGCAGATGTACTGCCTAGATCGAAACTGTTGATGATTTATGAATGCACTGGAAGAAGCAGATAACAAAAATATCATCTAATATCTCAAGAATCTTGCAGGTGAAGGAGTAAAGGAAGTACCGTATTTTTCGGCGTATAAGACGACTTTTTAACCCCGTAAAATTTTCTGGAAAGTCGGGGTCGTCTTATACGGCGGGTACAAAATTTTATGGTATGTTTTCATGCGCTTTTTCATAGCGAGGACTTCACTCGAAGGTGTCAGACCGCTTCACAATAGGAAATAACAAGAAACAACACACCTTATGTTAAAAAATACAGCCACCGGCACTGGCAACGTCCACACCCAGCCCCCGCGCCATGAATTGTGCAAGTATCGAAAGCGAGCGTTTTTTTTCATAGCGAGGACTTCACTCGAAGGTGTCAGACCGCTTCACAATAGGAAATACCGTATGTAACAAGAAACAACACACCTTATGTTAAAAAATACAGCCACCGGCCCTGGCAACGTCCACACCCAGGCCCCGCGCCATGAAGTATCGAAAGCGAGCGTTTTTTTCATAGCAAGGACTTCACTCGAAGGTGTCAAACCGCTTCACAAGCGAGCAAATGGCGCCATGAGTCTTACCTCGACTGCCGCTGCCGCTGTATACGCGCCTCCAACCGCTTGCACATCCCCAGGCAGACGAGGCAGCAGGACGAGGCAGCAGGACGTCCGAAATACGGTATATGGTAACGGGCAGCCAGCGCCAAAGATGGCAGCGCCCCGTGTGTTGACACGTTTGGCACGTTTTGGCACGCGCCCCTCTCTCCTTGACATGGGCGTGGGCATAGAAAGGGGACTGTAGAATGTTCCCGAATGTTACCGAAGGCAGTAGAGCACTTGCCGTGATTGGCTGGTTGTTGCGAAGAGGAAAGGCAGTCTGGTGAGCAGATACCGTATTTGCCGTACCGTACGTGTGGTGTTGAAGACAGTCTCTGCACCTGTTCATACTGTACAGCACCAGTACATCCAGTGCAAATGGCTGACAGTCAAGAACCCGGCAAGGGTCCAGCAGCACATCCAGTGCAAATGGCAGACAGTGAAGAACCCGGCAAGGCTCCAGCAGCGCATCCAGTGCAAATGGCTGGCAGTCAAGAACCCAGCAAGGCTCCAGCAGTGGCAAGAAGAAGGAAATATGAAGCCAGTTACAAACTTAAAGTTGTGGATTTTGCCACGGAACATAATAACTGTGCTGCTGCAAGACAATATGGAGTGACAGAAAAGATGGTTCGGGCCTGGAGAGCAAATGAGAAAGCATTACGGAGTATGCCAAGGGGCAAGTGTGCATTAAGAAGAGGCACCCCACATTGGCCAGAACTCGAAAAGCATGTAGCAGACATGGTGGCCGAGCATCGGCAAAGCGGTTATGTTGTGACCCGAAATAAAATCCGATTGGTTGCACTTCAGTGGGCCAAATCTAATCCAGATCTCAGCCACAGATTTAAGGCCACTGTATCCTGGTGTACCCGATTCTTGGGAAGGCATAATCTGGTATTGCGGCAAAAGACAAAAATTGCCCAGAAATTACCTGCGGATCTTGATGCCAAAATGCATAGCTTCCATCGCTACGTTATTAGGCTGCGCAATGAACATGGCTATGCGCTAAGTAGCATCGGAAATATGGATGAAACTCCAATGAATTTCGATATGATTGCCAACAAAACTGTCCATCAAAAAGGCGAAAAGACAATTTTAATAAAAACAACAGGACATGAGAAGTCCAGTTTCACAGTGGTACTAGCATGCACAGCTGATGGCGCAAAGCTGAGACCAATGGTTATTTTCAAAAGAAAAACAATGCCGAAACTCAAGTTCCCTGTTGGTTGTTTTGTGCATGTGAATGAGAAAGGATGGATGGATGAAGAAGGGGTAAAGCTATGGCTTGATAATGTATGGAGCAGGCGACCAGGTGGACTTCTACAAAGACGTAGTCTACTGGTGTGGGATATGTTCAGGGCTCATTTAACTCCAAGCACCAAGCAAAGGCTGGCAAGACTAAAAACAGATGCTGCAGTTATACCTGGAGGATTGACATCGTTGGTGCAGCCACTGGATGTGTGCCTAAACAAGCCATTTAAAGATCGCATCCGAGAACAGTGGAATGAGTGGATGGTTAGCGGTGAAAAAACATTCACAAAAGGAGGAAACATACGTGCTCCACAGTTGGATGTTTTGTGCACCTTTGTTATAAAGGCCTGGAACGACATTGATGCAGAAACTGTAATAAAGTCTTTCAAGAAGTGTGGCATATCAAATTCATTAGATGGTATGGAGGACGACTATTTGTGGGAAGGTGAAGAGGATGCCGAAGAAGAGACCATCATCTGATACGGAATTGGTACCAGATCCATACGATGACTGCCTTACAGATGTACCACAAGATCTCATTGACTTACTTATGAGATCAGATGACGAAGAGGAGGATTTTGAAGGCTTTTAAAGGGAACGTTGTAAATCCTGTAGAAATCGCTTGGATTCATGGAAAGTTATGGAAAGTTTAATCCACTTGCACTGTTTCATGCACTAATTTATGTTTACCGTACCGTACCGGTATATTCAGAAGTGACAGTTTTTCATATGGTTCTAAATAAAAATATTGCGAGTAAAAAAAGATTGTTTATACAACCAATTTGTTTGAGTTCAGTCTTTGAGTTTGTAAAATAAATGCTTAGGTAACACTGTCCACTGATAAAGCCTTACTGCTCACCCACAGGGAGGAGGACTAGACTAATACGGTAAGTTCAAAATACCGGTACATTCTCGGAATGGCTATGCAGGACTGCGTTGGACTGCGCTGGAAGTGGGGGTCGTCTTATACGGCGAGTATAGCACAAAACCTAAATTTTTTCAGGCAAAGTAGGGGGTCGTCTTATACGCCGGGTCGTCTTATACGCCGGAAAATACGTTAATAAAGAAAATTCCTCATTCTGATGAAGTCTCATACTGTCAAATCAAAGAGGCGTTAAATATCAATTTCAATCCAATGCCGTATGTCGATTACGAATGATACATTTTCAACCAAGAAAGGCAGAAAGCTGGTGAAACAATCAACAAGTTTGTCGAAAGACTTGATATGCTCTTCAAACAATGTAAGTTCTATGAATTTATGTAAAGAAGCCATACTTCTCAGAGTCGTAAATGGTTGTGTTTTCGATTTATTCTGACAGCGAATGCTGAAAGAAATGCTCAGTCTGGAGTGACTTATCATGGCTGCAAGAGCCAAGGAATGTGCAGAACGACAAGGTGCTGACATAGAAGCTGAAGTAGCTCAGAGTGAGTCAGCACTGAACATGAAAAGTAAGCAGAGACACAAGGTTGAGGGCCACAAAATGATGTCTCCAAAGAAAAAGAAACTGTGCTTCAGATGTGGATTTTGTTTTCCACATGAAGGTTAATGTTCTGTCATTGGATAAATATGTAAGGGTTGTGGGAAAGACAACCACTTTGTGACATTTTTCAACGCAAAGGAAATACTAAGTGCTTCACGTTGAGAAAACAAAATGAACGTCCGAATGTTCAGAAGCGACGTTCTACTAACACCCACAAGGCCAAGCAGACACTTCAGGTGAGGCAAATGAAAACTCAACAAAGTCGATTGTCGTTTAAATCTTCGTCCAAAAGTTCTTTGTCAAGTGAGAGTGAAGAAGATGGCTGTGCGATGTTGATCTCAACTATAGAGAAATGTGGGCAGGTCGGATTGGCTACAAGCAAGGAAGAATGCAAGTCAAAGAAAGATCGCTCATGGCACTCCTCGCCCTTATAGCTAGTAAGCACCCCAGGGTTCCTCCGCTCTCGTACTGGAGGTCGATGCTGTGCTGTTGTTGTTGTCTTGCCCTGAGCCCGCCCCCTCCACCACGCACCCGCCTCCCATCGGACCCTCCCTCCCACATAGAGTATAGGCTCACCCCTGTCCACTCTAGCGCTGTGACCGCCTCGACTACGTTGGGAACGGTCGCTCCCTTCTGCCCTCGCTGCCTCCTTCTCAAAGCTGCCTGATATCGTGTGCTTTGCGCTGGTGAGCTTTCCTATCGCCTGAAGCTGCTTGCTCCACTGTATCTGCACGTTAGCCTGCATAGCGCTGCTGGCCTCACTTAGCGCTTTAACGTGCCTGCCTGCCTGCTTGTGCGCTCGATTGTCACTGTATCTGTTCACTGTGTGTTCTGTTAAAATATACTTTTGCCAATTACCTCCGCATCTCCCCCAACCCGGTCTGCCCTCGCGTTGCAGCCGCCATTTGCTGTGCTGTTGTTGTTGTCTTGCCCTGAGCCCGCCCCCTCCACCACGCACCCGCCTCCCATCGGACCCTCCCTCGCCCCTCCCCCTCCACCATCCATTTATGACAGTTTCTTCCGCGCGCAGCGTTCACGCGCAGCTTCCGCGCCCAACCCGCGCCGAAGGTGCGCCAAAGGTAAGCCCGTCTACGCCCGTCCGCGCCTGGACCGCGCCCAGCGCCAGACCCCCTGGCCCTCGCGCTGCCCAGCCCCCCCGCGTTACCTACGATGCCTCCACCCTCCTAGCCCTTAACCCCGGCCGCGCCCCCAACTGCGTCCAAGCCGCTCCTGGACGCACCCATGGACCGTTCTCCTGCTTCTCCTGCAAATTTAGCGGCACCGACAACATCTCCGCTACGACCACACCACAGATTCCCGACCCCAACCACCTAGAATGCATCCTTCTCAACACCCGCTCGGTCCACAGGCACACCATTGACCTTTGGAACCTACTAGACACCATCTCTCCTGACGTCGCCTTCCTAACGGAAACATGGATGAACGCTTCCTCCGCCCCTGACATCGCCATCGCTATCCCTGATGACTATAAGATCACACGCAAGGACCGCACCGACCATACAGGAGGTGGAATCGCTATCGTCCATAAGAAAACAATCCGCATCTCAACCAGCTCTGACGCCAACCTCGCCAACTCCGAACACCTTCACTTCCAGATCCACATCGACCCCAAGACCACACTCAGAGGCACCCTCCTCTACAGACCACCAGGGCCACGCGCAAAATTCAGTGAAGACATCACGGACTTCATCACCCCACACGCGCTCCCCTCCAAAGACTACATCCTTCTGGGAGACCTCAACTTCCACCTTGAAAAGATCAACGACCGCAACACCGCCACCCTCTTAGACAACCTCGCCAACCTCGGACTTAAACAACTGGTCACTTCCCCCACCCACATCGCAGGTCACACTCTCGACCCCATCTTCACCTCCAGCAACCGTGTCTCCTTCAGCCACACTACAGATCTCCTCTGGACTGACCACAGCTGCGTTCACTTCACCTACAACAAGCCGAAACCCATCATCCACCTCCAACCAACTCTACAAAGAAACTGGAACAAAATCACCACAGAGCAGATCTCCACATCACTCCTTCAAACCTCCCCAGCCCCCTCTTCTAACGCCAACGAAGCCGCCTCCAACCTCACCCTTTGGTTATCCAACACCGCCGACACCTTAGCACCACTGAAAAAACGTCAACACAAACTTGGCATCAAAAAGGCTTCATGGTTCAACGACGACCTCAAGAAGTCCAAGAAACTGTGCCGCTCCCTTGAAAAGGCCTGGAAAAAAGACCCATCCACCAGCAACAAGGACGCCTTCAAAAGCGCCATCCGTACTCACCACCAACTGATCCGAAAAGCCAAGAAAACAGCATTCAAAGATCGACTTGACAACAACGCCCACAACAGCAAGGAACTTTTCAACATCGTCAAGAAATTTTCCAACCCCTCGGCCAACTCCAACGACATCACCCCCTCTCAAACCCTCTGCGATTCCCTAGCCTCTTTTTTCCACAACAAGATTGCTGACATCCACAACAGCTTTGACAACCAACCCGGAAGCCAACCCACCCTACCATCAGCTGACCATCTTCCCCCCGCCAACACCCTTAACGCCTGGAACCCAATCTCCACTGAGGACACCATCCGCCTGATGAATTCCATCCACTCTGGATCCCCCACAGACCCATGCCCCCACCATATCTTCAACAAAGCAGACTCCGTCATAGCTCCGCACCTCCGAGACGTCATCAACTGCTCCTTCAACTCCGCTACCTTCCCGGAAGATTGGAAACACGCTGAACTCACCGCCCTTCTGAAAAAACCAACAGCAGACCCCACCGAACTCAAAAACTACCGCCCCATCTCGCTTCTTCCATTCCCGGCCAAAGTCATCGAGAAAGCTGTCAACAACCAGCTCGCCGCCTTCCTCGAAGCCAACAAATCACTCGACCCCTCACAATCTGGCTTCCGAGCCAAACACAGCACTGAGACCGCCCTCATCGCAGCAACAGACGACATTCGAACTCTACTGGACAATGGAGACACAGTCGCCCTCATCCTCCTCGACCTCTCTGCAGCCTTCGACACAGTCTGCCACAGCACCCTTTTACAACGCCTCAGAAACATCGGAATCCAAGGAAAGGCACTGGAATGGATCACCTCGTTCCTCACCGGAAGAACCCAGAGAGTCCGCCTCCCACCATTCAAGTCCGAGGCCTCTGAAATCATCTGCGGCGTACCACAAGGATCCTCACTCAGTCCCACCCTCTTCAACGTGTACATGAGCCCCCTCGCGGCCATCGCCCGCCAACACAACCTCAACATCATCTCTTACGCGGATGACACTCAACTGATCCTATCTCTCACCAAGGACCCCAGCACCGCTAAAACTAACCTACACGAAGGAATGAAAGAAGTCGCCGAATGGGTGAAACAAAGCCGTCTGAAACTGAATTCAGACAAAACAGAAGTCCTCATCTTAGGTAATTCCCCCTCTGCATGGGACGACTCCTGGTGGCCGGAAGCCCTCGGAAATGCACCCATCCCGACAGACCACGCACGGAACCTTGGCGTCATCCTGGATTCTTCACTCTCTATGAACAGACAAGTCAGCGCCGTATCCTCTTCCTGCTTCAACATTCTTCGCATGCTCAGAAAAACATTTCGCTGGATCCCCTCCGAAACAAGGAAAACAGTCACCCACGCTCTAGTCACGAGCCGACTGGACTACGGAAACACCCTCTACGCAGGTACCACCGCTAAACTCCAGAAGAAACTACAACGAATCCAAAACGCCTCAGCCAGGCTCATATTAGACATCCCACGCAACGAACACATCTCTGGTCACCTTAAAGACCTCCACTGGCTACCCGTCAATAAGAGGATCACCTTCCGACTGCTTACCCACGCACACAAATCACTCTACGACATCGGACCAGATTGCCTCAACTCTCGACTGTCCTTCTACACCCCCTCCCGCCAACTTCGCTCTTCCAGCCAAGCCTTCGCCACTGTACCTCACATCAACAAGTCCACCATGGGAGGCAGATCCTTCTCATACCTGGCTGCCAAAACATGGAACTCACTCCCCTCTTACCTCCGCCTCACCCAGAATCACCTAGCATTCAGAAAGCAGCTTAAAACGTGGATTTTTGACAAATAATCCACCTCCCCTCCCTAAGCGCCTTGAAACCCTCTGGGTATGTAGTGCGCTATATAAATGTTACTTGACTTGACTTGACTACAAGTTGCCAAACTTTGGAATGGCATGCCACTTACTTTAAGACAAATGAAAGATCTCCTCCCCTTCAGGAAGGCCCATAATACTTGGTTGTTCCAGCAATAGCCTCACTTTCTTCTATTGAGTCAGCCTGCCACACCCACTCAGTTCCAGGACACTCAGCCGAGTAGCTGCACACTCTACAAATACCCTGGTAATATAACATAACATCGATAGGTGAAGTCACAAAATTCATTTAGATAGTGCCCTAAAAATCACACTAAAGGTGAATGGTTTTTCCACACCTTGTATCATAGGCAGTGGTGCGTCGATAAACATCATGCCTGAGGACAAAGAACTGTCTTCAATACCCCGTCCCACCCCATCGAAGACAAAGCGTATTCTTCGGCTGCACCAACGACATTAAAAAGTCAATGTTCATTTGTAGCAACAATGAAGAACAAAAAGACGAGGGCGTTAACACAAATTCATGTACTTCAAGTTACGTCTGCAAGTGCTTGTTTACTTAATTTCAGTACTGCTGCTGAAATGGGACTGAAATCTTGTAATTAACACAACTGCTCATCACAAAATAGTGAGTCAGTTTCTATCATTGTTTCATGGATTAGGTGAAACTTAAGACAATGATGTGCAACTGCATATTAATGAGGACACTCGTTCTGTTGCTCCGCGATGTTGTCAAATTGCATTTCATTTAAAGGAAGCTGTTGAAAAAGAGCTTGAGACATTACTAAAGCTTGATATCATTCAGTAATCTACTGGTCCGACACCCTGATTTTCACCCGTAGTGGTAGTGCATAAAAAGGGCAGTGAAAGAGCTGTACGCATCTATGTTGACATGTGTCAAGCTAACTGGGCAATTGAAAGAGAGCACATTTAGGTCCACGCATTGCCGATATGATCATACAGCTGAATGGTGCTTTTCTCGCCTTGATCTGAACAAAGGATGTCATCAATTGGAACTAGCAGAAAATTACATGTACCTTACTACCTTTTCTACCCATATTTGTTTGTTCAAACATAAGATTAATTTTTGGAGCTGCAGAATTTTTTCAAGATTTAATTAATCGCAATATACTGCATATCATGCATGCTTTCAATTACAGTGATGATATATTGGTCTTTGGGACCACACGAAAGGAACATCATAAAGCTCTCACACAGGTATACCGTTTATTTGCTATGCCAGTGTCCCCTTGGGTCAATGACCTAGGGATACCAACCCGCGCCCCGAATCTTACCGTCTCCTTCCCCCTAAGTGGAACTAATACTCAATGCCGGTAAGCAGAGCGCATGGACGCGCCGTCCTCGCTGCTCCTTGTGAAGACTAGATTGCTATTCAGTATGCAAGATGGCATAGTAAGTACGGCATAGCCACAACAACTACTGAATTACTGTTTCCTCTTAAGGAGTGAACATTCACGATCATGACACGCTGATCTGGTTTTTGCTATATAGAGTGTGACTACAAGCTCTCTTCTCCACTGGAGGACCCAGGATGCAAGAGATTTGTATTATATATGTATGTTTTGTGCTTTTAAATGTATAGTGTGGTCTGTGTTGTTTGTCACAATGATCACTGGTTTCACTAGATGTGCTCACCTCAACCAACAATATATTATATTTCAAAAGATCTTTCACAATGAGGTGGTGTTTTGATATATTTGTAAGCTTATACAACCCGCTTAATTTTGTGCTTTACCCATAATACTGGCAAGATTTTGGCAGGCTAACTCTTCCATTATATATTACTGATTACTGAGCAGTAACACCAAGTAGGTGCCATAGTTTTGTATTATTAGCATGCAGAGTGTGTGCAATCATTCAGTACTATAATAGTAGTGAAATAAGGGAGTTAGATCCTTGGTCCTGTAGAAAAGGCATAGGGTTTGGCTTGAAACATGTAGACCATTAGAAAGGTACATTATCACCTACACTTTCTACCTTTTCCCTGTTTTTAAGAGGTCAGATTAAAGTAGCACTTACCTACCACTCCTATTTTCATCATTTAGAATATATCTCTAAGTGCTCCAACATAACTCGTAGCACGCCTGCTCCGCAGCGGAACAGGATGAATCCTAAGATGAAGCATGATACCAAGGGGTAACTCTGGTGGATAACGATTATATAAGAAAACCAAGCATGTTCTTCGTCTTATGTAAGGTTAGTTCATTAAACATGGAGGGGCTCTTTTGTTTTTGGTACATGCCAGTAGGTGGGCAAGCCCTTTTGAGACTTTCCTCTCATAACCCCTTTTTTTGTTGAGCTGATTAAAGTCACCAGCCATATTGATATTGAAGTGAGGAATATTGGCAAGTGCTATCTTAATTGAATGCCAGAACTCCGAGTCCGATCTGACAGGGTCATAAACAATAAATAAAGTAAGGTGCTTGTTGTCGAAAATCACGTTGACCAACACACATCTACCATCTGAATTACATTCAGTTGAAGCAACTTGTATTCTCAAGGTTTTATGGCAAATAATAACCACATCATCCTTTCGATCTACTGCTGAAAAGAAAAAAACTTGACCAAACCATATTCTCTTCAATTTAGCAGATGCAGAGGCGTTACAAGGTGTTACTTGTAAAAAAGGCAATTTTAGAATCAAGTTTACATAGGTGAGATAGTACTTTTTGTTTTTTGATAGGATGTCCAAGGTCACAAACTCTCCATGAGACGTTAAATTTATTGAATACATGAAGGAAGAAATACAGGAATAAGGCTGGCAAGCTGCAAGGAAGGGGGATAAAATGGTATACATTAGTTATGCAAAACACAAGAGAAGCAAAAAAGCATAAGAAATTAAATATCAGATAGTCACTCAAAGGAAAAGAAGGGTAGAGCCGAAAAAAGGTAAAATATAAGGAAGCAAATGAAAAGCAGATCAAGGATAAGCATCCAGACCTGGGGATACAACAAACAATGAGTATGAGACATGTTTAGTCAATAACAAGATCGAACACTGAGCATGAATTAATAAAATGGAAAGAATAATAAAGGCATATTCGAAAAAAAGACAAAAGCATTAAACATCTTAATTCTTTGGAGCAACATTGTCCATAGCAAGTGGTGTGATACTTTTAAGGAACATCCTCAATTTTACGGGGTCATCAAATGGTTTAGTAGAACCCTCATAGGTTATCTTTCATAAACATGGATGGAGAATACCATTGCAAATATTCCGTTGTTTCATTTAATGTCTCAGGGTGAGAAATTCCTTATATCGAGCATTTGCTGTATTAGAAACATCTTGGGCGATGAAAATATTATGACCAAACCAGACAAGACGCCACTTGTCTTTGGCTGCTTTCAGAACTGGAAGAAGGTCAGGAAATTGCAGAACAGCACAATGATGCGGTGAGGCTTGGATGAATGAGGATTGAGTCTACCAAGTCTTTTGCAAATTGAGAGGAGGTGAAGTAGGAAGTCTGAGTAGTTCTGAAAGAAATTTCTTTTAGAAGTCAAGGAGGTTGGGTCCTTCAAGAGCTTCAGGCAAACCATACCAACAAAGGATGTTACGACAATTCATGTTTCCTAAATCTTCAGTGTGAAGTTTGAATTTCAGGATCTCTTGTTCAAGTAGAGGAATTTTAATAGATATATCCTGAAGAGAACTGACACTTTGTTCCATCTCCTCCATAATAATCCATCTGCCTTTGGTCTGCTGCTATTTCTCATTAGTGGCATTCTTAAAAGGCTGCCCCTCCCCTCATCATAGATTACTGGATGAAAAAATGGGTGATGGAGGTTCATTTTACAAGGATTTTATTCTGCCCATAAACTAAGGGCAGGAATAGAGAACAGCTTTGAAGCAAGTAAAAAAAGTAAATAGTTCAGGAAAATAGGAAAAACGTTGTTAGAATGTGACAAGAAGATTCTGTCATATGAGAGGTTCAGCTTTTCAAAATGGCAGTAAAAGTAATATTTCATAGTGAAACTGTAGAAATAAGTGTCAAATAAATGGCTGAAAAGACCAAGTGGTAACTTGCCAAGCAAAGAAGAGAGTAACAAAAATAGCTGAGCACACAAAATAAATTAATGTGTGATGATTGTGCCGTCCTTCAAGTAGGAAACTCTAGCTGGCACCATTTTGAGAAGCGCGGCACTCAAAAAGCCCTTCACCGATACATGAAAAGGAAGATGGGCCAAATCATGAAAGGGCGCTCCTAAGGAACAGAACATGTCAGGAGGTCGAGCAGGGGCCAAGGAGTACTTCAAATGCCGTAGAATAGGCTTTTATTTCATGAATGATCTCCAAGTAACTCAGAAGCTCAAGAAAACACCACCAACTTGATCGGCTTTGAAGCCACGCCACCTCCGATGTTAGACTTTTAATTTTGCCAGCTGTTCTGCATCACCAGGGTTTTAAGTTTGAAGAAACAATGTAGTCTCTGCCTCTTGTAGTGAGATCCTTATTGACTGATACTATGGAAAAGTTGACAGCAGAACTTCACAATCATCTCAACAACGTTTTGAGGTGTGTGCCCATTTGTCATATACTTAAAAAATTATCCTTTGCCAGATGGAGTAGCCTTATTTGTTCCCTAAGTAATAGGGCGGTCAAGAATATTGAGAATGTCTCCCCCGTATTATTCATGAGCATAAAACGGGGCTCACATCGTACTGGGTTTTGATTACACTGTCTGGCTTTCATGTGAAGGGAGCAAGGCTGATAAAGATGTATGATTCATAGCATCGAAATTATGTATGCCTGTGCAGTTTATTTTCCTTGCCAGATCACCCTCGAAGGAGTTGGATCTGGTAGATCTTCAGGAATTCTGAACTAAATTCGGTTGTTTGGAGTTCATTTCTTAAGTCTTGTAAAAAATGATATTTCTCATGGGTTTTCTTCAACTGCTGTTAATTGCTGTAACAGCTCTGTCTCCCCTTCCCTTAGTTTAGTCTATGTTGCAAATGACTATGTGCCCGTAGAAAGGTAAGTTGTGACTGAGACATTGTTTATGACTCAACCCTGAAGCTTTTATATCAGCAGATTGGTGTTCTAATTCCTGTCTTCATCTAGTGCTTTCTTTCTAGAATAAAGTGCAAAGCATCATATATTCATCTGATGGCTTGCGTAAAAGGGGGATTTCTTGCTGCTTCACACTATGAGGAACCCGCACCTAAATTTATGAGAGAAGATGACAAGATAGAAACATGTAGTGTTTACTACATTATTCTGGCAAGACCATGCTTTTTAGCTATGAATTTTGGGGAAATGACAGCATCACTTACACCTGACTACCCTTTATGAACAAGAGGCACACCTGCTTTATCTTTTCCTGATTGTTTGAGCATATACAAGCCTTTGCATGTACAACAAATTCAAAGATGTAACAATTAATCCTTGTACTTCCTTATTTTCAAATGTGCAAATGTCATATCTGATGGGGACTTCTAGCTGCAGATTCCTTACCTTAGAATAATCACCAGGTGGCAGACTGGGTTCTGGAAATTCTTTCATGGGCAGTACCCCTGCCTACCGGTAGGTGTGATTGTTCTAATCTGCGGGACATCGTCCAGGCCGTAAGTGACCTGCGTGGTGCCTATATTGGCACCACCCAAGCATGCGGACGACAGTTCTTTATGCACCAGTCAATGCAGATCTAGAAAAGAGCTACCACGAGTCACTTTTTGACTGACCTTTTTAACCTTTTGTCAAAGATATTTTGAGACATTGTCTCCTGGTGTGGCTGGGATGACCCCAAGTAAGGCTGCTTTTAAGCCCTGTGGCTCCTGTCACCTGCAAATGTCAGTGACTGATCCACACCTTATCTGCTTCTGGTGGTGTCTAGAGCATGACGCCAGTACCTGTGTTGATTGTCGCGACCCACCATGCCACCACGGCATAAAGCTTTTCAGCCCCTGAGTGGCAGAGGACGTAGTACCCACAGACTCCATGGATCAGGTAGCCTGAGGTCAGGCCAATCTATCACTCCCCCAGCAGATGCCGCCTCCAAGCCTCTTTAGTTTGCCCTTCGACCATCATAGGTAACTAGTGGGAGGCAGGATACACCACCACCTGTACCACTGGAGGTCGGTAACATAAGACTGCTGGGTTCCCCAGAGTGTCCGAAGAGGCTACTCCCTATCCTTTGGAACTGCCACTCCACCCATGCCACCCACATATGACAGGCTGATGGAGGCCCATATCGCCTTATTCTGCCAGGAATTGTTAGCTCTCTTGGCTACTTGTTACCGCCCAAGAAGGACGGTGACCGTTGTCCTATCCTAGAACTGAAAAAGGAGGAATTCTCCTTCTTCACAACACGCATTGAAAGCCTTTCTACCCTCCATCAAGAGAAGACTCATGCAAGTTTTTGCTGACAACACTACCACCATGTGATACTGCAACAAACAGGGCAGGATGAGGCCATGGACCCTTTGTCAAGAGGCCCTGCATCTCTGGACATGGCTGGAACATCAGGACATTTTGCTGGTGATTCAACACAGAGCGGGATATCTGAACACCAGAGCAGACAAACGCAGTCAAAGATGCTTAACAGATCACAAATGGCATCTCATCTAAAGGTGGTGCAAGGTGTCTTTCAGCAGTGGGGAGAAGCTTGGTTAGATCTGTTCGCCACTGTCAAGAACACACAATTTCAGCAGTTCTGTGTGCAGGAGTTTCCAAGGCTGCACCTGCTCAGAGACACTTTTTGTCTCGAGTGGAGCTCCGGTCTCCTGTATGCTTTCAGCCCATAACACTCTTGCGCAGAGTTCTCAAGAAGATCAGGAATAACTGGGCCCAGGTCATCCTTGTGGCTCCGGGCAGGGCTTGGAAAGTCTGGTATCCTAAGCTGTTGAGCATAGCCATCGGTCCTCCAATAAAGTTGCCCCTACCGGAAGATCTTTTATTGCGGCAGCAGGGGAGGGCTTTCCACCTGAACCTATCAACCCTCCTCCTCTATGCGTGGAGATTGAGTAGCAATAGTTAACAGCTTTCGACCTTCTGCCCAAACCCTGTAATATCATCCTGACAGCCAGGCGTCCCTCCACTAAGACAGTATACACCTACCTTTGGGGTAGGTTTGTGGCATGGTGTGCAAACAAAACAGGTTAACCCCCCTTTCTGCTCCACTTTCCCAGGATCTTGTGTAGTCTTTCTCTTGCCCAGCAGTGGTCTGCTTTGCGCACCTTAAAAGGCTTTCTTTCTGACATCTCTGCATTTGCCAGATCAGCCATTCCTTTTCAAGTCACCTATTGTACATTGGTTTCTGAAAGGTCTCCATCATTTGTTTCTACCTTCATTATGCTTCCATGGGACCTAAACTTAGTCTTAACCTTTCTGCTGTGCACTCCCTTTGAGCCATTGCACAACTGTCCTATCAGGCTCCTTACTATCAAGACATCCTTTCTGGTGGCATTAACATCTGCCCACAGGGTCCGTGACCTCCAGGCTTTGTCATCTAGGCCTTCGTTTCTCAGCATTTTCCCAGAAAAGCTGGTCCTTCGCAATAGAGTTTCTTTCCTACTGAAGGTGGCCACTCCCTTTCTTGTTGGCCAGTCCATCACCCTGTCTACCTTTTATGCTCTGCTTCATCCATTTAAGGAAGAGGAGCGACTCCACCAGCTAGACTCAAAAAGAGCGTTGTTGTTCCACCTTGACAGCACAAAAGTGTTCCAGTTGGACAACCAACTA
Source organism: Lissotriton vulgaris (assembly GCF_964263255.1). Taxonomy (NCBI): domain Eukaryota; kingdom Metazoa; phylum Chordata; class Amphibia; order Caudata; family Salamandridae; genus Lissotriton; species Lissotriton vulgaris. The sequence goes on from NC_141694.1 coordinate 1,114,600,056, forward strand.
TTTGTGGTGTATGTCAGAGACCAGAAAGGGAAATGGACCATCCTCCGATGGATCGTGCTCTGTATCAAAATCTGCTACGCATTGGCCAAGATGCAACCTGCTGAAGGTTTGCTCGCTCTTTCCACCAAAGCTAAGGCTGTGACCACTGTATTAGCACAAGAAGTCCGGGTCCTGGACATCTGCTAGGCAGTAATGTGGTACAAAAGGGGGTGGTAATGGACGGATGTGAGTGTTTGATTGGTTCAGATGCTCCGTCCATCACCACCCCCTTTTGTACCACAGGCAGTAATGTGGGCATCTCTGCAGCACATGTTCACCAAGCAGTACTGCCTGGACAGTCATGTCCGTAGGGACGGGCACTTTGCCCGCTCTGTACAGCAGCACTTTTTAGTGTGAATCGTTTTACAGATCCTCCTCTGGGGAGGTATTGCTTTATTGTCTAATCTAAGGTAAGCAATCTGTGGCTAGAAGTCTCTATCAGATCAACAAGTTAATTACCTTTGGTAAATACCTTATCTAGTATAGACTCTATCTAGCGGCAGATTCGTTACCAACCCACCCTTCCTTCCTGCTCTGTGAATAGATTTATAGACTTATGTTTTTTTCCCTTTTCAGAGCCATACTTTTCACAAACCAGTGGTCAATACTCTTCGTGGCTCTGTACTTCTGACATAGAAAGTCACGAAAAGAAACTGATGTCAGTGCTCTAGCGTGCCCTGATATAGGCACTGTGCATGTCTCGTGTGGCTCGAATGATGCCGACAATGCCATGCTGAGCCGGATGACACCGCCTACCAGCACACACGGGTGTCTAATGCCTGGGGGATATTCTTAGGTAAGGAATGTGCAGCTAGATAGGGTTTCTACCAGATAAGGTGTTACTGAAGGTTAGTAACGTGCTCTTTACAGCAGTTATCATGTAGATACTCTGTTTCTCTAAATAAGCAGTCTAACTCTTGTTCATTCTGTTCCTTGCAGTGAGAGTGCCCTATTTCATTGACCTTAAGAAGCCACTGGACCAAGGCTTAAACCATACATGCAATTTTTACCTGCAGCCAGAGGAGGATGTAACCATTGGCGTCTGGTAAGCAAGCCTACACCAGCATCCTGTGGCCTCCCCCATCGGGCTGCTACTTCTGACATTTCATGTGAAAGGACTGTTGTGCGATATAATATACCTCGGCCAAGACAGTGAGCCACTCCCTATGTTGGTATTGTAGGTACCTTGCTTATACTGCTCCTTTTTTTCATTGATGTTCTCATATTTTTTCACCTTTCTTAACCCTAGTTGTCCTCTGTCCTAAGAGAGGGCTTGCATGCTTTAGTCTTGACATGATCATGATAGACTCGTATATTGACAAATGATGTTAGTAAGCATGTCATAAAAGAACGAGTGTTAAAGCTGGTAACATTACATGATGGGTCTTCCATGTTAAAAGAAATGCACCACTCAAGAATATTAAGGTCAGCCATTTTTAGTTTCTTAGTAGTGTCGTTGATCAGTACATTTATCTGAAGTGCTATATGGATCATCTCGGAGATGGCTAGTCACTAAGGAGTGTCACACAACCTGTGGAACAAACTGTCTTGAATGCACAGCAAGAAGTCCTCTGTGCAGGCGCTGCCCCCACAACCTCTTACTGCGCATGCAAATGCACTGCTGAAGGGATGAGAATCCCTATGCAATTGCTTCCCTAAATCAGTGCAGCCCAGCCTTCCCTGGGAAACAGAGTTACCAATCTTATTAGCCCCCTTTGTGCTTCCCCCTTTCTTCCAGATACCCTTTTATTTGCCTCCTTTTCTTGTCTCCTTGCCCTGCACTCCCACTTAGTCCCCCCTCCCCAAAAGTTGATGGATGGATTCCCAACCAAACCTCTCTCCCGGGAGCAACGATCAGAGAGCAGCATTCTACCTTGTGAAGGTGAGTGAGGCAGCACGAGCATCAGTGGAAGGTAAGTAAGCAAATGTCTTGAGAGACTATGTATTCATACGGCTTATACTTTCTCAGAAAAACTGCATTTGTTGGACAGAATAGATGTCAACACTGCAAAACTGATTCTATGCACACCATTAGGATATGTTGGCCTTAGTCCTGCTAGCTCACTGTGCGTCATCTGTACCCCTAACTAGGTAAGGTGACAGGTGGAATGTGCCACCTCATAGCATGATAACCCTGACTCCTTAAGGAAATTGTGGTAAAACATCTAGAACCCTTTAGTTTGGTTACTCATACATACCCTAAGAGATACACAAAAAATGCACAGCATGACTTTTCAATATTTTCTGAAGCATTGTGATTTTTGAGTAAAATACATGCACCGCAATAATGTAGGAAGCTTGGTTTATGTTGCAGTAACCCTCCCCCCAGTTTTTGCCTGACTACTGATGCACTTTGACTTGATGTGCCCTGGGTCCCTGCCTATCAGGTTCCCAGGGCCTGTGTTCTTTCCCAAAACTGTACCTTGTACCCCCAATTGGCACCTCTCTGGCCACAAGTCAGTCCCTTATAAAAGGTACCTTGGGTACCAAGGGCACTGTGGCCATGTAAGGCAGTTAAGGGCTGCAGCACTTATTGGGCCACCCTTAGAGACCCTGTACATTTACACACACACACACACACACACACACACTCTGTCATTGCAGGCTGCATGTTTTTGTGCAGAGTCGACATGGCACACATCCCTGTGTGCAATGCCTACAGCGCACTACCCTGGCATTGGTCAGCCACCGCTCAGGTGGGGGAAGTGAAGGGAAGCCCACTCTTTAGTGCCCGCCATCTTGCAGATGGCAGATACTCTCCAATCAGGATTAGGGAATGTGCCCACTCCCCCACGTGGGGTGAGCACACTAAGGGTGTAGTCACCCTAAGGTCAGTAGCCCCTAAAACGCCCCATCAACACAGTATTTAGGGGGTAGCCCTGAACCAAGTAGACAGATTCCTGCAATATACGAAGAAAAAGGACAAAAGAAGACGCCCAGCAGAGGAGACTGCAGAGAATAACTGACTTGGCGCCAGCCCTATCGGCCGTCGGCAGTTTCCAGAGATCCTGGGCCAAAAAGTGCCTTGTCCTGCAGCCAGCGACCTCCAGAACCCCTGGGAGGAATTACTGCTTTCAACAAAAACTGAATCTCCTGTGAACAGCAGCTCTGTTCAAAAGAAACTCCCAAGACAGACTATGAGGACAAAGATACCTGATGCCTGGAACCACCACTGCACACAACGCTTACAGCCAGAGTCCGAGTAGCTCACCAGTCCCAGTGAGCTCACTCAGTGCTCCAGAGTCTTAGTCACTGTGGGTTTACCTCTCCACGACTCCCCGACATCACCTGCAGCCTCCCAACCGCGAGTGGCCCAGTAAGGTGAAATCCAACCTCAAAAGGCACCCTTGCATCCAGCCTCCCTGTGCCCTGGAGAAGGGGACCCTAGGTGCACCTACATCCTCGAGCCCTACCTGTCCAGCTGTTGGTTCCTCCCAGAAAGTCTTCCTCGTCTGAGCCTGAAGCTAAAATCCAAAACCGGCAACTCCCATTGAAACGGGGCACCCGATGCCAAAACAGCACCCTGCACCCAGCCGTCCCTGTGCCACTGCGGGTGCACCTTGTGTGCTAACTCGGATCCCCTTTGCCCTGAGCCTAGCAGCAGGACCTTTGCTCATGCAACCTTGTGGCCTGCTCGTGAAAAGCCACCACCTGGAGGCCCCCTGTCCCCTATTGGATAACATTGGGCCTCAGCACTCTGCACCTGGTCGCCCTAGTGCTGCTGAGAGTGCTTTGAGAGTGCATCCTTGACCCTGAGGGAACCCTGGTTCTAACCCGAGAATACCAACTCCCACAACCAAGTACTTACCTGTTAACCGATAACCATATTTTCTCCAAAGGAAACATTAACTGTTTTTCCTTCAAATTGTTTCGTGTGGAATTGGTTTTGTATGAGTACTTGCAAAACTGCAAATAACTAAAAACTGCTTTACTTACCTTTTCTCTAGGAAATGTCCCAATGTTAAATCTAGGCATATCTCACTGAGTAGAAAAAGTAATCCATAAAGTAATCTGTAAAGTTATCAAAACTAATCTAACCATAATTTCCACTGTATTGAAAAGATTTACAAACCTGTAACAAACGCATTTTAATTCAGCTTGCTGTATTTTTCAACCTTCCTTGAACAGTACCATTTAAACTTACCTGTACCAGGCTTTCTTGGTTCTAGAAAATAATTATAACTAAATAATATTTTTACACAAACAAAATTGGTCTTAATTTAGTCTTTGAATTTGTGATATCATTTGCTACCTGCGTGTGTACACCAAATGCTTAACACTACCCTCTGATAAAGCCTTACAGGTCGCCCACTCTACCACAAATAGAGAGTAAGGTGCTATCTACTTTTACATCTGCCTACCTTTGGAGTTCCTCTGGACTCTGTGTACACTATACCTCATTTTGTTATAGTATATACAGAGCCAGCTTCCCCCAAATAATCAACAGAAGGAAGCAGAATAACGTAATCAGCATTACGAGAATGGTGAAGAAGATCAATAGTTCAACCATTGTGCTGTAATAGAGAATACATTCTTGCTTAAAAATATTGTTCTATTTTGTTCTCGTACCTAGCGCTACCTAACCTAGTGTGCCTAGGGCGGATGAATGTTCCAGAATCCCTATGGGTGATCTATCTCCCCCTGTTACCTGTGGTTAAGTATCATCGGAGAGCCCATCATGGTGGAGAGCAGGGCTTCATCCCTCTCAGGAAGTAAACAGGAATCAGCTGGGCAGGAATTCCGGAATGGTGCACCCTCACAGTGCCAGAGAAAGGCTGATCTAACTAAACAAAGGGGTGATGCAGTTTATATAAAAACATCACCCTTGTTACCATGACGAAGTCCCAGTCAGGCTGCCATCATTGATTCAAACCTGACAAAGCTGTCGCCGAATGAACAGCAATAAAAAAACCTTTTTTTTGCGCAGCAAACTTTACATTTCCTGAAGAATGTTCAATGTTCTGATAATGTACATACGGAGATTTGTAAATGTAAGCAGAGGTATTTAGTGGAAGATTATCTGTACAAGTTGAGTTTGCAGAGGCAGCATTTTCTAAATAGTTACTGATTTACTGCACTTGCCACATAATGCAGTATCTACTTAATAATTTCAAGATTTTCAACAAAAAGTAACTTTTTGTTTGTAGTTCAGATCTAGAATTACTTTAAAAAGTGCCACATATGTTGCTGCACGGCTATAGACCATTTGCAAAGGTTAACAGGTCACTTGCTCATTGTTATAAGCATTGTTTAAACTGAGGTGAAACCTTTGCTCAGTTCTAATATGGTTTAAAATTACAACGTAGCAAAATATTATTGCCACCAAAATGTGCCACATGCTGCCACTAAATCTGCCTTTTCTTGCCGCATGATTAAGTCAACCCTGCAGAATAATTTAGGCCTCCATTGCTGCCTAATTCCAGTAACCTTGCTTGTTGCTAAGATCATTCACCAAGGTGTCCAATATCAGTCAATGGATTATTTTGTTTATTAAGGAGGACAGTTCCTTCTGGGTATCATTCTCTGTCAATAGAAACTTTACACATATGGCCACAAATTGCTTCACTTGTAGTGGAAGATGCAGTGCTGTATTATTTCTTTTCTTAAAATGTTTTAAAACACATTTTATTGACACCATCAGGATATCTAGCAACGCAGTGCCCCATCAGTTCAAGAATGTATTTTCCATCACATAAGATAAACAACCAACAGCAGTCAGACATTGTACCTCCACCCCCACCCTGATCCTCCCATTTCCACCTCCATGAGTCCACCCCCTGAAATAGTTCTGTTCAGGCTGGAACCTCATGAAGTTCTCCAATGTTAGTATGCTTTCCATGGTTCCTAATTTCCATCTCTAGATGTTAAACCCCAGACTGTATGGGCTCTAAACATCGCCCCAAGTAATCAGTCCACACCTGTATTTCTGGGGACAACCCTGGGCCGTGTACACTGATTTCTTCATACACATACGGTGGTCTACTCCCTTTTTCCACTCCCCAACTTACGGGGGAGCCACATCTGTCCAGTGTTGAGCTATATCTTGTTTGGTAACTAACAGCCCTAGTTGGAGTAGTGCCCATTTGTATTTATTCTTATCTAAGTTGTCGCTTGTGTGCAGTAGGAACAGTGTAGGGTTCATCAGGAGGAGGCACTCATCCAGAATGGGGCCAGTCTGTCACATACTCGGACCGTATGAATGAAGACACCCTCATCAGCATGGCATCGAAGGCAAGAGGGGGACTCGATCACTCCCATCTTCCACAGCCTCCACCTGGTGAGGTACACTCTGTGGAGTTTAGTTGCATTAAATGGAATCTGGCTGCTGTTACTGGGCCCCGAGGGGATGCCCTAGCCCCGCCAACTCCTCCTCTCTAAGTTCTGCAAAGCCTGTCTCCCAAGTGTTGCACAGTACACTGAAGGGATCGAGCTGATTGAGGGGCAGTGAGCGGTAAATCTTCTTGGTTTATGGCCCCCCAACTCTCCCATAAGCAATTACCCTCCAGTGGGTTGAATTTGGGGAGATCCTCTAACTCTGCAATGTGAGGCATTAAAAGCATGTTTTAGTAGGAGATATCGATACAATTGTGCCTATCTGTAGGGTTTGGAATGATTTAAGGATAGACCCTTCCACTACGTCTTCGAGGGTAGTGATCTCAATGAGCTGCCATTTTCTGAACTCCAGCACTGTCACCTGTCGCTGCCAGGTTACCCCCCCCCCCCCCCCCCCCCCACACACACACACACACACATACAGGTGTCTGTTCCGTAAGTCTATCTTCCCACCCCATCTGTTTCAGGGTGGACTTCCGTAACTTCAATACCACCACTGTCGCCTGTGGGAGCATCAAACCCCTTGCCCCTCCGTATAGAAGTAAATGAAATGAGATGCCTCCCAGGATGTGTTTCTCCAATACATACGCTTGGTACCTTGGGAATCACTTTACCATTCATTGAAAACCAATAAGTGTGATGCTCTGTAATATGCTCAGACGTTTTCAGTAGCTATTCCCTCAAGGTATGTCGTTTGATAGCATTTAGCAAGAGTAGAGAAGGGGAATCACTGATTCCACTGGAAGCTGCGCAACGTGGATTTCAATTTGTGGAAGAGGGAATGGGGGACTTTACCTTATATGGGTAGTTCTATAATTGATGTATGATGTATGAATCTCAGCAGAGATACCGTTTTGAAAATGGCAGGCGTACCCAGCAGCAACAGGGGCAATAGGGACCATGTTTTAACTTCTGAGGTTAGCCTCTCTTTGAGTGGTTAAATTACACTGTGTACAATGTGATATGCACCCTAGGTAGCTAAACCCTTGGTGAACCACCTGAAGATCTGCTCCACATCAAAGGTCTTGTGGTTAGGAATTAGCTGGATGCCCTGAGGATTTTGCTTCATTAAGATGCAGACCTGAGGAGTTGCCGACTATTTTAAGGATTTGCAAGGCTCTCAGGGGGGTGACTTTGGGGTCAGACATGAAAATCAGGATGTCATCCACGTACAGCGCCACTCTATCCGAGAGTCCTTCCCTCCACTCAAATGTCCTGCATCTGGGCGTCCATCCGGAGCCAGGAGGCCCTTTGGGCCGCTGTCTATTCTGATTGGAGTTGAGCTAGGACTTGTGACTGCTCCTCTGCTGTGAGGTCCCCTTTCACTGGCTGAGAGACTCGGGAGGGGGCTGTCAGACACAAACTCCTCTATGAGCTCCATCGATATAGTGATCTGCTGGGCATAGAGCCCCTGGTAATATGATGAGAACTGTTGCACAATCAGCGCGGAGTCAGTTATTTTTCAGTTGGCGTGATCTGTGAGGTATAGGATCGATGTGTGATGTTGAATGTTGGAACACAGTCTATGAATTAATTTCCTTGATTAGTCCCCCACTGGTAAATACGGCTCCGCAAAGCAAGTCATATCCTCCATACCTTGTCCATCTGAACCTGTCAGAGGAGCTGTTTGGTGTGTTTCAGTTCCCTGCGGGCCAACTGGTCTGAATCGAGGGCTGAAATGTGAGCTTCTAGTAGGGTAAGGGACTGTACCCCCCACTTAGTTTCCCCCAATGAATAGCGTATGACCATCCCACTGAGGGTGGCTTTAAAGGCTTCCCATAGGGTGCCCTGGTTATCCACCTATCTGAGGCGAAGTAGCCATTAATTGACCAACCTGTGTGTTCCATGTAGTGTGTGTCTTGTAGGGACCATGTGGCCATGCTCTATTGGAATAGGAAACGGTTGTGTTGCAGTCTCATGCAGAGGCTAACTGGTGTGTTTTTTTACAGATCCCTACAAATATACATGTCTGTGTGGCATTATGAGTCTGTAACTTTGGTATGAGGAAGTAGTCTAACCGGGAAAAGGAGGGATGTGGGTGAGAATAAAAGGTGTAACCCTCTTCACCTGGGTGTTGTAGCCTCCATATGTCTGACAGGCCCAAGGCTTATACAAATGGAGCCATCAAGAAGCACTTGTCTCGGCTCCGGGGTCTCGCTCGCCGTCTGTACTCCGAGGCGTCCATCTCGCTGTTCTACCCAACACCATGAACCCTCCAGCACCACCTCAACTAATCTTTTGGCAGCCTCCAGAAACTTCTCTCCCAGTGGGGGATGGGCGTAAATAGTGAATAGTGTTAGGGTTTCTCCATAGAGGTGACCTGTGCGACCCCCTTGTAGTGTCCCCCGGGATCAGACTACGTTTTCTTTCATAGAAATTGTACCTGGTTTTTGATCAGTATTAGCAGTCCCCCTGGCTTCCCTGGCAAACCCAGAATTGGCTACTTGGATGAAATCATATCTGGCAAGGCAAGGAGCCGTATTACCCAATAGGTGTGTCTCTTGTAGGAGCAGTATGTTGGCCCCTATCCTCTTAGCTTGTTTAAGGGCCTTTTGTTTTCAGTAAAAATTATATATATATATATATATATATATATATATATATATATATATATATATATATATTATATATTCTGGCGTTAACCGAGGCCTTTTGCTTTTAGAAAAGATTATATATGTAATATACTTACACATAGGGGCTGTCAGCCAGCCCTCTTCACTCAGAGGTCTGTTCGGTCATTCACAGTTTCTTCCACCCACTGCAGCATACTGCATGGGGCAATGGCATCCTGAACTTTTGAGTGACGTAATTGTCCCCTTTAACTCATCCGAGTCCTGCTCTCTCTCCAAAGCAGTATTTGTGAACTAGCCCTCCCAGCCTCTTCCAGTTCTTATTACTGGGTGAGTACTGGGACTTTACAAACGTGTGATGACATACCATTGTGCAGGCATGCACAATCTCATAACACTGAAATTGAACCCAGTGGTTCTGCTCTGGCACACTGGTCATCGCTTCCTTCCTCCTCCCCTCTCCTGCCTTGTCAGCTCTCCATTATTGTGCCCTTCAATCTAAACTGCTTTCTTACTTCCTTTTTAGGTCTGCTTAACAGTGTGCATGTGCTGTTGCTGCTAGGGTTATTGTATACAGTAGATAGCTTGGAGCTGGCCCATTACTTACCATTTGCTGGTTGAATTGTCATTCTTTTTAGTTGCCTCCCACCATATGCCTCACATCACTTCCTTTTATTTCTCCATAGCATGGACCAAGTACTAATTGATTTCATTTAATCAGTTTCCTTCTACTGCCCTTCCGCTGGCCATGCTGTGTTTCAGGGTACTTTGTTTTTCATTTTTGTGTCCATCATTTCCACTTCCATGCTGCACCTTTGGGTTGCTTTTAACTTCTGTCCAAAAAGTAAGTTTGTTGTTGCCTGAAATTGTTCTGTAATTTGATGCTTCCTTTTACAGCACCAAACAAATAGCACAGAATATTAAAGGAGTTTGTGACTTTGTTTTATAGTTTGGCACTTCCTTTTATAGAATCAAACAAATTGACTGCATGTGTTTGTGGGCCCCACCTCTTCTCTGCGCATACAAAGTATGTGTCTGTTTAAAGCATATACAAGGCTGAAATTGAACTCCCATGGACTTTCTAGACACAGTCCAGTCACATGCTTCAAGCCAGGCTGCCACTAAGCAACATAATCTTTTTGGACACATTTGTGCCTTTGCAACCACAAAGAATGCAGCTTTTTAAAACGCCTCAGTTTTGGGCAGCGCTGTAGCTAATCCATTTCTCCTTAAAACCTGTATCCTCAGCCTGTATGTATACCACCTCTTCTCTCCACATACGGAGTTTGTGTCTATTTAAAATGCTTCAGTTTTTACAGCCAAGTAACTACTCCATTTTTCCTTAAAACCCATGCCTAAATCCTCTTTATCATATGTATTCCACTGAAAGCGCTCTCAGACAGGGTTGATATGCACTTAGGGGCAATGGATGTAGCCTAAGGGCCACAGGTACACTCCACTCCACTCCACTTCACCCCACCCCAATCTACCCCACTCCACTTCAATCTACTCCACTCTACCCCTCCTCCACTGTACTCCTCCACCACTGTACTCCTCCACCACTCAACTCTACACCAATCCCCTCCACTCTACCCCACTCCACTCGACCCCACTGCACTCGACCCCAACCTACCCCATTCCAGTCTACCTCACTCTACTCCAGTCTACCCCACTCCACTCGATTCTGCCCCACTCCTCTGCAATATACCCCAATCTTCCTCACTTCACCTCATTCAACCCCACTCCAATCTACCCTACTCCACTCCAATCTACCACTCTCCAATCTACCCCACTCCTGTCGTCCCCACTGCACACCAATCTTCCCCAATCTACTCCAGTCTGCCCCACTCCATCCACCCACTCCAGTCTACCCCACTCCAATTTACCCCAATCTACCCCACTCCTGTCGTCCCCACTGCACACCAATCTACCCCAATCTACTCCAGTCTGCCCCACTCCATCCATCCAACTCCAATCTACAAACTCCAGTCTACCCCACTCCACTGTGCCCCACTCCAATTTACCCTATTCTATGCAACTCCAATCTACCCAACTCCACCCCAATATACCCCACTCAACTGCAATCTACCCCACATCACTCCACCCAAATCTACTCCACTCCAATCTACTCCACTCCAATCTACCCCACTCCATTCCACTTTAATCTACCTCACTTCATTCAAATCTACCACAATCTCCCCTACTCCACTCTACACCACTCCAATCTACCCCATCCATACCACTCCAAACTACTGCACTCCAATCTACCCTACTCCTCTCCAATTTACCCCACTCCATTGCAGGCTACACCACACTCCTCCATCCCAATCTACTTCATTCCACTCCACTCAAATCTACCCCATGCCAATCTACTCCACTCCATTCCACTTCAGTCTAACCCACCCCACTCTACCACTGTCCACTCCACTCAAATCTACCCCACTCTCCTCCAGTCTTTTTTTTTTTGGAAAACCTTTATTTGACAGTATGTGCAAACAGATGCGGGCCTACAACCCACAGGCCGGCCTCGACAATAAAAAGGCACATCAGCAAGCAGTTTGGCGACTCAGCAGCATATCAGAGCAGGCACGATTAATCCGAGTTACACTATACGTAATTGCGCCGTCGAGAGGTAGGATAATGAAGGTTTAATTTTAAAGTTTTTAAATGAGTCCATAGCAATAAAGGTCAAGAAGGATCCGAGTCAAAACAATACGATTAGGACAGAAGTGGGCAACGATCATCAGAAAAATCAGCAGGCATTATCCGCAAAACAAACGGCTGTAAGCAAATAAGTCAGGATAGAGGGTGAACACGCAACATAATGATCCCCAGTCGCTACCCGCAAATTCCCAATCCTCCCCCTGACCCAAGGAAATAAGAAAAGAAAAGAATAGAAGATGAAGAGTAAAAAGAAGAAAAAAGGAAAAAAAAAGGCCCATAGGAACTGAAACAAACGAAGAAATAACCCCCCACCCTACACGCATGCAGAGGCTTCGGCCTACCCCCCCTAGCAGTGTGTCTGTCGCCCCAAAAGAGTACCCGAAATTCAGAAGAAAAGAAAAAGAAGAAAAAAGAGAATCACATAAGACCGGAGGAGGGCCAAGGAAATAACCAAAGCAATCAATACTTTTACCTGCGGCCACACAACCCCGGACCCCGACCTAGCACCTAATCAACATGTACCTCCAACAATTATCATTTACAGCCCCAGCCATGCACGCAGCAGGTTACAGCAAAAGAAAATACATCCTCAGCCCTGTCCCCTCTGAACCGGCATGACAACGGAGTCCAGTTCTAAAACAGCCCACATGGACGGAGAGGGTAACCGTGGAATCCATTGCAGAAGTCGAGGCGCTTGGGATGAATCAAACTGGCTTGGAGGTCGGCCACAAAAGTCAAAAGAAGTCACCACTGCGTGTCCGAGGAGAGTACAGTAGGGAGCAAGACGAGGCGAGAGTTCCCGCGTAGCAGCCGGCCGATGCGCGAACAGCAAGTCCAGAAGGATGCAAAGAGGCATGCCATCAGAGGACAAAGGAGATGAACAACATGGCGTCCGAAGTAGAAGCACCGGCCATCGCGAAGGATCATTATCGCCAAACTCCTTCAAGGCAAATCCGGAGAGTGCTGCAGCGGAAACTGAGGCTCGCCCATCCATCGCCTCCACATACTCCAGGGCAGGTAATTCACCGTAAGCAGGTTGAGGATGTGGCGTAGTGTGCAGCACTGAAAGACCATCATGGCCGGCTGGAGAAATCGCAGCAAGCCGGGCCCCCAAACCTTTGGCAGTGTCACGAAAGGCCAACCGTAGGTCTTCCAGAGCCTCCAGGACATCCCGCAGCCCCAGCGGTGTATCCAGAATGGAGGATGCAGCATTGACCCCCGTCCAGGGCGAGCGGCAGCAGAGCGCCTCAGAAAGCAAGTCTCCCCTGTCATTCATCGACACTCGAAGATTCTGTAGAAGATCTGCAGGGCTCAGCTGGGGCAGAGACATGAAGGCAGCCGATCGTAAGGAAGCTCCAAATGTGAAGATGCCGGCAAACAACGAGCCCCCGAGATGAGCAGGGAACTCCACTGGCAGGCGCAGGGTTCCCAATGCGGAAAATGGCGTCCGCTACGGAGGAGAGGTAACAAAGAAGCAGTCCAGGCCACCTCCCAGCCAGGCAGGGATACAATGTAGAAGCGCCGGTACAATGTTTCCAGGCGCTTTGGGTTGCCGAGCGGAGGGAAGCGCTGCGGCGAAAAGCCCAGCGCCACACTGCAGATCCAGCCAACCGGCTCCTCCTCCACCGCGGTCGTTTCCGGCCGTCTCCCACAGGCAATGGCCCGGCTGCGGTCACTCGAAAGGCCGGGAAGTACACAGGGACTCCTCACCGCCGGAACCGCTCCGTTTTCGCCGAGAGTCACAGCAACGTGATCAGGAGCATCTCACGAGTAAACGTGGCGCATTGAGGTACAGGATGTGCGGCAGGATAATGAAGAAGGGCATAAGGGTCGGCGGAGCCGAGAGACTAGGCGGCCATCTCGGCTGCAGGCTAGGCTCCTCCTCTCTCCTCCAGTCTTGACCCCACTGCACCCCAATCTACCCCACTTCAATCCACCCCACTCCAGTCTACCCCACTCCACCATAATCTACTCCAATTAAGTCCACTCCAGAACACCCCACTCCACTTCAATTCACCCCACTCCAATCTAGCCCATTCCATGCCACTACAATCTGCCCCAATTTACCCCATTCCAATTTACCCAACTCCACTCACTTGTACCCTACTCCACTGCAATCTACCCCACAACACTACCCAGACCCCACCACTCTCCTTTTCTCCTTATCGCAGCCCATTCATCCGAACATCTCTTGATGCCTCAGGCCTTTTACACTAATTGGCGTACAGGTATTGTGTGTACCCCATGATACAAAGGGTGGTGCACCTCTACGTTATGGAAATGTAAATGTCCAGTTGATAGGGCTGCATCTAGGCAGCAGGTGCTTTTTTAGTGTGCACATATATAATTAAGTTATTGAGGTGGTAACTACTTGGGATACATGATTGGTGCTGCAACTTATGTTCAGCTGTCTTGTCTATGAGTTGTAGTAAAAAAAAAGTCTTACCTGATGCTGGCGGCTGCATCGTGCCTCGGTGCTCCTCTGCTCCCCTGCTGCTCCCACCAGTCTCTTGGACACCATCACAGACTCCCCATCCAATCCAGATGCTGCTCTCATGCTATGAGAGCAGTTCTGGGATTGGCATGAGTGGGCTGGTTTGACGCTTACCATGACATGCACCGTCTGTGCGGTTTCTCCACCTGGCTGTGTAACACAGCTGGGTTGGAGAAACCTAAGATGGCCTGCCAAACTAGACACTGCACCTACAGTGACCATCACTCCTCCTCCCTGCCAACGCCCGCCCTCCTCTCTACAGCCAGTCACTTTAAAAATAAAATGATAATAAAATGTTTTTATTATCATTTTATTTTTCACCTACTGGCTTTGAGCATTGGGGCCACGCTCCTTTGCCATTGCTCCTCTGCCATTACGGAGGAGCCGCCACTGGCTTTCCTACAGTGTTATAATGAGCAACTAGAGTGCTAATATTTTGAATCTATGCGAGATGTGTGGCAACCTGAACGCCATCTTGATGGAATCAACTTGGAAAACTGAAAGCATTTTCCACTCAAGATACTGCAGTAAATGAGGAAATTAGGGAGCTTCTTAACCAATAAGTCTCCCAAGATGGCCACCCAAGAAAAAAAGAGTTCAAATGTAGCACAAATATCACCCAAATGTAGCTCAAGTATAGCCCAGTGACAGAAGTGAGCAAAACACTTAATTTGTTTGTTTTTTGCATTTTTATATAGCTCAGACTTGACACACAGGTATTGGAGTGCTTTACATGAGCATCAGTTACATTACACAAGGACACCTTCATTTTTGTTTTAGGCATGGGGAGATTAAGTGATTAGCCCAGAATCACAGGATGTCAATCTGATGCCAAAACTTGAACCTGGTTCCTGCAGCTCTAGCCTTAATGCCACAGCCTCTTCCCTAAGTGTATCAGATAATCAAGTGATCAACTGGATAAAAAAATAAATGTAAGAAATAATTTAAAAGTGCTTTGTCGCTATTTGAGAAATCAAATATGTCCTCATTTTAGTTTTTTTTAGAGCACTAACCATAATTTCTATGGGATTAAGACCCTCTCAATTTTATACTTTCGAAAGAAAATGCTTTAAGTAATACAGTTTAGATTACTTCAAGATGCCGTCAGGCGTGCCACACTTTTGTAACAAATATGGAAAGTTAGAAATGTAGTTGTTCATTAGAATAATGTTGGGAGGCAGAAGCCAGGGGCACGGACTCAGATAGGCAGGGAAGAGGGTGCAGAGGCAACAAGTTGACCATGCTGGGTAGGCGGGAGGGGCAGGGGCAGCACAACAGACCATGGAAGGCAGGGGAATGGGTGTCGGGGTCAACAAGCCAACCATGCAGGACAGGCTAGAGAGACTGTGGCAATATAATACACCATTGAGGGCCGAAGGCAGAGGCAATGGCACACAACCTTACATACCAACAGACCCAGATCACGCAGGAGACTCCTAATGTTTTTAAGCCCAAAATGGCTATATTTTATCTGTCTCCTGTCTAAAATCTATTTTTTTTCCCAGTATAAGTCAATGCGTAAAATCAGTTCCCCAGGTTTTTTTCAAAATCCCCTGCCTACCAAGTTAAAAAATGTTGGCAGGTATAGTACATTGGACCGCGGAGGCCAGGAGGAATGGGGTAGGGACATTGACTCAGATATCAGAGGGCAGGAGTAAGATGGGCAGGGGCACCAAACTTAACTTACTGGGCAGGTGTCAGGGGTTGTAGCAGCACACTACACCATACAGGGCATGCAGGGTGAGTGCAACACAACGGACAATGGATAGCAACAGGGAGGGGACAGGCCATGCACATGGACAACATAGAGCAGACGGGAAAGAGGCAAGGGCAGCAATCTGACCATACCGGACAGACAGGAGGGCCATTTGCAGCATAACTGACCATGAAGGGCTGGAGGGAGGGAGCAGGGGCACAACAACAGAGCAAGAAAGGCAGCAGGGAGGAGATAGGGGTCTGCACATGGAAAATGGAGAACATGGGCAAGGGGGCAGGGCCGGAGAAGCAAGTTTACCATGGAAGGCAGACGGGATGGTCACTGGAAGCACAACACACAATGGAGGGCAACAGTGAGACTATAACGGCATACACCTAGACAACGAAGGGAAGGTGGGAGATGGTCAGGGGCCCTAAGCGACCTCACAGGACAGGTGCGTGGGGTCTGTGGCAGAAGATCATGCATGGCAAACGGAAGGGTTATTGACAAAACAATGGCTACGGTGGGCCAGAGGGAGGGGGGCAGGGGCATGCACAAAGGACCATGGAGGACAAAAGGGAGGGATAGGGCTGGACACAGACAAAAGGGGCAGTGGAAGGAGCTTCCCAACAGACCAGGCAGGAGGAGCAGTTGCAGTACAACAGAGCATGGAGGGCAGAGAAGAGTGGCAACAAAATGGAACATGGAGGAAAGGAGGGACGGTAGGGACTGGACATAGACAAAAAAGGGCATGGGAAGATTTATTAATGATGACATGAGTGATGTCACTGACCATGCCGTGAGTGATGTAATATGTGAGGTCAGAAGCAATGCATATATATATATATATTCACTGAAAAAACCAAACATTACAGGGACGTTATAGTTAAGCTTAGATTTCACTTGTAAAAAACTGTTAAATTCAGCAGTTATAGTTACCTGAGCTAACTATAACGTATGCACCCGCAATGCATTGTTTCTGACCTCACATATTACATCACTCATGGCATGGTCAGTGACATCACTCATGACATCATATATACTGTCCTACCCAGTCCACTGAACACTAAGCTAAAGTCTCCCCATCATAATTCAAGGTTTCCCTTTCCAGTCATGAGGACTCAATGGCTGACCCACCCTTGGTCTTTTCCCGGCTTCCCTGTGTATGCCCAACAGTTAGCATTCATATACTGTTTTACTGTTATCCCACCAGTTTATGCACCTCCAACTGCGAGTGTTCTAATGTAAGGTCTTGTTGATGTGTATTTTGGTTCTAGTAGAAGAGCATCATCTATTGCCAATCACGCCAGTAGAGAGTAAATCAAAGTATCTTCTCTCAGTTTCGGAAACATTGTGTTCATTGATTCAAACTTATACCTATTGTATTGGGGCTTTTTGTTTGATATACACTCTGTTAGCCTACTGTATCCTGCATACTTTCAAGGAGGCTGAAAATAACATGGCCACAGCTTAGTACTTACGTCTTTTAATGTGATTTAATTCATAGGCACACACTCCCTGCAACCTTATGGAAAAATGCCCAAGAAAAGGACCAAATGTGGTATGAGGAAGCATTGGCTCTAAACCATCCTGTGATTCTTTACTTGCATGGAAATTCTGGCACTCGGTAAGCCCATACCAAAGTGTCTGTTGATGACACACATTTTTATTTTCACTATTTCATGTATTTTAAGATATATTATGCTCAGTGTGATACATATCGCTCCCTTTAAGTATTAATACAATTTACATAAAAATATGGGTATGCCTCTTAATGTAATGAAATTTTTTAACATGTGTGAGTGGAAAGAGGCTATAACACAAGTGCATTTGTATGGGATCAGTCGCCGTGGAGAACTTGAAGCACCCTAGTTGCACAATAGCTGACATACTGTTTTCCCTGATTCAAATCCCTTCCTAATGATTTTATTGCATGAATTAAAATTAAATGAAAATATATTTATACAGGTCAACCAATACCCCCAGGTGTCAATGCACCAGTAAACCCCCAAACAATTCAGAGCACCAAAAAGAGAGAACCGAGAAAAAAAACAATAACATCTGATTACTAGGGTAAAAAAATCCAAGTTTTAAGATGCCTTCGAAAAGAGGAAAACATTTCTATTCACTATTTGTGTAGATGGGTTACTTGTTCCAGAGCTTGGCCACAGCGTAGGCAAAGGATCTACCACCCCATGTAGCTATGCAGATTTTCGGTACTACCACATCTCTTAAATGCAGAACAAAGCAGACCCACTACTTTACTCAGTTCAGTGGGGATGAAAAGAAATACTTTTTTCAGAGATATAATGCTGTGCAAACAGGAGCTGGTTGTACAGCTCACTTGTCATTGAAATTACCCCCAAATATTTTGGCGAGCTGATCAGAGAAGAAGGTGATCCCAAGAATCAGGTCACCAAGTGGTGGTCCAGATAGAATGTTGTGCTCTGAAAACCAGGACCATGGTTTTAGCAGCATTAACTTCAATAAAAGTTCTTCATCCACCAGGTGATTCTAGACATGGATTCCTTAAAGCTTGCTGCAACACGCAAAGATATGCCAGTGGTGCTTGCACCACTAAGGTATAGTCTTGGCACCGGTGCCTACGATGGAGTCCTTTCTGGACAGAGAAATACAACAATATGGTGGCGGTCTATAGGACCCTTGGCCGCCTACAACAGACTTGTATCCCTCAAAAAGAGAGATTTAATGTGTTGTTCAGGGGAAGGAAGGATGGTAGATTTGATTTATGTAATTTATGAATTGTGTCATCAGGGTAAGCGGCAGGTTGTTACTGCACTGCAAGTTTGGATGGGCCATGTTTGCCACAATGTAATGTCAAACTGAAAATCAATCAAATGTGTTGTAAAAAAAAAAAATCGGAGTTGTCTGAGTTCAGCCAAGACGGAGAATTAGATTAACAATTTTAAAAAGCTCCTTAGAGGTATTTTCATCGTGAAAAACTCCACTGTAGACTCAAAAATGGCTCCTTAATAGACTTGCAAAAGAGATCTGTGTTTTGTCTTTTTAGCATGATCCAAATTTAAATGCTATTGCCTTCCTGCCTGCTGCAGTTCTGTCTCAACTCTTGAACCTCATCTATAAACCCAGGGGCTTGCAATGATGTCCTTCTCAAGGACCTGCATGCTTTCAGTGGGACTGTCTCACCTAAAGCAGACCTAATTCAACTGGGAAATTCCTCCTCTATCGAGTCTCCATCATGGCACGGCCTAGATGGAGAAACAGCAAGTGCTTTCTGCAGATAAGTACGCCAAACCTTTTTCCAGTTTCTACTCATATTAGATGTACTCGAAGGCCCTAACTGACACAGAGAATGGGTGGCGACAACCAAGAAGTCTAATGCCCAGTGGTCCTGCCAACTTAACTCTGTGACTTCTCCTTGCAGAATTCCAGCAAAGTTAGTAAAAATCCCATCAAGGATATGCCCGCCAAATGTGCTGGGGACTGAACAAGCTGCACGACACACATTCTAGATATAAGTTCAATAAAAACAAGGTCTCCCGACAAGCAGAGGCATCTATATGACCATTACAATCAACAACAGTAATCCAACAAGATTTTAAAGGAAAAGGTTCAATAAATTGTGCCTAGGAGACAAGAAGCTAGCTCTAGAGCCAGGTGGACGAAACACAAGAAGCATGTGAAAGTAAAAGCATCAGGGATTTTTTATTTAAAGATAAGTCTCAGAGTAGGACTAAGATTGAGAAGAGTATGGCTTAAGCATACAATGCAAGGCGTCCCTAAAAATAATAGTGAGTCCAACTCCCAGCCTGGTAGGGCGTCCAACCTAAAGCAATAGCATATCCTGTTTGGCCTGCCTCAGCAAAATCAGGTCATATCAACTAGGCTGGAACAATCACTAAGTTCTAACTAGAAACTACCTTCATCCCTGGTGAAAGGCACAGTTCGGGCGCTGATTGACGCAGACAGGCTCGCCTTTGATGCACCTTTGGCACATCAGTGGCGCGGACACCATACGATTGAATTAGCCCGACCTCATAAGTGGGAGTGGATGGCCGTGGCGAGGTGTGTTCGCCAGGAAAAGAAGGGGAAATAAATCAATGAAAGTTACCTGGAGTCTTGCAACTCCTACCTACTAGCAAAGGCTCCCCTTTGCTGCAGGCATATGTGGCCATAAAACAAAGAATTACATAAAAAGTGAGAAAGAACAACACATAAGCATAAAGAAAACTACCAAAACATTCTTGAAATTGTGCATACGATGGTGTGTCTCAATTTTGTTGGCGATCTGAGAAAAATCCACATTAGTATTAGTGTGCCTGTGCAAACTCTATTTGCATAATTGTGCATTTAGTCATATAAATGTTTATATTCATCATTCTAAGATGAAAGCTGCAGTTCGTACCCTTCACCAACTTTCCATGCACTGCATTTGCTGTGGTGGCAGCCCATCTTATGTGTAGGCCGGTGAGTATTCCTTCTGTTCTTTGTGTGTTTCAGTGCACCATCTTACAGAGGATAACCAGTGTTTGTGTCTCCAAAGAAAAATCGCAACCTGTACCAGAAGCAGTCGCTTTAAAGCCAAAAAAATCACTGCAACATAACTAAGCTATAACATTTACGGCTACTGTAACAGCTGTTTTACTGTTTTAAGGCTGGTGATTAAATCTTGTAGGCTTCATTCAACCGGCCAACATCTGACGTTTTTGGAAAGGCAGGAGACTTCAAACCCAAAATCTGCCATTAAGGAAATACAGATTTAAGTGATCTGTAGTGATGATACTGCATGGCATGCCTTCAGGGAATATGAGCTAGAAGCATAACGTTTATGTTAAATTACAATTATGTTTAAACAGTCTCCTGAAGCAGACAGTAGGACAATAAGCATCCAGTGAAACATGGAAACTCCCATAAAACACACTAGATGTCAACACTAAATGATTAATTAAATATAATCCAACCAATAAATCGAACATGGCATGAATTTATAAGTAGCACCATATAAGGCTAAAAGAGGACCATCAGTGCTACAGGTTAGGGCTTGTGAGAAAGGAAGAACATTAGACAATAGAATTAGTATACGCTCTGTCTTTTCCCCTCTCTTCCCGAGTTTCAGAGTTCTAGTTCTCTGTAGTCTTTCTTCCCTCCTTGTTGTTAGGATCCACTAATTTCTCAGGACCTTTAAATAATTGCTTCTCAAAACAAAACACAAAGTGTGTGGTCTTTTGATAATTTTATCTCATATAGTAATTAATCCCTGTGTCCAGCATCTGAGGCAGCTGCCCTTTGTTTCCTGGGCTTGTAGACAAGGGGCTGTGTGGCTGGTTCATTTCACCTCCTAGTATGATCTCCATCTTTATTATGCAGATTTAGGTGCTGTTTTCCATATACTGACTTCTGTCCTCCTCATGCTACACAACTTATACACGCCAGTGGTGATGGAACATTAACTCCACCATTCCCACAAAGGTTTTTCTGAGATCAGAGCCCTTTCCACGGATCATTGCAAGTGGTTATTCAGCTTCATTCTCTCAAAGGTAGCTGGATCTGTAATCATTAGGTTAACCCCTTCCACGCTCATGACGAGCTGGGCTCGTCATGGTGTAGCCTCCTCGCACGCTGATGACGAGCCCAGCTCGTCCTGTTACATGGGTTTTTAAAAAACTCAGCATACAAGCAGAATAACAATAGCGCGCATGTTAAGGGGCCTCTGCCTGGTGTGCTGTCCTCCTCAGTTCCCGTTATCCTTCGGGCCTCAGCTTGTCTCTCTGCGGCTGTTGTCTACAGTCCAGCACAAGCTTCCCAGCTTCTCCGGCTGGTCCACCCTCGTTCCCATAATTACACTGCTCCAGAAACAAATGCGTGTCTCTGTTTCTCTACTACTTCCAGGGACACCATTCTTCCTCTCCATTCAAGCAAGTACTTCCTGGTCTGACCTCCTTTTACTACTTCCCAACCAATACAAGGCTGTTTGAGCCATGATTGATGTGGATAATAAGACAGAAAAACCATATTATCTTGCAGCCATCACTCTCTATGAACAGTGTCGAATGAAAACCTTTGAAGGGCTGAAACCCATCTCAAAACGTGGATTAGTGTTCCTGTGCCAGGCTAACCAAACTAAAGGGGCATGATCCGTGTGCAATGTAAAACAACAACCTAGTAAATAATATTGCAATGTTTCAGATGCAGACATTCTTTCTCATTCTATTGGCAACATTTCCTGCCTAACATACAAAATTGGTTTAATAGTACTGCACTCTTTTGACTGAAATAAAACTGCCTCAGTCCAATAGCAGATGGTCAACAAAAAAGATTTATCAAAATTGGCACCGCTTTACTCTTGATCCTAACAATAGCTTAATTTCGACATCTTGAAACTCTGACATTGTTCGTTAAATGGTTTCAACTTATTAGGTTCTTTCTTCCTTAGTAGGTTGGTAACAGATTCGGCTATTTTTCACAAAATGGGTTATAGATTTCCTGTAATAACCAGCGAAGCCTAACAACGCCCTTACTTTGTTTCAATACTCCTGCAGCAATTCCGCGCTTGGATAATATCAAAGTTGCAAGTAGATTCTTTCACACATCAAGCAGTGCAATAGTTCACTTTTTGATTCAGACTCAATGGGGGCCAAAAATCCGTTCTGCCCTTACCACTGGAGTTCATGATCAGTGAGACAAGCCAAGCAAAAGGAAGATGATTGTAAGGGCTAGAGTCTAGGAGTTAGATCTGTGTGTTAACTAAATCCTTTCAGTGCCAATTATCTTTCATCTGAGACTATATTGGTCATAAATATCCCACGTTCTTATGCCAACCTCACTCTGAAGTATCTTATAGATTAAGGAACTTTTGGGTGTTGTCGGTGCAGAATGGAATTCTGTAACTTTTGATGAGTTGAGTAAGTGGGAAAACATACATGTTCGGCAGGAGCGCAAGGTAAGAGGATCCTTGCATTGGAGTTCTGGACTTTTTGGTTCCGTCCAGAGGTGTCAGGGAACAACACCCGAAGACCCCGGAGTTCCACCTGTCTTGGTGCACAAACAAACAGAAACACGGGCTTCTCGATGGTGGCGTCAAAGACCAAAGGTTTATTACTGCAGGGACACAGAAGTCACAGAAACTACGCATGGGCAGTATCTAGGAGCCTGTTCGATTTGTACAAGTAGGGTTGCTCCTTATATACAAAATATTAACCTTCAGGCGAATTCTTCACATGTTAGTACATTCCCAAACCTTTGTGTCCTAAACAATAAATATTTGGCGTTGCACAGGAATCGTCGATAATATCTGGTGTCAAACATTACGAAGAGGGGTTCCCACTAGTTCATCACAATCCCTTGTCAATATTGCATTCAAGAGCCGGACCGCCTCGTCGTAAATTTCGTTACCTCCCCCTAATAAAGATTCAGAAAGAAAGGAACGGAGCCAGGTGTGGAAGATAGGAAAGTAGGATAAGGGATGTTTGTGGGTTGTAAAATGGGCAAGGCTACCAGCTTCGGCCGCCTAATCATGATCAGGCCAACGGACACGAGAACCAGTTCAGCAGGGCTGGCCTCGGGCAGAGGAGGCAGCCTTTGTCGAGTCATGCAGCTACAGCGTGTTCTGGTCTAAGGTGCACGTGTCACTAGAGAGGTGAATCTCCGGCTAAGGCTACGTGTCCTTAATCGCAATGAAGTGATCAAAAGGTAATTGCGTATGTGAGGGCAAGAAACACAAAATGGCTGCCATGATCTAAGATGGATGCCATGGGTAGATCAGAAATGTGTTGTTTACAGGAGTACTCTTGCTCGTAGCGTAGCGAAAACACCAGGATATGCTAAATGGATCATTTGCGGTTCGCTGATACCAATATTATGTATTTCCGACAATATTGAAAACACGGGTTCAAATCGTCACGGAACCTCAGACCCTCCTTTTGCCCTTACATAGGCAATTACTCAGTCTATATCAGAGTCTAATTCTATGCTCATCAGGTCAGTGACATGCTGTTGTATCATCATCCTTTCTCGTGCCTTTTCTCCAAACGCAGGTGGTTTCCTAAAACAGGTTGCAGCACAGAGACTACACAAAGCTGGACCACACTGGATAATCAGGCAGCATGAGAATAGGAATACTAAGATGACACCAATGACCATCAGAACCTTCCATCCCCACGCTGAGATCAGAGTCCAAAACCACTCCATGAAGGACCAGTTTCCCTTGTCTACGTGTATAGAGTCGGAAATCTTATGTAGCTTAGAGATCGCCTCATAGACTG
The DNA here is from genome assembly GCF_964263255.1 of Lissotriton vulgaris. Classification (NCBI taxonomy): domain Eukaryota; kingdom Metazoa; phylum Chordata; class Amphibia; order Caudata; family Salamandridae; genus Lissotriton; species Lissotriton vulgaris. Next base: position 1,114,624,095 of record NC_141694.1, read on the forward strand.
TTGGAGCATTATTGGGAATAAAGACACAGCAGCTCGATTGGATCATTCTGCATACCCCACCTCGATCTGCAAGTATTACGTCTAGAACCATACGGTTCTGCAACGTCATGAGTCTATCCGCCTGAAGCTCAGCTGTCAAATTGCTAAGGGCACCAGCAGTTTCTGTAATAGTAGATTCAACTACCCGTGTTAGCTGACGTATGTTTCTACTATTGGCCATAGGCCCCCAGAACGGAAGGAAACCTTTGAAAAAGTCTCCAGCTTCCTGACCAGCGGTGTCCTCCTTGCTGAAGACACCTCTTGCTACTCTGGGTTTGTGATAATCAGATGAAGCAGTGTATGTTGGAGGCAACAGTCGAGCAATATAACATGAACCTGAAAAGTCAGCAGGCAACCATGTATACGCTCTGTCTTGACAGATGAAGTAGGTACCCCTAGCAGTAAGAAAAGCAGGGGAAGAGTTAGACGGAAACACGTAAGTCTCTACGCACTCACTCCTCCCTAGCTGGGCTCTCGGATTTCTCCCATTACCTTGCAAACAGACTTGACCTCGGTGAGGTACGACCCAGATTGGAGTTGAGCTTTTACGCTTGCTTTCTCCCAAACTAAGGCGATACTCTGAAGAATTCCAACTCAAATATACCCGCAATTCGTCTCTAGGGTAAGATGGAGTATTATTGACGTCCTTGATCATGTCAATAATTCCCTGGACTAAAGCTTTGTTGGCAGAGTTATATTTAGTGGAACGTGGTGGACGCGGAGGATAGGTTTCAAGGGCATAAGCAAAGATGGTTTGAAAGGCCTGAAATGATCCATTATAGCTAAAAGGCAAAACCAGATAGGGAATGCCTTTATCCATAGTGTGGGGTATCAAACCACACACCCAGCAGTCTGTAGTGTTAACTACCAGTTGGTGTTGGTGCAAGAGCTGTACAAAAGTGTTATTAATGAATTCTGAGCGTCGAGCTTGCTCATGTTCAGGAAACGAATGAAAAGAGTGTACGGAAGGAACAGTAGAAGTAGCAGGATCAAGGGGAGGTACTGTAGTTACTGGCACAAAGATCAAATTTATACCAAAAACGATTCCACCCACCAATGTTATCAGAACAATTAAAAATGTAATAGCACATTGCGTCAGAAAACATTTACTATGAAGGATTCTGTAAAGTCTGTTTCTGCGAACATAAATCACATTTTCTCGTTGCAGCGCAGGAAGCTCCATCTTCTACAATCCGCTCGCGACCACTGATGATGTGTACGTAGATGAAAATGCCTCTATCAGCCCCGGGAGTTCCCAGAACTAACAGAAGGATCGACCTTGTGTCAGACCCCCGCAGATTCAACTAGGCACACAGCCACGACCCTACGGCTACCCAGACGGCAAGGCAATTTTAAAAACAATAAAACAATAGCAAACTTCCTGGCTGAAGGCAAAAGTTCAAAATTTCAAATATCACAATAGGCAGTTTCCTGCTTTATTTGTCCATATTACGAGATCGTAGGTTGTATCTTTGTTTGGCAGGAACTGTTTGATCAGAAAACAGTGTTTCACTAGTAGCTGTTGCAGTGTTCAAGTTCGCAGATGACAGAATTTGTTCTGATGCAGAGGACAAATGTTCAGAGTTCAAAGGAGTCTTTTCAGGAGGAGAGTTAGAGTTCGAAGTGATCAATTCGGCATCGCTGAAAGGGATGAGCTTTGGCTTGTGCTCAAATTCGGAGGCACCAATTCCCTTCTTCACCCAGTCGTCGTAAGGAAGTGGCAAAGGTACACGTTTGACATGAGATGCATGAATCCAGTGCTTGCGACCAGCTACACGAACAGCGGTTCTCGTCGCAAGCAGGACCTGGAAGGGGCCAACAAACTTCGGTTGTAGGTTCTTCGTCCTCGTAAAGTTTCTGACCACAACGTGGTCGCCGGGTTTCAGCTGATGCCCTGGACTCTCCGGAGGCTTTGGCAATGCGTCGAAAACCTGTTGGTGAATAAGACTCAATTTAGCAGTCAAGTCGTAAAGGTAATCGATCAACATAGGATATTCTAGAGAACAAAATTCCTTTGGCCTTGGCACACCCCACACATTTGCCGGGCGGCCAAAAACAATTTCGTAAGGACTAAGCCCTACTCTAGAGTGTACAGTTGCTCTCGTTGATAACAAAGCCAAGGGTAGTGCGTCTGGCCAGGACAAACCCGTGGATGCCTGTATTTTAGCTAGTTTTAGTTTGAGGGTACCATTGTAACCCTCAACTAAACCAGCAGACTGGGGATGGTTTGCACTATGAAATTTCTGTCTAATGCCCAAACCGGCACACACACTCTGCATAACTTTCCCTATAAACTCACTTCCGTTATCTGACCATACAATCCGTGGCATTCCATACCTAGGGAAATATTCTTTGAGAAGAATTTTGGCAGTTGATAGGGCAGTATTGTCCTTTAGTGGATATGCTTCGATCCATCTGGAAAATGCACAGACTACCACTAGGACGTATTTTAAATTATTACAGCGATCCATGTGTATGAAATCTAGCCGAATCACTTCAAAGGGGCAAGAAGGAGGAGCGAAGTGACCAGCAGGAGTTGGCGTTCCCTTACCAGGATTATGCATCAGGCATACCATACAATTTTTCACCACTCTCTCTGCACACTTACTGATCCCATCATTCTTCCAGACCGGAGCCAACATCTTACAGATTCCTTTAGAACTTATATGCGCTACTCCATGCGCCATTGTCACCACTGCAAGCACATACGCATCAGGTAACATCCAACGCTGTTGTTCTGACAAATCAATCTAACACCCACTCGAGTCCAACTTGCCCGTACTTTCTTTCCATGCACATTTTTCCTCCTCAGTTGCCTCTTTCTGAATCTCTTTCACACTTTCCACTGTATCCTCACACATTCCAGACTCGGAAATCCATCTTGCAGACGTAGCAACATACATTCTACTCGTCATGTTCCTAGCTGTCTGTTTAGCGGTCTCATCAGCAAAAGCATTCCCACGACCAACATCATCCGTGATTGCTTTATGGGCACTGCACTTCACAATCGCAACTTCAGTCGGCAAGGTTAGAGATTCCAACAAGTCGTTAACTAGCTGACCATGTTGAATCTTAGTCCCATGGGACGTAATGAAACCTCTTTCTTTCCACAAACGGCCAAAACTATGGGCCACGCCAAATGCGTACTGACTATCTGTAAACACATTCACTCTCTTTCCCTTAGCTAAAACACACGCTCTTGTTAGAGCGATTAATTCTGCAGCTTGGGCAGAATTCTGACTCACTCTTGCAGTCTCCACAATCGTCCTCAAAGTCGTTACAGCATAGGCAGCAGTCACATCACCATTCTCCAATTTAAAACATGACCCATCAACATACAACGTGCCATCTGGATCTGATAATGGAGTGTCTTTTAAATCAATTCGTCCTTTTGTCTCTTCCTCAGTTCTGAAACAGCAATCATGGGGCTCAGAATCACTCGACTCCTGATTAGTCGGCAACAATGTTGCTGGATTCAATACATTGCATCTTTTAATCTGAATATGACTCGCTAGCAGTGTCAGCTCGTTGCCAGATAATCTCGCACTGGTAAGGTGTTGAGTCTTAGTTCGATTCATGAGTGTATCCACAGCATGAGGAACCATGACCACTAGCATGTTGTTCATCACCAAACCAGCAGATTGTCGAATGGAAGCCCCAGCTGCCGCTGTAGCTCTCAAACAACTAGGTAACGCTCTAGCTACCGGATCTAATGTTGATGAAAAATACGCACAAGGGCGTTGTTTATCACCAAATTTCTGTGTCAGAACACTCAACGCGCAACCTTCTCTCTCGTGAACATAGAGCGTGAATGGCTTGCTGTAATCAGGTGTACCCAATACAGGAGCTGAACACAATGCTTTTCGTAACTCAGAAAAACTCTCCTGACATTCATCAGACCATGGCACCGGACTCGGAACACTTTTCCCAGTCAAAGCTACCAACGGTTTTGCTAAAAGAGAAAAATTTGGGATCCACTGCCTACAATAAGAGGTAATACCTAGAAAGGCACGCACTTCTCTCTGCGTGCGAGGAACACTCATTTGCGTAATTGCTTTTATTCTCTCTAGGGTCAACTTCCTTCCCTCCTTTGACAAGAGATGACCTAGGTAGGTCACTTCTTGGCAGCAGTATTGCATTTTCGAAGGTGACACCTTATGATTCAAATTAGACAAATGATGCAATAACGAAATTGTAGCTGCTTTGCAAGTTTCCTTGTCATCGGCAGCCACCAGAAGATCGTCTACATACTGCACTAAAGCCGAACCTTGAGGAAGGACAAAGGAATCTAACTGACTTTTTAATGCCTGACTGTAAATGGATGGGCTCTCACAATAGCCTTGTGGAGCGCGTTTAAATCTGAAGCTTCGACCTCCTAGACAGAAGCCGAAAATATCTCTGCTTTCCTCTGCTATCGGAATGCTGAAAAAGGCATTTTTCAAGTCAATGACTGAAAACCATGTGGCTGTAGCAGGAATCAATGTTAACAAGGCAGTAATATCTGGAACCACAGGAAATTGCGGAACCACAATCTTATTAACCTCTCTGAGATCTATAACAAACCTATACACTGGAGGCTTTGTAGGATCAGTTCGTTTCAAAATCGGTAATACAGGACTGTTACAGACATTTCCTCTAGTTTCTTCAACCACACCTTTCTTAATCAGATCTTGTACAATCATTAAGAGTGCTCGTTCACCTTCACTAGAAATCTTGTATTGAGGTATTCGTGGAAATTTTACATTTGTTTTCAAAGTGACTACATATGGTGGTATTTCTAAAAGGCCTACATCGTTAGGACCAGTCGCCCAAAGAGTATCAGGGAGTGAACGCAGCTCTGGCGGGAGTGCATCCATTGACAAGTACATCGGAGAGGTGATTCTTTTACCCAACGTAAGCTGTACTCCTTCTGGAGAACAGTACAATGTCGCATATAGGCGTTTTAACAAGTCTAAACCAAGCAGATTTTCATTACAACCTGTCGTCAAAATCAGGGGTGCTTTCAATTGACTCGGTCCCACAGAAATAGACAAAGGACCAGATACAGGGTTGTAAACAGGGGCGCCTGAAAAACCTACAGAAACATTTGTTAAGCCGGACAAAGGTGCGCCAGGGAGTTTTGCATGCATGATTGAACTTTTTGCGGCACCAGTATCCAACAGAAACGGTTCGACTACACCTGATGTTGCTACTGCGACATAAGGCCCACTCTGATCCACTGGAACTGATACTACTCCCTCTCTCTGTCCATGGCTGTCCTAGTACTCATTTTGCTGAAATCCCTCATCAACCTCACAATAATCTTCAACATGATACTGTTGAGATCTATTTTGTTGGGCAGACTGTCCATTTCGTTGATCAAAATGATTGGAAGGGCGATCATTCGTCTGTGGAGGCATAGCACCTCGTCCTCGACCTCTAGAATTCTGCACAAAACCACCACGACCTCTCTGAGCTGCTGCTGCGTTATTTTGTGCTAAGACTGGACACTCATTTTTATAGTGACCCTCTTTCTTACAGTACGCACACTGGTTCCACTGATATTGAGGTCTCGGTGAACTATAATCTGTCCTTTGATATGACCCTTGCTGCGTATTAGTCTGATTCATGCGAGGCGGATACGCCTGTTGCAAAAGAACTTTAGTCTTTAAATCTTTCGTCTTCTTATCTGATTTCTCTTTCTCCTCTTTATCCCTATTTTCATAATACTGAGCAGTTGCAAGTATTTGCGCAGTTGTAGAGACAGCCCACGCACTCTCGGAGTCTTTCAATTTATTACAGAGCTCTGGTAGCAAATTGTGTACAAATTTATCGACAAACAATCTCTGTCCTCCTTCTGTGCTCATATCCTGACCACTATGATCTACAAAAGTCTCTTCGAACCTCGTGAAAAAGTCAGAGACACTTTCGTCTTTCTTTTGCCTGCATGCGGACAACTTGTCCCAATTAACACGCAATGCGGGCATCAGAGTCTTCATTAAGTCGATTATCCTACCTGGAAGATTAGCAATTAGAGGTTCGGGTTTGGAACCACCTATTTGCTGACCATCCGCTGCAATGATAGCTGCCCAATCACCACCTAGGGCAACTGGATGATTCTCTTTACGAATTTTAGCCCAAATAGGTTGCGGAACTACATTCCCAAATAACATGTCGATGTCCGCTAAGTTCATTACGCAAGCCTCAACTGTCTGTGCTAATTCCTTATAGTACCCAGCAGGATTCTTACGCGGATCTGGCAAAGCCTGCTTCACTGCTAACACTTCGGCTCGCTTCCAAGGAATGTGTATCCATACTCTCTGGAATTGCGCCGGAGCGGCTGCAATACCACGATTCACATCGGCTGGCACAGCTTCACGCCAAATTGGTGGAACCTCCCTCATTGGATATTGGCGATTTTGCTTCGTACTGTTTTTCTCTAAGTCTCTCGGTGAACGAAGTGATGGATCATTCCTATAACTTAAAATCAGTTCCATCGCTTCTTTTATATTTTGACCTACTATCATTCCTGCAGCAAACTCTTTTTGAACCTTAATTAAATCTTCTAAATTCGATTCAGAGTCATCTTCTTCTAGTTCGTCACGCAAAAGAGAGCACATCTCATCAAAGACATATCGTTGTGTGGGTTCGTTCCACTGCATAAATGTATCTAATACATCTCTCGTACTGTATCTTCTACTCTTCGAAATCCATCTGAGAGCCGTGGAATCTAAGATTCCCCGTTCCTCAGTACTTGGGAGCTGACTACGTCTTTGTACAGAGTCAGAAGTAGGAGTTTTAATTAAAGTTTTATAGAAAGGAGATAGAATGTTAGAGACAGAATCAGTGATTCTTCGACGAACAGAAAGCGGAGTTAACATACTGGCAGACGCAGAGAATACAGTAGTAGTTGGAACAGATAGCGGGGCAGTAGGAGTATCGAGGAAGATAGTTTGCGGAGCAGTAGGTGTAAGCGACACAGATATAGGTAGAGAAGTCGGCAACCCAGGAAGAGGAGGTGCCGTAGGAACATTTACGTTAACTATAGGAGGTACAGGGACTTGATTCTGAGGGACAGGAGCAGGAATACCGGGTTGTCCAGCAACCAGCAATTGAACATTTGGCACAGGTGGAGCCGTAGCACCCTGTGCATACGGTGGGGGTGACCGTAACAAGTAAGACAACAGAGGATCGTTTTCGGGATCCTCTAATATCTTAGTTGTACTCGATGGAAGGGCAGGGTAGCACTTGTCAATCGCTAAATTATGCTCTCTAATGGCCACCTCTACGGCCTTCTCGGACTCGTTGACTTGCAGCTGCTTAACAGCCTGTTCTAAAGTCAACTCTTGCTCTGACTACCAGGACTACATCACGTTATAGTGAGACTCCATGATATAGAAGATCTCGCATGTAGGAAAAAAGTCTATTTTATATGTGGGCAGTTCATGTGACAATATCGGTTGTTTATAATTCTATTTTTATATTCTGCTCCCCCTCTAGATATATATATTTTTTTTATCATCAGCATGTCCAAGAACAGGGCTCTCCCGGCCCCTGCAACAGTAACCATGGGCAATTACCTTGTGAAAGTTGTTAGCAAAATAAATAGCGAAAGGAGGATGTCCTTGGGTCTTAACAATTCCCCGCCACCCTCATCCCCATGTACAACCATTGTTACCTCTGATAGGGAGGTACTTAATCAACCGATTAACCTGGATAAAACTCCGGATGGTTTGGTGGTGCAACAAGATATCCCTGCTGATTTACAAGACATTAGTGTCCAGCTCCCTACCACTCCAGTTACCCCTGTTGCTAAAGCAGTCAGGGCATGCAGAAAAACCCTACCTAAGCGAGGGGGTGCTAGGATATCCCGTAAAAAGGCAGTCGTTCCATCAAGTGACCCCATTAAAATAGGCGAAGATAGGGACAGTGATGATAGCGTGCTATTAGACACTGCCCAGCTCAACTTTTTAGCAAGTTTCTTTGAAACTACAATAGATGGGATCATTAAACCCTTGGTAGACAAAATTAATATAATGGCCTTAGAGGTCAAGAGACTGGGAGACCTTGTACCCAAGATCTCGTGCCCTGGCACAGCATTGTCGTTCGCCCAGGTAGCTGGCTCTAACACCACGACTACGCAAGGTAGCAGCGGCAGCCTGGTGACCTTACAAGCCGCTGGCTCTAACTTGGTAGCTCGGACAGGGAGGGGTTTATCATCCGGAGAGGGCCCGTTTACTGACCCAAAGCAAGCGGTAGGCCACGTTACCCAGGACACCGCAGCTGAGGCAACCAAGGGTAAGGAGAGAGAGGAGGGTTGGACTGAGGTAAGACGCAAGCGTTTCATTAACTTACCACCAGAGTGCACGCCCTATGTGGTTGTATTAACCAATGTACCTGAGGTAGCAAATGACACCGTCCAAGAAACACATGAATCCTTAAAAAATAAGACGGCGTCTTGGTTAAACAGGCAGTGTGGTTTTCCTACTGAATATTCTGGACAAATTCTAACTACCAGGAGGGTTAATTGGATTGGAAGTTCAAGGAAGAGCAGTAAAGGTGATTGTATTGTAGTCAACTTTAAGCACCCTCAACATGCAGCCACTGTTCTCCTAAGGGCGGCCTCTTTGCCAGTATCTGACCATAATGTGGGTGTACTTTCTCTCGCATTCTTTTATTGTCACCTTAATACTTCCCTTCAGGCTAGCACTAGTACCAGGAATGGTTTGTTTACACCGGCACATGGGCCTGCATTTGTGACACAAATGCATAATCGATTCAATGCATTTAGTTCATTAGATTGTAATGACTGACTCCCTGTGCCTCATTTGTCGCTTGCCCATGGTGAATTTGATAATGGTGAAGACATAGGAAAAAGCAATAACTCTGTTCCTATTCACCCGGAGTCAGTAATCCGCCAAGGGTAGGAGGCTGTAGATTGCACAATTGTAGTTCAGGACAATAGGGGTGTTAGTAACACTGTTGAAGTCTGTGGCCTGGCTGATTGTTGGAGAAGAGAACTCAACCACGGTGGTCACAGCCTGAATGGAATTATACTTGCTAGCTGGAATGCGGCAGGGATTAGGTCCATGGAGAGGGATCCAGCCTGGATTGATTTTGTTAAGTTATGATATCCTGTGCCTCCAGGAAACATGGAGCAGGGAGGAGATTAGTTATGAGGGCTTTGAGTCCTACAACCTACCTGCTTATGGTTCAGGCCCAGGGCGAGCTAAAGGGGGCCTTGTGGTTTTAATATCTATTCTGCGCCCTATTGTGGTGAAAAAACACCTGCAAATGGGTGTTCATGGGCAGATCCTTTGGCTTGTCGAGACTGGGGTTCGAAACATTATATTGATCAATTACTATAATAATATTTTTGACAATACTAGGTCCAAAGTGGTACACGATTTAGCTGACGCCCTTGAAAATGTATGCACAGATTCTAAGGTTGTATTCGACTTTATTTGGGTTGGTGACTTCAATATCAAGTTATGTGAACATTCAACATTGGGGATTTGCGGGGTTACAACTAATGATGGCTGGGATGCTCCGCATTTTAGCCATGGCAGCTATGGAGATAAATTGCATAAACTTATGAGCTGTTATGATTTCGAAATCCTAGAACCCTGCAAAGATGAACATGGTCTAACTGTCCCTACATTTAAGAACGGTCACATTGACCATGTGATTATATCCTCCAATGTAATTTCTAGTTGCGCCACCCCAAGAATAGCTGTTTGTAATACCAGTGATCATAATTGTATTACAATGGAAACTACTTTCTGGGCGGACAAGTCAGTTATAATGGGACCTACTGTTTCTAACCTGGAACCCCATAGGACTAATGGTGTCAGACTCAGGTGGGCAGGGGATAAAGCAGGGGATTTATCTAGTAGTATTATTAAGGGGAGCTTTGCAGAAATCGATTCAATTTTAGCAAATGTTAATGATCATGAGAGGGTACTGTCGTGTTTTAATAGTATTAACCTAGCTATTAGTAAGAAATTTACCGGGAAAGCCAACACTCTATCGAGGAAGAACCCAGGATGGTTTAATCATCACTGTACAGTCTCTTTAACTTCCCTGAAGTTGGCATTATCGGTTAAACCTAGGGATCCTGTTTTAATTGCTAAATCAAGACTGGAATGTAAACGCGCTCTTACAGAGAGGAAGAGGGAAATCCAATTGCAGGCATGGGATTCATTAAATTTAGCTGCCGAAACATCGAATACCACCCTGTTCTGGGCAACAATTAACTCCCCATTACTTAAAGCGGATGATACCCCAGAACTAACCTCCACCGTATCTAGTGAGGGGTGGATAACCCATTTTTCTAACATTTTCGACACAAATAGAACAGAGGCGGTGGAGTCCAAGGGGTGGGATGTGGTGCCACTTGATATCACTCCCAAGGAAGTAGAATTTTGTATTACACTTAGCAAAGGTGGCAAGGCTCAGGGCCCTGATGGGGTACCCATCGATGTATATAAGACTGAACCTAAATTGTGGGGACCCCTGTTGGCATCTGTTTTTAATGCTGCTGTCTGTAGTGATGCACCGGTTTCCTGGGGACAATCAATTATCGTACCCATTTATAAAAAAGGCAGCAGGTCAGAGGCCAAAAACTATCGGCCTATATCCCTCCTTGATTCGTCGGTCAAAATTATGAGTCGGGTCATGTTAGTAAGATTGGAGGAATGGGCTGAGCAAGAGGGTATTCTGGCTAATAGCCAATATGGCTTTAGAAGGGGTATGGGTACCCTCGATCAGTGTATCAATTTGGACCTGCTGATCGGGAAGTACACCGAGGCTAAACAGGGCTCCCTATACCTCTGCTTTGCAGATCTGAGCAGCGCTTTCGATCTAGTGGACCATCCCACCCTGTGGACCACCCTGCTCAATCTAGGTGCCCCAGAGGGTATAGTATTCTTCTTGGCTAGATTATACGACAAACTGCAGACCTGCGTTCGTTTTGGTAAAGGGGGGGAATGTAACCCGAACTTTGACGTCAAGCGGGGAATTAGACAGGACTGTGTTTTGGCCCCACTTCTTTTCATTTTATTTATTAACGGGATTGATAATGTTTTAAAGAAGGTTGTGGCTGATGCCCCCCAGATCCATGGTGATCCTATCCCAGTGTTATTATATGCTGATGACGCTGTTTTACTATCAAGAACGCCGATAGGATTACAGCGCCTAATGGATAGTTTCTCAGCCTTTATTAAGGCAAGGAAACTGGTGATTAACAAAGGGAAAACTGTAATAATGACCTGTGGGAAAAAAAGGAAGTGCCCAAATGCCTTTTTTATTGATGAGGAAAAAGTCCAACATGTGGACAAATTTTGTTATCTGGGAATTACCTTTGCAAATGACAGGAAATGGTCCAGCGAATTCACTAATATCCGGAATAAAATGGCCAAGAACGCCTATGGTGTTTTTAGATTTGCCTCAAAATTAGGGGAGAGGCGCACCGTAGACATGCTCAAAATTTATCAGGCTAGGTGTGTGTCTATTGCACTATGTGGCGCAGGATTATGGGGATATAGCCGGCATGACAGCTTACAAATTGAAGAAAACTATTTTTAAAAAAAGCTTCTGTGCCTACCTGTTTCAACCTCAAATAAATTAACCCATCAAGAGCTTAACATTCACTTTTTAGGTGATTTGTTATCCCTTAGGCCTTTGATGGTCTGGCGCTCCATCTGGCTTAAGGAAGAGAAGGCCTTTAACCCCTTCGATGCTCATGACGAGCTCAGCTCGTCATGAGGCACAGTGGAGCTGTGCTGATGACGAGCTGAGCTCGTCATGAACAATGGGCTTTCCAACAATTCAGCACCGGAGGAAAATATCAATAGCAGCGAAGGTGTTAACAGATCAGTTATTGAAGATTGCCTTTTAATGGACAATTTTTTAGCGATCCCATGGATTAAATATGTTGTTGTCTGTTTTTCGGAAATCTATGGTATTAATATTGTTAATGACCCATCTGCAGTATCCAATATTACTAAGACTGAAATGAAAAATACCTTTTATGGATTTGCAGGTAGAAAGCGTAAATTAGCCTCTGGATCATTATCTACTGTACTGTTTTATAACTCATTTGTTACAGGTGAAGTGTTTCCGTTGTATCTCCTGATGGTAACCAGACAGTCACACAAGTTTGTACTCACAAGGATGTGGTTCGGGATGGCACATTATTTAGTGGCTCATCCCCAGATTAAGAAACATCCGACAGGACCATGTATGTGTGACTCTACATCTACCCAAAGCACTCAGCACTTTCGTTTGTTCTGTGAACTGTACAGGGAACAGCGTAATATGTTTTTGAAACCTATGCTCAACAAATATGGTGTACGCACAGTTAAGGAAGCCATGGGCCTGATTTTAAATTTACAATCAGCAGATATTTGTTTTTATACTGCAACGTTTTTAAATAAGTGCATTTATTCCAGGAAAAATATGATTTTTTAATGTACCATATTTATGGATTTTTTAAAACTTCTGTATTTTAATCTCTTTTAATCATGATACATTTACTGTTTTATCTTGTGCTTTCATGGTCATTCACTTGTACCGAATAAAAGCTTCATGAACTGAACTGAACTGAACTGCGTGCAGTGTGGTGGTGTAATATTTATAGCTATCTGCCTCTTTTGTTTGGTTGCCAAATATAATGTTTAAGTGGCTTATAGAGTGCTCCATCACTCCTGAAGAGGTCTCTTGGTGCAGTCGACTCTCAGCTAGATACGTACGTCATTATTCTGGTTTGTGACTAGAAAAGAGCCAGGTCTTTAAGACTTTTTCAAACTTTAGTTGCATGGTTGCACTTTCTAGAACTCTAGTGGTCTGGTTGGGGCTGAAGGCAACATTTTAATTCTAAAACCTGGGGAGTAGTGCATGGGCAAATGTGCACCACAGATGGGGGATTGCTAAACTGTTCTTTATTAAGGCCGGTTGTGAATCTGCTTATGTGACTACATGATTGCATGTAACTATGCAACTTTATACCCAAAGTGGCTGCTCTGGCATAGTTTCTGTATGTAATCATGTAGACGAATCATGGTGGCCAGAATAGTTTGGCTGATAATTTTGTTGAGACTGGAGGGGCACAAGATATATAAATGAGTGAGTCCTTTTGATTCTGTTAGAGGTGATGCACCTATCATAAGCATGCTTGCCAATTACTTGAGTAGCTGCAGTGGAAAGATGGAGAGGGTTTGGTCCCTTGTCCAGTGTAGACTTGCATGGTTCCAGGAAAAGTTTCAAAATACTTGGGGGTAGATTCGTGAAAGTCGTTTTTAGATATTCACTAGTGCAGCTCGTGGGCTGGTGGGAGAGCTTGGGCTAACTCACGAAATTAATTGGCACTCGGGGAGTAAAAAATACAGGGTGTGCACCAAAATACCTTGCTTGCTCACGTGATCCCAGTGGGAGGTCTGTGGGTGGGGGCAAACATATGACATGCACCAATTTACAGTGGGACCTCAACGCTGTGCGCCTGGCCCACCTCCTGTTCCTTATGGCAGCCTTAATTTCAGGCCGCATATACTCAATTACTCGTGCAAGCCATGGCCTGGGCTGTGGCGTGCAAAATTAAATGTCTACGCCTACATTAGGGTAGAAAGGAAACACATTAGCATCTATGGCACCTTTAAGGCCTGTACATGTCTCATTGCTCCCTTGAGGACAATGGGTGAAAGAGTGAGACATTGCACGCAGCAGCAGGCCTTGTCTCTCCCCCCACCTGTTTCATGGAGACAAGGCACATTAGGTCAGAAGGCCCACTAAATGCAGGCGCAGTACTGGCCCCAGGGCCAACCCCAGTTTGTGAACGCGTCCTGCAGCCAAAGGAAATGTGGCCGCAGATTTGTAAAGGCCAATTTGCCACTGGTATATGGACCGCCTTAGTTGCCGAAATCTGGCCCTCTGTATTTATCAATTCAAATGATACACTTATACAGCAGTAGACACCTCAGCAGCACATCTTCAGAGCACTAATGGCATTTCCAACAACTTTGATGAAATTAGTGTTACTGAGATAGAAAATGTGTTTATTCCAAGATTTTAAATCTGCTGGGTACTTAGTTTTATGAGAGCGACTAGCCAATTTCAAAATTACTGAGCATGTTAAGATGTACATAATAATATTCAGGAAACGGTATCCTTCTTAGTGTTTTGGGGACACTATGAATAATTATGCTTAGCTGTAGATTCTTTATTTCTATGCCGCAGCGCATTTGGATCTCAGATAAAATGAAAAATGCTGTGGACACGCCATGCATCTTGTATTTTGTATTCATAATGCATTTGTCTCCAAAAAACGACAGAAAAAAATTAGGCCAAGGCAATTGTAAGCATCTCATCGGAATGCCATCTGAGGGGAATTCTGAAAGCTGGTTAGAGGACGCTAGGGGTAGCAGCTGTGCCACCTAGGCGTGTTACCCAGTGCACTTCACCTACTGCCCTTGGCTAACAGAGAACCCGGAATGTACTCGTAGGAAGAGAAAGAGTCCTCTTTACTTTTTCGAGTTCCCATTCTTTGCTCCTCCCCTAGCCTTTCAGCAGCAGATAGATTGTCAAGGAGGTGGGGCATGTGATGCCATTGGGTCACAGTGTGCATCAAATAATTTCTGCTACCCCTAGTGCTTTGTTGAATCGGCGTCCAGAGTAGAGTCTGCCCAGGTAACTGAACATCACAGGGTAGTTTCTCTGACCAAGAGGGGTAATTAAGAGTTGTGTGATGTTTTTAAAGCCAAAATTGATTTCTGGGCCCCTTTATTAACTATAGTGATGAATTGTGCTGATACCCATGGATTAATACCAACGTGGTCAGAAGCGATAATAGTCCCCATATTTAAAAAGGGGGACAGGCATGATCCATCTTGCTATCGCCCAATTTCTCTTATCGATGCCTTAATGAAGGTAGCTGGACATATCATTTTAAAACGCGTTCAACAATGGATCGAGGAGACCAATATCCTCTCGATCTTTCAATATGGATTTCGACAAGGCATGGGGACGGTTGAGCAGAGTCTAAATTTATATTTTTTAATTTCCAAATACATCGAAGCCAAAAAGGGGAACCTTTTTATAACTTTTATTGACTTGAGCTCAGCCTTTGATTGTGTTGACCACAATCAGTTATGGGCCACTTTAAAAGATCTTGGTCTGGACCCTTCAATCCTTAATTTCATCAAAGAAATATATAGGGATGCAGGAGCAAGGGTGCGTTTTGGTCCATGAGGGGAGTGCTCGCCAAGATTTTCTATCAAGAGGTGGGTGAGGCAGGGGTGCATTTTAGCCCCCCATCTCTTCTCCCTCTACATAGATGCGATTGGCGACCACCTTAAGAGCTTTCAATATGATTACCCCTGAGTCCAGGGCCACCCCGTCCCGATCCTTTTATATGCGGACGATGCCGCGATTATGTCCCAGACCTGCTTGGGCCTACAAAGGTCTGTCTCAAAGTTCACACTTTTTATGAGGGAAAAGGGACTTAAGGTTAATATCTCAAAAACCTTTTCCATGTCCTGTCGACATGGTACAAAGAAAATACCCTGCCCTATTTTTATAGAACGATTCAGAAAAGGGGGTGGTGATGGACAGAGTATCTGAATTAAACAGAACACTCATACCCAGTCAACAGATCAGGGCTTGATCCATCACCGTTTTTAGCTCACTGCACCATCCCAGCTCAGAACCCGGCTACATGCAAATTAGTCTGTCCCTGGCCCAGTGCATCATGGGAACAGGCCAGACCAAACTACCAAGCCAATTCTTATTCTGGGAAGGAAACAAGTTTCCGGGGACCGGTTTCTGGCATTACAGCCGTCTTCGGCCCGGCTTGCTTGAATCCTGATGGTGCAATGAGCAAGGGACTCACATCTGAGTATACCCTTCCACGCTTATGGTGGACAAAACGATTCAGAAAAGGGGGTGGTGATGGACAGAGTATCTGAATTAAACAGAACACTCATACCCAGTCAACAGATCAGGGCTTGATCCATCACCGTTTTTTATCTCACTGCACCATCCCAGCTCAGAACCCGGCTACATACAAATTAGTCTGTCCCTGGCCCAGTGCATCATGGGAACAGGGCAGACCAAACTACCAAGCCAATTCTTATACTGGGAAGGAAACAAGCTTCCGGGGACCGGTTTCTGGCATTACAGCCGTCTTCCGTCCGGCTTGCTTGAATCCTGATGGTGCAATGAGCAAGGGACTCACATCTGAGTATACCCTTCCACGCTTATGGTGGACAAAACGATTCAGAAAAGGGGGTGGTGATGGACAGAGTATCTGAATTAAACAGAACACTCATACCCAGTCAACATATCTGGGCTTGATCCATCACCGTTTTTTAGCTTACTGCACCATCCCAGCTCAGAACCAGGCTACATGCAAATTAGTCTGTCCCTGGCCCAGTGCATCATGGGAACAGGGCAGACCAAACTACCAAGCCAATTCTTATACTGGGAAGGAAACCAGCTTCCGGGGCCCGGTTTCTGGCATTACAGCCGTCTTCGGCCCGGCTTGCTTGAATCCTGATGGTGCAATGAGCAAGGGACTCACATCTGAGTATACCCTTCCACGCTTATATTTTTATAGAAGGCAGAAAGATTGAGACAATAGATCAATTTCCCTATCTTGGGATCTCTTTTCACAGGAAATGCTCCTGGCAAACTGCAATTAAAGCCAGAAGATTAGCATTTTCTAAAGCGATTGGAGAATTGCAGAATTTTGCCATTAAAATTGGGGGAAGACCCGTTAAGGAGTTGATTGTTATTTATAAGGCAAAATGTGGTGCAACGGCCATCTATGGTTCTGGTATCTGGGGGATTGATTCCCCAATTTCTATTCAACAAACTGAAAATCGCTTCCTCAGATACCTCCTGGGGGTTCCTAAATCAACACCTAACTACTTTATACACATTGAAATAGGCCTCCCCTATATCTGCGACATTATACTGACTGAGCCCATTCTGTTATGGCATAAGCTATGGCTAACCCCAGAGACAGCCTTTAATCGTAATACCATATCTGACTGTTTACAACTTGATGGTGTAAAGCGTATTAAATGGCTGTGTGTGGTGGAAAAAATGTTGAACGATATTGGCCACCCTGAGTTTTTAAAAAATCCAACTAGCATGGAAACAATATCAAGGAAAGTGTTACGTAAAATGGCTATGGACCATCTAGCGAACAAAAGATGGACCACTGAAAAACTGAAAAAATCAGTCCTAGCCTATCAACAAATTACAATGGAACAGGGTCTGCAATTGTACCTTGTTAGTTACACTAATTCCTATGCCAGAATGCTTCTCTCAAGGTTCAGATTGGGTTCTTTTTTCCGTTTAATTACATTTCCAAATTGTAATGATTGGTCGAGAGAAATGCTGCCCTGTCCCTGTGACGATCTTGCCCCTCAATCTAATCTGCACTGCACTTTATTTTGTAAGTTTTATCAGGTTCCTAGAAAGATCCTTCTTAAACCAATTCTTAGGGAGTGGGGTCTCCGATCATGTAGAGATCTGTTTTTTAGACTACAAAGGATGGAAACCTTGAAAGTGATCTACATTTTAGCTAAATTTCTGAAACTTTTGGTAAAATTTAGGAATTCGATGTAAATATATAAACCGTTTATATGGTCTTTTAAGTAACTTTTAAAATGCACAAGATTTTAAGGATAAAATGTTTTTAACTTTGATTGAATATATATGTGTAAATGATTTTTCGATATCTCCCCTGTTTCTTCTAAAAGGACATTGTACTGGCTTTTTCTGACTTATATTTGTTTTGTGTTATGTATCTATTCCTTTTTTTAACAAATGTATGCTTTTATGATATAGTTTGTATCGAATAAAGCTTTTTTTGAATTTGAATTTGAAGAGTTGTGTGAGGCAAAGAAAATGTGGATTTGAAGCTGAAATCTGCACTTTTAATTAATCACTGCTATGCCAACACTGTTTTTAGGTGTCAACTAAAATAGGCTATGCGCTGTTTGTTGAGAGATATTTTATTAGCTCACAGTGGGCTTAGAGCAGTGGTTCCCAATTTCTTTCGAAACGCGGCTCCCTTGACCCATTGGCCATTGCCCGTGGCTCCCCACTGTTACTTTTTTTGAAGGGTGGAGAGGGATGTATGCCCCACCTCTGGAGTACTTGCATTTTTCTCAGTGAAAATAATTGGGATGAAGCTAATGAAGGTATTATAATCCTATACACAGGGTGTTCCGTATTACTAAGGCGGCGCCTCTAATAAAATATTCCTTGTTACACTTCTTTGCCCACGCCTTTTTTAGAGTATCCTCTCAAACTTTTTTTTATCCCACGTACAGTGCTAGATAGCACCCCTATGCATGTAGGCCCCATTGCCAAAGTGTTTCTGCACTTGAAGAATATTTTCATGCACTTCCATTTCTACCCATGTCATACGTGCATACACACCTGTCTCAGCAGGGTGACTCCCGATTTTTTAAACCACATACAGATTTATTTTTGCTGTCTCCTCCCGAAAATCATTGCAAGTAAAATTATTTCCTCAGATTTTTTTTTTTTATCTCCCTCTTCTTGCTTCAAAATTTGACATTATGTCATATATGGTGTTTTACTTCCCTGTGCTCAAGGAGAGAGCAGGCCTGTCTGGAAATGTGTGTGTACTGAAAGAAATGTGTACTGGAAGTACCTATGATTCAAGTACAAATTTGAATACTTAGTGTGTTTAATAGACAGGACAACTGTACCTTCCTAATAACTTGAACTGGTGTAAAATGCATTTGGAAGAAAACAAAACTATTAATGAGTCTAACAAATTAAATCGGGTATCTTCAGCGTACTTTGGGAGTTTTGGAACATGGGGATCCAGTGAGATATGGTGGTCATCTCTCTCGAAATGCCATCAATTAAGCTCTACGTTCATAGCTTTAGGCATGTCACTTACAAATCATCAACATCAAGTGTTTAAGTCTAATTAGTTTAACTGAAGCCAACATACCCTTCAACATTAAGTGCATTAAAAAGCTTGGTGTGCGGCTCCCCTGGCCAGGTTTGGCCGCTCCCCAAGGAGCCAGAGCGCACAGTTTGGGAATCACCACTGGCTTAGAGCCTGCCCATTGCTTACCACTGGTTGACTGTATTGTCACTCTTATTTGCTTCCTTCTTACTCGTTAGCTTTTGTGGGTATTAGTTCCTCTTCTTGTGTTTACCCATCCCCTGGAGCATGGCCAAAGTACTTGTCTCTTTCCACTAGTTACGTTTTAGGAGTTACTGTTCCTTTTTTAAGCACTCATGAGTGCACATGTTTTCCAGTTGTCTCCCTCTTGTGCTTCTGTGCCTCTGCTTTGCGTGTAGCTCTCTCTCCCACCTGGGTGCTACGGTCTCCCGCCTGTGCTCATTTTGCCCTTTCTGCCCTGTGAGCTTATGTGCCCCTCTGCGTCTGTCTCACCCACTTATGTTGCCTTCTCTCTTTCATGTGCTTCTGTGCCCGACCATGTTGCTTTTGTTCAGATCTTGTTCAACTGCTTACTTCTGTGCACCCGCTCTTCCTTTTTCCTCTCCACTCTCGTTCATTCATGTGATTCTCCCCTTCTCCTACATCGCACTGCATTCTCTGGCCCGTGTTCTTCTCTGCCATCCCACCTTCCCCCAACCTCCAGCCTCCAGCCCCATTAACATTGAAAAGAAAAAAAACATTGCAATAATGAGACCACTGGGCTATGTCCTATTTTTTAGGACCACACGTGTGTTTAACGCCTGTATGCATCTCCAAAATAATATGGCCCAGTGGCTGAGTCATTGTGCTAATTTTTATTTTTACTCTTTCCTTTATGCTGTACCGCAGCCACTTTGATGCTGTACAGCATAAACAAAATACAATGGCAGAACCATAGGTCTCTTCGGCAAAAACTAATGGCTTTGCCAATGCTTTTTTTGTTTTTGTGATGGCAAACGTTGCACAGAACGAGAAATACACATTTGTAATGATAAAAAAGGAAACTTTGACAGTGTCTTAAATTTAAAGTGGCAGTTTTTAATTTAGTCCTTCAGTTATAAAGAAGAATGCCATTGAGTCACTGTTAACCTGTCTTTGTTTTGTTCACCTGTGTTTCATTCAGGGGTGGAGATCACCGCGTGGAACTATACAAGGTATGTCAAGGCCACTTCACTTGCACTGTAAGTCTGCAGAAATGCGGTAAAGAACTACTGTCTGGCATGTGAATTAAGCTCCCGTAGCTATTATTTTTGTAAAGGGTTCTCCCTGAGTGACAAACCCTTCGACGCCTTGAAATGGAATGTGAACATCTGCCTCCGTGACTTCATTATGCTCTTGCTTTTAGCAGAAATGTTCGGCCATGGCTGTTTTTTTTTTAACAACTGAACCACGGAGGGTGTGATCAGACTTTCTACTAAACAAATTTCAGGAGGCTGTTGACTTCTAATTTTGCAGTTTGAAAGGAAACTATAACCGGCAGGCGTTTGGGTAATGGATTGCAGGGATTTCTGGGCAAGAGCATTGTAACCTCATTCATGCAGTAAATGCATCACTGCAGAACTTATATTTTACACACGCAAGTGTTGCAGGCCCTGGTTATTTTACTCCGACAGTGGGATCTTGTGGATAGTGCAAGTTATTTTGTAGTTCAATACATGTTGAATTTGTATTAAAATTAACCCTGGGCGTAGTTCGCATACTAGCACTGCGCGTAGAGCACTTCGCGAGCTACGCGAACTGCGTAGTGCACTGTGCAAAATTTCTAGTTGAGCCACAGCTTTCTCAATGTGGACTGGTAGTTTCTCATCGCGAGCATACTCGACCACTCGCAATGAGAAACCTGACCTCATCGCGTTGAGCATCTCGCTGGGAGGTTTATTTTCCATGCTCGCGATCGGCCACTGGATGTTGCTGATCGCGAATGAGGAAAAGATCTCGCCAGGATGTCATTTTGCTCACTGGCGGTCGCCAACTTGCCGTTGAGGACTGTGAGCAAGCAAAAAATGACCACTACGCTACGCGTGTTTGCACTGTGCTACATGCAATTCACGTAGTGCGAAGTAGCGCAAACTTCGCAAACTATGCGAGCGTAGCGTAGTGCTTCGCCCAGGGTTAATTAAAATATATTTTCAAACTTTCTGTAAATGAGTTAGTTTTTATGCACTGACCTACTGTATATATTATGCAAGTCCTGAGTTTTGTGGGTATTTTGCTCTGGGTATGTGCGAGAGATCTGAGAGATTATAGCCAGTGTCCTTCGGGTATATGCACCATAGATGTGGTGGATATATACCAGTACCCTTCTTGGGCTCTTCTGCTTATATGGCACCAATCGTTTGGGCTTATGCACATGACCTTGTGATTATATGTCCGGTTACTTTTGGGTGTTTGCCAGGGTACTCTTGGGGATCTACTATGGTTCTTTTTGTTATGTGCTAAGATTCCTTTAGTTATGTGCCAGAGTCCTTTAGGGTATTTAACAGGGTTCTCTTGGCTAAATGGTTCCCTGTTAGAGCTCTTTTTTTGCGTGTGTAACAGGATTCTTTTTGGTATGTGCAGTGCTTTTATATGTGTAAATTAGGGCTCATAGTCTCTTAAGGTTATTTGCATGGTATCTTTTAAGTATAAGCCTGGTTCTTTAGGGTATTTGTAATATTCTATAGGATATTTGCTAGGGTACATGTTCGCATTTGGCAGGGCATGTTTGGGTATTTGCGGAATCAGTTTGGAGTATTCGCCTGGGCACTTTTAGAAATTTGTAAAGACGTGTTTATGTTATGGAACGGATGAAATAATTTTTCCAGCTGGATGATTTTTCTGTCATCCATCACCAGAGGAAGTGACATCACTGGATTTTCCATCATCCATCTGCACAGGAATCCCATCACTGGTTTTCTGACAAAACTGTCTTAAAAAGAAACCAAGCAAGAGGACTTATTTCCATTATCCATCTGCACAGAAAGTAACATCACTGGATTTACCATCATCCATTTGCACAGGAAGTAACATCACTGATTTCCCACTAAAGCTGTCTATAAACACACATACAACACTGATAGACCAGCCTGCCAAAACTAGAACAGCTTTATGCACAAGGACTGGAACACTGCTTTCAATATCCACCGACTCTGACGCAGCAACAGCCTCCTCAAAGCAAACAAGAGTTCCAAAATTGGATCAGCTCCTCCAGTGACACTCGGACTCCCCTGAAACACAGCAATACAACAAAATCTAGACACCGGACCAGTTGGTACACAGTAGAGCTCAGACTGACGAACCACCACTGCAAACAACTGGAGCTCTAATGGATAATGAGTCAGGACAATGCAAACAGGAACATGTTTAAATCAGCCCTGAGACACTACCACCAAATGATCCAGACCACCAAACACTGCTCTGCTGAAGCACATTGATACCAGCACCAACAGAAGCAAAATAATCTTTGCCATTGTGAAGGATTTCTCCTCCGACTCATTCACCCCTCACAGGACATCTGCAGCAATCTATCTCAATTCTTAAGCAACAAAATTACAGCAACTTCAACCTGCAGCCCAAATCGAAAGACCTCACTAAGCACCTTCCGAACATATACAAAGAGCCAATGCTAACCATCTGGCTCCTCATTACCGCTGCCGCCATGAAGGCCAAATCACTCAGGGGCCCCATCAGAACCCTACTGGCACTACGCCTACTCCAGAGGACTGCAACCCTTCAGTGCCATGCTTATTCTCCTTCTGAATGCCTCCACCTCTTCTTTGACATCCCTGGATACTTGGAAACACAAAGATATCATCCTATTACTGAAGAAACCCTTTGCAGAACCTTCAACACTTGCGAATTACAGATCGACCTCTTTGCTACTATTCCTGGCCAAAGTCTTAAAGGAAATCATCAGTAGACACCTCACTAAATATACTTCAACTAACATAAACTCCTCAGTACCACTCAGTCTGGCTTCAGACCCAATCACAGCACAGCAACTGCCTTACCCTGCCACTGATTTCATTCCCATGACTCTGGATGATGTGACTCAGGAGCACTCATTCTCTTCATCCTCTCTGCAGCATTTGACACAGTCTTCCACCCATTCCTCATCCAACGCCTACACGACATCGCAATCCAAAGACATGCACTCCGATGGGTCTGCCCTTTCCTGGCTGGAAGGACCCAGCCATTCAACCTGGCATTGTTCACCTAAGTCGCATGTGACCTCATCTGTGACGTTATGCAAGGACCCTCCCTACCCTATGCAATGCATACAAGATCCCTTCAGTCAGCATCATCCTCACCAAAGACATCAACGTCCTCTCCTACCCAACAAGCAACTCATTCTCTCCTTCAGGGACAAGATGGGCAATACCCGGATTAAGTACAATGCATACATGAATTAAATTGCCACTGAATGAAGACCAGCTATCTGAAGCTGAACACCAGCAAGTCCAAAACTGTGATCTACAGGAAGAGCACTTCACTTAGGACTCCACCTGGTGGCCAGTAGGGGTAGGACCAACAACCACCATCCATGGCAAGACCCTCAGGATAGTCAACAGCAAATGCGACATGACCGCCCAAGTCAATGCCGTCACCCCATCATGCTTCCATACTCTGAAGATGCTAAGGAAGATTTTCAAAAGGCTCCCAATCCACACCCGGAAACCTTCACACATGCCCTCGTCACAAGTAAGCTGGACTATGGGAACACCATCAATGCTGGAATCAACAAAATGCTGCAGCCCATTTAGAACTTGGCTGCCAGAATCACTCTCAACCTCCCACTCCGCAGGCACATCACAATAAACATGAAGAAACTTCACTGGCTTACTGTTCACAAATGAGCACAATTCAAATTCCTTGCCCACACTTTCAAGGCACCACATACCAATGGCCCAGCATACCTTAACAATCGCATCTGCTTTCACAAAACTTACAGACACCTCTGTTCATGTGAACATCCCCGGATGCACATGAGGAAAACCAGATCTGGCATCAGGCCTTTTTCTAAATCACTCCTAAAGTGCAGAACGACCTGCTGCTACACATAAGAACCTCTTCCTCACTTCTTGAATTCCTGAAGATGCTGAAAACCTAGCTTTTCAAGTAGTCCCACTGGTCCCTTGGTTTGGCTAGACTCGCACCTGCTCAGCGCCAGGATACCCTCCCAGTTGATAGTGCGCGCTACATATCTGTATAACCTAACAAATTTTGCTTCTGCTTACGGCATTGACGTGATTGTTATGATTCTGGTTATTGCATGGCCCCGAAAATATAGTTACCAGGTAAAGGATTGTTTTGTGATACTGGATATTCCATTAGGAAAAAGGTTCTGTGCATCATGTGAGCGGTCTAGGGTGTACTTAGTAGGTATCAGTTTGCAGATTTGGTTTCAGATGCAAAATTATGGGTGTTTAGGCGTCATGTAAATTGACGTGACTTTAACAAATTTGGCATTCTTTGTGCTAGAGCAGGGGATCTTGTTTCGACTTAGGAGGAGGTAATGTTTTTATTTGACATCAAACATAGTACTTACCTAATATTCTAAAGATCATCTGAGTGATTGCTTGAGTATTTGACATATGTTCCAAATCACTGGCTACAGTTCTGAGACCTTAGCTCGGATATGAATGCAGCTACCAGCACAGCACTCTTGGGATTTTTAATCTGTTTAGGTCTCGCCTAGGCAGTACTTGCGCTGTCTCTTTGAGACATGCTGTATGAACATTAGGCTCCACCCATTTTTTACCCATCTTTACAATTGGCTTCCCTTTCTGTCCTTTGTCAATGATGGCTTTTGATTAGTCAATAAGTTTAGTAGTCCTTCCTTAGTACCTCCTTCTCTCCTGTTTTTTCCTCCCAAGAGGACAGCCCCCTTACATGTTCCTTGCTCTCTAGCTTTCATTAGCAGTTAGGGAGAACTGTTTACTAAATTATTGTCTTGCTGAAGCAGGCACGACATGCTGTCCAAGTGCATAGCAATGGCGGACGCTTCTTTTATATCCAGCCCCATACAGCACTGCCTCCTAACCACCACCTGCGTACATACATAAATGCTGCTCTTTATACATAATTGCATCTTAGGGCTGGTAGTCTCATAGGCATTTGCCACAACGTAATAACATTTGCAATGTCTGCCTCAAAATCCTTAGTATTATTATTTTTCTCCCAGTAGCGTGTTGTCAATGTACTTTGGAACTGGCAGTGGATAACATGGAATATTGTACAAGAACTCCACATGTATCTTCATTCTACCTTCTCCCAGGCCTTCCACATGCAGGAGCTCCAGTGAGACATGTGAATCCCTCCTAGAGCCCATCAAGTTCTGTGCCATATAGTCGCTACAAGTCTGTCCACTGTTTGACTTAACACCGAGCAGTAAGTGCCTACTTGTTTGTCGATCCACTGTTGCTCAACTTCTTCTCTAGGTGAAGTGTGTCACCCTGGCACATTTCTTCCCTGTGATACCTCCTTTGCGAATGACTTGAAAGGCCAACCAACTGCGGCTACCCAGGTTTCAAGCACGAGGCATCGATTGCTAGTATCAGGCGAAACCTGCTTGTTAGACCCGGGATCCCTGGTTGGCTGAGGTAAGTACCTTAGGCCAAATAGGGACGCTCGTTTCCACATCAGGGAAAGGAACAACACCTTCTCAGATAGCCCCCGCTCACCCCCTTGGTAGCTAGTCACAAGCAGCCAGGTTTATCTTCAAGGCAAATGTGTGCAATTTTGCTAGGCTAAAACGGTAAACCCAGTAACCTTATTCTGCTTTTATTCCGTTTTTACTTAACCTGTTATTCATAATCCTGACGGTACAACTACCCCCTTACAGGATACAATCCGCATCCGACTGATGCGTGACAGCCACGTTCAGTCCTACAAGTGCACCGCTCGTGGTAACTAGAAACGCGTTTTTTGCGCCACGGTTAGCTCACCACCTTGATGATGTTTTGGCCAACACCCCCCCCACCACGTCAATTCTTGCCCAATCACTGCGCGCTCCGTCACTGAGCACAAAACTTGAGTGCACAACGCGGCATGTCCCATTCAACCCGGCAAGTTTTTACACTCCAAATACGAGCACATCGCCACCCGTGCCCTTTGGAACAAATAACTGCATGTGCACTTGTTGCACCCTGCATGGAAAGAGTGGTTTCTGACTAGCTGTTTAGCCTTCCACTATGTAAATAATCAATGAGAAATCTTTCTTTTTGTTTCCCCTTCTGTATTTCTTCCTGTTTAAACCCTACAGGCTCACTCGACCAATCAGGCAAAGTTCTTCATTATAGTCCTGAAGATGATCCCACTATTTTTGGAGATAGGGATCGAAACGTTCGTCGACTGTTTGTGCAGTACTGCTCTTTAAATGATTTGCATTTCCTAGGGCAGTTACTGTGGGTTTGAGCTTATTTAAATTTTGCACTGTACTATAAGCCACCCTGTTCTCCTCGTTTGCCTGTTAATTCTTTCCTTTCTCCCATGTATTGTCCTTCTTTGACTTGGTACAGGCTTGTGCCCAGTTATCAATGTGTGATCTGCATATAACCTTAATTTATGTTCAAAATAAATACTTCTATGTCCGGCTGGACACTGAAGAAAAAACACACAGTCCTTATTTTCAAGCCTGTGTAAATCATTTCTTTAAGTATTACTACAGCCTAGGACCTTTGTTAAATAAAAATAGGTAGACTAGTCAAAGCAACATCCAAAGTCCAGTAAGCTGTGATCCCAGGGGAAGTGGTATCCCTTCCCTATCTCTATTGCAAGAGGCTCCCTTTACGCAGTGGACTCTCTCAGAGGGGCCTCTAAGACTCCAAGGCCTACATACTGGATCCTTTCCCAAAAAGGGGATAGGGAGTGCTTTGGCAAGGGGTGCCATACCATACCTCAGCTGTGAGTGGCTCCCTTGGCGCAGTGGACTCTCTCAGCGGGTACGCTGAGACTCCAGAGTATAAATATTGGATCTTTCCCCAACAAAGGGAGAAGGAGTGCTTAGTCAAAGGGCACAAAGGACAGGGGGCTAGGCAGACTAGCAGGGTGAGAGATTCCGGGGAGAGATGATAGGAGCTAGGGAGGCAGACAAAGGGGGAAAGAGTACTAAATGGGAACAAATTTAATTAATGAGTTATTATATAGCGCTGGCTAGACCCGATGGAATCAGAGCGCTTTACATGAGGAACAATAATGTTGCAAATTACATCAGTTAAAAGTTACATAAGGATCAAGAAAAGCATTTAAAGAACATAGGGGCCAAGGTGAATGGAGCAGGAAGGGTAAGGGGATAGGGTAAAGGGGTAGGAGGAAGACAGGACGTAGAGGCGAGCGGAAAATAGTTACAAAAGATACCAGAAAAAACTTTTTAGGAGCATAGAAGGAAAATGGGGTGCCCTCACGAAGGGCTCAGGCTGTAAAAAGCACACACACACAGCGTCGCTGAGGCTCGTTTGGACTCCAGGTGCCCACAATCACAGTGAATTCCTTACGAGGGTCTCAGGGTGCACAAAGCACATGCACACAGCGTTGCTGAGACGCTCCTGGAAACTTTTGTTTTCCTGAGTTTCCGCAACACGGAGCCAGCTCACCTCGGACCCTTGGGGATAAGTTACTTAAGGACATAGCACAGCAAAGTCCTTTCAATCAGGGGGACACAGCACGCAGCAAAGGGAGCACTTGCACTTTGAAGCTGATCAGCAGTGGCAAAGTGACCAAAGCATCTAAGTTGGCAACACCATGTTAGAAAAAAGGTCAAGGGGGAAAGCAAAACATTTAGGGAACTTTAGCCAAACAGGGCCAAGTCCTACACAGCTGAAACGACAGCAAGATGCAAGGAGCTATACCTAGAGCTCACACGCATGAATCATAGTGGGTGTACCCAAAGTGCTAGCAGCCATTTTGTCTCTATGCTGTTTCGCTGTTAAAACCACTCGTGACTTTGGGTAGATACCAGTGCCGGGTTTCATTTGACCTGCCATCATTTTGCATGATGTGTAAATTGTCTCCTGTCACTCAGAGTCATGGTCGACATCGCATAACTATAATTGGTTGCCATTACCATGTTCAAAAGTGTCGAGAAATACCTGTTGAATAGAGAATGTAGCACTGAAATGTCGATCATCTTTGCATATAATCACATTCATCATTGTGTATATATGTTACGAAAAGTGAATCATTGCACTCATTGTTGCTGTGATGTAAATGTTGAACCAATGTCATTAATAAAAAGTTTCATTAAAAAAAAGTGTCCCGAAATGTCAGGGAGATCTTTTCAATTTGTGGCACCGCAGTTGATGACGGGGTGCCACAGTGTTGTTACTGCAAATTTATTTATTTAGGATTTATAATGCGCATAGCTGCCTCAGCAACGAGGTGTCCCAGCGCAACCAGAAACCCCATGAACCAGAGACCAAACAGTGAGACAGCAACCGTTAGGCTGTCTGCGAGGGAAAGAGCCTGGTCTTTAGGGCTTTTCGAAATGCCAAATGATTCGGCATTGCTCTCATAATGAGAGGTAGTGAGTTCCAGAGTTTCGCGGCCAGATAGCCGAAGGAACGGCCACCAGCCCTCGCTCTCCAAACACGTGGAACACAGGCCAGCGCACGGTCGGCAGATTGAAGCACACGCCCCGGCACATAGTACTCCAACAAGTGGAGTAACCCTGGTGAGGCCTGTAGTGTCAAGAACTTATGTGAATAGCAGAGTGCCTTAAACTCAATGTGCCGGACCACTGGCTGCCAATGGAGCCTTGGCAGCACATGCGCAACTGAGTGAGATCTAGACAAAGCCACCAAAAGCCGCGCCGCCGCATTCTGGACCCTCTGAAGGCGTTTGATACTCGCCTTGTTGGCGCCCAAGTAGAGACAGTTAGCGTAATCCAATCTGGACAAGATGGACGCCTGGATAATGGTCTGACGCACCTTGGGGGAAAGAAACTGAGCAGTGGTCTGAGGCCTCGCAATAGCCCGAAACAAGTCCCAGCGACAGCTTTCGTCTGTTTGTCAAATATTCTGATAATTTATCTCTTTTGAGTATCTACCAGAGTATTACTATTTTAAACTAGTATTGTGTACAATGAAACTGTATATTATAAGTTTACAATAATATAATTGCATTACAGTGTTTTGGAAAGCTATACATTTTCCATCTTCTTCTGTTTCCCCCATACACCCCACAACTACCTCATAAAAAAATGTCATTCTTAATTTTTATCCTGGGATCACCACTTTCTTCTTCTTTCCTCCACCTGGGTATCATTATGTTTCTGCTCCTGAAGCACACAGCCCCTCATTCTCTTCACGGATTTCACTAGGCGCCTTGAAATGTATTCCTGCACACACATGGGGTCCACCAAAACAGTTGGCAGTCTTTGAAGGGTAGAGAAGAAAATGGCACATAACCCCTACATAAAAACAAATAAAACCTGAAACCTGTTGAAGGAAAATAACTCAGAGCATAGAGTACTTACAAAAATAAACAGACAAAGCTCTAGCGTATGCTGACCAATAGATGTGCTTACTCTAGTAACAACCATGATGGTAAACCAAGTACAGACATAATGGCCATTCAATATCTGATACACATAGCCGCTGTTACAACAAACGCTTGGCTTAATAACCCCAGGGCCTCCTTTTTAACTGCACCATGAGTGAAACCACCAGATGTCGCTGTACGAGGGTGCAGCATCTGCACTGTGCATGTCATGCACGAGGTATGGAGACTGTCCTTGTGGCTAGTCTCAAAGTCTACATTTCTACCCTCCTCCCTTGAGCCCCTTTTTCTTTGAACTCCGAGGATTTGGCTTGAATAAGGGCACATTAATTTTTCCAGTCCTAAAAAGAATAACGCTAACAAATGAAAGTTGGTAGAGATATATTCAAGAATTATGGAGCCGTGAACATTGGTAAAATGCTGAAATGAGGAGTAACAGTGCTAAACATTAGTGTGGCTCTGTACTGTGCTTCATGAGTGTGCTTCTGGGCATAAGTGTTCAAAGGGTGGGCACTGGTAAGTGAAGAGTTAAGTTGTATCCATAGTGAATGTACCCTAATGTGCAAGAACATGGTGCATAATTATAGAACCTTGGTCATTGAAGACGAGGAGGTAGGCGAGTCAAGAAGACGTATTTTAGGGTTGCGGGTTTCTTTTTGCTCTACATCAGTGTGTCTCCCTTCTGAAAGAAACCTCAAGGTGTAGATTCCTCACCTTTTGAATATTCCCCAGGCGTCCGCCTGGATCCGCAAACCTTTCAGCAGCATACTTCTGTGCTCCAGAAGGTGGCATCTTGCGTCTCCGCACTGTCCGCCGTTCATCTCCGGAAATGATGTGCGTGGTCTATAGAAGTGCCATTTCTGTGTGCTAAGTGTCAGTTCCTTTCGTTCCGCACTACCAGACGTGGATCCGGAACTCCCTCTTGTCTCTCCTAGACTCTTACCTCAAAATTGGGGGGCTAAAGCATGGGCCAAACCATGCTTTAGCCCACCATCAACAGACAGATTGCCAGGTGCCAAGGGAATACTCATAAGGTGAAGAATCTGCAACTAGATAGTCTCTACCAGAAGAGTGTTATCAAAAGTTAGTAGCTCCTACTTTTGTTCAAAACGTTGATGCAGCACTTATTCACAGGCTTCAGGGAACAAAATTGCAGTTCTGCTATTCTAAGACCCGTCAATGATTGTGCAAGTGATTTCTTTACTTTTTTTTGTTATTTTTTGCAGGTACTGAGTACACTTGGTTACCATGTCATCGCTTTTGATTATCGAGGTAAGATCCACACTGGCGGTAATAGGAAATCGAGCTTCGGATGATGTCTGCCTGTTACCTTCTTTTTAAAAATGCTTACTTTTATTATGACTTAGTCACAAAGCTGTTGACAGTTATTTTCTACTGTTTAGGTCTCGCCCTGGAATTCGCATCCGAAGGATGCGTCCAGGGCGGAGACTTATAGTCGGCTGACACGGGGGAATGAGGGACACAAAACTGTGACGAGCGTGGATTGAGCTGCGTGCACGCGCGTCAACATTCACGCATGCGCACATCACAGCCACACGCATACACAGCACTCACGCATGCGCACATACACACGCATACACAGGCACACCCCCGTCACCTACACGCATACACAGAGACCCCTCCACACACACCAGCCCCTCTCCTCTCGGCTCCACACACACGCACACGCATTTACACTTACACAGACACGCAGGCACCCAGACAGGCAACCCCCCCCCCGTCACACACACGCATACACACAGACTCCAGGACACATACACATACACACACACATGCACGCTCACACACATACACAGTCCGCCGCCGCGCGCGCGCATACAGATGCCCCCCCCCCCTCCCCAACAAGGCGAAGCCCCACTCACCGGCATCCTCAGTGCAGCGGCTCCCACCGGCAGCAAGACTCTTCCCTTCTTCGGCACCGGGGCGCAGGGTAGGCTCCTGCCTGCTCCGGTGCGCCAAACAATCGCGGCTCTTCCGTGGGAGGCGGGGTAGGCTCCCGCCCTCCTACTTCCGGTTGTCCCGCCCGGCCTGCCTGACTTCCTGGTCGCAGGCCAGGGGCTGAGCAACCGTAGTGGCGAAGCGAACCTGCCCTGTGAGGTGGCCTGATTGCTGTGGCGGAGCCGGAATCGCGGCGCGACAGACCGAGCCCGGGCCTCATTCAGGTGCGGAGAGAGGCGTCCGCGAAGTAGCAGCAGCTCCGGACTGAATTCCGGCCGCCTTTACCAAGATGGCGGCCGTTTGAGTGAGGTTCCGGACCACAGACGCGGAGACCGAGGGAGAAGCGGAACGGGTCCCACCCGCGAGGCACGGCGCTTGGTGGAGGTGCTACCCGGGAGCGGAGAGCGGGGGGATCCCTTCACCTCCCCCCCCGCACCCCTCCCCCTCCAACGACGAAAACCGCGGGCGCTTGGATCGGCGGAGCTGGTCCGTTCCCGCAGGCAAGATTGGACGCCTACAACGGAGGTGAGCCCAGGAGTCAAAAGCGGAGGAAGGGACCGCTTGGGGGGAGGCCTTGCGCCAGTGGCCTACCGGTCCGGTGCATACCCCCGAATTCCCATTAGTGCCACCCGCATCGACGGAGGTGCCCTCTCCCCACCCCCCATACACACATTCCCGCCTGTGGAACGGCCGGTGGGGAGGACACACGAGACACGGGGGCAGGCGACAGACTACGGGAGGCACCAGCAGCGGAGGCTGACCCCGCCAGGGACGACACTAGCAAGGAATCGGGGCCACGCAGGGAAGGGAGAGCAGAACGATCACGAGAGCGGCAGGGGGTGAGACTTCGGACATTGCCCCCCCTCCCCCTACGTGACAAGGCACACAGCCGAACGGGGAAGAAGGCCCTGAAGCAGCAGTGGGGATACTAGGAACTGGAAGAAGAGATAGTGCCCCCCCCCCCACCCCCCCCTGCACCAGGGGTCATTGTGAGAGGACAAGCGCTACACGGGAGAGGGCCGGACCATATTCACGAACCGGGCGGAAGGAGAAGGGATGAGATAGCCACCTCAGCCAACCCTGACCTCAAGGGCCACACGGAGATAGACCACTTGCAAACGCACAACACGCCCCTGCTGGCAGAGACCCGCCTGGGATAGCTCCAAGGGACGGGCTTCGGAGCGACTGAAGACTGAGCACAGGGAAGAAAGACACCTGGATACGACGAGGGGGGTGGCAGGATCGCCCCACCCGGAACCCTGAGGTGGGTGCAGAACCAGACAAGCCCGATACTGTGCGTGCAGAGTGACAGTGAGTGCGGAGTGACAGTGAGTGCAGAGTGACAGTGAGTGCAGAGTGCGTGCAGAGTGACAGTGCGTGCAGAGTGACAGTGAGTGCAGAGTGACAGTGCGTGCAGAGTGACAGTGCGTGCAGAGTGACAGTGCGTGCAGAGTGACAGTGCGTGCAGAGTGACAGTGAGTGCAGAGTGCGTGCAGAAACAGTGAGTGCAGAGTGCGTGCAGAGTGACAGTGCGTGCAGAGTGACAGTGAGTGCAGAGTGACAGTGAGTGCAGAGTGACAGTGAGTGCAGAGTGACAGTGAGTGCAGAGTGACAGTGAGTGCAGAGTGCGTGCAGAGTGACAGTGAGTGCAGAGTGGGTGCAGAGTGACAGTGAGTGCAGAATGAGTGCAGTGACAGTGAGTGCAGAGTGACAGTGAGTGCAGAGTGAGTGCAGAGTGACAGTGATTTCAGAGTGAGTGCAGAGTGACAGTGAGTGCAGAGTGACAGTGAGTGCAGAGTGACAGTGAGTGCAGAGTGACAGTGAGTGCAGAGTGACAGTGAGTGCAGAGTGACAGTGAGTGCAGAGTGACAGTGAGTGCAGAGTGACAGTGAGTGCAGAGTGACAGTGAGTGCAGAGTGCGTGCAGAAACAGTGAGTGCAGAGTGCGTGCAGAGTGACAGTGCGTGCAGAGTGACAGTGCGTGCAGAGTGACAGTGCGTGCAGAGTGACAGTGAGTGCAGAGTGACAGTGAGTGCAGAGTGACAGTGAGTGCAGAGTGCGTGCAGAGTGACAGTGAGTGCAGAGTGGGTGCAGAGTGACAGTGAGTGCAGAATGAGTGCAGTGACAGTGAGTGCAGAGTGACAGTGAGTGCAGAGTGAGTGCAGAGTGACAGTGATTTCAGAGTGAGTGCAGAGTGACAGTGATTTCAGAGTGAGTGCAGAGTGACAGTGATTTCAGAGTGAGTGCAGAGTGACAGTGAGTGCAGAGTGACAGTGAGTGCAGAGTGACAGTGAGTGCAGAGTGACAGTGAGTGCAGAGTGACAGTGAGTGCAGAGTGACAGTGAGTGCAGAGTGACAGTGAGTGCAGAGTGACAGTGAGTGCAGAGTGACAGTGAGTGCAGAGTGACAGTGAGTGCAGAGTGACAGTGAGTGCAGAGTGCGTGCAGAAACAGTGAGTGCAGAGTGCGTGCAGAGTGACAGTGCGTGCAGAGTGACAGTGAGTGCAGAGTGCGTGCAGAGTGACAGTGAGTGCAGAGTGACAGTGAGTGCAGAGTGACAGTGCGTGCAGAGTGACAGTGCGTGCAGAGTGACAGTGAGTGCAGAGTGACAGTGAGTGCAGAGTGCGTGCAGAAACAGTGAGTGCAGAGTGCGTGCGGAGTGACAGTGAGTGCGGAGTGACAGTGAGTGCAGAGTGACAGTGAGTGCAGAGTGACAGTGAGTGCAGAGTGACAGTGAGTGCAGAGTGACAGTGAGTGCAGAGTGACAGTGAGTGCAGAGTGACAGTGAGTGCAGAGTGACAGTGAGTGCAGAGTGACAGTGAGTGCAGAGTGACAGTGAGTGCAGAGTGACAGTGAGTACAGTCACTCAGCACCACCACATTATCACTCAGAACCACCACAGCATCACTCAGAACCACCACAGCACCACTCAGCACCACCACAGCACCACCACAGCATCACTCAGCACCACCACAGCACCACCATAGCACCACTCAGCACCACCACTGCATCACTCAGCATCACCACAGCCCCATTCAGCACCACCACAGCATCACTCAGCACCACCACAGCACAAATATGTTCTCTCAATGTTTCAAGCTTTATTACAAATGTCACAAAAAGATGTTAATATTTCACTTCTGTTCTTGGATTTTGTTACAATAAAATACACTGAACATAATCTTCACAAAAGTTATTTACAAAAGTTTAAGCTATTGCCATTATAAATTACAATCACTTTTATTAAGTATTAAAAAAAATTAAAAGCCATTGTTATTTGTAATATCAATACATCTAAGTCACGTAAATACAAATGTTGCATGACAAATGCTATAGGTGTCACATTTGCGAAAGTTATAACTATTGGCATTGTAAATGACAAAGCTATTAATTTAGCTATTTTCAAAACCAACACATAAATGAACATGTGGTGAATTTCCATTAAAATATTTGACTTTTTTACTAAGATAGTATTATACTGTTTTATGCAAACAAAATTTAGATACTGCATAAATAACTTTAATAAAACATATTTTATATGAAGCTTTTTATGTAAAAAAAAACTATAGCATAAAGCAAAAAACAATTGCCATTTACAATGCTAATAGCTCAAACTTAAATAATGCGAGACCTATTGCATTGCAAATGCTTGTTTTAAAGATTCTGCTGGTTTTTCATTGTCTGTTTGATGGCCATAACAGGGCGCTTTGCACCAGTGCAAATCTACGCCCTTGTTTTCTAGTGTTGTTCCGCCTTTATCCAGCTGGCAACATGTGCCCCACCGACTTTCATAAACCAAATTTCTATAATATTTATTCATTTATAAAGTTTTATATAGCGCTGGCTAGACCCGGAGGTATCAGAGCGCTTTACATAAGGATCAGTGCGTTGCAGGCTACATAGTTACTGGATCAATAGATTGAATACTTCAAATAATTGATAGTGCTCCTGACACTTGGAATTCTAGAAAATGAAACATTAATCCCCCTGCTGAAGCAATTCATGGGAAAGCAAAACCTGAAGTGTAAAGCTAAGCCAGAGGAAATTGTAAAATATATTTTGTGCATGTATTAGGACAAGCCAACCACAGTGGGAAATCAACGCCCAAGTTGTGCGCTGTCTGAGGTGTAAACCTTTTCGAAAATGTTTTAAGGACTTGGTAGTTCTTCTCCAGAAGGTGTCTCTGCAATACGGAGTCGTCAAAACAGGTGCTAGAGTCCCAAGATTTTGTTGGATAAGAAAGGTATAGGGGTAGATGTATCAAGAAATCATTTTGCACTTCTCTAATAGCGATTGTTAAGGAATCGCTATTAGAGAAGTGCAAAATGGTATGTATGTAGAAATTCGCTATATTTTAGCGATTCCTTAATATTCCTTAATTGCGATTAGCAAATTGCTAATCGCAATTAAGGAATCATTTTCCCATTCATTTCTATGGGCCAGGAGGCCCATAGCAATGAATGTGCAGTAATTCTCAAATTGCGAATTCGCAATTTGCTAATCGCAATTTGAGAATTATTTCAAGGGTGCAGGGGTGTCTTATGGACACCCTGCTGCACCCCTGAAACTTACATGTGTGTGCATATGGCACACATACATGCCCTATGGGCATGTATGTGTGCCACATGCCACCTTCAAAATAGTGATATTTTGTTGTTTTAAAGGATTTCGCAAATTAACACGAACCTCAAGTTCGTGTTAATTTGCGAGTCCTTAACCTCAATTCGCAAAAAAAAAAAGCTTCATACATGGCATTTAAGGAATCGCACATTTGCGATTCCTTAAATGCTCATGCAAAATAAGGAATCGCAATTTTTTGCGATTCCTTATTTTGCTAATTACACATACATCTCAAAAGATGCAAAATTTCAGTTTACGATTCGTTAAGGCCGAAATTCGCAGAATTTCGGCCCTAACGAATCGCAAACTGCTTGATACATCTAGGCCATAGTCTACCCAGTGAAGCTCCTGACCTTTCACTGCTTTCCGCCTCTCTCATGTGCAGTCAGTATTCGTTCCGCATAGCACACACGAAGAGAGAAGGTTTGGCAAACCAAGGTTGTCTGACACTGGCTGACAGCATATTGGTTTTAGTACTGTTTTTGTAAAGCTTTCCTAAAAAACATTTGAAACAAGCATTGGCAAAGTCATTAGGTTTCACCTATGAGATAGCTATTGACTTTGCCAGTGTTTTTGTAGCCCTGTTGTAAAGCAGCAAGGATGCTGTGCAACATGGCTGAGGAAAAAAATGACATGATGGTACCAGAGCTCTTAAAACATTTTTTGGATTCCTGGGAGCGCGACAGGAAGCAGGACTGAGTGAAGGAGTGTGGGTGGAGCAGTACGACAGAAGGTGTGGGGGAAAAATGCTATGGCATGGGAGGGAAGTGCGGGGGGCAAGCTGACAACAATAGAGGGTGGGAGGGAGGGGTTTGCATACAAGCTGATGGAACTGATAGTAGAAGGGAGTGGCAAGGGCGAGGTTAACGATGACAGAGGGAGAAAAGTAGGGGCTGGGGGCAAGCAGATGGACAGTGGAGGGTCGATGGGTGAAAGGAACACAGAATAAGCATTGGTAATGCATCAGTTTCGACTGTGTAATGAATAAAGAGCTGTTTTCCACAATGATTGTCCGGGAGAAGGAGAGAGCTCCCTGACAGATAACACAGTGGTGGAGAGGATGTGGCACAGCGGCCAGAGATGCTGACTCGAGAGCTGGGGATTCAGGTTCAAGTCTTGGCGGCGCCATGCAACATCCTGTGATTCTATGCAAATCACTTAATCTATCCGGGTGATAACTTGTTATATAAATATGTTGCAATAGTAAAAGGCAAAACTTTATCAAAATATACTTCCACCAAAGTGGATGTTAACAGTATTTCGGCGGTGGGAAACTAGTGGCTTAGTGGACTAATGCATCCACTGCAGGGGCATGTGTTCGACCTAATGGTCGCAGGTTGAAATCCTGGCTGGTCCACTCAGCCTTTAATGCTTCCGAGGTCGATAAAATGAGTACCATTGAGCTGGAAGACAATAAACATCTGTTATTCAGCACCTTGTGACCCATGGGTGATCAGTGCACTTTACAAATACACATGTTATGTTATGTTTCGGGGGGTACTGGTCTATCGTCCTCCTCCACCAGCCAAGGAGTTTAAATCTGTACTAATTGAAGTCACCAGTGTGCCCTGGCAATGAGAACAGCTAATTTTACCATTTTGGGAGACCTGAATCTGCATTTTGACTGCATTACAGATAAAGAAATCAGCAGCTTTCTTGCAGACCTTGCAGCCTGTCAACTAATTCAATTAGTTGCAGGTACTACTCATGCTGCAGGTCACTTGCTAGACCCCTTTTTTCCAACTTCCCTTCCCTTATAGTCAATACACCTAATCCCGTATGCAGGTCTGACCTGTTTCTGATTTCTCTGTCTCTCCCAGCTTCTGAACCCCTGCGCAAAGTTGCTCGGAAGTCCTCCTGTAAGCGTCCCTGGCGTAAACTGAATCTTGAGCAATTCCATGCCCTTCTCGCCCTAGAATCGCCTAAGCTGCCTAGTGATCCAGACATGGCATATTAAACACTTTGCGACTGGATTCTTCAAGCACTGGACTCTCTCATCCTGGCCAAATGGTCCAAATGCTGCATCTCGAATTCCAACCCTTGGTTCTCTGATAGACTGGCCACAATGCATGAAGCCTGGAAAAAACTGGAGCTGGATTGGAGAAGGGATTACAACCTGTTGGCTAAGAGATGCTATCAGGCCGCCATTTAGAGCTACCACCGGGTTATACAATCTGATCGGGCTGCTTACTTCGCTAAGGAAATTAAGTCAAGTAGCAATCTGACCAAGTGTATTTTCAAAATACTCAATGATCCTAAACTAAGGAATACCCCTACGGCTTCTGCAATCACGTCTGAGCAGCATTGTGAGGACCTTGCTGCTTTCTTTATTTAAAAAGTGGAAGCTATTTATAATTCCTTCCCTTTGGTTCCTGCTTGTCTCAGCCCCATCCACATACCCCC
The DNA here is from genome assembly GCF_964263255.1 of Lissotriton vulgaris. Lineage (NCBI taxonomy): Eukaryota > Metazoa > Chordata > Amphibia > Caudata > Salamandridae > Lissotriton > Lissotriton vulgaris. Next base: position 1,114,662,560 of record NC_141694.1, read on the forward strand.
TACTACCCATATTCTCTCGGCCTTTCCTCCTGTTTCACAGGATGAGCTTCGTCTGCTATGCAGCAAAGTTAAATCTGGCTCTCCTGCAGATCCTCTCAAGCCAGACCAGTTTATGGAGTCCCTGCCTGTGCTCTTGGCACCTTTGTGCCAGGTGATCAATACTTCTCTCTCCACAGCAGGGGTTCCTAGGCTGTGGATACAGGCAATGGTGGTTCCCCTACTTAAAAAACCTTCACTGGATCCAGCTAAACTGGAAAATTTCCATCCGATGTCTCTTTTACCATGGGCAGCTAAGATTGTAGAGGTACATATTAACACCACCCTAATGGCATTCTTGAACAACTATGGCATCCTGGATCTCTCGCAGAATGGTTTCCGCCCAGGTCACAGCACTGAGACAGCTCTCCTTGCTGTGACTGAACATCTGCGGACCGTTCTAGATGCTGGGAATACCGCGGCACTGATACTGCTAGATCTTAGTGGCGCGTTTGATATGGTCTCCCACCAGATTCTTCTAAATTGTCTGGAGGGGGCCAGTATCGTTGGCTCAGCTCTGGAATGGCTTAGATCTTTCCTTTCTGAGAGAACATTCCAGGTGACCCCCCGCCTTTTCTCTCACATGTCTAGCCTATCAGACACGGTGTGCCACAGGGCTCTGCCCTGAGTCCTGTACTATTCAATCTGTATGTACATCCACTGGCTGCATTGGCCAGGGACTGGGGTCTCACCATTGTCTTGTATGCTGATGACACACAGTTGGTGGTGATTCTCTCCGAAGACTCTACGCAGGATGTTGCTGGTGGGGAGAGATACTGAGTTATGGAGTGAGCAATGGTGGCCGCATACCCTTGGGAATGCACCCACCCCTAAGTCGGTGGTGAAAAATCTAGGGGTCTGGATGGACTTGACCCTCAACTTTCAGGACCATACTAAGTGGCAGGCACGTGTTTGGCGTACTCCGGGAATTGAAACCCCTGTTGGTGTATTTCAACCTGTCCACTCAACAAATGATTGTCCAAGCGGCTATCTTGTCAAGGCTGGACTATGCCAGCTCGCTCTACCTGGGGGCAAATACGGCAGAGGTCATGCGTTTGCAAAGGATCCTAAATGCGGCAACCAGAGCCCTACTTGGGTTCCCTAGAAGCTGCCCAACAACTGGTGCCATTCAACGGTTACATTGGCTGCCTATGGCCAAGCGTATTGAATCAAAGGCCCTTTGCTTGACCTTCAAAATTTTGAAGCTCCCTTCCCCGGGTATTCTGGCCAATCTGTTGGTGCCTTACACACCCACGCGCCATCTGCGCTCCATGGGGCAATGCCTGGTTCTCGCCCCTCGGGTGAAACGTTTACCTGCCGGGGGATGGCCCTTTCGCAGCTTAGCGGCCAAACTCTGGAACTCCCTTCCCTTTCAGATCCACAGTCTGGGCAACTATTTGGCGTTTCGGAAGGCAATTAAAACCTATCTCTTCCCTCTGATTTTAAAAAAAAAGCTCTATGTCCAAGAGTTGTGCACTGCAAGGAACTACTTTCTGTGTTGGAGATAATAATGTTCTTGGGCAGTACGCCATCACTCACAGAGTAAGGAACCAATGGCACAAGTAGAATGACCCATTGTCTATGTTGTATGCTATGGAGGGCGAAAGCAAAATGTAAATTGCAGGTAAACCAACTAATGGATTAAGAGCGCTGCCTGAAGGCCTCTTTATGTAAGTATATTTCATGATTTTTCGCAAATCTGCAAGGTCTTTGCTAACGGCAAGCCTAAAACTTGTGGTGATATGCTTATGTTAGTAGCATGTGTTTATGCCATTGCCACTGGCCATATTCTGTGTTTGTGGGGTGGAGGAGCTTTAGGTGGTTACTCATCATCCATGCTTTAAAGGCACAAGGCAGTTGCCAAGTCTTGACCTGTAGAAGTCTCCCTGGCTCTTCAATTTTAGAATGATTTGCATATTGTCTGCAAAGTTCTAACATGTCAGGTTAAGCAATCTGATCATGGGGGTTAGATAAATGCCGTAGATGAGAGGTGATTGACCCCTGGTGCAGGTAAGTTGAGTAATAGTTAGACCTAATAGTGTAGTAAAGCACTTAAAGCATTTAGTTGTGTGCTATGAAAATAATTATTACTATTTTTCCGCTATTTAGGGAACAAGTTAGTTCCATGACCATTCATGTACAGCACTGTGCAGAGATGTAGAAACCAAAATGGCGATCTTGAATTTGATTTAAAATTAACTCTGCCATACACCGGTGCAGATTGTTGAAAACTGCTGATAATTCATCCTAAAATCCGCTCAGTCATATTGCGAATCAGCCCTAGTAGGAGTTTTGCAAATGTATTTCTGTAGTCACATGGTGTCTTCTTTATGGATAGCAGCTTTTGCTTCTGTTACCCATTGCCTTAGCTTTTCCCAGCAGTTTTCCACTGTTTACGTCTGACTGTACCAATGACAGCCAACATCTTCTTGTTCCCTGGTACAGAAGCGAGCAGAGCTGGATGTAGTAGCCTCTTTGATGTGGTGTCCTGTGATCAAAGGCCCTTGAGGGCATACCTGGATGTGGAATATGTTGTTGCAAATGTTTATCAATCTGCTTACAGTACACTCACCCTTTTGGATCCTATGATTCAAATAGAAGCAGCTTCTGGGTTTTACTTTGCCACATATGTATTTTCGTTGATGTGGGACTGACTGTCTCCCATGAACCTGCGAAGTAGAAAGTGAAATGCCACCAGCAAAATCCTTTAATCTCGTAGATGGCTTCTTGTCGATTGTAATCTCCTTGAGGATTTGCTGTGCTTTGAAGGGTGAAGGGATTTTTATTTAAACACGGTGCTGCCTTTTAAAACCTGAAGCCATCATAAATAGGCCACACTTGTTTTTTTAACACATAAACTCCCCATGTAAGGTGTGTGCCATTTGCGTTTGTCTTGAGCACAGAGAAGTCAGCAGTTGTTTTCATTAAATGCTAGGTAAAATGATGAACTAAAGTAAAAATAGAGCTTAGAACCGTAGATAAATGAACTTGCAGAGCTTGTTTAAGACACGTTTAGTGAATTGCGAAGGATGACACAAAACTGTTGGATATCATGCAGAATACATAGCACTATTCTAATTGCAGGGTAGCAGAATAGTAAGGGTGGATAGGAGAATAGTAAGGGTGGGTAGGAGAATAGTAAGGGTAAGGTAAAGAGTTGCATTCTGTTGAGTGATGAAAAATAACATTTCTTTTAAAAAGTCTGATAAATATGTTCGAAATAGGAAAAGGCCGGTCCGAAGCCACTTATTACACAAGCCGACCTTCATCGATTGCCATGTATTGCCTTTTTTACCTATCTTTAGTTCCTTAAAGTTCAGAGCAGCTTCAACCAGATCTTGCCTGATCCCAGTTGAGAAAGACTTGTGGTTATTGGAGGGGAGGGTGTGAATGATTGTGAACAGACATAACTTCTTGGTCTTGCAGCTAGCTCTCTACAAACCTAGTTTGTGGAAACAAAGTAGGAAGCAGGGAAAAAAAACCTTAGCGGGTCAGTGTAAGCACAAGCAATATTTTGTGAAGAAATTCTCAACCATACTGTCACAGAGTTTACATCTATGTAGTCTTACGAAAGACTGGGGAACTGCTGATATGGTCGCCCAGCAGATTTTGATGAATGGGGCATTGCGCGCACATTTCTATTTAGTCTCAGTCCTGCTTTTATCTCATGACACATTTCACCCCCAAATTTAGATCTACTCAGTAGTTCTTGATTCTCTACACTGCTGTAAGTTTGATGTCCATCTCAAAAAAATACAAGGTGATTGACAGGCAAAATGTGGAATCACCATCTCAGTTTCTGCATTACTTCCTGAAACAGCCTAATCTAACATTAAACAAATCTTCTTCCCCATTCCATTGCTTTTCTGAACCCATGATCATCCCTTTGTCCTATCAAGTAGCATCCATGCTGCACTTTATTCTGGGATTGTATGTACAGCTTCCCATCTCTAGAACCCCAAGTGTTCACGAAGCACCTGGTTATATTAGTTTCTAGGAGGCAATTCTTTGGGGTTCTTCAGATTGGAGAAGAAAATTGGTAGTGTGTGAGGACTTCTTCCTCTGCAGTTTGCATTCACAACCCCTCTTGTGTAGTTCTGCTCTTCTTCTCATCTGCCTGTCCCTCTACTCTCTGTCTGTTCTTCTATGCCCTTCTTTGCTATTCAGGTTTGTCATTGAAGTAAGGACACAGGGGCCTGCTGCCACAGGTTTCTTTTCTTTCCTGTTCCACCTTGTGCAGCCCAGCCAGATAGCTCAGATTCTAGTTCGCCACAATACCTCCACAGTCCTACTTACATTCTAACATAACCTACTTGGCCATGGGCCACAACAAAACTGGCACTGGATACACCTGGGCTTGGGCTCCCGTTTCACTGCTCATGGGCTGAGCTGGACCACTGATTCACTTTTCCTCACTTGCCAAACCCTCTCTTGTCAGACTTTCAGGTTGACATCTAGGGGTTGTCTTTTTTCAAAGTGTATAAATAAAATGCCATACTGACTACACTGCTACCTTGATCTCTTGCTCTTCTGAAAAGTGTCCTTCACTCCGTAGCAAGAGGGAAACAGCAAATACCATGCCCACCGAACAGCGCATTGCCTTTGCAATGCGGGTGGAACAACAAATGCGTCTGAACCAATCATTCCATTTACAACGCAAGTTGTTATAACGACATGCTTTAGGTAAAGCGGCGTTGGACTTTAAAGCCCAATGCTTTCTCTAATGTTGCCATGACTGGAGTTGGAATAGTAAATTATACTATTTCAAAGTCCAGCGCCTACCTGAGGAAAGTCGATGTAACAACATGCGTTGTAAATGGAATGCTTGGTTCAGATGCATTTGTTTTCCCACCCGCATTGTTAAGGAACACGTGGGAAAGGAAAACGTGGCTGTGTCATCCAACCGTAGCAAGACTTATTACGATTATCTCAAAGTTTAATCACATCACACCTGCTTCAATCATCTTCACCAGTTGCCTGGTGGTTTGATGCATATACCATAAGTTGCTTGTCCTGGGATAGCCTGCTTACATGGCGGAAAAGAAGCAGATCTCTGGACCACAGAACCACCAGGTGTTTGGATATTGAAGGTAATCCAAACTTGCCTATCCCTAGTTTTGTTGTTACAATTATTCGTCTGTCATTTTCTATAGCCTTTATTAGAGCAAACTTTCAATCCATATTTTTTTCAGCTCCACTTTAATACAGTTTCTGTAATTTTTACAAAACTCATCTTTTCACACTTGCTATTTCTTCCATTGAATGCCAATCCTTAATCATTTATTCTTTTAGGTTGTGTTGTACTTTCTTTTTGATAGGGGCTTGCATTTTTATTCTCCATATTGTACATCTCTTGTACAGTGTCCTACGTTCTGGGTGACAAAAGGGGTTATATATCAAATGTTAGAAATATAGTTTGCATAAAAAAGTTTAAAAAGTAGAGTAACAAAAATGTACAGACAATTTAAAAAAAATAGAAAATTAGATTACTAAAAGTAGAGTGTACAAAAATGTTCCTAAACGATGTAAAAATATATATAGGTTAGAGTTAACTAACGGTTGGGCTTAAGGCTAGAGTACGGCATGGTGTAAAGGATGGTGTAACATAATTTGCATGGGTTAGGTGAGGTGTATGGATTATGATTGGGATAAGAGGGTTGGGGCTAAGGACCATGCCGAGTTAAGTCTAGGGACTGGGTTTGGATTAGAATTAGAGTAAGGGGTTGTGGAAGTGCAGTGGGAAGGAAATATGTTATGGTTAAAGCTGAAGTAAGGAACTGGTTTAAGATTGCTTTAGGAGTTTTGTTAGCGGTAAGGGGTAATTCTCCACTACATTTGTAGTACTCAGGATACCTTTCCATAAAAAACTGTAGTCTTGTACAGGATCACCACAAAAGTAGAAAGCCTTTCTCTTTCTCCCTGCATCGCAGTATGTATCGAAGTGACCAGGGAACACACATCTAAGCTTTTCAGATAGCAGGCACCATTGAAATATTATTTTACAATTATTTTATCTATATTGAAGACACTAATAAACGTGAAGAATGTTACCCCAAAGTTCAGCCCTTCCTTCATTTGCAATTTGTCTATTCAAGCCTATGTCCCATTGTTGCTGATGTGTCCACAGCCCCTGGGTTCTGCACACATGTTTACTTTTTCCACGAAGTCAGGCTTCTGTTGGTAGCTTGACAATTGGTAGGTTGCATCACAAAGTATCAGTCTGTCCCTCTTACTCTGTAGATCCACTGTATTGACCCCCTTAGAAAGAGATATCCAAGTTTCCTGCTGTTCCCTGCACTCTACCTCTGAAAGGTTCCCTATTTCAAGCCTTTGTGAAGTTGGGATTGAAATGTATCCTAGTGAACAGTGACGTAATTACCAACTGTTGAGCTACCAGCTCACCTCATATCCCAAAATCCTCTCGTGTCACTTTACAAAGTAAAGTTTATGTGCTCTAGCCCCTTTTGGTAGTCTCGCAGTAAGTCGAAGAAGGCCCTACCAGCAGGAGCATGTACCATATTGAGCAACTGCTTGCTATATTCTTAGCTAGTCCATTACCCAGTATATGCAGAAAAGTTCCTCAATTAAATTGCAAAATGTCGGACATGCATGCATGCGTACTGCCATGGTATTGCCTTGGTAGTCTATGTATCTTCGTTGTTCAATCATACGTGACGCGTTAAGCCCCAGCATACAATGTTTAAGCTCCAATTTAACCATATTACTTACTGCTTTATGTGGTGCAGTGATAGTGATACACTTTTTTCCCAGAATATTTTAAAACGATCCACAACCAGGTCATGTGTAGGATATCAGCCTTGACCGATTCACCTCTAGGGCAATCCACAGACACAGTGGAGTATTCAGGTGAAAGGTCTATTCTATGGAAATATTTTAAATGAATGAGTAAAACAGCTTTGTGCTTTCTGGACATATGCCATCTCATAGTCCTTCCACCCCAGCTCCATTGGGAGTGCTTGAGCCAGAGACTCCATCAATAGAGCGGTGATGCTGACCAGTGCTTGTTATTCTCCATAGATAGGATGTTTCCATCCTACTGTGTGAAATGGCTTCTCAGTATTCAAGAAGGACACTGCATATACATTTTGAGTCAAGTTTAGGAAGTACTGTACACCTGTCAGTCTCTTATGGTATTGCATCGCAATAAATCTAGGTTTATCCAGAAGCATGACCTCTGTTATGACAACCGGTATGATCTTTGCTATAGCTTCATTGAGGATTTTAGTATTTACAGGGATCATAGATTGAAGTCACCTGGGCTTTTTCCGGGTTTCTACTAGAAAACACAACGGTATCCACTTTTAGTAGTCTCTTCAGCCACACCTCCTAATCCCACACAGTTTATTTGTTTTAATCAAGGTAGAAAATCTAACAGCTGCGCCGAATGGCTGGGTGAAACAGTCAGGCTTGTGCTAACACAAATCAGGCTCTACAAAGCAAAACACGCCTTATTTATTTATAAAGTTTTATATATTCTCTCTCATTGCGCATATACAGCAAGTGATTTCTGTTTTTACCACCTTCAGTCCGAAGATGAGACCCATATTACTTAAAGCAACCGAGTCTTTATTTGTTCTTGCTTGTGCTAATGTTAGAGCAGAAGTGTCCTGTGAGATTACAAGGTACTAATATGCTATGGAGTTTGGGCATGTTATGTGAGGGAGAACGGCATGCACTCTAATACATACACAACTGATGGGAAACGTCCTTTAGGATGAAGCCCCAATCAGGCTGTGCCTTCACAGCACGTGCATCAGAACCAACGCGTCTTTAGCACGCATTCGTTCTGCACACAAGTCATTACAAGGACTTGCTTTAGGGGAGCGCATTGGTGGAATGGTGTTGGATTTAAAGTTCAACATCTTCCCTGCTGTTGCACATACTGGAGTTGGAATAGTATATTAAACTATTCCAAAAGCCAGCATCTCCCTAAGGCAAGTCGTTATAACAACTTGTATGCGGAACGAATGCGTACTAAAGACGTGTTTGTTCTAATGAGAGTGTTCCCAAGGCATGCTTGATAAACGGATGCGGAATACCGTCATACATTCATTGCTGACACACTTTATTATTATGTGATATCTCATGATCATGATACATTGGTTCTTGCAATTTAATCACATTCAACCTCTCATAACGTATTCGCAGCTTGTCTACATGATTGCAGTGTCCACTTGTTGCATCAATTTTCCAGGGATGGACAAAGAAGAACCTTTCCATGTTTTACTATAATTAATGCAAGGTACAATTAAAGGATAGAGCACCCAGCCGAAGTAGACTTTTTTTCGGTCCTGTGCGGGTGCTAAACAGTTGGTTTAAATCTTATAAAAAATTATGCTTAGAATGTCAAAACATATTTTCTGTTCTTATAAATTATCTAGTGTGCTATTTATTGAAAAAGGTTTGTTTTGTCAATATGAAATTGCTCTAACTTTCAAAAGTGAATATTTTGCTCTTGTTCAAGGGTCAGGTAAATTGATGAATTTTACCAGTTATTTTGTTTTCCTCTCAGTCCATACAAAGTATTTAAACTTAGGCTTTGTTTCTAAAACTAACAACCTTTCATACATGGTAAAACGTAAGGAATTAGCTGAAATCTTCAATGGTGGCAGAGATAAAGGCGTATGGCCAGATGCTAAAGTCTCCCTCCGGTGTTAGTGATTGTGGTGTCGGTGTGACCATAATGGGATAAATACTTATTTTCAGATCTTCATTGTATGTTTTCCCTGCTTGACAGTTTGATTTCTGTGTACCTTGCATGTCAAACTCAAATTGCATGTGTCTTTATTTCAGGCTGGGGAGATTCACTAGGTACGCCATCAGAAAGAGGCATGACCTACGACGCCCTCCACGTTTTTGACTGGATAAAGGCACGCAGTGGAGACAACCCTGTGTATGTTTGGGGACACTCACTGGGCACTGGGTAAGAAAAGACAGATGGAGCACATGTATCTGTTAAGATCAGAACAGCCTACAGATATAGTTTTCTTGACCTACAATTTGTTTACCTAGATGTCTCTGCACACAACTTCTAAGGAGAATTTCATGTATTAAAAGTTTTTCTTGTGAAATCATTTTTATTTTTAAAACAAAAATTAGCTTAACAGCGAATAGGTTTTAATAAAGCCCGAATGTACAAGTAACAATCCTTCTTGTGTATCTGCAACCAAAAATGCATTGCTTTTCCAGGCAAACATTTTTATAGGGGGATTGATGGATCCAGCACCAGTTCTCCAAGGACAAGTTCACACCTCGACACTTTATACAGATAGGGCGCATTATCCTTGTTTACAAAATGGTGAACCTTTAAACAATTAACAAGCTGCATTCAGGGCAGTCACGAACCCGCGGCTGCACTAGGGGTTGCGTTTTTAATTAAATACAGAGCAGCTGTTTACAAGCCATTCCATTTTTCACATTGCAGGCTGCAGTCCTCCTGCACTTTAAAGAGGGAAGAGAACTCCTATAGCAGGCTGGTGTAGTGAGTGCCTGCCACCTGCCTTCAGGAAATGTCAGGGGGAGCACAGGAACCCCCTGTCCTTCTGCCAGATCACTGGCAGTTCACCTCCTAAGACCCTGTTTGCCTCTGCACCAATAATATGGCACTTGCCAGAGGCAAAGTCATTACCTCAATTTTGTGGGCCAGGCTCCCATGCTAATGAGGGAACAACCTCTGGATAGAGCTTGTGCTAAATGTCCTCTAGCGTGATCAGTATTGATTTTGCTAAATTTAGTCCTTGCCTTCCCTTCCTAATTTAGCTCTGATGGTCTTTTATTTGCCTGCTGAAAGTGGTTGAGGGGAGTAAAGACTTCAAAATGATACTTACAAATTAGTCATGTTTAAAAGAACACATACTCCGAATTCCAGTTTATGGATTTTATTATAAGACAAAAAATAATTGAATATACACGCACCTTACGATCAGAGAATATAGGTACATAAAAATCAATACAGAGCCGAACCTACATATATAATTAATTCAGCATAGAAGACACAATGTGATGAACTCCAGAATCAAAATGCAACCCAAGATTGAAGTTGGATCTAATTCCTTTTTCATTAGGAAGGAAAGCATAAATTATCTTTCCCTACACTACTCTCATTAATGTTCCTGGCTATTTCCTCTATCTCTTTTTCCAAACGTGTCCGCATGTGTAGACTGTAGGATGCTCCTTCTCCGACGAAAATGTAGAAATCTGATTTTCTGTCCCTGCGCATCATACAAAAAGATAAAATTGAGCCCACCCCCCCCTAAATGTATCACATGACAATTTGTTTCACTTGCAATATTCCCCAGTGGCTTTCCATTGACTCTTTAATTAAGTTCTTCTTGTCTTCCAGTGGCCTGAGGTTCAGATAGGCCAGGCATGGAAGGTATCCTCCCTTCCCGCTTCTCAGTTTCTTCAAAGACATTCCGGTTATCTTCTTAAACTAAGAATTACGAGGTTGAATTCTTGCACCTGGAGTGGGACAAGAACATACAGTCCTGGCACACAAAATTGATTCATTTTATTATCTCTTTAGCAACTAAGAATTTTAAACAGCGACCTGCAGTTCTGGGCCTACAATGCAGGTAACTTAAACAACATACAGTTATATTTGCGTGAATATATTGTCATTGTGCACATTATGCATACAGGAATAATAACGTCTCTAATACATATAAATCCTACTTAAAGGTACACATTACATTTCTATGCTTAGGATGTTGGATAAATGCATTTGATAAACAAAATACACTGCAAACGATAAATATACATGTGAGTGCGTTGAATCATGACTATAATGCACCCATACAATTTAGAGTGCTGTAAGGGCTCTATCAGTATTACAAAACAGGCTGCACAAGCCTTGCCGCCTCGTCTGTAATACTATAGTGCCCTGGCGGTGCAAAAAGCAGATGCACACTCTCGTTGCTCCCCCACAGCAATATGGCTAAGACTGCTCCCAGTTTTTAATATTACTAAAGACTATATAATGATTCCCATATAGTTCCTTTATGTCGATATGTGAAAGTATTGTATGTTGACAACATGAGAATCGAGCATGACCCTAGCCCTTGAGGGCCGGAGCCAGTCCACCAGTTTTTGAGAAATAATCTAGTAGCTACAGTGTATATAAATGCTGACAATTCCTGTTTATAGTTTCACAGTCATTAACTTTTTAGTGCATAAGATTTCTCAAAGTAATATATGGATGCATCTGCCTCGCATAAAGGATGAACCTGTGTTTAGAGCAATATTAAAAATAGTTGAAGGCTACCCCATTACAAATCTCATTGAAGAATGCAACATTTATTGGAAGTATCCATGCAAAGAAGTCTATACAGACCAATATATTTCAATATTAGACATCAAAAGGAAATAAGCCATGACCAAATCAACATGTTAACAGGAAAAATAGCTGTTCTCTTGCACACGGTTCTGTGCATGGTCACAAACTGAAAAAATATCCTCAATTTTACAGGGGAGCTCGGCTTTTTAACACATTGGTATGCGCATATTTAACTCCACTTCCACAAGCCAAATAAAGGTTTAAATCTTGAAGCTCTGGCTTCCACTTGGATGTGGTGTGTTAGTTCACCCTCCATACACAAACCCACCATGTTCCATGTACTCAAGCCGTGTCTCAGTGCAGTTGCTGACATTAGTTGTCTGCTCAGCTCTTGCGCTCTCACAGGCTTTAGCGTCACTGCTAAACGTTGTTCATTCCATGGCTTGGTGCCGGACATCTGCAATTGCCAACATTTGGTGAACCACAGCTGAATGGAAGCTTTGGGATACTGCCTTGTATTGCCAAATTGTGTAACCCTTTGCAATCTTAATGTAGTAACAAGTGTGCATTTTCTACCTGACAGTCTGGGCCCCTGTTGGAGTTGAGTCCTTGCTCTGGGTTTGTAGCCACAGGCCTGGAGAGTCTTGATATCATGTATATGACCTGAGGAGACTTGTGCTAAATGCCAGACTGGAGGCCTGCTGAAGAGCTGTAGACAATGGTCTCTTTTTAAGGTTTAGGGCCTGGTTTAGATCTCGACAGAAGGGTTACTCACATTGTGAATTTCAGCAACTAATGGCTATTACTTTCTCCTGTTTTACATCACAGATTAATGCTTTGTTGTTCATTTTTTCTGCATTAGGTTAGAGTGTGGGTGGCAGTGAAAAGCCTCAAGCGAGCTTGGCTTGTTTTGGGCATATGGGGATAATATGACCTCGAGCTGACCCAGAGCAAGCCACCTGTCTTTAGCCTGGCTTGAACCTTCAGTCTTTCAACCAACTCTACTTTAACAGAGACCTAAAGCATGCCGGATATTTATTTGAATTCAAATTCCAACAAGGGCGTTATACCCTTTCATCCTTCTGAAACTGATAAAATAGCTAATACCTCAGAACATTTACAATCCTGCAAAACTATAAAATATCCTGTAGCCTGTTTAATGTAGAACACAAATGTATATATTTAAATTAAACAGTTTGCAAGCATGGGTCTAGACTTATTATACTCACCGGCTTTGCCGCTCCCAAATCCTTCATGGCTCCCCATCGCAGGAGAAACACTGGTACAATTCAAGTTGAACAAATTTGATATTAAAAAAATAGGCTATCTATTCCCGAATGATCACGTCTTCTCTGACAGAGGACGCCCGGTTTCTTGGATGCCTTTGTGATGAGACGCGATCCCTTCATATCCAATTGCTCCGGAGCCAGCGGCCCCATTAACGCTGATAATTGAGAGCGAGACGGGTACTCACCTCATTTCTAAAATGTACAAGGCATGCTCTAGTGTTCGTCCACTTCTTGATGTTAAGGTACGCACTGCTTGGGAACATGATCTCGGCTGGCACATATCGGATGACCAGTGGGAAAAATGTTGCATGGTTACAAAAGAAGTATCATTAAACAGCAGACACAAACTAATTCATTTTAAATTCCTATGCAGACTATACCACTCTACAGACTGGTCGCACAAAATAGACCCTCCCAGGCCACACCATTGTTTAAAATGTTTTGCCCCTCCTGCGGACTTTGCCCATCTTACATGGACTTGTCCTAAACTACAGCCGTATTGGGAACAGGTGCACGCTACATTAGGTGAATGACTTCACTATCGCTGATCCCCATCTGGAAATCGCTCACATGGGATACACGGTCAACTTTCTCAAAAAAGTCAGGGGGTTTGCTGCACTTGGGCTCCTGTTAGCTAAGCGGGAGATAGCGCTTGTATGGGGTAAGAGAACTGCTCCCACCTTACAGGCCTGGCTGCGTAGCCTGGCATATTGTATTGTTAATTTCGAAACTTGCGCTTCCCTAATGCCTAGCTCCTAGATATACGGGGCCCGTACAGGGCATATATTGCTGAGAGGTGCCGGGATTCCGCTACACAGATTGAGAGCGGCATAGTACCAGAGGGGGTGGGGTGAGGGGCTGTAGTATTGTCATGAGAGTCCTGTTATTTAATTCGCCCTCAACTTATCTTGCTGTTGTGTGTACGAATCATTAGTTTGAACGTACAATGTAGTGAGTAAAACTGCATAACATGCCTATTTGACCTGCTTTTAGATCTCAGGTAGGACGAGCCAGGGCCGTGCAGTCGGCTAAATTCATTTACTATTTGGACCAGTCTTCCAATTGTGTTGCCTGATGTACCGCATTGATATTGTTTACCTTTATTGTACAATGAAACTGGAAAATAAAGTTTGAAAAAAAACAGTTTTCAAGCAATGCTAAGGTTACAATGTGTTGCATTCTAGAACCCCATAAATAAGTCTCAAAATTACAGAATGGCATCAGTTATGCCTCTTTTTTTTTTAGAAAATCACAGCACTTGACAGTCATGTTCATTATGTTGTGCGCTATGGAGTAATGGTTAGTAATTTAGATTCATGGCTTTAAAAGCACCATCAATGATGCTTTTCGAAATCTTTTGAGAAATATTCTTTACGTTTTGTCATTTATAGTGCACACCTTTGTACTATCCTTAAAGCTTTGTGTTATGAGAACTTGAGTAGTTTAATCCCCCAATTTTGAAATGTATGGTAACTCCTGGTACAGGACATATCCAAATTGCAAGCCCCACAACATTTTTCCCAGGTATATTCAAACAGATTTGCCTTGCCAAAATGTACCTGGGAAAGTCTTTGCTGGGGGATAAATGCCTTTAGCTTTTGTTGCATGGAACACTAAAATCTGTATCTTAGGTCAATTTTCAGACAAAACCCATAATTGATGCTATTTATCACACAAAATAAATTTAGATACCCTCAGTATCTAATTTAACGTGCAATAGATATCACACTTTCTCCCAGGGCATTTGTAATCGGGCCTAATTAGAATTACATAGTGCACAGTACAAAATTGTGCAGTCTAATGAGCATAATGTTCAATGTTTTCTGGGGAAAAGATATATGCATGCATTATTGTCTCTCTGAAGCACCATGGCTTTTCCATTGTCTGCTCACTTCGTACTTGTTTAGTTGCTTCATACATTTGTGAGGCAGTGCCAGTATTTTCCGAATGCGTATTTTATTCTGAATGGGCATTCACTGATCTAAATGTTTGTTCTTTGATGCAATGGTATAGTCACAGGTTTAAATCTAATTTGTTGGTTCACTTGGTCATTATTTTGAATTAATCTACATTTACCTTTCGAAACGTACAATAGTTTGAGGAATCATATATTCAATTATGTTCCGTTTCACAAGTAATAGACACATTGCACTATATTGTGGCCTGAAGTGTTTCTTTGTGGGCAGGTAGCAAGTTATTCAGTTGGTTGTGCTTTGTTGAAAAACTGTTGGCTTATAGTGTGACCTGAATGGAAAGAGTATTGGTATCAGCCCTTGGGACTCCTCGGGCGCTCCTGCTGTGACGCAGCGTATATGTATATGAAATGAAGCAAAGACCAGTAAGACACATAGTCAGCAATGCTCATAGATAACATTGGTGTGTTTGTCCCTTTCAAGGAGGCATTTTGGTGTGGGGCATGATAACCAGAGGGTTGATATAATGCAAGTGTTATTTCAGATGCACTTAAGTTTGGAGCCAAGAGGAGTGAGGGATGCAAATACCTACTGCTAGTGCATAGGTGAGTGACTCAACTCTATGGGATTATTAGGATCTGGGACTGCTTTGCAGTAGGGGTGTCACATTTTACAGAACAGTCAGGTATTTACTGCATTCATGAATCTGAGGTGGTTTGGGGTGTCTCTTATCTTTGTTGGGAGTGAATTTTAAAATGTTGCTTTATTGACAGACACAGAAGTTCCATCAGTGTGTATCCTCCTGAAGGAAATGACAGAGGGCTTGGGTGCCAGTTTAAAGGCTGGCATTCTAGTCTGTGTGTATCAGTGATGCTTTCCTTAGATTCTCCTGTGGGTAATGAAAAGTGCTTTGAAAGATAAACAGCTTATCAAGTATGTTGAAAGCAGGAAATACAAGGGCAGGCCAAGAAGAGCCCCTTGGAAGGAGGAGCTACCCACCTTCTACACAGGGCCTCAATGCAGACCTCTTATGATCCTCCCTGTTACAGTTACATTTAGCTGAGGAGACAGCAGCAGAGAACGTAGAAGATGAAGATAGCTTCTTTGAGGAAAGAGGACCGCATGGTTAGATACGTCTTGTCTTCAGCAGTAGTTTATAGGGCAGAATGATATGTAAGCAGGAAGGGCAGTGCATAATATGGATAATACTAAGTGAAAATATTTTCAGTCTCTGCGTAATTGCTTCCTTCTCATGTGAGCCAATATGTCACCTCAGATGAGGTTGAGATTAGGTTTGCAGGGCCTATCGATTGTGCCCAATTTCCTGCATGCCACAACAAAGTAGAGACTAATTTGTCTGCAGCCCAGTCTTTTTCTCTTGTTATGATTACTCCAAAACGTTTTGTAATTGTTCTAATGTAGCCCCACCATTCTTATTAGAAGGCAGTCTTATGTATCCAAAGTTCTTTCTTTGATTACTTCGTCATGGTGGTACTAAGCTTCCATCCCATGAAGTCTTATTTCTTACGTCATTTGCTTCACACAAGAAATCAATACAAATATGCAAACATTATTATCAGTAAACACATTGTCATTCTTCAAACACTGTTGCAAAATATTTTCAAGAATGTTAATACTATTTAATTATCTGCTCCCATTTGTGTTCAGGACATGTTGCAGGTTTGGATATTAGGCCTGAGGTGCCATGGCATTTATTCCCTAAACTGCCAGAAAAAGTTGAAGGGGCATCACATGTTGATCCCTTGACCCATCCTTAGCTCTACAACAGCTACTTATTTGCTGCCCAGTGACTAGGTACAGGGACTGAAATGTAATTTAAAGAAAAGAAATAGGTCTTTGAAGGTTCTATTTAACACCAATTTAACATCTGATTAACACGTGTTCAGCATCTGTTTAAGCTTTGTTTAACACCTTTTAACATCTGTTTAAGCTCTGTTTAACACCTTGATGCCTCAGTCCCAGCAACGTTCAGGGTTGCCGCTCTGCAGTTGCAGGTTGGATGCACAAAAGCTGTTTTTGCTTAAACTGGGATAAATACGAAATCCTGATTTTCGACTCCCTTTCATACAAGATCTGTCCCACCTGTTGCCTCCTGAGATGGGACTCACACCCCCCACCCTCCCTTCCCCGTCACCATCCACTACTGCAAAACTCTTGGTGGTCAAGTCAGACAATTCACTCTCTTTTAAGAAACTTGCCAGAACACACCGGAAAGATCATTGTTCATGCATTAATCATGTCGAGACTTGAATATGCCAATGTGCTGTTCCTGGGATCTCCTCCAGTATTGTTAAACAGACTACAACGAGTCCAGAAGGCGGCAGCCAGATTAGTTCCTAACATTCCAAAAGACATTCTATCGCGAATAGTTTAAAAAGACTCCACTGGCTTCCTTCCTGTCAAGCAAAGAATAGAATTCAAAGCCTTGACATTAACTTTCAGGGCCACCCAATTGAAAGGCCCCGTCTATATCTGTGGCAAAATCAAAAGATACCTGCCTCCCAGAGCTCTGTGCTCAGCCAACCATAACCTGCTCTACATTCCCAAGATCAAAAAGACCAGAGCAGGTGGGCGCTTCTTCTCCTACTTGGTGCCAAAGCTCTGGAATCTTCTACCGGATCGTACTAGAGGGGCCACATCAGAGAACTCATTCAGGAGCCTCTTAAAACCCACCTCTTTAGAAAGAACTAATCTTGACTGGTCCCTCCTCTGTTTAATTCTGCAACTGCGCCTTAACCTCACCGACTGCCAGGGGGCTCCTTATGGAGCAGCTGTTTTGCGCTATACAAACATATTTCATTCATTCATTCATCCTTCCACTTAGGCAAGGGGTACTGAGTGCAGTATGATGAGAATCAAATGGTAAACTAGGTCAACATCTCTTACGCTTGGTAAGCCTAGATTGTCACCTATGCGTGATATGGAGCTATGATGGACAATCAAAGGTGTGTGCTCAGTTTCTATCCTTAATGTATATTAGAGCAAATCTTATCAAACCGGGGGTGTGTTTCACTTTAAATGACTACTCAAGCATTTCAAATCCCAAAATATTTGGTGGAGTTGTCGCAAAGTACCTAAGAATATTTATTCAACATTCTATGTGCTGTAGAGCTAAGATATTTGACAGCCTCCCCCAAACCACAACACATTTGTTTGCTATACTAAAATCATATTCGAAAAAGAACATAAAAGTATTGTGTACAGGTAAGTGAAGCATGAACAGAGCTGTAACTATATAAATGTGCATAAACTGCATTATTTTTCCAAACCTTTCTTTGGGGGAAGGATGCTCAATTATGCTATAAAATATTTTTATAGGACTAGTTAGGTTGACATAACTGGCCCAGAGTGTTTGGAGTGTATGATTTGCCAGAGATTGTTATGTAAAATAGAATCTGGTGTTTGACATTGCACCAGGTTTACTGGCCTAATATGTATTGACATAGAACATTTGTAATTCACTGTGCTAAAATTCCTTATGGTAGAGTTCCAAAATTATGACCAATGTCACTGACCCAATGTGCTTTGAAATACACTATTTTCCGCATGTAGTCTCACAGAATAATTCAGTGTTTTTATGCACAGTATCAGAAAAACGAAGGGAGCCCCCCATACGTAATTTTGATTTGGCTCTTATGTCTCCACTTCCTCTAATCAACGTATTAGCCCCCCACACCCCCTGAAGTTTGATTCTAGTTGCGCCCCTGTTTCAGTGTAGCTGTGTATCTTAACTGTGCAAGCAAAGTGTAATACACCTGCTTTGTTTTCTTCTAGCGTTGCAACGAACTTAGTGAGACGTCTTTGTGAAAGAGGTAAGCGCGTAATCGGAAAGCTATTTCCTTCACTTATAAAGACGTTTTTTTTTCAAAGTTTGATGCATGCAACATGAGCAATATTATGAGAGTGCAAGGAAGATTACTCCCATGTTCCGACTCTGTCCCTTTCTCCATGTGTGCGTACCACCACCCTATGGCAGACCTGGAAGCTGCTCTGCTTAGCTTTATAACCAAAGCGCTGCATTTCCACCATGCATTTTAGTTTACCCTTTTCTGCCTTCTGGGTTCTTCTTCTCCCATGTTCAGCAAAGCCTAAGAGCTATTTTGTTCATGTTTACTTTCTTCGCCTTTGAATCTTTCTCCTAGGCTTGGCAGCTTTTGTGGCGTACTTCTCATTTAAGTCATGCACGCTTGATGTGCAGGCAGAGCAGGCTATATGTGCTTGTGTATGCACGTACACCAAGAAAGTGGTCATTACAAGGGTCATTAATCCATATGGCTTCACTCGCAAGGCCAAAATTTAAATTGCAATTGTAGTTATTTAGCGCTTACTACCCCTGACAAGGCATCAAAGTGGGTTTTGGCGAGTAGCACGCTACTTCGAAACTCAAAAATGATTAGTGGTGGATTAGTATAGGGAAATATGAAATTAATTTGAGTGGTGGACATGTGAGTCTGTTATTTGGATTGAAAAAGGATAGTGGAGGGATAGGTTTGCATTTACATAGCGCTTGTTACCGCTGATGAGGCAGGGAGTAGCACGCTTCTCCGAAACTTAAAACATGATTAGTGGTGAATTAGTGTAGGGAAATATGAAATTAATTTGAGCTGTGGACATGTGAGTCTGTTAGTTGGATTGAAAGGGATAGTGAACGGATAGAAGAGGGAAGGGTCTAGACAGTGTTTTTGGAGATCATGGCAGCAGGAGAAGTTTTGGGATGAGTAAAGGGGAGGTGGAGAGGGAAGAGCCAGAGAGAATGGTTTAGAAAGGTTTATTTTGGGGATCTCAATAGTAAAAGAGGTTTGAGATGAGGCAAGGAGGCATAAAAAAGGGAAGAGTCTAGAAAGGGGTATTCTGGGGATCACAGTAAAAGAATGGGGGTTGGGATGAGTAAGAAAATGATGGTAGAGGATGTATTGAGAGAGGTATAGGGTGAGTATAGAGTAGTGCATTGGAAATGCTGAATTAGGATTAAAGTAATAAATATGAAGATACACAAGTACATGGAAGGTATATATGTGCAAGGAAGGTAATATATCTAGATTTAACTTGTATTTAATAAACTCAGAATTTCAAGTGTTGCTGTACTTTAAGCTAATTTATTTGTTTTCATGGTTTATAAAAATATATATATATATATTTAATCCAATAGTGAAGCAATTGTAGAAAGTTATGATAAAAATTTTCTTATTTATACAGTGACCTATATACATGTTAAACATAGTATAATATACCCATAAGTAGTATGTACACTTATTAGGCAGAACTAAACATTCTTAAACTGAAATAAACATTTCTTAAGCAGAACTAATATGATGATAAATGATGTTCAAATTAGTAAAATGATGTCGCTTGGGTAATAACGGAAGTTGCTGACATGACCAGTCCTGTGAATCTTGTAACAGACCGGGATGCCGCCAACTGCTGTACCCTATTTGTTTGTTCACATTAAATAAGTTTATACTTTGAAAAATCCATACCCGTTCTGAGATTATCTGTTGTTGATTTACCATGAAATAAACAGACAACTATAGGTTTTGATTGTTCAATTGAGAGTCACCAGCGGGGGTTCAACAACTCAGTTATTTGTTTCAAATTGTTTAACTTAGTTCATTGAATGAAATCCCTTGCAGGCACAGTTACCTACTAATAGGCATAAATATAGAAGCACACTCAAGGTTTGTAACCTGGGCAAAATCTTCAAAACACCCAGAATCTACTTTGTAGGACAAAGAAGGGCACGCTTTGAGCAGGGGTTCCCACCCAAACCCATCTCATGCTCACTGGCTTCCAAAGGCATGCGAGTACCAACTGGGCGAGCCCTAGTAAGGTCATGGCTCAGTTCCTATCCAGACTCGCGCTTTGCATGTGCGACCGTGAGAGGCAAATTAGGTAGGGATGCTGCATAAGAACAAATCATTCTGTCCCGTGTTACCCGTCTGTGCTCCCCACCTTCATGCGAGTCCAATGCTTTTCAAGTCATGCCAATTACCACGCACCAGGCGTTATACTAACGCACTTAGGCCCCCATGTACTGCTGCTGCCGCCATCCAGATTTAATTTTAGGACAGTCTGTCCTCCCTGACCTTGACACATGTTGCTGCCCTTCTCATAGCCAAGAGAACCTTGCTCCTTCTTATTTAAATGATGAGTCATCCTTCCACCCTTCAAGAATTTCATAAAGCCTTTGTTTTATAAATCATTATTTTCAGGGCTACAATTCCCAGAATTCATCAATTTGGTCATTAGTAGCGCATTTTGCGAAACAAAGTATCTCCATAACATCTAGAAACCCTACTGAAACATCAAAGTTACTTATTCGTATCAGCTTCACTCCGTCAAACTGAACAGCTTATCATGCATTGCTCTTTAAGAAGTATGCTGTATATCAAAGAATTATAA
This sequence comes from Lissotriton vulgaris, assembly GCF_964263255.1. Taxonomy (NCBI): domain Eukaryota; kingdom Metazoa; phylum Chordata; class Amphibia; order Caudata; family Salamandridae; genus Lissotriton; species Lissotriton vulgaris. The sequence goes on from NC_141694.1 coordinate 1,114,683,514, forward strand.
AAATATGTTCCGAGGTATAACCATATTCAGGTATGCTGCGTATAGTTTAAAAATGCAAACACGCAGTAAATTACATATTGATTTATTTGTAATGTTCGATTTTGAGCTCACGCGCAATATACTTTACGTGAAGAAAATATTAATACATATGCCAAGATACATAGCTCATTATCTACAATAACACATTCAGAAGTATTTAAAATATCAAGTTTCAAAGTAGCTGTATCATTTGAGCAGCATGCAAACTGCCTGGAATGGTTCACCTAGAGCACATGACTAATCCCAACTCAACAATAGTATTCAATAACCTATGGATTAGCCGCTAATCCTGGGTTCCAGGATAGAATGCTACTGTCCGTAAAGCGCTTCAATGCCTCACCATTGGTAGAAAGCGCTATATAAATACAATTACAAAACCGTGCAGTAGTAAATGCATAGCGTCATAAACCTCTTTGGCCACATTCTTTATGCCAAGCGTCCTGAATTTCTGAACCATGCACATAATGCAGATGCTTCCACTGATAGAATAATTGCAAGTGACGAAATCAGAAACGAAGAAAGAGGTTGATGTAGGGATTTATCAGACTGCTTAAGCTCACACCTGAACAAATGGGAATCTCCACAGCAGGAGGGTTACATTTACAAAATATCTCTCAAGTTGTAAATTAGATTTTCAAGTCTGTAAATTCGTGTTTTGTGCAAGATGCAGTTGGTGCAAATTAGGGTGACCATTTTTCCTGTTTTTTTAGCCCGACTCTTTGTGCGCATGTAGACACTTTGGGTGCGCGGACGCAGACATAGGTTGGGGAGTGGGAAAATTATAAATAGCAAAACGCATTTTAAGTTTAATTCTGTATCCCACTCCTCTAAATCAAGTCCTTTTACAATATATCACTCGGCCAGATATTGAGTTTATCGAACCTGACTACTGCCTCGTACTGTAGGTGAGTTATAACTCCTTATTCACATTCTGGAGTAAGCACTGAATTCTTGGGATTGGCACTTATAAAGAGACACGTTTACGAGATAAATACTTCCATCATGCAACTGGTGTGAAATAGTGTTAAAACCTGAAACACCAATGGTAAACAACACTGTCCACCATGGATCTTACCCATTAGCCCCTATTGCCCCATGACCTAAGGAAATGGTTTCTACTTCCGGCTTTTCCCCTTAAAATGAAAATACTGGCTGCCTGTGTCCTGACAGGAAGCTTACTTTGGGCAGCACCAAGCAGGATATTTAAAGTGCTACACTAGCCAAGTGCAGCCAATTGGACAGACCACCCAAATGTAGGACAAACCTGGAAACTGGAAGCTTGTCCACCACATCCTCTCTCATTTCAAACTAATCTTAGTCTAGGAACATCAGGGGCCCGATTGACAGACTACAGCACATAAAGTACTAACTTATTACAAAATGCAAATCACCAATCTACAACCAGAGACCTTTGCTTCTCCTATCTTTTCTGCTCAGAGATCTTTGCCATGTATGTGGTGATCTCCAAACACTTACGTGTAGATTTTAGTAGTAAATGTGGGAGAAACATGGATTAATAAATGGGAAATACTAACCTATGGGAAGGGTTTAAGGAATTTCAGGAGGGTTTTTGGAGGGACATGCTAATTCAAAACACACACACACAGGACAGCTGCAATTCACCAAATATTTTTATAGTCATTACAGCCTTCAAGCTGTCACAACAGGTGTAAATGTACACCAGCCCAGCCTTGGAGTAAGTGGAGCCCCACACATGGCCAACGGCTAGTACTGCAATACACAATCCCATAGAAAGCAACAGAGATGGGGAGTTGAAATGACTCTCTTTATGAAATAAGTTTAAATTAATTAAATTAGTTCAACATTTAAACTCATAAAGGTAACTATTTTAAATGCATTCAAAATAATGTATAAGCATTACATTTTTTTCACACCTGTTAATAAACATTAAAAACACACGCCAAAATGGTAAGCTTTTTTTTAAAGTGAAATGTTCTTAATTAAATATGTAATGTTTAACCTAGTTTATTAAATATTGAATATTATTTATAAAATTAATCAATATATTAATTGAATTATTCAATAAACATTAAATTTGAAGAGTTAATATGCTGTAAAATATTATTTAATTCATTCCAGGTTAATAATAAATATCTCAAATTAATCTGCATGCATATTATGCAGTACAATAAATATAACTATATTAAAAATACAACCTTATCGAATTTCCATATGCTTCCCCATAAGTTGCTTTTTATGTCCTAGCGGAGGTCTCCGCCCCAGTAGCAGATACGTGTGCCTACTGGGTGTAACATACAGTACAGTCATAGTTACTTGTACTAACTTTACAGTCGTAAATACCATTGTGGGAGGCTCCACCCCCTCATTGGAGTGGGGTGAAGACCTGCAAGTCTGCACCTATGTGTAAATCTATTTAAAAGCGTGAATAGCGAAAAAGTGGAGTTATACATAGGTTTAGTGGTAGATATACAGGAGAAAATATGGACCTAAGTATTTAGCTTTGTGAATCGGGGCCATAGTATGTAACACTTTCTTTTGCATGCTTATTTCCTCTGTAGTATAATTAAAAAGTATTTTAGATAGTTCGGAGAGAATAATGATAATGGCCTTTTCAAGCAAAGTGGTAGTACGTCTGCAGGAGCAAGCAAGGCTGGCCATTCTGGCCGTCCGGTCCCTCCTGGTGCGCTACAAGGTATAGGGCTGCTTCTTTGGCTCGCTGAGCTGCCCTGGCCCTGGCCTGAAAGCAACCAAAGTAATTTTAATAGACTGTTAACTGGCACACAAACAGTGATGGCCATCATATCCTCGCACAGTATTTAAAACAGATCATATTTGTTTTTTTCATATGATTTACTATGAAAATTTGCTTACTGATCAATACTATTTGATTGGCATGGCATCTTGTGCGGTACAAATATTGGTCTGCAGTGCAACCAGTTTTTTATGTCTTGCCTACCAAATGCTCTTGCCTCATCACATAAAAAAATATATAATAAAAGTACATATTTTTCTACATAATAGGCTTTTAGTCAGCCCTCTTGCTCCATTGGTCTTCTCAGCTGTCAATTGCATGTTTTGCATATCTGCCTAAAAATAAGTAAGCACACCTCACTGCGAGGGTGGTGATCCAGTACATTACCATGTTAGTGCATTTTTACTTTCTATTTGTTATCCTTTTTCTTTTAAGCCATCTTTATCTGTTTAAACTATTTTTACACGTTACCATAATTCAGAGTCAATAGTACATTTTCTTTACTCCAGTAAGAATCATATTTTCCTGTGGTTTTTCATTAAGTAAGGTTTCTGTAAAGTATGCCTCACTGCTAGGAAGCATTCACGCTTTTCTATAAAAACTATATGTCTTGATTAGTTTTCTAAATTTCAGGTTTACATTGATGGCTACCATCTTTAGGTAGAGGCACGTATGAATCTTTTTCTTTTGATTTTATGGTATACGCTTGCAATAAACAATTAGAAATAATGTAACCATCACACTCACTTGTCACGGTCAGATCAATTGGCTTTGCCAATGTTTGTTATTTTTTGTGGCACACAATTTCTTTATACGTACCTTCATGCTTTTATACTTCAGGGAAAATATTGCTCCTGACAACTGCAGCTAATGAAAAAAGTCATAAGTATCCCATTAAATCCTGTACGATGTCGGGTTTTAAGCTAATCCACGTCCAGTTACATCAAAGAAAAAACATGTACACCTGAGGTAGCACAGTCCTAATGGATTTACTAATGCTTCTCTTAATTGAAATTTATGCCGCTCTACCTGTTCGCTATATTGATCTTTCTGCTGCAAATGTAAAGCCACCTTTGTGAAATCCACAAACCTTTCCATCGCCCAGGTAACCAACAGATGTTCTGCAGTGGTGGAGAATGCACATCGCCCTTTGTTTCTCCTCGCACCATTAAACCTCTAGACATCTTCTCCCTTCCCCCATTGGGCTAATGGTGCAGGGAAGCAATTGCGTGTATGCAGCATGGGTGCCTCAAACATGGATTAGGCCGTTCCATGTATAGTAACCGTTCCTGGTGTCACTCATCTTGGGTTAGACTATCTTACAGGGTCTTTTGCAGGTATTACTACATTTAATGAGATGGCCATGCAGATTTTCAGGTAGGGCTCTAGTTCCTTGAGCCTCTTGCTTCTTGGTAGCTAGAGGTATAACAATGCACCTGGTCCCTAATTAAAACTGCCCATAAACTTGGAGTCGTTCAGTGAAACAAACAGCCCTTTCTGGGGGTCAAGGCTTCTCGTGCCTATGGGTATGTTTACATTTTCTATGTTCGGGTTTGTTGGAGACAAAGTGACTCAAATTTTGTTAAATTCTTTCAAAAACACTACAAAGAATCTTCATTAGCAAACCCAGTATTTGTGCTTTGTAGACGCCCCTTGAAATCTGTAAAGGATTAGAGAGCGCCCTAATCTCCTCTGCGCTTTACGCTAGTCTGAGGTTGTGGAAATCAAATGACCATGGAGGAAAACTACTAGAAAAGGGAAAGGGAACCCATTCTAATAATTCAATTTTAGGTCTGGGAGAAAAGGAGGACAATCAAACCAAACACTCAGAGACCCCTGTCAAATACATTTGTGAATGCACCCAGCCCACAACACAGTCACAGAGACTTAAAACATCTCTGTCCCTTTTTCGACCAGGATGTGTATGTGCCCTTGGGTGAGTTGTTAGTGTGGATGGTACGGAAGAGTATGAATGTGGATGTGATAGGTCAGTACGATTGTGTGGTAAATTGACAGGGGTCTCTTTGAGAAAACTCTACTCTGTGTGCAAAAATGTACATGACTTTTGTTCACTTATACAATGCATAAAGACGGAAAAGACGGGTAAATTATCAATAATATGAATGGTTTTTAACGCTTTTTTATATCAATAATGAAAAAAATTAAATTAAAAAAATCTAATAAAATGTTTTGATAAAGTGATAATGTTTTACTTATCATGTTTCAGAGTTTACACCAATAGCCCAGTGGAGCAGATTTAGCCCTAAAATTAAAGAAATAGAGGTCAAGAGGGAGGTATTTGATAAAGGGGATGGAGGAAAATACATTTCAGCTGGAGATGAGCAAGTAGCTCATAAATATGGCATTGGAAATAGCAAATGATGTGGCTGTAGAAGATACAGTGAAGTGTGCCTGATGGCTCGGAGACTATGACTAGTAGTGGTGGAGAGAGAGCTCCAGGAAAGAATAGAGGCAAAAGTTTGTCTGAAGAGGGAGGGAAATTAACATACATTTCCAATGGAGATTTTAATGCAGAAAGAGTGAGGTAGTTGTTGCACCTTTACATCCTAGATCATTTGGAAGTGTTGAATACTGTAAAAAAGGGTTTAAAAATAAAACAAACAAAAAACTTTACCCGAGTTCTGCGCACAATAAATTGTCACAAGTGTCACACATAGATCATGAAAATGTCTGACATAACCACACTGCACATGTAGGAGTGTCACACATAAGCAGTTTGAAAAATTGACCGCCCTGGTGTGGGCATAGTCCTCTCCTCAATTTCTCTGGTGTCTCAGTAACACATTGCTTTAGCAAAAGGGTCCTTTTGCTCTTCCTTGACTGCAGTTCTTTGATGGCTGATCACTGTATCCTTAAGATGTGCTGCAGTTGGGGACATCCTGTTATGCAGGTAGAAAACATTTCCGAAGCGCAACGCGCGCTGAGGCGTCTTGACGCTAAAAAGCAAGGCTTCAGCTAAGTTGGGAGAAAAGTACTAAGACTAAGGGGAAAAGAACCTGGTTTTAAGCAGCTTCATTACAGAACCTCTGTTAGAGTGAGAGCTAATCGAGGAAGGCAAGGCATATGCCCGGTAGGAAAGGCTCCTGCCACTCCACTTAGCCTTTCTGAGGGAGTTCTTTGAACTTTTAAGTTGTTTCTGGATAATTAAAACCAGTCTAAACCACAGTGAACGTGTTAAGAAAAGAATATGTTTCTTATTAAATTCCAGAAGCTTTCCTACCCAGCTATATTGTGCACTCTGATAAAATATCTGAAAACACACTTGTTTAAAACATTGCATACACAATTTTCCATTTTTTCTTTGTTCTGTCGACACCCTATTCTTAACAGTATGTTCTTTTGAGTCACCCTGGTTTGTAAATAAGGTTTCTGATATGATGCTAAGTTTCTATGCATCATGTTGCTCAAATATTGTAAACCGTTATCCTTCACTGTCTACTTGATTGTTTAGAAGGATGTTATGTTTTCTCAATTATGACTGTTAATTTTTTTTTCAGAAACGCCCCCAGAAGCTCTGATACTAGAATCTCCATTCACTAATATACGCGAAGAGGCTAAAAGTCACCCCTTTTCAGTGGTAAGTACAGTTAATTTTTTTCTCTGCAGCACCTATGTAGGTGGTGATGGGTATGTATTTTCTTTTAAATCCGCTTTCAGATGTCTTATTTAAAGATCTTTAAAGATGTTATGGAATATGGTCTTCTGCCATATTTGTCCCTTTTTCCAGGCAGCCTGCCAAATGTACCTCGGGAGATGGTGAGGCACTGAAGCCTTCCAGTGTTGGGGTGATGAAAGTAAATGTTCCTAAATGCTTGGCTTTTTGTAGACTTTGATGATAGATTTGCTCTTTTCTAACACCGGATTATCTCAATTGGTCCACACACGCTTCCCAAGTGCTTATATTGATAGGTAGGAGGCACTTACTTTGTTTTTGGTGGAGGTTGTTTGTGTTTGGTTCTGTACCAGTGGGATCGGAACCTATACTTTACTCTAGCAGGCATGGTTGGGTGAATTGCCTGCCCAGTTTCCATAATGAAGCAGCTCTAGACAAGGTTCCTTTTTTGTTTCTCAATGATTGTTCCCTTTATGTAAAGTACTCTTCAATAGTATCAGTTTGAACCGTTGCACATATTATAATACAATGCAGAGGGATGGTGGAGAGATTGATATACTGTTAAATGCAGATATCATCTTACTCGTACTTAGGCCCCCCCTTAAACATTATGCACACACATATAGCTTTAATAAATATGAAATGTGCAGCGTGTAATATTCAATGTATTGCTGTTGTTGAGTGCGTGGAGGGAAATGTATCTGTTGAGGTGAGGGAGTAGAATGCACTCCACCCCCCCATACCTTAAGTCCAAAACATAAGTACCACGGCCAATGAGAGGATGTGGCCTAATGGCTAGAGAGGTCACCTCGAAGCTGGTGAACCAGGTTCGAGTCTTGGCAGGGACGCTTAACATCCTGTGATTCTGGGCAAATCACTTAACCTCCCCGTGCCTAACAAAACGAATGTACCCGTCTGTAGAATAACTGGTGCTCATGGAAAGCGCTCTGAAACCTTTGGGTCTTGTTCGCACTTTTAAATATCCCCCCTTCCTTAAAATGAAGCGTAGAAAGGAATGTCCTTCTTAAATTGTGAACTCTTGTGTAAAAGGAAACCCTGGTAAGTGGTTTTCGTTAAAAAAGATGGAAACACCATGCCCACTTAAGGTGGCATGCCTCACCTTGAAACAAATTATTTATTTAAAACCGTTTTTATTGGTATTGTTTGGTTTTCCATGCTCATATCGTGTTGTGTCGTCAGGACCGGCTTTAGGGCAGTGCGACTGGTGCAGTCGCACTGGGCACTGACCTGTGGAGGGGGGTGCTGTGACCTCAGGGGGGAGCTGTGTATAGCAATATCTTATGATAGGAGAGATGAAGGACACTTTTGCAGGTGGTAGGGAGAGAATCTGAGGAGATGGTCAATGGGATGTGGGGGCGCAGAAAGTGATTGTGGCACTGGGCGCCGCCAGCACTAAAGCCGGCCCTGTGTGTCGTAATTACAATCTAAATATAAACGAATAATGCATTTATTCATGTGAACCGTGTTTCTTAGAATTCACACCCTTACCTTTTTGAACGTGGGGGTAATGATGGTGCTTTTAAACAGTGCTTTATGTAAAGTTAAACCATGTTTATAGAAACCAAACGATCCACTGGAGATATTGAAGACCGTTCTGGTAGACGAGAGGGTATTAATTGTAATATTGTGTATCCTTTGAGTTAACTTCTGTACTAGCCCTGTAATGGATCTGACTCTGTCCTAAGGGAAATCAGGATTTCATTTCACTAATCATCCAGAGGTTTTCTCCTCAGTTTTCTGTCTTCCTTCGTGTGTTGTGTGATGTTACACTTCCTGCTTATTTCTTGACTCTGCTTTTCTACTGTGTTAAGCTGGGTGCTGATGGGAGGGTGGACTCACCTTGAGCTTTTTCTAATTGTTTAGGTGCAAGGTTTTATGATTGCATAGTGTTATCTTATTTTTGTTATAATTGTGTAACGTAAACAGTTGATCTGTTTTGTTAAGTATTTTCGTGAAGCCACAAGCTTAAAAACGAACAGGGTAAGGTTATAAGGATCCTTCCCACCTAACTAATAATGGTCAGCATGTTTCTTCCTATATTGATTGCCATAAGGTTCATATGCATTCTTCGGGACCTTGTCTAACCAGTGTCTTATGCTTTCTCCTTAGTTCTCTTAAGTGTGTAAAGAATCTATGAAGGCAGTATAAAGAAAGAATTACCTTATAGTGGATTCTACTATGGCCTTGTTGATAATTATATATGCACACATAGTCTGGCGTAGGACCTATGGCGAATCAGCCAAAATGGGGTTGTCCCTTATTGATTTTCGTTGTAGATGCATCTACCATAAGCCCTGCTGCCACCCTTCCTGCCCGAGTGCGAGTGTGTGGAGGGCCCATACTTCATGGAGACGGAGCCTCAGATGGGTCAATGTGCCCCTGGCCTCACTCAGCAGTGACAATAAATAGCTTCTTAATCTGCACTTCTGCTTATATGGTTTATGCCATGGTGTGATGCCATGTGCAGCAATCCTAAACAAAGGTATTTAACCAGAACCAGGAACATTTGCTCTGTAGTTATAAATGCAATTATTTTATCATGTGATGTCATGCCCACGAAATCTTTTCCGTAAATCATGAAAATGCATTATATCCACTAATTTGGGATTTTATTTTTTTGGGGGTGGAGGATGTAGTGTCAGTTTTTTTTCCCTTCCCTCGTACAAAAGAGTATCTGTGCACCTCACTGCATTTAGATTAAGAAACCACCAAAACGCTTTCCTTAGCTTAACCACTGCTCCTTGTTTAATTAGTGCCTTCCTCCTGAGAGGTGAATAAAACCTAAACATACTAATTGCAACCAGGGCCTATTGTTAGCTGAAACATCTAGATCTCAATTGTACCTCTACAGACAGAATGTGTTTAACACAAGGCATGGTTTCCAAAAAAACCCAAATATTATTCAATATCTTTCTCTTAATTTTTATACTGCAGATAATCTAACAGCAGTCCTTTCTTCAGATCATGTATCGTTTTTAATAAACATTTTCCTTTTCCTTGCTAGCTGTATTAAAGGAAACGTAATTTAAAAAACATAAAGGGCAACGTGCTTTGTGGACCAGCAAGGCCATTTCAAGGTTCTTGCCATATTTACCAATCACCCTACCTTTGGCTTTGTGGTTTTTTAAGTAAATACTGCTCCTTGATGGCATTATTGAACCATAACATGCTTTATAAATGTATATATTTATTTATAAGTGTTTTTGCCCTCGACAATAGAACATCACAGCTTCATCCACAAACTAGCTTAAACAACCCTGAATTAGCCATAAATAGCTAATTGTACCTTACAATGCAAGACCATGTTATATATAACAATAGTTAAAACTGTGGTAAGCTATTAAAAAATGTAAAACTACAATAGCAAAAAGCTGCAACAGATGGTGAAATAATGCGTTCATGTACACCCGCCAAGGATTTAATGTTTCAGAGAAACTGTATGTGCAAACTTTTCGATTTGGACCCTGACAGAACAAAGCAAGCAAAAAGAACACAATTTAGATTTGGATGTCATTGTGCAAATCTTACTGATGGGATCAATAGTAGGGAGACCCACCCATATGCCAAGGAAATATATCTGCGGTAAACAACTCGTTCTCATTAAGAAATGAATATTATCAGCCTGTGTTTGTGGATCATGGTGTGTTTTCTCCAAGAGTACAGAGTCTACTGGTGGCAAATATGTTTTTAATCTGGTACAATACGATATCGAGATTTTAACTTGTGTTCTGATGGACACTTCTAACTGCAGATTCTTGTCAAGGCATTTGTAGAGCGCACTGTCACCAAGCAGTTTCCTGGCGCTATTACTCATACCGCTGTGGAACCCTTCCTGGCTTTCCCTGTGAGGAGTCCACTCCTGGGCACCCCCAGGGTGAAGCCAGGCATCCTAGCGCTGTTGGGGCCGGTGTGGAGGTTAAGCAAGCTATTGCCCAGAGTTGCAGCGTGGGGCCCGAGATTAGAATAGGCACCGAGGCGAGAATTGTCAGGTCCGAGGAAATTGAGCCCAAGACCAGCTGAGGCGGGAATTGAACCCCGGTCCCAGGCCAGAACTCTGCATCAGGGTCTGCCGCTCTAACCATTGAGCCACACTCCTCCACAACGTATATAGGCCCCAGGCACCAAACTGTTGTGTCTTTTGCAGCAGTGCTTCAGTGCATCTTGTGGCTCTGCCCCAGATGTGACGAAGCAGAGCTGCCTAGAAGTGCTATGGTAGCCCGCGGATGTCAGTTCCTTTCTCTCCACACCTTCCAATGCTGACCCAGAGCTCAGCTCCCAGCTTTTTCAGTTTTCAGATGACTGCAAAACGTTTCTTTAGTATGCTAGAGAATTATGTCTGCACCCACGAATGTCATACAATGAATCCATGCAGCAAGTGCACGAAGCAGGTGTTTTTCATAGATATACAAGAGGTGTGCCTCTGGTACCTGGCCTTATGACACAGTATCATGTGGTAAGTGTGCCAACATACGCCCAAAGACAATTCACGATGAGGAGGCAAAGTTGTGTGATGCTGAACACAAGAAAAGTTGCTGCTGTTGCGTAGATCCTTCTCTAAGTTGCAGTCCCGTTCATGGAACCTTTCCCTTGACAAATCCACCCCCTGCTTAAAATCTACTGGTAAATTCGAATCCAAATGCATGCAAAAAATTTCGGAATGGGACACAAACCCATCCCCCTACTCTGAATCTAAAAAGAAGGCGCAAGAGTTCCGGGATGTAATTCCCACTTCATAAAGTTTAAAGTTTTTCCGATTCCTTAGTTGTTCCAGAAGCTCCCCAAGATTCCTTGGCCATCATCAACCCTACAGTCTATCAAAACCTTTAAAGAAGCCACAATGCACATTTTAGTGTGCCTCAAGTTACCTCTGGCAAAAGCAGTGTATGTTATGTAATCAAATTCCATGTGGTGCATATGAGTCCGCCCAGTGCAATAAATGGAAGAATAACCATGGTAGAGAATCCGATGATAAAAGGACCGTGAGTCATAAGTTAGAGGACACCCCACCACAGCAACAATGGTAGGCATGTGGATCCCGTGTTCCCAGTGTGCATTACACAAGAGACTTATCATCCCCGACAACGAGCACCGCATTTGGTGCCGTGATGCGATGAACGGAGTGTGCTTCCCGATCCCCTCCAGGTTCTTAGTGTCTCTATTTCTTTGTTCCGAAACAGGGGCCTAAGGCCTATCTTGGATTCCAACTCCTAATCTTGTGTTCTTAGCTTTGTGTATCATCCATGTCAATTACACCAGGTGACATGTGAGAGCTCTGCAGTGGGACCCGAAACACCAGTGACCTCAGCATTGAAGTCGCCATTTTAACACAATCCAAGTCTTGAAAGAGATGGTTCAAGATCTGTAGTGGCGGCAGACCAATCAGACTGAGCAGTCCGTTGTAACAGATGCATCACTACTAGGTTGGTTCTGAAGAAGATCAAGAATAACTGGGTCCAAGTCATCGTGGTGACCCTGCATTGGGCCAAAAGTGTGTAGTACAGAGAACTGCAGAGTATTTGCATTAGTCTACCGATCCGGCTACCATTTCAGGATGACCTTTTGTCAGAGCAGCTGGGCAGAGTCCTCAATCTAAATCTGCACAACTTACACTTTAATGTCTGTAAATTGAGTGGTGCCATTTGATTGCTTTTGATCTGCCACTTAAGGTGTTAGTTGTCATCCTCCACAGCAGACATCCCACAATGAAACCCATCTACACTGGAACAAGTTTGTAGCCTGGTTTGTTGACTGAGACATTGACCCCTTACAAAGCGAAGCTGTCTGATGGTTCTTTTGTTTGTTTTATCCTTAGCCCAGCAAGGCATTACAGAGGGCACTGTAAAATGTTATTTGTCAGTCCTTTCGACCATTTTCCGGGCCAATCATACTTCTTTAAATCACCTGTTGATTGATGAGATTTATTCAATGCTTGATGGATATATTTCCTTCCAAATCATTTGTGATGCCATACTAGGACCTCCACTGTCAGTGCAATTGTACTTCACCACATTATTTTTGTTCAAATTGGTGTGAGGACTCAGGTGGCCTTCTTACCAAATGTCATGACTCCTGTTCACACTGGTTTATCCATCACCTTGAAAGAGGAGGAGAGGTCCATCGGTTGAACCCCAAAAGGACTTTAAGCTTTTACATAGATTGTACCAAGGACCATCAGTGAAAGATCAAGTTTTTGAGGGTATTCCCTGGCAAAGAAAGGGAAGCCTGTGCAAAAGAAGACCTTGTTAAGGGGGATAGTACTCTCTATTAAGATCTGTTTTATGTTGGCGAAGAAGCAGCCACAAAATGTCAGAGGTCCTATTCCACAAATACCAGGGTCACTACTACTGAGTTGGCACAGGCGTGTCTGTCCTTAATACCAGCCAGGTGACAACCTAGACATGGGTGCATACTTTCAGGAAGCACTACTGCCTTGAGCACCATGTTCGGCGGGAAGGAGTCTTCACCCACTCAGTTCTGCAACACTTTTTTGGTCTGAGCCCAGCCCACAGACCCACCACCTGGGGGAGGTTCTGCTTTTGTGTCAATTCTAAGGTGAGGAATCTGTGGTTAGAAGTATCAGAAGAACAAGTTACTCACCTTCCCTGACGCTCTTTCTGAAGGATGCTCTTGCCAACAACATATGTCATTACCTGCCCTCCTCATTTTGCGGACTGATCTCTTTTGAACTTCTAAAAGGGATCCTTGTTAGTGATCAGCACACTTTTACCAGAAATTGCTCATGCTCTATGTCTGAGGACACAGAAGGGGAAATGACAAGAAAGTGATATCAGCATTCACGTGTGGCGCTTATAAGCTGCTCTACTAAGTCTCTTCCGGTGCAGCATGCAGTCGGAGGCCACACAAAGTCAGCCGGCGTCTTATGTTGTCGCGGCAGTCGGCATGTGATCTTCTTCCAGAAAGACTTCATGCCTTTCAGGATAATAAAAAGAGACTTGCTGCAAAGGGCGGCAGTTTGAAGAAAGTAATCTTAGTATGTTTTACTTTTTGAGTAACATTACGGTGTCATAGGCCATAATATTAAGCTGAAGTCAGATTCAGATGAAGCCACTATTCAGTGTGAGCAACGTGCACTGTATGAGTTGGATGTTAAAAATATTTTTTTAGCGCATTTACAACGTACGGTTTCATGGCGCTGTGAGCACAGGTGAGCAAAACATAGAAGCAGAGTGGTGGATTTCAGAAGGATCAGGGAGGAAAAATATTTATACATAGGCTTGGCGAAAAGTTTTCAGAAGGGATCTGAAGTGGGGATAAGAAGGAGTGAGTCTCAGCTCCAGGGGCAGTGCATTCCACCTGGATGGGGCAAGAAATGAAAGTCTGAGACCGCCATGTTTTTTGTGGTTGAATGTGGGGGTAGTGAGAAGAGCCAGGTGAGAAGAGTGGAGAATACGCAGAGGAGAGTAACGATGAAGAAGAGAGGATATAAAGAGAGGGCCCAGGCCAGCCAGGCAGTGGCGTCACTAGGGGGGTGCGGGGGGTGCGGACCGCACCGGGTGACACCAACACAAAGGGGTGACACCAATCTGCACTGCAGCCTCGCCTCTGCTCTCACCTTTACTGTCGCTCCCTGTGCAAGCTTGTTCCTCATGCTGTTCACACTCGCCAGCGTCTCGCGGGAGATCTGCAATGCTTGACTGCAATTTTCTTTGCTCACAAGGCAACTCTATAGCAGCCTAGCTCATCTGAGGGTGCATGGTTTCCTATTTTTCAGTATCTTGCACAGTCCAGTTTTCCAGTGAACCAGTTCCAAATTTCAGCTTGCTCTTCACTGCAGTGCCACCTGTTGCTCGCACTCTTGTTTATGCAAATCCAGGGAAGACAGATGGAGTAAGAGAGAGAGGGAGACAGAGGGAGCTAGAGGGAGTAATACAGAGAGAGAGAGGGAGACAGAGGGAGCTAGAGGGAGTAATACAGAGAGAGAGAGGGAGTAAGACAGAGTGAGAGGGAGACAGAGGGGGCTAGAGGGAGTAATACAGAGAGAGAGAGGGAGACAGAGGGAGCTAGAGGGAGTAATACAGAGAGAGAGAGGGAGTAAGACAGAGTGAGAGGGAGACAGAGGGAGCTAGAGGGAGTAAGACAGAGAGAGAGAGGGAGCTAGACAGAGAGTGGGGACTAGAGGGAGTAAGACAGAGAGAGAGGGAGCTAGGTGGAGCAAGACATAGCGAGAGGGAGTTAGAGGAAGTAAGACATAGAGAGAGGGAGCTAGAGGGAGTAAGACAGAGAGAGGGTGCTAGAGAGAACAAGACAGAGCTAGAGGGAGCAAGAGGGAGTAACAAAGAGAGAGAGGGAGCTAGAGAGAGTAAGACAGAGGGAGAGGGAGTAAGACAGAGAGAGCTAGAGTGAGAAAGACAGAGCGAGAGGGAGCTAGAGTGAGAAAGACAGAGAGAGAGGGAGCTAGAGGGAGTAAGACAGAGAGAGGGAGACAGAGGGAGCTAGAGGCAGTAAGACAGAGAGAGGGAGCTAGACGGAGAGAGGGAGCTAGAGGGAGTAAGATAGAGAGAAAGGGAGCTAGAGGGAGCAAGACAGAGAGAGAGGGAGCTAGAGGTAATAAGAGAGAGGGAGCTAGAGGGAGCAAGACAGAGAGAGAGGGAGCTAGAGGAAGTAAGACAGAGAGACAGGGAGCTAGAGGAAGTAAGACAGAGAGAGAGGGAGACAGAGGGAGCTAGAGGGAGTAAGACAGAGAGAGGGAGGGAGCTAAACATAGAGAGAGGGAGCTAGAGGGAGTAAGACAGAGAGTGAGGTAGCTAGAGGGAGCTAGACAGAGAGAGGGAGCTAGAGGGAGTAAGACAGAGAGAGAGGGAGCTAGACAGAGAGAGGGATCTAGAGGGAGTAAGACAGAGAGAGAGGGAGACAGAGGGAGCTAGAGGGAGCAAGACAGAGAGAGAGGGAGCTAGATAGAGAGAGGGAGCTAGAGGGAGTAAGATAGAGAGAGAGGGAGCTAGAGGGAGGAAGACAGAAAGAGAGGGAGCTAGAGGGAGTAAGACAGAGAGAGGGAGCCAGAGGGAGCAAGACAGAGAGAGAGGGAGCTAGATAGAGAGAGGGAGCTAGAGGGAGTAAGAGAGAGAGAGGCAGCTAGAGGGAGCAAGACAGAGTGAGAGGGAGCTAGAGGGAGTAAGACAGAGAGGGAGGGAGCAAGACAGAGAGAGAGGGGGCTAGAGGGAGTAAGAGAGAACGGGGGAGCTAGAGGGAGTAGGAGAGAGGGGGCTAGAAGGAGTAAGACAGAGAGAGAGGAAGCTAGAGGGAGTAAGACAGAAAGGGGGAGCTAGAGGGAGCAAGACAGAGAGAGAGGGGGAGCTAGAGGGAGTAAAACGGAGAGATGGAGCTAGAAGCAGTAAGAGAGGGAGAGAGGGGGCTAGAGGGGGCAAGACAGAGTGAGGGAGCTAGAGGGAGTAAGACAGAGAGAGAGGGAGCTAGAGGGAGTTTGACAGAGAGAGAGGGAGCTAGAGGGAGTAAGACAGAGAGAGGGAGCTAGAGGGAGCAAGACAGAGAGAGAGAGGGAGCTAGAGGGAGTACAACAGAGAGAGTGAGCTAGAGGGAGCAAGACAGAGAGAGGGGGAGCAAGAGGGAGTAAGAGAAAGAGAAGGAGCTAGAGTGAGCAAGAGAGAGGGAGCTAAAAGGAGCTAGAGGGAGTAAGACATAAAGAGAGGGAGCTAGAGGGACTAAGACAGAGAGAGAGAGGGAGCTAGAGGGAGTAAGACAGAGAGTGAGACAGAGGGAGCTAGAGGGAGTAAGACAGGGAGTGAGGGAGATAGACAGAGAGAGGGAGCTAGAGGGATTAAGATAGAGAGAGAGGGGGAGCTAGAGGGAGCAAGACAGAGGGAGAGGAGCTAGAGGGAGTAAGAGAGAGAGGGAGCTAGAGGGAGCTAGACAGAGAGGGGGAGCTAGTGGGAGTAAGACAGAGAGAGAGGGAGCTAGAGGGAGTAAGCCAGAGAGAGAGGGAGCTAGAGGGAGTAAGACAGAGAGAGGGAGACAGGGGGGAGCTAGAGGGAGCAAGACAGAGAGAGAGGGAGCTAGACAGAGAGAGGCAGCTAGAGGGAGTAAGAGAGAGGGAGCTAGAGGGAGCAAGACAGAGGGAGAGGGAGCTAGAGGGAGTAAGAGAGAGAAGGAGCTAGAGTGAGTAAGAGAGAGAGCGGGAGCTAGAGGGAGTAAGAGAGAGAGAGCGGGAGCTAGAGGGAGTAAGACAGGGAGAGGGAGCTAGAGGGAGTAAGACAGAGAGAGAGGGAGCTAGAGGGAGTAAGACAGGGAGAGAGGGAGCTAGAAGCAGTAAGAGAGGGAGAGAGGGGGCTAGAGGGAGCAAGACAGAGAGGGAGCTAGAGGGAGTAAGACAGAGGGAGAGGGAGCTAGAGGGAGTTTGACAGAGAGAGAGGGAGCTAGAGGGAGTTTGACAGAGAGAGAGGGAGCTAGAGGGAGTAAGACAGAGAGAGAGGGAGCTAGAGGGAGTAAGACAGAGAGAGAGGGAGACAGAGGGAGCTAGAGGGAGTAAAACAGAGAGGGAGCTAGAGAGAGCAAGACAGAGAGAGGGAGCTAGAGGGAGTAAGACAGAGAGAGGGAGACAGAGGGAGCTAGAGGAGTAAAACAGAGAGAGGGAGCTAGAGGGAGCTAGACAGAGAGAGGGAGCTAGAGGGAGTAAGACAGTACCTAGTGCCGTACATTTCCGACAGAGGTGGTCCATGCATTAAGTCGTGAGGGGGTGACACCATGAGTTACCCGCACCGGGTGACACCAACCCCAGTGACGCCACTGCAGCCAGGGCTTTAAAAATAACACAGCCAAGTTTGAATTCGCTGCGTTTGGCCACTGGGAGCCAGTGTAGGGATTTGAGTAAGGGACGAACATGACAGTGTCTGGGCTGATGGAAGACTAGTCTTGCGGCCTGATTTTGCACCAGCTGAAGACGATTCAGCTGGTACGCCGGGATGCCAACATAGAGGGAGTTGGCGTAATCAAGCCTAGAGACCACCAGGGCCAGCAAAGCCAGGGTCAGGGCCTCCGAAGTTAAAAATCAATTAAAAATCAAGAGATCTTCCGGATTTTTCGAAGATGAAAAAAAGAGGGAGAAACCACAGCGCTAATCTGAGGCTTCATGGAGAGGTCTTTACTAATGATGACTCCTAAGCTTTTTACTGAGTTAACTGGGCAGGGCGGGGAACCAAGGTCACGAGGCCAAAAGTTAGAGTTCCAGGGATTGGAAGTGCCACCGAACAAGACCAGCTCGGTCTTGTCGGGGTTAAGCTTTAAGTGATTGTTTTCCATCCAGGTACTAATAAGACATAAGGTAGACTGAAAATTATAAATGGATTGTGTGGAGGCGTCAATGTCAAAGACCAGCTGGATATCTTCAGCGTAGTTAAATGCAGTCACATTACACCCTCGCATGAGCCCGAATGAGGGGAGTCAGGTATAAATTAAAAAGGAGGGGGGAAAGGGAAAAACCCTGGGGGACACCACATGACAGCTTGACCTTATCCGCTGAAAAGTTTGAGAGACACACCTCCTGGTGAAGGTCGCTCAGAAAAGATGTATTTGCTGTTTCAGCCATTGATGTGTACCTGTAGTGGTGAGAGCCTGTCTGCTACATCCTTTCACTGCTCTGACACTGGCTGGATCATCTAACTGTTTTTTCTATAGCTAAGGTGGAGGATGAACCTGGGGTGGAGGCCCCTGCTTCCGCTCTTTTGACGCTCTTCTGACCAGTATGAGACCATGAGCCTTAATCCAAGACCCAGCCGCACTATAACCAAGTGCCACGCCAGTGTTGTCAGCTCAGTGTTTAGGAGCAGACTCCTGTGAGCCAGTCTACCTGTCCAGGATAAGTCTCTGCAACTCTGCTCTCCTGCCTGTCCACACCACACGCCCTCGGCACCTTTGCTAATTGTTATCTGCCTTCGTCAGACTGGCCAATAGTGCACACACTTCAGATAAAAAATCCCAAACAAAAGCAATTTAAAATATTCTTTTCAGTGCAGGAGACCATTTTCTTTCAACTTTAGAAAACTCAAGGTAGTTATATCTGTACAGGAACAATTCTCATTTAAATAAAACTGTGGACAGTGTTTTGATTAAATAGAAAAATGAAAAACCTTCGGAACATTGTTCAAGATAGATCTCCGCTCCCCTCTTTGACTCTGAAATGAACAAATATACTTAGATTACACAAAAAGAGTATATCTGCAGGCGGAAAAGTGCCTCCAGCACTTTGCACTAACTTTTGTGTAGGCTGCCGCCTCCACTAATTACTTTATCGGCTTGGGCTGCAGTCCTCTGGTGCAGACTGGTTTTTCAAATGTCCATGCATCTTCTTTTTAGCCTGGGTTATCTGTGCTTCTGTCCATGGTTGGTAAATTGGCACTGTAGCCGATTTGCTTTTAGAACTGTCAGCTCTAAAATCAACACTTGTTAAAATTCAGCAGCCACTTGAAATACATAGTTACTCTTGCTACTTTTTCTTTCTGTGCTTTCTCAGAAAGAAATGCAAACGTTGAGTCTCTCTGGGGTGTCCAACATAGGTCTAGGAGAACTGGTTCCATGCAAGATATTCAGCTATCCATGCGCTACGTAAACAATTGCAATTTAGAGTCATTTTATGTGGATGTCTTACATTTGGATAACCTAAATATTTGGCAAGGCCCTGGCTCTCCCGGACCTACCTTGTATGCCCTGTATTTTCAACTGCAAAAACAACAGTTGGTGGACAGAATGCAGAACAATGTCATACATTCAACCCAGTACGGATATCTGGGCCTAAATCCATCGTTTTTTTGCACTCCACACCACCCCAGTTCAGACATGGCCATATGCAAATCAGCCTTGACCCTGTGCCTCATGGGAACAGTCCAGCCCGAACTGCCAAGCCATGTCTTTCCTGGACCGGAAACAAGCATCCTAGGACCGGTTTCTGGCTATCAGCAGTCTTCAGCCAGGATAGCTTGACTCCAGTGGTGTGGAGAGAATGGGACTCACGTCTGAGCATACCCATCCCACTCGGGGTGACAAATGCAAAAACAAAAGTTGATGGACAGAATGCAGAACAATGTCATACATTCAACCCAGTACAGAGATATGGGCCTAAATCAATCGTTTTTTTGCACTCCACACCACCCCAGTTCAGACATGGCCATATGCAAATCAGCCTTGACCCTGTGCCTCATGGGAACAGTCCAGCCCGAACTGCCAAGCCATGTCTTTCCTGGACCGGAATCAAGCATCCTAGGACCGGTTTCTGGCTATCAGCCGTCTTCAGCCAGGATAGCTTGACTCCAGTGATGTGGAGAGCATGGGACTCACGTCTGAACATACCCATCCCACTCGGGCTAACAAATGCAAAAACAACAGTTGATGGACAGAATGCAGTACATTCAACCCAGGACAGAGATCTGGGCCTAAATCCATCATTTTTTGCACTCCACACCACCCCAGTTCAGACATGGTCATATGCAAATCAGATCTGTTGACTGGGCGTGAGTGTTTGATTGGTTCAGATGCTCCGTCCATCACCACCTCCTTTTGTACGTGTAGTTTCAACAGCGCAATGTCTGCCTTTCCGTCATAACGCAGTCTTGCTAATTTGCAAAGGATTAAGGATTAAGAAAAACACAATTTAGCTATTTTGAGAACAACTGACTAAGGAAGCTATGGTTTTCTACAAAGTTAGTAATATGTCCGTTCAAATACGCAAGCCACCATTGACTGTAATATTTATTAGAAAGAGATACTTTCTCCAGCATGTGTGTGTTCTTGACACCACATTGCCAGTGCAGCCCATGCCAGTGACAGGAATTGTGGGTGGGCATATTTACAATCGTGTTGTACAGTGGCTGAAAGTATTGATAATGTGGTCATAATAGTAAGAAGCATATTAGTAAGATTAATTTTATTGACATCAGATTAGATTAAAAAAAAAGTGACAATTTTTCAGAAAAGCAGTTTTTTCAAAATCCTGACTGTAATGCCCTGGGTTGCATGGGTGAGGCTGCCTTATGTGTTAGTTACCAGGGCAGGGCTTTCGGAGGCCTGATTTCTTGGCTGACCCTACAAGGGGCAGGGCTCCATATTTGAGTGCATGCCTCAGACCAGCCCTGTTTGAGGTTGCACCATTGTTGTTTTTAACACGAGACAGAGTGTGGCAGATTGTTTGATGAAAGTGCAACTCTAAAGATGATTTTAAAAACATTACAAATCTGTGATCCTGCTGTTTTAAATGAAAGGTTATATTAAACATAAAACTATGAGAGCAACATTGTAAGAATCGGACACCTTATAAGAGCTGCTATGTCATGTATGTTGGGTTATGTTATAATGAAATTTCATGATATGTTATTATTGTTCAATAGTATGGTATGCCAAGATTTTCTATGTGTTACATTGTCATGCTTTTATATTGTGTTATGTTACCGGGCTGTTATATGACATACCGTTGCTGATTTAAAGAGTGCTGCAGGCACATAGAGGTGTACTTAAGTGCACTAAGACACACGAGGGAAGGGAGTGAGCACAGGAAGGTTTATACAGCCAGCTCCCTTGCGTGGGTGAAGGGGACCATCCAGCAGATTTCCAGCTGCATCGCCTCGGTCTTCGTGGGCAGTGCCAGTTCCATTGAGGCATATTTCCACCTAAGCAGGAAGTGGACCCAGAACCTCTTTGCATTCTTCATATTTGGGGGTTCTGTTTTTCTCTTCTCATGGAGAGGTGGTGGGAAAGCGTTGCTTCTATTGGGATATTTTCAGTGTCTGGCAGCCCCCAGTTGCGCAGGCTGCTTTCCAAATGAGGCTTGATGGAGGTAGGCTCAGCCTGGCCTGTTTCCTCTCTCCTGATATCCTGCTTCCAGTCGAGTGATGGGCCTTGACCAGCTCCGGCACAGCAGCTAGATCGGACCCTCCATGCAGATGATTGCTCTGGCTCAGCTCCATACAGATGATTGTTCTGGCTCAGCTCTTCTTGGTGAGATCCTGGAGACCAAAATGAGCCAGACTTCCATGTGGCTTCTGTCTGCCACACACGCTCTGCCCTCAGGTGCCAAACATTACAGATAAAGCAGTGACCTTTGATGGGAAACGTGCAAAAGAAAGTCATACAGATTTAGTGGTGCGTCTCTGGTCTATTTTCTATGTTCTCTGCAAGAACGTGGGTATGACTGGGTATCCTGGTGCACTGTAAGGTCATCATTTACTATGTTTTAAAAGTTAATACATTTGAATATACAATAAAAAATATGTTGTATAATGCACAACCGTTGCCATAAAAAAATAATTATTGGGGGAGCCCCCCCCCCGTTCCTTCCACAAGCCCACTTGCAAGAGTCAGGCTGGCTCGCTACGTACCATAGAGAGACTGGACTGACAAAATATGCCAGGGCTGCTTAGGGTTCCCAGTCTGGCTCTGGCCTGAGAGCTCCTGACTGGGTCCAGAGCATGGGGGTCCCCTCCGTGTACTTTGCAGGGGGCCCCCCTCAAGTTTCGTTACGCCACTGGTCAGGGGATAGTTTCAATTGTACTTGGCATTAAAAATTGTAATTTCTAATAAAGAATATCCATTTAGAGTGGGTTAGAAGTAGTGGGGAGGGTTGACTCAAGGGCAGGAGGTGGGGTGGAGGGGCAGAAGGGTGACATTGTTCACCAGTTGAAGAAAAACACTTCCATATTGAAAAAGACATTGATAATCCCTTACTGGAGCTTACTTTGCAAAGTGAGTGTGGAAAGATTTTTGTGGAAGCAGAGGAAGGGAAATTAAAATTGTGGTACAGATAGGAGAAATCCTGGTGGAGGAGGTTCACCCTGAAAGAGTGATGAGGGCAAGTTTAAACGTTCTTGCATTACAAGAGAAAGACAGTAACGTCCTTTTATTACTGGAGTGGTGAGTTCTGGTGTTCTTGAACTTGAAGTGAGGTGATCTCTGAAGTTTTTTTGGTTTTTCTAAATAAAGATTTGGTTATGTGGTATCTTGGAAGGCTGTAAGTACAGGCTTTCCAGAGTGTATCTAAGAGCCTACAAGAAAATCCCGCTGGTGATGAGAAGTTATTAGCGGGTAGCTGAAGCTTCAGTTTTGCCTGAGAAGGATTTTTTTTCTGTCTCTTGAAGTTTGAGCATATGAAATTTGTATGCCATTGAGAGTTGTGTTTTAAAGCAATAATTATTTATATGCAGTTATATCTTTGATGCTTATGGGCCACTTGTATGGCTGATGTCTTCCAAATATTGGTCAATAGTGACATCAGGTTTTTTAATCTGTTTCTACCAGCTCCATGTACATATGGAAATAGGGAGAACGGGGCTAATAGAATGTGTATCAGATAGATTCAGAGGTTAATTTTCAATTTTCCATCCTGAATAGTTGGTTAGGATTAAGGTGACTCAGTTAAAGCACATTTTGTAAAAGCCCAATGATCCAGTTCAGGGTTAAGACCAATCTTTCCTCCCACGGTAATATCCATATTATGTGATTCCTTATACTAATTTTTTCTTTTTCCGAACTGTCCTGCTCCTACGCCGATGTAATTCCTTTCCTTTGAATTGGAATGTATTGTATTGTATCCTTGCAACTGAGTGTTAGAGAAATCTGCAGTCGCCATCCTATGCTATTGTATTGTTTCTTATTGTCTGAAAATGTTATTAAAGACATACTGAAAAAAAAGACTAATTTTTCATGTCCATGAACTAGGAGAACCTATGCTTAAAATATGGAGGCCTGTGTCAATTATCCCCAGTGACTGTTTTAGCTGAATGCTGAACCCCAATTGATAGGGCAGGAACGTTTTCTTCAGTAATATGTTTTGAGAGCTGAATTGTAAAAGGCTTTTCAGTGGTCTTGCTTTCACAATGGCTTGTGATGGGGTTCTCGTGGCTTTCCATTTCATGATTGAGGTAGGGTTTTATTATGACTAGATTATTGGGCCTGTTTTGAATGCATCCAGGCAATGTAAAACCTGAAGAGCTTAAATGTAAATTCACCTAGGTCGCTTGTATGATCTTGTGTTGGCAAGACGCACACAACAGGGGGGTGATCCATTATTTAGACGTGCGCTTGCTATAGAATATTTATTGGTTCAACCTGAGATTTGAGTGGGAGCATAGAGATGATTGGCAGGCAGATTTTGTGTCATTTTTAGGTCTCGCCTGTCGATGCGCATGCGCATCGAGCAAGGCGAGAGTATAGGCACTTATCCGCTCTTTATCCACACTGCAAGGAATCGTGGCGATTCTTGCAGTGCACGAGAAATTTAAGCTCAATGCGCATGCGCATTGAGCTTAAATGCGCGTGCACATGCCCCCAGCCGCCTGCCTTGCCTACTCTCTCTCACAGCCTCCCCCAGCTCCGCCCCCTCACTACTTGATTGCACGGCCGCTAGGCCGTGCCTCCCCTACTCTCCTCCCCCCTCCTCCTCTCCTCCCCTGCCTGCCTGCCGCTAGCCTTGCCTACTCTCTCTCACAGCCTCCCCCAGCTCCGCCCCCTCACTACTTGATTGCACGGCCGCTAGGCCGTGCCTCCCCTACTCTCCTCCCCCCTCCTCCTCTCCTCCCCTGCCTGCCTGCCGCTAGGCCGTGCCTCCCCTACTCTCCTCCCCCCTCCTCCTCCTACTCTCCTCCCCTGCCTGCCTGCCTGCCGTGTCGCACCTCTCCCCTCTCCGCCCCCTCCCCTGCCCTGCCCGTAGAATAATATATCCTGAGAAAACGTGCAATCAATCATTGTACCCTACAATACATAATTACGTCTACAGTATATCTTAAAACCAATAAGTAGTTTTAAAGCTAGTACAGTGTTTGCGCAAATACGCAAAACCAATGTAAACATGCAATCGGACAGCTAATCAACTCAAAGCAAATTAGTGCGTTTAGGCAGTACTAAGTGAAACATCCTGAGAGAAGGTGTAAACAATATTTTACCCCGACATTCACATGTTTACCACTATAATGTAAAATAAACTGAAACGCACGCCACCGCCGACTCCTATTCAGCTGAGAGTTCAAACGAGACCAAATTAATACCATTTTAACTGTATGCCGGCAAACTAGCACATTAATTTTAAATCGACAGATATCATCCATGCGGAATCAGTTCTTTTTAATGCTGACCGCCGTACACATTTCTGCCAATTAACGTCAATACTACAGCACCTCAACCCACGCCACCCCCCAAAAAATCTTCTGAATGGATCCCAGTGTCTGTATCAATCGGGCTACTATAACAATACTACCGTCAGCGGACAATAAAATTGTAATATAACAGTCATTTATTAAAATTATGAGAATCATCCGAAGTGGTCACTGCATTTGAATCTTGCCCTTCCTCGCTTCTTATTTCATTCAGTCTAAGAACATTCAGTCACACTGATCTGCAAATGTTCTTCGACTGGGGTTTTCATTACCCGTCCTAATTGAGCACTCAACCACCCACCTAGCATGGGCAGACACGTATATTTACTCTGTATTTCTGCGCATTTACTTAGGGGGCCACCACCTCTCCTCAACTTACACGACCGCCTGTGATTTCAGCTTAACAATTCCGTCGTGTGTTGATCTGTTTTAGTTTTAACGGATGTATAATTTTAGAACTTCCGGGTCGAATATCAACCGATTGAAAGGCTTTACAAGTGCGTGGCGGAGTCTAGGAATAGGCGGTACCACCAATGTGTAAGACGGCCTGTGATTTGAGTATTGTTGACACCTCAGCCAATCCTGATCCAGCCCACAGAATTCTAAAGCGATATTCGGCTGTGAGGGAGGCTTTGGCTGTCATATGCATGTACTCTTTTGACAGACGGCGCACACTTTTGGCTGCTGCTACCCCTGTTCCATGGGTTCAGGCTGGACAGGTGCCAGTCATACGGGTCACGGCCAGTGTGGCATTTCGCTAAGGGACATGCGGCATTTCTAACACGTAGTAAAAATAGGTATTCCGTTAGTTTTGTGACATTGGTTCTATTTGAACTCTGCTTCTAAGTTGATTACTCCCCTGACATGTCAGACCACGTGCCGTTACCCTCAACCCCTCACCCACCCTCAACCCCTCACCCTCAACCCCTCACCCTCAACCCCTCACCCTCAATCCCTCACCCTCACTCACCCACACTCACCCACACTCACCCACACTCACCCACACTCACCCACACTCACCCACACTCACCCACACTCACCCTCACTCACCCTCACTCACCTTCACCCTCACTCACCCCCACTCACCCTCACTCACCTTCACCCTCACTCACCCCCACTCACCCTCAACACCTCAACCCCTCACCCTCCCTCACCCTCATTCACCCTCAACCCCTCACCCTCACTCACCCTCAACCCCTCACCCTCAACCCCTCACCCTCAATCCCTCACCCTCACCCACACTCACCCACACTCACCCACACTCACCCACACTCACCCCCACTCACACTCACCCCCACTCACCCTCACTCACACTCACACTCACCCACCCTCACTCACCCTCACTCACCCTCACCCTCACTCACCCTCACTCACCCTCACCCTCACTCACCCTCACTCACCCTCAACCTCATGCTAAAGATTTACAAAAAAACCCATTAACAATTCTAAAAGCACTAACTCTAATGCTGCGAGACCTATTGCATTTCTAATGCTTGTTTATCAATTGTATACGAGTATGATTCTTCCAAGATGGCAACTGGGTGATTTTTTTATTATAAATCTTGATTATTACTTGTCCATGCGAAAATGGATGCTTATCCCGAACTAAGCTTTACAGGGCTGTCAAAGGAACAAGTACAACTAAGAGATGAAATGCGGGCAGGCAAACAGAAGGGAAATCAGCAACACTGACATCTATGGAACAGAGCAGCTTTGCTTGTGGAACAGCAAGACCGTTAATTTCATTGCCTAGTTCTCAGCCCAGCTAAGTAGAGCCTTCCTTTTAGCCAACAAAATCAAATGCTTTAGGGTTGGGTGAGGACAATAAAACAAATATTTGCATTTTTGTCTGCTGTGCCTGGCACATTACAAATTGGTAATGCCTCTTGATGATGCACATTTATTATTCGTACACATATTTCGTTTCACTCTCAATAAAGTATTCATGCATTTCAATAACTTTTAGCTATAATTTTTTAATAATGTAGATGCATGGTACCACACGTGGTGTATTGAGGGCCGGCGCTTTATTACCGTCTTTATACTGAATCTTTTTTTCCCTCTGCTTTGTTAAACTTCCATTGCGTTTCTTGTGTAATGTGTTAACTTGCGCTTAGCTATAGTTTCTAAAACGCTTACATTTTGTTTCAGATATACAGATACTTCCCTGGGTTTGATTGGTTCTTCCTTGATCCCATCACAGAGAGTGGAATTAAATTCGCAAGCGATGAGAAGTAAGTGCTGCTGAAAGGAATTAAACCTAAATTATTGTCTGGCTTTGTAGCCTCATTTCAGATAGACTGCCCACATAATATTGCATTGAAATATATTCAAGTGAAAACCCTGCCACTCTGGATTAGATTACATAAAGAGCTGAGCCTTTTTTTTATCACAGGTCAGTGTTATTTTTCAACAAAAGTATCTCATTTAGTTGTGTCACCAGTTGTAGGATCTTTGCTTCCCATAGGTCACACATTGTAACCCTTGCATAGACTTATTTGCCTTTAGCTGAAAATAATGACAGTTATGTGCGCTGTTGTTTGCTTTTTTAGAATTACTTTTGAAACTCAACGCAAGAAAGCAATTGAGAGGTTAATTTCCTAATGTCTTGTCATTCTTATGCCCCCCCCATACATAGATTGCTTACTGTAGCCACATCAAAGAAAGTGATTTCACTTGGAAAGAAAGAAGTAAATGCGTTTTTACCAATTTCTGTTTTGAGGTGTGGTTTTTTGAGAACAGTATGTGACTGAAATGTAACCCGGGCAACTTCTTTATTTCTGGCAGTGGCAATGTCCATAATCTTCAAACCAAGATTTAGAAAGGAGGAGAGAGAGGTAGCGAGTGAGTTGCATCTAGTTCCAGTTCTTTATTTCCTGAGTCTGTTTTTAGCCTTTGTCTAATCAGTTGCGGCAGTTTACTGATGTTACCGAGGCTTAATCTGGAGAAGACATGTAGGGAGCGGGTAAACTAGAATGATTTTACACTTTGGTTTCACCCTGAACTTCTTTATAAGCAGTAGCACAACACAAAACCTAGTGGCCATTTTCTGGCCGCCATAAGTGTGTTCCACTGTCTGGGAGCTCAGTTTTACTCTAGTTTATCATACCTACTGTTCATCCAGTAATCTATCTTTTTGCCTGTGTGCTTCTATACACTGTAGATACCTAGTATGAATGTAAAATGGTGTTCTAAGAATAGTCTGTTCAGTAGACAACTGGTAGAGGGAATTTTACTACAGAAGCAGATATTTCCCACATAAAAGACGGTCTTCAAAGAGTGTTGTCACGTGGCTCAGATGTGGGGCTGCTTTCTAATCCCTTTATATATAACCATCAAAGAAAAGTCATTATGTATGGCATACTGTACCCATAACTGTACATTATAACAATATTGCAAAACACAGAGAAGTCTAATTTCCGTATGGAGGCACTAGTGTGTTGGCCGAACAAAACTCATGGTGACTTGCAATATCATTTTTAATACACGATTAGATGTATAGCATTCAATTTAATAAGTAGGTGTTTCTGTCAGATGTAGTGTTCTGATATTAAATGTGAGGTGCGAGTGGCTTATTTAGTCTTGCGTTTTTCTTTGCATTTTGCAGCTTGTAGTTTAATTTTCTAAGTATAAATGCAGAATGCAATGCCTTTTGGACCTTTTGAGGAGAATTCTGAAAGTGACAGTTACTCCTGTGTGAGCTGTGGCTAATGTTCAATAAAGCATGCCTGCTCCCCAGTTTGTGCTCCTGTGTGCTTCATTACACTGGTGACAAGTGACGGGATCAAGGAGCTAGTATCTACACCTCAACAGGTTCCTTTGCTTCTGGAAGGTGTCGAGGACGGAGCAAAGCGGTATGCACAGGGTGCGATATGGATGCAAGTGATTGCTTCAGGGAAGTCTGAAACTAAAGGCCTTTAGCATGTACGGCAGCAAAGCAAACTGGTTTTTCGAACATAAACTGCAGGAGCCAGCTATTGGGACCATGAGCCAGCCGACATCTGTCCAAGGTAAGGAGTGTGGCACCGGCAGGCGAAAAACATATGAAGATGCCATGAACACAAGCCCTCCATTCACTGGATTGCAAGAGTGCATTTCAGAGGAGGTGGACATCATTGTCACAAGCCAGCCAGTCAGTCATTTGAACGCAATGGTGCATTCCATAGGAGCTTTGTGAGCTGTGATGTCATAGTGTAGGTATGCTTGACCAGTTCATGCTGAACGGGTAGTCGAACACTAGCTGTGCGTTTTACTGCAGTACTTGTGTGCAGCCTCTAAGTGGTTGCGTCACAACGGCATGCAGAAGTTCCTAAGTGAGTGTCTCATCTAAAATCAAGGAACCTAGCACTGATGAGCTCACCAATGTTGTTATCATTTTGAGTCCTACACATTGCCACTTTGTAAGGTGCAACAGTATTTAAATCTACATGGGCACTGGCTGGTCACTGGTTTGTTTGGTGTTCTTAACCATTTGCGTATGTTTACAGCTAGGATTTTAGGTGGAAAGCATTTGTGTATGTTTACAACAAGGGAGTAAACTTTAACAGGACGTCAATCTAATAGCTTTTTATATTTTTTGCTTTTGATTTTATCAACATGTTGAGCGTAAGAAGAGGTATTTATTAGGCCATATTGCATTTCTTTGAACAACAGTATCTGGTATATTCTTGCTCCACAGGGTGAATCTGTCATCCATGGCATTCGATTTAACGTTTGGGGGTTTGCATTTGTGATTATTCTTTGTGGAGTAATTCTGTACTCCCGCTAATTAGTTTGTAAGAAATTGGGTTACTATTTGAGAGGGTTGGAAGCCCCACTCAATTACTAAACACAATCCTTGTCCGGGTGAACCACAGAAGTCACTAATTAAACCTGTGCTTAACCCTCTGATAGCTTGGCACAGAAGAAGTCCGGCTTAAATTGGAGGCAATTGTTAAAGTATTTATGCAGCACTCAAATAGCAATAAAGTGAAAACACAACACAAGAAAAATCCCCAAACTATTTAGAATATTAAAGTAAATTGTGATGAATAAAATGACACCAAAACAACAAACATCTAATCAGTAAAACTGTAGATGAGTTTTAACATTTTAGGTGACAATAGCACTAAAAAAACTAAAGGCGGGGCGTGGCCAAGATGGCGGGGTGAGCGGACGCTTCCTCCCGTAGCTCCTCCGGCCCGGCTCAGCTCGAGCCCCGATTTCAGCGCTTCTCTCCCCCCGCGGCTGATTTGCGGGTGAGAGGAATGTGTCGGAGTTCCTGGCGCACCTATTGATACTACTTTGACTCCTATCGCCCCGGGGGAAGTACCCCGAAAGTTTGCTTAAAGTTCGGAGCACGGAGGAGAGCCTGGGAGGCGGAGCGCATTGCAGTGCTGTCCAGGCGCCTCGGCTGGGCCTGGTGCTGAAAGCTGGTGATCCCGAGTGATCGGTCCCGACGTGCTCCGGAGAATAACAGCACTCCCCAGTCGGAGCCTACGTGATCGGTATCACCGACGCGCAACAGGCCTTGGACCTTGGCTGGCACTTTGGCACTTTGGCCCCTCGCTACCGACAACGGTGCATGGCACGGCGTGGGCCCCGGACCTGGCGGAGAGGGACGGAGGCATCTAAACGGCAGCCGACCTGGGCGAACCCACTGGCGGAACTGTGAGACATTGCCTGTGGACTTTCCTTGCTTATTGTGCCCCGGAGATCGCCGACGGCCCTGCCAGCACCGGCCGCTCTGTTGGGCCCCGCCCTGCCGCCATCTTCTCCCTGAGGAGCTGGAGCTGGCGACCTCCACCCGCGCCTTTGGCAGGCAGGTGCCCACTTTCGCATTGGCTCATGTCCTGATCGCCCAAGGGGTGCGCTTCTGAAAGGCCCTGACTTTGGCCCCCCTGATTGCCACCTTGGTCGGTACAACGATTGTCTCGCCCCGGCCAGAGCCGCCATTTTGTCGCTTGTGACGCAGCACCCTTGTCCTCGGCGGGGTCTCACATCTGGTGCCCGCAGGCGACTGAACGCACCTACAGCGGCCGGCCCTGAACCTTGCCCATTGCAGTGGCCACGATGACCGGGAGAGGAGGCTCGAGAAGGGGCGATCGTACTCTGCCGGACATGCTCAGCAGGGCCCAGCAGCTAAGGGACAGGACGCAGCTGTCGCCGGGGTCCTCCCGGGCCTCGGCAGATGCAACCGGCGGCGAACCACCAGTCACGAGGTCCTTTATGGAGGACTTATTTAGCTCCCTCAAGGACGACTTCCAAACGCTAAAGAAGGAGGTGGCCAGCGAGGTGCGAGAGGTGCGCAAGGAGGTAGAGGGCCTTGGTGAGCGTGTTGACACGGTGGAAACGGCGGCCCAGCGCCGTGACGAGGAGATAGTCCATCTCCAGCAGGACGTTCTTCGTCTCCGAGAACAGTGTGTCGAGCTCCAGGCCCACTCTGAAGACCTTGAGAACAGGTCCAGACGGAACAATATCCGGGTGCGGGGTGTCCCATCAGCGGACGAGGGGACGGACCTGGTGGCCTATCTACAGGACTTGTTCCGGGAGATTCTGGGAGAGGACGCAGAATTCCCGATCCGCATAGACAGAGCGCACAGAGTGGGCCGACAGCGCCAGTCTTCAGCACCCCCACCGGATATTCTGGCGTTCCTGCCTGATTTCCCCTTGAAGGAGCGCATCATGGCGGAGGCCCGCAGGAAGCAGCCTTTCACTTTCAGAGAGCGGCCTGTGGCGCTCTATCAGGACCTGTCCACCATCACGCTGCAGAAGCGCAGGTCCTTCCGGATTGCTACAGACTTTCTGCGGGAGCACGAGACGCCCTACTCCTGGGGTCACCCCTTCCGCCTCATCTTTCGATGGAACGGAGTGCTACACCAGCTGCGCTCCCTCCAGGACATCTGTGGGGTGTTGGGACTCACGGCCACGGAGTAGGACGGAGCAACACCCACGTGGAGGCGCTCGGAGAGACGGAATCGGAGGAGATCGACGAGGAGACGATCGTCAGCGACTGTGAGCCTTCTGATTCCCCTACCATCAGGGCAGATATGGAGGAAGCCCTAAGAACGGCGGCCAGGAACTTGCCTGCCTCCGACAGCGTGGCCTTGACGGCCTGATTTCACTCCGGGGGGAGAGATGCTTAGCTTCTACGATGCTGGGTTGGGGCTGGGGGTTGGGAGGGAACGGTTGGAGGTGAGTGGCTGAACGTCCACTTGATTGTTTTCTACAGACTTGCCCGTCTGGGCTGGACTGAGACAATGGGGTGTTTTTATTTGTTCGTGGTTTTGGCTAGTTGCCATGGGTTGGTTTTGGGAGGGTGTAGGAGTTGTTTTGTTGTTGGTGGGGTCCCGTCTGATAATGCCCGAACACACGTGAGGCCGGTCCTGGCCTTCCCTGCGCTCCTGCCCCGCGCGCCCCCTCCGCTGATCCCTCGCTTGCTACATAGCGCTCCGATCCCCTGGGAGCGATGCCGTCCTTGAAGGTGGTGACCCTTAATGTTAAGGGTCTGAACAACCCTGTGAAGCGTAGGGCGATCCTTTCCCTGCTAGAGGGGACGCAAGCGGACATTTGCCTTTTGCAGGAAACTCATTTACTTTCCAAAGATTGTCACAGGCTGCGCTCCGCCAAGTTCCCCACCCAATTCTTCTCTTCGGCGGCGACCAAGACTGCGGGTGTAGCCATTCTTTTAGCCAGCTCCTTTAGGGGCGAGGTATTGTACAAATATGCCGAGCAGAAGGGGAGGCTCTTAGTGTATCGCATGCGGCTTGGGGGTATCGCCTTCACGGTTGGCTCCGTTTACAGCCCGAATGACCACCAGGATCGTTTCCTGGAATCAGTGTTGGTGGACGTCACTGCCTCGCCCGATCGCCATGTTGTCTTGGGGGGAGACCTAAATATGGTCTTCGACTCAGCTATGGATAGGTCTGCCCAACGCTTCCCGCAGACGGGGGAGCTTTCCCGAGCGGTGCAGGACCGACCGGATTGCAGAGATGGATCTGCATGACCTCTGGCGCACTATGCACCCCACCGATCGGGACTACTCGTACTTCTCCCATGCGCACCGCACTTATTCGC
The DNA here is from genome assembly GCF_964263255.1 of Lissotriton vulgaris. NCBI lineage: Eukaryota > Metazoa > Chordata > Amphibia > Caudata > Salamandridae > Lissotriton > Lissotriton vulgaris. The sequence continues at coordinate 1,114,716,104 of NC_141694.1, forward strand.
GGTTGGACTATCTCTTGGTGAGCGGACCGCTTCGCTCGGCCGCCACGGCAGCAGACATCGGGGTTTTGTCCCTGTCCGATCATGCACCGGTGTCCGGAGTCTTTGCTTGGCCGGCAGCCCCCCCCTCCAGAGGGATGTGGCGGCTTCGGGATACTCTTCTACATAAGAAGTCGGTGGTGAAGCGAGTGGGGGAGGTCATTCAGGAGTATCTGGTCGACAATAGCAACTCCGACACGTCTCTAGCGACGCAGTGGGCAGCCTTGAAGGCAGTCCTCAGGGGGGAATTTATCTCCATTTCCTCGGCGGAGAACAGAGAGCGGCAATGTAAGAGGGATGAACTGACGGCGCAAGTCAGGGAACTTGAGCAGGTTCACCGCCGGACAGGAGCTCCTCGAGTTTGGAGGCAGCTGAAAGCGGCGAGGAAACTCCTCTCTGCGCTAGATCTAGATCGGGCGGAATACGCAGCGTTGCGTCTGAAGCATGCCTTTTATACGGGCGGGGACAGATGCGGTAAGCTCCTGGCCCATCGGCTCAGAGCTGCGCAGCAACGCAATGTGGTGAAGGAGCTAGTGGGTGCAGATGGGGTTCCGGTTACCGGTGACGCGGACGTGGCGGATTCCTTCCGTAGCTTTTACGAGGCGCTATACGCCGCGGAGCCCTCCCCACCGGGAGAGGCTGAGGCCTATCTGGAGTCTATGACCCTCCCGGCTCTGGAGCCCGCCCAGGCGGACCACCTAGAGAGGGACATCCATGTGGAGGAAGTCATCTCCGCTATTGCACGATTGAAGCACGGTAAGGCCCCAGGCCCGGATGGCTACACGGCCTTGTTCTACAAGACCTTCTGCTCCACTGTGGCGCCTATCCTGGCTCGCCTGTTCAACTCCTTCTCTGAGCCGGGGGCTATCCCGCCGGACCTCCTTTCCGCGACGGTGTCGGTTATTCCGAAGCCCGGGAAGGATCGGACCCTGCGCGGTTCATATCGGCCTATTTCGCTTCTGAATGTGGACCTTAAGCTCTACACGGGGATCCTCGCGGCCAGACTTGGCCTGCACCTACCGGGCCTGGTGGAGGCGGACCAGGCTGGGTTTGTGCCCGGTAGGCAGACAGTCGACAACACCAAGAGGGTGACGCACGTGTTAGAAAAGGCCTCACGCGTCCCGGGGGAACGGATGTTACTGTCGGTCGATGCGGAGAAGGCCTTTGATAGGGTTCATTGGCCGTACCTTGAGCTGGTTCTCGGGAAACTGGGGATCGGCGAGAAGTTCCGCACCATGGTCTTCAATTGTTATAAGAGACCGTCAGCATCGGTGCGAGTCAACGGACACAGCTCTAGTAGTTTTGCCATTGAGCGTGGTACGAGACAGGGCTGCCCCCTCTCGCCGCTCTTGTTCTCCCTCTATATGGAGCCGTTCGCCCAGAGGATCCGCGACAATCCGGACGCTATTGGGGTTAAGATGGGTCAGTACACCCATACTGTCAGCCTATATGCGGACGATGTCCTGCTGACCCTGGATGACCCCAGGCGGTCGCTCCCTGCTTGTGTCCAGGAACTGAACACCTTTGCACGCGTGGCCGGCTTCAAAATGAACATGTCCAAATCGGCTGCCCTGGATGTGTCGCTCTCCGCGGACACCAGGCGAGACCTCCAGCGTCTTTTCCCTATGCAGTGGTCCTCTTCCACGGTGCCGTACCTGGGGATCCTGCTTGCACCTTCGCTGCCTGAAATGGTCAAAGCCAACTATTCTTCCCTTAGCAAGAAGATTAAGGAGGAACTCGGCCGATGGGGCAAGGGCCTGCTCTCGTGGCTGGGTCGTATCGCAGCGGTGAAGATGACGGTACTGCCTCAGATCTTGTATCTTTTTCGCGCTCTACCTCTCCAGCCCCCTGTGGGTTGGATACAGCAAGCGCAGGCTGACATCTCCCGTTTCGTGTGGCAGGGCCGCAAGCCTCGGATGAAGCGGGTTCTTTCCACGCTTGCCCCGGAGGCGGGGGGTCTCAGTGTTCCGGACCTCCGGAAGTATTTTCAAGCGGCGCAACTCCGGTATTTGGTGGAATGGAGCAGGTGGGAGTCGGACAAGCACTGGCTCTTTCAAGACCAGGCGGTTGCAGGTCGCACCCTTCAAGAGGTTCCATTCCTGCAGCGCGCACATCGCCCGGCTAATCTCTACGCCTCCTTTGTCACCCAGGTCCCGCTGCGAGTGTGGGACGCGGTTTGTGAGCTCCGCGAACTAACCACTTTCCCATCACCGTTTACACCCATAGTTGGTAACCCAGACTTTACTCCGGGCCTAGAACCGGGAGCTTTTTCTCACTGGGTGAGTGCGGGTTGCAGGGTGCTCTTTCAGATTTACGGGCCAGAGGGCGTGCTCCCTTTCCAGCAACTCCGACAGGAATTTGGTCTGACGGAGGTGGACAGACTGCGTTATATGCAGGTCCGTCACTGGGCTCTCCAGCCCCAAGTGCGCGACGTCGCAGCCCGTCAAATCACATCTTACGAGCGGTGGCTGGTGACTCGGACCTCGGATGCCAAGCTTATCACCGATCTGTATAAATTTCTCCAACCCCCGCCGTTTCATTACCACAACCCAGGGAGGGAGCGTTGGCACAGGGAGCTGGGCAGAACCCTGAGCCACAAGGAATGGGACAAGATCGCATATCGGGCGAGGCACTCTGCGTATCACACTGGGCTGACGGAGACCTTCACCAAGGTGTCCACCTACTGGTATTACACCCCGGAGAGGCTCTACGAGATGCACAAACTCACCGACAAGGGTTGTTGGCGAGGCTGTGGACAGGAGGGTACTCTATCGCACATTCTCTGGGGGTGCCCGGTGCTGTCTGCTTATTGGAAGGAGGTCTTAGATGAAGTGGACAGGCACTTTGAGGTGGAGCTCCCGTGCTTCCCAGCATACATCCTGCTAGGCCTTCCCAACGACTTGATGTACCCGCTGAAGTCCCGCAGGGGTAGGCAGATTGCTATTGCGCTAGGCTCAGCGGTTCAAAATATCCTTGTACACTGGCGCACCCCCACTGCCCCCTCTATCACTGGCTGGTTACATAGACTCTGGCAAGTACTGGGTATGGAGAAGATGTCGCTCACTGTGGCTGGAAATGTAGACCAGTTCGAGGAGCTCTGGCACCCTTTCTTGGCACTGCTGTCCAGGGAATTTCGCGAGCTCACATGTCCGAGGTACCTGCGCCTTCTTAGGCTGACGCCGCCGGAGGCTCCAGCGGATTAAGAGGGGTGGGATCGGGGGGACTGGGGGTTGGGGGTAGGCGGCTTGGGGTGAATGTTTTTACTACGGGCTATTGGACGGGGATGTTGGGGTATTGTTTTCTTCCTTTTTCTTTTCTGGGGGCGGGGGGCTTAGAGGGACTGTGTTGTTTTCGCTGTGTTGCGGGACGCTACTCATGCTTAGCTTTGATTGGGAGGTCGGGGACTTTTGGAGGTTTTTTCGCGCTACCTTATTGCCTTGTAGCATATGCCTCCTTTCCCCTCCGGGACTACCGACCTCCCCACTTTCCGCCAGAACTGCTGCAACATATCTCTTTTTACACTGTATGTAAACTTGACCTCCTACTTCCCTTCCCCATGTTTTTTATGTTTTAATAAAATGCTTTAAACCTAAAAAACTAAAGGCACCACTCGCGGTTATATGGTAGTGCTGGACCGGGGGAATTTCACAAGTTCAAGACCACTGCATTGGAGCATTGGTCGATTAGAGGAACCAGATTCATCCCCTTAAGAGTTACCTTATCAGGTCCACTCCAGGAGATGCTGTTCTCGTTGGTGGGGGCCGCATGGAGGTCATTGTTTGCATGAGGAGCAGGTCGGGCGTAGATAGAGATTTGTGTTGACAGTCGACGTGGGCTCCCTTGTTTTTTTAGAGGTTTATCAACTAGGAAAGAAATATTGATTAACAATATTGTTCCTTTCCATATCTGTTTGTAGTTATGGATCTCTTTCCGAGTTGGCCTGAAGTGAAGCGGAAGCTGAAGATTTCTGGAGAGCCTATTTGGGATCTCCAAAAGTAGAGCCGGCTTCCTGAGAATTTAGTTGACGGACAGTTGTGTTTAACTATGTTCCAAGGAAAAAGAAGAAATCCTGATAGGTTGTGGGGTTGATGATAAAAAATGTTTGTTATATCATCCCAGAATGGATGGCATGGTCGAAGAAGGGTATGCCATGATGCATAGATTAGATTGGGGAGAAAAACTCCGTAAACAACTGGTAACATATTGTCATTCACCTCACATGGGAACAGGCAAGACTCTCATTAAGTTGTTCACTGGTCACAAACACAAATCAATACTTGCCTCTGGGTGAACGAAATGGGAGAATGGAGGTGTTGTTGAAGGATGCTTGCGGAGAGAGAGAAATCAGCTTGGACAAGAAGAGGAAAGATAAAAGAAAGTCATCATAAAGTTTTTCAGTGTATGTCATGAGGTCAGTAGGTTACACACCAAAGAATGGATGGATGCCCTTGAAACAAATGCCCCTTGCTTATACCGATATAACTCTCTGAAAGTATTCTGTTAATTGTTGGAGTTCATCAGTTTTTTGTCTCTCACAAGGCATACAAACATACTTTTTAAGTGAAAATAAAATCCAAACAATAGCATTATAAAAAATGACAGAATGCCTCCATACTGTTATTAATGTAATATAAACGCCTCAAAACAAACCAGAGTTAGTAACCTATTGTTACAAAGTCTTTAAAACCTATATAGAGTAATCTTTGACTCTGTCTATCGGAGTATTGGCCTCAGTTTAAGCTATTGGCTATTTGGTGATCAGTTTGCCTTTGATGGAGTGCTTGCATTGGAATGTATGAGGGATCATTTTGCATCTCAAAAATACACTGAATCATTTCAAATTAAATTATCCTTCTCGTAGATGCTTTGTATGCACCAAACAATCTTTTTTGCTTTGTAGTATTGTTTTCACTGCAGCAAGCTTTTTAAATGTTTATTCAAAACTCAAAATGCAAGCCAGACCTACCTTCTCTGCCATAACCTGTCTAATATGGTACCATTGAGGGATCTGTTAAAGTGGGTTTCAGCATACAACCACAGAAACATTTCATCACCATACATTCCTCTGTAAAACGTCACTGATATTGCATCGTCTCATGCCCATTTTCACTGTTTAGAGAATGTAAGAATGCTGAGAATATCAGCTTCTTTCTGTCTTTTTTTTTCTCAGTGTGAACTATATTTCGTGCCCACTTCTTATCCTTCATGCCGAAGATGATCCTGTTGTACCATTCCATCTTGGTCGCAAGGTAATTTTATAGCACTTGTTATGAAATGTGATCGTTGAAGAGTACCGATTTTTCCTTTTTTAATTCACCAAGTTTAATAGTCATCTGTCACATTGTCACAGCACAAGCTGTTTTGATTTCTCCTCTGTATGTTCTGTTCTCTTAGCTTGGGTACTGCATTCAATTGCACCATTCAAGCTAAAAGTAGGACATAAAGAGATCTGTCGCTATGAGAAGCATATTGCATCTGCTAATAACTGAATGGTGGGGGTGTAATTGGATACTGCTTCAAGTGCTTATTTTAGGCTGTAATTTGCTGTTCCCTTTTATGCTTTATAAAACTTGCAAACTACAAAATGTATGTATGTAAGACTTCTTTACTGTCCATAGTGTTCTTGCTCAGGTTATTTTACTTTTTGACTCACTTGTTTTCACTTCTTGAGTGATCCGAGGTGTCCGAGTATACTTGTGTCCTTCTACTGCTCAATTTTCAGGCACTACTTTTTTCTTTTTAGTTAAGCACTCTATGAAAGTGCATGTTTTTGCCAGCTGTCTCCCTTGTGTACGTCTCTGCCCCTTCTGTGCTCCATCGTTCTCTCTCTCACCTATGTGCTTCTCTACCACCCCTTCTGCGTTGTGCTTACCCTTGTGTTCTTCTGCCCCCGCGTCGCTTTCTCTCCTGTGTGCTACTCCCCCAGCTCCACATTGCTTTCTCTCACCTGTATGCTTCTCTTCCCCCACTCGCTCCACGTTGCCCATGTCGTGTACTTCTCCCCACCCTCCAATTTGCATAAGACTCCTGCCCTTTGTGCTGCTTCTGCCCCCTGCCTTCTGTGTTGATTTTGTCCCCTGCCCTTCATGGTGCTTCCGTCCCCTCCCCTTCATGGGGCTTCCGTCCCCTCCCCTTTGTGTTGCTTCTGTCCCCCGCCCTTCATGCTGCTTCTGCCCCCTGCCTTCTGTGTTGCTTTTGTCCCCTGCCCTTCATGGTGCTTCCGTCCCCTCCCCTTCATGGTGCTTCCGTCCCCTGTCCTCTGTGTTGCTTCTGTCCCCTCCCCTCTTTGTTGCTTTTGTCCCCTGCCCTTCATGGTGCTTTTGTCCCCTGCCCTTCATGGTGCTTCCGTCCCCTCCCCTTCATGGTGCTTCCGTCCCCTGTCCTCTGTGTTGCTTCTGTCCCCTCCCCTCTTTGTTGCTTCAGTCCCCCGCCCTTCATGGTGCTTCCGTCTCCTGTCCTCTGTGCTGCTTCAGTCCCCTGTCCTCTGTGCTGCTTCAGTCCCCTGCCCTTTATGGTGCTTCCGTCCCCTGCACTCCGTATTGCTTCTGTCCACACTGTCCATGTTGCTTTCACCCCCCGCTTCCATATTGCTTCTGCATCCTGCCCTCTGTGTTGCTGCCACCCTCCCCCACCCTTCGTGTTGCTTCCACTGCTGCCTTTCATCATGGGTCCTCCCACCTACACCATCTGTGTTGCATCTGCCAACCCAGTTTAGAGAGAATAAAACACCATTTTGTAAGTGCACACATGCGTGGTGTGCATGCCTTAAAAATGACAGTCGGTAGCATTATAAAAAAAAATTCTGCTCTTCTCTAGCTATAAGGTGGAGCATCTGAGATGCTGTACAGCACTACTAAAACCCATTGGCAAAGCCAGTTGGTCTGATAGGTAAGACCTATTGGCTTTGACAGTGCGTGTTCCTTCTTGCAGGCCGCTGATGGATCTTTTGCCTTCATTGACCCAATTCTAAGTTCTAATCTTGTGGACCCTACAACTATGCATTCTGTAAGATATATGGGTTATAGTTCAAACTCCCAATCTGATATTGAATTTAAATTGTGTTGTTTGGATAAAAAAGTTATGAGATGTACAAGTTTTTTTTAGTTTATCCAGTCTGAGGCTATTACGGGCTCAATAATACCTTCGGGCTAGAAGAATGTTTTGAAAATAAATGCAGTGGGCCTGCTAATAACCAACTTCGGCTCTCAGCTTCAAAAAACCCATGTGCCGTAGAGAGAGTGAGTAGGTGAAGTTGTCCTCGCCTTTGCCAGGAAACTTTAATCAAGGAATGAGCATACACTTAACACTTCATCTTTTGTCCGCGGGGTACTCATTGAAAGGTGTGGCTTCATGAAGCACTGGAGGTTTCTTGTCAGTTGTGCAGAAGACAACTGGGGAATACTATTAAAGTTTGGGCATCAATGTAGGATCTGTGTCATGGCCTTGAAGAAATGTCTCTGCTGTGTTAACTGGAAGAGGCTAAGGCATGTGATACTTTCATTAATGCAAGGCAAGTCTTGCAGTCCAGGCTGAAAAATAGGAGTGGTCCACACGAGTAACAACTAGAGATTTAGGGGTACCTGATCATGACATACCAGCCTTTCTTACAGCCCGTACTTTGCACTGATCTGAAGTTTAAGCCTAAAAAAGAGAGAATACACAAGAATAATTGTTTTACTTCCTGGCAAAATAAATAGATAGCTGCCCTGACCTCTACTGATTCTCTACCTGAAAGGACATTTTCAAAAGGACATTTATTAGTACCGCTGAAGACAGTCACCTGAACAGACTCCCAGAGATGTTATAGTCTCTGACCTCTTGAGGTCTGCAGTCTACTGTGGAGTTTAAATTCTGAACTTGAAAACTGTCTGGAACGGGAAGGAGTTTCCCATGGTGGAGTCTGAGATTCACCTGTAGAACTCCCTTTCCTGCCTGACTTCATGATCTGAAGTACTTTGAAACCTTTACTGCAGCTTTTAATAATACCATTGAGGCTGTTCCAGTGAACTTAATTGGAACAAGTTATGAAGAAGTGTAAGAAATCAGTAATATTCTACTGCTGCTATCCTACATCGCCACAGAAATATAGTGTGCATTAATTAAAGTAATGGACTCCCATTTCATTTTCTTCAGCATTGATGCGCTCTCGAAAATAATCTTGCGTTGGACAGTTTTTATAAGTTCTGATTTGGTGGTTTTCTCTCCTGCTTATATTTTCTTCTAAGTAAATGCGTATGCAATGCTTTCCTCGAATCCTCTTTAGTGTTGGTTTTTGGACAGTTCGTTTTTCATTTAACAATTTTTTAAACCCCACTGAATAAGGAATATTAATTTTCTAAACAATATTTTTGGGGTGTTAACTAATTGTATTATTGTTGGTGGTATTTAGTCAGTCTTTTTAATACAGTCTGATCTAGACTTTTGATTTGTTTAACTATATTGTTGTTTGATTGCATTGTTACACAATCTTCCATATGCACATTTCTCCAAGGTTTTGCCATGTACCTCAACTGTGGCTATCAAGCATGCTTTCAGCATTGACACCCTTAGGACGACTGGTTTACACTTATTGAGCCGTCTGCTTAAGACGTGTAGGATCTCACTCATGGATCTCATGAAGTCAGTGATATTCCTTTCCTATTGTCTACCATTTGGATTCCACCAATGTCAGAATGAAATGCAAACTGCACTCCCTTGTGTATTCTGGGCAGCAGTGCAGTGTGGGTTAAAAAAAAGTGCAATTATTGGGCTTGCAGTTCTTTTCCCAGAGAGGCCTCTTACATCCAGGCCACTTGCTAATAGTAGCTGCTTTGAAGATTGACCTATTCTGCACCTGTATCCAGTAAGCCTTCAGTGGTGAATTTATTAAGGTAATATAGTGATGAGGGAATCATAGGATGGTGTAAACGAAAATAACGGTGCAAGTAACAAGAATTTATGATGTGGCAATGAGCTATATGGTGGGCAACCCAATTACTTGTACAGGGAAATTAATTTACGTGCATGAGAAAATGATTCTGCTCTGATCAGGCAACACATTATCTGCATTAGCGTCAGTAGTTATCCAAAAGTGGATAATTGCAAATATTAGTTCAGAAATCTGTGCCGGGTACATTCCTTTAATGGGATAATTTATGATGTGTATGGGAGTAATGTTTGACCTATGCTTGGGAACGAATAATCTATACTGAGATAGGAAAAGTAACTTGGCTTTAATGGAGCTACAGGACATCTATGATGGAGCAGTCGCTGAGCTGTGCTAGGGCAATGAATGAACTAAATTGGAAAATCAACAATTCAGCTAGATGACATTGAAGACTCGTAGATGTGTCCTGGAGTAAATAGTAGGCCAATGACGGCTTAGTTGTGAGCAGAAAACGAGTAATCATCGAGCTCAAAATGAGCAGTAAGTAAGCTGCTGATGGCAATGATTGAACTGTACTGAGGCAAAAATGGAATAGAAGGGAGTCTGATAGTTTTCACTCTATCTGATGAGTGGTGTTTGTTTTTTAAAACTTCCAAAATTCACTTAGCAGACAGACTTGAAACTTTCTGTACTAGATCTTAAAAAAGAAACATGTTGCAGGAGCAGAAAGTGAATTGTTTGCTTTAAAGTCTCAATCACGTTATGTTCTCTACCTGTGCAGACCATCATTTAAGATTCTTTGTTGGTACATCTTTTTAATTATATTTGGAATGAGAACGAAAAGATATTAATACATTTGAGTAGTTTAAGCAAATGTGTATGGTTATTCCCAAACCACGTTTTCGTGTCAGTTCCACATTTTGCTTTTGCACATTAAATGACCAATATTTGCTATTGCTGTACCATAATTGCTCTCTTACATACTAATTACAGTAGAAGTAGTTTGCTGTGTCCTTTCCATCTTCTAGACCACCTATGTAGATTCATATTTTTTATTGAAGAATGTCATATTTAACATCATGATCCAATAATATTTGTTTAGCACTGTCAGGAACATATTAGTTTAGAGGTTATGGTATTAACAAGACTAAAACTGAATTATTATTATTTTGCACTTCAAAGGAAACCCCTCTCTCCGTATAATTTGAAGTCAGTCCATTTTGTAGCCTAACATTTGTTTGGGAGTAATTTATAAGGAAGATTGTACTGCTGTCTACGATAATTATGTTTCACTCATAGCTATGATTAGAACGTTTTTCTCAAAATGGGGAATCTGCCACAATTGGTCATGCTTGTCTCGTGAAAATGTTGGGCCTACCTCTATTCCCGTTTCTTTTTCTGACCTTTTGATGTTATTTAACAAATGTTTTTCTCCCAAAACATTGGCATATTTTCCAGCTAAAATAATTCTCAATTTTTTTAGGGAATCAGGAAGGAATCGCCTTCTCTGATCTCCGCTCATAGTATGTGGCCTCTCTTGCAATCTAAATTAGAAGATTCATAACCAATATTGATTTGTTTGGTAATGCAATACTAACTCATATGCTTAGAGAAATCAATATATTTTAAATATTCTAGTTTCTCCAGTTACAGAAAGTATCCATAAAAGTATGATATAAGACCCTTAACATTCATAGTAAGAATAGAACTCTGCTTCATACATGCTCCACATTCCTGATATTCATGCCACAATTCTTCTATGTTTATTGTCTCAATCTGTTCCGGTCGTAACGCCTGATCCAATTGAGCATTGTTAAAATTGGTAATCTGTTTTTTCAAGTTTGCCTTAAACAAATCTCTTTTTTTCAACAGCCCGAAATGGTGTTGGCTGACTGGATTAATGTTGCTTATTTCCAATTAAATTAATTGATTAAACGATTTCCATTTCCATTGATGATACACATTAAAGAATTAACTTTAAGATAAATATACTAGAACAGGTAATTCAATTCCGGATGGGCCATTTATATAAGGTATTGTGACCAGATACCATTGCAGAATTCAAAGGAAATGGTTTAATGCAACTGGAATAATCCTCAATGATAGCCAATTGGTCCAAAATGAATAGTTTTTCCTATTGTACAGTTAGAAATTCCAATTTCCAATGCATGGAATTTTCCAAAAATAGATGTTATAATACACTCCTCAGAAATGTAATACATTTTCTTCCCAGCTTTCTACCTCTTGCCAGCGATGTGCTAACAACTCCCTAGGTAATGAGAAGCATATGTTCTTTGACTACCTATATACATCGCTAAATCATGATGCAACATTTTTTTGTTTCTTAAGTGAACAAATAGGCTTAAAACTTGCATCATCCCCAAAAGCCATCTTTCACTGACTCGTGGATATCCCCTTTCCCCTCTTCACTCAACCAATGGAACAATAAAATGGTTAGGAATAGGAAACTGGAATATGCTCTGTTTTGCTGCAATCACGACAAAAACGTATACGATGAAATATGGTGTATTTTCCACTAAAATTCTATCTTCATTGTTATGTCATGTTGTTGCAAGCATTACGATAAATTTACATTTTGATTGTACTTTCCATGTAATCTTTTATGATTAAATATTCTGTATGATATGATTTTCTGAATTCACCATCTTAAAAATAAATTAAAAAAGAAGCAATAAGATGTTAAAGAAATGATCTGGTGGCGATAGTTATAGACTTCTTACAACAAGAAGCAGCAAGTCTTTAAGTGTTTTTGTAGTCAGAATTCCTCTTTCTGTTCTGTTGTGCAGCCTCATTTGGGTAAAGTCTCAAGTTTTGTCTCTCCAGTATCAACACTGTTCCTGTTTGAGTCATTGTCTTATGAACTAGAGTTGCAGTTTTTGAGAGATAGCTTTTTGGGAAGTTATTACATCAGCAAAGAGTTAGTGAACTCGCTTCACCCTGCTTCAAAGCTACCTCATCACCTGAATTTGTTCTCCATTTATTTCCCTTAAACTGTATGCTTGTCTTTGATGCATCTTCGCAATGTACCTTCGTCTCTGATTGTCACTAGGGTCAGGGTTTTTCTTCCCGAAGAGGAGTCAAGCTCCTTTTACATCAACTATGGCAGCATGCGTAGATATTCAAAAGTGCGCACCTATTAGGAGTTAAAGATATTTCTCTCTCACAGATTCTGTCGCCATTACTTTCTGCGTGCCAGTTCCAGATTTCAAATCAAGTTGCAGATCTTCACAGCTTGTTTTCATTGAGCCTCCCTTTTACTTTGAATGTCACAGGGCAGTACAATGATGAAATCTTAGGAGGGGTGAAATGTGTGAGAAGTGAACAGGTTAGTGAGCTTCATTGGAATACAAATTTTGAACAGATTGAAATGAGAAGTGGGGAGGGCACCACATGGATACCCAGAGTCAGCATGACACCCGGCTGGTCATTATAAAAACAAGCATTTGTAAAGTCAGTACATCGGGACCTGGAAATCTAGTGATATGCTTCATTTAAAAAGAAATTATGACATGCATATGCCACAAAAGTATAAGGAAAAAAATGCCACTACTTAAACATGGTGACCATTAAAAATGTGAACAAAAATAACCATTACACATTTCTTTTTTAAGTAGAAAGATTGTATTTACATTGTATTGGTTATCAATAAACCATTTGCCTTGTACAGTGGAAAAGGTTATATCAATTGCACCATTAACATCAAATACAGTTGGAGCTAGTCGCACAAAATAACCTCCACCCTTAGACTAACATTAGTGCAAATGGTGGCTAGATCGCCTATCCACGATCGTCCCACAATTTCTTCCATACTTGGTTATATTTACAAGGGCATCCTCTAGCCCATCACACGTAATTTTAACTGTACACATGCATGCTAACAGACCGGTACACCTAGAACAGGTTTAGAAAACAGTTTTAGTTTTAATGCATATCACAGGCAAATAGTATTTTTATGGGTTCAAAGAGAAGGTACTAACGTCTTTGAATTATTGTAACCTCAAGATTTATGTCCTAATTTAGAGATTAGCAGACAGGTTACTTTGTCGCAAACTTGACTGATATCTCGTCCAGCTTACTAGAAGTGCTTTATATCGTATGGCACTTATATTATAATGAGGAGGAAAGGCTTTTCATCAGAGCATCCCATCCACCAGATTCAAAATCAGCCCATAGCTTAAACACACAAGGATGCTTTTTAAAAAATGATAAAAAATAGAAAGAAAAAAAGCAATACTAAAGTAAAGTATCTCCCTTCCAGCCCTGGCCTGAAGTGCACTTCTTTCAAATGGATGTGATCAGGTGAAATGCTGTCACAATGCTATAGGGCCATTAACTGAAGCGGACTGACCTAATGCCCAAATGCTGTCTGCTGTGGTGGTCAGAAACAAAATATGAGTAATAGTTGAACAGACCAGTGGTAAAGAGGGCTGAACCAGATCCCCTCTATGTATCTATATAATTATGCATTTTTATGCATTAATTTTGTGTGAGGCTGGTGAGACAGGTTAACATTGTGTCTAGGATAAATCCATTAACTGGTGAATGGATCAATTGTATTCTGGCATGAAATTCAGATGAAAGCATGTGATTGGGTAACTTTTCGGATGTGAGAACTGACAGACAGAATACATTTCTATCCGAGACAGGGAAGCAGCTACGGTTATAGTTCTACCAATAGTATTGAAATCTGCCTGTTGAAACTGGAGGGTAAATGCTGGGTTCTGTTGTGCACTGATCAGCCCTGATTTGACTAATGCCGTTCCTTAGAAGATAACGGTGATATAGTCTGGGCTTTAACTTGTACTGAAGGTGATGCATTTAAAGTGGATAAATTAACTGGTCTGACTTTTCCCATCCGCTCAGGCATCCACCATGCATTCAGTGTGTCTTTTATAGGCTTTTTGATGTCAGAACATGACAAATTCTAAATGTATTAATAATCAGGATGGACATCTTTACTTTGCGTGACCATTTAAAAAAGAAATCGAGATTGTAGAGCTACAGCCTGGATTGAAAGTAATTTACTTTAAATCTTTTTTGAGCTGCTTTTAGACCAAAAACTAATTTTCTAATTGAGGAAAACAATCTGACATACAACCACCAGGCACATTTTAAAGAATCTACAAAGGTGACCGATGGACAAAGGTATCAACTTTAACACCCAACGTGTCCTCTACAATGCCCCTCACCCAAGAAAAGAACGCAACCTCCTCTATTTCAGAAAAAGGCTCAAGACCTGCCTTTCTTTAACCTTCCCTAACTGATTCACGTATTCCTCAGCTAAGCTGTGCTTGCCAAGTCCATTACATCTTGGTCGTTCTCCCCACTTCCCTTTCCTCTACCCACCCTATCTTAGCCCCGTCTTCTCCTTGTTGTAAGTACTCTAAAGAAAGTCTAATGTTCTGCATGCCGCACATAACAAATGGTCTATAAATTAACCAAATCTGTTTTATATTCATTCAGCATGCAATGTTCATAGTGGCTTATCCTCAGTTCTTTGAAGTCATATTCTGAAGCAGTTATCAAGATTAAAAAAATGACAGCTTGTTTTCAGTAGCACAACATGTGTTCATTATTGTTGTTTCATTGTTACAGCTTTACAACATCGCTGCACCTTCACGCAGCCTGCGGGACTACAAAGTCCAGTTTGTTCCCTTTCACAAGGACCTTGGCTACAAGCACAAGTTCATTTACCGGAGTCCAGAGCTTCATCAGATCCTGAGGTACAGTGTGTGACATTCTATGGATAATCTGCTGAACCTCATACAGTAAATTCAGCAGATAGCTGGCACACAATTGGCAAATTTACAAGAGTCTTAACTAAATGCATTACGTTGGATGTTTGGCAGACTGTGTGTTTGTTCACATTTTCATGGTGTTTGCTATTGAGTCAAAGTGCAGCCGGTGCGGCCATTTTAGTACTTGTCAAAAACCAGCAGTGCAAGGAGGCTGAGTGCACAACTTGCTGCTTCATTGCTTGTGGGAACACATCAAACGGTGCTCAGACAACTAATCCTGGCTCTACTATCGAGAGGAACCACATACTCCATTTTAACAAATGAGTTCCACACTGATTGGCAAATCTGCAGTAGTCCTCTCCAAATGCATCATGGTGGACTTAGTGCAGAGCGGTCTCTACACCCACATTTTTCATAGTACGCGATAATTGCACATCTTTGAAGTTAGGAGGCAGAATATTAACCATTAGGAAAACTGTGTTTAGTTTTATCGCATAAAACTTATTGATTTCATACACAGCATGGTCAAATCTGGCATACTGTTTTATAAATATTATAAAAATATGTCCCGAAAAACAGGAACATGAAAGATGCCTGTTTTCCTGAAGTAAATTTCAGAATGTCACTCCCAGTGAACAAAGTGCCCTTTCCATCCCTGCTGAGTTTTGGTTGCTTGCCGCTAGAGGTGACTATTTGTACCGTGGTGAGTATGAATTGCAGGTTAATTGAATTAATCATTAAAAGACAGTACCAATACATATATTTGGTACAGTGAGCTAAGAGTGGAAGCTCAGAATGAATAGACATATAATTCCGAATATTCAAAATGCATCTCAGTGACAGTGCAAGCTTTCTCACATAGCTTGCTCATATGCCTAATTCAGAGAAAAGCAAAAAACAGAAACACATGATGTTTGGTAATAACTCTAGGTTGCACTCCAGTCTGTCCTTTTGCCAATGCAGACAGTCCAAACATTTCCAACTCAATCTTGATCCTTCTTTGAGAGAAACACGGCACAACCAGCACTGGCAAATTCCCCACTCCCCAATAGGATTACAAGCAACCCGTAGATGGGATATAATGGAGTACACACATCTTGTTTGGAAAATTCTTGGCTTTTTGCACGGCGGCTAACACTATTGCTATTTTTATTTTTAGATTTTATGTCACAGAAATTGCTCTTTTTAGTAAATAAATGCAAATGTCATGATGGATACCCCCTTGCAAAGGTTCTACTTTGTACACTCTTACATTTATATTTTTTTCTTAAATTGAATCTCACATGAAACATCAGCAGGCGTCCTCTAGCTTGGGCTAGCCACTGTCACATGCCCAGAACTTAAGACTGCGTGGCCAGGCACTTCACAGCGAAGACCACTACATTCCTCTCTTTTGGGGCTTTTAACACCCTGCAATATCATACCGCTTGTGCCACATTAGTTTGTGATACATTTTGGAACATGCATTCCCCAGCCTTTTGGCCTGATTGTGGCATGAGTATAGCAGGCCATTTGTCCGCCCCGAGACCCTTAACAATCTTTCTCCATTTCCATGTAAGTTACTTGCTAGTTGTGGAACAACAGCTTGCATGTCTCAAATTATGACATTTTCATTCAAGTCTGTAGGTGAGATTGTCCTTTAGGGAGTCAACGACTTTAAGTGTTTTTCTTTCGTTTGCCGAGAGGAAATTAGTTTGTTTTTCGCAGTGAATGTCATTTCTTTTTTGTGAAATGTCGCATATGTGTCAGAAAGAACGCACAATAAAACACTCAGGGTTTCTTCCTTGCATGCGCTGTAGGTAGTGCTGGCCATTTTTAAAATGTCTGATTTTTAGGAAACAACAAGACTTGGCTTTTCCGATCCCAACTGGAGGAGGCCGATCCATACCTTATCCGGTATGCACTGACTTTTTTTGACGGTTCTTGACGTTTAGCGCCAAAACACTTCCGTATTAGTGTGCTTTATAAACCTTTTACTTACTTACTTACTGTGAATTTCAACAATTTTTGCTTCTGTCTACAAGAGAAGGAAACAACGCTCACAAACTTAGAACTAATCTGTTTGGGGAGTTGGGGGTGATTTGTGTGCTTCTGCCCAGCAGATGAGGTCCAGCGAAAACCACAATAACCACACAAAATGATTGGTTTGTGGACATGTCTGCCACTTCTTGTGTTTCTTTCTGGATACTTCCACGCCTATGACAACTTTAGTCATCATATTTTAAACTTTATATCACGGTTCAATAGCTGGAACCCTCTTGTTTATAATTCCTGGTTTGCTGAAGAAGGCAATGCAGTTTTTCTCGGCACCCTCTACAAGGGCGGCTCCCTCACACCTTAACACAAAATATGGACCTCAGGAGCAAAACCTTTTGTGCCTTTGGAGGTCCAACCCCCTTTCCGATTCTGTTATTGTTTACGATGCTTATAAGAGTCATGCTATTGCACCATCTTCTATAGTTCCACCTGATAAGGATAGCACAGGAACATGCACAGGTGGAAAGCTGCTAGTGCTTTTGCTGTACACCGCAGATACAACAGGTCCCAAATAAATTCTCTGCAATGTTTTGCAGAAGAGGTGGCATACAAGTGCAGGGAAAATTGTAAGGAGAACCTGAATTAGGTTATGTTGTAATCAGATCATAAGTGCTGCTGCTGATTCAGCTGATCTATCAGACCAATGCTAAAGTCATGGTCTTGCCATGAGGTGCTCTTCCAGGCTCAATTCCACTTGTCGCAAGCAAGGGTCTCAATCAAAGGTCTTCAACCTCACCTTCTCAGGCATCACAATTTTTGCCTCTGACTGACCTGAAGAAGAGGAAAAGGCATAAAAACACAATGGAAGGCCTTTCCATTCAGGCTACCTTTAGCAAAAGTTTCAAGCCTCTAAGTGATTTAATCAGCAAGAATAGTAGCCAGCAGTCCTATCACCAAACATGCATTCCTACAAGGGGAACAGATAGCCACCAACCTTTAGCAGCTGCAGGAAACCTCATTATGACGATCAAACAGTAATTCTTGCTCTTCCGTCATGTGATATCCACTCTGTTAGGGGAAGCATCAGCAAACATCAAAAAGAGTGTCAAGAAAACCCCAGAGGCAGATGGGTTGTGAATATTGTGCAAAATAGCTATTGGCTCAGGTTCAAATCTCCTCCACTAGCAGCAAGTCAAAAGAAGTTAGCCTGCCTGCAACAGGAAGTCAACATCCTTCTTCAGTAGCAAGCCAAAGAGAAGTTCCCTCCTTCCAAAAGCAAATAGAACTAATTCCACATACTTTCCTGTGTGAAAGAAATGACCCAAACCTGAATTAATACCAATTTTCAACCTCAAGGCAGAAAACAGGTGGTTAATAAAAAGATTCAGGATTTTAGCCCTTCACCAATTTGAATGTCCACTTCTGTGAGGAATGTTCCTGTTTGATTTCCTATTCAATTCTAAGTTCCACATCCCACTTGTGAAGAAACATCTGAAGTTGTTTAGGTTTCTGGTAGGAAACGACTATTATCAATACGAAGTGCTTTCCTTCGACCTCAAGTCAGGACCAGAAACTTTTTGCCACATCTTAGTACAAGCAGCAGCAGCACACCTGAGAATACTAAATATTTTCACTTGTCCTATTTCAACGACTGGCTTATGACAGACTCAATCCCTCATCAAGCTCTTTAGCACTACCAGTTAACAGATTTTACTCATCACCATCCCAAACTGCCTGTCAATGAGAAAACAACATTAACTGTGATCCAATCTATCCCTTATCTGGTAATGGTCTTGGACACACACACAAGGTAAATGTTTATCCTTTGGAGGATAGACTGTTACAAACCATTTTGAACTGTTTAAAACTACCAAAGACAAATCACCCAGCACCAAGACATATAACATTGCTCTTAGGGTTGATGGCATCATGTATTGGTCTGCCCCGCAGGCTTGTGCTCATTTGAGATAATTGTGCAATAGTGCCTAAAAGATCACCATTGTCAATATTGCAGCAATCTAGAGGATAAGCTAATTCTTGCCACAGCAGCTGCCATATCACAAACCTGGTGATGCCATTCAAAGAACCTAATAAGAGAAGTTCTATTTAATCAATACCTACCAATGCAGACCATTGTAACTGGTGATCACCTAGTGGTACCAGGAGCCCATATGGATCATCTGCAAGGAGCATGAGTTATCATGGAGCTGACAATTCAGCTCTCATTTATGTCTTGAAATTTTTTCAGGATGCACTCTTTGCTGTTGCGTAGTCAATCTAACAAGCAATGTTCTGCGTGAACAGGCAGAGGGGAAGAAACCCCTAATTCCTATTACAAGAAGCCTAATTGATTTGGAAGGAACTCTTAGCCAGAACTCTGCAAATCACTGCAGTACATCTTCTACACATGTTTCCTGCATAACTCCATTGATCCAACGTGCAATGGTAACCAAAATCATGGCACTAAAACGTTTAACATTAGAAATCAACAACTGATTGACCCCTGCGCATCCTTTCTTTCTTACCTAAAACAACATGTTCTCAGTTTGAACCACACAAAGCTTTGGATGATTATCAACGCTTGGATAAAACTTTGAATGTGATATATTTTTCCACTGCCATATCTCAAAAACGCACCAATGCGGTTGACAATATCTATTATGTATGCATTATGTATGCCCACACATCTAAAAGTCTCTTGAACAAATTCAAACTAAGTAAGGCGACTTCAATGTCAGCTGTTGAATAGGTAAGAATCCATTTATTGGCCAACTCTCAAACAATTTGAAAATCAAATTAACATTCCATAAAGTATTACCTCTGTCACAAGTAGGTCCTTTCAGTCTCGTGCCCTTCATGACTCTGCAAATCATATAACTTCTACCAATAGAAAATCCATCACTCAAGGAGTGCCCAGCACCAGTGGCTGACCTATAACAAATCACAGTCCCGTAACACTAACCTTTCGTGACAATTCTGCAAAAAAATAGCTATCATAAATTAATGTGCATCCACTAGATCCAAAGTCCTCTCTATGCACCAACAAGACCGTACATTCCATGCCCCTGTGTACCACTTCCTTTCATCTGGAGCCCAAGACTCATCAAGGAGTTCAGCAGCATTCCCTGAAAATCTCTTGTATCCCCTGGACCCCTGAAATTCTCCAAATAAGGGTTGAGAATGCCCAACTGTACCAAAGGATGCACTTTGCCTTCCACCCCTAGCAACCACCCCTTGTATGCAGGAATTACAAAAGGTTGTTCCACAGCCAGCTCCAGCAGTGATGGAAACCAAGCCTACATGTTCCAAAAATGAGTCACCAGAACTACCCAACACACTTGATTTTTCACTAAGATTAACAACCTCTGAATCATAAGGAACTGGGTTAAAAGCGTAACCCCTGAAGTCTCTCCAACCCTGATTCAATGTAGTCTAGTTCTGCTGCCTCTGGATCATGAATGAAATATATCTGCAGGAAACAAATTAGACACCAAGCAAAGAGTTCCACCTCAGAAGAACCTCACACTTCCTGAATCTTTAGAAAATATTTCTGACTAAACTTCATATCACTGAAATTGAACAAAAACACACATTTAATCTACTATTTCATTCCTTCCAGGTAATACTGTGCTGAGAATCTCTCTTTATGCTTAAGACCTGTTGTCCCTTACCTTGTTAAAGTAGGTCACTGCCGTCCGTGTCCGTCTCAGCAACACTGAACAATGTCACATCTGTTCTTTGAAACTTTACAGAGCCAAATGGCTAGCAGTCATCTCCAGAACATGGATGTGTTGTCTCTCTCTCTCTGTCCATTTCCCTCCAGGCGCAACAGCCTTGCACTGCAACCCAAAAGGCTACCATCTGTCCTGAACACAAAATCTGGGGCTGTTCCAAAAATAGTTCACCCCTACAGACTTCCAGATCCCCCAACTAATACTGCAGCTCTTTGCCTCCTGTTACTGAAACATTGTCCTTATACTACAGAGCATTCTTCAACTTTTGTAAAACCCTGCAACTGCAACAGAGACTTTACCATATCTACATTTAATTCCAAGAAATCCAAACACTGTGAAGTAACCAGACCTGATTTTCTACATTCAGAAGGAAACCTAGTCCCTCCACAACTGGCATTGTCAATGTTAGGTGAAACTTCATCATCTCTCTCTCCTGACACATCGAGAACATGTTGTCTAAATAAATTATTATACATAATCCTCTCTACCTCGAATAATCTGCTACAGGTCTCAAGGCCTTGATAAAAATTCAGAGAGCCAAGGAATTATGAAAAGGTAAACAATGGAACTGGTAGAGCTGCCCTCTGCGCCTGTATGGAAACCTTCCTGGATGACTGGACTTGGAAAATACGAACTCTAGTCTGACCAGCCAATCTCCTGCCTAAAGTAAATCTCTCAGGAGGTGAGTTCCCTCCACTTTGAAATCTCCATAAACCACAGATTTCTTCAACTGAGTTACATTTATTTAAACATGTGTCCTTTTCCCCTAGAAATAAAGTACTTGCACAAATAGTAGATTGTTTCCCACCTCCAGGGTTGCCCCCTTCTGTTGCATTTGCTTTATTAAGCTATCCACAAAAAGTCATAGTTCTTGGCTCTTTTAGTTGAACCCAGTTTGCCTTAAACTATACCTTGTACCCTTCAATTCCTTAAAGGACCCATGGATCCTGCGTGATTATGTACCAATTTCCCAGAAAGAACTTCCAACATTTCTATTGTATGAACCAGTAAAAAAACCATATTCACCTTGAGTTGTACTTGACTGTTGCATCCCCCTCTCAGGTTCCTACTCCTTTGTCTTTCTGAGAAAAAAACCCTGTGCTACCTGTACACCTCAATATTTGCTTTTTCTTTAAGTATCCTGCGTTTCAAAGAAACCTTAGCCTGGCCCTGCCATTTAAAATATCACTGAATACCTTCATCATGTAAGACTGCAGTAAGTATGCCAACATTTTTACCTAGGATTTAACAATTCCTACACCACAGAGAAGCCCTTTTGCTCCTTGTTAGACCCTCTTTTAGCTACGCTCCCCTGCTTGGGGCGACTCATTAAAACCACTTTGCGTCTCTCAGAAATGAACTCAGCATTTGCATTACCCCAAAAAATTATTTGTCTGTTGGCATCAACCTCTCAAAAGAGCTAGATCCTCGTATTCACCCTTCAAATCGGTCTCCTTCACCGTGTCAAATACATAGGCCAAGGGATCTACCACATCCAGGAGCTTACCCTGGCATTGTTTTAGAGATTGTTCTATGCCCTTCAGATGCACCCTTCCACATTTAAATGAGTAAGTGACCAATTCTGGATCCAAAATGGTGGTCTTACACTGTTTGACCCGGACGTGAAGATTCCACCCATATGACCCCTCTCTTTGCTTTCCCTAACCCCTCTCGCTGCTTTCCCTAACTGCCTTCTAACACAATGGCAAATGTAATCCAACATATGTTTGAGTGGCTACCCGTCAGAGCTTCTATGAGGTCTAATATCACTCGGATGAAAACAAAGGCTGTCCGAATGGATCTTTGAACACTGATTATCACTGAGATTTCAAGATATCATCATCTTTAAAATCATTCCAGTTAAATTCATTGCCACTCAAATCTAAGATATTCTCATCCACATCTGTATTCAAGTTTTCTTGTAAGTAAGCCTGTTGAAAGGCATCTTCGATTTGAGGGATATCCTGTTTTTTGTGAAGGCCGCTAGGGACAAGTTCCCTTGCCAGCCACTTTGGACATCCGTCCAATTGGTGTCTGTTGTAACAGACTCTTCCAAATGTGTTCTCTTTTTTTTTTTTTTTTGCACGTACCATAAATCACCTTGCATATCTTTTCACCATCCTCGGGCAATGACCGAAATTCGTCCTTTCGTGCATTTCCTTCCTCTTGTTAGCCAACGCTGACTGTAATATATGATATACTGACTCTCTCAACTCCTCCATCAGCAGCATCTTAATCAAATTCTCCTGGACATCAGAAGAAATTAAAAATGTTCCTTCCACTGACATCCTCACAATAATTGCTTCAATACAGGCAAAGAAAAAATCAGCACATTTAACTTACCAATGAATTCAAATTTCCAAAAGCCACAACAAATATTTTAAAATAACAGCCGCTATCAACTGCCAATTAAACATTTCACTTTTTAAATAGGCACTGCAATAAAGGAGTCACCATGGCTCCTAATGGTGCTCATTGAAATCATTCACAGACCTCATATGAAAAACTCTCTGTC